>NC_092721.1:155429474-157963432 GCF_047496885.1 Scyliorhinus torazame | reverse complement strand
AAAGGAGCAGCTGAGCCAGTGGTCTGTCCAGCAGTCATCTGCACTGGTCATCGCTTTGGCGATGAGGGTATCCTTTTTGGTCTCGGGATTGGGTGATGATGTCTATCATGTGCCAGTGCTTTGATCGTGGATGTCTCCGGGAAGTCTTGACCTTGTCTTTTTGCCGCAATAGTGTGTTATTGACAACACACTGGTGTTCCGCGCATTTGGAAAGCAGGCGAACCCCGTTGGAGTTGGAATTTCCAACTCCTTTCTTTCCCATGGTTCCGTTCCAGATTTGAGAGTCCTTTTCAACTTGGTGTTGAAGTCCCCAAGGAGAATGATCTTATCTTCCTTAAGAATGTGGAGAATATGGTGTTCATGGTGGAGTAGAAGCCTTCTCTTGACTCTTCATTGGCATCAAGGTTTGGGGTGTAAGCTCTCAGGAATGTTGCCTGCTGGCTCTTGGCAACTTGTCTACTGAGAGTCATAAGGCTATTGTTGATGCCGACAGGGAGCTCCAAGAGTCAGTTGACAACTTTTGTTCCTGATGGTGAAACCAATTCATGTGTCCTGGGCTGATCCTTGGTGTTTCTCTCCGGTAAAAGGTGCAGCCATGCAGCCACCACCATCTCCCCTCAGCTGCTCTTCGCCTCTCTTTGGTCTCTTGCAGGGCAGCGACGTCAATGTTGAAATGACTGAATTCATGGGCAACATGGGCAGTTCTCTGTTCTGTCAATTGTTTGGCTCATTATCCTTGAGGGTTCAGACATTCCAGGTCCCTAAATTCAGTTTAACTTTGATTTTCTGACCACAGGTAGATGAGCCTGCTGGATGTGGTTTTCCAGCCAGGTTGAGGATAGAACAGACTATTTTTCGGGCACCTTTTCTAGCCCTTTCCACATGCGGGGAGAGCAGCGTGGATCCTGAAGTGGGCTGCTCAGTCATGAAGAAAGCTGCCAAAACGTTCTGTTCTTATTCCAAGAGTGAGGCAACTGAATCAAACTCCGCCGCCACCTGCGTAGCTGGGTCCGAAGCTAAGGACTTCCAGATCTCCCCTCTCGCCGATCGCCGCAGGGCTTATCTGGGTGGGGGTTGGGGGCAGGGAGGGTGTTGTAGTGCTGGTTTCCTCTAAATAGGGCGCCTGCTGTGAGACATCTTTTATTGTGGGTCTGTCATTGCACATCAGCAGACACACAATTCTTGGCAGAGGTTAGATCCAGTTCCAGTGGCAAGGGGACCTCGATAACTGGGCATCTCTCTATTGATGCAGCCTTCATCCGTCATCACAACCATTGATACAATATGAGTATCTTCCACCGGATCCGCCATTGGGACTTGTTTTGGATGGTGCTTTGTCTGGTTCCAACCTCTGACCTTACCATCATGGGTGACACTGCCAATGGCTTAAGTCTCCTGATGGCATTGCTTTTAGGATCAATGGAAATTTCAAGTCTCTCCACCACAGCAATCCAAGAAAAGGACTAGTGCCAAAGTAAAATGGGCAAATGGCTAAACCATGGCTTACAAGGGAAATTAAAGATAGTATTCGATCCAAGGACAAGGCATACAAATTGGCCAGGAAGAACAACAGACCTGAGGACTGGGAGCAATTTAAAATTCAGCAAAGGAGGACCAAGAAATTGATTAAGAAGGGGATAATAGAGGACGACATTAAGATTGCTGGGAACATTAAAACTGACTGTAAAAGTTTCTATAGGTATTTGAAGACAAAAGGATTGGTGGAATCAAATGTCAAAAACAGTGAAATTTATAATGGGGAAGAAGGAAATGGCTGCCCGCCGAAATAATACTTTGGTTCTGTCTTCATAAGGGAGGACACAAATAATGTACCAGAAATGTTGGGGAACACAGGGTTTAGTGAGAGGAAGGAGTTGAAAGAGATTAGTATTAGTAGAGAAATGGTGTTGGAGAGTTTGAAGGCCGATAAATCACCAGGGCCTGATAAACTACATCCCAGAGTATTTAACAAAGTGTCTGTATAAAAAATAGTGGATGCGTTGGTAGACATCTTCCAAGATTCTATAGCCTCTGGAACAGTTCCTACAGGTAGAGAGGGTAAATGTGTAACCCCACTATTTAAAAAAGAAGGTAGAGAGAAAATAGGAAATTATAGACCAGTAAGCTTGACGTTGGTAGTGGGGACAATTCTAGAATCCATTATCAAAGATTTTATAGCAGAGCACTTGGAAAACAGTGGCAGGATTGGACAGAGTTAGCAAGGATCTCCAAAAAGGGGAATAATGCTTGACAAACGTACTGGAATTCTTTGAGGATGTAACAAGTAGAGTTGGTATGGGGAATCCAGTGGGTGTGTTTTGTGAGGGCCACGAAGAATCCAGCACGAGTTTTAAGGATACAAAGTAATAAAATTTATTTACAATAACATATATATACATATAACAGCAGCAGCAACTTCCCTTGCTGCACACTCCTTCCTGCCGGTTCCTAAACTGGCCAGCTTTATTTATACTAGGAGTTTACTAATGGTTTCTCCGCCCCCCCCTCATTGGGGATACTCATACTCAAACAGGATTGTGGGATTGTCATTAGTCCCCAGCCAATGCTAAGTAGGCAGGTTATAACGAGACAGAGACCGGCGCTTCCAAGATGAACGGCGCAACGGTTGTACATCCACGGCCCGTGGACCCGAGGATTCCCCCTCTGATGCATCCTGTGTCTCCATCTCGGAGTCAGAGTCTGCTGCCTCCGTCATGTCAGCGTCTCTATCTCCATTCGGTTCTGTAACGACCTGCGCAGGCTTCGAGTGAGGCACCAGTGGAAGATTGAGAGAACTACCTTCCCTGGTCTCTGGTCTCTGCGGCTGTAGAAATGAGCTCCGGGGGCGGGGAATCTTTTGAGGGGATAGTCTTCTGGACCGAACGTGGTCTACATGTTTGCGCTGGAGACGACCCTGGGCTTGCACCTGGTAAGATATAGGGCCCGTTCGGCGAAAGATTACACCAGGAACCCACTGGGCACCACCAGCAAAATTCCGAATGAACACTGGGTCACCGGGCGCAAACTGCCGAATCGGCCGATGCCGAGAAAATCCCTGTCCCTGCCGTTCTTGTGTGCGACGTACTTTTGCGCCAATGTCCGGGAAAACCATACTAAAGCGGGTGCGAAGTCTCTGGCCCATTAGGAGTTCTGCGGGAGCTACCCCAGTCGCCGCATGGGGGGGGTGGTCCTATACGTAAACAAAAAGCGAGCCAGTCTAGTGTCCATTGATCCAGAAGACTGCTTCTTTAGGCCTCTTTTGAATGTCTGCACTACGCGCTCTGCCAACCCGGGTGGTAAGGGGCAGTGCGGCTATGGCGTATGCCGTTCATCTTCGTGAACCTCGCAAACTCCTCACTCGTGAATGGAGTGCCGTTATCCGTGACCAGCACCTCGGGGAGGCCATGCGTACTAAATGACAAACACATCTTTTCAATTGTTGCGCAGGACGTTGTCCCCTGCATCTTATGCACCTCTAGCCATTTAGACTGGGTGTCAATTAATAGAAGGAACATGGATCCTTGAAAAGGGCCTGCAAAATCTGCATGCAAACATTCCCAAGGCCGCCCTGGCCATTCCCAGTCATGTTGGGGCGTGGCCGGCGGAAGCTTCTGATGCTCCTGGCAAATGGAGCAGTTTTGGGCCACCTTCTCAATGTCGGTGTCGAGGCCTGGCCACCAGACATAACTCCGGGCCAACATTTTCATTTTGGTCACACCTGGATGCCCATTGTGCAAGTCTGTTAGTATCAACTCCTGGCCTTTTTCCGGGACAATCACACGCGTACCCCACAAGAGGATGCCGTCTTCCACGCTGAATTCTGACAGCTTGGAGGAAAATGCCCGCAACTCGCCTGGGAGCTGTCTATGCTGCCTACCATACAGGACTATGTGCCGAACCTTTGACAGGACTGGCTCCGTCTGGGTCCACTCACGGATCTGTGATGCCGTGACAGGCAAGGTGTCCATAAAACTTAGGGTTGCAACCACCTCACCGGTCGTGGGGGTCGACATGGGGCCGGTCGATAAAGGCAATCGGCTCAGTGCGTCGGCATTTGCTATCTGCGTACCTGGTTTGTGCCCCAGAGAATGCTCGTATGCAGCAAGCAACAAAGCCCAGCGCTGGATCCGTGCGGAAGCAATGGGTGGTATTGGCTTATCCTCTCTGAAAAGTCCCAGCAGAGGCTTATGATCAGTCACAATAGTGAAATGGCGGCCATACACGTACTGGTGGAAGCGTTTCACCGCAAAAACCACTGCCAGGCCCTCCTTCTCGATCTGCGCGTACTTTTTCTCCGCTGCAGTCAATGTGCGGGAGGCGAAAGCTATCGGTTGCTCGGCCCCGTTCTCCATCTTGTGGGACAGGACGGCCCCAATACCATACGGGGATGCATCACATATGACGAGCAAAGGCTTTCCAGGATCATAGTGGGTTAGTAACCCAGACGACGACAATTGTTGTTTTACCCACCGGAAAGCGGTTTCTTGCGGCTGACCCCAAACCCAGGTGTGATTTTCCTTTAGCAGAAGGTGCAAAGGGGCCAGCGTACTTGCCAGATTGGGGAGGAACTTCCTGTAATAGTTTACGAGACCGAGAAAAGAACAAAGATGCGAAGTGTCAGTCGGGGCGGGGGCCTGTTGAATTGCACGCACCTTCTCTGCGACGGGGTGCAAACCTTCGTGGTCCACCCGATAACCTAGGTAGACTACTTCCTTTGCCTGAAATACGCACTTTGTGCGACGTAAACAGACTCCAGCCTCCGAAAGGCGTCTAAGGACAGCCTCCAGATTTTCCAAATGTTCCTGCTCCGACGTCCCTGTAATCAAAACGTCATCTAAGTATTCAGCAACACGTGGTAAACCTCTCGAAATGCCCTCCATAACACATTGAAAAATTGCGCAGGCAGAGGATACTCCAAAGTTCAACCGTGTATATTCATACAGGCCCCGGTGTGTATTAATCGTTACATATGTTCGGGAGGCAGGGTCCAGCTCCAACTGCAGGTAGGCGTGACTCATATCTAATTTTGTGAACGAGAGTCCACCTGCAAGCTTCGCGTAAAGATCCTCTATGCGAGGCATTGGATATCGGTCGAGTCGGGAAGCCGTATTCACTGCAAGTTTATAGTCGCCACACAAGCGAACTGTGGCATCTGGCTTCATTACAGGTACAATTGGTGCTGCCCAGTCAGCAAAACGGATGGGCCTGATAATACCCAAACTCTCCAAACGAGTGAGCTCCCCTTCTACCTTCTCGAGCAAGGCGTAAGGCACCGGGCGCGCCCGGAAATAGCGCGGCGTGGCTCCTGGTTCAACTTGGAAACGGGCTACGGCCTGTTTTATTTTCCCCAAACCAGGCTGGAATACATCTGGGTATCGTCCTAGCACCTCAGTCAACCCTTCAGAAACTGTTTGGAGAATGTGCTGCCATTGCAACTGCAAATGGCGCAACCAGTCCCGACCCAACAGCTGGGCCCATGGCCGCGCATCACGATAAGTGGGAAATGCCCCTCCTGGCGTCCATAAACAACAGGGGTCATTGTAGTTCCTGCAATGTCCAGTGGTTCCCCCATGTAGGTGGCCAACCTGGCCTGTGAGTCGGTTATTGTAAGGGTCTGTATACCCTGCTTGATGCGGTCGAATGTCCTCTGGGAGACCGCTGCGCCAGTGTCCAACTCCATCGCAAGCGGGTGGCCATTGACCCGTACTGTCACCTTAATGGGGGCCACACGGGGAGCTGCCACACAATGCAACTGCAGGCAGTCGTCCTCCGTCACCACGTCCTCGGGAGTAGTCGCCGCAGGTTCATCCACATGGAAGGTACGGCCCCTGGGCTGGTCCCAGTTACGGCCCCAGTTTCGGTCGGAACGACGACGCCTCTGGCGCCCCCAGGACCGCCGTCCGTGACGGGGTCGGCGCCTACAAGTCTGACACGGACATGGCTCCTCATCCATTGGTTCTGAGAAGGCTCCCTTCGGGGAGGAATGTCCGACGGCCACTGGCGTCAGTCCGGACGTTGCCTCGCCCAAGGTACCGCAAGAGTGCGGGGGGACGTTTTCGGACGGAAGGGGTTGCGCCCCAAGGCATGCACTTCCATTCCCGGTAGCTCCTGCACTCCTCATTCTGCGCTCTCTCGGGACAATACTATTTGAATGGCCTGTTGAAAAGTCAATGTTGGCTCCGCTAACAACTTTCTCTGGGTGGCCGCATTGTTAATACCACAAACCAAACGGTCGCGTAACATTTCTGACAAGGTCTCACCATAGTCACAGTACTCCGCAATCCTGCGTAGCCTGGATAGAAAATCGGCAAGGGATTCTCCAAGGGTCCTCTCAGCGGTATTAAACCGGTAACGCTGGACTATCGTGGACAGGGTTGGGTTAAAATGTTGCCCCACTATAGTCACAAGTTCATCAAACGTTTTGGTGTCCGGCGCAGCTGGGTACGTAAGGCTCCTAATCACCCCAAACGTATGCGGGCCGCAGGCGGTGAGCAATATGACCACCTGGCGCTCGTTTTCGGTGATATTGTTTGCCTGGAAATAGTAACGCATCCATTGTGTGTACTGGTTCCAGCTTTCCAGCGCAGCATCAAAAACATCCAAATGTCCGTATAGAGGCATGGTATAATAGAAAACAACTTCCAACCTGTATCCAACAAAAATCCAGGGAGGTGGCTTCAGCAGTGTAGACAGCTATTCACTTTAACCTTCATCGCCAGTTTTGTGAGGGCCACGAAGAATCCAGCACGAGTTTTAAGGAGGGGGAGAGAGAGACACAGAGAGACACAGAGAGACAGAGAGAGACACAGAGAGACACAGAGAGACACAGAGAGACAGAGAGAGACACAGAGAGAGAGAGACACAGAGAGAGAGAGAGAGAGAGAGAGACAGAGAGAGAGAGAGAGAGAGACAGAGAGAGAGAGAGAGAGAGAGCGAGAGAGAGAGAGAGAGAGAGACAGAGAGAGACAGAGAGAGAGAGAGAGACAGAGAGAGAGAGAGAGAGAGACACAGAGAGAGAGAGAGAGAGAGCGAGAGAGAGAGAGAGAGAGAGACAGAGAGAGACAGAGAGAGAGAGAGAGACAGAGAGAGAGAGACAGAGAGAGAGAGAGAGAGAGAGACAGAGACAGACAGAGACAGACACAGAGAGAGAGAGAGAGACACAGAGAGAGAGAGAGAGAGAGACAGAGAGAGAGAGAGACAGAGACAGACACAGAGAGAGAGAGAGAGAGAGAGAGAGAGAGAGAGAGAGAGAGAGATTGTCATTAGTCCCCAGCCAATGGTAAGTAGGCAGGTTATAACAGTGTGGTTTATGTGGACTTTCAGAAGTCTTTCAATACAGTCTCATATAACAATCATAGAATCCCGACATTGCAGAAGGAGGCCATTTGGCCCATCACATCTGTACCGGTCCTTGTTTCAATAGAACACCCCACCTAGCCCAATCCCTCACCCCTATCCACGTAACCCTACCTAACCTTTTGAGCAACATTGGCATGGCCAATCCACCTAACCTGCACATCTTTAGTCTGTAAAATGAAAGCATATGGGATTGGGGGTAGTGTATTGAGATGGATAGAAAACTGGTTGGCAGACAGGAAACAAAGAGTAGGAATAAACGGGTCTATTTCCGAATGGCAAGCAGTGACTAGTGGGATACCACAGGGATTGTGACCCCAGCTATTCACAATATATATTCATGATTTAGATGAGGAAACTAAATGTAATATCTCCAAATTTGCGGATGACACAAAGCTGGATGGGAGGGTGAGCTGTGAGGAGGCTGCAGAAATGCTTCAGTATGATTTGGACCAGCTGAGTGAGTGGGAAAATGCATGATAAAGTATAATATGGAGAATTGTGAGATTATCCACTTTGGTGGAAAAAACAGATTATTAATAGATCAAATGCAGATTATTATCTAAATGGCTATAAACTAAGGGATGGGAATGTGCAACCAGTCACTGAAAGTAAGCATGTAGCACGCAGAAAAGAAGGTAAATGGTATGTTGGCCTTCATAGCGAGAGGATTTGACTACAGGAGCAGGGATGTCTTGTTGCAATTATACAGGGCCTTGGTGAGGCCACACCTGGAATATTGTGTGCAGTTTTGGTCTCTTTATCTGAGGAAGGATGTTCTTGCCACAGAGGGAGTGCAGAGAAGGTTTCTTAGACTGTTTCCTGGAATGGTGCTGTTAAGTTCCGATGTTGTCTCAGTAATAAAAACTGGAAAGCATGTTTTGACTTCTTCAATTCCAGTTTTTATTGTGTTCTGCAATCTCTTCTCACCCAACACCTGTATCCCTTTATATATTATGTATATATATATATGTGCAGTCTATTAAACAATTGGTGTGGTCTATTAAACAATTACAGCTCCAATTTTGACTCAATCATTGGCGAGCATTAACTCTTTCCTAAAGGCAGGACTGATGTATGAGGAGAGATTGAGTCAGTTAGGATTATATTTGCTGAAGTTTAAAAGAATGAAGGGGATATAGAACCCTCTAAAATTCTATCAGGACTAGACATGGTAGATGCAGGAAGGATGTTTTCGTTTGTGGGGGTGTCCAAAACCAGGGGTCACAGTCTAAGGATACAGGTAAACCTATTGGGACTGAGAGGAGGAGGAATTACTTCAATCAGTGGGTGATAAACCTGTGGAATTCATTACCACACAAAGCAGTCGAGGCAAAAATATTTTATGTTTTCAAGAATTAGTTATAGTTCCTGGGGCTAAAGGGATCAAAGGATATATGGGGAAAGTGGGCACAGGTTACTGAATTGGATGATCAGCCATAGTCCTATTGAATGGTGGAGCAGGCTTGAAGGGCCAAATGGCTTACGCCTGCTCCTATTTTCTATGTTTAATACTTCTTGACCTTTCTGAAAACACAGCATTTAGCCCTGTTCTCACATTGCAAAACCTGACTTTGCTGTTTCCTCTCAACAATTTCTCTTGTCTTAGGGGCCTTCAGCAAATCAAATGCTGTGCATGACTAACTTTTATTCATGATTAATACTGGAGAACTTTGGGTTGTCAAATGTTTTGTATTTCTGTATGCCATCAGGAATTGGCTTAGTTGTTTTTACAATGATTATTGTTCATGAGTTACCTTCAGCGAATGCTTCATTGTCTGAACGAACCTTTCAGCCCATTTGTGGCAGGATGATAAGGAGCGGATCACATGTGTTGGATTCCGTTTCCTTCAGATAATTTGTGAATTCTTGTGAAATGAACTGTGGCCCACTGTCACTAACAAGTTATTAAGGGTAACTGAATCTTGCACTCATAAAGTTAGGACTGTTTTCTTTGAAGAAGAGAAGGTTGAGAAGAGCTTTGATAGAGATATTCAAAACCATGAGGCATCTGGACTGAGTAGATCGGGAGAAACAGTTCCCAGTCATGAAAGGGTCGAGGACGAGTTGGCACAGATTCAAGTAAGTTGCAATGGAAGCAAAAGCGATATGAGAACATTCTTTTTCGCGCAACACAGTGGTTAAGGTCTGAAGTGTACTGCCTGAGTGTGATGGAGGCAGGTTCAATGGAGACATCTGAAATTTGAAAGTGAATTGGACTGTTTCTTTTTTAACTTTTCCAATTATGGGGCGATTTGCGTGGCCAATCCACCTACCCTGCACATAATAATCTTTATTGTCACAAGTAAGCTTACATTAACACTGCAATGATTTGATTTGATTTATTGTCACATGTACCTAAGTACAGTGAAAAGTATTTTTCTGCGGCCAAGGGAACGCACACAGCGGCGGAATGGCCATCCGTGAATAGATCATTCGGAGGGTCAGTGCAAACACACTGGGCGCAATGGCCTGGTGCACTGTAACAAGCCGTGACTGTAATAGCCATCCCAGCTCATTGTGGACTACAGCTCCCAGCAGGCTGTGCGGATAGTGACGTCAGTGGCCAGCAGCTTTATTTTCCGTTGGTGGTCCGAAGGAAACGGTGCGTTGCCGTTTTGTCATGTTTAAATTTGGAGAAATGTGTCCCCCTGTGTTGAATCCCGCTGCCTCTCTGTTGCTGCCATCAATTATCTGGTTGCAGAAATGTCGTGGATGAAGGTTTGGCGCTCGGGCCCAGTCACGGCGTTGGCTGGGCTGAGCCTGGGGCCTGGGCTGGGCCTGGCCGGGCCGTGGAGTAGTTAGTACACTGCCGCCCTGGTTCGGAAAATGAATCTGGGCGGAAAGGATCAGTGTGGGGTGTCCGCTGGAGAGGGGGAGGAGGCGTGTGGATTAATAGGCCAGCCAAGTGTGTGCTTCCCGGGCCATCGCATTTGTTGAGAGCAGGTCAGAGCCGCCGCCGCTGCTGTTGTCTCCCCGGTGGACAGCCTGCGCCCTGGACGATTGTTGGCGAAAAGCCGTCGTGTGTGTGTGCGCGCGGCACTTCGGTGTTTGCCATTTAGATTTTTAAAAAATATTATTTTGGCTGCTGAATTTCGTCGTTTGTAAAGACGACACGCTTTGTGGTATCTGCAACTTCCCGATTGAGTGGCTTCGTTCATCTGTAAAGTTATGGAACTCTGGGTTTCCAGTATTTATTCTAAATTCCGGGGGCAGTTACTATAACTTTTTTCTAAATCAAAGTATGTGGGAGAAGAAATTGTTACTTTTCCTTTATTTCGATTGCAATTTTTTCGACTTTTGGTGTCTCTACGCGCGTGTCCAGTTAGTTAATGTGTGTTGTCACATCTGGAAAAGGACTTTCATTTCTACAGTGCATTTCAGGACCACCAGAGCCTTTTACAGCCCAGGCAATAAACACTGTTGCACCACATGAAACGCCACAGTGAATTTGTGCACCACCAACTCTCATGAACAGCAATGTGACAATGACTAGATAATCAATTTTTTGAGGGCTAAATATTATCCAGGACACCAGGGATAACTCCTATAGGACCTGGGATTCATGTCGCATTACATTCATCCCCCAACATCTGGCCTGCGAAATCCTACCAACTGTCCTGGCTTGACACAATTCATACCTCTTTAACCTGGGGTTACCCCATCTCTGGATCTGTAAAGATTTAATCACCTGCTAATGTTCGCATTCCAAGCATTGTCTGGCATCTTTGAATCTGTCTATATATATATATATATATA
This sequence comes from Scyliorhinus torazame, assembly GCF_047496885.1. NCBI lineage: Eukaryota > Metazoa > Chordata > Chondrichthyes > Carcharhiniformes > Scyliorhinidae > Scyliorhinus > Scyliorhinus torazame. The sequence continues at coordinate 157,952,317 of NC_092721.1, read as the reverse complement.
TATATATTTATATATATATATTTATATATATATATATATGTTTCTGGAGCATACCTCTTCATTCACCTGAGGAAGGAGCAGCGCTCCGAAAGCTAGTGACATCGAAACAAACCTGTTGGACTTTAACCTGGTGTTGTAAGACTTCTTACTGTCCTATAAGAGCAGAATTAGGCCGCTCGGCCCATCGAGTCTGCTCCGCCATTCAATCATGGCTAATATTTTTCTCATCCCCATTCTCCTGCCTTCTCCCCATAACCGCTGATCCTCTTATTAATGAAGAACCTATCTATCTCTGTCTTAAAAACAAGCAGTGATTTAGCCTCCACAGCTTTCTGCGGCAAAGCGTTCCAAAAATTCACCACCCTCTGGCTGAGGAAATTCCTCCTCATCTCTGTTTTAAAGGATCGTTCCTTTAGCCTGAGATTGTGTCCTCTGGTTCTAGATTTTCCTACAAGTGGAAACATCCTCTCCACTTCCATTCTATCCCAGGCCTCGCAGTATCCTATAAGTTTCAATAAGATTCCCCCCCTCCCCCCCCTCATCCTTCTGAACTCCAACGAGTACAGACCCAGAGTCCTCAACCGTTCCTCATACGACAATCCCTTCATTCCAGGGATCATTCTTGTGAACCTCCCCTGGACCCTTTCCAAGGCCAGCACATCCTTAGATACGGGGCCCAAAACTGCTCACATTACTTCTGTTCTTCGAAGTAGCATTCTGTCAGCACTACGCTGTAAGAGGGTCAACCTTGATTTTTGTAGTCAAGTTCTGAAAGTTGAACTCACGACTTTGTGACTCTGAAGAGCAGATTGTGTGGGAACCCAGAAATTTATTGTAGATTTTAAATCCAAATAATGTGTGGTATAACTAGCCAACTTGATTATTGCATTCAAACATGATTGCTGAAATATATTTATACCCCAGCACTGTTTATTAATGTTTTGAAAATAGCCCTCTTGCCATTTTGGTATTAATTTGGTTCTGTCTATTAAATGGATCATAGAATTTACAGTGCAGAAGGAGGCCATTCGACCCATCAAGTCTGCACTGGCCCTTGGAAAGAGCACCCTACCTGAGCCCACACCTCCACCCTATCCCTGTAACCCAGTAACCCCACCTAAGCTATTTGGACACTAAGGGCAATTTAGCATGGCCAAACCACCTAACCTGCACATCTTTGGACTGTGGGAGGAAACCGGAGCGCCCGGAGGAAACCCACGCTGACACTGGTAGAATGTGCAACTCTGCACAAACAGTGATCCAAGCCGGGAATCGAACCTGGGACCCTGGAGCTGTGAAGCAACTGTGATAACCACTGTGCTACCGTGCTGCCCATATCCTCTGCTAACTGCACTTCAAAGGAAATGAAAACATGTCCTGTTCAGCTACCAGTCTTCCTCAAACCTGCCTGATCAGCATTGTTTTTTTCTTAGTTTTGAAGAGTGACAATTTCAGAATTGTTTATTTGCTTATCGACATTAGGTAGATTGGAAAGGGATGAAGAAACCTTTCGCATTGCTATGCAGCACGATTATTTCTGAAAGCCAGAACATATTAGACATTTAGTTTCAGAAGATGTGAGGTAGTTACAGCCAAAATAAATGGGAGAGAATGAAAAGTTGGGATGGCAAGCTGACTGAAAACTAGAATTCTATTTCCTGGTTATTTGAGAAATGACCAGGAGTATGAGTTCATGTACTTTTCCTCTTAATGCAATCAAATAAATCAAGGGACCTGGACCAACTAAACATTGGAATAGCTTCCTAACTTCAATATCTTTCAGTGTGCACACATCTCGTTCAAAGAGTGGTTTTGCACAAACAAAAATATCCCTGATCCAAACAACCCAAATACAGCTCTTCGGTAATGAGTAAATTGCACTCGACTTGTTCAGGTTTTAGCTGCATTTTTAAAAAAATATTGAAATTGTGTAGACACAATGCTTCAAAAAAAACTTCATGCATGACCAGAGAAAAAACACTTTTCACATGTTTAACCGGTACTTATCTTTATTTTTCAGATGTCTGGTGCAGAAGACAGTACTGAGCCTTTGGGACACAGTGATGGTGGAACAAGTATTCCTTGTGCGAAGAGACAAAAAACAGAGAGCACTGCTACCAAAGGTGAATGTGAAGCCACTGAACTGCTTAATAAAGAAAAAATTAATGGGTCTCAGCAACAAAATGGAACTAAATTCCCCACCCCACATAGAAATCAAGATCTGAGCGAAGGCATGGGGAATAAATCACCACCAGTTTCAAAATTCGAAGGGGACACTGAGCAGCTTAATGAGAAGAATGGTATTACTGTACTTGAAAACAATGCTGAGTTTGAAAATGAAATAATGCTATTTTATAATGAATTGGAAAAAATTGAAAATGAGACTGATTTGCTTTTTAATGAATGTGTGGATGGTTCAAAAGGTTCAGCAGAACACATAGGAAGCACTACAGTGGATAAACATGAAAACAAAACTGGTAAGCGATGCAAAAAGATTAAAAATGATAAAGCAGCTCAAACCATAGGTGGCCCAAGTACTGGTAGTTCACAAATTCCCACATGTGATGCGCATTGGCCTAGCGTCATGCCCCCCTCAAGACCTCAGTGGAACCCACCACAAGCTTTCATCGGGCCACAAGCTTTCATCGGACCACAAGCTTTCATCGGACCACAAGGACCACCTCTGCCGAGATTCAATATCCCACTCACTTATCAAAGATACACCGGCCCCTCACAGGGGCCAGTGCCTTTTCCTCATGGCCAACTGTTTTTAAGTAATGGTTATGGCAATGACTGCAACAGTGCGGTAATCCTAGCAACAAATGAGCGTTGTGATGTTCAGGCATGCCCCACCAATGACTCTACAATGCAATCTGGGCATAAGTATTTTTATAAAGTTGACCCTCAACAGCCGCCCAATATGCTGCGGCCTGGGATAACGTGTCAGCAGCATCAGAACACAGAGCATCGTCCAAGACCAGATATTGGAAATAAAGAGCTCGTATTTATGCGTGGTCCACCAGGCTCTGGAAAATCTACCCTTTCACGGTAAGCTTTATTTGAATTACTTGCCATGTGTCGGTCTGCTTGTATTTTGAGTGTTCAAGTTCTTCTGTCATAAATATAATTTTTTTCATTCAAACTTTGGATAATGGAGTTTATTATTTGAACTAAGGGCAGATTTGTGTTTTTTCATCTGATCTGCAAACCTTTAATTCCAAAGATGGAAGTTTTGAAACGTCCAATTAATAAACTCCAGAGAGGTGTTTGATACACTGGGCAGTTGAAGAACATCATTTTAATATGTTGGATTTTGCATCGAAACCACAGCATTCTGCCATTTTAGATTTTCTAGCTTATGCATCATCAAGAAGAAATTCCCACAATTAGTGATAATACTCCGGTTTATTACTGTAATAGCGCTTTGTAATGCCTCCTCTGAATGCAATGAGAGAACCATTTTTTAAAAAATGCCAGTGTCTTTCGAGGCAGCTCCACAGGCATTCCTGCAAATCTGCAGAATCTACTTCAATGGACTGGATACTGTGTCTGGATTGCTGAAAGGCATCTTCTCTCACAAGGTCCTGTTTTCTCAACACTCAAATAGCCACTGTTCAAGGGGAGGACAAAGAAAATATTTCGGAGACACTGTGACAGAATTGACATTGATGATTCGGAGGCACTTGCTGACAATTGTTCAAAATGACAATCGCTTGCCATCAAGTAGTATCCCGCTTTGAGTCACAACATCTTGATGAGATAAAGTGAAAGAAAAGGAGCAAACCCTGCACTCCGATTCCACTACCTTGTGGGACATTTTGTTTATTCTTTCATGGGATGTGGGTGTCACTGGCAGGGCCAGCATTGGTTGCCCATCCTAATTGCCCTTGAATTGAGTGACGCTAGATGATTGCAGAGCGCAGTTTAAGATCAACCACATTGCTGTGGGTTTAGAGTCGCACATAGGCTAGACCAGGTAAAGATAGTAGGTTTTCGTCCCTAAAGGACATTAGTCCTGTCCCACATGCCCAACAACCTGTTCAGTCACGCGAGTGCCCGAAGACAGAAATTTAGACCCTGAGTGGATGTCATTCTCTCCTAGTACTGGTGTTTCCACGTGCCTTCTGCCCTTATTCTTCTGGGATCGTGGCAGTCACTGGTTTGGAAATTGCTTTCGAAGGAATGAATGTTGAAGGTGGTGGGTAGCTGCTTTGTCCTGGATGGTGTTGAGCTACAGTCATCCAGGCAAGTGGGGAGTATGTCGTCACTCAACCTTCAGTACCACATCATAATAAATTGCATTTCGTTGAAAACTGTTTCCAAAGCTGCCTTTTATCAGTTGGTTGAAGTTCAAGAGAGATTAATTTTTAATGTAATTTTATAGCATCAAAACAAAGCATTATTATTGCATGGTAGACTCTTCATTGTTTGAATATGTAAAAGTTGTGAATGATTTCATTATAAGAGTCAAGAGTTTTTGCAGCATGGAAAGAGGCCCTTTGGGCCCATTGTGTCCACACTGGCCATCAAGCCCCTACCTACTCTAATCCCATTTTCCATCACTTGGCTCATAGCCTTGTATCATAGAAGTTACAGTGCAGCCTTGTATCATAGAAGTTACAGTGCAGAAGGGGCCATTTGACCCATCGAGTCTGCACTGCCCCTTGGAAAGAGCACCCTACTTAAGCCCACACCTCCACCCTATCCCAGTAACCCCACCAAAGCTTTTTTGGACACTACGGGCAATTTAGCATGGCCAATCCACCTAACTTGCACATCTTTGGACTGTGGGAGGAACCAGGAGGAAACCCACAGAGACACAAGGAGAACGTGCAGACTCCACACTGATAAGTGACCCAAGCCGGGAATTGAACCTGGGACCCTGGTGTCTGTGCGGAGTGTATATGTTCTCTCCGTGTCTGTGTGCGTTTCCTCCGGGTGCTCCGGTTTCATCCCACAGTCCCGAAAGACGTGCTGTTAGGTGAATTGGACATTCTAAATTCTCCCTCTGTGTACCCAAACAGGCGCCGGAATGTGGCGACGAGGGCAGTAACTTCATTGCAGTGTTAATGTAAGCCTACTTGTGACAATAAAGATTATTATTATTATTACTACCTGTCCTGCTGTGTTTAGGGTTCTATGGACATGTACCCCAAAGTCCCTCTGGTTCTCTATTTCCTGGGATCCTACCATTCATTGTATATTCCCTTGCCTGTGTCCTAGTGACTGAAGAATTTGATGTCGAATCAGCATGAGCATTGCAGAACTGACAGATCCTAATGTGTTTGGGGAAATGTGTTTTGCACCACCTCTGGGAATGTTTGGCTTGGATGATGACCCTCAATAGCTGAACTCCATTTCAGTGCATGCTTCCACATGGACCAATTGCCTGCAGTTTTCCTCAGATATATGGTCTGCAATGCTGTGTTTCTCTGGCATCTTTAATCATTTGTATTGACCACCTTGATGTTGTTTGCCCTGAGACAGAACCCCCATAGAAGATCTGCTTGAGGGTTCTGCAACCATCTGTGTGGGAGACATGGCCTCCCTATCGAAATCAAAGTTTTGTGGCCTCCCTTCTATGTCAAATTTTATGGGGTAGGTCACCATGCTGGTAAGCCAGCATAATGGATGACCTTGTCATTTGTAATTTTGTTCTCTTCTTGAATCCCTATGATCGATCTCTGTTTTTGGAGGCATATCAGAGCTTTAGCAGATCCAAGAATCTGCATCAGACAGCAATGTAGTAAGGTAAAGTTTGGTTTTTGGTCTTCCGCTTAATTCCATGCTGCTCTGAGACATGTTCATGAATGGAAACAGCTCCATGATCCAAGACTTGAGTCAACATTCTGAGATACTGCACGCACAAGAACCAAGACTGATTTGATAAAAGTGGTGAAAAAGGATTGAATAACACGTGTTATCGACCACGCAGGTAACACCACACAAACCTCTCCCACCTTCTCCAAAAACAACTTGCCTATACAACCTTTTGAGCAGTCAGCACCAAGCATCAAACCTGTAATAATTCTAAACATACTTGCTCCAGTGGAACAGGCAAATAGGTTGAAATCTTTCATAACTCTCAACAAAGATGTATTCCTTTTGAGGAAGAAAGACGTTACAAGAAGGATACATCCTTCGTGGCTAAATAAGGGAATTCAGTATGGTATCAAATGGAAAGGAAAGGTGTACAATACTGTAAAGATTAATGGTAATCTGGGAGATTGGGAGTATTTTAGAAGCCCATTCCTGTAAAGGCTGACACAAAATTTGAGCACGGAAAGTAAAAGCAAAAGAAACTAAGAAAACTGAACGAACCAAAGCCCGACAAGTCCCTTGGACTTGATAACTTGCAAGAAAGCAGCTGCAGAGATAGTGGATGCATTGGTTGTAGAGGGCTGGTTTAGCTCAGTGGGCTAGACAGCTGTTTTTTGGTGCAGGACAAGGCCAGCAGCACGGGTTCAATTCCCATACCAGCTGAGAATTCTGAATTCCCCCTCTCTGCCTGACCCGAACAGGTGCCAGAATGTGGCGATTAGGGGCTTTTCACGGTAACTTCATTGCATTGTTCATGTAAGCCTACTCGTGACCGTAAACATTATTTATTTTATTATTTTTATTTTAATCTGAAATCATAAGAAAGGGCAGGAGACGGGAGATAGAAAGCAGGAAACTACAAGCCAGTTGGTCTTAAAAAGTTTACATTTAAACTAGCAGCAGACGTGCAATGAAGCATTGGACATGACAACACCGGTCTCGAGGCTGTGGAAAAATTCTCTTTCCTTCTTTGTTACCTTGGCTCCATAATTTAAAAAGTGAGAAACTGGCGCAGTCGGGTTTATTTTTTCTATATTCCCATCTATTTTGGCACTAAAATGTGTCTGAGCTGTTCACATTTGCCTATTTATCGCCGTCGTTTATAAACATAATTCTAGTCATGCTACGTTCATACTATTTTTACTTGGAGCTATTGAGAACTTGAGCCAAAGCAAGGAAGGTGACTGGAAAGCTGTCATTGAGGACAGGGGAAAAATATAAAGTGCTGAGTAACCTGCTTGGGGAATACATCAATGAAGAAAGTAGATAAACCTAAATCAGATCCGTTTCAAACCTTTGCCATTGGGGGAATAGAAGGTATCTGGTAACATCGTTGATTGATTTTACCTCGAGAGTTGATTTGATTTTGATTAATCGTCCGTTTTTTTGATTGAATAACTTCATTAATGTTTTTGTGTGAATATTTCAGCTTTGTTCAAAATCTTGGGTTAACATTTGGCCAACGTCTATCATGCTGCTATTGGCTTTAAAGAGATGACGTGGACTGGAAGTTTAGAATTTCCCAACATTCATCAATTGAAGGTTGGCATGTGGTAAGCTGACATGCCTGCAATGTTTTATCTCCTTGTGGCTTTTGAGGATTTACATTTCCCAAATTGGTTGAACACCAGCTTCAGAATGATTTGATTTATTTTGTGAAGTGTTCATTTAACTTTAACCTTTTTAGCCTGGAGAAGTAATTTCAGGCAGAAATCACGAACCAGACAGAGACGTGAGATAAAAAGAACCAGTGTCTTTAGTTCTAATTTGTATCTTTTTTCCATGACTTGATCTTGAAACTTATTGAAGTAATTGAGCTTTGATTACCATTTTGCTCATTGACGCTCAGTGTAACTTGGTGTATGTATTTGCAAGTAGTGTTGTCCCTCTCCCACGCTTTTATACCCTTCAACTTAAATGCCATTGACTGTGGTACATGTGGTACACTCCTGCTACAGTTTTGTTATACGTATACAACAATGTTGGATGCTTCTGACCTGCACTTCCAAACAATGCTCTGGAATTGAATGCCAATATGCAAAGTTCTCGACAATGTGGCTGGTATCATTGATATTCAAAGGGCAGTTGCTTCACCTTGACAGTAAGATAATACATTTATATATGACGAGGTATAAAACTCCTGCCCTCAAACAGTGTTACTTCTGACTTTTGAGAAAAGCGGGCAAATAGATACTTGTGTATTTTTGAAGAAAATTGATCTCTTAATGGTATTTGTAGTAATGCTGGATTGCCTCCATTTCTTGGATTGTGAGAGCATTGTTTCTCTTCTTTAAAAACATTGGTATTGAAAGGAATACACTAAAATTTATCCCTGTACTAATTTATAGGTGGACCAACTGTTGTTTCAATCAAATGAAGCTTGCTATTGTCGAATATCACCATAAAGACTATCTAGATTCTGTGTTGGTTTGTTTATGTTGAGTATTTTCTATTGACATTTGTGGAAACCTGTGAGTAACTGAAAATGTAATTATGTATGCTGGTAATGAGCAATGATGCTTGACACCGAGCAAGACAACAAATGAAATGGATGACATTCATACAGATACTTGGCTAGATTTAATTTTTAAAGTGCTTTAAAGGAAGTAGCAACGTTATCTTGCTGGATAACTTTTAAGATTCAGGAAACAAGTTCCGTACTCTTTGTTCTTAGAAAATGATGTTAATTGCATCCATTGCTCTAAACTATATTAGCCCACAATGTTTACCATGATGTTTTGACATAGAACAAAGAATAAAGAAAAGTACAGCACCGGAACAGGCCCTTCGGCCCTCCAAGCGCGTGCCGACCATGCTGCCCGTCTAAACTAAAATCTTCTACACTTCCTGGGTCCGTATCCCTCTATTCCCATCCTATTCATGTATTTGTCAAGATGCCCCTTAAATGTCACTATCGTCCCTGCTTCCACCACCACCTCCGGCAGCGAGTTCCAGGCACCCACTACCCTCTGTGTATAAAAATTAAAAAATAAAAATATTTTTAAAACCTGCCTCGTACATCTCCTTAAGGTGCGTACATCGCACCTTAAACCTATGGCCCCTAGTAATTGACCCCTCTACTCTGGGGAAAAGCCTCTGACTATCCACTCTGTCTATGCCCCTCATAATTTTGTAGACCTCTATCAGGTCGCCCCTCAACCTCCTTCGTTCCAGTGAGAACAAACCGAGTTTATTCAACCGCTCCTCATAGCTAATGCCCTCCATACCAGGCAACATTCTGGTAAATCTCTTCTGCACCCTCTCTAAAGCCTCCACATCCTTCTGGTAGTGTGGCGACCAGAATTGAACACTATACTCCAAGTGTGGCCTAACTAAGGTTCTATACAGCTGCAACATGACTTGCCAATTCTTATACTCAATGCCCCGGCCAATGAAGGCAAGCATGCCGTATGCCTTCTGGACTACCTTCTCCACCTGTGTTGCCCCTTTCAGTGACCTGTGGACCTGTACACCTAGATCTCTCTGACTTCAATACTCTTGAGGGTTCTACCATTCACTGTATAATGCAAGTACATTCATAACGGGTCTCGTATCACTGTTCTGTTGCAACAGATTAATCTTTTTTTAAGTCTTGCTGATAGGCTATGGCTACTGTTACTGATTTTAAATGGCTATGCAATTTTATTTTTTCAAAAATAATTCAAGAGACAATGTAATCATTCTTGAGTATTTCTGTTTGCAGGTTGCTGTTAGCTCAAAATCCTAATGGTGTGGTGTTAAGCACCGATGATTATTTCTGTCAGAATGGAGTTTACTGGTTTCACCCCAGTTTCCTTGGAGAAGCCCATGAGTGGAATCAGAACAGAGGTATGAATTGTGTTTTGTTTGATATCACTCTGGATGAAAACCTGTGAGTTTTATGTTTTGCTTTGGTACTTCTGATCAGAAAATCTCCAATAATTGTGTGTAGAAGCTGAACAGTCAATTTCACAGATAGTAATGGTAAACTTTCATGCTTTATAGAATAACTCCGTGAATGGGGAAAAATTTAGCCTGAGTTATGAGTGTTTCTCGCGTTTTCGTTCTGCATACAGTCTACACAATATAAATACATAGACAAAGACATCAGGTGACGCATGTGGAGTGTAGCACTACTCGGTACAGAAGATGTGTGGAGAGATCAGTTCAGTCCATAAGAGGGTCATTCAGGAGTCTGGTAAGAGCAGGGAAGAAGCTGTTTTTGAACCTGTTCGTGTGTGTTCTCAGACTTTTGTATCTCCTGCCCAATGGAAGAGGTTGGGAGAGAGAATAACCGGGTGGGAGGGTTTTTTGATTATGCTGTCTGCTTTTCCATGGCAGCGGGAGGTTTAGGCAGAGTCAATGGATGGGACGAAAAAGAAAATGATATAAAATCTCAGCAGGTCTGGCAGCATCGAAAGGGAGAGAAAAGAGCTAACATTTCGAGTCCAATGGCTTTTTGTCAAAGCAGTGTCAATGGATGGGAGGCGGGTTTGGGTGATCGACTGGGCTGTGTTCACAACTCTGTAGTTTCTTACAGTCTTGGGCCAATCAATTGTCATACTAAGCTGTGATGCAGCCAGATAGGATGCTTTCTATGTTGCATCTGTAAAAATTGGTAAGAGTAAATGTGGAAATGCCGAAGTTCCTTAGTTTCTTTACCTGTCCTCCATTGCTCGCTGTGGATGAGAATTCCAAACACTAATGATGTTCTCAGACAATAAATTCCTCCTCATCTCGCCTAAAATGGGAGATTATTTACTCCTAGTTCTAAATTCCCCACGAGGGGAAACACTTCCAAGCTTCTAATGCCTTTTGTTTAAACTTGGAAAAGCACTCTATAAAATTTATTTCGGGATCTCTGTGAAGAGAGAGGAACCACACACAAAGGGTGTTTTGCTGGGTAGGCAATGGACAGGAGAGTTCTACATCTTTTAAAAGTTTTTTTGTGAGGGTGGATGGATCCAAGCAAAATATGTGCATTAGTAAAACACTGCAAATACTAAAGGTCTGAAATAAAAACAGAAAATGCTCGAAATATTCAACATAGCTGGTTACAAGTCAATGGCCTTTCAGCAAAAAGGTATGTTGCATCTTGGTGGTTATTATTGACCAGAAATTGAACTGAACCAACCATATAAATACTCTGGCTACAAGAGCAGGTCAGAAGCTGGGAATTCTGCAGCAAGTATCTTGCCTCCTAACTTCTCAAAGCCTATCCACCATCAATAAGGGACAAGTCATGAGTATGATGAAATACACTTCCACTTTCTGGATCAGTGCGGCTCCACCGGCTCCAACAACGCTGAAGAAATTCAATGCCACCCAGACCAAAGCTGCCTGCTTGATAGATAACCCATTGGTCATCCTAAATATTTACTCCCTTTTTAAAAAAAAAAAAAATTTAGAGTACCTAATTAATTTTTTTCCAATTAAGGGGCAATTTTAGCATGGCCAATCCACCTAACCTGCACATCGTCGGGTTGTGGGAGCGAAACCCACGCTAATGTGCAAACTCCACACGGACAGTGACCCAGAGCCGGGATCGAACCTGGGACCTTGGCGCCGTGAGATAGCAATGCTAACCACTATGTCACAGTGCTGTCCATAAATATTTACTCCGTTGACCACCAATGCACAGTGGCAGCAGTGCACTGCAATAGCTCACCCAAGGTTCCTTCGACACCACCTTCCAAACCAATGACCTCTCTACCACCTCGTCCCTTTCTAACATCACTGAGTGTACCTACCCCATCACCTTCTCGGGGGCAATTCTAGATGGGCAATAAATACTGGTCTAACTAGTGACGTCCACATTCCATGAAATCATCTTTTTATTAAATGTGCACATAGTGACTTGCATGTCATGAAATACTGTGCATCACTTTGCCGTATTAAGCAGAAAATAGAAGAAATAAGGGTTATTTATTTAAAAATATATTTGAGATCATTTACAATTGTAGCATTTCAGGGATTTCTAGTGTGCACGATGCGATGTCTAAAGGATTTACACCTTTGATGGAGTGGAAGGAGTGGTTAATACACATTTGTCCAGACAGAATTGGGATGGTGTGGGGTAGAAGAAATGTGATGATTTGAGTGATACAACGGAGGCCATGGAAATATTTATGTTTGAGGATTTTGAAGGCTGGGGGCAGGTGGTCCGTGTTACTAGGGCAGATAACAATGTTTGAGACTTTGCACAGCAGAAAACAGATGGCAGATTTGACATTGATTGTTTTATTGGTGGCGGAGGGGTGGCAGATCATGAGATTATTATGGAAACCTTGCCTTAAAAGATGTCAATGAGATTATAAACTTTCATTTGGGTGAGGTAGAAGGATTAAGGGACACTCTTAGAGGTGTGGAAGTGAGCAGTCTTTTTTTTAATAAATGTTTTTATTTGAGATTTTTCCATAATTTTTTACAAAACACTACAATAGAAAATATAATGCAAAGAAGGAAAAACACTGTGCCAACAAAACAACTTAACCTCCTAACCACCTAAGAATTTAATAAACAAAAGCAAAGCCAAGTAGGGCATCCGCCCCTTACAAATAAAATGACCCCCCCCCCCCCCCCCCCCCCAAGGTTGCTGTTGCTGCTGACCTCCACCTAACGCTCCGCGAGAAAGTCAAGGATCGGTTGCCACCGCCTGGAGAACCCCGCCATGTCATTGACCCAAGCCTCCACGCTTGGGGGTTTTGCGTCCCTCCACATAACAAGAGCCTTCTCCGGGCTACCAAGGAGGCAAAGGCCAGGACTCCGGCCTCTTTCGGCTCCTGCACTCCCGGATCGTCCAATACCCCAAATATCGCTATCACCCAGCTCGGTTTCACCTGAGTGTCAAAGGCTTTGCAAAGACATAGCCTTTGCAAAGCCCTTCCAAAATTCCGTAAATGCCGGGCATGTCCAGAACATATGGGCATGGTTTGCTGGGCTCCCTGAACACCTCACGCACCTGTCCTCTAGCCCAAAAAACCTACTCATTCTCGCCCTTGTCATATGCGCCTGGTGCGCCATTTTAAACTGAATCAGGTTAAGCCTGGTGCAAGATGAGGAGGAATTGACCCTGCCCAGGGCGTCAGTCCACAGGCCCTCATCCAGCTCCTCCTCCCACTTGCCCTTCAGTTCTTCCACCGAGGCCTCTTGCAGCTCCTGGTATATGTCCGATACTTTGCCATCCCACACCCCCGAGACCATCATCCGGGCAGGCAGGAGTGGAAATTTCCCCCACCTGTTTTTTCACAAATGCCCGAACCTGCATGTACCTAAAGGTGTTCCCTGGGGGTAGCCCAAATTTCTCCTCCAACGCCCTCCGACTGGCAAAAGTCCCATCGATAAACAAATCCCCCATCCAGCAGAGGGCAGTAGAGCGGAGCTGCTGATCGTCTGTTGCAGGGAAAATTTGCATCTGTGCATTGCGGGCACTGCATCCAGAAAGTGTACCTGAGCAAAATACCCTAGGTGTTCAAGTCAAGGCAAACATCCAGCAGAGGGCAGTAGAGCAGAGCTGCTGATTGGCTGTTGTGGGGGAAAATTTGCATCTGTGCATTGCGGTCACTGCATCCAGAAAGTGTACCTGAGCAAGACACCCTAGGTGTTCAAGTCAAGGCAACCATCCAGCGGAGGGCAGTAGAGCGGAGCTGCTGATTGGCTGTTGCAGGGAAAATTTGCATCTGTGCATTGCGGTTACTGCATCCAAAAGGTGGTTTGTGGAGGAGCTGTTGTCAAGTGACAATTAAACCCGAAACACTTCTTCAGTGTTTCCCTCCTCTAACCAAAAAAAAAAGACAGTCACTGTAAGGATCCCAGCCGAGTAAAGATCAAGAGGGAGACTCGAGGGCAGGTAGAAGTAGAAAGAAGTTGAAACGTGACGTCACAGCCCGCAGGTAAGCGATTGGCTGTGACTAGTAAGTAGTTTTTCTTTTCCCTGAGGTGTTATCGTGCAGGGCGCAGTGGTTGCTGAGTGAGTGCTTGCTGAGAAGGGGAGTAAATTTTTTTTTTAAACTTACTGTTGTGAGTGTAAAAATGGCAGGAGATCCCAGACCCGTGTTATGCTCCTCTTGCTCAATGTGGGAGTTCAGGGACGCCAATGCCCCTGACTCCTTCATGTGCGAGAAGTGTGTCCAGCTGCAGCTCCTGTTAGACTGCATGACGGCTCTGGAGCTGTGGATGGGCTCACTTTGGAGCATCCGCGATGCTGAGGAGGTCGTGGATAGCACGTTCAGTGAGTTGGACACACCGCAGATTAGGATTGGTAAGGGAGACAGGGAAGTGGTGACCAAAAGGCAGAGAAAGAGCAGGAAGGCAGTGCAGGTGTCCCCTGTGGTCATCTCCCTCCAGAACAGCTATACCGTTTTGGATACTGTTGGGGGAGATGACTCACCAGGGGAAGGCAGTAGCAGCCAGGCTCATGGCACCGTGGCTGGCTCTGCTGCACAGAAGGGCGGGAAAAAGACTGGCAGGGCTATAGTCATTGGGGATTCAATCGTAAGGGGAGTAGACAGACGTTTCTGTGGTCGAAAACGAGACTCCCGAATGGTATGTTGTCTCCCGGGTGCACGGGTCAGGGATGTCTCGGATCGGCTGCAGGACATACTGAAGGGGGAGGGTGAACAGCCAGTTGTCGTGGTGCATATAGGCACCAATGATATAGGTAGGCACCAATGATATAGGTAAAAAACGGGATGAGGTCCTACAATCAGAATTTAGGGAGTTAGGAGATAAGTTAAGAAGTAGGACCTCAAAGGTAGTAATCTCAGGATTGCTACCAGTGCCACGAGACAGTCAGAGTAGAAATTCAAGAATAGTCAGAATGACTTGAGAGATGGTGCAGGAGGGAGGGGTTCAGAATTTTGGGACATTGGAACCGGTTCTGGGGGCGGTGGGACCATTGCAAATCGGATGGCCTACACCTGGGCAGGACTGGAACCAATGTCTTATGGGGGTGCTTTTGCTAACTCTGTTGGGGAGGTTTTAAACTAATGTGGCAGGGGGATGGGAACCAGATTCGGAAGTTAGAGGTCAGTAAAGAGGCAGCAACTAAAGCCAGTAAGATACTAGATAATAAACTCAATGTGACTAAGGGAAGAGTAGACTGGGAAGAGATGATGAATGCAAAGGGACAGCTGGTATGAGGTGCATTATTTTCAATGCAAGAAGTGTAGCAGGTAAGGCAGATGAATTTAGGGCTTGGATTAGTACCTGGGAATATGATGTTATTGGTATTACGGAGACTTGGTTGAGGGAAGGGCAAGACTGGCAACTATATATCCCAGGGTATAGATGCTTCAGGAAGCATAGAGAGGGAGGTAAAAGAGGTGGAGGAGTTGCATTACTGGTCAGAGATTATATCACAGCTATGATTAAGGAGGGCACGATGGAGGATTCGAGCACTGAGGCAATATGGGTAGAGCTAAGAAATAGGAAGGGTGCAGTGACATTGTTGGGACTTTACTACAGGCCTCCCAAAAGCGAGCGTGAAGTAGAGGTACAAATATGTAGACAGATTATAGAAAAATGTAGGAGCAATAGGGTGGTCGTGATGGGAGATTTTAAATTCCCCAACATTGAATGGGACTCGTGTAGTGTTGGCGGCGTTGATGGAGCAGAATTTGTAAGGAGCATCCAGGAGAGTTTTTTAGAGCAGTATGTAAATAGTCCAACTCTGGAAGGGGCCATACTGGACCTGGTATTGGGGAATGATCCCGACTAGGTGGTTGAAGTTTCAGTCCGTGATTACTTTGGGAATAGCGATCACAATTCCGTAAGTTTTAGAATACTCATGGACAAAGACGAGAGTGGTCCTAAAGGAAGAGTGCTAAATTGGGGAAAGGCCAAGTATAACAAAATTCGGCAGAAGTTAGGGAATGTGGATTGGGAGCAGCTCTTTAAGGGTAAATCGACATTTGAAATGTAGGAGTCTTTTAAGGAAAGATTGATTCGAGTGCAGGACAGACATGTCCCTGTGAAAATGAGGGATAGAAATGGCAAGATTAGGGAACCATGGATGGCGGGTGGAATTGTGAGACTAGCTAAGATGAAAAAGGAAGCATACATAAGATCTAGGCGACTTAAAACTGTTGAAGCTTTGGAGGAATATCGGGAAAGTAGGACAAATCTCAAACGCGCAATAAAGAGGGCTAAAAGGGGTCATGAAATATCTTTGGCTAACAGGGTTAAGGAAAATCCCAAAGCCTTTTATTCGTATATAAGGAGCAAGAGGGTAACTAGAGAAAGGATTGGCCGACTCAAAGACAAAAGAGGGAATTTATGCGTGGAGTCAGAGGAAATGGGTGAGATTCTTAATGAGTACTTTGCATCGGTATTCACCAAGGAGAGGGACATGACGGATGTTGAGGCTAGGGATGGATGTTTAAATACTCTAGGTCAAATCGGCATAAGGAAGGGGGAAGTTTTGGGTATTCTAAAAGGCATCAAGGTGGACAAGTCACCAGGTCCGGATGGGATCTATCCCAGGTTACTGAAGGAAGCGAGGAACGAAATAGCTGGGGCCTTAACAGATATCTTTGCAGCATCCTGGCGCACGGGTGAGGTCCCGGAGGACTAGAGAATTGCTAATGTTGTCCCTTTGTTTAAGAAACGTAGCAGGGATAATCCAGGGAATTATAGACCTGTGAGCTTGATGTCAGTGGTAGGCAAACTGTTGGAGAAGATACTGAGGGATAGGACCTATTCACATTTGGAAGAAAATAGACTTATCAGTGATCGGCAGCATGGCTTTGTGCAGGGAAGGCCATGTCTTACAAACCTAATAGAATTCTTTGAGGAAGTGACAAAGTTAATTGATGAGGGAAGGGCTGTAGATGTCATATACATGGACTTCAGTAAGGCGTTTGATAAAGTTTCCCATGGCAGGTTGATGGAAAAAGTGAAGTCGTATGGGGTTCAGGGTGTACTAGCTAGATGGATAAAGAACTGATTGGGCAACAGGAGACAGAGAGTAGTAGTGGAAGGGAGTGTCTCAAAATGGAGAAAGGTGACTAGTGGTGTTCCACAGGGATCCGTACTCAGACCACTGTCATTTGTGATATACATAAATGATCTGGACGAAGGTATAGATGGTCTGATTTGAAAGTTTGCAGATGATACTAAGATTGGTGGAGTTGCAGATAGCGAGGAGGACTGTCAGAGAATACAGCAAAATATAGATAGATTGGAGAGTTGGGCAGAGAACTGGCAGATGGAGTTCAGTCCAGGTAAATGCGAGGTGATGCATTTTGGAAGATCTAATTCAAGAGTGGACTATACGGTCAATGGAAGAGTCCTGGGTAAAATTCATATACAGAGAGATCTGGGAGTTCAGGTCCATTGTACCCAGAAGGTGGCAACGCAGGTCGGTAATGTGGTCAGGAAGGCATACAGCATGCTTGCCTTCGTCGGAGTACAAGAGTCGGCAGGTCATGTTACGGTTGTATAGGACTTTGGCTAGGCCACATTTTGAATAATGCGTGCAGTTCTGATCACCACATTACCAGAAGGATGTGGATGCTTTAGAGAGGGTGCAGAGGAGGTTCACCAGGATGTTGCCTGGTATGGAGGGTGCTAGCTATGAAGAAAGGTTGAGTAGATTAGGAGTGTTTTCGTTGGAAAGATGGAAGTTGAGGGGGGACCTGATTGAGGTCTACAAAACTATGAGGTATGGACAGGGTGGATAGCAACACCCTCCGGACTGCGCTGCAAAAACAGTCTCTTAACCCGCGGGGACTTATTTGCCCACACAAATCCCGTGATACTCCTATTTAACCGCTTGAAAAAGGACTTGGGGATGAGAATGGGCAGGCACCGGAACACGAACAAGAACCTAGGGAGGACCGTCATCTTTATGGACGGCACCCTGTCAGCCAGGGAGAGTGGCAACTTATCCCACCTCCTAAAGTCCTCCTCCATCTGACCCACCAGCCGCGCTAAGTTGAGCTTGTGCAAGACCCCCCAGCTCTTGGCCACCTGGATGCCCAAGTACTGAAAGCTCCGCTCCACCATCTTGTGTGGTAGCTCCTCCAACCTCTTTTTTTCCTGGCCCTTCGCATGCACCACAAAAAGCTCGCTTTTTTCCCACGTTTAGCTTGTATCCCGAAAAGTCTCCAAAATCCATAAGAACCTACATGACCTCCCCCATCTCCACCACCGGATCCGCAATATACAGAAGCAGGTCATCCGCATACAGCGACACACAATGCTCCTCTCTTCTCCTCCCCCCCCCCCCCCCACCGAACCAACCCCCTCCAGATTTTGGACTCCCTCAACGCCATGTCCAGCGGCTCAATCGCCAAGGCAAACAGCAGGGGGGACAAAGGCCACCCCTGCCTCGTTCCACTGTTGCTAACTTTTGGTTGCTCCAATTGGCTCTGTTTTATAACCTATGCTCTCGCGTCGCCAGGTATCTTTATGATACCGCCACGAGGTTCAAGTAATGATCAATAACTCAATACACCAATTAGTAAGATTCAAATCAAAGCACATTTATTATACACCATAATCGCTACTCATGCATCAATTCTACTTCTACAACTAACAGGCCTATACTTAGCTTCGGACTGGCCCACCAGGTCAGGGGAACAAATGGTCTTTCGTTCGGGTTCTGAGTTTTCGTTCGGGTTCTGAGTCTGCGGGATTCGAAGTTGGTACGGATTGGTAGCTAGGAACGCCTATCTCATAGCGAGCGTTGACTTAAGACCTACTGGATATCGGTGGCAGCTGCACCGGTCACTGTCAAGGGTTGGTTCGCGTTGCTGAGTGACCCAGTCAAGAAGAAAGATTCGAACTTGGGGGCTTAACTTTATAGTCCCCAGGGGCTTCCTGACTTTCGGGGCGGACCCTGTACCTGGTTCCAAGTGATTGGACTTCGTTCCAATCGCTTGGTTCGATTTCTCCATTACTGGAGCGGTTCCCTGATCGATGGGCGGTCTTGAGGTGTCCGTTAACCTCTTTTGTGTTGGCTCCTGCTGGCGCCGAGGAGTCTGGCTTGGCTTTGTTTATCCCAAATGTTTTGATTGTTCCCGCGGATCGCTCATTAGTATGTAGATGGCTGCTACATTATTATGCAGATGGCTGCTTGTATCGATGCTGTCTGGGCTTTTGCAGAGTTTAATACACAGTAACTTGCACCTGCTAGTTTCTGCCTGTGTTGGCTGAATTTCCCTGCAGCCTGTGCTGTTCTCCATTTTACGTCGGGAGTTGGCCAACCCAGGTGGCTACACCACGATATAACCTAAAGTACCCTGACCGCAGCAGGTACGTCAACACACTCGCTACCGGGTCCTGGTACAACAATTTGACCCACTCCATGAATTCCTCCCCAAATCCAAATCTGCCTAACACCTCCCAGAGGCACTCCCACTCCACCCGATCGAAGGCCTTCTCTGCGTCCATTGCTAATACCACTTCTGCGTCCCCACCCTGCGAGGGCATCAAGATCACATTCAGGAGCCTCCGCACATTCGTATTCAGCTGCCTGCCCTTCACAAACCCCGTCTGATCCTCATGAATCACTCCCGGGACACAATCCTCAATCCCAGTGGCCAAGATCTTGGCCAACAGCTTGGCATCCACATTAAGGAGTGAAATCGGCCTATAGGAGTCGCAATGCAGCGGGTCCTTATCATGCTTGATGATAAGCGAGATCAGAGCCTGCGACATCGTCGGGGGAAGGATACCTTTTTCCTTAGCCTCGTTAAAAGTTCTCAACAACAGCGGGCCCAACACCTCCGAGAATTTCCGATACAACTCTACAGGGAACCTATGCGGCTCCGGGGCCTTGCCCGCCTGCATACTCCCCAACCCCTTAACTAGCTCTTCCATCCCAATCGGGGCCCTCAGTCCCTCTATCCGCCCTTCCTCCCTTTGGGAACCTCATTTGGTTCAGGAACTGCCTCATCCCCTCCCCACCCTCCAGGGGTTCTGACTCATACAGTTTACCACAGAAGTCCTTAAAGACCTTGTTTATTTTAGCTGGACTCCGCACCGTGCCCCCCCCGCCCCCCCCCCCCCCCCCATCTCTAATTCCCCCAATCTCCCTAGCCGCCTTCCTCTTCTGCAGCTGATGCGCCAGCATCCAACTTGCCTTTTCCCCATACTCATGCACTGCTCCCTGTACCTTCCTCAACTGGGCCTCGGCCTTCCCCATGGTTAGCAAGTCAAACTCCGTTTGGAGGCTCCGGTGCTCCTTCAGCAGCCCCTCCTTGGGTGATTCAGCATACCTCCTATCTACCCTCTGTATCTCCCCCACCAATCTCTCCCTCTCTGTCCTCTCCCTCTTTTTCCTGTGGACCCTGATTGAGATTAACTCCCCCCTGAATACTGCCTTCATCGCCTCCCAGACCACACTCACCGACACCTCCCCATTATCATTGGTCTCTACATCTTTGGATGTATCTCCGGATCCGCCCACCGACCTCCTCGTCCGACAGTAGTCCCACGTCCATTCGCCACAGCGGGCGTTGGCCTTTCTCCTCCCCCAGCTCCACCCAGTGCGGATCATGGTCCGAGATCGCATTGACCGAATAGTCCACCCTCGAGATCAGTGCCCTGCTTAGCACGAAAAAATATGTCCGCGAGTAAGCCTTGTGTACATGGGAGAAGAAGGAAAACTCCCTCGCCCTTGGCCTGGCAAATCTCCACAGATCCACTCCCCCCATCTGGTCCATGAACCCCCTCAGGACCTTGGCTGCTGCCGGCCGCTTACCCGACCTTGACCTAGACAGGTCCAGAGTCGGGTCCAGGACCGCATTGAAGTTCCTCTCTCTCTTTCTCTCTCTTTCTCTCTCTTTCTCTCTCTCTCTCTCTCTCTCTCTCTCTCTCTCTCTTCTCTCTCTCTTTCTCTCTCTCTTTCTCTCTCTCTCCCTCTCCACAATACCCACCCCCGCCCGCCAACTAGCCATCTTTTTTTAGGCCAGCCACGTGCCCGCGCCTCCTGCACCCTCCAGTCCCCCAGGCGGAGGCTCCCTGCCCCGACTCTCCCTCGTACCCCTCAATCAGCACAGCAGCAACCCAGGTTCTCTCCTCCTCCCCCCCCCCCGCCATTGCACTCCTGTAAGCCAGCTGACTCATGCTGACCCCGGCCGCTCCCGCCTCTGCCTCCAATCCCCCTTTGGATTCCCCATCCAAATCTCCAGCCCCCCCCCCCACCTAAGTGGGGTAAAGAGAGCCCCCCCCCCCCGCACACCCCATATAAACCAGTGCGGACCTCAAACACCGTACTGCCCCCCGCTTCGGGTACCGCCCCCACCATTTAGCGGGGAAAAAGCCGTGCTCCCTGCCTGGGCCGACCCCACCCCCTATGACGCAGCTCCTCCCAACTACGACCTCGCTCCAATCCCCGAGGGCCCCAGGCCACGGGGCCACCCAGACCCCAGAAAACGCGGGGGGAAACCCCACCCAAACATCGCCCCATCCACCTCACCCCCAACCCTCATAACATACTGCAAACCATTAATTCGAGACCAACTTCTCATTTTTGATGAAAGTCCACGCCTCATCCGGCGTATCAAAATAGTGGTGTCGGTCCTGGTATGTGACCCACAGCCTCGCCGGCTGCAACAGCCCGAACTTCACCCCCTTCCCATGGAGGACTGTCTTGGCCCGATTGAATCCTGCCTGCTTCTTGGCCATCTCTGCACACCAGTCCTGGTAAATCCGGATCTCTGTGCTCTCCAACCTGCTGCTCCGCTCCTCCTTCGCCCATCGCAGAACCTGTTGGTGAACCGATGGAACCTTGCCACCATAGCCCTCGCCCTTGGCCTCCTGGCCAGGACGCTGTGCGGCCCATCCAACTCCAGGGGCCTCGGGAAGGCCCCGGCGCCCTTCAGCGCACTCAGCATCATAGAACATAGAACATAGAAAATACAGCACAGAACAGGCCCTTCGGCCCACGATGTTGTGCCGAACCTTTGTCCTAGATTAATCATAGATTATCATTGAATTTACAGTGCAGAAGGAGGCCATTCGGCCCTTTGAGTCTGCACCGGCTCCTGGAAAGAGCACCCTACCCAAACTCAACACCTCCACCCAACACCAAGGGCAATTTTGGACATTAAGGGCAATTTATCATTGGCCAATTCACCTAACCTGCACATCTTTGGACTGTGGGAGGAAACCGGAGCACCCGGAGGAAACCCACGCAGACACGGGGAGGACGTGCAGACTCCGCACAGACAATGACCCAAGCCGGAATCGAACCTGGGACCCTGGAGCTGTGAAGCATTGTGCTATCCACAATGCTACCGTGCTGCCCTTAAGAACAAATAAATCTACACTATCATTTTACCGTAATCCATGTACCTATCCAATAGCTGCTTGAAGGTCCCTAATGTTTCCGACTCAACTTCTTCCACAGGCAGTGCATTCCATGCCCCCACTACTCTCTGGGTAAAGAACCTACCTCTGACACTCCCCCTATATCTTCCACCTTTCACCTTTAAATTTATGTCCCCTTGTAATGGTTTGTTCCACCCGGGGAAAAAGTCTCTGACTGTCTACTCTATCTATTCCCCTGATCATCTTATAAACCTCTATCAAGTCGCCCCTCATCCTTCTCCGTTCTAATGAGAAAAGGCCTAACACCCTCAACCTTTCCTCGTAAGACCTACTCTCCATTCCAGGCAACATCCTGGTAAATCTTCTTTGCACCTTTTCCAAAGCTTCCACATCCTTCCTAAAATGAGGCGACCAGAACTGTACACAGTACTCCAAATGTGGCCTTACCAAAGTTTTGTACAGCTGCATCATCACCTCACAGCTCTTAAATTCAATCCCTCTGTTAATGAACGCGAGCACACCATAGGCCTTCTTCACAGCTCTATCCACTTGAGTGGCAACTTTCAAAGATGTATGAACATAGACCCCAAGATCTCTCTGCTCCTCCACATTGCCAAGAACTCTACCGTTAACCCTGTATTCCGCATTCATATTTGTCCTTCCAAAATGGACAACCTCACACTTTTCAGGGTTAAACTCCATCTGCCACTTCTCAGCCCAACTCTGCATCCTATCTATGTCTCTTTGCAGCCGACAACAGCCCTCCTCACTATCCACAACTCCACCAATCTTCGTATCGTCTGCAAATTTACTGACCCACCCTTCAACTCCCTCATCCAAGTCATTAATGAAAATCACAAACAGCAGAGGACCCAGAACTGATCCCTGCGGTACGCCACCGGTAACTGGGATCCAGGCTGAATATTTACCATCCACCACCACTCTCTGACTTCTATCGGTTAGCCAGTTCGTTATCCAACTGGCCAAATTTCCCACTATCCCATGCCTCCTTACTTTCTGCATAAGCCTACCATGGGGAACCTTATCAAATGCCTTACTAAAATCCATGTACACTACATCCACTGCTTTACCTTCATCCACATGCTTGGTCACCTCCTCAAAGAATTCAATAAGACTTGTAAGGCAAGATCTACCCCTCACAAATCCGTGCTGACTATCCCTAATCAAGCGGTGTCTTTCCAGATGCTCAGAAATCCTATCCTTCAGTACCCTTTCCATTACTTTGCCTACCCCCGAAGTAAGACTAACTGGCCTGTAATTCCCAGGGTTATCCCTAGTCCCTTTTTTGAACAGGGGCACGACATTCGCCACTCTCCAATCCCCTGGTACCACCCCTGTTGACAGTGAGGACGAAAAGATCATTGCCAACGGCTCTGCAATTTCATCTCTTGCTTCCCATAGAATCCTTGGATATATCCCGTCAGGCCCGGGAGACTTGTCTATCCTCAAGTTTTTCAAAATGCCCAACACATCTTCCTTCCTAACAAGTATTTCCTCGAGCTGACTAATCTGTTTCACACTGTCCTCTCCAACAATATCGCCCCTCTCACTTGTAAATACAGAAGAAAAGTACTCGTTCAAGACCTCTCCTATCTCTTCAGACTCAATACACAATCTCCCGCTACTGTCCTTGATCGGACCTACCCTCGCTCTAGTCATTCTCATATTTCTCACATATGTGTAAAAGGCCTTGGGGTTTTCCTTGATCCTACCTGCCAAAGATTGTTCATGCCCTCTCTTAGCTCTCCTAATCCCTTTCTTCAGTTCCCTCCTGGCTATCTTGTATCCCTCCAATGCCCTGTCTGAACCTTGTTTCCTCAGCCTTACATAAGTCTCCTTTTTCCTCTTATCAAGACATTCAACCTCTCTTGTCAACCATGGTTCCCTCACTCGACCATCTCTTCCCTGCCTGACAGGGACATACATATCAAGGACACGTAGTACCTGTTCCTTGAACATGTTCCACATTTCCCTGCCAGCCCATGTTCCCAACTTATGCACTTCAATTCTTGTCTGACAACATCGTATTTACCCTTCCCCCAATTGTAAACCTTGCCCTGATGCACGTACCTATCCCTCTCCATTACTAAAGTGAAAGTCACAGAATTGTGGTCACTATCTCAAATGCTCCCCCACTAACAAATCTATCACTTGCCCTGGTTCATTACCCAGTACTAAATCCAATATTGCCCCTCCTCTGGTCGGACAATCTACAAACTGTGTTAGAAAAGCTTCCTGGACACGCTGCACAAACACCACCCCATCCAAACTATTTGATCTAAAGAGTTTCCACTCAATATTTGGGAAGTTAAAGTCGCCCATGACTACTACCCTATGACTTCTGCACCCTTCCAAAATCTGTTTCCCAATCTGTTCCTCCACATCTCTGCTACTATTGGGGGGCCTATAGAAAACTCCTAACAAGGTGACTGCTCCTTTCCTATTTCTGACTTCAACCCATACTACCTCAATAGGGTGATACTCCTCGAACTGCCTTTCTGCAGCTGTTATACTATCTCTAATTAATAATGCCACCCCCCCCCCCCACCTCTTTTACCACCCTCCCTAATCTTATTGAAACATCTGTAACCAGGGACCTCCAACAACCATTTCTGCCCCTCTTCTATCCAAGTTTCCGTGATGGCCACCACATCGTAGTCCCAAGTACCGATCCATGCCTTAAGTTCACCCACCTTATTCCTGATGTTTTTTGCATTGAAGTATATACACTTCAACCCATCTCCGTGCCTGCAAGTACTCTCCTTTGTCAGTGTTCCCTTCCCCACTGCCTCACTACATGCTTTGGCGTCCTGAATATCGGCTACCTTAGTTGCTGGACTACAAATCCGGTTCCCATTCCCCTGCCAAATTAGTTTAAACCCTCCCGAAGAGTACTAGAAAACCTCCCTCCCCGGATATTGGTGCCCCTCTGGTTCAGATGCAACCCGTCCTGCTTGTACAGGTCCCACCTTCCCCAGAATGCGCTCCAATTATCCAAATACCTGAAGCCCTCCCTCCTACACCATTCCTGCAGCCACGTGTTCAACTGCACTCTCTCCCTATTCCTAGCCTCGCTATCACGTGGCACCGGCAACAAACCAGAGATGACAACTCTGTCTGTCCTGGCTTTTAACTTCCAGCCTAACTCCCTAAACTTGTTTATTACCTCCACACCCCTTTTCCTACCTATGTCGTTGGTACCAATGTGCACCACAACTTCTGGCTGCTCCCCCTCCCCCTTAAGGATCCTGAAGACACGGTCCGAGACATCCCTGGCCCTGGCACCCGGGAGACAACATACCTTCCGGGAGTCTCGCTCGCGACCACAGAATCTCCTATCTATTCCCCTAACCATTGAATCTCCTACAACTATTGCTTTTCTATTCTTCCCCCCTTCCCTTCTGAGCCCCAGAGCCAGACTCCGTGCCAGAGACCTGGCCGCTAGGGCCTTCCCCCGGTAGGTCATCCCCCCCCCCCCCCCCCCCCCAACAGCATCCAAAACGGTATACTTGTTTTGAAGGGGAACGGCCACGAGGGATCCCTGCACTGTCTGCCTGTTTGATTTTTTTCCCCCTGACTGTAACCCAGCTATTCTTGTCCTGTACCTTGGGTGTGGTTACCTCCCTGTAACTCTTCTCTATAACCCCCTCTGCCTCCCAGATGATCCGAAGTTCATCCAGCTCCAGCTCCAGTTCCCTAACACGGTCTCTGAGGAGCTGGAGTTGGGTGCACTTCCCGCAGGTATAGTCAGCGGGGACACCGGTGGTATCCCTCACCACCCACATCCGACAGGAGGAGCATGCAACTGGCCTAGCCTCCAACCCCTCTTACCTTACAGAATATAGCTGCCCTGATGACCAACTGGACCTCCGCCCTCCAACTCTGCTCCCAGTCAGCTGCACTCTCTGTAAACACCTGGTTCCCTTCTCGCTCTTTGCGGAAATGTAGGAAACGAAATGAAAGGAGCACCTTACTCCCTCCTCACCTAACTCCCTCAGTCACCAAACTCTCACTAGTACTCAAATGCACCAAATTCAGCACTCTCTCAGTCACCAAACTCTCACTATAGCACTCAAATGCACCCAATTCAGCACTCCCTCAGTCACAAAACTCTCACTATCGCACTCAAATGCACCAAATTCACCGCTCAGTGCAAACAAAGTCTGCACTGTAGGTGGATCACTTTTATACTGTGAATCTAGCCTCTGAAAAACTGGCCTAATCCAATTAACTAATTAACAAGCTCCAGCTGCAAGTGCCTACAGGTAGAAGCCTGTTTAAAGCTGATTGAAAATTCACCTTCTTCTAAACCAAACAGCAACTTTTTAAGTTAATTAACTAAATAAAAGAAAGACTAAACTTTAGATAAAAATGAAGCCTTATACTCCCTCGGTCACCAAACTCTCACTATCGCACTCAAATGCACCAAATTCAGCACTCAGTGCAAAGCATCGTGGCCACATACGCCCCAGCATCCGATCCCTCCATGCCTTCAGGCAGACCCAGAATCTGCAGGTTCTGCCTCCTCGACCTATTCTCCAGGTCCTCCAGCTTCTCCTGCTATTTTTTGTGCAGCGCCTCGTGCGCTTCCACTCTGACCGGCAGGCCCAGAATCTCATCCTCCTTCTCAGAGGCCTTCTGCTGCACCTCCTTATTCGCCGTCCCCTGCATCTTCTGGGTCTCCACCAACCTTTCGATCGAAGCCTTCATCGGGGCCAACATCTCCGCCTTCAAGTCCGCAAAGCAGCTTCTCAAAAACTCCTGCTCCTCCCGAGACCACTGGGCCCACGCTGCCTGATCACCGCCTACCGCCATCTTTTTTTTTTCGCGCCCATTTTCCTCTCTTCTCTAAAGCCACTTTTTTGACCGCTCCGCTCCTGGTCCACTCCATACAGTGCTGGGGGACCCTCACTGTTTCCTTCGCACATCGGGAATCGTCGACAAATGCCGCTGGAGCTCCTTAAAAGGGCCCAAAAGTCCGTTATCGGCAGGAGCCGCCGACCGTGCGACCTACCAAGGCATAGCCGCAACCGGAAGTCCGGAAGTGAGCAGTCTCGATGGTGAATGTTGTGTTTTAAGCTCACCTCGTGGAAAATTATAGAGTTTTGTAATTTTGGGTTCCATTTGAGTCACCAGCTGACAAGTTAGACGAAATAGCTATCTGATGCATAAAGTAAATTTTTTTGGGTAGGTCAGGTGCCTGTTGCATGCTCTGTTTATTTTTAGTTGAATTATTTTTGTCTTGTGTTAGACTATATCTAACAAGCAATAAACAGTAGGAGACAAGTGCTTGGGGATGTGGTGGGAACGCATAGACATAGAATTTACAGTTGCAGACGGAGGCCATTCGGCCCATCGAGTCTGCACCAGCCCTTGGAAAGCGCACCCGACTTAAGCCCACACCTCCACCCCATACTCGTAAGCCCTCCCAACCCCTTTTGGACACCAAGGGCAATATTGCTTGGCCAATCTACCTAACCTGCATGTTTTTGGGCAGAAACCAGGGGCAAAATTCTCCGTAATCGGCGCGATGTCCGCCGACCGGCACCAAAAATGGCGCAAATCAGTCCGGCATTGCGCCGCCCCAAAGGTGCGGAATCCTCCGCATCTTGAGGGGCCGAGCCCTAACCTTGAGGGGCTAGACCCGCGCCGGACTGATTTCCGCCCCGCCAGCTGGCGGGAAAGGCCTTTGGTGCCCCGCCAGCTGGCGCGGAAATGACATTGCCGGGCGGCGCATGCGCGGGAGCGTCAGCAGCCGCTCACGGCATCCCCGCGCATGCGCAGTGGAGGGGGGTCTCTTCCACCTCCGCCATGGTGGAGACTGTGGCGAAGGCGGAAGGAAAAGAGTGCCCCCACGGCACAGGCCCGACCGCGGATCGGTGGGCACCGATCGCGGGCCAGGCCACCGTCCCCGTCCCCACCCCGGAGCCAGCCCACGCTGCCTTGTCCTGCCGGTAAGAGAGGTGGTTTAATCCACGCCGGCGGGACAGGCATTCTAGCAGTGGGACTTCGGCCCATCCGGGCCGGGGGGGGCCGCCAACCGCCGCAGTGCGATTCCCGCCCCCGCTGAATATCCAGTGCCGGAGAATTCGGCAACCGGCGGGGGCTGGATTCACGCCAGCCCCCGGCGATTGTCTGACCCGGCGGGGAGTCGGAGAATCTCGCCCTAGAGCTCCCGGAGGAAACCCATGCAGATACTGGAGAACGTGCAGACTCCGCACAGACAGTGACCCAAGCCGGGAATCGAACCTGGGACCCTGGAGCTGTGAAGCAACAGTGCTAACCACTGTGCTACCTTGCAGCCCTGCTGCATGGACGCAGATCAGGAAGGCTATGTAGTTCCTGTAACTGTCTGCAAGTAGGGCTTCATGCTTTGCAGGGTAAAGGATTCATTGAGAATGAGACCTATGCTTGGCTCACCCCAGATCCTGTATGATTTTGGGAGGTGATCGAAAAAATGAGCTAAACAAATTCTAAATGAACAGAATAGTAGCAGGGAAACGTAATGCTGTTGAGAACAAGATATTGGACATTTGAACAAATAAAGGGATTGACGGATGCACAGAAATGTATTGAAATAGCTACATGTGAAGTTGAAAAATGCTCCAAATGTCTGTAGATGTCATACCATGTTCACCTTAGTCTGGACATAAAAAGTAGAGTAACTAGAATGCAGAATTTTACTGTCAAATTAAAGTGCAAGTTGGAGGATGCTACGTTAAGGTTGTACACCTTCCTTGGTCTGAAAATGAGTGCTTTATCTGGTTTTGGTCACCCAAGATGTGAAGGAAATGTGGAATGATGCAGAGGGAGCCAGAAGAGTGATCCTGAGTGAAGTATCGAGAGCAGGAGACCCTGAAACTAGAAAATTTAGTGGAAGGAAGGATTAACGAGACCAACTGCATATGTGAATCTGATGCATCTTGTGCACTGTCACACCAATCTTCTCATGCACAGTACTTTGGGTACATGTGAACTTCTCTGAGGGATTTCTTCGGCTGTGGAGAAAGCCAAATGCCATTTATTCTGTTTAGGATATGTTACATTGTTTTTTTTAGTTACGTGTTAAGGGGATTGCTCTATTATACCACAATGGGAGAGAGTGGAAGAGGAAAGAAAAGCTGTATAATTTGTTACTGAGAATGTTACAAGTTTTCATATTCTGTGGGCGAAATTTCTTGCTCTCTCTTGTGGAAAATATTGTACTGCCTGACTCATCCCAGAGCCCTACATGGTCTTCTGCTTCATGTTTTTTTTTATTCATTAGATGCAATTCCTTTTTTTTATAAATTAGTTTTTCTTTACTATCTCCTTACTTTATTTGATAATATAAGTGATTACTCTTGCCACTGACCCCTCAGCACAAGGAAATTGACTTTTCTTGATCACTACCAAACGTCTTAATGTTAACCTGTTTTTTAACCCCAGTCCGTTTTTCTAGTTTCTTCTCTCTTATCTCACCTTGTCCATACAATCCATCCCCCAGCTCCCTTGACCCTTTTTCTGCAAAATTGATATCCACCCAACTTCTCTACCCTGCCCTTCCTGTTCACTGGTATGTTATTAATAGAGGGAATAGTTGAAATATCATGCAATGATTCAATTTGAGGGCAATATTTCTGGAACATGTGTTTCATTGGATTGATGCACAAAGGCTTTAATGAGGCACAGTTTTAAAAATTTGTTCGCTCACAGAATGTGGATGCTGCTAGCAAGGCCAATGTTTATTGCCCTTGAAGGTAATGGTAGTGAGCGATCTCCTTGAACTGCTACAGTCCATCATAACTGTTTTTGATGCAACCTACGAGCTTGTGTGGTCATTTCAGAAAGTCAAATGCACTTATGTGAGTCTGTTCTAAGGTATAGGCCAGACCGGATAAAGACAGCAATTTTACTTTCCGAGTAAACTAGTTGCATTTTTTCAACAATCCAGTAGTTTTGGATCAAAAGACATAGGAGCAGAATTACGCCATTTGGCCCATTTCAGTCTGCCCCGTCATTCGATCAGAGCTTGCGTGTTTCTCATCCCCATTTGCCTATCTTCTCCCCATAAGCCTGATCCCCTTATTAATCAAGAACTCAGATCTTTAAAGACACTCCGTGACTTGGCCTCCACAGCCTTCTGCGGCAATGAGTTCCACAGATTCTCCACCCTCTAGCTGAAGGAATTCCTTCTTCTCTCAGTTTTAAAGGATTATCAGGCAGCACAATGGCACAGTGGTTTACACTGCTGCCTCAGCGCCAGGGACCCTAGTTCAGTTCCAGCCTTGGGTGACTGTGTGGAGTTTGCACGTTTTCCCCGTGTCTGCGTAGTTTTCTTCTGGGTATTATTTCCTCGCACAGTCCAAAGATTTACAGATCCGGTGGATTGGTTTTGCGAAATTTCCCCTTAGTGCCCAAAAGGTTAGGTGGGGTTACGGGCACAGGGTGGGGCATGTGTCTAGATAGAGTGCTCTTTCAGAGAGTTGGTGCAGACTGGATGGGCCAAATGGCCTCCTGCACTGTAGGGATTCTATAATCCCTTCAGTCTGTGGCTGTACCCTTGGGTTCTAAGTTCTCCTACTCGTGGAAACATCCTCTCCACGTTCACTAGGCCTCACGGTATTCTGTAAATTTCAATAAGCCCCCCCCCCCCCCCCGCCCCTTCTAATCCTCTAAACGTCATGTACAGACCCAAAGACCTCCACCATTCCTCATATGACAAGTCCTTCATTCCGGGGATCATTCTTGTGCACCTCCCTCCTAGGCCAAAAACTGCTCATAATACTCCAAATGTGTTCTGATCAGAGCCTGACCCTCGACATGAATGCTGACATTGCATTTGCCTTCCTAACTGCCAACTGATCCTGCATTTTATGAGCTCTATTTATTGATAACTGACTTCTTATTCCATATTTATTTAAATTCCCCAACTGCAGTGTGGGATTTGAACTCTGGTTTCCAGATTATTCGTCAAGATCCTTGAATTACTTATCCAAGAAAATAAACACTAGTCTATTCGACAGGATTTTAAAATGTTGCTATTCTTTGC
Organism: Scyliorhinus torazame; assembly: GCF_047496885.1. Taxonomy (NCBI): domain Eukaryota; kingdom Metazoa; phylum Chordata; class Chondrichthyes; order Carcharhiniformes; family Scyliorhinidae; genus Scyliorhinus; species Scyliorhinus torazame. The sequence goes on along the minus strand of NC_092721.1, from coordinate 157,921,188 downwards.
ATCTGGGTCATTTTCAGCTTCATCTGTGGAGCCAACGAACAATCAAGAATTGTCTGATATGTGGGATGGATGCCCTTGATTCCATCTTGAGATATCTAAATTTACTGGGCTGTGACCTGGATTTGCCTTTGAATAGCTAATAATGAAGGATGAGGTATTTATCTTTTATTTTTCCTCCTCTTAGGTGTGACCTAACAACCTCTTCCATCTATCTAGGTCTGTATGTGAACAGACGTGAAGTTTCTTTCGTGATGGTCAGAGGATACCCAAATTAGGTGGCACTTGAGGCAGTTGCGGGAAGGCCGCCATGTTTTTTGAGCACCCCATTAGGGGCAATCACTCATGATTTATTGTTGCAGAGCTACCAGGGAAATATGGAGATCCCCAAGCAGGTGATTTAGCATGGCAAAGGTATAGTGTAGGGTGAAACTTGTGAAAGATGTCAATATTGAATGTATAAATAAATAATCCATCAGAAGTATGGACAATACCTTAAACTTCAATTTTAGTTAGAAAGCGAATGAATCCGGTTCAAGGTTTGCATTGAAAAAACGAGCATGATATCATTGGATGAAGTATGCATATTCGGTGATGAACCATTTAAAAAAAGTATATTTATTGAAGTTTTCCATTTTAACAACCTTAAGAAATGGGTGTTTATCAAATAGCTGCAGTGATGTCAGTGTGTGGGTGGAGCTGGGCTGTCTTTCACTTTTTTGGGGGGCTGAAAAACTGCTTTCTGGCTCCGTTTTTGGTTTCGTTTTCAGAGTTGGAGAGCTGCATTCAAACAAGAAGCTGTATATATCTCTAAAGAATGTGTCCAGATCACTTGATGATTTCCAAATTTCTGTAGAGAATTTAAACCTGGTGTCTTTGTTAAAAAAAGGTTTAACTTAAGGATGTTGCTCGGAATTAAGGGTTACCTACAGAGTATTGTATCTGTGAGGTTGTGTGTGTTGGTGGTTGATAAGATGTTTACTGTGTGTTTATAAAATGATAACTTGAGTTCATAGAATAAACATTGTTTTGTTTTAAAAATACTTAAGGTCTTTGTTGCGTAACAGCTGGAGAGTGGACCCTTGTGCTCCCCATAACCAAAATCTATTAAAAGTCATGGGTCAGGTGAACTCCATGATATACTTTGGAGTTTTCTAAACCCTGGCCCATAACGCAAATAATGCAACAAAACTACAGGAATGTCTCGGCATCCAGAACGGACCAAGAGAACAGCAATATAACTGACTCAATACAATCGTTAGATTCAACTTGGTGCCTCCATATGCACAACCAGAGAACAAAGGAGAATATGGTAAGGCCATGCAAACATGACATGCTCGCTCTGACCACAATAGTTGGGGATAGATTTTTCGTGCCATGTTCAGACGTGCACCAGCACACTCATCCCTCAAATCACCACAACCTCCACCCCCGTATAACCAACTCCCATTTGTCCCCCTGCAGGAGCCAATCACGGATTCTTACCCACCATAACTAGAGAAGTACAAAGGAAATACTCAAGAACTCAGTTCTAAAAGGATGTTACACATATAACACAAAAACGCAACATAACCCCAACCTCCGGCACCGAACAGAAGCATCCTCCGTTCACATATTTATACAGAGAAGACCAGCAGCGAGAGTTTCGGATTATGAACAGTGCCTCCCAACAATTTAATCGAAACATGATTTTTTTTTTTTTGGAGGACTGCCAGGCGCAGACGGTCACACGATAAGCGGACCAGAACTCTGCCAATAGAGTATTACTCTAGCGCATGCCCAGCGCCTATTAATGAAGAAGAGAAAAAAAACTGCTCATTCACGCAAGGCAACGTCTCAACTGGGTTTTCCTAATAAGTGCCTTCGAGAAGGGTCATCCCAAGCATTGGCGGGGGGGGGGGGGGCAACAGGATGCCAACCACAGCACCTTACCTGGCTTAGTCCAGCACAAACTGACACACAGGAGTCCGTGTCCCCAGGACAGCCAGCACACACCAAGACCTACCACCCAGCCAACCTTCACCTCACTGACCACACTCTGGGCAGTGCACCAACCCCACTAACACTAGACAAATCACACCAGCCTCAACCGCAGAGACCCCACCACCGAAGAGAAGAAGAATCGTCAAAAGGAGGACTGTATTTTTTTTTCCCCTTGGAATAATAAGGGAAATCCTTGTAATCCATTGAACCAACCAGGGTTTATAACAATACACTACTCAACCAGGAGGAGAAAAAGAAGCCCCCCTCCCGCAAACGCCAAGGAAGGAATGTCTGAACTAGCCCACGACGTTAGCGACAGACCAGTGTTGTATGCCATTGTAAAGAGATACTAGAGGACATGATAGCAATGCCTCAACAGAGGCAAAGATACTGCTTCCCCATGGAAGACCTGACCATAACAAGGAGGACACTCGGGCAAACCACTGTATAAGACCACTTGGAGGAAGATGCTGCACTCCTCCAGCAACCATACTCCAAACCAAGAAAGGGCACCAACAACAAACAGGCACAGCATACAGACTCTCACTTCAACAATTCGAACAAGGATACCCCGGCATACGCCCTTACTCATTTCCCCATACTCTAATAGCTCTTTTTTTTTTTTTAAAACACCAACCCCAAGGAAGAATCAAAAGAAACTCAGATCTCTCCAGGATATATGATCTGCCCAGACCTTCAAAGGAGCTCAGCATGGATTCTCAAAATAAAAACCCGGTACAATCACAGGAGACCAGGCACACGAGCATTCCTTGTCCAGCCCCCACTTCCTGGGTCGGTCAGGATCGACAACACACCATGCAGCAGGATATAGCCGAACAGGGAAATTGCTCTATGAAATACCAGGATTCTCTGGTTTAGCGCACTGGGCTAAATCGCTGGCTTTAAAAGCAGACCAAGGCAGGCCAGCAGCACGGTTCAATTCCCGTACCAGCCTCCCCGAACAGACGCTGGAATGTGGCGACTAGGGGCTTTTCACAGTAACTTCATTTACCATAGATATCATAGAATTTACAGTGCAGAAGGAGGCCATTCGGCCCATCGAGTCTGCACCGGCTCTTGGAACGAGCACCCCACCCAAGGTCCACACCTCCACCCTATCCCCATAACCCAGTAACCCCACCCAACAATTTTGGACACTATGGGCAATTTAGCATGGCCAATCCACCTAACCCGCACATATTTGGACTGTGGGAGGAAACCGGAGCACCCGGAGGAAACCCACGCACACACTGGGAGGATGTGCAGACTCCGCACAGACAGTGACCCAAGCCGGAATCGAACCTGGGACCCTGGAGCTGTGAAGCATTTGTGCTATCCACAATGCTACCGTGCTGCCTTACTTTTGAAGCCTACTTGTGGCAATAAGTGATTTTCATTTCATTTCTTCTGCGCTTCCACCGTTCTGCCAAGGACATTTCTCAGTTTATCAAAATGAGCACCAAAGACCTGCACCACAGAGCTGAGATCATCACCCAGAACATAATTTGCAATGGCAGCCATCATCCCCATGCAAAGGCACAGGCCCGTTCACCAGTAAAACCAGCTGGAAGCTGGACCCCACCCCAGCAACCTCTGACTGTGTCAATCAAGCAAGGATTCCCTATCATTCAACTTACTCCTTCTCACCAAGCTCCGACCCGGATCATCCAGGGACATAGTGCTAGACATAAATCCCAAAATAAGATATTATGGAATGTGCATTAGGATAAAATAAAGGATTAGCAGACTAGTAGAGCCAGAGCTCCCAAAAACCCAGCCGCTACTGTGCTCACATCACATTTCCTGTCGTCGTCCCCCCTGTATGGAACTGCTGGTAAATGTCACACGTGTGAGAAAGTGTCAATGGGAAGAAATAAAAGAGTTTTAATGCATTGCAGAATGTGATTCGCATAAATAGAAATCGGGGACTGAGCAGTAAATGAATTGTACATTGGATACAAAACTGAATGTGATCATATTCTTTTTTTTTTAATAGCTAAGCAGTCTATGGATGAAGGCAGGTCACCTATAATTATAGATAATACAAATATCCAGGCCTGGGAAATGAAACCATATGCGCAACTGGTAAGTTGTATGTGTACTTTTGAAATGTGCTAGAAATGGGTGTCTTTGCACATTCTCCCAGTGTCTGCCTGGGTTTCACCCCATAATTGGAAAAAAAAATAATTGGGTACTCTAAAATAAAAAGAAATGGGTGTCTATAGACTCTTATTGATTAGTGGAAATCAAACGAACATTTTTCGAGAAAGGAAACAACATTCGTAGAATTTCATAGAATTTACAGTGCAGAAGGAGGCCATTCGGCCCATTGAGTCTGCACCGGCCCTTAAAAGAGCACCCTACTCAAGCCCACATCTCTACCCTATCCCAGTAACCCCCACTTAACCTGTTTGGACACCAGGGCAATTTAGCATGGCCAATCCACCTAACCTGCACATCTTTGGACTGTGGGAGGAAGCCCACGCAGACATGGGGAGAATGTGCAGATTCCGCACAGACAGTGACCTAACCTGGGACCCTGGAGCTATGAAACAACTGTGCTAACCTTTTTGCTACTGTGCTGCCTGTGCTTTCTTCCAAATAGCTTAAAATTCTTAAATTTTGCATATTGAGGTTAATTTGTACTGCATGTACCTTGTAACTGATTCATAGCTGGAAGCAATGAAAGTGTGTGCAGCAGCTTGAGGTTGGTTGGAATTTGTCAGTTCAAATGACTTGTATTCATTCAACTGCTGCAACTTTTTATTTGATGGATAAAAAAGTTAAGATTAAGCTTAAATCATTTGTTAAAAAACTCCATCTATCGGTTTGAGCTTTAATGCAGTTATTCAAGATGTTCATAATATTAAAAATGTTTTGAGTTTGGAATTGCTGTGCCCATACAATTATTCATCTAAGAAATGCTAAATTATGCTAATAACTGTTATTCTGCGCAGGCTGTGGAAAGATGTTACAGAGTGAGTTTTCGGGAGCCAGAAACCTGGTGGAAATTTGATGTTCTGGAGCTGGAAAAGTACGTTTTTATTTTCTTTTTAAACTGGAATTACTCCCTTGTATTAAACATTTCTGACAGGACTTCAAAAGAAATTCCATGTGTTGCACAACAGTGCTAACTGAAGAAATGTTCGCACTAAACTATTAAAAATATTGCATCTGTTTCTAAAATTGCTGTGTATACATGCAAGCATACATGTCTGTCATGCTGCTGTGCACAGGCAGTAGGGTAAACCAGAAATGGAAAGCTTTTAAATTGTAGCAATCATATTAAAGACATGTTATGCATTATCTTTATTTATTTTAAAACTTATGCCTTCTAATACGTTGTGTGGAATTTTCCATTATGTTGGCTATGTGTCATTTTGGTTGCTTACAGGCTGCATTGGCAAGATAGCTCGCCATATTTTTAGACACTGCCGGGAGAGGGGGATTTCTGAACAAGTTGCACATCACGCCTTTGGCGTGATGATTCTGATTCACCCACCCTGGTATCCCATGAGCTTTTCAATTAGGGGGGTGCTTCATTTAATTGTCTCTCCAGTACTTCCCAGCACCTGCTCCAAGTCCAGTCAGGAGGATGGCTGTCAGGGAGACAGTACCAAGGTTCTTGGAAGGGAACACTGACCAAATTGCTGGATTGGATGGAGCGTAGGTGGAACCTCTTTACCGTAAAGCGGATAGTAGACCTTCGAGCAAGGTCAGCAGTCAAGCATGGGAAGCGATGGCAGTGCTTGTAAGCGCAAGCTCATTGAATAAGAGGACAGAAATCCAGTGTAGAAAGAAGATAAATTACCTCCTTTGTGCAGCCAGGGTAAGTCACTCTTCCCATTTGTCAACATCCACCCAAGTGCACACCATCACATTTTCACCAGGAGCTCACTCGCTGCCACCTCATGGAGCGCTCCCACAAGCCTCCTCGTCTGCCCTGTGGCTTCTATCCTCATCACATCCCAGCTTCCACTCACCAGCCATACAAGCCAGGCATCCTTACAGTATGACCCGGCATACATCCTGTTTATGATCTCCCCCCCCCCCCCCCCCCATCTGTCTCCTTGCAGGACAAGCTGGTTCACAATAGAAAGGAGAAAGCACAGGTATGTGGAGTTATGCCCAATAAAGATTATTATTAAGTTGAAAATACTCACTCCATTTGGGGATAGAGCCCCAGGGCTTGCTGGAGAGCAACAGGACTGCTCCTGCACTGAGGGAAAGGTATGTGTGAGAGGAAAACATGAGGACCCACAACACATTAATCTAGCATGCCAGCCTCACGTGAATTCTGGCTGTCCTATCCTTATGCCCCTTGCCATTTTCAAAATGCCAATTGTCTGCTCGACCAAAGTGCGAGTTGCTGCATGGGCTTCATTATAACGAGCCTCTACTGAACTTTGTGGCCTTCGCATAAGGTCAATGGCCACATCCTGAGGGCGTTACACCTTGTCCCTGAGAAGCCAACCACTGAGTTCCCTCAAATATCCCTGGTATCTGAACACTGCTAAGTAAGTGGCTGTTGTGAAAGCTTCCCAGAAACCTGGCACACCCTGCAGATCTGCCTGGCATGATCACAGACCACCTGGACATTCGGAAAGTAGAACCCCTTACAGTTTACGAAGGGGACATCTTGACACCGTGGGGAACAAAGCTCCACGTGCGTGCAGTTTATGGCCATGTGGCACCAACTCATGCAGACCCTGGTAACAGTGAGTGACAGTGTCCCTGGACATCTGGAGTTTCCTCATGCACTAGTTCTCACACTTTTCTCAAGGTATGTCATCTTTCATTGGTAGATTCTGGCTAGGTGATGTCGCCTACGAGCAACCACTCCCTGTGGTGTAGCCTCTGGTAGCTGAGCAGGCCCTCCTTCCAGGTGGCCGCATGTTGACATGGGCGTCGTCGCCCTGCCTCATGGCTAGTAGGATAACTGCCAATTCTACAGGCTCCATGATCATATCTGCAATAACTGCAAGGGAAGAAAGGGAATGAGTGATGATTGAGGATCCCTGTCCATGCCCTTACCCACTACCGATCCAGCCCCTGGAACACCCTCCCAATGGTCACTAACTGCTGTGCTTGCCTTCTTACTGAGCACCATTACTTTACTATCTCCCATACTGGCCAAGAGTCCGTACAGGCTTCTTCCCCAATGTACGTGACAGATGGGCATTCACCTTCACAGTATAATAGTGCAGAAAAGGCCCTTCGGCCCATTGAGTTTGTAGTGAAGCATGAAAAATACCTGACCTGTCTACCTAATCCCATTTGCCAGCACTTGGCCCATAGCCTTGAATATTATGACATGCCAAGTGTTCATCCAGGTACGTTTTAAATGATGTGAGGCAACCTGCCTCTACCACCCTCCCAGGCAGTGCATTCCAGATTGTCACCACACTCTGGATTTTAAAAAAGTTTTTCCTCAAATTGTCCCTTATCTTGAACTTGCATCCCGTCGTAATTGACCCTTCAACTAAGGGGAACAGCTGCTCCCTATCCACATTGTCATGCCCCTCATAATCTTGTTCACCTTGATCAGGTCGCCCCTCAGTTTTCTCTGCTCCAATGAACGCAGCCCAAGCCTATCCAATCTCTCTTCATAACATAAATGTTCCATCCCAGACAACACCCTGGTGAATTGCCTCTGCACCCCCACCAGTGCAATCACATCCTTCCTATAATATGGCGACCAGAATTGCACATAGTACCCCAGCTGTGGCCTCAGGCAAAGTTCTCCAGCACGACCTCCCTGCTTTTGTAATCTATATCTCAATTGATAAAGGCAAGTGTCCGATATGCCCTTTTCACCACCCTATTAACCTGCCTTCAGAGATCTATGGACAAACACGCCAAGTTCCCTTGATCCTCAAAACTTCTCATTGTTATGTTATTCATTGAATACTTCCTTGTCACAATTCATCTTCCAAAGTGTATCACCTCACACTTTTCAGGATTAAATTCCATCTGCCACTTTTCTGCACATTTGACCAACCCGTCTATATCTTCCTGTAACCCAAGACACTCAACCTCACTGTTAGCTACTCGGCCAATCTTTGTGTCATCCGCAAACTTACTAATCCTATCCCCACATAGTCATCTATGTTGTTTATATTAATGACAAACAATAGGGGACCCTGCACAGATCCTTGTGGTACACCACTGGACACTGCCTTCCAGTCACTAAAGCAGCTATCTGCCATCATCCTCTCTCCTACAGCTCAGCCAATTTTGAATCAACCTTGGGTGCCCTCTTTAGCCCTCTTGTCTCCTGAAGAACAAATTTGTGGGGCTGATGGGATAACTGCAGGGCGCCAGGCGCAGACCTTCCCACTCCACCTAGGAACATAGTCTTCGCCCCCTGTGCTGCCCTGAGGCCTGCCGGTCTACCCACAAACCCCTCCCAAGTTCCAGCAACCTTCCAACCCCCCCCCCCCCCCCCCTTTCAGGCCTCTACTCATCCCCTCCAACAAGGAGATCGGGCTGGACTCTCAGCCCTCCACTCAATCCCCTCCACCCCCCCCGGATCCACAATCCAGCTCCCCCAAACCCGTAACCCTCTATCTGGGTCCCTCCCAGGCTCTCTGGTGCCCTTTCTCCCATGGACTCCCTGGTTGGTAGCAGCGACCTGGCGCTCACCTCCAAACTCCTTGGCAGTGTGGTGGCTAGGTTCACATTGTTGTAAGCCAGATATACATGATGACGAGGCTTGTGGACTGCCCTCTAATGAGATGCTAATTTTGAGCCTCGCAATATTTTGCGCCCACATCAGCATTGTGTTCGCAGTGAACGTGGGGGCAAAATATTGCCCATTGTATTCTTCTTTAGAAACCGAGAGTGGCCATTTGGTGTTTGATTTGTGTTCCATTCTTGCAATTTATGTCATTGGTGTTTAAATATCTAAATATAATATTGTAGCCATATTACCTGCACACATCGGAGTACCAATGGGGTATTCAGCCTGCAGAACCCCACAAGCTTTGAACCAATTGGATTAGAGAAAAATATGCAGTTAGTACTTGAATTGTACAAACATCAAAATGCTTTTTCTGAAACAGAATTCCTTTCTTAGTAATTTAATCCTGTTCACATTGGTTTCAGAGGCGAATTTTATACGGTAATCAAAACATTATTTTTAAAATTGTAGTTTGTTTATTTGTTAATTAGTGTCTATTTATGGATAATGTAGAATAGAGGTAATTTTAAAGGATTAGTGATCCAAAATGAGTTCATATCCATCATGGCAGTTTATATAGCTGAATTTGAAAAATCCAGAAATAAAAAGTTAGTAAACCATGAACTGAATGTTCTAATCCCAAAAGTTCATTGCTGAGATGTTCCAAAACAGCTAGAATGCAGGTGTCTGCCCAACTCTGTAGAAAATTAGAGCTATGCTCTTTTTTACAAAATGTAGGACAAATTAGGCTGAACCAGTCACTGTCCTATCAGCCAGTTCTTAATCACCAGGAAAACGAAGGAAGCAGTCATCTATCATGCCAGCAAATGTCACTTGATCATCAATAATCAATACTCAAGTTTGGAACTGGAGTTCCAAACCTTGTTTCAGACTTGATCAAAATATGGATTAGAGATGAGATGAAAGTGATTGACCTTGACTTTAAGACAGCATTAGAACAAACATGGTATCAAGGAGTCCGATGTGGAAATTTGGCAGGGGTGGAGGATGTGTGGGTGCAGAGCTTTCCAGTGGCTAGCAGTGGCAAATGGAATTCAACCCAGAAAAGTGTGAGGTAATGCACTTGGGGAGGGATAACAATGCAAACGATTACACTGAATTGTTGGACCCTGGAAAGTATTGAAGATCAGAGGGACTTTGGAGTGCATATCCACAGATCTCTGAAGGTAGATAAGGTGGTTAAGAAGGCATATGGATACTTGCCTTCATTAACCGAGGCATAGAATTTCACAGTAACTTCATTGCACTGTTAATGTAAGCTTACTTGTATTCTAATAATAATCTTTATTAGTGTCACAAGAGCAGAGAGCTCATGCTGGAACTGTATAATATGCTGGTTAGGCCACAACTGGAGACTGCATGCAGTTCTGGTCACATTATAAGTCGGATGTGATTGCACTGGAGAGGGTACAGAGGATATTTGGCAGAATGCTGCCTGGGCTTGAGAATCTGAGCTATAAAACCAGATTAAATCAGCTGGGGCTGTTTTCCTTGCAGCGAAGGTTGAGGGGGACCTGATAAAGGTGTATAAAATAATGAGGATGTTGGGAAAATTAAGGTACTTTTAAGAAATTGATATTTGTCTTAAACATTAGAAATATGTGGGTTAATATTTTAAGTATTAAGTGGGTTTAATTTCATGTTTCTGTGCTTGGAAAGGTAAAACCGGCAGTTCGATTCATGCTGGACAAAGCTGTTTGTGTGGGGGTTGGCCCAATTATGTTTTAATTGTGCTTGAAGAGGGCTACAGCATGAAGAATAAATAAAACAGCAGTGATTGCGAAGCAACTGGGGCCTTGTAAAGTCGAGAAACATTTACGTTTTAGCTGAATTTGGTAGTTGGAGATGGGTAGTGAGAGAGAAGGCAGCTCTGCTGGAAGCAGTTGGATTAGAAGGCTAGGAAGGGAACACCTCTCAGCTTTGCCAGAAGAAAAGCCATAATATGGAGTAATGGTTAAGAAACCATGAGATTTGTGCAGTCGGATATTTGTGGATCGGCCTTGTGTTGTAAATGTCCATAAATTTCTACATTCCTGCAAAGCAAAATGATTGAGGTTGTTGAATGCCAATCATCTTGTTTTAGCACATTGCTGCAGGAATTCCTCATGGAGTGTTCTAGGCCAGATACTTTCAGCTGCCACACAAAAGGTTGCTGCATAAACTAAAGATGCATGGCATTGAGGGTAAAGTGGTAGCATGGGTAGGGGATTGGTTAACTAACAGAAAGCAGAGAGTGGGGATAAATGGGTGTTTCTCTGGTTGGCAACCTGTAACTAGTGGGGTCCCTCAAGGATCAGTGTTGGGCCCGCAGTTGTTCACAATTTACATAGACGATTTGGAGTTGGGGACCAAGTGCAATGTGTCAAAGTTTGCAGACGACACTAAGATGAGTGCTAAAGCAAAAAGTGCAGAGGATACCGGAAATCTGCAGAAGGATTTGGATAGGTTAGGTGAATGGGCTAGGGTCTGGCAGATGGAATTCAATGTTGCCAAGTGTGAGGCTATCCATTTTGGGAGGAATAACAGCAGAATGGATTATTATTTAAATGGTAAGATGTTAAAACATGCTGCTGTGCAGAGGCACCTGGGTGTGCTGGTGCACGAGTCGCAAAAAGTTGGTGTGCAGGTGCAACAGGTGATTAAGAAGGCTAATCGAGTTTTGCCTTTCATTGCTAGAGGGATGGAGTTCAAGACTAGGGAGGTTATGCTGCAATTGTATAGGGTGTTGGTGAGGCCGCATCTGGAGTATTGTGTTCAGTTTTGGTCTCCTTACCTGAGAAAGGTCATATTGGCACTGGAGGGAGTGCAGAGGAGATTCACTAGGTTGATCCCAGAGTTGAGGGGATTAGATTATGACGAGAGGTTGAGTAGACTGGGACTGTATTCATTGGAATTGAGAAGGATGCGGGGGGATCTTATAGAAACATATACAATTATGAAGGGAATAGATAGGATAGATGCGGGCAGGTTGTTTCCACTGGTCGGGGAAAGCAGAACTAGGGGGCATAGCCTCAAAATAAGGGGAAGTAGATTTAGGACGGAGTGTAGGAGGAACTTCTTCACCCAAAGGGTTGTGAATCTCTGGAATTCCTTGCCCAGTGAAGCAGTTGAGGCTCCTTCTTTAAACCTTTCTAAAGAATAAAGGGATTCGGGGATATGGTGTACGGGCCGGAGAGTGGAGCTGAGTCCACAAAGATCAGCCATGATCTCATTAAATGGCGGAGCAGGCTCGAGGGGCCAGATGGCCTACTCCTGTTCCTAGTTCTTATGTTCATTTTTGTTTCCTCATGTCAAAAGTGGGGCACTCTGCTACAAGATGCTATTCTTAAGATGATGAAGCACGTGCTTGCATGTAAAAAGACTAGATCAACATCCAGGCTTACACTCAACGTTCTTGCCACATTAAGTGCCAGGTATCCAAAAAAGTGTTGAACCAATTTGATATTCAATAGCATTATCATCGCTAAATTCTGCATAATCATTCTGGGTGTTTCCATTGGCCAGAAACCATGTCAATTTGGACATATTTTGCCATTCTTTTATGACTGGATCACAATACTGAAATGTCCTACCCAGCAAAGAACATCTTCACCATATGGACTGCAGCAGTTCAAGAACCCAACTATTCACCTTTCCAGGAGCAATTAAAGATGGGCAATAAATGCTGGACATTCTGGTGAGACCCATGTCTCGAGAATGAATTTTTAAGAAGTCTCCAATAGAAATGTGCGAGCAGTAGTATTACTACAACAAATATGTTTTTAAAATTGTGCTGCATTGGGAGGATTTAAGGCAGTGAGCAAATACTTGATTTAATTTTTGGTAGGAGAATAGCTCATGACCTTTTAACTTTCGGTTGGCAACTGAAAAAATGGGGGATTTTTGTGCTATAAAGAGATGGGCTTTTGGTGGAAAAGAAAAAATGGAGGAAACACTATGGGGAAATAATGGCAGCTTTAGTTTGTACTAAAATTCAATAGGAATGATTGAGACTTTTTTATTCAAGCACTATCCGTGTGTTTGTGTTAGCAATTTAGTTCCCTAAATGATTTTGAAGTGATCTAAATCAATAGCATATAACTTCCTGGCTTCCCAGCCTTGAATTTGGGGGTTACCCCAAAGATGCGCTGGGGAATCTCTTGGGGGGAGTTCCCAGGAAAGGATTTGTTCTGCACTGGGAACCATCCGACAAAGCAATTTGAAATCGTTAACTTTGGTTCTGCCAGTGTAAGAAAAAATAAAAGCACTTCTAACATCAGTGTAGCTAATTTAAACACCCAGCCTAGCCCCGCATGGGATTTGCCCTGGGTTTTTCCCACCCGACACAACCAGGTAAAATTTCATGGAATTTCTCAATGCTTTATTTTTAACTGCAGAGAGAGACTGTTCAGAAAAATAATACATACAGACGAAAAGAGAGATGGATGCCATGTTTTTTTTTATAGTACGAATATGGGAGGGGGGGGGGGAAATTCACATTGTCTTTCACTTTATGCATGTGCTCAGTCCCTTCCTTTTTAATCGGCTTAATCGAAACTCGCCATCATGCTTCAAGACCTTGTTAATTCATTGCCGCACAGCTTGAGTTTGTTGCCTGGTTCATATAACCTCCATTGACTCTTGACAGTCTCTTTTACCTAATTTTCCTGTCTGAAATCTGGGCTTCGAATTGATTTTTCTTGCCAAACCCATCCCTGTCAAATTAAGGGATTTGCACTTAACGAGTGCCTCCGATTACCAAGATATTACTGTTTGCTGGGAAAATCCCCTGGCATGATCAGGATTCTCTCAGTGCAGTTAGCTGTAATTGCTTTCTTTGGATTATGACAGTATTTTAGTTTAATATTTTACACAAATCATCTAGAAAGAAGCTGGAGACTAAATTTAAATATCTGTGAATTAAGATTTCATAGGAAAAATTATTTTGAACTACTTTACTTCAGAAAGAAGTTGCTGGAGGGCTGGAACATGTTTCATTCATTTATATTTAGAAACTTAAATAAAACAATGACTCTTTGTAAAAGGATTACTCTGAACTCAAAGCCTGTCTTTTCTCAGGCTGCAACAATATTTGAATTTCTCTTTCTAAAAATGGTTTCCAGACCAGTTGAGGGAGAATTTAAGCAGGTAAGATTTTTCCAAGGAACCAACGTTGGTGTTTTTTTACTTGAATATAACAAAATTAAAATACACCATGCACAAGATGTTTAATTTCCCTGTTATTTAATTCCCTGTTATGATATATGCAGGGTTTATTAAGGTTTTGCATTTTGACAAACCACGCAGCAAAACCACAAGAGTGATGCAGCATAGCAAGCAAAAAAAAAAAATCAGCAAAAAAAGGCTCAGCTTACGTGAATACATAAGGGGGCCGGAGAACAGCAATGAAACAATCATTAGACATAACTTGATGCCTCTGTAAACCCAACCAGAAAACAAGGGAGACACCGGACCATAAAAATATGGTAAATGGTGTACACCTTCCCACACAGCGAGTGCTCATAATTGCCACAGGACTTCAGGATAAATCCTTTGTGCCGAGTTCAGGTATGCACCACACGATATCTCCCTCAACTCCAGCAGTGCCAGAGGTGCCAATGACACCGCAACCTCCTCTCCTCTGATACCAGACCCAACTGCACCCATGCAGGAACCAATGAAGGATTCTTTATACTTTTCCCCCCTTTTTTTTTTAAAAAGGAAGCATACAACAAAAATACGTAAGAACCCCAATTCTAAAAGGGTGTTACATATTTATCACACAAAGCAGCATAACCTCGGTCTCAGGCCCAGCACAGAACCAACATCATTCCATACTATATGTTCAGATTATGATCACTGCCATCAACACCTCCCAAGAAAAACAAAAAGGAAGGAGAACCAGAACTACCAGGAGTGGATCACAGGATAACAAAGGATCAGGACCCCACCATGGGTCTGTATTTCCCCAACACGTGCCCATCACCCATTAATGAAGAACAGAACAAGTGCTGCTCATTCAACAAGACCGTTGGGAGGGCAGCAGGATATGAACCAAAGTATAGGACTCTGTTCACCCTACGCCCCCGTGCACAGAGAAGCAAAACCCAGCCTCTTGGATGCCCCTAATGAGTGCCTTCGAGAATGGACATCCCAACTCCAGGGGATACCAACCACAGCACCGGACCTGGCCTAGCCCAGCACATTCTGACACACATGAATCAGTCCTCCCGTTCACTCCAGCCGACCTTGCACCTCACCAACCACAACCAGGGCAGTGCATCACCCCTATTTGCACTTTTAAAAACAAGGTTACGCCAATCCCAGCTGGGGAGACCCCATCACCAAAGAGGTAGAATCGCCAAGACCCCCAACAATTGTGCGCCAGGGTGAGGAGGTGGCAAATATTCCGCCTCCCCAAACACAATGTGGGGAACCTCCTAAGACCACAGGACCAGAATTAATAATTCTGAATTATTGAAACCAGGCTGCATACAGAAATGCCTGCATTTATTTCATATGCAATGGCAGAGGAACAGTTAGATGTGTTCTGTTAAATGTACTTTTGAATCAGACCCAAGAGTGATGCTCAAATTGGTACTTCGTGTTGTGTTGCCCCACTTCCAGGTCTTCCTGGCTGCTTTGTTCTTCTGTCTTCTAGCTCCATTCTTTCCTGTTATTCCAAGGCTTAAATCGGTTGAGTTCTGATGAAAGGCCATAAACCTGGAACATTAATTTTGGTTCTCTCTCCACTGATGCTGTGCCACATTTGCGGACTATTTCCAGCATTTTATATTTTATTTCTGATTTACAGCATCCACAACATTTTGCCTTTGTCTAACCCTGTTCTGCAGTCTTGGATCCCACTGTTAGCTGTCCTTCAGATTGTTTTTAAATGTGTTCTTGCTCTCTTTAGTAAAGCAGTCTTGCCACTGCTCTCACTCTCTCTCTCTCTCTCTCTCTCTCTCTCTCTCTCTCTCTCTCTCTCTCTCTCTCTCTCTCTCTCTCTCTCTCTCTCTCTCTCTCTCTCTCGGTCTAACTTAAAGTGCTGTTACATTTGGCCATGCTGCTGCTTCTCGCTCTGTAATATAGCGCAATCATTCAAACCAAAAAGCATGTAAAATGCTCATTCTCCATTAGTTTCCTTTCTGAAATGATTTGTGAATGAAATTGACAACTATTTCTTATTTTATTGTGGCACGTCCACAAAGTAAAATTTACGAAACCTAACAAAGCCACGGCTGGAGATGTAAAAAAAAAAAACAAGGGTACAAAATGATGCACAAGATTATTAAACATTGTAGCTGCAGTATCACCATAAATACAAAGGGCTCGTGAGGGGACAGACACATTCAGCAGTACACTGGTAAGGTAACTTCATCATTTGATAGGTGTGATGCAAGATAGAATAATAATAAAAATACAATACAGAAAAAAACTTGATTATAAAATAAATGGATTGTTAAAATATAATTAAACTAGACTTAAAATATAAACGATGCAAAGCTGATTAAAAGTGCAAAATCAGTTGTCCATAAACAGTCCAAAAATGTGCATGTTGGGTGGATTAGCCATGATAAAATTGCCTCCGAGTGCCCAGGGATGTACAGGTTAGGTGGGGTTATAAGGATCGGGTGGGGGCGTGGACCTCGGTACGGTGCTCTTTCAGACGGTTGATGCAGACCCAATGGGCCAAATGGCATGAGTACCCAATTATTTTTTCCAATTAAGGGGCAATTTAGCATGGCTAATCCACCTACCCTGCACATCTTTTTGGGTTGCGGGAGTGAGACGCACGCAGACACTGGGAGAATGTGCAAACTCCACACGACTGGGGGCCAGGATTCAACCCAGGTTCTCGTCGCCATTAGGCAGCAGTGCTCACCATGCGCCACCGTGCCACCACAGCTTGCACTGTAGAGATTCTATGATTTGTACCAACTAAATAGTTTGTAATAAAGCAAGACGAGGCTTGTTCAGCAAAAGTCTTAAATTTGGAAATATCGAGGAATTTCAGAGGAGAATTATTTTGCTTGTACCACTTGCCACGTGCGTCAATGACAAAACCAAAGAACTTGATGTTTTGACACCTAACTAATTCCATGGTCTTCTCGGATAACTGCTTATACTTGTCACTCTTCCAAGCCTTCTCAAGTGAGTTGTTAGCGAACAGTCACATCGACTATAGCCGCACTATCCCCTTTACATATCAAAATGTCAGATTTAAATAGGTAATTCTCTTCAGTTCTTAAATAGGGTTCCATAAAACAAATTTAAATTGTGTTTTAAAACTTCTTTAAGAGATGTAAAATATTATTATTGAAAAATACGGGCGTTCTTAATGTATGGACAATAGCCTGAAATATGACCAATCGTTTTATTGATCGTATTGTAACGCCTGCAGAGAGAGAGAGTTGCCTGCAGGTCGTTCCAAAGCTGAAAAATATTTAATTTGGAAGGCATTACACCTTAAAAGGGTACTGATGACGTTTCACTCCTTTATAAGGGTTCAAATTTAACCAGCGGTTGGAGACGGGGTAATCGAGGAAATAGGATATTTCAATTCCTTGGTATTTGAGTTTAACCCATTTGTGTGCCTCAAATTGTTACCACTTTAAGATAACATCCCCCTCCTTTCCTTCAGAAGCAATTAACTCATTTCTAAGATCATGGACTTCTATTTTCTTGATGACCCAAAATTCCTCATATATGGCAACATGTGGTCTCTAAATCTACACCACAGAATAACAAGGAAGCAGAAATTAAAGGATCAGAATGGAATTTAAAATAGTTTGTTAAAAATGGCAATCGGGATTTCTGGTTCCAAATTGGGTTGTCTGAGACCACCATCTCTTCTGGCATATAAAAATCATCAGCGTTCTCTTTGGGCAGATGTAAAATATTTTTAATTGCCTTTTTAATGATGTGTTAATATAATTAAAATATTCTGTTATGATTCAGTTCAAACCAGATGAAAGTATAAACTTTAAATATATGTTTTAAGATATTAAAATGTTGGGCAAATTTAAGAAGGCTTAAAATAAGATTATCTCTCCGCCTTTGTAATTTACTTTTCCAGGAATTCGGTTTCCGATCAATCAAAGGGTCAAACCTGGCACCAAGTTGATAGGTGTGCCTTTCATGTGCCATGCATCTGCATTGTTGAAAAGCTAAGTTTTGTTCTTGGATATCATATAAAACCCTGCAGTAAACTTTTCCACTATACTTAAGTTCTTTTGCCTTACCCATATGTGAGTCACTCAGTACAGCTTCATCGTCTGCAATGGCAAGTGCAGTGACGTACAGCTTGTAAAAACCTTTAAGATTATAAATCCCTACCCCTTGTCAACTAGAGAACACAGTAAAATATCCATTACACTATTAAATAAAAGGGGGTCGCTTTGTTTTATTCCTCTTAATTGGAATGAGATGGGTTTTGTCACTGCCAACTTCAATAAATAAAGAAGTGTCCAAAATCAGTTTAACCAATTATTTGGGCATCCCCCTTCTATTTAAACTTTTAATTATTAATTTATGACAAATGGAGTCAAATGCTTTACCAAAGTCAATAAATACGACTGCAAATATTTTCTTATTTTTATCTTTGTAACAATTATTTTACATAGCAGTATTTTTGTTACATCCTGATTTGCCTGTTATAAATTCCTTTTGACTATTATTAAGAATTACAACTTTTTATTATAAACGATTAGTAATAATTTGTAATGTGGATCCAATGATTAGCTGCCTCCAGTTGTCAATATGTTGAAGACCGTTGTCATCTGATTTGGGAATTGAAATCGTTCTTTACCGGATTAGGCACCTTTCCGATAAATAACCAAATATTATGCATTTTAGCAAGTACGCCAAGCTGTTTATTATAACATTTCATGGTATCACATATTTAATTTTGTCAGGATCTGGTGGCATTTCCTTTTTGATTTGATTTAGTGTTTCCAAAACTTCCCAATTAGTAATTGTATTAGTTGCCCATCAGAGTTGACCGTATCTTTAAATTTACCAAATTTTGTAATATCAGGTCTATCATTTTTCATAGAATTCAAAGTGCAGAAGGATGCAATTCGGCCCATCAGGTCTGCACCGGCCCTTGGAAAGAGCACCCTGCCCAAGCCCACGCTTCCACCCTATCCCCCGTAACCCCACTTAATCTTTTTGGACACTAAGGGCAATTTAGCATGGCCAATCCACCTAACCCGCACATCTTTGGACTGTGGGAGGAAACTGGAGCACCCGGAGGAAACTGGAGCACACACTGGGAGAACATGCGAACTCCGCACAGACAGTGATCCAAGCTGGGACCCTGGAGCTGTGATGCAACTGTGCTAACCACTATGCTACCGTGCTGCCCTGAATTCCCATGTGCTGCCCATTTCTGCATACTGATCTTTCAGTGAAATATTCTTCTAGTTCCGATTTATCTAAGGAGTATTTTAATTGTTTTGACCTGCCAACTAATGTCGGGCAAGGGCCTTTTGGTTAGATTTATATAATTTCTGTTATCATCTATCTGTTTCCTGACTGATCTACATTTTGGTGACCGTGTTTCTATTGTTATATAGTTCTATTGTTTTATTAATTAGTTTATATTTATCCTTTGTACCTTTAGAAACACAGACCTTCCTGAATAATTCATTTTATATCAATTTTATTACAGCCTTTAGTGTCATGCTTAAATGAATTCTAAAATAGAATTCACCAACTTGCCTAAATTAATCTTTTTATTTTTACTAATATTAACGGATTTAGTTATCAACTCCTTATTAGTCTGTCAATTAATTAAGCTATCGCTATTACGTTGGTTGCTAACAACAGTCCCGTCCCCCCCCCCCCCTATAGAATCTGTACCTAAACTAATAAAATCACAAATTTCCTTTACATTATCATTATTTACCCTTTTATGAATCCCTTAATTTGCTAACCTCAACAGTTTTTTAAATCTAAAATTTGCTTATTGGTTTTATATTTTAAAAACTTAATTTTAACGTTAATGTTTTTATTACCTTGAGGTTTATGCTCTAAATTGGGAAAAGTCAATATATCCTTGTTCGTCTATAGGGGATTCTTCTTGGTCTTCTTGTACCTCCTTTAAAATAAATTTAGAGTACCCAATTTTTTTTTTCTCAATTAAGGGGCAATTTAGCGTGGCCAATCCACCCAACCAGCACATCTTTGGGTTGTAGGGGTGAAACCCACGCAGACACAGGAGGAATGTGCAAACTCCACATGGACAGTGACCCAGGGCCGGGATTCGAACCCGGGCCCTCAGCGCCGTAGTCCCAGTGCTAACCACTGCACCACCGTGCTGCCTTTTGTTGTGCCTTCTAAGCAACAGTGTGTATTTAACCCGTATACGGTGGAGAAATGATCACACAAGTTGCTTAATATAATAATAGTTTATTTATACGCCATACATGTTTAATACTAATCAATCACACATACTTGCACATTACACTCTAAGCTAATATACTAAAACGACCTTAACTTAACTTCCAGGTGACCGGCAAGTACAGTACAGATATGGCCTTATCTGTGATCTTGTAGTCTGGCAGTGCTGGAGTTCTTGTAGCTGGTCATCTGTGTCTTTGGCTCTGGTCCCTCTCTGGATGGCATAGATGGTCTTCCTCTTGGCTGGTGAAGGGTTCCCGGTCGGCCATAGCCATTAGTGTCCGAGGACCTTAGACCTTCCCAAAGTTGAGGAAAACGGGCGCCACTGCGTCTGCCACTTATTGTCAGTTTCGACCTGGCGCCCATTGACCCGGGATGGCCGTTTTCCTATGGTAGGTTCTGCTTAAGTCTGAGCTGCAGCCTTATATATTTGCAGGCTGCAGATGGTCTGCTTAAGCTTGGCCAAATTTCCCATCAATCTTTTCATAGAATTTACTTTTTCATAGAATTTACAGTGCAGAAGGAGGCCATTTGGCCCATCGAGTCTGCACCGGCTCTTTGAAAGAGCACTCTACCCAAGCCCACACCTCCACCCTATCCCCATAACCCAGTAACCCCACCCAACACTAAGGGCAATTTAGCATGGCCAATCCACCTAACCAGCACATCTTTGGACTGTGGGAGGAAACCGGAGCACCCGGAGGAAACCCACGCACACACGGGGAGAACGTGCAGACTCCGCACAGACAGTGACCCACACCGGGAATCGAACCTGGGACCCTGGAGCTATGAAGCAATTGTGCTAACCACCATGCTACCGTGCTGCCCTCGGTGGTGGCCATTTTAGATGGCCACAGTCTGCAATTTATTAGTATAACTTGTGCTGTTGATTGCGATTTGTATTCTATTTCTTTCCCTGGGGGTGAACATGCACCTCATCTTGGCTGAGTCCTTTTTGTGATAATTGTTTATCTCACAACTTGCAAGGACCGAATCATCTACTATCGCCATGTTATATCACCGCCTTTTGCATAATGGCATGGACTGACACTCGCTACTTTTCTGGCATTTAGCTACTTTTAATTTCAAACCTTTATGAACCCCTCTAATATGAATCCTTAAATTAGTAATTGAATTTAAAAACAATTGGGTGTAAGGAGTAGCTATATTCACTAAACAGATTATTAATCTTAAAGCACTTATTGAGTTCACACATTATTGGTGTTATTGGAATACTTCATCTCTTAAAACTATATAATTGTTTGATTATAATATCTCAGCATCCACTCTAGACAGTTCACCATTAACATTAAAATCGGCCAAACTACTATCAGTGCTCCTATTATAAAATGTTAGATTGGTAAAATTAGTGAATTTACTTAAAATTACATTACTGCCACCCTCTATGTTAAGTTTCATCTATGGCTGTAGGAGAGACATCGTATGGTTTCTGACTGATATCAGTGTCTAGCTTGATCCCAAAATATGTTGGGAATGGGATCCATCTACTCCAATTTTGCCGTCAGCAGTCGCAGAAATCCCAATCGCCACTTGGACACTTTCCCCCTCAATGGTCTCATAACATTTTCCTCGTTGGTCTGGGTTGAGGCAGTTTAAAAAAATAATTTAAAAATCTGAATACCTACAGGTACAATCCCCTTATCCCGACAATTACAATTGCAGTACTTAATGTTTCTGGCACTTGGGGCAAAGTCCACTAGAACGGGGATGTTACTAACTGGTTGCCATCCCATCTGGTGCGCTCGTTTGCCTTAGCATTGACCATCATATTTCGTTTGCCTTCCTAATTCTCTCACCGGCAAGAGAAAGTGGTTTTGGCAAACCTCCCAAGGACATGAATTTCGCTCTGTCCAATTTAGCAATCCAAGTAATATATGCGAAGCAGTACTATAATGAAATTTGTCACCATAGCTTCGGCATCTGTATACTAACTGATGGTACCAGGAGTACCAATGAGTACGTACTGACCCGACATGGGTATGAAAATCACCAACCACCCAAGTCATTGGGCAGCACGGTAGCACTGTGGCTTCACCGCGCCAGGGTCCCAGGTTTGATTCCCCGCTGGGCCACTGTCTGTGCGGAGTCTGCACGTTCTCCCAAGGTGCTCCGGTTTCTTCCCACAGTCCAAAGACGTGCAGGTTAAGTGGATTGGCCATGATAAATTTCCCTTGGTGACCAAAAAGGTTAGGAGGGGTTATTGAGTTACGGGGATAATGTGGGTTGGTGCAGACTCGATGTGCCGAATGGCCTCCTTCTGCACTGTATGTTCTATGTTCATAGTTGACCCAATGGTCAGTAGACATAACGTCAAGATCCTTCTGCTCCTGTTCACATCTACTCACCTTCTCCTCTCAGCATTTTGGAGGGACTCATTGATCCTCCATCATTCCTTCCGTTTTCCATGGCATTTTCCCGTGCAAGTGCAGGAGCTGAAACACCTGCCATTTTTACCACCTGCTTTCTCATCATCCCAGGCTCCAAACGGTACTTCCAATGGTTGATTTGTTTTCTGTATTTACTGCTGATGATACATTATCCTCTAATTTGGGAGACTAAATACAGATTGGTGACCACTTGGCTGGGCACTGTTATTCAGTTCATAAATGTCCTCCACTTCCAGTTGCTTTTCATTTTGATTTTCTGCTCAAATCCCCTCTGTCTTCAGTTTCCTATGCTCTTCTAAATTTAAGGCCAGCAGCACCTCTTTCAGCTCCGTGCTTCACAGTCCTCTGGATTCAACTTTGAACTATTTCAAATCTTAACTTTTGCCCGATTTGCTTTTTTTAAATTTTGTTTTTGGATGGCACCTGTTAGTGATTCAGTTTCTAGCTCCTGTGAAGATTTTTTACTACTTCCATTTTTATGGTTTGAACGGGAGCTTACCTGTGGTTTCTTACTTGTGCAATTAATGATTCCAGTCCGAATATGTCCCAGCTTAATCAGTACATTTCTTCAAAGTGACATCTTTCAGCATAGTATAGTTGCTGGTATAGTGGTCCAAAGCTTCATCCTTGGTCATTCTTTTCTCATCCATATTACTGCCACTGTATTCAAAGGGATATATTTCCTAAGTATGCAAAGGATATGGAGTTTTACCTCTTGCTGCCACCCATTGCTCCCATAATTGCTGCTGTGATGTTGGACTGACTGCAGTGCTTTCATAAACTCAGCATTAGTAAGATTGGAGGCAGCCTGTTTCACACTCATTAGAAACTTTGCACCTTAAACACATTCCTCTTCCTTAATGCTCACATAGTGTGATCCCATGTCTTCTCTGTCTTAATTGAGAATATGGGTATGTAGAGTGGATGGGAAATTGAAATTTTAAAAATGGTACAGCTGTGGATCATGGAGTAGGCTGAATGACTGTCTCTTATTCCTACATTCTTGTTTTAGCCTGATCTGTACTTTAAATTCGCATCTCATCACCAATATCATCTAGTTCCACTTCTGAACTTAGCCATCTGCATTCCTACTTCTCCACCACTGCCTCCAATTATTCATCATCTCAGGGTTTAACTTGTCCAATACTTGTTTCATCAATTGAGGCTTAATTTGTTCAATGCCCTCTTGATGGCCTCCAAGGTTTATCCTCTCTCAAATTTCAACATCTCCATAACGGTGCTGTTCTTACCACCCCCTCACTGGCCTCCATTGCTTCACCAACCCGTAGCACATTAACTTGAATATCCTCATTTTCATTTTACTGGGTTGCATTCTTTCCCTGCACTTGTGTAATCTTCTTGAACAGAAGCTCCACATCCCTGTGTCCTGAAACACATTTTCAAAACCTGTCCATTTTGCTATCTGCCTTCCTGCTTTCAAAAGCCTGAAAGCCTATCTCTTTAGCATTACCTTCAGTTATCTAATTTCTTGCTGATATCTTAGTTTTCCAAAAGGACAGTTGGATGAACCAGAGTAGTTATAGAGAGAGAGAGGAGAGAGACACACAGACAGTGTACAATTGGAAAACTAGCTATCCAGACTGTTCTTGTATTTCTAGGAACATTCTACATTGCTTGTCCATTCCTTCGACATTGAATACTGCATAATACAGGTGTTGAAAATGAACGGTGTCCAAGGATGTTGAATTTTGCTTAAATTGTCGCCTTTGATATTTGCTAAATGTTTATTGTTAAATTGTGCTCTCGTTTTAGGAGGAATAAGCATAGAGTTCCACGTGGGAAGATCGTTCAAATGATGGAGCATTTTGAATATCCAATTTCTTCAGATATAGTGTTAAATGCGGTGGAGCCTTCACGAAATAATAAAGTTTTGTTCAATCTACATCCATGTTATAACCAGAGGTGGGAAGGACCTGTTGATTCTAATTCTTCTATCAGTGTTCTGAATTACAGATAGCACGAGTGATTCCTCATGAACTGTTGTCATTTCAGTCTGTCCAATTTAATGCAAAATTGTATCTATTACTGTTTCGTCTCATAACGGATTTGTGAGAAAGCAAATTTTATAGCTTACAATGACACCCCTTTTTATAACCGTAGAATATGCAGATTACACTGATAAATAGAAAACTGTTTTTGGAAGATTTTTATTTTTTTAAAGCTTTATATTTATTTTCAGTGGGTTAGAACCATGCTAAAGGAATCATAATACAGTTAGATAAGGTCATTTTTATTCAGTCACCTTTTTATTTGAAATATAAAACGTCTGTAGTTTTATACATGGATTTACGTGACAAAATATGAACAGAATGTTGGAATGTATTGTAATGTAGAGCTCAGAAATAAGACCAACTCCTTGATTTCCCACCAGTTTGTTGCTTTTCATTTCAGTAATGCATTTTTTTTTAAAGTCAATAAGTTACTGTATTGACTTTGATTTGTTTGAATTGTACAAGAACAAATGCCAATGTTGGAGGATCTAACAGAAACTTGCATTGCAGATAGCATGTTTATTTGACTCGCTTCCTGCTATCCAGAAGTTAAGTGCAACCCTCGCTTTCAGGAAGGGAATATTTGTGTTTGTGGGTCTTTGCATGTATGTAGAAAGGAGAAACCAAATTTCTTTTTAAAGTGGAACATCCATATATCCCAGATTTACATGAAACTTGTGAAATTCATCTTGGCAAATTGAAAAATCTTCAAGATAGGGAAATTCAGAGTTAGTTATTAGTTGTGATAGTGACTGTTTTTTTATTTGAATGGTCCATTTGCAGATTTATTTCTATTTTGCTGTAAGTGGTGTCTGAGCATCAAGTGATCCGATCCTGTAGTAACCAACATTTGAATTATCCCGTTATACCAGTGCAGTTTGACACATTGCATCAGAGGCTGTTTCCAAGCTTGATAAATTGCTAAATTATTTAGTTATAACATATAATTGAAGGAAAATTGAACTGCCTGCAGTTCCTTTACACAATTAGTTCCTGCCAACTAAGATTTTCAAAAATAGATCTAAAAATTTGGAGAGGTGGTGATAAATGAAGTTCTGTGGGCTTCCCCAAAATATGTATATAGAAAGATTATGCTAAGTTTTTTTTTGTATGAACTAATTAGCGATATAAAAATAAAAAATGTAACATTGGTAGAACCAATAACTTCTCAATTTTAAGGTATTAGATTTAAACATGAAACTACCAATTTTAAATCACGGGAGAATTTTTTCATGATGCCAATGGTGCACATAATCAATCACTTTAATCAATGATGTTTAGTTTTTCTAAACAAATGTGTTCAAAGCTGTCAGC
This sequence comes from Scyliorhinus torazame, assembly GCF_047496885.1. Taxonomy (NCBI): domain Eukaryota; kingdom Metazoa; phylum Chordata; class Chondrichthyes; order Carcharhiniformes; family Scyliorhinidae; genus Scyliorhinus; species Scyliorhinus torazame. The sequence continues at coordinate 157,895,386 of NC_092721.1, read as the reverse complement.
CATGACTCACTGGTAGCACACTTGACTCTGAACCGGAAGATTGTGGATTCAAGCACAACTCCAGGGATTGAGCACCTAATCTAGGCTGATGCTTGGGGAGTTCTGGACTGTCTAAACTGTGACATTAAAATAAGACCTCGCCTTTTGGATGGAAAAGACCCAGTGCACCGTCATAAAGAACAGGAGAAATCTGATATCCTGCCCAACGTTTACCTTTTAACCAACATTACTTTAGAAAAAAGCTTCAGGAAAACCTGTTAATCTGGTCAGTGTATCCTCACTGTATGCAAATTAGTTGCCACTTAACAACTTTTTACAGTGTAGTCATTGTTGTAAAGTCAAGAAAGGTACTAGGGCAGCACGGTGGCGCAGTGGTTAGCACTGCTACCTCCTGGCACCGAGGTCCCAGGTTTGATTCTGGGTCACTGTCCGTGTGGAATTTGCACATTCTCCCTGTGTTTGCATTAGTTTCGCCCCCACAACCCAAAAGATGTGCAGGGTAGGTGGGTGGATTGGTCATGCTAAATTGCCCCTTAATTGGAAAAATGAATTGGGTACTCTAAATTTATTTTTTTCAATTGAGAAAGGTACTAAATAAGCTTGGCCAAAAGTAATTTCTTTTAAATTAATTTGGTTTGCATTTTTTGGACATTCCAGCAAAAAAAGAAGAAAACAATATCTAATCCCAATGGTAGATATCAACCGAGCTAGTAGTCACCTGGTAATTTTATACTAGATCCTATTCTGGCAGTTACTGTTAAAATAGCAAAATTGTCCTGACTATGTTTGAAAGCCAGTACTATCTATACAGTTGGCCCATTTAAAATAATTAAGATGTGCATAATCATTCATCATTTTTGGGGTCAGTGAAACCTTTGTTGACTAGGGCTTACAAAACATTTTTAATCAATCAAAAATAAGTTGGTAAGCATTTTAATCAAGCTAGGTTTGGGACCTATTCATAAACATTTTTATAGTTAAACAATTCCTTCTGGTAAATGCTAATTAAGTTCCACAGAAGTTCAGTCACTGACTAATGTCAAGCTTCCAGAGGTATTAGTAAAAGTTTATTTTAAGTGACTTAATTCGGTGAACATCCATTGTAAGAATGTTATGGTCATAACATTTACTTAATTTGTCATTACCATATGATTAATATGAATGCATTTTCCAAGGCTTCAAATTCAGATATAATTGGTGCGGAGATTTTTTGCATATTGTCATTCATATGTTTGTGTGTGTATATATGTGTGGTAAATTTACTGAAATACATTTCCCTCTTTGTACAGGAATTTGTTGTAAAAATTTTGCATTATATCTTTAATGAATTGTCTATTAAAATGTCTCAAATAAGGCGCAAAATTCAATACGGTGTTATTAACAACAATGTATAGTTTGTATTTTTTTAAATTATGGGCAAGTTCTTGAATGACCGTTCAGTTCACTATTCGGAGATTATACATTTTGTATCAATACACTTAAAATTGTGTTGTATTTGTAAATTTATGTTGGAGGAAACAATTAAACTTCAGGGTTGAGAGTGCAGACATGGGTACATTGATATATAAACGGCATGAATTAATTTGTTTATGACAAGTCGGGGGTGGCATGCGGTGCAGTGGTTAGCACTGGGACTGTTGCGCTGAGGACCCGGGATTGAATCCCAGCCTGGGTCATTGTCCGTGTGGAGTTTGCACATTCTCCCCATGTCTGCGTGGGTTTCACCCCCACAACCCAAAAATGTGCTGGTTAGGTGGATTGGCCTCGCTAAATTGCCCCTTAATTGGGAAAGAAAAATAATTGGCTACTCTAAATTATTAAAAATTAAAAAGTTTATGACGAGTCACTCTGTGAGAAATCTAAGCCAGGTATTTTGTAATCAACAGTCTTCCTGATACATCTCTTGCCAATTAATGTCATTTCTTTTTCCCACTCTGAAAAATGTGTCATAAATGACATTTGAGGCTCAGATTTTAAGTTTTTCACTCCACCCTCTGCCTAAACCACCCCAGGATCGGCAAGAAAAGATCAGACAAGGGGCCAACATCCTAAAATTCAAGATCCTGACTCCAAACCAGGCCACGATAATATTTCTAGTAGTGATTCCGGTTTTGCCCAAGATTTTGACTAAAATCAGACAGGTGCTACTTAAGATTCAAAGCTCATGGCCCAATGGTGTAATTGGCATCGCAATATAACTTTAAGGTCCATATGGGGAGTCCCAAGCTTATGACAGAAGACCAAGTTTTTAAACTTGCCTTCTTTTGAACTCCTTATGACTAGGGGGAGCAGGAATGTTTAAGCCCAATTCCTTATTGTCAGGAAACAAATAAAGACTTCTGCACCCTCCACCCCGCCCTTTTGATCGCTGGGTAATCTCCAGAGGCATCCTTCCGCGATTGCTGAAACAAAGGAAACCCTCCCACCACAGGAGGTTCTCATTCACCCACTGTCTGCTGAGGACCATTCCCAAGGATCCCTGACTGGTTAAGTTTCCCCAAATGCCTGCCATCTGGATAGTGTAGTCATTATATTTCGGGATGTGGGCTTTGCTGGATCGGCCAGCAATTGTTTCCCATCCCTAATTGCTCTTGAGAAGGTGGTGCTGAGTTGCCTTGAACCACTCCAATCCATGTGGCAGAGGTACACCCACTGTGGTATTCGGGAGGGAGTTCCAGGAGCATTTTGACCCAGCGACAGTAAAGGAATAGCAATATATTTCCATGTCAGGATGGTGAATGACTTGGAGGGGAACTTCCAAGTGATGGTTTTCCCATGTATCTGCTGCCCTTGTCCTTCTAGATGGCAGTGGTTGTGGGTTTGGATGGTGCTGCCCAAGGACCCTTCGTGAGTTCCTGCAGTGTATCCTGTAGACAGTAGACTGCTGCTACCGTGCGTCGGTGTTGCAGGGTGTGAATGTGGAAGGGATGCCAATCAAGCGGGCTACTTTATCCTAGATGGTGTTGAGCTTCTTCACAGAATCCCTTCAGTGCAGAAGGAGGCCATTCAACCCATCAAGTCTGCACCGATCCATGTCCCACCCATTCCCTGTAACGCCATAACCTAACCTTCACATCCCTGGGCACTAAGGGGCAATTAAGCATGGCCAGTCCACCTACCCCATACATCGTTGGACTGTGGGAGGAAACCGGAGCACCCAGAGGAGAAAAACACAGACATGGAGAGAACGTACACACTCCACTCCCAAGGCCGGAATGGAACCTGGGCCTCTGGTGCTGTGAGGCAGCAGTGATAACCACTGCTACCGTGCCACCCCACGTGTTGGGTGTTGTTGGAGCTGCACTCATCCAGACAAGTGGAAGTATTCCATCATCCTCGTGACTTGTGCCTTGTAGGTGGTGGACCAGGCTTTGGAGAGGCAGGAGGTGAGTTACTCGCTACAGGATTCTTAACCCCTGACCTCCTGTTTTAGCCACAGTATTTATATGGCTAATCCAATTTAGTTTGTGGTCAATGGTAACCCCCAGGATGTTCATTGTGGGGATTCAGTAATACCATTGATTATCGAGAAGCGATGGTTTGGATTTTTTTTAAATAATCTTTATTGTCACAAGTGGGCTTACATTAACACAGCAATGAAGTTACCGTGAAAATCCCCCAGTCGCCACATTCCGGCCCCCGTACGGGTACAAAGAGGGAGAATACAGAAGGTCCAAATTACCTAACAGCACGTCTTTCAGGACTTGTGGGAGGAAACCGGAGCACCCGCAGGAAACCCATGCAGACACTGAACGTGCAGACTCCACACAGACACTGACCCAAGCCGGGAATCGAACCTGGGATCCTGGAGCTGTGAAGCAACAGTGCTACCGTGCTGCCCATTCTCTCATTGGAGATCACCATTGCCTGACACTTGTGTGGTGCAAATGTTACTCGGCATTTGTCAACCCAAGCCTGCATATTGCATTTGCATGTGAACTGTTTCAATATCTGAGGAATTGCAAATGGTGCTGAACATTGTGTAGTCATCAGTGAACATCCCCACATCTGACCTAGTGTTCGAAGGAAGGTAATTGATGAAGCAACTAAAGATGGTTGGGCCTAGGACACTACCCTTAGGAACTCCTGCAGCGATGTCCTGGGACTGAGATGACTGATCTTCAACAACCACAACCATCTTCCTTTGTGCTAGGTAGGACTCCAACCAGTGGAGTTTTTCCCCTGATTTCAATTGATTCCAGTTTTGCCTGGGGTCCTTGATGCCATGCTCGATCAAATGCTATCTTGATGTCGAGGGCAGTCACTCTCACCTTCGATCTGGCATTCAGCTCTTTTGTGCATGTTTGATCCAAGGTTGTAATGAGGTCAGAAGCTGAGTGACTGGCGAATCCAAACTTAGCGTCTGTGAGCAGGTTATTGCTGAGTAAGTGCCACTTGATAGCACTGTTCATGACCCCTTCCATCACTTTGCTGATGATTGGGAGTAGACTGATAAGGCGGTAATGTTCTGGGTTGGATTTGTCCTTTTTTTTTTGTACAGGACCCACCTGGGCAATTTTTCACCTTGCCCGCTAGTGACATACGTAGAAACCTACATAGAAAACAGGAAAGGAGGCCATTCAGCCCTTCGAGCCTCATTCATTAAGATCATGGCTGATCATCAAATTCAATACCCTGATCCCAACTTCCCCACATATCCCCTGATCCTTTTAGTCCCACATGAGGGTTAAATGCATGAATTAGTTATTTTGAAATTATAGTGGCCCCTTTGGGAACACTGCATTGAATAACTTCAGAAGATAATATTTAAGACAAATATTAATCTGAACTGTTGTAATCAGGGAATTCTACTCCTGTCATTTGTGCTTCTAATTGTGTAACAGTACCTACTGAACTCTTAAAATAAAAGACCCTCTTCAAGCCAGAGAACACTTTCAACTTCTGAATTTAGACTGCAATCATATCCAAAACTTCCTTTTTTCCCCAAAGTGTCTCTGGCAGGAGAAGCAGAGGGTAACCCGCCAGCTGACTTGCTGGGTTTCCTGCTGTACTTTTAAACACTTTTTGGGTGGGGAATGAGAATGGTAACGAGGCGGGCCCCACAACATTGTTAGCTCCAGCAAACTTGGCTCCAGACAGGAAAAAGGGCACCCTGATCTAACAAATTTTAAAAAGGAATTCCCCCCACGGACACAGACTCCCCCCCCACCCCCCCCAACCCCCTGGCTCGGGCATGACCCCCTCCTCCTGGGGTGTACATAGCTGTGCACCCCTGATAGGTTTTGTGCACCAGTTCCCCATTTATCAAAACCTGGGGCTGATTCTCCGCTTGTTTTTCGGTGGCATGCCGTTCGCTGGCAGCGGGATTCTGTCCTCCCGCCACTTGTGGGATTTCCCACTTGAAACCACCACACGCCATCGGGAAACCCAATGGTGGGGTTGCGGGAAAACTGAATCACAAAAGCCAGAGAATTCAGACCCTGTTGTAAAGCCCGCCACCATCGTGACATCACGCTGGCAGGGTTAGTTCCCTACGTGGGGGGGGATGATTCAGCAGGGAGGGCCGCTAAGTATATGTTAATGTTTATAATCTGGTTTCCATTATTGCTAGGTGAGAGCCTGTTATGTCATTAGTAGGGGTTCTGGGATAATCGAGCCGGGAAATCCCACTGGCACAAAAGCCGTGGTACCTCCGCCTGTGCCACCATTCCTGCCTGCCGAAAGCAGGGGTGGAAAATACTCCCCATTGTGTTTGTCCTTTTGATGGATTTGGGAATGACTAATGTTGCCTTTTATCCTTTATGTGAACCACAAGCTGTTTCTTATATTGACCAAATCACCACACAACCAGTATGTTAGCTCAAAAACAAAGTTTATTAATAACACAAGACTTGTATCGCTATGCAATAATACTCGCGGCTCCGTACTAAACTACACCTAACACTGAAGATGACCTTTACTTAACTTTGAGTGACCGGCACTGTGCGAGATAAGGCCTTTATCCGGGTCCACGTGGTCGGTTGGAAGTTGTTGGGTTTGGCTCAGCTGGGCTCATCCTTCAGGAATGGTCACAGGTCTTTGAACTTGGTTGTTCTGCTACTGTTGGTCGCGCACAGGCCAGTCCCAAAAGAGGCCGATCCCTAGTGCGCAGGGCTTTTTATCTTTTGTTTCTTTTCCGCCCTTTTGGGCGGTCCTTACTCCAGATCCAATGGATCGACAGGGTTTTCGATCATTCTCATCGATCTTAGCCATTTAGGGGGCGGATACCTCGATGGCTGGACGGGTCCTACCTAGCATTGTCCCAGGCACATAGGCCTTTCCAAATAAGGGGGGTGGTGCCAGTTAGTCTGCTATCGTTGATGGTCCTTAATGCGAATGCTATTGTCTTGGGGAAAATGGTAATTGAGTCTCAATGGATGCAAGTTTCAGCCAAGTCTGGTTTCTTTGCACAAAACACAGAGGCTGTGTACCTGTCTGTGTCCCAAAGTGACCACAATTCCCATGGTCCTTTGCAGGTAGCCATTTTACATGGCGACACGAAGCATGGGTGGAAAATACTACATTGTGTTTGAACTTTTGATGGATTTGAGAATGACTATCAGGAGTAACCTTAATAATTATCTCTACTGGGCAGCACGGCACCGAGGTCCCAGGTCCGATCCCTGCTCTGGATCACTCCATGTGGAGTTTGCACATTCTCCCTGTGTTTGCGTGGGTTTCACCCCCACAACCCAAAGATGTGCAGGGCTGGTGGATTGGCCAGGCTAAATTCCCGTAACAGCCTCCCCGAACAGGCGCCGGAATGTGGCGACTAGGGGCTTTTCAGAGTAACTTCATTTGAAGCCTACTTGTGACAATAAGCGATTTTCATTTCATTTTCAATTGCCCCTTAATTGGAAAAAATGAATTGGGTACTCTAAATTTTTTTTATAATAATGAACTTGTGGTAGTCTGTGTAGAGGTATTACGGTACCTGGTAATGCTGGAACACCATTGGTAGATATTGTATGTTCCCTATTGGTCAAGCTGTATGGTAGCTTCGCCCTGCAAGGCGAGGTACAAGAGCCCGTGCCGCCCAGCAGCCTTCTTTCTGTACCTGAGCTGCTGGGGGAAACATTTGGCTTATTAAAGCCTTCAGTTGGACTACAACCTCGCTTTAGTGGTCATTGATGGTGCATCAATTTAATAAGCTAGATTTAAAAGGATGGAGCTCCGTATCAAGCCAGAGTGTCTGCAACTCAGCCCCCACGCAGCAAACTCAGCGGCAACCTTCAAGCACTGGCTGGCGTGTTTGAAAGGATATCTCGGAACGGCCGAAAACACACCCACGGGAGAACAGAAATTGCAAGTCCTGCACTCTAGGGTGAGCCTGGAAATTTACACCCTCATCGAGGACGCGGGCGACTTCGATGCAGCAATGGAGCTGCTAAAAGGACATTATATTCGCCCGGTAAACCAGGTCTACGCCCGACATCTGTTAGTAACGAGGTGACAAATCCCTGGGGAATCGCTGGAAGAATGCTACCGTGCGCTCTTGGTGTTGGGGAGAAACTGCAGCTGCCCGCAAGTTTTGGCGAGCGACCACACAGAACTCTTGATCCTGGACGCTTTTGTGGCAGGTATGCTGTCCTCCCAAATCCTCCAGCGATTGCTGGAAAAAGACACCCTAGGCCTCAAGGAGGCACGGGCCCTTGCAGGCTCCCTGGATGTGGCCTCCCGAAACGCCCGCAATTACGTTCCTGACCGCGAGGCAGCCCCCTGGGCAGCGTGGAACCCCTCCGCAGCCGACCCAGAGACATCTCCCATCCCCCCACACGCTTGTGCTGCAAGGCGGCCTGGCAACCCCGGGGGGGCCCCGCTGCTACTTTTGCGGGCAGGCCAAGCACCCCCAGCAGCACTGCCCGGCCCGCGCATCCACCTGCAAGGGATGCGGTAAAAAGGGCCACTTTGTGGTGGTAAGCCAGGCCTGTGCGGTCTCCGGTGGCGAATGTGGATCGCCAGCACAAACCTCTCCACGGTCCCCGTCTTCCTCCTCCAGGGCCACGTGCGGACCCCGGGCGCCGCCATCTTGTCCCGCGGACGCCACGTTCAATGGATGGGCGCCGCCATTTTGTGCACCCCCAGCCATGTGCGACCAATGGGAGCCGCCATCTTGGATGAACTCCCAGGACCCCAGCTCGGCTGACCACACACCGCCGGAAGAGAACACTCAACTGCTGCGATTAGCCTCGGTGACTCTGGACCAGTCCCGGCCTCGAACACTCAACTGCTACAACAATAGTACTAATCAACGGGCACAAGACGTCCTGCTTAATCGACTCTGGGAGCACGGAGAGCTTCGTACACCCCGACACGGTAAGGCGCTGTTCTCTCCTCGTCCAACCCGTTAATCAAAAAATCTCCCTGGCCTCCGGTTCCCACTCAGTAGGGATAAAGGGGCTTTGTGTAGCAAACCTCACGGTCCAGGGAAGGGAGTTTAAAAATTACCGGCTCTACGTCCTTCCCCACCTCTGCGCAGCCACATTCCTCGGTTTAGACTTCCAGTGCAATCTCCAAAGTCTAACTTTCAAATTCGGCGGCCCTATACCCCCCTCACTGTCAGCGGCATCACGACCCTCAAGGTCGATCCGCCTTCCCTGTTTGCGAACCTCACCCCGGATTGCAAACCCATCGCCACCAGGAGCAGATGGTACAGTGCCCAGGACCGGATCTTTATTAGGTCAGAGGTCCAAAGGCTACTGAGGGAAGGAGTCATTGAGGCTAGCAACAGTCCCTGGAGAGCTCAAGTAGTGGTGGTAAAGACCGGGGAGAAGCATAGGATGGTCATCGACTACAGTCAGACCATCAACAGGTTTACGCAGCTGGACGCATACCCTCTCCCCCGCATATCCGACCTGGTAAACAGATCGCGCATTACAAGGTCTTCTCCACGGTGGATCTTAAGTCCGCCTACCACCAGCTACCCCTCCGCACTAGTGACCGCAAGTACACTGCCTTCGAGGCAGATGGGCGGCTCTATCACTTCTTAAGCGTTCCCTTCGGTGTCACTAACGGGGTTTCAGTCTTCCAGCACGAGATGGACCGAATAGTTGACCAGTACGGTTTACGGGCAACATTCGCGTATCTCGATAATGTCACCATCTGCGGCCACGACACCAAGCTCCGAAAATTCCTCCAGACCGCAAAGATTCTTAACCTTACATATAACAAGTATAAATGCGTGTTTAGCACCGACCGCCTAGCCATCCTCGGCTACGTAGTGCGAAATGGAGTTATAGGCCCCGACCCTGAATGCATGCGCCCCCTTATGGAGTACCCCCTCCCTCACTGCTCCAAGGCCCTGAAGCGCTGCCTCGGGTTTTTCTCTCTGTATGCCCAGTGGGTCCCCAACTATGCAGACTAGACCCTTCCCCTGATCCAATCCACAGTTTTTCCCCCTGCTGATAGAGGCCCGCCCGGCCTTAAGCCATATCAAAGCAGACATTGCAAAGGCCACGATGCACGCCATCGACAGGTCCCTCCCCTTCCAGGTCGAGAGCGACACGTCTGACGTAGCTCTGGCGGCCACTCTCAACCAAGCGTGCAGACCTGTGGCCTTCTTCTCACGTACCCTCCATGCTTCTGAAATCCGCCACTCCTCAGTCGAAAAGGAGGCCCAGGCCATAGTAGAAGCTGTGCGACATTGGAGGAATTACCTGGCCGGCAGGAGATTCACTCTCCTCACTGACCAACGGTTGGTTGCTTTCAATAATGCACAGCGGGGCAAGATAGAAAACAATAAGATCTTGCGGTGGAGGATCGAACTCTCCACCTACAACTACGAGATCTTGTATCGTCCCGGGAAGCTAAACGAGCCTCCTGATGCCCTGTCCTGCGGCACGTGCCAACGCACAAGTGGACCGCCTCCGAGCCCTCCACGAGGACCTCTGCCACCCGGGGGTCACTCGCTTTTTCCACTTCATCAAGACCCGCAACCTGCCCTACTCCATCAAGGAGGTCAGGACAGCCACCAGGGACTGCCAAATCTGCGCGGAGTGCAAACCGCACTTCGACCGGCCATAGAAAGCGCACCTGATAAAGGCTTCCCGTCCCTTTGAACGCCTCAGCATGGATTTCAAAGTCCCCCTCCCCTCCACCGACCGCAACACGAACTTCCTGAACATGATTGACGAGTACTCCCGGTTCCCATTCGCTATCCCCTGCCCCGACATGACCGCAACCACCGTCAGCAAGGCCCTCCATGGACTTCCGGGTGCGGCGATGACCAGCTGAGTCGCACGTTTCGGCAGCTCCCTGTGAAACGGACTTTTGGGCTCTTGATAGGAGCCCCAACGGCAATTTTAACGGCTGAAAACACCGTGCGGTAAACCAGAAGGGTGTTCCCCCTGGACACGGATGGAAAAAGGAGAGGAAAGTGGCCGGATTGCAGCGGATCCTTTGGAACAACGGCAAGGAAGGCAAGCAGAAACCAAGATGGCGTCGGAAGGTGGCAGTTTCATATGGGGCCCTGAACAACAAGAGTTTTTGAAACGCTGCGTGGAGGAGATAAAAAAGGAAATGAAGAAAGAGTTGTTGGCCCCGATATTACAGGCGATTGAAGGGCTGAAAGAGGAACAAAAGACCCAGGAGCAGGAGCTTCGGGTCGTGAAGGCGAAAGCAGCAGAGAATGAAAACGACATACAGGGCCTGGTGGTGAAGTCGGAGATACAGGAGGCACACCAGAAACGATCTGTGGAGAGGTTGGAGGCACTGGAAAATAACGCAAGGAGGAACAACCTGAGGATTCTTGGCCTTCCTGAAGGTGTGGAGGGGGCGGACGTCGGGGCATATGTGAGCACGATGCTGCACTCGTTAATGGGAGTGGAGGCCCCGACGGGTCCGTTGGAGGTGGAGGGAGCATACCGAGTTATGGTGCGAGGATCGAGAACAGGAGAAGCTCCCAGAGCCATAGTGGTGAGATTTCTCCGTTTTAAGGATAGAGAAATGGTCCTTAGATGGGCGAAGAAAACTCGGTGTAGTAAATGGGAGAACGCGGTGATCCGCGTCTATCAAGATTGGAGTGCGGAGGTGGCGAGAAGGAGGGCGAGCTTTAATCGGGCCAAAGCGGTACTTCACAAAAAAAAGATAAAGTTTGGAATGCTGCAACCGGCAAGACTGTGGGTCACATATCAAGGGAGGCACCACTACTTTGAGACGGCGGATGAAGCGTGGACTTTTATTGTAGAAGAAAAATTGGAATGATTGGACTACGAAAATGAACGTTTGGACAAAGTGGTGGGACGAGTGGGGGGGGGGGGGCGAAGAGGGATTGTAAGATTAATCCTGCGGTATGGTAACTTTTCTTTCTCCCACAGGTGGTGATGGGGGGAGGTGGGGAGGGAGAGGAGATGGGGCGTTGGCCAAGGGAGGCGGGGCCAAGGGAGAGGCGCGGGCTTGGTTCCCGCGCTATGATAATTATGGCGGGAATAGAGAAGCAGGAAGGAGGGGGCGCCGCACGGGGCGAGCCGTGATCACGGGGGGAAGCCGAGGTCAGCCAGAGTTTGCTGACTTCTGGGAGCAACATGGGGGGAGTAATTACGCTAGCGGGGGGTCTAGCGGGGGGGGGGGGGGGGGAGGGGGGAATTACTGGGTTGCTGCTGCTGGGGAAAGGGGGGAGTGGGTACGGGAAAGGATGTGCGGGGGGGCACCGTCTGGGAGAAATACAGCCGCGTGGGAACTGGGCGAGAAGCTGGAAAAAGATGATGGCTAACCGGCAAGGGGGGGGGGGTGGGAAGCCCCCCAACTCGGCTGATCACGTGGAACGTGAGGGGGCTTAACGGGCCGATAAAGAGGGCACGAGTACTCGCACACCTTAAGAAACTTAAAGCAGATGTGGTCATGTTACAGGAAACGCACCTGAAACTGATAGATCAGGTTAGGTTGCGCAAAGGATGGGTAGGGCAGGTGTTCCATTCGGGGCTGGATGCGAAAAACAGGGGGGTGGCTATATTAGTGGGGAAGCGGGTAATGTTCGAGGCAAAGACTATAGTGGCGGATAACGGGGGCAGATACGTGATGGTGAGTGGCAAATTACAGGGAGAGATGGTGGTGTTGGTAAACGTGTATGCCCCGAATTGGGACGATGCCAATTTTATGAGGCGAATGCTAGGACGCATCCCAGACCTAGAGACCGGAAAGCTGATAATGGGGGGAGACTTTAACACGGTGTTGGAACCAAGGCTGGATAGGTCGAAGTCCAGGACTGGTAGGAGGCCGGCAGCAGCCAAGGTGCTCAAGGATTTTATGGAGCAGATGGGAGGGGTGGACCCGTGGAGATTCAGTAGACCTAGGAGTAAGGAGTTCTCGTTTTTCTCCTATGTCCATAAAGTCTATTCACGCATAGACTTTTTTGTGTTGGGTAGGGCATTGATCCCGAGGGTGAGGGGAACGGAATATACGGCTATAGCCATTTCGGATCATGCCCCACACTGGGTAGACTTGGAGATAGGGGAGGAAACAAGAGGGCGTCCACCCTGGAGAATGGACATGGGACTAATGGCGGATGAGGGGGTGTGCTTAAGAGTGAGGGGATGCATTGAAAAGTACTTGGAACTCAATGACAATGGGGAGGTTCAGGTGGGAGTGGTCTGGGAGGCGTTGAAGGCGGTGGTTAGGGGGGAGCTGATATCAATAAGGACACATAAAGGGAAGCAGGAGAGTAAGGAACGGGAGCGGTTGTTGCAAGAACTTTTGAGGGTGGACAGACAGTATGCGGAAGCACCGGAGGAGGGACTGTATAGGGAAAGGCAAAGGCTGCATGTGGAATTTGACTTGCTGACCACAGGCACTGCAGAGGCACAATGGAGGAAGGCGCAGGGTGTACAGTATGAATATGGAGAGAAGGCGAGCAGATTGCTGGCACACCAATTGAGGAAAAGGGGAGCAGCGAGGGAAATAGGGGGGGTGAGAGACGAAGATGGAGAGACGGAGCAGGGAGCGGAGAGAGTGAATGAAGTGTTTAAGACATTTTATAAAAAATTGTATGAAGCTCAACCCCCGGATGGGAGGGAGAGAATGATGGAGTTTTTGGATCGGCTGGAAATTCCCAAGGTGGAAGAGCAGGATAGGATGGGATTGGGAGCACAGATCACGGTAGAGGAAGTGGTGAAAGGAATTAGGAACATGCAGACGGGAAAGGCCCCGGGACCGGACGGATTCCCAGTTGAATTTTACAGAAAATATTTGGACTTGCTCGCCCCGCTACTGACGAGGACCTTCAACGAGGCAAAGGAAAGGGGACAACTGCCCCCGACTATGTCAGAAGCAACGATATCGCTTCTTTTAAAGAAGGAAAAGGATCCGCTACAATGCGGGTCCTACAGACCAATCTCCCTCCTCAATGTAGATGCCAAGGTCTTGGCCAAGGTAATGGCAATGAGAATAGAGGAATGTGTCCCGGGGGTGGTTCATGAGGACCAAACTGGGTTTGTGAAGGGGAGACAGCTGAACACGAACATACGGAGGTTGTTAGGGGTAATGATGATGGCCCCACCAGAGGGTGAAATGGAGATAGTAGTGGCGATGGATGCCGAGAAAGCATTTGATAGAGTGGAGTGGGATTATCTGTGGGAGGTGTTGAGGAGATTTGGGTTCGGAGAGGGGTATGTTAGATGGGTGCAGCTGTTGTATAGGGCCCCAGTGGCGAGTGTGGTCACGAATGGACGGGGATCGGCATATTTTCGGCTCCATAGAGGGACAAGGCAGGGATGTCCTCTGTCCCCATTACTGTTTGCACTGGCGATTGAGCCCCTGGCGATAGCGCTGAGAGGTTCCAAGGGATGGAGGGGAATACTTAGGGGAGGAGAAGAACACCGGGTATCTTTATATGCGGATGATCTGCTACTATATGTGGCGGATCCAGCGGAGGGGATGCCAGAAATAATGCGGATACTTGGGGAGTTTGGGGATTTTTCAGGGTATAAATTGAACATGGGGAAGAGTGAGCTGTTTGTGGTGCATCCAGGGGAGCAGAGTAGAGAAATAGAAGACCTACCGTTGAGGAAGGTAACAAGAGACTTTCGTTACCTGGCGATCCAGATAGCTAAGAATTGGGGCACATTGCACAGGCTAAATTTGACGCGGTTGGTGGAACAGATGGAGGAAGATTTCAAGAGATGGGATATGGTAGCATTGTCAATGGCAGGGAGGGTGCAGGCGGTTAAGATGGTGGTCCTCCCGAGATTCCTTTTTGTGTTTCAGTGTCTCCCGGTGGTGATCACGAAGGCTTTTTTCAAAAGGATAGAAAAGAGTATCATGGGTTTTGTTTGGGCCGGGAAGACTCCGAGAGTGAGGAAGGGATTCTTACAGCGTAGTAGGGATAGGGGGGGGCTGGCACTACCGAGCCTAAGTGAGTATTATTGGGCCGCTAATATTTCAATGGTGAGTAAGTGGATGGGAGAGGAGGAAGGAGCGGCGTGGAAGAGATTAGAGAGGGCGTCCTGTAGGGGGACCAGCCTGCAGGCTATGGTGACAGCCCCATTGCCGTTCTCACCAAGGAACTATACCACGAGTCCGGTAGTGGTAGCTACACTGAAGATTTGGGGACAGTGGAGACGACATAGGGGAAAGACCGGAGCACTGGGGGGGTCCCCGATAAGAAACAACCATAGGTTTGCCCCGGGGGGAATGGATGGGGGATATGGAATGTGGCAAAGAGCAGGTATAACGCAATTGAAAGATCTATTTGTGGATGGGAAGTTTGCGAGTCTGGGAGCGCTGACCGAGAAATATGGGTTGCCCCAAGGGAATGCATTCAGGTACATGCAATTGAGGGCTTTTGCGAGGCAACAGGTGAGGGAATTCCCGCAGCTCCCGACACAAGAGGTGCAGGACAGAGTCATCTCAAAGAAATGGGTGGGGGACGGTAAGGTGTCGGATATATACAGGGAAATGAGAGACGAAGGGGAGACTATGATGGACGAACTAAAAGGGAAATGGGAAGAAGAGCTAGGAGAGGAGATTGAGGAGGGGATGTGGGCAGATGCCCTAAACAGGGTAAACTCGTCGTCCTCGTGCGCCAGGCTAAGCCTGATTCAGTTTAAGGTATTACACAGGGCACATATGACTGGAACACGGCTCAGTAAATTTTTTGGGGTGGAGGATAGGTGTGCGAGGTGCTCGAGAAGCCCAGCGAATCATACCCATATGTTTTGGTCATGCCCGGCACTACAGGGGTTTTGGATGGGGGTGACAAAGGTGCTTTCGAAAGTAGTAGGAGTCCGGGTCGAACCAAGCTGGGGGTTGGCTATATTTGGGGTTGCACAAGAGCCGGGAGTGCAGGAGGCGAAAGAGGCCGATGTTTTGGCCTTTGCGTCCCTAGTAGCCCGGCGCAGAATACTGCTAATGTGGAAAGAAGCCAAGCCCCCGGGGGTGGAGACCTGGATAAATGATATGGCGGGGTTCATAAAGTTAGAGCGGATTAAGTTCGTCCTAAGGGGGTCGGCTCAAGGGTTTACTAGGCGGTGGCAACCGTTCGTCGAATATCTTGCGGAAAGATAGATGGGGGAGAAGAAAGAAGGCAGCAGCAGCGGCCCAGGACTTGGGGGGGGGGGGGGGGGGGGGAGGGATGGGGGGGGATGGGGGGGGGGGTGTGTGGCCTGAGACAAGGCAGTTGCCAATTAGGGCTAGTTTTTATTTTTTGTTATTTAATATTTATTTATTTGTTGTTGTTTTTGTTTAAATTTAAAAAGGTCATTATTATCTGTATTGTTACAATGTTGTGTAAAGGATGCACAATGTACTGTGTTGGTTGACCAAAGATTTTCAATAAAATATTATTTAAAAAAAAAAAAAATCAAGGCCCTCCATAGCATCTTTGCACTGTTCGGGTTCCCCGCTTACATACATATTGATAGGGGGTTCTCCTTTATGAGCGACGAACTGCGTCAATTCCTGCTCAGCAAGGGCATCGCCTCGAGCAGGGCGACCAGTTACAACCCTCGGGGTAACGGACAGGCAGAGAGGGAGAACGGAACGGTCTGGAAGACCGTCCTACTGGCCCTACGGTCCAGGCATCTACCAGTCTCCCGCTGGCAGGAGGTCCTCCCGGATGCCCTCCACTCCATCCGGTCACTGCTTTGTGCCACGATCAACCAAACACCTCACGAACATCTCCTTGTCTTCCCCAGGAAGTCCTCATCACAGGAGGATCGGTCCTTCTGCCGGCCCCGTTCTAGGCCCCCCCCACCCACCGACGCACCCTGCAGACGCTCCCTTCCCAGGTCAACCGTTTTCCCCACCGGCGCCGTCTAGGGATGTTGAAACTGCCACAGAGATCGAGGCCACGCTCCCAGAGTCACAGGCGCCCGAGCCTCCACTGGCGTCACCACCAGAGTTTCGACGATCACAGAGGACGACCAGGGCCCCCGATCGACTGATTGCTTCATTTTAAAGTGTATAGTTAATTACGAATCATAAATTGTAAATAGTAAATAGAATTGTAAATAGTTACAAAACGCTGTATGGAGGCATTGCGGTACCTCCATAACTATAATTTCTACCACGTTACCATGTTGTAATATCAAGCCACCACCCACGCCGAACTCGGGGTGAATGTTGTAGTCTGCGTAGAGGTATTACGGTACCTGATAATGCTGGAACACCATTGGTAGATATTGTATGTTTCCTATTGGTCAAGCTATATGGTAGTTCCGCCCTGCAAGGCGGGGTATAAGAGCCCGTGCCGCCCCAGCAGCCTTCATCCTGTACCCAAGCTGCTGGGGGAAACATCTAGCTTATTAAATCCTTCAGTTGGACTACAACCTCGCTTTAGTGATCATTGATCGTGCATCAGAACTCTACAAAGATCTAGTGCTCTGCAGTCAGCATGAATGTCAAACAGTAAGATTCAACCTAATTAATGTGTTTTTTGAGAAAATGGCATGCCAGTGGACTTTGGAAAGTCCCCAAATTCTCAATTCTACTGGGAAAGGCTAAAACTGAAAATTCAGGGTAGGCCTTGTAGTAAACATGAAATTTACTGAAGCGCAGACCTTCTTGGGATTTGCATCGGGGTAGGAGGAAATGTTGGGTTTTAGTAGGAGCAAAGGATGAAAAGTGGGTAATTTTTGAACTCGACATTCCATGATCTGGAATGAACTTGGACTCAAAACACCATAATCTTAAACCTATCTATAATCTCTCTCCTTTAAAAATCCTTTCTAAAATTTAACTTTTGGTCAACTTTTGGTTACACAGAGTAGTTGCTCCTTTGGCTCATTGCTCACAATTGCCTTTGGTTGCACTTTTTGTGAAATACCTTTTGGAGTGGTTTAGTTATATCATAGAATTTACAGTGCAGAAGGAGGCCATTCGGCCCATCAAGTCTGCACTGGCTCTTGGAAAGAGCACCCTACCCAAGGTTAACAGCTCCACCCTATCCCCATAACCCAGTAACCCCACCCAACACTAAGGGGAATTTTGGACACGAAGGGCAATTTATCATGGCCAATCCACCTAACCTGCACATCTTTGGACTGTGGGAGGAAACCGGAGCACCCGGAGGAAACCCACGCACACACTGGGAGGATGTGCAGACTCCGCACAGACAGTCACCCAAGCAGGAATCGAACCTGGGACCCTGGAGCTGTGAAGCAATTGTGCTATCCACAATGCTACCGTGCTGCCACAGTAAGGTGTTGGAGGGTAAATCAGTGGTGCTATGTTATGCAAAGCTTTACCTCTGCCAGTTAAGGTGGACGGAAGCGTTTTGCCCCAATTTGTTCGTCCGTTCAAAAACAATAATTCTCAAAAATGAATGGCCAGATTTCAACAAAGCCTGGTACATTAAGGGGGTGGCCCAAGGAAAAATTGGTTAGTTTTTGTCAAAGATCCAGGTTTGGATCTTGGAATTTTTTTGAAGGATCTGTGGATATTGGGCAAATTGTTGTGGGTTGTTTTAGAATGTTGTGGATTGTCTCAGCTGCTGTATGGAATTTACGACAGCTGTCAATATGTGAGCAGATTTTTCATTGCAGGTTGTTGGATGTGGATTGGTTTGAAGCCTTCTCAATGAGATGGAAGCTCTTAATAAAATGGTTTATTTTTTCAGCTTGGTATTTAGAGAGCATTGACCAAATGGAAAAGCCATACGGAAGGGCTGCATGTTTGTCATGTTGAAGTAGCACAACATTGTTTACTATATGACTACCATGTTGTGCAGTGTTGCTCAAACTTGAGTATTGGTCAAGCTGGTTTGTGTTCAGTCTATGCTTATCCTTACTGTGTTGGGTCTGAGGGAATTTGAGGAATTTGGGCTTTTCAGGCTCAAAAGGAAGTGATCTTGAGTATACAAACAGTAAATGGTATCCAGACATTAGATTTGGAAAAATGCTTCAAAGTTCATTATTGAAGTAGGAGAACTAGTTCAAACTTGTTTAAAACAAATCAACATTTATAAGAAATATTTGAATGTCACAATGAAGGGACGGGACTTTTGGGTTTTTCCTGGTTGGATGGATCTTCTCATTTCCATTTAACTTGTATAATATTTTTTTTCTTGTTGCACAAAGATAAGATTAGAAATGATGTTATAGAACTTGTGTGATGCGTACAAAGTGAAATGCTTCATTGAATTTTCACTAAAGCTCACTGGGTTCTTGACTTCAATTATTTTTGAAAATGACGAATATTAGAACAATCATATTTATTTTAAAGCTAACAATTATTTGAAAATATAATGTATTGGGAACACACTGTACAGATATGTCCATCACTCTACCAATTTTTTTCTCAGTTCAGCTCTGCTAGTCATTGCATTACCAATATTTATTTATTGGTTGCCAATTCGATTATTGACATGTATATTTCTTGTAAATCAAATAATTTTTATCTTTTGGAATAAACGTGCAATCCAATAACAGGTATGTAATCAAACTGTAATTGTTTCACGTTAGGTTGCTAGTACTTATAATGCTG
Organism: Scyliorhinus torazame; assembly: GCF_047496885.1. Lineage (NCBI taxonomy): Eukaryota > Metazoa > Chordata > Chondrichthyes > Carcharhiniformes > Scyliorhinidae > Scyliorhinus > Scyliorhinus torazame. The sequence goes on along the minus strand of NC_092721.1, from coordinate 157,876,471 downwards.
CAGGAAATGAATCACGGGCAAGTTGTTTGTTTGCATTTTTACTTAAACCATCAACTCGTGTAGAGAAATTCTCATTTTCTTGGTTAAAGTGATTTTATTTTTACTCACCTGTGACAAAAATAATGACCCATTGTTTTTCTTATCAGTAATGGTGAGACAAACAATATTCACTTTTTTATTCTGGAGTCAAAGGACTCAAAACATTAGCTCTTTTCTTTCCCATAGATGCTGCCAGATCTGCTGAGATTTTCCAGCATTTTTTATTTCGTTTTTATTCTGAAGTCAATTGGTCAGCAGCTTTTCTGGTGTCTGCATGTGTGTGTTCAAATACTGATTTCTGTCAAAGAAACCCATAGGGCGCATCGTTGAAATTTTCACGAATGGACTCTGTATTGAAAGGCATACTATGTCATGAACTTGGAACATTTTGGGACTAGTTCCCGTTCAACATGGCTTGGATAAGGACAGGAAAGACCCAGTATCCACAGTGGAGGTTAGATGTAGGGCTATTAGCGGAGGATGAGGTTTGTGAGCAGGTGAGGAAGGCCATTCAGGGATACATAAAGAGCAATGACACGGGAGCAACCGTGGCAGGGGTCGTTTGGGAAGCATTGAAGGCGGTTAGCCCACAGGGAGAAGACTGAACTGGCGGATTTGGACAGGCTGGTAGGTGGAATCTTACAGGTGGACAGGAGATATGCAGAATCTCCGGATGAGGAGCTCCTGAAGGTGTGTCAGAGACTCCAAATGGAATTTGGGCTCCTGTCCACAGGTAAGGGCAGTTGAGGGCTCCTGTCCACAGGTAAGGGCAGTTGAGGGCTCCTGTCCACAGGTAAGGGCAGTTGAGGAGGGTGAAAGGGGCAATATACGAGTATGGGGAGAAAGCCAGTGGGATGTTAGCACATCAACTGAGGAAGCAGGAGGCAGCGAGAGAAATTGGGAAAGTAAAGGATATGAGTGGAAGGTAGTGGTGGACCCGGGGGAAATAAATGATGTGTTTCGCGAATGCTATGATCGACTCTACGAATGGCAACCCCCAGCTGGGGAAAGGTATGAAGCAATTTTTGGAGAGGCGAGAGTTCCCTAAGGTAGATGAGGAGCTGGTGGAATGCCTGGGGGGCCCAATTGGGCTCGGGGAGGTGATAGACCGGGTGGGGCGATGCAATCGGGTAAGGCCCCGGGACTTGATGGACACCCAGTGGAGTTTTACAAAATGTTTTCTGGGTTACTGGGACCTCTCCTGGTTAAGGCCTCTAACAAGTCGAAGGAGCTGGGAGTGCTCCCCCCAACGTTATCACAGGCATTGATCTCTCTCATCTTGAAGCGGGATAAAGGCCCGGAGAGCTGTGGATCGTAAACGCCGATTTCCCTTTTGAACGTAGACGCTAAATTGCTGGCAAAGATCTTGGCCACATGTATTGAGGATTATGTCCCTGAGGTAATCCGGGAGGACCAGATGGGATTTGTGAATGTTCTAATGATGCCAGCGGAGGAGCACGAGGTTGAGGTAGTAGTAGCTATGGATGCAGAAAAGGCCGGGTGGAGTGCAAGCGCCTATGGGATATTTTAGGCGGGTTTGGGAAGGGATTTGTGGATTGGGTCTGGTTGCTATACCAGGCTCCAGTGGTGAATGCAAGAACCAACCGGGTCGGGTCAGAATATTTTAGTCTCCGTAGGGGGATAAGACCGGGATGCCCGCTCTCTCCACTACTGTTTGCCCTGGCCATAGAGCCCTTGGCAATGGCTCTTGGGTCATCGAATGTTTGGTGGGGGATAGTGAGAGGGGGGTGGAGCACAGGGTCTCACTCTACACGGATGATTTACTGCTTTATAACACTGGGGGGGGATGGCTGGAATTATAGAGACATTGGAAGAATTTGTGTGGTTCTCCGGCTACAAGTTAAATATGGGAAAGAGCGAGGTGTTTGCGATTCAGGCAGAGGGGCAGGAAAGACGACTGAGGGAGTTACCTTTTAAGCTGGTGGGGAGGAGCTTTAGGTCTCTGAGGACCCAGGTGGCTAAGGATTGGGGACAGCTCCACAAGTTAAATCTGGGTAAAGCAGTCGAGCAGGTGGGACGTGCTCCCGCTGACGCTGGCGGTGAGGGTGCAGACGGTGAAGATGACAGTCCTCCCGAGACTGCTGTTTTTTTTCATTGTCTCCCGATTTTTGTCCTGAAGGCCTTTTTTAGGAAAATTAATGCGGTAATCTCTGGTGTGGGCTGGTAAAACCCCGAGAGTGAAGAAGGCACCCCTGGAATGGGGCCGCGGAGAGGGGGGCTTGGCCTTCCCGAGTTTTATTAATTATTACTGGGCGGCCAACATATCGATGGTCAGGAAGTGGGTAGTGGGGGAGGGGTCGGTTTGGGAGTGAGTAAAGGCGGCATCCTGTAAGGGTACAAGTTTGGAGGCTTTATTGACGGCGCCCCTGCTGTTCTCGCCGGCTCGGTACTCCACAAGCCCAGTAGTAGTAGCAGCCCTGAGGATGTGGGGACAATGGAGACAGCACATGAGATTGGATATGGAGTCAGTATGGTCACCGATCTGTGACAATCACCGTTTTGTTCCGGGGGGGCTGGTTCGGGCTTCAGGAGGGGGCAGCGAGCAGGGATTGAGAGATTTGGGAATCTCTTCATTCAGGAGGGTTTCCCGAGCCTGGAGGCATTAGAGGAGGAGTTTGAGTTGCCGGGTGGGAATGGGTTTTGGTATCTACAGGTACGCGACTTTGTCCGGAGGCAGGTTCCAAGCTTTCCTCGCCTCCCCCTGAGGGGACTGCAGGATAAGTTAATGTCAAAAATGGGGGTTGGGGAGAGGAGGGTCTCGGAGATATATGAGGAGTTGATGGAGTGGGAAGGGGTCCCTATCTGGGAGGTGAAGAGGAGGTGGGAAGAGGAGCTGGAAGAAGAGTTGGAAATCATTTTGGGCATATATGTCATATATCGTGTGCCAGACTTAGCCTGATCCATTCAAGGTGGTTCACAGGGCCCACGTGACGGTAGCCCGGATGAGTAGGTTTTTTTGAGGAAGTGGAGGATAGGTGGGGACGCTGTGAGGGAAGCCCGACGAATCATGTTCATATGTTCTGGGCGTGTCTGAAGTTGAGGGGATTCTGGCAGGAATTGGCGGACATTATGTCAGAGGTCATGGAAGGAGTGTGACTCCGAGTCCAGAATTGGCAATATGTGGGGTATCGGAAGATCCGGGGGTCCAGGGCGGGAGGGAGGCCGATGTTCTGGTCTTCTCCTCCCGGGTGGCCCGGAGACAGATTTTGCTGGGATGGAGAGACTCGGAACCCCCAAAGTCAGGAGCGTGGGTCAGCGACATGGCAGGGTTTCTCAGGCTGGAAAAGATCAAGTTCGCCTTGAGAGGGTCAACTTAGGGGTTTGCCCAGAGGTGGCAACCGTTCATCGACTTCTTCAAGGAAAATTGAACGTCTGCAGTAAGCGGGGAGGGGAGGGGGGGGGAGGACAATGGGAGGCATGGTAGTGTAAGACAAGGACAGGGAACTTAGTACACAGGTAATTAGGAAATAGGGCAGGGATAGTAGGGGGGTGTTTTTAGTTTTTTTGCGTGCGTCGGCCCGCGCGGTTGTTTAAGGATTGTTAAAGTGTTAAACTGTAAACAGAAAATTACAAATGCTTCAATAAATTATTTTCTAAAAAAGAAACATGGTTTAGAAAGTTACAGGTGGTACGTTCTGTCTGCCTCTTACACTTAACCTAATTTTCTTTTCCCAATCTTTATTTTGCCTTCTGGGTATGATTTGAATCTTATTTAGGATTCCCTCTATCTCCTGGTTTAGACTCTACAAGTGCTAGTAAGGATTCTTCAATCTGATTTAATTGAAGACCCTCACTGTTAATTAAGACCATAAGACAGAATTCGGGGATTTCTCAGGGTACAAGCTCAACATGGGGAAGAGCGAGCTGTTCGTGGTTCACCCAGGGGACCAGGAGAGGGGGATTGGCGAGCTCCCACTAAAAAGGGCGGAGAGGAGCTTCAGGTATTTGGGGATCCAGGTGGCCAGGAGTTGGGGGGCCCTGCATAGGCTTAATTTCACAAGGCTGGTGGAGCAAATGGAGGAGGAGTTCAAGAGGTGGGACGCGTTGCCGCTGTCCTTGGCGGGTAGGGTGCAGTCAGTCAAAATGACGGTGCTCCCAAGGTTTTTGTTCCTGTTCCAGTTCATCCCCATGTTTATCCCGAAGGCCTTTTTTAGGCAGGTCAACAGGAGCATAATGGGGTTTGTGTGGGCGCGAGGGACTCCGAGGGTGAGAAGGGTGTTCCTGGAGCGGAGTAGAGATAGGGGGCCTGGCGCTGCCCAACCTCTGTGGGTACTACTGGGCCGCCAATGCGACGATGGTGCGCAAGTGGGTGATGGAGCGGGAGGGGGCTGCATGGAAGAGACTGGAGACGGCGTCCTGTGTGGGTACGAGTCGGGGGGCGCTGGCAACGGCGCCACTGCCCGGTAGTGGCAGCTGCCCTCAAAATCTGGGGGCAGTGGAGGCGGCACGGGGGAAGTTGGGGCCTCGGTGTGGACCCCAATACGGGGGAACCACCGGTTTGTCCCAGGGAGGACAGTTGGAGAGTTTTCGGTGTGGCACAGGGCAGGGATACGAAGGTTGGGAGACCTGTTTGTGGACGGGAAGTTCGCGAGCCTGGGTGAGTTGGAGGAGAGAAGTATGGGCTCCCCCCCCCCCCCCCCGGCCGGGGAACACCTTCAGGTACTTACAGGTAAGGGCATTTGCCAGGCGGCAGGTGGTGGAATTCCCGCGGCTGCTGCCACGCACAGTACAGGACAGGGTGCTCTCGGGGGAGGGGGGTGGGCGGGAGTGGAGAAGATCTCGGAAACCTACCAGGTGATGCAGGAGGAGGTGGAGGACTCTGGTGGAGGTGAAAGGTAAGTGGGAGGAGGAGTTGGGAGAGGAGACCGAGGAAGGGACGTGGGCAGATGCCTTCGGGAGGGTGAACTCTTCATCTTTGTGTGCGAGGCTCAGCCTCATACAGTTTGAGGTGCTGCACAGGGCACACATGACCGGGACAAGGATGAGCCGGTTTTTTGGGGGTGATACAGGTGTGTTAGGTGCTCAGGGAGCCCAGCAAACCACACCCATATGTTCTGGGCATGCCCAGCGCTGGAGGAATATTGGAAGGGTGTAGCGAGGACTGTGTCGCGGGTGGTAGGATCCAGGGTCAAACCGGGCTGAGGGCTCACAATATTTGGGGTGACAGAGGAGCCAGGAGTGCAGGAGGCGAAAGAGGCCGGTATTCTGGCCTTTGTGTCCCTGGTAGCCCGGTGGAGGATTCTTCTTCAGTGGAAGGACGCGAGGCCTCCCAGCGTGGAATCCTGGATCAACTAAATGGGGTTTATTAAGTTGGAGAGGGTGAAATTCGCCTTGAGAGGGTCGGTACACGGGTTCTTCAGGCAGTGGCAACCGTTCTTAGACTTCCTGGCAGAACGGTAGACATTGGTCAATGGCAGCAGCAACTCGGGGGGGGGGGGGGTTACTTTATTTATTGTTTAATTACATTGGGGGATCTGAGGGGGTGTATATATTTGCTATGTTGGCTCTGTGTTAAGTTGGGGTGTTAATTTATTATTTTTGTACAGGGGGAAGGGGATATGGAGGGTTGTTTTTTGACTGTTTTGTATTTAACCCTGTTGGGTTCCTTTCTCATTTTGTTATTGATATTCTGTGAAAACCTTAATAAAACATTTTTTTCTTTTTAAAAGACCATAAGACAGAAGCAGAATTAGGCCATTCGGTCAATCAAGTCTGTTCCGCCGTTCAATCATGGTTGATATTTTTCTCAACCCCATTCTCCTGCCTTACCCCAATCCCCTTATTAATTCAAGAATCTATCTATCTCTGTCTGAAAGACACTCGGTGATTTGGCCTCCACAGCCATCTGCGGCAAAGATTTCCACAGATTCACCACCCTCTGGCTGAAGAAATTAATTGATATTTATTGTCACATGTACCGAAGTACAGTAAAAAGTATTTTTCTACGAGAACGTACACAATAGGTACATAGTAGACAAACGAATAATAGACAGAGTACATTGACAAATGGTACATCAACAAATAGTGATTGGTTACAGTGCGGATCAAGGGCCAAAGAAGAGCATCATGGGGTTTGTGTTCTTACAGGGAACATCAGTCCAAGGGAGAGTCATTGAGGAATCTAGTAGCTGTGGGGAAGAAGCTATTCCTATGTCTGGATGTGCAGGTCTTCAGACTTCTGTATCTCCTGCCTGATGGAAGGGTCTGGAAGCGGACAAAGCTTGGGTGTGAGGGGTCTCTGACAATGCTGTCTACCTTCCTGAGGCAGCAGGAGGTGTAGACAGAATGAATGTGAGGATGGCAAGCTTGTGTGATGCATTGGGCTGAGTTCACCACACTCTGCAGTTTCTTGCGATCTTGGGCCGAGCAGTTGCCATACCAAGCTGTAATGCAGCCGGATAGGATGCTCTCTATGGCGTTTCTCCTCGTCTCTGTTTTAAGTTCCTTTAGTCTGAAATTGGGCCCTCTGATTCTAGTTTTTCCTACAAGTGGAAACATCCTCTCTACGCCCACTCTATCCAGGCCTCGAAGTATCCTGTAAGTTTCAATAAGGGTTCTCCCCCTCACCCTTCTAAACTACAACGAGTACAGAGTCCTCATCCGATCCTCTTATGACAAGCTCTTCATTCCAGGGATCATTCTTGTGAACCTCCTCTGGACCCTTTCCAATTGTGCTGCTCACAACTGCCCAGTAAAGGTTGTTGTGCTGGATAAAATACCAGATTAGAACAAGTCTCTGCTTAAAAGTCCACAAAACAAAGTAAAAGGCAGCAGCCCAAAATCCAGGCCAATATTTGCAGTGAAATAATATTCCTACAACCTAAGTAGTTTTGATTGAATATTAACCTCAAACTGAAGCATGTTTATATAAAATATAAAGGAACTCAAACTGAACATGTAAAACAAATGTTTGCTGATTATATTTAAACTGGTTTTGCTTAAAACTCTGGGTTTTTCCCTAGCTGTAAAACTGACTTGACAATGAACCTTCGCTTTTGAAAATCCTTTTTTTTTCCTCCCATGAGAGCAGAAAAGGTGTGTAACTTAAGGAAGCCAAAAAAAGTAGGGAGAAAGTACAACATTAAAATATTGGTTGAATGGACTAAATGGAAAATAAGTTAATTTTTATCCAAACGTTTGTTTAACATGTTTAAAATTAATAATCCAGTAATTTAAGCTATTTCTGATTTTCAACTTCTTCTGCAACATTGCTGGATTATGTAAATTGTCACTGTGAAATGGTAGGTTAATCATCCCAATATTTGGAAACATTGCTGATGATTAAACCTGCCCTGCCCTGCTCTCATCCCTTACCATCCAGAAAATGTTCCCATGAAATTCAAAATGGTTTTTAGTGTCTGCCTGGTATAGTAAAGAAAATAAAGGCGGGTTACTGTTTCACTAGTAGTTGCACAGCTAGGTATGACTGCTGTTTTAAATTTCTATTATTAGAACTAATTGGTGCTCTGTTTCAAACAAAAGGAGTACAGGAGAACACAAGAAATAGGTGCAGGACCATAAGGCCCATCGAGCCTGCTCCGTCATTCATAGAACATACAGTGCAGAAGGAGGCCATTCGGCCCATCGAGTCTGCACTGACCCACTTAAGCCCTCACTTCCACCCTATCCCCGTAACCCAGTAACCCTTCCTAACCTTTTTGGACACTTAAGGGCAATTTACCATGGCCAATCCACCTAACCTGCACGTCTTTGGACTTTTTGGGTGGAAACCGGAGCACCCGGAGTAAACCCACGCAGACATGGGGAGAACGTGCAGACTCCGCACAGTGACCTAGCGGGGAATCAAACCTGGGACCCTGGCGCTGTGAAGCCACAGTACTATCCACTTGTGCTACTGTACTGCCCCATTCATTGTGATGTGGCTGATCTTTGGCTACAACTCCATTCTCCCACCCGCTCCCCATATCCCTTACTTCCCTGCAAGATTCTGTCTCTCTCTGCCTTAAATGTATTCAACGATACAGCATCAACAGCGCTCTGAGGTACAGAATTCCGAAGATTCGCAATCCTTTGAAATAATTCAGCCTTGTCCCAATCCTAAATGATTTGCACCTGATCTTGAAATTGTGCCCCCTTGTTTCAGGCTTCCCAACCAGCGGAAACAATCTCTCAGCATCGGCCCGATTAAACCCCTCAGAATTTTGTAGGTTTCAATGAGATCAACTCTCATTCTCCTAAACTCAAGAAAATATAAGCCCCTCATCCCAGGGATCAATCTAGTGAACCTTTGGTGTACTGCCTCCAATATAACTATGTCCTTTCTTAACTGTTCAGACCAAAACTGCGCACACTTCTCCAGATGTGGTCTCACCAGAACTCTGTACAATTGTAGCAAAACCTTTTGCTCTTCTACTCCAATCCCCGTGCAGCAAAAGCCAATATGCCATTTCCCTTCCTAATTGATTACTGAACCTGCATGCTAACTTTCTGCTTTCCTTGCACAAACTCATCCAAGTCTCTTTGAACTACTCGTGTCAAATGGTTGTTCCTGTGCTCCTAAAATGTAGATTTGGCAAGTTAATGACAATCTACAGTAGTTGTCCATAGTTGAACACCAAAGACTGATTATGAATGTTAAAAGTGACTCAAACTGATATCCATTCTGTTTAGATTGAAACCTTGCTGGATACAATCCCCATTCCATAACCTCTAACAATCACCACTGGGTAGCGTTTAGAAATTGTGACATCAGTAAAACTTAGAATTTTTTATTTCCTTCTCTTCCTTGTTCTGTCAGTTTGCGCATGTTTATTTTAGGAGTTCTGCACCGATTACCATTTAGCACTGGCTTCCACAAACGTGGACTGGACCAGGCATAATGGCACTTTGGGGGAGGGGGGGGGGGGTTCTTCCGAGGCCATTAGAGACCCTTGTATGTTCGGGGACAAGGCAGTGTGGTTCCCGGGCACCCTAGCACTGCATGGCAGTATTCCATCCAGGCCAATGCCCTGGATGGGGAGGGTGATCTCCAGTTGAGTAATATTCACCTCCTGGCTATTTAAGGCGGCAAAGACAAGAAGGTCCAACCTCGCACCCGAGTAGAAAGACTGCGAGTCTGAAATCCCAAATATTGCAACCAGGGGGCAGGTTTCGGTGGTTACTTCTGTTGCCTTGAAATTTATGTTTATGATAAAACCATTTAAATAAATATATGTTGATATAAAGTCATTATCCACGTTTGCTGAATTCCCCAATTAAATGGAAATATTAAAGAATAAACTCTGGTGTATGGCAGTGTCGTCTCGGTTAATATTTGGTGTTGGATTTTCATTTTCTGCTTGTGTAGATGTTGAATTTAAATGAGGGGTAGTTTTAATTGAGCCTCATTTTTAATGTATTTTCTTCCTCCAGGAAGAAGAAGAATGGCTAGACAACTAACTTCCTTGCCTCTGCTAGTGCTGACCTTGTGTTGACAGCTTGGAGACATGAAGGAGCAGGCACATGTGATTCTTCACCATAGTTTATTTATTTTTCTCCCTTTATGTAGAAGTGTTTAGCTTATCTTCTACTTGTATATCACTCATTCCCCCCCCCCCCCGCCCCGAGGAGTTTTGATTTTGTAGCTCACCATGTGGACGTCTGTGGGCCTGAACCAGAAATGCAACACGTGAAGGTTTTTAAAAAAATTAAATGATGGCTTTTCATAAGTATTGGCTTCATTGAGACTGTTTTGCTAACAATTCTGTGTATTAATCTACTTGCAATAGAATTTCAAATCCCAATTTATTTATTTTTTAAAATATCTATTAAAGTTTTTAACACAATTTTTCTCCCTTACAAACAATAACCCCCCCCCCACACCCGTAACAAAAAAAAAGAAATGAGAAATCACGCGGAGCAAGATATATACATGGCAAAATAGTATATTTACATAGCTTTGTACACTGGCTCTCTCCCGTACGTGCCAGTTTCCCCGACTCTTCATGTTATCTCTTGCTCATCCACCCCCCCAGGCAGCTCCCCCCCCCCCACCCCCCCCCCGCCCCAGGTTGCTACTGCTGCTGACCGACCTTCCTCTAACGCTCCGCGAGATAGTCTTGGAACGATTGCCACCGCCTGTAGAACCCCTGCGCAGACCCTCTCAAGGCGAACTTAATCCTCTCCAACTTTCTGAACCCAGCCATATCGTTTATCCACGCCTCCACGCTGGGGGGCTTCGCCTCCTTCCACATTAGCAAGATCCTTCGCCGGGCTACTAGGGACGCAAAGGCCAGGATACCGGCCTCTTTCGCCTCCTCCCCCCCCCCCCCCCGGTTCGTCCACTACTCCGAATAGTGCTAGCCCCCAGCTTGGCTTGACCCGGACTTTCACCACCTGAGATATTGCTCCCGCCACTCCTCTCCAGAACCCCTCCAGTGCCGGGCATGATCAAAACATATGGACATGGTTCACCGGGCTCCCTGAGCATCTTCCACATCTGTCCTCTACCCCAAAGAACCTGCTCAACCTCGCCCCCGTCAAGTGAGCTCTGTGAACCACCTTAAATTGCAGGCTGAGCCTGGTACACGAGGAGGAGGAATTAACCCTATCCAGGGCATCAGCCCACAGACCTTCCTCGATCTCCTCTCCCAGTTCCTCCACCCATTTACCCTTCAACTCTTCTACCAGCACTTCCCCCTCTTCTTTCATCTCCTGGTGTATTGCCGACACCTTGCCCTCCCCGACCCATGCGCCCGAGATCACCCTGTCTTGAATTTCTTGTGCCAGGAGCAACGGGAATTCCCTCGCCTGTCGCCTCACAAAAACCCTCACCTGCATATATCTAAAGGCATTTCCCGGGGGTTACTCAAACTTCTCCTCCAGTGCCCCTAGGCTCGCAAACGTTCCGTCAATGAACAGGTCCCCCATTCTTCTGATCCCCGCCCGATGCCAGCTCTGGAGCCCCCCGTCCATCTACCCCGGGGCAAACCGATGGTTACCCCTGATCGGGGACCACACCGATGCTCCCATTGCACCCCTGTGCCGCCTCCACTGGCTCCAGATCCTTAGCGCGCCGCCACCACCGGTCTCGTGGTATACTTTGTCGGCGAGAGCGGCAGCGGTGCCGTCACCAACGCCCCCAGACTCTTTCCTTTGCAGGACGCCATCTCCATCCTCTTCCATGCTGCCCCCTCTCCCTCCATAACCCACTTGCGGATCATCGACACATTTGCTGCCCAGTAGTAGCTCCCCAGGTTTGGCAGCGCCAACCCTCCTCGGTCCCTACTACTTTCCAGGAACCCTCTCCTTACCCTCGGGGTCTTATTCGCCCACACAAACCCCATAATACTCCTGCCTACTCTCTTTAAAAAAAGGCCTTGGTGATCACGATGGGAAGGAACTGAAACACAAACAAAAACCTCGGAAGGACCACCATTTTGACCAAATCCCAATTTATGAGCGTTTTCTCATACATCTGTTTACCTAGGACAAAAAAAATCTAATTAACATATAACCTCATCAACCTTTCACACAACTACTAGGTGCTCAACTTGCATACTTTTTTATTAATGTCACAAGAATACATTAGGAGCTGATAATCTATGTTTTTATTGAGTGAAAGGCTGTTTAGCTGATCTGATTTTTAAAAATCATTTCATAATGTGGAGTTGACTGTGAATATGTTCCTTGATTTTTAGATTTATATATTTTGCATATTGTAAAGCTTTTTTCCTTATTTTTTCCTTTCTTGCACTCTTGCTTCTTTCTGGCTTTTGATTTTTACCAGCTGCTCAAATCTCAATTTTTGCTGGCAAATAGATGACCGAGATTAGGTTACAGAAAGGTCACAAATAGAAGGAATAGGTCATTCTGACCATGAATCTTCTCCGTCATTCAATAGGATCATGAAATATCTGATTACGGTTTCCCTCCATTTTCCTGTCAGTCCCACTATAATCCTCAACTCCCTTGAGGATCAAAAACATCTAACTCAGTCTTGAATATATTCAATGACCCAACCTTCATTGCTCTCTGTGGAAGAGAGTTCCAAAGGCTAACAACATCTTGAGAGAAGAAATTTCTCCTCATCTGTGTTAAATAGGAGACCCTTATTAAACTGTGCCCACTAGTTTTAGATTTTCTCATGACCCATCAATATCTACCCTGTCAAGCCCTCTTGAATCTTGCGTATCAAGATCACTTTTCTCATTCTTTTAAACTAATGTGTCTAGGCCCAACCTGCTCAATCTTTCCTCTTAAGACAACACATTCAGCCCAGGAACCTTCACTGAACTGCTCAAATGCAATTATACGGGGACCAAAACTGTACACAATATTCCAAGTGTGGTTTTACCAAAGCCCTGTATAGTTGTAGCAAGACTTCCTGCTTTTAAGTTCCATCCCACTTGCAATAAAGACCAACGTTCTATTTGCCTTCTTAATTACTTGCAGTATCTTTATGCTCACTTTTGTGATTCGTGAACTAGGACACCTAGATCCCTCTGTACCGCAGCATTCTGCAGGCACTCTTCATTTAAATAATATACTACTTTTCCAATTATTTCCACCAAAGTGGTCAACCTCACGTTTTCCCCATATACTCATCTGCCAAATTTTTTGCCCACTCACCTTAACCTTTCTATATCCTTTTGCAGATTCTTGTGCTCTTCACAGCTTTATTTCCCACCTATCTGTGTCAACAGCATATTGTGCCTTTATAAATGACATGGATGCAGATCATAAATAGTTGATGCCCCAGTACTGATACTTGTAGCCCTAGTTACAGTTTACCAACCTGAAAATTAACCTATATCCCAACTCACTTGACCAATCCCCTATCAATGTTAATATATCAATCACCCCAACACCATGCAGTTTTAACTTGCACCTTTTATTTGGCACCTCATTGAGTGCCTTACGGAAATAGCGTGTTAAATGGAACCTTTTGTACAAAGTAATTTTGAGCTTAAAAATTCACAATGAAAATACCTTGGAATCCAGTCTAATTTCTGGTGTAAACTTGATTGTTGCACCAATGCTAATTATAGCAGACGTAGAGACCAAGTCACACAAAACTAAAATTAGCACAACTCATTGAGCATTCCTAATTTAAAAAAAATTGTGGCCATCATTTTTGTCTCACAAGAGGCTGAACAAATAAATAATGTGCCTAACGTTATGGTCAACACCACTCTGTGGCATTAAACTACGTCAAGTATGTCGTTAATTATTCAAAAAATTGGATATATGAATTTGAAAAAGATCAGACCATTGAATTTTTCCTTGTTTTGGCTCCAGCATACTGAAGACAATGTAAATACTAATTAAACTATTTTAATCCCGTGTATAAATTGAAATCGTTATGCCTGAAGTCGTTACGCCTTGATCATTCGAATTTTAAAGAGAAAATCACTTCCAATCATGGAAATTACTTGGATGTGAAGAAATGTTAATATTTTTCCCTTTTATTATATGGTAAATATAAAAATTAAATACATTTTCTTAATATTCCAACATTTAACCAAAACAGAACTAAGTGCTAGGTTTATACAAACTGAATGTTTATTTTTATCCCAAACAGCTCCGTGAATAAATGTTCTCATCTGGGCTCTGCTGGAGGACTTGTTCGTCTGACCCTTTGATTTATTAATGGAAAGCACTTTGTTTGCCAAAGGCGAAACCAGTAGCACCCATAATAACTCCATATCAATGTAAAGAATCTGAGTCTTCAAAGTCCGTTTCCAAGTGGACAGTGAACAGGAAGGGAGAAGAAGAAAAAGAACAAGATTTAAGATCTTTAAAAATTCAAGTAAGTATGATAGGTAGGTGAAATGTTAAAGCAGCAAGAAAGGAAAGTGAATAAGATGGCGGCAGATCAGAGGTCTTCAGGTTTTATTTTTATTAATCTATTTTTATGTTTGGTGAGCTTTGTTTGAGCTCTAGATTCATCGTTCCAGGAACATTTGAGTTTTCCCTGAACATTTCATTTTTTCAATTTGTACTTGGGACTTAAGTTTGTTGAAATTGGTTTGATATTGACAGATGTTAAATGAAGATAGCCGTATGGACACTTATATTTATATGATGTTTGTTGGGGACTTAAGTGGTTTATGCCATGTTTCGTGGATCAGTATTGCGATACTTAGGAAGAATGTTACATATGTTTTGACTATTCTAATATTGGCAATACTTCCATATTATATTTTTTTATATGTATTTTATTGCAAACTTGTATCAAAAAGGGTTACAGCAAATAAACACCTCGGGAAACATACTTCCCAACAATCAACTATACAGCCTGTACAGACTTTTCCCCTTCCCCCACCCCTCTGTGACGAACAACTCCACAAACACAGTCACAAACATCCCCCACCTTTTCTCAAACCCCCCCTGCTGAGCCCCTTAACCCATACTTTATCTTCTCCAACCGCAGGAAATAGTACAGGTCACCCAACCATGCCGCTACCCCCCGGTGGCGATGCCAACCGCCACTCTAGCAAAATTCACTGCCGAGCAATCAGAGAGGTGAAGGCCACAACATCAGCCTTCCTGCTCTCCATGAGCTCCAGCTTCTCTGAAACCCCAAATATCGCCACCAAAGGGTCCGAGTCCTCCACCTCCTCTACTACCCTGGCTAAGACCGCGAACACTCCCGCCCAGAATCTTTCCAATTTTTCGCAACTCCAAAACATGTGCGCGTGATTCGCTGGTCCCCCTCCACATCTCTCACACTCATCTGCTACCCCCTGAAAGAACCCATTCATTCTTGCCCGAGTCATAGAACCCACTCATTCTTGCCCGAGTCATATGCACCCTGTGCACTTCCTCTGGCTCATCCTTGCACAAGAGGAGGCCCCATTTACCCTTCGCAGTGCCTCACTCCATACTCCCCAATTGATCTCCCTTTCCAGCTCTGCTTCCCATTTCTCCTTGATCTTCACCACCCGCTCACCTCCCTGCTCCCCCAGCCACTTATATATATCCCCAATTCATCCCTCCCCTTCCACATGCGGAAGCAACAGTCGCTCCAGCATGGTGTATCCCGGCAACCTAGGGA
This sequence comes from Scyliorhinus torazame, assembly GCF_047496885.1. NCBI lineage: Eukaryota > Metazoa > Chordata > Chondrichthyes > Carcharhiniformes > Scyliorhinidae > Scyliorhinus > Scyliorhinus torazame. Next base: position 157,861,413 of record NC_092721.1, on the reverse strand, counting down.
ACCCCCTCCAGACCTTTCGCATAAAGTCCCTATCCTGCAGATACCTGAACTCACTCCCCCTTGGCAGCTCTCCCCTCTCCCTTAGCTCCTCCAGACTGGCGAACCGTTCCTCCAAATACAAATACTTCACCTTGACCAGCCCCTCCATCCCTCCACCTCCTGCATACACTATCTCTTCTCTCTCTCTCCCCCCCCCCTCCGCCCCCCCCCCCCAGCAGCTCAAACCCATGATTCTCGCACAGCGGCGTTAGCACCGACATCCCTTCCACCCTAAAATGCCTCCTCAGCTGATTCCATACCTTCACCGTGGACTGCACCACTGGGCTCCCTGAATACCTACTCGGAGCCATTGGCAATGCTGCCGTCACCATAGCCCTCAGACTAGACCTCTTACAAGATTCCTCCTCCATCCTAACCCACTCTACCCCTTCTGCTTTCCACCACCGCTGTACTTTGTCAATACTTTCATATTATAATACCCTTCAACAATGTCGCAAAAGTACTGTATACCATGGATTACATTTGAGATGCAGTGATTAATTGCCTGCACAGTGACAATGACTGGTTTTAAAATGAAAACAGTAAGCTTCTCAGTTCACACATGCTGCCAGATCTGCTGCATTTTTCCAACACTTGGTTTTTATTTCCGATTTCCTGCAATATGTTTTTATTTTAATGACTTTTTTTTGACCCAGCTGTGCTAGAAACTCCCTACAATGAACAATTAGATGAAAGGGCAGTTTATCCATCCTTTTGCTCTGGATCGAGAACCATGCTGTTGATTAATTACAGAATTATTATGGCACAAAATGAGCCGATTTGGCACATGGTGTCAGCAAAGGCTCTCCAGATGAACATTATGGCTTAGTGCAATGCCCCTGCACTGAGCTTTGATGCTCGTTTGGCGAACAGGTACAGTCACGATGGGTAAAATGGTCTCTTTCTGCACCGTAATAATTTTGTGATTAATCGGCAACATGGTTCTCAATCCATAGCAACCAACGGATGAACTTACCTTTCACCTCATTGTTTGTAGGGAGTTTCTAGAACAGCTGGGTTAATGACATAACATCTTCAATATCCACCTACAATAGAACAGAAAGTACCTCCATTCAAAACCTAATCCAAATGAGGTCACAATACAGCATATTCTCCTGATCATACTGAAGGGTCAGAATAGATTCAGAGCTCCACACCCTGGTATGGGGCTTGTATCCATTACCTTTCTGACACAAAGACAACAGTGCCACCAAACTGTCAATATTTAGAACAATGCTGTTGCTTTCCAATTCTCGTTGTGCCCCTGAGATGTTTTTGCAGCAGTGCAGTTGTTCATACTTGTTTCCTGGCTGTTGATGGTCATAGACTGTAGTGGTTCAATAAGCCAGCTCACCACCTCCTTTGCAAGAGCAATTAGGAATGGATGAATGCTGGCCTTGCCAGTGACGCCCACATCCCTTGAATGAATAAAAAAAAAATGGCCAGGATATTCTGCTGCAATTTGCATGTGCGGGTTCAGTGACAGAAGCAGAAAATATCGCAAGAAGTGCAAAGTTGTGTTCTGTCAACATGAAAGCATGATGGGATTATCTCTCCCCGTCCCCCAACCCCATCAGTGACTGGCCACATTTCTTGACATTCAACTTCAGGAAAATCATCATAAATCAACATATAGCCAGGCCCATACACCTGAGTCATCCCCCCCTCCCTCCCCCCCCCCCCCCCCCCCCCCCCCCCCCCCCCCCCTCCTAGCCAAAAAATCCATCCATGGTGGCACATGACCACATTCGCACTACACAAGTGCCAAGCAATGACCATTTCGTACAAGAGAGGATCTAACCTCTGGGCAGCACGGTAGCATTGTGGATAGCACAATTGCTTCACAGCTCCAGGGTCCCAGGTTCGATTCCCAGCTTCGGTCACTGTCTGTGCGGAGTCTGCACATTCTCCCCGTGTGTGCGTGGGTTTCCTCCGGGTGCTCCGGTTTCCTCCCACAGTCCAAAGATGTGCGGGTTAGGTGGATTGGCCATGATAAATTGCCCATAGTGTTGGGTGGGGTTACTGGGTTATGGGGATTAGGTGGGGTTACTGGGTTATGGGGGTAGGGTGGAGGTGTTGACCTTGGGTAGGGTGCTCTTTCCAGGAGCCAGTGCAGACTCGATGGGCCGAATGGCCTCCTTCTGCACTGTAAATTCTATGAAATAAAACATTGCCCCTTGACATTCAATGGCATTACCATTGTTGAATCCCCCACAGTCAACATCCTGGGGGGTTACCATTGATCAGAAACTGAACTGGACTAGTCATATTAATCCTGTGGTTACCAGAGCATGTCAACGCTAAGAATCCTACAGCAAGTAACTCATCTCCTGACCCCCTCCCAAAGCTTGTCCACCATCTGCAAGGCATAATTCAGAAGTGTAATGGAATATTCTCCACTTGCCTGGATGAGTGCAGCTCCAACAACACTCCAGAAGCTTGACACCATCCAGGACAAAGCAGCCCGCTTGATTGCTCCGCCTTCCACAAACATTCAATCCCTCCACTGCCAACGAACAGTGGCAGCCGAGTGTACCACCTACAAGATGCACTGCAAGAACTCACCAAGGTTCCTTAGGCAGCACCTTCCAAATCCATGACCACTACCATCTAAAAGGACAAAAGCAGCACATATCTGGGAACCCCCACCACCTGGAGACTCCCCTCCAAGTCACTCGCCACCCTGACTTGGAATATATCGTCGTTCCTTCACTGTTGCTAGGTCAAAATCTTGGAGCTCCCTCCCTAACAGCACTGTGGGTGAGCCTACACCTCGGACTGCCGCGGTTCAAGAAGGCAACTCACCACCAGCTTCTGAAGGGCAACTAGGGATGCGCAATAAATGCTGGCCTAACCAATGCCCACATCCCGTAAATGAATTTTTAAAAATGTACTCTCTGGGAAGCTCAGATGAGAGCAGCACATGAGGAGAGGGTCATGCCTGGGTAGTGCCCTGGCATCAATCTGGCACCAGCACGACCCATGCACTGCCCTGTTTGTGGCAACTTGATTCCCGGGATGCCCCTGGGTGAATTGCTCGCTGTGCACTGGGGCAGCCTTTAAAAATGACACCCAAGATCATCGAATTTCCGGTGCGGGAGAATTAAAGGCCGTTCTGCCAGTGCTATGTGGGGACCCCTGACGTTAACTTTGTTTTTCTAAGTGCCACACTATATGGCAGAGAAAGCCATCATTGCTTTTAGAGGTTTCAATACCACTTTTCCTGCCCAACATCGGCTTATGTCGATATCTGAGAAATTACAAAGCCAATATTTCCTGGTTGTTGGAATATCTCAATTAGAACAATTGAAGAAGAGTTCGAAAAATTGTATGGATGAAAATGAACCATGTTATATTTAAATTGTACTTCTGAAAATCTCGGCCGCTGTGCTTGTTAATGGGAATATATTTTTGACCACAGATTGGGTGTGCACCTAATTGGTTAATATGTGGTTAATTAGGGGCAGCACGGTAGCACAGTGGTTAGCACAGTTGCTTCACAGCTCCAGGGTCCCAGGTTCGATTCCCGGCTTGGGTTACTGTCTCTGTGGAGTCTGCACGTTCTCCCCGTGTGTGCGTGGGTTTCCTCCGGGTGCTCCGGTTTCCCACAGTCCAAAGATGTGCTGTTAGGTGGATTGGCCATGCTAAATTGCCCTTCGTGTCCAAAAAAGGTTAGGCGGGGTAACTGGGTTACGGGGATGGGGTGGCGTTGTGGGCTTAGTAGGGTGCTCTTTCCAGGGGCCGGTGCAGACTCGATGGCCAAATTGCCGCCTCTGCACTGTAAATTCTATGACTGCAACCAGTGGAGTTTTTCCTTGATTCTCATTATCTTTAATTTTGCTGGGGCTCCTTGATGCCAGACTTAGTCAAATGCTGCCTTAAAGGCTGTCACTCTCCCCTCTCCCCTCCAGTTCAGCTCTTTTGTCCATGTTTTGACCAAGACTGTAATGAGGCCAAGAGCTGATTGGCCCTGCCCGAAACCAAACTGAGTGCACAACTAGCATATTGGATAGAAGTGATGAGTTCAAGAAGCATGTTGGGGCTCTTGAGAGGGTGAAAAAGAGATTTTCCAGAATGATTTCAAGGATGATGGATTTTAGCTGCAGAGTTAGATTGAAGAAGCTGTGGGTACTCTCCTTGGAGAGATGTACAAAATTATAACCAGTTTGGATCAGGCAAACAAAGAGAAACCTCCCATCAGCTGATCATTAAAGGGCTAAATTGAAGGATTCATACAAGAGATGAAATGGAGATGACGAAGAGGGCTTTAGTGCAGCGAATGGCAATTACCTGAAACTTGCTGCCTATGTGAGTAATGGAACAATGAATAATTTGAAAGGAAATCCGCTGGGTGCTTGAGTGCACTAAACACACTGGGCTATGGGACGGAGCAGGAAAGTGGCACTGACTGGATAGTTGTACAGAGAAGCAACATAGAGATGATGTACTAAACAGCCACTTCTGGTGCCATAATGACTGACTTCTATCATTGCTGTTGCATCTTGCCATTGTGAACTTGCAATGTATCCTGCTTACCCTATGATTTCTAGGGCTCGATTAAACCAAATGGGAACAAGGTCATAGTGAGCACGTATAGCAGCGTGTTTCCCAGCGTTCACAGTGTCAAGAAACACGTGGCTATATAATGCAACTCGCATTGTGTAAGGTGCCTCAACGGGGAACGCGCAGCCAAGGCTGCACATAGTCCCGTTTTGTACACTGGGGAGCTCTGCTCGCCGGAACTCTCCAGTGTAGCGAGAGATCAGGATGACATTTTTAAATAGCATCCCAATCTCTGAGGCCCCTGAAGCAGGCCCCGGTTCCCCACACACGCCCCCCCCCACCCCCAAAACCACCACACACGGCACCCCCTAGCCTGATCGTGCTTACCCAATAAATGCCATCTTGGCAGTGCCACATGGCCACTTTGGCCAGACTGCCACCCAGGTGGCAGTGCCTGGGTGGCACCACCCTGCCCAAAGGGCATGCAGCTGGGGGTTTCCAATCCCCTGGGGGATTGTAGCGTTTCCAAGGAGTATCCAGTGCTGAATAAAACAAGCATTTTGTTGACGTTACCCTTCACAATGGCCTACATGTGTGAGGTTGGATTTTCCAACTCCCAAAGATGAAGTCGGCATAAAGGAACCAGCTAAACTCTCCGTCTGATATATGCATTGCCTTCTCCTCCTGTGAATCTGATTGGAGTGAGATCATGAGGACCAAGCAGGCTCACCTGTCGCATTAAACGTAAGTGAAAATAGTGTATTGCAACGGTCGACTGGCGTGGGTTGCAAAGGTCGGCGGATAGTAAAAGTGGGTCCCGGGGGAAAAAGTTGAAAAAACACTGCACTGCCTTCCTGGTCAGCCAGGCTTTGAATAGATATCTTTGATCATTCAGGAGCTCACCAGAGAGGCTGCCTGGTGGACAGAAGAGCTGTGATGCCCGAGAATGCTGAAGAATGAATACATTATGGCAGCCTCCTGGCTTAGGTCACTGTTGGGATTTTCAAAAGACTATCAATAAGACGCCTCAGGAAAGGTTGCACAAGTTAAGGGCTCATGGGGTTAGGAGTAATATGAAAGAGAGAGAGAGAGAGAGAGACTGTGACAAAGGAGAGAGAGAGAGAGACCGAGAGAAATAGAGATTGTAACAACGGAGAGAGAGAGAGAGAGACTGTGACAAAGCAGAGAGAGAGAGATAGTGACAAGGTGGGGGGTGGGGGGGGGGGGGTGATATGCCATCAATGAACACACGACGAGTGGTGAATGTAACTGAGGCTTTAATACACTAAACAGAAAGCCTCCTGGTCTCTGGTCCCGAACTGGATCAGAGGCGGAGACCAGCCACCTTTATACATGAGCCCGAGGGGAGGAGCCACAGGCGGAGCCAGCAGGGACAAGCCCAGGCATGTAACAATACAATACAATACAATACAGTGGTTTACCACAGGGAGAGAGACCGTGACAAGAGAGAGAGAGAGAGAGAGATGGTGACAAAGCAGAGAGAGAGACGGTGACAATGGAGAGAGAGACGGTTGTGGTAAACACCACTAGCGATATATTGTATGTATTACGGCACTGCCCGTATATTACAGGTACAACGGTAAACCCCTGTCTGCTGGCTCCGCCCTGCAGGCAGCCGGCCAACTCTGGGGGGCCCCAAGTGTTATTTTTGTGGACAAAGCAAGGCAGCGCTGCCTGGCACGGAGCGCGACCTGCAACGGGTGTGGGAAGAAAGGACACTTCGTTTCTGTTTGCCAGGCCCGGTCGGTCGCCGCTGTTTCCAGGCCCGGCATTTCTACACCCCCCACGTGCGGCCTGTAGGCGCCGCCATCTTCCCCACCGCAAGCCACGTGAGGCCCGTGGGTGCCGCCATCTTTGATGCCGCCCACCATGTGCGCCCCGTGGGCGCCGCCATCTGCGGCGCCATTTTGGACCGCACCTCAGGACCCCTGCTCGTCTGGCCGTTCGCCACCTACTGCTACCTCCGCCACCATTGACCAGCCCGGGACCTCCCAGCAACTTCCGCAGCTCGCCTCCATCACCCTGGATCAGTCTCGGCCTCGCGACCGCTACGACGACGGTGAAGATCAACGGGCCTGAGGCAACCTGCCTCTTTGACTCCGGGAGGACAGAGAGTTTCATCCACCCCACTACAGTAAGGCGCTGCTCCCTCCCGGTACACCCCGTCACCCAGAAAATCTCCCTGGCCTCCGGATCCCATTCTGTGGAAATCCGGGGGTACTGTGTCGCGACCCTCACCGTCCAGGGCGTAGAGTTCAGCAACTTCCGGCTCAACGTCCTCCCCCACCTCTGTGCTGCCCTGTTGCTTGACCTGGATTTTCAATGCCATCTCCAAAGCCTTATTTGAAAGTCGGCGGACCCCTGCCCCCCCCTCACCGTCTGCGGCCTCACGACCCTTAAGGTCGAGCCACCTTCCCTGTTTGCGAACCTCACCCCGGACTGCAAACCCGTCGCCACTAGGAGCAGACGGTACAGTGCCCAGGACAGGACCTTCATCAGGTCGGAGGTCCAACGGCTTCTGCGGGAGGGGATCATTGAGGCCAGCAACAGCCCCTGGAGAGCCCAAGTGGTAGTAGTAAAGACTGGGGAGAAGCACAGGATGATCATTGACTACAGCCAGACCATCAACCGGTACACGCAGCTCGACGCGTACCCCCCTCCCACGCATATCTGACATGGTCAATCAGATTGCGCAGTATCGAGTCTTCTCCACAGTTGACTTGAAGTCCACCAATCACCAGCTCCCCATCCGCCTGGAGGACCACCAATACACTGCGTTCGAAGCAGATGACCGCCGCTATCATTTCCTTAGAGTTCCCTTCGGCGTCACCAATGGGGTCTCTGTCTTCCAGTGAGAGATGGACCGAATGGTTGACCGGTATGGACTGCGGGCCACCTTCCCGTACCTAGATAACATCACCATCTGCGGCCACGATCAGCAGGACCACGACGCAAACCTCCAAAAATTCCGCCAAACTCCTTAACCTCACATACAATAAGGAGAAATGCGTGTTCCGCACCAACCGCTTAGCCATCCTTGGTTACGTAGTGGAAAATGGAGTCCTAGGGCTCGACCCCGACCGCATGCGCCCCCTCCTGGAACTCCCTCTCCCCCACTGCTCCAAGACCCTGAAACAATGCCTGGGGTTTTTCTCATATTACGCCCAGTGGGTCCCTAATTATGCAGACAGGGCCCGCCCACTCATCAAGTCCACAGTTTTTCCCCTGACGGCTAAGGCCCGCTGTGGTGAATGTATAGTTACTGATAATTCACCAGTGCATTGTATCATGTTATGTTATGTTAATAACTCTGTGGGCTCCACCTATGGGCCATTGTGTGGCTTCACCCACAGGGGGATATGTTGGGGCATGTACGGGCTCCGCCCATGGCTCCACCCCTTTAGAGGAAGTATAAGAGCAGCTGACCTGCGGGACCGCCTTCAGTATTGCACCGGTCGCAGGCAGGCACAGTTCTAAGCTGATTAAAACCACGGTTTACTTCTCCACATGTCTTCGAGTGAATTGATGGATGCATCACCCGCCAGGCCTTCAACCACATCAAGGTGGACATCGCCAAGGCCACGATGCACGCGGACGACGAGTCCCTCCCCTTTCAGGTCGAGAGCGATGCATCGGACGTGGCTTTGGTCGCCACCCTCAACCAGGCGGGCAGGCCCGTGGTCTTCTTTTCCCGCACCCTCCATGCCTCTGAAATTCGGCACTCCTCTGTCGAAAAGGAGGCCCAAGCCATTGTGGAAGCTGTGCGACATTGGAGGCATTACCTGGCCGGCAGGAGATTCACTCTCCTCACTGACCAACGGTCGGTTGCCTTCATGTTTAATAATACACAGCGGGGCAAGATCAAAATGACAAGATCTTGAGGTGGAGGATCGAACTCTCCACCTATAATTACAAGATTTTGTATCGCCCGGGGAAGCTCAACGTATCCCCTGATGTCCTATCACGCGGTACATGTGCAAGTGCACAAGTGGACCGACTCCGGGCTCTCCACTATGACCTCTGCCACCCTGGGGTCACCCAGTTCTTCCATTTTGTCAAGGCCCGCAACCTGCCCTACTCCATTGAGGAGGTCAGGACCGTCACCAGAGACTGCCAAGTCTGCGCAGAGTGCAAGCCGCATTTCTACCAGCCAGATAGAGCGCACCTGGTGAAGGCCTCCCGCCTCTTTGAATGCCTCAGCCTGGACTTCAAAGGGCCCCGCCCCTCCACTGCAACGTGCACTTCCTCAACGTAATTGATGAGTACTCCCGGTTCCCTTTCGCCATCCTGTGCCCTGACATGACTTCTGCCACGGTAATCAAAGCCCTGAACAGCATCTTCACTCTGTTCGGTTTCCACACCTACATCCACAGCGATCGGGGATCCTCTTTCATGAGCGATGAGCTGCGTCAGTTCCTGCTCAGCAAGGGCATCGCCTCGAGCAGGACGACCAGCTACAACCCCCGGGGAAACGGTCAGGTGGAGAGGGAGAACGGGACGGTCTGGAAGGCCGTCCTGCTGGCCCTTCGGTCTAAAAATCTCCCGGTCTCCCGCTGGCAGGAGGTCCTCCCCGACGCGCTCCACTCCATCAGGTCGCTCCTCTGCACCGCCACTAATGAGACCCGTCACAAACGTGTGTTTGCCTTCCCCAGGAGGTCCACCTGCGGGGTTTCGCTCCCAACATGGCTGACAGTTCCTGGACCCGTCCTCCTCCAGAAGCATGTGCGGAACCATAAATCGGACCCCTTGGTCGAGAAGGTCCACCTCCTGCATGCAAACCCGCAGTACGCCTACGTGGCACACCCTGACTTGCGGCAAGACACAGTCTCCCCCCGGGACCTGGCACCCGCTGCGTCCCCACCCACGACCCCTGACCTAACACCGCTCACCCCACCCCGGTTGCCTCATTCACCCCTGCGCCACTCACCCTCCCTCCAGCGAACCTCACCGCAGCCCCCATCCCAGCGGGATTCATCCTCCCACTGGATCCATTCAGGGGTGACGAAGATGAGGAAAACACGCTCCCGGAGTCGCAGGTGACCACATCGGTGCCCACATCACCACCAGGACTGAGACGATCGCAGCGGAGGGTCAAAGCCCCCGACAGACTTAATTTGTAATGTTTTCGTCACCCCCGTCGGACGTTTTTTAACAGGGGGTGAATGTGGTAAACACCACTAATGATATATTGTATGTATTACTGCACTGCCCGTATATTACAGGTATGATAGTAAATCCCTGCCTGCTGGCTCCTCCCAGCAGGCGACGTGTAAAAGTGTATGCTCTCCTGCGCTGCTCCCATTGTGGTTCCACCTGCAGGAGGCACAACACCTTGTGCAATAAAGCCTCGATTGTTTCACCATTCTCGTCTCGTGGTAATTGACGGTACATCACCGATGACAAAGGAGCGAGAGAAACACAGGCCCATAACCTCCTGGTTGTCCAGTGTCGCATTTAGGGGATACGCTTTCACTCTGGGAAGTTCCCTTGTAAGGGTTTACCCAGCAATTGCCCAGAAGTGCTAACTTCCTCTGGACGATTGTGCTGGGCTGGGAACCATCCAACAAAAGCGATTTAAATAACTGGTTCTGCCAGTTTTACCCTGATAGTTACTCTGAGGGGGACAAAAATCACTTCTAACTCCAGAGTAATTGTTGAAAACACTTAGCCATGGGCAGCAGGGTGGCACAGTGGTTAGTACTTCTGCCTCACAGCGCCGAGGTCCTAGGTTTGATCCCGGCCCCGGGTCACTGGCCGTGTGGAGTTTGCACATTCTCCCCCAAAGTAGGTGGATTGGCCACGCTAAATTGTCCCTTAATTGGAAAAATGAATTGGGTACGCTAAAATTTTTAAAAAACTTAGCCCCATCCTCACACAGGACTACTCCTCATACACATGACCCACACCCCCCTTGCTGTGCCAAACCCTCCCCCCTCCCAGACTGACTGCTGTTCCTGGTGCGATTCCCCTACCCACCCCCACCCCACCCCAAACTGACCATTCTCCCTCCGGGCTGCCCCCCTCTCCCTACAGTCCATACTCCTCCAGTCAGGTCTGACCCAAACCTCTGGTCCAAACCCCACCCTACGTCCAGCCCCAGCTTCTACCCTAAAAATGGGGCGTGTCTTGCTTCTCTGCATCCAAGTTACCCTGTCCCAATGCAGCCGGAAGGTGAGGAAGGTTGAGCCTGATGGGAGATTTGGAATATCAAAGTGGGTAAGTCCATCAAGAGTGGCAATCCACCAGAGACTGCCACACCGTGAGGAGGTTACAGGCCACAATAACAATGGAGAGAGCGACATAGGGCAAAGGAGAGAGAGATGGGCAAAGGAGAGAGAGATGGGCAAAGGAGAGAGATGGGCAAAGGAGAGAGATGGGGCAACGGAGGGAGAGAGATGGGGCAACGGAGAGAGAGAGATGGGGCAAAGGAGAGAGAGAGAGATGGGGCAAAGGAGAGAGAGAGAGATCGGGCAAAGGAAAGAAAGATGGGATAAAGGAGAGAGGGCAGGACATGGGGCAAAGGAGAGCAAGAGTGAGAGACAGTAGTAAAGGAGAGAGAGAGAGAAGCTATGCTATTCAGGCCTGTTTGGGTGGTTGAGTGTTATTTATTTTCAACATTGAACCTGGTACCCAATAAATGATTAAAACATTAAGCTGAAACCCAATAAATGATTAAAACATTTTTCTTTCTCTCTATCTGCCCTTCAATCGCTAATTATTCGGATTTAAGTAAATGTATTGACTGGTGCTTTGTATGCTTTCTTGGTGTCTGTTAAGTAACGCCGCTTAATGTATCACATGAGGCCTCATCTCTCAATGTTTCTTTCAGGTTGGAGACGTGCATGGGTAAACATGAAAATATCTAGTTCAAAGCACGTGTGTACAACTTTTAGATCACTGTGTTGAACAATTGTATAATTAAGTCTTGGCAAGATGATCAGACCCATTAGAGTCCGCATCACCACTGTCTTGAGAGAATATCTGAAGGCAGACCCACGTTTTGTCACACCATGATTGCAATATGTGTGGTTTGATTGTTATCTTTTCACTTCAATGTCATTACATTTTTTGGGCTCTTAGACTTTGGCAGTCTGGCATGAATGACATAATTATCATAGAATTTACAGTGCAGAAGGAGGCCATTCGGCCCATCGAGTCTGCACCGGCTCTTGGAAAGAGCACCCTACCCAAGGTCAACACCTCCACCCTATCCCCATAACCCAGTAACCCCACCTAATTCCCATAACCCAGTAACCCCACCCAACACTATGGGCAATTTAGCATGGCTAATCCACCTAACCCGCACATCTTTGGACTGTGTGAGGAAAGCGGAGCACCCGGAGGAAACCCACGCACACACGGGGAGAATGTGCAGACTCCGCACAGACCGTGACCGAAGCTGGGAATCGAACCTGGGACCCTGGAGCTGTGAAGCAATTGTGCTAACCACAATGCTACCGTGCTGCCCAGAGGTTAGATCCTCTCTTGTACGAAATGGTCACCCTACCCAAGGTCAACACCTCCAATCTATCCCCATAACCCAATAACCCCACCCAACACTAAGGGCAATTTTGGACACTAAGGGCAATTTATCATGGCCAAACCTGGCCACCTAACCTGCACATCTTTGGACTGTGGGAGGAAACCGGAGCACCTGGAGGAAACCCACGCACATACGGGGAGGATATGCAGACTCCGCACAGACAGTGACCCAAGCCGGAATCGAACCTGGGTTGTGCTATCCACAATGCTACCTTGCTGCCCCAATCTGTCTGTTGAATTATCCAATGTATTTTTTGTGTGGCATTGCATTTATTCCATAAATCTGTATCAAATGCAAGTTTCTAACTTTTATCTTAATCCTTTTGTGTTACTGCAGTATTCCCTAGATATTTTAGTTAAAAGAATAGCATAGATTACAATTTGATTTACTACTTATAATCTATTAAAAATGTAAGCATAGAAACAAAAAATAGAAGCAGGACGAGGCCATTCGACCCTTCGAGCCTGCTCCGTCATTCATTATGATCATGGCTGATCATCAAGTTCAATGCCCTGATCCCGCCTTGCCCCATATTCCTTGATCCCTTTAGCCCCAAGAACTACATCTAACTGCTTCTTGAAATTACGCAATGTTTTGGCCTCAACTACTTTCTGTGGTAGCGAATTTCACAGTGGATTTCATAGATTCACCATTCTCTGCGTGAAGAAATTTCTCCTCACCTCAGTACTAATCCACAAGCTATCCACAATTTGCTATCCACAAGCAAATGCATTCCTGAATGTTTTGACTCCGGACAGGGAGCATCACGAAACTTCTGAAGATTCAACTGAACCTGAAGTGACTCCGGACGGGGAGCATCGACAAGCCAAAACTGACTCAGGTGAAACAGCCCAGACTCCAGACGGGGAGCATCGAAAAGCCAAAGCTGATTCAAGTAAGCCGGACATGACTCCAGACGGGGAGCGCTGCAAACTCGGTGACAGCACGCTCAAGGAGACAGCAGATGCCACAAAGCACGCTAACATGAGTAACTGTGTGAAGGACTCGTATTATCCACAGAGTGTGGTCCTTGAGCGCAGCAAACACGGCAACAAAACCAACCACAACAACAACATCAAAGATAATAACAAGAAGCGTACCAAAGGCAACATTGTTGACAACAGGCACGACGAAAACAACACCAATGGAACTACGACTGGTACGACATGGTACAACGCTGCAAATGAGGGACACTGTTACTGTTCAGCTCAGTACAATGACATGCCATGGCAGGACGATGCATCTTACCAATTCACGTTTGCTGCACTACCAACAGGCAACCTGGCTTTCAGGACAGATGCCATCAAGAATTACCACCACAAGCATCAAAAGGAAAAAAAAAAGTCCAAATCCGACACCGAAGTGTTTTGACCACTTCTTGGTTCCTTCAGCACAGGGATACTGATGGCGTTTACAATGCAATGCCACCATCAACATCACCAACTCACCAACCAAACAAGAAAGCCACTCGACCATAATAATTGATGAACTTTGGACTCATGCATATGATTTGGACTTATTGTTTAATGATCACTGTTATCATAACTTGTACAGAGTATCACTCATCTACCTAGTTTGTTCAATTTTCTTTAACACTGTACAGAAAATATGTAACACGAATAAAGGGGGGATGTGGTGATATACATCACTGTAAGTACACTACACCTAGCTAGACACTGGAGGGAACACCAGAGACATTTCACACAGACAGTCAACCAATAGGTCAGTAAGATAGGACACGACCAATGGGCAGTCACGATACACACAAGAGGTGACACGACCACAGGAGGGCATTACACCAACCCACATATAAGGACACTGCACACATGATCTTCCTCTATCCCGTGGAGACTCTGTGGGCACAGACACAGGGTTGATTGAAACACATCACTCCCACCACGTGGATTGTAGCAGACTGGTTTGTCAGTCTGAGTAGCTATAGCAGGATTAACAGTAGCGTTGAATCCAAATAAGAGAATTGTTAATAGTTTAATAAACGTGTTAAAGCTATTTCCAAGTCTGAACCTTCCTTTGTCAGAGTGCACATCAAGGAAGCAGCTTATGCTACACCAAGAGCATAACAAAACAGGTCCCACCTTTATTAACCCCCTACTCTAAGCTAAACTAACCCCCGCATCCCCCCCCAAGCTTCTGCTGACGATTAATTCTCCGCAAAGAAGTCGACGAACGGTTGCCACCTCCGGGCGAACCCAAACAATGACCCTCTCAAGGCGAACTTCATTTTCTCCAGACAGAAAGCTAGCCATGTCCGATAGCCAGGTCTCCGACTTCGGGGGCTTTGAGTCCCTCCAAGCTAACAGCATCTGTCTCTGGGCTACCAGGGAAGCAAAGGCCAGAACATCTGCCTCTTTCTCCTGGATTCCCGGGTCTTCCGGCACCCTGAAAATCGGCACCTCTGGACTCAGCGCCACCTATGTTTTTAACACTGTGGACATGACACGACAGGGCAGCACGGTGGCACAGTGGTTAGCACAATTGCTTCTAAGCTCCAGGGTCCCAGGTTCGATTGCTGGCTTGGGTCACTATCTGCACGTTCTCCCCGTGTGTGCGTGGGTTTCCTCCGGGTGCGCCGGTTTCCTCCCACGTTCCAAAGATGTGCAGGTTAGGTGGGTTGGCCATGCTAATTTGCCCTTAGTGTCCAAAATTGCCCTTAGTGTTGGGTGGGGTTACTGGGTTGTGGGGATAGGGTGGGAGGGTGGGCTTGGCTAGGGTGCTCTTTCCAAGAGCCAGTGCAGACTCGATGGGCCGAATGGCCTCCTTCTGCACTGTGAATTCTATTCTACGACATCTGCAAACCCCTGCCAAAATCCCCTAAGCTTTGGACATGCCCAGAATATGTGGACATGGTTCGCTGGCCCTCCTGCACACTTTGCACACCTGTCTTCCACCCCAAAGAATCTGCTCACCCGGGCCACTGTCATGTGAGCCTGGTGAACGACCTTAAATTGTATCAGGCTGAGCCTGGCACATGTTGTGGACGCGTTGACTCTACTCAACGCGTCCGCCCATAGATCATCCTCTATCTCTCCTCCCAGCTCCTCCTCCCACTAGTGCTTCAGTTCCTCGGTCTGCGTCTTCTCCAACCCCATAGGTTCCTTGTAAATGTCCGAGACGCTTCCTTCTCCTAGCCACCCTCTGGAAACTACCCTGTCCTGAATCCCCCTTAGCGCAAGGAGTGGGAAGGTTGACACCTGTTTACGTAGGAAGTCCTGTACCTGCAGATACCTGAATTTGTTTCCCCTCGCCAACCCAAACTTCTCCTCCAGTGCCCTCATAACCGGAAAGCTCCCCTCGAAAACCTATCCCCCATCCTCTCAATCCCTGCTCTCCGCCATATCCGGAACCCCCCATCCATACTTCTGGGGCAAACCGATGATTATTACAGATTGGGGACCAGACAGATGCTCCCTCTGCTCTCACATATCTCCTCCATTGCCCCCAGACTCTCAGGGCATACACCACCACGGGGCTGGTGGAGTACCGTGCCGGTGGGAACGGCAGAGCGCAGTTACCAGCGCCCCCAGACTGGTGCCCTTGCATGAAGCCGCCTCCATATGCTCCCATGCTGACCCCTCACCCACCTCCCACTTCCTGATCATAGTTACTAAAATTTGGCAGTGCCAGCCCGCTATCCCCCCCGACTCCGCTCAAGCACTACCTTCCTTACCTGCGGGGTCTTGCCCGCCCAAACAAAGCCAGAGATCACTTTGTTGACTTGTTTAAAAAAGGACCGCGGAATAAAGATGGGGAGACATTGAAACACTAACAAGAATCTCGGGAGGACCGTCATCTTCACCGTCTGCACCCTCCCATCTCGAAAATCGTCCTTCATTTGGTCTACGAGCCGGGCCAGATTTAATTTATGCTGCCGGTCCCATTCCCGCGCCACTTGAATGCCTAAATACCTAAAGCTTCCCCCTACTAATCTAAATGGCATCTCTCCCAATCGCCTCTCCTGTCCCCTCGCCTGGATCGCAAACATCTCACTTTCCCCCATATTTAGCTTATACCCTGAAAACCGGCCAAATTCCCCTAGAATCCTCATGATTTCTTCTATCCCCTCGAATGGGTCCGATACATACAGAAGCAGGCCGTCTGCATATAGCGAGACTCTGTGCTCCAGCCCCCCCACCAGCCCCCCGGACCAGCCCCCTCCAGCCCCTTGAGTCTCTCAGAGCAATTGCCAACGGTTCTATAGCTAGCGCGAACAACAGTGGGGAGAGGGGGCATCCCTGTCCCGTCCCCCGGTGCAGTCTACAATAGTCCGATGTTGTCCTATTCATCCGTACACTTGCCACAGGAGCCTGATACAGCAACCTGACCCAGTCAATAAAGCCCCTCCCAAATCCGAACCGTCCCGGTACCTCCCACCGATAATCCCATTCATTCTACCTAATCAAAAGCCTTTTCCGCATCCATTGCGATCACTACCTCCACCTCCCTACCTTCCGGGGGCATCATGATCACATTTAACAGCCTTCTTACATTGGCCACCAACTGCCTGCCCTTAACAAACCCCGTCTGGTCCTCCCGAATAACGTCCGGAACACCATCCTCAATCCTGGAGGACAACATTTTGGCCAGCAGTTTGGCGTCCACATTCAACAGGGAGATCGGCCTGTAGGACCCACACAGCTCCGGGTTCTTGTCCTGCTTCAGAATCAGCGGAATTGTGGCCTGTGACATCGTCGGGGGCAACACCCCTCTTTCCCTTGCCTCATTGAACATCCTCAACAACACCGGCCCCAATATCCCCGAGAACTTTTTATAAAACTTCACTGGGTACCCGTCCGTCCCGGGGCTTTACCCGACTGCATGGCCTTCAGACCCTCCACAATGTCTTCCAACCCGATCCCCGTCCACCTTTGGGAAATTCAGCCCCCCCCAAGAAGTGCCTCATCCCCTCCAGCCCCGTAGGGGGTTCCGACCTACAAAGCCGACTGTAGAAATCCCTAAACGCCTTATTCACCCCTGCTGAATCTCCAACCATAGATTATCATAGAATTTACAGTGCAGAAGGAGGCCATTCGGCCCATCGAGTCTGCACCGGCTCTTGGAAAGAGCACCCTACCCAAGGTCAACACCTCCACCCTATCCCCATAATACAGTAACCCCACCCAACACAAAGGGCAATTTTGGATGGCCAATCCACCTAACCTGCACATCTTTGGGCTGTGGGAGGAACAGGAGAAAACCCACGCACACACGGGGAGGATGTGCAGACTCCGCACAGATAGTGACCCAAGCCGGAATCGAACCTGGAACCCTGGAGCTGTGAAGCAATTGTGCTATCCACAATGCTACCGTGCTGCCCCATCTCCTTCATTTACTTTCCCTATCTCCCTAGCTGCCTCCCTCTTTCGAAGCTGCTGTGCAAGCATTCTGCTGGCCTTCTCTCCATACTCGTAGATTGCCCCCCTCGCCTTTCTCAGCTGCTCCACCACCCTCCCTGTGGTTAACAAGCCGAACTCGACCCGTAGCCTTCGCCGTTCCCTTAAAAGCCCTGCCTCTGGGGTCTCCGCGTACCTCCTATCGATCTGCAGTATCTCCTTAACCAGTCGGTCCATCTCTGCCCTGTCAACCTTCTCCCTGTGGGCCCGTATCGAGATCAGCTCCCTCCTGACCACCGCCTTCAGTGCTTCCCAGACCACCGCTGCTGAAATTTCCCCCGTGTCATTGACCTGCAGGTAATTCTGAATACATTTCCTCAGCCGCTCGCACACCCCTTCATCCGCCACAAGTCCCACATCTAACCTCCAGTGCGGGCGCTGGTAACTGTCTTTACTGACCTGCAGGTCAACCTAGTGCAGAGCATGGTCTGAGATTGTGATCGCCGAGTATCCCGTGTCCACCATCCCAGCCAGCAAGGCCCTGCTCAAAATGAAGAAATCGATCCGGGAGTACGTTTTATGCACGTGTGAGTAGGAGAACTCCTTCACCCTCGGCTGCCCAAATCTCCATGGATCTACCCCCCGCCCCCCCATTTGCTCCATGAACCCTTTTAGTTCCTTTGCCATTGCTGGCACCCTGCCCATTTTCGAGCTTGACCGGTCCAAGCCAGGGTCCATAACGGTGTTAAATTCCCCTCCCATGACCAACCTGTGCGAATCCAGGTCCGGTATCTTCCCCAGCATCCTCTTTATAAACTCCACATCATCCCATTTACTAATACCACTTGCACCCCCTCCAGTTTCCCACTGACCATAATGTACCGACCTCCCACATCCGAAACTATTCTACCCGCCTCAAACACCACCCGCTTATTGATCAGGATCGCGACCCCTCTAGTCTTTGAATCCAGTCCCGAATGAAAGACCTGACTGACCCAGCTTTTCTGCAATCTAATCTGGTCAGTCACTCTAAGGTGCGTCGCCTGCAACATTATCACGTCCGCCTTCAGTCCCCTAAGATGCGCGAACACACATGCCTCTTGACCGGCTCATTTAACCCTCGAACATTCCAGGTGATCAGCCGAGTTGGGGGGCTACATTCCCCCCACCCCTTCACCCAACAGCCATTCCCTTTTTTTCTCTCTGTCCCTTGGTCCAAGTCCCTCCCTCGTCAGCAGAACATTCCCCCCCCCCCCCCCCCCCCCCCCGGAGTAACAACACTCTGTAACCCAACCCCTTTGATAAACTGAACATATGCACACACCCCACTGCACTTCCATGAGCTAACCCACCCAGCTAGCTTGGTCGCCCCCGTCCCTGGCGCCAGATAGTCTCCCACCTATTGTTCTTCCCCCCCACACACACACTCATACAAAGAGCTGGCTTTTAAAGCAGACCAAGGCAGGCCAGCAGCCGGTTCAATTCCCATACCATCCTCCCCGAACAGACGCCGGAATGTGGTGACTAGGGGCTTTTCACAGTAACTTCATTTGGAGCCTACTTGTGACAATAAGCGATTTTCATGACTTCCGGGTGCGGCGATGACCAGCTAAGTCGCACGTTTCGGCAGCTCCCGGTGGAACGGACTTTTGGGCTCTTAATAGGAGCCCCAACGGCAATTTTAACGGCTAAAAACACTGTGCGGTAAACCAGAAGGGAATTCCCCCTGGACACGGATGGAAAAAGGAGAGGAAAGTGGCCGGATTGCGGTGGATCCTCTAGAGCAGCGGCCAGGAAGGCAAGCACAAAGCAAGATGGCGTCGGAAGGTGGCAGTTTAATATGGGGCCCTGACCAACAAGAGTTCCTGTGGCGTTGCGTAGATGAACTCAAAAAGGAGATGAAGAAGGAGCTGTTGGCCCCGATATTACAGGCGATTGAAGGGCTAAAGGAGGAGCAAAAGACCCAGGAACAGGAGCTTCGGGTCGTGAAGGCAAAGGCTGCTGAGAATGAGGACGAAATACAGGGCCTGGTGGTGAAGACAGAGATGCACGAGGCACTGCATAAAAGGTGTGTGGAAAGGCTGGAGGTGCTGGAGAATAATGCGAGGAGGAAGAATTTAAGGATTCTTGGTCTTCCCGATGGTGCAGAAGGGGCGGACGTCGGGGTATATGTGAGCACGATGCTTCACTCGTTAATGGGATCGGAGGCCCCGACGGGCCCGTTGGAGGTGGAGGGAGCCTATCGAGTTATGGCGCGAAGACCGAGGGCTGGAGAAATTCCTCGAGCCATAGTGGTGAGATTTCTCCGATATAAGGACAGAGAGATGGTCCTCAGATGGGCAAAGAAAACCCGGAGCAGTAGGTGGGAGAACGCGGTGATCCGCGTATATCAAGATTGGAATGCGGAGGTGGCAAGAAGGAGGGCAAGCTTTAATCGGGCCAAGGCGGTGCTGCACAAAAGGAAGGTTAAATTTGGAATGCTGCAGCCGGCAAGACTGTGGGTCACACATCACGGGAAACACCACTACTTTGAAACGGCAGAAGAGGCGTGGACATTTATTGTCGAGGAGAAATTGGAATAAGCGGGCTAGAAAAAGAACGTTTGGGACAAAGTGGTGGGGTGATTACGTGGGGTGAAGGGGGGGGAAATGGGGGAAGAATGATTTCCCAAGTTGTTAATCCTGCGACCCTGTAACTTTTCTCTCTTCCCCATGTCGTGGGGGAGGAGGGGAGGGAGGATGGGGAGCTGGGGGCGCCGGCCATTGGGGGCGGGGCCAAATGGGAAGCGCGGGCTCTGTTCCCGCGCTACGGTAATCATGGCGGGAACAGGGAAGCAGGAAGGAGGGGGCCTCGCACAGTGGGGGCCGAGGTCACGGGGGGAAGCCGAGGTCGGCCAGAGTTTGCTGACTTCTGGGAGCAACATGGGGGGTGCAATTACGCTAGGGAGGGATCTAGCGGGGGAAGGGGGGGGGGGGGGTTAACTGGGTTGCTGCTGCTGGGGAGAAGGGGGAGCTGGTATAGGGTGGGGTGGTCGGGGCGGGAGGGCGCCGTTGGGGGGATATACGGCTACGTGGGAACCGGGAGAGGAGCTGGATTGAAAAAGGAGATGGCTAGTCGACAAGTGGGGGGGGGGTGGTAAAGAGCCCCCCAACCCGGCTGATCACGTGGAATGTGAGAGGGCTGAACGGGCCGATTAAGAGGGCACGGGTACTCGCACACCTAAAAAAACTTAAGGCAGATGTGGTTATGCTGCAGGAGACGCATCTGAAACTGATAGACCAGGTCAGACTTCGCAAAGGATGGGTGGGGCAGGTGTTTCATTCGGGGCTAGACGCAAAAAACAGGGGGGTGGCTATATTAGTGTGGAAGTGGGTAATGTTTGAGGCAAAGACCATAGTGGCGGATAGTGGGGGCAGATACGTGATGGTGAGTGGCAGATTGCAAGGGGAGGCGGTGGTTTTAGTGAACGTATATGCCCCGAACTGGGATGATGCCAATTTTATGAGGCGTATGTTGGGACGCATCCCGGACCTAGAGGCGGGAAAGTTGGTAATGGGGGGAGATTTTAATACGGTGCTGGACCCAGGGCTGGACAGATCGAGGTCCAGGACCGGAAGGAGGCCGGCTGCAGCTAGGGTGCTTTAGGACTTTATGGAGCAGATGGGAGGAGTAGACCCCTGGAGATTTAGTAGACCTAGGAGTAAGGAGTTTACGTTTTTCTCCTATGTGCACAAAGTCTATTCACAGATAGACTTTTTTGTTTTGGGAAGGGCTCTGATCCCGAAGGTGACGGGGACGGAGTATACGGCGATAGTTATTTCGGACCACGCTCCACATTGGGTGGGCCTGGAGATAGGGGAGGAAAAAGAACAGCACACACCCTGGAGAATGGACATGGGAGTATTGGCAGATGAGGGGGTGTGTTTAAGGGTGAGGGGGTGTATTGAAAGGTACTTGGAACTCAATGACAATGGGGAGGTTCAGGTGGGAGTGGTCTGGGAGGTGTTGAAGGCTGTGGTTAGAGGGGAGCTGATATCTATCAGGGCACATAAAGGAAAGCAGGAGGGTAGGGAAAGGGAGCGGTTGTTGAAAGAACTTTTGAGGGTGGACAGACAATATGCGGAGGCACCGGCAGAGGGACTGTACAGGGAAAGGCAAAGGCTACATGTAGAATTTGACTTGTTGACTACGGGTAATGCAGAGGCACAATGGAGGAAGGCACAGGGTGTACAGTACGAATATGGGGAGAAGGCGAGCAGGTTGCTGGCCCACCAACTGAGGAAAAGGGGAGCAGGGGGGTGAGAGATGAGGAGGGAGAGATGGAGCGGGGAGCGGAGAGAGTGAATGGAGTGTTCAAGGCATTTTATGAAAGATTATATGAAGCTCAGCCCCCGGAAGGGAAGGAGAGAATGATGTGCTTTCTGGACCAGCTGGAATTTCCTAAGGTGGAGGAGCAGGAGAGGGCGGGACTGGGAGCACAGATTGAGACGGAGGAAGTAGTGAAAGGGATTGGAAGCATGCAGGCGGGGAAGGCCCCGGGACCAGACGGATTCCCAGTGGAATTCTATAGGAAATATATGGACTTGCTGGCCCCGCTACTGATGAGAACCTTTAATGAGGCTAGGGAAAGGGGGAAGCTGCCCCCGACTATGTCAGAGGCAACGATATCGCTCCTCCTAAAGAAGGAAAAGACCCGCTGCAATGCGGGTCATACAGGCCCATTTCCCTCCTGAATGTGGATGCTAAGATTCTGGCCAAGGTAATGGCAATGAGGATAGAGGATTGTATCCCGGGGGTGGTTCATGAGGACCAAACTGGGTTTGTGAAGGGGAGACAGCTGAACACAAACATACGGAGGCTGCTAGGGGTAATGATGATGCCCCCACCAGAGGGGGAAGCGGAGATAGTGGTGGCGATGGATGCCGAGAAAGCATTTGATAGAATGGAGTGGGATTATTTGTGGGAGGTGCTGAGGAGATTTGGCTTTGGAGATGGGTATATCAGATGGGTACAGTTGCTGTATAGGGCCCCGATGGCGAGCGTGGTCACGAATGGACGGGGGTCTGATTATTTTCGGCTCCATAGAGGGACGAGGCAGGGATGTCCTCTGTCCCCGTTATTGTTTGCATTGGCGATTGAGCCCCTGGCCATAGCATTGAGGGGTTCCAGGAAGTGGAGGGGAGTACTCAGGGGAGGAGAAGAACACCGGGTATCTCTGTATGCGGATGATTTGTTGTTGTATGTGGCGGACCCGGCGGAGGGGATGCCAGAGATAATGTGGATACTTGGGGAGTTTGGGGATTTTTCAGGGTATAAATTGAACATGGGGAAAAGTGAGTTGTTCGTGGTGCATCCAGGGGAGCAGAGCAGGAAAATAGAGGATTTACCGCTGAGGAAGGTAACAAGGGACTTCCGGTACTTGGGATCCAGATAGCAAGAATTGGGGTACATTACACAGGCTTAATTTAACGCGGTTGGTGGAACAGATGGAGGAGGACTTTAAGAGATGGGTCATGGTGTCCCTGTCACTGGCAGGTAGGGTGCAGGCGGTTAAAATGGTGGTCTCCCGAGATTCCTTTTTGTGTTTCAGTGCCTCCCGGTGGTGGTCACGAAGGCTTTTTTCAAGAGAATCGAGAAGAGTATTATGAGTTTTGTGTGGGCCGGGAAGACCCCGAGAGTGAGAAGGGGATTTTTGCAGCGTAGTAGGGACAGGGGGGGGTTGGCACTACCGAGCCTAAACGACTATTACTGGGCCGTCAATGTTTCAATGGTGTGTAAGTGGATGGGAGAAGGGGAGGGAGCGGCGTGGAAGAGATTGGAGAGGGCGTCCTGCAGGGGGACTAGCCTACAAGCAATGGTGACGGCACCGTTGCCGTTCTCACCGAAGAAATACACCACAAGCCCGGTGGTGGTGGGTACATTGAAAATTTGGGGACAGTGGAGACGGCATAGGGGAAAGACGGGAGCCTCGGTGTGGTCCCCAATAAGAAATAACCATAGGATTGTTCGGGGAGAATGGATAGGGGATTTGGAGTATGGCAAAGAGCTGGGGTAGTACAATTGAGAGATCTGTTCGTAGATGGGACGTTTGCGAGTCTGGGTGCACTGACGGAAAAATATGGGTTGCCCCAAGGGAATGCATTTCGGTATATGCAACTGAGGGCTTTCGCGAGGCAACAGGTGAGGGAATTCCCGCAGCTCCCGATGCAGGAGGTGCAGGATAGAGTGATCTCAGAGACATGGGTGGGGGATGGTAAGGTGTCGGATATATATCGGGAAATGAGGGACGAGGGGGAGATCATGGTAGATGAGCTGAAAGGGAAATGGGAAGAAGAGCTGGGGGAGGAGATTGAGGAGGGGCTGTGGGCTGACGCCCTACGTAGGGTAAACTCATCGTCCTCGTGTGCCAGGCTAAGCCTGATACAATTCAAGGTTCTACACAGGGCGCATATGACTGGAGCATGGCTCAGTAAATTTTTTGGGGTAGAGGATGGGTGTGGGAGATGCTCGAGAAGCCCAGCGAATCACACCCACATGTTCTGGTCATGCCCGGCACTACAGGGGTTCTGGGTGGGGGTGGCAAAGGTGCTTCCGAAGGTGGTGGGGGTCCGGGTCGAACCAAGCTGGGGGTTGGCTATATTCGGGGTTGCAGAAGAGCCGGGAGTGCAGGAGGCGAGAGAGGCTGATGTTTTGGCCTTTGCGTCCCTAGTAGCCCGGCGCAGGATATTGTTAATGTGGAAGGAAGCCAAACCCCCGGGTGTGGAGACCTGGATAAACGACATGGCAGGGTTTATAAAGTTAGAACGGATCAAGTTCGTATTAAGGGGTTCGGCTCAAGGGTTCACCAGGCGGTGGCAACCGTTCGTTGACTACCTCACAGAAAGATAGAGGAAATGGAAAAGAAGAAGACAACAGCAGCAACCCGGGGGAGGGGGGGGAGAGGGGGAGGGGGAGGGGAGGGAGGGAGAGGGGGAGGGGGAGGGGGAGGGAGAGGGGGAGGGGGAGGGGGAGGGGGAGGGAGAGGGGGAGGGGAGGGGGGAGGGGGAGGGGGGGAGGAGAGGGAGGGGGAGGGGGAGGAGAGGGGTGGGGGAGAGGGGAGGGGGGGAGGAGAGGGAGGGGAGGGGGGAGGAACCGGACGGACTCCCAGGGATGTCATTGTATATGTATAGACACTTGTTATAGGTAATGTATATTGGATTGTATCTTTGTAGAGTAACTATTTTTGACAAGGCAGTTGCCACTCAGTTTTGTTTTTGTTTATATATTATTTATATATTTGTTTAAAATTGGCCACGGTTATTTATATTGCTTTGTTGTTGTTCAAAAGAAAAACTATGTATCGTTATGTTTGGCCACAAAATTTTGAATAAAATATATTTTTTTAAAAATAAAATAAGCGATTTTCATTTTCAAGAGTTGGGCAGGGGGGGGACGATGGGCGGCAGAGCCGGGTGGGGGGGCCAATCGGCTGGTGGAAAGTAGAAAGCATTAGGATTTTTGGACAAATGTCAGTGTCGGCTTTTACAGGATTATTTTGTGGATTTGAAGCTTTTCCTTCCACCGCCATATATTATATATATTTTTAAACATTGATAGTGCTGCTGGTTCAATTTTGTGACAGCACACAGAAAGAGTAAAATCCCCTTTGTCATAAACTGATGTAAGTCAGCAGTATCATTTCTGCCTTTACAACAGTACATTTTCACCCAGAATTGAGAGGGGATTTGATACATGCTTTTGGTTCCCATATCTGAACATCCATAATGCTCTTTATATCAAACAATGACTTAAACTGATGAGATCATATTGCAGCCATGTAGTTCGTAAACTATTGACATATTTGCACTGTCTCCTGTATTACTCAGTTGGATTCCGGCTATGATCTATTTGAAATGTTCGCTCAACTAGGATAAGAGCGGCTATAAATTCGACTGCAGGTTTTGGACTCCTCAAGGCTGGTCTTAGAATTATAGATTGAAGAAAAAAAGCTTTGGAGAATGAAGACTTGCACTTCTGAGACATTTTGATGATAAGAGAATTGATAACTATATACCTGTAGTTCTTGCTCTGATGTGTACACATTTTAGTGACTAACTGGGTGTGATCGCGTATGTATATTCCAATTCTGAGTTGTAAACCCAATGTTTTGCAACTGTTGAGGCTCTGCAGTTTCACCGAAACAATCTCAATTAGAAGATTTTCTTCTGAAGTTGTTGAAATTGTTCAAAACAGCAATCCAATACATAATCCCTTGTTTTACTAATTATCTACCTACATGATCTCAATTAGGTATACAATTTGAAGTTGCCAAATGTGACGATTAAAAGTTGCATGTATCAAATTCAGAATATATTGCCTTTATTATTTGTGGTGAAGTTTGCTATTTGATTTCTGATAGATATATAGGGCGATATTTACCGGCTGTTCACGCCGGAGGGAAATTACCGTTCCCCCATCGGCACACGGATGGAAGTCTGGTAGCACTCTGTCTTGGTGTTTGAGTTAGTCCTCAGAAGAAGCAAGGAGATGAGAAAGCAGAAGCGTAAGTTTGAGCAGACTTTCAGTTTGAGTTTCAGCTACAGTATGGTATGATTTCATTCCATTTATGCATTTTTTTTTAAAACACCAAATGAAGTCGCTGGGTAATAAATCAGTTGCTTTTGAAAACAATAGTGCACAAGGTATGTTTAACATTCTAATTTTACTATTATGTGATTAAAGAAAACGCTGAAAGGGAAAATGACGGAAAATGACTTTGATGTGCAAGGCTAATTTCTGAGGAAAAGGGGAAACAAAGGCAGTTGGAATTGTATTTCCCCTGCTCCCTCTAATTGAATGGGGCTGTGTGGATGTGCTTTTACCATGTATCAACTCTCAGCCGGTACTTGATGCAAGACCCTTATCTCAGAAAGAGCATCTGGCAGATTTAGAAAGTATTGTCTTCAAAATACACAGTCGTGAATTTTAAATTGTTTTGATGGTTAAATTTGTTTGTTTTTCAATGTCATCAGAACAGCTGCATTGAATTGTTGTCTGGTAACACTGTACATTGGATAATATCTACCAATTGATCAAGTGTTGTATTTTACTTTATTACGAAATAAAGTTTCACTTGAAAGCATAGTTGTCCTGTCTGGATATATTGGGTCTGTATGCAGATACTGCATGTTCATAACACTGAGCGGTATTTATGGCAGTTTCTGTATTTCTCCACAAATTAGCTTATTCGTGCATTAATTTAAATACCTCAATAAACATGCAATATTTAAGCAGTGATGAAGTGGTATTGTCACTGTATTAGTAATCCAGAGACCCAGAATCATGCTCTGGGGACCTGGGTTTGAATCCCACCATGGCAGATGATGAAATTTGAATTCAATAAAAATCTGGAATTAAAAGTTTAAAGTTAAAAGGTCGATTGTCGTAAAAACCAATCTGATTTGCTAATGCCTTAAAGGGAAGGAAATCTGTCGTTCTTGCCTGCTCTGGCCTACATGTGACTCCAGATCCACAGCAATGTGGTTGACTCTTAAATATCTTGGGGGCCACCGTAGCACAGTGGTTAGCACAGTTGTTTCACAGCTCCAGGGTCCCAGGTTCGATTCCCGGCTTGGGTCACTGTCTGTGTGGAGTCTGTACGTTCTCCCCGTGTCTGTGTGGGTTTCCTCCGGGTGACCCGGTTTCCTCCCACAAGTCCAAAGATGTGCAGGTTAAGTGAATTGATCTTGATAAATTGCCCTTAGTGTCCAAAAAGTTTAAGTGGGGTTACTGGGATAGGGTGGAGGTGTGGGCTTAGGTAGGGTGCTCTTTCCAAGGGCCAGTGCAGACTCGATGGGCTGAATGGCCTCCTTCTGCATTGTAAATTCTATGATTCTATTATCTCCAGGGATGAGCAATCCCACATCCCATGGACGAATTTTTTTTAAAAATTCCTTTCCAAATGGTAATGTGAAAATTTTAAGTTCACTGAGATGTTTGAATTCCAATGGCAGGCATATTGGGCATCTGACTGGCTCTCTAATTCCAGCCTGGGTTCAAAATTATACATGCTCGGCAACTGATTCCAGAAACTTCTGACTTTGTTGATGGGCTGAAAACTGCCTCAAATTATTTCAGCAAAGTTGCAAGGAAACACGTTTTGCTCATTACATATCTTGATATGAACACTGACTTCCTAGCTCCTCTCCTGAGGTCACATGTAAAATGGTAATCGGGGTAAGATACTGAGGGTATTTGGCATCCGTAATAATTTGTTTTATTGAACCAAATAGAAATGGCAGCTTACGTGCATGGCCACATGGTCACAAGACTATGGCAAGCTAGGTGGTGCACCCAGTAAGATTGCATTTTCAAAACCCCTCCGGTGGAACAAAAACAGAAAATACTGGACAATGTCAGCAGGTCTGACAGCATCTGTGGAGAGAAAAGGGAGATAACGTTTTGAGCCCTTCAAGAAGGAATTCGATATAGCTCTTGGGGCTAAAGGGATATGGGGGTAAAGCGGTATCAGGGTATTGAACTTGATGATCAGTAATGGTCATAATGAATGGCGGAGCAGGCTCGAAGGGCCGAATGGCCTCCTCCTACTTCTATTTTCCAGGTTTCTAAAACGTTAGCTCCCCTCTCTCCACAGATGCTGTCAGACCTGCAGAGATTGTCCAGTATTTTCTGTTTTTGTTTCAGATTCCAGCATCCGCAATAATTTGCTTTTACCTCCTACAGAGGTGTTGAGTCGGACTTTGTACACAGCAAGGCTCCAGACTTAACCAATAGGGAAGAACCTCGGCACCATCAGGATTACGTAGGGTAATGCTTATAATGTGTGATTTTTAATCTGCGATCTCAGTTGAGTTTTCAAAGTTCAAAGTCCAGACAAAAATAGTTACGCAACCTCCCCCTCTCCCAGATCCCGTGATTGGCAACTGAGGTTTTAGCTGGCAAGCTCCTACTCGCTGGAGTTTAAAAATAAAATGTTTTTATTGATTTTCATGTTTTAAGGTATATGGTTATCATTTCCAAGTCAAAGTTGTATTTTTACAAATTTCCATCAGGAGGGGAGGGGGGGGGGGGGGGGGTGCTAAAACCCCCCCCCCCCCCCCCCCCCCAGGACAGAGTGTGGCACGAGTATCTACAACCGTGTTGTGGTGTGGCACCATCTCGTCCTGTTTTTCAGGTCCCTCCTCCTCCATTGCTCTGCCACCTACCTTCTGCCTCGCCGGTTGCACCCCCCCCCCCCCCCCACCTCTCCACTTCCACCCCACCCTCTCCTACCTTTAGATTTTAGTGGCGCATATGCGCATCTCACCCCCCCCCCCCCCCGCCCGGCCCCCCAACCATCAGCTTCACCCCCGCTCTGTTGGCTGCTGGCAAAGACGAGGTCTTGGGAACAAGTAGGTGAATGGCTTCCATGTTTTATAGAAGCTCTCTTCTGACCCACAGATGGTGAATTTTTTTTTCTTCAGTTCCTCCGACAGGTCGGACAGCCAGTTTGCAGCTTTGAGTGCTGCTGCCGATCGCCAGCCAATCAGGATTCTTCAGCGGGTGACTAGGGAGGCAAAGGCTAGAGTGTTGGCCTCCCTCCCCATGATGAATTCTGGCTGGTCTGAGACCCCCCCCCCTCCCCCCAAGACCACCACTTTTGGCCATGGCTCCACCCTCACCCCCACAACCTTGGACATTGCCTCAAAGAAGGTTGCCCAGACCTCGTCAAGTCTTGGGCAAGCCCAAAACATGTGGGTGTGGTTGGCCAGGCTTCCCTGGCACCGTTCACATTTGTCCTCCACCTCTGGGAAGAACCTATTCATTTGGGTTCTGGTCGGTAGTGCTCTGTGCCCAACCTTTAGTTGCATTATGCTTAGCCTTGTAAATATGGAGGTGGAGTTTGCCCTGATTAGTGCTTCGGCCCAGAGTCCCCACCCTACTTCTATCCCTAGTTCTTCCTACCATATTTCTCTTGATTCATCCAGGTGGGGAGTCACCTGTACAGACCCCCGCAGTTCCCCCCTCCCTCGGTCTCCTGTGTCCAACAGCTCCCCTCCCAGGGAATGTTCCGGCGTCCGTGGGTACATTGTTGTTTCCCTACAGAGGAAGTTTCTGATCTGTATATGTCATAGCTCATTTCCTTTGGGCAGTTGAAACCTCTCCATCAGTTCTTCTAATGTCACTAGTCTATCGTCTGTGTAGAAGCCACAAATTGTCATCGTCCCTCTCCTGTCTCCACCCTTTAAAGGTGGAGTCCATTGTTGCTGGCGTGAACCTGTGATTGTTGCAGGTGGGGGCCATGGTGGACATTTCAGTCAGGCCGAAGTGTTGGTTTAGTTGGTTCCATGTCCAGAACGGGGTTACCACCACTGGGCGTTTTGAAGGTTTGGCTGGCGGGGGTGGGTGTGCTGCCATGACTACAGCACAGAGGGACGTTCCTATGCAGGAACTCTCCTCCATCCTCACCCATTCTGTTTCTAGCTCCTTCACCCATCCCCTCTCTTTTTCCGCTGTGACCGCCCAGTGGTAGTAATGTAGGTTTGGGAGGGCAAGGCTACCCATGTTTCTCTTTCTTTGAAGGACCTTTTGGGGGATCCTTCTATTCTTTTCACCCCCCCCCCCCTCCTCCCCCTAACACAAACACCATGATCAGTTTGTCTACAATGTTAAATAAGGCTTTGGGGATGTAGGTCGGGAGGGATCTGAACAGGCAGAGGAACCTGGGCAGCACGTTCATCATGATTGTCTGCACCCTCCCCGCCAGGGAGAGTGGGAGGGTATCCCACCTCTGCCGGTCCTTTTTTACTTTCTCCACCAGACCCATCAGGTTCCATTTGTGGATCCGTGTCCAGTCATGAGCAATTGGATCCCTAGGTGGCGGGATTTGTTTTGGGCTTGTTTGAATGGCAGTCCTCCAGCTCTGCCCCTCTCCCTTGCAGGTTCACCGTGAAAATATCACTCTTGCTCGGGTTGGGTTTGTAGCCTGAGAAGGCTCCAAACCCTTTCAGGAGCTTCATGGCCCTTCCATGCTGGCCTGGGGGTCCAAGATATAGAGGACCAGGTCATCCGCATACAGTGAGGCTCTATGCTCTCTTTGTCCCCCCTCTGGATCCCCCTCTAGCTTTTCGCCAATCTGAGTGCGATCACTAGTGGCTCAACTGCCAGGGCAAACCAGCAGGAACAGCGGGCAGCCATGCCTTGTGCCTCTGTGCAGCTGGACGTATTTAGAGCTGGTGGTGTTAGTCTGCGTGCTCGCCACAGGGGCGTTGTACAGGAGTTCCACTCAGGTGGTAAACCCTATGCCCAAACCACTCCAGTACGTCAATGAGGTACTTCCACTCAACTCTGTTGGAGGCCTTTTCTGCATCCAGGGAGATGATCACTTCTAGTGTTCTCTCCCCGGATGGGGTCATTATCACGTACAGCAGGCACCTGATATTCAACGTTAGCTGCCCACCTTTGACAAAGCCCATCAGAACCCCTGCAACAACCCCTCGAACGCAGTTCTCCAACCACCTAGCCAGGATTTTGGCAAGTATTTTCGCTGCTGCATTGAGCAGCGAGATGGGTCTGTAGCACCCGCATTCAGTTGGGTCTTTGTCTTTCTTGGATATCAGCGAGATTGAGACTTGTGGCAATGGACCAGAGACTGCAAACATCTCCCGCAAGTGCAGGGCCAGTGCTGCCACCAATAAGTCCGCCAGGAATCCATCTGGTCCGGCGACTTCCCCGCTGTCATGATATTCAAACACACACATCATGATGGACACACTAACAGGCAAATCAGAGTACACAACACCACAACCAATCACAGACAAGAACACCAACCATATAAAAAGCACGAGCACGACACCTGGTGGTCAGTAGGTCTGGGGAGAAGGGAACAAGAAAGAGCTGTTAAAACACCACAAGCAGGGAACCCCCCACATGCAGAGTGCAAAGACCAAACTGTAAATAGTAAGTTTAAATAAAGAAGCGTTGTACCATATGCAACTGTGTTGGCTCATCTGTGTGTCAGAACACCCAACACCACACCCGCCATGGAGTTAATGCTCTCCATGACTTCCCCAGTTCTAGTGGTGCTCCAGCCCCCATCTCCTATCCTCCCCCATGACTGCCATGTCCTCTCTATTGAAGAACTGCTTCATCGTCAAATCTCCTTTGGGGAGCTTGGGGGTGTACATCCCCGGTAGAAGGCCTTGAATGCTTTGTTGTCCTTTTCTGGTTCGGCTACCAGCCTGCCGTTGTTGTCCCTGATCTGTGTTATTTCCCGCGTGACAGCATGTTTTCTCAGCTGCTGGGTCAACAGGCATCTAGCTTTGTCCCCATGTTCATAAAAGGTCACGTGTGTCTTGAGAAGTTGGCGCACTGCTTTCCCAGTGGAGAGTAGGTCCAAGTCCGTTTGTAGCTTTTTCCTCTCCACTAGAAACTCAACGGTTAGGGCCTCTTGAGTATTACCAGTCTATTTCCAGGATGGAGTCGACCAGCTGTTGCCTAGCTGCCCTCTCTTCGCTTTCTCTACGTGCTTTATAAGCGATAATCTCACCCCCTGATCACAGCCCTCAGCACCTCCCAAAACGTGGAGTGTGAGATCTCCTTCCTTTCTGGTTATTGGTAATGTACCTGTCTATGGCCTGTGATATTGTCTCACAAAAGTCCTGTCTGCAAGGAGGGCAGTGTCCAGCCTCCATGGGGGGCATTGGGCATGGCCCATCTCCAACCACACATCCATGTATTGTGGAGCATGATCGGAGATTATAATTGTGGAGTATTCCACTCTTACTATCCCTGGAAGCACCGATCTCCCTACCACAAAGACATCCTGGGAGAAGAAGGAGAACTTCTTCTCCCCTGGGTAGGTGAACCACGATGGGTCCACTGCCTCCATCTGTTCCTTAAATGTGCCTCGTTCCTTTGCCAATTTTGATGTTTTCTCCGATTTGGAATTTGATCTGTCTGTTAAAATCCCTCTCTTTCTCCCCCCCCCACCCCACCATGATGAGTCAGTGCCCCCCCACCCCACCATGTTGAGTCGGTGCCCCCCCCCCACCCCCCTCTCCCCACCACCACGATGAGTCGGTGTGTGTCTATTTCGGGGATTTCCACCATGGTCTTTATGAATTCTGTGCTGTCCCAGTTGGGAGTTTACACGTTAATCCAGACCACTGGGGCTCCTTCCAGGACACTGCTGACCATGACATACCATCCCCCTGGGTCCGTAACCATCTTCGTTGCTGAAAATACCGGATGCACGATCAATTGCACAAAGACTAAAGTTGGGTACAACTGTGGCTTTATTACAGTCAGGTGCGTGGCCTCCTGCTGCAGCTGGCGAAATGGCAGGGCACTGGAGGTCATGCATATTTATACAGTTCTCCGTGGGCAGAGCCAACTGGCAGGAGCTACCGGCGAACCTGTAGTGCAGGTCCTACCTTACATCTCCTATTACAGTGGTTCACCACATTCACCCCCTGTTAAAAATGAGTCAGGAGTGGGTGATGTGAAACTATGTACAATTAGTGCAATTATGTACAGTGGTAGGGAAAGAAAAGTCCACGTTGACGGTCCAGAGTCCGTCAAAGGTTCAGCCGGTCCGGTGCTTTGGTGCTTCATTGGGACCGGCGTAACGGTGGCGGCGAAGTCGGTGCTGGCGGTGGTGGCGGTGCTGATGCTGGCCAGTCATCGGGGAACTCCGGGAGCGTGCAGAAGTCCTCTTCGTCCTCTTGTGCGGAAAAGGGGAGGGGGGTGGGTGGTCTAGTGGGGTCAATATTGGCGGCGCGGTGGGAGGTGGAGGGGGGGGCGCATTGGTGGGGGTGTGTGTTGGGGTGGAACCTGACTGTGCCAGGTCCCTGAGTGAGACAGTATCTTCGCGGCCGGCAGGGAACTCAACATAGGCATATTGAGGGTTGGCGTGGGGCTGGTGAACCCTGTTCACCAAGGGGTCCGCCTTGTGGAGTCGGACGTGCCTACGGAGAAGGACCGGTCCTGGAGCTGCGAGCCAAGTCGGGAGCGACACCCCGGATGTGGACTTCCTGGGGAAGGTAAAAACACGTTCATGGGGTGTGTTATTAGTGGCGGTGCACAATAGTGACCGGATGGAGTGTAGAGCATCAGGGAGGACCTCCTGCCAGCGAGAGGCTGGGAGGTTCCTGGACCGTAGGGCCAGCTGGACGGCCCTCCAAACCGTCCCATTCTCCCGTTCTACTTGCCCGTTTCCCCGGGGGTTGTAGCTGGTCGTCCTGCTGGAGGCCATACCGCTGCTGAGCAGGAACTGACGCAGCTCATCACTCATGAATGAGGATCCCCTGTCACTGTGGATGTAGGCAGGGAAACCGAACAGAGCGAAGGTGGTGCTGAGGGCCTTGATGACGGTGGCAGACGTCATATCGGGGCATGGGATGGTGAAGGGGAATCTGGAGTACTCATCGACCACACTGAAAATGTATGTGTTACGGTCGGTGGAGGGGAGGGGCCCTTTGAAATCCACGCTGAGGCGTTCAAAGGGGTGGGAAGCCTTCACCAGGCGCGCATGGTCCGGCCGGTAGAAGTGCGGCTTGCACTCCGCACAGACCTGGCAGTCCCTGGTGACTGTCCTTACTTCCTCAACGGAGTGGGGCAGATTGTGAACTTTGACCAGATGGTACAATCAAGTGACCCCCGGGTGATAAAGACTGTCAGGTAGGGCCCGGAGTTGGTCCACTTGTGCGCTGGCACATGTACCTCGGGAGAGGGCATCTGGGGGCTTGTTGAGTTTACCGGGGTGATACAAGATCTCGTAATTATAGGTGTGTGGTAGTCTTCGCCATCCCCTGCCCTGACATGACTGCGGCCACAGTCATTAAAGCCCTGAACACCATATTCACACTGTTCGGTTGCCCCGCATACGTCCACAGCGACAGGGGGTCCTCCTTCATGAGTGACGAGCTGCGCCAGTTCCTGCTCAGCAGCGGTATAGCCTCGAGCAGGACGACCAGCTACAACCCCCGGGGGAACGGGCAAGTAGAGAGGGAGAACGGCACGGTCTGTAAGACTGTCCTACTGGCCTTATGGTCCAGGGACCTCCCAGTATCACGGTGGCAGGAGGTCCTCCCGGACGCCCTCCACTCCATCCGGTCACTACTGTGTACTAGCACTAACCAAACGCCTCATGAGCGCCTCCTTGTCTTCCCCAGGAAGTCCTCCTCTGGAACGTCGCTGCCGACCTGGCTGGCGGTCCCAGGACCCATCTTGCTCCGAAAACATGTGCGGGCGCACAAGTCGGACCCGTTGGTCGAAAGGGTTCACCTCCTTCACGCGAACCCGCAGTACGCTTACGTGGAGTACCCCGACGGCCGACAGGACACGGTCTCCCTGCGAGATCTGGCGCCCGCCGGCAACACACACACCCCCCCGACACCAATCACCCCCTTCCTGCCACCGCCGCACCCCGCGACCGCCCCCTTCCCAGGAGGATCAGTCCTCCTCCCAGGCCCGACCAGGAGTGAAGCCCAAGCTGAAACCGTAAGGCTCCCAGAGACGACAACACCGGAACAAGCACCACCACCGGGGCCGAGGCGATCGACACGGACGACCAGACCGCCCGACCGACTCGTGGCGTCGATCTAACACTACAATATGTGGACTTTTAACGAGAACATTTTGTCTTTTTTTTCCTGACGATTACTGTAAATAGTTCGAAACAAAAAAAAAACCTTGTACATACTGTAATAACATGCGAAAGTTTTCCTCCCAGGACCAGCCTTGTAGACCCTTACCACCATGCGAAGCATCACCCCGCCGGGTTCATTTTTAACAAGGGGTGAATGTGGTAGTATGCATTAGGGGTCATGTGGGACTGTGAAGCCGTGATGTCATTGGCTGACAGATCCCGGGTCCTGGTTGGACGTTGACCTCTAGCTCCGCCCTGAAGGCGGAGTATAAGTACCAGGAGTCCTCCCCCGCAGGCAGTCTACTACTGAACTGCGGGGGAACAGTCACGCTTAATAAAGCCTCATTGACTTCACTCTATTCGTCTCTCGGAGTCTTTGTGCGCTACAAGGTGGAGAGCTCGATTCTCCACCGCAAGATTTTATCATTTTTGATCTTGCCCCGCTGCGTGTTATTGAACATGAAGGCTACCGACCATTGGTCCCTAAGGAGAGTGAATCTCTTACCGGCCAGGTAATGCCTCCAATGCCGCACAGCTTCAACGATAGCTTGGGCCTCCTTTTCGACAGATGAGTGTCGAATTCCAGAGGCATGAAGAGTGCGGGAAAAAAATGCCACGGGTCTGTCTGCCTGGTTTAGAGTGGCGGCAAGGGCGACGCCTGAAGCGTCGCTTTCTACTTGGAAAGGCAGTGACTCGTCCACTGCGCGCACCCGGCCTTGGCGATGTCTGCTCTGATGCGGGCGAAAGCATGTTGTGCCTCGGCCACAAGGGGGAATTGGGTGGACTGAATGGGTGGGCGGGCCTTGTCCGCATAGTTTGGGACCCACTGAGCGTAGTAGGAAAAGAACCCTAGACAGCATTTGAGGGCCTTGGGGCAGTGGGGGAGGGGAAGTTACATGAGGGGGCGCATGCGGTCGGGCTCGGGCCCGAGAAGTCCGTTTTGGACTATATAGCCGAGAATGGCTAACCGGGTCGTGCTGAACACACACTTCTCTTTGTTACAGGTCAGGTTGAGAAGAGTGGCAGTGCGGAGGAATTTATCAAGGTTGGCATCGTGGTCCTGCTGGTCATGGCCGCAGATGGTGACATTATCGAAGTACGGAAAGGTGGCCCGCAAACCGTACTGGTCGACCATTCGGTCCATCTCTCTTTGGAAGACCGAGACCCCATTTGTGACACCGAAAGGGACGCTAAGGAAGTGGTAGAGGCGACCGTCCGCCTCGAAGGCAGTGTATGGCCAGTCCGACTTCCAGATGGGGAGCTGGTGGTAGGCGGATTTCAGGTCAATTGTTGAGAAGACCCTATACTGCGCAATCTGATTGACCATATCAGATATGCGTGGGAGGGGGTACGCGTCGAGCTGCATGTACCGATTGATGGTCTGGCTGTAGTCCACGACCATCCTGTGTTTCTCCCCAGTTTTAACCACTGCCACTTGGGCTCTCCAGGGGCTGTTGCTGGCCTTGATAATACCCTCCTTAAGCAGCCGCTGGACTTCGGACCTGACGAAGGTCTTGTCCTGGGTGCTGTACCGTCTGCTCCCAGTGGCAATGGGCTTGCAATCCGCAGTTAGATGGCAAAAAGGGAGAGGGGATCGACCTTGAGGGTCGCGAGGCCGCAAACGGTAAGGGGGGGTAAGGGCCCGCCGAATTTGAGGGTGAGGCTCTGGAGGTTGCACTGGAAGTCCAGGCCCAACAGAAGTGCAGCGCAGAGATTAGGAAGGACATAGAGAAGGAAGTTACGAAATTCTACTCCCTGAACCGTGAGGGTGACTGTACAAAAGCCTCGGATCGGGATGGAGCGGGATCCGGAGGCTAGGGAGATCCTTTGATTGGCAGGGTGGACCGCGAGGGA
This sequence comes from Scyliorhinus torazame, assembly GCF_047496885.1. Lineage (NCBI taxonomy): Eukaryota > Metazoa > Chordata > Chondrichthyes > Carcharhiniformes > Scyliorhinidae > Scyliorhinus > Scyliorhinus torazame. Next base: position 157,824,473 of record NC_092721.1, on the reverse strand, counting down.
GCAGCGCCTTACCGTATCTGGGTGAACAAGCTTTCAGTGCTCCCGGAGTCCAGCAGGCACGAGGTCGCGTGGCCATTGATTTTAACCGTCCTCGACGCGGTGCCCAGTTTGTGCGGGCGAAATTGGTCCAGCGTCATCGAAGCGAGCTGCGGGTAGCCATCGGATGCTTCGGGTGGTGAGCGTCGGTTTCGATGTCGGGATGTCCGGAGACCCTGTGGGGGACAAGATGGCGGCGCCCATGGTGCGCACATTGCGGGGTTGGGAGAAGATGGCGGCGCCCATGGAGCGCATGTGGCCGAAGGGGGACAAGATGGCGGCGCCCATTGGTCGCACATGGACACGGGAGGAGAAGATGGCGGCTCCCATTGTGCGTCTGGCGTGGGGGAGGGGGCGATAGCGGGCGCAATCGCAGCGACTGCGCGGGCCTGGCACACCGCCGCAAAGTGGCCCTTTTTACTGCAGGCTTTACAAACTGCAGTGCGGGCCAGGCAGTATTGGCGGGGGTGCTTCTGCTGACCGCAGAAGTAGCAGCGGGTACCCCGGGGTGCGCGGATCGGTGTGCGGCGCAGGCGTATTGGGAAGGCAGGGCCCTGGCTGAGGAGGTTGTTGGCAGGGTCCAGGAGGGGTAGGAAGGCGTAGAAGGCTGGGCAGCGCGGCGGGAGGGGTACGATTGTACGTTACGGGATGCGACCGTCATGGAGAGCGCCAAGGTTTTCGTCTCCTCCAGTTCGAGCGTGGCCCCTTCCAGTAATCGTTCTCGGATGCGGTCCGACGCAATCCCCGTCACGAAGGCATCGCGCATGAGGAGATTCGCGTGTTCGGCGGCCGTAACAGCCTGACAGTCACAGTCCCGGACAAGTGGAATTAGGGCCCGCCAGAAGTCTTCGATGGACTCACCAGGTAGTTGCGCGCAGGTGGTGAGTACATGCCTGGCGAAGAGCGTGTTCGCCTTCTGCGCGTAGTGTTCCTTAAGGAGTTCCATTGCTTTTGTGTAATTCGAGGCGTCTTGGATCAACGGGAACACGCTGGAGCTCAGTCTGGAGTACAGGACGTTTATCTTCTGAGCCTCCGTTGGCTCGGGGTCCGCAGCCTTGATGTAGGCCTCAAAACATGCAAGCCAGTGAGTAAAGTCTTTTCTGGCGTTGGGCAAGTGCGGATCCAGCTGCAGGCGATCGGGCTTAATTCTGATATCCATTCTGTGGAAACTCTGACTGTAATAAATTGATGCACGATTAATTGCACAAAGACTAAAGTTGGGTACAACTGTGGCTTTATTACAGTCAGATGCGTGGCCTCCTGCTGCAGCTGGCGAAATGGCAGGGCACTGGAGGTCATGCATATTTATACAGTTCTCCGTGGGCGGAGCCAGCCGGCAGGAGCTACCGGCGAACCTGTAGTGCAGGTCCTACCTCACATCTCCTATTACAGCGGTTCACCACAATACTGTCCTCTTATTTAGCAGAATAGCTATCCCTTTAGCTCTCATTCCGTAGCAGGAATGGTAGATCTGTCCCACCCAGCCCTTCCTTACCATTAGTTAGTCCTTCTCCCTCGGGTGTGTCTCTTGGAGGAAGATTATGTCGGCCTTCATGCTTTTCAGGTGGGTGAAGATTCTGGATCTTTCCATTGGGCTGTTAAGTCCCCTGACATTCCAGGTGATTATTCCGATGGGGATTTCTGTCCCCCCCCCCCCCCCCCCCCCCCCCCCCCCCATCCGGCAGGATCAACCATACTTACCTTGTGGATGCACCCCTGCACTCCGGAGTTTGCCTTTGTTTCTTCCCCGTTCACCTTCCTCCCTTATCCCTATTGTTGTCCTCCCCCTGTTTCCCTCCCCCCTTACCCTCCTAATTATCCCCCATTTGTGATGTTCACCCCCCTGTCGCCAGGTAGTCTCTCCCCGGCAGGTGATGCATCTGCACCTCCCCCCCTTCAGTCGTACCTCCTGGCACTAGCTTTCCCCTTCGTGTGGTGGCCCCCCTCCTGGGGTCGGCCTAAGCCTCCCCTTCGCCAGCTATCTTCTCTCTCTCTCTCTGTCTCTCTCTCTCTTCCTCCTCCTCAACCTCTCCTGTGTCTGCAGTCTTCGCCTCCAGCTTTCTGTGTTTTAGCTCCCATATTCAGCTCGAGGCAATACATCCCGCGCAAATAGTCTTTTCAACATTCCTTCAGGGTGTCTGCCTTATCGTTGACTCTGCTGCCATCCCATAGTGCTAGCTATGAAGAAAGGTTGAGTAGATTAGGATTGTTTTCGTTGGAAAGACGGAGGTTGAGGGGGGACCTGATTGAGGTCCACAAAATTATGAGAGGTATGGACAGGGTGGATAGCAACAAGCTTTTTCCAAGAGTGGGGGTGTCAATTACAAGGGGTCACGATTTCAAGGTGAGAGGGGGAAAGTTTAAGGGAGATGTGCGTGGAAAGTTTTTTACGCAGAGGGTGGTGGGTGCCTGGAACGCTTTGCCAGCGCAGGCGGTAGAGGCGGGCATGATAGCATCATTCAAGATGCATCTAGACAGATAGATGAACGGGTGGGGAACAGAGGGAAGTAGATCCTTGGAAAATAAGCGACAGGTTGAGATAAAGGATCTGGATCAGCGCAGGCTGGGAGGGCCGAAGGGCCTGTGTGGTATTATAGGTATTACGGTACCTGAGAGGCTAAAGCACCATTGGTGGAAACTGTATGCTTGCTATTGGCTAGAGTGTATAATAGCTCCTCCCTGAAAGGCGGGTATAAGAACCCGTGCCACCCCAGCAGCCCTTATTCTGTACCTGAGATGCTGGGGGAAACATCTAGCTTATTAAAGCCTTCAGTTGGACTACAACCTTGCTTTAGTGGTCATTGATCGTGCATCAATTTAATAAGCTAGATTTTTAAGAAGAAAGGATGGAGCTCCGAATCAAGCCGGAGTGTCTGCAACTTAGCCCCCACGCGGCGAACTCAGCGGCAATCTTTAAGCACTGGCTGGAGTGCTTTAAAGGGTATCTCGAGACGGACGAAAACGCACCCACGGGAGAGCAGAAACTGCACGTCCTGCACTCAAGGGTGAGCCCGGAGATTTACACCCTCATCGAGGAAGCGGAAGACTTTGATGCAGCAATTGAGCTGCTAAAAGGACACTATATTCGCCCGGTAAACCAGGTCTACGCCCGGCACCTGCTTGCAACAAGGCGAAAAACCCATGGGGAATCGCTGGAGGAATTCTACCGCACACTCCTGGTGCTGGGACGAAGCTGCGGCTGCCCGCAAGTTTCGGCGGGCGAACACACGGAACTCTTAGTCCGGGACGCTTTTGTGGCAGGTATGCTTTCGTCACAAATCCGCCAGCGCCTGTTAGAGAAGGACACCCTGGGTCTCAGGGAGGCACGGGCCCTTGCAGGTTCCCTGGACGTGGCCTCCAGGAACGCCCACGCCTACGTTCCCGACCGCGCAGCAGCCCCCTGGGCAGCGTGGAACCCCGCAGCGGCCGACCCGGAGACTTCCCCCGTTCCCCCACAGGCCTGCGCTGCAAGGCAGCCTGGCAACCCCGAGGGGCCCCGCTGCTACTTTTGCGGGCAGGCCAAGCACCCCCGCCAGCGCTGCCCGGCCCGCGCATCCATCTGCAAGGGATGCGGCAAAAAGGGCCATTTCGTCGGGGTATGTCAGGCCCGAGCGGTGGCCGCGGTCTCCAGCAGTGAATGCAGACCGCCACCACAAACCTCTCCAGAGGTCCCGTGTGGCCAGCGGTCGCCGCCACCTCCATATCCCAGGGCCATGTGTGGACCCCGGGCGCCGCCATCTTGTTCTGCGGACGCCACGCTTGAGGGATGGGCGCCGCCATTTTATGCACCCCCGGCCATGTGCGACCAATGGAAGACGCCATCTTGGATGAACCCCCAGGACCCCAGCTCGGCCGACCACACACTGCCTGAACAGAATTCCCAACTACTGCGATTGGCCTTGGTGACTCTGGATCAGTCTTGACCTCGAACACTCTCAACCGCTACGACGACCGTTTTCATCAACGGGCACGAGACGTCCTGCCTAATTGACTCTGGGAGCACGGAGAGCTTCATACACCCCGACACAGTAAGGCGCTGTTCCCTCCTCATCCACCCTGTTAATCAAAAAATCTCACTGGCCTCCGGTTCCCACTCGGTGGAGATAAAGGGGTTTTGTGTAGCAAACCTCACAGTCCAGGGAAGGGAGTTCAAAAATTTCCGTCTCTACGTCCTTCCCCACCTCTGCGCGGCTATACTCCCGGGTTTAGACTTCCAGTGTAACCTTCAAAGTCTGATCTTCCAATTTGGCAGCCCTATACCCCCCTTACTATCTGCGGCCTCGCGACCCTTAAGGTCGACCCGCCTTCCCTGTTTGCGAACCTCACCTCGGATTGCAAACCCGTCGCCACCAGGAGCAGACACTACAGTGCCCAGGACCGGATCTTTATTAGGTCAGAGGTCCAAAGGCTACTGAGGGAAGGAGTCATTGAAGCCAGTAACAGCCCCTCGAGAGCTCAAGTAGTGGTGGTAAAGACCGGGGAGAAGCATAGGATGGTCATCGACTACAGTCAGACCATCAACAGGTTTACGCAGCTGGACTCGTTCCCTCTCCCCCGCATATCCGATCTGGTAAACAGGATCGCGCATTATAAGGTCTTCTCCACGGTGGATCTCAGGTCCGCCTACCACCAGCTCCCCATCCGCACTAGTGACCGCAAATACACTGCCTTCGAGGCAGACGGGCGGCTCTATCACTTCTACAGTAACTTCATTTGAAGCCTACTTGTGACTATAAGTGATTTTCATTTCATTTCATTAAGGGTTCCCTTTGGTGTCACTAACGGGTTCTCGGTCTTCCAGCGCGAGATGGACCGAATGGTTGACCGGTACGGTTTACGGGCAACATTCCCGTATCTCGATAATGTCACCATCTGCGACACCAACCTCCGAAAATTTCTCCAGACCCTAAAATCCTTAACCTAACACACAATAAGGATAAATGCGTGTTTAGCACCGACCGTCTAGCCATTCTCGGCTACGTAGTGCAGAATGGAGTTATAGGCCCCGACCCTGAATGCATGCGCCTCCTTATGGAGTTCCCCCTCCCTCACTGCTCTAAGGCCCTGAAACGCTGCCTAGTGTTTGTTAGCTACTACACCCAGTGGGTCCCCAACTATGCAGACAAGGCCTGTCCCCTGAGCCAATCCACAGCTTTTCCCCTGTCGATAGAGGCCCGCCAAGCCTTCAGCCGCATCAAAGCAGACATTGCAAAGGCCACGATGCACGCCATCGCCGAGTCCCTCCCCTTCCAGGTCGAGAGCGATGCGTCTGACGTAGCTCTGGTGGCCACCCCCAACCAAGCGAGCAGGCCCGTGGCCTTCTTCTCCCGTACCCTCCATGCTTCCGAAATCCGCTACTCCTCAGTCGAAAAGGTGGCCCAGGCTATAGTAGAAGCTGTGCGACATTGGAGCCATTACCTGGCCGGCAGGAGATTCACTCTCCTCACTGACCAACGGTCGGTTGCTTTCATGTTCGATAATGCACAGCGGGGCAAGATAAAAAACGACAAGATCTTGCGGGGCAGGATTGAACTCTCCACCTACAACTACGAGATCTTGTATCGTCCCGGGAAGCTAAACGAGCCTCCTGACGCTCTGTCCCGCGGCACATGTGCCACCACACAAGTGGACCGCCTCCGAGCCCTCCACGAGGACCTCTGCCACCCGGGGGTCACTCGCTTTTTCCATTTCGTCAAGACCCACAACCTGCTCTACTCCATCGAGGAGGTCAGGACAGCCACCAGGGACTGCCAAATCTGCGCGGAGTGCAAACCGCACTTCTAACGGCCAGAGAGAGCGCACCTGATAAAGGCTTCCCATCCCTTTGAACACCTCAGCATGGACTTCAAAGGCCCCTTCCCCTCCACCGACCGCAACATGTACTTCCTGAGCGTGATTGACGAGTACTCCCGGTTCCCATTCGCTATCCCCTGCCCAGACATAACCGCCACCACCGTCATCAAGGCCCTCCATAGCATCTTTGCACTGTTCGGGTTCCCCGCTTACATACACAGTGATAGGGGGTCCTCCTTTATGAGCGACGAACTGCGTCAATTCCTGCTCAGCAAGGGCATCGCCTCGAGCAGGACGACCAGTTACAACCTCCGGGGTAACGGACAGGTAGAGAGGGAGAACAGAACAGTCTGGAAGACCGTTCTACTGGCCCTACGGTTCAGGAATCTCCCAGTCTCCCGCTGTCAAGAAGCCCTCCCGGTGTCCTCCACTCCATCCAGTCACTACTTTGTACAACCACCAATCAGACACCTCACGAACGCCTCCTTGTCTTCCCTAGGAAGTCCTCCTCTGGAACCTCGCTCCCGACCTGGCTGGTAGCACCCGGACCCATCCTGCTCCGAAAACACGTGTGGGCGCACAAGTCGGACCCGTTGGCCGAGAGGGTCCATCTGCTCCATGCTAATCCCCAGGACGCCTACGTGGTGTACCCCGACGGCCAACAAGATACGGTCTCCCTACGGGACCTGGCGCCTGCCGGAATTCCACACACATTCCAGCCACCAGTACCACCCTCCCCTCCACCGCAGCACCTTACAGGAGGATCGGTCCTTCCGCCGTCCCCGTCTAGGCCCCCCCATCCACCGATGCCCCCCGCAGGTACTCCCTTCCCAGGTCAGCCGTTTTCCCTACCAGCGCCGTCTAGGGGTGACGAAGCTGCCATGGAGATCGAAGCCACGCTCCCGGAGTCACAGACGCCCGATCCTCCACCGGAGTCACCATCGAGGCTCCGACGATCACAGAGAACGACCAGGGCCCCCAATCAACTGATTGCTTCATTTTAACTGGAATCTGTAAATATAAACCACCAAATGTACATAGCTATCAGAATTGTAAATAGTTACTAAACACTGTACGGAGGTATTACGGTACCTCCATAACTAATTATACCATGTTATGTTTTGTAGTTTCTGGCCACCACCCCCGCTGGACTTTTTTTAAACAGGGGGTGAATGTGGTATTATAGGTATTACGGTACCTGAGAGGCTAAAGCACCATTGGTAGAACCTGTATGCTTGCTATTGGCTAGAGTGTATAATAGCTCCGCCCTGATAGGCGGGGTATAAGAACCCGTGCCACCCCAGCAGCCCTCATTCTGTACCTGAGCTGCTGGGGGAAACATCTAGCTTATTAAAGCCTTCAGTTGGACTACAACCTCGCTTTAGTGGTCATTGATCGTGCATCAGCCTGTTCCTGTGCTGAAATTTTCTTTGTTCTTTGTTTGTGTTCTTGGATTAATTTGTCCACATTCGCAGGGACAGTGAAGGAGTGTTCCCTGCCTGAAAGATGACTGACAGTTTAGCTGGATATAGCATCCTGAACATAACCCGCTTTTGTACAGGGCCGCCTTTGCTTTATTGAATTCAGCCCGGTCTTGGCCAGGTTTGCCCCAATGTCCTGGTATATCCAATTCAGGTGTCCTTCCCAATTGCAGGGTTTGTCTGCCTGGCCCAATGCAGGATTTTTTTCCCCGTATTGGTACCAGTACAGCTTGGCGATTGTGGCCCTCGGCTGCTCCCTGGCCCTGGGTTTTGGCCGGAGTAACCTGTGGACTCTGTATCTCTGGCGGCTTGGGGAAGCTGCCTCTCTGCACCAGATATCCCAGCATCTGTCACCTTGTGTGACCGCCATCTCCTCTGCTCGTTTCCCCAGGCTTTTGCCACTTTTTGTCTCTTTTCGACCCCTGGCGTTGCTGCTGTTCAGCATCCATCTCTTGTTCCGTTTTATTTGAAGAAAGTGAGGGGATGTTTTTTTTCCTCAATTCTGGCAGTCTATTCGCGATTAAAGGAACCTAAATTCAAATTCTCAGGAGGGGAGCCACCTTTTGTGTGTCTGCTCAGCACATCCCCGTCACCGGAACATTTTCCTACTTGCTGGAGTTGATGTTGAATCCCTCTGGCTCTCCATCTCTCTTCCATGGTTATCTGTCGCTTTTTAGTTCAGCCCCTCTTCTGTCTTTGTGTAGCATCGTGAGAGCTCATTTAATGTTAGAGATGGTGGATAAATGTTGTCAGTAAATTAATCACTGTCAAATTCTTATATCTATTTTAATTTGCAGTAAATTTACCAGCATGCAAGAAATTAAACGTTGGCCATGCAAGTCTTGTGGAACATAAACCACAATATTCTCGGTGCCGGAAAACATACTGGCTGAAAGGGCTTCTGGAATCTCAGAAAGTAATCATTTTTGCGAGGTTTGAATTTAGACTTGTGACCTAGCCCATCTCTGGATCTTTGTTACAGCAAATTTACCTATTTAAGAATGTTGCCTTGCTGACTTTGTGAGCAATTCTTTTTTGCAATAGGCTGGTGTGCACAATCACAGGAAGGGAGAGGGGGCTGTTTCACCCAGCATCGTATTGGTGTTTATTTACTGGACCCAACAGTGTCTTTGTCCGGCCCTGTCCCCATAGCTCTCTGCATATTTTACACCCTCCTCCACATACACTATAAGTCTTCATCCATTTCCCTTTTGTTGTAGCTATTAGACGATAAATGGACCATAAGACGTGAGAGCAGAAGTAGGCCATTCACCCTATCAAGTCTGCTCCGCCGTTTAATGAGATGATAATTGATCTGATATGATAATCCTCAACTCCACTTTCCCACCTTACCCCCATAAACCTTGATTCCCTTACAGATTAAAAAGCTATCTCAGCCTTGAACATACTGAATGACCCAGCCTCTGGATCCCTCTGTGCTAAAGAATTCCACAGATTTGCTGCCCACTGTCATAAATGGGCGACCTCTTACTCTGAGATTATGCCCTCTGGTCCCAGACTCTGCCAGAAGGGGAAACAACCTCTCAGCTTCTACCCTGTCCAGCGCCCTTGAGAATCCAATCGGCCTCAATAAGGTTGCCTCTTATTTTTCTAAACTGCAACGACACCATCCTGAAATTGGCACAAAACAAAAGTGTGTGTGGTGTGGAGTGGGATCTGATATTGTTAAAAAAATAATGAAACTGGCCTGTTGAAGTGGGTCAGCAGTGTATAAGGGCAGCACGTTAGCACAATGGTTAGCGCTGTTGCTTCACAGCTTCAGGGTGTCAGGTTCGATTCCCGGCTTGGGTCGCTAGCTGAGCGGAGTCTGCACGTTCTCCCCGTGTCTGCGTGGGTTTCCTCCAGGTGCTCCGGTTTCCTCCCACAAGTCCTGAATTGGGTGAATTGGACATTCCGAATTCTCCCTCGATGTACCGGAACAGGCGCTGGAATGTGGCGACTAGGGGATTTTCACAGCAACTTCATTGCAGTGTTAATGTAAGCCTATTTGTGACACCAATAAAGATTATTATTCTATTATATATAATTCAGTTTGACCCGCAGCCCCAGCTTGCTCTGCAGCTTGTACACACAGACAGCTGAGAGGAAGCAGGAAGCGGGCTGCCCACTGGATACAAAACAAAACAGCCGAGCGCCAGAGACAAACTGACAACAAGCCCTGGTCATTTCCTAAGCCGGGGGTTTTGTTTTGAGGAAAGGAGCGTGCGCTTTAACCCGCTCCAGCCTGCGCTGCCATGTCGGCGGAGTCTCTGGCACAGTCATTCCAGAAGCTGAGCCTGCAGCGGAACCGCGGCCGCGACCCTGGCGAAGCTGCCGCCCGGGGGAGGAAGCGCCTGTATCTGCTGAGGGGACTGCCGGGGTCTGGCAAAACCACTCTCGCCAGGTTTGTTTGGGAACTATGTACCGGACCAAACCTTTCCATCACCCCGCCCCAATGATGTGTAAACTTGTCCAATGGACCCCCCATGCCCCGAGCTTCCTGCAGGCTGACCCAGGAGGCAGGCAGCCCAACCTCTGGGGTTTGTTTCACTGCACAGAAGGCGGGGCTCACAATGATCTAAACATTTGTGAAACTTCCAATTGCATTTAAATTTTTTTTTAATGGGGCAAAAAATCCCTGCTGTAATGCTATCCCAATGAAGTGTTGCTGGAGCCCCATTTGTTCTCCAGCCAAGAGGGCAGAATACCCTTTCCTGGTGTGTGGCAAAGCAGTTTGACTTCTGCCTCAGCCCGGCTGCCATTTTGTCGGTCACGCGGGTTCCCTATTTCTGTACATGGAAATCAGCTGTGATCCAATGTGAATTTCACAAGCAGCAAGTGTTGTGATCTGACCCTTCAGACTCCAGATCTGTTCTGCTGGACTGCCATGATGTGGAGGTGCCGGCGTTGGACTGGGGTGAGCACAGTAAGAAGTCTCACAACACCAGGTTCAAGTCCCAACAGGTTTGTTTGGAATCACTAGCTTTCGGAGCGCAGCTCCTTCCTCAGGTGAGTCTGCATTTAGACAGTGGGTAATGTAGCAAAATGCTGCACAGGAACATTAGCAGGCAAATTGTGACCAGGACGCACCAGACATTAGGATACTGATCAAAAGCTCCGACAAAGGTAGGTTTTAAGGAGAGGGGGGTAAAGTGCATTTCAGAGCTTGTGATGGAAAATGTCGAAGGCACAACCCTCAAAAGAAAAGCAAAGGAAATTTGGGGTGTACAAGAGGCCATGATGTTTTGTTGGGTTGTCACTGTCTGTGGCGTGTACTGCTTAGACACCAATAAGCGGCCTTGATGAAGTTACCAATTAGTCTTTATTAACACTACTAAACTACATACATATTAACAGTAGAGGGTACGGGTATAGTTCCCTACGTGTTACAACCGAGCTCTACACTGCTAGGTAGATTATACTACACAAGGCCTAGGTCAGGTGCTGCCTTGCAATTTAGGTGGATTGGCCACCCTAAATTGCTGTACAGGTTTTGGGGTTACAGGAATAGGATGGGGGAATGGGCTGAGTTAGAGTGCCCTTTTAGAGGATTGGTGCAGACTCTATGGGCCGAATGGCCTTCTGCACTTTAGGAATTCCATGGTTCTACCACTGGGTGGTAATGTACTCAATCCCAGATTAACCCTTAATGCACCAGATCCTTCTGCTGAGGAGTGCAAAGTTCTTGGAGGGTTGAAAAGAAATGCGTAGCATCTTTTGTCAGTCTAGATTTTTGTGCTCAAACTGTGGAGTGGGACTTGAGCCAACAACCTTCTGACTCAGAGGAAAGAGTATAACCAACTAAGTCACAGCTGATGTAAATATTGTGATTGTCCTCGAGGACCATAGGCTGCTCTCCATTTTTGAGAGAAAGCTGAGTTTAACCTGAGGGTTGTCACACCTCGGGTGAGAGGCAAGGTTGAGAAGGCAGGGCCTTCGTGGATAACCTCAGTCAGTACGGGAATTGAACCCACACGGTTGGCATCACTCCGCATCACGAACCAGATATCCAGCCAACTGAGCTAACCAACATCCCTCACAGCTGACATACCAAATGTGGTCAGGTAAGTTGTTAAGGTGGTCAAGACTGTATGCTTGGTTTTGTATAGGGGAATTGTAATAAGGGGATTGGATAGAAAATCAAGAAAGCTTTGCTAAGTCATAACATATCATTGGCTGGGCGGCAGCTGGATTATTGGGTACAATTCTGGTCACCACATTTGAAAGATGTCAATGCCTTGGAGAGGTTACAGGATAGGGTGTACCAGGGATGAAGGACTTCAGTTTTGTGGAGAAATTGGAGAAGCTGCGATTGTTCTCCTTAAAACAGTGAAGGTTAAGGGGAGATCTAAAACAGGTAGTACAAGAGGTTTTGATGGGAGCAAATAGGAAGAAACAGCAATTAATTCATAGATTTAAAATAATTGGCAAAGGACTAAAGGGAAAATTGGATTTCTTCATACACGGCATTGCTGGAATTTGCAACACAACCTAAAAGGGAAGTTGAATCAGATTCCTTAGGAACTACCAAAAAGCAACTGAAGATGTAATTGAAAAGGAATAATCTTCTGTTATGTCAAAAATGCCGGAGTGTGGGACAACATTGGACAATTAGCCACAGTTTGAATTATCTTCTTTTGTGCTATAATATTCCATGATTCTAAGTAGCTCTTGTTGCTTTCAACCTAATGTCAGAACCATAAAAATGTAAACATCTTTCATAATGTTCATGGCCACAATTATAGAGAACTGATAGTTGAAATACATTTGAAACCTGTAATTAACAGGAAGGGAAAACAAACAACTTCCAGTTAATAATGAGAGTTAACAATGGAACTTTTTTCTGATGGTTATTCAAAATAATCTATCAGCTAACTCCAATCCGAATCCGGAGGACTGAGCATTTTATAGGGCCTCTGGTCATGAGCAGCAAGCAAAATTTCTCACTGTTTAACTAGTGGATGGGGGAAAAAAACAGGTAACACCTGTTACATAAACCAGACTTTTCACAGCTACTTAGCGGTGATGTGATGAACTTGCGGTGATCATATAGAGCTGGTTTATGAGGTGTTGTCGTGAAAATGAAGAAAGGGAGCAAAGCCTTTTGGCCCAAAAAAGAAAGTGGATTAAACTGGGGAGACTGTGGGACCTGTGCAGGAGCCTCAACTTTGCACTGTCTTTTTTTTTTGAGATTGTCACCTTGACTGATTAGTGCTGTACTGATGTATCTGGTCTGAAATCATCAGTCTAGAAGAAGAGCGCTCAAAATTTGGGACAATGGTATCTTTTGCCAAAATAATGCTTCACAGCTATCTGTTCCCCTAATGCTAGAATCCAAAGCCCCTATCACTGTTGTTTTCTCTACACCCCCCCCCCCCACCCCTCCCCACACACACACAAAAAACTATCTCTCTTCTCCCCACCCTACCCAGCAGTATTCAAAATGGAAAATCGGTGAGAGAGAGATGGACCTGTGCAGTTATTTCGGGTTTGGTAATTGCTGGAAAGCAAAATCATACAAATGAGGCATCAGTACAAGTGGTTTTGTAGACCGTGGTTGATCTTGGGCTTCAACTTCCCTGCCCACTCCCTATATCCCTTAATTCCCTGAGAGACCAAACATCTGCCCATCCCAGCCTCAAATATATTCAATAATGGGGCATCCATAACTCTCTCTGCTGGGGAATTCAAAAGATTCACAACCCTATGAGTGAAGAAATTTCTCCTATTCTCAATCCGAAATGATCAGCCCCTCCCCCCCCCCCCCCCCCCCCCCCTCACCCCCATGTCTTAGATTCCACGAACAATTAAAACAATCTCTGTACCCACACTATCAGAACCCTATATGTGACTCCAGACCCACAGCAATGTAGTTGACTTAACTGCCCCTCAAGGGCAATTAGGGATGGGCAATAAATGCTGGCAAAAGCGGGCGACCCCCAAGTCCCATGAATGAATAAAATATATATTGTACGTTTCAATGAGATTGCCTCGCATTCTTCGAAAAGCCAGAGAAAATAGACCTAGTTTACTCAGCCACTCATAGGACAACTCCTCAATCCCAGGGAACAATTTATTGAATCTTCACTCTTATCACCTCCAGTGGAAGTTTATATTTTCTTAAATATGAAGACACATTTACCCTCTCCACAATTGTGGAGAACAGCATCCAGACTTGTTCTTGGACCAACATTAGTTGTTTTGTAGCCTATCTTCTGATAACCTCATCATTTCCTGAAAGACGTGGCTGTGAGCTTCCTGCTTTATGTATGAGACGTTAGCTGCTCATCATCAGGGTTGGTAAACCAGCCACCATTTAAGTGGTGTGGAAGATACGGCTCCCCACCTGTTGACTAGAACCCTGATGCCCTTGCAGGGCAGGCACCATCTCCGACTGAGCCAGATGGGTGGAAAGACTGACTACATAGGGCCTGAGAGAAAAACTTCCATTCTCAAATCTGATGGATGCAGACTCCATTCTGAGGGTGTAGGAAAATGATTTTCCAAGTGATTAGTTTACATTTATGTAGAGGTTTAGTCTGTCTAATGTCATAGATTGTAGCACAGTGGGCTAAACAGCTGGCTTGTGATGCAGAACAATGCCAGCAGCGCGGGTTCAATTCCCATACCAGCCTCCCCGAACAGACGACTAGGGGCTTTTCACAGTAACTTCATTGAAGCCTACTTGTGACAATAAGCGATTATTATTATTATTATTATTATTATTATTATTATTATTATTAATTGATGTAGGAAGTGGATTTGCAAAGTAGATGATTCTTCTGATGTCTCATTCCACCCCTCCCCATTATTCAATCAGGCAACTAAAAAATCAGTTTCGTGGTGGAGTGATATTGAGTACCGATGATTACTTCATCAGACAAGACGGCTCCTATTTATTTGAGAAGTACTTACTTAATGTAGCTCATGAATGGAACCATGAAAGAGGTGAATACTGAAATTCTTTGTTGTGATATTTAGATTTTTAAAAAATTACATTTGAAAATTGTTGCATCTACTACATTACATCTAACGTATTTATATAATGGATCTCCTTCTAGCCAGAACAGCCATGAGACAAAGGAAGTCTCCAATTATTATAGACAATACCAACATTGAAGCCTGGGAAATGAAACCATATGTGAATATGGTATGATCTAGATTTTCAACTAATTTCTTCAGTCCTTAATATTGTTTGATACAACTAACCAGGTTATTTGAAACAGTTCTTCCAAAAAACTGCTTGATGTTCTTGATTTCCATTGTTCTGTCATAATCTTTTTATTGTTGTTTCCATTTGTGTTTGTATTTGTTGAAACAATTTTTATCCTCATTTGTGGAAGCTTAATTTCTTTTTGATCCCAGCCATGATCTCATTGAATGGCGGGACAGGCTCAAGGGGCCACATGACCCTACTCTTGCTTTTTATAATCGGCAGTTCAAGTCAATCATTTAATTGTTGAACAAAGCTACAGGTTATTATAGCTCTTTTTAATTGGTGCTTTTGATTTAAAAAATAAGGAATATAGCATGATTGATTTCGGCAGGGCAGCGCGGTGGCGCAGTGGTTAGCACTGCTGTCTATGGCGCTGAGGGCCCGGGTTCAATCCCGGCCCGGGTCACTGTCCATGTGGAGTTCGCACATTCTCCCTGTGTCGGCTTGGGTCTCACCCCTACATGTGCAGGGTAGGTGGATTGGCCACGCTAAATCGCCCCTTAATTGGAAAAAATTAATTGGGTACTCTAAATGTACTGATTTTTTTTTTAATGATTTGATTTAGGCAATACTTCAAACAGTTTACATTTTTTAAAAAAACCTGCAAACCACTTTCAAAAAACTAATACTTGATAAAATAGAAGTGTATAACTGCAGAGAGGCAAAACACAAATAGGTCACATATGTTCCTGTAGCTCCCCTTTGCTTAAGAAATCTTAACCAGTCAAGCCTTATGACAACCCATATTTTCTTGTAGAATTACATTCAGACCATGAAGGCAGTAGTACAAATATGTTTTACAACTCTCTATGTTTGCTTCAGTAGTTATTTCCTGGTAATATTTCACTGACAGGTAGGTATCTTGTACTGTAGTGTTAGAAATATCTTGTTACAAAAGACAAAAAAAATCTCTAGCACAGTGGTTAGCATTGTTGCTCCACCAGGGTCCCAGGTTCAATTCCCGCTAGGTCACTGTCAGTGCGGAATCTCCCCGTGTCTGTGTGGGTTTCCTCCGGGTGCTCCGGTTTCATAGAACATAGAACATTACTGCGCAGTACAGGCCCTTCGGCCCTCAATGTTGCGCCGACCTGTGAAACCACTCTAAAGCCCATCTACACTATTCCCTTATCGTCCATATGTCTATCCAATGACCATTTGAATGCCCTTAGTGTTGGCGAGTCTACTACTGTTGCAGGCAGGACATTCCACACCCTTACTACTCTCTGAGTAAAGAACCTACCTCTGACATCTGTCTTATATCTATCTCCCTCAACTTAAAGCTATGTCCCCTCGTGCTAGACATCACCATCCGAGGAAAAAGGCTCTCACTGTCCACCCTATCCAATCCTCTGATCATCTTGTATGCCTCAATTAAGTCACCTCTTAACCTTCTTCTCTCTAACGAAAACAGCCTCAAGTCCCTCAGCCTTTCCTCATAAGATCTTCCCTCCATACCAGGCAACATTCTGGTAAATCTCCTCTGCACCCTTTCCAATGCTTCCACATCCTTCCTATAATGCGGCGACCAGAATTGCACGCAATACTCCAAATGCGGCCGCACCAGAGTTTTGTACAGCTGCAACATGACATCATGGCTCCGAAACTCAATCCCTCTACCAATAAAAGCTAACACACCGTACGCCTTCTTAACAACCCTCTCAACCTGGGTGGCAACTTCCAGGGATCTATGTACATGGACACCGAGATCTCTCTGCTCATCCACACTGCCAAGAATCTTACCATTAGCCCAGTACTCTGTCTTCCTGTTATTCCTTCAAAAATGAATCACCTCACACTTTTCTGCATTAAACTCCATTTGCCACCTCTCAGCCCAGCGCTGCAGCTTATCTATGTCCCTCTGTAACTTGTAACATCCTTCCGCACTGTCCACAACTCCACCGACTTTAGTGTCATCTGCAAATTTACTCACCCATCCTTCTACACCCTCCTTCAGGTCATTTATAAAAATGACAAACAGCAGTGGCCCCAAAACAGATCCTTGTGGTACACCACTAGTAACTGGACTCCAGTCTGAACATTTCCCATCAACCACCACCCTTTGTTTTCTTCCAGCTAGCCAATTTCTGATCCAAACTGCTAAATCACCCTGAATCCCATGCCTCCGTATTTTCTGCAGTAGCCTACCGTGGGGAACCTTATCAAACACTTTACTGAAATCCATATGCACCACATCAACTGCTATACCCTCATCCACCTGTTTGGTCACCTTCTCAAAGAACTCAATAAGGTTTGTGAGGCACGACCTACCCTTCACAAAACCGTGTTGACAATCGCTAATCAAATTATTCCTTTCCAGATGATTATACATCCTATCTCTTATAAACCTTTCCAAGATTTTGCTCACAACAGAAGTAAGGCTCACTGGTCTATAGTTACCGGGGTTGTCTCTACTCCCCTTCTTGAACAAGGGGACAACATTTGCTATCCTCCTGTCTTCTGGCACTACTCCTGTAGACAAAGATGACTTATAGATCAAAGTCAAAGGCTCAGCAATCTCGTCCCTAGCTTCCCAGAGAATCCTAGGATAAATCCCATCCGGCCCAGGGGACTTATCTATTTTTACACTTTCCAGAACTGCTGACACCTCCTCCTTATGAACCTCAAGCCCTTCTAGTCTAGTAGCCTGAATCTCAGTATTCTCCTCGACAACATTGTCTTTTTCCTGTGTGAATACTGACGAAAAATATTCATTTAGCACCTCTCCTATCTCCTCGGACTCCAAGCACAACTTCCCACTACTGTCCTTGACTGGCCCTACTCTTACCCTAGTCATTTGTTTATTCCTGACATATCTATAGAAAGCTTTAGGGTTATCCTTGATCCTACCTGCCAAAGACTTCTCATGTCCCCTCCTGGCTCTTCTTAGCTCTCTCTTCAGGCCCTTCCTAGCTAACTTGTAACTCTCAAGCGTCCTAGCTGAACCTTCATGTCTCATCTTTACATAAGCCTCCATCTTCCTCTTGACAAGTGTTTTGACTGCTTTAGTAAACCACGGTTCCCTTGCTCGACCACTTCCTCCCTGCCTGACAGGTACATACTTATCAAGGACATGCAGTAGCTGTTCCTTGAACAAGCGCCACATTTCCATTGTGCCCATCCCGTGCAGTTTTCCTCTCCATCCAATGCATCCTAAGTCTTGCCTCATCGCATCATAATTGCCTTTCCCCCTGATATAACTCTTGCCCTGCGGTATATACCTATCTCATTCCATCACTAAAGTAAACGTATTCGAATTGTGGTCACTATCACCAAAGTGCTCACCTACCTCCAAATCTAACACCTGTCCTGGTTCATTACCCAGTACCAAATCCAACATGGCCTCGCCTCTCATTGGCCTCTCATTGGCCTATCTACATACTGTGTCAGGAAACCCTCCTGCACACATTGGACAAAAACAGACCCATCTAAAGTACTCGAACTATAGCGTTTCCAGTCAATATTTGGGAAGTTAAAGTCCCCCATAACAACTACCCTGTTGCTTTCGCTCCTATCCAGAATCATCTTTGCAATCCTTTCCTCTACATCTCTGGAACTTTTCGGAGGCCTATAGAAAATCCCTAACAGGGTGACCTCTCCTTTCCTGTTTCTAACCTCAGCCCATACTACCTCAGTAGGCGAGTCCTCATCAAACTTCCTTTCTGCCACCGTAATACTGTCTTTGACTAACAATGCCACCCCTCCCCCTCTTTTTAACCACCTTCCCTGAGCTTACTGAAATATCTAAACCCCGGCACCTGCAACAACCATTCCTGTCCCTGCCCTATCCATGTCTCCGAAATGGCCACAACATCGAAGTCCCAGATACCAACCCATGCCGCAAGTTCACCCACCTTATTCCGGATGCTCCTGGCATTGAAGAAGACACACTTTAAATCACCTTCCTGCTTGCCGGTACACTCCTGCAACTTTGAAACCTCACTCATGGCCTCACTACTCTCAACCTCCTGTATACTGGAGCTACAATTCAGGTTCCCAAGCCCCTGCTGGACTAGTTTAAACCCTCCCGGAGAGCATTAGCAAATTTCCCCCCCAGGATATTGTTACCCCTCTGGTCCAGGTTAGACCATCCCGTTTGTAGCGGTCCCACCGACCCCAGAATGAGCCCCAATTATCCAGAAACCTGAAACCCTCCCTCCTGCACCATCCCTGTAGCCACGTGTTCAACTCCTCTCTCTCCCTATTCCTCGTCTCGCTATCACGTGGCACGGGTAACAACCCAAAGATAATAACTCTTTGTCCTAGATCTAAGTTTCCACCCTAGTTCCCTGAATTCCTGCCTTACATCACTATCCCTTTTCCTACCTATGTCGTTGGTACCTATGTGGACCACGACTTGGGGCTGCTCCCCTTCCCCCTTAAGGATCCCGAAAACACGATCCTCCCACAGGTCCCGAAAGACGTGCTTGTTAGGTAATTTGGACATTCTGAATTCTCCCTCTGTGTACCCGAACAGGCGCCGGAGTGTGGCGACTAGGGGATTTTCACAGTAACTTCATTGCAATGTTAATGTAAACCTACTTGAGACACTAATAAAGATTATCATTATTATTAAACCTATGTTCTTTGGTCAAATTGATTTTCATGGAGTTTCCAAAGATAACTAGGCAAAGAGTCTTTGATTTTAGATGGAATGACTCTAAAATAAAGTATTCGATTAGCTCTCCGCATTTTTAAACTTTCAATTACTAATTTGTCATCAACAGGCACGAGAGAACGGTTATGAAGTGACATTCCAAGAACCAGATACTTCCTGGAAGTTTGACATTGGAAATTTAACCAGGTTTATATAAATCTTCTAATTGCTTCATCTTTGAGAATGACACTTGTGTAGTGAAAATAGTGTAACCTCTGGTGGTGTGTATGATTGAAAGAGAGAAATGTAATGATAATCATAGTCAAAGTGTCTTCCAATGAACCTCAAAGCCTATTTTTGAAACAGAAATGCTTAGAAGTTTAAAAAGCGATAAACAGGCCATGTGGCCCAATCTTCCATATCAGCAAATAGTCTCTAATTCCATTTATTTGTTGATCCCATATGCTTTTATGCTTTATCCTTCATCCACCTATCCAATCAGTCTTGAATATTGTCCAATCAGTCTTGAATATTGTCCAATGCCTCACAGTCCCCCTCCATGTAAACAAGTTTCTCTTGCTTTTTCCGAATCTCTACATTTTAATCTTGAATCTATGACTTATTGTTCTAAATTCCTGAACTACTGAAACCAGTCTGCTTCTAGCTGTCATGCCCCTTTCTTTCATTACTTTAAGCACTTCTATAGAACTGTCCTATCAGCTATTCTAACAAGGAAAGCCCCAGCTTGTAAAACCTGTTTTCATATTTTCTCATATGTGGTAAGCATTAGCATGAATCTGTGTACTTACTATCCATCGGTGAGAATGACATTTGTGTTGTGAAAATAATGCAACCTCTAGTAGCTTGTAAAGGGAAAAGGGTAATGGTAATCATAGTTAAAGGTGTCTTTCATTGAACCTCATAACCTTTGACAGAAAGAAATGCGTAGAAGTTTAAAAAACAGTAAACAGACCATTCTTCCATTTCCATTTCAATTAGTTTATAACCTATTTATTTACCTATGGCATCCTGAAACCACTAATTGTTTTCTTTATTAATTGAATAGCCTTACTTTTCACTGCTGCAGTTTAAAAAAGATTCCATTCTTGTTTTATAACCCTGTATGTTAATTTATCCTCAGCTGGCTCACTCTAGTATTTGACACTAACTTTTTCCCTTTCTAGTTGGTGGGTTGGTTACTACTGCAAAGCTGCTATTAGCTTGTCTACCTCAGCTATTTTGTTACACACACCCAGATCTCACAACATCTCTGCGCTCCTTTAGAATTCCAAAATAGGAATTTTAATAGTATCAAATCTAACAAAAACGAAAGGAACAGAATGCCGAGGTCGAGGTAGATTCGGCTGAATGAGTGACTAGGATGGTTAATGGAATCAGGCAGTCAAACAACTCCTCATTTCTGGAATCAAGGTTTGTGGCCAAGGTAGGATTGACGTTTACGTAGAGGAACAGAGCTCTTTTTCAGAATTTTGTAATATTGGGCTAATGTTCCATTAGCCGAGCATGCTAAGACCTACGGCTCAAACGGTCACTGACTTCTCTCCAAAGTGCTTCAGTCAGTGGTGCTTAATTAATAATACTGTGTGTCCAACCTGGCAATGATAGTGGCCCTGCCCATGCAATTTTAGATGGAATCAGTGCCCTTCAATCAGCGATCTCAGGACTGCTTTGTTAGTTGAATGGTGCTTGCTCAGAACTGCCAGCTGAGACAATGCTGTGTCTCCACACGATTTGTGAAGTGGCCTGTGAATAGGCTCATCGAAACAAATGGAGGACACTCTCTGTATGTTACCAGTCCTAAACAGCGTTTAGCCCTTCTTATCTTTCCTCGCCACAATTAAAAAGTATCGTCGACGGGTGTCCAGTGATGGTGATATGCTGAGCAGACGCACATCAGGTGGCTCTCCTCCTGAACATAGCCAAATAGGCACTTTTAGTCACAATTAGCCGGAAAATTCGGTCTTATCTCACCCGCAATTAAGAAAGGGAAAGGACAGAATCATCATGGCAGCAAACGGGGAGCTTGAGAGGCCGCAGAGATGGCAGGAGCGGAGAGAAAGGCCATGAGCAGCGGGTGGACGGGTCGGCGGACTCAAGAGACAAGGGGTGCCCCCCCCCCCCAACACACACACACCCAACCTGGAGACGGATGGAAGACGGGCCTGACGAAGGAACTGACGGCGATGAGGGAGGCAATAAAAGTGGAAATCAAGGTGGCAATGACGGAGGTGTTGGTCACCATGCAGACGGGAATCGATAGACTGGGGAAGAAGTTGGAAGGTCAGGGGAAGACTACCCTCGATCTGGAAAAGGCGTTGACGGACCTGAGCGACAGGATTGTCGAAATCAAAAGGTTGGTGGCGACCCAGGGGAGCTTGAAGGGGAAACTTGAGGACCAGGATCATGGGCCTACCAGAGGGGATCGAGGACAGGGACCTGCCGGCTATGTGGCCCCGATGCTGGGAAACCTAGTCGGAGGGACAGCTTCCCCAATCCATCGGAGAAGGACAGAGCACACACATCGCTCCGATCAAAGCCCAAAGCGGGGAAACAACCAAGGGTGATAATTGCAAAACTGCATTGTTACCAGGATCGTGAGAGGATCCTGCAGTGGGCAAGGCAGACGAAGGCGAACAGCTGGGAAGGACATAGAATCCGGTGTCTACCAGGACATTGGGGCAGACCTGGCAAAAAAGCAGGGCTGAATTCCACCAGGCGAAAGCGGCCCTGTATAGGAGCAGAGTGAAATTTGAATTGTTGTTCCCAGCCAGGCTCTGGGTCACATTCCAAAACAAGGAACATTATTTCAACACCCCAGCCGAGGCGGCCAGGTTTGTTCGGATGAATATGACCTGGACAATGGGCAGGCAAGGCAGCGCTGAGAGCGCAGAGGACGCAGGGGAGAAAGAGAGCTATGATGGGCGCATACTGTGTTTGTGCGGGACTGTACTGCCTCGCTTTGAACAGAAATGTCAGACTACAGGGAAGGGGCGAGGGCAGCGGAGCACAGGACAGAGTGAGGAAGAGACGGAGGGGACAGATATTTAGCAGGCATGGGAAAGGGGTAAGATCAGCCCCGGGAGGGGAGCCACGTCACTAGCAGGGAAGCTAGCGTTAGGAAGAACTAAAGCAAGGGGGAAGATTGGGGGGGGACGGGGTGGGGGGGGACACAGTGACCCAAGGCAAGAATCAAACCCGGGTCCCTGGCACTGTGAAGTGGTGCCAATCGGCACCGGAGTCACCAATAAGGTTGCCAATTAATAATGATGCTCTTTAAAGTCGCCAGGTATCAAATGATACAACCACAAGGCTTTACCGGATATCGATCAAAGGACCACGCAACCAGTTAGTCAGTTCAAGTTCACAGATGGTTTATTTACACACAAGGATTACTTCGACATGCAACACAAAACACTACAAGTT
This sequence comes from Scyliorhinus torazame, assembly GCF_047496885.1. NCBI lineage: Eukaryota > Metazoa > Chordata > Chondrichthyes > Carcharhiniformes > Scyliorhinidae > Scyliorhinus > Scyliorhinus torazame. Next base: position 157,801,909 of record NC_092721.1, on the reverse strand, counting down.
AAACTACACCTGACAACTCCAGTAACCAATACTTAACTTCAGGGCAACCGGCTCTTTGCAGATGGACAAGGCCTTTGTCCGGATCTTGCGTGGCTGGGTGGAAGAAGTGGCTCTGTTTCTGCTGGGCTCATCCGTCTGGTAGCGATCGTTGGTCTTGAACTTGATTTTTTGGTCGTTATGCTGCACTTGGGTTGGCATAGGCCGGATCCAAGAGAGACCGAGCACATGGCTGTGTCTCTTCTTATCCCGCTGGGATTTCATGCTCTTTGGGGCGGTCCTTAACTTGGACCCAATAATTCGACAGACTTTGATCACTGTCTTCGATTTTGGCCAATAAAGGGGCGGGTGCCTTGATGGCTGGGCGTGTCCTTAGCGGTCATTGACCTTGGCTGTTTGGGCTCCCTGAGTAAAGGGAGTGGTGCCGATTAGTCTGTAACTGTATCGGTTACCTGAGTACAGTCCTTTTGTTCTGGGGAAATGGGCCATTAGAATGCAAACGAGCGGGGGTTTCGATAGCGTCTAGCTATCTGGGTTGCAAATACACACACAAGCTCTGAGTGCGTCGTGTGTCTGAGTCCTGGGTTGGCCATAATTCCCATGGTGCTTTGCAAGTGGCCACCTGAGATGGCTACAGAAGCAACAGTGCTAAACACTGTGCTACCTTGCCGCCCCTCACTGTGCTACCATGCCGCCCCCCACTCTGCTACTGTGCCGCCCCAGCAGGTAATTTGCAGGTTGAAGGAACAAGATGGCGCTGCAAGCAGCAATCTTGGAGGGTCCCTAAACAAAGGGAGACCCAGAGTGCAGGGGCGCACCCATGTGGCGTACACACAATTGGCGGCCATGTTGGACAAAGGGACACCCTCCGAAGTGCAGGGGCCCGGTGTCATGGTGAGAACGGTGACCGTGGCCATTTTGGATCGCCCGCTTTTGGATGGCCCGCTGACAAAGGGAAACCCTGGAGTGCAAGGGCGCGTCCACCAGGTAAGTATGGGTGATCCCACTGGAATTGTGTCAAAAAAACCCACCAGGATTATCATCTGGAACGTCAGGGACTTAATGGCCCAGTTAAAAGATCCAGAGTCTTTGCCCATTTGAGAAGTTTGAAAGCCAACATAGTTGCCCTTCAAGAGACAAACCTGAGAGAGACCGACTGTGGGTAAGAAAGGGCTAGATGGGACAGACATATCACTCATGTTACGGGACCAGAGCTAGGGGGGGTAGTTATCATGATTAGCAAGAAGATGATGTTTACAGCGACAAGGATGGTCACCGGCACAGGGGGACGGTATGTCATGGTCAGCGGTTTCCTGGACGGTACGTCATGGTCAGCGGTGTCCTGGACGGTGCACTGGTAGTCCTGGTAAATGTGTACGCACCCAACTGGGATAACACGGATTTCATAAAGAAGACCATGGCGGAAATCCCCAACACCGACACACCGACCGATCAGGGGAGGGACTTTGATTGTGCACAGGACCCTTGACAGACTGATCAAACCCCAGTATGGGGAAAAAGACAGGCAGGGCTAGGGAATTGGGAGTATTTATGGGGCAGTGGACTCATGGCGGTTCCTACAGCCTAGTAAAAAGGGTGCACATCCTGGGCAACAAGGTGGAGCAGTGGTTAGCACTGTTGCCTCAAGGCACCAAGGATTCGGGTTCGATCCCAGCCCCAGGCCACTGTTCGTGTGGTGTTTGCACATTCTCACCCCCACAATCCCAAAAGATGTGTAGGGTAGGTGAATTACTCCTTAATTGGAATAAAATGAATTGGGTGCTTAAAATTTATTTAAAAAGAAAAGAAAAGGGTGCACAAGGCATACACCCATATCGACTTCTTTGCAGTGGGGAAATCGGTGCTTCCAGACATAGTAAGAGCGGAATACTCCGCAATAGTCATCTCCGACCACGCTCCACATTACATGTATGTGAGGTTGGAGACGGGCCGTGCCCAACACACTGCATGGAGGTTGGACACGGACCCCCTGGCCGACAAGGTCTTCTGCCAGAAAACATCACAGGCCATAGACGAGTACATCACTAACAACCAGAATGGGGAGTCTCACCTTCCACCTTCTGGGAGGCACTAAAGGCGATGATCTAGGGGAGAGATTATAGCCTACAAGACACGTAGAGACAGGGAAGAGAGGGAGGCCAGGTAGCAACTGATTGACTACATCCGGATTGGATTGGATTTGTTTATTGTCACGTGTACCAATGTACAGTGAAAAGTATTTTTCTGCGAGCAGCTCAACAGATCATTAAGTACATGAAAAGAAACCGGGAGGTCGACAGAAGATACTCCTGAGGCCCCGACTGTAGAGCTTCTGGCGGAGAGGAAAGAGCCACAAATGGACTTTAACCTGCTATCCACCAGGAAAGCAGTGCACCGACTCCACCAGGGGGACCTTTTATGAATACGGAGACAAAGCTAGCCGCCTGTTGGCTCACTAGCTGAAAAAGCAGGCAGCCAAGAGGGAGGTAGCCCAGGTAAAGGATAGCAGAGACGGACTGGTAGCCAAACCAGCAAAGGTCAACCAAGCATTTGTGGCCTTCTGCCGGGGACTGTAGATCCCTGAGCCTCCCCGGACGGGGCATGCCAGTCGTGGGGGATGATAGGCAGAGGGAGCTGGGTGCACCAATAGGACAGGGTGAGGTCATGGAGAGCATCAACTCCACACAGGCGGGGGAACTTCTATAAACAATTCGCACCAGCTCTGGCTAGTAGCACAGTGGTTAGCACAGTTCCTTCACAGCTCCAAGGTCCCAGGTGCGATTCCCGGCTTGGGTCACTGTCTGTGCGGAGTCTGCACGTTCTCCCCTTGTGTGCGTGGGTTTCCTCCGGGTGTTCCGGTTTCCTCCCACAGTCCAAAGATGTGCAGGTTAGGTGGACTGGCCATGATAAATTGCCCTTAGTGTTCAAAAAAAGGTTGGGTGGGGTTATTGGGTTACAGGGTGGGTGGAGGTGTGGGCTTGAGTAGGGTGCTCTTTCCAAGGGCCGGTGCAGACTGAATGGGTCAAATAGCCTCCTTCTGCACTGTAAATTCTATTCTATTCTGTGGCCCCACACCTATGGGAAATGTTCGCAGACTCGCTAGCAAGGGGCACCCTGCGTCCTGCACTAACACAGGCCACTATATCAATGATACCCAAGAAAGACAAAGAGCGATGGAATGCGGATCACTCGACCCATTTTGCTGCTTAACATAGATGCAAAAATACTCACGAAAGTCCTGGCCAAGAGACTGGAAGAGTGTACCAGAAGTGGTCGCAGAGGGCCAGATGGGCTTTGTCACGGGTAGATAGCTAACTGCAAACATCAGACAGCTGCTGAATGTGACACTAACCCCATCCAGGGAGAGAACACCAGAGGTGATCGTCTCCCTGGCTGCAGAAAAGGCCTTTGACAGAGTCAAATGGAAATACCTCATAGTGGTTTGGGCTAAAAAAACATCACAGGCCATAGGCGAGTACATCACTAACAACCAGAATGGGGAAGTCTCACCTTCCATCTTCTGGGCACTAAAGGCGATGATCTAGGGGAGAAATTATAGCCTACAAGACACGTAGAGACAGGGAAGAGAGGGAGGCTCGCCTTGTGGGTGAAACTCCTGTACAACGCCCCCAAGGCGAGCATTCGGACCAACTTCACCAGCTCTGAATACTTCCAGTTGCATATAAACACCTGGGCATGGATGCCTGCTGTCCCCGCTCCTGTTCACCCTAGCAATTGAACCCCTGGCGATCGCTCTGCGAGATGCAAAAGGCTGGAAGGGTATCTGAAGAGGAGCACAGAGCACGGAGTCTCACACTATGCGGATGACCTGCTCCTCTGCATCTCAGACCCGTGGAATGACTTGAAGGAAATCATGAAGCTCCTGGAAGAGTTTAGGGCCTTCTCTGGCTACAAACTCAAGTTGAGCAAGAGAGGTATTCCCAGTGAACCCGGAGGCGGGGGGGGGGGCGGGGGGGGGGGGGGGGGGGGGGGGGGGGGGGGATTGGAGAGTCTACCATTCAAACTAGCCCAAAATAATTCCGCTACCTTGGGATCCAGATAGCCCACGACTGGACACAAATCCACAAATGGAATCTAACCAGTCTGGCGGGGGAAGTTAAAAAGGACCTGCAGAGATGGGATGCACTCCCACTCTCCCTGGCAGGGAGGGTGCAGACGATCAAGATGAACGTACTGCCGAGGTTCCTCGTCCTGTTTAGATCCATACCGATCTTCATCTTCAAGTCCTTTTTCCAAGGAATAGATAAAATGATTATGGCATGCGTGTGCGTGTGTGTGTGTGTCGGGTGGGGGGGGCATGACTACACTGCAGAGGAGAAGAAACATGGGAGGCCTGGCCCTTCCGAACCTCCAATACTACCACTGGGCAGCCACAGCCGAGAGAGTGAGGGGATGGGCAGGGAAACCAAGCAAGGAATGAGTGAAAATGGCGGAGTCCTCCTGTACTGGAATGACCCTCCGAGTCCTGGCTGCAACAGCATTCCCAACCCCCCCTCCCCCCTGCCCCGGCAAAGTACACATCCAGTCCAGTGGTGGTAGCTATGTTAAAAAACTAGAACCTGGGGGCAGGATTCTCCGACCCCCCCGCTGGGTCGGAGAATCGCCGGGGGCTGGCGTGAATCCCGCCCCCGTCGGTTGCCGAATTCTCCGGCACCGGATATTCGGCGGGAGCGGGAATCGCGCCGGTTGGCGGCCCCCCCCCCCCGGCGATTCTCCGGCCCGGATGGGCCGAAGTCCCGCTGCTAGAATGCCTGTCCCGCCGGCGTGGATTAAACCATCTCTCTTACCGGCGGGACAAGGCTGCGCAGGCGGGCTCCGGGGTCCTGGGGGGGTGCGGGGCGATCTGGCCCCGGGGTGTGCCCCCACGGTGGCCTGGCCTGCGATCGGGGCCCACCGATCCACGGGCGGGCCTGTGCCATGGGGGAACTCTTTTCCTTCCGCCTTCGCCATGGTCTCCACCATGGCGGGGGCGGAAGAGACTCCCTCTACTGCGCATGCGCGGGGATGCCGTGAGCGGCCGCTGACGCTCCCGCGCATGCGACGCCCGGCAAAGTCAGTTTCGCGCCAGCTGGCGGGGCACCAAAGGCCTTTCCTGCCAGCTGGCGGGTGGAAATCAGTCCGGTGCGGGCCTAGCCCCTCAAGGTTAGGGCTCGGCCGCTCAAGATGCGGAGGATTCCGCACCTTTGGGGCGGCGCGATGCCGGACTGATTCGCGCCATTTTTGGCGCCGAACGGCGGACATCGCGCCGATTGCAGAGAATTCCGCCCCAGATGAGACAACACTTCAGCTTAACCGAGGTGTCCACCATGGCCCCCATCTGCGGTAACGACAGACTCCAACCAGCCATGCTAGACGCCACTTTTAAGAAGTGGAGACAGGGTGGGGGGACACAGCGATTAGGGACTTTTACATGGGGGACAGACTTGCAATCGTGGACGAGCTGACAGAAATACTGGAGCTAACGAATGGACAGGCGCTACGCCATTTACAAATCAAAAACTTTCTCCACGAGGAGACAGCGAGGTACCCGAGGACCCAGAGAGACACAATGCTGGAGGAACTGCTGGAGGCTGACAGTATGGAGAAGAGAAACTGTGGGATGTTTTTTACAGACAACTTTTAGAAAGGGCGAGAACACCAGCAGACGGAGTAAGAGAGAAATGGGAGAACAAACCTGGGACGGAAATAGGGTGGGGACTCTGGAGCGAAGCACTAAGTCGGGCTAACTCCACCCCCTCCTGCTGAGGCTAAGCCACATGCAGTTTAAAGTGGTGCACAGAGCACACCTAACCAGAACCCGAATTAACGGGTTCTTCCCGGAGGTAGAGGATAAGTGTGAACGGTACCAACCACACCCACATGTTCTGGGCCTGCCTCAGACTTGCCAGGTTCTGGATAGCCTTCTTCGAGGTGGTGTCCAAGGTTGTGAGAGTGAGGGTGGAGCTGTGCCTGAGAGTGGCAGTCTTCGGGGTATCGGAGCAACCAGAACTACATATGGGGAAGAGAGCCAATGCCCTTGCTTTTGCTTCCTTAATCACACTTCGGAGAATCCTGCTCAGCTGGCGATCAGCAGCAACATCCACAGCTGCGGACTGGCTGGCAGACCTGTCCGAATTTCTCCACCTGGAGAAAATCAAGTTCACCATCTGAGGGTCGGCCGAGGGCTTCCACAAACGTGGCGGCTATTCATCAGCCTGTTCCTGAAAGACGACATGTCAAATGTACATACGGACCGTCCTGCTCATCTGTTGTCTAGTGTACATATGTAAAAATTCAATGAAAATATTCTAAAATAAAATAACAAAAAGGACAGGGATGTTATTGGGTGTTATTTTTAATTTTGAAAATGCCAATAAAAAGATTTTAAAATATATATATTTAAGGTAAGTTGCAATGAACATTGAATACAAGATGCATATATAACTATGAAATGTTATACATTACGTTTCTCTGCTGTAGCAAGATTTTGTAGCAGCAATGGGATAAATGAAAAGGGGTGAATGCTGATCTGGACACCCACGTGATGTACTTTCATCTCCTTCCGTTTGATTAAATGGATTAGGAGCAGGAGTAGGCGACTCAGCCCTTGAGCTGGCTCGATCATTCAGTAAGATCATGTCTGATCTGATTGTGGCCTCAACTACACATTCCACCGATGATCTTTGTTAATCAAGAATCTGTATACTTCAGTCTTCAAAATATTCAATGACCCTGCCTCCACCTCTCTGAGGGAGAGATTTCCAAAGATTCACAACCTTCTGAGAGAAAGAAATTCTCCTATTCCCCGTCTTAAATGGGAGACCATTATTTTTAAATTGTATCCCCTCATTCTAGTCTCTCTCATAAGGGGACCATTCTTTCAGCATCCACCGTGTCAAGTCCCTTCAGAATCTTGTATGTTTCAATAAGATCACCTCTCATTCTTCGAAACTCCATTCGATACAGGCCCAACCTGACCAACATTTCCTTGTAAGATAACACCCCGTCCCAGTTATCAATTGAGTGAACATTCTCTGAACTGCGTCTAATGTAATTTTGTCCTTTCTTAAACAAGGAGACCAAAACTGTGTACACTACCTAGGTTTCTGAGACAGCACCTACCAAACCCATGACCCATGAGCAGCAAATACCTGGGAACCCCACTACCTGGAGGTTCCCCTCCAAGTCACTCACCATTCTGACTTGGAAATATATCGGCGTTTCTTCACTGTCGCTGGGCCAAAATTTGGAATTCCCTTCCTAACAGCACTGTGGGTGTTACCTACACAATGCCTGCAGCGGTTCAAGAAGGCAACTCACCACCACCTTCTCAAGAGCAACGAGGGATGGGCAGTAAATACTGCCCTAACCAGCAACGCTCACATCCCCAAAGCGAATAAAAATAACTTCAGATATGGTTTCACCAAGGCTTTGCACAACTGTAGCAAAACATCCCGACTTACATATTTAATTCCTCTTGCAATGAACAATGGCGTATTTCATGTTTGGCATTATTTGTTGCCCATCCCTAGTTGCTTTAAGAGTCAGTTCATGTGGCAGCAGAGCGGTTAGCACTGTTGCCCCACAGCTCCAAGGTCCCAGGTTCAATTCTGGCCTCAGGTTACTGTCTATGTGGAGTTTGCACTTTCTCCCCGTGTCTGCGTGGGTTTCCTCCGCGTACTCCGGTTTCCTCCCACTGCCCAAAGAAGTGTAGGTTAGGTGGATTGGCCATGCTAACTGCCCTTAGTGTCCAAAAGGTTAGGCGGGGTTACTGGGTTAGGGTGGAGGTGTAGGCTTAAGTAGGGTGCTCTTTCCCCCCCCCCCATCAAAGTACGCATCCAGCCCAGTGGTGGTAGCCACATTGAAGACGTGGAGCCAAATGAGGCAACATTTCGGCCTAACTAAAATGGCCTCCATCTATGGTAACCACACATTTCCGCCAGTCAGGCTTGAAGCCACCTTTAAAAAATGGAGACAGGATGAGGGGACACTGGCGGTTAGGGACCTTTACATAGAGGACAGACTTGCAACCTTGGACGTGCTGACGGAGGACTTGGATCTGTCAACGGGACAGGAGCTCGGGCACCTCCAAATTAAATACTTTCTCTGCAAGAAAACGGCAAAGTACCCCAAGGCCCCGAGAGACACCCTACTGGAGGAACTAATCAACATTGACCGTAAGGAGGGGGGAAACTGGGAACATATCGGAAAGGGGAGGACGAAGTGGAGATGGAAGTGGGTTGGGGGACTCTGGAACGAAGCACTGAGCAGGGCAAACGCCACCTGCGCAAGGTTAAGCCTCATGCAGTTTAAAGTGGTGCACAGAGCTCACCTGACCAGAATCCGAATGAGCAGGTTCTTCCCAAAGGTGAAGGATAAATGTGAATGGTGCCAGGGAGGCCCGGCCAACCATGCCCACATGTTCTGGGTCAGCCCCAGACTTGTCAGGTTCTAGGCAGCCTTGGATAATGTTGCTTTGAATAACACAGGCTGCTACTTGATGCAGTCTTAACTAAAGGATGCTCCAGACTCTGAAATGAGTTCAACGTGTTTATTAAACTATTAACACAGTTCTCAAATGAGTTTGACGTTCTGCTAATCTAACTGTACCAGCTTGCTTTAAGCCACGTGCTGGGGTGTGATGCTGCTGATCAACCCTGTCTAACTCTCCAGATGTTTGTCTGGGAAGAGGCAGGGTGTGAGTGCCTCATCCCTTTTATAGTGTTTACGTCATGCCCCCTTGTGGTGATGCTGCCTCTGAGTGTCCTGACTGCCTATTGGTTGTGTCCTATTCTGAGTGTTCATTGGTTGCATGTTTGCATATCATGACAACGGCAACACTAAGAGGGGAACTAAACTACCAATGAGGGAAGGGGAGGGAGGGGTGACCATTGTAAATAGGACATATGCAAATACCAGATACACTTGAGCTGTTACTCTGTTAAAAATTGGAAATACTGATAGAATAAAAAAAAAAAAAACCTAGTGTAGCGCACAAAGACTCCGAGAGACGAACAGAGTGAAGTCGATGAGGCTTTATTAAGCGTGACTGTTCCCCCGCAGTTCAGTAGTAGACTGGCCTGCGGGGGAGGACTCCTGGTTCTTATACTCCGCCTTCAGGGCGGAGCTAGAGGTAAACGGCCAACCAGGACCCGGGATCTGTCAGCCAATGACATCACGGCTTCACAGTCCCACATGACCCCTAATGCATACTACCACATTCACCCCTTGTTAAAAATGAACCCGGCGGGGTGATGCTTCGCATGGTGGTAAGGGTTTACAAGGCTGGTCCTGGGAGGAAAACCTTCGCATGTTATTACAGTATGTACAAGGTTTTTTTTGTTTCGAACTATTTACAGTAATCGTCAGGAGAAAAAGACAAAATGTTCTCATTAAAAGTCCACATATTGTAGTGTTAGATCGACGCCACGAGTCGGTCGGGCGGTCTGGTCGTCCGTGTCGATCGCCTCGGCCCCGGTGGTGGTGGTGGTGCTTGTTCCGGTGTTGTCGTCTCCGGGAGCCTTACGGTTTCAGCTTGGGCTTCACTCCTGGTCGGGCCTGGGAGGAGGACCGATCCTCCTGGGAAGGGGGTGGTCGCGGAGTGCGGCGGTGGCAGGGAGGGGGTGATTGGTGTCGGGGGTGTGTGTGTGTTGCCGGCGGGCGCCAGGTCTCGCAGGGAGACCGTGTCCTGTCGGCCGTTGGGGTACTCCACATAAGCGTACTGCGGGTTCGCGTGAAGGAGGTGAACCCTTTCGACCAACGGGTCCGACTTGTGCGCCCGCACATGTTTTCGGAGCAAGATGGGTCCTGGGGCCGCCAGCCAGGTCGGCAGCGACGTTCCAGAGGAGGACTTCCTGGGGAAGACAAGGAGGCGCTCATGAGGCGTTTGGTTAGTGCTAGTACACAGTAGTGACCGGATGGAGTGGAGGGCGTCCGGGAGGACCTCCTGCCACCGTGAAACTGGGTGGTCCCTGGACCGTAGGGCCAGTAGGACGGTCTTCCAGACCGTGCCGTTCTCCCTCTCTACTTGCCCGTTCCCCCGGGGGTTGTAGCTGGTCGTCCTGCTCGAGGCTATACCATTGCTGAGCAGGAACTGGCGCAGCTCGTCACTCATGAAGGAGGACCCCTTGTCGCTGTGGACGTATGCGGGGCAACCGAACAGTGTGAATATGGTGTTCAGGGCTTTAATGACTGTGGCCGCGGTCATGTCAGGGCAGGGGATGGCGAATGGGAAGCGGGAGTACTCGTCCACCACATTAAGGAAGTATGTGTTGCGGTCGGTGGAGGGGAGGGGTCCTTTGAAATCCAGACTAAGGCGTTCAAAGGGGCGGGAAGCCTTAATCAGGTGCGCACCATCCGGCCTGAAAAAATGCGGTTTGCACTCTGCGCAGATGTGGCAGTTCCTTGTGACTGTACGGACCTCCTCCAAAGAGTATGGGAGGTTGCGGGACTTAATAAAGTGGTAGAACCGAGTGACCCCCGGGTGGCAGAGGTCCTCGTGGAGGGTTTGGAGGCGGTTAATTTGTGCGTTGGCACATGTGCCGCGGGATAGGGCATCGGACGGCTCGTTCAACTTTCCGGGACGATACAAGATCTCGTAGTTGAAGGTGGAGAGCTCGATCCTCCACCTTAAGATCTTGTCGTTTTTGATTTTGCCCCGCTGTGCATTATCGAACATGATGGCTACCGACCGTTGGTCCGTGAGGAGAGTGAATCTCCTGCCGGCCAGGTAATGCCTCCAATGTCGCACCGCTTCCACTATGGCTTGGGCTTCCTTTTCCACTGAGGAGTGGCGGATTTCTGAATCGTGGAGGGTTCGGGAGAAAAAGGCCACGGGTCTGCCCGCTTGGTTAAGGGTGGCCGTGAGAGCTACGTCTGAGGCGTCGCTCTCGACCTGGAAGGGGAGGGACTCGTCGATGGCGCGCATCGTGGCCTTTGCGATATCCGCTTTGATGCGGCTGAAGGCCTGGCAAGCCTCTGTCGACAGAGGGAAGGTCGTGGTCTGTATTAGGGGGCGGGCCTTGTCTGCATACTGGGGGACCCACTGGGCGTAATATGAAAAGAACCCCAGTCAGCGTTTTAGGGCTTTTGAGCAGTGCGGGAGGGGAAATTCCATGAGGGGGCGCATACGTTCGGGGTCGGGGCCTATTATCCCATTGCGCACTACGTAGCCCAGGATGGCTAGCCGGTTGGTGCTAAAAACGCACTTGTCCTCGTTGTACGTGAGGTTCAAGGCTTTAGCGGTCTGGAGGAATTTTTGGAGGTTGGCGTCGTGGTCCTGCTGATCGTGGCCGCAGATGGTTACATTGTCGAGATACGGGAACGTGGCCCGCAACCCGTGTTGATCAACCATTCGGTCCATCTCCCGTTGGAAGACCGAGACCCCGTTTGTGACGCCAAATGGGACCATTAGGAAGTGGTATAATCGCCCGTCTGCCTCGAAGGCTGTGTACTTGCGGTCACTTGGGCGGATGGGGAGCTGATGGTAGGCGGACCTGAGGTCCACGGTGGAGAAGACCTTATATTTGGCAATCTGATTGACCATGTCGGATATGCGGGGGAGAGGGTACGCGTCTAGTTGTGTGTACCTGTTGATGGTCTGGCTATAGTCTATGACCATCCTTTGCTTCTCCCCTGTCTTTACTACTACCACCTGTGCTCTCCAGGGACTATTGCTGGCCTGGATTATGCCTTCCTTCAGTAGCCGCTGGACTTCGGACCGAATGAATGTCCGGTCCTGGGCGCTGTACCGTCTGCTCCTAGTGGCGACGGGTTTGCAATCCGGGGTGAGGTTTGCAAACAACGATGGGGGTTGAACCTTGAGGGTTGCGAGGCCGCAGATAGTGAGTGGGGGTATTGGGCCGCCGAATTTGAAGGTTAGGCTCTGTAGATTGCACTGGAAGTCTAATCCCAGTAATGTGGGGGCGCAGAGTTGGGGAAGGACGTAGAGCCTGAAGTTTTTGAACTCCCTCCTTTGCACCGTTAGGGTAACTATGCAGAAGCCTTTGATCTGTACGGAGTGGGATCCTGCAGCTAGGGAAATCTTTTGTGCGCTGGGATAGGTGGTCAAAGAACAGCGTCTTACCGTGTCGGGGTGGATAAAGCTCTCCGTGCTCCCGGAGTCGACCAGGCATGGTGTCTCATGCCCGTTTATCAGCACCGTTGTCGTCGTCGTCTGGAGCGTCCGGGGCCGTGCTTGGTCCAGCGTCATTAAAGCCAGACGTGGTCGTAATGGTTGAGCGTCTTCTTCGAACCCCGTGGAGCCGTCGACACTGGGGTCCGTTGTTGCCGTCCAAGATGGCGTCGGGGTGGACAAAATGGCCGCCCCCATGCGTCGCACAGGTCTGGGGTGGTCCAAGATGGCGGCGCCCCTCCTCCCCTCGTGGTGGCCGGGACCCAAAATGGCGGCACCTGCGGGTCGCACATGGGGCGCTGGGGGGGTTGGGGAGCGTTAGGAACACACAGGACTCCCTCTTCTCTGGGGACAGCGGTGGCTGGGACCCAAAGTGGTAGCGCCGGCGGGTCATACATGGGGCGCAGGGGGGGGGGGGGTTGGGGATCGTTAGAGACGCGCAGAACTCCCTCTTCTCCGGGGAGAGCGGGGGTCGGGACCCAAAGTGGTTGTGCCTGCGGGTCGTACATAGGGCGCTGGGGGGGTTGGGGAGCGTAAAAGGCGTGCAGGGATCCCTGTTCTCCTGGGACAGCGGCGACCTCCCGGGACCGGCACACAGCCGCAAAATGGCCCTTTTTCCCGCAGCTCTTACAGATCGCTGCGCGGGCCGGGCAGCGCTGCCGGGGGTGTTTCGCCTGGCCGCAGAAATAGCAGCGGGCGCCCCCGGTGCGACTTGGCGTTTGAACCGCGCAAGCCTGTGGGGTGTCCGGGGGGGGGGGGGTGGGTTTGTCGCGACGGGTGCGTACGGAGCCCAATGGGCTGCCGCGCGGTCGGGGCCGTAGGCGCGGGCGTTTCGCGCGGCCACGTCCAGGGAGGCTGCTCGGGCCCGTGCCTCTGAGAGTCCTAGCGACTCTTTTTCTAAAAGTCTTTGGCGGATTTGGGAGGAGTTCATACCTGCCACAAAAACATCGCGCATTAACATGTCCGTGTGTTCATTTGCGTTCACCGGCGGGCAGCTGCAGGCCCGTCCCAAAATTAGTAGCGCGGCGTAGAATTCATCTATCGATTCTCCGGGACTTTGCCGTCTCGTTGCGAGTTGATAGCGAGCGTAGATCTGGTTTACTGGGCGAACATAGAGACTTTTTAGTGCTGCGAACGCCGTCTGGAAATCCTCTGCGTCTTCGATGAGAGAGAAAATCTCCGTGCTTAACTTCGAGTGCAGGACCTGTAGTTTTTGGTCTTCTGTGACCCGGCCGGGGGCCGTTCTGAGGTAGGCCTCGAAACAAGTCTGCCAGTGCTTGAAAGCTGCTGCTGCGTTCACTGCGTGGGGGCTGATCCTCAGGCATTCCGGGATGATCCTGAGCTCCATAGTCCTTTAGTCACGCTTAATAAATTGTAGCGCACAAAGACTACGAGAGACGAATAGAGTGAAGTCGATGAGGCTTTATTAAGCGTGACTGGCCTGCGGGGGAGGACTCCTGGTTCTTATACTCCGCCTTCAGGGCGGAGCTAGAGGTCAACGGCCAACCAGGACCCGGGATCTGTCAGCCAATGACATCACGGCTTCACAGTCCCACATGACCCCTAATGCATACTACCACACCTAGTTATAACAAGTTATAAAATATATAATATAATCTTTATTATTGTCACAAGTAGGCTTACATTAACACAGCAATGAAGTTACTATGAAAATCCCCTAGTCGCTACATTCCGACACCTGTTTGGGTACACAGAGGGAGAATTCAGAATGTCCAATTCACCTAACAGCACATCTTTAGGGACTTGTGGGAGGAAACCCACACAGACATGGGGAGAACATGCAGACTCCGCACAGACAGTGACTCAAGCGGGAATTGAACCTGGGAGCCTGGTGCTGTGAAGCAACAGTGCTAACCACTGTGCTATCATGCCGCAGTGTTGGTGTAAGAACTGGATGAAAAGATCCCAGAATGGAACCCTGACTCAAAAAATCAAAATCTTTACTTTTTTAAAAATAGAACGTGGAGCAACAAAGTCACCGGACCACTAATTAGTTTAACAACAAGAAAAAAAACAGTTATTGGACTTGAAAAATTGGGTTATGATACAATACTCCTTTACTATCCCCTTAGCTTAACAAATGCACACATTTTATGATTAACACAGATAACAAAGTACATCTTAACTTCAATGACCTCAGTAACACAAAGTCCCTTTAAGCACGCAGATTGGCTGTTGTCAAATGCACACTCCGCTTTGAACTCAACTTAGTGTCTGTGGATTTCTCTTCCGAATTTCCCCAGATGATTGTCTCATGAGGGTTTTCAAACTCCAGTCCCAAAATATGCTTTAAAATCTTCTTTCACAATCATGCTTTCCATTCGGGGTATACGTTTAAAATCTTGTCCAGGTGTTCCAAATGACTCTTTTAAACAAAGCTTCCACTTTTAACAGTGGATCCAGTATCCAAGTTTTACACCATCCCCTTTAGGTTTTCTTTGTCATTTTAAAAATAAATTTAGAGTACCCAATTATTTTTTTTCCAATTACGGGAAATTTAGCGTAGCCAATCCATCTATCATGCGCATCTTTTTGGGTTATGGGGGCGAGACCCACGCAGACACAGGGAGAATGTGCAAACTCCACACGGACAGTGACCCGGGGCCGGGATTGTGCCCGGGTCCTCAGCCGCCATGAGGCTCTTTGTCTTTACTTTTGTACAAACTATTCACAATTAATTTAACTCACGATTCCCAGACTTTGTTAAAATGGCATCAAACTTTTGATTTACTTCTGAAGTCTGCTTTGCCACTTTAAATCTGGTTACTGCATTTCTGTTTTTAACTCCGAACAATTTGTTTATTGTTCCTTGAATTCTTCTGAACAATAGCTTGCTCTCTGTTGTCTTGATTTCAGTCAACGTAAGACATTTTTTCTGTCCTAATTCCCTGGTTATCTGGACAGTAACTGCTTCTTTGTTAAGTCTGCTTCTTTGCAGCTCCTGTCCTGTCTAACCTTCTGGCAGAGTTCTTAGATGTCCACTCTTTGACTCCACTTTTTAGCTGCAATGTATCCACACTAAAACTTTTCTACCTTACAAGGCCACCAGTTGCTAAGCAACCACTGCTAGTTTATTTGCTCTTCATGCCGTAACCCTCCCTAAGCACAATAGCATAAGAACAGGAGTTGGCCATTCAGACCCTTGATTCTGTCTTGCTATTTAATGAGATTGTGGCTGATCTGTGACCTAACTCCACTTGCCTTTGGCCCATATCCCTTAATATCTTAGCTTAACAAAAATCTATCTCAGAGTTAAAATTAACAACCGTTCTAGCTTCAACAGCTGTTTGTGGGGGAGAGTTCCAAACCTCTACTATCCTTT
Source organism: Scyliorhinus torazame (assembly GCF_047496885.1). Taxonomy (NCBI): domain Eukaryota; kingdom Metazoa; phylum Chordata; class Chondrichthyes; order Carcharhiniformes; family Scyliorhinidae; genus Scyliorhinus; species Scyliorhinus torazame. The sequence continues at coordinate 157,786,436 of NC_092721.1, read as the reverse complement.
GTGTGAAGAAGTTCTTCCTAACATCTCTCCTGAATGGTCTAGCCCTAAGTTTTCAACTGTGCCTCCTAGTTTTAGAATCTCCAACTAGTGGAAATCTTTATCTACCCGGTCTTTCCCTGTTAATATCTTGAATACCTCGATCAGATCACTCCATAATCTTCTAATTTCTAGAGAAAATGGGTCTAATTTGAGTAATCTCTCCTCGTAACTTAACCCCTGTAGTCCAGGTATCATTTTTGGAAACCTACGTTGCACTTCCTCCAAGACCAAAATATCCTTCCTCAGGTGTGGTGCCCAGAACTGCTCACAGTACTCCCAAGTGGGATTTAAGCAGGGTTTTGTACAGCTGCAGCATAACCTCAAGTCTTTATACTCCAATCCTCTAGGTATAAAGGTGAGCCTTCCATTAGTCTTTCTGATTATTTTCTGCACTTGTTCCTGACATTTTAATTATCTAAGCATCTGAACCTCCAAGTCTCTTTGGACACCCACTTACCTAACCTCTTTCCATTTGGAAAGTACTCTGCCCTATCCTTTTGTGGTCCAAAATATATATCTTCACACTTGCTTACGTTGAATTCCATCTGCCACAATATTGCCCATTCACCGAGTCTGTCAATATCTCCTTGCAGTTTTATGCTATCATCTAGACTGTCTACAATGCCACTAACTTTGTATCATCAGCAAATTTGGATATATGACTTTCTACGCCATCATCCAAGTCATCAATGAATAATGTGAATAATTGAGACCCCAACACATGTCCCTGTGGTACACCACTAGTCATCTCCTGCAAATTGCTGGCTGCCACTCAACCAATTTCCTAACCATCTCAATAATTTGCCCTAATCTCCATGGGCTTCCACCTTAGTTAACAGTCTCCTGTGTGGGACATTATCAAACCACATCCACTATCTTAGTCACCTCATCAAAAAAATTCAATAAGATTAGTCAGGCATGACCTTCCCTTCACGAAGCCATGCTGGCTCTCCCTGATTGGTCAAAATATTATAAGGTGTCCAGTTACCCCATCTCTGATTAGATTCCAACAATTTACCCACCACAGATGTTAGGCTAACCTACCTGTAATTCCCTGGTTTTCCCCTTTCACCCACACATACAAACACCGTTGCCCGGGATGAATCTAACTGTAGGTTGTACCCTTCCTTCCATAGAAACATTAAACTAAACTCACTTAAAACTGTACCTTATGAAGAATGTTTACCATTACAAATATAACTACCTTTGTTTTCTTATCAGGAAGTACTCTTTAACAGTGTTTGTAGTGGCCTGTATAATTTTATACATTTTTTTTGTGAATGTACACAGAAGAAATACTCATGGTGTCCCGAGAAAAAAGATTGAACAAATGAAGGAACGATATGAGAGGAATATGACTGTTGCCAAAGTGCTGCGTGCCTAAAAGGCAGACTGAAATAACAAAGTTGCTCTTTGGAAGAGGAACAGAAGCCATACCGGGAAGAGTCTGTACAAACTAAGCACATGGAGACTTTAATGCTCGTTGCTCAAATCCTCAACTACCTGCCAAGATAGATAGATCCAGCAAACTCCCATTTTAAACAAATTTAAACAAACTGGTTTTGAAGATTTTATTTTCAATTTGAGGTAAGGACATTTCAGAAAAGAAAGCAGAACATTGACCTCTTCAGGGCTTTAATCACAATGTAAAAGTGACAAATGTGACAAACAGATTTTATTCCTTAGCAATTTTTGCTGAGTACAATTTGATAAACGTTTTAAGATGATCACAATTGATGAACCAGAAGTTATTGTAACAAACCACTGTGATGCAAATTTTCCTGCAGGTATTTTCCAGCATTTATATCATTACAACGTTTTGCAATGGTAAAATGCATTTATTTTTCAATTGCTTTGTCTGTTAATTGTATTTTAGAAGAAGTTTAAATTGTGGAATCCATATAGCAATTTTTACTCCTAATTGTAGATGTGTAATTCAAATCGCAAACTTCGGATTGTCCTCATTAGGTTACATCAATAGTTAACCAGAAAATGTTAGAAGAATTAAAACCACTTCTAACTTCTGGGTAACTGTTGTGCAGACCCACATTAAACCCCCAAGGGCCTGCCCCCACCGTCAAGGGATTACACACTCAAACAGGAACTCCCAACCCATGTGATTTCCCCCCACCCTCACAGGGACTCTTCATCCCCCGAGGCCCAACCTGACTCCCGACCAAGGCCCAAACTGACACCATCCCACGAGGCCCAATCCAACAACTCTCCCGAGGTCCGACCCACCCCGGGTGAGCCCCGATCCTTCTACACTCAATCCTAGGCCCTGGATACAGAGTGCACTGCCCGGATGTCGCCCGGCCCGAGTTGGAAAGTTGGGATTTCGGGTAAGAAACTCGGAATGGAGCGGCAGACTAACTCTGATTGCCACTCCGAGGAGTTCAGACCCAAAATTTGCAGTTTGCAATTATTATCCATCCATTCTCAGGATGTAGGAACTTACTGCCTGTCCATGACCCTATCTTTAGTACCCCAGAGAAGGTAGTGCTGAGTCATCTTAAACTGCTGTGTTTGTTATTCATTGTAGCAGTTTAATACAGCTGAGTGGATTACTAGGCCAGAAGACAGTTAAAGTTAACCCTGTTAGTGTTTGACTAGAATTTACATCAGCACCACATAGATTAAAGATGTCAGCTTTCCTACCCTAAAGACATTAGTTTAGTTTTTTAAATATATGACCAACCAACCATTTCATGGTTACTTTTATTGGCGTCAACTTTTCATTTCCAGGTTTGATTCATTTCATTATTTTTTGTATTTGTATTTTCTAACCACTTTTGTAGATACGTTTTATAATATGTGAATAGATTGGGACCAAACATTGGAAGATTAAACTATTTTGTTGCTTTTCACATGTTTCATTGGATTCTTAAGCACAAGGTTATCCACGTTTGCATGATCAACTTCATTTTAAAGAGAATTGGGTACAGTGTCGAGATACATCTGTGCAAATGTGAAGATGCGCACCTCCAGGTTGAAGTTAATGCTAATATCACACCAGACTGGCAAAGAGCTCTTTGGAAACCCACTTCAAATCCGATGTAAAGCAGAATACTCCAGATGTTAGAAATTATAAATAAAAACAGAAAATGCTGAATGTACTCTGGGCGCCATGATGGGACAGAGATTAAGACTGTTGCCTCACAGCGCCAGGGTCCCAGGTTCGATTCTGACCTCGGGTGACTGTGTGGAGTTTGCACTTTCTCCCCATGGATACGTGGGTTTCCTCCAGGTTCTCCGGATTCCTCCCACAGTCCAAAGATGTGCAAGTTAGGCCATGCTAAATTGCCCAAAAAGTTAGCTGGGGTTACGAGGCTAGGAGTGGGTGATTGGGCCTCGGTAGGGTTCTCTAACGCAGTGATCTTCAAAGTCGGGGGCACAACCCGCGGGTGGGTCACGGAGCCGTCCGTCGCGCCGCTCCTGATTGCGCAAATTCGCGCACCACAGCCGAAGCAACCGGCTTTTAACTATGCTGGCTGTGAGCGGCCTTTTTACCATATTAAAAAAATGTGGCCGCACTGCGTGTGTGTGCCCGCTCATTGGTGTGCATGCGCAGAGTTTTGCGCATGCGCACCGATGAGCGGGCACGCATGCGCAGTGCGGCCACATTTTTTTTATATGGTAAAAAGGCAGCTCGCAGCCGGCATAGTTAAAAGCCGGCTGCTGCTCACGTTGCCCGGTTCGGAAGTGCTCGGTTCTTCTGAACGAAGCTAAGGCCGAGTTTCCCCCCCCCCCCCCCCCCCCCCCGGCGACTAGCACCATCGGACCAACCCGCAGAGATCCAGCGGCATGTTCTCCACCCGGGAACTCGCCTGTATCTACAGCGTGCTCACCCTGCACGACGACGAGGTCACCGTAACCGAAGACAAACTCAATGCCCTGATTAAAACAGCTGGTGTGACCATTGAGCCTTTCTGGTCTAGTCTGCTTGCCAAGGCATTGACTAATATTGACATCAATAGTCTGATGTTGGTGCTGGTCATCGTGCCCTAGCTGCTGCAGCAGTTGTTTCCACCGCTGCCCCTGTTGCTGCTGAAGAGAAAAAGGAAGAGAAGGAACAGAAAGAATCTGCAGAGTCTGCCAATGACATGGGCTTTGGTCTCTTTGATTAAATGTGCCGTGCAACAACATTGTTACAATTTACAAAAAATAAATAAAAATTGAATATAAAAGCCGGCTGCTGCGGCTGAAGACCGTAAATTTACGCAACCGGAGACGCAGAAGATTAAAAAAGAAAAAGGAAGAGAAGGAGCAGCAAGAATCTGAAGAGTCTGCCGATGTCATAAGAACATAAGAACTAGGAGCAGGAGTAGGCCATCTGGCCCCTTGAGCCTGCTCCGCTATTCAATGAGATCATGGCTGATCTTTTGTGGACTCAGCTCCACTTTCCGGCCCTTAATCCCTTTATTCTTCAAAAAACTATCTATCTTTATCTTAAAAACATTTAATGAAGGAGCCTCAATTGCTTCACTGGGCAAGGAATTCCATAGATTCACAACCCCTTGAGTGAAGAAGTTCCTCCTAAGCTCAGTCCCAAATCTACTTCCCCTTATTTTGAGGTTATGCCCCCCTGGTTCCGCTTTCACCCGCCAGTGTAAACAACCTGCCTGCATCTATCCTATCTATTCCCTTCATAATTTTATATGTTTCTATAAGATCCCCCCCGGATCCTTCTAAATTCCATGAGTACAGTCCCAGTCTACTCAACCTCTCCCCGTAATCCAACCCCTTCAGCTCTGGGATTAACCTAGTGAATCTCCTCTGCACACCCTCCAGCGCCATACGTCTTTTCTCAGCTAAGGAGACCAAACCTGAACACAATACTCCAGGTGTGGCCTCACTAACACCTTATACAATTGCAGCATAAACTCCCTAGTCGTAAACTCCATCCCTCTAGCAATGAAGGACAAAACTCCATTTGCTTTCTTAATCACCTGTAAACCAACTTTTTGCGCCTCATGCACTAGCACACCCAGGTCTCTCTGCACAGCAGCATGTTTTAATATTTTATCATTTAAATAATAATCCCTTTTGCTGTTATTCCTACCAAAATGGATAACCTCACATTTGTCAACATTGTATTCCATCTGCCAAATCCTAGCCCATTCACTTAACCTATCGAAATCCCTCTGCAGACTTCCGGTATCCTCTGCACTTTTTGCTTTACCACTCATCTTAGTGTCGTCTGCAAACTTTGACACATTGCACTTGGTCCCCAACTCCAAATCACCTATGTAAATCATGAACAATTGTGGGCCCAACACTGATCCCTGAGGGACACCACTAGCTACTGATTGCTAACCAGAGAAACACCCATTAATCCCCACTCTTTGCTTTCTATTAATTAACCAATCCTCTATCCATGCTACAACTTTACCCTTAATGCCACGCATCTTTATCTTATGCAGCAACCTTTTGTGTGGCATCTTGTCAAAAGTTTTCTGGAAATCCAGATATATCACATCCATTGGCTCCCCGTTATCTACCGTCCTGGTAATGTCCTCAAACATTTCCACTAAATTAGTTAGGCACGACCTGCCCTTTATGAACCCATGCTGCATCTGCCCAATGGGACAATTTCCATCCAGATGCCTCGCTATTTCTTCCTTGATGATAGATTCCAGCATCTTCCCTACTACCAAAGTTAAGCTAACTGGCCTATAATTACCCGCTTTCTGCCTTCCTCCTTTTTTAAACAATGGTGTCACGTTTGCTAATTTCCAATCCGCCAGGGCCACCCCAGGGTCTAGTGAATTTTGGTAAATTATCACTAGTGCATTTGCAATTTCCCTAGTCATCTCTTTTAGCACTCTGAGATGCATTCCATCAGGGCCAGGAGACTTGTGTACCTTTAGCCCCATTAGCTTGCCCATCACTACCTCCTTGGTGATAACAATCATCTCAAGGTCCTCACCTGTCACAGCCTCATTTCCATCAGTCACTGGCATGTTATTTGTGTCTTCCACTGTGAAGACCGACCAAAAAACCTGTTCAGTTCCTCAGCCATTTCCCATTTCCTCATCTCCCATTATTAAATCTCTCTTCTCATCCTCTAAAGGACCAATATTTACCTTAGCCACTCTTTTTTGTTTTATATATTTGTAGAAATTTTTACTATCTGTTTTTATATTCTGAGCAAGTTTACTCTCATGATCTATCTTATTCTTCTTTATAGCTTTTTTAGTAGCTTTCTGTTGCCCCCTAAATATTTTCCAGTCCTCTAGCCTCCCACTAATCTTTGGCACTTTGTATGCTTTTTCCTTCAATTTGATACTCTCCCTTAATTCCTTCGATATCCACAGTCGATTTTCCCTCTTTCTACCGTCCTTCCTTTTTGTTGGTATAAACCTTTGCTGAGCACTGTGAAAAATCGCTTGGAAGGTTCTCCACTGTTCCTCAACTGTTTCACCATAAAGTCTTTGCTCCCAGTCTACCTTAGCTAGTTCTTCTCTCATCCCATTGTAATCTCCTTTGTTTAAGCACAAAACACTAGTGTTTGATTTTACCTTCTCACCCTCCATCTGTATTTTAAATTACACCATATTGTGATCGCTCCTTCCGAGAGGATCCCTAACTATGAGATCATTAATAAATCCTGTCTCATTACACAGGACCAGATCTAGGACCATTTGTTCCCTCTTAGGTTCCATTACATACTGTTCGAGGAAACTATCGTGGATACATTCTATAAACTCCTCCTCAAGGCTGCCTTGACCGACCTGGTTAAACCAATCGACATGTAGATTAAAATCCCCCACGATAACTGCTGTACTATTTCTACATGCATCAGTTATTTCTTTGTTTATTGCCTGCCCCACCATAATGTTACTATTTGGTGGCCTATAGACTACTCCAATCAGTGACTTTTTCGCCTTACTATTCCTGATTTCCACCCAAATGGATTCAGCCTTATCCTCCATAGCACCGATGTCATCCCTTACTATTGCCCAGATGTCATCCTTAAATAACAGAGCTACACCACCTCCCTCACCATCCACTCTGTCCTTCCGAATAGTTTGATACCCTTGGATATTTAACTCACAGTTGTGACCATCCCTTAACCATGTTTCAGTAATGGCCACTAAATCATAGTCATTCACGATGATTTGCGGCATCAACTCATTTACCTTATTCCAAATACTACGAGCATTCAGGTAAAGTACACTTATGTTGGCTTTTATACCTCTATTTTGAATCTTAACACCTTGATCAGTAACCTCTCCTACGTTATATTTCCTCTTAACTTTTCTCCTAATTTTCCTTGTCGTTGAACCCATATCTTCATGTAACAACCTGCCGCGTCGCTTTTCATTTATGTTTTTACTTCCCGTTTTATTCCTTTTAGTATTACTGGGCCTATTCACTGAGCTCCCCTCAGTCACTGTACCTTGTACTGTCGCCCTTTTTGATTTTTGATTGTGGCTTCTCTGCCTTACACTTTCCCCCTTACTGCCTGTTGTTTCTGTCCCTGTTTTACTACCTTCCGACTTCCTGCATCGGTTCCCATCCCCCTGCCACATTAGTTTAAACACTCCCCAACCGCTCTAGCAAATAGCCCCCCTCGGACATCAGTTCCTGTCATGGGCTTTGGTCGCTTTGATTAAATGTGCTGTGCAACAACATTGTTACAATTTACAAACAATAAATAAAAATTGAATATATAAGCCGGCTGCTGCGGCTGAAGACCGCAAATTTGTGCACCCGGAGACGCAGAAGATTAAAAAAAAAATTCTATGTAATCTTCCTGTCTGAGGGAGGCAGAGAGCAGGTCACGGCCCCCGAACATCGCCATCACGTGCTTTGGCCGCGATTGTGATTCTTCCATTTTGTCAGCAGCAAACAAGGTAAGGGAAAATGGTGGGTCACGAAGGTCGGCCGGCGTGGGTCGCGAAGGTCGGCCGGCGTGGGTCGCGAAGGTCGGCCGGCGTGGGCCGTGAATGTCGGTCGGCGTGGGTCCCGAAGGTTGGCCAGTTGGTAAAAATGGGTCCCCGGAAAAAATGTTTGAAAAACACTGCTCTAACGGAGCAAGGGCCGTGCAGATTCAATGGGCCGAATGGCCTCCTTCTACACTGTAGAGATTCTATAATTCTATACTCAGCGGGTCAGGCAGCATCTGTGCAGAGGACCACAGCACTGAGTCTTCCAAGGAGAGGCCATCACCCTCAGATTACCATTCTGCACCTATCTCGTACATTGCCCTGGAGCTCTGGTTTTCTCAGCCAGACTTCTGAACCAGGCCTCTTCAGAAATTTCCTGAAAAAAGACTGGGAGTCCTCTGTTGTAGTGCAGCATCATTCAGGGAAGCCAGGCTTGCTCCCTTTTTACCAGTAATTAGAGAGTTTAAAGGTCCCACCGCCACTCAAGCTGCAGAGAGGATTGGGGGAAGGGTGGCAGATGGGTGGGTGAGCGGGTAGAGTGGATCAGGAGTTAGAACTGGTTTTGACCCATCTAACCTCTCCGAGAATTTCATAGAATTTTCATTGCAGCAGGAGGCCATTCAGCCCAACAAGTCTGCCCCGGTCCTTGGAAAGAACACCCCACCCAAGCACACACCTCCACCCTATCCTCGTAACCCAACCTAACCTTTTTGGACACTAAGGGCAATTTAGCATAGCCAATCTACCTAATCTGCACAGCTTCTTTTTTTTAACAAACAATTTTATTGAGGTATATTTGGCATTGTAAACAGTAATAATATACATTAGTGTGAAAATATCAATTACAAAAACACAGTGCAAATAATAGTTCCTCTCTCGCAAATAGACCCGCCTATTCTTCCCCCCCTACTCTACACTATTCTACCCCCCTCCCATCCGCTGACGATTAGTTCCCCGCGAAGAAGTCGATGAATGGTTGCCACCTCCAGGCGAACCCCGATAGTGATCCTCAGAAGGCGAACTTGATCTAATCTGCACATCTTTGGACTGTGGGGGGAAACCGGTACACCCAGAGGAAATCCACGCAGACACGTGGAGAACGTGCAGACTCCGCCAATGTATGAAGGCTGTTAAACGTGATCATGATGCCCCCGGAAAGTAGGGAGGTGGAGGTAGTGGTCGCAATGGACACAGAGAAGGCCTTTGATCGAGTAGAGTGGGAAAATCTGTGGCAGATACAGGGACGGTTTGGATTTGGGCGGGGCTTTGTTGACTGGGTCAGGTTGCTGTATCAGGCTCCTGTGGTGAGTTTACGGACGAATAGGACAACATTGGACTATTTTAGGCTGCATCTCCCCACTGTTGTTCGCATTAGCCATAGAGCCGCTGACAATTGCACTGAGAGCCTCAAGGGGCTGGAGGGGGCTGGTCCGGGGGGGTGGGTGGGGGGCGGGGGGGGGGGGAGCACAAAGCAGATGACCTACTCCTGTATATGTCAAACCCAGCAGGTAGCATGGAAGAAATCATGAGGATTCTGGGGGAATTTGGCCAGTTTTCGGGGTATGAACTAAATATGGGGAAAAGTGAGATTTTTACGGTCCAGGCAAGGGGGCAGGAGAGGCGACTGGGGGAGCTGCCGCTTAGAGTGGTAGGGGGAAGCTTTCGATACCTCGGCATCCAAGTGGCATGGGAATGGGAACGGCTGCACAAGCTAAATCTGGCCCGACTCGTCGACCAAATGAAGGACGATTTTCGGAGGTGGGACACTGTCACTAGTCGGGTGGGTGCAGGCATTGAAGATGACGGTCCTCCCGAGATTCCTGTTTGTGTTCCAGTGTCTCCCCATCTTTATCCCACGGTCCTTTTTTAAACGGGTCAACAAAGTGATCACTGGCTTTGTGTGGGTGGGAAGACCCCACGGGTAAGGAGGGGGATGCTTGAGCGGAGCCGGGGAGAGGGCGGGCTGGCGCTACCAAACTTCAGTAACTACTATTGGGTGGCGAATATAGCCATGATCAGGAAGTGGGTGGTGGGGGAGGGGTCGGTGTGGGAGCGTGTAGAGGCGGCTTCATGCAAGGGCACCAGCTTTGGGGCGTTGATAACGGCCCCTCTGCCGTTCCTGTCAGCACGGTACTCCACCAGCCCCGTGGTGGTGGCGGTCCTGAGAGTCTGGGGGGAATGGAGGAAGCATGTGGGAGCAGCATCGGTCTGGTCTCTAATTTGTAATAATCACCGGTTTGCCCCGGGAAGGAAGTTTTGGAGATGGCAGGGTGCAGGGATTGTGAGGATGGAGAATATGTTTATAGAGGGGAGCTTTCCTAACCTGAGGAAGCTGGAGGAGAAATTTGGATTGGCGAGGGGAAATGACTTCAGGTACCTGCAGGTGCGGGACTTCCTACGCAATCAGGTTTCAACCTTCCCGCTCCTACCACCAAGGGGGATACAGGACAGGGTGGTTTACAGAGGGTGGGTGGGAGAAGGGAGGGTCTCTGACATTTACAAGGAACTTATGGGATCAGAGGAGATGCAGACCGAGGAGCTGAAGCACAAGTGGGAGGAGGAGCTGGGAAGAGAGATAGAGGATGATCTATGGGTGGACGCGTTGAGTAGATGGGTTCACAACATGTGCCAGGCTCAGCCTGATACAATTCAAGGTCGTTCACCGGGCTCACATGACAGTGGCCCGGAAGAGCAGGTTCTTTGGTGTGGAAGACAGGTGTGCAAAATGTGCAGGAGGGCCAGCGAACCATGTCCACATGTTCTGGACATATCCAAAGCTTAGGGGATTCTGGCTGGGGTTTGCAGATGTCATGTCCACAGTGTGAAAAGCAAGGGTGGCACCGAGTCCAGAGGTGGCAATTTTCGGGGTGTCGGAAGATCCGGCAATCCAGGAGGAGAAAGACGTTCTGGCCTTTGCTTCCCTGGTAGTCCGGAGACAGATATTATTAACTTGGAGGGACTTAAAGCCCCCGAAGTTGGAGACCTCGCTATCGGACATGGCTAGCTTTCTCTGTTTGGAGAAAATCAAGTTCGCCTTGAGAGGGTCACTGTTAGGGTTCGCCCGGAGATGGCAACCGTTCGTCGACTTCTTTGTGGAAATGTAATCGTCAGCTGAAGGGTGGGGGGGGGGGGGGGGGGGGGTAGTTTAGCTTATAGTAGGGGGTTAATAAAGGTGGGACCTGTAAGGGAGGAAGACGACTTTGGCACTATGTTTATAGATTCATATATATACACCAGTATATCATGGTGCAGACACACACTGATGGACACACAGTGGGACCAATCAACATACACAACACCATAGCCAATCACCAGTGAGAGCACACGCACTATAAAGACAGGGGACATCAGAGTTCCCGCTCATTCGAGTAGCAGCTAGCTAGGAGCACAGAGCTCACAGCCTGCAACACAGACATTCACCATGTGCTGAGTGCATCAATTGGTTGGGACAAGGCAAAGGTCTTTAGTTAAAGCTGTTATCGTATTTACCCACAGTTCAAGTATGTTTAAATAGTTAACCTTTTAATAAAATAGTGTTGCACTACTTCAAGTGTTGGTGACCTGTATGTGACCCAGAACACCCAACACATCATGATACCAGGTGTGGTTGCATACTAGCACTTCTTAGACCGACCTGCAAGTGATCTGTCTTCCGCCAGCATTCCGTCATCCTGTAACATGGACAACATCAGCCCGCTGCCGCCGCTCCGCATCGCCGGCAAACTCGGGGCCAACTGGAAGATTTTCAAACAGCGCTTCCAGCTCTACCTCGAAGCCACGAACAGGGAGGGCGCCTCGGACACCAGAATGATTGCTCTTCTCCTCTCCACGGCCGGGGACCATGCCATCCACATTTTCAACTCTCTCACCTTCGCAGATGACGAAGACAAGACGAAGTTCAAGACGGTTCTCCTCAAATTTGACACTCACTGCAGCGTAGAGGTGAATGAAAGTTTTGAACGCTACGTGTTCCAGCAGCGTTTGCAGGGCAAGGACGAACCTTTCCAATCCTTTCTAATACACCTCCGCATCCTTGCGCAATCTTGCAGCTACGGGCCCACCTCTGACTCCATGATACGCGACCAGATCGTTTTCGGTGTTCAGTCGGACCCCCTACGTCAGCAGCTCCTCAAAGTAAAGCAACTCACCCCAGCGACCGCCATCGAGACCTGATATTGTTACAACAGGATGCCGTTTGGGATCATATCGGCGTCAGAAGTGTTCCACAGGATCATGGAACAAATGATGGAAGGTATTGAAGGTGTTCGCGTCTATGTTGATGACATAATCATTTGGTCCACCACCCTGCAGGAGCATATCAGTCGCCTCCAGCGCGTGTTCAAACACATACGGGAGCAGGGCCTACGCCTCAACAGAGCCAAATGCTCCTTCGGCCAGACGGAACTCAAGTTCCTAGGGGACCACATCTCCCAGTTGGGTGTGCGGCCGGATGCGGACAAGGTGGCTGCCATCACAGCCATGAAAAAGCCAGAGGACAAGAAGGCGGTCCTCCGATTTCTGGGCATGGTCAACTTCCTAGGGAAGTTCATCCCTAACCTCGCCTCTCATACCACAGCTCTCAGGAACTTGGTCAGGAAGACGACAGACTTCCAATGGCTTCCTGCCCATGAGAGCAAATGGACAGAACTTAAAACCAAACTTACCACGGCCCCGGTATTGGCCTTTTTTGATCCAGCGAAAGAGACACAAATTTGACCGATGCCAGCCAATCTGGCATTGGGGCAGTGCTCCTGCAACGCGATGAGGCCTCACCATGGGCCCCCGTTGCATATGCGCCACACGCCATGACCCCCACGGAACAGCGCTACATGCAGATAGAAAAGGAGTGCCTGGGCCTGTTGACCGGTGTCGTCAAATTTCATGATTATGTGTACGGCCTTCCCCAATTCACCGTCGAGACCGACCATCGCCCGCTGGTCAATATAATACAAAAAGACTTGAACGCATTCTGCTAAAACTCCGCGATACGACTTTCAGCTCGTATACACCCCGGGCAAAGACCTGATCATAGCCGACGCTCTGTCCAGGGCAGTCAACACCCCGTGTGACCCAGCGGGATTCGTCTGCCAGGTTGATGCCCATGTGGCCTTCGTGGCCTCCAATCTAACGGCCACGGATGAACGCCTTGTCTAAATTCAACGCGAGACTGCGGCTGACCCCCTGCTACAGTGTGTCATGCGCCACCTAACAGGCGGGTGGCTCAAGGGCCAATACCCGCAGTTCTACAACATCAGAGACGATCTGGCGGTAGTCGATGGTGTCCTCCTGAAGCTGGACCGCATTGTTATCCCGCACAGCATGCGCCAGCTCGTCTTGGAACAGCTACACGAGGGCCATCTTGGCGTGGAGAAGTGCCGCTGACGGGCCCGCGAGGCAGTGTACTGGCCCGGCATCAATGACGACATCGCCAACACAGTGCTCAACTGCCCCACCTGTCAGCGGTTCCAGCCGGCCCAACCACGTGAGACCCTACAACCCCATGAGTTGGTCACGTTCCCTTGGTCCAAGGTCGGCATCGACCTGTTCCACGCGCTGGGCAGGGACTATGTTCTGATCGTAGACTATTTTTCAAACTACCCGGAGGTGTTACGTTTGCACAACATCACATCGTCTGCAGTCATCCGTGCCTGTAAGGACACCTTTGCTCGTCACGGCATCCCACTCACTGTGATGTCGGACACTGGCCCCTGCTTCGCAAGCCAGGAATGATCCAACTTTGCCAGGAGGTACAACTTTGTGCATGTGACATCCAGTCCCCTGTGTCCCCAATCCGATGGCAAAGCGGAGAAGGGCGTCCACATAATCAAACGGCTCCTCTGCAAGGCTGCCGATGCGGGATCCGACTTCTACCTCGCCCTGCTGGCCTATCGCTCGGCCCCACTGTCCACTGGCCTGTCGCCAGCCCAGCTGCTCATGGGTCGCACCCTGAGGACGACGGTGCCGTCCATTCACATCCCAGACCTGAACCACGCTCCGGTCCTTCAACGAATGCAGCTGTCTCGTGCACAGCACAAGGCGGCTCATGACTCCCGTTCAGCTGATCTCCCTGCTCTGGCTCCAGATGACAACATCCGCATCCATCTTCCGGATGGTGGCTGGTCTGCAACTGCTGTGGTTCTTCGGCAGGTGGCTCCCTGCTCGTTCCTGGTTCATCTACCGGATGGTTCCATTCTGTGCCGTAATCGGCGTGCCCTTCATCTCGTTCCGCACTCGCTACGTGATCCTCCGCCAGTGCCACGCCCTCCTGTTGTCCCTGACCTGGACTATGCAGAGATTCCGGTTACTCTGCATCATCCTCACTCTGACGCAGTCCAGCCCGCTCCTCAGCTGGTGGCTCCTGACCCACCCTTGAGGCGGTCAACCAGAATTTGTTGCCCACCTCAGAGACTTAATTTGAGAACTTTGCACTAATGGACTCTCTGGTCTGTTCTGTTCTTCCGTTTAATCGTTCAAGTGGTTTGTATATAGTGTTCATCTCGTTATTTGTGTGACACACTGTTTTTTTCTGCACCAGGCACCTTCCCATGTAAATAGCTTAGTTTTATGTACATAGTCCTGTAAATATTTCGCACGCACATAGTCAGGAACATTCACCACACACTATTTATTGTCACACATGCACATTTTTTTATATAAAAGGGGGGGATGTCATAACATACACCAGTATATCATGGTGCAGACACACACTGATGGACACACAGTGGGACCAATCAACATACACAACACTGCAGCCAATCACCAGTGAGAGCACACACATTATAAAGACAGGGGACATCAGAGTTCCCGCTCATTCGAGTAGCAGCTAGCTAGGAGCACAGAGCTCACAGCCTGCAACAGACATTCACCATGTGCTGAGTGCATCAACTGGTTGGGACAAGGCAAAGGTCTTTAGTTAAAGCTGGTATCGTATTTACCCACAGTTCAAGTATGTTTAAATAGTTAACCTTTTAATAAAATAGTGTTGCACTACTTCAGGTATTGGTGACCTTATGTGATCCAGAACACCCAACACATCATATTGTTTATTTTGTTGTCGCTGTAAAACCACAATATACCTCAATAAAATGTTTATCAAAAAAAAAAGTTGTGGGGGTTGAGTTGGGCCTTGGCGGGGTGAGTAGTGATAGGGTTGGGCTTTGTTGGGGTGGGTATAAGAGTTGTGAGATAAGCTTTGGAGAAGGGAGGAGTCGCAAGTTGGGAGTGGCAGTGAGACCACATTGGGAGGGGAAGAGTCCTGTGCAGGGTTTTGTGGTGAGGGGGTATCTGTTGAGGGAAGAAGTGCCCCGTGGCGGGGCAGTCAAGGGGTGGGTGCAGTTCTGCAAGGGGGAATCCCATGGAGGTTGGGTGTCCCCGTGGAGGTGGGGGCGTCTCAATGGGGGACAGGATAGACATGCGGAGGGGGGGGGAAGAAAGAGTCCCCAGGACTGGGGGGGAGGCCCCTGTGGGTGTCAGGTGTGTGTGTGGGGAGGGAGGGGGGGGGGGGGGGTCTGTTAGATTAGGTTTAAATTTCTGGATCACCATTGCTGTAAGACAATCAGAACTATCTGAAGTTTGCAAAGTAAATCGCATTTTCGGATGTTGCCCAGCACAGGACAATTACAGGGGTGTCCACTCTCCCCACTACTGTTTGCCCTGGCCATAGAGTTCTTGGCAATGGCGTTTAGGTCATCAAATGCCTGGCGGGGATAGTGAGAAGGGGGCTGGAGCATAGGGTTTCACTCTACGCGGACGACTTGCTACTTTACATAACAGACCTGGTTTAGTGGGGGGGGGGGTGGCTGGGATCATGGAGATATTGGAGGAATTTGGTCGGTTCTCGGGCTACAAATTAAACATAGGTAAGGGTGAGGTGTTCGCGATCCAGGCACGGGGGCAGGAGAGGAGACTGAGGGAGTTACCAATTAAAGTGGTGGGAAGGAGTTTTAGGTACCTGGGGATTCAGGTGACAAGGGACTGGGGTCAGCTTCATAAGTTAATTTTGGGCAGGGCGGTTGAGCAAATGAAAGGGGACTTCCGCAGGTGGGACGTGCTCCCGCTGTCATTGGTGGGAAGGGTACAGACTGTGAAGTTGACAGTCCTCCGAGATTGCTATTGTGTTTCAATGTCTCCCAATTTTTATCCCTAAGGCATTTTTCTGGAAGATGAACGCGGTGATCTCGGGTTTTGTATGGGCTGGTAAGGCCCCGAGGGTGAAGAAGATCCTTCTGGAACCGGGGCGTGCGGTGGGGGGCTTGGCCCTTCCAAATTTTATTAATTATTACTGGGTGTGAATATATCGGTGGTTCAGAAGTGGGTAGTGGGGGAGGGGCGGTGTGGGAGCGAGTGGAGGCGGCATCGTGTAAGGGTACGAGTTTGGAGGCTTTGTTAACGGCACCTCTGCCATTCTCGCCGGCTCGGTACTCCCCAAGCCCAGTGGTGGTGGCAGCCCTGAGGGTGTGGGGGCAGCATATGAGACTGGAGGGGGTGTCG
This sequence comes from Scyliorhinus torazame, assembly GCF_047496885.1. Classification (NCBI taxonomy): domain Eukaryota; kingdom Metazoa; phylum Chordata; class Chondrichthyes; order Carcharhiniformes; family Scyliorhinidae; genus Scyliorhinus; species Scyliorhinus torazame. Next base: position 157,770,015 of record NC_092721.1, on the reverse strand, counting down.
GTGTGGTCACCGATAGTGATAACCACCATTTTGTTCCGGGAGGGCTGGACAGGGGCTTTAGGAGGTGGCAGCGGGCAGGGATTGAGAGATTTGGTGATCTCTTCATTGAAGAGGGTTTTCCGAGACTGGAGAGATTAGATTAGTTTGAGTTACCGGGTGGGAATGGATTTCGGTACCTCCAGGTACGGGACTTTGTCCGGAGGCAGGTTCCAAGCTTCCCTCGCTTGCCTCTAAGGGGACTACAGGATAAGGTGATGTCAAAAACAGGGGTTGAGGAGGGGAGGGTCTCGGAAATATATAAGGAATTGAAAGAGTTGGGAGGGGAGTTGGAAGCCGGACTATGGGAAAAGGCCTTGAGGAGAGTCAATTCATCCTCGTCGTGTGCCAGGCTTAGCCTGATCCAGTTCAAGGTGGTCCACAGGGCTCATATGACTACGGCCAGGTTGAGTAGGTTTTTTGAGGAGGTGGAGGACAGATGTGGGCGGTGTGGGAGAAGTCCAGTGAATCATGTACATATGTTTTGGGCGTGTCCGAAGCGGAGGGGATTTTGACAGGGATTCTCAGATGTCGTGTCAGAGGTCCTGGAAGGGTGGGTTGCCCCAAGGGAATGCATTCCGGTATATGCAACTGAGGGCTTTTACGAGGCAACAGGTGAGGGAATTCCCGCAGCTCCCGATGCAGGAGGTGCAGGACAGAGTGATCTCAAAGACATGGGTGGGGGACGGTAAGGTGTCAGACATATATAGGGAGATGAGAGACGAGGGGGAGATTATGGTAGACGAGCTGAAAGGGAAATGGGAAGAAGAGCTGGGGAGGAGATTGAGGAGGGGCTGTGGGCTGATGCCCTAAGTAGGGTAAACTCATCGTCCTCGTGTGCTAGGCTAGGCCTGATACAATTTAAGGTGTTACACAGGGCGCATATGACTGGAACACGGCTTAGCAAATTTTTTGGAGTAGAGGATAGGTGTGCGAGATGCTCGAAAAGCCCAGCGAATCACACCCACATGTTCTGGTCATGTCTGGCACTACAGGGGTTTTGGGTGGGGGTGACAAAGGTGCTTTCGAAGGTAGTGGGGGTCCAGGTCGAACCAAGCTGGGGGTTGGCTATATTTGGGGTTGCAGAAGAGCCAGGAGTGCAGGAGGCGAGAGAGGCCGATGTTTTGGCCTTTGCGTCCCTAGTAGCCCGGCGCAGGATACTGTTGATGTGGAAGGAAGCCAAGCCCCCGGGTGTGGAGACCTGGATAAATGATATGGCAGGGTTTATAAAGCTGGAACGGATTAAGTTCGTCCTAAGGGGATCGGCTCAAGGGTTCACCAGGCGGTGGCAACCGTTCGTCGAATACCTCACAGAAAGATAGAGGGAATGGAAAAGAAGAAGACAGCAGCAGCAGCCCAGGGGGGGAGGAACCAGAGGGATTCTCAGGGATGTTAATATATAAGTATAATATGTATAGGGTGTTGTTATAGATAATTGTATATTGGGCTGTTAAAACATATTTTTGGAGAATATTTATCTGGGACAAGGCAGTTGCCATTTAGTTTTGTTTTTGTTTATATATTATTTATTTCTTGTTTATAAAACTGGCCATTGTTATTTATATTGTTATATTACTGTGTAAAGGATACACAATGTACTGTGATGGTTGGCCAAAAATTTTCAATAAAATATTTTAAAAAAGTCCTGGAAGGGAGGGTTACTCCGAGTCCAGAGATGGCAATATTTGGGGTGTCGGAGGATCTGGGGGCCCAGGAGGGGAGAGAGGCCGACATTTTGGCCTTTGCAGCCCTGGTGGCCCGGAGACGGATTTTGCTGGGATGGAGGGACTTGGAGCCTCCAAAGTCAGGGTGTGGGTCAGCGACATGGCGGGGTTCCTCAGGCTGGAGATTAAGTTTGCCTTAAAAGGTTCAATTCAGGGGTTCGCTCGGAGGTGGCAGCCATTCATCGACTTCTTTCAGGAAAACTGACCATCAGCAGGAGGGGAGAGGAGAAAGAAAAAAAGGGAGGCATGGCATTGTAGTTTAAGGATTGGGAACCTAATATACGAGCAGTCAGAAGGTAGGGCGGGGGAGAGGGGTGGGTATGTTATTGTGATGTTGTGGCATGTGGCAGACCGCTCTGTTGTTTAGAATGTTTAAATGTTAAAATTATAAACGCTTGAATAAAACGTTTTCTAAAGAATTTTTTTTAAAAAATTCACTCAAGGGATGTGGGCTTCCTTGGCTCGGCCAGCATTTATTGCCCATCCCTAATTTCCCTTGAGATGGTGGTGGTGAGCTGCCTTCTTGAGTTACTGCAGTCGATGTGGTGTGGGTACATTGCTGTAAGGGAGGGATTTCCAGGATTTTGATTGCGGAACAATGAAGGAACAGTGATATTTCCAAGTCAGGGTGCTGAGTGACTTGGAGGGGAACGTCCAGGTGGTAGGCTTCCCAGGTATCTGCTGCTGCCCTTGTCCTTCTAGATGGTGGTGGACATGGGTTTGGAAGATGCTTTCCTTGGTGAGTTCCTGCAGTGCATCTTGTAGATAGTACATGCTGTGCATCAGTGGTGGAGGGAGTGAATGTTTTTAGAATGTTTCAAGTGAGCTGCTTTGTCCTGGATGGTGTCAAGCTTCTCGAGTGTTAGAGTGGCATTCACCCAGGCAAGGGGCAAATATTCCATCACACTCCTGATCTGTGCTTTGTAGATTGTGGACAGGTTTTGAGGGGTCAGGAGGTGATTTACTCACCACAGGATTCCTCGTCTCGGACCTGTTTTTATAGCTAGTTTGATGGGGTTCATCCAGTTCAGATTCTGGTCAATGGTAATCCCCCAGGATGTCAATAGTGGGGAATTCAGAGATGGTAATGCCATTGACTGTCAAGGGGCGATGGTTAGATTGTCTCTTGTTGGACATGGTCATTACCTGCAGTGAACGACAGGGAGCAGGTTATGGCTGAGCAAGGGGTTCTGTATGAGTATGGGGAGAAGGCCAGCCGCCTGTTGGCACATCAACTGAGGCGACAAGCGGCGGTGCAGGAGACACTCTGTCTACAATTCCAGCTGCCTCGGAAAGGCAGCCAGCATAATTAAGGACCCCACGCACCCCGGACATACTCTCTTCCACCTTCTTCCTTCAGGAAAAAGATACCAAAGTTTGAGGTCACGTACCAACCGACTCAAGAACAGCTTCTTCCCTACTGCCATCAGACTTTTGAATGGACCTACCTCGTATTAAGTTGATCTTTTCTCTACACCTTGCTATAACTGTAACATTATATTCTGCAGTCTCTCCTTCTTTCCCTATGTACGGTATGTATTGTTTGTACGGCATGCAAGAAACAATACTTTTCACTGTATACGAATACGTGTGACAATAATAAATCAAATCAAAATCAAAGATGGTATGTGAGAGGTGGAGGGGTGGGGGCAAGTTGGTGACAACTCTGGAGAGACTTAATAGGCACTCAAGACTTTTTAATAGAGGGTTGTCTAGGTGTAAGCCTCAGGAGGAGGGGGCTGAGATGGGGCGGTTTCTGGACAGGTATGTGTTCCGGAGGGTGACAGGGTTAAGGAGCAGGAATTGTAGACTCTGCTCAGGTTACCGGAGGCAATTGGGTTGATGCAGAAAGGAAAGAAGCTGGGACTAGATGGTTTTCCGGTTGACTTTCCTCAATAGTTTGTGGCAGAATTGGCTCCACATCACCTGGAGATGTTGTCCGACTCTCTGGCACGCGGGTAGCTGCTAGCCACGTTGGCTTAGGCATCAATTTCGCTAATCCCCAAGGACCCGGTGGAGCGTGGATCATATAGGCCCATCTCCCTATTAAACTCAGATGTGAAGCTACTAGCTTAGGTACTGGCAAGGTGGTTGGAGGGGTGTGCACCGGAGGTGGTGTCAGAGGATCAGACGAGTTTAGTGAAGGAAAGGCAGCAGTCGAGTAATATTAGATGTTCATTGAATGTGGTTATGATGCTGTCTAAGACAGGGTGCTGGAGGTTATTGTGGCTATGGATGCAGAGAAGGTGTTTGAGAGGGGAGGGTAGAGTGGAGGTATTTGTTTGAGTTTCTGGGAAGGTTCGGGTTTGGACTCACATTTATCGCTAGGGTGCGGTTGTTATATATTGCCCCATCTAGCATTAGGACAAATTCGACCAGTTCAAGAGACTTCCGGTTACACAGGGGTACGATGCAGGGGTGCCCGCTATCACCACTTCTGTTCGCACTGGATATCGAACCCTTGGCTACTGCACTCTGGACATCAGGGAAGCGATTGGATATTGTAAGGGGAGGCAGGGAGCAGATGACTTGTTGCTGTATATTTCTAATCTGTTGGAATGTATGGATAGGATAATGGCAAATATGGCCAAAAATGAAGTGTGCCCGGTGAAGCCCTGGGGTGAGGGGCAGATTTGAGTGCCCTGCCATTTAAGCTGGCCAGGAGTAGGTTTAGGTTTTTGGTATTCAGGTGGCTCATGATTGGGCCACAATGTATGAGTGGAATCTTGCTGCCTTGGTGAAGGGGGTGACAATGGATCTGAAGGCGGGAGGGGGAATACATTCCCGCTTTCGTTAACTGGGTGGGTGCAGATGAACATCCTGCTGAGATTTGTGTGTTTCAGTCCCTCCCGATATTCATGCCAAAGGTGTTCTTTTGTAAGGTGGACAGATTAAGCTTTTGTACAGGCTGGCAACATGCCGCGGATTTGGAAGGTATTTTTACAGAGGAAGCGGAAGGTGGAGGGGTCCAGCCCTCCCGAATATGTTGTACTACTACTGGGCAGCAAACGTACAGAAGGTCCAGCAGTCGAGGGGGTGTAGGTGGAGAAGGCGTAGTGTGTGGGGGTACATTTGAGGACTCTGGCTGCGTCCCCCTTCCGTTTGCTCCGGGGAATCACCGGTCCTTCCTGGCAGGGATGGATGTGACATACAGGCAGTGGCATAGGGAGGGGGGGGGGGGGGGAATGCGTGAGGTAGATGTTTGATTTGCAAGTTTGGTTGAGGTGCTGTGCGTGGGGAATTCAGATGTATAGTTACAGGATTATGTGCAGAAAGAGGTGCCCTCATTTCCTCTGAGGCCGGGGCACACTTTGTTGGACAGGTTGTTGCCACCAGATGAATTGGGGGTATGGGATGATGATGGATATTTACGGATGACTGGTGGGCACAGGGAAATTGAGGTAAAGTGGAAGAAGCTGGGCATGGATTTCAGATGGGTGGTGTGGAGTGAAATTATGCACCGGTTAATGCAACATCCTCCTGTACTGAGATGAGCTTGGTACAGTCAAAGTGGTGCATAGGTTTCACATGACACGGATGAGTGTGTTCTTCTCAGAGGTAGAGGATAAGCGTGAGAGATGTGGAGAGGCAGCGAAGCAAGTCCACATGTTTTGGTCATGTCCAAGATTGGTGTGGTTCTGGGGCTCAATATTTGAAGCATTATCGAAAATTGTGGGGGTGGAGATGTTGCCTGGTCCTCTGGTGGCGATCTTCAGGTTGTCAGAGCTATTGGAGGGGAAGGGGGCTGATATAGTGGCTTTCACCACTCTGATTGCCCAGCGGCAAATTCTACTGGAGTGGTTTGAGGATGCAGCAGAATTCCATATGTTAGAAAAGATTAATTTTGCCTGTAGAGACTTGGAGAAGGGGGTTCTGGGTGAGATGGAGGTTGTTCTTGTCCCTGTTTGTTGTCAGCAGGTTTGGAGGGCAGAGAGGGGGTTGTTAAGGGGTGAAAATGTCAAACTGTGGGGATTGTGTTATGTTTTTGAATGATTGTGTTCATGTTTATGTGTACTCTGATTTGAATAAAAATATTTAAAAAAATATTCAGCATATTCTGAAACACAGGACATATAAAGAAAATAGTTTATTCAAAACCGATATAATTGCATTTACAAATGTTTTTAAATGTACTAGTTGGGATCACCAACAATGTATGGATCTAGTTTATATTCAAATACAGTGAAAAAGGCAATAACCTAATTTACTATTCTTCGAAACAAAACCTGCTTGCTATCTAAAATATCTTCATCCTGTACATCAGCTTTGTCACCATCAATGTTTGGTGCAGTGACAGTTCTTTCAGACAGGCAAGTTTCTTCACTTGAATTTACCACACGTTTCATTTTTCCGTCTTCGTTTGGACTGTGGTACAACAGGTGGGCTTTTATCTGGTGAAGTAACGACTGTTTCAAGTTCACAGTCAAGGTACATTTTAACATTTTGTTGCATTGAGGTAGTGTCATTAGAACTGACAACTTGTGCCTTTTCAACCCTGTCATTTACACTGCTCCCATTTACCCAACCTGCACAAAGCACCTGAGTGTTTATCATTGCAAGCTCTTCATCTGCAACCCAATTATCTTCAGCAATTTTGGAAAATGTTCTCCCAAGTTCACTATCAAGATAACTAGCGTTTTGTGGCAGTAAGACAAGGTCAGTAGTATTGGCAATTAGTGATTTTTTAATCTTTTCTTTGTCCTTGTCAATGTTCCCATTAGCACAGCGTTCAAAAAGTGCTTGTGTGTTTATCATTGCCAGTTCCTCATCTGTAACCCAGTTGTCCTCACTTATTTTGGAAATTTGAGACCCTAAATCAACTTCAGGATGATTTTTAACATGTTCAGATAATAAGGTAATGTCCTTAGAACTGATCACTTGTTCCTTTGTTACCTTTCCTTTCCCACTTTCATTGGGCCCATTTGCCCAACCTTCACGAAGTGCCTGAGTGTTTATCATCGCGAGTTCCTCATCTGTAACCCAATTATCTTCAGCTATTTTGGAAATTTCAGTTCTCTTCAAAGAAGGCGCCTGGGAAAGTTTATTGCTTCCAGTTTGAATTACTTTTTCACATCTTTGTGGTGTGACACATCTCCTGGGTGGTCTAAACCCTTTCTGTACAGTTGGTGAAACTGAATTGCAAAGGGGAGACAATGGAACAGGAGAAGGAATCCGAGACAAAAAATTAAGTTTTGTCTTCTTCAAATTTGTGAGGAAATCATCAGATGCCATTTTTGTACTACACAATGAAGGTCTGGATCCAGCTGCAGAAAGTATCTGTGGCTTACTTTCAACACTAGATGAAGTTAGCTGTCAAGAGGTATAAAAAGAAAAATTACATTAGGAATTAAAGAATCCATGAAACATTTGGCTGTTAACTTTTAAAGAACCATTCCAACAGAATCTGTTGGTCTTAAAAATCTTGCTCCTCCAATCTCTGTTCCCCAACTATTGATTCTTATGCACCATCCACTACTAGCAGCAGTACGACCAGCTGTTTAGGCCTCAAACTCTGAAATTTCCTCCCTAAATCTCCCCTGTTTTAAGATGCTCATTAAAAACTTCTCTCTGACCACGTTTTTAAATCTCCTGTTCCAATATGTCTCTTTGGTTCACTGTCAACTTGAATTATGCTCCTGCCAAACATCTTGGGACATTTTACAATGGTTCAAAGCACTATATAGATACATATTATTGTTGTTATTATTATTTAATTAAACAGGACCTTATAACAGGCCCTCTAGTATACTGCACAGTTGAAATTTAGACTATCCAGAGAGGAAGAAACCAGCAGCTTTCTGGGAATTATTAAAGTCAGTTTTTGTTTAATGCATAACATTAGGCCCATGTATTTTTGTGAGTGTGTAAAACCTAATGAACAAATATTAGATTTGACAGCTTTTAGACTTAATGCTGCACTTTGTTTCCAAAAGCAATGATATTTTAATTCTCCAAATCACCACATTTCTAAACAAATGTCTTTAAGATACTTGTATGATATGTTGAAAGTAGGGCAGCACGGTAGCACAAGTGGATAGCACTGTGGCTTCACAGCGCCAGGGTCCCAGGTTCGATTCCCTGCTGGGTCACTGTCTGTGCGGAGTCTGCACGTTCTCCCCGTGTGTGCGTGGGTTTCCTCCAGGTGCTCCGGTTTCCTCCCACAGGCCAAAGACGTGCAGGTTAGGTGGATTGGCCATGATAAATTGCCCTTAGTGACCAAAAAGGTTAGGAGGGGTTATTGGGTTATGGGGATAGGGTGGAAGTGAGGACTTAAGTGGGTCGGTGCAGACTCGATGGGCCGAATGGCCTCCTTCTGCCCTGTATGTTCTATGTCTATGTCTATATGTCATAGAAACAGGCCATTTGACTGAACCATTCCATGCTGGTGTTTGTGCCTCACTCAAGTCTCCTCCTATCTAAGTCTACCATTGTAACTTTCCATTCCCTTCTCTCTCTCATATCCATGTCTAGATTCCCCTTGAATGCATCAATTATTCTATTCATTTCAAGTGCTCCTGTGAAAGCAAGTTCTACATTCTCACCACGCTTTGGGTGAAGAAAGTTCTTCTGAATTCCTTGGTGACCATCTCAGGTTGATACTCTCTAGATATGCTCTTTATCACAAGAAACATTCTCTCTGAATTTATTTATCAAAATCTTTAATTAATAGGTCACCCATCAGCCATTTTTTTGCTGGCGAGAACAGATCCAGCCCCTCAACCCTTTACTGATGTGTATACCCACAAATTTCTGATATAACCCATGTAAATCTTCTGTGCCCTCTCCAGTGCCTCTATATCCTTTTTATAATATGGCTCCAGAATTACACTTAAACTGTAATCATGGTCTAACTAAAGTTCCTTACAGGTTTAGCATAATTTCCTACTTTTGAAATCTATCTCTCGAGAAATAAACCTGGTGCGTGTTTTTTTTATGGCTTTACTAACCTTTTTTTAAAATATATTTTATTCAAATTTTTTGGCCAAACAAAATACAAAGGTTTTCCTTTTTACAACAATAAAACAGTATAAATAACAGTGGCCGTTTTTAACAAATAAATAAATAATATATATATATATATATATATATATATATATAAACTAAATGGCAACTGCCATATCAAAAATAATAACTCTCCAAAAACAAAATCAAACAATCCAATATACATAGCCTAATACAAATATCTATACAAAAACACCCCTGAGGCGACCCCCCCCCCCCCCCGCCCCCGGGTTGGGACCCGTCCGCCCCCCCCCCCCCCCCGGGTTGCTGCTGTTACCTTCCCATTTCCTTTATCGTTCTGCGAGGTAGTCAATGAACGGTTGCCACTGCCTGGTGAACCCTTGAGCCGAACCCCTTAGTGCAAACTTTATCCGTTCTAGTTTTATAAACCCTGCCATGTCATTTATCCAGGTCTCCACGCCCGGGGGGTTTGGCTTCTTTCCACATAAGCAATATCCTTCGCCGGGCTACTAGGGACGCAAAGGCCAAGACATCAGCCTCTTTCGCCTCCTGCACTCCCGGCTCTTCTGCAACCCCGAATATAGCCAACCCCCAGCCTGGCTCGACCCGGACCCCCACCACCTTCGAAAGCACCTTTGCCACCCCCACCCAGAACCCCTGCAGTGCCGGACATGACCAAAACATGTGGGTGTGGTTTGCTGGGCTTCTCGAGCATCTCCCACACCTATCCTCTACCCCGAAAAATTTACTGAGCTTTGCTCCGGTCATATGCGCCCTGTGTAAAACCTTGAATTGTATCAAGCTTAGCCTGGCGCACGAGGACGACGGGTTTACCCTACGTAGGGCACCAGCCCACAGCCTCTCCTCAATCTCTTCCCCCAGCTCTTCTTCCCATTTCCCCTTCAGCTCATCCACCATGATCTCCCCCTCGTCCCTCATTTCCCTGTATATATCCGACACCCTACCATCCCCCACCCATGTCCCTGAGATCACTCTATCTTGAATCTCCTGCATCGGGAGCTGCGGGAATTCCCTCACCTGCTGTCTCGCAAAAGCCCTCAGTTGCATGTATCGAAATTCATTCCCTTGGGGCAACCCATATTTTTCCGTCAGCGCTCCCAGACTCGCAAACGTCCCGTCTACGAACAGATCCCTCAGTTGCACAACCCCAGCTCTCTGCCATGCTCCAAATCCCCCATCCATTCTCCCCGGGACAAACCTATGGTTATTTCTTATCGGGGACCGCACCGAGGCTCCCGTCCTTCCCCTATGTCGTCTCCACTGCCCCCAAATTTTTAGTGTTGCCACCACCACTGGACTTGTGGTGTATTTCTTCGGGGAGAACGGCAACGGCGCCGTCACCATTGCTTGTAGGCTGGTTCCTTTATGGCTTTACTAACCTGTGGCACATTTAATGACCGATGTATTGGGAGTCCTTTGTTCCTCTACCCCACCAAGACTTGCACCTTCTAACTAAGAAGTGACCTCCCCATTCCACCCAACAAAAGTACTACCGTACATTTATGTGTTGAACTTAATTCGCCAATTACTTGCCCATTCTGCAAGTTTATTAATGTCCACCTATAATATGTTACAGTCCTCCTTAGTATTGACCATTTGACCCGCTCTCAATTTGGTGTCATCTGCCAATTTAGAAAGTGTTTTGGATTGTAAATGGTTAATCTAAGTTATGAACAGCAGTGATCCCAGCACTGATCCTTGTGAAACATCACTTCCCACCTTCTGCTACTCTGAATAACTACCCTTTACTCCCACTCTCTGCTTTCTGCCTTGAAGGTAACCAGCAATCCACTCTGCCACTTGTCCAGTGACTCCACATTCTCTGACTTTATTCATTAGTCTATTATGGGGCACCTTATCAAGGACTTTTTGAAAATTTGGATGAACTGTATCTACTACATTATCACTTTCTATTCTCTCTATTACTGTCTTTAAAAGAAATTCAATAAGATTGGTTAAGCAAGAATCATCCTTTTGAAATCCATGCTGACCATTTATTAACATTTCTCATTTCTCTACGTTCTTTGATTCTCTCCTTGAATAAGGATTCCATTATTTTCCCTGTCACAGATATTAAGCAGACAGGTCTACAATTCCCTGGACACATACTGCTCACCTTTTTAAATACAAGAATTACAGTATCTATTTGAAGTTCTTTGGTACTACATCCTTTGCTAATGAATTATTAAATATGTGAAGCAATGCCTGTACGACCTCTTCCCTAGATTCTTTTAAAATATGTGGATTTGACTTTCATTTGAGTTTCTGATGCTTATTCAAAACCTCCCCCTTTAATTTTAAATGCGCTTATCTCATTACTCATCTCATTGGTCAATGTCATGTTTTCCTGTTCCATCTCCCTGGCCAACACCAGGGAGATAATGTTGTAATATTTCCGCCTTCTCTTTGTTACCCATGGATTTATCCTGCCTATATCTTTATGGTTGTGTTTCTATCATAGCCTTCCTTGTTTTATTTATGTTCCTGTAAAATATTTTACTATTTATTGCTCCTTGATAGTTTATAATTCCTTATTGCCTTCCTACTTGCTTTTCTGACTTCTTCCCTGATCTCTTTATCTCCCATCATGCAGTCTTTTGCTGTTTACGTATTGAATGTATGTCTCTTTGCTAATCCTCAGTTGTTCAATTATTCTTTATTCAACTCTGGAATTCCACAAGTATTTCGTTTGTCCTTTCTTTTAAACGGGATATATTTTCTCTGCACTCTGTTTAATATCGTTTTACTGTTGTTCTGCATCGTTGTTTGCCAATACAGTTTTATTTTAAGTTCTATTCTCAGTCTCTCAAAATCACTTTTTTCCAATCCTTAATTTATCATTTATTTTGTCATATCTAAGTCCTTCTTATCATAGTCTTAGAATGTATCATATTAGGGTCACTATCACATAGATGATCTCCTAATTTTACTTTCACATGCCGTGGTTCAGTACCAAATCCAATAGCTAATTTTCTCTTGTTGAGCTTTTCACATATTGGGTTAGAAAGGAGTCTGGTACACATTGTAAGAACTCCATTTCTTTATCCTCTTTACCTACATCTCATGTGCTATTAATATCAGAGTAGCTGAGATCCCCCTGATTATTTTTACTCAATCCCATAAATTTGTCTGCATATTTCTTCCTTCATCCTCCTTCTGCTACTCGGGGGCTACACCGATTAATGCGATTGATTTTTTAAAATCTCTGCCAACATGGATTCTATTTTTGTCTGGCTGACTGTTGAATCACTGTCTTCTACTCACATTATATTATCTCAATTAAACACTGCAAATCCACTTCCCCATTTTCCCCTTTCTTTCTTTTCGAAAAGCATTATACTCTGCAATATTCAATTCACAGTCCTGATTTTTTGTAGCCATGTCACGGTAATCTCTGCTATGTCTGGTTCCTCCAAATGCATGTTTACCTCCAGCTCCCACTGTGCATGGCAGTACAGGCATTTTAACTCACTTTTAACAGGATTTCTTCCAACTGTATGTTTAACCAACTTTTTAAGACTCCTGTTCTTTTTACCTTGCCATCAATGTCCTCCCTTCCTTTATCTTTCCTATGTTCTCCTGTCCTGTTTTTATACATTTAGGCTGCTCATGTTTCTTGTTGATTCCCCTACCCCACCGTATTAGTTTAAAATCTTTGCTGCCTCCCTATTTACCCTTTCTGCTGTGACATGGATTCCATCCCGGTTAAGGTGGAGCAATACCATCCATACAGCCCCTTCCTGTCATAGAAATGGCGTCAGTGTTCCATGAAAAGGATTCCCTCTTCCTACACCAGCCCTTCAGCCGTGTGTTAATTCTCTTGATCCTTCTGTTCCTATGCCAGTTTCCACATGGGTTGTGCAATAATCCAGATTATTACCCTCAAGGTCCTGCTTTTTAATTTAGAGCCTAATCTCTGATAATGTTTCAACAAGCAATGGCAGGATTAGGGAACCATGGATGACAGGAGAAATTGTGAGACGAGTCAAAAAGGGCAGCACGGTAGCATTGTGGATAGCACAATTGCTTCACAGCTCCAGGGTCCCAGGTTCGATTCCAGGCTTGGGTCACTGTCTGTGCGGAGTCTGCACATTCTCCCCGTGTGTGAGTGGGTTTCCTCCGGGTGCGCTGGTTTCCTCCCACAGTCCAAAGACGTGTGGGTTAGGTGGATTGGCCATGATAAATTGCCCATAGTGTCCAAAAATTGCCCTTAGTGTTGGGTGGGGTTACTGGGTTATGGGGATTAGGTGGGGTTACTGGGTTATGGGGATAGGGTGGAGATGTTGACCTTGGGTAGGGTGCTCTTTCCAAGAGCCGGTGCAGACTCGATGGGCCGAATGGCCTCCTTCTGCAGTGTAAAATTCTATGTAAAAAGGGAGCATACTCAAAAGTCTAGGCAACTAAAACAGACAAAGCTTTTGAAGAATATAGGGAAAGTATGAACAAACTCAAACGGGGAGTTAGGAGGGCTAAAAGAGGCCATGAAATGTCATTGGCAAGCAGGGTCAAGGAAAATCCCAAGGCCTTTTATACATATATAAGGAGCAAGAGGGTAGCTAGGGAAAGAGTAGGTCCACTCAAGGACAAAGGAGGAAAGTTATGCGTGGAGTCAGAGGACATGGGTGAGATCCTGAATGAATACTTTGCATCAGTATTTACCATGGAGGGGGACATGACGAATGTTGAGCTTAGGGATGGGTGTGTGAATACTCTAGGACATGTCAGCATAACGAAGGAGGAAGTGTTGGATATCTTAAAATGCATTAAGGTAGACAAGTCCCCTGGACTTGATGGGAAACATCCCAGGTTACTATGGGAGGCAAGAAGGGAAATAGCTGGGACCTTAACAGATATCTTTGCATCATCTTTGACCACAGGCGAGGTTCCAGAGGACTGGAGGATAGCCAATGTTGTCCCTTTGTTTAAGAAGGGAAGTAGGGATAATCCAGAGGCCGGTGAGCTTGACGTCAATGGTGGGGAAGCTGTTGGGAGAAAATACTAAGGGACAGGATTTATTCACATTTGGAAGTGAATGGACTTGTTAGTGATAGGCAACATGGTTTTGTGCGGGGAAGGTCATGTTTGCAGATGACACTAAGATAGATGGAGTTACAGATAGTGAAGGGGACTATCAGAGAATACAGCAGAATATAGATAGATTGAAGAGAAATGTGAGATGGAAGTTCAATCTGTACAAATGGGGCGATTCATTTTGGAAGATGACATTCTTTTGTGAATTATACAGTAAATGGCAGAACCTTTAGGAGCACTGACATGCAGAGGGATCTGGACAGTCAGGTCCATAGTTCCATGAAAGTGACCATGTAGGTGGATAAGGTGGTGAAGAAGCCAGAAGGCATGCTTGCCTTCATTAGCTGGGGCATTGAGTACAAGAGTTGGCAGGTCATGTTACAGTTTTCCGGGTCCTTAAGGGGGAGGGGGAGCAGCCCCAAGTCGTGGTCCACATTGGCACTAACGACATAGGTAGGAAAGGGGACAAGGATGTCAGGCAGGCTTTCAGGGAGCTAGGATGGAAGCTCAGAACTAGAACAAACAGAGTTGTTATCTCTGGGTTGTTGCCCGTGCCACGTGATAATGAGATGAGGAATAGGGAGAGAGAGCAATTAAACACGTGGCTACAGGGATGGTGCAGGCGGGAGGGATTCAGATTTCTGGATAATTGGGGCTCTTTCTGGGGAAGGTGGGACCTCTACAGACAGGATAGTCTACATCTGAACCTGAGGGGCACAAATATCCTGGGGGGGAGATTTGTTAGTGCTCTTTGGGGGGGGTTTAAACTAATGCAGCAGGGGCATGGGAACCTTGATTGTAATTTTAGGGTACGAGAGATTGAGAGTATAGAGGTCAGGAGCACAGATTTGACTTCGCAGGAGGGGGCCAGTGTTCAGGTAGGTGGTTTGAAGTGTCTACTTCAATGCCAGGAGTATACGAAATAAGGTAGGGGAACTGGCAGCATGGTTGGTTGGTACCTGGGACTTCGATGTTGTGGCCATTTCGGAGACATGGATAGAGCAGGGACAAGAATGGTTGTTGCAGGTTCCGGGGTTTAGGTGTTTTAGTAAGCTCAGAGAAGGAGGCAAAAGAGGGGGAGGTGTGGCGCTGCTAGTCAAAAACAGTATTACGGTGGCAGAGAGGATGCTAGATGGGGACCCTTCTTCCAAGGTAGTATGGGCTGAGGTTAGAAACAGGAAAGGAGAGGTCACCCTGTTGGGAGTTTTCTATAGGCCTCCAAATAGTTCTAGGGATGTAGAGGAAAGGATGGCGAAGATGATTCTGGATAAGAGCGAAAGTAACAGGGTAGTTATTATGGGAGACTTTAACTTTCCAAATATTGACTGGAAACGATATAGTTAGAGTACATTAGATGGGTCGTTTTTTGTACAATGTGTGCAGGAGGGTTTCCTGACACAATATGTTGACAGGCCAACAAGAGGAGAGGCCACATTGGATTTGGTTTTGGGTAATGAACCAGGCCAGGTGTTAGATTTGGAGGTAGGTGAGCACTTTGGGGACAGTGACCACAATTCGGTGACGTTTACGTTAGTGATGGAAAGGGATAAGTATCCCCCGCAGGGCAAGAGTTATAGCTGGGGGAAGGGCAATTATGATGCCATTAGACATGACTTGGGGGGGGGATAGGTTGGAGAGGTAGGATGCAAGTGTTGGTCACACTGGATATGTGGAGCTTGTTCAAGGAACAACTACTGCGTGTTCTTGATAAGTACGTACTGGTCAGGCAGGGAGGAAGGCGTCGAGCGAGGGAACCGTGGTTTACCAAAGAAGTGGAATCTCTTGTTAAGAGGAAGAAGGAGGCCTATGTGAAGATGAGGTGTGAAGTTTCAGTTGGGGCGCTTGATAGTTACAAGGTAGCGAAGAAGGATCTAAAGAGAGAGCGAAGGCGAGCAAGGAGGGGACATGAGAAGTATTTGGCAGGTAGGATCAAGGAAAACCCAAAAGCTTTCTATAGGTATGTCAGGAATAAAAGAATGACTAGGGTAAGAGTAGGGTCAGTCAAGGACAGGGATGGGAAGTTGTGTGTGGAGTCTGAAGAGATAGGCGAGATACTAAATGAATATTTTTCGTCAGTATTCACTCAGGAAAAAGAGAATGTTGTGGAGGAGAATGCTGAGACCCAGGCTAATAGAATAGATGGCATTGAGGTACGTAGGAAAGAGGTGTTGGCAATTCTGGACAGGCTGAAAATAGATAAGTCCCCGGGTCCTGATGGGATTTATCCTAGGATTCTCTGGGAAGCCAGGGAAGAGATTGCTGGGCCTTTGGCTTTGATTTTTATGTCATCATTGGCTACAGGAATAGTGCCAGAGGACTGGAGGATAGCAAATGTGGTCCCTTTGTTCAAGAAGGGGAGTAGAGACAACCCCGGCAACTATAGACCGGTGAGCCTCACGTCTGTTGTGCGTAAAGTCTTGGAGGGGATTATAAGAGATAAGATTTATAATCATCTAGATAGGAATAATATGATTCGAGATAGTCAGCATGGCTTTGTGAAGGGTAGGTCATGCCTCACAAACCTTATCGAGTTCTTTGAGAAGGTGACTGAACAGGTAGACGAGGGTAGAGCAGTTGATGTGTATATGGAGTTCAGTAAAGCGTTTGATAAGGTTCCTCACGGTAGGCTATTGCAGAAAATACGGAGGCTGGGGATTGAGGGTGAATTAGAGATGTGGATCAGAAATTGGCTAGCTGAAAGAAGACAGAGGGTGGTGGTTGATGGGAAATGTTCAGAATGGAGTTCTGGCGTACCTTGTGGCGTACCACAAGGATCTGTTCTGGGGCCGTTGCTGTTTGTCATTTTTATCAATGACCTAGAGGAGGGCGCAGAAGGGTGGGTGAGTAAATTTGCAGACGACACTAAAGTCGGTGGTGTTGTCGACAGTGCGGAAGGATGTAGCAGGTTACAGACGGACATAGATAAGCTGCAGAGCTGGGCTGAGAGGTGGCAAATGGAGTTTAATGTAGAGAAGTGTGAGGTGATTCACTTTGGAAGGAATAACAGGAATGCGGAATATTTGGCTAATGGTAAAGTTCTTGGCAGTGTGGATCTAGGTGTCCATGTACATAGATCCCTGAAAGTTGCCACCCAGGTTGATAGGGTTGTGAAGAAGGCCTATGGAGTGTTGGCCTTTATTGGTAGAGGGACTGAGTTCCGGAGTCATGAGGTCATGTTGCAGCTGTACAAAACTCTGGTACGGCCGCATTTGGAGTATTGCGTACAGTTCTGGTCACCGCATTATAGGAAGGACGTGGAAGCTTTGGAGCGGGTGCAGAGGAGATTTACCAGGACGTTGCCTGGTATGGAGGGAAAATCTTATGAGGAAAGGCTGATGGACTTGAGGTTGTTTTCGTTAGAGAGAAGAAGGTTAAGAGGAGACTTCATAGAGGCATACAAAATGATCAGGGGGTTAGATAGGGTGGACAGTGAGAGCCTTCTCCCGTGGATGGAAATGGCTAGCACGAGGGGACATAGCCTTAAACTGAGGGGTAATAGATATAGGACAGAGGTCAGAGGTAGGCTCTTTACGCAAAGAGTGGTGAGGCCGTGGAATGCCCTACCTGCCACAGTAGTGAACTCGCCAACATTGAGGGCATTTAAAAGTTTATTGGATAAGCATATGGATGATAATGGCATAGTGTAGGTTAGATGGCTTTTTTTTTACTTCCCATGTCGGTGCAACATCGTGGGCCGAAGGGCCTGTACTGCGCTGTATCGTTCTATGTTCTATGTTCTAGTTGTATAAAACTTTAGTTAGGCCACATTTAGAATATTGCAGGCAGTTCTAGTCGCCACAATATCAGAAGGACGTGGATGCTTTGGAGAGAGTGCAAAGAAGGTTTACCAAGATGTTGCCTGGTCTGGAGGGTGTTAGTTATGAGGAGAGGTTGAATAAACTCGGATTGTTTTAGTTGGAAAGACACAGGCTGAGGAGAGACCTGACCGAGGTCTACAAAATTCTGAGAGGCATAGACAGGGTGGATAGCCAAAAGCTTTTTTCCAGGGTGTAAGACACAATTACAAGGGGGCACAGGTTCAAGGTGAGAGGGGGAAAGTTTAGGGGAGAGGTGCGGGGAAGGTTTTTCATGCAGAGTGTGGTGGGTGCCTGAAATACGTTGCCAGTGGAGATGGTAGAAGTGGCACGTTAGCAACGTTTAAGATCTTGATAGACACACAAATGAGCGAAGAATGGAGGGATGCGGATCGTTTTGGGCAATAGATCTAAATAAGGAATCTGGAACGGCATAGGCTTAGTGGGCTGAAGGGCTTGATCCTGTGCTGTAATGTTCTTTGGTTTTTAAAAAAATTTAGAATACCCAATTCTTTTTTTTTCAATTAAGGGGCAATTTAATGTCACCATTCCACCTACCCTGCACATCTTTGGGTTGTGTGGGTGAGACCCATACAGACATGGCGAGAATGTGCAAACCCACATGGACAGTGACCTGGGGTCAGAATTGAACCCGGGTCCTTGGCATCGTGAGGCAGCAGTGCTAACCACTGCACCACCATGCTGCCCTCTGGAATGTTCTTTGTAAGACTGCCTCCCTGTTCTTATCTATGTCGTTTGTTCCAATATGGACTATGGCAACTATCCAAATAATCATAATGTTCCCTTGGAATAAATCTATCTCGTTCCAAATAGTTGGTGGAAATGCTGATCACAGAAATGATTTTGTTTCATTGTATAAAAATGTTTAGCTGCCTGTTTATAAGGAAAATCTAGCAAATAAAACAAATTATTTATCAAAGTAAAATCTACTTTTTCAGTAGAATGCATGTACACATACCATAGTGCTATTAACTGGAACAAAGTTGGACTTCCTTTGGCTAGGAGCAAGTAGGTCAGCACTGAAATCTCTGGAAGACCTTGGAGTATTGATTGTTTCAAGCATAGTCACCACCTTTTCCTTAGTGTCCTTGATAAAACTCTGTAGATTCTAAAGTAAGACGTTAAGAACGCATATGCTAATAAACTGAAAAACGTTATAACTGGAGTACCAAATTTTCGAAGGTGGTGATAGATATGCAAATTATGGCATTAGTATTATTAGGACAAATTATTTTAATGTGGTTTTATTTATGTAACTCAAAGTACATTTAATCACAATAGCAATTTACCTTTTAATACATTTGAAATAATCTCTTCACTGACGTGATAAGTAAATTTGATAAAAAATAAAGTATCAACTGGCAGCAATGCCAGGGGTGTCAGTCAAACTCCACCAGCCACTTAAAAGAACACTTTTCAGCTCTCTGATGCTAAATTAAATCACTTTTGTAATAAAGCTTTATTGGAAAGAACTTGCATTTTCAGACCCTCAAAGCATTCCAACAAGTTTTGATAGGGCGGCACAGTGATTAGCACTGCTGCATCACAGCACCAGGGATCCCGGTTCAGTTCCGGCTTTGAGTGACTGTGTGCTCCCACACAGTTCTCCCAATGTCTTTGTGGGTTTCCTCCGGGTGCTCCGGTTTCCTCCCATAGTCCAAATGTGCAGGTTAGGTGGGGTTACGGGAATAGGGTGGGGGAGTGGGCCTGGGTAGGATGCTCTTTCGGAGGGTTGGTGCAGACTTATAGGGGCCGAATGGTCTCCTTCTCCACTGTCGGGACTCTATGACTCTATTTTGTGTAGGTAAAAGCGGCAGCTAACTTCTGCATTGAAGGTCCCACAAATAAATGAATGATCAGATTCTCTGTTCCTGCAGAGTGAGGGAACAATCTGTTCGTGTGGAGTTTGCACATTCTCCCCATGCCTGCGTGGGTCTCACCCCCACAACCCAAAGATGTGCAGGGTAGGTGGATTGCTCACGCTAAATTGCCCCTTAATTGGAAAATCAAACAAAAAGAAAACCAGTGACATAGAACTTGATTATCAAAGTTAAATGAGAGAATTATGATATAGCCTATTAAAGAATAAAGTTAAAAAAGCTGAAAGACAATCCCATATCTTCTAATGGTGCCAGAGGATTTTGTTTCCATCCACTGAAGCAGGCAGGTTTGGTTTAATCCAAAAGATGGTGGGGGCGGAACAGGTCAATGTCTGTCAGCACAAAACAGGCAGTTAGTGAATTGGAACCTTCTCAATGGAAAAGATAATTGGGCCGGGAATAAAATGGTTTGCCAATCTGTTGTCAGTTTTGCACACTGAGGGCAGCATGGTGGCGCAGTGGGTTAGCCCTGCAGCCTCATGGCACAGAGGTCCCAGGTTCGATCCCGGCTCTGGGTCACTATCCGTATGGAGTTTGCACATTTGCCCCGTGTTTGCGTGGGTTTCGCCCCCCACAACCCAAAGATGTGCAGGCTAGGTGGATTGGCCACACTAAATTGCCCTTGAATTGGAAAAAAATTAATTGGGTACTCTAAATTTATATTAAAAAAAAGCTTTGCACACTGGCAGTCAACTTCACTCACGGAGTCAGATACCACAAAGTACTCAGTCTCGAGTATATGCTAATGTCTGTGGGGTAAGAGTATAAAATCTGAATAGATAAACTTGGTGAAAGTGAAGTATATTTATCAAACCATGAATGGTAAATTGAAAACATCACCCGTTCAATTACTTTGCTTTATATAGCTGCCCTCAAGAGGTTTGAGCTCCTTGGTCTCATTCCAATCCACTTGTGCAAATTTGGCATTATATTCACCCCCTCTCTGAACAAACTATTCCTCTGATGTGTCTTTTTGTGCAAGCCCCCACTTCCCTTTGATACTCCCAGTGATGGTGCAGCCCCCAGATCTTTAAACTTCAGCTCTTCGATCAAGCTTTTGATCCCCACTCCTTCCTGACTCAGTATCATTTCTCCCTCTTAATGTGCAGTATGTTCACAGTAAATGCATTGTACAAATGAAAATTGTTGCTGCAAGATTAAGGGGAAATATAATTTTTGTTTTGCATGTGTATCCACTTTGTACAGTGAAAAAAAAAGTTAAAATAGTAAACTTTGTCAGTGATGCTATCTGATGAATCTTTCATAAAAAATCCCTCTCATTTAAAAATAATGATCAATGTTTAAAATTTAACGGCAAATACTATTTGGAGAGGAATTTATGTTATATTATATTCAGTCTCACTTATCCCATATCCCCAGTGTTCCCTTGTACAAGTGCACATATTTCCACCTTAAATATTAAACTCTTAGACATTTAGAAGGATTTTTCCACTTCACCTGAATGGATTACCTACTAATGAAGTAGAGTTTTGTTGAAAAAGTTGTAAAACTGTTCAAAAGGGCATATCTAGGAAAAGCAGTGCTATGTCTATATTGAAGGCTACAGATAAGCAAGTCTCGAAAGACATAATAATAATCTTTATTAATGTCACAAATAGGCTTACATTAACACTGCAATGAAGTTACTGTGAAAATCCCCCAGTCGCCACACACCAGTGCCTGTTCGGGTACACTGAGGGAAAATTCAGAATGTCCAATTCACCTAACAAGCACATCTTTTGGGACACTGTGAGACCATTTTAACCACCAGGTACTGTTTGGTAGCATCAGTCTGTGGAACCACCGGCAAGAGAAAATGGAAAATTACCGAGAGGTTTAAGAATGGTATAAGACTGTTCACTAAACCAACCAGTGCTCAGTGCATGAGTTAGAGCAGAAGAATGTGACAAAGAGAAACTGTTAACACCTGATAACTCTAGACATGGCCAGAGAATTAACTTTTCTGTAAAAGCAGAAGAATCGGGAATTCAAGTTTTGAATTGTACTGTTGACTTAAAGGTTATATTTATCTCTATTTGTAAACCTGTTAATAAAGCCATTCGGTAGAAATGTTTAAAGTCTTGGATAGTCTCACCTCTGTTAGTGTAAAGACTTACAAAAAGGAACACCCAATACTCTGCAAATCAATTTTGGTTTGGAATACTGCAAAGCCAAAACCATTCCACAGTTTTAGTATTGCTGCTTTGATCAATGGAAAAGGGAATACTTTTGGAACAAAGTACACAAAGTTTCGCCCTACCAAGGGCGGCATGGTGGTGCAGTGATTAGCACTGCTGCCTCCCGGCGCCGAGGACCCTGGTTCGATCCCGGACCCGGGTCACTGTCCGTGTGGCGTTTGCACATTTTCCCAGTGTCTGTGTGGGTCTCACCCGCACAAACCAAAAACATGTGCAGACCACGCTAAATTGCCCCTCAATTGGGAAAAAAGAATTGGGTATTCTGAATTTATAAATAAAGAAAGGTTTTGCCCTATGTGAAATAGTTTTAGTATAGTCAGGATGAAATATTAGCATTGATAGGGCTTAACATGCTGCTGCGTCTTATAAATCTCTGTTAACAAAGAACAAAGAAATGTACAGCACAGGAACAGGCCCTTCGGCCCTCCAAGCCCGTGCCGACCATGCTGCCCGACTAAACTACAATCTTCTACACTTCCTGGGTCCGTATCCTTCTATTCCCATCCTATTCATATATTTGTCAAGATGCCCCTTAAATGTCACTATCGTCCCTGCTTCCACCACCTCCTCCGGTAGCGAGTTCCAGGCACCCACTACCCTCTGTGTAAAAAACTTGCCTCGTACATCTACTCTAAACCTTGCCCCTCTCACCTTAAACCTATGCCCCCTAGTAATTGACCCCTCTACCCTGGGGAAAAGCCTCTGACTATCCACTCTGTCTGTGCCCCTCATAATTTTGTATACCTCTATCAGGTCTCCCCTCAACCTCCTTCGTTCCAGTGAGAACAAACCGAGTTTATTCAACCGCTCCTCATAGCTAATGCCCTCCATACCAGGCAACATTCTGGTAAATCTCTTCTGCACCCTCTCTAAAGCCTCCACATCCTTCTGGTAGTGTGGCGACCAGAATTGAACACTATACTCCAAGTGTGGCCTAACTAAGGTTCTATACAGCTGCAACATGACTTGCCAATTCTTATACTCAATGCCCCGGCCAATGAAGGCAAGCATGCCGTATGCCTTCTTGACTACCTTCTCCACCTGTGTTGCCCCTTTCAATGACCTGTGGACCTGTACTCCTAGATCTCTTTGACTTTCAATACTCTTGAGGGTTCTACCATTCACTGTATATTCCCTACCTGCATTAGACCTTCCAAAATGCATTACCTCACATTTGTCCGGATTAAACTCCATCTGCCATCTCTCCGCCCAAGTCTCCAGACAATCTAAATCCTGCTGTATCCTCCGACAGTCCTCATCGCTATCCGCAATTCCACCAACCTTTGTGTCGTCTGCAAACTTACTAATCAGACCAGTTACATTTTCCTCCAAATCATTTATATATACTACAAAGAGCAAAGGTCCCAGCACTGATCCCTGTGGAACACCACTGGTCACAGCCCTCCAATTAGAAAAGCATCCCTCCATTGCTACTCTCTGCCTTCTATGGCCTTGCCAGCTCACCCCTGATCCCGTGTGACTTCACCTTTTGTACTAGTCTACCATGAGGGACCTTGTCAAAGGCCTTACTGAAGTCCATATAGACAACATCTACTGTCCTACCTGCATCAATCATCTTAGTGACCTCCTCGAAAAACTCTATCAAGTTAGTGAGACACGACCTCCCCTTCACAAAACCGTGCTGCCTCTCACTAATACGGCCATTTGCTTCCAAATGGGAGTAGATCCTGTCTCGAAGAATTCTCTCCAGTAATTTCCCTACCACTGAAGTAAGGCTCACCGGCCTGTAGTTCCCGGGATTATCCTTGCTACCCTTCTTAAACAGAGGAACAACATTGGCTATTCTCCAGTCCTCCGGGACATCCCCTGAAGACAGCGAGGATCCAAAGATTTCTGTCAGGCCTCAGCAATTTCCTCTCCAGCCTCCTTCAGTATTCTGGGGTAGATCCCATCAGGCCCTGGGGACTTATCTACCTTAATATTTTTTTCAGACACCCAACACCTCGTCTTTTTGGATCACAATGTGACCCAGGCTATCTACACACCCTGCTCCAGACTCAACATCTACCAATTCCTTCTCTTTGGTGAATACTGATGCAAAGTATTCATTTAGTACCTCGCCCATTTCCTCTGGCTCCACACATAGATTCCCTTGCCTATCCTTCAGTGGGCCAACCCTTTCCCTGGCTACCCTCTTGTTTTTTATGTACGTGTAAAAAGCCTTGGGATTTTCCTTAACCCTATTTGCCAATGACTTTTCGTGACCCCTTCTAGCCCTCCTGACTCCTTGCTTAAGTTCCTTCCTACTTTCCTTATATTCCACGCAGGCTTCGTCTATTCCAAGCCTTTTAGCCCTGACAAATGCCTCCTTTTTCTTTTTGACGAGGCCTACAATATCACTCGTCATCCAAGGTTCCCGAAAATTGCCATATTTATCTTTCTTCCTCACAGGAACATGCCGGTCCTGTATTCCTTTCAACTGCCACTTGAAAGCCTCCCACATGTCAGATGTTGATTTGCCCTCAAACATCCGCCCCCAATCTATGTTCTTCAGTTCCCGCCTAATATTGTTATAATTAGCCTTCCCCCAATTTAGCACATTCATCCTCGGACCACTCTTAGCCTTGTCCACCAGTACTTAAAAACTTACTGAATTGTGGTCACTGTTACCGAAATGCTCCCCTACTGAAACATCTACCACCTGGCCGGGCTCATTCCCCAATACCAGGTCCAGCACCGCCCCTTCCCTAGTTGGACTGTCTACATATTGTTTTAAGAAGCCCTCCTGGATGCTCCTTACAAACTCCGCCCCGTCTAAGCCCCTGGCACTAAGTGAGTCCCAGTCAATATTGGGGAAGTTGAAGTCTCCCATCACCACAACCCTGTTGCTTTTACTCTTTTCCAAAATCTGTCTACCTATCTGCTCCTCTATCTCCCGCTGGCTGTTGGGAGGCCTGTAGTATACCCCCAACATTGTGACTGCACCCTTCTTATTCCTGATCTCTACCCATATAGCCTCACTGCCCTCTGAGGTGTCCTCTCGCAGTACAGCTGTGATATTCTCCCGAACAAGTAGCGCAACTCCGCCTCCCCTTTTACATCCCCCTCTATCCCGCCTGAAACATCTAAATCCTGGAACGTTTAGCTGCCAATCCTGCCCTTCCCTCAACCAGGTCTCTGTAATGGCAACAACATCATAGTTCCAAGTACTAATCCAAGCTCGAAGTTCATCTGCCTTACCCGTAATGCTCCTCCTTGCATTAAAACATATGCACTTCAGGCCACCAGACCCGCTGTGTTCAGCAACTTCTCCCGGTCTGCTCTGCCTAAGAGCCACACTGTCCCTATTCCCTAGTTCTCCCTCAATGCTCTCACCTTCTGACCTATTGCTCCCGTGCCCACTAATGTGGCAGGAGATTTGTGCTGATGAACATTTCAGTTTAAGTCAGTTTGAAACTCTAAATAGGCTTACTATAGAAACGATCTTATTTTATTACCAGATTACTCTATCAAATATAGTAATTTTCAAATACTTTACCTGCACAGAATTTTTTAGTTGAGTGTACCTTTCCCGAAGATGTCCTTTTGGATTAGCAGAAAAGCTGGAAAGATCCCCAGTGAAAAGTATAGGAATACCCATGCAGCTATCCAATGTACACTGTAAGTTGCTTGCAACAATTAAGATACCTGGCTTGACGATATCTTCCAAAGCTAGCTGATTTAAACCTGTCCAAACTTTCACAGCTACCAGATTCTGATTTTCATCAGCCAGGTACAGAGTTGTAGGTGAACCTGCAAAATGGTATAAAAGGTAAGACAAATCAGCACCATAATGCTCCCTTAATTCACCTCCGAGAACCTTTCGCCACCTAAATGAGGTGTCACCCTTGTTTGGACACTATGAGTATCCTTAGAGGTCCAAAATGGTATCCAGTGATCTCACACACTTCTGGTATGAGTTGTTCGGACACGACATTGATGCGGGTATTAATATGCAGTGAGTGCCACAGAGGTTTGTAGACTAGGCAGATCATAACATCACTTGTTAGACGACTGACACCAGTGCTGCGATTTTGGAGTTCAATGTACCAGCCAACACCCTCTCAAGCTCGAACAGCAAAACATGCACTCAGCAGCAGGAAGACCATCCTCACAAGCATTATTTATCAACCACTTTCAGTGCAGTTGCTGATTGATTACTACTAGTTGTTGCTATGAGTGAACAAGTGTTTGGTGCTTTTTTATTTATTTATTTATAATAAATTTAGAGTACCAATTCATTTTTCCAATGAAGGGACAATTTTAGCGTGGCCAATCCACCTACTCTGCACATCTTCGGGTGTTGGGGACGAAACCCATGCAAACACGGGGAGAATGTGCAAACACCACACAGACAGTGACCCAGAGCCGGGATCGAACCTGGGACCTCGGCGGAGTGAGACAGCAGTACTAACCACTGCGCCACCGTGCTGCCTCAAGTGTTTGGTGCTTCGTTGAGTTCTTTAAAGCAGTTGAAGTCTACAGGGAATGGTGTAATAGGTGAAGACCCTTGTCTTGATTTCATGGATTCAGCACAAACCAGTTGCTCTCTTACATGGGTGCAATAATAGGCATTCCCTTTAGACTGACCTATGACTGGAAGAATGAACACGGACAATACATCACAGAAGGGGTCTATTCAGCCCATCTTGCCCATCCTGACCCAAAGACACCCAGGTGCCCTTTCTAATCCCGTCTTCCTGCACATAGCTCACAGCCCTGCAGTTTACTGCATTTAAGGTGCAGATCCAAGCACTTTTAAAAAGAATTTAGGGTCTCTGCCTCCATCAGCAACTCAAGCAGCAAATTCCAGACAGCCACCGCCCTCTGTGTAAAAAGGTGTTTCCTCATGTCTCCTTACTGGAGTAATTTGCCCTTCAGTAAAGACATTCTCACTGAAATTTGCAATCTGCTGCAGTCACAACTCAGAGCAAGGCAAGGACAGTATTGTCAGTGGCTGCGAAAGTAACCCTTTCTGGGACTTTTATTTGCTGGGTTCCTTCCAACCTGTAGCTGCCGATATTTGCAACATCTTGTAACTTTCTATTCACTGGTGCATAAGGGAGGCCACTGCAGCTCTCTATTTAAAGAGAGCTGATTACATTTAATTCTCTTTTGCCAGATGAGTACATGGTTACTAACTTTGAGTGGGGAAGTTGCAGCTGGCCTTGGAAGATGACAGTGTGCAGCCTCTGGACCACACCATTTTAACATAGGTGCCAGTAGTTTGAACTGGCTGGCTTACAGCAACCAGAAAGGGCACTGGAAAAGGGGCAGTAGTGGGAGAGAAAATGGCCATCCTAAGGAATGATTTACCAGTGTGAAAGAGAACTATATAATGGCAAATAAATCTGTCTATACTCAAGACAGAGATAGATAGATTTCTAGATATTAAAGGATATGGGGAAAATATGGAAAAAGGCATGAGGTTGAAGATCAGCCATGATCTAAGTGAATGGCAGAGCAGGCTCAAGGGGCTGAATGGCCTACTCATGTTCCTATTTTCTATGTTCTTTTTATTTGATCAATTTAGAGTACCCAATTATTTCTTTCCAATTAAGGGGCAATTTAGCATGGCCAATCCACCTAACCTGCACATCTTCGTGTTGTGTGGTGAAATCCACACAGACACCAGGAGAATATGCAAACTCCACACAGACAGTGACCCGGGGCCGGGATCGAACTCAGGTCCTCAGCACTGTAGGCAGCAGTGCTAACCACTGTGCCACCATACCACCCTATATTTTCTATGTTTTAATGTAAATCGAGTGCGACATTACAGAACAGCGGGCAGGTGATTGGTTTTAGTTGTGTTTGCTCTCTAAGCTAGGGAGTTCTCCCTAAGCTCTCCAAGTTAGGTTAAACTCAGAGCTGAGAACATTAAATAAAATCAATAATTTAAAATAGATAAACTAAGTAATTAACAAAACTAAAATAATCGATGGAAGAATAATTTTAAGGAAGGTAGTGTGCTGTGACTAGCATGTTGAAGCTTGTGGAGACAAATGAGAAGCCAAGCAACAAGGGGCGTGATTTACCCCAAAAATGACTAAGTGTCATCTTGGGAGAGTTGGGTGGAGTGTTTCCCACCACCTTTTGGCTGAGATGAGACCTGCATTCACACAATTTTTGGGGGGCTTGGGGAGTCTCACCGGTCTAGCTCACACTTAGAAATGTTTCAGCAATGGGGAACTAAACTCGCCAACCAGACTGGCTCCTTAGAGATTGGGGCACCATTTTAAAAGGGTGTCCCATCTCAGTGAGCTTGCGGGTCCCCACACACATGGACAATGAGACCCCCCACAGACATGTGCTACACCCCTCCCACCCCCAACAAGTGAGCACACTCAGACCCCCCTTTCAGGACCACCTTCACCCCAACTTTTGTGATGCCCCTCATATCCCTCTTACACCCCCCACCCGTCACCCACCTTTTCATGGGCATCTTGGATTACGTTTTTCATCATCAGTTCTATCTCCTTCTGCTGTTCAGTGTCAAATTTTGTTTGATAATGTTCCTGTGAAGGGCCTTAAGGGCATTTCATTACATTGAAAGCACTATATAATTGTAAGCTGTTCTTGTTTATATAAAGCACAATTTTCCGAAGTTAAAGCCCCAAAGAAGTGAGATCCATGTTTAGATCTAATCAAAGATACCACTCTCCCCAGCCCTGGCAGAAGCCCCCCAGCCAGCGGGACGTCAGCAAACGATGGCGATGTTGGACACTTTCTGTACACCTCTCTCTCTCCCTCGTCAGCCATGATGCCGGTGGATTGGCCATGCCAAATTACCCTTGGTATCCAAAATAAAAAGGTAGGTGGGGTTATGGGCGAAGGGTGGAGGTGTGTGCTTAAGTGGGGTGCTCTTTCCAAGGGTCAGTGCAGGCTCGATGGGCCAAATGGCCTCCTTCTGCACTGTAAATTCTATGATTAATTCTAGATTTACTCAACAGGAAATGAAGCTGGGCATGTGGATGAGGTAGCAGTGGCAACCATTTTGGAGACTTTGACCTTAATAAGAGTTAGATTTAGCATCATTATGGACAAGGACAAAGATAGAGCAGGGGTAAAAGTTCTAAATCATTGTAAGACAAATTTTACAAAGCTGAGAGATGAACTGGCAAGACTGGACTGGGTACAGCTATTAAAAGGAAAAACTGTCGGGCAGCATGGTGGCCTAGTGGTTAGCACAGCTGCCTCACGGCGCTGAGGTCCCAGGTTCAATCCCAGCTCTGGGTCATTGCCCGTGTGGAGTTTGCACATTCTTCCCGTGTCTGCGTGTGTTTCGCCCCCTGTAGCACAATCAATCACTCACGAGGTGAGAAGAGATGAAGTCAACCGATGGCTTTATTATGCAGACTTGTTCCCCAGCAGCTCAGGTTACAAAATGCGGCTGCTGGGAGAA
Source organism: Scyliorhinus torazame (assembly GCF_047496885.1). Taxonomy (NCBI): domain Eukaryota; kingdom Metazoa; phylum Chordata; class Chondrichthyes; order Carcharhiniformes; family Scyliorhinidae; genus Scyliorhinus; species Scyliorhinus torazame. The sequence goes on along the minus strand of NC_092721.1, from coordinate 157,740,921 downwards.
CCCGGGTTCTTATACGCAGCCTTACTGGGTGGAGCCAGCAGGCGCCAGATCCAATCAGGACCCAGTGTCTGTCCACCAATAGCCTCTCGGCATCACTGGGTACCGTACTACCCCTAATACATACCACCACATTCACCCCTTGTTAAAAAAGAACCCGGCGGGTTGGTGGCTCGCATGGTGGTAGGGGTTTACAAAGTCAGTACTGGGATTCCATTAACACAGTGTCTATGCATAGATATCAACGGTTGACTATTTACAATGCCGCTTTTACTGGGCTACTGAATTATTTACATATCTTGCTTTGTCATGCAGATTTAATGAGTCGAGTGGGTGCCCTGGTCGTCCTTGACGATCGTCTTAGCTCCGGTGGTGGTGCAGGCGCTGGCTCGGGCACTGTCGTCTCTGGGAGCGTCGCGATGTTTGTTCCTGTTTCACTACTCCTGGGCGGGCACGGGAGGACGACCGATCTGCCCGGGAAGGGAGCGGCTGTGGGGCGCCGGCAGGAGGGAGGGGGTGATTGGTGTTTGGGGGGGGGGGGGCTGTGGGGAGCTCCGGCGGGCGCCAGGTCCCGCAGGGAGACCGTGTCCTGTCGGCCCTCGGGGTATGCCACGTAGGCGTATTGAGGGTTCGCATGGAGAAGATGAACCCTCTCGACCAACGGATCCGATTTGTGTGCCCGCACATGCATTCGGAGCAAGATGGGTCCTGGGGCTGCCAGCCAGGTCAGAAGTGACGTTCCGGAGGAGGAATTCCTAGGGAAGACAAGGAGGCGCACGTGAGGCGTTTGATTAGTTGTGGTACACAGCAGCGATCGGATGGAGTGGAGGGCATCCGGGAGGATTTCCTGCCAACGGGAAACTGGGAGACTTCTGGACCGTAGGGCCAGTAGGACGGTCTTCCAGACCGTACCGTTCTCCCTCTCTATCTGACCGTTCCCCCGGGGTTTGTAACTGGTCGTCCTGCTCGAGGCGATGCCCTTGCTGAGCAGGAATTGACGCAGTTCGTCGCTCATGAAGGACGACCCCCCTGTCGCATTGGATGTAGGCGGGGAAACCGAACAGTGTAAAGATGGTGCAGAGGGCTTTAATGACCGTGGCCGCAGTCATGTCAGGGCAGGGGATGGCGAAAGGGAAACGGGATTATGCGTCAACCACGTTTAGGAAGTACGTGTTGCGATCGGTGGAGGGGAGGGGGCTTTTGAAGTCCAGACTGTGGCGCTCAAAGGGACAGGAAGCCTTTATCAGGTGCGCTCTATCTGGCCTGAAAAAGTGCGGCTTGCACTCTGCACAGATTTGGCAGTTCATGGTGGCTGTTCGGACCTCCTCGACGGAGTAGGGGAGGTTGCGGGTCTTCACGAAGTGGTAGAACCGAGTGACCCCCGGGTGGCAGAGGTCCTCGTGGAGGGCTTGGAGACGGTCCACTTCGGCTTTGGCACATGTGCCGAGGGATAGGGCATCGGACGGCTCGTTCAGCTTTCCGGGACGATACAAGATCTCATAATTATATGTGGAGAGTTTGATCCTCCACCGCAAGATCTTGTCTTTCTTGCTCTTGCCCCGCTGCGCATTATCGAACATGAAGGCTACCGACCGTTGGTCCGTGAGGAGAGTGAATCTCCTGCCGGCCAGGTAATGCCTCCAATGCCGCACAGTTTCTACTATGGCCTGGGCTTCCTTTTCCACTGAGGAGTGGCGGATCTCTGAAGTGTGGAGGGTACGGGAGAAAAAGGCCACGGGTCTGCCCGCTTGGTTGAGAGTGGCTGCCAGAGCTACGTCGGATGCGTTGCTCTCGACTTGGAAGGGGAGGGACTTGTCGATTGCGTGCATCGTGGCCGTTGCGATATCCACTTTGATGCGGCTGAAGGCCTGGCGGGCCTCGGTCGACAGGGGAAAGACGTTGGACTGAATTAGCGGGTGGGCCTTGTCCGCGTAGTTGGGGACCCACTGGGCGTAATAAGAGAAAAAGCCCAGGCAGCGTTTCAGGGCTTTGGAACAGTGAGGGAGGGGGAACTCCATAAAGGGGCACATGCGTTCAGGGTCTGGGCCTATCACTCCATTACGCACTACGTAGCCAAGGATGGCTAGACGGTCGGTGCTAAACACACATTTTTCCCTGTTGTAGGTGAGGTTCAGGGCGTTAGCGGTCTGGAGGAATTTGTGGAGGTTGGCGTCGTGGTCCTGCTGGTCATGGCCGCAGATGGTGACGTTGTAGAGGTACGGGAACGTGGCCCGTAAACTGTGCTGGTCAACCATTCGGTCCATCTCCCGTTGGAAGACCGAGACTCCGTTAGTGACGCCGAATGGAACCCGTAAAAAGTGGTAGAGCCGCCCGTCTGCTTCAAAGGCAGTGTACTTGCGGTCGCTCGGGCGGATGGGGAGCTGATGAAATGCGGACTCAAGGTCCACAGTGGAAAAGACGTTGTACTGTGCAATCCGATTGACCAAGTCGGATATGCGGGGGAGAGGGTACGCATCTAGCTGCCTGTACCTGTTGATGGTCTGACTGTAGTCTACGACCATCCTCTGTTTCTCCCCTGTCTTCACTACTACCACCTGAACTCTCCAGGGACTATTGCTGGCCTGGATTATGCCTTCCTTCAGCAGCCGCTGGACTTCAGACCGGATAAATGTTCGGTCCTGGGCGCTGTACCGTCTCCTCCTAGTGGCGACGGGTTTGCAATCCGGGGTGAGATTCGAAAACAAGGAAGGCGGTTCAACCTTGAGGGTCGCGAGACTGCAGATAGTAAGTGGGGATACAGGGCCGCCAAATTGGAACGTTAAACTCTGAAGGTTACATTGAAAATCTAACCCCAGGAGAGTGGGAGCGCAGCGGTGGGGGAGGACATAAAGTCGGTAATTCTTAAACTCTCTCCCCTGCACCGTTAGATTCGCGATGCAGAACCCTTTGATTTCTACGGAATGGGATCCCGCTGCCAGAAAAATCTTTTGGGTACTCGGGTGGATTGAAAGAAAACAGTGTCTTACCGTATCCGGATGGATAAAACTTTCCGTGCTCCCAGAGTCGATTAGATATGGCGTTTCGCACCCGTTAACCAGCACCGTCGTCGTTGCCGTTTGGAGCGTCCGGGGCCGCGACTGGTCCAGGGTCACCAAAGCCAGTCGCGGTTGCTGCATCGGGGCGTTTTCTTCAGGCCCTGTGGGGCCGTCCATGCTGGGGTCCTTGGCTGTCAGCCAAGATGGCGGCGTCCACGGATTGCACGCGGCCGGCGGGGCACAAGATGGCGGCGCCCGTCACCCCCGCATGGAGTCCGGGACCCAAAATGGCGGTGCCCGTTGGCCGCACATGGATCGTTGGGGGGGGTTGAGTCTGTGATCCCAGTTCTCCCCCGGAGATTGCGGCGACCCCCCGGGACTGGGACACCGCTGAATAATGCCCCTTCTTGCCACAACTTTTACAGATGGCTGAGCGGGCCGGGCAGCGCTGACGTGGGTGTTTCGATTGCCCGCAAAAGTAGCAGCGGGGCCCCCCCCCGGGTGGTCTGGTGCTCTGGCCGCGCAGGCTTGCGGGGGGATGGGGGATGCCGGGGAGTCGGTCGTCCACGGAACCCATGGGGCTGCCGCACGGTCGGGGGTGTAAGCGCGGGCATTCTGCGATGCCACGTCGAGGGAGGCCGCAAGAGCCCATGCCTCTGTGAGCCCCAGCAAGTCTCTTTCCAGCAGTTGCTGGCGAATTTGGGATGAGGTCATACCTGCTACGAAAGCATCCCTGATTAGGAGTTCCGTATGTTCGTTAGCTGTCACCGATGGGCAGTTGCAGCTCCTTCCCAATATTAGCAGCGCGCTGTAGAACTCGTCCAGCGATTCTCCGGGGATTTGCCGTCTCATCGCAAGTTGGTGGCATGCGTAGACCTGGTTTACGGGCTGAATGTAGATGCCTCTCAGCATGGTGAGTGCCTTTGGGAAATCCTCTGCGTCTTCGATGAGTGTGTAGATCTCCGGACTCACCCTGGAATGCAGGACCTGCATTTTCTGGTCTTCTGTAGGTCTGCCGGGGGCCGTTCGGAGGTGTCGCTCAAAGCACGCTAGCCAGTGTTTAAAAGTGGCCGCTGAGTTTGCTGCATGGGGGCTGATTCGCAGACACTCCGGGGTGATCTGGAGCTCCATAGTCCTTTAAAGTGTGCGTAATAAATTGTAGCACAATCAATCACTCACGAGGCGAGAAGAGATGAAATCAATCGATGGCTTTATTACGCAGACTTGTTCCCCAGCAGCTCGGTTACAGAATGCGGATGCTGGGTGAACCCGGGTTCTTATACTCCGCCTTACTGGGTGGAGCCAGCAGGCGGCAGATCCAATCAGGACCCAGTGTCTGTCCACCAATAGCCTCTCGGCATCACTGGGTACCGTACTACCCCTAATACATACCACCACACCCCCACAACCCAAAAGTGTGCAGAGTAGGTGGATTTGTCACGCTAAATTGCCCCTTAATTGGAGAAAAATAATTGGGTAATCTAAATTTATTAAGAAAAAGAGAAAAAGGAAAAAAAAAGGAAAAACTGTAATTCAAAGGTGAAATTCTACAGGCACCATGTAGACATGCCCCAACAAAGGAAAAGAGTGGTACTGCCAAATCAAGAGCCATAGAATGCCTATGGTGCAGAAGGCAGCCATTTGGCCCATCAACTCTACACCGACCCTCAGAAGGAGCACTTGACCCAGGTCCACTCCCCCGCCCTGTCCCCGTACACTGATCATGGCCTATCCACCTAACCGGCAGATCTTTGGGCTGTGGGAGGAAACCAGAGTACCCAGAGGAAACCGATGTGGATGTGGGGAGAACATGCAAATTCCACACATACAGTCACCCAAAGCCAGAATCGAAACCGGATCCCTGATGTTGTGAGGCAGCAGTGCTAACCACTGTGCTACTATGCCACCCCTGGGTTATCCAGAGGCCAAGGTAAAACAGAAAAAGAAAGCTTATGACCGTCACAAAAGACTTCATACTGTACAAAGCATTGAGGGATACAGAAAGTACAGGGGTGAAGTAAAAATGGAAATTAGGATAGCAATAATAATAATAATAAATAATAATAATCGCTTATTGTCACAAGTAGGCTTCAGTGAAGTTACTGTGAAAAGCCCCTAGTCACCACATTCTGGCTCCTGTTCGGGGAGGCCGGTATGGGAATTGAACCCACGCTGCTGCCTTGTTCTGCATTACAAGCCCACTGTGCTAAACCAGCCCCGAGTGAGGATACCCCAAATAGAGGATACGAAAAATACTGGCAGATAAAAGGGAAAATGCTGGGAAATGGAATTAAAAAGAGCGGCTAGTTACTTTTTTCTAATTTTTGGCCGGCACAGACACAATGGGCCAAATGTGCTCTTTCTTCACCATTGTTTTCCCATGGTTCTATTTCTATGGTTCTGATCTACCATGAAAGCTGCTTTATGTAACCAAGTGACGCCTTACAGAATAAAGATCACGACAGGACATATACATATGCTCTGTGGAGCTAAATGGCCATTGCCAGTCCCACACTTTGAACCTGGCAAAGCAATTCCCACTGAATGATACCTGATTTTCCCAAAATGTGGATCACATATCCTGCTAGGTCCACCTCTCTGCAGACAGTTCCAAAGGATGGATCAAGGAGCATGTTATAGGTCACTGCCTGCCTAGGTTGGTAGAGTTGTTCCAAAACTTTGAGAGATGGCTAAAAGTAGGAACAAAATGCATTGTAAGATATCAAGATATTTACAGATAAAGCCATTGTCACATTTAATTTCTGCCATCCAAAATGGTCATAAATTTCCCATTGCGACATTCATTAGCTCTTAAATGAATTGAGGACTTGCAGCTCTTCTGCTCCGATTAGAAGTCTGTCCCATTCATTAATTGCTCTGTGTCAACGAAAACTTCTTGACATTGTTCAAATTTGTCTTTTATTGGTTTGAACTAGGAAAGGCAGGTGCAGCCAACTGGAGTATTGTGTACAGATTTGGTCTCCAGATGTAAGGAAGGGTACACTTGTTATAGAGGGAGTGTAGCAGAGGTTCACTACATGTAATCGCTGGGTGGTGGTATTGTTATATGGGAAGAGATTGAGGAAACTGGGCCTATATTCTCTCGAGTTTGAAAGAATGAGAGGTGATATTGAAATTTACCAAATTCTTACAGGGCGTGACAGGGTAGTTGTAGATAGGGTGTTTCCCTTGGCTGGTGAGTCTAGAACCAGGGGGCAGAGTTTCAGAATAAGGGGCAGGCCATTTAAGGCTAAGATGAAGAGGAATTTCTTTACTCAGAGCGGTGAATCTTTGGAAATCTCTATCGACGAAGGATGTGGAAGATCAATCTTTGAACATGTTCAAGCCAGAAGTTGAAAGATTTCTGGATACTAATAACATCAAGGGATATGGGGATAGCGTGGGAAATTGGTGTTGAGGTAGATGATCCACCATGATCCAATTGAATTGGCGACGTAAGCTTGACGGGCTGAATGATCCACTCACTGCTCCTATGAACCTGTGGCCCTTTGTCCTACTCTTGAAGCTTTACTCAATCAAGTCTAATGTAAGTAGCTGTGGAAATGAGTGGACTTATAGCAAATATTGGTTGTTAGCTTAGACATGGAAATGGAGACAAAAAATTCAAGGAAGGGAAAGGAAGAGTCAGAGATGGACCATGCGAAGGTGAGGGAGGAGTGAAGATTAGAGGCAAAATTATGAAATTTACTAGTTTGGATTGAGAACAGATGTCATTAATGTACTGGAGAAACAGATGGAGGCAGCCTGTGCAGAACTGGAATAAAGAATATCCCAAAGAAAGGCAGATGTAATTAGGGTCAAGTTGGCAGTTCTTGATAAATGGTCACAACCTGATAAGTTAAAAATCTTCTCTCCGTGGAATGTGCCAGACCGTTGGAGCATTTCCAGCATTTCCTGTTTTAAAATTTCCAACATCTCCAATATTTTGGCTTTGGATTATAATTAGGCTCAATGTGGGTCTCCACAGGGACACTTTTCATTCGGAGCAAATATGAAAGTGAATAGCTTTTGTTCGTTGAGCGCTTTTCATCTTTGGTTATTGAATGATGGCACATGCTTAAAGCAAAATACTTTAAGAGCGTAGGTTTAACATTTTCTCTAGAAATTTGTGCGTATCTCAATGGTGTGACTACTCAAATTTCTAGTGGACAACACTGTTTGACAAGGTTGTCTCAAATCCTATCTTTTAAAAAATAAATTTAGAGTACCCAATTCTTTTTTTTCCCAATTAAGGGAAATAAGACAATTTAGCGTGGGCAATCCACCTAACCTGCACAACATTGGGTTGAGGGGAAGAGACCCATGCAAACACAGGGAGAATGTGCCAACTCCACACAGACAGTGACCTGGGCTGTAAATACTATCTTTCAAAGCTGGAATGACCAGGGATTGAATACAGGGTGTCATAATGCACTGCAGATGGGCTAAACAAGGGCCAAGAGGAAGTTTCTGACTTCACTGGGGAGAAGTCCCGTCGTCTGGACTGCTGATCAATCTGATTAGCTGGCTGCTCCCAGCATCAAGTGGTTGCTGTTGGAACTGCAAGAGGAGGAGGAAAGCCCATGGACCCTGCAGTCAGGCAGTTTGGGCAGGGAGGGTTTGGGCAGGTGGAGTTGTGGGTTGAAAGCTGCTGATGGGTAGAAAGAAAGGTGAGGAGAGGATAGAGTTCCATTGTGAAGGTACTGTCCCCCGATCCACTGAGCAGCCCTAAAGATAAAACTCCCATTTTCTTCCCGCCTTTTGACAAAATTATTTTAAGTGGGCTGCCCGCTCCCACCGTCTGCCGACACCAAAAATGTTATGACATGGGAAGCATATTATCAGGGTCAACTGGCTTAGTAACAATTCCGATTGACTCTTGATGATCTATTTAAACACGGCAGGCAGTTTGCCAATTTTGGCGCCCACCCGTCCTCCCTGACACTAGAGATCATTTATCGGAGATGCAGTGGCCAGAACTGAATCAGTTCTCAGGATATGGTCTAAACAGATAATAAATACTTTGACCACAATATTAAGTGGATCAACTACTTAATTACAATCAATTAGGAACTTCACAAGATTTAGCTGAATTGGGCCTGCCAATATAGTGTGCACCAAGCCTTCATGTTTGGAATCCACTTAATTACGTATTTTATCATTTCACATTTGCCTGTCCAAAATCTATTCTGCTTAACTGATTTAAGCAGTTTTCTAATTTAACAAAATGTAAACCTATGAACCGAGAAATCTCCAATTACGCTGGCAACAAATATTACAGGTTTATTGTTCAATTTACATGAAATGAACTCACTTGAAAATATTAAATATATTTTCAATTTAATTTGTTTCAATATTAGAATTACCTGCAGCTGCTGGTATCTAGTTTTCTTTGTAGCAGTCAACTGCAGCTCAGCACGACTTAGCCGACTCTTGCACGACGATGTTGTCAAATAATAGATCCAATATCTTCCACCCTCCTTCAGCAGGGAATGTAGTTCAGCAATTGGGCGCCAGATGTTTAACATATAGACTATTTTGCAAGAAAAATAAGTATGAGGACAAGTTACATGAATCTATACCTTGTAAGGAAAGATAAACCGTATTATACTTCTAAAGTTTCAGAGACAGTAACAAGTGACCACTATTTTTTTTAAGGAGGACACACACATGGGGAGTGGCAATTCAGCCCATCCACTCCACATGGGCTCACTGTAGAACGCAGTTAGTCCTAATCCTTCATTTTATTCCTGCAAGCCTATTTCCCTCAAGTACCTATCTAGCTTCTTTTTTAAAATTATCAATCATCTAACCATCTCTGCTTCCACCACTCTTGCAGGCAATGAGTTTCAGGCCATTACCACTTAATAAGGTTCTCACATATTCCCTTGCTGCTTCCCTTGTCCAAAACCTTAAATCTGAGTCCGCTAGTTCTTTGACCATTAGTTTATACGAACAGATTTTCTTTGCCTGCTTCATCCAATTCTGTTATAATCTTGTAATAATTTATCAGATCGCCCCTCAAACGATTCTAGTAAATCTCCTCTGCACCCTCTCAAGGTCCTTTATGTTCTTTCTAAATCATGGTGACCAGAATTTGATGCAATACTAAAGTGCATTCCTGTTTCTGCACTCAATACCTCGATGTATGTAGCCCAAGATCCCGTGTGCTTTGCTAGCCTGTCTTTCAAGTAGTTGAAGGCTACCGCCTCTTTCCAGTCATTGGCAATACCGTCATGCTAGACTGCCTGCAACAGGTGACAGATTTCAGTGAGGACCTCCTTAGTCAAATGGAGATGTCACACACATTGTTCCTCAAGGAGGAACCACAGAAAGGTTATGGTGCAGAAAGAGGCTATTCAGCCCATCGTGTCTCCATGGTCACAAAAAAAAGAGAAAAAATAAACTAGCTGCTCATTTTAATCTCACATTCCAGCACCTTGCCCATTGCCTTGCAGGTTACAATGCTTTAGATACAGATTTAGCTACGTTTTGGGTTTCAGCCTCAACCTCCAATTTAGACAGTGAATTCCAGAAGCCCACCACCCTCTGGGTGAAAATATTTTCCCTCATGTCCCTGCTAATCCTTTTACTTTAAATCTATGCCCCCTGGTAATTGACGCCTCAGCTAGGGGAAAACAAATCTTTCCTCTCTTCCGTATCTAGGTCCTTCATAATTTTGTACACCTCTATTCCAAGGAAAACAACCCTAGTTTGTCCAATACTCTAGTTGCCGCTTTGTCTGGACTATATAAAGATGCATTCCTGTTTTTGCACTCTTTACCTCTATTTATGTAGCCCACGATCCCTGCAATAGCTGCAATTTCCAAGCCCGGACAGCATTCTTGTAAATTTCCTCTGCACTCTCTCCAGAGCAATTATATCCTTCCTGTAATGCAGTGACCAGCACTGTATACAAAATTCAAGCTGTGGCCAAACCAGCTTTTTATACAGTTCCATCATTACACCCCTGCTTTTGTATTCAGTATCTCGCCCAACAAAGGAAAGCATTCCATATGCTTTCTTGACCACCTGTCCTGCCGCCTTCAAAGGACTTGTGGACATGCACTCCTAGGTCTCTCACTTCCTCAACACCTCTTAATATCTTCCCATTTATTGAGTATTCCCTTGCTTTGTTTCCCCCCCCCCCCCCAAATGCATTAACTCATATTTTTCCAGATTGAATTCCATCTGCCACTTCACTTCCCACTCAACCAAACCATTGAGTCTCTGGGTCAACCAGAACAGGCCAAGATAAACCAAAAGAAAATTTATGACAGACACAAAATATTTAATACTGTAGAAAGCCTCGAGGGGTATAGAAAGTACAGGGGTAAATTAAAAAAAGAAATTAGGAAAGCATGAGTGCATATGAAAAAATATTGGCAGATAAAAGCAAAGAAAATCCTGAGATGCTTTACCAAAACATTAAGAGCAAGGGAATAACTAAGGAAAGAAGAACGTCCTATCAGAGATGAGCATATCATCTTCTGAATCAACCCACAACTGATTTGCAGGGTTCCCAATGAGTACTTTGTCTTCATGAAGGAAAGGGATGATGCAGACATTCTAGTTAAAGAGGAGGCATGTGAAATATTAGATACAATAAGCATAGTGAGAGGGGAAGTAGTGGAGGGACTGGCATCCAGATAAATCACCAGAGCCAGACAGATTGTGCCCCAGGCTGTTGAAGGAAGCTAGGGAGGAAATAGTGGAAGCTCTAAAGGTCACTTTCCAATCCTCAATAGATACAGGAAAGATCCTAGATGATTGGAGGTCTGTAAATGTTGCACCATTATTTAAAAAGGGTGGGAGGGATGAGTTAGAAAACAATAGGCCAGTCAGTCTGATTTTGGTGGTGGACAAATTATTGGAAACAATTCTGAAAGGCATGATAAAGTGTCACTTAGAAAAGCACAGATAGATCAATGATAGTCAGCATGGTGTTGTTAGGGGAAGGTCATGTCTTACTAACTTGCTAGAATTTTTTGAGGAAGTAACAAGAAGGATTAATAAAGATAGTGCAATGGATATTGTCACATGGATTTCAGTTAAGACATTGACAAGGTCCACACGGCAGCCTGGACAGAAAAGTGAGATCTCATGGAATACAGCGGAGGGCGACAGATTGGATCTAAAACTGACTGAATGACAGGAAACAAAGGGGTGTTTTTGCAAATGGAAAATGGTTTCCAGTGCTGTTCCATAGGGTTCAGTCTTGGGGCCTTTGCGGTTTGTTGTATATATTAATGATTAAGACTTAAATGTGGGAGGCATAATTGGGGAAGTTGCAGGTGACAGAAAAATTAGTCATGTTGTCAATGGTGATACCTGTCGACTCCAGGTATGTGATGGAAAACTCTCTGATTGTCCGGATGAGTGCAACTCCAACAACTCAAGAGGCTTGACACAATCCAGGACAAAGCAGCTCACTTGATAGGCACCCCGTCCACAAATATTTACTCCCCTCACCACTACCAGTCGCAGCAGCATGTAGCATCCACTGTTGTATTCACACTCTATATGCGAAGAGATGGGAATACATTGTGGTCTCTTTACAGAGAGAAACGGCAGGGTGAGCACGCAGTTTTGCCAGGAACGCAGGCTTCAGCCATGATTCAGGGTGCTATTGACTGCATAGCACAGTGGTTAGCGCTGTTGCTTCACAGCACCAGGGATCCGGGTTCGATTCCCGGCTTGCGTCACTGTCTGTGCGGAGTCTGCACGTTCACCCCGTGTCTGCATGTGTTTCCTCCAGGTGCTCCGCGGAGTTCCCTCCCATAAGTCTCGAAAGATGTGCTTGTTAGGCGAATTGGACATTCTGAATTCTCCCTCAGCGTACCCGAACAGGTGCCAGATTGTGGCGACTAGGGGATTTTCATAATAACTTCATTGCAGTGTTAATGTAGGCCTACGGGTGACACTAATAAAGATAATTATTATAATTACGTTACTTTCAGTAACTGCACAAAATTCAGAGACGTACTGCAGCTGCAAAGGGTTCCACTCCCTCAGCATCCAGCTGGTTTGCGACCATATTCAACATATTGCAATGGTCAGCATATCCTGGCAGCAGTTGTGACTTTTTTTCTGTGCCAGTCTGCTGTAACATTAGCATTTGTACCACTCTGAGAAACCAAAGTGTGGCTACTGGGTGATGAGCTCGCTGTTGATACCTAATTCATGATTCTATAACTCAGCTCATGTAGGCAGCATGCATATACTCAAGAGTCATAGTGCCAAACAAAATGCCATCCAGCAGACTATTGGGGTGCTTAAGGGGCACTTTAGCTGCTTGGACCACTCTGGAGAAGCCCTATCATACTCTGCAGAACTTGTGTCACAATTTGTTGTGGTTTGTTGCACAGTGCAAAGCGCTATCATGCGCTTTGCCACCAAGTAAACAGTGGTTAGCTAAAGAATTAATTAAGAGGCGGTGGCAACCAGCACCCCCCCCCCTTTCCAGCCTGTCTGTATGTGACAAACTCATCTGATTAGGATACGAGCAGTCACAACCCCAATTCCTCAACAGCAATCCTAAAACTTTATAAAATATTTGATAGGGAAGTTGCTGTCAGGGCCCAAACCCTGATCCGAGTCCTTGACTCAGTTCCTCCGTTCCTTGGAAGTTATTAGACTCTTGAAATGCATGTTTACCTCTATAAAAAAACAAATGTTTGTTTATACAGTTATGAGCTGAGCAGCAGAGCTAAAAATGGGCTGCTTAACAGCACGTTACGACTTCATCTAAATATACCTGCTAAATTTAACGTGGGCATTGTTCCCAGTACAAACGATAACAGAGCATTGGACATACAAAAAGGTGGATGCGGATCCATAACAGAAAATTCAGATTGGGCTGTCATGGTACAAGATTTTTTGAAAAAAAAATTAAAATGCAACAAATTCTGCATGTATATTTTCTACTACCTCGGGTAGCCTGCTTGACTGGGATCACCTTCGCTCCTGTCTCACCCTTAGCATCAGCTCTTGGCCTCAGTCTCCCTCACCTCGCACCTGCTCTTCCCACTCCAGTCATAGTGACTCAAACAGAACAGAATAGATGGCTTTTTGAAGATGGCTCACAGCAGGAAGACCCTCTGCATGCTAAATACGAGAGCAGCAGCTACTGTGATGTGCCCTTTACATCCCCCAAACACAGAAAGCGAGTAAAAGCCAGGTCAAAATTGGCAGTAGATTGAAGAGGGAAGGTCTGAGTAACAGTTGCCCAGGTCAAGTAGAGGGCAGAAGTTAATTATTTTTTTTTTAAAAAAAGGACAGAATTCTGAGATCTAAAAGTCACAATTCCACTAAAGAGTGGACATTTTAAATTCCTACTTGACTGTAGGACAGAGTATAAATCAAAAAAATAATGGGGGCTTGTAAGAAAAGAACTGCAATAATCATGGGCAATTTTAATCTCCATAGAGTGGATGAATCAAGGAAAAGTGGCCTGAAGGAAGAGTTCAGAAAGCGTATTTCGGACAATTCCTTGGAACAATATGCTTTGGAACCTACCAGGGAACAAGTTATGCTTGACCTGGTAATGTGTAATGAAACAATTAATTAATGACCTCTAGTGAAGGACCCGAGGTGGTCATTATATGGTGAAATTTCACATTCAGTTTTAGGGCGAGAACTTTGATCTGAGACTAGTGTGTTAAACTTAAATAAAGGAAACTACAAGGGTATGAAGACAGGAGTTAGCCAAAATGTAATGGGAAAATAGGTTAAAAAAGCAATGGACATTTAAGGAGATATTTCACAACTCTCAAATATATATTCCATTGAGAAAGACATTGAAAATGGTGCACCACCCATAGCTAACTAAGGAGGTTAAGAATTGAAAATAAAGATGTACAATTCTGCGACGGTCAGTGATAGCCCAGAAGATGGGGAAAATTTGAGAAATAAGCGATGGATAACTAAAGAGAGGGAGAAATTGGAGTATGACAGAAAATTAGCAGGAAATATAAAAAAAGTACAGTAAAAGCTTCTCCAGGTTTATGAAAAGAAAAGAGCAGCAAGAGTGAGCGTTGGTCCTGAGAGGATGAGACTGGCAAATTCCTAATGGGAAACATGAAAATGACAGGGATTTTGAACAAGTATTTTGTATGTACCGTCATAGTAGGAGACACACAGAGTATCCTAATAGTAACAGAAGATTAAGAGGCAAAAGGGAGGGAGGAACGTAAAATAATCGCAATCACTACTGGGAAAACTAAAGGGATCAAGGGCTGCCAGGTCCCCTGGACCTGATGGCCTGAAACCTAGAAACTTGAACGAAATAGCTACAGAGATAGTGGATGCTGCATTGACTGCATTCTTCCAAAATGCCCTAGATTCTGGAAAGGTCCCAGCGGATTGGAAAGCCGCAAATGTAACACCACTTTTCAAGAAGGGGGGGGGGGGGGTGGAGAGAACAGAAGGCAAGAAACTATAGGTGTCATGTCAATGGAGAAAATGCCGAATTACATATGGACATACTGAACTCTTAAATAAGACCCGTGGTTTTAAAAAAAATGGACATACAAGCCAAATATGGCTGTGGCTATAAATCCCATAACTGACTGAATAATAATAATCATTATTGGATGAAATTGAGAGACAATGGAACCACAATCTGTTTCCAGCCAAAGTCACATCAAAAGTCATACAGAAACTAAATACCATCTCCTGTGGAGATAATGAGATCTGATCACCATCTCAGCAGAAATCCTGTGAGCAACGTCCGAGGCGGGTTTGTGATTTTTTGCCTACCAGAAATAGAGAAAATCTTGGGTAAAAGCCAGCTGCAAAATTTGGTCAATGTCGACTAGTGCTGGTGTGTCAAAACATTCTGAAGCAAGCCAAATCAGTAAGGCCACAGCTAAAAAGGAAACAGGGCAGCTTCTCAGCCAAACTGCAGAACACTGGAATCTGACTTTCTGTGATCAATGTTGCAGGAAATTTGCTTTAAATGTTATTTGCAAGAATCAATTAAAAAAAAAAAAGTAAAACCAACAATTGGGCAACCATTTTAAGCATTGCTGCAAAATCCTTTTGTTTGGGAAAGTAAAAGAGGTTTAACTTTTTGACCTGGCTCCTATGCTCTACCCTTTATTAAGTTTGGTGATGAAAAAGGTTGCTGCCCATGTCCAGTTCACGCACCATCTTTATACTTCTGATCTATACTAGCTCCTGATTAAGCAATACATTGATTTAAACACTTTGATGATTACGCGTGTTTCAAATCCCTCCATGGTCACGTCTTTCCCCAGCACTGTAATGTCCTCCAGTTCCACCACACCCCAAGATATTCACACTCCTCTTATCCCTTTGAGTATCCGCGAATTAAATTCTTCCACCATGTCTCCAGTTGTCTGAGCCAAAGGTCTGTAAATCCATCCCTAAACTGCCCTTTTCCGCTCAAAACCTGTCCCTTTGACCAAGCTGTGGACATCTGCCCAAATATTACGGTAATATGACATCACTGTCAAATTGTTCTTTTTAATACACCTATGAAGCACCCTGTGAGTCATGTTAAAGGCGTTATAATTACAAGCTGCTGTCATTAGAAGTTGAATATTTGATTCTAAAATGTTCACAAGCAAACTATTACTCAATATTTTGTGACATACAACATGCACTTTTAAGGGTTGCTTTCCAAACAAGAATTGGAGCCAGACAAACATGAGGACATTTATTGTGTGCTTGAAATAGATAGCTTACAATGACCCAGTGCAGGTACCATTGGAATGTAGGTGCTTGTCAAATTCAGAGTAAAGTGTGACTTAATCAAATTGCACTTGAACGGCTTAATAATGATTCAATAATATCCTTACTGTAAATTAGATATGCATTGATTAACATTTACATCCAATACTTGCCTGCGTTACAGTTCTGACTTTTGTAGTCCACAACGCACAGTTTCCACACAGAGGCAACATCTCTTTTCGTGTAGCTATTTTCACTCTGACCATCCTCTAATGCTTTTCGGAACTCGGCTTCGACCTGGATTTGTTTTTGTTCCTTCAACAATTGTCTACAGTTATTCAGAGCTCTCAACTGTTGTTCATTCAAACAGGCCTGTAAGGTAACACAACTTTCATTACATATTCATCCTTCTACGGAATAACGGTATACCCACAGGACTCCAGAAGAACCCAGGTAATGAATCCTCAACAATATAGATCTGCTTGCCAAGACCAAAAAGCAGGACATGGTGATAAATGTCCAATACAGTGGACCTGGAAATTCCAAGTTGCAAACACAGAATGGAGCGATGTTGTGAAATAATGGAGGCTAGATTTCATAGAAATTTCAGTCCAATCAAATCCTAATCCTAATAATAGAACAGAGCTGGTTACAAAAACAGACGACTAAAAACAGGGGTTATCACAACAACACCCACATCTTTGGCATTCCCACCTTCAGAGAAACAGGTGGGGGGGGGGGGGAGAAGAGAGAGAGAGAGAGAGAGAGAGAGAGAGAGAGAGAGAGAGAGAGAGAGAGAGAGAGAGAGAGAGAGAGAGAGAGAGAGAGAGAGAGAGAGCGAGCGCGAGAGACGCAGGCTTAAGCCCTGACACCTAGGGATTCTTGTAATCCAATACTGGATCTTACCCTGGCCAGACCACAGATCATTTGATACCCACGTCATTAGATTCAAAGTGTTACAACGGGTGTTGGAGCATGCCTAACAAATATGCAATCTAATAAGGAGGTGGGCTACACAAAGTTGATAAGGTGCCAGAACCAGAACAAATTCATCCAAAAGGATAATGAAGGAAGTGTGAGTGAAAACGGAAGAGGTACAGTTCATAATTTCCAATCACCTTCGGCTTAGTGGTTGTGTCAGATCAGTGGGGAATTGTTAATGTTACATCCTTGTTAAAAAAAGGATGCAAGAATAAGCCCAGTAACTATAGGCCAGTTAGTTGAACTTTGATGGTGGTTAAGCTCTTAGAAACACTTCAGTTGGGATAAAAGTTGTGGTAACTTAATAGGCAAATTCTGGTTACTTAAGGAAAGCTGGCACGGATTTAAGGGCCAATGGTGTAGAAACATAGATGGAAGTCTAAAATTATAAAGAGATATTGATACATCAAGTTAATTGGCAAAAGTCTGTCAAACAAATTTCAATATAGGCAAATGTTAGGTCAACAACTTTGGATCTGAAAAGGACAAAACAGGTATTTTCTAAATGTTGATAAGCTAGAAGCAGTGGAAGTCCAAAGAGACTTGGGGGTCCAGGCAGACAGATCATTAAAATGTCATGAGCCAGTACAGAAAATAATTTAGAAGGATAATGGAACGCTGGCCTTTGTATCTAGAGGATCAGAATAGAAGGGGGTAGAAGTCTTACTTCACCTACATGAAAGCCCTGGTTAGGCCCGAGTGGAATATTCTTTTTTAAAAAAATATTTTATTCAA
Source organism: Scyliorhinus torazame (assembly GCF_047496885.1). Classification (NCBI taxonomy): domain Eukaryota; kingdom Metazoa; phylum Chordata; class Chondrichthyes; order Carcharhiniformes; family Scyliorhinidae; genus Scyliorhinus; species Scyliorhinus torazame. Next base: position 157,723,516 of record NC_092721.1, on the reverse strand, counting down.
GATTTTTGGCCAAACATAACTGTACGTAGTGTTTCTTTTACACAACAATAAAGCAATATAAATAACAGTGGCCAGTTTTAAACAAATAAATAAATAATATATAAACAAAAACAAAACTGAATGGCAACTGCCTTGTCCAAAATAAATACTCTCCAAAAATACAATCCAACAATCCAATATACAATTACCTATAACAACTACCTATACATATTATACATATACAATAACATCTGAGAGTCCGTTCGATTCCTCCCCCCTGGGTCAAGTGGAATATTCTAAGTAGTGCTGGGCACATCTTAGGAAGGACATTTTGGCCATGGAGTGTAGTGAAGATTTGCCAGAATGATACCTAGATTCATATCAATGTTATGGAAAGAATATAGAGGCACTGATGATGGTAATTTCTATGCCGCATATCCTATGTAATTCTATATTTCTCACTCCAAGGATTGAACTAGGAGGAGAGTTACAAAAAGTAAGGTTGTATCCTGTTCAATTGAAAGTTGAGGGGTGATTTGATCAAAAATCTCAAGATACTAATGGGAAGAGAATGGAGACTGAAACTACTTCTGCTTGTTGGGGAGTCTAGGATTGGGGGGGGCGGGGGGGGAGCATAGTCTAAAGATCAGAGTCAAACCTTTCAGGAGTGAAATGAGAAAACACTTCTAAATGCAAATTGTGGCTGATGTTTGGAACTCTTCTGCAAATGGCAATTGATGCTAAATTAACTTTGTTTTATTGTTTGCGGAAAATGGATGACGCTGGCATGGTCAGCATTTGCCTTGAGAAGGCAGTGATGAGCATCACAGCCACAGTATTGATATGGCTGGTCCAGTTAGGTTGGTCAATGGTGGTCCCAGGATGTTAATGGGTGGGGTACACGGCATTGCTAATGTCACTGAATGTCAAGGGGAGGTGGCATATTCAGTTTGATGGAGATGGTCATTGCCTGGCTCTTGTGGGTCACAAATGTTACTTGCTCTGTGGGCGGATGCCCTAAGTAGGGCTGTGGGCGGATGCCCTAAGTAGGGTAAACTCATCGTCCTCGTGTGCCAGGCTAAGCCCGATTCAATTTAAGGTGTTACACAGGGCACATATGACTGGAGCACGGCTCAGTAAATTTTTTGGGGTAGAGGATAGGTGTGCGAGATGCTCGAGAAGCCCAGCGAATCACACCCACATGTTCTGGTCATGTCCGGCACTACAGGGGTACTGGGTGGGGGTGACAAAGGTGCTTTCGAAAGTAGTGGGGGTCCAGGTCGAACCAAGCTGGGGGTTGGCTATATTTGGGATTGCACAAGAGCCGGGAGTGCAGGAGGCGAGAGAGGCCGATGTTTTGGCCTTTGCGTCCCTAGTAGCCCGGCGCAGGATACTGTTGATGTGGAAGGAAGCCAAGCCCCCGGGGGTGGAGACCTGGATAAATGACATGGCAGGGTTTATAAAGCTGGAACGGATTAAGTTCGTCCTAAGGGGATCGGCTCAAGGGTTCACCAGGCGGTGGCAACCGTTCGTCGAATACCTCACAGAAAGATAGAGGGGATGGAAAAGAAGAAGGCAGCAGCAGCAGCACGGGGGGGGGGGAACCAGAAGGAGTCTCAGGGTTATTAATATATATGTATAATATGTATAGGTCGTTGCTATAAATAATTGTATATTGGATTGTTAAACCATATTTTTGGAGAGTGTTTATCTGAGACAAGGCAGTTGCCATTTAGTTTTCGTTATATATTATTTATTCTTTGTTTATAAAACAGGTCATTGTTATTTATACTGTTACATTATTGTGTAAAGGATACACAATGTACTGTGATGGTTGACCAAAAATTTTCAATAAAATATTTTAAAAAAAAAAACAAATGTTACTTGCTAGATATCAATTCAAGCTTGCATGCTAGCCAGGTCTTGCTGCAAGCATGCATGGATTGTTTCATTATCTAAGGAGTTGCAAATGGAACTGAACACTGGGCAATTATCAGTGAACATCCCAGATCTGATTGTATGATGGAGGAAATCTCATTGATGAAGCTGATGATGGCTGGGCCAAGGTTAACTTAACTTTAAATTCAAGACTGATAGATTTTTGTTAAACAAGGTGTCAAGGGCAGCACGGTGGCGCAGTGGTTAGCATTGTTCCCTCACGGCGCCAAGGTCCCGGGTTCGATCCTGGCTCTGGGTCATTGTCCGTGTGGAGTTTGCACATTCTCCCAGTGTTTGCGTGGGTTTCGCCCCTACAACCCAGATGTGCAGGGTAGGTGGACTGACCACGTTAAATTGCCCCTTAATTGGAAAAAATGAATTGAGTACTCTAAATTTATTTTTTAAAAGGTGTCAAGGAATACAGGACAAAGGTAGGGTTTATGGAGTTAGGCTTGTAAGTCAGCCATGACGGGCTCGAGCAGCTACTCCCAAATCACATCTGTGTAATCTTAAAAATGCAAAATTAGGATCAAAGGATAAGGCGTAACTTGCTTCTATTTCTTTCTGACTTTAAAATAAACCGGTCCCTCCCCAAGGAGCTGAGCCACATAGCTGCCCATCTGGACAAACTTCCAATAAAAAGCAGATTTGAATTGTCCCAAGCTGACAGCTTTTGTTCATTTTTCGACAGTAAGTTCCTGAGCAGTGCTCTAAAAGGAAAGGCAATATCAGATTCTAAACATCAAACAACGTTTATATCTAAACTGTGGCCATCAAAAATGGCCGCCCGCAAAGTATGCTGGGAATTGTGGTCAGGTTTGGGACACAGATAAGACACAACACTTGTGTATTTTGCAAACAACTGAGACTTATGCAGAAACTTACACCTGCTAAAGGCCATTCAAAGGTCTTCCCGGGACAATGGGCTTCAGATAGAAACTTACCATAAGTGGCAGACTCAGGGGTACCTGTTCGCCTTATTTGGGAGGGCCTTCGTGCCTTGGACACGAATGGCCATGGCCGATTAGGACCTGCCCAGCCATCAAGGTACCCACCCCTAATTGGCCAGGATCGATTAGGGTGATCAAAATCCTATTGGTCCATTGGATCCCCACCTGGGACCGCCCAAAAGAGCGCAAAAGATTGGAGGATAAGAAGAACTGCAATCAGCATTCACTCTCTTTTGGACCGGCTTCTGACCAACTGCAGCACAGGTACCACCACCAGCCAAGACAACCACTCAGCACAGACGATCCAGCTGACCTCCAGCCGCCACACGTGAGGAAACAGATAAAGACCTTATTTACCCTGCACCGAGCCGGTCATTTGGAAGTTAAGTCAAGGTTGTTTAAACTGATAGCTGTAGTCTAATGTGTAGTAACGTGTAATTTATTGAGTATAGAACTAACCCTATGTTCAATAATAAACTGTGATTAAACTAAATACCTGTGTGATCATTTGTCCAATATACGGAGTACACTCACACATGTGGTTATTAATAATAAAAGAGATAGTAGTCAACAAAACAAATACACATTTAGTTACCTCAACAGATATTGGATCTGAAGAATTCTGGATTGCTTCATACAAATCGACACCATCCTGAAGCATCATAATCTGTTGGTCACTTAATTTCTGTATTTTGTGTTCCCTCTTTTTCTTTCTATCAACTTTAAAACAAGACATTTTGCCAATTCAATATAATTCATTTTTATTTGATGTTTATTTTCATTCTTTAAAATCAAAGAACCAGTCACATTTTAGCAGCTCAGTGGTGCAACACCAACACAATTAAACTGAAAATGCCGGACTTCCGGGTGCGGCGATGACCAGCTGAGTCGCACGTTTCGGCAGCTCCCTGTGAAACGGACTTTTGGGCTCTTGATAGGAGCCCCAACGGCAATTTTAACGGCTGAAAACACCGTGCGGTAAACCAGAAGGGTGTTCCCCCTGGACACGGATGGAAAAAGGAGAGGAAAGTGGCCGGATTGCAGCGGATCCTTTGGAACAACGGCAAGGAAGGCAAGCAGAAACCAAGATGGCGTCGGAAGGTGGCAGTTTCATATGGGGCCTTGAACAACAAGAGTTTTTGAAACGCTGCGTGGAGGAGATAAAAAAGGAAATGAAGAAAGAGTTGTTGGCCCCGATATTATAGGCGATTGAAGGGCTGAAAGAGGAACAAAAGACCCAGGAGCAGGAGCTTCGGGTCGTGAAGGCGAAAGCAGCAGAGAATGAAAACGATATACAGGGCCTGGTGGTGAAGTCGGAGATACAGGAGGCACACCAGAAACGATGTGTGGAGAGGTTGGAGGCACTGGAAAATAACGCAAGGAGGAACAACTTGAGGATTCTTGGCCTTCCTGAAGGTGTGGAGGGGGCGGACGTCGGGGCATATGTGAGCACGATGCTGCACTCGTTAATGGGAGTGGAGGCCCCGACGGGTCCGTTGGAGGTGGAGGGAGCATACCGAGTTATGGTGCGAGGATCGAGAGCAGGCGAAGCTCCCAGAGCCATAGTGGTGAGATTTCTCCGTTTTAAGGATAGAGAAATGGTCCTTAGATGGGCGAAGAAAACTCGGTGTAGTAAATGGGAGAACGCGGTGATCCGCGTCTATCAAGATTGGAGTGCGGAGGTGGCGAGAAGGAGGGCGAGCTTTAATCGGGCCAAAGCGGTACTTCACAAAAAAAAGATAAAGTTTGGAATGCTGCAACCGGCAAGACTGTGGGTCACATATCAAGGGAGGCACCACTACTTTGAGACGGCGGATGAAGCGTGGACTTTTATTGTAGAAGAAAAATTGGAATGATTGGACTACGAAAATGAACGTTTGGACAAAGTGGTGGGACGAGTGGGGGGGGGGGCGAAGAGGGATTGTATGATTAATCCTGCGGTATGGTAACTTTTCTTTCTCCCACAGGTGGTGATGGGGGGAGGTGGGGAGGGAGAGGAGATGGGGCGTTGGCCATGGGAGGTGGGGCCGAGGGAGAGGCGCGGGCTTGGTTCCCGCGCTATGATAATTATGGCGGGAATAGAGAAGCAGGAAGGAGGGGGCGCCGCACGGGGCGAGCCGTGATCACGGGGGGGAAGCCGAGGTCAGCCAGAGTTTGCTGACTTCTGGGAGCAACATGGGGGGAGTAATTACGCTAGCGGGGGGTCTAGCGGGGGGGGGGGGGGGGGGGGGGGGGGGGAATTACTGGGTTGCTGCTGCTGGGGAAAGGGGGGAGTGGGTACGGGAAAGGATGGGCGGGGGGGCACCGTCTGGGAGAAATACAGCTGCGTGGGAACTGGGCGAGAAGCTGGAAAAAGATGATGGCTAACCGGCAAGGGGGGGGGGGGGGGGGGTGGAAGCCCCCCAACTCGGCTGATCACGTGGAACGTGAGGGGGCTTAACGGGCCGATAAAGAGGGCACGAGTACTCGCACACCTTAAGAAACTTAAAGCAGATGTGGCCATGTTACAGGAAACGCACCTGAAACTGATAGATCAGGTTAGGTTGCGCAAAGGATGGGTAGGGCAGGTGTTCCATTCGGGGCTGGATGCGAAAAACAGGGGGGTGGCTATATTAGTGGGGAAGCGGGTAATGTTCGAGGCAAAGACTATAGTGGCGGATAACGGGGGCAGATACGTGATGGTGAGTGGCAAATTACAGGGAGAGATGGTGGTGTTGGTAAACGTGTATGCCCCGAATTGGGACGATGCCAATTTTATGAGGCGAATGCTAGGACGCACCCCAGACCTAGAGACCGGAAAGCTGATAATGGGGGGAGACTTTAACACGGTGTTGGAACCAAGGCTGGATAGGTCGAAGTCCAGGACTGGTAGGAGGCCGGCAGCAGCCAAGGTGCTTAAGGATTTTATGGAGCAGATGGGAGGGGTGGACCCGTGGAGATTCAGTAGACCTAGGAGTAAGGAGTTCTCGTTTTTCTCCTATGTCCATAAAGTCTATTCACGCATAGACTTTTTTGTGTTGGGTAGGGCATTGATCCCGAGGGTGAGGGGAACGGAATATACGGCTATAGCCATTTCGGATCATGCCCCACACTGGGTAGACTTGGAGATAGGGGAGGAAACAAGAGGGCGTCCACCCTGGAGAATGGACATGGGACTAATGGCGGATGAGGGGGTGTGCTTAAGGGTGAGGGGATGCATTGAAAAGTACTTGGAACTCAATGACAATGGGGAGGTTCAGGTGGGAGTGGTCTGGGAGGCGTTGAAGGCGGTGGTTAGGGGGGAGCTGATATCAATAAGGACACATAAACGGAAGCAGGAGAGTAAGGAACGGGAGCGGTTGTTGCAAGAACTTTTGAGGGTGGACAGACAGTATGCGGAAGCACCGGAGGAGGGACTGTACAGGGAAAGGCAAAGGCTGCATGTGGAATTTGACTTGCTGACCACAGGCACTGCAGAGGCACAATGGAGGAAGGCGCAGGGTGTACAGTATGAATATGGAGAGAAGGCGAGCAGATTGCTGGCACACCAATTGAGGAAAAGGGAAGCAGCGAGGGAAATAGGGGGGGTGAGAGACGAAGATGGAGAGACGGAGCGGGGAGCGGAGAGAGTGAATGAAGTGTTTAAGACATTTTATAAAAAATTGTATGAAGCTCAACCCCCGGATGGGAGGGAGAGAATGATGGAGTTTTTGGATCGGCTGGAAATTCCCAAGGTGGAAGAGCAGGAAAGGATGGGATTGGGAGCACAGATCACGGTAGAAGAAGTGGTGAAAGGAATTAGGAACATGCAGACGGGAAAGGCCCCGGGACCGGACGGATTCCCAGTTGAATTTTACAGAAAATATTTGGACTTGCTCGCCCCGCTACTGACGAGGACCTTTAACGAGGCAAAGGAAAGGGGACAACTGCCCCCGACTATGTCAGAAGCAACGATATCGCTTCTTTTAAAGAAGGAAAAGGATCCGCTACAATGCGGGTCCTACAGACCAATCTCCCTCCTCAATGTAGATGCCAAGGTCTTGGCCAAGGTAATGGCAATGAGAATAGAGGAATGTGTCCCGGGGGTGGTTCATGAGGACCAAACTGGGTTTGTGAAGGGGAGATAGCTGAACACGAACATACGGAGGTTGTTAGGGGTAATGATGATGGCCCCACCAGAGGGTGAAACGGAGATAGTAGTGGCGATGGATGCCGAGAAAGCATTTGATAGAGTGGAGTGGGATTATCTGTGGGAGGTGTTGAGGAGATTTGGGTTCGGAGAGGGGTATGTTAGATGGGTGCAGCTGTTGTATAGGGCCCCAGTGGCGAGTGTGGTCACGAATGGACGGGGATCGGCATATTTTCGGCTCCATAGAGGGACAAGGCAGGGATGTCCTCTGTCCCCATTACTGTTTGCACTGGCGATTGAGCCCCTGGCGATAGCGCTGAGAGGTTCCAAGGGATGGAGGGGAATACTTAGGGGAGGAGAAGAACACCGGGTATCTTTATATGCGGATGATCTGCTACTATATGTGGCGGATCCAGCGGAGGGGATGCCAGAAATAATGCGGATACTTGGGGAGTTTGGGGATTTTTCAGGGTATAAATTGAACATGGGGAAGAGTGAGCTGTTTGTGGTGCATCCAGGGGAGCAGAGTAGAGAAATAGAAGACCTACCGTTGAGGAAGGTAACAAGAGACTTTCGTTACCTGGGGATCCAGATAGCTAAGAATTGGGGCACATTGCACAGGCTAAATTTGACGCGGTTGGTGGAACAGATGGAGGAAGATTTCAAGAGATGGGATATGGTAGCATTGTCAATGGCAGGGAGGGTGCAGGCGGTTAAGATGGTGGTCCTCCCGAGATTCCTCTTTGTGTTTCAGTGTCTCCCGGTGGTGATCACGAAGGCTTTTTTCAAAAGGATAGAAAAGAGTATCATGGGTTTTGTTTGGGCCGGGAAGACTCCGAGAGTGAGGAAGGGATTCTTACAGCGTAGTAGGGATAGGGGGGGGCTGGCACTACCGAGCCTAAGTGAGTATTATTGGGCCGCTAATATTTCAATGGTGAGTAAGTGGATGGGAGAGGAGGAAGGAGCGGCGTGGAAGAGATTAGAGAGGGCGTCCTGTAGGGGGACCAGCCTGCAGGCTATGGTGACAGCCCCATTGCCGTTCTCACCAAGGAACTATACCACGAGTCCGGTGGTGGTAGCTACACTGAAGATTTGGGGACAGTGGAGACGACATAGGGGAAAGACCGGAGCACTGGGGGGGTCCCCGATAAGAAACAACCATAGGTTTGCCCCGGGGGGAATGGATGGGGGATATGGAATGTGGCAAAGAGCAGGTATAACGCAATTGAAAGATCTATTTGTGGATGGGAAGTTTGCGAGTCTGGGAGCGCTGACCGAGAAATATGGGTTGCCCCAAGGGAATGCATTCAGGTACATGCAATTGAGGGCTTTTGCGAGGCAACAGGTGAGGGAATTCCCGCAGCTCCCGACACAAGAGGTGCAGGACAGAGTCATCTCAAAGAAATGGGTGGGGGACGGTAAGGTGTCGGATATATATAGGGAAATGAGAGACGAAGGGGAGACTATGATGGACGAACTAAAAGGGAAATGGGAAGAAGAGCTAGGGGAGGAGATTGAGGAGGGGATGTGGGCAGATGCCCTAAACAGGGTAAACTCGTCGTCCTCGTGCGCCAGGCTAAGCCTGATTCAGTTTAAGGTATTACACAGGGCACATATGACTGGAACACGGCTCAGTAAATTTTTTGGGGTGGAGGATAGGTGTGCGAGGTGCTCGAGAAGCCCAGCGAATCATACCCATATGTTTTGGTCATGCCCGGCACTACAGGGGTTTTGGATGGGGGTGACAAAGGTGCTTTCGAAAGTAGTAGGAGTCCGGGTCGAACCAAGCTGGGGGTTGGCTATATTTGGGGTTGCACAAGAGCCGGGAGTGCAGGAGGCGAAAGAGGCCGATGTTTTGGCCTTTGCGTCCCTAGTAGCCCGGCGCAGGATATTGCTAATGTGGAAAGAAGCCAAGCCCCCGGGGGTGGAGACCTGGATAAATGATATGGCAGGGTTCATAAAGTTAGAGCGGATTAAGTTCGTCCTAAGGGGGTCGGCTCAAGGGTTTACTAGGCGGTGGCAACCGTTCATCGAATATCTTGCGGAAAGATAGATAGGGGAGAACAAAGAAGGCAGCAGCAGCGGCCCAGGACTTGGGGGGGGGGGGGGGGGGGGGGGGCGGGATGGGGGGGGGGGGGGGGGTGGCCTGAGACAAGGCAGTTGCCAATTAGGGCTAGTTTTTATTTTTTGTTATTTAATATTTATTTATTTGTTGTTGTTTTTGTTTAAATTTAAAAAGGTCATTATTATCTGTATTGTTACAATGTTGTGTAAAGGATGCACAATGTACTGTGTTGGTTGACCAAAAATTTTCAATAAAATATTATTTAAAAAAAAAAACTGAAAATGCCTGAAATATTTATCAGGTCAGACAGCATCAGTGGAGAGTCAGTTAATATTTCAGATCAAAGGCTGATGTTTTGGCCTTTGCGTCCCTAGTAGCCCAGCGCAGGATATTGTTAATGTGGAAGGAAGCCAAACCCCCGGGTGTGGAGACCTGGATAAACGACATGGCAGGGTTTATAAAGTTAGAACGGATCAAGTTCGTATTAAGAGGTTCGGCTCAAGGGTTCACCAGGCGGTGGCAACCGTTCGTCGACTACCTCACGGAAAGATAGGGGGAATGGAAAAGAAGAAGACAACAGCAGCAGCCGGGGGGGGGGGGGGGAGAGAGAGGAGAGAGAGAGGAGGAGGAGGAACTGGACGGACTCTCAGAGATGTCATTGTATACGTATAGACACTTGTTATAGGTAATGTTTGTTGGATTGTATCTTTGGAGAGTAGCTATTTTTGACAAGGCAGTTGCCACTTGGTTTTGTTTTTGTCTTTTGTTTATATATTATTTATTTATTTGTTTAAAATTGGCCACGGTTATTTATATTGCTTTTTTGTTGTTCAAAAGAAAAACTATGTACTGTTATGTTTGGCCACAAAATTTTGAAAATTTTGAATAAAATATATTTTTAAAAAAAATTTCAGATCAATGATCTTTCATCAGATTTCAAAAGATCTGTGTATTTAAACTTTAATATCTTTGCTCTTCTACTTTAAGTAGTGACCATTATCTAAATTTCCCTTTTAGAGTCTAAGCACTTTCCCTTGACGTTCATCATCAAATTGCCGACGTTACTGGTCTCCACAGCGGGGACCAGACGGAACGGCACTCATGGGGTTCTCCCAGCGGATCAGAGGCCCCAGGGGCATGCCCTTTGGCAGGGTGGTACCTCGGCACTGACCAGGGTGGCACTGCCAAGCTGCATTGTGTGTGCTGGCGATCAGGCCGGAGGTCCCCTGCACAGGTGTGTGGGAGGGGTCTGGAGTTGTGTCGAGGGCCTCGGAGATCGGGATGCCATCGAATGGCGTTTTATGGCCTTGTGATTGTTTGGCACTGCAAGCACTGGGAAACACGCAGTTAAACATGCTCACTATGGACTGTGTTCCCATTTAGTTGAATCGTGCCCAGGCCTGTCGTTTCCCGCTTTCTGCGTCCCACCTTTTTGGATAGAGGAGTTTTATTTTGCTACAAGCCAATCTAATGGAACCTTCCCCAAATCTAGGGCATTTGGAAAATTAAAACTGACATAAGTTTGATACTATTTTTAACTTTTATTTAGTTAACCATGAATGATGGGTCCTCCTGTCCTTGACCAAATCAGAAAACCCATGCTAAGTGGTGGGATTGCCTAAGTGGTATTCTGCAAGTGACTCACCTCTTGAATTCCTAGTCCTTTCCATTTAAAGGCACACGTCAGGACTGTGATGGAATACCTTTGCCTAGATGAGTGAAGTTCCAAAATACTGAAGGTGCTTGCCACCATCCAGGCCAAAGTAGCCCACCAAATCTGCACTCCGTCCACCATCTTAAACATTCATGCTTTACAGTCACTACTGGTGCACCATAGCTGCAGTATGCACTGCAATAAACTGTCAACTTGCTTCTTTAGCAGCACCTTCCAAACTAGCAATCTCTGCCAGGTAGAAACACAACAGCTGCAGGTGCACATGTACTGGACTGGATAAATAATGCTGCCAGTGGACCCAAGGAAAGAGAATTCATTGAATGTTTACAGGAGGGCTTTTTGGAACAGCTTGTGATGGAGCCCATGAGTGGGACAGGCCATTTGGACCTTAGTGTTATGTAATGAGCCAGACTTGATTAAAGATCTTAAAGTAAGGAACACTTAGGAGGCAGTGATCATAATATGGTAGAATTCAATCTCCATTTTGAATGCATCAAAGCAAAAGAGAAAGCCTATAATGTGGCAAACAGTAGTGGGAAGTCAGAAGATTGGGAAGGCTACAAAAACAAACAGAGGATAACAAAGAGAGAAATAAGGAAAGAGAGGATCAATTATGAAGGTAGCTAGCCGAGTAACATTAGGAATGATAGTAAAAGTTTATTTAAATACATTAAAACAAACTGGAGGCAAAAGTAGACATTGGGCCGCTCCAAAACGATGCTGGTAATCTAGTGATGGAGACAAGGAAATAGCCAAGGAACTAAATAAGTAGAAGACTGCGTCAGTCTTCACAGTAGAAGACATGAGTAATATCCCAACAATTCAGGAGAGTCAGGGGGCAGCGTTGAATATGGTAGCCATCACAAAGGAGAAAGTGCTAGAGAAACTAGAGGTCTAAAAATTGATAAATCTCGGGCCCAGATGGGCTACATCCTAGAGTTCTAAAGGAGATAGCTGAAGAAATAGTGGAGGCGTTAGTTATGATCTTTCAAAAGTCACTGGAGTCAGGGAAAGTCCCAGAGGATTGGAAAAACGCTGTTGTAACACCCTGTTCAAGAAGGGAACAAGGAAAAAGATGGAAAATTATAGGCCAATTAGCCTAACCTCGGTTGTTGGCAAGATTCTAGAATCCATTGTTAAGGATGAGATTTCTAAATTCTTGGAAGTGCAGGGTCAGATTAGGACAAGTCCAGCATGGATTTAGTAAGGGGAGGTCGTGCCTGACAAACTTGTTAAGAGTTCTTTGAAGAGATTAACAAATAGGTTAGACCAAGGAGAGTCAATGGATGCTTTCTATCTTGACTTCCAAAAGGCCTTTGATAAGGTGCCTCACGGGAGACTGCTGAGTAAAATAAGGGCCCATGGTATTCGAGTACTAACATGGATTGACGATTGGCTGTCAGGCAGAAGGCAGAGAGTTGGGATAAAAGGCTCTTTTTCGGAATGGCAACCGGTGACGAGTGGTGTCCTGCAGGGTTCAGTGTTGGAGCCACAGCTGTTCTCTTTATATATTAACGATCTAGATGACAGGACTGGGGGCATTCTGGCTAAGTTTGCCGATGATACAAAGATAGGTGGAGGGGCAGGTAGTATGGAGGAGGTGGGGAGGCTGCAGAAAGATTTAGACAGTTTAGGAGAGTGGTCCAAGAAATGGCTGATGAAATTCAACGTGGGCAAGTGCGAGGTCTTGCACTTTGGAAAAAAGAATAGAGGCATGGACTATTTTCTAAACTGACAAAATTCATAATGCTGAAGTGCAAAGGGACTTGGGAGTCCTAGTCCAGGATTCTCTAAAGGTAAACTTGCAGGTTGAGTCCGTAATTAAGAAAGCAAATGCAATGTTGTCATTTATCTCGAGGCTTGGAATATAAAAGCAGGGATGTACTTCTGAAGCTTTATAAAGCATTAGTTAGGCCCCATTTAGAATACTGTGAGCAATCTTGGGCCCCACGCCACAGGAAGGACATACTGGCACTGGAGCGGGTCCAGCGGAGATTCACACGGATGATCCCAGGAATGGTAGGCCTAACATACGATGAACGTCTGAGGATCCTGGGATTATATTCATTGGAGTTTAGGAGGTTGAGGGGAGATCTAATAGAAACTTACAAGATAATGAATGGCTTAGATAGGGTGGACGTAGGGAAGTTGTTTCCATTAGCAGGGGAGACTAGGACCCGGGGGCATAGCCTTAGAATAAAAGGGAGTCACTTTAGAACAGAGATGAGGAGAAATTTCTTCAGCCAGAGTGGTGGGTCTGTGGCATTCATTGCCACAGAGGGCGGTGGAGGCCGGGACGTTGAGTGTCTTTAAGACAGAAGTTGATAAATTCTTGATTTCTCGAGGAATTAAGGGCTATGGAGAGAGAGCGGGTAAATGGAGTTGAAATCAGCCATGATTGAATGGTGGAGTGGACTCGATGGGCCGAATGGCCTTACTTCCACTCCTATGTCTTATGGTCTTACACCACCATCCTCCAAGGTTCCGTCTAAGAAAGATACCATCCTGATGTGGAGATGTATTATCGTTCCTTCAGCTGCCACTAAAATCCTGCAACTCCCTATGAGACAGCATTGTGGAAGAACCTTCAGAGGACTGCAGCAGTTTAAGAACATGGTTCACTGTCACCTTTCTCAATACTGGTCCCCTCCAGTGGCACCCACATCACTTGATTGAAAAACACAAAGATTTTAAGAATATCTTCCCTAAAGGAACACTTGGATCAATGGCCTTTAGAGTTATACAGCTCTAGTTAAACATCATAATGCTTCTCCAGGCCCCCGATTAACCAGGACTACTGTCAGGCTAAAAGTCTAAAACAACAAGTGTAGAATGCTAATTGTCTATTATTCCAACATAACAGAGATAACTTCAGAAATGTAATCATTATCCAGATGTGCTACTTTCGAAATAAAACATTGATTTAATTTCTTTAACACCAATGGCAATAATTTGAAGTATCAAAGCAAGTGTGAAACAAAACTCAACAATCATTGTATTTATTTTAAAATGCCGTGTTATTTTCAAGGATATCCATTTAGAAATTTAGTTTATGATTACCTCTGAATTGTTCCTGTTCCTGTAGTCGAGTTTCAATTTTGGCATATAATGCTTCGAGCTTCTGCTGTTGATTTTCATAATGTATCCGAGCTTCACGCTCTTCAGCCCGTTCATTCCGGAATACATACATTCCTTTGGATTTCTTTTCCATCCACTGAAGAACAGAACTTCATCAGAAATACAAACCATACAGATACACAACGTGCTGTGTATTGCAATGATAAAAACTCACCACGTGGATTCACAGCAGGAAGCCATTATTGAATTAACTTTTTTTTACACCTCCCCAGAACAGGGGGGAAAGAAAATGCTCAGCTCTTACCAAAACATATATGACTGATATTACAGTAATTTACATATAAAAAAAACCTCTTCCTTAACACCAGGATACGTTGAAATACTGAAAATAATTTTTTTTTCTTCCCCTTTCCCACATGCTTTCAATTAACTCATCTGGCTTCTTTCTCTTTCTGCCTGCATATCTGCTTCAATTTCTATTAGCTTGACTTTGCTCTCTCAGCAACTAGGACTGTGTCAAATCTGAACTTTGACTACCAACTCCATTTAATGATTAACAATGTGACATTGATTGATTTGACGCAAGACTTTAACTCACTTTACTCTCTGTTGGTGGATCCTGAGATACTAGCAAACTTTGTTAAGCGGCAGTTCTCTGCCTGAGCCTGCTAATTTATCAATTTTTGATAAGATTCTGCTTTCAGCCTATCGGTTGTAGATGCCTCCAGTTACCATCACCATTCCATTGGCAGCCAAGCCCATGGACAGCGACTGAGTACTGGCAGTCAACTTCCAAAATGGAGTCCACCAGCTTATGTCGGTCACTCTCTCCATTTTCATAACGAGAGCTTCATATGAGATCAAAATCCCCCTTATGACGGCCTTTAGGGTTTCCCAGAATGTCGAAGGAGATACTGACTCTGATTTGTTGAGCTTAATAAAGTCTGCTATGGCAGCAGACAAATGCTCACAAAATTTGTCATCAAACATCAAAGTGGTGGGTATTTGGAAGGACCAAAATCAAAAATGAAAATTAACAAAATGAGGAGCATGGTCAGAGATGTCAATTGGCGAGTATTCGGCCTGCCACCACCAAAGGGAGGAGGGACTTATCAAATATTAAAAAATCAATTCAGGAAAAGACACGGTGAACATGTGAAAAAAAAGAAAATTCTTTACTGTTTGGATGCAGAAAACGCCTACCCCATGGGTCTACCCCCACCAATCTATTCCATAAATGATGTCAAGTGCCCCAGACATCCCAGATGGGTTCAGAGATTTTGGCTTCGAACCGTCCAATTTAGGGTCCAAGACACAGTTCAGGTCACCTCTAGAATCATCCGGTGCAAATCGGAAGTCAGGGGGGAGGTTAACCCAGTGAGTTTACAAAATTCGGGTTGAATCAGTTGGGAGCATAAATGTTCACTGAAATAACCAGAATGTTTTCCAGTGAACCACAGACAACAATAAAACCGGCCATTGGGGACATCCATAATTTGAGAGGGGGAAAATTGTACTTTTTTATGGATTACTATTGCCGTGTCTCTTTGCCCTACTTTTAAAGCCTGAATGAAAGACTTGTCCGATCCAATTTTTACGAAGCCTTACCTGGTCCTTCACACGCAAATTGGGTTTCCTGTAAAAATATGACACCTGGGTTTAGACCCTTAAGATAAGCAAAAACCCTTGCCCACTTCGCTAGACCATTTAGACCCCTAACATTCCAGGTTACGAGGTGAAGTGGAGATCTCCCACTACCTCACTACACCGGGGTCAGCCATAACCTCTGAAGAATAGCAAGTAATGAATCTTGACCAGTAAAGGTGAGGAGAATCCATCCAGGATGGCAGCCAAGCCCAGTCCAATGACCAGACAAACACAGAGTGGTGAACGTCAAAAACCTAACTTTAATGCCCTCCCTCCCCTACCCAACAACACCCATTAGTAATAGTACCCAACAATCCCTTATCTCTAAATCTCTACACAACATAATCCGAACAAAACTATATTCTAAGCTCCTATTCACAAAGTGTTTTGCGACTCGGAGCTGCAGCACACCCACTCTTGTACCTCAAAAACTGTGCCGTTTAAAAGGCAACATTGCAGGCGCCGAGAAACAACCAAAATACCTCCCGTTAAACACACCCCAAAACCGGACTTTGTTTCCTGTTAAATCGCATCCTATACAAATTTTTTTTTAAAAATAAATATTTTATTGAAAATTTTTGGTCAACCAACACAGTACATTGTGCATCCTTTTACACAACATTATAACAATACAGATAATAATGACCTTTTTTATATAAACAAAAAGAAAAAAAACCAACAACAAATAAATAAATATTAAATAACAAAAATAAAAACTAGCCCCAATTGGCAACTGCCTTGTCTCAGGCCACGCCCCCCCCCCCCCCCCCCCCCCCCCCCAAGTCCTGGGCTGCTGCTGCTGCCTTCTTTTTTCCGCCATCTATCTTTCCGCAAGATATTCGACGAACGGTTGCCACCCGGCCTGGTGAACCCTTGAGCCGACCCCCTTAGGACGAACTTAATCCGCTCTAACCTTTATGAACCCCGCCATATCATTTATCCAGGTCTCCACCCCCGGGGGCTTGGCTTCTTTCCACATTAGCAATATCCTGCGCCGGGCTACTAGGGACGCAAAGGCCAAAACATCGGCCTCTCTCGCCTCCTGCACTCCCGGCTCTTGTGCAACCCCCAAATATAGCCAACCCCCAGCTTGGTTCGACCCGGACTCCTACTACTTTTGAAAGCGCCTTTGTCACCCCCACCCAAAACCCCTGTAGTGTCGGGCATGCCCAAAACATATGGGTATGATTCGCTGGGCTTCTCGAGCCACCTCGCACACCTATCCTCCACCCCAAAAAATTTACTGAGCCGTGTTCCAGTCATATGTGCCCTGTGTAATACCTTGAACTGAATCAGGCTTAGCTGGCACACGAGGACGACGAGTTTACCCCTGTTTAGGGCATCTGCCCACAGCCCCTCCTCAAATCTCCTCCCCTAGCTCTTCTTCCCATTTCCCTTTTAGTTCGTCCACCATAGTCTCCCCTTCTTCCCTCATTTCCCTATATATATCCGACACCTTACCATCCCCCACCCATTTCTTTGAGATGACTCTGTCCTGCACCTCTTGTGTCGGGAGCTGCGGGAATTCCCTCACCTGTTGCCTCGCAAAAGCCCTCAATTGCATGTACCTGAATGCATTCCCTTGGGGCAACCCATATTTCTCGGTCAGCGCTCCCAGAGTCGCGAACTTCCCATCCACAAACAGATCTTTCAGCTGCGTTATTCCTGCTCTTTGCCACATTCCATATCCCCCATCCATTCCCCCCCGGGGCAAACCTATGGTTGTTTCTTATCGGGGACCCCCCCAATGCTCCGGTCTTTCCCCTATGTCGTCTCCACTGTCCCCAAATCTTCAGTGTAGCTACCACCACCGGACTCGTGGTGTAGTTCCTCGGTGAGAACGGCAATGGGGCTGTCACCATAGCCTGCAGGCTGGTCCCCCTACAGGACGCTCTCTCTAATCTCTTCCACGCCGCTCCTTCCTCCTCTCCCATCCACTTACTCACCATTGAAATATTAGCGGCCCAATAATACTCACTTAGGCTCGGTAGTGCCAGCCCCCCCCTATCCCTACTACGCTGTAAGAATCCCTTCCTCACTCTCGGAGTCTTCCCGGCCCAAACAAAACCCATGATACTCTTTTCTATCCTTTTAAAAAAAGCCTTCGTGATCACCACCGGGAGGCACTGAAACACAAAGAGGAATCTCGGGAGGACCACCATCTTAACCGCCTGCACCCTCCCTGCCATTGACAGTGCTACCATATCCCATCTCTTGAAATCTTCCTCCATCTGTTCCACCAACCGCGTTAAATTTAGCCTGTGCAATGTGCCCCAATTCTTAGCTATCTGGATCCCCAGGTAACGAAAGTCTCTTGTTACCTTCCTCAACGGTAGGTCTTCTATTTCTCTACTCTGCTCCCCTGGATGCACCACAAACAGCTCACTCTTCCCCATGTTCAATTTATACCCTGAAAAATCCCCAAACTCCCCAAGTATCCGCATTATTTCTGGCATCCCCTCCGCGGATCCGCCACATATAGTAGCAGATCATCCGCATATAAAGATACCCGGTGTTCTTCTCCTCCCCTAAGTATTCCCCTCCATCTCTTGGAACCTCTCAGCGCTATCGCCAGGGGCTCAATCGCCAGTGCAAACAGTAATGGGGACAGAGGACATCCCTGCCTTGTCCCTCTATGGAGCCGAAAATATGCCGATCCCCGTCCATTCGTGACCACACTCGCCACTGGGGCCCTATACAACAGCTGCACCCATCTAACATACCCCTCTCCAAAACCAAATCTCCTCAACACCTCCCACAGATAATCCCATTCCACTCTATCAAATGCTTTCTCGGCATCCATCGCCACTACTATCTCCGTTTCACCCTCTGGTGAGGCCATCATCATTACCCCTAACAGCCTCCGTATATTCGTGTTCAGCTGTCTCCCCTTCACAAACCCAGTTTGGTCCTCATGAACCACTCCCGGGACACATTCCTCTATTCTCATTGCCATTACCTTGGCCAGGACCTTGGCATCCACATTTAGGAGGGAAATTGGTCTGTAGGACCCGCATTGTAGCGGATCCTTTTCCTTCTTTAAGAGAAGCGATATCGTTGCTTCAGACATAGTCGGGGGCAGTTGTCCCCTTTCCTTTGCCTCGTTAAAGGTCCTCGTCAGTACCGGGGCGAGCAAGTCCAAATATTTTCTGTAAAATTCAACTGGGAATCCGTCCGGTCCCGGGGCCTTTCCCGTCTGCATGTTCCTAATTCCTTTCACCACTTCTTCTACCGTGATCTGTGCTCCCAGTCCCACCCTTTCCTGCTCTTCCACCTTGGGAATTTCCAGCCGATCCAAAAAATCCATCATTCTCTCCCTCCCATCCGGGGGTTGAGCTTCATACAATTTTTTATAAAATGTCTTGAACACTTCATTCACTCTCTCCGCTCCCCGCTCCGTCTCTCCTTCCTCGTCCCTCACTCCCCCTATTTCCCTCGCTGCTCCCCTTTTCCTCAATTGGTG
Source organism: Scyliorhinus torazame (assembly GCF_047496885.1). Taxonomy (NCBI): domain Eukaryota; kingdom Metazoa; phylum Chordata; class Chondrichthyes; order Carcharhiniformes; family Scyliorhinidae; genus Scyliorhinus; species Scyliorhinus torazame. The sequence goes on along the minus strand of NC_092721.1, from coordinate 157,704,613 downwards.
TGCCAGCAATCTGCTCGCCTTCTCTCCATATTCATACTGTACACCCTGCGCCTTCCTCCATTGTGCCTCTGCAGTGCCTGTAGTCAGCAAGTCAAATTCCACATGCAGCCTTTGCCTTTCCCTGTACAGTCCCTCCTCCGGTGCTTCCGCATATTGTCTGTCCACCCTCAAAAGTTCTTGCAGCAACCGCTCCCGTCCTTACTCTCCTGCTTCCCTTTATGTGCCCTTATTGATATCAGCTCCCCCCTAACCACCGCCTTCAACGCCTCCCAGACCACTCCCACCTGAACCTCCCCATTGTCATTGAGTTCCAAGTACTTTTCAATACATCCCCTCACCCTTAGGCACACCCCCTCATCCGCCTGTAGTATCGGGGCCAACAACTCTTTCTTCATTTCCTTTTTTATCTCCTCCACGCAGCATTTCAAGAACTCTTGTTGTTCAGGGCCCCATATGAAACTGCCACCTTCCGACGCCATCTTGGTTTCTGCTTGCCTTCCTTGCCGTTGTTCCAAAGGATCCGCTGCAATCCGGCCACTTTCCTCTCCTTTTTCCATCCGTGTCCAGGGGGAACACCCTTCTGGTTTACCGCACGGTGTTTTTAGCCGTTAAAATTGCCGTTGGGGCTCCTATCAAGAGCCCAAAAGTCCGTTCCACCGGGAGCTGCCGAAACGTGCGACTTAGCTGGTCATCGCCGCACCCGGAAGCCCGCATCCTATACAATTAAACACTAACCCAACACAACCATGCCAAAAAAGGTACTCGCCTTATAAACAATCTGCAACCAAAATAACCAACAGTGACATGAAATATATATATATATATATATATAATATATATATTTTATATATATATATATATATTTGATAACTCATCATCCAAAAACCAAGATGTGCCATTTCATTAATTTCACTGCATAATTGTCCTTACCTGCATTGGATAAATTCGAACAACAATTACATCAACACACCCAACCATTCCACCTTCACTAAACAGGGTAGATATTGGCAATTGGAAAGGTCGAGGGTCCCGATGAAATCCGAGTTTTGTATACCACCGAGCAGGTCTGGTACTGTTGGCTGAAATCTTAATTGGAAAACATGGATTATTATTTCAAAATATTACATAATAATTTTATTGCACTTTTATTTTCAATTTAAAAAGGAAATCTGTCATGTGGACAAATTCTACACTATTCATATTTATTTGTCCTCCAAAATTCTTATATGGAGTGGTGCATCTTGCTCTAGTCAGTCAACACAATTACTTCCTTGCATCATATCTTACCACCATTTCTAGCCACCGATTTGCTGGATTGTAGCTCAGGTGGGATTTTCAAGCAAAGGAATAGGATGTGTAACTTGGCAGTATTGTAAAAGAGTGAATCTATAATATCACTGTCAAACTTCAGACAGATTTAGTAATCTTCACAACCACAGAAAAATCAGAGAGGATGCTCTAAAATAAACTTTAGAATTTGTGGACTGAAGGTCGATGACAAATACAATAGTGTACCTTTTTGGGATAATTGGAACATAAACAAACATGGGCATGGAATGCTTAGGCCAAAGGGGCGGTTCTTATGCTGTACATTCTTTGCAATGCCTTCCAGCAAAAGTTACATACTGCTAATATTCCATGCCAACTCAATGAAATTTCCTAGAAATATCCATGAGATAAATTTTGTTCTTGGGATTGGGATTTGGACAATGTTAACAAAGCATTCAGAGTCAGAGTCCACCATGCAACCTGTGGCTGGAGTTATACGTGTGCCAGATTGACTAGCAATGCCAGATCCCCATCCCGGGAGGACATTAAATGAACCAGCTGTGTGTTTTTAGATAATCCAAAAGCTTTCCTTTATTAGGTACCACAATCACTGAATGCATACTTAAGGGGCGGGATTTACTGACCATCCCACCACGCGGCTTTGTCAATGGCACACTCCGGTGACAGCATCTCTCGTCGCCGGGAAACCCGTGCGCCTGCATGGGACCGGAATTTCCCGTCGGTGTGAACAGCCGTAAATTCCGTCCAATATGTCTATATTGGCCAGTCATTACCAGGGCCAGGGGCAGGGGCGCAAATCTAAAAAGTCAAAATGACTCCGTCTTCTAACTTGAAAATCAGTCAGGAACCAACTCCAGGACCAGGAGCTGGAAAGTGGGATTTGACAGGGCAGCTCTTTTTTGGCCGAGTGGATTGCCATTCGTCAACGGACTTACTCAAGTTGAAACAGCAAAGCCCCCGTCTCGCCCAACCTTCCTCACTCAGGTTGGGTGAGACAAGAGCAATGAAACACATCTCTGGCTGCATCGGCATGGGGTAACTGGGGCCTAGAGGGGAAAGACGAACTGGGAAGAGGAGGGTCCTGTGCAAGGCTGGTAGTTCGAACCAATTTTTTTCCTTCCAACCCTTTCGGTATCAGGTTCCCAACCCAGCGCAATTGTCCAGGGGAAGTTGCCGCTTCTGGATAATTGCTAGGTAAACCCTTGCAAGGGAACACTTGAGAGATTCCCCAGCACGATGGGGTACTCACCCCTAAATGCGATGCTATGGGACCAGGAAGTTATGGGCCATAATGTACAACACAGAAAGAGGTCATTCTCTCCAACTGTCAATGCTGGTGTTTATGTTTCACATGAGCCTCCTCCCACCCTACTTAATCTGACCCCAGATATTATTTTATTCCTTTATCCCTTGTGTTCACCTAACTCTCTCTGAAATGTAGTTGTGCTATTTTGGGGAATGAAAACATACATACTGACATAATTCAAAATGTATCATTCAGTTATAACTGGCAATTCTACTATAGTATTTCATTAAAATATTGAACTTCCACACTTACTATTTAAAAGAGATTATTCCAGCACATTTAGAACAAAGGATATCAACAAGGTAAGATTCATGTTGAATAGGTTAAGACAGATAAACAAAACAGAATTGGCACAGTGGAGAATAGAGTACATGGAGTCAGAAGTCCTACACTACATCCTCAGGTGAGTTATGTTGAACAATGGCTGTAATGCCTCAAGATAAGTGGGGAGACATCGCTAGGCAATACTTCTCATCCACCAGTGGCCAAATGACAGAGCAAGTAGACATATCAGGTAATATTTTTCACCGTAGTCCCTGCTGAAGCAGTGGGACTATAATGGGATGGGAACCTGTTGAACTCTCCAGGGTTTTTTGCCCAGGCATTTACACAGAGCCAAGGTATTAACATCCCATCTGCATGTTACCCAGCCAATAAGGGCAGCAGAATGATTTGCTGAAACCATCAAAAGGACTTTAATTAAAGAGGCTATGGCATGGGTTACAAAGATTCATGTAAACATGGATTTTTAAGGCTGCAGCAGCCATAGGAATGCAGAAAAGACCCGAGAAGGCAGAGGGCACGATTCTCCCAAAACATTAAAAGTTAATTTGTGGTGGGTTCTCCACCGCTATTCGATGACACTTGGTCACTTTTTTGGGCCCTGGGGAGTTTCTCACCAGTTTAGCACACAGAATTTTTTTTTAAGCACTGGGGAGCTGAACTCAGATCGGGCCGCTATTTTGAAAGGGTGTCCCGATCTCTCAATGAGCTTGTGTGGCCCCATCCATGGGCAATGGCCCCCCCCCCCCCTCCAAGTGAAGACATCCCGCTAAGGGATCTCCCCTCTTCAGACCCCCTCCATGCCCACTTACTGGATCCTCCCCTTCCAGGAACCCCCCCCCCCCCCCCCAGATGCCCTACGCACCTGCCCTGCACACCCCCAACCTTCAACCTCACTTTCCTGCTGCCAGGCTTCATTGCCTCCCTCCATCGTCCTCTCATGGGCATGGCCCCCCCTCAGGCCTGGACCCTTGGCAGTGCTACCCTGGCACCCGTGCGGCTGGGCAATGCCAAGATGCCCACGTTCCAGGGGCGCTACCCTGCACTGACCCTGACAACCAAGGGGTTTCCGATGACCTGGGTGAGCCCCTGGGTGCGGTTTAGCCTGGTCCACGTTTGTATGGCCCAGTGCTGAATGGTGCTCAGCTGCGACCTCGCTGGGGAGCGTGATAGATCCTGGGAGACAGGTGGATATCGAATAAGCGCGCCTTTTGGGGTCCTGCCCCTTGTTAGCGGGATCCTGACTCAGACCCCTCGCGGGACTTGGGAGGATCCTGCGATGCTTGTAGGCTGCTGGGAGGCCTGCGAGAGCCCTTTCCTGGCATTCACTGGCCGCACCGCGCTCGAGCGAAAGGTGGTCGGATGATCGCGCACAATGTCTCTCATTCTTATCTAGAGGTCCTATTGAGATACTGAAGTGAAGTGATCATTCCTGAAGACTGGAGAACTTCTCCAATCAAGCAGGGTGGATGGTAGTGACCCAAGAAATCAGAAGCAGATGTGTCGCCCCTCCAACCTGGAGACAATGCACTGAGGGTCCAGGAGCTCAGGGGTATGCCGTAGCACTTTTAGATGTCAATTCCACAATTTGATGATTCTAGCATTCTCCTGTACAGTTCTACTCAGGACCTGCCCTGCAGCTGCACTTATTCCCTTCTCCCAAGGCATCTTATATTCTGAACGGCCAACAATCACCCTCATCCTATTGCATGTCTACACCCATGCCTCAGTCACCCTGCACAAATGTTATCTTTAGGAAGGAGGGGAGGGTGGCACAGTGGTTAGTAATGCTGCCTCACGATGCCGAGGTCCCGGGCTCTATCCCAGCCCCAGGTCACTGAATGTGTGGGGTTTGCACATTCCCCCCGTGAATGCGTTGGTCTCACCCCCACAACCCAAAAGATGTGCAGGGTACATGAACTGGCCACGCTGAATTGCCCCTTAATTGGGAAAATAAAAGAATTGGGTACTCTAAATTTATAATGTAAAAAAAATTATTTAAAAAAATATAGGAAGGAGGTGTGGCAACCTGGTTCACTGAAAAGGAAGTATTGTTCCAGGATGCAACAGACATTAGCAATGACCTGCTGTGAATTCCTTGAGGTACTGCTGCTCACACATCAAAATAGATGATTCGATGGCTGCATATCCTGCCTCTTTGGAGCTGATCATTGTGTCCACTTCTCTACCCTATGGATCAGCATGTGGCTGAGAAGGCACAGCCCCAGTTATTGCTATTGCTCTTGTCCTTCGCCAGCAGTGCAAGGCAGAGCTATGTTAGCATATCTCATGTCGCAATGAAGCCTGGCAGCAGGAAAGTGAAGCTGAAGGTGAGTGCAAGACAGGTGAAGTGACTTTGAAGAAGTTGGCAATCATCCGTCAAACCCTGTCTGTGGACTGCTGTGAGCAGCAGCTTCTCACCTGATCACAGCTTCAGTTTTTTTAGTTTCACTGCGCAAAATCTTCCTTCTCAAACTGTCACTTTCACTAAAAAGCATTTCCTGCTGTACACTTGGCTCAGTGGCCGTGGTAATTTGCTGACTTGAGAAATAGATCCACTGGCTGCTCAAGCCAGGATCGTTGGTTAAAACACAACTTAATTAGCTGTTTAAATATATAAATGACTTGCCCCACAGCTTCAAGGAGGTTCCCCTCCCTTTCAGACTCACCCAGGTGAAACCCAAAGGGGGCATTGAGTTTCCGACTGGACATCACTTTTAGGATATTTAACTCCCCTCACACAATCAAACTCACCCTCCGCTAGTCTGAAAAAACTCCCATCTTATAGGACTAGGTGGATGTAATAGAATACAAACTCCCACAACAAGAAAAACTGAACAAAATGTCATAGAAATCAAATATATTAGGCATATTTAAAAGTTTTAATAATTGCAAACATTTGTGCAGCTGTCACTGTTTATTCATTCTATTTTCCTTACCTTTATCATGAGTGATTCTGGAGCTTCGAGAGGTGCACAAGCATCCTGTGATCCAATAAGTTCTGCCCCGTGAATAATAATCTTCTGACCAACTACAAGTTTTTTTTTCCGTAACAGTGATGTGAGTGGAAGATCCAGAAGTGCCTTAATTCCATACCATCCATCAGTGACTTCAATAATTCCAATGGGCATATCCTTCTTTGCTTCTATGACACTCTTATCAGTTACAGTTTTGGACTGTTTGACTGCACCATCAAGATTAGGGCTATGTTGGAATGATTCTGTTCCCATTGATATTATTTGAGAAACACAAACCACAAGCGTTTTTGCTGCTACATCGTCCCTCTCCATAATTTTTTTCAAGGCAGATCGACGGCACTGATCAATCTCTATGTCATACCTGCAATCCAAAATTAGGATGTTATAGTTAGTCACTTGGTAGTACAGGACGTTGTGTTGCTGAAAAAAAGAGACATGCTTTTCAGCTTTTTGTCTTACGCTCATCCACTCAATAATTCACAAGAATACCAAATCTCAATGGGAATGACAATTTATATTAATTGAGAAGAGGGTGCTGATTAGTTGGAAAGTGGACTTTGACGCCATGGAGAATGCGGCAGGGAATAGTTAACTGCTAAACTTTTGTTCAAACCAAGTCGACTCTGATTAGTCAAAGGATTGTCATGTGGAATGAACCAGGGAATGGTTTTTGCACAACCTTTTGTTTGATTGAAAAAGGCACAATAGATGGGAATGTTCTTTTTGTTTGCAAAGTTCAATGAATACTAATTCACACAATGGCCATGATACAGTGACACGGTGTAAATGTCTATGGCTTCCCTGAACAGTATGTCAGTGAATAAGCTAGCTATACTAAACGTGCATCCAGAGACAGCATATGCGAGTTGGAAAGCTTGCTCAGAACTCGTTGAAGCAACTCATTTGCTAATGCATGTTGTGCAGAAAGCCATAGATAAGATAGGACGTAAAAGGACATCGCTTACAATCAGAGCCCACTTGCCAACCAATTACATCCTCTTCTCAACTGGCATTTCATTCTTCAAACCAAAATCACTTATTCAAAGTCCAAATGCAAAGATAATTTTTGTAAAGAAGGGAGTATGAACTTTGAGTAAAAATACAATCTAAAAGAACAAATGTGCATTTTTATGCTAAGGAAGTTAGAGGAAATGTTTTCATGTGAAGGATTGTTAGATATACAGAATTCATGAACACAAGTGGCCATTAAAGCCAATTCAATCACATGCAGAAGTGATATATGGGTGGGAACACAGAAGTGATACATGGGTGGGAACCCAAGCTGGAGACTGCATTTGAATATGTAGAAGTGGAATCATGCACAGACTATCTCTTGAAGCCGAGTAATGGAACAAAGGTAATAGAGGAGGATGTTATAGAGAGATTGAGGGGGTGGACTAAAGCATTCTGGCCAAAGTGATAGAGAATAGTGTTATTTTAGGATTATGCTTCATTTGCGCAAACCTTCCCTTGTACATCCGATTCCTGCTCCTGGTTAAAATTGGTGGCAGTGAAACTTGCATTCAGAATGATATTTGAGCATTACTTCCAGCCCTCTTAAGGTATCTCAGGCGAAGTTCAGATTAATAGGAATTTTACAGGACGATGTAAATTAAGTTTCCTGAAGGAATAAAATCTATTAAATTAAGTACATTCCATCAATATATGATTATTTAAGGAGCGAATTAAGGCCTGCTTTAGACTACTTATTACCGACTCGGAGGTGGTTATTGAATTCCTGAAAATGCTGGAAAGACTCGGCAGGTCTGGCAGCATCTGTGGAGCGAGAAACAGAGTTAAGGGGCGCGATTCTCCCGAAAAATTTTTAAGTTAATTTGTGGCGGGTTTTTCAAGGAGTTTACCATTGGCTCTGCTGGCGAGTTCCCCACCGCTATTCAATGACACTTGGTCACTTTTTTAGGCCTTGGGGTGTTTCTCACCAGTTTAGCCCACGCTTGGAATTTTCTTTTTGCACTGGGGAGCTGAACAAGAGATCGGGCTGCCATTTTGAAAGGGTGCCTTGATCTCTATGTGAGCTTGTGGGTCCCCCACTACCCCACATACATGGACACAACACCCCCGCCCCCGCCCCCCCCCCCCCCCCCCCCCGAGGACACCCGGCTATGGGGTTCCTGAGGGTCCCCCCTCTTCAGCTCCCCCCCCTCCCCAAGCCCCTTGCAGCAACCCCTCCCTTCTTGGAACCCTCACCCATCAACCCCACCAACCTCCCAGAGGCCCCTACCTATCTGCCCTGCACTCCCCCACCCTCGGAACCCACCCCCCCCCCTCATTTCATGGGCATGGCCCCCCCCGACAGTGCAACCCTGGCACTTGGGCACCCTTGCATTGCCACCCTGGCACCCATGTAGTGCTCCTGCTGGCTTGACCGTGCCAGGGTGGCAGTGCCAAGGTACCCACATTCCAGGGAGAGGGCCAGGGGCTCATCCTGCACTTACCCAGACCACCAAGGGGTCTACGATCTCGGGGAGACCCTCTGGGTGCTGTTCTGCCTGGTCCATGTTTGTGTAGACTAGTACTGATCGGTGCCTGGCTCCAGCCTCCCTGGGGAGGCCAAAGAATCGAGGGAGGCCGGTGGATCCCGCGCAGGTAGGTTGTAAGTAAGTCTACGACCTACTTCCGCGAGCGTAATTTGGTCCTGCTCATTGGGGGCGGGGTTCCAACTCCGACCTCTCGCGGGACTCGTCGGGATGCTTGTGGGAAGCCTCTCCCGGCATTCTCCGGCCGTGTTGTGCTCTCGCTTGAGCGCAACATGGCCGGAGAATCGTGCCCACTGTTTCGCGTCCAATATGATTCTTCTTCAGAGCTGGAAATGTGATGTGTTGAAAAGGTGAGGAGGGGCAGGTGGGCCAAAATAGGTGTTGGTCCACAGGAGGCGTCGAGTCCAAAAGGCTTTAAAGTGCCTAATCGAAAAATGAGATGCTGTTCTTCCAGCATGCCAGTCCATATCGTGTTCCCATGTTTTACCTTTCAGATAGCCATTACCCTTTTTCAGCTATTAACATATTTTGCTATTTGCTTTCAGACAGTGCTGACCGGTATTCTGCTACTAACACCTACTCTTGACCAAAGCTTCAGTCTTTAATATTATCATTACCACTCCTTTTGTCTTGTGTTCCACAACATATTTATGATTTAATCTCTCCTGCCTTCTAATCTATTCCAGGCCTTCTATTTTGCTCTACCTATCCTTTCCCCTTTTCAACAGCATAAAATCTCTCTCCAGTTCCAGAGTCATATTGAACTCAAAAACATCAACTCAGCTCTCTACACAGATACTGCCAGACCTATGGAGTTTTTCCAGCATTGATTTTACTTCACATTTCCAGCATTTTGAGTTATTTAATTGTTTCATTGTTTTTACAGTTGTTTTACATAAACAGTTAAAAGTGTATGCCTTTAAACGATAGTGAACTTTGAAAAAAATGTCTATTTAACAATGACTCCTCTTCAACAGCAATTCATTGGGTATGAAGTAGTTTGGAACACTGCTATATTTTTGCAAGCTCTTTCTTTTAAGTTTATAACTAATTATTCATCTTTCTTGATGAAAGTATACAGGAGAAATATAGTCCAAAATAAAAGTTATCTGATAGAATATGGAATGGGCTGACAAATTCAGCTTGCAACAACAACTTGAATTTATGCACGGTGGCATAGTGGTTATCACTGCTGCCTCACAGCTCCAGGGTCCCAGGTTCAATTCCGGCCTTGGGTGACTGTCTATGTGGAGTTTGCGCTTTCTCCCTGTGACTGTGTGGGTTTCCTCTGGGTGCTCCGGTTTCCTCCCACAGTCCAAAGATGTGCAGGTTAGGTGGATTGGCTATGCTAAATTGTCCTTTAGTATCCAAAAGGTTAGGTGGGATTACTGGGTTATGGGGATAGGGTGGAGGTACAGGCTTAAATAGGGTACCTTTTCCAAGGGCCGGTACAGATTCAATGGGCCAAATGGCCTTCTTCTGCACTGTAGGGATTCTATGCAGTCCCTTTAACATAATAAAACAACTCCCAAGACATTCCACAAAAGTGTCAAACAAAATTTGCCACTTTAAGAGACATTAGAACAGGCGACCAAACCTCAAGTTAAAGGGGTATTTTAAAAGGAGCAAAGACAGGTAGAAAGAGAGAGGAATTAGGAGGACGTTCCCGTGTTTTGGCTGAGAAAGCTAAAGGCATGTTGCCAATGGTCAAATAATTAAAATCAGGATGTACAAGAGAACAGAAGTGAAAGAGAACAAAAATCTCCAAGTGTTGGAGGGCTGAAGAAGGCTTCAGAGGCAGAGAAAAAAAGACCAGGCAGGAATTGAAACATGAGAATTAAAATTGAGGCTTTGCAGACCAGGAGCAAAAGTAGGCCACCATGGATGGGGCTTTGTGTAAGTTAAGAGACTGGCAGAGATTTAAAGACTCAGCTTGAGGGGGGGGGGGGGGGGGGAAGGAAAGATAAACCCATTAAACAAATAAAAATAAACTACATGTTTCGAAGCATGATATACACTTAAGTAAAGTAGACTACACCTGTATTTAAGATGCAGAAGTATGGTTTCTGGTGTTAAGCACCTGCTGCCAAATTCTTTGGGGAAAGTTGCCTCCATAGCTGCAAATTTCCACACTAACCACTTGTAATGGTTGTACGCCCAAACTTCACTGATTAACTTTGGATCTACACCAGGCGAATCTAAAAGAGCTCTACAGGGAGAAAAAAATACTGATTAAATTACAGCACTTCTGTTGTGGAGTGACCATGTTGGTTTCAGGGACAGTCCTCAGGTTCACAAAATTCTTCACAAATATTCTAGCTTTAAATTTTTCAAATTGGAAGAAAGCTAATGCATACATGAGGTACAGCACAATGTATACAGTAAAAATCATCTGGGATAGAGGCACCTGTTAAATATCTAAAGAAAAACTAATAATAATAAATGCATTAGGGAGAAACATTCAAAATGTTACAATTTTTATTATTATTAGCTACATAGATGGTTCAGCATTATTACAGTTGCTATAGTTACAATGCTGGCTTCTTCTTTAATAACCAGCTTCAAAAAGATTTCCCAAATTTACAACCAGCCAGTATTTTCTAATTTGAATGCAGGTAAAAGACAAAAACATCATTAAACATGAGTCTGCTCTTACAGTAGGTGTAGTGCATCTGAATTTCCAAAAAGCATTTGATAAAGATGCCGCATAAAAGAACACTGCAGAAGGTAAAAGTTCATAATGCAGGGGATGACATGTAGCATGGGTAGAGGATTGGTTAACGAACAGGAAGCAGTCAAGATAAATGGGTCATTTTCTAGTTCGAAAACAGTCTAGTGGAATATTGCTGGGGCCTCAAATATTTATTATTTATATTTATGACTTGCATAAAGGGACAGACTGTATTGTAGCCAAATTTACTGATGATACAACACAGTTAGGTAAGAAAATAAGTTGTGAAGAGGGGGCAGCACGGTAGCATTGTGGTTAACATAGTTGCTTCACAGCTCCAGGGTTCCAGGTTCGATTCCCGGCTTGGGTCACTGTCTGTGCGGAGTCTGCACGTTCTCCTCGTGTCTGCGTGGGTTTTCTCCGGTTTCCTCCCACAGTCCAAAGATGTGCGGGGTTAGGTGGATTGGCCATGCTAAATTGCCCTTAGTGTCCAAAGTGGGAGTTACTGGGTTACGGAGATAGGGTCGAGACGTGGGCTTGAGTAGGGTGCTCTTTGTAAGGGCCGATGCAGACTCAATGGGCTGAATAGCCTCCTTCTGCACTGTAAATTCTAAGATTCTATGATCCAAAGAGTCTGCAAAGAGATACAGATAGGTTCAGTGGGTGGGCAAGAAGTTGGCAGATGGAGTATAACGTCAGAAATGAGAAGCTGTCAGCTTTGGCATTAAGAATAGGGAGTGTCTCTAAATGGCTGTAACTTAGAAAAGCATATTATTTTTAAAGAAGTAGCTACATAGATTTGAATAAGAAATAAGGGGAAGTCAGGGCCTGTAAAGTAATAAGTAAACCAAAGTAAATATAAAGTTAGTGGAAGAGAAGTTAAGAGATGGCAGCTCAGTGAAGTGGAATGTGCGTCCTGTAATATGTGCAAGTTGTGAACAACACTACTGGTGACCTAGACGATCATCTGTGCAGGAAATACTGCCAGGTGCAGATACTTGAACTCCGGGTTTCAGAGCTGAAGTGGCGGCTGGAGGCACCGCGGTGCATCCGCGAGGCTGAGAGCTATTTGGATAGCACGTTCAGAGAGGTGGCCACATCACAGGTCAGGAGTATGGAGGCAGAAAGGACATGGGTGACTGCCAGGCAGTCTCAAGGAACTAGGCAGGTAGTGCAGGAGTCCAACTCATTAATCAGTTTCTGTTTTGGATACTGCTGAGGGTATTGGTTCCTCAGAAGGATGCAGTCACCAGCCTAATTGGTGGCAACACAAGAGACTCAGCTGTAAAGGATGGAAAGAATAAGAAAGAAGAGCAATAGTACTTGGGCATTCCTTTTTTAAAAAAAAAGAAAATATTTTATTGAGGCACTTGTAATAATCAGTTTAATATATTAACATTTCTTAAACAACCACGGGTCGATATATGCAAAACACCCAAAAAACAGTAAACACCGTCCCCTACTACCCCCGCCCTATCCCCTAATTACCCTAAGTTCCCTGTCCTTCTTTAGCATTGCCATGCCTCCTGTTTTCCTTCCCCCCCCCCCTTACTGCTTGCAGAAATCTATGAATGGCTGCCATCTCCGGGCGAACCCCTGAATTGATCCTCTCAAAGCTAACTTGATTTTTTTTTCCAGACTGAGAAAACCTGCCGTATCGCTGACCCACATTCCTGAGTTTGGGGGTTTCAAGTCCTCCATCCCAGCAAAATCTGTCTCCGGGCCACCAGGGAGGAGAAGGCCAGGACATCGGCCTCCCTCCCCACCCTTGGCCCCCGGATCTTCCGTTACCCCAAATATTGCCAGTTCTGAGTTCGGAGTTACTCTCCCTTCCAAGACTTCTGACACAACGTCCGCAAATCCCTGCCAGAGTCCCCTCAATTTCGGACATGCCCAAAACATATGAACCTGGTCATCCGGGCTACCGTCATGTGAGCCCTGTGGACCACCTTGAACTGGATCAAGCCAGGTCTGGCACTCAATGAGGATGAATTGACTCTCTTCAAGGCATTTTCCCACAGTTCAATTTCCAGCTCCTCTTCCCACTTCCTCTTCACCTCCCTGATAGGAGCCCCTTGCCACTCCATCAACTCCTTGTATATCTCCGAAACCCTCCCTGCTCCAACCCTTGTTTTTGACATCACCTTATCCTGTAGTCCCCTCAGGGGCTTGGGCATTCCTTAGTTAGGGGAACAGACACGCGTGTCTATGGCCAAAGACTTGATACCAGGATGGTACATTGCCTCTCTGGTGTCAGTGTCATGGATGTCACAGAGCGGCTGAAGGATATTCTTCTGGGGGAGAACAACCAGAGGTCATAATCCACACTAGTACCAAATGATTTATGTAGGAAGGGGGATGTGGTCTCGCAGTCAAATGTTAGGGATCGAGGCAGAAAATGAGCAAGTAGGACCTCAAAGTAAAAAAGTAATCTCTGGATTACTCTCAGTGCCATGTGCAAGCGAGTATAGAAATAGGAGGATAAGACAATATGAAAGCGTGGCTGGAAAGGTGGTGCGGGAGGGAGATTTTGATTCCTGGGACAGGCTCCGGGAAAGATGGCACATGTATAAGCTGTACAGGTTTCATCTCAACAGAGCTGCGACTGAGTTCCCTGCAAGGTGTTTAGTTAATGCTGTTGGAGCGACTTTAAACTAACTCAGTAGAGTTGTGGGAACCAGGAGAGAATATTAAAAAGTAATACAAAAAGGTGCACAAAATACAGGGGGGAGGGGTGGGAGAAGAGAAGCGAGAGAGCGCACTAGAATAGAAAACAGCATGTTAATAGGTGACGTTGGACTAAGGGAATAAGTAATGAAGTCCAAATCAGGGTGAAACTGCATGTATAACTTATGTAAATAAGATTGATGAGTTACAGGTCCAGATTGCCATGCCAAATGATGATGTTGTGGTGATAACAGAGGCCTAATTCAATGAAAGACAGGACAAGGTGTCAAATATTCCTGGGTATAAATTGTTCAGGAGATCGGGCAGGAAGAAAAGGAGGACGGGTGACAGTATTGATTAAGGCAAGTTTTACAGTACTGGAGAAAGAGGATGTCCCAGAGGGTCCATGGACAGAATCAATTTGGCTAGGACTAAGGGAAAAAAGGGTGCAATTACTGTGCTCAGTGTAATCTGCAGGACACCAACCAGTGAGAAGGATGCGGAAGATCAAATTTGCAGAGAAATTTGCAAACATCATGAGGTGGATTCTCCGCAGCCTGCAGCAGTGTCTGATCCGACGGGACAAAATCGAGCGTTGGGCTATTGTGTACAGTTCCGGGTGCCGCACTTTAGGAAGGATGTGAATGCATCGGATAGGGTGCAAAAGAGGTTTACAAAACTGGTTTCAGGAATGAGAGGCTTCAGTTACAAATGCTTACTCCTCCTATTTCTTATGAGTATTCTTTGCATTTGCTCTTTGACTAAATAAGCTTTCCTTAATATGAGTTTTATTTATACTTTTCAGCAATTTAAATAGCGACAGCAGTCTGAAACAGAAACGGGTAGAGAGAGCAGAAAAGGAGAGAAAAAGAGAATGCATGTTGGAAATTAATGAATAAAGCACAGGAGATTTTTCTGTTAAGCTGTATAGAAGTGGTCTTTGAATATTTGCCCTAGTAATGGGAGTTATTCAGATTCCAGACAGACTTATCCTTCGTGAAGTGGCATAACCAAGAAAAGTAAGTACATAGAACATAGAAGAATACAGCACAGTACAGGCCCGTCGGCCCACGGTGTTGTGCCGTCCATTTATCCTAATCTAAGGTCAACCCAACCTACACCCCTTCAATTTACTGCTGTCTATGTGCCTGTCCAAGAGTCGCTTAAATGTCCCTAATGACTCAGACTCCACCAGCTGTGCTGGCAGTGCATTCCATGCACCCACCACTTTCTGTGTATAGAACCTACCTCTAACATCACCCCTATACCTTCCTCCAATCACCTTAAAACTATGTCCCCTCGTGACAACCATTTCCGCCCTGGGGAAAAGCCTCTGGCTACCCACTCTATCAATGCCTCTCATCACCTCGAACACGTCTAACAAGTCATCTCTCTTCCTTCTTCGCTCCCGTCAGAAAAGCCCGAGCTCCCTCAATCTTTCTTCATAAGACATGCCCTCCAGTCCAGGCAGCATCCTGGTAAATCTCCTCTCCACCCTCTCCAAAGCATCCACACCCTTCCTATAATGAGGCGACCAGAACTGGACACAATATTCCAAGTGTGGTCTAACTAGGGTTTTATAAAGCTGCAACAAAACCTCGCGGCTCTTAAACTCAATCCCTGTGTTAGAACAACCCTAGCAACCTGGGTGGCAACTTTGAGGGATCTATATACGTGGACCTCAAGATCTCACTGTTCCTCCACACTTCCAAGAATCCTGCCTTTAACCCTGTATTCAGCATTCAAATTCGACCTTCCAAAATGAATTACTTCACATTTATCGAGGTTGAACTCCATCTGCCACTTCTCAGCGCAGCTCTGCATCCTGTCAATGTCCTGTTGTAACCTGCAACAACCCTCAACACTATCTACAACTCCCCCAGCCTTCGTGTCATCGGCAAACTTACTAACCCAGCCTTCCACTTCCTCATCCAAGTAATTTATAAAAACCACAAAGAGCAGAGGTCCCAGAACAGATCACTGCAGGATACCACTGGTCACTGACTTTCAGGCGGAATACTTTCCATCCACTACCACTCGCTGTCTTCTTTCGGCCAGCCAATTCTGTATCCAGGCAGCCAAATTTCCCTGTATCCCATGCCCCCTAACTTTCTGAATGAGCCTACCATGGGGAACCTAATAAAATGCCTTACTGAAATCCATATACACCACATCCACTGCCTGACCGTCATCAATGTGTCTCGTCACATCCTCAAAGAATTCAATGAGGCTTGTGAGGCATGACCTGCCCCTCACAAAGCCATGCTGACTATCTTTAATCAAACTATGTTTTTCTAAATAATCATAAATCCGATCTCTCAGAATCCTTTCCAATATTTTGCTCACCACAGATGTAAGACTGATGGGTCTGTAATTCCCAGGGATTTCCCTATTCCCTTTCTTGAACAGGGGAACAACATTTGCCTCCCTCCAATCATCCGGTACTACTCCAGTGGAATGAGGACGCAAAGATCATCGCCAACGGCGCAGCAATCTCCTCCCTCGCTTCCCGTAGTAACCTTGAGTATATCCCGTTAGGCCCAGGGGACTTATCTATCCTGATGATTTTCAAAATTTCCAGCACACCCTCCTTCTTAATATCAACCTGTTCGAGTCTATTAACCTGGTTCACACTTTTCTCATGAGCAACAAGGTCGCTTTCTCGAGTGAATACTGAAGCAAAATATTCATTTAGGGCCTCCCCTATGTCCTCAGACTCTAGGCACAAGTTCCCTTCACTATCCTTGATCGGCCCTACCCTCACTCTGATCCTCTTATTTCTCACACAAGTGTCGAACGCCTTGGGGTTTTCCCTAATCCTTCCCGCCAGGGCTTTTTCATGTCACTTCTAGCTCTCCTAAGTCCATTTTTGAGTTCCTTCCTGGCTACCTTGTAACCCTTTTGAGCCGTGCCAGATCCTTGCTTCCTCAACCTTACGCAAGTTTCCTTCTTCCTCTTGACTAGAAGCTCCAACTTCTCTTATCATCCAAGGCTCCTTCACCTTACCATTCCTTCCTGGTCTCAGTGGGACAAAACTATCCAGCACTCGCAGCAAGTGCTCCTTAAACAACCCCCACATTACAGTTGTGCATTTCCCCAAGAACAATTGTTCCGACTTTATGCTCCTCAGCTCCTATCAAATAGCAGTATAATTTCCCCTCCCCCAATTAAATACCTTCCCATACTGTGTGTTCCTTTCCCTCTCCATGACTATGTTAAAGGTCAAGGAGTTGTGGTCACGGTCACCGAAATGCTCTCCCATCGAGACATCTGACCTGGTTTGTTGCCGAGCACCAAGTCCAATATGGCCTCCCCCCATGTCAGCTTATCTACATATTGAGTCAGGAAACCTTCCTGCACACACCTGACAAAATCAGCTCCATCCAAACCATTTGCAGTAAGGAGGTTCCAGTCAATATTAGGGAAGTTGAAGTCACCCATGACAACAACTCTGTTACATCTGCACCTTTCCAAGATCTGCCGCCCAATCTGTTTCTCCATCTCTCTGCTCTTATTGGGCGGGTCTAGAGAACTCCCAATAAAGTGACTGCCCCTTTCTTGTTTCTGACATCCATCCATACTGACTCAGTAGACAAACCCTCCTCGACTCCCTCCTTTTCTGCAGCTGTGATGCACTCTCTAATTAACAGTGACATGGCCCCTCCTCTTTTACCTCCCTCCGTATTCTTCTGAAAACATCTAAACCCCGGAACATTTAACAACCATTCCTGCCCCTGTGAAATCCATGTCTCCGTAATGGCCACAACATCTTTTTTAAAAAATATATATTTATTAAAGTTTTTTAACAAAACAATTTTTTCCCCTTACAAACAATAACCCCCCCCCACCAAACAAAATAACACAAAATCGCCCTGAGCAAGATATATACATGGTAAGATGATATATTTACATAGCTTTATACACTGGCTCTCGCCCATTCGTGCCAGTTTCCCCCACCCTCCATGTTATCCCCCGCTCATCCGTCCCCTCAAGCAATCTCTCGTTCCCCCCCCCGCCCCAGGGTTGCTGCTGCTGCTGACTGACCTTCCTCTAACGCTCCGCGAGGTAGTCTAGGAACGGTTGCCACCGCCTGTAGAACCCCTGCGCAGACTCCCTTAAGGCAAACTTAATCCTCTCCAACTTTATGAACCCAGCCATGTTGTTTGTCCAGGCCTCCACACTAGGGGGCTTCGCCTCCTTCCACATTAGCAAGATCCTTCACCGGGCTACCAGGGACGCAAAGGTCAGAATGCCGGCCTCTTTCGCCTCCTGCACTCCCGGCTCGTCCACTACTCCAAATATTGCTAGCCCCCAGCTTGGCTTGACCCGGACTTTCACCACCTGAGATATTGCTCCCGCCACTCCTCTCCAGAACCCTTCCAGTGCCGGACATGGGCTCCCTGAACATCTTCCGCATCTGTCCTCTACCCCAAAGAACCTACTCAACCTCGCCCCCGTCAGGTGCGCTCTGTGAACCACCTTAAATTGTATCAGGCTGAGCCTGGCACATGAGGAGGAATTAACCCTACCCAGGGCGTCAGCCCACAAACCTTCCTCGATCTCCTCCCCCAGCTCCTCCTCCCATTTACCCTTCAACTCTTCTGCTAGCGCTTCCCCCTCTTCTTTCATCTCTTGGTGTATTGCCGAAACCTTGCCCTCCCCGACCCATACACCAGAGATCACCCTGTCTTGAATTTCTTGTGTCGGGAGCAGCGGGAATTCCCTGACCTGTCGCCTCACAAAAGCCCTCACCTGCATATATCTGAATGCATTTCCCAGGGGTAGCTCAAACTTCTCCTCCAGTGCCCCTAGGCTCGCAAATGTCCCGTCGATTAACAGGTCCCCCATTCTTCTAATCCCCGCTCGGTGCCAGCCCTGGAACCCCCCCGTCCATCTTCCCCGGGACAAACCGGTGGTTACACCTGATCGGGGACCACACCGAGGCTCCCACTGCACCCCTATGCCGTCTCCACTTGCCCCAGATCCTTAACGTTGCCGCCACCACCGGGCTCGTGGTGTACTTTGATGGCGAGAGCGGCAGCGGTGCCGTCACCAGCGCCCCCAAGCTCGTTCCTTTGCAGGACGCTATCTCCATCCTCTTCCATGACGCCCCCTCTCCCTCCATAACCCACTTGCGGATCATCGCCACGTTTGCTGCCCAGTAGTAGCTCCCTAGGTTTGGCAGCGCCAGCCCTCCTCGGTCCCTACTGCATTCCAGGAACCCTCTCCTTACCCTCGGGGTTTTGTTCGCCCACACAAACCCCATAATAAACCTACCTACTATCTTGAAAAAGCCCTTGGTAATCACGATGGAGAGGCACTGGAACACAAACAAAAACCTCGGAAGGACCACCATTTTGACCGACTGCACTCTACCCGCCAACGAGAGCGGCATCATGTCCCATCTTTTGAAGTCCACCTCCATTTGGTCCACCAACCTCGTCAGATTCAATTTGTGTAGGGCCCCCCCAGCTCCTGGCTATCTGGATCCCTAGATACAGAAAACTCCCCTCCGCAGCGGTAGGTCCCCTATCCCTCTTTCTTGGTCCCCTGCTTGTAGTACAAAAAGCTCGCTCTTCCCTACATTGAGCTTATAGCCCGAGGACTCCCCAAACTCCCTCAAAGTCTGCATGACCTCCATCATCCCCTCCATTGGGTCCGCCACGTACAGCAGCAGGTCGTCCACATATAGCGACACCCGATGCTCTTCTACCCCGCGGACCACCCCCCTCCATTTATTAGACTCCCTCAGCGATATGGCCAAGGGTTTGATCGCCAATGCAAACAACAGGGGGGACAGAGGGCACCCCTGCCTCGTTCCTCGGTACAGCCGAAAGTACTCCGACCTCCGCCGGTTCGTCACCACACTTGCCACCGGGGCGCTGTAAAGGAGCTTAACTCAGCTAATAAACCCGAACCCGAACCCAAACCTACGCAACACCTCCCAGAGGTACTCCCACTCTACTCGGTCAAAGGCCTTTTCCGCGTCCATGGCTGCCACTATCTCCACCTCTCCCTCCTCCGATGGCATCATTATCACGTTTAAGAGCCGCCGCACATTCGTATTTAATTGCCTGCCCTTTACAAATCCCGTCTGGTCCTCATGTATCACCCCTGGGACACAGTCCTCAATCCTCGTGGCCAGCACCTTTGCCAATAACTTAGCGTCCACATTAAGGAGCGAAATCGGCCTGTACGATCCACATTGCAGTGGGTCCTTGTCTCGCTTCAGAATCAAGGAAATTGTCCCCTCCGACATTGTCTGGGGCAGGGTCCCCTCCTCGCTTGCCTCGTTAAAGATCCTCATTAGTAGCGGGGCCAACAGGTCCGCATACTTTCTATAGAACTCCACCGGGAACCCGTACGGCCCCGGGGCCTTCCCCGCCTGCATGCTCCCCAAACCCTTACTCAGCTCCTCCAACCCGATTGGTGCCCCCAAACCAGCCACCTCTTGCTCCTCCACCCTCGGGAACCGCAGTTGGTCCCGGAATCTTCCCATCCCCTCTTTCCCCACTGGGGGCTGGGACCTGTACAGATCTTCATAGAAGGTCTTGAATACCTTGTTTATTTCCGTTGCACTCTGGGCCATGGCTCCCCCACCATCTTTGACTCCCCCTATTTCCCTCGCTGCTGCCCTCTTACGGAGCTGGTGTGCCAGCATCCGACTGGCCTTTTCCCCGTACTCGTAGGTCGCCCCCTGTGCCTTCCTCCACTGTGCCTCCGCCTTCCCCGTGGTCAACAGGTCAAACTCCGTCTGGAGCCGTCGCCTTTCCCCAAGTAATCTTTCCTCCGGGGACTCTGCGTATCTCCTGTCCACTCGCAAAATCTCCCCCACTAACCTCTCCCTGTCCCTGCCCTCTGTCTTCTCCTTCGTTTCCCTTCCCGCCTTTCTTCCCGCGCGTGGGAAAAAACCCCCGCGCTTTCCAAAGCCTGCCCCGCCCCCTCTGGCGCAGCTCCTGTCGCGGCCTTGTCTCTCTCCCCCAGCCCATATAACATTCCCTGCGCGTGATTGACCCCCTATATACAACAACCATCATACTTCAACCCTCAAACACCCCCCACCCTCACAAACCCTCAATTAGAGTCCAACTTTTCAGTTAGTATAAAGGTCCACGCCTCTTCGGGCGTTTCGAAGTAGTGGTGTTGGCCATTGTGTGTGACCCACAGTCGCGCTGGCTGTAACATTCCAAATTTCACTCCTTTCCGATGCAGCACTGCTTTGGCCCGGTTGAAACCCGCTCTCCGCTTAGCGACCTCCATGCTCCAGTCTGGATATATTCTGATCTCTGCATTGTCCCACTTGCTGCTCCGCTCCTTCTTGGCCCATTTCAGAACCCTCTCTCTGTCCGTAGACCGGTGAAATCTCACCACCATCGCCCTTGGCGGCTCATTTGCCTTGGGCTTCCTCGCCAGCACCCGGTGCGCTCCTTCCAGCTCCAGCAACCTCGGGGGGGGGGCCCTCCGCACCCATCAGCGCCCCGATCATTGTGCCCGCATATGCCACGGCGTCGGCCCCCTCCACTCCTTCTGGGAGACCCAGGATCCTCAGATTATTTCTCCTCTACCTGTTCTCCAGGTCTTCGAGTCTTCCCGCCCATGTCTTGTGTAGCGCCTCGTGCCGCTCCACTCTCACCGCCAGGCCCAAGACCTCGTCCTCATTCTCACTCACTTTTTCCTGGATCTCCTGGATCTTCACCTTGTGGGCTTTCTGGGTTGCCCCAAGTCCTTCAATTATTGCCAGCATAGGCGCCACCATCTCCTTGCGCAGCGCCTCGAAGCAGCGCTTGATGAATTCTTGCATCTCCTCTTTGTCCCCGGCCGCCGCCATTTTGTTTGTTTTCCCCCTCTTCTCCCGCTGCTCCAGTGCCGTTTTTTTGGCTGTTTCGCTGCGGGTCCGGTCCATACAGGTTAGTGGGGGAACTCTCTCCTCTCTTCCCCACGGGTTGGCTATGTGAAAAGTTCCGTTGGGGCTCTTCTATCGAGCCCGAAAGTCCGTCTTCACGGAAGCTGCCGAATCGTACGGCTTAGCTCCGCATAGCCGCAACTTGAAGTCCGTAATGCCCACAACATCGTAGTTCCAACTACTGATCCATGCTCTAAGTTCATCTCCCTTATTCCTGACACTCCTTGCATTGAAACAGATACACTTTAACCCATTCCACGGAGTGCAACTTTGTTCTATTAGCTGTCTATCATTCCTCATAGACTCGCTGCATACTATTTCTGCCTGTTCAACAGCTACTCTATCCTCTGATCCATAGCTCTGGTTCCCATCATCCTGCCAAACTAGTTCCAACCCTCCCGAAGAGCTCCAGCAGTGTTCTTCGGGGTCGCGACCCGCGGGTGGGTCGCGGGCGGGTGTCGGGAGGGTCGCGGAGCCATCCTTCGCGGCGCTCCCGATCGCGCAAATCCCCGCACAGCAGCCGGCTTTTAATAACGGCGGCTGTAAGCGGCCTTTAAAATGGCCGCTAACATGTAAACAAAATTTGGCCGCATTGCACATGCGCGCACAATGATCGGGCGCGCATGCGCAGTGCGATCGCTATTTTTGTTAAACGGTCGCAGCTTTTTGTTTTATTTATTCATTTATTTCATTCATTTAATTTTTATTTATTTCATTTACAAGTTCGGGGGGGGGTTTATTCATTTTATTTAAAAAAAAATTATTTTATTCATTTTATTCAATTTTACAAGTTTATTTAATAAAATTTTACGGAAAAAAGTGCAGAACTTTGGACAGATGGAGACTCCATACTTTCCGACACCGGAAGGCTTCACCTCCATCCAACAGGTTCCATTGGAGAAGCGTGTACGAGGGCCAAAGGGACCCAAAACCATTTCCTCCATTTTTATCAGCAGCAAACAAGGTAAGAGAAAATGGTGGGTCGCTCAGGTGGGCCGGCGTGGGTCGCTCAGGTGGGCCGGCGTGGGTCGCTCAGGTGGGCCGGCGTGGGTCGCTCAGGTGGGCCGGCGTGGGTCGCTCAGGTGGGCCGGCGTGGGTCGCTCAGGTGGGCCGGCGTGGGTCGCTCAGGTGGGCCGGCGTGGGTCGCTCAGGTGGGCCGGCGTGGGTCGCTCAGGTGGGCCGGCGTGGGTCGCTCAGGTGGGCCGGCGTGGGTCGCTCAGGTGGGCCGGCGTGGGTCGCTCAGGTGGGCCGGCGTGGGTCGCTCAGGTGGGCCGGCGTGGGTCGCTCAGGTGGGCCGGCGTGGGTCGCTCAGGTGGGCCGGCGTGGGTCGCTCAGGTGGGCCGGCGTGGGTCGCTCAGGTGGGCCGGCGTGGGTCGCTCAGGTGGGCCGGCGTGGGTCGCTCAGGTGGGCCGGCGTGGGTCGCTCAGGTGGGCCGGCGTGGGTCGCTCAGGTGGGCCGGCGTGGGTCGCTCAGGTGGGCCGGCGTGGGTCGCTCAGGTGGGCCGGCGTGGGTCGCTCAGGTGGGCCGGCGTGGGTCGCTCAGGTGGGCCGGCGTGGGTCGCTCAGGTGGGCCGGCGTGGGTCGCTCAGGTGGGCCGGCGTGGGTCGCTCAGGTGGGCCGGCGTGGGTCGCTCAGGTGGGCCGGCGTGGGTCGCTCAGGTGGGCCGGCGTGGGTCGCTCAGGTGGGCCGGCGTGGGTCGCTCAGGTGGGCCGGCGTGGGTCGCTCAGGTGGGCCGGCGTGGGTCGCTCAGGTGGGCCGGCGTGGGTCGCTCAGGTGGGCCGGCGTGGGTCGCTCAGGTGGGCCGGCGTGGGTCGCTCAGGTGGGCCGGCGTGGGTCGCTCAGGTGGGCCGGCGTGGGTCGCTCAGGTGGGCCGGCGTGGGTCGCTCAGGTGGGCCGGCGTGGGTCGCTCAGGTGGGCCGGCGTGGGTCGCTCAGGTGGGCCGGCGTGGGTCGCTCAGGTGGGCCGGCGTGGGTCGCTCAGGTGGGCCGGCGTGGGTCGCTCAGGTGGGCCGGCGTGGGTCGCTCAGGTGGGCCGGCGTGGGTCGCTCAGGTGGGCCGGCGTGGGTCGCTCAGGTGGGCCGGCGTGGGTCGCTCAGGTGGGCCGGCGTGGGTCGCTCAGGTGGGCCGGCGTGGGTCGCTCAGGTGGGCCGGCGTGGGTCGCTCAGGTCGGCCGGCGTGGGTCGCTCAGGTCGGCCGGCGTGGGTCGCTCAGGTCGGCCGGCGTGGGTCGCTCAGGTCGGCCGGCGTGGGTCGCTCAGGTCGGCCGGGTTGAGTCCTGAAGGTTGGCCGGTTAGTAAAAATGAGTCCCCGGAAAAAAAGTTTGAAGAACACTGCTCTAGCAAACCTCCCACCCAGGATATTGATGCCCCTCCAGTTTAGGTGCAATTCGTCCTTCATGTACAGGTCCCACCTTCCCCAAAAGATATCCCTATGATCCACATATCTGAAGCCTTCCCTCCTGCACCAGCCCTGTAGCCACGTGTTCAGCTGCATTCGCTCTCTGTTCCTTGCCTCACCTGCATGTGGCACCGGTAGCAATCCTGAGTTCACTATTCTGCTTGTCCTGCTCTTTAGCTTCCAACCTAACTCCCTAAAATCACTTTTTAGATCCTTTTCTTAGCTACGTCGTTGGTGCCTACGTGCACCACGACTTCTGGTTGCTCCCCCTCCCCCTTAAGAATCCTGTAGACTCGATCCGAGACATCCCTGGCCCTGGTACCTGGGAGGCAACATACCTTCCAGGAGTCTCGTTCGCGACCACAGAATCTTCTATCCGTTCCCCATACCATTGAGTCTCCTATCACTATTGCTTTTCTATTCTCCTCCCTTCCTTTCTGAGCCACAGAGTCAGGCTCAGTGCCAGAGACCTGGCCGCTAGGGCCTTCCTCCGGTAGGTCATCCCCCCCCCCAACAGCATCCAAAGCGGTATACTTGTTTTGAAGGGGAACGGCCACGAGGGATCCTTGCATTGTCTGTCCATTCATTTTCCTTCCCCTGACTGTAACCCAGCCACTCTTGTACTGAGTACTGGGGACTGCTTCAGTTGTGCAGGAAATGTGCAAGTTCCATTTGAGATTACAGGAGATAAAGTACCAAGATCGTGGAACATGTTGCCACCCTGAGTGGCTGAAGCAGGTAACATTGGTGCACTTAAAAGTGAGGTTTAATGCATGCATGAGGAAGAACGGAATAGAACGTCACACGAGCAGAGTGGAAAAGGCATACTTTTAGAGCGGAAGGAGGCTCATGGGAGTATGAAAACAACCATAAACCATCTCGACCGAATGCAATTTCAAATAAAACCAAGAATGCAAATAGATGAACATCGAATAACGCTGTAGCTAATGCTAACTGACACACAATATAAAATTGAATCTTTGAACAACGGCAAGAAACAATTGGCTGGATTCTTCGGCCGCGCCCGCTGCAAGATCGCCACGGACGGGACAGGGACCATGTAAAGGCCCATTGACCTCGGGTGGTAATTTCCGATCTGTGGGTGGGCCCAATATTTTCAGTACATTGAAAAGTTGAATGAAATGATATACTGATTTGGCTTTGCACTGAAGCAGGAATAATTATGTACATTGCCATACAATCTGATTGTAAGTAAGTGTGTACCCGCGAGAAGAAAGAAACAAGAGCAAAAAGGTTTATGCATGAGGAGAAAAAGAACGTGGATCAGCATATCATATGAAATATTACATCGGTGGGGAAAAATACATACTTGACACTATTCTGTAAGTACTGTTCTTTAATTTCTTCCAAAACCACACTTGTACAATAAATTTGTACAAATAGATTTGTGTTCTCTTTCAGCTTTTTTCTTTCACTATTTGCTGAATAGTGTACAAATGCATGTACAAGTAATCGACCTCCCTGCCGTTGCCAATATATTCCTGAGGTGTCAAGGCAACTCAAGCTGACTCATGATCGGGTTTTTCTTTTTTTAAATTTTGCTTTGGACGTTCCCACAGCACATCAAAGACTGCAAACTTTCAGAGCAGTTAACCACAGGGTGGATTTCAATTCCAGCAGACCACTTCAGAGTGCATTTAAAATAAAATTTTCATCTCTAGTATTGAAGCAAATGGATAAATATATCTATCACCTGTAAAATTCAGATTTTCCTGCCATTCCATTGTTATCTGGGATAAGCCAACCCCCATCTGCAAGCTGTACTCCACTGCCAGTTTTAAACAGTTCCTCGCTCAAAAATTCTCGACTGTTGATCTGAAAGGATTCTGCATTTTCTGCTTGCACCCCCAAAGTACTTCTGCTGACTCCATAAACGTATAACTAGGGAAAACAAACAAAGATATTTAAATTATTAAACCATTTGATATATTCTCATATTTCTGAATTGTTTGATGAGATTTGAGCAGAGTACTTCCTCCCACATCCTAAAACGTTATTCATTGGTTTAGGTCCCTCTGATCCAAGTATAACACTGGCCTTATTAAATTATGCAATGCTCTCCTACTGTCCTGTCGCTCTACCATTCGTTTTATAACTTTAAATCAAATGTTCTTATCCAGCTGTTATCAAATTACACCCACTGGCAATCTGGCCCACAAAATACAAAACAAGTTATTTGTCATTAAGTCAAATATGCAATGAAATAAATAATTGGAAAAAATATATGTTCTAAACATCCTACCCAAATTTAATTTTAGATAGTTTTCCCCTTTCCTTTAAAGTTTCCTCAGACTAAACACCAAAGAACCTACAAGCAAGCCATCTGGACTTCTACAAAGCACCGCAGCCATGACAATCAGCAAATGTTGCACAAGAGGGGTTTTGACTGAATAACCTACAGACTACCCTTCCCCTCTCTGGAACAGTCTGGACTGTTACATTCTAATGACTGGGATATGCAGCTGAAATTTGTGGGAGTGATTCCACGCCATATCACACTGGAAGGGGCTGAAATCCCAGCATGTTCAGTTTTGAAATACAAAGTGCCAACTTGAGAAAATAAATTTAACGGAACTACAAAATTTAGAAATGTTAATGTATCATATATATGTAGCATTTTATGCATACAACATAACGTGTACACATTTAATGTAAAGTTGGTCATTTCTTGATGTTGTAACTTAATTAAGGTTGTTTTGTCATTGTTGCAAGTGTGCCAATTTGAGTTTTTTTAAACATTGATATTGAAATTGTAAATTAAGTTAACTGTAGACTGATTGTTAAGAAAAAAAATACTTATTTGCGCCCAAGCCTTGTGCTTTGCTAAAATAACAGTACACAAGGTGATGTGGACACAATTCCAAATACCATGAGCGAGATTCTCCAGCTTCCCAGCCGCGTGCATCTCGGCAGCTGGAGGCAGCGCACCATTCGCTGGCGGCAGCATTCTCTGCTCTTGCCACTTTCAATGGGAAGATGCCTAGGTGTCTCATCGAAGATTATTACAGAACATAAAAGCTTGTGGGATAGGGGGCAACATATTGTCATGGATAGAAGATTGGCTAGCTGACAGGAAACAAACAGTAGGCATAAATGGGTAATTTTCTGGTTGGCAGGATGTGACAAGTGGTGTGCCATAGTGCTGGAGCCTCAACTCTTTACAATCTATATAAATGACTTGGATGATGACATAAAGATAGGTAGGAAAGTAAGTTGTGAAGAGGATATAAGGGGGCTACAAAAGGATATAGATAGGTTAGGTGAGTGGGCAAATATCTAGCAAATTGAATATCATGTGAGAAAATGTGAGTTTATCCATTTTGTCAGGATGAATAAAAAGTATTTTATCTAAGGGCAGCACGGTAGCATGGTGGTTAGCACAATTGCTTCACAGCTCCAGGGTCCCAGGTTCGATTCCCAGCTTGGGTCACTGTCTGTGCGGAGTCTGCACGTTCTCCCAGTGTGTGCGTGGGTTTCCTCCGGGTGCTCCGGTTTCCTCCCACAGTCCAAAGATGTGCAGGTTAGGTGGATTGGCCATGCTAAATTGCCCTTAGTGTCCAAAATTGCCCTTTGTTGGGTGGGGTTACTGGGTTATGGGGATAGGGTGGAGGTGTGGGCTTGGGTAGGATGCTCTTTCAAAAAGAGCTGGTGCAGACTCGATGGGCCGAATGGCCTCCTTCTGCAATGTAAATTCTATAAATGATGGGAGATTGCAGAGCTCTGTTATGCAAAAGGTCTGGGCGTCCCAATGCATGAATCAAATGTGCAGCAAAGAATGTTTTTGGTTATTCGGAGGGGAATTAAATACAAAAGCAGGGAGGTTATGCTTCAGTTATTCAGGATATTGGTGAGACCACATCTGGAGTACTGCGTACAGTATTGATCTCCCTATTGAAGGAGATGTAATGCAGTTCAAAGAAGGTCAACTAGATTAACACGTGGAATGGATGGGTTGTCTTATGAGGAAAGGCTGGACAGGCTAGGCTTGTATCCTGGAGTGTAGAAGAGTAAGAGACGATTTGAATGAAGTATACAAGATCCTGAAGGAACCGGATAGGGTGAATATGGAAAGATGTTTCCTCTTGTGCAGAACTAGGAGCCACTGTTTAAATGTAAGAGGTCACCAATTTAAGACAGATGGGGATTTTTCTCTCTCTGAGGATTGAGAGATTTGGAATTCACTTCTTCAAAAAGGAGGGTCAAGGCAGAGTCGTTAAATATCTTTAAGGTAGACAGATTTTTGATAAACCAACAGAATAGGAAATTAGTTAATTATAGATGTGAGTAGATTGTGGATCTGGCCCTCATCTCAAACATGGTTTTAAGTTTTTAGAACATTGTGGCTGCAGAGCAAGGAACATCTCTTTCAAGCATAGTTCATTAGATATTCATTGTGCTGGGCTTCAAGGATTTGAACCTCTTATTAACTGAAAGGCTCCTACCAGGGGGTTTCGGCTTCTAAGGTAGCCACGCTGAAAACAGAAAGAAAAAGAGAGAATAAGGGAGTTAGACTATGTCGGTCTAGTTTAGGCGAGAACTGTGGGAGGTGGGGGGGTGTGTTACGGGTTGAACTATGTTTATGTCTGTACTTGTGTCTTTTGTTATTATAAAACCATAAATGGGCCGGGGGCCAGGGAATTCTCATTCTTCTCCCATGTTCATAAGGCCTACTCTCGGATTGACTTTTTTGTAATGAGCAGGGCGCTGATTCCAAGGGTGGAGGACACGGAGTATTCGGCGATAGCCATCTCTGACCATGCCCCACATTGGGTGGACCTCGAGCTGGGGGAGGAGAGGGACCAGCGCCCGCTGTGGCACTTGGAGGTGGGGTTGTTGGCGGACGAGGTGGTGAGCGGGCGGGTCCGGGGGTATATAGAAAGGTACTTGGAGGCCAATGATAATGGGGAGGTGCAGGTAGGGGTGGTCTGGGAGGCGCTGATCAGGGGTGAGTTGATCTCCATTAGGGCCCACAGAGAGGGGAAGGAGAGGAGAGGCGAGTGGGGGAGATGGTAAGGGTGGATAGGAGGTATTCAGAGACCCCCGAGGAGGGACTACTCAAGGAGCGACAAAGCCTCCAGGCCGAGTTCGACCTGTTGACCACCAGGAAGGCGGAGGTGCAGTGGAGGAAGGCGCAAGGGGCGGTGTACGATTACGGAGAGAAGGCTAGCCGGATGCTGGCACAGCAGCTTCGGAAGCGGGAGGCAGCGAGGGAGATCGGGGGAGTTAGGGATGGAGGGGGGAAGCACGGTGCGAGGTGCGGTGGGTATTAATGGGGGTTTCAGGGACTTTTACAAGGGACTGTATCGGTCTGAGCCCCCATCGGAGGAGGGGGGGGGATGGGTCGCTTTCTGGACCAGCTGAGGTTCCAGAGGGTAGAGGAGGGGCAGGTGGTGGGGCTGGGGGCGCCGGTTGGGTTGGAGGAGCTGGTCAAGGGACTGGGGAGTATGCAGGCGGGGAAGGCACCGGGGCCAGATGGGTTCCGGTGGAATTCTATAGGAAGTACGTGGACATGTTGGGCCCGCTGCTGGTAAGGACTTTCAACGAGGCAAGGGAGGAGTGGGTCCTGCCCCCGACGATGTCTAGGGCGCTGATTTCTCTAATTCTGAAGCGGGACAAAGACCCTGTACAGTGCGGATCGTATAGGCCGATTTCACTCCTTAATGTGGATGCGAAACTGCTAGCAAAGGTATTGGCCATGAGGATTGAGGACTGTGTTCCGGGGGTCATACACGAGGATCAGACGTGTTTTGTGAAAGGGAGGCAGTTGAATACCAACGTACGTAGGCTCCTGAATGTAATTATGATGCCGGCGGTGGAGGAGGAGGCGGAGATAGTGGCGGCTATGGACGCGGAGAAGGCCTTTGATAGGGTGGAGTGGGGGTACCTGTGGGAGAAGTTGAGGAGGTTTGGGTTCGGGGAGGGGTTCGTCAGCTGGGTGAGGTTGCTGTACGAGGCCCCGGTGGCGAGTGTGGCCACGAACAGGAGGAGGTCGGAATATTTCCGGCTATACCGAGGGATGAGGCAGTGGTGTCCTCTATCCTCCCTGCTCTTTGCGCTGGCGATTGAGCCCCTGGGCATGGCTTTGAGGGAGTCCAGGAACTGGAGGGGGGGGGGACGGGGGGGGGGGGGGGACACACACGACACCAGGTATCGTATGCGGACGATCGGGGGGGGGGGGGGGGGGGGGGGGGGGGGAGACACGACACCAGGTATCGTATGCGGACGATCTGCTATTGTATGTGGCGGATCCGGTGGGGGGAATGCCAGAGGTGATGCGGATCCTTAGGGAGTTTGGGGATTTCTCCGGTTACAAGCTCAACATGAGGAAGAGCGAGCTGTTCGTGGTGCACCCGGGAGACCAGGAAAGGGGGATTGGTGAGCTTCCCCTAAAAAGGGCAGAAAGAAGTTTTAGATACCTGGGGGTTCAGGTGGCTAGGAGCTGGGGGGCCCTGCATAAGCTCAACTTAACGAGGCTGGTGGAGCAAATGGAGGAGTTCAAAAGGTGGGATATGCTGCGACTCTCCCTGGCGGGTAGGATGCAGTCGGTTAAAATGACGGTGCTCCCGAGGTTTTTGTTTCAGTGCCTCCCCATCCTGATCCCTAAGGCCTTCTTTAAGCGGGTTAACAGGAGTATTATGGGGTTCGTATGTGTGAAGAAGACCCTGAGGGTGAGAAGGGTGTTCTTGGAGCGGAGCAGGGACAGTGGGGGGTTAGCATTGCCAAACCTATGTGGGTACTACTGGGCTGCCAACGTGGCGATAATACGCAAGTGGGTAATGGAGGGGGAGCGGGTGGCGTGGAAGAGGCTGGAGATGGCGTCCTGTGTGGCCACGAGCCTGGGGGCGCTGGTGACGGCACCGCTGCCGCTTCCTCCAACGAGGTACACCACGAGCCCAGTGGTAGTGGCGACCCTCAAAATCTGGGGGCAATGGAGACGCCACAGGGGGGAGGTGGGGGCTTCGGTGTGGTCCCTGATATGGGAGAGCCATCGGTTTGTCCCGGGGAAAATGGATGGGGGATGGGGGGTTCCTGAGTTGGCACAGGGCAGGTATTAGGAGGATGGGGGACCTGTTCACAGACGGGAAGCTTGCGAGCCTTGGGGAGCTGGAGGAGAAGTTCAGGCTCCCCCTGGAAATGCTTTCAGATACATGCAGGTAAGGGCATTCGTTAGGCGACAGGTGGTGGCGTTTCCGCTGCTGCCAGCGCGCAGGGTCCAGGACAGGGTGCTTTCGGGGGTGTGGGTTGGAGAGGGTAGGATCTTGGCAACTTATCAGGTGATGCAGGAGGAGGGGGAGGACTCGGCGGAGGAGTTAAAATGTAAGTTGGAGGAGGAGCTGGGGGAGGAGATCGACGAGGGTATGTGGGTGGAGGCCCTGGGAAGGGTAAACTCTTCCTCCTCTTGCTCGAGGCTCAGCCTGATACAATTTAAGGTGCTGCACAGGGCGCACATGACCGGGGCAAGGCTAAGCCTGTTTTTTTGGTAGTGAGGACAGGTGTGCGAGGTGTTCGGGGAGCCCAGCAAACCACACCCACATGTTCTGGGCATGTCCAGCGTTGGAGGAGTTCTGGAGGGGCGTAGCAAGGACGGTGTCAAGGGTAGTGAATTCCAGGGTTAGGCCTAGCTGGGGGCTCGCAATATTTGGGGTATCGGACGAGCCGGAAGTTCAGGAGGCGAAAGAGGCCGGTATTCTGGCCTTTGCGTCCCTGGTAACCCGGCGAAGGATTCTGCTTCAGTGGAAGGATGCGAGGCCCCCCAAGCGTGGAATCCTGGATTAACAACATGGCAGGGTTTATTAAATTGGAGGTGGTGAAATTTGCCTTGAGGGGATCTGTGCAGGGTTCTTCTGGCGGTGGCAGCCATTCCTAGACTTCCTGGCGGAGCGTTAGGAGATGGTCAGCAGCAACCGGGGAGGGGGGAGTTCGTGTCTAGTAGGGGATGCACTATTGTTTACTGTTTAACGTTTATTTATGCACTTTTGTTCTTGTTGTTTTATTATTTGTGTAAAGGGGTTCTATTTTTCTGTTGTGATAATCTGTGAAAATTTTTGAATAAAAATTATTTAAAAAAATAAAACAAAACCATAAATGCTATCATAAAACATTCTTAAAAAAAAGAGAGAGAATAAGTTCTAGATATAAGACTCCAGTGTTAAAGAAAGCTGAACTAAGAGAGTTCTGACCTGAACCGGCTACAATTAACTGGGAGTCTACAACTGCAGGAGAGTTGAAGGGAATACCTTACGGAAAGCGAATGGTCAAAGAAATCGCAACCCTTACACGAATCTTTGAAACAATACTCAGACCAAGTGGTTAATCTTCCAAATTTTGATAAGTATCTGACTTGAGTTGTGGAATAGTGTGTGTGTAATTGGCATTTGAATTAGGAAATTCAGTTTAGTTAAATAAGTAACTGTATTCGTTGTACTTTTAATATCTTTAGCTTAACTGATCATTTAAGATAAAATATAAATATTCATAACTACACGCTTTGATTTTTGTTTCGTAAAATTCTTTGATTTAAATAGTCAACCTTGTGGCTTCATTTTATTAATACCTGGGTTTTCGGATTCTAAGAAGAAATACGTACATAAGTTACTGATTTCTACCAAGATCATAATAACATAGATGCATGAAAAAAACCTTTATGAGTGATGATCTTTTGAAACATTCTATCAAACAAAATATTAGGCAGTCAGCTAATTGAAGTTCAACTGAATTTTGCTTGGTCCAATGAGATATAATATCGGAAACACAAGTTTCGATTAAATATGTGCTCCATGACCAAGTCTAGTGCGATGAGTACAACATTTTAATTTGGCATTCAGGTATATTCTGTAAATTATTGCCCATAAATACATGAAATATTTGAATTTAAAAGAAATTAATAACTGCAATGCAATTTGTACCTGTTCTTCTGTAAAAGAAGTTGGTACTTTTCCTTCAACTGCTGAGTGCAGCGATATTCTTGGTGCACCAGAGGTTTTAGTCCTGTACAAACTGCCTGGCAGTGGATGAATCGTTTGCCTCCGCTTCTTTATTAATCTAATTTCCTGTAGATCCCTTGCACAACTCCAATTCTGAACTAACCTAGAGAAACCTGTAAACACATCAAAATAATTACTTGCAGGGAGGCCAGAAAAGGCTCATTACCCGGTCACCCTGCCTAATCAATACTAAAAATCTTACCATAAAACTGCTGACAAGTCCAGGGACATTTCCTTTTTACAAGGTCAATAGGTTTTGATCATTCTAAGATAATCAACCGAGACACTGAAATAAGCTTTGTAAGAAATCATTTCAATTACTCCTTTGATTTTAATGAAATTGATTCAAATGGCCCATCGCCTTTACTTTCTTCCTTCCCTATTCTCAATCCTGTATCCATATACTTTAATCTTGAGATGGAGAACATTTAGAAAACCTGGCTATTCAATTAGCAAAAAATACAGTTTTACGGGTTACTTACTGCCATTTAAAATACCAACAGGCATTAACTAAATTACACAAAACCCAAGAGAGAAAACACAGCAAGGCACCTTCAGAGTGAGATGGGTGTGGCTGACATTTACATCTGACAGTTATATATTGTACTTCTTTACCTTCTTGGTCCAATCTGTTCCATTATTTCAAGGGTATCAATGCATCTTTTAAAGTTAAATTTCGTTATGAATCCTATTAATATTTTAATAACTTTCATTCTGCTACATTTGCAAAGCAACTTAGTTTATATTTTGACAGAACTGTAGCCACATAATAGACTACCTGTCAAACATGGGGATCATCAACAGACTGTGTGAATACAGATGGTCAAGTAAAGGAACAATGTCATGTTCTTGAATTTTTAAAATGGTAAAGAAAATTCTCACGTTCAGTGCCATATTCTACTTCTGCAAATATGCACATTTTTCTGCCCAGCATCTAGGTGAACAATAGCAAAAACCAGGCAGTTACAGAGAATATTTTCTCTGTGCACTGACCATTTGATTCTCCTCACTTTGAGTAAGCATATTGTAGCTCAGCCTCTGAACCAACAACTGGTTTTATTAATTTAAAAAGAGAGTCGAATGAACAGTAGCAATGTGTTTCTCTACTAACCTTGTTACATCAAGTAAAAGAAATAATTTGCACCTTCTCCAAAGGGTTGATATCTAGAGTTGAACTTCAGACACTGCAATACATTGGGGAGGGGCAAGGTTAACTAGATACTTTGTTCCAGGAGGCAGCTACATCTCCTTGGCACTGGAGAGAAAATTAGGAAGGGCAAGATCCAATTGTCATGGCCCATGTGGCTACCAACAACATAGGTAGGACTATGGGGTTCTGCTGAAAGAGTACAGGCAGCTAAGGACTAAATTAAAAGGAACCACAAACGGTAATAATCTCTGGATTGCTACCTGAGCCACCAACTGGCATAGGGTAAATAAGATTAGAGCTAACTGTAATAATAATAATCTTTATTGTCACAAGTAGGCTTACATTAACACTGCAATGAGGTTACTGTGGAAATCCTCTAGTCGCCACATTCCGGTGGCTGTTCAGGTACACAGAGGAAGAATTCAGAATGTCCTGTGTGGCTCACAGATGGATGTGGGAGAAATAGATTTCAATTTACAGGACACCGGCACCACTACTGGGGAAAGTGGGAGCTGTATTGTTGGGACATCTTTCACCTGAATTATGCTGGGACTGGTGTCCTGGCGAATGTATAGCAAATGTTGCAGAGAGAACTTGAAACTAAATAGTGGGGTAGAGGATTCATGCGAGGTGAGATTTGAAAAGTTGAAGAGAAAGGACAAGGGGATAGTGCAGGGTAGCAATGTGGATAATGACAACCAGAGTGTGATAGGAAGGGACATAAAACTGCACCAGCAAATAAGGTCAGTGTAGGGAAATTGGCACGGCGACAGAATTAAAGGCCGTTTATCTGAATGCATGTAGTATTCATAAAAAGATGAAATAATAGCACAAATAGAGGACATCAGTATGATATGATAGCCAGCACAGAGATACGGTTGCAAAGTGATCACAGCTGGGATCTGAATATTCAAGGTGTGAGATTTCACAAGGAGAGGAAGAAAGGAAAAGGAGGTGCGGTAGCCCTGTGAGAAAAGATGAGTTTAGTACAGTAATGAGAGATGATCTTGGTTCGGAAGATCACATTACAGAATCAGTTTTGGTAAAGATAAGAAATAACAAAGGAAATAAGTCATGGTTTAAAGGCCACTTTTACTGCAGCGTGAGGCGGATTATAAATCAATATATAATCAGGGCCTGTAGGAAAGGTACCATGATAATATTGGGAGATATGGGAGGCGCTGAAGGCGGTGGTTAGGGGATAGCTGATCTCCATTAGGGCCCACAAGGCGAGGAGGGAGGGGCTGGTGGGGGAGATGGTGAGGGTAGACAGGAGGTATGCGGAGGTGCCTGAGGAAGGGCTATTGAGGAAGAGGCGCAGCCTCCGGGCCGAATTCGACCTGGTGACCACCAGGAAGGCGGAGGTGCAGTGGAGGAAGGCCCAATGGGTGATTTATGAGTATGGGAAAAAGGCAAGTCGGATGCTGGCTCATCAGCTTCGGAAGCGGGACGCAGCTAGGGAGATCGGGGGAGTGAGTGTGGTGCGGAGTGGGGTTGGTATCAATGGGGTCTTCAGGGACATTTATGAGGAATTGTATCAGTCCGGCCCCCACTGGAGGAGGGGGGGGATGGGCCAATTGAGGTTTCCGAAGGTGGAGGAGGGACTGGTGGCGAGATTGGGGGCCCCGATTGGGCTGGAGGAGCTGACCAAAGGGATAGGGAGCATGCAGGCGGGGAAGGCACCGGGGCCGGACGGTTTCCCGGTCGAATTCTACAAGAAATATATGGACCTGTTGGGCCCGTTGCTAGTTAGGACCTTCAATGAGGCAAGGGAGGGGGGGGCTTTGCCCCCAACGATGTCCCGGACACTGATCTCCTTGATGCTGAAGCGGGACAAGGATCCCCTGCAGTGTGGGTCTTACAGGCCGATTTCGATACTAAACGTAGATGCCAAGGTTCTGGTCGCCTCATTTTAGGAAGGATGTGGAAGCTTTGGAAAAGGTGCAAAGAAGATTTACCAGGATGTTGCCTGGAATGGAGAGTAGGTCTTACGAGGAAAGGTTGAGGGTGCTAGGCCTTTTCTCATTAGAACGGAGAAGGATGAGGGGCGACTTGATAGAGGTTTATAAGATGATCAGGGGAATAGATAGAGTAGACAGTCAGAGACTTTTTCCCCGGGTGGAACAAACCATTACAAGGGGACATGAATTTAAGGTGAAAGGTGGAAGATATAGGAGGGATATCAGAGGTAGGTTCTTTACCCAGAGAGTAGTGGGGGCATGGAATGCACTGCCTGTGGAAGTAGTTGAGTCGGAAACATTAGGGACCTTCAAGCAGCTATTGGGTAGGTACATGGATTACGGTAAAATGATATAGTGTAGATTTATTTGTTCTTAAGGGCAGCACGGTAGCATTGTGGATAGCACAATTGCTTCACAGCTCCAGGGTCCCAGGTTCAATTCCGGCTTGGATCACTGTCTGTGCGGAGTCTGCACATCCTCCCCGTGTCTGCGTGGGTTTCCTCCGGGTGCTCCGGTTTCCTCCCACAGTCCAAAGATGTGTAGGTTAGGTGTATTGGCCATGATAAATTGCCCTTAGTGTCCAAAATTGCCCTTGGTGTTGGGTGGAGGTGTTGAGTTTGGGTAGGGTGCTCTTTCCAAGAGCCGGTGCAGACTCAAAGGGCCGAATGGCCTCCCTCTGCACTGTAAATTCAATGATAATCTATGATTAATCTAGGACAAAGGTTCGGCACAACATCGTGGGCCGAAGGGCCTGTTCTGTGCTGTATTTTCTATGTTCTATGTTCTATGAACAGGAGGAGGTCTGAGTACTTTCGGCTGCACCGAGGGACGAGGCAGGAGTGTCCCCTGTCCCCCCTGCTCTTCGCACTGGCGATTGAACCCCTGGCTATGGCACTGAGGGAGTCGAGGAACTGGAGGGGGTTGGTGCGGGGTGGGGAGGAGCATAGGGTGTCGCTCTATGCGGACGACTTGCTGCTATATGTGGCGGACCCGGTGGGGGGAATGCCGGAGGTAATGAGGATCCTCAGGGAATTCGGGGATTTCTCGGGGTACAAGCTCAACATGGGGAAGAGCGAGCTGTTCGTGGTTCACCCAGGGGACCAGGAAAGGGGGATTGGTGAGCTCCCACTAAATAGGGCGGAGAGGAGCTTCAGGTATTTGGGGGTCCAGGTGGCCAGGAGCTGGGGAGCCCTGCATAGGCTTAATTTCACAAGGCTGGTGGAGCAAATGGAGGAGGAGTTCAAGAGGTGGGACGCGTTGCCGCTGTCCTTGGCAGGCAGGGTGCATTCAGTCAAAATGACGGTGCTCCCAAGGTATTTGTTCCTGTTCCAGTGCCTCACCATTTTTATCCCGAAGGCCTTTTTTAGGCGGGTCAACAGGAGTATAATGGGGTTTGTGTGGGCGCGAGGGACTCCGAGGGTGAGAAGGGTGTTCCTGGAGCGGAGTAGAGATTGGGGGGGGGGGGGCTGGCACTGCCCAACGTCTGTGGGTACTACGGGGCCGCCAATGCGACGATGATGTGCAAGTGGGTGATGGAGAGGGAGGGGGCTGCATGGAAGAAGCTGGCAACGGCACCGCTGCCGTTCCCTCCAAGGAGGTATACCACGAGCCCGGTAGTGGCGGCTGCCCTCAAAATCTGGGGGCAGTGGAGGCGCACAGGGGGGAAGTTGGGGCCTCGGTGTGGACCCCAATACGGGGGAACCACCGGTTCGTCCCAGGGAGAACAGATGGAGGGTTTTCGGGGTGGCAGGGATACGAAGGTTGGGAGACCTGTTTGTGGACAGGAAGTTCCCGAGCCTGTGTGAGCTGGAGGAGAAGTATGGGCTCCCCCCGGGGAACACATTCAGGTACTTACAGGTAAGGGCGTTTGCCAGGCGGCAGGCGGTGGAATTTCCGCGGCTGCTGCCACGCACAGAACTGGATAGGTGATGCAGGAGGAGGCCTTGGTGGTGGAGGTGAAAGGGAAGTGGGAGGAGGAGATCGAGGAAGGGACATGGGCAGACGCTCTAGGGAGGGTGAACTCTTCCTCATCGTGCGCGAGGCTCAGCCTCATACAGTTTAAGGTGCTGCACAGGGCACACGTGACTGTGACAAGGATGAGCCGGGTCTTTGGGGGCGAGGGCAGGTGTGTTAGGTGCTTGGGGAGCCCAGCGAATCACACCCATATGTTCTGGGCATGCCCAGCGCTGGAGGAATTTTGGAGGGGTATAGCGAGGACGGGGTCGAGGCTGGTAGGTTCCAGGGTCAAGCCGGGCTGTGGGCTCCCAATATTTGGGGTGGCAGAGGAGCCGGTAGTGCAGGAGGTGAAAGAGGCCGGTATTCTGGCCTTTGCGGCCCTAGTAGCCCGGCGGAGGATTCTTTTCCAGTGGAAGGATGCAAGGCCCCCAAGCGTGGAATCCTGGATCAACGATATCGCGGGGTTTATTAAGTTGGAGAGGGTGAAATTCGCCTTGAGAGTGTCGGTACAAGGGTTCTTTAGGCAGTGGCAACCGTTCTTAGACTTCCTGGCAGAACAGTAGACATTGGTCAATGGCAGCAGCAACTCGGGGGGCGGGGGGGTTACTTTATTTTTGTTATTTACACTGGGGGGTCTGAAGGGGTATATATATTTGTTGTGTTAAGTCGGGGTGTCAATGTTAATTTATTATTTATGTACAGGGTGGAGGGGGGTATGGACGGTTGCTTTATTTTGACCGTGTTTTGTACTTAACCTGTTTGGTTCCTTTTTCATTTTGTTACTGATATTTTATGAAAACCTTAATAAAAATTATTTTAAAAAAAAGATAATGTTTGGAGACTATAATCTTCATACAGATTGGATGAATCTAATTGGAAAGGTAGCCTGGAGGATGGGTTCATAAGAGTGTTTTCAGGACAGTTTCTTGGAATAATCTTTTTTTGAATCAACAGGGTACAGGCCATTTTAAACCTGGTAGCTGGTAATGAGACACACTCTTGTAGTTATAATACTTATATGGCTGGTCTTAGCCAGGGTAGCGGAGGAGGTGGACCCATACCCTTTGGTGGCGATATTTGGGGTTTCAGAGAAGCCGGAGCTCATGGTGAGGAGGAAGGCCGACGTCGTGGCCTTTGCCTCTCTGATTGCACAGTGGCAAATTTTGCTGGAGTGGCGGTCGGCATCGCCACTGGGGGTAGGGGCATGGTTGGGTGACCTGTACGACTTCCTGCAGTTAGAGAAGATAAAGGATGAGGGACGGCATGTGTCGCAGTGGTTAGCACTGGGACTGCAGCGCTGAGGACCTGGATTCGAATCCCGGCCTTGGGTCACTGTCCGTGTGGAGTTTGCACATTCTCCCCATGTCTGCGTGGGTTTCACCTCCACAACCTAAAGATGTGCAAGTTAGGTGGATTGGCCACGCTAAATTGCCCCTTAATTGGGGAAAAAAAAATAATTGGGTACTCTAAATTTATTTGGAAAAAAAAAAAAGATAAAGTATGAGTTAAGGGGCTCAACAGGGGGGTTTGAGAAAAGGTGGGGGATGTTTGTGACCATGTTTGGGGAGCTGTCTGTCGCAGGGGGGTGGGTGGTGAAAAAGGGGAAAAATCTGTAGACTGTATAGTTGATTGTTGGGAAGTACGTTTCCCAGGGTGTTTATTTGCTGTAACCTGCTTTGATACACGTTTGTAATAAAATACGTTTTAAAAAAACAACTTATCTGGCTGATTCAATTAAATTCTGGTCATTGGTAGCCCTCAGGATATTGATGGCGGGGATTCAGCAATGGTCATGCCATTAAACGTCATGAGGTGATGATTAGATTCTCGTTTCTTGGAGATGGTCATTGCCTGGCACTTGTGGCTAAAGACTGGCATCTGTGAAGCTGGGGCCTAGAGTGGGGAGAGATGGGTAATCCACTCAGCACTTCTGCCTAAAGATCACTCAGCTCCGGCCTGGTCTTTTGCTAGTTTGCTGATGTGCTGGTTTCCCCATCATTGAGGGTGTGGATGTTTATAGTCTTCCCCTCTTCTTGGTTGTTTATTTGTCCACCACAATTCACAACTGGATGTGACAGGCCTGTAGTACTTTTGTTTCAGGCCTGTTGGTTGTGGGATTGCTGAGCTGTGTCTGGGATTTGGAGTTTGAGCAGCATCAGGCTTCAATGTAATGCAACTGGTGAGGCTGAGAACTTCATGGATAGTACAGTTAAAGTGTGCGCAAACAAAGAGGGAATGGGTCACGAACACAAAGAAGAGGACAACCATGCAGATAGTGTTGGAGTCCCAGGTGCATCTCGCTTTCTAAACAGTATTCAGTTCTGAATGTTGCTGAGTGCTGGTTCTTCTGGGGAGTACAATCAAACCCAAGATCAAAGTACCAAGTGTGGCTCAACAAGGGGGAACAGGAAGGTCAGGAAAGCAGTAGTGATCAGGAATTCAGGGGAATGGGTGGTTGGCAATCAGTAGCTAGTGGTGTCCCTCAGGGATCAGTGTTGGGCCCACAATTGTTCACAATTTACATAGATGATTTGGAGTTGGGGACCAAGTGCAATGTGCCCAAGTTTGCAGACGACACTAAGATGAGTGGTAAAGCAAAAAGTGCAGAGGATACCGGAAGTCTGCAGAGGGATTTGGATAGGTTAAGTGAATGGGCTAGGATTTGGCAGATGGAATACAATGTTGACGAATGTGAGGTTATCCATTTTGGTAGGAATAACAGCAAAAGGGATTATTATTTAAATGATAAAATATTAAAACATGCTGCTATGCAGAGAGACCTGGGTGTCCTAGTGCATGAGTCGCAAAAAGTTGGTTTACAGGTGCAACAGGCGATTAAGGCGGCGAATGGAGTTTTGTCCTTCATTGCTAGAGGGATGACGTTTAAGACTAGGGAGTTTATGCTGCAATTGTATAAGTTGCTGGTGAGGCCACACCTGGAGCACTGTGTTCAGTTTTGGTCTCCTTACCTGAGAAAGGACGCACTGGTGCTGGAGGGTGTGCAGAGGAGATTCACTAGGCTAATCCCAGAGTTGAGGGGGTTGGATTACGAGGAGAGGTTGAGTAGACTGGGACTGTACTCATTGGAATTTAGAAGGATGCGGGGGGGGAGATCTTCTAGAAACATATAAAATTATGAATGGAATAGATAGGATAGATGCGGGGAGGTTGTTTCCACAGGTGGGTCATAGCCTCAAAATAAGGGGAAGTAGATTTAAGACTGAGCTTAGGAGGAACTTCTTCACCCAAAGGGTTGTAAATCTATGAAACTCCCTGCCCAGTGAAGCAGTTGAGGCTCCTTCATTAAATGTTTTTAAGATAAAGATAGATAGTTTTTTGAAG
Source organism: Scyliorhinus torazame (assembly GCF_047496885.1). NCBI lineage: Eukaryota > Metazoa > Chordata > Chondrichthyes > Carcharhiniformes > Scyliorhinidae > Scyliorhinus > Scyliorhinus torazame. Next base: position 157,663,210 of record NC_092721.1, on the reverse strand, counting down.
AATAAAGGAATAAAGGGTTTTGGTGTTTGAACAAAGAACAAAGAAATGTACAGCGCAGGAACAGGCCCTTCGGCCCTCCAAGCCCGTGCCGACCATGCTGCCCGACTAAACTACGGGAACTTTGGGCGGGAAAGTGGAGCTGAGTCCACAAAAGATCAGCCATGATCTCATTGAATGGCAGAGCAGGCTTGAAGGGCCAGATGGCCTACACCTGCTCCTAGTTCTTATGTTCTTATGTAATGGAAAACAAGTGACAGAAAAATATTATCCTTAGTTAAATAATTAACAGTGCAAAAGTAATACCTTCAGAATTGGCTTGATGTTTTTCTGAAGTATCAGACGTTGACTGAAGTTTATCATCAACACATCCAACTACCACCGGGTCATCTTCTAATGCGCCATCATGTTGTAACTGTTTGCTGCAGTTAATGGATTTCATTGAAAACCCAATTTCAGTTTGTATTGGAGAACTCATTTTCATATTCTCTGCCGTTTCCATTCGAGTCGAACTTGGAACATTTTTGAATGGTGGAACAAAAACGTTTGCTGGTTTTGATGTACTCGGTCTGCTGCTGTTCTGTTGAATAGAATCACCCGAGTGCCTTTGGAATGGAGGTTTGAATACTCTAGCTTGTCCTTTCAGCGACTTGGCTTCATGTTGAAGGCATACATTATGTTGAATTGAGTTTTCTTGGACAGAGAATGTGATATTCGGGGAACTTGACTGCTGCTGAATTCTATTCGAAATGCTGTTAAAATATACAAGATAGAACAAATTCAATGCAAGGTTTATTTTTGAACATAATTTGTTTCTCCCAAGGTGACTACCTCTATTCTATTTTTAATTTCAAAATCTAGTTTTCTAGGAAGGATACACTCACATTGCAACGTTGTGCACCCAAACTGGATCCCAAGTTTAAAATTTAGGTTCAGCTAGGATTTTCACGTACAAATGTAAACGAAGGCTCATTTTACTTTGGTTAGGGATAAACTAGAGATTACTTCCTGCATCCTTTGTTCAAACATGTTTACTAGGTAGAAGATCACCTGAGTAGTAGTAACAAGGGCTGCATGGCGGCGCAGTGGTTAGCAGTGCTGCCTCATGGCACCGCAGACCTGGGTTTGATCCCGCCCCTGCTGTCTATGTGGAGTTTGCATATTCTCCCTGTGTCTGCGTTGGTCCCACCACCTACAACCCAAAAAAAGATGTGCAGGGTAGGTGAATTGGCCATGCTAAATTGCCCCTTAATTAGAAAAATAAAAATTGGGTATTCGAAATATTTTTTTTAAACTAAGAAGTCGCAACAAAGGGTTCTGCAGGTTGAAATCATCCCAGGTTCATTCTGATCTGATATTCAAGTTCTGAAGAAAAGGGAAAAGTTAACATGGAAATATAATAACTTACAAAGAAAGCTCCATAGAGAATGTGATGACACATACTATTGAAATTAGTCAATTTCACGATTGATACCACTCACAAAACTATATGGCACTGTCAATTGTAGGTACTAATTTGAGGATTGAAATTGTGACAATTTATCAGAAAGACATACATATGAAACATCATAAATTCAGAACCATATATTTGTTATATGCATGCATAATGAATTTTAAATTCAGCAGATTTTAACATACAGTCTATAGGTTCCAGAAAATTATTTTGCCTCCTTTTGTGGTACTGCAACCATTAAGTAAAGCCAAATTTAAAACTGGGGACAAAGAAAAGTCTAAAATGTGGAACACAGGTTGACAATATTGAATTCCTATCTTCAATCATCTTTTCACCTGGGAATGATAACAGCAAACAAGGTAAACTTTACAACTGGAGAGAGAAATAAAATCAAGCGCTGGAATTCTGGCTCGGGACAGGAAGGCTGACAGCTAGGATACGAATGGAAAATTAATCGATCACTTACATGGATGTTTACCCTCAGATTGGGCATGCTGCCGGATGGGTCAAACTGCTGGGTGAGTTCTTTGGGGTGGGGCTCTCCTTTTCAGCAACACTACGGTCCTTGGAAGGGTCCCTGGCAGCAATGCCGCTGGTATTTGATAACCCCTAATTCCAATTGTCAGGCCTTGATTGCTTGGCACTGGCATCCCCAAACCCCACTTACCTCTGAGGAAACCCAGCCACTAAGCCGTTCTCCCCCCACAATGCAGCCTCAGAAATGCCTGCGCTGGTGCTGCCAAGATTGGCGAGCTTCTGGTCCTCTGAATGGCCCAGCAGCAATTCAGAATGGACCACCGTTCAACAGTTGCCCCAGCCATTTAATTGGCCAACACTGGCAAAATGCCACCCAGGAACTGGCCACCTGCCGAAGTAGGATCGTCTTCAGCCTTTTGCCCCAGCAGTGGGACTTCTGCCCCATCAACAAAAAGAGTTAATCATCAACACTCCTACACATTTCCCAGCAGACGCATAAAAACTGGAACTCGCAAAAGCTTGGCAGGAGTTCTTTAGCCATTCTCTCAAATGGAGACGGTAAAGCAGGGGGCTGTTGGTGGTGCAGATGAAACGCAGACTAAAATGGAAGCCACACAAAGCAAAGAATATACAGTAACTCATGTTGGTAGTGGTTATTTTACTACACTTTTAATTCTGATGTCTGGGCTAATAATCCAGAGAATGCAAGTTCAAAACGCACAATGGTAATTTGAGAATTCAAATGCAGTTTAAAATAAATCTGGAACTGAAAATGTTGGTATAATGAATTGACGTAAAAAAAAAAATATTTGGTTCACCAATGTCCTTGAGGGAAGGAAATTTGCAGTTCTCATCTGATTTGGTGAGTGACTCCAGTCCCATATAAATGTCGATGAGTCTTAACTGCCCTCTAAAGTGGCTTAGCAAGCCGCATCAAATCTTTAACAATGGTTTCAGAAGGTTCATCCCTATCTTCTCAGGGGAAGAGGGGCTCGATAATACATGTTAGCCTTTCCAGTGTCACCCACATTACGAGAACAAACTAAAAATGGTAACGTTAAACTTGTATAAGTCTTTGTTTAAGTCACAGTTACTGTACTCAAAGCTCAATTTGGAGCATTGAATTTAAAATACAAACTTTTTGTGCAGCAAGAATTAAATATTATTGTGAAAGCAAAACCTATAAACTATGTAACAAAATAGCCAAACGAAAATTCTACTTTCATTTTGATTCAGAGTTAAATTTCATTTTTGAAACAAACTACTGAAATTACCTTTTGTCTTCAGGTGGACCACAGGTGACAGGCTTGAGCGGAACACGATACATGAACTTTCTGCGATCACGAAGTACGCCTGAAATTTAAAAATTACATTTTTTCATCCCATAAAATATCTATTGCTTGTTTAAAAATAACTGCAAACTAATTGTTTATCTCCATTAGACGAGGCTTAATTATGATTAATTTTTTTGTTAGAAGATTACCTGCTTAAATATTTTACTTCTTTACATTGGAAAAATATCTGGATACCACTTTGTGAATGCTATATTTCAATAAAGCAAATTCTAGAAAATTACAATACATCTCAGTAATTGATTGGTAAGAAGTACACAGTTATTGTGAATACTAGAATAACTTTGAAAAGGCTCGTCTCCACCTTCCAGTAACTGCAGCTAGTATGGTCCTCATTATCCTCCAACTCCAAATGGCATCAGGTCAATTTGCCGACCTCTATCCATGGTTGTCAAAAGTTTTACGGGAGCTTTACTGGGAAATATAACACACAGTTTTAGGTCTGCTGGGATGGGTTTTAGAGATAGATTAGCAATAGGTGCTGCCTCCCTTCCAACTTGGGAAAATATTGCTGGATAGTGAAATAGGGACATGTGCCACATGCACAATTGACACAAAGTCAATTGTAGATCACAGACATTTGTCTTTAATTGCATAGTCTCTCAATGTTTCAGTTGGAAAAACTCCAGCTACTTTTCATTAATTACTTAAACATAGGGCACGATCTTCCAAAAGGGAATAAAGTTCCTGAGAGAGCGCGTTTAGCCGCCTGTGTCCCAGCACTCGCAGTGCCGGGAAACATGTGGCAATTCAACACGACTCGCTTTCAATAAGGGGCCTAAACTGGGAATGCGCTGCCGAGGCTGCATATAACCCCTTTTTCTTTTACAATGGTGAGCTCTGCTCGCCAGAACACCCCATTACAGCAAAAGATCGGGCTGCCATTTTTTAAAATCCCGACTACCCCCAGCCAGCCCTAACACAACATCTTGCCCGCCCCAGCTTTGGGGTTCTCTAAACTCTGGCCCATAACAAATTGGAGGCTTGAGGGGGATAAAAGTCTATCTATTGGATTGGCTTAGTGAACTGAAAGACAGTGAGGGGTGAGCATATTGTGGTTGCTTTGCAGGTGTGGTATTCCAGTTTAAGTGGGGAGTGTGTTGTGGACAATGGCTCTTTCAGAGGCTCTGAAGTTTTTGGGGGTGGAGACGGTCACACGCAGTACCTTACGGACAGAGACTAAAAACAGGCTGTTGGCAAAAACATTGCAGTTAACATTACCTGACAAAATGCGAAAACATGAGGTAATTATGGCGGGGGATAAGCGATTTTCATTTTATTTCATTTAAAATTGCCTGAGATAGTTTGCCTCATTGGAAATCGCAAAAGTTCAGTTACAACTTAAACAAATGGAACATGAGAAAGAATTAAAGCAGCTTGAATACGAAAGAGATAGCGAGGAAAAAGAGGAGAAAAGAAAGAATAGCCCTAGCAGAACAAAAAGAAAGAGAAAGGGAGATACAGATCAAGGAAAAAGATAAAGAGAGAGAGTTTGAACTTCAGAAAATGGCCATGAAACATGACAATCAGTTAAAATTGGCAGACGGTAAAGGGAAACGTACAGTTGGATGATAGTGAGAAGGATAGTGAGAAAGAGCATCATAGTCGAAGGCTTGGTGGGGATCTATTTAAATATGTCCAAGCATTGCCAAGGTTTGATGAGAAGGAGGTGTAAGCCTTTTCATTTCATTTGAGAAGGTAGCTAAACAAATAAAATGGCCACAGGACATGTGGGTAGTGCTGATTCAAACAAAGCTGGTAGGTAGGGCTAGTGAAGTGTTTGCATCACTGCTGGAGTAGGTATCTGGGACGTATGAGGAGGTGAAAAAAATCCATCTTAGGTGCATATGAACTAGTGCCTGAAGCTTACAGACAAAGGTTTAGAAATTTAAGGAAAGAATTTGGTCAAACATACATGGAGTTTGAAAGGATCAAACAGAGTAATTTTGATAGGTGGATAAGGGCTTTGAAAATAGACCAAACGTTTGAAGCTATCAGAGAAATTATGCTTTTGGAGGAGTTTAAAAATTCACTTCCTGATGTAGTGAGAACTCATATGGAAGAGCAGAGGGTTAAAACTGCGAGATTAGCAGCAGAAATGGCAGATGATTATGAATTAGTTCATAAATCAAAGTTTGGTTTCCAACACCAGTTTCAGCCTGTGAGAAATACTCAAGTGGTAGAGGCATAGGTGATCTGATGGGAGATAATAAGGGGAGTATATCTCAGACTAAAAAAGAAATCCAGGAGGGTGGAAAAGAAGTGAAACGTTTCAAATGTTTTCACTGTAATAAACTAGGCGCTGTAAAGTCAGTGTTGGTGGTTGAAGAAAAGCACTGGGAAGGCTGATGTGTAAAACAGGATAAGACAGTGGGGTCTGTTAAAGTAGTAAGGGAAAGCCCAAGTGAAGCGAAGGAGGTGCAAAAGATTGTTCAGCTTGATCAAGAGGTGATTGATAAGAAGGTGCCAGATGTCTTTAAAGAATTCACTTGTGTGGGTAAAGTTTACTCATGTGTATCAGGAGGAGTAGGTAAAGAAGTCACAATTTTAAGAAATACGGGAGCTAGTCAATCTTTAATGGTAAGAGATGAGGGGTTATGTAGTCTGGGAAGAATGTTGCCAGAAAAGGTGGTAATATGTGGAATTCAGGGTGAGAGGAGTAGTGGTTCCATTATATAAGGTAAGGTTGGAAAGTCTAGTGAAGAGCGATGAAGTGGTAGTAGGAGTAATAGAGAAACTATCTTGTCCAGGAATACAGTTTATCTTGGGTAATGATATAGCTGGATCGCAGGTGGGAGTGATGCCTACTGTGGTTGATAAGCCGGTGGAAAATCAGACATCTGAGGTATTGAAGGACGAATATCCTGGGATTTTCCCGGATTGTATAGTAACAAGGTCGCAAATTCACAGATTAAGACAAGAGGAGAAATCAGAGCTGAAGATAAAGGTGAAGTGCAATTATCAGAAACGGTTTTGATCAGATGGTCGGAAAAGAACAGGTGGAGGATGAGGCAGATAATTTTAGTTCAGGAAAATGGGCAGAGTTACAACAATAGAAATTAAATGGATGTATCAGAAAGCATATACGGAAGAGGAATCTGAGTGTATACCAGAATGTTATTACCGTAAAAGTGATGTCTTGAAGAGAAAATGGAGACCTTTACATATGCAGGCGGATGAAAAGTGGGCAGAAGTTCATCAAGTAGTATTGCCTGTAGGGTATAGAAAGGAGGTGTTGCGAGTTGCACATGAGGTACCAGTGGGAGGTCATTTGGGAATAAGGAAAACTCATGCTAAAATCCAAAAAGAGTTTTATTGGCCTGGACTACATAATGGTGTAGTTAAATTTTGTCAATCATAAGACATAGGAGCGAAAGTAAGGCCATTCGGCCCATCGAGTCCACTCCACCATTCAATCATGGCTGATTTCAACTCCATTTACCCGCTCTCTCTCCATAGCCCTTAATTTCTCGAGAAATCAAGAATTTATCAACTTCTGTCTTAAAGACACTCAACATCCCGGCCTCCACGGCAATGAATTCCACAGACCCACCACTCTCTGGCTGAAGAAATTTCTCCTCATCTCTGTTCTAAAATGACTCCCTTTTATTCTAAGGCTATGCCCCTGGGTCCTAGTCTCCCCTGCTAATGGAAACAACTTCCCTACATCCAGCCTATCTAAGCCATTCATTATCTTGTAAGTTTCTATTAGATCTCCCCTCAACCTCCTAAACTCCAATGAATATAATCCCAGGATCCTCAGATGATCATCGTATGTTAGGCCTACCATTCCTGGGATGATCCGTGTGAATCTCCGCTGGACCCGCTCCAGTGCCAGTATGTCCTTCCTGAGGTGTGGGGCCCAAAATTGCTCACAGTATTCTAAATGGGGCCTAACTAATGCTTTATAAAGCTTCAGAAGTACATCCCTGCTTTTATATTCCAAGCCTCTTGAGATGAATGACAACATTGCATTTGATTTCTTAATTGCGGACTCAACATGCAAGTTTACCTTTAGAGAATCCTGGACTAGGACTCCCAAGTCCCTTTGCACTTCAGCATTATGAATTTTGTCACCGTTTAGAAAATAGTCCATGCCTCTATTCTTTTTTCCAAAGTGTAAGACCTCACACTTGCCCACGTTGAATTTCATCAGCCATTTCTTGGACCACTCTCCTAAACTGTCTAAATCTTTCTGCAGCCTCCCCACCTCCTCCATACTACCTGCCCCTCCACCTATCTTTGTATCATCGGCAAACTTAGCCAGAATGCCCCCAGTCCCGTCATCTAGATCATTAATATACAAAGAGAACAGCTGTGGCCCCAACACTGAACCCTGCGGGACACCACTAGTCACCGGTTGCCATTCCGAAAAAGAACCCTTTATCCCAACTCTCTGCCTTCTGCCTGACAGCCAATCGTCAATCCATGTTAGTACCTTTCCTCGAATACCATGGGCCCTTATTTTACTCAGCAGTCTCCCGTGAGGCACCTTATAAAAGGCCTTTTGGAAGTCAAGATAGATAACATCCATTGGCTCTCCTTGGTCTAACCTATTTGTTATCTCTTCAAAGAACTCTAACAGGTTTGTCAGGCACGACCTCCCCTTACTAAATCCATGCCGACTTGTCCTAATCCGACCCTGCACTTCCAAGAATCATGTCACACATGTCAAGTGATAGGGAAACCTCAAGCTGTGATAAAACCAGTGCCCTTAATACCCATTCCAGCATTTGAAGAACCTTTTACAAGGGTCCTAATTGATTACGTAGGACCGCTTCCTAAAACAAAAAGTGGGAATCAATATCTTTCGATTATAATGGATGTGTCTACTAGGTTTCCAGAGGCCATTCCAGTACTTAATATTATAGCTAAAAAGATTGTGGAGGAGATACTTAAATTCTTTACTAGATATGGACTACCCACAGAAATACAATTGGATCAAGGATCAAATTTTACCTCAAGGTTATTCAAAGAAGTTATGGATAGCTTAGGAATAAAACAATTTAAATCAACTTCATACCATCCAGAATCGCAGGGAGCGTTAGAAAGGTGGCATCAGACATTAAAAACAATGTTAAGGGCTTATTGTCAAGATTATCCAGAGGATTGTGATAAAGGAATTCCATTTGTAGTGTTTGCAATTAGGGATGCACCTAATGAGTCAACCAAATTCAGTCCTTTTGAACTAATTTTTGGTCATGAGGTGAGAGGACCACTTAAATTGATTTAAGGGAAAATTGGTGAGTGAGAAATCAGAACTTACATTATTGGATTAAGTGTCAAATTTTAGGGAATGATTAAATAGAGCAGGTGAATTGGCGAGACATTTAAAAGTTGCACAAAATGTGATGAAATGGGTAGCGAACAAGAAATCCAAAGTTTGTAGTTTTGCCAGTGGAGATAAAGTTTTAGTGTTGTTCCCAGTGGTAGGTGAGCCTTTAAAAGCACGGTTTTCTGGACCTTATCAGATTGAAAGACAATTAAGTGAGATGAATTGTGTGGTAAAAACACCAGATAGAAGGAAGACTCACCGAGTGTGTCATGTGAATATGCTTAAAAGGTAATTTGAAAGGGAAGGAGAGAAGAAGGAGGAGGTTTTAATGATTCTAACTCAAAGTGATGAACCAAATCCAGATGACTGTGAATTTGACATACCTCCAATTAAATTGGAAAATGAGGATGTTCTTAAAAATTGGGATAAATTGTTGAGTTACCTTCCAGAGGAAAAACGGACTGACCTGAAAGAGTTATTGATATCACATGGGCAAGTTTGTAGAGATAAATTGGGAAGTACTAAAATGACTATACATGATGTAGATGTGGGAAATGCTGTTCCAATCAAACAACATCCATATAGACTTAACCCGTTAAAATTGGCACAGGTTAACAAAGAGTTTGAGAGTATGCTTAAAAATGGCATAATTGAAGTGGGTTGCAGCCAATGGAGCTCACCCATCGTGATGGTACCTAAACCAGATGGTACCCAATGGTTGTGTGTGGACTATAGAAAGGTTAATGCAGTTACAAGAATGGACTCTTATTCTATCCCACGTTTGGAGGATTGCACTGAGAAAGTGGGACAATCAGCTTTTATTTCCAAACTGGATTTACTTAAGGCAGGTACCTTTATCCGAAAGGGCGAAGGAGATTTCAACTTTTGTGACTCCAGATGGTATATATCAATTCAAAGTTATGCCATTTGGCATGAAAAACACCCCAGCCACATTTCAACAGTTAACTAACAAAGTTGTTTCAGGATTACCCAATTGTGCGGTATTAATCGACGATCTGGTAATTTTCAGCCAGACATGGAACAAACATTTAAAACATCTGATGGAGTTATTCGATCGACTTCAGGAGGCGGGTTTGGTGATAAACCTGGCCAAAAGTGAATTTGGAAAAGCCCAAGTCACTTTCATTGGCCATACAATCGGACAGGGTCGAATGGTCACACAGGATGTGAAACCAACAGTTATTGAGGAGTTTCCGATACCCTCAAGACGAAGGGAAATAATGCGATTTCTTGGCATGAGTGGATTTGATTGAACATTTGTGCAAAGGTTTTGTAGCGTGATTGCTCCACTGATGGACTTGAAGAAACGTCGAAAATGTCAGTGGACAGCGGAGTTTCAACAGGCATTTGACTGCCTGAAAGCTGTGATAACCAATGCTCCTGTGTTGGAGAATTACAAGGGACTCTGTGATCAGATTGAACTAAAGTATCTGACTTTAAAGAGACATGCCGAGGCACAGAGAAATGGATGGATCATGCAGAGACCTTCTTGATCAAAGAGACTGTCAATCGAGAAGGTTCAGTTGGAGGAAGAACAAAAAAAAAGGACTATATTATTATACCTGTTTGTGTGTATTGATTTTTGAAACGAGAAAGTATATTTAATGTGTGCATTTCTTAAAGGATTGTGAAAAGGTGAAAAATGAAACCATCTTGAAGTTGATGGTTTATTTTTTTTCTTGGCGGGGGGGGGGGGGGGAGGTGTCATGAGAATGTCAGTTTAAGAAATGTTTGTCTGCTCATGTTACTGCAATGATGTCAGAGTGTTGGTGGAGCTGAGCTCTGGCTCTGCTTTTTAGTTTCACTTTGAGAAAAGCTTGGGTGTGTCTGTTTTTTTTGGTATCTTTTCAGTGTTGGAGCTGAAGCCAGAAAAATCAGGTGTACTGTTGTTCGCTCTGCCATGAAAAGACTATCACTTGATCATTTGGTGAATCCAGAATTATAACAGTTTTCAGTAGTGAATTTAAACTTGATGTGCTTCTGTTAAAAGGTGTTTCTTTTGTCTTCTGGATGTTGTTTGGGAATTTATTAAGGATTACTTAGTGTTGTATTCTTTGGGGGTTGTATCTGAATTAATGGTTGCGAAGATGTTCACTGTATGTTTCAAAAAGGTTAACCTGAGTTCATAGAATAAACATTGTTTTGCTTTAAAAAAACTTTTCCATTTCTGCTGTACCACACCTGTAGAGTGGGCCGTGTGCTCCCCATACCACAATCTATTAAAAGTTATGGATCAGGTGAACTCCATGATACACTTTGGGGTTCTCCAAACCCTGGGCCATAACACCCTCCATAGGATGCCCGTTTAATCTCAGACAACAAGACATGACAGACAGCAGGCTGCCTCCACCTCAGCTGGGAAACTCCGAGACGTAGCAACAGGTTAGGAAGATAAAGGAGTTATAGTTGCAGTCTGTGCAGGGGTATTGTTAGCCACTTGTAGGCAGCGAGCACTATATAAATATGTGAGCATCTCAGTACTGTATTAAACCTAACTTCTTTCACCATCTTTGAGCCTCATTCCACAGCTCCATAACCTGCCATATACATAGTATGAAACATGTAAAGGATGGATGTTAACAAATGGTGGTGCCTCCATTTCACGTTTGCGAGGATGTCAGCCCAGTGCTTGGCCTTCCTTCACAATGACAGGGCATCTTATGCCACTAACACCACCACTCAAATCAGTCATTTGGGAAAATCTAATCTCAGCACAAGGAACCCAGTGGTTACACCCTTGTGAGATTCATTCCTCTGGCACCACTGATATAGATCCTTAGGATACCACGAAGGAGGAGCCTACATCACAAGAGATGGCTCTGTTTGTGTCTCATTGACTTGAGATTACTCGAGCCTTTGAGAATTCACAAACTGCCTTCAGCCAGGAAGGTGTCAGACATTCGCTGTAGATCTTTGAGAATCAATGCGCTGTCCTCACCTCAAGTCATCATTCTCCTGCATCGTATGGACCAGGGGCAACTGCACCCTTCACACGACAGGAGCAATATCAGGGCTGTGGTTGTGCTACCACCACACAAGTGAGGAATAGCCACCTCCCATGATGGGACCTCAGTGCCCACCTTAGTCCTGGTTTTCAATGAAGTGGGAAGCTTCAGGGTACCCCGTGCTTTCTTCCCAATTCAGCACTTTGCGATCGCCTGACAGCCTTACTCCGCCTACCCCAAAAGATGCCCCTCGGCACTGCCCTCCTCATCAGAGAAGACATGCAATTCATTCATCTCCGCTTGTCAGCTCCACGCCCTGTTGCAGCGTGAGGTTGTATAGAGCGCAGCACCTCACAACAATGCGCGAAACCCTCTGGGGCCTGTACTGGAGGGCTCCACCTCATCAGTCCAGGCACCCTAACTGCACCTGCAGGATGCCAATTGCTTGATCTACCAAAGCGCAAGTTGCAGCATGAATCTCATTGTAACGTGTCTCTGCTACACTCTGTGGCCTCTGCACAGGTGTCATCAGCAAAGCCGAAACCCCAGAGAAACCAAGCGTGTAGCCAATGAGCTCCCTCAAATACCACAGGTATCTGAGCGCAGCCAAGGATGTAGCTGTCGTGGACACTTCCTTGGAATCTAGCACACACCTGCAGGGTGCGTGTGGCATGGTCGCAGACAATGTGGACATCAGGGAGTGGAAGCCCTTGCGGTTTATGAAGTGGACACCTTGATTCCATGGCGGATGGAGAGCTTTGTTCATGCAGTGGTTCCCCGCATTTGTGGGAAGCCAGCTAACTGTGCAAACCTAAGGCTCTGGTGCCCTGGCTAGTCAAAATTAATGTCAATGCGGAGTCTGTACGTTCTCCCAGTGTCTGCGTGGGCTTTCTCCAGGTGCTCCGGTTTCCTCCCACAAGTTCTGAAAAACGTGCTTAAGTGAATTGGACATTCTGAATTCTCCCTCTGTACCTGAACAGACGCCGTAGTGTGGCGACTAGGGGATTTTTCACAGTAACTTCATTGCAGTAAGCCTACTTGTGATACCATTAAAGATTATTATTATTATAAGTGACTCATGGTGACTGTTAGCTTCTCTCACCATATATGTTGGTTACTAACAGTCTGGAAAGCTAGAACACAGGATGACAGCTGTAATTTTCCATTATATTCAGGAGAAACCAGTAAATGTGCCCAGACAGAAAAAAAGAGCAGCACTGCAAAATTCTTCACATTTAAATTGAGACCCCAAAATAATATATAATAGACGAGGGAGGTGACCCAATGAAAAATATAGCTCTAAGTGAAATCAAACGGTGGTTGGCACGGTGGTTAGCACTGTTGCCTCACAGCATCAGAGACCCGGGTTCGATTCCCACCTCGGGTGACCGTCTGTGTGGAATTTGCGTGGATTTCCTCCCACAGTCCAAAGATATGCAGGTTAGGGGGATAGGATGGGAAAATGGGCCTCGGTAGGGTGCTCTTTCTGAGAGTTGGTGCAGATTTGATGGGCCGAAAGGCCTCCTTCTGCTCTTTCGAGATTCTATGAAACACAATCATGAATAAAGTTTTAGAGCCTAATCATACACAATTATCAGCCTACCTTCAGGATTACATATTATAGGTTTGAATGCAACATTGTGGTCACTGTGTTTGGTTCTTTTAAATTCCGATAAGAGCTGCCTTTTTGGTAGAAGTTCCTCTGAAACAAAAATCATCCAGATTTATTAATACTAACCATGAATTAAGGTGAATGCCAATGTTCATTTTTTCCCATGCCTATGTAGTTGACTGTTCCAGTGGATAAGGATGTTCATGGATTTTAAATTCAGTGCAATGGGTCAGAAAGTAAATATGAATCTGAGAGTGCACCATCAATGGTTTAGAGCAGGACAGCTTTGAATGATATTGCATGTGTAGAACGAAGATGGGAGGTTGGCAAAGGACATCTAGAGAGAACAAAAGTGTTAATAACATTTTATGTAATGGCAGAAATGGCTGATGTTAAGGAGATGGAAAGAAGCAGTCTTGGTAGCATGCAAGATGCCACGTTGCCATTTGTTTGCGCACAGGATCGGGCTGGGGGTGCCCCACACCCGGACAATGCCATCTCCCACACACATGGGCATTACCCCCCCCCCCCTTTCAGGCTTTCCCACAACCCCTGGGCCAGGCGTCCGTGGTTATGCACTCAGATCCTGCGCGGAGCAACTGGCGGGTGTGTTCGGGGACATGTTCAATCTTTCCCTACTCCGTTCCAAGGTTCCCACATGCTTCAAGAAGACCACCATCATACCGGTGCCAAAGAAGAACCAGGCAACGCGCCTCAACGACTACCGTCGGGTAGTCTTAACATCTATCATTATGAAGTGCTTTGAGAGGTTGGTCATGAGACACATCAACTCCATACTCCCAGAATGCCTTGATCCACTGCACTTCGCATTCTGTCACAACCAGTCCACATCAGATGCCATGTCCTGGCCCTACACTCATCCCTGGAGCATCTCGACAACAAGGACGCCTACATCAGACTGACCACAGCTCCGCCTTCAACACCGTAATCCCAGCCAAACTCATATCAAAACTCAAAAACCTAGGACTTGGTTCCTCCCTCTACAACTGGATGCTCGGATTCCTGACCCATAGACCACAATCAATAAGGATAAACAACAAAAACTTCTCTACGATAGTCCAGTATACCAGGGCCCTGCAAGGCTGTGTACTTAGCCCCCTACTATACTCCCTATACACACATTACTGTGTGGCAAAATCTGGCTCTAACCCCATCTACAAGTTTGCTGATGACACAACCATAGTGGGTCAGATCTCAAACAACGATGAGTCAGGGTACAGTAGGGAAATAGAGATCCCAGTGGCGTGGTGTAACGACAACAATCTCCCCTCAACATCAGCAAAACTAAGGAGCTGGTCTTAGATTTCAGGAAGCTAAGTATCGTACGCATCACTGTCTGCATCAAAGGTGTTGAGGTGGAGGTGGTTGGCAGCTTCAACTACGTGTGCACATTACCAACAATCTGTCCTAGTCCACCCATGTCAATGCTATGACCAAGAAAGCACAAAGCGCCTATACTTCCTCAGGAAACTAAGGAAATTCGGCATTGGCCACGCTGACTCTTACCAATTTTTACAGATGCACCGTAGAAAGCATCCTATCTGGCTGCATCGCAGCTTGATATGGCAACTGCTCGGCCCAAGTCCATAAGAAACTACAGAGAATCATGAACACAGCCCAGTCCATCACGCAAACCTGCCTCCCATCCATTGACTCTGTCTACACCTCCCACTGCCTTGGGAAATCCGGCAACATAATCAAAAAACCCTCCCACCTGGGTTATTCGCCCTTCCAAACTCTTCCATCAGGCATTTTATGGGCCAGGGTTTAGAGAACACCAAAGTATATCATGGAGTTCACCTGACCTACAACTGTTTATTAATTTTGGTTATGGGGAGCTCAAGGGCCTGCCTTTCAGGTGTTATGCCACAGAGGCCTTAAACACTTTAAATCAAAAACAAAGTTTATTCTACAAATTCAGTTAACATTTCTATAAACACATACAGTAAGCATTTTTATCAACTACAAACCTAAATACCCCACACAGCTACAGTACTCTATATTTAACCCTTAATAACGTCCCTTTATTGTTTCACTCAAGTAACAACATCCATAAATCAGACAATCCCTTTTACCACAAAACAGTAGGTTTGAATTCCTTCCACAACACAGTTATTAATTTGAAGGTATCTGGAGACACCTTTTTAACTGCAGAGAGAGGGAGACTCCAAGATCCTTGTAGTCTGAATACAGCTTCCAGCTGTCTAAACCAAAAGTAAAACTCAGAGCCACAAACAGCTTCCAGCTCAAAACAAAAGTAAAAAACCAGAGCCAGAGCCCAGCTCCACCACACAATGACATCACTGCAGCCATTTCAGAAGACAAACATTTCTTTAAAAAAAAATAAATTTAGAGTACCCAATTCATTTTTTCCAATTATGGGCAATTTAGCTTGGCCAATCCACCTAGTCTGCACACCTTTGGGTTGTGGGTGCAAAACCCACGCAAACACGGACAGAACAGGCAAACTCCACATTGTCAGTGACCCAGAGCCGGGATTCGAAGACAAACATTTCTTAAAGGGACATTCCCATGACAGGCAGGAGATACAAAAATCTGAGAACACGCACGACAGATTCAAAAGCAGCTTCCAGAATCCTGAATGATCCCGATCTCTCTGTGCATCTTCTCTATTGGGTAGCATTACACTCCGTATGCTTCACCCGATGTTTATGTCTTTGTATGTACATTGTGTATCTATTGTATGTCCTATGTTTTTCATGTATGGAACGATGTATGCAGAACAATACTTTTCACTGTACCTTGGTACACCTGACACTAAAACCAGATCCAAATCTCCTATGTATTTCATATATGGAACGATCTGTCTGGACTGTACTCAGAACAATAATTTTCACTGTACCTCGGTACACGCATGAACCCACTGAAAGACCCAACCCTTGGCACTGCCACTCTGGCCAGGGTGCCAGGCTGGCAGTACCAAGGGGACACCCTGCCCTATTCCCAATCACCCAGGGGTCTCTAATGGCCTGGGAGACCCCCAGGTGCCTTTACACCTGGTCCACGTTTGTGTGGCCCAGTACTAAACGGCGCCCAGGCGAGGCTGTTAGGTTTCAGATGCTGGGAGAATCCAGCACATGCATATTTAATGGCTCATTTAAATATGCACATCTGGATCTGGCCCAGCGAGGGCGAGATCCAGATCACGACATCTCGCAGGGTTCGGATTGAATCTTGCTGGACATCTCGAGCGTCACAAATCTCACAAGAGGCGTCTCACAAGATTCAACAGCCTTGGTCCAACACCATGTCAGGCGCGACTGGGCAGTTTATTTGCGCCAATGAGAGCTGTTAATCCCCAAGAATGAGATGGACAAGATGATCAACAGCAATGGATATCAGTTTGGAAATCCTCTTAAAAAATATGTAATGGGTATGGTGCAAACTACTAAGGAACAAAATGAGGCTATGAGCTTGGTCAATTGAGACATAAGCCTGGGATGGCAAGAGGGGAAAAGCAGATGAAAAGTTGAAAGAACAGAGCAGAACTGAAGTGGTAAGGAAAGTGGAAGCAAGGTGGAAATTGGAATTGAACATAAACAAAGGAGAAAATATGCACATATGGATTAAACAAAAATAGGGTTATCTTACATTGCATGGAATTCTTAGGTGGTGACAAGCAAGGTTTAATGATTTGATATGGAGGTGGTTTGTTAGGAGGAGCAAATTGCATAAGCAGACTGAATCAAAAAATTAGCCAAGAGCCACCCTGCATCCAGTATAAACTAGCAGCGTTTTAATATTCCAATATTTAATAATTTAATGGTTGATTTGTGGTAAATGAGCAGCTTGCTCTACCTCCTAAATGTGAGCATTACCGTTGTCTAAACTGGGATGTCCAGGGCTCAATAGATTCATGCTATCTGGGTTCTGCCTAAATAGAAATCAAACAAATTACTAAATAACTTATCCAAATGTAATTATTTACCTCTTGCAGCATTTCCCTCTGATCTCAGTCTTTTTCCTGTTCTTAAGTCTGGTCTAATGGATTGATGGGTGCCATCATAGGTTGGTCTAAATGCCTTGCCTGGTGTAATGTCAAAAGGTTCATCATCTTCCATCAAAGCGTTTGAACTCTCCACAGCCTCTTTTTCCACTTCATTTGCTAGCATTTTGGGATACATGTCATGATTACTCTTCAATGCATGTACTATAGATGTAGGTACCCTGTTTATGTTGCAAGTCGGTTTAATTCTACTTTCAGTGTGCATTTTAACACACTCAGTGGTATAGTCCAATTTATCATTTTCAACTGAAGCCAGTTGCATTTTTGCTGCAGTTAAGCTACTTTCTTCGACCATTACTTCTTTTCCCTTAGCGGTTTGAAATCCAGACATGAAAACACTCTTATTCGAGGAGGCAGCCAAATTTCTTGCAGGTCTATTCATCTCCCTTCCATTCGAGTCGATTCGGGCAGAATTTTGCTTGATCAAAGTGCTCTCTGTGCAGTCATTTGATACTTTATGAATCAATTCAGAATTTTCTTCTTCACATGCTTGTTCGCTGCTCATAGCAGTATTACAGAATAGTGAAGAACAAGTAGATGTTAACAGTAACTGCTGAGGTTTTTCACAAAATATACTGTTTGAGCATTTTGGGCTACTTAAAGAACCATCAGTCACGTCAAATTCTTTTAACATATGTTTAACTCTCTGAAGTGCACCATCAGAAACAAGGACTGCTTTTCCACTTGCTGTGTTGAATCCAAAAGATGTCTTTGCGCTGGACAGATTAGGATGCCATGTTTCTTTGGAAAGTCCAGTTTCCTTAGATTTCAAATCTTTGTCCGTGATCTCAAATTTTTCATCAACTCCTGCTTCATTAAAGAAATGTTTACATTTCTTTAGCGATTCTTCTGAAACGCGTACAGACTTTCCATTTGCTGTTTTGAAGGCAATAGGTCCACTTTTAAGTAACTGTTGAGAAGGTTCAGATACATCACCAGCAAACTCTGCTTGATCAACATTTGCAGTATTTGAATCTGAACTTTTGCTTTCGCCAGTCTCATCAGCCAAACATTTCTCTTTTGCTAATTTCAAGTTTGTGTCACTTACTGAAAGTGTGTTACCATTTTCATTACAGAACCCTAAAGATTGCTTAGCTGGAAGACTGGTCATCTGGTTTCTCACATCTAACCTCTGTGGAAGGCTATCATTGAAAACATTGCCCTCAGAATGTACATTTTTAATTTTTGCAGTTAATATTAAATTATCTTGAATTCTCAATTTATTATAATCGTCTTCGACAAACAAAGCTCTCCCTTTATTTAAAGCTACCTTTGACACACTAACTCTTCTACCACTAGCAGTCTGGAAACCTTTCATTTCAGTGCCATTGCCCAAATCCAAATACTCAGACATGCGCTCAGTTTGAACAGAAAAATCATGCAAATTGCTGTGACTTTTAAGATTCAAAGAATGAAGTATTTCAGGATTGTGGTCATTCTCCAATTGTTCCTTCACTACATCTTTATTCGCATTCTGAATTAACGGTGAGCCAGTTTGTGGACAAGGAGTTACAGTCAAAAATGTTTCAACAGAATGTTTTGGAGTTTTATTTAATAGGTCTTCCTCAGCAAATAAAGCTTTGGCTTTATCGAGAGATGATTTGCACACAGGCACCATCTTGCCACTTGCAGTTTGGAATCCTTTCATTACAGTGCCTGGAGCAGCTAACAGTGAATTTTGAATCAAATTAGTATCCTCAGAAATATTTTTCTCACTGTGAACAATAAATGCAGGACAAGCCAAAACATTTAGTGCCGCCGGACTACTCCCTGTTTGATCACTGGGCTGCATATTTGCATTGATTTTTTCCACAGGACTTTGAAACATATCCATGTTCCTATCACGTTGTTGAGGTGCATTTTTTGCTATTCCTGTAGGTAGCTTGGGGTTTTGCCAGTTTTCACTCCAGCAATCCTCAGTATCAAGCAAACATTTTACTTTATCCAGATTTCCTTTGGAGACAGTGGTGCTTTTACCACTTGCAGTCTGGAAACATGTTATTTCATCACTGCCCTCAATAGCTAAAGCTTCAACGAGTTTGAAAGGACCAGCAGACGTTGTGTGCAATAAATAATCATCTGCAGGTTTAATTTTACTGTCAACTAATTTGTTGTTCCCATCGTCTTTTCTGCCATTGCAGCCAGGTTGCCATGTGTTCTTTTCCCAAATTGTACTTTTAATTGTACCAGATTTCTCTTTGTTCTTGGTGTCAGAGTTTTGCAAGACATCCTGCTCAGTAGTCAAATATATTGTTTTATCCAGAGTCGCTTCTGCAGGTGCAATTATCCTCCTGCTCCCTACGGATTGAAAACCACTTATTTTTCTGTTACTATTCTCAAGTTTATTCTCACTTTTCAAGATATTATCCTCATTATTTTTAGTATTCACAGTGAAATGATTGCCAAGAGTTGCACAAAGCTGGTGTGACACATTCGGTTTTACTGTTTTTTGAATATCATTTTGCTTATCTTCAGTTACGTTTTCAGACTCAGTGACAGAACTTTCTAGTAAATAGCCTAAACCTTTAATTGTATGTTTCTGAGCAGTAGTTTGATCATTGTCAATGTTCTTGAAAACATCTGCTGCTTTTTTCAGACTCTCAACAGAGAGTTTTATTTTATTCCCACTTGCTGCACAAAAACCACCATATTCACCTTTAAAACTCACTTTATCTTTTAGGAGTGGAATTGCTTGATCAAGTGCTGTAACTCGTTTCATTTTAAAAGTATCAAAGGCAGGTTCCACAGAAGCTGTATGGAAATTTAGTACAGTAGATGCAATTTCTTTCTCTTTATTGCTCAGGCCAACACAGGAGTTAGCAGGTTTATATATAGTTTGCTCTATTTCTTCTGTATTCTGTTGAAAAATTTCAAATCTAGTTTCTGTGTTTGAAAACTCTGCTTGCTGTTGTAAGTTACATGGTTTACTGCTCAACAGCTTTGAAGGTTCAATATCCAAACTTTTACCAAAATCAGTATCCTTCCACCTATCCAGAATAGGGGGAGTGTGACCCAAATGCCCCATAATCAGCAGATCGGCATCCTTGTTTGTTAAATCAACTGCAGATTGATTTCTAAACCGCATGCATTCAAACTGGCTATCTGTGTCCTCCAAAATGTTGAACAATTCTGTTAGTGCTGTTTGACCAACGGTCAAACAAGCGCATTTCTCAAGCAATTTAATTTCTGTTTTAGCTGAAGAGATTGTTGGACTATTATTTTCTACACTGCCAAATCTATTTTTTGAAGTGATACATTCAACAAAAGCATCCTGTGCAGAGTTTACTTCTAAGCTCTCCAATTTTCCATTGGAAATTATTTCAGCAGATAAATCTATATGTTTCTCAATACTTTTAAAGTTACTGTATTTGGGCCCAAGTTTACAAGGTTCAGCATGTCCAGATATGAGTGTTTTTTTTGCGTTTTCTGAAACAGTACAAATTTCTTTTATTGTTGTCACCAAACTGATGCCAGCTTCTGAACTAGATTTTAATTCCAATCTATTTGTGTTCTTTTCTTGCATCGGTACAATGCATTGTGAAGGTTGGGTAACTTCAGCAAACTCATGCAATTTTGTTTCACTGACAGATGCAGATTGTGTTGTCCTTGTTTCCTTATGTGAATTCATACATCCCTCTGTTAATTTGGAGGGTTTGTTTAAAGTCAATTCAAGATCAGATATGGCTGAACATGGCACATCACATGGTATTTCCTTGGCTCCTGTAAAAGCACTTTCTGTATATTTTGTTTCACATTCTGGCAAAGACTGTACCAGTACAGGATCTGAAGTCGTCAAGAATGCATCATTGTCATCTTCAGCAATCTGTTTCCTGCTCTTCAAAGTGGATGCCAACACTGCAATTTTTTTATTACCAACATTGAAATCTGTATCTACAAAACATTCTCTATTTTCAGGTTCTGCAGGAGTACACAAGTCAAGTCTCTGATCTTCATCTGACAATTCCTCGTCAACAGCAAGACTTCCCTCAAAATGTTTCTCTTCACCCAAACAAGTTGACATCTCATTATTTTCTTTTGATTTTAGTTCATACAGACCAGCCTTTTTTTTCAAAGTTCTCTCACAGTTTTTACGGTCATATAAAAGTTTCTTTGTTTTGTGCAAAACATTAGCAATACAGGAGGAGTGAGATGATCCTGTCTGAACTTTAATCGAAGTGCAGGATAGTTGCTTAGTTGATAATTGTGCAGAAATTGGTATAAATATATCATTACTGTTGAAGTTATCGTGGACAATCGGGTCTTTAACATTTGTGCTGCTGCAATCATGATGTGGAAGGCTTCGATTTGCATCAGATAAAGGTGATGGACTGAATTCAAAATAAAATCTTGCCTTATTCGTCGTGACAATGTTTTCAGTTACACATATTTTCTCTGGTTGCACAGAGTTAACAACTGCAAGTACACAACTGTCCTCAGCACCTTCAGCCTGGACCCCAAACCTACCAGGCAACATCACTTTAGATTCCATAGTTAGTCTTTTAGCTACTGCATGACAAGCCGTGGCAAAAATTTTGCGCTCTCTCCTGTTACAAGAAACAGGCCTGCTGTTAAGTGGCGTTACAAAATTATCCCAATTCTTGCTGATATGAGAAGCGTTTGACAAATTAACAGTTTCATTTTGAAAATGCTGAGGCACTACTCCACTTTCTGCACGGTCAGAATTCTTATGAAGCTGGTGATTGTGTTGCAGGCTTTCATTTGCTTCAGTGTTATGTGTCTCATTGGCTTCTTCACAGATATTGTCAGGAACAAATTCACTACTGGTAGCTTCCTCATTTTCTTTGTAAGTTGCTAAAAACAGAAAAATAGGTTGCAAGTTATTAAAAATCCTAAAATATCAGAATAACACTACCCAAATAAAAATTAAAGTCAAATATACAAATCACATCCATTTGACTCCAAAAGGGATAAATTAGCAATATTGTGAGCAGTGAAACGAAAGGTTCTTTCAATTAATTTTAAGTTCTATGATTCTTTAAAAAAAAAGTGGGCAGGATTCTCCATTGCCTGACGCCGAAATCGGGAATGACAATCGGGCGGAGAATGGCTCCCGACACCGTAATCACGATGCTCTGCCCCCTCGCAACCCCCCCGTTTGAATATTATCGGGCCCACTCGTGATGCTCAACCTCCGATGGGCCTAGTTCCCGATGGCACGGGCCATGTGTGGTCTCAGTGGTCTTGAGCCTTGCGTGGCAGCTGCGGAGAGGGGCGTGCGGGAAGTATCCAGCACCGCCATACTCCATTGAGATCTGTGCCGCAGGCCTGGGGGCTTCTGCTAAGGCTGGGGGGAGGGTGGCTGGGAGGTGGGCTGTGGGGTTGGGGTTGATGGATACGCGGTCCAGTATAACCAGCGCCATCTTTTCTGGCGCGATGGGTGTGTGTGTGGGAGGTGTAGGCATACGTGCAGCTGCAGCTTGTCAGCCCTGCACATGTCCAGCACAGACCCGGCTATTCTCCCACCATTTTTCACGCGTTCCGCAGGTGTTTCACACGGGGCCGGTGCTAGCCCCTCACCGGTCGCGAAATCGGTGAGGGTGTGGCCCCGATTTTTCTGTCGTGAAACACCATGGATCCTCCATTGGTGTCAGCACTTAGTCGCAGGAATGGAAAATCCAGGCCTTTTTTTTTTTAAAAAAGAGACAATGAAAAATCTACTGTTAAAGATTATTCAAAGTTTAGTTTGTTTTCATCATGTGGGAGATGCGGGGAAGGCTGAATTTATTTTCCATTTCTCAACTTTGACTGGCGATGTGAGGATGAAAAATTCTCAATGCTGCAGTCTGCAATGAATAAATAAATAATGATGCATTATTCGGTTTGATTACCTCATGCACTTTGTATTTTACTAGCATATTCCCAACTTGCTAGGGATGGCTTACGCTAAATATTTGTGATGCACCACCTTTTGCTTCAATCTATTCAGTTGGTACAATATGGCACTCTTTAATGCTCATACCATGGTTAAAATAATGCAGCAAAACAGTTAACAATAGAATGTATATAAAGAAGTTTCTGTAATTTCCCAATGCATTCAGAGTTTAAAACCAGAATCTAGTCTCTATGCTTCTTTCAATGCATGAAAAAGTAAATTAACAGCTTAACAGAAAGGAAGACCACTATTGTCAGTCTGTGCATATCACAACAATTAGTATAAAGTCACTTTAGTATCTATACACCAAAACAAAAATAAGCACGAGTTATACCTGACTCAGAGAGCTGCATTCCAGATTTTTCAGGTGATTTGCAGGAAGGTTTCAGTGCCAAAGGAAGAATTGATGTTCTATTTTGCAATTCAGTTGCATCCAAACTTATGTTCTGCACTTGATGATTTGAAGGTTCTCTCACAGAGTAAAGGAATTTCCGTGTACGTCCCTTCAGACTGGAAAGCAAGAAAGTATGGTCTTCCTCATTCGCTCGACATTTTACCGAATCCAGAACCAGTGAGGTACGTTTGACAGTTTCTGGATCTGTCACACAGTAAACACCATTATTAAACTTTCTAGAACTTACAGCAGGTTGAATGGGCATATTGTCATTACTGGCAGAGTCAGTAAAAGTGACTTTCTGATCTTCCATAGTAGTCACTTGCTTTATTAGGTGTGTTTTATGTTTAAAGTCCGATCTCTTTTTCATCTGTGCCCTTTCATCCTTGCAAAAGGGAAGAAGTTTTTTTACTGCAGTTTCTGAATCTGAATCCATCGATCCCTCAACAGGTGGTTGAATTGATGTTGAATCACAGTTTGTAAAACAATGTGTGTAGGGAATTTCAGGAGTGGGTGGTTTTGTCAATTGTGTTTTATTACAAGTATGATTTGGAGTACTAACTTTCATTTTTGCTCCAGAATTCTTTGTGCTTTCATTGACTGTACTGAAATCATTGGAAATTGAACAATAAGAGGTTGATCTTTGCGCTATTGGACTCATCTCTTTCCAGGACACAGAACTAGATTCTTTATCAATGTCTTCTTCCAAACCATTATGTTGTTGCTGATTATTAGTGTTTTCGTTTGAACCAAATGTTAAATCACCCACATTTTTCAAACACAATGCATTTGTAGGAGAACCCGCAATGTCAGGGTATCCATTAATCATCTGGTTCTCATCCAGCTCTGATAGATTTAGCTGTGACCAGTCAGATGACGAAGTTATATTATGACCTGATAATTCCTTTTCTGAATTTTTGTCACATGCATGAGCATCAGGACTCTGGTTTTGACTGATACCGGTCTTTTTATTCAAAAAAGTCTGTTTTGTATCGCACTCTTTAACTGGAGTCAAATTACTAAAAACCACTTTGTAGCTTGATTCAGCTACGATGCTCTCCAGGGAATCCTTTTCATCAATTGAGGGAGATGGTAACGTTTTAATACTGTTTAATGTCTGAAAATTGTCAACTGTAGAGTTGTTCCTTCTCTTTCTAGAATAGGATTTCACTTTTCTCAGTCCCAAATGTGTAGACTTGGAGGAAGACAATGCTTCATCAGGCACAGTGTTCGAAATACACATCTTTTCACCTTCAGAGTTTTTGTTCTGTAAACCATCTGGGTCATCTTCGGGTACTGAAAACACAATAAATAACTTTTTTTTAAAAACTTATATTAAGAATATTTAACTTTCAATAACATACGATTTGAAAGAGTTGCAGGCATGTAATTCTTGAAGATTCTGCATAACAATTTTGGTTAAAAAGAGAGGCGAGATAAGCCTCAACTTATCCTGTAATGAATCAATTCGTAAAACAAATATCAAGGATTGGATTCCCAGGCCTGTTTTCAGACTGCAAGAGTTCTTGTTCATAATTGCTGCGCAATGAAAACTGTTGGAGGTACATTTTCGGGGACATCAGACAATGCTACAATCAGAGCCAATTGTAATGGCTGTCCACCCACCACCCAACCATACACTACACAGGAATAAACAGCTGGTTAACAGTTACAGTTTAGACTCACACATGAAGGACAGTTTAGACTCACACATGAAGGAGAGCCACTTATGCAACCACACCTTGTAGAAAAGGGGCAATGAGAAAATAGAGAGGAAAATATTAAATATATCTATTTTCACTGAGATTTTCAAAGTGCAGACTTGGTAGACTCACTGATGCACTCCTAAACTGGATTGTTGAAAGAACACCAAATAGCTAATTAATTCTCCTTCTTTAGATGCCTTAGAAATATCAAGGCAAATATGACTCAGCTTCAACAACTTCTATTTATACAGCATAATGGTGTTACATCAAGGTGTACAGCTCACATGGTGTTATATTAGTGTCTTACATTGACTACAACTAATCGGAATATCATATGGTTAAATGGATTAATATACTTTGATTCTTTGATAATTACACATATGTAACCTATTTTTAAACATGGCTTTTCTAAAAGTGCAGAAGCTAAAAGACAAAAAGGAAAATGTCTCTATGCGAAACATTTTTTAGGGTGGGTACGGGTAAAGAATATCGATTTTAAGTTGGTAAGTGGTAAGGAATGAAGATTTTAAAAGAGCACGGTGAAGTGCTCAAAAGAGAAGAGGAGGTACAACTATTTTGGTTGGGCAGGTGGTGGAAGTGACAAGTAAAACACATCACATGCCCCTAGTTCTGTGCAAAGTATACTTTAATGGTATAATTACTGAGCAAGTGCTGTGAAGTCTGTCATGGTTGAGAGGATCCAAGTATGAAGCGTTATACTCCCTCCCTAGTCATTAACACTGATCAGTTATACTTGCGTTAGAAGCCCCTGTTGTATGAAAGAAACAGCTGAGCGTTCAAACATCCAGATCCAGATCCCAAATTAATTTAGTTTAACTTGTAAGTAGTCACTTATGTAGTAGACCTATGCATTATTTTGGTTTCATAATCAGTTTTGTAGTCATGTATTTTTGAGACTTTTAAGACCATAAGACATAGGAGCGGAAGTAAGGCCATTCGGTCCATCGAGTCCACTCCACCATTCAATCATGGCTGATTTCAACTCCATTTACCCGCTCTCTCTCCATAGCCCTTAATTCCTCGAGAAATCAAGAATTTATCAACTTCTGTCTTAAAGACACTCAACGTCCCGGCCTCCACCGCCCTCTGTGGCAATGAATTCCACAGACCCACCACTCTCTGGCTGAAGAAATTTCTCCTCATCTCTGTTCTAAAGTGACTCCCTTTTATTCTAAGGCTATGCCCCTGGGTCCTAGTCTCCCCTGCTAATGGAAACAACTTCCCTACATCCACCCTATCTAAACCATTCATTATCTTGTAAGTTTCTATTAGATCGCCCCTCAACCTCCTAAACTCCAATGAATATAATCCCAGGATCCTCAGACGTTCATCGTATGTTAGGCCTACAATTCCTGGGATCATCCGTGTGAATCGCCGCTGGACCCGCTCCAGTGCCAGTATGTCCTTCCTGAGGTGTGGGGCCCAAAATTGCTCACAGTATTCTAAATGGGGCCTAACTAATGCTTTATAAAGCTTCAGAAGTACATCCCTGCTTTTATATTCCAAGCCTCTGGAGATGAATGACAACATTGCATTTGCTTTCTTAATTGCGGACTCAACATGCAAGTTTATAGAGAATCCTGGACTAGGACTCCCAAGTCCCTTTGCACTTCAGCATTATGAATTTTGTCACCGTTTAGAAAATAGTCCATGCCTCTATTCTTTTTTCCAAAGTGCAAGACCTCGCACTTGCCCACGTTGAATTTCATCAGCCATTTCTTGGACCACTCTCCTAAACATTCTAAATCTTACTGCAGCCTCCCCACCTCCTCCATACTACCTGCCCCTCCACCTATCTTTGTATCATCGGCAAACTTAGCCAGAATGCCCCCAGTCCCGTCATCTAGATCGTTAATATATAAAGAGAACAGCTGTGGCCCCAACACTGAACCCTGCAGGACACCACTCGTCACCGGTTGCCATTTACCTTGCCTCGAATACCATGGGCCCTTATTGTACTCAGCAGTCTCCCGTGAGGCACCTTATCAAAGGCCTTTTGGAAGTCAAGATAGATAACATCCATTGGCTCTCCTTGGTCTAACCTATTTGTTATCTCTTCAAAGAACTCTAACAGGTTTGTCAGGCACGACCTCCCCTTACTAAATCCATGCTGACTTGTCCTAATACGACCCTGCACTTCCAAGAATTTAGAAATCTCATCCTTAACAATGGATTCTAGAATCTTGCCAACAACGAGGTTAGGCTAATTGGCCTATAATTTTCCATCTTTTTCCTTGTTCCCTTCTTGAACAGGGGGGTTACAACAGCGATTTTCCAATCCTCTGGGACTTTCCCTGACTCCAGTGACTTTTGAAAGATCATAACTAACGACTCCACTATTTCTTCAGCTATCTCCTTTAGAACTCTAGGATGTAGTCCATCTGGGCCCGGAGATTTATCAATTTTTAGACCTCTGAGTTTCTCTAGCCCTTTCTCCTTTGTGATGGCTACCATATTCAACTCTGCCCCCTGACTCTCCGGAATTGTTGGGATATTACTCATGTCTTCTACTGTGAAGACTGACGCAAAGTACTTATTTAGTTCCTCAGCTATTTCCTTGTCTCCCATCACAAAATTACCAGCGTCATTTTGGAGCGGCCCAATGTCAACTTTTGCCTCCCGTTTGTTTTTAATGTATTTAAAGAAACTTTTACTATCATTCCTAATGTTACTGGCTAGCCTACCTTCATATTTGATCCTCTCTTTCCTCATTTCTCTCTTTGTTATCCTCTGTTTGTTTTTGTAGCCTTCCCAATCTTCTGACTTCCCACTACTCTTTGCCACATTATAGGCTTTCTCTTTTGCTTTGATGCATTCCCTAACTTCCTTTGTCAGCCATGGCTACCTAATCCCCCCTCTGATAACCTTTCTTTTCTTTGGGATGAACCTCTGTACTGTGTTCTCAATTACTCCCAGAAACTCCTGCCATTGCTGTTCTACTGTCTTTCCCACTAGGCTCTGCTCCCAGTCGATTTTCGTCAGTTCCTCCCTCATGCCCCTGTAGTTACCTTTATTTAACTGTAGCACCTTTACATCTGATTCTACCTTCTTTCTTTCAAATTGGAGATTGAATTCTACCATATTATGATCACTGCCTCCTAAGTGCTCCCTTACTTTAAGATCTTTAATCAAGTCTGGCTCATTACATAACACTAAGTCCAGAATGGCCTGTTCCCGCGTGGGCTCCATCACAAGCTATTCCAAAAAGCCCTCCTGTAAACATTCAATGAATTCCCTTTCCTTGGGTCCACTGGCAGCATTATTTACCCAGTCCACCTGCATATTGAAGTCCCCCATGATCACTGTGACCTTGCCTTTCTGACATGCACTTTCTATTTCGTGGTGCATTTTGTGCCCCCGGTCCTGACCACTGTTAGGAGGCCT
Source organism: Scyliorhinus torazame (assembly GCF_047496885.1). Lineage (NCBI taxonomy): Eukaryota > Metazoa > Chordata > Chondrichthyes > Carcharhiniformes > Scyliorhinidae > Scyliorhinus > Scyliorhinus torazame. Next base: position 157,634,632 of record NC_092721.1, on the reverse strand, counting down.
GTACATAACTCCCATTATGGTTTTTTTGCCTTTGTGGTTCCTCAACTCTACCCACCCACATCGTCTGACCCTATGTCGTTTAGTGCTATTGATTTAATTTAATTCCTAATTAACAAGGCAACCCCGCCCCCTCTGCCCACCTCTCTGTCTTTTCGATAGGTTGCGAATCCCTGGATGTTTAAATGCCAGTCCTGAACCCCCTGCAACCACGTCTCTGTGATGCCTACCACATCATACCTGCCAGTCACAATCTGGGCCACAAGCTCATCTACCTTGTTCAGTACACTGCGCGCATTTAAATATAGCACCTTTAATTCTCTATTGACCGTCCCTTTTTGTTTTCTTAGTGTGGTGGACCTTGGTTTACGGAGCCTTTCCATACACTGTGTCATATTTTGTGGGTTGGGGACTATCGTAACCTCTCCTGAGTTTTGTCTTTTCGTGCTTTTTTGTATTCCTAAGCAGCTACGCTTCCCACTGATTACTTCACCTCTTGGTTCCCTGACTTTCCCTTCCCCCCCAATCTTTAGTTTAAAGTCCTATTGACCACGCTATTTACTCTTTTCGCCAGAACACTGGTCCCAGCTCGGTTCAGGTGGAGACCATCCCAACGGTATAGGTCCCCCCTGTCCCAAAACAGATGCCAGTGTCCCATGAAAAGGAACCCCTCTTTCCCACACCACTCTATCAGCCACGTGTTAACTTCCCTTATTCTTGCCTCCCTATGCCAATTTGCACGTGGCTCGGTCAGTAATCCGGAGATTATGACCCTTGAGGACCTGTTTTTTTAATTTGAATCCTAGCTCTTTATAATCTCTAAACAGGTCCTCTTTCCTAGACTTGCCTATGTTGTTGGTACCGACATGGACCACAACAACTGGATCCTCCCCCTCCCTCTCCAGTATCCTTTCAAGCCGGTCAGAGATGTCCCGCACCCTAGCACCGGGCAGACAACATACCATGCGGGACTCTTTATCCTGCTCACAAAGGATACTATCTATCCCCCTGATAATAGAATCCCCTACAACTACAACTTGCCTATTTACTCCCTCCCCTTGAATGGCCTGCTGAACCATGGTGCCTTGGTCAGCTGACTCATCCTTCCTGCAGCCCTGTTCGCCATCCACACAGGGAGCAAGTGCCTCATACCTGTTGGACAGAGTCAAGGGCTGAGGCTCCTGAGTTCCTGACTGCTGGTTGCCTTTACCTGCCTGACTTGGAGTCACACCCTGCTGTCCCTGGCCACTGGCAGGGTTTAAACTACTTACTCTGACAGGTGTGACTGCCTCCTGAAACAGTGTCCAGGTAAGTCTCCCCCTCCCGGATGTGCCTCAGTGTTTGAAGCTCAGACTCCAGCTCATCAACTCTGAGCCGGAGCTCTTCGAGCAGCCAACACTTACTGCAGATGTGGTCGCTGCAGCTCGCAATGGGATCTGCCAGCTCCCACATCAAGCAGCTCAAGCACATCACCTGACCAGCCATCACTAATTAATTAATTAGTTTAATTTAAGTTTATGAGTTTAGCTGTGTTTTTTTTAAATTTGGGGCAGATTTGCTATCAACCAATCAGATCACAGCTTCCCTCTGACGTCACTTTTGGGGGAAAAAACTGGAACACAGGAAGTTACCGTTAGGTTTTTATACTCACAGAGACTGCTCCGAACGGCTCCCGAAATTAGGCCCGAAGAAAGAGAGAGAACAAAACAGTAGGGAAAAAGCACCTTCTCCCACTCTTCCCCGAATTACCTCACTGCACCAAACTACCAAATTCTCACTGTCTGTGTCTCACTCACTCAGGCTGTGTCTCCTTGACCTGCGCAATGCTTACTAATGTGCGCTTTCTGTCTGTCTTTTATACAGACTTTAGGATGACTCACACTAAAACTTCAAAGAGAAGAAAACAATGTGTACCTTTGTGCCCCTTAACAGGCCTCAGGTGACTGCCAGATAACTGCCTCTCAGCAATTAGGGTGGGGGCAGCTTCAGCCAATCAGACACTAATCTACACTGCACTTTTAACTGAAAAACAGCAAAATTAGATTAACCACTTACCTTTCCTGGTTACCTCACTGCACCAAACTACCAAATTCTCACTGTCTGTGTCTCACTCACTCAGGCCGTGTCGCCTTGACCTGCGCAATGCTTTTATTCCTTATGAACATGCATCATGTTGTATCTCATAAGTACAAGCAGTTATCTCCGTTTTAACATACTGGTTGTCTTTGTGCATTTTCTACATGTCATGTTGGAGTAACTTTGTTATTGAGGCTGCTTGGCTTTAGTACTCTTCGTTATTTTTAAGTAACTTTCACCCGAAAGTCACATATTGGTGTCTGAATTCTCCACAACACCGAGATGTATTAATTAAACATTTGGGGACTTCCAGTTGCGGCGATGCGGAGCTAAGCCGCACGATTCGGCAGCTCCAATCGAACACGGACTTTCGGGCTCGATAGAAAAGCCCCAACGGAACTTTTTTTTACAGCCAACCCGTGGGGAAGAGAGGAGAGAGGACCCCTACTAACTTGTATGGACCGGACCCGCAGCGAAACGGCCAAAAAAGTGGCATTGGAGCAGCGTGAGAAGAGAGGGAAAACAAGCAAAATGGCGGCGGCCGGGGACAAAGAGGAGATGCAGGAATTCATCAAGCGCTGCTTCGAGGCGCTGCGTAAGGAGATGGTGGCGCCTACGTTGGCAATAATTGAAGGACTTGGGGCAACCCAGAAAGCCCACGATGTGAAGATCCAGGAGATCCAGGAAAAAGTGAGTGAGAATGAGGACGAGGTCTTGGGCCTGGCGGTGAGAGTGGAGCGGCACGAGGCGCTACACAAGTGGGCGGGAAGACTCGAAGACCTGGAGAACAGGTAGAGGAGAAATAATCTGAGGATCCTGGGTCTCCCAGAAGGAGTGGAGGGGGCCGACGCCGCGGCATATGCGGGCACAATGATCGGGGCGCTGGTGGGCGCGGAGGCCTCCCCGAGGTTGCTGGAGCTGGAAGGGGCGCACCGGGTGCTGGCGAGGAAGCCCAAGGCAAATGAGCCGCCAAGGGCGATGGTGGTGAGATTTCACCGGTTTACGGACAGAGAGAGGGTTCTGAAATGGGCCAAGAAGGAGCGGAGCAGCAAGTGGGACAATGCAGAGATCAGAATATACCCAGACTGGAGCACGGAGGTCGCTAAGCGGAGAGCGGGTTTCAACCGGGCCAAAGCGGTGCTGCATCGGAAAGGAGTGAAATTTGGAATGTTGCAGCCAGCGCGACTGTGGGTTACACATAATGGCCAACACCACTACTTCGAAACGCCCGAAGAGGCGTGGACCTTTATACTAACTGAAAAGTTGGACTCTAATTGAGGGTTTGTGAGGGTGGGGGGGTGTTTGAGGGTTGAAGTTTGATGGTTGTTGTATATAGGGGGTCAATCTCGCGCAGGGAATGTTATATGGGCTGGGGGAGAGAGACAAGGCCGCGACAGGAGCTGCGCCAGAGGGGGCGGGGCAGGCTTTGGAAAGCGCGGGTTTTTTTTCCCCACGCGCGGGAAGAAAGGCGGGAAGGGGAACGAAGGAACGTATATTGATGGGGAGACTCCCACACCGGGGGGGGGGGGGGCCAAAGGGATGGCGGGGGAAGCCGTGGTCAGCAGGTGTCAGCTGACTTACGGGAGTGATATGGGGGGAGCAAAAAAGCTAGACAGAGATCTAGCGGGGGGGGGGGGGGGGGGGGTTGCTGCTGCACTGGCCGAAAGGGAATGGGACACAGAAGAGGTGGTCGGGACGGAGGTCCCCCGGCTGGGGGACTGGAGGGTGAGGGAGGCGCGGACACGGGGCTCGAGTGTTCGCGCACTTGAAGGGACTGAAGGAAGACGTGGCTATGCTCCAAGAGACACAACTGAAGGTGGCGGACCAGGTTAGGTTAAGAAGGGGATGGGTAGGACAGGTACTTCACTCAGGAGTGGACGCGAAAAATAGAAGGGTGGCAATTCTGGTGGGAAAGCATGTGTCATTTGAGGCCAACACTATCTTAGTGGATAATGGAGGGAGATATGTGATGGTGAGTGGTAGGTTGGGATGTGGGTGGTGTTGATAAATGTATACGCCCCGAACTGGGATGATGCTGGATTCATGAAGCGCATGTTGGGGCGCATTGCGGACCTGGAGGTAGGAGGACTGATAATGGGAGGGGACTTCAATACAGTGCTGGATCCAGCACTAGACCGCTCCAGATCAAGGACGGGAAAGAGGCCGGCGGCGGCCAAGGTGCTTAGGGGGTTTATGGATCAGATGTGGGGAGCGGACCCATGGAGGTTTGCAAGACCGCAGGCCAGGGAATTTTCTTTCTTTTCCCACATGCACAAGGCCTACTCCCGGATAGATTTCTTTGTTCTGGGCAGGGCGCTCATCCCAAGGGTGGAGGGGACGGAGTATTCAGCCATAGCCGTTTCGGACCATGCCCCGCACTGGGCGGAAATGGGGCTGGGAGAGGAGAGGGACCAACGCCCGCTGTGGCGGCTGGACGTGGGACTGCTGGCAGATGAGGTGGTGTGTGGGAAGGTGAGGGGGTGTATCGAAAGGTACTTGGAGGCCAAAGACAACGGGGAGGTGCGAGTAGGGGTGGTATGGGAGGCATTGAGGGCGGTGATCAGGGGAGAGTTAATCTCCATCAGGGCTCATAGGGAGAAGAGAGAGGGCATGGAAAGGGAGAGGTTAGTGGGGGGGATTTTGCGAGTGGACAGGAGATACGCAGAGGCCCCGGAGGAAAGATTACTTGGGGAAAGGCGACGGCTCCAGGCGGAGTTTGACCTGTTGACCACGGGGAAGGCGGAGGCACAGTGGAGGAAGGCGCAGGGGGCGACCTACGAGTACGGGGAAAAGGCCAGTCGGATGCTGGCACACCAGCTCCGTAAGAGGACGGCAGCGAGGGAACTAGGGGGAATCAAAGATGGAGGGGGAGCCACGGTTCAGAGTGCAGCGAAAATAAACAAGGTATTCAAGGCCTTCTATGAAGAGCTGTACAGATCCCAGCCCCCAGGGGGGGGGGGGGGGAAAGAAGGGATGAGACGATTCCTAGACCAACTGCGGTTCCCGAGGGTGGAGGAGCAAGAGGCGGCTGGTTTGGGGGCACCAATCGGGTTGGAGGAGCTGAGTAAGGGTTTGGGGAGTATGCAGGCGGGGAAGGCCCCGGGGCCGGACGGGTTCCCGGTGGAGTTCTACAGCAAGTATGTGGACCTGTTGGCCCCGCTACTTGTGAGGACCTTTAACGAGGCAAGAGAGGAGGGGACCATGCCACCGACAATGTCGGAGGCGACAATTTCCTTGATTCTGAAGCGAGTCAAGGACCCACTGCAATGTGGATCGTACAGGCCGATTTCGCTCCTCAATGTGGATGCTAAGCTATTGGCAAAAGTGCTAGCCATGAGGATTCAGGACTGTGACCCGGGGGTGATTCATGAGGACCAGACGGGATTTGTAAAGGGAAGGCAATTAAATACTAATGTGCGGCGGCTCTTAAACGTGATAATGATGACATCGGAGGAGGGAGAGGTGGAGATAGTGGCAGCTATGGACGCGGAAAAGGCCTTTGACCGAGTAGAGTGGGAGTACCTCTGGGAGGTGTTGCGTAGGTTTGGGTTTGGGTTTGGGTTTATTAGCTGGGTTAAGCTCATTTACAGCGCCCCGGTGGCGAGTGTGGTGACGAACCGGCGGAGGCCGGAGTACTTTCGGCTGTACCGAGGAAAGAGGCAGGGGTGCCCCCTGTTGTTTGCATTGGCGATCAAACCCGTGGCCATATTACTGAGGGAGTCTAATAAATAGAGCGGGGTGGTCCACGGGGGAGAAGAGCATCGGGTGTCGCTATACGTGGATGACCTGCTGCTGTACGTGGCGGACCCAATGGAGGGGATGGTGGAGGTCATGAAGACATTGAGGGAGTTTGGGGAGTTCTCGGGCTATAAGCTCAATGTAGGGAAGAGTGAGCTTTTTGTATTACAGGGACCAAGAAAGAGGGATAGGGGACCTACCGCTGAGGAGGGCGGTGGGGAGTTTTCGGTATCTGGGGATCCAGATAGCCAGGAGTTGGGGGGCCCTACACAAATTGAATCTGACGAGGTTGGTGGACCAAATGGAGGTAGACCTCAAAAGATGAGACATGTTGCCGCTCTCGTTGGCGGGTAGAGTGCAGTCGGTAAAAATGGTGGTCCTTCCGAGGTTTTTGTTTGTGTTTCAGTGCCTTCCCATCGTGATCACCAAGGGCTTTTTCAAAAGAGTAGGTAGGAGTATTATGGGGGTTGTGTGGGCGAATAAGACCCCGAGGGTAAGGAGAGGGTTCCTGGAACGCAGTAGGGACCGAGGAGGGCTGGCGCTGCCAAACCTAGGGAGCTACTACTGGGCAGCAAATGTGGCAATGATCCGCAAGTGGGTTATGGAGGGAGAGGGGGCGGCATGGAAGAGGATGGAAATGGCATCCTGTAAAGGAACGAGCTTGGGGGCGTTGGTGACGGCACCGCTGCCGTTCCCGCCATCAAAGTATACCACGAGCCCGGTGGTGGCGGCAACGTAAAGGATCTGGGGCCAGTGGAGACGGCATAGGGGTGCAGTGGGAGCCTCGGTGTGGTCCCCGATCAGGGGTAACCACCGGTTTGTCCCGGAGAAGATGGACGGGGGGGGTTTCAGGGCTAGCATCGGGCGGGGATGAGAATGGGGGACCTGTTCATTGACGGGACATTTGCGAGCCTAGGGGCACCGGAGGAGAAGTTTGAGTTACCCCCGGGAAATGCATTTAGATATATGCAGGTGAGGGCTTTTGTGAGGCGACAGGTCAGGGAATTCCCGTTGCTCCCGGCACAAGAAATTCAAGACAGGGTGACCTCGGGTGTATGGGTCGGGGAGGGCAAGGTTTCGGCAATACACCAGGAGTTGAAAGAAGAGGGGGAAGCGCTGGTAGAAGAGTTGAAGGGTAAATGGGAGGAGGAGCTGGGGGAGGAGATCGAGGAAGGTCTGTGGGCTGATGCCCTAGGTAGGGTTAATTCCTCCTCCTCGTGTGCCAGGCTCAGCCTGATACAATTTAAGGTGGTCCACAGAGCGCACTTGACAGACTCGAGGTTGAGTAGGTTCTTTGGGGTAGAGGACAGATGTGGAAGGTGTTCAGGGAGTCCGGCGAACCATGTCCACATGTTTTGGTCATGCCCGGCACTGGAGGGGTTCTGGAGAGGAGTGGTGGGAGCAATATCTCAGGTGGTGAAAGTCCGGGTCAAGCCAAGCTGGGGGCTAGCAATATTCGGAGTAGTGGATGAGTCAGGAGTGCAGGAGGCGAAAGAGGCCGGAATTCTGGCCTTTGCGTCCCTAGTAGCCCGGCGAAGGATCTTGCTAATGTGGAAGGAGGCGAAGCCCCCCAGCGTGGAGGCCTGGATAAACGACATGGCTGGGTTCATTAAGCTGGAGAGGATTAAGTTTGCCTTGAGGGTCTGCGCAGGGGTTCTACAGGCGGTGGCAACCGTTCCTGGACTACCTCGCGGAGCGTTAGAGGAAGGTCGGCCAGCAGCAGCAACGGCGGGCGGGGGGGGGGGGGAAGACGAGAGATTGTTTGAGGGGATGGATGAGCAGGAGATAACATGGAGGATGGGGGAAACTGGCACGTGCGGGCGAGAGCCAGTGTATAAAGCTATGTAAATATACCATTTTGCCATGTATATATCTTGCTCAGTGCGATTTTGTGTTACTTTGTTACGGCGGGGGGGGGGGGGGGGGGTTATTGTTTGTAAGGGGAAAAATTGTGTTGTTAAAAAACTTTAATAAATATATATTTTTTTAAAAATTAAACATTTGGGATATGGAGGCTAATAAATCATTAGGAAGTGACACCACGCAACCTCTTATCTTAAATAAGCATGATGTAGAGATGCCGGCGTTGGACTGGGGCGAGTACAGTAAGAGGTCTTACAACACCAGGTTAAAGTCCAAGTTAAATATGTTTCTGGAACCTACCTCTTCATTCACCGGAGGAAGGAGCAGCGCTCTGAAAGCTAGTGGTTTGAAACAAACCTGTTGAACTTTAACCTGGTGTTGTAAGACTTCTTACTGTGCTCAACCCAGTCCAACGGCGGCATCTCCACAAGATGGCTACCATCGACACCGCAAACTGTCAGCTCAAAGTGGAGAAGATCTCCAAGAAGATCACGCATATAGACACTGACATTAAGTTTCTACAAAGATGCAAGAAAGCAGATAAGATCCCGAAAGGGCTACAGATCACAAACCCACTCAAGTCGACCTACAACACAGACTACGCTGAGAGACTCTGCCGTCGCATATCTCTCACACTCAACGACTTCGTACACCAGCTCTATTTTTAAAATAATTTTTAATTGAAGGTTTTCATAAAATATCAATAACAAAATGAGAAAGAAAAAAGAACCCAACAGGGTTAAGTACAAAACACAATCTAAAGAAGCAACCCCCCAAACCCCTCCCCCCCTGTACATTAATAATAAATTAACATTAACACCCCGACTTAACACAACAAGTGTATACACCCCCTCAGACCCTCCAGTGTAAATAACATAAACAAAAATAAAGTAAACCCCCCCCCCCCCAGCTGCTGCTGCCATTGACCAATGTCTATCGTTCTGCCAGAAAGTCTAAGAACAGTTGCCACCGCCTAAAGAACCCTTGTACCGACGTTCTCGAGGCGAATTTCACCCTCTCCAATTTAATGAACCCTGCCATATCGCTGATCCAGGATTCCACGCTTGGGGGCCTCACATCTTTCCACTGAAGGAGAATCCTTCGCCGGGCTACCAGGGACGCATAGGCCAGAATTCCGTCCTCTTTCGCCTCCTGCACTCCCGGCTCCTCTGCAACCCCAAATATTGCGAGGCCCCAGCCCGGTCAGACCCTGGATCCTACCACCCTCGACACCGTCCTCGCTACGCCCTATCAAAATTTATCCAGCGCTGAGCATGCCCAGAACATATGGGTGTGATTTGCTGGGCTCCCTGAGCACCTAACACACCTGTCCTCACCCCCAAAGAACCGGCTCATCCTAGTGGTCATGTGTGCCCTGTGCAGCACCTTAAACTGTATGAGGCTGAGCCTCGTGCACGAAGAGGAAGAATTCACCCTCCCTAGGGCATCGGCCCACGCCCCCTCTTCGATCTCCTCTCCCAACTCCTCCTCCCACTTACCTTTCAACTCCACCACCGAGGCCTCCTCCTCCTGCATCACCTGGTAAGTTTCCGAGATCTCCCACCCTCCGAGAGCACCCTGTCCTGTACTGTGTGTGGCAGGAGCCGCGGGAATTCCACCACCTGCCGTCTGGCAAACGCCCTTACCTGTAAGTACCTGAAGATGTTCCCCGGGGGAGCCCGTACTTCTCCTCCAGCTCACCCAAGCTCGCGAACGTCCCGTCCACAAACAGGTCCCCCAACTTTTGTATCCCTGCCCTGTGCCACCCCGAAAACCCTCCACCTGTTCTTCCTGGGGCAAACCGGTGGTTCCCCCGTAATGGGGTCCACGCCGAGGCCCCAACTTCCCCCCTATGCCACCTCCACTGCCCCCAAATTTTGAGGGCCACCACCACCACCGGGCTCGTGGTATACCTCGTTACAGGGAGCGGCAGCGGCGCCGTTGCCATCGCCCCCGGACTCGTACCCTCACAGGACGCCGTCTCCAGCCTCTTCCATGCAGCCCCCTCACCCACTTGCGCACCATTGTCGCATTGGCGGCCCAGTAGTACCCACAGAGGTTGGGCAGCGCCAGCCCCCCCTATCTCTACTCTGCTCCAGGAACACCCTTCTCACCCTCGGAGTCCCTCGCGCCCACACAAACCCCATTATACTCCTGTTAATCCTACTGAAAAAAGCTTCGGGATAAACAGGGGGAGGCACTGGAACAGGAACAAAAACCTTGGGAGCACCGTCATTTTGATTGACTGCACCCTACCCGCCAAGGACAGCGGCAACGCGTCCCACCTCTTAAACTCCTCCTCTATTTGCTCCACCAGCCTTGTAAAGTTAGGCCTATGCAGGGCCCCCCAGCTCCTGGCCACCTGGACCCCCAAATATCTGAAGCTCCTCTCCGCCCTTTTTAGTGGGAGCTCGCCAATCCCACTCTTCTGGTCCCCGAGCTGAACTACCAACAGCTCGCTCGTCCCCATATTGAGCTTGTACCCCGAAAAGTCCCCGAATTCCCTAAAGATCCTCATTACCTCTGGCATTCCTCCCACCGGGTCCGCCACATACAGCAGCAGGTCGTCCGCATAAAGCGACACCCTATGCTCCTCCGCACCCCGCACCAACCTCCTCCAGTTCCTTGACTCTCTCAGTGCCATAGCCAGGGGTTCAATCGCCAGTGCAAAGAGCAGGGGGGACAGGGGACACCCCTGTCTCGTCCCTCGGTGCAACCGAAACTACTCGGACCTCCTCCTATTTGTGGCCACACTCACCATCGGGACCTCATACAACAGCCTAACCCACCTGACAAACCCCTCCCCAAACCCAAACCTCTTCAGCACCTCCCACAGGTACCCCCACTCTACCCTATCGAAAGCTTTCTCAGCTACCATCGCCACCACTATCTCCGCCTCCCCCTCCCTCGCCGGCATCATAATAATGTTCAAAAGCCTCCGCACATTCGCGTTCAACTGTCTCCCCTTCACTAACCCCGTCTGGTCTTCATGGATGATCTGCGGCACACAATCCTCAATCCTCGTGGCTAAGACTTTCGCCAGCACCTTGGCAACTACATTTAGCAAGTAAATCGGTCTGTAAGACCTACATTGTAGGGGATCCTTGTCCCGCTTCAGGATCAAGGAGATCAGTGCCCAGGACATCGTCGGGGGTAAAGCTCCCCCCTCCCTTGCCTCATTAAAGGTCCTAACTAACATCGGGCCCAACAGGTCATTATATTTTTTATAGAACTCGACCGGGAAACCATCCGGCCCCGGTGCCGTCCCCGCCTGCATGCTTCCTATCCCTTTGATCAGCTCCCTCAGCCCAATCGGGGCCCCAAGTCCCTCTTCCACCTTTGGAATCCACAATTGGTCCAGGAAACGGCCCATCCTCCCTCCTCCCGTGGGGGCTCGGATCGGTGCAATTCCTCGTAGAAGTCCCTGAAGACCCCATTGATGCCAACCCCACTCTGCACCACGCTCCCTCCAGTCCTTAACTCCCCCGATCTCCCTAGCTGCGTCCCGCTTCCGAAGCTGATGCGCCAGCATCCGGCTTGCCTTTCCCCCATACTCGTAGACCGCCCCCTGGGCCTTCCTCCACTGCACCTCCGCCTTCCTGGTGGTCACCAGGTCGAATTCGGCCTGGAGGCTGCGTCTCTTCCTCAACAATCCTTCCTCAGGCTCTTCCGCATACCTCCTGTCTACCCTCACCATCTCCCCCACCAGCCTCTCCCTCTCCTCCCGCTCCCTCCGCTCCTTGTGGGCCCTAATGGAGATCAGCTCTCCCCTCACCACCGCCTTCAGTGCCTCCCACACCATCCCCACTCGGACCTGCCCGTTGTCATTGGTCTCCAAGTACCTCTCTATACTTCCTCGGACCCGCTCGCTCACCTCCTCGTCCGCCAACAGCCCCACCTCCAAGCGCCGCTGGTCCCTCTCCTCCCCATCTCCAAGTCCACCCAGGCGGGGCGTGGTCCGAAATGGCTATTGCCGAATACTCGGTATCCTCTACTCTCGCTATCAGCGCCCTACTTAAAATGAAAAAGTCGATTCGAGAATAAGCCTTATGGACTTGTGAGAAGAATGAAAATTCCCTAGCCCCCGGCCTTGCAAATCTCCAAGGGTCCACCCCTCCCATTTGGTCCATAAATCCCCTCAACACTCTAGCCGCCGCCGGCTTCCTACCCGTCCTAGACCTGGAGCGATCCAGTGCTGGATCCAACACCGTGTTAAAGTCTCCCCCCATTATCAGGCCCCCCACTTCCAAGTCTGGGATCCGACCCAACATACGCTGCATAAAACCTGCATCGTCCCAGTTCGGAGCATACACATTGACCAGTACCACCCTCTCTCCCTGCAACTTACCACTTACCATTATGTACCTACCGCCATTATCTGCCACAATGCTCGACGCCTCGAATGACACCTTCTTTCCCACCAAGATCGCCACCCCTCGATTTTTGGCATCTAGCCCCGAGTGAAACACCTGACCTACTCACCCTTTCCTCAGTCTTACCTGGTCTGCCACCTTCAGGTGTGTCTCCTGGAGCATAACCACACCTGCCTTCAGCCCCTTCAGGTGCGCAAACAGGCGGGCCCGCTTAACCAGCCCATTGTCCCCTTACATTCCAGGTTATCAGCCGGATCAGGGGGCTACCCGCCCCCCTCCCCCGCCGACTAGCCATGACCCCTCCTCGGCCAGCCACGCGTCCGCACCCCACACCTGGCCCGTTCCCCACAGCGGCATACCCCCATCTCGACCCCCCCCCACTTGCTCCAGCTCCTCCTTGACCTTAGCAGCAGCAACTCGATCCCCCATCTCTCACCCCCCCCCCCCCCCCCCGCCGGATAGGACCCATCCTAGCTGGTTTACTCCCCCCATTGCACTTCCACAAGTCAGCTGACCCCGGCCACTCCTGCCTCCCCTTTGACTCCTCCCATTGTGTGGCACACCCTCCTCTCCCGCTCCCCATCCACAGGCTCTTCCCTCTCCCACCTCCGTTCTAAGCGCGGGAAACAATCCTCGCTTCCCCGGCACCCCCCCCCCCAAGTCTTCGGCGCGGGGAAAAAAGCCCGCGCTCTCCACCTACCAGGCCCCGCCACCAACCAAAACAGTGCCCAACCCGCCCCATCCACCCTCCCCAACCCGAAAGAGAAAAACACAGAGAAAAAGAAACCCAAAACAGTGCAAAGGCCCCCCCCCCCCCCCAGAACCAAAAATAGGCATAACATATCCACCGCAGTCCCCAATCGCCCATCCCGACCCTCACGCTTCTCGGCCTGAACAAAGGCCCACACCGCCTCCGGAGACTCAAAATAATGGTGCCGGTCCTTGTAGGTAACCCACAGTCGCGCCGGCTGCAACATGCCAAACTTCACCCCCTTCCCGTGCGATTCTCCATCTCCTTGAACCGCTCCTGCCATTTCTTGTGGAGCGCCTCGTGTGCCTCTACCGCCAGGCCCAAGATCTTGTCCTCATTGTCAGAGATCTTTTGTCGAGCCTCTCGCATCGCCACCCCCTGGGTCGTCTGTGTCTCCAGCAGCTTATCAATAGAAGCCTTCATCGGCTCGAGCAGGTCCGTTTTAATCTCTCTGAGGCAGCGCTGGATACCCTCCTGTTGCTCCTCCGCCCACTACCTCCACGCTGCCTGGTCTCCGCCCGCCGCCATTTTGTCCTTCTTCCCTCCCTCCTTCTGGTCCACCACCACCTTTTTTGTCGCCCCGCTCCTAGTTAAAGCCATATACTGACGGGGAGCTATTATTAACTTCTTCCCACACCGGGAAACGTCGAAAAAGTGCCCTTGGGGGCCCTGAAAAAAGCCCAAAAGTCAGTTTTTGCGGGAGCCGCCGAATGTGCGACTTAGCTCCGCATAGCCGCAACCGGAAGTCTCGAGAGGGAATCCTTTTGGCAGTGTTCGCTTCACCAATCTGCCCCCAAAAGTCTGTGGAAACTCCTGAAAAAGGTCTGAGGGTCCGTTCCAGATGGGAGCTGCCGAATGCACGACCTACTCCTCCATGGCCGCCACCGGAAGCCTCGTCCCTGCTTCTTCAATGGCCTTGGTCGATCTTTTCACAGTTGTTCCCTCTGCTACTAGAATTCACCTTTAATAAATGCCCTCAAGTCAGCTTGCAGCTTTAAGCTTGCCCTTCCCCCGCCTGCATGCTGGAAGAGGCTTTGTTTATCCTGCAGTTGCAGCCAAATCTTTTACTGTTTCTGCCAGGTCTGGTAACCAAGAGACATACCATTCCTGGGGGACACTGTCGGGGGAATATTGCAGTCTTCTTCCCACACCGGGAAATGTCAAACAAATGCCGTGGGGGCCCTGTAAAGAGCCCAAAAGTCCGTTCCAAGCGGGAGCTACCAAACGTGCGACCTAGCTCTGCATAGCCGCACCCGGAAGTCCCCCACCAGCTCTATAGCAGACGCCGCAAACTGGAAACCAAGATAGAGGCCATATTCTCAACTTGCGCTCAGGACGCAACAGACCAGCGGCGGAACACCGCCAAACCGATAAGACAACGATACCAAGAACAGGAAGCTTGAGAAACTCGGCATCACCACCAGCAGCAACCAAGCCTCCCCCAGTACCACAGTAGAAAACAATACAGAAAATCTATTGTCAACTTGTCCGACTACACCCTTCAACCAGGCGAAATCGAAGTCCTCAGCAGAGGGCTCAATTTCTGCACCACCACCAAAATCGACCCTATCAGTCTCGCGGCAGACACGGAGGAATTCATCAGGTGAACGAGGCTCCAGGAATTCTTTCACAGACCACAAGAGGCCAACAGCGAACCCAATGAGATAATCAATGAACCGGAACAGCAGACCGAGAGATCTGCGGTGCGGCAACCAAAGAGGAAAGAGTCGAATTGGACCTCTCCGGAAGGCCGCTGCCCTAGACTCGACATGTATGCTCAAGCTGTCAGCAGTCGCGTAAATGCCAGATTCATCAGTCGCATTCACAAGACAGCCCCGAATGTCACCCAAGCACAACACAATGCCATCCGTGTTCTCAAGATCAACCGCAACATCGTCATAAAACCAGCAGACAAAGGAGGGGCCACCATCATACGGACTACAGCAAAGAAGTATACCGACAACTCAACAACCAGGAACACACCCGCCAACTCAACAGACGGATCAAGACCTTGGATCCAGACCTTCAGTACACCCTATGTGCTCTCATCCCACGTACTCCCCGCGTTGGAGATCTCTACTGCCTCCCGAAAATACACAAGGCCAACACGCCAGGCCGGCCTATCGTATCAGGCAATGGGACCCTGTGTGAGAACCTCTCTGGCTACATCGAGGGCATCTTGAAACCCATCGTACAAGGAACGCCCAGCTTCTGTCGTGACACGACGGACTTCTTACCGAAACTCAGCACCCATGACCAGTTGAACCAGGAACATTCCTCGTCACAATGGACGTCTCGGCACTCTACACCAGCATCCCCCATGACGACGGCATTGCTGCAACAACCTCAGTTCTCAACACCGACAACTGCCAATCTCCAGACGCAATTCTGCTACTCATCCGCTTCATTCTGGAACACAACGTCTTCACCTTCGACAACAAGTTCTTCATCCAGACGCACATGGGGACCAAATTCGCACCTCAATATGCTAACATCTTCATGCACAAGTTTGAACAAGCCCTCCTCACCGCACAGGACCTTCAACCGACGTTATACACCAGATACATTAAAGACATTTTTTTCCTTTGGACCCACAGCGAAGAATCACTGAAACGACTACACGTTGACATCAATAAGTTCCATCCCACCATCAAACTCACCATGGATTACATTCCAAAACCGGTTGCATTCTTGGACACACTCATCTCCATCAAGGACGGTTAACTCAGCACTTTGCTTTACCGCAAGCCCACGAAACACCTCACGATGCTCCACTTCTCGAGCTTCCACCCATAATACATTAAAGAAGCCATCCCCTATGGACAAGCCCTCCGTATACACAGGATCTGCTCAAACAAGGAGGAGCGTAACAGACATCTACAGATGCTGAAAGATGCCCTCGTACGAACGGGATATGGCGCTTGACTCATCGATCGACAGTTCCAACGCTACAGCAAAAAACCGCACCGACCTCCTCAGAAGACAAACACGGGACACAACCGGCCGAGTACCCTTCGTCGTCCAGTATTTTCCTGGAGCGGAGAAACTACGACATCTTCTTCGCAGCCTTCAACATGTTATCGATGAAGACGAACATCTTGCCAAGGTCATCCCCACACCCCCACTACTTGCCTTCAAACAACCGCGCAACCTCAAACAAACCATTGTTTGCAGCAAACTACCCAGCCTTCAGAACAGCGACCACGACACCTCACAACCCTGCCATGGCAATCTCTGCAAGACATGCCAGATCATCGACATGAGTACCACCATTACAGCTGACAACACCACCTACCAGGTACGCGGTGCATACTCATGCGACTCAGCCAACGTTGTCTACCTCATACGCTGCAGGAAAGGATGTCCCGAAGCGTGGTACGTTGGCGAGACCATGCAGACGCTGTGACAACGGATGAACGGACATCGCGCAGTTGCCAGGCAGGAATGTTCCCTTCCAATCGGGGAACACTTCAGCAGTCAAGGGCATTCAGCCTCTGATCTCCGGGTAAGCGTTCTTCAAGGCAGCCTTCAGGACGCGCGACAACGCAGAATCACCGAACAGAAACTTATAGCCAAGTTCCACCCACATGAGTACGGCCTCAACTGGGACCTTGGATTCATGTCGCATTACATTCACCCCCCACCATCTGGCCTGGGCTTGCGAAATCCTACAAACTGCCCTGGCTTGAGACAATTCACACATCTTTAACCTGGGATTACCCCTCTCTCTGGATCTGTGAAGACTTAATTACCTGCAAATGCTCGCATTCAAAGCATTGCCTTACATCTTTGACTTTGTTTATATATATGTTTCTGGAACCTACCTCGTCATTCACCTGAGGAAGGAGCAGTGCTCCGAAAGCTAGTGATTTGAAACAAACCAGTTGGACTTAACCTGGTGTTGTAAGACTTCTTCCTTAATTAAGCAGACATACAAATAACCTTGCGGTGAATCATTATCAAAATGAAAAGCTATAAAATTAATAAAATAATAGGGAAAAGCTGTAATGAGAAGAATGCTCCCACAAATGACTGACATCTTAAGGAACCAGTCATGTGCTAACAGGAAATAACATCAGTTAAGACAGTAATTGGACATCAATCACGCACCACCTAACCAATCAGGGACTGATCATGCACGACGTGGACCAGAGCTCAGGATGCTACTGACCATGTAGAGTTAGTGATCAGAAAGGGTAAGCAGCAACTTTTAGCATTCAGGTGTGCAGCATGAAGAAGAAAAAAAAGATAGGCTTCGATCAACATAACAGACTGTGCCGCAGTTGACCAGAACTCATGAGCCGGTATTCCAAAATGAACTGACTGCTTCCACTGCTGTTATTAAGTATTGCATTTATTTTAAAAATGCATTTTACTACAAACATGTATCAAAACAGGTTACAGCGAATAAACACCCAGGGAAACATACTTCCCAAAAATCAACATACAGTCTGTACAGACTTTTCTCCTTTTTCACCCCCCCCTTCCCCCGCGACGAACAGCCGCTCAAACACCGTCACAAACATCCCCCACCTTTCCTCAAACCCCCTGAAGAGCCCCTTAACTCATACTTTATCTTCAACTTCCGGTGACGGTGGGCGGGAGGCAGCCGCACACTGGAGGGCTCCCGCTCGGGAATAGTAATTTCGGAGTTTTAACGCCCGGGCAACGGAGGCTGAAAAGGCTGTAAGAAGGCACAGGGAGGAGGAATGTTTGGGAGAAAAACGGCTGTGAAAAAGGGGTTAACGGAAGTCCACCGGGGAGTGAAAAAGTCAGCGCAGGAACTGTAAGGAAAGAGGAGGCTGGAGCACCAGGGGAGGCCGCATCACCCACAGCAGAAGAAATTACCACGGTGATGGCTGTGGAACTTGAAAAACAGTTCACAAAGCACAGGGAAGCGATGAAGAAGGAGATGGGGGTGGTATTGAAAGTGCTGGTGGAGGAGGCGATTGCCCCGGTGAGGACAGCGGTATCAAGCGCAGCGGCGGATCTGCGGGAGCAAGGTGAGACACTGAAGGAAGTGGAAGAGGCATTATCGCAGCACAGTGATCAACTCACTTCGATGGGGAAGGAGTTGCGGAAGGTGATAGAGACCAACAAGGGACTGCGAGCCAAAATGGAAGACCTGGAAAACAGATCCAGGCGACAGAATCTGAGGATTGCGGGTCTGCCCAAAGGGGTAGAAGGCCCGGGGCCGACAGAGTATTTTGCCACAATGTTGGCGAAGCTATTGGGGGAGGGGGACGATCTCTCCCGATATGAACTGGATCGGGCTCATCGGTCGTGGACGCCTATACCAAAGGCGAGTGAGCCGCCAAGAGTAGTAACTCTGTTACTGTTGGTATAGCGCGAAGGAGAAAGTCCTGTGCTGGGCAAAGCAGAAGCGGGTGGTGCAGTGGGCTGGAGCTGGTACCCGCATATACCAGGACTTTACGGTGGAGCTGGCGTCAGCCGGGTGAAGGCATTGTACATCAGCAAGGTGCAGTGCGGCATAGTATATCCAGCTAAGTTGTGGGTGACCTACGAATCCAAGGACTTTTATTTTGGGACAGCGGAAGCAGCGGAGGAGTTTGCGAAGGCAGAAGCACTGTGGCAGAACTGAGAAATGGTCGTGTACCCGATGTAGCATCATGTAACTTTATTTTTTCACTGCGTGTTGGTGTATATACTAAAGGAGTCGATGCTGTATAGATTTGGACAAGGGAAGAGATAGGACTTTCATTTGCAATGATGGTTCTTTGGGGCTTGGGTGTGTATGTTGGGGTTGTGTGCTAAAGGGGATTTCTTGGTTTTCCTGGGACCGGGCAAGGGGGAAGGAGACCCCAGCGGGGGCCTCCACGCTGGCTGGTTTAAGCCGGCCAGTGAACGGGAGTGAGGTGGGGGGAGGGGCTGTGGCCATCGGAACCTGGTAGAACAGGTTTCGGTGAGTCTAGCCGGGGTGAAAAGTTGGGGGAAGGAACAGAGGTTCGGGGAGGTGTTTACAAGAGGAAGTAGAGGGGAGGAGGGGTGGGGGGTGTCTACAATTCATGGATGCCATTCACGGTACCGTTTTGGGGATTGGATGGCACTGAATATTGGGGGGGGGGGGGGGGGGGGGGCTGTATATATCAATGGTGACCATAGGCGATTCCCGATTCCTTTTTCTGTTCTTTTTTTTTCCGCCTTGGGAGGGTTTGTTTTATTTGATGCTTATATTGTCAGGTGGCCGTTTGTTTGGGGTATGGTGGGAGGATGGGATCGTTGTTGTTAATAAGGGGATTGACATTGTATTCGTTACCGTTTATGGTTTGTTGGTGGGGTGTAAATTCTGGAGAAAGTGTGAAAATGGAGAATAAAAATATTTATTTAAAAAAACGCGGGAAAAAAATCTCGTACTTTATCTTCTATAATCGCAGGAAGTCATACAGGTCACCCAACCAAGCTGCTACCCCTGGTGGCGATGCCGACCACCACTCCTGCAAAATTTGCCGCGGTGCAATCAGAGAGGCGAAGGCCACAACAGTCCTCCTCTGAAACCGGCTTCTCTGAAACCCCAAATCTCGCCACCAAGGAGTCCGGGTCCACCTCCTCCACTATCCTGGCTAAGACCGCGAAAACTCACACCCAGAATCTTCCCAATTTTTCACAAACCCAAAAAATGTGCGCATGATTCGCTGGTCCCCGTCCACACCTCTCACACTCATCTGCTGCCCACTGAAATATTGCATTTTTGTACTTATTGCAATTAACTTAATAAATTCTGTGGAGTTTATCACAGCACACTTGCACCCAGAGAGGTCTCTCCACCCTCCCCAACCGAGAGAAGCCTTCCCACCCATATTCACAACCAGTGATTGACCATGCTATCTCATGGGCCTCTCTATTCCTGACTTCTCAATCACAGACAAGGTTCTGTTCAATTCCTCAGCTTTCCCACTTACATTGAGTGATAGAAGCTAATTTTAAAGAAAACAATTATACTTACCATAACTCTCATTAACAGCTTCCAACTCTTCATTTTCTTCCTCCCCAATTACAGGCATTGCACGGGCACTGTTTAAACCAACAGCAAATGCATGGCATTGCATATTTAAGTTGCTGTGTAAAAGCTGCAAGCAAAATGAATAACTGATTAGAATGTCAATAGTGCAGATAATTAAATAGTATTTTATTTTTCAAATATGCTAAACAGATCAATTACTTTGATTCCAGTAGCAAGACCAAACAACTTAGCAGTCCCCCTGTGTAACTACCAACAGTACTGTATAATATACATAAGTATGCAATTTATCTAGCTATTTGGTGAAAGTAGCTTGCTTCTCTCTCTCTCCCTCCCTCCCTTCCCTCCCTCCCTTCCCCCCCCCCCCCCCCCCCCCCAGTTCCCTGGTTTCCCCACTCAGCAATCTGGCAGGTCCACTAGCCAAAGTCATAAATTCTGCACTCTTAGTCAATGGAAATACTGTACAAAAATCAGAAGTCATCTGTCATTTTTGTGCTAAACCTCTGACTGGTCAGAATGTAACTAAATGTTAAATTCTGTAGACTGTGGACAGAGGCTATCTTCTTCGTTCATATCCTTTTAAAATGCAATTTAGAAAGTACATTGATAATTTTCAATCCTGGGCACACTTAATTTGGTTTTATCCAACAAAACGTTACACAACAATGTACTTTACTAAATCAAGAAAGCAAACAAGTACTATAATGTTACATTAATTCATTCGTAATGTTACAGTGGAATATTTGAGGAAAACAGGCCAACAATTAGCAAATTGAAGAACTAGTTCAAAATAGGCAGCTACACCA
This sequence comes from Scyliorhinus torazame, assembly GCF_047496885.1. Taxonomy (NCBI): domain Eukaryota; kingdom Metazoa; phylum Chordata; class Chondrichthyes; order Carcharhiniformes; family Scyliorhinidae; genus Scyliorhinus; species Scyliorhinus torazame. Next base: position 157,614,049 of record NC_092721.1, on the reverse strand, counting down.
AGGGATATTGCACATAAGTATTTTATGTAAGCTAATTCCGAATTACTTTCACCCCGGTGGTTGATGTATTTAATTAAATAACTTTAAACAATCAAGCTACTGTATTTTTGACTAATCCCATTACATTCACCTTGAGGATGAAAATCTTCACCCAAGGAGTGCAGGAAAACAGCCAGAAAATAGGCCAGGACATTGATAGATGAAGTTCTAGCCTGTGCTGGAAGTTTTGGAAGAAATAAAAGCCCTGCCTACCCCTTACAAGTGTTAGCCATGTAGACGGGAGAGGAAAATGTGACCTCTAACTCCAAGAAAGTCAACATATTCTCAAAGGTCAGCATACCCACTGCTAAAATGCAGATGGTCTCAAAATGGAATGAAACCCCCACTTGGCAGTTCAGACTGCAGTTATGGCTTGGACAATAAAGCAACAACAGCTTTGTTTAAACCAATTCCATACAAAGGGGCTCTCTGTGTTCCAAGAAGTGGGGAGGGAGGGAAAGCACAGCCTCTCCTCAGACCAGGCCATTTTATGGGCAGGCAACCACTAGGAGCACCATACTGACATGGAATCTACATTAAATGGGGTGACATTCCACTGTCCCACGTACTTCAACAGTATCTGCTGCAGACATGACTAGCAGGCTTCTTCCCAGTGTAATTATGCAAATCTGTGCCCTGGGTCATTTCTGTCCCTCATTGCGAAATATGCACAACTATTTGTCATCTTTACATAAGCTTACCAAAGGCACTTGTACTTCCTTTGGCTTGTCTTGGTGAAAATCATTTTCTTTGGCTAAAAAACACAATAAATTATTTATGCAGTAACATGTGAATCTACTGTAAGCACTTGTTAGCTTTTCCTACACTTGTTAGCTTTTCCTATCAGTCATTCTTTACATCGAGGGGCGGCAAGTGGCGCAGAGGTTAGCACTGAGATTGTGGCGCGAGGACCGGGTTCAAATCCCGGCCCTAGGTTACCGTCCGTGTGGAGTTCGCACATTCTCCCCATGTCTGCGTAGGTTTCGCCCCCACAACCCAAAGATGTGCAGACTAGGTGGATTGGCCATGCTAAATTGTCCCTTAATTGGAAAAAAAAATAACCAGGTACTCTAAATATATTTTTTAAAAACTCATTCTTAACATCCAGATTCGAATGCTCCAGTCTCAATACCAAGGAATCTATTTATAGGTACCATGATGTCAGAATGTGGGTGACAATTGTAATTTAAGAACATGAGCTGATGTTCATGAAGACCTGCACCACCTGCTATGCCTAAAAATGGGAGTGAAGAGTAGTTTATCAACATAAGGAAGTCACAAGAAGAGGAATATGTTGAAGGGTTGAAAATGTAAGATTCTGGGGAAGCTGAAGAACAAGAAGCAAAAAGAAAGCCACTAAAAGTTTAAGTGTAGGAACCAGGGAAGATACACATACAACTGTAAAAACAAGGGAGAACTAGTGGAATTTAAATCGCCAAATCCAGCCAAAGCATTGTACAAGAAAGATGTTTTTCGTGGTGGCATCCTGCTGGTGTTGGCGGAGGGGATCCTTTGAATGCAGAGGGTGGTAAGATGTAAAGTGAGGACAAGGAGGAGCCTACCATAGTTCTAGAGGGACCCTTTGAATAGCCACTGCCTTTCTCTATGCCACAAGTCCACAAGTGGATGTCAATTTCCCTGCAGAACACCCCACTTGATTTTGAATCTTTGGTCAACAGGGAGTTCCACATTTTCAAAATCTTTTGAGCACTGTTTTCCTGAGTTTGCATTTGATTAGCTGAGTTCCAATTCTAAGATTAAAAAAGAATTCCAAGATTAAAAAAGTCTTGCTCCAGATTATCATTCTGAAAAATGTTAAAAATCACCCTTAACCAGAAAGAGAATGACAAAACATTTATTCTAAAAATAGACCTAATCCAAAATTACCTTCAAATGACAACTTTTTAATCTTGTTTTTGGAATATTTATGATGATCATGTTCATATTCCACAAATTCTCAACGCTCAGAAAGTTCACTGGCGGCACGGTGGCACAGTGGTTAGCACTGCTGCCTCACAGCGCCAGGGACCCGGATTTGATTCCTGCCTTGCGTCACTGTGTGTGCGCAGTTTGCACATTCTCCTCGTGTCTGCATGGGTTTTCTCCGGGTGCTCCGGTTTCCTCCCACATTCCAAAGATGTGCAGGTTGGGTGGATTGACAATGCTGAATTGCCCCTTAGTGTTCAAAAGGTTAGGGGGGGGTAATTGGGTTACAGGGATAGGATGAATCATGGGCATAGGTAGGGTGTTCTTTGAAATGGTCGGTGCAGACTTGATGACCCGAATGGCCTCCTTCTGCACTGCAGTGATTCTATGGATGAATTATTGGTGTTCAACTATACATTATGTCCAAACTTTCAACAAAGTAAAAATTAAACTTTAAAAAAAAACTTCAAAATCGAGCTGTCTTTTTGTAATTGATAATCTGTGCACTCAGGTTAAAGAAAAATCTGACAGCAATAAAAAAAAACATTTAAGGCTAAAACTGCTTTCACAACTCACCTTTACATATAATAACAGTTGGATTCAATGATGGAGGAGTTGCTAACGAACTTGTCCAAGACATGTCAGGATCCAACTCAGCTCCCAGGCTCTCTGAAATCTTTGACATGACCTAGTTAAGAAATAAAGATTTGCAATATTTTTCTTTAAAAGCTCAACAAACAATTAAAATAAATGAATGCTTACCTCAGATGATGCTGGAGGGCTAAAAAACGAACACCCATGACCTGGAAAAAAAAAAATATTTTTTTAAAGTTGAAAGTTTGTGTCCCTTACCATAAATTTAATTAACATTTTGCAAAATATTGCAGTTATTAATTTCCCTCAATGAACAGTTTAGCTGGGATTCTCCGATCCGGGTGCGCCCCGCCACCATTGCCAGAGAGAACGGAGAATTTGGCACTCAGCCAAAGCTCCATTCACTGCAGCGGGAATGGAGAATCCCGCCAATGTGAACGGACAGAACCGGCCTACATGTTTGAGTCTCAGTTGTCAGATTTAATATTTTTATTTTAACAGTGTGCAGGTGAACAAGTTAGACAATTCCTTGGTCAACATTTGGAAGTGTCACGAGCATCTGCACAAACCATTGCTGGATTCCTATACAAAATCACAAAGACGTTATACCTACCTCGGATAGAGTAAGGATGCTGTGGAGTCCTGCAAGTGTTATGGAAGACAGCAGGGCTAGAATTATGTAAAAGGAAAAAATTAGTATGTCACATTCTCACTGTTACTACGAGGAATGGTTATGGAGTATTTTTCACTTCACTGCACATATGGTCATTCAGATTCACAATATTCCCTTTTTTCCGCAGGAAGGAATGTTAAGCGTGTGAAATGCACACTCAAAAACGTGGTATTTTATCCAAGCTGAGGGGCAGGAGAAGAGACTGGGAGAGCTTTCGCTTAAGATGGTAGAGAAGAGCTTTCGGTACCGAGGCATACAGGTGGCTCGAAACTGGGATGCTCTGCATAAGCTTAACTTATCTCGGCTGGTAGAGCAGATGGAGGGGGACTTTAAAAGGTGGGACATGCTCCCGCTTTCTCAACCAGGGAGGGTGCAGACCGGACGGTCCTCCCCAGATTTTTGTTTGTCTTCCAGTGCCTTCCCATCTTCATCACTAGGACCTGTTTTAAGCAGGTGAACAAGATCATTTAGGGATTTGTATGGCAAATAAGACCCCACAAGTAAAGAGACTGTTCCTAGAGCACAGTCGGGGGGGGGGGGCTGGTGCAGCCGAAATTTTGCAGCTCCTACTGGGCGGCTAATATAGCCATGATCAGGAAATGGGTATTGGGGGACCAAAGCCTCCACGTCCTTCCTATAATGCGGTGACCAGAACTGTACGCAATACTCCAAATGCGGCCGGACCAGAGTTCTGTACAGCTGCAACATGACCTCTCGACTCCGGAACTCAATCCCTCTACCAATAAAGGCCAACACTCCATAGGCCTTCTTCACAACCCTATCAACCTGGGTGGCAACTTTCAGGGATCTATGTACATGGACACCTAGATCCCTCTGCTCAGCCACACTTTCAAGAACTTTACCATTAGCCAAATATTCCGCATTCCTGTTATTCCTTCCAAAGTGAATCACCTCACACTTCTCTACATTAAACTCCATTTGCCACCTCTCAGCCCAGCTCTGCAGCTTATCTATATCCCTCTGTAACCTGCTACATCCTTCCACACTATCGACAACACCACCGACTTTAGTATCATCTGCAAATTTACTCACCCACCCTTCTGTGCCTTCCTCTAGGTCATTGATAAAAATGACAAACAGCAACGGCCCCAGAACAGATCCTTGTGGTACTCCACTTGTGACTGTACTCCATTCTGAACATTTCCCATCAACCACCACCCTCTGTCTTCTTTCAGCTAGCCAATTTCTGATCCACATCTCTAAATCACCCTCAATCCCCAGCCTCCGTATTTTTTGCAATAGCCTACCGTGGGGAACCTTATCAAACGCTTTGCTGAAATCCATATACACCACATCAACTGCTCTACCCTCGTCTACCTGTTCAGTCACCTTCTCAAAGAACTCAATAAGGTTTGTGAGGCATGACCTACCCTTCACAAAGCCATGCTGACTATCCCTGATCATATCATTCCTATCTAGATGATTATAAATCTTGTCCCTTATAATCCCCTCCAAGACTTTACCCACTACAGACGTTAGGCTCACCGGTCTATAGTTGCCGGGGTTGTCTCTGCTCCCCTTTTTGAACAAAGGGACCACATTTGCTGTCCTCCAGTCCTCTGGCACTATTCCTGTAGCCAATGATGACATAAAAATCAAAGCCAAAGGTCCAGCAATCTCTTCCCTGGCCTCCCATAGAATCCTAGGATAAATCCCATCAGGTCCCGGGGACTTATCTATTTTCAGCCTGTCCAGAATTGCCAACACCTCTTCCCTACGTACCTCAATGCCATCTATTCTATTAGCCTGGGACTCAGCATTCTCCTCCACAACATTATCTTTTTCCTGAGTGAATACTGACGAAAAATATTCATTTAGTATCTCGCCTATCTCTTCAGACTCCCCACACAATTTCCCATCCCTGTCCTTGACTGGTCCTACTCTTTCCCTAGTCATTCGCTTATTCCTGACATACCTATAGAAAGCTTTTGGGTTTTCCTTGATCCTTCCTGCCAAATACTTCTCATGTCCCCTCCTTGCTCGTCTTAGCTCTCTCTTTAGATCCTTCCTCGCTACCTTGTAACTATCCATCGCCCCAACCGAAACTTCACACTTCATCTTCACATAGGCCTCCTTCTTCCTCTTAACAAGAGATTCCACTTCCCTGGTAAACCACGGTTCCCTCGTTCGACGCCTTCCTCCCTGTCTGACCGGTACATACTTATCAAGAACACGCAGTAGCTGCTCCTTGAACAAGCCCCACTTATCCAGTGTGCCCAACACTTGCAGCCTACTTCTCCACCTTATCCCCCCCAAGTCACGTCTAATGGCATCATAATTGCCCTTCCCCCAGCTATAACTCTTGCCCTGCGGTGTATACTTATCCCTTTCCATCATTAACGTAAACGTCACCGAATTGTGGTCACTGTCCCCAAAGTGCTCTCCTACCTCCAAATCCAACACCTGGCCTGGTTCATTACCCAAAACCAAATCCAACGTGGCCTCGCCTCTTGTTGGCCTGTCAACATATTGTTTCAGGAAACCCTCCTGCACACACTGTACAAAAAAACGACCCATCTATTGTACTCGAACTATATCTTTTCCAGTCAATATTTGGAAAGTTAAAGTCTCCCATAATAACTACCCTGTTACTTTCGCTCATATCCAGAATCATCTTCGCCATCCTTTCCTCTACATCCCTAGAACTATTAGGAGGCCTATAAAAAACTCCCAACAGGGTGACCTCTCCTTTCCTGTTTCTAACTTCAGCCAATACTACCTCGGAAGAAGAGTCCCCATCTAGCATCCTCTCCGCCACCGTAATACTGCTCTTGACTAGCAGCGCCACACCTCCCCCTCTTTTGCCTCCTTCTCTGAGCTTACTAAAACACCTAAACCCCGGAACCTGCAACATCCATTCCTGTCCCTGCTCTATCCATGTCTCCGAAATGGCCACAACATCGAAGTCCCAGGTACCAACCCACGCTGCCAGTTCCCCTACCTTGTTTCGTATACTCCTGGCATTGAAGTAGACACACTTCAAACCACCTACCTGAACGCTGGCCCCCTCCTGCGACGTCAAATCTGTGCTCCTGACCTCTATACTCTCATTCTCCCTTACCCTAAAGGGAATTCTGGCAGACATTCGCTCAGGCAACGTCCAAGATCCTAAACACGCGGGTGATGCCAAGTCCAGAGATAGCGTTCTTTGGTGTGTCAGACGATCCGGGAGTTCAGGAAGCGAAAGAGGCCGAGGTTTTGGCCTTTGCCTCCCTGGTAGCCTGGGGACGAATCCTTTTAATGTGGAGACGCGCAAAACCCCAGAGTGTGGAGACCTGGGTTGGTGACATGGCTGGGTTTCTCAGTCTTGAGAAAATAAAGTTTGCCTTAAGAGGGTCCATGATGGGGTTCTCTCGGAGGTGGCAGCCGTTCCTCGACTTTCTTGGTGGTGGGGGCGGGGGGGGGGGGGGGGGAGAGGAGAGTTTGGTTAAGTGTAAGCACGTTTAACCTCTGAAACCTCATAGTTTTAAATTGGATCCCAGAACTGAAATAAATTTCATATACCTGGAATTTTGGCATACTAACCAAGAATTGAATTTTTATTGCCATTAAAAATCTAAAAGTATTTTAGATTTGCAGAAATGTACAGCATCCTTTCACTGATATTAACTCTCCTACCAACTCTACCCCTATCACCACTTAAAAGATATAAATATTTTCTAAAAGACTTCAAATGGCACTAAAATGGCCATCTCACTCCTTGGGAAAACACGAGCTTCCGTTAGTTGGGCAATCGTGATCCCCTGTGCATAAAATAAAGTGTTGCATTTTATGAATGAAGCTTTAAGGTGAATCTTTTCTTGCTAAAATCTAGCACTGATAAACATGTCTGAAGTTATTTTATAGATTGAATTTCTTCCCATATATAGAAAGTCATTTTGTATGATCATTCATTGAATGAAGTCTCAAGTAACTCTACCATGATGTAGATTGCACATTACAGAGTGAAATAGTTATTTTTAGCAATACTTATTGGTTTTCACTACTGCTACTGGAAGTGCTGTAAATGAATAGTTCTGTTGCTTGGAATGGTTTTAACAACCTATTTGAATATTGATTTTCTTTTCTCTGACCAACAGAACTGATTTCCAAACCGAATGTTATTATCAAACATATGGAATCCATGACTCTGAAAAACACTGCAAACTCCTGTATAACTGAACTGCTTTTACTTATTTACTTAAAGCTCGTAAACACTAGAACTTTGATCCCATCAGTTTGAGTTTGATTTAATTCCGAGTTGCTGAAGGGATTGTGCCAATTCCTCTAGCTTTGCGAACTTCCGTTTTGTAGTTATTCTATACATTAATTATATTTGTTTGGCTTTGTGTTCGAATATCTCTTTCACGGATACCTTTTCCCCTGCCCAAAAGTTTCAAATTTGATTTAATCTCCAAAGTTGAACATCAGTAGAACGTTTAATGGCTAAAACATAAGTAGTGCTGTCGAACACTTCAAAATGATGCTACTCAAATGATACTACCTCTAAACTGTCTGAATTAATTAAAGAGGGGCGCACCACAGCTCTTCCTCCTGCACATATATAACACAAAAGGAACTTAAAAACTATCATATGGAGGTACATGATATTCAGATGACAGCCCTCTTGAAAAATAGATTCTACAATATATGACCTTTCCATGCTTCCAGAAACCTTTATAATATAAAAGATAAGTTTTAAGGGTTTCTTAAAGGATGAAAGTGAGTTAGTGAGGCAGAGGTATGCAAGAGGATATTCAAGAGCATGGAGCCTGGTAACTGAAGGCACAACCCGCAGTGGCGGAGCAATTAAAATTGCAGATACATAAACTTTTTATTTTTTAAAATAAATTTAGAGTAGCCAATTAGTTTTTTCCAATTAAGGAGCAATTTAGCATGGCCAATCCACCTACTCTGCACATCTTTTTGGGTTGTGGGGGTGAGACCCATGCAAACACAGGGAGAATGTGCAATCTCCACACGGACAGTGACCCAGAGCCAGGATCGAACCTGGGACCTTGGTGCCGTGAGGCCGCAGTGCTAACCCACTGCACCACCGTGCTGCCCTGCAGGTACATAAATTAAGGCTTCTCAGAGGTTTGTGGTGTTGGAGGGCATTCCAGTAAACGAATGGGTGACGAAACGAAGACGAGCATTTAAAAATCAAGATGGTACTTGACCAGGAGCCAATGTAGGTAAGGCAGCATAGAAGTGATAGAGAAGCAGGGCTTGCTGAGGGTTAAGACATGGGTAGCTTAGTTTTGATAATCTCAAGTTTTCAGAGAGTAGAATAGCCAGGAGTGCTTTGGAATAGTTGAGACTAGAGGTAACATAGGCATGAATGAGGGTTTCACAGTACGATTATGAATATGCAACACTAGTGGATGCCAGCAAACTGACTTAATATCAAGCTGTTGTCAGAAAGGGGGATGAGGTTGGAAGCTGGGGAATGGAATTTGGAGCAGTGACTGAAAACAATGACTTCAGTCATCCTAATATTTAATTGGAAGAAGTTTCTGCTTATTCAGTACTAAATATTGGTTAAGAAGTTTGATAATTTAGCAACAGTGGTGGAGTTTGAGAGAGGTGATGGTGTCATTGGCTTAAAAAACGAGGGGCAGCATGGATACGAAAAAGATAATAAATCCTCAATTTTAAAAACATTGATGGGATGTGGACATCACTGCCTGGTCTAGCAATTATTGCCCATCCTTTATTGCCCTGTAACGGAGGACATTTAAGTGTGAATCTGGAGTCATGCGTAGGCCAGACTAGGAACAGCTGGCAGATTTCCTTCCTTAAAGGACATTAGTGAACTAGAAGGGTTTTTACAAAAATTGACAATGGTTTCATGGTCATTATTAGACTTTTAATTCCCAATTCTTATTGAATTAAAATTGCTGTGGTGGGATTCAAACTGCGTCCCCAGAGCCTTATCCAGGATTACTAATCCAAACTCAAGACCACCGCCTCCTCACGAACCATTAAAAATTTAGGAGCTGGGTTTCCTGCTGCTTCCCATCCTCAGAATTAACCTTCCAACAGATGGGAGAATGGGACCAAATGCCCCTCACAAGCATATTAATATAAAACTGACCCTTGAAAATGAAGAGGGTCATACAACCAGGTTTCTGACAGTAACTGTTTCCAGAAAGAAAAGCCCACCTAGAGTGTCCTGTGCTAAAAAAGAGCGTGATGAATTGAACATACCTTTTCATTAAAGAAATATCAGAGGTTGGATTTAAGGTTTCATTCTCTCTCATTTTGTATGGAGGTATATTTCCTTGTGCCGCAGACAAATAATTGCTGCTTCCCGCTAGAGTAAATTCAGAACAAAACATGTTGTTACATGGTGGAAAAATTGATCCCAATGTTCATGTGACTATGAATAAAATGCTAATGCTATTGTTAGCCTTGCCATAGGTTAGCATTAAGTTAACATTACAATTATATGACTGCCGTATATTGATGGACAAACTGATTGGATTCAGGCTAACATCTACATGGAGTTCCGATCGTCCAGTTATCAAGTAAAGGTACCAATCAGAAGGTTGCATTTCCCCACAGGGAGAGACAGGTAACTAGATAGTAAGCTCTGAAAAATAGCTCTCACATATTTGTTACAAGGTAATTACAGCACTGTATTAGCAAGCTTCTCACCCCAGACGGGTTAACTGTCTACCTGCTTGGCTCAGGAACTGTGTAGTTGGATGGTCTGCAATACTGTTTATTTTAAATAAAGGACAAGGCAACACTAATTGATTAAGACTTATATTTAAAAGAACAAAAGGAGATTAGAGAGTTTTATATTTCAAAAACACAGTTTTTCTGCACCATAGAATGGTGGGGCACAGGATATTCAATGGGAAAAGCTGGTAAGTGAATAAAAGTGATCTGATGTAATCCAATCAGATGTATTTCAAAAGGATAAATGGTTCTGATGGTATCCATCGCACCATCTTTAAGATCTGCATACTTCATCTTAAGAAATCTCCTATAAATTCTCAAAGTTGATCTTCATTATTCAAACCACTTATATTAGTAAATTCCAAGATAATGGAATCTACTATTTGTTTTCAATTATTAGCTGTACAGTTCTAACCTAACTTTTCACATTTCTGATGACATTATTACTCATCAGAACTATCAAATTGCTAAAGCATCTCTGGTGAATCATTAGACACCTCAAAATCCTTGCTACACTTCTAAATAATCTCTACCTCCACTGCAGTTGTCAATTAATCCCTTACTTTTTCCCCCACTAATTCAAGAATCTCCAAAGTTCTCTCCTTTTCATCCTCTGGTCCTTATTCAGAACATTACCTTGGTGGTTTGTCACTGTTGCTATCTATTTAAGACACTTGAGATTTCTATTCTACATTCATAAAATTATGGAGCTACAAAACAAACTAGGACAACGAAAGTTCATTTCAAGTTGAATAACAATGTAGAACAAGGCGACATCAGTACATGTTCCTAAAATACAAGCTCAAGACGGATGTAGAATGCATAGGGTGAATGCAATAAGGTAGAAACTCTGGAATCATTCAACAATTATATGGTGTGAATGGCAGGAAATAGACCTAAATGTTTCAGTGGAAGTATAAACTTCATGGATAGAATGGTCTCCCTCATACCTCGAGCTTCCTTCAGATTCAATTTTCTCAGTGTTACAAAATTTCCACACACCTCTAGAGGCAATTAAAATTCAGCGTCAACTCTTGAAAGATAATTGTTCTCATGGGTTTAACCAAGCTACACCTCTCACCTTTGATTGCTTAATCTTTAGCCCTTCTTCATTATATGACCTTGTTATGACATCTACTTTTTTTCCATTGCTTGATTTCCTTTGTGCAAAACACTCTTCAATATCCCTGAACTCTTTATAGACATCTCTTGTTCCACTGAAATTTCAAGTATTCTTCTACATGCTATTTCTCCTCCTCAAATTTTCATGTGCATTGAGTTTAATTTCAACAGTTTCCTGTTCTATCTCACTCTAGTCTAGAATTTTAAACTGCTGTAGCGCCGTCTTTCCACCAACCATGGAATTACTATTTTTTTTTTTTTTTTTTTAATTTTAATTTTTAAAAAAAAGAGTACCCAATTCATTTTTTCCAAGGGGCAATTTAGCGTGGCCAATCCACCTAGCCTGCACATCTTTTGGGTTGTGGGGGTGAGACCCATGCAAACACAGGGAGAATGTGCAAACTCCACACGGACAGTGAGCCAGAGCCGGGATCGAACGTGGAGCCTCGGCAGCTGTGAGGCAGCAGGGCTAATCCACTGTGCCACCCGTAATCACTATTTCTTAATTTACCTCAATCTTTCATCTCTTTTAACCATCGTTATGTCGTGCATTATGGTGTTTAGCTCTTCAGTTTAAGTTTCTCAATAAAAGAACGGTAACATCTCCTTTGTGTTGGACTCAAATGTTCTGACTTTTGTGCTACAGGATATGATGCTGCAAACTCAGGTAGTTTGGCATGACATTCTGACTTATGCTGCATCATAAAATGCCACATTTAATATTCAGGTTTTACAAGCCCCAAAATAATGAATCTTCAGGATATCAAGTATGAAAAATATTTTGGATTTTTTCAGAGATTTGATGACTTACCTCTTTTCAACCATGTTTGATCATTCCCTTTTTCTGGGGTGAATACTGAGGGGGTCATTAAAGTCAGGCCACTGAAGATTGATGGAGTACAATCGAGCTGACTGTACAAAGGCTTCTTTTGCCATGGAGTTTTGAAATAACTTGATGTAAAGCAATGGGCATCATCTCTACGTTGGTTAAACTTGTTAGAAGCTGCTGACAAACTAAGTTCTTCAAACCAATTTGGACATAATGGTCCCAAATCTGTTATGAGGGACAAAATGAGTTTTTGTAAAAATATACAAATCCAACCCTGATAATCAAGGTGGTTAAGATAGAGAGAACAGTAATCTTGAGGAATGCATGTCACGTAATGCAGTTCCATAAACAGCAATATCACAAAAACAACTTTAAGCTATCAGTAAAGTTTTGTGTTTCCTACCTTCTTGACAGAGGACTGCAAAATCAAACATGGCCCTCCCCAAATTCTGTTCTGTCATCTAATTCAACAATGCAAGCTCAAGAGAACGTTACTGCTGGCAGATTAGATCATTCAAACTGGAACCCATTTTAATTCAGCTACTCCTGTGAAAAAATGAAATATTTAACATTTCCAGAATTATTTTTGTGTTACAGAAGTAAAAATGAAAGCTTCAAATGATGAGAAATTAGTTTTGTCAGCACTTGCTTCTTTTTATTTTCCTCATTTTCATCAATATACAACCAAAGAAAAGAACAAATACAATAATAATCCCCCCCACACAAACCGCACCCTGCTCAATATACAGACCAAAACATCCAACCATACATTCCAGGTAAAAAAACAAAAATTATCAATCCGCAAACAATGCAACCAAAGACCACAATAACGCCGACCCCACCCCCAACGTTCAATGGCAACCAATTCTCAAAAGTGCAAAATAAACAGTCCCCATGAATTGTGAAACCTTTCCTTCATGCCCTTCAGCTGAAAGTTCACCTCCCGAGAGTCAAAGAATCTTGAGTAGGTCCCCCCTGCCAAGTACAGGCACAGGGTGGAGAAGCTGACCTCCATCCCAACAGGACCTGCCTCCGGGTAATCATGCGAGCCGAAGGCTAAAAACATCTGCCCCTACACCTGCCTGCCACCTGAGGCGGTCCGACACCCCGAAAATGGCTTCTTGGGGCCCTGGTTTCAAATTCACGACCACGACCCCAGAGATGACACCAAAACCTCCTTCCAACAAACCCCTCACATTCCACATCACTATCCTAACTGGGTCTCTCACCCACCCCCCACCCTTCCGATCCGCCATCATACCTCCGGGCATTGCCCACTGGATGTTGCCATCCAAACCCTCCCAAATCCCCCCATCCACTGCCTCTCAAAAACCTCACCCAGTATCGATCCCCTCCCCCGACTTTTCACACCTCCCAAGCCCATCGAAAGCTGTTCTACCAGGCTCCAACGGCTGCGGCCCCTCCCCCCAACACACTCCCGTTCACTAGCCAGCTTGAGCTAGCTGGGTACACTACGCCAAACTGCACACCGCTGTTATACAGTTTGTCTTCACTCGGCCGAAGGCCACCCACTTCCTCGCCAACTCCACTGTTAAGTCCTGGTAAATACGTATTTCGAGCTCCAGCACACTGCAACTTCTGCTTCAGCCAATTCAAGACCTTCTCCTTTCGGTTCATTCGCATTTGGTTTAGGCCTCAATGACCTATGAGCCCAATCCAGATCATACGGAGAGGATTCTTCTCCCACCCCCAACAGCTCTGCCAACATCTTGGCAAAGTACACCGTCAGCCTTGGGCCCTCCACCCTTTCGGGCAGGTCCACGATCCTCAGATTTTGGCGCCTAGATCTGTTTTCCAGGTCCTCCACTTTGGGTCGCAGATCCTTGTTGGCCTCGACCACCCTCTGCAGCTCCTCACCCATCGAGGTGAGCTGATCGCTGTGTTGCGACAAGGTCTTCTCCACTCCTTCAGTTTCTCACCCTGCTCCTGCACCGTGACCGATGTCCTCTATACCTTCGACTTCAACAGGGCAATCGCCTCCCCCACCAGCACCTTCAATGCTGCCATCATCTCCTTGCTCATCACCTCCATGTGCTTTGCAATCTTTATCAAGTTCCAAAGTTAGATAATTTTTTACGGATTACATGACATCTATTACTTAGGTAAATTTTATTTGGCTGTCAAAGAAATGCATAGTATTGAATAAATCCAGGAGAACAGAGACCGGAGATGGGCCATAATGGAAAATGGGCAGGCATGGTCACACATGTCATATAGTGACAGATCCAGGTGGCCCTGATGCTTTCAGTGATATGAAAACTGAATTAGAGGGACAAATAAGGTGTGGCGGCTGAGGCAATGGCATGTTTAGGTTGAAAGATATCCAGAAACTTTTAAGAAAAAGCGTAAATTATGAGGGAGTTGTTAGAAAACAAAGGGAGAATCTTTGGATCCTCGCTGTCTTCAGGGGATGTCCCGGAGGACTGGAGAATAGCCAATGTTGTTCCTCTGTTTAAGAAGGGTGGCAGGGATAATCCCGGGAACTACAGGCCGGTGAGCCTTACTTCAGTGGTAGGGAAATTACTGGAGAGAATTCTTCGAGACAGGATCTACTCCCATTTGGAAGCAAATGGACGTATTAGTGAGAGGCAGCACGGTTTTGTGAAGGGGAGGTCGTGTCTCACTAACTTGATAGAGTTTTTCGAGGAGGTCACTAAGATGATTGATGCAGGTAGGACAGTAGATGTTGTCTATATGGACTTCAGTAAGGCCTTTGACAAGGTCCCTCATGGTAGACTAGTACAAAAGGTGAAGTCACACGGGATCAGGGGTGAACTGGCAAGGTGGATACAGAACTGGCTAGGCCATAGAAGGCAGAGGGTAGCAATGGAGGGATGCTTTTCTAATTGGAGGGCTGTGACCAGTGGTGTTCCACAGGGATCAGTGCTGGGACCTTTGCTCTTTGTAGTATATATAAATGATTTGGAGGAAAATGTAACTGGTCTGATTAGTAAGTTTGCAGACGACACAAAGGTTGGTGGAATTGCGGATAGCGATGAGGACTGTCTGAGGATACAGCAGGATTTAGATTGTCTGGAGACTTGGGCGGAGAGATGGCAGATGGAGTTTAACCTGGACAAATGTGAGGTAATGCATTTTGGAAGGGCTAATGCAGGTAGGGAATATACAGTGAATGGTAGAACCCTCAAGAGTATTGAAAGTCAAAGAGATCTAGGAGTACAGGTCCACAGATCACTGAAAGGGGCTACACAGGTGGAGAAGGTAGTCAAGAAGGCATACGGCATGCTTGCCTTCATTGGCCGGGGCATTGAGTATAAGAATTGGCAAGTCATGTTGCAGCTGTATAGAACCTTAGTTAGGCCACACTTGGAGTATAGTGTTCAATTCTGGTCGCCACACTACCAGAAGGATGTGGAGGCTTTAGAGAGGGTGCAGAAGAGATTTACCAGAATGTTGCCTGGTATGGAGGGCATAAGCTATGAGGAGCGATTGAATAAACTCTGTTTGTTCTCACTGGAACGAAGGAGGTTGAGGGGCGACCTGATAGAGGTATACAAAATTATGAGGGGCATAGACAGAGTGGATAGTCAGAGGCTTTTCCCCAGGGTAGAGGGGTCAATTACTAGGGGGCATAGGTTTAAGGTGAGAGGGGCAAAGTTTAGAGTAGATGTACGAGGCAAGTTTTTTACGCAGAGGGTAGTGGGTGCCTGGAACTCACTACCGGAGGAGGTAGTGGAGGCAGGGACGATAGGGACATTTAAGGGGCATCTTGACAAATATATGAATAGGATGGGAATAGAAGGATACGGACCCAGGAAGTGTAGAAGATTGTAGTTTAGTCGGGCAGTATGGTCGGCACGGGCTTGGAGGGCCGAAGGGCCTGTTCCTGTGCTGTACATTTCTTTGTTCTTTGTTTGTTTGTTGTTTGATGTGCAATGCAGATTTTTTTATATGAAGACAGTAGCTTTTAAAGGGTGGTGACAAAATTAGCAAGAAAATTATGATATTCCCAAAAAAGGAACCAAGATGGAAAAGTTTAGTAATGAGTAGTTGATGTAAAGGTATTGATGAAACAATTTGTGGATTTCATAGAGATGAGTTTTGTGTAGGCTGCTGGGGCAGACTGTTGAGTAACAACAATTGCTATTGATCTGAATTAGGGACTGAGCTAGGAATAGAAGGCAGAAAGCACTTGTGTGATTATTGATCAGGGGAAACGTTTCTGGAGCATGAGGCTCAGGGGGAAGGATGGGAAAATCAGAGGCAATGAGTTCAAGAATGAGGAATTGCTCAGTCTAAATACTACAAAGACAGAAGGGAAGACATTGCAGTAAACCTGACAAACACAGTGACAAGAGCAGTTCCGAGGCTGTTTTTTGTGGTGAGTGACTCACCTCTTGATTCTCCTGAATCGTCCTACCACCGAGATGCACAAATGAGGACTGTGATGTAATTTTCTCCACTTGCCTGGATGAGTGTGTACCATCTGCAAGATGCAATGCAGTATCTTGCCGAGCACCTCAAACCCACAGCCCCTACTACCTAGAAGGACAAGGGCAGAAGGTGCTGGGGAACACTACTATTTTCAAATTCCACTCCAAATTATACACCACTCTGATTTGGAAATATATGGCCATTATTTTATCATTATTGGGTAAAGATCTTTGAACTCCTTACCCAACAGGAATGTGAGAGCACCATTACTAAACACACTGTAGCAATTCAAGGAGACAGTTCGCTGCCACCTTCTCAAGGTAATTAAGGATGGACAATAAATGTCAGGCTTCCCAGCAAAACCCAAATCCCATAATTAAAAAACTGATTTTGACAGAGGAGAGAACAGTTTTAACTTGAAGAGCTTGAAGGGACCAAATGTATAGCTGTTAAATTTGCTGGTGTTACAATGATAGGTAGGAAAGTAAGTTGTGAAGAATACATAAGTAGCCTGTGAAAGGGACAGGTAGGTTAAGTGAGTGGGAAAATATTTGACACATGTTAGAGTATAGTGTGGGAAAATGTGAACATATCCACGTGGTAGGAGGAACAGAAAAGAAACATATTATTTAAATGGAGAGAAATTGCAGATTTCTGGCACATGAATCAAGAATAGTGTGCAGATATAGCAAATGCTTAGGAAGGGAAATTAAATGTTGCCATTTATTGCAAGAGGAAGGGAATAGAAGTATCGGTTATTTTGCTACAGCTGCACAGAGATTTGGTGAGACCACATTAAGAGTTCGGTTTAATTCTGGTCTTTTTAGGAAAGTTCAGAGAGGGTTCACTTGACTGATACCTAGGGTGGGACGCTTATGTTATTAGGAAATTTAGAAGATTGAGAAGTGATCTTATTGATGGGACTTGACAGGGTGAATGCTGAAAAAAATTTCCCTTTGTGGGAGAGGTTAGAATTAGGGGACACAGTTTATGTCTCCCATTTAAGAATTAGATGAGAAGAATTTATTTCAGAGTTGTGAATCTTTGGAACTCTTCCCCAGAGAGCAGTGAAGGCAGGGTCAATAAATATTTATACGGCAGAGGTAGATAGATTCTTGATTAACAAGGGAGTCAAAGGTTATCAGGGATAGAAGGAATGTAGAGTTGAGGCCACAATCAGGTCAGCCATGATCTTACTGAATGGCAGAGAAGGCTCGAGGGGTCAAATAGCCTACCTCTGCTCCTAATTTGTAGTGCCAGGATAATACATGAAAATGAATTGAGGCAATATCCAATTATGATTGACACACTAACTGGGGAAGGAAATGTGGCGGAATATATAATTGAGCTGGGACAGTCTCAGTGAAGTGTAGTTGCCAAATCTTGATCAAATAATACTGTAGATGAGAATAGCGTTATTCGTAAAATAATTTGCAAGCAATAAGAAACTAATTGAGAGTACAGGATCAGGGCATGCACAGGAAGAATCACTACAAGGAAATTAGAAAAGATATGGGAAAGTTCAATAAATTGACCTCCACAAAAGGTAATGGACAGGATTAGCACTGAGCAGAATAATACAGTGGAGGATACTAAAGGTAAACCAAAATGTGTTTATTTGCTTTCACTGACAAGTTAACAACCTGATAGTACAGTAGGAGAGCAAGCAGACATAGCACAACCAATTAGAAAAGGATCAGGTTACACTGCACAGAAAGACCATTTGATCCACTGGTCTATGCCAGAAGTTGTACAGTTCTATGTTCTATTTAATCTTAGTTTCAGATTAGTTCGGCACAACATCATGGGCCGAAAGGCCTGTACTGTGCTGTACAGTTCAATGTTCTAATTAACTCCAGATGAGCTTCCTCCTGCTCCTCTTTCTCGGACTATCAGCATATCCTTCTATTCCTTTTCCTTAATGTACTCATCTAGATTTGCCTGAGGTGCATCAATGCAGTGACCCAAGAGAAATAGAAGAGGATAAAATAGGTTAGTGCTTACCAGTAAGTGACTGTAAACACTTGGAAGTATTAGCTATAGCATGGATACAGAATCCCAGGCCAAGATCAGCAGACTACACGTGCAAACAAGTAGATAAGATCATCTGCAAGTTACAATGGGCCAAATTTTGCAGTACCATTTGTTAATTTCTATGCACATTTTTACTGGAAATTGTTCTGGCTGAAGTCATTTTACTGCAGTGGCCTCTACGTGCGTATCAGGCACGGTTTAGCTAGTTTAGCACAGTGGGCTAAACAGCTGGCTTGTAATGCAGAACAAGACCAGCAGTGCGGGTTCAATTCCCACTACCGGCCTCCCCGAACAGGCGCCAGAATGTGGCGACTAGGGGCTTTTCACAGTAACTTCATTGAAGCCTACGTGTGACAATAAGCAATTATCAGGATGTGTGTGAACCAATTTCAAGGTTCCTTACTGAGAAATACAGTCTGAACCAGGATGCGCATTTAGAATATTGACTTTATTGCCAAATCAGGTACAGAAAGTGAAAAAGAGACAGAAAGAAGAATGTAATTAGGAAGAAAAGATAAAGACAAAGTTAAAAAATGCTTTAAAAAATCTCCAAGAAATAGACTCCACAATTGTAAAAGTTAAGTTTGTTCCAGCAAGGTTACTTGGAAGTAATTAAAGATTGTCACACCATTAAAAAACATACACAGGAAAGTCCCACCCTCGTCTTGCAAATTTAGTGGGCATCTATCGTGCATGTTTAATTAATGTGTCTCAGTTCAGCTTCTGGAGGAGCAGACTTGACATGTCAACGTACTACAGCCAATCCCACCATCCTCTTTTAAAAATAGCAATTTTGCTGCCCATATCCTAACTCACACCTAGTCCTGTTTGCCCATCACCCTGGTTCTCACCGAATCTACACTCACCGATTCTCCACATGCCTGCATGGGTTTGCTCCCATAGACTTTTTACTTTAAGAGTACCCAATTTTTTTTTTTCTAAATAAGGGGCAATTTAGCACGGCCAATTCACCTAGCCTGCACATCTTTGGGTTGTGGGAGTGAGACCCCCGCAGGCATAGGGAGAATGTGCAATACAGACAGGGGGCTGGGATCAAACCGGGGTCCTCAGCTCCATGACGGAGCAGTGCTAACCACTGCACCAGCTGCCACGGTCCAAAGATGTGCAGGTTAGGTTAGGGAGTGGGGGGGGGGTCAGTGTAGACTCGATGGGCCGAATGACCTCACTGTAGAGATTCTATGAATCCTCGGGTTTCTGCCTACTCTAATTCTCGCCTCTTGCCCAGATTTTAACCCACATCGTTGACGGCGCTGCCTTCAGCTGCCCGGGTCCCCGAGGCTCTGCAAATTCCCTCTCCTCACGTCTCCCGGGTCGCCACAATATTGCTGCGTGCGTTCGGCTGAGTGGCAAATGGTGTTTGATTCTCCTGTGAGGGGTCACTTCAATACCCGGGGGAGAAAAAACACACAGCTGAGAAACATGCCGCTTGCTGGGCGCATCCGTATTACAGATTTCTACCCACTTCGAGTAGATAGGCAAACAATTGATTCCATCACCAACCCGCGACGAAACGACTTCCATACCGCTGGGTAAAAGTTATAATCCCTCGGAATCTGCACCGTCGCTACTGCCGTTTTCCAGAACCTTCTCCCTCTTCGCGCGCGCTCACACCGCCACCGGCCATTGGTCCAGCGCTCCCTCCCCGGTAGCCAATCGGAGAAGCTGTCTCGGTTTGCGCCAGTCCGATGACGGACTGAGCGGGGCATTGTGACGTCAGCAATGTCGTGGACATGTTCAAAGCTTCTCGCAGGAATAGAATCGACAAAAGTCGCTGCGCGGGAACAGGGATTAAACCCCGGGGCGGCTCAGACACATCACACTATAGCAGGGGGCACAGGGCTACAGAGAATTCGAGAACCGGGACATAGATTCAAGATAAGTGGCAGAAGGTGTTGGGGGTCCGTGTGGAGTTTGCATATTCTCTCCCTGTCTGCATGGATCTCACCCCCACAACCCAAAGATGTGCACGATTGGCCACCAGCAAAACAGAAGAAAGGAAACAAATTTAGGGACAAAGCAAAAAAGAGCTGCTCCTGTTAATGGCGCTGCCCGAACAGAACAAAGATCAACGGAAACTTAAAAACATCAGAGTGCAATCAAAGGGGTCAATAAAGCACCCCCGCCCCTTCGATGCCCACCGAGCACGGGGGGCCCGTGGACACCGCATGCTTCCTTTCTAGGGATACCCGACCACGAATGTAGCTGCGGAAAAGGGGCAGGCAGTCTGGCCGGACGTCCCCCTCGGTCGCCCGCTGCCTGGACCTATAAATGGCGTGCTTCGTCAAGCCCAGGAGCAGGTTCACAATGCGGTCCTCCGCCTTCCCTGCCCCTTTACACGCTGGGTGCCCATAGATCAGAAATGTGGGGCTGAAGTGCAAACAAAACCCAAGCAAAAGATTGGTTAGAAAACTAAAAAGGGAGTGCAGCTTATAACATGTAACATAGACATGGTCCACGGACTCCACAAGGCTGCAAAATTAATTTAAAAAGTGTTAAGGGGACATGAGGAATAACTTATGCAGAGGGTAGTGGGTGTCTGGAATTCGCTGCCTGAGTTGGTGGTGGAGGTAGAGACCTTAAACTTTTAAAAAAGTACCTGGGTTTGTAACTTAAGTGCTGTAAGCTACAGTGATATGGGCCAGGTGCAGTAAAGTGGGATTAGAAAGGGCACTAGAGTGCACCGACCCTCTGAAGGGCACCCTACGCAGGCCCATTCCTCTGCCCAAACCCCACCTGACCTACACATCCCTGGACACTAAGGGGTAATTTAGCATAGCCAATCTATCTAACCTGGACAACTTTGGAATGTGGGAGGAAGCCCACGCAGAGATGGGGAGAATGTGCAAACTCCACACAGTCACCCAAGGCCAGCTAACTGTGTCCCTGGTGCTCTGAGACAGCAGTGTTAACCACTGTGCCACTGTTGCGCCAGCTGCCCCAGGCCACTGCTACACCTGGGTGTCCTCCAGTTGGCAATGACTGGAACGTTTCTGTGCTGTAACCTTTCTGTGGCAGAGGGTTTTTGCTGCAGACGTACACCCAAAATGAAGTGGATCCACGATCCACGCACATCTCAGAGAAACCACCCGTCCCTTCCCAAACTTTGCCCTCCAAGGAAATGGATTCAAAATGGAAGAAACCAAACCGGAAACATTTGCAACACTCAACAGAAACTTAGACCTTCCTTCTTTCCACAATGCCGTCTGACTTGCTGTGTATCTTCCGTAATTTATTTGATTTCCACCGTCTGCAGTTCTTTGGGGGTTTAACCATAAAAGAACCTGACAAGGGGGTGCTTCTCTTTTCATCACAATAATTTGTCTCTTGATCTCTGTGCTTTTGGAATCTCACTCTGAATTATACCTGAACATGACAGTAATGGTATTTCATTCCTTGAGTGTTCTGTCTGAATATGGATTCATTGTCTGCTATGCTACTTCCCGCTGTTACCAGACTCCTAAACGACCCTCTTATGGACTGACAGGTGCACTGTTGCTTCACAGCGCCAGGGTCCCAGGTTTGATTCCTGGCTTGGGTCACTGTCTGTGCGGAGTCTGCACATTCTCCCCGTGTCTGCGTGGGTTTCCTCCGGGTGCTCCGGTTTCCTCCCATAAGTCCCGAAAGATGTGCTGTTAGGTCATTTAGACATTCTGAATTCTCCCTATGTACCCGAACAGACCCCGGAATGTGGCGACTAGGGTTTTTTCACAGTATCTTCATTGATGTGTTAATGTAAGCATAATTGTGACAATAAAGATGATTCTTATTATTATGTCCGTATGTATGTAAAGCACAACTATTGAGTAATCAATTTTTCATTTATTTACCAGAGAAAATTAAACACACATATCCAGCTCTGACCATTTCTCAGAGATTTAAAGAGGGTATTTTAAAATTATTGCAAGAAATAAAACCAAATAAAGCTCTGGATCCAGATGAAACACTTCACTGGATTTTAAAGTTAGCAGCTTAGGAACTGACCAATTCCTTTCAAGAGTCAACCAATACTGGTTACTAACCAGACCATGGAGACAAGCTGCCAACCACGGCAAATTTAAAAAGAGGATAAAAGTTGGCCAGAAAACTATAGACCGGTATTCTCAGCAGCATCATTTTCAAACTGATGGGACAGATCGTTAATTCTCAAGTCATGAAAAATGAAAATGAAAATGAAATGAGTCATGGACCTCTGGTGGCGACATGTAGGAGGAGGTCGAACGTTGGGTAGCTCCCACCAGAGTCCTCGGTTTTTGGCCTTCACCCACTTTTGGGGGGGAATTTGATTGGAAACCTTTCCCAATTGAACATTGATTATGAAAGGATGTCTAAAAGGCAAAGAAAGAATACTTTGAAGAAAGGTGCTAGTCCGCCGGCAGGGTCAAGTTCAGTGAGGAGTGCAGCAGGAGGACATGAGCTCTCCGGGGGGTGGGGGTGGCTCTGGTTACGATGAAATGGAGGTGATGGTGGCTGAATTTGACAAACAGTTCATCAAGCATGTCGAGCGGAATGGGGGGGAAATGCTAGAGCGTCTTAAGCAGTCGGTGGAGGACTCATTGGCCCCAATGAGGAAGACAATTGGGAAGACATCGGAGAGGGTGCAGGAGCATGGTGAGGAGTTGAAGGGGTGGAGGCAGCTCATGGGCACAGCGACCAACTCGCTTCTTTGGAAGCTGAGCTGTTGAAAGTGGAGGACAGTAATAAGGGCCTGAGAGCAAAGGTCAAGGACTTAGAAAACAGGTCCCAGTTGATGAACTTGCGGGCCGTAAGGCTGCCTGGAGGGCCCAAGGCTGACGGTGTACTTTTCGGCAATGTTGGGGAAACTGTTGGGGGAGGAGGAAAAACCCTCTCTCTTCAAGCAGGATAGGGTACATCTGTCGCTCCGGCTGAAGTTACAGGCTAACGAGCCACTTAGAGCTTTCACAGATACCAGATGAAGGAGAAGGTGCTGCTGAAAAGCTTGAGGGCCAATGTAGTGCTGTTGGATGAGACTCATTTGTGGGATAAGCAGAACCATGAGGTGAGGTGGGATGGCAGTGGTATTCGGATATACCAAGGTGTCATGGTGGAGTTTACCTTGGTATTCGGATATACCAAGGTGTCATGGTGGAGTTTACCTTGGTATTCGGATATACCAAGGTGTCATGGTGGAGTTTACCTTGGTATTCAGATATACCAAGGTGTCATGGTGGAGTTTACCTTGGTATTCGGATATACCAAGTTGTCATGGTGGAGTTTACCTTGGTATTCGGATATACCAAGTTGTCATGGTGGAGTTTACCTTGGGTATTCGGATATACCAAGGTGTCATGGTGGAGTTTACCTTGGTATTCGGATATACCAAGTTGTCATGGTGGAGTTTACCTTGGGTATTCGGATATACCAAATTGTCATGGTGGAGTTTACCTTGGTATTCGGATATACCAAGTTGTCATGGTGAGTTTACCTTGGTATTCGGATATACCAAGTTGTCATGGTGGAGTTTACCTTGGGTATTCGGATATACCAAGGTATCATGGTGGAGTTGGCGAGAAGGCAGGCGGCCTAAAACAAGGCGAAGGCAGCACTTTACAAAAGTGGAGTGCATTTTGGAGTTGGCCACCCGGCAAAGTTGAGGGTCATGCACATCTCGAGGGATCACTTCTTCGTGATGGTGGAAGAGGCGGAGGCGTTTGTAAAGGCAGAGGATCTTGGACTGAACTGAGAATGGTTGAAGGGGGACTTTGTTGTGAAAAGTGGGGTGGTGGGGTGTTGGAGGACTATGTGTTTTCTTTGTTGTAAGGAGGCGGGACTGCGGGCGCTGGCAACAGCCTCGCTGCCGTTCTCTCCAGGGAACTATTTGGGTGATCTGGTGGTGGTTGCGACATTGAAAATCTGGCATCAATTTCGGTAGCATTTTAAATTTAGTATGGCCAACCCAGCTTTTAAAATTAGGTAGGATGTCGAAGCTGGCGTTGATTTGTGATAATCATATGATTGAGTCGGCAAGACTGAATGCCAGGTTTCAGGGCTGCATGGATAAGAGGGTGGA
This sequence comes from Scyliorhinus torazame, assembly GCF_047496885.1. Lineage (NCBI taxonomy): Eukaryota > Metazoa > Chordata > Chondrichthyes > Carcharhiniformes > Scyliorhinidae > Scyliorhinus > Scyliorhinus torazame. The sequence continues at coordinate 157,589,680 of NC_092721.1, read as the reverse complement.
TGGTGTGGGGGACTTGTTTCACTAATCCTTGTTAATAACCGCAGATTAACCAGGATTACTGCGGTTCGCGAGCCTGGAGGAGCTTTAAGGAAGTTTAGGTTTTCACATGCGTAAAGCTTTAGATATCTGCAAGTGCGGGACTTTGCCAGGAAGGTTTTGTGTTGTTTCCTGTAGTGCCGCCATCCTCACTGTTTGAAGCGTTTTGACCTTTGCGGGGCTGAAAGAGGGGAGTATCTCGGGAATTTACGGGAGGATAACGGCGGAAGTTTCTGCGTCTCTGATGGGGATAAAGGCGATGTGGGAGGGGAAGTTTGGGATGTCATTAGAGGAGGAGGTATGGTGTGAGGCCTTGCATAGGGTGAACCCCACTTTGTCATGCGCGAGACAGTTGAAGGTGGTACACCAGGCACACTTAACTAGGACTAGGTTGAGTCGGTTGTTTGAAGGATTGAAGATAAATGTGAGCGCTGTAGGAGGAGCCCGGCAAACCATGTATTCTGGGCGTATCTTGAGCTGGTGGGGAGATTTGGGGTCTCCTTCTTCAGCATCATGTCGGAGATCTTACAGATAGATTTGGAGCCCAGTCCCCTAGTGACCATATTTGGTGTATCAGACCTGCTGGAGGTGCAGACGGGTGCAGGGTTGGATGTCTTAGCCTTCACCTCGTTGATCGCTCACAGGCGGGTTCTGTTGGAATGGAGGTCAGCTTTCCACCTCGGTGTAGCTGGGGGATCTCAAGGAGATTTTGCATCTTGAGAAAGTTAAATACACAATAAGGGGTGAAATTGAGGGGTTCTACAAAAGATGGCGGACTTTTATTGTGTTCTTTAAAGATTTAGTCACCATCAGCTGTTAAGGGCAGGGGGATGGGCTGATGCTGCTGTATTTGATTGTTTTGTTTTGTTTTATGGTTTTGCATTGATTAAAAATTGTTCAATAAAAATATATTTTTAATTCTCATGTCATGAAGGACTTTGAAGTTCATGGTAGATAGTCAGCATAGTTTTTGGTCAAAAAGATCTACCGAAACATAGCTTTTGCAGATTGTTGATGACATGCTTCAAGTCTCAAAAGAAATGAAACTACTCATTTGGCAATACCAGATATCTCAAAGGCCTTTGACAAAGCTTCTCATGAAAAGCCTTTGTTCGAACTTCAGGAATATGAAATCAGGGAGGAATTATTAAATTGGATCTGGCATTTCCTAACAGCAGAAGACAGAGAGTGCTGTGTGATTGGGAATTATACTCTCCAGAGTTCCTGTGTTGGGACCTTTACTCTTCTTGACATACATAAATGACCCTCCCAACAAATTAAAAAAACAGCATGTATTTATTTACAGATAACTTCATGGTTTATGCATTAGGGAAAATGCAAGATTATATCTATGTGCTGCAAGATGATCTTCTGGAATTGCAAAATTGACAGGACCAATGGGAAATGACATTCAATGCCAAAAAAAATGTTATTCATGTGCATTACCCAACAAAATGGATCTACCAACAGATAGCTTTAAGATCTGCAATCAAACTCTCCAGCAGGTAGATACACAACCATGCCTGGGAGTTCACCTTAAAAACAATCTTCAATGGGGATTCCAACTTCAGCAGCCAACACCCAAAGCAAACAAGGTTTTGGGATTTCTGAGAAGCAATCTTTGGTATTGCAACAAAAATATCAGAGTTATAGCTTGCTAAACATTTGTTCATCCGATCCCGAGTATGTAAGTTGTGTGCGGGGTCCTTGTATGACAAGAGATTATAAATAAGATTGAACAATCCAAAAATATGCTGCACAGTTGGATGTGCTGCACCATGGGAAATACACCAGTGTCACATCCTTGATCAAAGATTTAGAATGTGTCAGGAAACAGAGGTAGATTTAAGTAATCTATATTTGTATCAGTGGGTATAAGAAGGTAGATTTAAGTCATCTATATTTGTATTAGTGGGTATTAGAAACAAGATACATCTTTTAAAAAAAATTCCAATTAAGGGGCAATTTAGCGTGGCCAATCCACCTGCCCTGCACATCTATGGGTTGTGGGGGTGAGACCCATGCAGACATGGGGAGAATGTGCAAACTCCACATGGACGGTGACCCGGGCCAGGATCGAACCCAGCTCCTCAGCAGTGTGAGGCAGCAGTGCTAACCACTGCACCACTGTGCTGCCCTAGAAACAAGGTATATCTTTAAGTAAGTTTAATTTTGTGTTTCTGTTTAAGAAAGAGTTAAAACCTTAGTTAGCTTAATGTTGAGCAAAGGTGCTACATGTCTGTGGGTTTTGGTTTCCTTTCAAACTGTGCTTGCATTGTAAGGAAGTTCCGGGAGCTAAAGAACAGATAGTTCTCTTTATCAGGGAATGAAAGAGAAGCCCCAGGAAAACGGAAGTCAAAGGGACAATGAACTGGAATCTGAACAAGTACTGTTCACTGAAGTTAAAGAAAGAGGTTCCCAGTTAAATATAGAGCTGAAAGATGTAAGCCTGATGAAGTTGGCTAGCGAGAAACCAGATCTTTATTATTGTCACAAGTAGACTTACAATAACACTGCAATGAAGTTATTGTGAAAATCCCCTAGTCGCCACATTCCGGCTCCTGCTCGGGTACACTGAGGGAGAACTCAAAATGTCTGATTCACCTAACAAGCATCTCTTTTGGGACTTGTGGGAGGAAACCGGTGCACCCGGAGGAAACCCACTCAGAGACGGGGAGAACATGCAGACTCCGCACAGACAGTGGCCCAAGCTGGGAATCAAACCCGGGTCCCTGGCGCTGTGAAGTAAAGGTGCTAACCACTGTGCTACGGTGATATCTGAAGTAAACCTAAGGCTGGTGATACCTTAATGCAGTACTGCAAAGCAGTAGTGTTCTGTTAGCCTGGCCGGGGAGCTGAGAGATTGTGTGGAAGCTTGAACGCATGTGGTAATCCAAGGCAGAGGAATACTGAAAGGAGTCATACAACCACACTAAAACCAAGTGACAGAGTCTGAACACAGTTGAAGTGTTGGTTTACATGGACTATGTATTTACCGAGAACATTTAAGTAAACAATATTTTTTGTACCTTGTGTTATCCCGAAAAATCTGTGGACGTTTTGTGGAAGTATCTGTGGAAGGAGTATTGTATTATAGTCAATCTTTTCATGTTTAATTCTTTTTTGTTTTATTCTTGTTTAAAAGTAATTGGCAATCCTGTGACTCTGTTCATCCATGTTGGTAAACTAAAGAGAATAAGTTACGGTCTATTGACCCAGGATTCCATTCTTGTCCAGTAATAACATCGGCTGGGGTCATAACAAAAGGGAACCACAAAGCGGAGAGAAAACTGGGCTGGATAGGAGGGAATCGACAGAAACATGTAACGCGTGCCCTCAGGTAATGATAAAACACGAGGTAGCTTTTCACACAAGCTACAAAATCCATTTGTTTCCAGCACAGTGTATCAACAATCCTTTTTAGAATCATAGAATCCCTACAGTGCTGGAGGAGGCCATTAAGCCCATTTAGTCTGCACTGACCCTCTGAAAGAGCACCCTACCTAGGCCCAATCCCCCTGTCCTATCCCCGTAACCCCACCTAACCTTTGGACACTAAGGGGCAATTAAGCGTGGCCAATCCACCTAACCTGCACTTCTTTGCACTGTGGGAGGAAACCACAGCAAACATGGGGAGAACGTACATGTTCCACACAGACAGTGAACTAAGGCCGGAATCAAGTCCCGGTCCCTGGCAATGTGAGGCAGCAGTGCTAACCACTCTGCCACCATGCCGCCCTTCCCAAGGACAATCCAACAAAGCTGCCAAAGGAAAGAGTCACATTCCCATTATTTGAAATCTTCAAGACCAATCTCTAGATTATTTCAATTTGTAAGTATTTATAAATTATCAAGATTACCATCTCAGGAGGTAATGCCTGGTTTAGCCAGTGCTACCCATATAAATGTTGTCAGAATACAGATGTTAGTCTAAAAATGCTCACACAACCAAAGCAGAAGGAGAAACAGAATCAGAGGCAGGGCAAGGAGGCAGGTTCCGAGTCTCCATCAACTGGAACAAGAGTTGAACTTATGCTGTTGGTGTTGTTCTGAACCACATGCTAATGATCTGACCAACAGAGCTAACCATGGTATGGAAAAACTAAATCTGGAAAATTACTCCAAACTAAGACTTAAGAGTATAAAAAGAGGGCAGAAATTCAAACGAATATAAGGCGGGGAAGTTTGATTCAGTTGTCTCACTCTTGGAATAGGAACAAGAGAGCATTTTGGCAGCTTTCTTCACGACCGAGCAGCCCTCTTCAGGATCCACTCTGCTCACCCCGTATGTGGAAAGGGCTAGAAAAGGTGCCCGAAAAATAGTCTGCTCTGTCTCCAACCTGGCTGGAAAACCGCATCCGGCACCTCATCTACCTGTGGTCAGAAAATCAATGGTAAACTGAATTTTGGAACCTGGAATGCATGAACCTTCAAGGATAATGAGCAAAACAATTGATCGGAACGGAGAACTGTCCTTGTTACCGTGAACTCAGGCACGTCAACATTGATGTCACTGCCCTGCAGCTGAGAGAAGATGGCAGTGGTTACACTTCTTCTGGAGAGTAAAACCCGAGGATCCAGGAAGCATGGAATTGGTTTCGCCATCAAGAACAAACTTGTAAACAGACTCTCGGAGCTCCTAGTTGGCATGAATGAGCGCCTCATGAACCTCCGTCTAAACCTTTCCGAGAACCAGCAGGCAATGGTCGTGAGTGCGTATGGCCCAACCCTTGATGCCAATGAAGAGTCCAAAGAAGGCTTCTACTCCACCCTGAACCCCATACTCTCCAACATTCCTAAGGAAGATCAGATAAACCTCCTTGGGGACTTCAACACCAGCGTTGGAAAGGATTCCCAAATCTGGATAAGAACCATTGGAAACAAAGTAGTTGGGAATTGCAACTCCAATGGGATTCTCCTGCTCACCAAATGCACGGAACACCAGCTGGTCATCACCAACACACTGCTCCGCCAAAGAGACACGTTCAAGACTTGTTGGAGACTTCCACGATCAAAGCACTGGCACATGATCAACTTCATCATCATCCGATCCTCAGACCAAAAGGATGCCTTCAGCACCAAAGCGATGACCAATACCGATGACTGCTGGACAGACCACCAGTTCATCCACTCCTCTCGGTCCATCAAACTCCACCAGAAGCAGCAGAAGATGAAGAAACCGCTCAGAAAAAGAAATCAACGTGAGGCGGCTTCAAGAGCCAAGCATGCCAGACAACGTTCAACAATGTCTCCTCCAAAATCTCCAAAGTGTCCATTCTAATGGAGTGGAGGAAAACTTGTAAGAGCTGAAGACAGCCATCATCTGACGCTGTGAAGAAAGCATCGGTGACAAAACCAGGAAACACCAGACCTGGTTCAATGAGGATGACCACACCATTCAAGACCTCATTGGCAAGAAAAGGAAAACTCTTCACGCCTGTCAAAACGACTTCCAACCAGCAAGGCAAAGAGGAGAGCCATCAATTCGCCAAGGCGGAAGTACAAAGAACTAGAGAACTCAAGAACCAGTGATGGACAGAGAAAGCTAAGAAGCTGCAACACGCTGACAAGCACGACACCCAGGGCTTTGTCAGTGCCAGCAAGGCAACATATGGACCCAATATCCTAGGCCTCAAACCGCTGCAGAGTAAGGATGGAACCCTCTTGAGAGAAAACATCAGCCTTCGATGGAGAGAACACTTCAAAGAACACCTAAACAGTGACACAACCATAGATAAGGACATGTTTGAGGAACATCACAGATGATCTTTCACTCACTCCAAGCATGGGCGAAGTCAAAGCCGCCATTAAACACATGAAGAATGAAAAAACTGCTGGAGTGGACGGGATCCCAGCGGACATTTTCAAACTTGGAGAAGAAATCAGGTTCAGTCGGCAGTTAGGAAGGCAATGTTAGCATTCATGTCGAGCGGGCTAGAATACGAGAGCAGGGATGTACTTCTGCGGCTGTATAAGGCTCTGGTCGGACCCCATTTGGAGTATTGTGAACAGTTTTGGGTCCCATATCTAAGGAAGGACATGCTGGCCTTGGAGAGGATCCAGAGGAGGTTCACAAGAATGATCCCCAGAATGTAGGACTTGTCATATGAGGAGAGGTTGAGGACTCTAGGTCTGTACTTGATAGAGTTTAGAAGGATGAGGGGGGGGATTCTCAATGAAACTTACAGAATACTGAGAGACCTGGATAGAGTGAACGTGAACAGGATGTTTCCACCAGTAGGAGAAACTAGAACCCGAGTCACAGCCTCAGACAGAAGAGATGATCTTTTAAAACTGAGATGAGGAGGAATTTCTTCAGCCTGAGGGTGGAGAATCTGTGGAACTCATTACTGCAGAAGGCTGTGGAGGCCAAGTCACTGAGTGTCTTTAAAACAGAATTAGATAGGCTCTTGATTAATAAGGGAATCGTGATTATGGGGAGAAGGCTGGAGAATGGTGATGAGAAACATATCAACCATGATTGAATGGCGGAGTAGAATTGATGGGCCGAATGGCCTACTTCTGCTCCTATGTCTTATGGTCTTCATCTCCATCGGCTGAAATTCTGGGACAGGGAAGAAATTCCGTCCGACCTCAGGGATATTGTTCCCCCCGCCACCTTCAAGGAAGGAGACATAGTAGACTGGGAATTACCGAGGAATCTACCTACTTCCCATTGTCGAGAAGATCATTGCCCGAATCCTCATGAGCCACCTGCTCTCAGTCTCTGAAAGAATCTTTCCAGAAAGCCAGTGTGACTTCCAATCAAGTTGTGGAACAGCAGGCATGATTTTTTATAATAAATTTAGAGTACCCAATCTTTTTTCCAATTAAGGGGCAATTTAGCGTGGCCAATCCACCTATCCTTCACATCTTTGGGTTGTGGGGGTGAGACCCATGCAGACACGGGAAGAATGTGCAAACTCCACACAGACAGTGACCCAGGGCAGGGATCAAACCTGGGACCTCGGTGCCATGAGGCAGCAGTGCTAACCACTGTGCCACCATGCTGCCCTAATGGACATGATTTTCACTGCTTGGCAACTCCAAGAGAAATGGAGCAACATCAACCACTCTACATCGCGTTCCTCAACCTGACCAAGGCTTTTGACTCAGTCAATTGAGAAGCGCTGTAGAAGACTTGGTCAAAGGCCAGTTGTCCAGAGAAATTCATCAACATCCTCTGACTCCTCCGCGACAAGATGTCAGAGACAATTCTCACCGACAGAAATAAGACAAAAACCTTTGCAGTAAAGACTAGAGTCAAAGCAGGGATGTGTTATTGCCCCATCCTTTTCTCCATTTTTTCGCCACCATCCTACATCTTGTTAAGAGCAAGATTTCCAGTGGAGTGGACATCATGTATAGGATAGACGGAAAACCTTTCAACCTCAACCGGTTGAAATCCGAGAATAAAATCACACGGACATCACTTGTGGAACTTCAGTATACGGATTACATCATCATCTCCATTCTCTCAGAAGAGATTCTCCAAGCAATGCTCCAAGCTTCGCAGAAGCAAACCGAAGAATCGGTCTCAGCCTCAACCTCAAGAAGACTCAACTCGTTTACCAACCCATCCCAAGGCAAGATCTGATCTCTCCTTCCATCAAGATCAATGGAAAAATCCTACCAAACATGGAACATTTCTGATACCTGGGGAACCATCTCTCCTTTAAGGCTGACATCGATGTGGAGACGCAACATCATATCCAATCTGCGTGCACCCTTTCGGACGCCAAAGGACGAGAGTCTTTGATGACTGTGACATCCATGCTAACATCAAGATCCTTGTGTACTCCAATCTCTTCAATACGACTCAGAAACTTGGACTCTGTACAGACACCACCTCAAGGCCCTGGAAAGGTACCATCAACACTGTCTGAGATGAATTCTCCACATCAGCTGGGAAGATAGGCAAACTAACATTAGCGTCTTTGAAGGAGCCAAGAGCATCAGCATTGAGGCCATGATTATCTGAAAACACCTCTGCTGGGCCGGCCATGTGCTTAGGATGTCAGAGGACTGCCAAAGCAAATCTTCTTTGCCCAGCTCAAAGAAAACTTCCGAACAAGAGGACAAAGGAAGTGCTTCAAAGACACCCTGAAGGCTTACCTCAAGCAATGCAACATCGATGCTAACGCCTGGGAGACCCTTGCTCAGAAGAGACCTACTTGGTGGAACATCCTAATTGTAGGGCCACAATTCTTCAAGGACACGTGATGGCAAGAGGCCTGGAAAAGGAGCCTGAGAAAGGAATACCAATGGTCTAGAGTGCAAGGACTGATCCCACCTCTTGAAAACATCTGCCAAGTGTGGTGGAAGATGTGGCTCTAGAATCAGGCTCATTAGCCATGCAAGAACCCACAGAACCCATGACCAGTAACACAGAGTTTCTTATGTGGACAATCACACTCCTTAGCGAGTGATCGCTAAGAGAAAACCCACAGGGAAGTTTACCTTATTTTGGTGAAGGGATATTTTACATCTCCTTGAGAAAGCAGTTGGGCCATTAGTTTAGTCTCTCAACCATTCCACTCCCTTGAACAGAATCTCTGGATTAAACTCATTAACTACCACCAGGTCACAGGCTGATACCTAACAGAAAGTTAATATATTAATTGCATGATTGGTTTAACAATTAAAAAAAGGGTTGGAGTAATTAACAATTGACAGGACTCTAAATTGCTCCTACATAAAATACATCTTGCCACCTTTAGCTTAGCCTGTGCATGCTGCGTCTGAGGAATGGAGGGGTTTGTATATGCCCCCCTGAACGCGTATACTTATAACAACCCAAAAGTACGGCAGCAGAATTGGAATCGGAAAAGCTACCCACATGGCACTGTAGAGGCTGTTGACTATTTGGAAAACTACAAGAGAGCGCAGCTGAAAGCCATTCTGTCTCAAGTCAACCCCAATTTGACTCCGCGACTGAGGAAAGCAAATACCAAAGAGGTCGGGATCCAGGTTAACCCCAAAGTCGATGCTTCCGTGCAGTGCTCCCTGGGGCCCAGGACCCTCCCCCGCCAGAAGCGGCGAGCCGCCAACGAAGGAGCAGCGCTGAGGGCACGCTCGCCCTCCCCCGGCACGGCCGCGGGCGGTGAGCCTGGAGCTGGCGGAGCCGCTGCTGTGCGTTTCTCTCGCCCCATCGCCATCTACTCCCCTGCGTTTGACCGGCGCCTGGTGGAGAAGGACCAAGACCAAGGAAAACCCGAGGAAAAGAGTGCCCCGGAAAACTGGGAGAATGATTGTGCCCCACAGCAGGAGTCCAAAGGAGAAGCTCCGCTTCCTGAGGGAAACAATGTGGACACAGCAGAAATGAAGGAGGAAGACCGGGAACAAACTGAGCAGAAGGATAATGTAGGAATCAAGGGAGGCGAAGGGAACCAGAAGTTCAGATTTCAGGTAAAAAGCTTATCTTAGCCCAAGTGATTGCAATGTACAAAAGTAATTGTACCAAGGGCGAGGAACATCAATGAATGTATTCCCTTCTCAGTTACTAAACCATGGATCCAAGTATTGCCCTTGACCTTGGATTGAAGACAACTTCTTTTGAGCAGGTGGCAGTAGAGGCAACTAAGTGTGCAGAGGCAACATGATTTGAAGATGAATGCAAATTACTGCGGATGCTGGAATCTAAAACAAAAGCCGAAAATACCAGTTTGTTTCAATCTCAGTAGGTTTGATAGCACCTGTGGAGACCAAAGGGAGCTAGACTTGACACTGTCATCCAGACCCTCCACATTAACTCCTTTCTCATCGCAAAGATGCTGTCAGACCTGCTGAGATTAGAAGGAATTGGATTGTTATCTAAAACGAAAAAGGAAGGTGTGACGAGATGAAATACTCCAACAGGCCAGCTTGCCTCCTGTGCTGTAAACATTTTGTGGTTCTGATTATGTATTGGAGTCGAAGAGTTAATGAAATATAAGTGATTTATGGAAGAGACTTGTTATACACCTGTAACCCTGTTCTCTGTTTAAACCAACAATGAAACTTGTTTGCTTCCTTGGGTGATCTATTTGAATGTGTTAACCTGAACATGATGTGGTGTTTGTAGAATTAGTAGATGAGGTTCAACACTTGCTAGACTTAGTTGTTTTGATTGCCTGCAACTGTAGGCCAAAAATGCAACTTTAATGGGTATGAGATTTTGCCCTTAAAGTCAACTCATTTCTGAATTTTGCAAAACTTTCAGTTTCTGGAACAGAAGTATGGATATTATCACTGCAAAGACTGCAATATCAGATGGGAAAGTGCTTATGTCTGGTGTATTTCTGGAACCAACAAGGTAAACCTCAACATTGGAAGTTCTTGGGTGTGTTAAATATTTTGTTTGGCCTACATTTTTGTCTTGGGCAAGAGCTTAAGTTCCAAACTTCCTTTTGGGGATGCTTCTTGACTCCAAATTAGTAAGTTAACTCCAACTGTTTTTTCAGCATACTAAACATTGACTTGGAAAAACTTGCCAAGGTTTTTCATTTCAAGCAAGATTAATACATTTAAAATACCAATTCCTTTTTCTGCACCTATCCTGCACATCTTTGGGTTGTGGGGGCAACCAAAAGGAACAAATCCAAAGCAGTGATCACTGTTTTGGACAGAATCTGTCACTCGCCACTCAAGCTCTGCCAGTGTCTCCACTAAACTTCCTCAACCAATTGAAAAATGGAATGGGCCACATCAATTACTTTTGCCAGTCTTTTTGTGCAGAGCCTCCTGGAAGAAGTTTAGAAACATCTATAGATTCATTTTGTGATGTCAAAATTGAACAACAATAATCATCATGGTTGACATTATATGTAAATTTAGCACTGTTAGTCTTGTTGCCTCACGGTGCCGAAGTCCCAGGTTCGATCCCGGGTCACTGTCCGTGAGGAGTTTGCACAGTCTCTCAGTGTTTGCGTGGGTTTTGCTCCCACAACCCAAAGATGTGCAGGCTAGGTGGATTGGCCACGCTAAATTGCCCCTTAATCGGGAAAAAATGAATTGGTTACTCTAAATTTATTTTTTTTAAACTTCGAAACCAGGAAAATGAGCTTGTGCACATTAATTTTTCAGGTTTACTTCAAGCAATTTTGTCGCAAGTGTGATAAGGGGTACAATCCTTACCGAGTGGAAGCTATTCTGTGCCAGGTGAGCTCATTAATGTGGGCTATAATACAGCTGGAAGAAGCTCTAATTGAGGTGGTGGAAAATAGGATTAAATAAATATACCCTTTCGGTCCTTTATTGAGATTCTGATCGTACATATTCAGCTAAACTACACGTTGACTAGGTTAATAACTAAATTCGGCTGGTCATAATGTAATGCATACAGTTTGAATAGACTGAAGTAATATTGCTTTGGATAAAATGGTTGCCTGCTGTAAGGTATTTAAGCACATCCAAAAATATGGATCAACAAGTCCAAATTGAAATCCTGATTGTTTGAAGCAGTAGAAATTTTACCTAGGACCAGACAGAATGGCAAGTCTTGTTGATGAAGCTGCATTTAATAGCACTACCTTATTTCTATATTTAGACTTGCTTCAAAACCCGCTGCACTTGCATTCAGAAGAAGCGACACATTGACCCGAAGAGACCACACCGCCAGGAATTGTGTGGCCGTTGCCGAGGCAAGAGGTTATCCTGTGACAATACATATAGTTTCAAGTATATTGTCTGAATTATTTAGCCGTCTCTTGTAAGGTACTAAGGCTACTGACCTGGCCGTCTCTTGTAAGGTACTAAGGCTACTGACCTGGCATGGATAATGGATCTTTTGTATTCTGATGTAGCATAATTGTTTGTTTGACATATGAATTAAATTATTAAAGCACTTAACTTTATGTGTATGTTTGAGCATTAGATGGGCTTGTGGAGAAAGTACTGCTTTTTGTGATCTGAATGAATTGGGTACTTTACCATAGGGGGTTCTGTGACTTGGTTTATTATGCAGGGCAAGTAACCGATCCAGCAGTTATGCAGGGCAAGTAACAGATCCAGCAGTATGTTCATCAAGAGGAACATCCCCCAAGGCATGATCCTCCTATTCAACAGACTCTTTGGTTCAAATTAGATCACCACTCTTCCAACAATCCCCACATCAAGAAATCCATCTCGTGAAACTTTGAACCCCTGTAAAGAAACCAAAACTATAGAACTTCGATGCAGTCTCTCCAAAACCCTAATACCATTTGGCCGGCCTTCCCTTTACATGTTTAACTTGCATACAAAGACCCAGAAATTCCCCTGCCATCATATTTCATGCTTTCCACATAATATCTACGATTTTGCCCAATTACTAAACCTGCATATATATGCATCCTCTTTTCATTCTCCACAGTGCTTTAATTTTTCCCACTTTTTTTTATTGTTAGCAAACATAAATGTTGTCCCCCTCATCTAATTATTGATGGGTTATAAATAGTTGAAGCGACGGGACGTTTGCGAGCCTAGGGGCACTGGAGGAGAAGTTAGAGTTACCCCTGGGAAATGCCTTTTAGATATATGCAGGTGAGGGCTTTTGTGAGGTGACAGGTGAGGGAATTCCCATTGTTCCCGGCACAAGAAGTTCAAGATAGGGTGATCTTGAGTGTATGGGTCGGGGAGGGCAAGGTTTCGGAAATACACCAGGAGTTGAAAGAGGGGGAAGCGCTGGTAGAAGAGTTGAAGGGTAAATGGGAGGAGGAGCTGGGTGAGGAGATCGAGGAAGGTCTGTGGGCTGATGCCCTAGGTAGGGTTAATTCCTCCTCCTCTTGTGCCAGGCTCAGCCTGATACAATTTTAAGGTGGTCCACAGAGCGCACTTGACAGGGGTGAGGTTGAGTAGGTTCTTCGGGGTAGAGGACAGATGTGGAAGGTGCTCAGGGAGCCCGGCGAACCATGTCCATATGTTTTGGTCATGCCCGGCACTGGAGGGGTTCTGGAGAGGAGTGGTGGGAGCAATATCTCAGGTGGTGAAAGTCTGGGTCAAGCCAAGCTGGGGGCTAGCAATATTTGTAGTGGACGAACCGGGAGTGCAGGAGGCGAAAGAGGCCGGCATTCTGGCCTTTGCGTCCCTAGTAGCCCGGCGAAGGATCTTGCTAATGTGGAAGGAGGCTAAGCCCCCCAGCCTGGAGGCCTGGATAAATGATATGGCTGGGTTCATAAAGTTGGAGAGGATTACGTTTGCCTTGACAGGGTCTGCGCAGGGGTTCTACAGGCGGTGGCAACCGTTCCTAGACTATCTCGCGGAGCGTTGGAGGGAACTGCCTGGGAGGGTGGATGAGCAAGAGATAACATGGAGAGTTGGGGAAACTGGCACGTACGGGTGAGGGCCAGTGAATAAAGCTGTGTAAATATATCATTTTGCCATGTATATAGCTTGATCTGCGCGATTTCTCGGGGTTTTTTTTGTTACCGGGGCGGGGGGGGGGGGGGGGGTGCTATTGTTTGTAAGGGAGAAAAATTGTGTTGCGAAACTTTAATCAACTTTTTTTATTTTTAAAAAATATATTTAAGTCCAAATGCTACAACCCCTTCAATCTATGCTAATATTACCCTCTGTTCCATCCTTGGGCATTTTATTCTTTGGTAACATATGTGCAGAATTGTTTTAAAAGCTTATCTAATTGGCCATGATTGTACCACTATCCAGTGGAGGTTTATATCCTTCATAAATTAATTCCTTACATATTTACTGCAGTTAATCCATAATCATGCCTCCTAATAACTTCCCAATCCTTGCCCTCATTTCTACATGGTGGGCTTTGTTTCCCCTCAAATCACTAAATGATCACCCTTCCCATAGGATTATGAACCAACACTCGGGTGGCAATGGTTAGCACTGCTGCCTCAGTGCCATAAACTTAAGTGACTGTGAAGTTTGCATGTTCTCCCAGTGTCTGTGGGTTTCTTCTCCGTCCAAAGATGTGCAAGTTAGCTGGATTGGTGATGTTGTGTCCAAAGGTTAGATTAGGGTGCTCTTTTGGAGGATCAATGCAGACTCTATGGGCTGAATGGTCTCCTTCTGCTCTGTAGGATTCAGGATCCTTTGACTGCATAGTTAGCACTGCTGCCTCTTGGCACCAGGGACCCAGGTTCAATTCAGGACTCTGGTGACTGTGGAGTTTGCACATTTCCCCCACTGTCTGTGGGTTTCTTCCCACAGTCCAAAGATGTGGCAGTTATAATTGGCCATGATGATGAATTGCCCCTAGATGGGGTAGGAAGGATGCTCTTCGGAGGGTTGGTGCAGACGCAACAGGCCAAATGATGCCCTCTGCACTGTAGTGATCCTATGATTTTTAGGACTGAGTTTAGGAGGAACTTCTTCACCCAAAGAGATGTGAATCGATGGAATTCCTTGCCCAGTGAAGCAGTAGAGGCTCCTTCATTAAATGTTTTTAAGATAAAGATAGATAGTTTTGAGGGATTAAGGGTTATGGTGTTCGGGCCGGAAAGTAGAGCTGAGTCCACAAAAGATCAGCCATGATCTCATTGAATGGTGGAGCAGGCTCGAGGGGCCAGATGGCCTACTCCTGCTCCTAGTTCTTATGATGCATGATTATAGATCTTCTGTTCCCTAGTTGGGTCCTGGACACTTTGGTTGCTTTCTTCTTCAACAGTCCCACAATTACTGCATTACCTTTGTTCATAGTTCACATAACCTGATTAGTTGTCAGGGGGGCCTATAAGCTCCTCCCACTGGTGTTTTCTCCCCCTTTTTTTCCCATGTGTGCCAATTCTACATACTGACTAGGATCCTCTCCTACTTCTCCACCTTATCAGGGCTATGGTTGCCATATTTTCCAAGCCAAGTGCTGAAGTTAGTTTCCAAATGGTCACCCTGAAACCACATCTTGTTGTGGTTACTTGAGCAAGGAATTATCTACAGAGGCCTTTCAGTCCAAACCACTCTTATCTACACTTCCCAGTGCTTTGCCCTTAGCCTTGTAAATATGTAATTGCTCATCCAAGTACATTTAAGATTGAGCTTTCCTGTCTCAACTACCTTCAAGGTAGTGCATTCCACATTACCATCATTCTCCTCTAAACCTCCTGCCTTTCACCTTATTGACTGTTCAACCAAGGGGAACAGCTGCTTTCTATCCACCCTCTCCATGCTCTTCAATCTTGTACACCTCGATCAGCTCCCCTCACTCCACAGAAAACAACCCAAGCTTGTCTAGTCTCTCCTCATCTCGCCTCTCCTCATGGCTAAAATGCAACATCCTGATCTTCTCTGCACCTCCTTGTGCAATTGCATACTTCCTATAGTGAAGTGAACACCATACTCCAGCAGTAGAGCTGTTGTGAATTCTTTATGCACCTGCTTAGTATTGTCGGTAATGCCCTACTACCATTATTAAAAACCCTGCCAGAATGTTTATTCTCAATTGAGGGGCAATTTAAGCGTGGCCAATCCACCTACCCGCCATATCTTTTGTGGTGGGATGGGAGTGGTGACAGCCATGCGAACTCCACACTGACAGTGAGCTGGGATTGTACCTGGGTCCTCCATGCCATGAGGCAGCAGTGCTAACCCTTGTGCTGCCTATGCCAGAATGGTTGATTTTTAAATGCTGTACCCTCTTCTATAGCCTTGACTGTCTCTTCAGACTAAAACAACTTGAACTCTACCTCTTAACTTATTGCAAATGCGATCTGGGGAAGGGTTTTCTTCCCCTAGAAAGGGAGATGTGAGAATTCATGTCATCAACCAGTGTCCACTTTTCCAACATCATCCTACCACTGGGCCACTTTCTAGCAGGTGGAATGAGGCTTTTGGGACTATCCTCCTGCAAAGACTTAGTCCAGCAGGCCTATTGTGAGGCAAATTAATGGTCTCCTTGTGGCGGATGGTCAGTGTGCTGACCAGCACTCGGCAGTATGCTCATCAAGAGGAACATCCCCAAGGCATGATCCTCCTATTCAACAGACTCTATTTGGTTCAAATTAGATCACCCCTCATTCCATGAGGGAAGGCATGAGACAGTGGTCAGCTGTGGCTGCAGACTGCCTTGTGGAAGGGTTACCTCCGCCTTGGTGGCCTGGCTGTTAAAGACATTTGAAAATTGGAGAGGATGGTGCCCTCTCTCCCTTGCCTGACTGTGGGCTGTGAGCTTCATGGTGTGCAGCTTCACATCGAGTTTTTGCGCTTCATATTAAAACTTTGCAGAACAATAACACCAACAAAAGTATCACAAGGTACCGCTGTGTGACAGTAGTAATCCCAGTACTATTTCCTTACACTATTTACATTAGTGGTGTCATTTTTGTTTTATTGTGGTCCTGTCAACCCCCACTTCCTGAGTTTTCAAGGGAGGCTAGGATGGTCTACCTTTCTGCGAATGGCCTTCCTCCCACTTCCCCTCTGTTATACGTGAGCTCCCTTTCATCCTGCCGGTGCTCCCTGCCCCCCCCATCTCTAGGTGGTTGCAAGGTCTGCAAAGAGGTTTGTGAACTTCTTCCATGTGTCGCCTCAGGCCCCTTTATCATTAATTTTATTTTTTCCAGATTCAGGAACTCACCCATGTCTGAGGCCCTGGGTGATCTGCCTGGCAATCAGTAAGGCAAAGGCCCGGGCGTCCGCCCCCTTCCCTGTCCGGAGCTATGACATCCCGAAGATCACCACAGATGGACTCGGCTCTATGCTCCACACTGTTGGGTCTTTATACTTTTTGGCCATCAATGGCTTTCCCTGACTGCATGGAATTAATCATAGAATCCGTACAGGGCAGGAGGCCATTCACCCAATGCTCACTCATCTGCCCTATCCACTTAACCCCTTAATCTAACCTACACACTTTTGGACACCCAAGAGGCAATTTAGCATAGCCATTACACCTGCACATCTTTGTAATGTGGGAGGAAACGGAGCACCCCGAGGAAATCCACGAAGCAAATGGGCGGTGCCCCCCCCCCCCCCCCCCTGTGGGGTCAACCATACTCTCTGTGGACTTGGCCCTGTTTGCCCGGGCCTGCCCTTGTTAAAGGGCCATTCAACCTGGCTGTTGACTATTTCCTAATTTTTGTCATCTTCACGTGTTGTCTGCTGTAACCAGCGCTGTACCCTCTCCCTCGGCTTTACCCCTTTCTCTACTCCCCCACTTCGCTCTTTTTTACACAAATACTTTTTCCCTTCCCCTCTGCCAGGTGCTCCCTCCCTCCAAGGAAGCACACTGTGCATGGCTTCCTTCTTCGCTGTACTCTTGTACACCAACCTGCTCACTAGTGTCGTGGCTCTCGTAACAGTCAGATTCCTTTACTTAACCCCATCTATCTCTTATTTCTCCTCCCTCCGCCTTTCCCTCTTCTCGGCGTGCTTCTGCCTGTGGTCACCCCGCCCCTCAAACACTGCCGAAATGACCTGTGCGTGCGATCTACCTCTGGGGGCTTGGTGAAGCTCTCCTCGTCGACCAGCTACCTGAGCATCACTGCTACACCATCTGTGGGGTTTCTCCATCCGTTTCCTCCGGCAGCCGCACAATTCTCAGGTTTTGCTGATGCGATTGGTGCTCCTGGTCGTCGACTTTATCCTTCAATCCCTTCTGGGTTCTGACCAGGCTAGCTACCTCAGCCTCGAGTGCCGCAATCTGGTTACCTTGGTCCATGGCAGCTTTAGCAAGGTCCCGTGTCTTTGTTACTTGGTCACTAGCCTCCACTCCATATTGGCCATTGACTCCCTTAAGAGGGCCGTCGCAGCCTCCACTGCCACTTTGGCCATGAGGTCTTTTTTCATCTCCTCCCTATGACTTTGGAGCTCGTAGGTGATGAAGCACCTCAATCTGTCCATCAGCACCTGGCTCTGTGCTGGGAGCTCTGCAGGGGCATCCGTCACCAGTTCTGTGCCTCCACATGCGGTTCCCTGCTCCGAGGCTGAGGGTTCCCTCCCCTCGTCTTGACTGTTTTTTCAGTTGATTCTTTCCCATTCTGCTTGGCAGTGTGGTCGGTGGGGGGTTAGTTGGAGGGATTTTCTGTACTTTTGGTGCCCGTTTGTTGGGGTTAAAAGGTCTTCGTCGATTTTCGTAGCCGAGAGCCACCTTTCGTGCGACCGCTCAGGTCATGGCCACCACTGGAAGTGGCAGCTTCTAACGTCAGGTGTCCTTGATTGGATTGCTGGTTGATGTATTTCCCACCACTCATGTGACCCCCAATTCTGACCCATGGGCAGAATCTTGCCACAGGTAACTGAACAATTATTTAAAATTCTTTCACAGGATGTGGGTGTTGATGGCTAGGCCAGTCCCTGATGATGGCAAGCCACCTTGAACTGCTGCAGTCTGTGGTGTAGGTACACCCATAATGCTGTTAGAAAGTTGCAGGATTTTCTCGCAGAGATAGTGGAGGAACAGTACCATAGTTCCAAATCAGATTGATATGTGGCTTGGAAGGGAACCTGTAGGTGGTGGTATTCTCATGCATCTGCTGCCTTATCCTTTGAGGTGGTTGCGGTTGTAAGTTTGGAACTGGTGGCATGGTGGTTAGCACTGCTGCCTCAGAGCCAGGGACCCGTGTTCAATTCCAGTCATGGATGACCATCTGTGTGGAGTTTGCACGTTCTCACTGTGTCTGCATGGGTTTCCTCTGGGTGCTCCAGTTTCCTCCCACCGTCCAAAGATATGCAGGTTAGATGGATTGGCCATGCTAAATTGCCCCTTAATGTCGTAAAGATGTGCAGGTTGGGTTATGGGGTTACAGTGATAGAATCGGGGAGTGGGCCTCAGTAGGGTGCTCTTTCAGAGGGTTGGTGCAGACTTGGTGGGCCGAATGGCCTCCTTCTGCACTGTAGGAATTCTATGGAAGATGCTGTTGAAGCCTTGTTGAGTTCCTGCAGCGCATCTTTCAGATGGTACACTGTGCATTGTTGGTGGAAGGAGTGCCAATTTAAATGGGTTGCTTTGTCCTCTATGGTGTCAAGCTTCTTGCATATTTTTAGGGCTGCATTCATCCTGGCAAGTGTAGAGTATTCAATACACTCCTAATTTGAGCCTTGTAGATGGTGAGCTGGCTTTGGGGAGTCAGGAGGTGAGTTGCTCTTTTTGAATTCTCTGCTTCAATAGCCAGGGTATTTATATTGCTGGTCCAGTTCAGTTTCTGATCAATGGTAACCCCCAGGTTGTTAATGGGTGACTCAGTGATTGTAATGCCATTTGAATGTCAAGGGGAAATGGTTAGATTCTCTCCTGTTGGAGATGGGTCATTTCCTGGCACTTGTGTGGTACAAATGTTACTTGCCATTAACATCCGTGAATGTTGTCCAGTTCTTTGAGAAAGTAACATATGCTGTGGATAAAGGGGAACTGGTTTATGTATTGTACTTGAATTTCCAGAAGGTGTAGCAAGTGGTGTCCCACACAGATCAGTGCTGGCAGCTCAACTGGTTACAATTTATATAAATGACTTGGATGAAGGGATCTATGCGATGGTTGGCAAATTTGCTGATGACACAAAGATGGTTGGGAAAGTAAGATGTGAAGAGGACACGAGGAGGCTCCAATGGGATATAGATAGGTTAAGTGATTGGGCAAAGACCTGACAAATGGAGTATAATGTGGGAACATGTGAATTGACCATTTTGGCAGGAAGAATAACAGAAGTGTATTATCCAAATAGTGAGTGCAGAGCTCTTTTGAGATGAGATCTGGCTGTCTTGGTGTGCGAATTGCAAAAGGCTAGTATACAGGTAGTGAGGAAGAAAGTTACTGGAAGGTTATTATTTGATTGCAAGGGGATTTGAATACAAATGTATGGAGGCTATTCTTCAGTTATGCAGAGCACAAGTAAGACCGCATCTGGAGTATTGAGTACAGTATTGGTCACCTTACTTAAGGAAGGATGTATATTGGTCACCTTACTTAAGGAAGGATGTAAATGCACTACAAGTAATTCTGAGAAAGTTTACCAGACTAATACCTGGAATGGAAGGGTTGTCTTGAGGATAGGTTGGACAGGCTAGGCTTGTATTCACTGGAGTTTAGAAGAATAAGAGGCGACTTGATTGAAACCAAAGATCCTTAGGGGCCTTGACAGGGTGGATGTGGAGAGGATGTTTCCTCGTGTGGCAGAATCTAGAACTAGGGCGTCACTGTATTTAAATATAAGGGGTTGGTTTGAGAACATTTCTGAGGGTAGTGAGTCTAGTACTCTCTTCCTGATATGATGGTGGAAGTAGAGTCTTTGAATATTTTTTAAAGCAAAAAGGGGATAGATTCTTTGTAAGCAGATGGGTAATATCCGGAATGCAGATTTGAGGTTACTACCAGATCAACCACAATCTTAATAAATGGTGGAGCAGGCTTGAGAGGCTGAATGGCCTACTCCTGCACCTTGTTTGTATACTTGTATGGACTACTCCGTATCTGAGAAGTTGCAAATGGCGTTGGAAAAATCTTCCGTGAACATCCCACTTCTGACCTTGTGATGGAGGGAAGGTTGTTGGTGAAGCAGCTGAAAATGATTGTTGCAGAAGTTCCTCCGGATACTGTGCTGGACTAAGACGATGACCTCTAGACTCTGGTTATATACTTAATTAGAGGTGTCATTGCCCAGCTTATTTCGTAATTACTGAAACTTGAAGAATTATTTTCCATCTTTTGTGTCTGCTACCTAATTTGAAATGCAGTCCTTTAGCTGTGGTACATTGAAATCACAACCACTTAA
This sequence comes from Scyliorhinus torazame, assembly GCF_047496885.1. Classification (NCBI taxonomy): domain Eukaryota; kingdom Metazoa; phylum Chordata; class Chondrichthyes; order Carcharhiniformes; family Scyliorhinidae; genus Scyliorhinus; species Scyliorhinus torazame. The sequence goes on along the minus strand of NC_092721.1, from coordinate 157,569,014 downwards.
CAAAAAAATAACTCAAATGCACAAAGTTTAATATAGGCCAGTTTGGGAGAATTACATCCTAATTTTCTTCCAGTTACAGTTCCTAGAATCCTGTACCTTCAGATTTATATTCCACCCATTTGAATTCAGAAACTGAGTTTCAATAAAGGTATAATAGAAGCAGCCACATTTGTAACCTACCACACTTTTACTGGTGGTTTTGATGGTTTGATACACTAAGTGTAATAAGTGCAATGGAAAACATTAAATAAAAGCTCACTTTTCCACAAGGAATATCACTAAACATAGTTATGAGATATTGCAGTTGTACACACAGTCCATGAATTTACAGAACAAAACACTAACCTAAAATGCTTCACGGTAGCTGTAAAATTATTTACAAGGTAAATAAGTTATATGGATAATTCCAGAGATGCCATTAAATGTGAAGAGGTTTATACATGCAAAATTAATTTTTATAGCTTCTGAATGGGTTTCAAAAATGAGGAAGAATCTCTGCATAAGCAGACCCCCCTCCCTCCCCCACATTACAAATTCAGAGCTACGTGGCTGAATTTAGAAAGTTAAAGCATAGGTTGTTTTTCAAAAACATTTCAACAGAATTTATATTTTATATATGAATGTGCATGCTTGACAGATCAGCAGGCATTAACTAATTGGATGTGAAAATCTTAGCCTCACCTACAAAACTGTTAAAAGCATCACTTTCTATTTATAAATTAGTCCGTAATAGCTTCCATCTAGTAGAAAAGCAGCCAACACAAACATTTCTCATCTGAACTGTTCACTATATTTCAAATACAGTACAAATCCCATTGTATGGCCCATTAAAACACTGTAGACAATAACAAAGTGCCATTTTTCTAATAAAAATGTGCTTTATAGCAGCTCAGTGTGAACAGTACTGATATAATAACAATGCTCTTGTTCTAGGCATACAATAAAGTTTTTAGCATTTAAAAAAGATTGAAACACAGGCTTTCAGCTTGATAAAACTGCTTTCTTGTACATTACATACAGCTTCATGTTGCCTGCTATTGGGTCATTTATTAAGCCAGTGGTCACAAACCTCACTTTAGCGTACAATTTGCAACCATTCTGTGGCAATAGCATCAGTTGTTGACACCATAAAGTAAAATTACATATTTCTCAAAATAGTTCTTCAGGAAGAATAACTCTAATGTGTGATAACCTTTGGTATCTGTGAATTTGTATTTTGTAAGCTTATAGTTACTCAAAATGAGAGTAAATGTGTGCTTTGAAAATTAGTTATTTTTATATCTGATTTACTTTTACTTTTTTTGATCTTTTGATATTGCCGCATATTTTTATATCATTCCACTTAAGTTTACTGAAACTAAGTGTCACAAATGTGAGAACAGCCTGGCCAAGTTTTTCTAAGATTGAAAAGATACTGAAGGACATCAGACCAGCATTGCAGCATTTCCAGTCGCAAACAAAAGGGAGACAGAACACCCCTGTCAGAGACTAGTGCTGGTATCTGGAAAATAAGTACTGATGACACGATAACTCTGAGCCTTCTGAATCATATCCTGAATCTCTCCATTCAGCTCCATGAGCTTCGAACTGATTTCTGACAGATCGTGATTGGAGCCGAGCAGTGCAAATGTGCCTGTTTGTCCCAAAGTTTGGTGTCTGAAGTAAAGATTAAGTAGTGTCTGGACCTCGTCCTCCACATTACTGCCAAATATGTCATTGGGCCATATGGTCCTGTAACAATATTAAACAGAGTTAATGTATCAAATAATAAATCATAAATCATTTTTGCATTGATTCGCTTATTAATTACAGAATAGAACCAGTTATGAATTCAACTTCCCTTCACTCGCGTAACATTCCATTCAATTTTCCAGTTGGTTTATGTACGGGCACTAGAAGTGTCAGTCCATTTATCGTTAATTGTAAGAAAATTGGGTTCCATTGGGGTGTATAAAGAGTGCGCTTTTTGGAAGTAAATTTTGAAATTATTTGTGCTTTTTCTTTTGGCATTTCTTTTCCCTTTCATCCACAACAAAGTTTTGTACTAATATTTGAAGTTATATAGCTTCATGGTGTCTACTATTAAGTCATTTTATTCAGCTTACTTTACATATGTGCAATTTGAAACACAGGCTCCAAGTCAGGGTACAGCCTGGTGTTAAACTGGACTATCTGGGCAGCATGGTAGCATTGTGGTTAGCACAATTGCTTCACAGCTCCAGGGTCCTAGGTTTGATTCCTGGCTTGGGTCACTGTCTGTGCGGAATCTGCACGTTCGCCCTGTGTGTGCGTGGGTTTCCTTTGGGTGCTCCGGTTTCCTCCCACAGTCCAAAGATGTGCAGGTTAGGTGGATTGGCCAAGCTAAATTGCCCTTCGTGTCCAAAATTGCCCTTAATGTTGGGTGGGGTTACTGGGATAGGGTAGAAGTGTGGACCTTGGGTAGGATGCTCTTTCCAAGAGCTGGTGCAGACCCGATGGGCCGAATGGCCTCCTTCTGCACTGTAAATTCTCTGATCTGTGAGGACACGCAGTTTGTATACAATTCCAATTTGTGTCAGGCTCCCCCATCACTGAAGAGGCGATGTTTGTGGAGCCTCCTCCAGTGAGTTATTTAATTGTTCACCGTCATTCATAACTGGATACGGCAGGACTGCAGAGCTTCGATCTGATCCATTGATCGAGGAATTGCTTCGTTCTTAATCGCTTGCTGCTTAGGCTGTTAGGCATGAAAGTCATCCTGTGTTGTAGCATCACTAGTTTGACACCTCATTCTTAGGTATACTTGGTGCTGCTCTTGATATGGCCTTGTGCACTCTTAATAGAACCAGGGTTGATCCCCTAGCTTGCTGGTAAAGGTAGGACATTGGATATGCCGGGCATTAAGGTTACTGATTGTGGTTGAGTACAATTCTGCTGCTGCCAATGGCCCACAATGCCTTGTGCTTGCCAAGTCTTTGCTAGATCTTTCTGGAATCTATCCCATTTAGCATGGTGGTTATGCCACACAACATGATTAAGGGTATCCTCAATCTGAAGATGGGACTCTGTCTCCACAAGGACTGTGCGGTGGTCACTCCCACTGACACTGCCATGGACTGAAGCATCTGCAATGGACAGGTTGGTTAGGATGAGGTCAAGTATGTTTTTTCTTCTTCTTTCGTTCCCTGACCATCTGCTGCAGACCAAGTATAGCAACTATGTTCTATAGGACTTAGTCAGTTTGGTCAGTTATGGTGCTACCAAGCTACTCTTGATGAAGAACATTGAAGCCCCCCCACCCAGAGTACACTTTGTCCCCTTGCCACCCTCCATGCTTCCTCCAAGTGATGTTCAATGTGGCGGAGTACTGATTTATCAACTGAGGCGGTGGGGGGGGGATTACCTGGTAATCAGCAGTTTTCATTGCCCATGTTTGACTTCATGTCATGCGATTCATAGGGTCTGGAGTCAGTTTGAGGACTCCCAGGGCAACCCCATCCCATCTGTAAAACACAGTGTTACCACCATTCCTGGGCTGTCCTGCCGGTGGGACAGGACACATGTAAGGTATTCTGAGTATGATTTGTCAGACTGTTTCTTGACTAATCTATGAGACAGCTCTCCCACTTTTGGCACTGGCCCCCAGATGGTAGTAAGGAGGATTTTTGCAGGGTTGTCATTTGACATCAGGGCCTAGGTCGATGCTGGGTAATCCGTCTGGTTTCATTTCTTTTGCAGTTTGATATACCGGAGTGCCTTGCTAGGCCACTTCAGTGTACATTTAAGAGTCAACCACATTGCTGTGGATCTGGAGTCACATATAGACCAGACCAAGTAAGGACAGCAGATTTTGTTTCCTGAAGGACATTCGTGAACCAAAGAAGCCATCTGACACGAGTAACCAACTGCTTTTCCCTCACTTTGAGATGTTATGTGTGGACAACTGCCCAATGAACTTGTGGTCAAAGGTGCTTTTCTGAGCAAACATTTCAAAAAGGGTTGGGTGGTAGGTCACCGTCCAACTGAATGGAGCGTTTCATAGCAATTTTGCCAAATCCATCCTCCTCAATGCTGGGAATATAAGGCTGTGTTTTTCAAACCTTTTGTCCCAGGACCCATTTTTACCAACCGGCCATCCTTCGGGTCCCACACCGGCCATCCTTCACAACTCACGTCGCCTGAACCTCGTGACCCACCAATTTCACTTTCCTTTATGTGACAAGGGAGCCTGCTTAGTTCTCACAATCTCACTTGCTTTGTTATTCAATGTTACATTTCTGATAATGACTTCAGCTATTCTGTGGGATTCTCCGTTTCGGAGACTGTGTTGACACCAATGCAGAATTCGTGGACTTTCATGACAGAAAAAATGGCATCAGACCTGGACCGATTCCGCTACTATTAGGGGCTAACACCGGTGCCGCGTGGAACACAATTCGATTCTAATGAAAAACGGTGTGGGGTTCGCCGGATTGGTGATTGACACTCGGAAGACCGACAAACTGCAGCCGCATATATACATTACACGCCCCACACACTTATCGCAGCCAACAAGATGACACTGGTTGTGCTGGAGTGCGCTCATACATCTGATGGGTCGGCTGGGGCCAGAGGGCACCGGGGTGGTGCCCTAGGGGACACCTATACGACCTGTGGCACTAAGTTCACAGTGGGCTGTTAGTGGTGTGTGCAGCTGCATGGCTGCCTTGCCAGCTACGGCAATGGTGTTCTGTGCCCATCTACACCGGCCCAACAGCCCACCTCCTGGCTACCCCCATCTACTCCCCCTACCCTGGCAGAAGGCCTCCGGCCAGCGGCACAACTATCAGCACACTCTGGCGATGTTGGACACTTTCCCGACCCCCTCTCTCTCCCTCAGCAGCCGCCACGCCGGTTTCACGATTTTTAAAAGCACAAGTGAACCGCACCGCTGGGAACTCAGCCCATCGGAGGCGGAGAATCACGGAGGCCCCGGAGAATACCGGGTCGGGCCTTCTAAGGATATGCAAACGGTGTCTAATGTATGTGCATTCCGGAACGCATTGACACCGCTATTGAGGTGCTGGAGCTTTGCGATTTGGTGATAGCAGCAAGGAGAGTGGCCGTTTAACTGAAGCCGAGCTGGAGACCTTTCTGGACATATTGGAGGAAAGGCGCTTGACCCTGTACCCCGGCCCGGGAAGGAGGCTGCTAGCCTCCGCCGTTCATCGTGCCTGGGCGCAGGTGGTGAAGGCGGTGGGCGCAGGGGCAACGTAGTCCGGACCTGCCAGCAGTGCCGGAAGAAACTGCATGACCTCCTCAAGGTGGCCATGGTCAGAAGGCAGCCCTGTGCCCCTGGCACTAAACCCCGTCTCACATACCCATAACCCTACCCGCCCCCCTCCCACCAACTGGGAGGGGGGGGGGGGGGTGCCGAATCCCAACCCTGTACCACATGCCAGCGTTCATACCGGCCGACCCCCCCCCCCCCTCCCCAAAACCACCCACCACCATAAGAAGGCCACGCACAACCGCCGGGAGCAGGACAAGATAGGAGGGCGACTGCCAGAACTGCGGCCCCTCACCATGGCCGAGCAGAGGACCCTGGACAGCGAATTGGAGTTCGGCTGCAAGGCAGTGAGATCCTACTTAGTTGCAGTTGCACATGAGGCGTGTGCCAACCCCCTCACCCACATCATCCTCACTCCACCACAGGACCTGCTGGGTTTGAGGCAGGTCCATCAAGCATCCCCCTGCCCTCATATTTTCTCATCTATCACGTTAACTCTTTATTTTCCTCTGTCTCAAATACATGTCTGGCATCCCCTTAAATTAATATAAACGACACTATTTGCTTCCTGTGGTAGCAATTTTTACATCGTCATAACTCTTTTTGGTATTGAATTTAGCAAGACAGAGGGGCCGTTTCTGGACTGAATCCAGATTTTAGTGGAAAGTTTGTTTGATATCCAAGTACATTACTGATGTTTCTATTGGTCAATTGGATTCAATTGTAGTTTCCCTACTGTTAAGAACCCCGCTGATGTTAAATGCGAGGATATGCCAGAAGGGTAACTTAGAACACCGGTTCTGAATGGTGTATATTTTCAATTTGGTGTACTGTGAAAAAATGTATGTGAACCAGGGAGGAATAGTCCACTTGTGTGATCAATTAATAAAGATTATTTATTAACTTTTAAAAAATGACCAAGGACTATAAAACATTACAACACTAATTACGCTGGCTATGCACACACACAGTATTACATGAAGTTATCCCTTGGTTCCCAACTACCTATGTTTCTTGAACTCTGAGACACCCCCTTGTTCCCAAACAACATCCACCATTATATAACTTGGAGCTAAATCCAACTGATAATTACCATGCACAGGTTATTTGACCACACTTGGTAAAACCAGCTTCAGTTTCAGCGAAGGCAAAATCTTCTTGGTTCATGTTCTGGATCTTAACCGGCTGCCTGTTTAGCAATAACTAGTTATCGGGAGATTGTTTTTGCAACTGGGTTTGTTTGCGATGATAGCTGCTACTGTGTCTCTTTCTCCAGTTATTGTGTTATAGATACATAATTCTTTCCCTTTGATGTTACCCACCCTGTGGATCCTGCTTTTAGCATATACCTGTCAATTTCCTTGTCTCTCCTTTTTGAAGTTGCCTCTTCTATAACCCATTGTTTTCCCCAGTCACATAGGTAAACACTTGCTTTTTACACTGCTTTCCCCAGTCACATAGGTCAACACGATTGCTATTGCTTTTCGCACTGATATGATCATTTGCATATCAAATATCTTTTCAGAAAGCTGTCATTATCAATTCCCAGTTTTATTTTTTCCCAATTTAATTTTTTTATATTAATTTTCCACAACTCGTAATGCTCCTAAACCCTAAAACCCTATTTTAAAGAGCACATCCATAATGTGAGTGCATGTTATTCTGCCAAAGTCCTTCTCCTGGTTCAAGCTGATCAGACAGGTGTCCTTCTTCCTGTCCTGTGCATAGATGATTGCATCCCTGAGTAGAATGAGGCTATTAGAGATCTTCCTGTTGGGTACAGCACAAGTCTGGTCCATGTGATCACCAATTCTACAGCAGAATTAACCTGACTGGAAATGACCTTGGACAGTCGACGTTAAGCTGTGAAATGGCTGTCAGTTTCGGATTTCCTTCCTCTCCCCCTTTTGTTTGTAAATTTGGGTGATTGTGCTTTTCTCATGGATCCTGACATGTTGTTGGCGAGAAGCATACTCTCGCACTCTTCCAACAGATCTGGACTGATGCAGTCAAATAGCCAAATAAGGCTTGGCTGCTAAACTGTTGCTCCTGGGATTTTACTCATCTCAGAGGATCTGATGGCCTTTGTGAGCCCGTCCTGAATTAGTGATTTGTCCAGACTCTCCTGCTTACTGTTGTTTAAGACCTTTATAACAGAGGAGTGAGAGTTCTTGCTGTCTATGGCTTTTATGTCATACATCAGCATAAAAAGATTTGCTGATACGGAGTATATCAGGATGCAACTCGGCTATCTTGCTCCTTCTTGCTGCGATCATGGCGCTCTTTCCGTGTACCTTTTTTGCTGGCTCTTCACCTCCCTGACATCGAACCCCATCGACTTTAGAAAAGGTTTATTCTGCATTCTTTTCTGAAGTTGAGACATTTTCCTCTGTCTTTCTCACCTCTGAACATCTTTTTTTAAATTACCTTTTCAAAGTTACAAAGCCAGGGCTCAGAGTGTGGACAGGGACGAACCCCCAATCCAGCTCCTTGCCTGCTCCAAAAACCAATTCAAATTGAATCCAATTTATGGTCCCCACAAGAGAGGCATACCAGATCTTAGCCAAAAGGCCGAGCAGATACTACACTTGATCCTATCCAAAAGGCCGAGAAGCGATACCTCTGAACATCTGTGAGGATTAAGATCGCTTCCCACCTGTACATCAGGGACTTGGTGAGTTCTTCTGTTTTCTAGTGTTGACAGTTTCATGTTCCATTCAATGCTAGTAGGAGGCAGTGGTCGGGGAAGGCTGGGGCAGCATGGTGGCCTGGTGGTTGGTATTGCTGCCTCACAGCGGCAGACACCAGGGTTCAATTCGGCCTTGGGTGACCGGTGTGGAGTTTGCACTTTCTCCCTGTGTCTGCGTGGGTTTCCTCTGGGTGCTACGATTTCCTCCTACACTCCAAAGATGTACAGGTTAGGTGGATTGGCCATCCTAAATTGCCCCTTAGTGTCCAGGAATGTATATGTTAGGTGGGGTTATGGGGATAAGGCAGGGGAATGAGCCTAGGTAGGGTGCCCCTTCAGAGGATTGGTGCAGACTTAATGGGCCGAATGGCCTCCTTTTGCACTGTAAGAGTTCTATGAAGGATTGCTTGAAATTGGTGGATCTGATATGAGTGCAGGTCTATCTTGGAAGGGACGGACCTGTCTGGCTTTGCCCAGATGTACTTACGTGGCACTCTCATCTGTAGGGTTTCTGAAAACGTCATGCAGCTTGGTGTCCTTTGCCACTTCCATCAGGAATTTTGACGTAGTATTTAGTTTGCTGGCCCTTCCGGATTATCCAACCTCATTGATGATGCAGTTGAAGTCACTGCCCAGTGTGACTGGTTAAGACATTGCTAGCAGCAGTGGGAGCTGCTGGCCTATGGTCAGCTGCTTGTTCTTTAAAGCCGGGATGTACATGTTGATTAACTGGAGCAAAGTGTTTTTGTACACCACCACAGCCTACCATGTCTTTAACTTTGTTGATGGTGAAGTCACCTCCCAACAGTTGAATATTCAACAGCAATAATTCTCCTGACTAGATAAATGTCCTGTGGGACCATTGCCTATAGGTTCTGAGATGCAGTATTTTGAGTTATATATTAGTGAGGTACCCCAAGGTCGAAACATATCACAGTGGCCTCAACACTACACATGTTAATGGGAGACAATTTTGAACCCCATTTAAACTGTATAATTCAGCAATTCAATTGTCTGTGTTAGCCCCACCCCTTACAGTTAGCATATACCACAGGGCTGGTATTGCTAATGGGATTAGCAGTTAGTTGGTATAAATTTAGAATACCAATAGTATTTATCATAGCTTGTTTGTTTTAAGTTAAAAATTGCAGAGTATTGTTGATAGCCTACAATATTATTAATATAGTCTATCAATGCTAGGAACGTAATACTGTGTTTGCTGGAAGAAAAAAGTAATGTTAACAAGACAACAATGTATTTTTTCATTAAAATTCCCTTGTATCAAGTAAGCAAAGCAAGAGAAATAGAGTTATTATACAATATTAAAAGTATTTACAAATTATGAACAGTATATCAAGTCTAACCTGCAATCCCTGATTTGACGCAGGGCAGTTATAAGATCCCTGTTCTTCAGGCACTCTAGCATGGTTTGAACAGCAATTTCAGAGGAGGTTACTGTGAGGCCATGTGAACTGAATTCATCTTTGAGCGGTTCAACTGCTATTAAAGCTGAAGCTTCCTTCAGGTTATCCCTCAGGTCATTCAATTCTTTTGACATATTCAGTAGCTAGTAAACAAATATTAGTAAGACAACACACATCAGAGCAGCTTTTCATTTTAACCATTTCCCTACCAACATATGCTAGCTAGCATAATGATTATAATGTCTGCATCACTGAAATTTTTTTATTGTTAAGTTTAAGTTTATTTACCTCAAAGTTTCATGGTAATATTAGAATGTTGTGTTGAAATATGATGTTATGGAGTAGTAGATTTTAAACATGTTTTGGGGAATATGTTGATTAGTGTCAGTCAAAAAGGTAACCTTTACCTCTGGCACTGAATTGACAACATGGATCTGTCCAATTAGTTTGTAGTAGGACTGGAAGAGCAGCAGCAGCTGAAAGTGAAGCTTGTAGAGTCTTTGACACAACTCAAGTTGCTATAAAGGGTAAATAAATCAAACGCATTAAAAAAGGCATTCATAATACTGGTTATTTCTTCAGTTCTATGAAGACTTAGCCACTAACCAAAGTAACTAAATAACAAAATAGAGATTATGCCTAAAGATGATTAATGTTGCTAGACTAGACACAATTATATATTTATGCATAAGTTGTCCACTACTGCAGTGCAATGCTATCCATCACTCCTCCTAAGAATAGGAATTAAAGCATGTAAATTATTCAAATGAACTTTATTAGGATACAACGTTTCTAGAAAGTATATTGTTATTAACTAGGCAGGAAGATGATATTTGATACCTCTAATTTGAAAAAGATCAATTCTCCTTTAAATAAATTAAGTCCTTTGAACTCCTTTTCTTTCTGCCATATATTTCATTTTAAATAATTTAGTTCCCCTGAATATCTGATAGAGAATCAACCTGTTTTCTTAGTTTTCCGCTTAATAGGTGAAGTTAGGAGTTTTGAAGCTTCTTATAATTTTGAGAAATATTCATTATCTGTTCTGATCAACGAAGAGTTATAAGTCATTGCTTGTAATTACTGTTTATTAATGTTGAATACAAAGTTCCCAATTCTTTTTTTCCAAATTAAGGGGCAATTTAGCGTAGCCAATTCACCTACACTGCGCATCTTTTGGTTTGTGGGGTAAGACCCACACAGACACAGGGAGAATATGCAAACTCCACACGGTCAGTTACCCGGGGCCGGGATCAAACCATGAGGCAGCAGTGCTAACCATTGCACCACCGTGCCGCCCCTTCAGTGTTGTAATCTAATGTTTCATACAAGTGCATTTTGCTATTGAAAGCTTCAGCTAAATCAAATATACAAAGGTCACTATGTTTTAGAAGTCATTCACTGTATCAAACTTTCAATTTCAATACAATTAAGTATTCTGGGGGTACAAATAACCCCAAATTAAATGTTATTCAAAAATGTTTGAAATGTTAAATCAATTTTTGAATTTACATTTAAAACATAAGAAATTAATAATAATAATCGCTTATTGTCACAAGGAGGCTTCAATGAGGTTACTGTGTAAAGCCCCTAGAATAGATGGTGATCTGTCAGTGGCATTCTGTGTAGGACTTATTCCTCTTAAATAAATGTTGAATTTGTTTTATTAAAACTGTACAGCAAAACAAGTGCTTGGAAATGCAATGTAATGCATTATTTTATATTTTAGTCGCTTGGTAAGTGCTTCCTAACATCTCTCCTAACAGTCTAGCCCTAATTTTTAGACTATGCCCCGGTGTTTGAAACAAACCTGTTGGACTTTAACCTGGTGTTGTAAGACGTCTTACTGTACCCTCGTTTTAGAATCTTTATCAATAATAATAATAATCTTTATTGTCACAAGTAGGCTTACATTAACATTGCAATGAAGTTACTGTGAAAAGCCCCTAGTCGCCACATTCCGACACTGTCTTTCCCTGTTTAATATCTTGAATACTTCGATCAGATCATTCCTTTACCTTCTAAATTCTGGCAAAAACAGGCCTAATCTGTGTAATCTCGCCTCGTAGCGTAACCCCTGTAAGGCCAGGTATCATTTTTTAAAGTCTTTTTATTGGTTAGCATTTATAGTAACATTGTACAGTAATATAGAGACATCTATAGAGTGGGTATATATGTGTGTGTATATACAATAGCAAAGAAAGAAAAAATGAAATGTCACAACTATAGGAACATACACAGATATGTATACAAGGGTAGCGTGTGTACAGATACAGATACGGGAGATACGAGAGCCCTGGCTTCGGGTCTCCCATCGTCGGCTACCCCTCCGTGTTGGACTTACTTTGTATGTGTCACCTCCTGGTATTAAAACGCACCTGGGCTTGCGTTTTTTTTTGAAAATATTTTTATTGAGCTATTTACATTTTGTAACACAAATTCACAAAGCCAAACAAACAAACACATATAACAAGAAAAGAAGTTCCAACCGCCGACTGTAACAATATTGGTTTATGTACAGTGTGGTTCAGGCATTAATTTGCCAGCAAACCAGTGTCTTGCAGTTTTCCTCCCTTCTGCCTGTCTCCTTTGTTCCTCTTGGGTGCATTCGTTCTCTTCTTCCCTTCTTGTTAAGTGCGCTCTATGCACTACTTTCAGCTGCGTTAGGCTCAGCCCTGCACATGGAGTTCACCCAATGCAGTGCTTGTTCCAGGGTCCTCCCCCTATCTCTATGCCTAGCTCTTCCTCCCATTTCTCCCTTGCCTTATCCAGTGGTGACTGTACCTCCTCTAGTAGCCATTCGTACATGTCAGCGCAGTTACCATCCCTTAGTTCCCCCGCGGTTAGTTGTCTGCCCAGAAGGGAATGCTCTGGTAGCTGGGGGAAACATTGTTGTCTCCTTGCGAAGGAAGTTCTTTAATTGCATGTATCGCAACTCGTTCCCTTTTGGGAGCTGGAGCTTGTCTGTCAGTTCACCCAGGGTCGCCACTCTGCTGTCAATGTATAAGTTCTCTACCGTCAGTGTCCCTTCATCCTTTCTCCATCTTTTAAAGGAGGCATCTATTGTTGTTGGGGTAAATTCATGGTTCTTGCAGATGGGGGCCATGGTGGACATTGCTACCAGTCTGAAATGGTGCCCGAGTTGGTTCCACATACTCAGCATTGCCACCACCACTGAGTTTCTTGAGAACTTGGGTGGGGAATAGGAGTGGGGCCGTGGCCAGTGCCAAGTTAAGGAGCTCTCCTCCGTTCGTAGCCATTCCGTTCCTGGCACCTTGACTCAGCCCCGTACTCTCTCTGCAGTGGTTGCCCAGTGGTAGAACTGGAATTTCGGAAGGGCCAGCCCTCCCATGTTCCTCCTTCTTTCTAGCCCGTTTTTCAAGATGAACACGTCTGCTTCTCCCGGCGTTTTGAAATAATGCTCCATATTGCCGTACGTCACCCAGAGTCTTGCTGGGTACAGCATCCCAAACCGCATCTTGTTCTTGAATAAAACCGCCGTGGCCCCATTCAACTCTGCCCAGCGCTTGGCCAGGTTGGCCCCAATGTCCTAATATATGCGGATTGTACGCTCTTCCCATCTGCAGGACTGTGTGCTTCTTGCCCAGTTCAGGATTCCCTCCTTGTCTTGGAATTTGTGGAGCTTTGCAATAATTGTCCATGGTGGTCCTCCTATTTTGGGCCTCTGTCAGAGCGACCTCTGGGCACTGTCTACCTCTGAGGGCTTGGGGACGTTTTCTCCCCTGACCAGCTTTTCTAACATCTGCTTTCCATATTCTGTTCGGTTTCTATCCTCTCTGCTTTCATGTAGTCTGACAATCCTGAGGTTCTGGTGGCGAGACCGGTTTTCTGGTCTTCCACCTTCCCCATGGGTGCTCCCTGGACCGCCACCAACCATGTCACTTCTGCCTCAAGCAGGATGATCTGATCACTCTGGTCGGTGGCCACGTTTTCCAATTCCCGCACCATCACCTTCCGGGTCTCCAATCGCTGCTCGGTCCTCTCCAGCGCCTCCTCGAAGGGGGCCAAAGCGATTACTATTGCCGGATTCACGGCCACCATGAGGTCCTCCTGAATGGAGTCCCTATGTTTTAGGAGCTCTTATGCAAGGAGCTCCATCCACTACCCTGTCAGTGGGTGGGCTGGCTTTGCTCCTCGTGTCTGCGGTCTGGCTCTTCCTCTCCTGACTCAAAGCATCCTCTGTCTTTCCAGCTCATTGGCTGATTTGGGGCATTTCCTCAGGTGGTTGGTAGTTCAGGGTGAGGGTGTGGGGGGGGGGGGGGGGGTTTGTTGGTTTAGTGACCGATTTTCAAACCCAAGTTGAAGTTTCCAGGGAGAGCCCCTTTCATGTGACTATTCAGCCCATCGCCACCACTGGAAGTCCCCAGTTATCATTTTTGTAAACCTCCATTGCACTCCCTCCAAGGCCAATATATCCTTCCTAAGCTGTAGTGTCCAGAACTGCTCACAGTACTCCTAAGTGGGTTCTAACAAGGGTTTTGGACAGCTGCACCATAACCCCTGTGTCTTTAAGCCCTAATCCTCTAGGTTTAAAGGCCAGCGTTGCATTTGCCTTTTTGATTATTTTCTGCACTTTTTCATAGCATTTTAAATGTCTATGCACCTGAACCTCTCCCCCCACCGTCTCTTTGGCCACCCACTGTACCTGACCTCTTTCCATCTAGAAAGTACTCTGCTCTGTCTTTTTTTGGTCCAAAATGGATACCCTCACACTTGCTTACATTGAATTCCATCTGCCACAATTTTGCCCATTCACCTACTCTGTCAATATCTCCTTGCAATTGTATGCTGTCATCAAGGCTGTCTAAAATGCCACCGAACTTTGTATCATCAGCAAATTTGGATATGAATTTCTCTGCGATTATCCAAGTCATTAACAAATAATGTGAATAATTGAGCCCTCAACACAGATCCCTGTGGTATACCACTAGGCACCTCCTTCCAATTAGAGTAATCCCAATTCTATGTCGCCTGCCACTCAAACATAGAACATAGAACAATACAGCGCAGTACAGGCCCTTCGGCCCACGATGTTGCACCGAAACAAAAGCCATCTAACCTACACTATGCCATTATCATCCATATGTTTATCCAATAAACTTTTAAATGCCCTCAATGTTGGCGAGTTCACTACTGTAGCAGGTAGGGCATTCCACGGCCTCACTACTCTTTGCGTAAAGAACCTACCTCTGACCTCTGTCCTATATCTATTACCCCTCAGTTTAAAGTTATGTCCCCTCGTGCCAGCCATATCCATCCGCGGGAGAAGGCTCTCACTGTCCACCCTATCCAACCCCCTGATCATTTTGTATGCCTCTATTAAGTCTCCTCTTAACCTTCTTCTCTCCAACGAAAACAACCTCCAGTCCATCAGCCTTTCCTCATACGATTTTCCCTCCATACCAGGCAACATCCTGGTAAATCTCCTCTGCACCCGCTCCAAAGCCTCCACGTCCTTCCTATAATGCGGTGACCAGAACTGTACGCAATACTCCAAATGCGGCCGGACCAGAGTTCTGTACAGCTGCAACATGACCTCCCGACTCCGGAACTCAATCCCTCTACCAATAAAGGCCAACACTCCATAGGCCTTCTTCACAACCCTATCAACCTGGGTGGCAACTTTCAGGGATCTATGTACATGGACACCTAGATCCCTCTGCTCATCCACACTTTCAAGAACTTTACCATTAGCCAAATATTCCGCATTCCTGTTATTCCTTCCAAAGTGAATCACCTCACACTTCTCTACATTAAACTCCATTTGCCACCTCTCAGCCCAGCTCTGCAGCTTATCTATATCCCTCTGTAACCTGCTACATCCTTCCACACTATCGACAACACCACCGACTTTAGTATCGTCTGCAAATTTACTCACCCACCCTTCTGCGCCTTCCTCTAGGTCATTGATAAAAATGACAAACAGCAACGGCCCCAGAACAGATCCTTGTGGTACTCCACTTGTGACTGTACTCCATTCTGAACATTTCCCATCAACCACCACCCTCTGTCTTCTTTCAGCTAGCCAATTTCTGATCCACATCTCTCCGTATTTTTTGCAATAGCCTACCGTGGGGAACCTTATCAAACGCTTTGCTGAACAATTTCCTAACCATGTCAATAATTTGCCCTCAACTCCGTGGGCTTCCACCTTCGTTAACAGTCTCTTATGTGGGACATTACCAAATGCATTCTGGAAGTCCATGTAAATAACATCCATAAACATTCTCTTGTCCATAAGACCATAAGACATAGGAGCAGAATTAAGCCATTCGGTCCATCGAGTCCACGTTCTCCTGCCATCTCCCCATAACCCCCG
Source organism: Scyliorhinus torazame (assembly GCF_047496885.1). Classification (NCBI taxonomy): domain Eukaryota; kingdom Metazoa; phylum Chordata; class Chondrichthyes; order Carcharhiniformes; family Scyliorhinidae; genus Scyliorhinus; species Scyliorhinus torazame. The sequence continues at coordinate 157,553,313 of NC_092721.1, read as the reverse complement.
ATCCCCATATTAATCAAGAACCTAACTATCTCTGCCTTAAAGAAACTCAGTGATTTGGCCTCCACAGCCTTCTGCAGCAAAGAGTTCCACAGATTCACCACCCTCTGGCTGAAGAAATTCCTCCTCATCTCAGTTTTAAAGGATTGTCCCTTCAATCTGAGGCTGTGCCCTTGGGTTCGAGTTTTTCCAAAGAGTGGAAACATCCTCTCCACATCTACTCCATCTTGGCCTCTCAGTATCCTGTAAGTTTCAATAAGCTCCCCCCTCATCCTTCTAAACTCCAACGAGTACAGACCCAGAGTCTTCAACCGCTCCTCATATGACAAGTTCTTCATTCCAGGGATCATTCTTGTGAACCTGTCCTGGACCCTTTCCAAGGCCAGCACATCCTTCCTTTGATATGGGGCCCCAACCTATTCACAATACTCCAAATGGGGTCTGACCAGAGCCTTATACAGCAGTACATCCCTGCTCTTGTATTCTAGCCCTCTCGACATGAATGCTAACATTGTATTTGCCTTCCTAACTGCCGACTGAACCTGCACATTTACCTTAAGAGAATCTTGAACTAGAACTCCCAAGTCCCTTTGTGCTTCTGATTTCCTAAGCATTTCCACATTTAGAAAATAGTCTGTTCCTCCATTCTTCCCACCAAAGTGCATTACCTCACACTCTTCCACATTGTATTCCATCTGCCACCTCTTTGCCCACTTTTCTAGCCTGTCCAAGTCCTTCTGCAGCACCCCCTGCTTCCTATCTGTCCCTCTGCATATGTTTGTATCATCTGCAAACCTAGCAACAGTGCCCTCAGTTCCTTCTTTCAGATCATTTATATATATATATATAGTGAAAAGTTCTGGTCCCAACACTGATCCTTGAGGCACACCACTAGTCACCGGCTGCCATCCTGAAAAAGATCCCTTTATCCCCATTCCCTGCCCTCTGCCAGTCAGCCAATCCTCTATCCATGCCAGTATCTTACGCTTAACAACATGGGCTCTTAATTTATTTAACACCCTCCTATATGGCACCTTGTCAAAGGCCTTCCGGAATTCTAAATAGATCACGCCCACTGGTTCCCCCATGTCTAACTTCCTTGTTACCTCCTCAAAGAATTATTTAAAAAATTTTTTTTTAGAATACCCAATTATTTTCCAATTCAGGGGAAAATTAGCGTGGCCAATGTACCTACCCTGCACATCTTTTTGGGTTGTGGGGGTGGAACGTACGGGGAGAATGTGCAACCTCCAAATGGACAGTGACCCGGAGCCAGGATCGTACCCGGGTCCTCGGTGACATAAGGCAGTGCTAACCACTATGCCACCGTGGCGCCCTCTCCTCAAAGAATTCTAACAGATTTGACAGACATGACCTCCCCTTGATGAAGCCGTGTTGACTCAGTCGTATTTTACCATGCACTTCCAAGAACTCCACAATCTCATCTTTAATAATGGACTCTAAAATCTTGCCAATAATTTCCCGTCTTCTTACTCCCTCCCTTCTTAAACAGGGGTATTACATTAGACATTTTCCAGTCCTCTGGGACCCTCCCTACCTCCAATGATTCCTGAAAGATCACCACCAATGCTTCCACAATCTTCTCAGTTGTCTCCTTTAGAAACCTGGGGTGTAGTCCATCCGGTCCAGGTGATTGTCCACCTTCAGACCTTTCAGTTTCCCCAGAACCTTCTCCTTAAGCAGCACGGTAGCATTGTAGATAGCATAATTGCTTCACAGCTCCAGGGTCCCAAGTTCGATTCCGGCTTGGGTCACTGTCTGTGCGGAGTCTGCACATCCTCCCCGTGTGTGCGTGGGTTTCCTCCGGGTGCTCCGGTTTCCTCCCACAGTCCAAAGATGTGCAGGTTCGGTGGATTAGCCATGATAAATTGCCCTTAGTGTCCAAAATTGCCCTTAGTGTTGGGTGGGGTTACTGGGTTATGGGGGTGGGGTGGAGGTGTTGACCTTGGGTAGGGTGCTCTTTCCAAGAGCCGGTGTAGTCTCGATGGGCCAAATGGCCTCCTTCTGCACTGTAAATTCTATGTTAATCTATGTATGTTAATGATGGCCACTACACTCACCTCTGCCCCAATTCTCCTGGAGCTCTGGTATCCCATTGGTGTCTTCCACTGTGAAGACTGATGCAAAGTAACTATTCAGTTCCTCTGCCATTTCTTTTTTTCCTATTACTACTTCTCTAGCCTAATTTTCCAGCTATATATTGGAAAAAAAACTGCGATCTTAGAATCATAGAATCTACAGCACGGAGACAGGCCCTTCGGCCTAAACTGGTCCATGCCAACCAAAAGGCCTACCTAAGCTAAATAAAATCATCGTTGATCTGATTGTAATCTGAACTCCAGCAGCTCACCTACACCCCGATAATCATTCCTCTTCCTTTACATTACTAGCTAGTTTACACTCATATTTAATCTTCTTCCCGCTTTAATGCATTTTTTGTTGTCCTCTGCTCGCTTTTAAAGGCTTTCCAATCCTCTGGCTTCCCACTAATCCTCGCCACCCTGTATGCATTTTCTTTTGATTTTATGCTGTCCTTTACTTCCCTCATCAACCATGGATGCCTCGTCCTCCCCTTAGCATGTTTCCTCCTCTTTGGGATGAATTTCTGTTGTGCCTCCCTAATAACCCCCCAAAACCCCTGCCATTGTTGTCCCACCATCTTACCTCCCCTTCCAATCAACTCTGGCCAGCTCCTCTCTCATGTATTTATAGTTACCTTTATTCAATTGTAATACCGTTAAATCTGATTCCAGCTTCTCCCTCTCAAATTGCAGATTCTATCATATTGTGGTCACTGCCCCCCGAAGGGTTCCTTCACCTTAAGTTCCCTAATCAATTCTGCCTCATTACACATCACCATATCCAGAATTGCTTGTTCCCTGAGCTCTACCACAAGTTGATCCCAAAAAAACATCTCGTAGACATTCCACAATTTCCTTTTCTTGGGATCTGCTACCAACCTGATTTTCCCAGTCCACCAAGTCCTGCATGATGATTGTAATATTGCCTTTCTTATATACCATTTCTAATTCCTGATTTATTTTCCTTTTTTAAAAAAAAAATTTTTTATTAACGTTTTCACAAATATCAACAACAAAATGTAAAAGGAACCCAATAGAATTAAATATAAAACAAAACAAAACAACCCAGTGCCCCCCTCCCTCTATACATAAATAATATATTAACACCCGCCGAAACACATTGCAAACATAGCAAATATATACACCCCCTCAGATCCCCCAGTATGGACAAACAAAAATAAATAAAAATAAAATAGAACCCCTCCCCCTCTCCCCGGGTTGCTGCTGCTGCTGACCATTGTCTACCGTTCTGCCAGGAAGTCCAAGAACGGTTACCACCGCCTGAAGAACCCTTGCACCGATCCCCTTAAGGCAAATTTCACCCTCTCCAATTTAATAAGCCCTGCCATATCGTTGATCTAGGATTCCATGCTTGGGGGCCTTGCATCCTTCATCCTTGAAGAAGAATCCTTCACTGGGCTACCAGGGACACAAAGGCCAGAATACCGGCCTCTTCCGCCTCCTGCACTCCCGGCTCATCTGCAACCCCAAATATTGCGAGCCCCCAGCCCGGTTTGACCCTGGATCCTACCACCCTCGACACCGTCCTCGCTACGCCCTTCCAAAATTTTTCCAGCGCTGGGCATGCCCAGAACATATGGGTGTGGTTTGCTGGGCTCCCTGAGCACCTAACACACCTGTCCTCACCCCCCAAAAAACAGCTAATCCTTGTCCCGGTCATGTGTGCCCTGTGCAGCATCTTAAACTGTATGAGGCTGAGCCTCGGGCACGAAAAGGAAGAGTTCACCCTCCCTAGGGCATCTGCCCACGTCCCCTCCTCGATTTCCTCACCCAACTCCTCCTCCCACTTACCTTTCAGCACCTCCGCCGAGGCCTCCTCCTCCTCCTGCATCACCTGGTATGTTGCCGAGATCCGCCCCTCTCCAACCCACGCCCCCGAGAGCACCCTGTCCTGTACCGTGCTTGGCGGCAGCAGCGAGAATTCCACCACTTGCCGCCTGGCAAACGCCCTTACAGGTAGATATCTAAAGGCGTTTCCCGGGGGGAGCCCGAACCTCTCCTCCAGGTCATCCAGGCTTGCGAACTTTCCATCCACAAACAGGTCCCCCAACCTTCTTATCCCTGCCCTGTACCACCCCGAAAACCCTCCATCTATTCTCCCTGGGACAAACCGGTGGTTCCCCCGTATCGGGGTCCACACCGAGGCCCCCACTTCCCCCTGTGCCGCCTTCATTGCCCCCAGATTTTGAGGGCAGCCGCCACTCACCGGGCCCGTGGTATACCTCATTGGAGGGAGCAGCAGCGGCGCCGTTGCCAGCGCATCCAGACTCGTACCCTCGCAAGACGCCGTCTCCAGCCTCTTCCACGCCGCACCCTCCCCCTCCATCACCCACTTGCGCACCATCGCCGCATTGGAGACCCAGTAGTACCCACAGAGGTTGGGCAGCGCCAGCAACCCCCACCCCCCCCATCCCTACTCCGCTCCAGGAACACCCTTCTCACTCTCGGAGTCCCTCGCGCCCACACAAACCTCGTTATGCTCCTGTTGATCCGCCTAAAGAAGGCCTTTGGGATAAGAATGGGGAGGCACTGGAACAGGAACAAAAACCTTGGGAGCACCGTCATCTTGACTGACTGCACCCTACCCGCCAGGGAGAGCGGCAACGCGTACCACCTCTTAAACTCCTCCTCCATTTGCTCCACCAGCCTCGTGAAATTAAGTCGATGCAGGGCCCCCCAGCTCCTGGCCACCTGGACCCCCAAATACCTGAAGCTCCTCTCCGCCCTTTTTAGTGGGAGCTCGCCAATTCCCCTCTCATGGTCCCCTGGGTGAACCACAAACAACTCGCTCTTCCCCATGTTGAGCTTGTACCCGGAGAAATCCCCGAACTCCCTGACGATCCTCATTACCACCGGCATTCCTCCCACCGCGTCCGCCACATATAGCAGCAAGTCGTCCGCATAGAGTGACACCCTATGCTCCTCCCCACCCCGCACCAGCCCCCTCCAGTTCCTCGACTCCCTCAGTGCCATAGCCAGGGGTTCAATCGCCAGCACGAAGAGCAGGGGGGACAAGGGACACCCCTGCCTCGTCCCTTGATGCAACCGAAAGTACTCAGACCTCCTCTTGTTCGTGGCCACTCCTGATTTATTTTCTACCCTACATCCTGACTACTGCTGGGCACCTGTACATAACTCCCATCAGGGTCTTCTTTCCTTTGCGATTCCTCAACTCAACCCATACAGATTCTATGTCTTCTGATCCTATATTGCCTCTTGCTATCGATAGCACTACCTTAGTCACCTCTTCAAAAAATTCAATAAGATTAGTCAGGCAGGACCTTCCCTTTACAAATCCACGCTGGCTCTCCCTGATTGATGAAAACTTTGAGATGTTCAGTTACCCCATCCTTGTTTATAGATCCAGCAATTCCTCACCACAGATGTTAGGTTAACCAGTCTGTAATATCCTGGTTTCCCCCCCTTTTATCCTTCTTAAATGGTGGAATGACATGTGCAATTTTCCAATCCAGGCTACTCCTGAATCTAGGGAACTCTGAAAAATTGTAGTTCGGGCATCTACAATGTGCTCCCCTACTTTCTTCCCCTTGGATGGAAACCGTCAGGTCCTGCGGATTTGTCCCTCTTTAGTTCCATTAATTTCCTAGTTACTGATGCTGTACATATGTTAATTGTAGTAAGTCCCTCCTCTATCGACTATTATTTTTTCCCACTTCCAGCAAGTTATCCTCCTTTTCAACTTTAAATACTGAGGTAAAGTAATTGTTCAACACGTCTGCCATTTCCCCAATATCACTGACAATATTTCCATTTTCAACTTTTAGTGGGCCTACACAGCTCTTGACCACCTGCTTTCCCTTGACACGAGTATAACATTTCTTATTAATTTTGATGTCCCTTGCAAGTTTCCTTTCATGATCCATTTTAGTAGCTCAGCTGATGGGCGGCACGGTGGCGCTGTTGTTAGCACTGCTGCCTCACGGTGCAGCGGACCCAGGTTTGATCCCGGCCCCGGGTCACAGTCCCTGTGGAGTTTTTACATTCTCCCCATGTCTGCGTGGGTCTCACCCCCACAACACCAGGGGGTGGGATTCTCCCAGCCCTGCGCCGGGCCGGAGGATCCCTGGGAATGGGCCACGCCGCCCTGACGCCGGCACGCGATTCTCCGCCGGTCACAGGCCGCTCTACGCGGCTGGCCCGCCGATTCTCCAGCCTGGATGGGCCGAGCGGCCGTAGGAAAAGAGCAGAGTCCCGCCGGCACCATTCTAACCTGCTCTGGGCTGGCGGGACCTCAGCGTGTAAGGGTCGGGCGGCGGCCTGTGTGGGGGCCCTCCGATGTGGCCTGGCCCGCAATCAGGACCCACCGATCGGCGGGCCGGCCTCTATGGCTGGGGGCCTCCTTTCCTATGCGCCGGCCCCTGTAGCCTGTGCCATGTTGCGTCGGGGCTGGCATGTTGAAGGAGGCCACTGTGCATACACGTGTTGGTGCCGGCGCCACTGCGCATGTCCTCGTTGGCGCCGGCGCAACTGCGTATGCGCGGATCCCGTGGCGCACAGTTCGGGCGGCCTGTTCACTCCGCCGTAAAATGCGACGGCGTTTACGACTTAGTGAACACTCTGCCACGGGATTGGAGAATCCCGCCCAAGATGTGTCGGGTAGGTGGATTGACCACGCTAAATTGCCCCCAAATTGGACAAAAAAATAAAATTAGTAGCTCAGCTGCTTTGTGACCGTTTGCTGGTCTTTGTATTTTTGCAGGTTTGGAAAGTGCTGTTGAAAGGGCCTTGGTGGTTACTGTAGTGTATCTTGTGGATGGTACACACTGCAGTGACAGTGTGCAGTGAAGTGAGATGAATGTTTAAGGTGATGGATAGGGTGCAAATCAAGTGGGCAGATTTGTCCCGGGTGGTACCAAGTTTCTTGAGAATTGTTCGAATGGGCTGCATGGTAGCAATGGGCAGCACGGTAGCACAGTGGTGAGCAGTGTTGCTTCACAACACCAGGGTCCCAGGTTCGATTCCCGCTTGGGTCACTGTCTGTGTGGAGTCTGCACGTTCTCCCTGTGTCTGCGTGGGTTTCCTCCGGGTTCTCTGGTTTCCTCCCACAAGTCCCAAAAGACGTGCTATTAGGTGAATTGGACGTTCTGAATTCTCCCTCAGTGTACCTGAACAGGTGCCAGAGTGTGACGACTAGGGGATTTTCACAGTAACTTAATTGCAGTGTAAGCCTTAAGATTATTATTATTATTATGAATTGTACTAATCCAGAATAAGTAGGAAGTATTCCATGACATTCTTGACTTTATACCTTGTAGGTGTTGATCAAGTCTTTGGGGAGTCGGAAGCGGAGTTGCTCACTGCAGAATGCCTAGCTTCTGACCTAGTCTTGTAGCTGCAGTATTTATACTGCTGGTCCAGTTAAGTTTCTGATCAATGGCGATCCCAGGATGCTGGCAGTGTGGTATTCAGCAATGTTAATGCTGACAAATGTCTAATAGAGGTGGTTAGACTCTCATGTTGAGGATGGTTATTTCCTGGCACTTGTGCTGTGTGAATTTTACTTGCAAATATTTGGAATTACAGTGAGGTAAACTAAATATGTAAATAAGGTATTTACTCTGGGATTGACTGGTGCAGTGGATTAGCACATTTTTCTTTTATATCTGGGAATACAGTTTAAAATGCAAGATTGATAGTAAAATATCGATGTCCCAACTTTCCATAGCCCCACAATACAAACCAAAGTCTCAACTAGAAAAAATGTGGAAATGACTAGTACGGAGCAATGAAACGTGTCACACTTGTATCGAGTTTTGTAATGTTTTGGTGAGATTTTTAAAAAGTTGTGTTATTTTTAACTGTTTCTGATCTTTCAAAGACTTTTAATTACTTTTATGAGTTTGTATAAGCTTTAGGAAAATCTAAATAAACGTGGAGGTCTTGAGGTGAATTTAAGAAGTTAAAATGAAATAAATGGTAAGTACATTTTGTAGTGTTGTAAGTATAAACTAGTAAGATAAGTAACAATTTCTAAGCACTTTTGATTGCTTTTATGGATTGCATTGTACCCTCCCCCCGCTCTCAGGCAGGTTTGAAAACGGGATCAGGTCAAATCTAGCAGGCAGTTTTCCCACTACCTACCTGTCCTCACCACAATGTTACAAGTGGCAGAGGTGGCATCAGGCAGCCCACTCATCTATGGGCCAGTTCAGTTCCTTGATATGCATCAAGGGCATTCCAACTTAACGGGTCCCTGCTCCAATCAGACGGCACCCCCAAGGAGGTACTGAAATGCTTCTCTGGTCAGGAGGTTGGGACTTCCTATCCCTTAGAGGTCTGTTACTAGGACTTCCGGTAGCAGCTATGCTGAGCTAAGTCGCACGTTCGGCAGCTCCCGCCAGAAACGGACTTTTGGGCTCTTTTGAGGGGCCCCAGCGGCATTTGTTCGACGGTTCCCAGTGTGGGAAGGTGACAGTACGATTTCCCCGGCACTGTATGGATTGGACCAGGAGTGGAGCGGTGAAAAATGTAATTCTGGTGCAGCGAAAAGTGCGAGGGAGGAAGGCCAAGATGGCGGCGGGTGGAGGCCAGGCAGCGTGGGCGCAGTGGGCGCAAGAGCAGCAGGAGTTTCTCAAGCGCTGCGTCACGGAACTGAAAGCAGAGCTGCTGGAGCAGTGAAGGCTTCGATCGACAAGCTGGTCGAGACCCAGAAGGCCAAGGGCCGGCGATCCGGGAGGTGCGGCAGAAGGCCTCGGAGAATGAGGACGAGATATTGGGCCTGGCGGTGAAGGTGGAGGCGCACGAGGCGCTGCATAAGAAATGGCAGGAGAAGTTCGAGGACATGGAGAATCGGTGAATTCTGGGTCTCCCGGAGGGAGTGGAGTGGTCGGATGCTGGAGCATATGTGGTCACGATGCTGAACACGTTGATGGGCGCGGGTGCCTTCCCGAGGCCCCTGGATCTGGATGGGGCCCACCGACTCCTGGCGAGGAGGCCCAAGTCTAACGAGCCGCCACGGGCGGTATTGGTGCGGTTCCACCGCTTGGTGGACAGGGAGTGTGTCCTAAGATGGGCAAAAAAGGAGGGAGCAGCAGATGGGAGAAAGCAGAGGTCCGTATATACCAGGACTGGAGCGCGGAGGTGGCCAAGAAGAGGGCCGGGTACAATCGGGCTAAGGTGGTTCTGCATCGGAAGGGGGTGAAATTCGGGATGCTGTAGCCGGCGCGACTGTGGGTCACATTTAAGGACCGGCACCATTACTTTGAGAAGCCGGAGGAGGCGTGGACCTTTATTCAGGCCGAAATGTTGGACACGGACTGAGGGTCGGTTGTGAGGGGAGGTCGCGGGGGGGCTACTGTGGCTACTGTGCTTTGGGGAATGTTGGGGGATGTTCTATTCTGTTCTGTATTGTTTCCTTGGGTGCTGGGTGGGGTAGGGCAAATTGGTTCGAAGTGGGGCTTTTGAGAGAGTGTGGGCGTCGGTAGTTGGAAGGACGGGGCCCCGTTGGGGGGAGGGGAGATGGGAGGTGGGGGAGCTGGGATTAGGCTGCAAAAGGGGGATGCGGCAGAGAGGGCGGGGCCGGTCTGATGGAAAGCGTGGGCTTTTTCCCGTGCTAGCGAAGGAAGGGGGCAGGGCCGGGGGGGGGGGGGGGGGGGGGGTGATGGAGAGGAGTGCCCGCTGATGGACAGGAGGGGGGGGGGGGAAGGCTACCACACTGGGGGGTCGATGGAGTGGCGGGAGTGGCCGGGGTCAGCAGGAGTCAGCTGACTTACGGGACTGCTATGGGGGGAGCAACGCAGCTAGGGGGGGACCTAGCTGGGAGGGGGGAGGGGGGAACTGGGTTGCTGCTGCATTGGCCAAAGGTGAGCTGGAGCTCGGAGAGAGAGTCGGGGCGGGCACGTGGCTGGCCTAGAAAAGGGGATGGCTAATCGGCAGGGGGGTGGGGGGCGGGAAGCCCCCTGATCCGGCTGATAACTTGGAATGTGAGAGGCCTGAACGGGCCGGTCAAGAGGGCCCGTGTGTTCGCGCACCTGAAGGGACTGAAGGCAGATGTGGTTATGCTCCAGGAGACGCATTTGAGGGTGGCAGATCAGATCAGGCTGAGAAAGGGGTGGGTAGGGCAGGTTTTCCACTCGGGGTTGGACGCAAAGAATCGAGGGGTGGCGATTTTGGTGGGGAAGCGGGTGTCGTTTGAGGCACTGAACATCGTGGCAGACAATGGAGGTAGGTATGTGATGGTGAGTGGTAAGCTGCAGGGGGTGCGGGTGGTATTAGTGAATGTATATGCCCCGAATTGGGACGATGCCGGATTTATGCAGCGCATGTTGGGCCGGATTCCAGACCTGGAGGCAGGGTGCTTGATAATGGGGGGGGGGACTTCAACACGGTACTGGATCCAGCATTGGACCGCTCCAGGTCCAGGACGGGTAAGAGGCCGGCGGCAGCCAAGGTGCTGAGGGGGTTTATGGACCAGATGGGAGGAGTGGACCCATGGCGGTTTGTCAGGCCGGGGGCCAGGGAATTTTCTTTTTTTTCCCACGTCCATAAAGCCTACTCCCAGATAGACTTCTTCGTTATGAGCAGGGCACTAATTCCGAGGGTGGAGTATTCGGCCATAGCCATCTCAGACCATGCCCCGCATTGGGTGGAGCTGGAGTTGGGGGAGGAGAGGGACCAGCGCCCGCTGTGGCGCCTGGATGTCGGCTTGCTGGCGGATGAGGTGGTGAGCGGGCGGATCCGGGGGTGCATTGAAAGCTATCTAGAGGCTAACGATAATGGGGAGGTGCAGGTGGGGGTGGCCTGGGAGGCGCTGAAGGTGGTGATTAGGGGAGAGCTAATCTTCACTAGGGCCCACAAGGAGAAGGCGAGGAGAGAGAGGGAGAGATTGGAGGGGGAGATTTTAAGGGTGGATAGGAGGACTGCAGAGGTCCCCGAGGAGGGACTAATCAAGGAGCGACGAAGCCTCCAGGCCGAGTTCGACCTGTTGACCACCAAGAAGGCAGAGGTGCAGTGGAGGAAAGCGCAAAGTGCGGTGTATGAGTACGGGGAGAAGGCTAGCCGGATATTGGCACACCAGCTTCGGAAGCGGGAGGCAGCGAGGGCGATTGGGGGAGTTAGGGATAAAGGGGGGAACACGGTGCGGAGTGCGGTGGGAATAAGTGGGGTATTTAGAGACTTTTATGAGGGGCTGTATAGGTCTGAGCTCCCGACGGAGGAGGGGGGATGCGTCGATTTTTGGATTGACTGAGGTTCCCAAGGGTGGAGGAGGAGCAGGTGGCTGGGCTTGGGGCACCGGTAGCGCTGGAGGAGCTAACTAAGGGGCTGGGGAGTATGCAGGCGGGGAAGGCACTGGGACCAGATGGGTTCCCGGTGGAATTTTACCGGAGGCATATGGACCTGCTGGGCCCTATATTAGTGAGGACTTTCAATGAGGCGAGGGAGGGGGGGGGGCATCCCCGACGATGTCCAGGGCGCTGATCTTGAAGCGGGACAAGGACCCATTACAGTATGGGTCGTATAGGCCAATCTCTCTCCTCAACGTGGAAGCGAAGCTGTTAGCGAAGGTGTTGGCTACCAGAATTGAGGACTGTGTCTCGGGGGTGATTCACGAGGACCAGACGGGTTTTGTTAAGGGAAGGCAGCTGAATACCAATGGGCGGAGACTCCTTAACATAATCATGATGGTTACAGTGGAGGGGGAGGCGGAGATAGTGGCGGCGATGGACGCGGAGAAGGCCTTCGATAGGGTGGAGTGGGGGTACCTCTGGGAAGTGTTGAGGAGGTTTGGGTTCAGGGAGGGGTTCATTAGTTGGGTTAGGCTACTTTACGAAGCCCCGGTGGCGAGTGTGGCCACGAATCGGAGGAGGTCGGAATACTTTCGGCTGTACCGGGGTACGAGGCAGGGGTGCCCCCTATCCACCTTGCTATTTGCATTGGCAATTGAGCCTTTGGCTATGGCTCTGAGGGAGTCCAGGAACTGGAGGGGGCTGGTCCGGGGGGAAGGGGGGGGAGGAACACCGGGTTTCGTTGTATGCCGATGACCTGTTACTGTATGTGGCGGACCCAGTGGGGGGGATGCCGGAGGTGATGCGGATCCTCAGGGAGTTTGGGGACTTTTCCGGGTATAAGCTCAACGCGGGGAAGAGCGAGCTCTTCGTGGTACCCCCAGGGGACCAGGGAAGGGGGATAGACGAGCTTCCACTGAAGAGGGCGGGAAGGAGTTTTCGGTATCTGGGGATCCAGGTGGCCAGGAGCTGGGGGGCCCTACAAGCTCAACTTGACGAGGCTGGTGGAGCAGATGGAGGAGGAGTTTAAAAGGTGGGATATGCTGCCACTCTCCTTGGCGGGTAGGGTACAGTTGGTGAAGATGACGGTGCTCCCGATGTTCCTTTTTATATTCCAGTGCCTCTCCATCCTGATCCCAAAGGCCTTTTTTAAGGGGGTCAGTAGGAGCATCATGGGATTTGTGTGGGCAAATAAGACCCCGAGGGTGAGAAGGATGTTTCTGGAGCGGAGTAGGGACAGAGGATGGTTAGCGTTACCTAATCTGTGTGGGTATTACTGGGCTGCCAATGTGGCGATGATACGCAAGTGGGTAATGGAGGGGGAGGGGGCAGCGTGGAAGAGGCTGGAGATGTGTCCTGTGTGGGCACGAGTCTGGAAGCGCTGGTGACAGCACCGCTGCCGCCCCCGCCGACTAGGTACACCACGAGTCCGGTGGTGGCGGCGACTTTGAAAATTTGGGGGGAGTGGAGGCGCCACAGGGGTGAGGTAGAGGCTTCAGTTTGGTCCCCGATCCGGGAGAACCATCGGTTCGTCCTGGGGAGAATGGATGGAGGGTTTCTGAGCTGGCACAGGGCAGGAATTAGAAGGATGGGGGACCTGTTTTTAGATAGGACGTTTGTGAGCCTTGGGGCGCTGGAGGAAAAATTCGGGCTTCCCCCCCGGAAATGCCTTCAGGTACATGCAGGTAAGGCGTTTGTAAGATGGCAGGTGAGGGAGTTCCCGCTGCTTCCAGCTCTCGGGGGTGTGGGTTGGAGAGGGCAGGGTCTCGGCGATCTACCAGGAGATGCAGGAGGAAGAGACCTCGGTGGAGGAGCTAAAGGGCAAGTGGGAGGAGGAGCTTGGGGAGGAGATAGATGAGGGTCTGTGGGCTGATGCCCTGGGTAGGGTTAATTCTTCCTCCTCTTGCGCCAGGCTTAGCCTAATACAATTTAAGGTTCTTCACAGAGCGGATATGACAGGGGCGAGGCTGAACAGGTTCTTTGGGGTGGAAGACAGATGTGGGAGGTGCTCGGGGAGCCCAGCAATTCATACCCATATGTTCTGGGCATGCCAGTCGCTGGATGGGTTCTGGAGGCGTATTGCGAGGACGATGTCTAAGGTGGTGCACACCCAGGTTAAGCCGAGCTGGGGGTTAGCACTATTTGGGGTATCAGACGAGCCGGGAGTGCAGGAGGCGAAAGAGGCCGGTATTCTGGCCTTTCCGTCCCTGGTAGCCCGGCGGAGGATTCTGCTACAGTGGAAGGATGCGAGGCCCCCGAGCGTGGAAGCCTGGATCAGCGACATGGCAGGGTTCATTAAATTGGAGAATGTGACATTTGCCTTGAGAGGGTCTGTGCAAGGGTTCTTCAGGCGGTGGCACCCGTTCCTAGACTTTCTAGCGGGGTGTTAGGAGGTGGTCAGCAGCAGCAGCAATCCAAAGGGGGGGGGGGGGCTGTTTTCTACTGTGTTTATCATTGCTTAATGGGGGGGGTTGTATATTGGGGGAATTCGTGATGTAGTTGTAAGATGTTTATTTATGTGTTCTTTGTTTTTCTTTTTTCTGTAAGGGGGGGTTTCTTGAAAATATGTAAAAATTTGAATAAAAATATTTCTATAAAAAAAAAAAAAGGTCTGTTACTAGTCAGGTGGCTGTTTTAACTCTTTAGCCTGGGTGGACTTTCGTTGACTGGCACAGTTGGAAAAGGAGTGATGACAATGGACATCCGAGGGTGGGCCTGGAGGGTCGCGTGATACGGGCTGGGGACTGGCCCACAAAGGGATATGGTTGATTGGCATGGGAGGGGGAGCCCCCTGACTAGGCTGGTCACATGGAACATGAGGGGGCTGAATGGGCCGGTCAAACAGTCACATGTGTTTGCGCACCTGAGGAGCCTGAAGGTGGATGTGGCTCTTCTACAAGAGACGCATTTAAAGATTGGGGACCACACAAGGTTGAGGAAAGGTTGGGTAGAGTAGAATGTCCATTCAAGATTGGACATGAAGACGAGGGGGTGGTGGTGCTGGAGAATAAATGGGTGACGTTCGAGGTGGGGACATTGTGGCAGATTTGGAGGGGGAGGTTCCTGACAGTTAGTGGGAAGCTGGAGGGGATGCCGGTGATCCTGGTAAATGTTTATGCCCCAAATTAGGACGATGAGGATTTCATGAGGTGGGTGCTGGGGAAGGTCCATGACCTGGACTTGCACCAGTTGATCATGGGGGGGGGGGGGTGATTTTAACACGGTCATTGAGCCAAGCTTGGACCGGTCGAGCCTGAGGTCGGGGAAGGTGTCAGTGGACGCTGAGGGGGTTTATGGAGCGTATGAGGGGGTGGACCCATGGAGGTTTGAGAGGCCGAGGGCGAAGGAATTTTCTCCCATGCGCACAGGGTGTATTCCAGGATTGACTTTTTTGTGGTGGCCAAGGCATTGCTGGTGGGGATGGTTGACTCGGAGTATTTGGCGAGCATGGTCTTAGACCACACGGCGCACTAAGTGGATTTGCAAGTGGACTGGAGGGGGGTCCCAGCGTCCGCAGTGGTGGCTGGTTGTAGGGCTGTTGGCGGATGAGGAGTTGTGCGTGTGGGTGAGGGCTGCCATTCGGGGGGTACGTGGAGCTGAACGACACAGTGGAGGTCACGGCCGTCACGCTGTGGGAGGCACTCAAGACGGTGGTTCGCGGTGGGGGGGGGTGGTGTTATTTCGATTTGATTCGGGCACATAGGGAAGAGGAAAAATGGGCAGAGATGGCAAGGCTGGTGGAAGAGATTCTGAGGGTGGACAGGAGGCAGGATTTTTGAGAGAGAGGCAGCGGCTCCAGATAGAGTTTGGAGGCAGTACGGCAGTTGCGGAAGGCCAGGAGCACAGTATACGAGTATGGGGAGAAGGCAAGCAGGATGTTGGCCCACCAGCTTAGGAAGCAGGAGGCGGCGAGGGAGATTGGTAGAGTGAAGGAAGGTACAGGAAGGGTGGTGCTGGACCCGGTGTGGGTGAATGGGGTGTTTGAGGAATTTTACAGGAGGTGGTATGAGTCTGAGCTCACGGCTGGAGGGGGGCGGGGAGGGAATGCGCGGTTACTGGTTGGGTTGCAGTTTCCCAGGGTGGACAACGAGTTGGTGCAGGGACTGGGGGCCCCTATTGGGTTGAGGGAGGTATTGGAGAGTATGTGGGCGTGCAGGCAGGGAAGGGTTCGCGGTGGAATTTTGTAAAACTTTTGCGGGGACCTAGGACCGTTGCAGGTGAGGAATACAATTGAGGCTAGAGTGAGGGGATACTCCCTCCTACATTGTCGCAGGCATCCACCTCCCCGATATTGAAAAAGGATAAGGATCCAGATAAGGATAATCATTGTTGAATGTGGACGTTAAGTTATTGGCGAGGGTGTTGGCTTCACGAATTGTGGACTCTGTCCCGGGTGTGATAGGTGAGGACCAAACGGGGTTTGTGAAAGGGAGACAGTTGTCGGCAAATGTGAGGAGGCTGCTTAGCATGATTATGATGCCCCCAGAGGGGCAGAAAGTGGAGGTGGCAGTGGCGATGGACGGGGAGAAGGTTTTGGACTGAGTGGACTGGGAGTACCTGTGGGAGGTATTCGGGCACAGGTTTGTGCACTGGGTCCGGTTGCTTTATAGGGCGCCGGTCGCATGTGTGCGGATGAACTGGGTGAGCTCGGGTATTTCGGGCTGTACTGTGGGACAAGGCAGGGGTGCCCACCCTCCCCCTTGCTTTTGCCTTGGCTAAAGAGCCATTGGCAATGGCGTTTAGAGCATTGAGGGACTGGAGAGGGGTTGTGTATGTGTGTATGGGGGGGGGGGGGTTGTGTGTGTGGAGCACAGGGTTTTACTGTACACGGATGACCTGTTGTTATTTATTTCGGACCCATTGAGGGTCATTGGAAGAATTATGGGGATTTTGGTCGGATCTCCGGGTACAAGTTGAACATGGGAAAGTGTGAGGTGTTCCCGATTGAGACAAGAGGGCAGGAGAGGAGGTTAGGGGAGCTACCATTCAAGGTGGTGGGCTTTAGATACTTTGGCATTCAGGTGACGCGGGGTTGGGCGCAGCTACACAGTTAAATTTGACTTGGCTGGTAGAGCAGATGAAGGGGGATTTTAAGAGGTGTGACATGCTGCCGCTGTTGTTGGTGGGACGGGTGCAGACAGTGAAGACGATGGTGCTGCCAAGGTTCCTGTTCATATTTCAGAACTTCCCGATCTTTGTCCTGATGTCGTTCTTTAAGAATGCTGTGGAGATGCTGGCGTTGGACTGGGATGGGCACAGTAAGAACATAAGAACGAGGAGCAGGAGTAGGCCATCTGGCCCCTCGAGCCTGCTCCACCATTCAATGAGATCATGGCTGATCTTTTGTGGACAGCTCCACTTTCCGGCCCGAACAGCATAACCCTTAATCCTTTTATTCTTCAAAAAACTATCTATCTTTATCTTAAAAACATTTAATGAAGGAGCCTCTACTGCTTCGCTGGGCAAGGAATTCCATAGATTCACAACCCTTTGGGTGAAGAAGTTTCTCCTAAACTCAGTCCTAAATCTACTTCCCCTTATTTTGAGGCTATGCCCCCTAGTTCTGCTTTCACCCGCCAGTGGAAACAAACTGCCCGCATCTATCCTATCTATTCCCTTCATAATCTTATATGTTTCTATAAGATCCACCCTCATCCATCTAAATTCCAACGAGTACAGTCCCAGTCTACTCAACCTCTCCTCGTAATCCAACCCCTTCAGCTCTGGGATTAACCTAGTGAATCTCCTCTGCACACCCTCCAGTGCCAGTACGTCCTTTCTCAAGTAACGAGACCAAAACTGAACACAATACTCCAGGTGTGGCCTCACTAACACCTTATACAATTGCAGCAGAACCTCCCTAGTCTTAAACTCCATCCCTCTAGCAATGAAGCAATGAAGGACAAAATTCCATTTGCCTTCTTAATCACCTGTTGCACCTGTAAACCAACTTTTTGCGACTCATGCACTAGCACACCCAGGTCTCTCTGCACAGCAGCATGTTTTAATATTTTATCATTTAAATAGTAATCCCTTTTGCTGTTTTTCCTACCAAAATGGATAACCTCACATTTGTCAACATTGTATTCCATCTGCCAGACCCTAGCCCATTCACTTAGCCTATCCAAATACCTCTGCAGACTTCCAGTATCCTCTGCACTTTTTGCTTTACCACTTATCTTAGTGTCGGCTGCAAACTTGGACACAGAAGTCTTACAGCACCATGTTAAAGTCCAACAGGTTTATTTTGAATCATTATCTTTCGGAGCATAGCACCTTCATCAGGTGAGTAATTCTTTCAGAAGGTTATTGCGCTTATCTTGCGGTTTGTATGGGCATGGAAGACCCCATGGGTCAAAAGGGCTTTTATGAGCGGCAGCGGGGGAGGAGGGGCAATGGTTCATGTTGCCGAATATAATGAACTATTACTGGGTGGCAAACATCGCTATGGTCAGGAATTCGGTAGTGGAGGAGGGGTCAGTATGGGGCGGAAGGAGGCGGCTTTTTGGAGGGGTACGAGCTTAAGGGCAATACTAACGGCGCCTCTGCTGTTCTCGCCGGCCAGGTACTCAGTGAGCCCAGTGATGATGTCGGCCTTGAGGGTATGGGGGCAATGGAGGCAGCATTTGAGACTGGAGGATGCCTCGGTGTGGGCACCGATCTGTGATAATTATAGGTTTGCATCGGGGGGGCTGGATGTGAGGTTTCAAGGGTGGTGGCGGGCAGGGATTGAGTAGTTTGTAGTGGGCAGCTTTGCGAAGTTAGAGGACCTGGAGGAACAATATGAACAGCCCAGGGGGAATGGTTTCAGGTACTTCCAGGTCCGGGACTTCATGAGGAGAGTGGTGCTGTCTTTTCCCGGGTTGCCACCCTCAGGGCTGCAAGACAAGGTTTGGTCGAGGCTGGGTGTGGTGGTATGTATTAGGGGTCATGTGGGACTGTGAAGCCGTGATGCTATTGGCTGACAGATCCCGGGTCCTGGTTGGCTGCCGACTCCTGGCTCCGCCCTGAAGGCGGAGTATAAGAACCCGAGCTTCTCCCCGCCGCTTCATTCTGTTGCTGAGCTGCTGGGGACAGGAGTCAGGAGTCGGCAGCCAACCAGGACCCAGGATCTGTCAGCCAATAGCATCACGGCTTCACAGTCCCACATGACCCCACGCAGCTAGATGCGTACCCTCTCCCCTGCATATCCGACATGGTCAATCGGACTGCCCAGTATAAGGTCTTCTCCACCGTGGACCTCAAGTCCGCCTACCACCAGCTCCCCATCCGCCCAGGTGACCGCAAGTACACAGCCTTCGAGGCAGACGGGCGTCTATACCACTTCCTAAGGGTCCCATTTGGTGTCACAAACGGGGTCTCGGTCTTCCAACGGGAGATGGACCGAATGGTTGACCAGCACGGGTTGCAGGCCACGTTCCCGTATCTCGACAACGTAACCATCTGCGGCCACGATCAGCAGGACCACGACGCCAACCTCCAAAGGTTCCTCCAGACCGCTACCGCCCTGAACCTCACATACAACGAGGAAAAGTGCGTTTTTAGCACAAACCGGTTGGCCATCCTGGGATACGTAGTGCGCAATGGGATAATAGGCCCCGACCCCGAACGCATGCGCCCCCTTATGGAATTTCCCCTCCCCCACTGCTCCAAAGCCCTGAAACGTTGCCTGGGTTTCTTTTCATATTACGCCCAGTGGGTCCCCAGTATGCAGACAAGGCCCGCCCGCTAATACAGTCCACTACCTTCCCCCTGTCAACAGAGGCTCGCCAGGCCTTCAGCCGCATCAAAGCGGATATCGCAAAGGCCACGATGCGCGCCATCGACGAGTCCCTCCCCTTCCAGGTCAAGAGCGACGCATCCGACATAGCTCTGGCGGCCACCCTTAATCAAGCGGGCAGACCCGTGGCCTTTTTCTCCCGGACCCTCCACGCCTCAGAAATCCGCCACTCCTCAGTGGAAAAGGAAGCCCAAGCCATAGTGGAAGCTGTGCGACATTGGAGGCATTACCTGGCCGGCAGGAGATTCACTCTCCTCACCGACCAACGGTCGGTAGCCTTCATGTTCGATAATGCACAGCGGGGCAAAATTTAAAATGACAAGATCTTAAGGTGGAGGATCGAGCTCTCCACCTTCAACTATGAGATCTTGTACCGTCCCGGAAAGCTGAACGAGCCGTCCGATGCCCTATTCCGCGGCACATGTGCCAACGCACAAATAGACCGTCTCCACGAGGACCTCTGCCACCCGGGGGTCACTCGATTCTACCATTTCGTAAAGTCCCGCAACCTCCCCTACTCTGTGGAGGAGGTCCGTACAGTCACCAGGAACTGCCACATCTGCGCAGAGTGCAAACCGCACTTTTTCAGGCCGGATAGAGCGCACCTGATCAAGGCTTCCCGCCCCTTTGAACGCCTCAGTTTGGATTTCAAAGGGCCCCTCCCCTCCACTGACCGCAACGCATACTTCCTGAACGTGGTGGACGAGTACTCTCGTTTCCCCTTCGCCATCCCCTGCCCCGACATGACAGCGGCCACAGTCATTAAAGCCCTTGGCACCATATTCACACTGTTCGGTTGCCCCGCGTATATCCATAGCAACAGGGGGTCCTCCTTCATGAGTGACGAGCTGCGCCAGTTCCTGCTCAGCAAGGGCATAGCCTCGAGCAGGACGACCAGCTACAACCCCCGGGGGTACGGGCAAGTAGAGAGGGAGAACGGCACGGTCTGGAAGACCGTCCTACTGGCCCTACGGTCCAGGGATCTCCCAGTTTCCCGGTGGCAGGAGGTCCTCCCGGATGCTCTCCACTCCATCCGGTCGCTGCTGTGTACCACCACTAACCAAACACCTCATGAGAGCCTCCTTGTCTTCCCCAGGAAGTCCTCCTCCGGAACGTCGCTGCCGACCTGGCTGGCGGCCCCAGGATCCATCTTGCTCCGGAAACATGTGCGGGCGCACAAATCGGACCCGTTGGTCGAGAGGGTTCACCTTCTCCACGCGAACCCGCAGTACGCCGACGGCCGACAGGACATGGTCTCCCTGCGGGACCTGGCGCCCGCCGGCAACACACACCCCCCCCCCCCCCCCCCCCCCGACACCCATCATCCCCTCCCTGCCACCGGCGCACCCCGCGACCGCCCCCTTCCCGGGGGGATCGGTCCTCCTCCCGTGCCTGCCCAGGAGTAAAACAGGAACAAACACCGAAACGCTCCTGGAGACGACAACGCCTGAACAAGCACCTGCACCACCACCGGGGCTGAGGCGATTGACAAGGAAGACCAGACCGCCCGCTCGACTCGTGGAATCCGTGTGACAACAAGAATGTTGTTGTAACAAAAAAAAAAAGTAGTGTAAATAGTTTTCACAAACTTGTAGGGCTAAAACTGTAGTAACATGTCCGAAATTTTCCTTCCAGGGCCAGCCTTGTAAACCCCTACCACCATGCGAACCACCACCCCGCCGGGTTCCTTTTTAACAAGGGGTGAATGTGGTGGTATGTATTGGGGGTCATGTGGGACTGTGAAGCCGTGATGCTATTGGCTGACAGATCCCGGGTCCTGGTTGGCTGCCGACTCCTGGCTCCGCCCTGAAGGCGGAGTATAAGAACCCGAGCTTCTCCCCGCCGCTTCATTCTGTTGCTGAGCTGCTGGGGACAAGTCTCGCTTAATAAAGCCTGAATCGACTTCATCACTTCTCGTCTCTCTCGTAAGTCATTGTGCGCTACACTGGGTTAGGGGAAGGGAATGTGTCTGAGGTCTACAAGGAGCTAATCGATTGGGAAGGGGCCCCGGTGGGGGACATTAAGCAGAAGTGGGAGGAGGAGCTGCACGGGGGGAGGGGGAGGGGGGGGGGAAAGAGAGTGGAGGCCGGGGCGTGGGAGGAGACTCTGTGGAGGGTGAATGCATCCTCGTCATGTGCGAGGCTCAGTCTTATTCAATTTAAAGTAGTTCACAGGGCGTATAGGACGGTGGTGAGGATGGGTAGGTTCTTTGAGGGAGTAGAGGATAGGTGTGGGCAGTGCGTGGGGAGGCCTGCAAATCATGCCCACATGTTTTGGGCATGTCCGAAGCTGGAGGTGTTCCGGCTTGGGTGATGTACCGTCAATTACCACGAGATGAGAATGGTGAAACAATCGAGGCTTTATTGCACAAGATGTTGTGCCTCCTGCAGCAGGAACCAGAATGGGAGCAGCGCAGGAGAGCAGACACTTTTATACGGATTTACTGTGGTACCTGTAATACAGTGGCAGTACCGTAATACATGCAATGTGTTCCCAGTGGTGTTTACCACAATGGGTTTGCGAACGTAATGTCTGAGGTGTTGGGGGTGAAGGTGGCCCCGAGCCCAGAGGCAGCGATATTTGGGATTTAGGAAGACCCAGGAGTCTATGGGGTGAGAGAGACCAATGTTTTGGCCTTTGCCTTCCTGATAGCCCATACGGAGACGTATTTTGCTTGAGTGGAGGGACTCGGAGCTGCCGCAAGTGGGGGTGTTGGTGAGCGACCTGCCGGAGTTCCTGAGGCTGGAGAAGGTCAAGTCCATCCTGAGGGGGCCGGTTGATGGGTTCGCTCGGAGGTGGAAGCCCTTCATTGACTTCTTTAAGGAGGATTGTGGTGTCAGGAGAGGGGGGGTGGTTAAGGGGGTTAAAATGGAGAAGGCAGGACGGGAGGAGGGGATAAGGCGAGGGGCAGAGGGAGTGGGTGTTGGTTATTTATTACGTCTGCTTTCATTTATTGTGTTTCTTGGTTGTTTATGCAAATGCCTGAATAAAATATTTTTTTTAAAAATCCCTTCCAAATTAGGTCCTATACACGTGATACACAGGCATGATTATCTAGAGTAAATTTCTGGGCAAGTTCAGGGGCATCTAGCCCAAGTCTATAATGGCGGGGATTAGTGTCGAAGGCATCCACAGAGGGTTTCAGGCAATATATTTCTCTCCATTTGGAAGTTTGAAATTCCCAGGTAAGTTCTACAGACGTATGGGTAGCAGAACATCCTGTGAATCTTAATGTTCAATACTGGGGAACATCTGAACGTTTGCAAGAATGTGATTTCACAGGAAATTCTGCATCCCACAGGAACATGGAACTGGATAAAACAGATGCAATGAGGCCCAATATCCTGGGCCTCAAGGAACTCTGAAAATTATTTGACCCAACATTGCATCCGGTCATTTTTTTTCAGGCATTTGGGCAACCATCTGAAACAGGTGGTAGGCCCCTTTAATCTCCTAATGAGGCACTAAATAAGTTCATCTGAGCTGCTTGAGAAGAACAGATTTTGCTCGACTCCGCTTCCACTTAAACAATGTATTATCATTGAAGTAGATAGGGAAAGAATTCTGAGATTTTCTACTTCATAGCTATAAGGGTTCCTCAATCTAATTATTATCATACTAACTAAAATGGAGATTGTATAATTAAGTTTTGAAAATAAATCAAGCTGTGACAGTATTGGAAAATTTTTGAAGTAATTTAGATCAATCCTAAGTACAAAGAATGCCATTAGTACTTGAGATGTGTACATGTTAGTAAGCAAAATTTAACAATTTAATAGTTAGAAAATATTCAAGAATTGTAACTTACTGCAAGGGATTCCATTTGCTACACAGCAAGCATGTCACAGGAGCAAAAAGCCAAGAAAAGAGTATAGAAGATCATTGTAAAACATGCATTAAAGTGCACAGTTCCATACAAGGCATAACCATAGAAGTATTTATATTTGAAAGAAACAAGATAAAAACAACTGCCAATCTGAGTTTTTTTTCCATTCAGAATGATTTCAAATATATCTAACTGCATCAGCACATGCAATTTAGTTTGCATCAGACTTGATTGTCTGTTCTGAGATGTACAATAGGATAGTTATAATCAGATCTAGATTTTATGAAGGATTATTATAAGTATGTAGTTTATACAACAAAGCAACTATAGTTATATAGGGTTAGTGTTATAGTCCAGAAGTTACTATTGTATGAAAACTTAATATGCTCAACTATTTTACTGGAGAATTAATTCCAATTAACAGAAATTGCAAGGAGTGCACCTGTGATTTTCTGACATGTGCTGGCTTTAGCAAGGCTGAGGGGGTGGCCAGGACTTTGTAAAATCTACCTGATTATCCAAAGAATTTTGATCGGTATCAAGCAATTAGCTCATAATCTACCACTTAAATACAAAGAGGATGGGTATAACATATCAGGATTAACAGTGTATGTAATAAGGTGACCAATTCAAACTTGTTATGAGTTGTAACCAAATGCTGGGCTCATAAAAACTGAACTATACAGGTTCTCAAGTTTTTAAGTTGCAATATGGAGATTGTGATAAATTATAAATAACATCATGTTCAAACATAATTTATTAACATTACAAATGATTTGTTTTACCTTTTCCTCCAAGTCCCCCGGCTGGTTTGTAATCACTGTATCTCCCATAGTTCCAGGAAATGATGCTTTACAGTTTGCCAACCACTATTTTTGAAGAAAATACAAATAGTATTTTTATTAGTTTCAAAATAATACTTTCCTCTGTTAAATATGCATCTTTATAAAATGCATACTGGAGCTAATAGAGCAATGCAATAATATATAAAAAACAGACTGCAAGCATCCCTGTATTCTTGAGACTACGGGTAATGAATACTCATTTCTGAAATGGCAGAAAAAACACAATGACTTGCCCCAGGTCTTCCTTGTGTATTTCCTGAGGAAACCCATGCTTTAAACAGGTGTAGAGGAACCATTAAAATCTTTTGCAAATGGCATTGGAGTGATGTCATAATGGGCATAATTTAAAGAACATACGTGTTTAGTTTGTTTACAGGAACCACCTTTCCCCAAAATCACACCTCACAAAATAAAAGTTATGGAGTTCAATCTTCTAATTTGTGCCACTGCGGGATCCTAATCAAAGTAGCCCTTGTATACCTCTACAGGGCTGAGAAAGATCTGGGCCTAAGTTTTCAGGATGGTGAGCGTCCGTCATCCAGAGAATCGTCAGGGACACTGGCCCGCTATCATTTCATGCTCAAATGAGCGTTGATTGGCAGTAAACGGGACTTCTGCCTGCACAGAAGGAAATCTCCCCTCAGAGAGCTGTTGATCAATCAGACTATGGCCAGGCACTATCGTGCCTGAGGCTAAGTCCTAGGAAAAGCAGTGTTGGTAAGTATCAGGGGTTCCAGGGTGGGGACGATAGTGAATGCTTTGGGGGATTGCCAGAGGGGGCGATCTTGCTGTTGGGGGGGTAGGTCTGGGGAGGGAGGGCCAGAAGTTTCTGGTCCATGAAGGGAGGGTTCCCTAGTCTGAAGGGGCCTTCCGATTCCAGTTGAGGTGCTCCTGCCCAAGATCAAGGGTGAGAGCTTTTTCTGTTTCCCCAGAGATCAGCCTAAAGGTTGTGGTGGCACGTTTAAAAGCCCTTAAATGGCCTTTAAGTAGCTACTGAAGAGCCTTAATTGGTGCATGGACCCTCTTCCTGTCCGAGTAGTTGTTCGTCCACTATAAAATTGGGTTGAGACGGGCGGAATCCTGGAGGGACTCCTGTACATGCTATTTTAAACTCACGTCCTACTGCCTCAGAATCTGCCCAGGGTGGGGAGGGGGAGGAGTGTAAAATTCTGGCCCTGATTTTAGTGAGCCACTAAATTTGTGAAGGTAGAAATGAGTGTTTCTTTGGCCACTCTAGATCTCTGTCAGTTATATTTCTGGCATCTGCTCCTCCCCACCATTGTGATAGTGATAAAAGAGAGATATTTTCTGCTTTTAATGCTTGAAGTCACCAGCAAGCACAATTAATTCAGTTGCTGGTGTCCAATATAGGAAAATGCCTTGATTGGAATAAAAAAAGATTCCATATTGGTTATCCCGCGGACTTTGAGACCGGCAAACTAATGCTAAATGGACAACATGTGTGGGACTCCAAATCACACAATACTGTTATTGGTGACAAGAGACTTTCATCCATCACATGGATTCAAACCCAAGTCCTAGATGTGAAAAGACAATGTGATAACTAAACCACCTTAAAGTATGTGGTGTTGGGTGTTCTGACACACAGATGAGCCAACACAGTTGCATATGGTACAACACTTCTTTATTTAAACTCACTATTTACAACTTGGTCTTTGCACTCTGCACGTGGGGGGCTCCCTGCTTGTGGTGTTTCATCAGCTCTTTCTGTTCCCTTCTCCCCAGACCTACTGACCTCCAGGTGTCGTGCTCGTGCTTTTTATGTGGTTGGTGTTCTTGTCTGTGATTGGTTGTGGTGTTGTGTACTCTGATTTGCCTGTTAGTGTGTCCATCATGATGTGTGTGTTTGAATATCATGACATCCTCCCTTTTTACAAAGATATGTGCCTACGTGGTAATAAATATGATCGTGACGTGAGTGCATCTAAGAGTGTGTGTGTGTCGTGTGCAGCATGTGTCTATGACGGAACTATGTACATGGGGCGATGTCGAGTGCGTCACATGAATCCAGTTGTACCATAACATAACAGAAATGCGAACGAGAGAAGAAGAAAAAAAAAATTTGATCAGTTGCCCAGTCAGACGACATCTGGAACGATAAACAACAACAGGTTATCATGTAAAATTGTCCAACTTATTAAGCATATGAACTGTATTATAAGTCCATTCTAATGGGTTTGCGACGAATTCGGGTTGACCGCCTTAAGGGTGGATCAAGAACCACCGGCTGCTGTGCAGGCATGGCCATGGGTGGCGATGGAAAGGGCGTGATGTGCGGCAGCTCCACAAAGTCATCCTCGGAAGCCTGTTGAGGATCTGGCGTGTTGTGTGGCTGTGAGCGTGGAAGTCGGCGAAGGGCGCGCCGATTGCGGCGACGCACGGAACCATCCGGCATGCGAACCAGGAACGAGCGGGGAGCCACTTGTCGGAGGACTTCGGCCGGTGCTGACCAGCCACCATACGGTTGATGGACGCGTACTTTGTCTCCGGAGGACAGGGGGGGCAGGTCCGTCGCTCGTGTGTCGTACCGCCCTTTCTGGCGATCACGCTGCAGTTGCATGTTCCGAAGAACCGCCTCATGGTCTGTTGTCGGTGCCAGGACGGAAGGTACCGTCGTCCTGAGGGAGCGACCCATTAGTAGCTGCGCTGGCGAGAGGCCCGTGGATAACGGGGCCGATCGATAGGCCAGCAAGGCAAGGTTAAAGTCCGATCCGGCATCAGCCGCCTTGCACAGGAGCCGCTTTGCGATGTGGACACCCTTTTCAGCCTTCCCGTTCGATTGTGGATGCAGAGGGCTGGATGTCACATGAGTGAAACCATATGCTGCGGCAAAGGACGACCATTCACGGCTGGCAAAACAAGGTCCATTGTCTGACATGACAGTCCTTGGAATGCCATGGCGAGCAAACGTTTCCTTGCAGGCCCCAATGACTGCGGACGACGTCAGATCATGGAGAGGCATGACTTCCGGGTAGTTTGAGAAGTAGTCTATAATAACAATGTAATCTCTGCCGAGCGCGTGAAATAGGTCAACACCCACCTTCGCCCAGGGGGACGTCACCATCTCGTGTGGTAGAAGTGTTTCCGGAGGTTGCGCTGGCTGAAACCTCTGACAGGTTGTGCAGTTGAGCACCATGTTGGCTATGTCTTCATTAATACCCGGCCAATATACCGCCTCCCGGGCCCTTCGTCTGCATTTTTCGACGCCCAAGTGGCCTTCGTGTAGTTGACGAAGAATCATCTGGCGCACACTGTGTGGAATGACGATCCTATGCGATTTCATAAGGACCCCGTCTATATTGGTGAGATCATCTCGCACATTATAAAACTGGGGGCACTGCCCTTTTAGCCACCCTTCCGTCATGTGGCGCATCACTCGCTGCAGCAGAGGGTCAGTCGCCGTCTCTGCGCGTATGTGGGCCAGACTAGGATCATCAGCTGGCATATTTGCTGCTGTCAGAGTCACGTGTGCCTCAATTTGACGCACGAACCCCTCTGCATCTGGTGGTGTGCTCACTGCTCGGGAAAGAGTGTCCGCCACGATGAGTTCCTTCCCCGGAGTGTAGATCAGTTCAAAATCGTACCTCCTGAGTTTGAGTAAGATGCGCTGGAGGCGAGGAGTCATGTCGTTCAGGTCTTTGTTAATGATGTTGACCAGGGGGCGGTGGTCAGTTTCGACCGTGAATCGTGGCAGGCCATACACATAGTCGTGGAACTTGTCCAGTCCAGTTAACAAGCCCAGGCATTCTTTTTCGATTTGCGCGTAGCGCTGTTCGGTAGGGGTCATGGCTCGTGAGGCATACGCAACCGGGGCCCATGATGACGTGCTGTCTTTTTGGAGGAGTACCGCTCCAATACCAGATTGGCTGGCGTCTGTTGAGATCTTTGTAGGGCGAGTCGTGTCAAAGAAGGCCAGCACTGGTGCCGTGACCAGTTTGTGCTTGAGCTCCTCCCATTCCCGCTGATGCGACTGGTGCCAGTTGAATTCCGTCGATTTTTTTACGAGATGGCGCATGTTTGTTGTATGAGAAGCCAGGTTGGGAATGAACTTCCCAAGGAAGTTGACCATGCCGAGGAATCTTAAGACAGCCTTCTTGTCAGCCGGTCGTGGCATGGCTGTGATGGCGCTAACCTTGTCTGCATCGGGACGGACCCCGGACCTTGAGATGTGGTCCCCGAGGAATTTCAGCTCCGTCTGGCCGAAAGCACACTTCGCACGGTTGAGACGCAGGCCATTTTGCCGTATGCGGGTGAAGACACGTCGCAGACGATGCATGTGTTCCTGCGGAGTGGTGGACCAAATGATGATATCGTCCACATATACACGTACCCCTTCGATGCCTTCCATCATCTGTTCCATAATGCGGTGGAATACTTCAGATGCCGAAATGATGCCGA
The DNA here is from genome assembly GCF_047496885.1 of Scyliorhinus torazame. NCBI lineage: Eukaryota > Metazoa > Chordata > Chondrichthyes > Carcharhiniformes > Scyliorhinidae > Scyliorhinus > Scyliorhinus torazame. Next base: position 157,525,078 of record NC_092721.1, on the reverse strand, counting down.
ATGGCATCCGGTTGTAGCAGAATCTGCCAAAAGGGGTGTTGAATGTGCATAGTCTTCGGCTGGCCGGGTCCAGTTTGATCTGCCAGAATCCTTTGGACGCATCCAATTTAGTGAATATGTTGGCTCGCGCCATCTCGCTGGTGAGGTCTTCTCGTTTCGGGATGGGATAGTGTTCCCGCATGATGTTGTTGTTCAGATCTTTTGGATCTATACATATACGGAGCTCGCCAGAGGGCTTCTTTACACAGACCATGGAGCTGACCCATGGCGTGGGCTCCGTGACCTTGGATAGGACCCCTTGGTCCTGAAGAATCTGCAGTTGTGCCTTGAGGCGGTCTTTGAGAGGCGCAGGAACCCTGCGAGGTGCGTGAACGACAGGGATGGCGTCCGGTCTGAGTCGAATCTTGTACGTGTGTGGCAATGTCCCCATGCCTTCAAAAACCTCCTGGTTGTGAGCGAGGAGGGAATGGAGATTCGCGTGGAACTCAGCATCCGGGAAGTCGGATATCTCATCTGGAGAGAGAGACATGATGCGCTGTACCAGGTGAAGGACCTTACACGCTTGTGCGCCCAGTAACGAGTCCTTTGATGAGCCCACAACTTCGAAGGGGAGTGTGGCCGTGTACCTCTTGTGAGTCACCTGTAGCTGGCAAGATCCTATGGACGGGATAACGTTCCCGTTATAGTCAACCATCTTAAGCCGGGATGGTGTGATGGGTGGTTTGACCTTCATGGCCTGGACTGCAGAGTAAGCAATCAGGTTGGCGGATGCGCCGGTGTCCAGACGGAAGGCGACGCGCGATCGGTTGACCGTCAGGGTGGCACACCACTCATCGTCTGGATTGATGGCATTGACCTTGTTGACATCAATGACGGCAACTCGGAAGTCATCCTGGTCATCTGCATCACTTAATTGGAAGTCTTGATGCGTGGGCTGGACGGTCCTGACTCGTGTGCGAGGTTGTCGAGGATGCGCCGGATCCATGGGTTGAGCCGCACGACAGCGGGCTGCGTAGTGGCCTATCATGGCACATCTGTTGCACTGTCGGTATTTTGCAGGACATTGCCCTTTTAAGTGTAGACCTCCACAATTTCTGCACGTCATGACGTCACGGCGTTCGTTGCGCCACTGCGCATGCGCAGTGCGATCTTGCGGTGGGCGCGCCTGCGCAGTGCGTCCCTCGTTGTGGCCGTTATTTTTGGCGCGCACCTGCGCGGGAGACCGCGAAAAGCGCGGGAAGCGGCCGCTGTCGTCCGGGCCGTGGGGCGGGAAGAAATCGACGGCCTGGATGCGTTCAACGTCGTGGGCGGCCTGGCTTGCCGATTCGACGGCTGGGGACCCCCTCCGTGCCAACTCGGACGCCTGAAATCGGGCAAAACGGCAGGTAGCATTTTCATGGAGGACACAGGCTTCCACAGCAGACGCTAAGGTGAGGCTCTTTATTTTAAGAAGCTGCTGGCGTAGGCCACTAGAGGCAACGCCAAAAACAATCTGGTCCCTGATCATGGACTCTGTAGTGGTGCCGTAACCGCAGGACTGCGCTAGAATCCGGAGGTGCGTCAAAAAGGGTTGAAAAAGCTCCTCCTTACCTTGCAGGCGTTGCTGAAAGATGTATCTTTCAAAAGTTTCGTTTACTTCAGTTTGAAAGTGCTGGTCCAGTTTGAGGATGACCGTGTCATATTTGGCCTGGTTTTCGCCTTCTTCGAACACCAGTGAATTAAAGACATCGTTCGGGTGGGGGCCTGCGTAGAAGAGGAGCATTGCAATCTTCGAATCATCCGAGGCATTCTGTTTTTCGGTGGCACGGATGTACAGGTCAAATCGCTGCCTGTAGAGCTTCCAGTTGGTGCCTAGGTTCCCCGTGACTTGCATCGGCTGCGGTTTGCCGGTGTGGTCCATGTCCAGAATGGCAGGTTAGTAGGCAGGTATCGATCCACTCCTGTACCATGTGGTGTTGGGTGTTCTGACACACAGATGAGCCAACACAGTTGCATATGGTACAACACTTCTTTATTTAAACTCACTATTTACAACTTGGTCTTTGCACTCTGCACGTGGGGGGCTCCCTGCTTGTGGTGTTTCATCAGCTCTTTCTGTTCCCTTCTCCCCAGACCTACTGACCTCCAGGTGTCGTGCTCGTGCTTTTTATGTGGTTGGTGTTCTTGTCTGTGATTGGTTGTGGTGTTGTGTACTCTGATTTGCCTGTTAGTGTGTCCATCATGATGTGTGTGTTTGAATATCATGACAAAGTATAATTTATTTCCATATCATTTTTCATTCTGTATATCTGAAGCTTAAATTTGTTTGCAAAATCATAAATCTAGATTATTCTCCCCTTATTCTCAATTATCTGAAAGCAGTGAATCCTCTAGTGACAACTCAACCAAAAGACAATCTTTAATTAATACCAATAGGTTATTCAATTGTGGTGAACATTATATTCTTCTCCTGCCATATACTTACACAAAACCACATAGTCACTGACTCCGAGAGATGGTTCATGGATTGTGATTAGGACCAGAAACTAGTCAACTATTCCAAATCTTAGCTCAGGGATGGTGGTCTAGAAATTGGCTAAGACCAGTTTTCAGGCAAAGAACATTTAATTTCAGTGTGCTATAGAAGCTGCAGACTGAGTGAGGCTTCAGATCTAATTTTATTTATTTTGTGGAAAGCTGCCAATGACTGTAATGCTTCCAGAGGTAATTCATTACATTGCTTCCCTCGAATGTAAATGTATTTATACTATGCAAGGTTGGAATAAAGTTATTCAGACAGTAATGAGCTTCTGTAATGTGTTGGCAACTGGTATATGTGCTGACTCTCTGTGTGGCTTTAATAGGGAACTAGATGGTGAACTAGATAGGTATCGCAAATAAAATATGATTGAAACCATCGTCCACGTGCTCTTATCGATTAGCTTTGATCACCTATGGGGCTCAAAGGAATTTTCCAAAGTTTTGTTTTCTCTATATTGGCTGTGATTTCTTTTTTTTTGTTAATTTGCTTCACTTGGAAGATTGTGGAAGAGGGGTGGTACACGTCTATTCATGACATTTCAATAATCATTATTTGGGGCAGGTTTCTTGTACCAAAAGGTCTCTTTCTACGCATCACTTCTTTATGGTCATAATTTAAGCCAACTGCCTCATCAGGAACAGCTTTAGGTAAGTACTGGGAAGGTGAGGGAGGAAAACAGAAAACAGTCGTGAATGGGCCAGCAATGGAACTGGGGGAGCACTCATGCTGCAACTAGCTCCATATGGAGATAAGCGTGGAAATAAAATGTCTAATCTCCGAAAGGGCCCTCAAGAGCATTTTGCATCAAATGCAGGTAGGCTATTGCCATTTAGGGTGGCCACCGAGGATGGCTGCCTTTACCAATATAGCAGTGCACGTAAAGAAAGAGCAGAACAATTTAAACCCAGAAAATGTTTGCAGTGTGGTCAATTTCTCCCGAATTAAGTCCAAATGTAGAATCCCCAACTACCACATTTGCCAAAATTAGCTAGCTCAGCCCACAGCAGAGGTCAAATCCGAGTCTCTAGGTTATTACCACACTGCACATTGAACTGTCTGTATGCATTTTCGGTAACTAACTAGCTTATCTCTAAAATTATTAAAATTGAGTATGTTAACATAAAAAGATAGAACACATTCCAATTTTAGATGATCAACTTGCCTAGATCATGTATACCACAGATACAGGGCAAAATCCCCTTGGTTCAACAATTTGTAGAGTTTTGTGATTCTCTACCAGGTGAAACATTTTTGCATTAACAATACCAGTCATACTGTGGTCCCTCTGAGTGTGATTGCCAAGTTAATACCAAATCAGGTGTGCTTCTCTGTTGAAGATCCATTAGGGACCACATTGAAAAACACAAATGCTTTTTAAATTTAGGGTACCCAATTATTTGGCTCCAATTAAGGGTCAGTTTAGCGTGGCCAGGCCCTGGGTTGGTTGGTGGGGCCCATGTCACCCGCCACACTCTGTGTGGTGGAGGATTCGGGTCCGGAGGGCGACTGTCTGAAGGTTGTCAGCTGCCCAGTGTCGGGAGCGGAGGGTGCTCATGAGGCTATCTGCAGTGGGGTGCAGGGCTCACGCGTGCCTGACACTATGTCACCTCTCACCCCCTCTGGGGAACTCCTGGAATCTGGCACATCATAACTAAAGGTTCCTTTGTTTTTCTGCCACCGTAGATAGTTCAGGCAGTGTCCTATTGAGCCTCCGCCAACACCCCGATTCTGTCCCTCCCCACCTCCCTCCTTTCCCTTCTTTCCCCAGCATCTCCTTTCCTTTCCCTTCTGTTGATACAGAGGTGAGGGTATCCGTTCTCTCCAGCGCAAAGTTTAGTGCTTGTACCGTTTGTCTTCCCCCGTACGTTGGTACTGAGGGGCGGTACCCTGTTTCTCCAACACAAAATTAGTGTTTCTACCGTTTGGCCTTGTATATATTGTTTACTGTTTTAGTAAAAAGATATGGCCAATTCACCTACCCTGCACATCTTTGGGTTTGTGGGGGTGAGATCCACACAGACACGGGGAGCATGTGCAGCAAGGAGGCAGGAATTAGTGCCCATCTGTTTGAAATAACGAGATGTTAACCAATGTTATTTGGCAAAGGAGCAGAGGAGAAGAACGTAAAAAGAGAAAAGCACATTTATAATTAGTTAGAGATAATAAAAATGTCACAAGTTTTAAATTTGAGCAGGAAACAATAATGCAATATCAGAGTATTCTTTGCTACATTTTGAAAGCTGACTAACCAATTGTGCCGCCTCGCTCTTGTGGTTGTAGGTGTCCAAATATTCCTGCAGTTCTAAGACATTGAACTTGAGTCTTTCAAGAAGCCCACAAGAAATCAGCTGGAGGAGAAAGAGTTGCTATAAGTATATACTATTTTGAATATACATAAGTCTTAAGTATTAACTTTTTGCTGAAAGTATTTGAATCCTGTGAATTTACTGTTAAACTGACCCAGTTTTTCACCTGCTTAAATCAAATCAAATATAAACTTGCAGGTATCAGGATAAGACTTCCTGTTTGCCACACATGGGCACGGATGCCATGGTCAAAATATGGAAAACATGGGGCGCGCCGTTTCAGAGAATCGCCTGGGTTGCCAAATTTTCCCGTGACGCTGGTCCGACTCCCTCCCGCAATTCACGGAAGCGGCCAGATTGGCACAATCGCATTTTGGCGGCGCGGTTCAGTGAATCGCCCGAGACAGCCAAAATGGCGATTCACTGGTACCCCCGCGATTCTCAGTGCCGGATGGGCTGAGCGGCCTGCCCAAAACGGCGGGTTCATCCCGGCGCCGTCCACACCTGGTCGCTGCCGGCAGGAACAGCGTGGGAACACTGGGGGGGGGGGGGGGCGATCCTGCACCGGGGGGGGGGGGGGGGAGGGGGGGGGCTCAAATGGGGTCTGGCCCACGATCGGTGCCCACCGATCGTCGGGCCGGCCTCTCTGAAGGAGGACCTCCTTTCTTCCGCAGCTCCGCAAGATCCGGACATCTTCTTGCGGGGTGGACTCGGGGAGGATGGCAACCACGCATGCACGGGTTGCCGCCGGCCAACCCGCGCCTGCGCGGGTGACGGCAGGTTATGTGGCGCCGGCCGCGTCATGTATGCGGCGCCGCCTTTACGCGGCGCCAAGGCCTGGTGCGCGTAAATGATGCGGCGCCGCTCCTAGCCCATTTTCGGGCCCTGAATCGGTCGGGATAGGAGCTGTTTCATGCCGTCGTGAACCTCCCAGGGGATCGGAGGCCCTCAGCTGCATGCCCTTTGGGCAAGGTGGTGCCCTGGCACTGCTGGTGCCACCTTGGTACCCTGATAGTGCCAGCCTGGCACCTTGCTGGCAGAGGTACTGGTGGCAGGTGCTACGCACGCCAGCAGTACGTTCTGCGGCCCTTATCCTGCGCACTCTTGTGGGATCAACTGTGGGCGTCCCCCTTGGATGGGCTGTGTGGTTGTGGGAGGGGTGGTTCTGTGGTCTCCTCAGGGGGTGGCCTTGGCGGGGCACCCATATGGATGGTGGCGCTCTGCGTAACTCTGGGCCACATTGGTTGGTTAGTGGGGTGCATTGCAAGATGGCTGCCTTGCAGGCCACGGCAATAGCGGTCTGTGCCTTGACACCCAGGTCCCCACCCCACAGATCAACCCCTGGCCGCCCCCCGCTACTCTCTCCGGCCTTGGTGGTCGATCCCACCCTGGCCAACAGCAGGACTGGCAGCCCATGGCTGAGCCTTTGGGAACATATCTTACCTCTCCCTCATTAGCCAGGGATCCTGTTTCCCGATTTTAAATACCACAAGTGAACCTTGCAATGGCCTATCCTATGGACTGGCAACGGTGGCCACCAGCTCCCCCGAGTTTCACCGCTCTGATGAGGCCACGTCTCTCAGCTAGCAGCCAGAAAGCGGAGGCTGGAGCACCAGGGGAGACCGGGGTCCTCTTGGCGGAGGTGGAGCATCGCGGGAGACCAGGAGAATGCTGGGCCGTGCCTGTTAATGGTATGCCAACGGCATTTACTATATAATTTACTGCAGTAGAGTTAAACTGACCCAGTTTTCATCTGCTTTTCACAAGAGTGGTTTGAGTCTATATTTTCAACGTGCAGTGCCCACATTGGCATGCGGCGTGGAATGCATTCACGCTGCTGTCGAGGCACTCCCGGAGCATGGCATTCCGTATGGCGCCCGCCACCGCCCTCTGTTCGGCTGACATGCGATTCTCCGCCCAATTGTGCTTTGCGATTCCGGCATCTCTGGATGGAGAATCCTGCCCAAGGATTCGCAATGCTAAGTCATTGAATCCAGAGGATTGAATGACATGGAGCTTAATGCATCAAATCTGATAAACTTATAATCACTGGGACCCAAACTGGAAAGCCCCCAAAAAGGAGCAAAATTTGTAATGTATGATGAATCTGCATCCATTGATAACTTTGTGCTGCCTGCCCATTTGAATTATATCTGTGTTCAGCCAACACTAACTACATTGTTCATTGGCTGAATACATCAGCAGGGGTCAGTATCATGAGTGCCAAACACCACTTAAACATAGCCTACATTTGTTAAAGCTAGCACAACCTGTCTTTCCTCTCCGCATAAAACAGCGCTTTCATCCCAGAATGGTACAGACAATAGGGAGCTGCCAGGACGAGATGAAGCAGGGGCAGCCGGAGCTCAATCCAGCTGTCCCTCCTTCCCGAGGTGAACCCCAGGGCCCTATGGGCACCGACCGGGAGAAGAGCAGGCTGGGTGGAAACCCGGGCCTATCCTATGGACTGGCAACGGTGGCCACCAGCTCCCCCGAGTTTCACCGCTCTGATGAGGCCACGTCTCTCAGCTAGCACTCAGGAAAGCGGAGGCTGGAGCACCAGGGGAGGCCGGGGTCCTCCGGCCCCAGAGGAAGCCTGCCAGGGGCATCGAATGTCATGGGACATGGTAAGCAGTTGGCTGCCTCCAACTCTCATGTGCATCTTGGCGATACACCGAGACATAGCGGTAGAGCAAGGAAGGCCAAGCATGTCCAGGATCACTGAGGGAACTGGGGGGGCCGGCGGGGAGGGTGGGTGGGGGGTAAGGAGTGGAGTGTGCGTTGGTGGGTAGGGGACGTTGTGGGAGGTTTGGGGGATAGTAGAGTGGCACCATCGGGAGGCTGAGGCAGTGGTGTACACTTGTACATGGAACATTCGGTAGTTGGTAAGATTTGAGAGTCTATTATTAAGAATGAGATTGACAAGTGCATGGTAAAAGAGGACTGAGTCAGCACATATTAGTCAAGGGGAGGTCATGTCTGACAAATCTGTTAGAATTCTTTGAAGAGGTCACAAAGAAGTTAGACAAATGAGAACCAGTGGACGTGATCTATTTGGATTTCCAGAAGGCCTTTGACAAGGTGCCATGCATGAGGCTTCTAAATAAGATAAGAGCCCATGGTGTTCGGGGCAAGGTACTGGCATGGATGGAGGATTGGCTGACTAGAAGAAGGCAGAGAGTGGGGATAAAGGGGTCCTTTTCAGTGTGGCAGCCGGTGACTAGTGGTGTTCTGCAAGGGTCACTAATGGGACCGCCTCTATTCATGATGTACATTAATGGTCTGGAAGAAGGAACTGAGGGCATTTTTGCTAAGTTTGCAGATGATACAAAGATATACAGAGGGACAGGTTGTGTTGAGAGGAAGCAGGGAGGGTGCACAAGGACCTGGACAAACTAGGAGATTTGACAGAGGTGCCAGATGGAACCCATGTGGAAAAATGTGAGATTATGCACTTTGGTAGGAAGAATAGAGGCATAGACCATTTTCTAAAATGTAAAAGGCTTCGCAAATCAGAAACAGGAACCTAGGAGTCCTGGTTCCAGATTCTCTTAAGGTTAGCATGCAGGTTCAGATGGCAATTAAGAAGGAAAATGCAATGTTTGCATTCATAGAACATACAGTGCAGGATGAGGCCATTCGGCCCATCGCGTCTGCACAGACCCACTTAAGCCCTCACTTCCACCCTATCCCCGTAACCCAATAACCCCTCCTAACCTTTTTGCTCACTAAGGGCAATTTATCATGGCCAATCCATCTAACCATGTTGAGAGGGCTAGAACACAAGAGCAGGGACGTACTGTTGAGCCTGTATAAGACTCTGGTCAGACCCCATGGAATATTGAGAGCATTTTGGGCCCTGTATTTAAGGAAGGATGTGCTGGCCTTGCAGAAGAGGTTTACAAGAATGGTCCCCGGAATGAAAAAGTGTCATATGAAGAGCGGTTGAGGACTCTGGGTCTGTACTCGATGGAGTTTTGAAGGATGAGTGGGAATCTCACTGAAACTTACAGAATACTGCGAGGCCTAGATAGAACGAATGTGAAGTGGATGTTTCCACTAATAGGAGAAACTAGAACCCTAGGGCATAGCCTCAAACTGAAGGGACGATTGTTTAAAACAGAGATGAGGAGGAATTTCTTCAGCCAGAGGGTAGTGAATCTGTGGAACTCACTGCCGCAAAAGGCTTTGGAAGCAGAGATAGATAGGTTCTTGATTAATAAGGGGATCAGCAGTTATGGGGAGAAGGCAGGAGAATGGGAATGAGAAAATGCCATGACTGAATGGCAGAGCAGACTCGAAGGGCCAAATTGTCTAATTTTGCTCTTATGCCTTATGGTCTTATGTGCCCGGGGCTTGAGCCCATCCCCTGGGTGATTGAAGGTTGGCCGCTGCATCTGTGGTGCTGCCTCCCGCAGTGTTCAAGCACAGTGTCTATGCATCAAGGTGTGATTGGGATGCCCCACATGCTACATGGCCCGCCCACCCATGGAGATCCACCTCGGATGTGTGAATTGCGCACTTAACCACGACTGCCAATTCCCTATTAGCAATAGCCTTCAGCCGCAAGGCCAGAGGCCTCCCCGGTCAGTGGGAGTTATGCGTGGTCAGAGGGGCAGGGGCTAGGGTTGCACCCAGTGCGGGAACACCCGGTCCAGGGGTTGAGGGTGGACCCGTGCACGTCCAACTCTCCCCCAGAGCCCCCCAGCCCCGATACCCCCTCCCTGAGCACAGACAGTATGCCCAGTGCCCCCAGGTTCAATGACTGTGAGCGAAGATGGCTGTTCACATCCTCGGCTCCCCGCAGCAGCCAATCTGCAGGTTCATGTTTTTCAAAAGGAGTGCTAATCGACGCCAGCGTGACCACTTGCTGGATGTGGGGTGGTTTCCATTAATTGTACGGATATAGGGCTTCAGTGATGATAATTGGTTTCTTGTCATGCTACGGCAGGATCCTGATTCCGCCTGTGGGAGTGGGCCGGTTGCATTGCAAACTGTTTGGTGCCTGGTGCGGTTCTCGTTTTCTGCATCTCCCGCTATTCACTACCCTCCTTTTGCTCAAGCGAGAGCGCAATGAGGCCGGAGAATTGCACCCATAAGATTCTCAATGAGCCCCTTTATGGAATATTGGATGGCAAACTGAGGCTTGTGGTCAGTACGTGCCTGTTCCTGCCTGGCAGCAGTCAGAAAATTAAATGTTCCTCCAGCAGCTTGTGACATCTTAAGCAAGTAGTTTGTGCTGAAACAAAAAGAAAAAATGCTAGACAATCTCAGCAGGTCTGACAGCATTTGTGGAGAGAGAAGGGAGCTACCATTTAGAATCTGGCTGATTCTTTGTCAATCGACTAAGGGACAAAGAGTCATCTAGACTCAATGTTAGCTCTGTTTTCTCTCCACAAATGTAGTCAGACCTGCAGAGATTGTCCAGCATTTTCTGTTCTTGTTTCAGATTCCAGCATCTGCAGTAATCTGTTTTTATTTTAGTGGTTTATGCTGAATTCTTGAAGTCAGGACTAAGTCGTACAGTATGTGCCATATTGTATACTTTAGAAAATGTAAACAACTCTGGAAACCAACAAAAGCTTCTACAATTGCAGCAAGAGCCAGTACAAAACAATTTCAGCAACAGCTAGCACAAGTAAATCCACACCTAATCTGAAAGTATTTAAAAAATTTAAAAAAAATATATATATTTTATTGAAAATTTTTCCAAACAACATTTTTTTCCCTCTTACAAAGCAAACGTAACAGTAAAGAAATTTTTAACAATACACAAATAACTAAGCCCCATAATCTTTTGACATAAACTAAACTAAACCCCCCACCCTCCCCCCTCCCCCCTGGGTTGCTGCTGCTGGTCATCTATCTTCCCTCTAACGTTCCCCTAGGTAGTCGAGAAATGGCTGCCACCGCCTGGTGAACCCTTGAGCCGATCCTCTCAGGGCAAACTTTATCTGCTCCAGTTTAATGAACCCCGCCATATCGTTTACCCAGGCCTCCAGTCTGGGGGGTTTCGCCTCCTTCCACATGAGTAGGATCCTATGCCGGGCTACTAGGGACGCAAAGGCCACAACGTCGGCCTCTTTCGCCTCCTGCACTCCCGGCTCATCTGCAACTCCAAATAGAGCTAGCCCCCAGCCTGGTTTGACCCGGACCTTCACCACCTTCGAAATCACTCCCGTCACTCCCTTCCAATACCCCTCCAGTGCCGGGCACGCCCAAAACATATGTGCGTGGTTTGCCGGGCTTCCGCCGCACCTCCCACATTTGTCCTCCACTCCAAAGAACCTGCTCAATCTTGCTCCGTTATGTGTGCTCTATGTAGCACCTTAAATTGAATCAGGCTAAGCCTGGCGCATGAGGAAGAGGAATTTACCCTGCTTAGGGCATCAGCCCACATACCCTCCTCTATCTCCTCCCCTAGTTCTTCTTCCCACTTTCCTTTTAGCTCGCCCACCAACTCCTCTCCCTCTTCCCTCATCTCTCGGTATATCTCTGACACCTTACCCTCTCCGACCCACACCCCTGAAAGCACTCTGTCCTGAGTCCCCTGTGTCGGGAGCAGCGGAAATTCCCTCACCTGTTGGCTAGTAAACGCCCTCACCTGCATATATCTCAGAAAGTTTCCCCGGGGCAACTTATACTTTTCCTCCAATGCCGCCAAGCTCGCAAAAGTCCCATCTATAAATAAATCTCCCACCTTCCTAATTCCCAACTGGTGCCAGCTCTGAAATCCTCCATCCATTCTTCCTGGGGCGAACCTATGGTTGTTCCTAATTGGGGACCCCACCAGGGCACCCCGCGCCCCTCTCTGCCGCCTCCACTGTCCCCAGATCTTCAATGTTGCCGCCACCACCGGGTTAGTGGTGAACTTTTTGGGCGAGAACGGTAGCGGCGCCGTTAGCAGCGCCTCTAAACTCGTCCCTTTACAGGACTTTCTCTCCAGTCTTTTCCACGCCGCTCCCTCACCCTCCATCATCCATTTACGTATCATTGCCACATTGGCGGCCCAATAGTAATCGCCCAAGTTCGGTAGTGCCAATCCTCCTCTGTCCCTGCTACGTTGCAGGAACCCCCTCCTTACTCTCGGAACGTTCCCTGCCCACACGAAGCTCGTGATGCTCCTGTCTATTTTATTGAAAAAGGTCTTGGTGATTAGTATAGGGAGACATTGAAATACAAATAAGAACCTCGGGAGGACCATCATCTTAATTGCCTGCACCCTGCCCGCCAACGACAGAGGCTGCATGTCCCACCTCTTGAAGTCCTCCTCCATTTGTTCTACCAGCTGTGTCAGATTAAGTCTGTGCAAGGTTCCCCAGCTCCTAGCGATCTGAATCCCCAGATATCGGAAGTTTCCTTCCACTTTCCTTAGAGGCAGGCCTTCTATCTCTCTACTCTGGTCCCCTGGATGTATCACAAATAATTCACTCTTCCCCATGTTTAGCCTATACCCCGAGAAGTCCCCGAACTCCCTCAACATTCGCATAACCTATATCATCCCCCCCGCTGGGTCCGACACGTATAACAATAGGTCATCTGCGTATAGCGAGACTCGGTGTTCTTCTCCCCCTCTGTCACCCCTCTCCATTTCCTGGAGTCTCTCAACGCCATGGCCAGAGGTTCAATTGCCAACGCGAACAACAATGGAGACAGCGGGCATCCCTGTCTTGTTCCCCTATATAGTCGGAAATACTCCGATCTTTGTTGACCCGTAACTACACTTGCCGTTGGAGCCCCGTAAAAAAGTTTCACCCAGCTAATAAACCCGTTCCTGAACCCAAACCTTCTTAACACTTCCCATAAATACTCCCACTCCACCCTATCAAATGCCTTCTCTGCATCCATTGCCGCCACTATCACTGCCTCCCCCTCCACTGGGGGCATCATTATCACCCCTAATAGTCGTTGCACGTTAACATTCAGTTGTCTCCCTTTTACGAACCCTGTCTGGTCTTCGTGCACCACCCCCGGGACACAGTCCTCTATCCTCGATGCCAGTACCTTTGCCAGCAATTTGGCGTCCACGTTCAATAATGAAATAGGTCTATAGGACCCGCACTGCAACGGATCTTTATCCCTCTTCAAAATTAGCGATATCATCGCCTCCGACATTGTCGGGGGTAAAGTCCCTCCTTCCCTGGCCTCATTGAACGTCCTCACCATCAACGGGGCCAACAAGTCCACATATTTTCTGTAAAATTCCACCGGGAATCCGTCTGGTCCCGGAGCCTTCCCTGCTTCCCAGTCCCTCAATAACCTCGTCCACTCCAATCGGTGCCCCCAGGCCTACCACCTCCTGCTCCTCCACTCTCGGGAACCTCAATTGATCCAGGAACTGCCGCATCCTCTCCTCTCCCTCTGGGGGTTGAGACCTATACAGTCCCTCATAAAAGGTCTTGAACACCTCATTTATCTTTCCTGCTCTTCGCACCGTGTCTCCCTTTTCGTCTCTAATTCCTCCTATCTCCCTCGCTGCTGTCCTCTTTCGCAATTGATGAGCCAGCAGGCGACTAGCCTTTTCCCCATATTCATACCTCCTCCCCTGTGCCTTCCTCCACAGCACCTCCGCCTTTCTGGTGGTCAGAAGGTCAAACTCTGTCTGGAGTTGTCTCCTCTCCCTGTACAGTCCCTCCTCTGGGGTCTCTGCAAATTCTCTATCCACCCTTAAAATCTCCCCCAGTAATCTTTCCCTTTCCTTGGCCTCTGTTTTCCTTTTGTGGGCCCCAATGGAGATCAGCTCTCCTCTGACCACCGCTTTTAGTGCTTCCCATACCACTCCCACAGGGACCTCGCCGTCGTCATTGACCTCCAGGTATCTCTCAATACACCCCCGCACTCTTGCACACACTCCCTCATCCGCCATCAATCCCACATCTAATCGCCAGAGTGCTCTCTGCTCCCTTTCCTCTCCTAATTCCAGGTCCACCCAATGTGGGGCATGGTCCGAAACCGCTATGGCTGAATACTCAGCTTCTTCCACCCGAGAGATCAACGACCTTCCCAAAACAAAAAAAATCTATCCGGGAGTACACTTTATGGACATGGGAGAAGAAGGCGAACTCCCTCGCCCTAGGTCTAAGAAATCGCCATGGATCCACTCCCCCCATTTGGTCCACAAACCCCTTAAGCACCTTGGCCGCTGCCGGCCTTCTTCCGGTCCTTGAGCTGGATCTATCTAGCCCCGGGTCCAGCACAGTATTAAAGTCCCCTCCTAAAATCAAGTTTCCTACCTCCAGGTCCGGTATACGCCCCAGCATCCATCTCAAATCCCGCATCGTCCCAGTTCGGGGCATATACATTAACCAACACGACCTCCATTCCCTCCAGCCTGCCACTCACCATTACATATCTACCTCCGCTATCTGCTATGATGTTCTTTGCTTCAAATGCTACCCATTTCCCCACCAAAATGGCCACCCCTCTGTTCTTTGCGTCTAGTCCTGAGTGGAACACCTGTCCCACCCATCCTTTCCTTAACCTAACTTGGTCCGCCACCTTTAGGTGCGTCTCTTGGAGCATAACCACGTCTGCCCTTAGTCCTTTCAAATGCGCGAGCACTCGGGCCCTTTTTATCGGTCCGTTCAGGCCTCTCACGTTCCACGTGATCAGCCTCACTAGGGGCCTACCTGCCCCCTTTCCAGTGTCGACTAGCCATTACCTTCTCTAGGCCAGTCCCATATCCCGCCTCCGCACTCCCACTCGCTCCCCCAGCGTCGCATACCATCCCCGTCCACCCACTCTTTAGCCATTTCCTTTTGGATTTCCGCAGCAGCAACCCAGTTGTGTCCTCCCCCCCCCCGCTAGCTCCCCCCCCCCCGCTAGATCCCTTTCCAGCGTGATTGCTCCCCCCATATTACTTCCGTGAGTCAGCTGACTTCAACTGACCCCAGCTACTCCTGCTCCCTCCTCGACCCCCCCGTGTGGGGAACTCCCATCCGCCTTGCGCCTGTCTTCCCGCCATATTCTTTCTGGCGCGGGAACATCCCTTTACCTGACCCGCCTCTTGTGGCGCAGCTCCCTTTCCTCTCCCCCTCCCCTTCCTCATTCTCCCTCTATGTCCCGTCTTTCCCCCCTCACCGGCGCCCACATTTCCCAATGTCTCCCCCCTTCCCAATTTACTTCTCCATTAACTTCAACCATAACATTAACAATAACATTTCCTGCAGCATCAGTCCCTCAGTTCCGATCCAATTTCTCTTCTTTGATGAAGGTCCATGCTTCCTCCGCCGTCTCGAAATAATGGTGTCTCTCCTGATACGTGGCCCATAGTCTTGCCGGCTGCAGCATCCCGAACTTCACCTTCTTTTTATGCAACACCTCCTTGGCTCGGTTAAAGCTCGCCCTCCTTCTCGCCACCTCCGCACTCCAATCCTGGTACACCCGTACCACTGCATTCTCCCATCTGCTACTCCGCACCTTTTTAGCCCATCTCAGGACCTCTTCTCTATCCTTAAGGCGGTAAAATCGCACGATTATCGCCCTGGGTGGTTCTCCCGCTTTTGGTCTTCTCGCCGGGATCCGGTGTGCCCACTCCACCTCCAAGGGGCCCGTAGGGGCCTCAGTACCCATCAGTGAGCTCAGCATCGTACTTGCATAAGCTCCACAGTCCACTCCTTCCACACCCTCAGGGAGACCCAGTATCCGAAGGTTCTTCCTTCGCACTCCGTTTTCTAGGGCCTCGATCCTTTCAGTGCACTTTTTATGAAGTGCCTCGTGCGTCTGTGTCTTAACCGCCAGGCCCAGGATCTCGTCCTCATTATTCGTCACCTTCTGCTCCACCACGCGGAGCTCTGTCTCCTGAGTCTTTTGTGTCTCCTTCAGCCCACACCGGGTTGCGTCGCTCAAAAATTTCCCGTTGGGGCTCTTAAAAGTGCCCGAAGGTCCGTCGGAGCTGGAGCCGCCGAAACGTGCGGCTAGCAAGGCATCACCGCAACCGGAAGTCCTGAAAGTATTTGTTGATCACTTTAATTGCATTAGTGGGGGATCTTTCCTGCTGCTGTACACATGTTCAGGTGTGCATGTTTAAAAGGCAGATTGAAGTGTTCCTAAATGTCAGTGCTGGCATCAAATCAGTGTAGCACACATTGTCATGAAGGCCCGCCTTCTCAAGCTTGCCCCTCGCCTGAGGTGTGGCGACCCTCAGGTTAAATTACCACCAGTCAGCTCTCCTCAAAAGGGAACGCAGCCTATGGTCATCTGGGACTGTGGCAACTTTATTTTACACACTAATGACATTACAATCTGCCTAAACTGCATACTTCCACTGGATGTTCCCTGCATGTGTGATAACGCTTTTGCCAAAATAGCATCTAGTGCCAGAAGTATTTGCCTGTGCTGCGATAGCATCTTAGAGGCAAAAAGATTCTTGTAGCACTGAGAAAGCAAGTGATACAGTCACATTTTGTGGCCATTATTTCTACTTAACACCATTATGGGAGTACCATCACCACAAGGACTGCTGCAGATTTAGAAGACCATTACAGTTGCAGGATTACGAAGGGTGTGTAATGAACGTGGATTTATAAGCATTGTTTGCACTCAGAACAATTCATAAGAACTTTAAACTGTATTATGGCCAAAACAAAACTCATTTTGACTCTGAGACATGCTAACAAGGATTCTCCATGAGATTCATTGCTGTTATTGCTAAGTTTCTAAAATGCATTTATGCGATGTGAACATTGGTAGCTAAGCCAGCATTTATTGTCCATCCCTAATTTCCGTAGATAAGTTGGTGGTGAGCTGCCTTCTTGAACCGCTGGAGTCCTTGTGGTGTAGGTAAACCCACAGTGTTGTTAGGGAGGGAGTTCCAGGATTTTGACCCAGCGACCGTGAAGGAACAGCAATATATTTCCAAGTCAGGGTGGTGAGTGACTTGGAGAGGAATCCCAGATGGTGGTGGTGTTCCCATGTGTCTGCTGCCCTTTTCCTTCTAGATTTAGATGGTAGCGGTCGTGGATTTGGAAAGCACTGCTTAAGGAGCATCGTAATGTATTTTTGAACGCAAATAGGAAGAGGTCATTTTCCATCCAAGCATAGTTCGTTAACATTTCAAAAATAATTAGATAATATTTCAACAAGTTTGCTCCAGCAATAATATTTCACTAAGTATGCTCTAGCAATAATTGCAACATTGTAATTGATCCAGATTTAGTTCTCTAAACTGGGTACCAGTGATTTACATTCATAGTATTATTAATTCCCTTCTAGAAATGTTTGAGTTGTAATACTACCAGTATTTTTTAAATTTCCTGTCGATATAAATAGTTTGGAAAATTACAGTGCTAAACATTTGAAATGCATCTGCAGATTACATTAAATGTACTTCTAATCAAAGTAAATTGAAAAGAGCAAGAGCTTTTAACGGACATCAAATTAAAAATATTCATCTTCATTCTGATAAACTAATGAAAG
Organism: Scyliorhinus torazame; assembly: GCF_047496885.1. Lineage (NCBI taxonomy): Eukaryota > Metazoa > Chordata > Chondrichthyes > Carcharhiniformes > Scyliorhinidae > Scyliorhinus > Scyliorhinus torazame. Next base: position 157,507,834 of record NC_092721.1, on the reverse strand, counting down.
AAATTCAGTCAACAGATACTTACAGTTTCAGCATCTAGGAAAACTGTGGGACAATCTGAGCATGAAGTGAGTACCTCTGAAGAGCTCATAAATTTTGATCCTATTCCTCGCAGACTGTCCCCAAGGAAACTTGCAGCGTCCCAGGTTAGAGAACAGAACTTCTTCCGAATACACTGAAAAATAATTAAAATCAGTTTACTACTACTATCTCTGTTTTCAATATCTGGTTCAGTTCAATCGATTTATACTTATTTTCAATTGTTTTTCCATTGACAATCCTCCATTAATTATCACAGAATCTTTACAGCAGAACCATTCGGCCCATCGTATCTGCACCGGCTCTCTGATTGAACAATTCAGTGTGTCATTCTCTCGCCTTCTCTCATACATATTCTTCCTTTTCAGATAACAGTCTAATTTCCCTTTGAGTGCTTTGATTGAACCTGCCTCCTCCACACTCTCAGGCAGTGCATTCCAGTTTTTCCTCATGTTGCTTTTACTTCTTTTCACCAGTTACTTTATATCTGTGCCGTCTTGTTGATCCTTTTACGAGTGGAAATAGTTTGTCTCCTCTCAGCCTTCTCTTTTCCAAGCTAACATTCCCAACTTCATTCTATTTTCATAACTGATGCTCATCCATGCAACTATTCTAGTGAATCTTTTCTGCACCCTCAATCTTTATCATCACTGTTTCCTGTCACTCAGCAAATTCCATATCCAATTATGCTGTAATTTTATTTGGAACTGAAATACAGGAATGGAATTATGACATAGCGCATGGAGGCAGGATCACACATTGCAAGCAGAGTGTTCACTCAACATGTTTTTCATTATGTTTCTCTGGTATGGACAGGTGCTTCCTCAGAGTGAAGTAAATCTCTTAGGCCATTGAAGAGCGCATTGGAGAAGCATGTAAGCATGTCCCCTGCCTTAATTGGGATGTGAAAAGACACAAAAGGATAGGATAAGGAGGAAAAAAGGAACTTAAAATTTCTTAATGTGCAAATATTTATGGAGTAGATATTAGCATGCCCACTTTATGTTCAAAAACTCAAGTTCAGCATGCTGGCGAGGCCCGAGAAGCAATTCTTCAATGACTCGTTCTATTAGGAGTTTAAAAAAGAAATCATGGGACCTTTCTTTCGGAGGTCAACCTGATAAACTGGCCTTAACTCCACTGGTGAAACCTGTAGCTGCCCACATGGAAGCCAGTAACCGTTTCTCAGTGGCTATACCAGCCTCCATAGACATACCAATTCCAACCTGAGCCACGGGAAAAGGTGCAAGTTAGTCTGCATTCTTGGCTCAACTCCAATAATATTTGCCTCAGAAGATATGGGCTACCCTGACAAGGCAAATCAAGAGCTCGAGAAGCAGTGGATACAAGTGGGGTGGATAAGAGTAGGGGATTTGGCAGGTTCAATGTTCCAGCATGTTACAATTAAATATGATGATTATAACAGTACATATCCAAAAAGGGAAATTCTCCAAATGTATTTAATTTTACAAATTTGAAAGCAAAGAAATACCAAAAGTAATTCTGTTAAAAACATTGAAGAAAAATGCTAAGTAAACATTTTTCTTTTCAATTAAATAAGTATTTATACAAAATTATTGGTAAATAAATAGCTTGAGTCACCTTTTGAGGAATAGCAATATCATTGGTTTTCCTATCCATTTATAAAATTTCACAAATTGGAAAGAATCTCTGCAAATGTATATATTCAGATAGGATATAAAGTATAGTACTTTGGAAAAATGAGTAAAAACCAAGGTTGATTCTCACCTGAAACAGGGAAGAGAACACATGAAAAGTATGGACTGCACATGAACCATCAGAATCGGACATGAGTTGATTGATGTGGGTGCGCCATGCTTCTTCTGCATCGTCACATGCTTTAGGCTGAAAGACTGCAAGTATTGCAGAAAAGAAAGGCGAGGGAAGGGGTGATGTACGAAGGTCATGAAGCCCATCCCTGTCCCCTTCAGCAAAGCTGCAAGGAAAAAACAAAAACCTCATTGCCAATTTTACATTTAAAAAATGGGATTAACAAAATTAAATACATTTAGTGGCTCTCCCTTTGGACTGCAAGCCCAATCAATTCTGCTCCAGTCAGGAGCTTGATAGTCGCTCTTCTAGTCTTGGTTTGCTTAGCTTAGCATGTCAGCCCTTCCTTTATATACCCATTGGTTCCTGTTCCACGCACTGGAAAGCTTGATTTCCAATTAAACCCTTCAGTTAACCAGCAATAAAGTAAAGAGCAGATGGGTGATCAGGGTTCTTTTTTTTTGTAGAATGCATAGGTTAGCTGGAGAAGACTGAGACTTAGTCTGTGCTTGAATTAAGCAATTGCAATTAATTCTAGCTGCGCTGCAATTAAGTCAAAGCAAAACAGCAATTATCAAGGTTGAGGTATGCAATGCTACTTCAGATTTTTTCCATGTGGTTCAACTGCCTGAAGCCAATGTTCAGTCTACTACAAGCCTGAAAAAAATTGGGTTTGTCTGCTGTAGCACCATTGATCACACACGAGGCGAGACGTAGAGAACTTCAATCGAGGCTTTATTGAGCAGACTTGTTCCCCAGCAGCTCAGTCACAGAATGCAGCTGCGGGGAGTAAACCGGGTTCTTATACCCCGCCTATCTTGGTGGAGCCCAGTAGGCAGCAGATCCAATCAAGACCCAGCATTAGGGCAGCACGGTAGCATGGTGGTTAGCACAATTGCTTCACAGCTCCAGGGTCCCAGGTTCGATTCCCGGCTTGGGTCACTGTCTGTGCGGAGTCTGCACGTTCTCCCCGTGTGTGCGTTGGTTTCCTCCGGGTGCTCCGGTCTCCTCCCACTGTCCAAAGATGTGCAGCTTAGGTGGATTGGCCATGCTAAATTGCCCTTAGTGTCTAAAAATTGCCCTTTGTGTTGGGTGGGGTTAGTGGGTTATGGGGATAGGGTGGAGGTGTGGGCTTGGGTATGGTGCTCTTTCAAAGAGCCGGTGCAGACTCGATTGGCTGAATGGCCTCCTTCTGCACTGTAAATTCTATGAATGATCTGTCCTCCAATAGCTCCTCGGCATTCATGGTGTACCGTATTACCCCTAATACATACCACCACATTCTCCCCTTGTTAAAAAGGAACCCGGCGGGGTGGTGGGTGATATGGTGGTCGGGGTTTACAGGGTCGGTGCCTTAACCATTGAACTATATACAACCATGCCGCTTTTACTGGGCCACTGAATTATTCACATTTTACCCGATTAGCAGCGTTAACTATTTACAACAATGCCGCTTTACTGGGCCACTGCATTATATACATCTTAAGTCGACTCGATGAGTCGAGATGGTGCTCTGGTCGCCCTCTCCGATCGTCTCAGCCCGGGTGGTGGTGGTGGTGGTGGTGCTGGCTCGGGTCCGGTCGACTCTGGGTGCATCGCGTTGTCCCTCTCTGTTTCCTTACTCCTGGGCGGGCCTGGGAGGAGAACCGATCCCCCCGGGAAGGGGGTGGCTGTGGGGTGCACCGGCGGGAGTGAGGGGGTGGTGATTGGTGTTGGGGGGGTGTGGACAGCTCTGGCGGGCGCCAGGTCCCGCAGAGAGACCGTGTCCTGTCAGCCGTCTGGGTACGCCACGTAGGCGTACTGCGGGTTTGCGTGGAGTAGATGTACCTTTTCCACCAGTGGGTCTGATTTGTGCGCCCGCACATGTTTCCGGAGCAGGATGGGTCCGGGGCTGCCAGTCAGGTTGGAAGTGACGTTCCAGAAGCGGACTTCCTAGGGAAGACAAGGAGGCGTTTGGTTCGTGGTGGTGCACAGCAGGGACCGGATAGAATGAAGGGCATCCGGGAGGACTTCCTGCCAGCGGGAAGTTGGGAGACTCCTAGACCGTAGGGCCAGTAGGACGGTCTTCCAGACCGTTCCGTTCTCCCTCTCTACCTGTCCGTTCCCCCGGGGGTTGTAGCTGGTCATCCTGCTCGAGGCTATGCCCTTGCTGAGCAGGAATTGACGCAGCTCGTCACTCATGAAGGAGGACCTCCTATCGCTATGGATGTAGGCGGGGAAACCAAACAGGGTAAAGATGGTGCAGTGGGTTTTAATGACCGTGGCCGCGGTCATGTCGGGGCAGGGGATGGTGAAGAGGAAACAAGAGTATTCGTCAACGACGTTAAGAAAGTACGTGTTGCGATCGGTGGAGGGGAGGGGGCCTTTGAAATCCAGACTGAGGCGTTCAAAGGGACGGGAAGCCTTTATCAGGTGCGCTCTATCTGGCCTGAAAAAATGCGCTTTGCATTCTGCGCAGACTTGGCAGTTCCTGGTGACTGTTCGGACCTCCTCGACGGAGTACGGGAGGTTGCGGGCCTTTATAAAGTGGTAGAAGCGAGTGACCCCCGGGTGGCAGAGATCCTCGTGGAGGGCTTGGCGTTGGCACATGTGCCGCGAGATAGGGCATCGGACGGCTCGTTCAGCTTTCCGGGACGGTACAAGATCTCATAGTTGTAGGTGGAGAGTTCGACCCTCCACCACAGGATCTTGTCGTTCTTTATCTTGCCCCGCTGTGCATTATCGAACATGAAGGCTACCGACCGTTGGTCAGTGAGGAGAGTGAATCTCCTACCGGCCAGGTAATGCCTCCAATGTCGCACAGCTTCCACTGTGGCTTGGGCCTCCTTTTCTACTGAGGAGTGGCAAATTTCTGAAGCGTGGAGGGTCCGGGAGAAAAAGGCCACAGGTCTGTCCGCTTGGTTGAGAGTGGCCGCCAGAGCTACGTCAGATGCGTCGCTCTCGACTTGGAAGGGGAGGGACTCATCGATGGCACGCATCGTGGCCTTTGCGATATCCGCTTTGATGCGGCTGAAGGCCTGGCGGGCCTCTGTCGACAGGGGAAAAGTAGTGGACTGGATTAGTGGGCGGGCCTTGTCTGCGTACTGGGGGACCCACTAGGCGTAATAAGAAAAGAAGCCCAGGCAGCGTTTCAGGGCTTTGGCACAGTGGGGAAGAGGGAACTCCATGAGGGGGCGCATGCGTTCAGGGTCGGGGCCTATCACTCCATTACGCACTACGTAGCCGAAGATGGCTAGACGGTCGGTGCTAAACACGCATTTTTCCTCGTTGTAGGTGAGATTGAGGGCGTTAGCGGTCTGGAGGAATTTACGGAGGCTGGCATCGTGGTGCTGCTGGTCGTGGCCGTAGATGGTGACGTTGTCGGGGTACGTGGCCCGTAAACCGTGCTCGTCAACCATTCGGTCCATCTCCCGTTGGAAGACCGAGACTCCGTTCGTGACGCCGAATGGAACCCTTAAGAAGTGGTATAGCCGCCCGTCTGCTTTGAAGGCAGTGTACTTGCGGTCACCGGGGCGAATGGGGAGCTGGTGGTAGGCGGACTTAAGGTCCACGATTGAGAAGACCTTGTACTGTGCAATCCGATTGACCATGTCGGATATGCGGGGAAGAGGGTACGCATCTAGCTGCATGTACCTGTTGATGGTCTGACTGTAGTCTACGACCATCCTCTGTTTCTCCCCTGTCTTCACTACTACCACCTGAGCTCTCCAGGGACTATTGCTGGCCTGGATTATGCCTTCCTTCAGCAGCCGCTGGACTTCGGACCTGATAAACGTCCGGTCCTGGGTGCTGTACCGTCTGCTCCTAGTGGCGACGGGTTTGCAATCCGGGGTGAGGTTCGCAAACAAGGAGGACGGTTCGACCTTGAGTGTCGCGAGGCCGCAGATAGTCAGTGGGGGCATAGGGCCGCCAAATTTAAATGTTAAGCTCTGGAGGTTGCATTGGAAGTCCAACCCCAGGAGAGTGGGAGCGCAGAGATGGGGGAGGACATACAGCCGGTAATTTTTGAACTCCCTCCCCAGCACCGTTAGGTTTGCGATGCAGAACCCTTTGATTGCAATGGAGTAGGACCCAGCCGCCTGGAAACCTTTTTGGGTGCTTGGCCGAATTACAAGGGAACAGGCAAGGACGCGGCCCGTGGGTAGGAAGATGGCGGCGCCCGTCCCCCCCTCGTGGTGTCCGGGGTCCAAAATGGCGGCACCCGTTGGCCGCCCATGGGTCGCTGGGGGGGTTGAGCCCGTGGTCCCGTTTCTTCCCCAGAGATAGCGGCGACCCCACGGGACTGGTACACCGCTGCGTAGTGACCCTTTTTGCCGCAGCTTTTACAGGTAGCCGAGCGGGCCGGGCAGCGCTGGCGGGGGTGTTTCGGCTGCACGCAAAAGTAGCAGCGGGGCCCCCCCAGGTGGTCTGGGATTCTGGCCGCGCACGCTTGCGGGAGGGTGGGGGGTGCCGGGGGGTTGGTCGCGGCGGGGGTCCACGGAGCCCAAGGGGCTGCAGCGCGTTCGGGGGCATAGGCGCGGGCGTTTTGGGAGGCCACGTCGAGGGAGGCTGCAAGGGCCCGTGCATCTGTGAGTCCGAGAGAGTCTTTCTCTAAAAGTCTCTGGCGAATTTGTGACGATGCCAAACCTGCTACGTAAGCGTCTCTGATCAGTAGGTCCGTATGTTCATTCGCCGTTACTGCTGGGCAGTCGCAGTTTCTTCCCCCGTCCAGCGATTCCCCGGGGATTTGTCGTCTCGTCGCGAGCTTGTAGTGTGCGTAGACCTGGTTGACGGGCCTAATGTAGGTCTGTTTAAGCAAGTTGATCGCCGCTGGGAATTCTTCTGCGTCCTCGATGAGTGCGTAGATTTCGGGGCTCACTCTGGAATGCAGGACCTGCATCTTCTGGTCTTCTGTTGGTCTGCCGGGGGCCGTTTGGAGGTACCCCTCAAAGCACGCCAGCCAGTGTTTAAATGCCGATGTTGCGTTAGCTGCTTGGGGGCCGATTTGCAGGCACTCCGGGGCTCCATATTCCTTTTTAAGTCTGCTCAATAAATTGTAGCACCATCGATCACACACGAGGCGAGACGTAGAGAACTTCAATCGAGGCTTTATTGAGCAGACTTGTTCAGACTTGTTCCCCAGCAACTCAGTCACAGAATGCAGCTGCGGGGAGTAAACCGGGTTCTTATACCTCGCCTATCTGGGTGGAGCCCAGTAGGCGGCAGATCCAATTGGGACCCAGCATCTGTCCTCCAATAGCTCCTCGGCATTCATGGTGTACTGTATTACCCCTAATACATACCACCACATCTGCTTAAAGCTGAGAATGAAGATTTGAAAGCTTACTGCTCAAAAAAAATGACAGGTAATTTTGAACATCCAACTAATTTTATGTTTTGCCCTTTAAAAATGCATTGCAAACTGAGAAATCTACAGCACAGGAGGCCCTTCATGCTTATGTGAGTTCTTTATGGGAGCAGTCAGGCTTTGTCCCAAATTCTGGCTTTTTGTCTGCAATTCTGTCAGTCCCTCATCCTCAAGTACTTGTTCAACTCCTTTGTAAAACTATTTATGGAATTAACTTCCACCAATGTTTCGGGTAGAGTGTTCCAGATGCTCACATTTTGAGTGAAAAATAATCTCTTCACCGCTGACATTTTGAGTGAAAAATATTCTCTTCACCTTCTCTTTAGATTTTTTTGCCAATAATTTTAACTCAAATGATCTTTGGTTAGTTCTGCACTTGCTTTGGTAATAATTTTTTGGTATCTAGCCGATCAAAACTTCCCATCATCTTGAACACTTTTCTTAGGTTGCCTCTTAATTTTCCCTGTTCCAAGGAAACCAACCTAACTTTTTCAACCTCTCCTCATAACTGAAGTTTAATATCCCTAGTGACATTCTGGTAAACTTCCTCTTTACCCTTTCTAAGTCATGATATGCAGGTTAGGTGGATTGGCCACGTTAAATTGTCCCTTTAGTGTCCAAAGATATGCAGGTTAGGTGAGGTTACGGGGTTGGGGGAGGGGACGGGGGGGAAGAGAGTGGGCCTTGGTGGGATGCTCTTTCGGAAGGTCGGTGCAGACTCGATTGGCTGAATGACTTCCTTTGCACTTTACAGATTCTCTGGGAACCTTTTCCAAAGTTTGATGCCCAGAATGCCCCAATGTCCCAGCTCAGGTCTCTATTTTTTTTTTAAACACACATAACCCATGTGCTTTTTTAAACACCTCAACTTGCCTTGTCACTTTTAAGAATTGGTGCATATGAACAATCTACACTATTGTGCCATTCATAGTATATTGTCATTTTATATTAGTCCTCTAAAGAATGCATTGCTTCACACTTTGCATTTAACTCCATCTGCCATCATTCTAAGTCATCCTAACGTTTCAACAATCCTCACTGCTACTTTCAATTGTAAACTGGTCTAGATTTTATTTTATTTTAAAAAAAATATTTTTTTTTCTCCTTTTTCCCATTTTCTCCCAGATTTACACCCAACAAACAATAATCAGTACCAAATATGTCAATCCCCATATCAATAACAACGATCCCATCCTCCCACCAAACCCCAAACATTAGCCCGCATGTTCACATAAACAAATGACGAAAAGGAATCAGGAATCACCCATAGTCACCATCAACACACACCACCCCCCTCCCCCAACCCTCCCACCCACCCCCCTGTGGTAGTATGCATTAGGGGTCATGTGGGACTCTGAAGCCATGAGGTCATTGGCTGACAGATCCCGGGTCCTGGTTGGACGTTGACCTCTTGCTCCGCCCTGAAGGCGGAGTATAAGTACCTGGAGCCCTCCCCCGCAGGTAGTCTACTACTGAACTGCGGGGGAAACAGTCACGCTTAATAAAGCCTCATCGACTTCACTCTATTCGTCTCTCGGAGTCTTTGTGCGCTACAATTTATTAAGCGTGCTTAAAAAGGACTATGGAGCTCAGGATCATCCCGGAATGCCTGAGGATCAGCCCCCACGCAGTGAACGCGGCAGCAGCTTTCAAGCATTGGCAGACTTGTTTCGAGGCCTACCTCAGAACGGCCACCGGCCGGGTCACAGAAGACCAAAAACTACAGGTCCTGCACTCGAGGTTCAGCACGGAGATTTTCTCTTTCATCGAAGACGCAGAGGATTTCCAGACGGCGTTCGCAGCACTGAAAAGTCTCTATGTCCGCCCAGTAAACCAGATCTACGCTCGCTATCAACTTGCAACGAGACGGCAAAGTCCCGGAGAATCGATAGATGAATTCTACGCCGCGCTACTAATTTTGGGACGAGCCTGCAGCTGCCCGTCGGTGAACGCAAATGAACACACGGACATGTTAATGCGCGATGCTTTTGTGGCAGGTATGAACTCCTCCCAAATCCGCCAAAGACTTCTAGAAAAAGAGTCGCTAGGACTCTCAGAGTCACGGGCCCTAGCAGCCTCCCTAGACGTGGCCGCGCGTAATACCCGCGCCTACGGCCCCGACCGCGCGGCAGCCCATTGGGCTCCATACGTACCCGTCGCGACAAACCCCCCCCCCCCCCCCCCGCCGGACACCCCACAGGCTTGCGCGGTCCAAACACCAAGTCGCACCGGGGGCGCCCGCTGCTATTTCTGCGGCCAGGCGAAACACCCCCGGCAGCGCTGCCCAGCCCGCGCAGCAATCTGCAAGAGCTGCGGGAAAAAGGGCCATTTCGCGGTTGTGTGCCGGTCCCGCGAGATCGCCGCTGTCCCGGGAGAACAGGGAGCCCTGCACGCCGCTTACGCTCCCCAACCCCCCCAGCGCCCCATGTACGACCCGCAGGCGCAGCCACTCTGGGTCCCGACCACCACGGTCCCGGGTGAACAGGGAGCCCTGCACGCCGCTTACGCTCCCCAACCCCCCCCCCCCCCCGGCGCCCCATGTATGACCCGCCGGCGCTACTACTTTGGGTCCCGACCACCGCTCTCCCCGGAGAAGAGGGAGTTCTGCGCGGCTCTAACGCCCCCCAAAACCCCCCCCCCCGCGCCCCACGTATGACCCGCCGTCGCTACCAATTTGGGTCCCGACCACCGCTGTCCCCAGAGATGAGGGAGCCCCGCGCGTTCCTAACGCTCCCCAACCCCCCCAGCGCCCCATGTGCGACCCGCAGACGCCGCCATTTTGGGTCCCGGCCACCACAAGGGGAGGAAGGGCGCCGCCATCTTGGACCACCCCAGACCTGTACGACGCATGGGGGCGGCCATTTTTTCCACCCCCGCCGCCATCTTGTGACCCCCCAGCCATGTGCGATGCATGGGGGCAGCCATTTTGTTCATCCCCGATGCCATCTTGGACGGCAACAACGGACCCCAGTGTCGACGGCTCCATGGGGTTCGAAGAAGACGCTCCACTACTACAACCACGTCTCGCTTCAATAACGCTGGACCAAGCTTGGCCCCGGACACACCAGACGACGACGACAACGGTGCTGATAAACGGGCACGAGACACCATGCCTAGTCGACTCCGGGAGCACGGAGAGCTTTATCCACCCCGACACGGTAAGACGCTGTTCCTTGACCACCTATCCCAGCGCACAAAAGATTTCCCTAGCTGCAGGATCCCACTCCGTACAGATCAAAGGTTTCTGCATAGTTACCCTAACGGTGCAGGGGAGGGAGTTCAAAAACTACAGGCTCCACGTCCTTCCCCAACTCTGCGCCCCCACATTACTGGGATTAGACTTCCAGTGCAATCTACAGAGCCTTACCTTCAAATTAGGCGGCCCAATACCCCCACTCACTATCTGCGGCCTCGCAACCCTCAAGGTGCAACCCCCGTCCTTGTTTGCGAACCTCACCCCGGATTGCAAACCCGTCGCCACTAGGAGCAGACGGTACAGCGCCCAGGACCGGACCTACATTCGGTCCGAAGTCCAGCGGCTACTAAAGGAAGGCATAATCCAGGCCAGCAATAGTCCCTGGAGAGCACAGGTGGTAGTAGTGAAGACAGGGGAGAAGCAAAGGATGGTCATAGACTATAGCCAGACCATCAACAGGTACACACAACTAGACGCGTACCCTCTCCCCCGCATATCCGACATGGTCAATCGGATTGCCCAATATAAAGTCTTCTCCACCGTGGACCTCAAGTCCGCCTACCATCAGCTCCCCATCCGCCCAAGTGACCGCAAGTACACAGCCTTCGAGGCAGACGGGCGATTATACCATTTCCTAAGGGTCCCATTTGGCGTCACAAACGGGGTCTCGGTCTTCCAACGAGAGATGGACCGAATGGTTGACCAACACGGATTGCGGGCCACGTTCCCGTATCTCGACAATGTAACCATCTGCGGCCACAACCAGCAGGACCATGACGCCAACCTCCAAAAATTCCTCCAGACCGCTAAAGCCTTGAACCTCACGTACAACGAGGACAAGTGCGTTTTTAGCACCAACCGGCTAGCTTTCCTGGGCTACGTAGTGCGCAATGGGATAATAGGCCCCGATCCCGAACGTATGCGCGCCCTCATGGAATATTCCCCTCCCGCACTGCTCAAAAGCCCTGAAACGCTGCCTGGGGTTCTTTTCATACTACGCACAGTGGGTCCCCCAGTACGCAGATAAGGCCCGCCCTCTAATACAGACCACGACCTTCCCTCTGTCGACAGAGGCTTGCCAGGCCTTCAGCTGCATCAAAGCGGATATCGCAAAGGCCACGATGCGCGCCATCGACGAGTCCCTCCCCTTCCAGGTCGAGAGCGACGCCTCCGATGTAGCTCTAGCGGCCACCCTTAACCAAGCGGGCAGACCCGTGGCCTTTTTCTCCCGAACCCTCCACGCTTCAGAAATCCGCCACTCCTCAGTGGAAAAGGAAGCCCAAGCCATAGTGGAAGCGGTGCGACATTGGAGGCATTACCTGGCCGGCAGGAGATTCACTCTCCTCACCGACCAACGGTCGGTAGCCTTCATGTTCGATAATGCACAGCGGGGCAAAATCAAAAACGAGAAGATCTTAAGGTGGAGGATCGAGCTCTCCACCTTCAACTACGAGATCTTGTACCGTCCCGGAAAGCTGAACGAGCCGTCCGATGCCCTATCCCACGGCACATGTGCCAACGCACAAATTAACTGCCTCCAAACCCTCCACGAGGACCTCTGCCACCCGGGGGTCACTCGGTTTTTCCACTTTATCAAGTCCCGCAACCTCCCATACTCCTTAGAGGAGGTCCGTACAGTCACAAGGAACTGCCACATCTGCGCAGAGTGCAAACCGCATTTCTTCAGGCCGGATGGTGCGCACCTGATTAAGGCTTCCCGCCCCTTTGAACGCCTTAGTCTGGACTTCAAAGGACCCCTCCCCTCCACCGACCGCAACATATACTTCCTTAATGTGGTGGACGAGTGCTCCCGCTTCCCATTCGCCATCCCCTGTTCTGACATGACCCCGGCCACAGTCATTAAAGCCCTGAACACCATATTCACACTGTTCGGTTGCCCCGCATACGTCCACAGCGACAGGGGGTCCTCTTTCATGAGTGACGAGCTGCGCCAGTTCCTGCTCAGCAACGGGATAGCCTCAAGCAGGACGACCAGCTACAACCCCCGGGGGAACGGGCAAGTAGAGAGGGAGAACGGCACGGTCTGGAAGACCGTCCTACTGACCCTACGGTCCAGGGACCTCCCAGTTTCCCGGTGGCAGGAGGTCCTTCCGGACGCCCTCCACTCCATCCGGTCACTACTGTGGACTAGCACTAATCAAACGCCTCATGAGCGCCTCCTTGTCTTCCCCAGGAAGTCCTCCTCTGGAACGTCGCTGCCGACCTGGCTGGCGGCCCCAGGACCCACCTTGCTCCGAAAGCACGTGCAGGCGCACAAGTCGGACCCGTTGGTCGAAAGGGTTCACCTCCTTCACGCGAACCCGCAGTACGCCTACGTGGAGTACCCCGACGGCCGACAGGACACGGTCTCTCTGCGAGATCTGGCGCCCGCCGGCAACACACACACCACCCCGACACCAATCACCCAACCCCCCCCTTCCTGCCACCGCCGCACCCCGCGACCGCCCCCTTCCCAGGAGGATCAGTCCTCCTCCCAGGCCCGACCAGGAATAAAGCCCAAGCTGAAACCGTAAGGCTCCCGGAGAAGACAACACCAGAACAAGCACCACCACCACCGGGGCCGAGGCGATCGACACGGACGACCAGACCGCCCGACCGACTCGTGGCGTCGATCTAACAGTACAATGTGGACTTTTAATGAGAACATTTTGTCTTTTCCTGACGATTGCTGTAAATAGTTGAAACAAAAAAAAAAAAACCTTGTACATACTGTTATATTGAAAGTTTTCCTCCCAGGACCAGCCTTGTAAACCCTTACCACCATGCGAAGCATCACCCCGCCGGGTTCATTTTTAACAAGGGGTGAATGTGGTAGTATGCATTAGGGGTCATGTGGGACTGTGAAGCCATGATGTCATTGGCTGACAGATCCCGGGTCCTGGTTGGACGTTGACCTCTTGCTCCGCCCTGAAGGCGGAGTATAAGTACCTGGAGCCCTCCCCCGCAGGTAGTCTACTACTGAACTGCGGGGGAAACAGTCACGCTTAATAAAGCCTCATCGACTTCACTCTATTCGTCTCTCGGAGTCTTTGTGCGCTACACCCCCCAACTAATGTTCGATGTTATCCAGTTCTTGAAAGTGCATGATGAATAATGCCCATGAATTGTAGAACCCCTCCATCCTTCCCATCAGTTCAAACTTAAACTTCTCAAGAGTCAAGAATTCCAACAGATCCCCCTGCCACGCCAGGGCACAGGGTGGAGAGGCTGCTCTCCATCCCATCAGGATCCACCTTCGGGCGATCAACGAGGCGAAGGCTACAACATCTGCCTCCGCTCCAGTTTCCAACCCTGGCTGCTCCGACACCCCGAATATGGCCTCCCTGGAGCCCGGGTTCAGTTTCACGTGCACCACTTTAGAAATTACCCTAAAAACCTCCTTCCAGTAATCCTCTAGCTTTGGACAGGACCAAAACATATGAACGTGATTAGCCCCCCCCCCACCCGCAACATTCACACACACCTTCTGCTCCTTCAAAGAATCGGCTCATCCTCGCCCTCGTGAGGTGTGCTCTGTATACCACCTTCAGCTGTATCAGCCCCAACCTCGCGCACGAGGTGGAGGCATTCACTCTCCGGAGCACCTCACACCAGAACCCTTCCTCCATATCCTCTCCCAACTCTTCCTCCCATTTTGCTTTGATCCCTTCCAGTGGTGCCTTCTCCTCTTCCAAAATAGCTCCATAAACAGTTGACACTACCCCCTTCTCCAGTCCCCCTGTCGTCAGCACCTCCTCCAGCAATGTGGAGGCCGGCTCCACCGGGAAATTCTATATCTCCTTTCTGGCAAAATCTCGAACCTGCATGTATCTAAACATTTCTCCCTGTTCCAGCCCATACTTCGCTTCCAGCTCCTTCAATCCTGCAAACCGACCCCTAAGAAACAAATCTTTTAGTGTCTTAATCCCCTTCTCCTCCCATTTCCGAAAATTTCCATCCCACTTCCTTGGCTCAAATCTGTGGTTCCCCCGAATCGCCATTTCCCTTGACCCTGCCCCAACCCGAAGTGTTGGCGAAACTGCCTCCAAACTCTCAATGAAACTATTATTACCGGACTCCCTGAGTATTTCCCCGGGGCTATCGGGAGCGGCGCTGTTGCTAGTGCTTTCAATCCCGACCCCTTGCACAAACTCTCCTCCGTTCTGACCCACTGGGAATCAACCCCTCTGACCCAGCTTCGCACCTTCTCCACATTCGCCGCCCAGTAGTAATACATCAGATTCGGAAGACCCAAACCCCCTGCCTGCCGTCCCCTCTGTAGCAGCACCTTTCTAGCTCTGGCCACCTTCCCTCCCCATATGAACGAAGTAATCCTTCCCTCAATCTCTCTGAAAAAAGCCTTTGGCAGGATAATCGGCAGGCATTGAAAAATAAACAGAAATCGCGGCAGCACGTTCATTTTAACCGCCTGTACCCGACCCGCCAGTGACAGAGGGAGACCATCCCACTTTGCCAGATCAGCTTTCACTCTCCCCACCAAACTAGAAATGTTCAACCTTGGAAGTTTTAATAGCATCTGTCTGGAAGTTTTAATAGCATCTGTCCTAGATTTTATTTTCGTAGGAATTTTTGTTTTTTGAATTCATTCGTGGGACGTGGGCAACGCTGGCTGGGCCAGCAATTTTTTGCTCATTCCTAATTGCCCTAGAACTGAGCGGCTGGGGCAGCACGGCGGCGCAGTGGTTAGCCTTGCTGCCTCAGAGTGCTGGCGACCCAGGATTGATCCCGGCCCCGGGTCACTGACCGTGTGGAGTTTGCACATTCGCCCCTTGTTTGTGTAGGTCTCACTCCCACAAGCAAAAGATGTGCAGGGTAGGTGGACTGGCCACGCTAAATTGCCCCTTAATTGGGAAGAAATATTGGGCACTTTAAAAAAAATTTTTTTTTTAAAGAACTGAGTGACTGGCTAGACCATTTAAGAGGGCAGTCAACCACATTGCTGTGGATCTGGAGTCACATTCTGGCCAGACCAGGGACGGTTTCCTTCCCTGAAGGACATTAGTGAGCAAAATGGATATTTATGACAATCAACAATGGTTTCATGGTCATCATTAGACTTTTAATTCCAAATTTGCACATGTGCTGTGGTGGGATTCAGATCTGGGTGCCCAGAACATTACCCTGGCTCTCTGGATTACTAGTACAGTGATAATACCACTTAGCCACTGCTTCATTATTTTATTTTAAAGGCTTTATACAAACATGTATCGGTAACAGACCAAATAGGTCAAATTGCCATTTTGGACTAACACATCATCATAAAAGGAGCCAGGTTTATGTTGCTGGCCTTTTACAACAAGTTAATTTAGTATAATATTGTGAAGTAGTTATCGATAAGCAGCAGATGACTGTATTGGAAGAAAATACCTCAAGTGCCCTATAATTGGATTATATTTATTTCTGTATTTTTAAATAATAATCTTATTTTAGGAGTAAAAGCCTGCAACATAACAACAGCTGTGAGAAAGGAACCTATAAAACACACTGTCCTTGACTGGCCCAGTGCTGGCATAATCAATAGGGCATTTGTGCAGTATTAAGATAAAGAATACATCTTGAAATTGTCATGAGAATGTCACTTGAAGAAATGGTTAGCTGCTCATGTTACTGCAGTGATGTCAGAGTGTGGGTGGAGCTGAGCTCTGGTTCTGCTTTTTAGTTTCACTTTGAGAAAAGCTTGGGTGTGTCTCTGTTTTTTTGTTTTTGCTTTTCAGTGTGTTGCAGCTGAAGTCAGCCAAAGCAGCTGTACTGTTGATCTCTCAGCCTTGAAGGACTATCTCTTGATCATTTGGTGAATTCAGAAATGTAAATGTTTTCAGTATTGAATGTAAACCCCAATGTGCTTCTGTTTAAAGGTTGTTAAGTCTTTTGGATGTTAAAAGGACAGCTTAAAATTACTTAGTGTTGTATTCTTTGGGGGTTATCTTTGAAGTAATGGTTGCTAAGATATTCACTGTTTGTTTTAAAAAGGTTAACTTGAGTTCATAGAATAAACATTGTTTTGTTTGAAAAAATACTTTCCCATTTCCGCTGTACCACACCTGTACAGTGGGCCGTGCGCTCCCCATACCACAATCTATTAAAAGCTGTCGGTCAGGTGAACTCCATGATACACTTTGGGGTTCTCTAAACCCTGGTCCAAAACAAAATAATAATCCATTGTTTTACGTTCAATGCAACATGCGCAAATGGCTAGATCCACTATTATTAACCAATTAACTATTGAGCAACAACTTTGGATCAAGGTGGGGTGATGCCAGATTTAGATATAAAAGAGGTGTTTGGGAATCATTTTGTTTCTTTTTTTTTATAAATATTTTATTGAAAATCTTTGGCCAACCATCACAGTACATTGTGTATCCTTTACACAGTAATATCACAATATAAATAACAATGGCCAGTTTTATAAACAAGAAATAAATAATATATAAACAAAAACAAAACTAAATGGCAACTGCCTTGTCCAAGATAAATATTCTCCAAAAATATGTTTTAACCGTCCAATATACAATTATCTATAACAACAACCTATACATTTTATACTTATATACTTATATATTAACATCCCTGAGAATCCCTCTGGTTCCTCCCCCCCCCACCCCCTGGGTTGCTGCTGCTGTCTTCTTCTTTTCCATTCCCTCTATCTTTCTGTGAGATATTCGACGAACGGTTGCCACCGCCTGGTGAACCCTTGAGCCGATCCCCTTAGGACGAACTTAATCCGTTCCAGCTTTATAAGCCCTGCCATGTCATTTATCCAGGTCTCCACACCCGGGGGCTTGGCTTCCTTCCACATCAACAGTATCCTGCGCCGGGCTACTAGGGACGCAAAGGCCAAAACAACAGCCTCTTTCGCCTCCTGCACTCCCGGCTCTTCTGCAACCCCGAATATAGCCAACCCCCAGCTTGGTTCGACCTGGACCCCCACCACCTTCGAAAGCACCTTTGTCACCCCCACCCAAAACCCCTGTAGTGCCGGACATGACCAGAACATGTGGGTGTGATTCGCTGGGCTTCTCGAGCATCTCGCACACCTATCCTCTACTCCAAAAAATTTACTGAGCCGTGCTCCAGTCATATGCGCCCTGTGTAGCACCTTAAATTGTATCAGGCTTAGCCTGGCACATGAGGACGATGAGTTTACCCTACTTAGGGCATCAGCCCACAGCCCCTCCTCAATCTCCTCCCCCAGCTCTTCTTCCCATTTCCCTTTCAGCTCGTCTACCATAATCTCCCCCTCGTCCCTCATTTCCCTATATATGTCTGATACCTTACCGTCCCCCACCCATGTCTTTGAGATCACTCTGTCCTGCACCTCCTGCGTCGGGAGCTGCGGGAATTCCCTCACCTGTTGCCTCGCAAAAGCCCTCAGTTGCATATACCGGAATGCATTCCCTTGAGGCAACCCATATTTTTCGGCCAGTGCTCCCAGACTTGCAAACGTCCCATCTACAAACAGATCTCTCAATTGTGTTACTCCTGCTCTTTGCCATGTTCCAAATCCCCCATCCATTCTCCCCGGAGCAAACCTATGATTATTTCTGATCGGGGACCACACCGAGGCTCCCGTCTTTCCCCTATGCCGTCTCCATTGCCCCCAAATTTTCAGAGTAGCCACCACCACCGGGCTTGTGGTGTATTTCTTTGGTGAGAACGGCAACGGCGCCGTCACCATGGCTTGTAGGCAAGTCCCCCTACAGGACGCTTTCTCCAATCTCTTCCACGCCGCTCCCTCCTCTTCTCCCATCCACTTACATACCATTGAGATGTTGGCGGCCCAGTAGTACTCACTCAGGCTCGGTAGCGCCAGCCCCCCCCCTATCCCTACTACGCTGCAAAAATCCCTTCCTCACTCTCGGGGTCTTCCCGGCCCACACAAAACTCATGATACTCTTCTCAATCCTTTTGAAAAAAGCCTTCGTGATCACCACCGGGAGGCACTGAAACACAAAGAGGAATCTCGGGAGGACCACCATTTTAACCGCTTGTACCCTCCCTGCCAGTGACAGGGATACCATGTCCCATCTCTTGAAGTCCTCCTCCATCTGTTCCACCAACCGCGTTAAGTTTAACCTATGCAATGTACCCCAATTCTTGGCTATCTGGATCCCCAAGTAGCGAAAGTCCCTTGTCACCTTCCTCAGCGGTAAGTCCTCTATTTCTCTGCTCTGCTCCCCTGGATGCACCACAAACAGCTCACTTTTCCCCATGTTCAGCTTATATCCTGAAAATTCTCCAAACTCCCCAAGTATCCGCATTATCTCTGGCATCCCCTCCGCCGGGTCCGCCACATACACCAATAAATCGTCCGCGTAAAGAGATACCCGGTGTTCCTCTCCTCCCCTGAGTACTCCCCTCCACTTCCTGGAACCCCTCAATGCTATTGCCAGGGGCTCAATCGCCAGTGCAAACAATAATGGGGACAGAGGACATCCCTGCCTCGTCCCTCTATGGAGCCAAAAATACGCAGACCCCCGTCCATTCGTGACCACGCTCGCCATCGGGGCCCTATACAGCAGCTGTACCCATCTAATATACTCATCTCCAAAGCCAAATCTCCTCAACACCTCCCACAAATAATCCCACTCCACTCTAACAAATGCTTTCTCGGCATCCATCGCCACCACTATCTCCGCTTCCCCCTCTGGTGGGGGCATCATCATTACCCCTAGCAGCCTCCGTATATTCGTATTCAGCTGTCTCCCCTTCACAAACCCAGTTTGGTCCTCATGGACTACCCCCGGGACACAATCCTCTATCCTCATTGCCATTACCGTGGCCAGAATCTTAACGTCTACATTTAGGAGGGAAATAGGTCTATAGGACCCGCATTGCAGCGGGTCTTTTTCCTTCTTTAGGAGAAGCGATATCGTTGCCTCCGACATAGTCGGGGGCAGCTGTCCCCTTTCCTTCGCCTCATTAAAGGTTCTCATCAGTATCGGGGCAAGCAAGTCCACATATTTCCTATAAAATTCGACTGGAAATCCATCCGGTCCCGGAGCCTTCCCCGCCTGCATACTCCTAATTCCTTTCACTACTTCCTCTATCTCGATCTGTGCTCCCAGTCCCACCCTCTCCTGCTCCTCCACCTTAGGACATTCCAACCGGTCCAGGAAGCACATCATTCTCTCCTTCCCATCCGGGGGCCGAGCTTCGTATAATCTTTTATAGAATGCCTTGAACACTCCATTCACTCTCTCCGCTCCCCGCTCTATCTCTCCTTCCTCATCCCTCACTCCCCCTATTTCCCTCGCTGCTCCCCTTTTCCTCAATTGATGGGCCAGCAACCTGCTCGCCTTCTCCCCATACTCATACTGTACACCCTGTGCCTTCCTCCACTGTGCTTCTGCAGTACCCGTTGTCAGCAAGTCAAATTCTACGTGTAACCTTTGCCTTTCCCTGTACAGTCCCTCCTCCGGTGCCTCCGCATATTGCCTGTCCACCCTCAGAAGTTCTTGCAGCAACCGCTCCTGTTCCCTACTCTCCTGCTTTCCTTTATGTGTCCTTATTGATATCAACTCCCCTCTAACCACTGCCTTCAGCGCCTCCCAGACCACTCCCACCTGGACCTCCCCGTTATCATTGAGTTCCAAGTATTTTTCAATGCACCCCCTCACCCTTAGACACACCCCTTCATCTGCCATTAGTCCCATGTCCATTCTCCAGGGTGGACGCCCTTCTGTTTCCTCCCCTATCTCCAAGTCTACCCAATGTGGAGCGTGATCCGAAATGGCTATAGCCGTATACTCCGTCCCCCTCACCTTCGGGATCAACGCCCTTCCCAAGACAAAAAAGTCTATTCGCGAATAAACTTTGTGGACATAGGAGGAAAACGAAAACTCCTTACTCCTAGGTCTGCTAAATCTCCACGGGTCTACTCCTCCCATCTGCTCCATAAAATCTTTAAGCACCTTGGCTGCAGCCGGCCTCCTTCCAGTCCTGGATCTCGACCTGTCCAGCCCTGGCTCCAGCACCGTATTAAAATCTCCCCCCATTACCAACTTTCCCACCTCTAGGTTCGGGATGCGTCCTAGCATGCGCCTCATAAAATTGGCATCATCCCAGTTCGGGGCATATACGTTTACCAAGACCTCCCCCCTGTAATTTGCCACTCACCATCACGTATCTGCCCCCGCTATCCGCCACTATGGTCTTTGCCTCAAACATAACCCGCTTCCCCACTAGTATAGCCACCCCCCTGTTTTTCGCATCTAGCCCCGAATGAAACACCTGCCCCACCCATCCTTTGCGTAGTCTAACCTGGTCTATAAGTTTCAAGTGCGTCTCTTGTAACATAACCACGTCTGCCTTAAGTTTCTTAAGGTGTTTGAGTACTCGTGCCCTCTTTATCGGCCAGTTCAGCCCTCTCACATTCCACGTGATCAACCGGGTTGGGGGGCTTTTTACCCCCCCCCATGTCGATTAGCCATCCCCTTTTTCCAGCTCCTCACCCGGTTCCCACGCAGCTGTGTCCCCCCCAGGCGGCGCCCCCCCCCCCGCCCACCCCACCCCATTCCGGCTCCCCCCTCTCCTCAGCAGCAGCAACCCAGTAACTCCCCCCTCCCACCCCCCCGCTAGATCCCCCACTAGCGTAGTTACACCCCCCATGTTGCTCCCAGAAGTCAGCAAACTCTGGTCGACCTCGGCTTCCCCCGTGACCTCGGCTCGCACCGTGCGACGCCCCCTCCTTCCTGCTTCCCTATTCCCGCCATGATTATCATAGCGCGGGAACAAAGCCCGTGCTTCCCTTTTGGCCCCGCCCCCCATGGCCAACGGCCCATCTCCTCCACCTCCCTTCCTCCCTCCACCACCACCTGTGGAAGAGAGAAAAGTTACCGCATCGCAGGATTAATAACATAAAACTCATCTTTCCCCCCCTTTTTCCCCCCTCTTCGCCCCATACTCGCCCCACCACTTTGTTTCAAACGTTCTTTTTTGGTAACCCGCTTATTCCAGTTTTTCTTCCACAATAAAAGTCCACACCTCATCCGCCGTCTCAAAGTAGTGGTGCCTCCCTTGATATGTGACCCACAGTCTTGCCGGTTGTAGCATTCCAAATTTTATCTTCTTTCTGTGAAGCACCGCCTTGGCCCGATTAAAGCTCGCCCTCCTTCTCGCCACCTCCGCACTCCAGTCTTGATATACGCGGATCACCGCGTTCTCCCACCTACTGCTCCGAGTTTTCTTTGCCCATCTAAGGACCATCTCTTTGTCCTTAAAACGGAGGAATCTCACCACTATGGCTCTAGGAATTTCTCCTGCTCTCGGTCCTCGCGCCATCACTCGGTATGCTCCCTCCACCTCCAGCGGACCCGCCGGGGCCTCCGCTCCCATTAACGAGTGCAGCATCGTGCTCACATATGCCCCGACGTCTGCTCCTTCTGCACCTTCAGGAAGACCAAGAATCCTTAAATTATTCCTCCTCGCGTTATTCTCCAGCACCTCCAATCTTTCCACACATCGTTTATGGTGTGCCTCGTGCATCTCCGTCTTCACCACCAGGCCCTGTATATCGTCCTCGTTCTCGGCAGCCTTTGCCTTCACGACCCGAAGATCCCGCTCCTGGGTCTTTTGCTCATCCTTTAGCCCTTCGATCGCCTGTAATATCGGGGCCAACAGCTCCTTCTTCATCTCCTTTTTAAGCTCTTCCACGCAGCGTTTCAAAAACTCGTGTTGTTCAGGGCCCCATATTAAACTGCCACCTTCCGACGCCATCTTGGTTTTTGCTTGCCTTCCTTGCCGCTGCTCCAAAGGATCCACCGCAATCCGGCCACTTTCCTCTCCTTTTTCCATCTGTATCCAGGGGGGATTCCCTTCTGGTTTACCGCACAGTGCTTTTAGCCGTTAAAATTGCCGTTGGGGCTCTTATTAAGAGCCCAAAAGTCCGTTCCACCGGGAGCTGCCGAAACGTGCGACTTAGCTGGTCATCGCCGCACCCGGAAGTCCGGAATCATTTTGTTTCTGTACACCAAGGAGAGGGAAACTGGTTTTATCTTCAGATGCTTAAGGGCAGAAGGACTTCCTGTTGGCATAGGGATCGGTAGTGGAGTACTGGGTTCAGGGACAGAGGCAGAATTCCTGTCAGCGTAGACCCTGATTAGTGCAGGTTCCTTCAGAGGAAGAGGCTGTTGGGGCAAAGGGTTGAGATTCTTTTCTGCTTCTTCTGGAATGGCAACCCATTTGAATATATGAGCCGGGATTCTCCAATCCTGCGGCCAAGTTCTGACGCGGCGTGAAAAGTGGCGCGAGCCACTCCTGCGTCAACGGGCCTCACCTGTCAGCTATCCAACCCTTCCTAGGGAACTGGTATGGTGCTGGAGTGGTCTCCGCAGCTCCGGTGCCTGAACGCCTGAGTTTGCGCAAGAGTGCCGCAGTCGGCGCAAGATCGTGTATGCGCGCCACGGCCGGCGCGAGTTCGCGCATGCGCGTAGGTTCCCGTCTCCACGCCGGCCCCCGGGCAATATGGCAGAGCCCTACAGGGGCCCGACGTGGAGGAACATAGGCCCCCACGGAAATAGCCTGCCTGCCGATCGGTAGGCCCCGATCGCGGGCCAGGCCATTGTGGAGGCACCCCTCCTGGGGTCGGATCCCCCCGCCCCCCCCCCCCCCCCACCAGGATGGCCCCCGCAGACAGAACTCTGAGGTCCCGCCGTGTGGGACCATACATAACCCACGCCGGCAGGGCTTGGCCGTACCCGGCGGGCACTCGACCCGTCGAATCGCTGGGGAGGGCCGCTTTCAACAGCTCTCGACCGGCGCGGCGGTGATCCCGTGGGCGCCCGAAAATCGGCGGAGGAGAATCGGCGAGCTGGCGTCGGGGCGGCATTGTGTGTTTCTCGCGCCCCCCCCTCCCCCCCACCCCGGCGATTCTCCGACCCGGCATGGGGTCGGAGAATCCTGGCCATGAAGTCTAGTATTGCTTGATTAGTTAATTAATTGATTGAGAAGTGTATTGTTGATTATTTTGCTTATGTTCAATAAACTTTTGTATTATTTGCTAATCAATGTCTGAATCTTTGTCTGATGGTTCTATCTCCGTTGAACCACGTCAGTTTTAAAAGGGTTAATTTGGGATCCAGTAATTAGGCTGCATGCAACTAAATTAAATCAAGTCTAAATATTAAACTTCCTTCTTTTAAACCTATATAATGTTGGCAAATTATCTACATTAACAATAATCTTAAACACAAATGTATTGAAGACAATGTGAAGTTTAACTCACCTTGAAAGCCCTGACTGATCAACATCTCCATCACCCTTTTCTTCTGGTTCTGTTATCTCAAGGCTGAAGCTATCATTGCCCTCAAGAGCTGATGGAAGCTCACTTGTGGATCCAGAAAGTTCATCATCCTCAGTCATGAATTCAATGTCCTAAGAATTAGGAACATACATGATTGTATGTGATGCCAAGTGAACGGTAGAATTCAACATTATACAGACATTCAACATCATTAATATGTTATCATTAATTTTCTTTAGAAAATTCAAACAAATTATCGATCATTTTAAACCTGTAAATTCTGCAGTACCAGTAAATAATAATACATGAATAACGCACGTCTATCAAAGTCTCTCCTCTACATAATGGGATTTGAACTTAGCTTCAAATTCCTGGACTTCGCTTGACATCAAGATGACACTTCTGTTCTGGACTACATTCGCTATAACGTAAGTCTCAACTTTTGTGTTTAATCTGCTGCTCTTCTGAGATATTTATTTATTTTTGGAAAATATTTTTATTTGTTTTTTAACACTTTATACATAAAAAAAAATGTAAAACAACAAGAACAACAACCCCCCCCCCCCACTCTACCAACCAACACCAACCAACCAAGATCAGCGATGCAGTGCTGAAAAATGAACCCCAAAATTTCTCAGCTTCGGGCAGGACCAGAACCTACGTACATGGTTGGCCGGACCTCACCCACACCACGCACAAGTGTCCTCTACCCCCTCAAACAACTGGCTCATTCTCGACCTCATCTGTTGCGTCCTGTGCACCACCTTTAACTGTATAACCCCAGCCTCGCACACGAGGTTGAAGCATTCACCATCGCAACACCTCACACCACAAACCCATCCCCAAAGCCACCCCCAGCTCCTCCTCCCACTTGGCCTTAACTCCCTCCAGCGACACCATATCTTCCTTCAAAATCCACCTATAAATCGCCGAGATGAACCCCTTCCAGCCCTATCACCGATAACACCCCCTCCAGCGAGGAGGGAGGAGTCACTGGAAACGTTGGGAAAACCTTCCTTGCAAAGTTCTGCGCCTGCATATACCTAAAAGCCTGCCCCCGCAGAATCCCAAACTTCTCTGCCAACTACTCCAAACTCGCAAACTGCCCTTCCAAAAATAGGTCCTTAGTTTCCATCACCCCCCCTTCCCCCCACTTCTCCCACTCCCAAAGCATAGTGTCCAGACTCGATGGCTCAAACACATGACTCTCTCGAACCAGCATCAACTTCGACCCCACCACCGACTTAAAAAGCTGCCGAAGTTGCCTCCATAGCTTCAACGTGGCTACGAAGCTGGACTACCTAAGTATTTCCCTGGGGCAAATGGGAGCGGCATCATCGGCAGCGCCCGCAACCCGACGCCCTACAAGAGCCTGCCTCCGTTCTCACTCACGTTGCCTCCGGCTCCCTATTTCAGCCCTGCACCTTCTCGGCATTCGCCGTCCAATAGTAACACATCAGATTCGGTATAGCCAAATCCCCCATCTGTTGCTCTCTCTGAAGTACTGTCTTCCGAATCCTCACCACCTCACCCACCCATACAAATGACAAAATCAACCGTTCTTCTGCAATATTTAAAGTTACTTTGATCAGTTTACTGTCCTTCATCCACCATTATCTTAGTTCAGATTGACATGTTGATGTTTCTAAGTTGTTAAGCTGGTGTCCTGTGTACTCCATTTCTATGTTTAGAGAAGGCCAGGAAATGACGGTCAGCCTCGACCGAAATGATGTAAACTAAAAAACTGACCTCGAGCAGGATGATAAACCACTCTTGACAGTTTGGATACTTGGCCTATATCCACTGGTCAAAAGGGTTGGAATAGGTGATTGACAAAGAGTAAAGCAACCAGCCCGCCAAAAAAGAGTATATTAACAGGTGCATCAGCACAAGGGGGGAGGTACTGGAGGCGCTTGTGAGGTGACAGTGCTCATTGGGCAGCTGTCTTCTTCAGATGTAAGATGAACCAGAGGAAGATACAGGGAAGAGTTTCCAAATGCTTTGACCAAAGAGCAGAATGCTGTTATCACAGCTACTGAGATCAACACATTTGTACCAACTGCCCGATTGTCCTCTGGGATCAGTACACTGCTCTCAACTGATGTTATGGGTCATGCACTTCTTCTATCTAACTAGTTCTGAATAAACCATCTTAAAATTACTCTGACTCAGCACGGTGGCGCAGTGGTTAGCACTGCTGCATCACGGCGCCGAGGTCTCAGATTCGATCCCGGCTCTGCGTCACTGTCCGTGTGGAGTTTGCACCTTCTCCCCGTGTTTGCGTGGGTTTCGCCCCCACAACCCAAAGATGTGCAGGGTAGGTGGATTGGCCACGCTTAAAATGCCCCTTAATTGGAAAAAAATTATAATTGGGTACTCCAAATTAATTTTATAAAAGTTACTCTGACTTGCCGACTGGCTATTTAGATATCTATTGAGCCTTGTGCAAGGGTCAATAATTATTTTTTGTCAAGCTGACATTTTTTGGAAATAGGTCAGCTTTGTTTACTAATAGGTTATGTGACAGGATTAAGTAATGACCTCAGAGTAAAGACTAGGTAGCAGTGACCACAACATGATTGAATTTTACATCTACTTTGACAGGGAGAACAACAGGTCTAAGAATAGTATTTTAAACTTAAATAAGGGCAACCATGTGGGCATGCAAGCTGAGCTTGGTGAAGTGAACGGGGGTACTAGGCCAGGGGATAGATAAATAAAGAAGCTGTGACAGATATTTAAGGGGATAATTCAGAATACTCAGAATAAGTATATTCCTCCTGCAAAGAAAAATTCCAAATGAGAAGTCACTATCTATGTTTAACTAAAGTTAAGGAATGATCAAACTGAAGGAAAAAACATGTAACTGCGTAAAGATAGTGGCAGATCAGATGATTGGTCAGAATATAAAGAATGGTCTTCTTTGGCAATCGCTCGCTAATGAGTTGATTGTCCACCTAAGAAACCTTGTGTCATTGGTCATGGGTTCTGTGGGTCCTTGCGTGGTGGAGAATGACGAAAATGTTAATCAGGAAAAAGAAATTAGAATAGGAGGACGCTAGCTAGGAATGTAAAGAGTAAATTCAAAACTAAATGCTTCGGTCTTCAGAAAGGAAGACATGAATAATGTACCGGAAGTTCTGAGAAGCACAAGTTTTAGTGAGGAGCTGAAGGAAATTAGTATTAGTAAAGAAATGGTTTTGGGGAAATTAATGGTATTGAAGGCGGACAAGTCTCCAGAGCCTAATAATCGGCATCCCAGGGTCCTGAAGGAAGTGGCCCTAGAAATGGTAGATCCATTGGTGGCCATTTTCCAAAATTCTTTGGACTCTGGAATGGTTCCTCCAGATTGGAAGGTAGCGAATGTAACTCCGCTATTCATAAAGTGAGGGAGAGGGAAAACAGGGGACTATAGATCAATGAGCCTAATGTCAGTAGTAGGGAAGTTGCTGGAGTCCATTATCAGGGATTTCATTGCATAGCATTCGGATAGCAGTGGTATAATCAGAAAAAGTCAGCATGGATTTACAAAAGGAAAATCATGCTTGACAAATCCACTAGAATTCTTTGAAGATGTAACTAGTAGAGTTGACCAGGGAGAACACGGTGGATGTGGTTTATTTAGACTTCCAGAAGGCTGTTGACAAGGTCTCACATTGCAGATTAATATATAAAGTTAAAGCTCATGGGATTACAGGTAGTGTCTTGAGATGGATAAAAAGCAGGTTAGCAGACAGGAAGCAAAAAGTTGGAATAAATAGGTCTTTTGCTGATTAGCAGGCAGTGACTAATGGGGTACCGCAGGGATCTGTGCTAGGATCCCAACTGTTCACACTATATATGAATGATTTGGACGCAGAAACTAAGGGCGAAATTCTCCTCCCCACGCTGGGTGGGAGAATTGCCGGGGCGCCATGCGAGTCCCGCCAAGCCGCCCCGGCACCCGCACGCGATTCTCCCAACCCCCCAAACCGGCGCGGCGAGAATCACGGCTGGCCGCTCGGAGAATCGCCGCACGCCGTTTGTAACGGGCGAGCGGCGATTCTCCGGCCCAGATGGGTCGAGCGGCCTGCCCAACACAGGTTCCCACCGGCGCCGTCCACACCTGGTCACTGCCGGCGGGAACATCGCGGGAACGCTGGGGGGGGCGGCCTGTAGGGGGGGACGGGGACTCAAAAGGGGTCTGGCCCGCGATTTGAGTATAGGAATAGAGGTGGTTTACGGAAATTGTATAGGGCATTGGTGAGGCCTCGTGTGTTGTGTGCAGTTTTGGTGTCCTTATCTGAGGAAGGATGTTTTTGCTATAGAGGGAGTGCACTGAAGGTTTACCAGGCTGATTCCAGGGATGGCAGGACTGTCATATGAGGAGAGACTAAATTGGTTAGGATTGTATTCACTGGAGTTTAGAAGAGTGAGAGGGAATCTCATAGAAACTTACAAAATTCTAACAGGATTCGACAGGGTAGATTCTGAAGGAATGTTCCCGATGGTCGGAGAGTCCAGAACTAGGGGTCACAGTTTGAGGATAAGGGGTAAATCTTTTAGGACTGAGGTGAGGAGAAATTTCTTCACCAAGAGAGTGGTGAATCTGTGGAATTCGCACACATTGAGCGTTGTTGAGGTTAAAACGTTGTGTAATTTTGAGAAGGAATTAGATTTAGCTCTTGGGTTTAAAGGGATCAGCCATGATTATTAGGAAGTGAGAATGGGTAAATAATAAGGCAACAGCGATGCAATGAACAGATACTTTGCTTCTATATTCACTATAGAGCATACAAGAAACACTCCTGTAATAGCTGTAAATCGGGAAGTGGAGGTGAGAGAGGAATCTGGTTAAATTCCAATTACTAGGAAAGCAGTATTGAGCAAAATGATGGAGCTGCGGGCTGGCAGGTCCAGGTGGACTTCATCCTAGGGTCTTAAAAGAGGTGGCTAATGAGATAGTAGATACGTCAGTGTTAATTTTCCAGAATTCGTTAGATTCTGGAAAGGTTCTATCAGACTGGAAAGTAGCAAATATAACCTCTCTATTCAAGAAGATTGGCTGTGGCTGGCAGAAAACAGAGAGTGTACATAAATTGGTCTTTGTCTGATTGGCAGCATGTGATGAGTGAAGTGTGCGCTGAGGCCTCAAATTTTTACAAATTACATCGAAGACTTAGATGAGGGGAGCCAAGGCATGGTAGCTAAATTTGAAGATGGCACAAAAATAGGTAGTAAAATATTTTGTGAAGACAGACAGAGTTTGCCGATGGATATAGATAGGTTGAGACTGAGTGGGCAAAAATCTGGTAGATAGAGTACAATGTGGGAAAGTGTGAAGTTGTTCACGTAGAGTATAATGTGGGAAAGTGTGAAGTTGTTCACTTCGTAAGAATAAAAAAAGCAGAGTATTAATTGAATGGGGAATGACTGCAGAATGCTGAGATGCAGATGGATTTAGGTGTTCTTGTGCAGGAGTCTCAAAAAATTAGCATGCTGGTGCAGCATGTAATCAAGAATGCTATTCTTTATTACAAGAGGAGTATTTAGAAGTGAGTGGTGACTTGATTGAAGAGTATAATATCATGAACGGTATTGACAAGGTGGACGTTGAAAGGATGTTTCCTCGTGTGGGTAAGTCCAGAACTAGGGGGCACCGTTTTAAAATTAGGGATCGCCCTTATAAGATACAATGAGGCGAACTTTTTTCTCTCAGAAGATTGTGAGACTTTGGAACTCTTTCTCAGATGAAGGTGGAAACAGGATCACTGGATATCTTTAAGGCAGAATTAGATAGATTCTTGTTAGGCAAGGGAATCAAACATTATCGGGGTAGATGGGAATGTGGAACTCAACAGAAACATGATCTTATTAAATGGTAGACAGGTTTGAGGGACCAAATGGCCTGCTTCATTTCATATTTTGTCTGTCTGTTCCTATTGCTGTCATCCCATATTAGAAATGGGAGAGTAATTAATGTCTGGGAGAAAATAAATCGACAGGTATTAGTAAAAATATAAAATACACAAATGAAATGGGATTGAATCTGAACAATTATTTGGAATGAGTTATGTTTAAGTTTTACTTGTTTGTTTACAGGCCTCTTTGCTGATTGTTGTTTACATTTATTGCACTGTCACTCCTTTGCTGCCTGTAAAGTTACTTAATATCTGGCTACATCTTTGGAAAGTTCATTTCCAATGATATGTACAAAAGACAGAAGGCTGATTTAATGTTGGCAACAGGATTTTCACCCAGGCCTGGTGATTCATCCCCTTTCAAAAATGCTCAGCCCCTTAATAACTCCTCTCTCACTATGTTTATCCTATCCAATATCTCACAGTATTTCCCACTCCTCACTTATAAGCTTCAATTTCCTGTACCATGCAGTTCAGTCCTGGTTGTGTTTCCAGAGTTTTGCTTTAATGCAGCATTAAGTGCTTAGTGACAATAAGGGGCCAATCTTTACCAGCACCTGTTTCTGACAGCAGTTAGATTTCCTATTGGGTGGATGAGCACCTCAATTTTAACAACATGGTAGCAGAAAGCAGAACAGAACCCCAATAATCTAAGAGAATATTTAGAAAATGTCAAAAAACAACAACCTGCTATTTATGTAGGATGTATGAATAAGAAATAATGGAAATTAACTCTAAAATACACAGATTTAAGTACAATTTTATATGGTTATAGTTTAATTCCTAACAGTGTAAATTAAAAGTAACTTAGAATTTTAAAAATGCTTCAAACAGTCTGCTTTTATCTTGGAACTATATTTTTCCTTAAATAATTATTTTTACTATACATCTTAATTAAACACTTAGAAATTAGAGTGTATTTCTCACCCACCTTCATGTCAGCAACAGCAACAGTGTCCTTCTTGGACTGCTGATTGTATCCACTTGTGTGTGAAATACCATGGGTAAATTTTGAAGAGCTGCAGTGTAATATTTTGGCTGGATACCAGCAAGTATGGACTTAGGGCAATAAAGTATTCTCCAAGGCACCAAAGTATTATAGTAAACATGCAGATATCAACCACTTTGATATGAGCATATGGTTAACAGAATAAAGAATAGCCTCAACCCATTCAGAACTTTTCATGATTGTAGCAGCTTTGCAAAATCAAGTTTTGTAGCAAAATAAATTAGTATAAATTAGCAGGCAGTTTTCAATAATTATATTCTTAAAGTGCAAACTCCTTAATAATCCCTGACAACTGCCAAGAAAATTGAGCAAAAGGTTGCAAAAACATGCATATCCATACATTACCAAGCCACCATAATCAAAGACTACACACACCATTTACTCCCAAAATTATTATAAATGCAGAGAATAAATCTGGAAATACTTAGTTATCATGAACGTTCATTGACATGCCACCAAAGCTCCTTCACCTTTGATCTCCCAGGCACCTGCTGGTTTGTTTCATCAGCCAAAGAGATCTCCAAGCTAGGGGTCCTTGTGTTTGCTGAAAGTGGATCTGCGGAGGCTGTATCACCTGAAGTTGAGAGTGAATCCATATGACTTGTGTCTTCAGTAGGTAAAAAATTCATTATCTATGGAACACAAATTTAACAAGAGTATCAGTAATGCCATTTTAAATGATCATGTTTAACATTTAATTCAGTTTTGGTTATAACCCAGGTATATATAAAGTTTAATGAAGTACTGCAGCATATTGTACAGTATAATTTGAAGACCCTTGAGTAAATAAATGGAAGTCATCAAACAGAAAAATATAATTTTTGACATTAAAAAGTCAGTAAGCATTTGATGAATTTTTTACATAAATGACTTGATGAAGGGACCGAAGGGATAAGTAGGAAAATAAATTGTGAAGTTAATTAAAAAAATAAATCTTTATAGTCTATACCGCAGCTACAAGACTAGGTCAGAAGCTAGGCATTCTGCAGTGAGCAACTCAGCTTCCGACTCCCCAAAGACTTAATCAACAAGGCATAAAGTGAGGAATGTCATGGAATACTTCCTACTTATTCTGGATTAGTACAATTCAGAATAATAATCTTTATTATTGTCACAAGTAGGCTTACATTAACACTGCAATGAAGTTACTGTGAAAAGCCCCTAGTCGCCACATTCCAGCACCTGTTCGGGTACACAGAGGGAGAATTCAGAATGTTCAATTCACCTTACAGCCTGTCTTTCGGGACCTGTGGGAGGAAACCGGAGCACCCTGAAGAAACCCACGCAGACACAGGGAGAACGTGCAGACTCCACTCAGACAGTGACCCAAGCCAATAATCGAACCTGGGACCCTGGCGCTGTGTAGCATCAGTGCTAACCACTGTGCTACCATGCTGCCCGGTGAGTGGGCAAAGACCTCGCAAATGGAATGTATTGTGGGAAAATGTAAAAATGTCCATTTTGGCAGGACGATTAAAAAAAGCATATTATCTAAACAGTGACTAATTGCAGAGCTCCGAGAAGGAGAGGGATTTAGGTGCCCTAGTGCGTGAATTCCAAAAAGATAAAATGCAGGTTCTGCAAATAAGCCAAAAAAAGTTATTGTTTACTGCAAGGGGAATAGAATACAAAAGTAGTGAGGTTATGCTTCAGTTATACAGGGCATTGGTGAGATCACATCTGGAGTACTGTCTCCTTATTCCGTGTACAGTATTAGTCTCCTTATCTAAAGATGGATGTAAATGCATTAGAAGCAGTTCGGAGAACGTTTCCTAGATAATAATAATAATCACTTACTGTCACAAGTAGGCTTCAATGAAGTTACTGTGAAAAGCCCCTAGTTGCCATATTCCGGCGCCTGTTCAGGGAGGCTGGTACGGGAATTGAACCCGTGCTGCTGCCTTGTTCTGCATTACAAGCCAGCTATTTAGCCCAGTGTGCTAAACCAGCCCCTACATGGAATAGGTGGATTGTCTTATGAGGAAAGGTTGGACAGGCTAGGCTTGTATCCACTGAAGTTTAGAAGAGTAAGAGATGACTTGATTGAAACATATAAAATCCTGAGGGGTCTTGACAGGGTGGGTGCAGAAAGGATGTTTCCTCTTGGGGGAACTAGAACTAGGGGTCACTGTTCTAAAGTAAGTGGTCATCCATCTAAGACAGAGGTTTTTCTCTCAGAGGGTCATGCGTCTTTGGAACTCACTTTATCAAAAGGCAGTGGAAGCAGAGTCTTTCAATATTTTTAAGACAGATAGGCAAATTTTTGTTAAGCAACAGGGTGAAAGGTTACAGGAGCTATGTGGGATTGCAGAGCTAATGTTATAATCAGATTGACCATGATTTTATGGTGGCAACAGGTGGGGAAAAGTAGCAGTGAAGCCTCCTGCCTTAATGGCTGCTTTCTCTGTTGTACCAGGAGGAACTTTGAAAAAATAAATCCAAGGGGTGTGTCCCACGACGTCACTCTGAGTCTGCCCCACGAACAACTTAGTTTCTTAAAGATCGGGTGACATTTTTAAAGGCTGCCCATACAAAAAAGTAAAAATAGAACATTGCTCCCAGCACCCCCTCCCCGATACTGACCACCACCTTCTCCCCACTGAGCAATGCACTTAGCTGAGCTCCTCTGGCGGGTCTGCCCGCGAGGCGCACAACATGGGAGACCAGTTGTACTTCACGTCAGTGTGAATGGATAATGTAATGGGTGGATGGGATAGGATTATCAGGTGTAGAGGCCTGATAACTAGATTTATATTTCTCCTAATGGGATTCCCAATGTCCAATTGCATGAGCAGGGATGATCGTGATGGGACTTCCTGACGACGCATAATGTGATTTGAGCATCTCATGAGATTTTGCACTCCCGCTGCCATCACGCACGATGCAAACGGCAGCACAAAGTCCCAGTGCTAATAACATCAATCACATTGTGTCTTAACTTTCTATATTCCAGGCAATTAAAGGCAACTAATTTAATTTTTCCTCATAATGTAACACTTTGGAGTCTGGTACTATTCTGGTGAAATCTGCACTGCAAACCTTCCAATGGCCAATAAAGGTGTGCTGTCCAGAACTGTACTCAATACTCTGGATGTGGTTGAACAAGTTCTTTGTATAATTGTAGAACAATTTGCTCCCCTTTATATCCTAGACATCTAGATATAAAGCTAACTATTAGTTTTTTAATTACCATTTTTGTACTTGACCATTACATTTTCGTGATCTGTTTACATGGACCCCAACATCAATTTAGATCTTTACTTTCCTTGTCACCATTTGAAAAATACTTTGATCCCAATCCTTTTTTGGTTCAACATGGATGACCTCACATTTCCCTGTATTGAAATCCATCCACAGTTTTGCCCACACATTAAATTTATCAATGCATCTTTGTAATGTTGTTATTTACTTTGCTTCCAATGTCAGTTATGTTGCTCTCTGTACCGTGTTATCCAAGTCATTAATAAATATAGCGAATAGCGAGGCACCAGAGAAAACCGTTGTCACTGTTAATTCCAATAATTGTATATGGTGGAAGAATGAGCCTTAACCTAATCTTTTACTTCAAGCAGCTTTATTCTTGAGCTCAGCAAAGTGACCAACTCTTTCAATACCTTCCATCCCACTGTTACAGCTGTGCCCATTTGTAGGTAAACTAATGCTCATCACTTGTCTTTAACAATGCAATTGGTTTAATAAGGTAATTGTTATACAATGTAATTGCTGATACATTGATGGTCACATTCCTTTAATTTGAGTACACATCTATTAATCTGGTGAATAATTTGGCTTAAATTCCATTTAGTTTTATTTTTTAACATTTTTTGACTTAATATAGATATTGTGCAACAGTAAAAGCTATTTTATTGGGTGCTGGTGGGGTTTAAACCATACTATAACTGGATCATCTGCAGAAACAACTATTATTGAGGTACTTTCTTAATTTGACCAAGGCCTGACACCACACAGAGGCGAGTAAACAAGGCTAATTCACTTATCCATTTCTCCCACCAGGAATTATAAAAACAATTTCACCTATGTGAAGCAGAACATGGTATAAGGTATATCAAAATGATTGACATTTGAATTACAGCTCTCCAGGGTATGTAAACTTACTGGGTGAGATTCTTCATTTGGGCGACTATTTTCTCCTGCCGGTGATGAATCGCACGTGATTTGCGCTCCCCGATCGCAGAGTAATTCAGTATCCCTCGCCATGCAAATTAATGCATGGCAAGGAATATGAAGAATTCCCAAGGAAGCCCGCTATTGGGCTGCCAATTTGAGTGGGTGGCCCGATAGCGCAGTTCCGCGGACGGACAGACCCCCACTGCACCGCAAATCAGTTTCTTGCCCCCCCCTCCGGATATTCTGGGTGCCCCCTTCCCCCAAGTATGTAAGTGACCTGATCGACACCTCCAGGGACCCCCTAAATTGGGATCCACCCTCCACAGGGACCCCCTTAAAAGGGAACCCCCCACATGGACCCTTTAATAGGGACACGTCCCACAGGGATCTCCTTAATAGGGAGACCCCTTAATAGGGAGACCCCTTAATAGGGAGACCCCATTAATAGGGAGACCCCATTAATAAGGACAACACCCACATTGTTTACAAACATCTACCACATCAAAGAGAGTTAAGGGAATTCCATTTCCATCTCAGCACTTCATCATCACTCAAACCTGAAGGGGTGTGATTTAAATAAATTTAGAGTATCCAATTAATTTTTTTTTCCAATTTAAGGGGTCAATCCCCAACAACATCTTTGGGTTGTGGGGCGAGACCCAGGCAAACACAGGGAGAACGTGCAAACTGCACACGGACAGTGGCCCAGGGCCAGGATCGAACCTGGGACCACGGCACCCTGAGGCAGCAGTGCTAAGGGGTGGGCTCTATTTTGGGGGTCTCACTTGTTAGGGGGTCTTGTGGGTGTTCCTTTATTTAGGGGTCCTTGTGTGGGGGTCCTTTTTGTTAAGGGGCCCTGGGGAGGGGGTGCCCCCAGTTATGGGGTCTCAGTGGGGGGGTTCCTTTAGTTATGGGGTCTGAGTGGGAGGTCCCTTTAGTTTGGATGTTTTTGGGGGTCCCCAGTTAAGGTGTCTAGGATGGACTATGGGGGCAACTCCCTTAAGGAGTTACCCCCTTGGTCCACTGCACGGTCCTCCACATCAGGCTCACGTTTGGTGAGACCTGTTTTAAATCCTATTTACGTCATTCCCAGTCTGGAGAATCAGGCAGGGCCAGAGAATACAGTGCCCGGGCTGCTAAGTGGATGCAAGTGGGTCATTAAGACCCATTAGCATCCTCCCGCTGGTGCGTGGGTGTGAACCTTGATCCCGCTGCGGTAGAGGGCGGGTGGGTGGGAGGGCGGAGCGGAGCATTGTGGTTAGTTTGGCACTTAGTATGAACCTCAATTTCGGCCGGATGCTCAATTCTCCGCCCGGTCGCGATTTGCAATCCTGGTGTCGAGGGGTGGAGAATTTAGTCTACTGTATGATTTTCTTATACTTTTTCATTTACATTAAGGAATTTGGAAGAAAAAAATCTGGAATTTAAGCATGTACTTTAAACAGGGGATTATTGCTGCATCTTGGCTTTTATCATAAGTGGAAAATATAGTGCAGAACCCATATAAAACAAAGTATTAATTTTGAGCATAAGTTTGTAAAATTACTCTTATTAATACTGCTAAAATGGGTGATGAGTTCATAACAGTCAAAAATAGCAGTTTCACAATATATAAACAGAACTGTTACAAGCATTGCGATGTTGGAAAATAAGTATGGTTCAACAAAACATGGTACTAGAATGACCCTCACTTCTGAGTGTTTTAAGTGTGAAAATGTTAACGATTTTTTGTACAAAGAAATTAAACATCATGAACTGATCGGTGTGGGTGTGATGCAATTGGACTGTTGAGTACATTCTCCATTTCAGTTCCTCATTGAATACTTTGTTTATTAATGCAATAAATCAATTATAAGACATTTAATTTTTAAGCGAAGCTACAAAGAGAAATATTCTATTTGCCTGTTTGTTTATTTTCTTGGCAGATGTTCATGTGTGGTGTGTGAAGATCTAGTAGGGGAACAGGAGAAAATAACTTCAAAAAGAAAAATTGTACTTCAACCTGAAATATATATTTAATTTTAGAATCCACTTTAACTGGTTTCCACTAATTTTGTGTTGTAGGCTTTGATGGAAGATGCGACCAAATGATAATCTCTGCTGTATAATTTATTTTTTAGTTCTTTTCAAAATTTGCAGGATATATTATAAAGCATTGACATACTAGTTGCGATCGTGTCAAAATCTGACTTGCTGTAAGTGCCTCCTCTTCAGAGGACTCGTCTGAATCCTCATGGTTAGTTTTATTTAGACTGGGTGTACTTCCTGAAAGCTGGCTCTCCTCCAGAAGCTGCATATCTCCCTTGTCTAGACTGTCAAGGGAACGCCTCCGTACTCCCCAATTGAACGTATCCATACTCTCACCCTGAAAGAAAAGTGCAACATTACTCTCAAAAAATAGAAGTAGTCATTAGATCGTAAAGTACAATGTTTAATCAATAAATGTTTGTACAAAACCAATAGGTGAGTCTGTAAAACTTTAATTCAGAATACAAATCCAGATACTGGTAAACCTTTGCTGGTTCTTCTAAAACATTTTTTCCCATAGGTAATAATTGGTACTAACTTATTTTACTTGCTGCTAGTAACCATTTTTGGGCAGCCAGATCACCCTTTTCACCAATAATTGGAACTGAGATCTATTGCTCGGACTTGAGGAGATGTGCAAGTAGGTAAATGGTTTGGTGGAAGTACTATTGATTCACATATTGACATTGGAGGTTAATATCCTATGGAAATGGAAATTTTTGACATTGTGTAAATAAATCAGGAGATACAAAAGACAAATAAGAAAGGCAATATTACAATAATCATGGGGAACCTTGTTGAAAATGAGGAGAATAGAGACTTCTGGCTGTGGCTATGCCTAGGTAGATCGCACGTTCGGCAGCTACCGCAGGGAACGGACTTTTGGGCTCTTCAGAGGGGCCCCAATGGCAATTGTTCGACGGCTTCCAGTGTGGGAAGGTGGCAGCAAGGTCCCCCCAACATTATATGGATTGGACCAGGAGTGGAGCGGTTAAAAAAGTGCTAGGGAGGAAAAGCAAGATGGTGGCAGGTGGAGACCAAGCAGTGTGGGCACAGTGGTCGCAGGAGCAGCAGGAGTTTCTTAAACGCTGCTTTGAGGAACTGAGAACAGAAATGCTGGCGCCAATGAAGGCGGCGATTGAGAAGCTTGTGGAGACCCAGAAGGCCCAAGGGGCGACGATCCGGGAGGTGCGGCAAAAAGCCTCGGAGAACAAGGACGAGATCTTGGGCCTGGCGGTGAAGGTGGAGGTGCACGAGGCGCTGCACAAGAGGTGGGCAGAAAAATTCGAGGACCTGGAGAATAGGTCGAGGAGGAAGAATCTTCAAATTCTGGGTCTCCCTGAAGGAGTGGAGGGGCCCGATGCCGGGGCATGTATGAGCACGATGCTCAATTCGCTGATGGGCGCGGGAGCTTTCCCGAGGCCCCTGGAGCTGGATGGGGCTCATCGGGTCCTGGCAAGGAGACCCAAAGCCAACCAGCCGCCAAGGGCTGTAGTGGTGAGGTTCCACCGCTTTATGGACAGAGAGTGTGTCCTGAGATGGGCCAAAAAAGAGCGGAGCAGCAGGTGGGAGAACACGGAGATCCAGA
The DNA here is from genome assembly GCF_047496885.1 of Scyliorhinus torazame. Classification (NCBI taxonomy): domain Eukaryota; kingdom Metazoa; phylum Chordata; class Chondrichthyes; order Carcharhiniformes; family Scyliorhinidae; genus Scyliorhinus; species Scyliorhinus torazame. The sequence goes on along the minus strand of NC_092721.1, from coordinate 157,469,549 downwards.
TTTACCAGGACTGGAGTGCGGAGGTGGCTAAGAAGAGGGCTGGTTTCAACCGGGCTAAGGCGGTGCTCCATCGGAAGGGGGTGAAGATCGGGATGCTGCAGCCAGCGCGATTGTGGGTCACGTTCCAAGATTGGCACCACTATTTTGAAACGCCTGGTGAGGCATGGAACTTTATACAGACTGAAAAGTTGGATTCAAATTGTTTACTGCGTTAGGGGAATGTTCTTTTTGTTTGAGTGCTGGGTGGGGATGGGTGAATGGATTTGATGTGGGGGCTGTGGGAGAGTGTGGGCGTTGGTGCTGGAGGGGCAGGGCCCCACGGAGGAAGAGAGGGGGTGGAGGCCCGGGGATGGGGAGTTGGGGTAAGGCCGCAAAAAGGAGCTGCGCCAGAGGGGGCGGTGCCAGCTCAGGAAAGCATGGGCTTTTTCCCTCGTTACGGAAGGATGAGGGGGGGGGGCGGTGCTGGAGAGGAGCGCACACTGACTGCCAAGGGGTGGGGGGGTTCTCACACTGGGGGGTCGATGGAATGGCGGGAGAGGCCGGGGTCAGCAGGAGTCAGCTGACTTACGGGAGTGTCATGGGGGGAGCAAAATGGCTAGATGAGGATCTAGCGGGGGGGAGGGAACTGGGTTGCTGCTGCATTGGCCAAAGGGGAGCCGGAAGTAGGAGAGGTAATCGGGGCAGGGGTCCGCCGCCTGGGGGACTGGAGGGTCCGGGAGGCGCGGGTACGTGACTGGCCTAGAAAAGGAGATGGATAGTTGGCGGGGGGGGGGGGGGGGGGGGGGGGGGGGGGGGGATCGAGTAGCCCCCCGATCCGGCTGATAACTTGGAATGTGAGGGGCCTGAACGGGCTGGTCAAGAGGGCCCGGGTGTTCGCCCACTTAAAGGGACTGAAGGCAGACGTGGTTATGTTCCAGGAGACACATCTGAAGGTGGCAGATCAGGTTAGGCTGAGAAAGGGATGGGTAGGGCAGGTCTTTCATTCAGGGCTGGATGCGAAGAACAGAGGGGTTGCAATACTGGTGGGGAAGCTGGTGTCGTTCGAGGCACTGAATATTGCAGTTGGTAATGGAGGTCGATATGTGAGGGTGAGTGGTAGGTTGCAGGGGGTGCGGGTGGTACTGGTGAACGTATATGCCCCGAATTGGGATGATGCCAGATTTATGAAACGCATGCTGGGTCAGATTCCGGATCTGGAGGTAGGAAGCTTGATAATGGGGGGGACGGGGGATGACTTCAGTACAGTGCTGGACCCAGCACTGGACCGTTCTAGGTCCAGGACGGGTAAGAGGCCGGCTGCGGCCAAGGTGCTCAGGAGGTTTATGGACCAGATGGGGGAGTGGATCCATGGAGGTTTGCCAGGCCGCTGGCCAGGGAATTTTCCTTCTTTTCCCACGTCCATAGAGCCTACTCCCGGATAGATTTTTTCATTTTGAGTAGGGCGCTAATCCCGAAAGGGAACGGAATATTCGGCCATAGCCATCTCAGACCACGCCCCGCATTGGGTGGAGCTGGAGTTGGGGAAGGAGAGGGACCAGCGCCCGCTGTGGCGCCTTGATGTGGGACTGTTGGCGGGTGAGGGGGTGTGCGGGCGGGTACGGGGGTAATTGAAAGATATTTGGAGGCCAACGACAACGGGGAGGTGCAGGTGGGGGTAGTCTGGGAGGCGTTGAAGGTGGTGGGAAACGCTTTCAGGTACATGCAAGTGAGGGCGTTTGTGAGGCGGCAGGTGAGGGAATTCCCGCTGCTTCCGGCACGTGGGATTCAGGACAGGGTGATTTCGGGTGTATGGGTTGGAGAAGGCAAGGTTTCAGAGATTTACCAGGAGCTGAAGGAAGAGGAGGAGGCCTCGGTGGAGGAGTTAAAGGGCAAGTGGGAGGAGGAGCTTGGGGAGGAGATAGATGAGGGTCTGTGGGCTGATGCCCTGAGTAGGGTTAACTTTTCCTCCTCTTGCGCCAGGCTCAGCCTAATACAGTTCAAAGTTACTCACAGAGCGTATATGACAGGGGCGAGGTTGAGTCGGTTCTTTGGGGTGGAGGATAGATGTGGGAAGTGCTCGGGGTGCCCGGCAAATCACGTCCATATGTTTTTGGTCGTGCCCGGCGCTGGATGGGTTTTGGAGGGGTTTTGCGAGGACTATGTCCAAGGTGGTGAACGCCCGGGTCAAGCCGAGCTGGGGATTGGCATTATTTGGGGTATCGGACGAGCCGTGAGTGCAGGAGGCGAAAGAGGCCGGTATTCTGGCCTTTGCGTCCCTGGTAGCCCGGCGGAGGATTTTGCTACTATGGAAATATGCGAAGCCTCCTAGTGTGGAAGCTTGGATCAATGACATGGCAGGGTTCATCAAGCTGGAGAGGATAAAGTTTGCCTTGCGAGGGTCTGTGCAAGGGTTCCTCAGTGGGTGGCAACCGTTCCTAGACTATCTCGCAGAACGTTAGGAGGTCAGCAGCAGCAGTAGCCCAAGGGCGGGGGAGGGGGGGGGGCGGGGGGTTCTTTTGGGGTGGCGTTTGGGTGAAGGTGGGGGGGGTTTCCCTATTTGTGTTTTTAAAAGTTATATGGGGGGTTATTGTATATGGGGGAAATCCAATGTATAATTTCTGATTGTTGTGTTCTTGTTTCTTTCTTTTTGTTGGGGGGGGGGGCGGTTTATTGAAAATTTGTTGAAAAATTTGAATAAATATATTTAAAAAAAAAAAGAAAATGAGTAGAATAAGAAGATTTTTAAAAAAATCACAGGGGACTTCAATATGTGTGTGGAATGGGATAATCGGGTTGGTAGTGGATCCCATGAAAAGGAATTTGTGGACTGTCTACGTTTTTTGGAGCAGCTTGTACTAGAGCCCACTAGGGAACAGGCAATTCTGGATTTGGTGATGTGTTAACAAGGCAGACCTGATTAGGGAACTTAAGGAAGGAACCCTTAAGGGGCAGTGACCACAATATGATAGAATTTACCCTGCCGTTTGAGAGGGAGAAGCTGGAATCGGATGTAACGATAATAATAATAATCTTTATTATTGTCACAAGTAGGCTTACATTAACACTGCAATGAAGTTAATGTGCTAATCCCCTCATCGCCACATTCAGGTGCCCGTTGGGGTACCCAGAGGAAGAATTCAGAATGTCCAATTCACCTAATAAGCAAGTCTTTCGGGACTTGTGTGAGGAAACCGGAGCGCCTGGAGGAAACCCACGCAGACACGGGGAGAACATGAAGACTCCTCACAGACGGTGACCCAAAAGGGAATCGAACCTGGGACCCTGGCGCTGTGAAGCAACAGTGCTCACAATTGAATAAAGATAACTGCAAAGACATGAGGGAGGAGCTGGCCAGAGTTGATTGGAAGGGGAGCCTAGCCGGTAAGATGGTGGAACAGCAATGGGAAGAATTTTTGGGGGTTATTTGGGAGGTACAACAGAAATTCATTCCAAGGAGGCAAACATGGCTGACAAGGGAAGTCAGGGACAGCATAAAAGAAAAAGAAAAAGCATACAATGTGGTGAGGATTAGTGGGAAGCTAGAGGATTGGGGAGCGTTTAAAAGCAAGCAGAAGACAACTAAAAAGGCAATAAGGAGAAGATGAAATATGAGTGTAAGCTAGCTAATAATATAAAAGAAGATTGCAAGAGGTTTTTCCAATATATAAAAGGTAAGAGAGAGTCAAGAATGGACATTAGACCACTGAAAAATGATGCTGAAAAAGTAGTAATGGGGAACAAAGAAATGGCAGAGGAACTGAATAGGTACTTTGCATCGGTCTTCACAGTGGCAGACACCAGTGGTATACCAGAACTTCAAGCGGGTCAGGGGGCACAGGTGAGTGTAATGGTCAGAAGGTTCAGGGGAAGCTGGATAGATCACTCGGACCAAATGGACTACACCCCAGGGTTCTCAAGTATATAGCTGAGGAGATTGTGGAGACATTGGTGGTGATCTTTCAGGAATCACTGGAGACAGGGAGGGTCCAGAGGACTGGAAAATGGATAATGTAACACCCCTGTTTAAGAAGGAATGGAGGCAGAAGACAGGACATCACAGGCCAGTTAGCCTGACTTTGATCATCATTAAAGATGAAATTGGAAGTGCATGGTAAAATAGGGCTGAATCAGCATGGCTTTGTCAAGGGGAGCGAGGTCATGCCTGACGAACCTGTTGGAATTCTTTGAGGAGGTAAAGAGAAAATTAGACAAAGGAGAGCCAGTGGACGTGATCTATTTGGATTTCCAAAAGGCCTTCGACAAGGTGCCATACAGGATGCTGCTGAACAAGAGCCCATGGTGTTAGGGGTAAGGCACTAACATGGATAGAGGATCGGCTGACTGTCAGAAAACAGAGATTGGGGGATAAAGGTTTTTTTTCAGGATGGTAGCTGGTGACTAGTGGTGCTTGCAGGGTCAGTGTTGGGACCACAACTATTCACGATATATGTTCATGATCTGGAAGAAGGAACTGAGGGCATTGTTGCTAATGGGGAGGCGGAGGCACTCTTCCCGAGAAGATCCTTAACTAAGAGGTCATTAATGGGGAGGGGGTGGCGGAGTGGTATTGCCACTGGACTAGTAAACCAGAGACCCAGAGTAATGCTCTGGGGACCCAGGTTCAAATCCTGCCACTGCAGATGGTGAAATTTGAATTCAATAAAAATCTGGAATTAAAATTCTAATGATGACCATGAAACCATTATTGCTTGTTGTAAAAACCCATCAGGTTCACTAATGTCCTTTAGGGAAGGAAATCTGCCATCCTCCCTGGTCTGGTCTACATGTGACTCCAGACCCACAGAAATGTGATTGCTTTTAACTGTTCCCTCAAGGGCAATTAGGGATGGGCAATAGATTCTGGCAAAAGCCTGTGAGGCCCAAGTCCCACGAACGAATAAAGAAAAGTCTGCAGATGATAAAGATATGTAGAGGGATAGTTAGTGTGGAGGAAGCATGGAGGTTACAGGAGGACTTTGACAGGCTAGAGTGGCAGATGGAATACAATGTGAAAGAGTGTGAGGTTAGGCACTTTGGTAGGAAGAATAGAGACATGGGGCTGGATTCTCTGTTTATTTTTATAAATTTAGAATACCCAATTCATTTTTTCCAATTAAGGGGCAATTTAGCATGGTCAATCCACCTTGCCTGCACATCTTTGGGTTGTGGGGGTGAAACCCACGCAAACAGGGGAGAATGTGCAAACTCCACACGAACAGTGACCCAGAGCCGGGATCGAACCTGGGACCTCGGCGCCGTGAGGCAACAGGACTAACCTACTGCGCCATCGTGCTGCCCTGGATTCTCCGTTTTTGGGACTATGTCCCCAAACCATCGTGGAAACTGTGGTCTTTTACGCCAGGAAAACTGGCGTCAAAAGGCCACAAATTCACCGTTTTGCTGGCAGCTAGCAGGCAGCCGTCACAGAGGTCGCAGCTTTAGCTGCTGATACGACCCCCAGCACTCCCGGGTCAAAGGCCGCGCATGCGCACGGTGGCGGCCTGCAGTGGCCACGCCATGCTCCGTGGTGGTCCGTGGACCTGGACCGGCAAAATAGTGCCCCGCTCCCGCGCCCCGGACCGCCCACACACATTACCCCCAGCCCCGAATGAAGCCCACCCTGCCGGCTGATTGGACTGAGTCCGCAGCCGCCACACGAGGATCCCGGACGGTGGGACCATGAGCGACCCACACGGTCGGGAATCTGGCCAGTTGGGGACGGAGCATCGCGGGGCGGGCCTCAGGCTATGGCCTGAGGCGGTGGGGGGGCGGAGAATTTAAAAAAAGAAATTTCCTTTGGCGCCGGGGAGCGGAGAATCCAGCCCATAGACTATTTTCTAAATGGGGAAAGGCTTCGGAAATCTGAAGCACAAAAGGACTTGGGCATCCTAGTGCAGGATTCTCTTAAGGTTAACGTGCAGGTTCAGTTAGCAATTAGGAAAGCAAATGCAATGTTGGCATTCATTTTGAGAGGGCTAGAATACAAGAGCAGGGATGTACTGCTAAGGCTATATAAGGCACTGGTCAGACCCCATTTGGAATATTGTGAGCACATTTGGGCCCCATATCTAAGGAAGGGTGTTCTGGCCTTGGAGGAGGTATAGTAGTTTCACAAGAATGATCCTCAGAATGAAGGGCTTGTCATGTGAGGAGTGGTTGAGGACTCTGGGTCTGTACTCAATGGAATTTAGAAGGATCGGGGGGATCTTATTGAAACTTACAGAATACTGAGAGGCCTAGATAGAGCGGTCGTGGAGAAGATGTTTCCACTAGTTGGAGAGCCTAGAACCCAAGGGCACAGCCTCAGACTGAAAGGATAATCCTTTAAAACTGAGGAATGGGGAATTTCTTCAGCCACAGGGTGGTGAATCTGTGGAACACATTACTGCAGAAGACCGTGGAGGCCAAGTCATTGAGTGGCTTTAAGACAGAGATTGAAAGGTTCTTGATTAATAAGGGGATCAGGGGTTATGGGGAGAAGGCAGGAGATTTGAGACGAGAAACATATCAGCCATGACTGAAGGCAGAGCAGACCCGATGGATCGAGAATGACCTAATTATGCTCCTATATCATATGGTGTTATCCACGTCTTTTGTTAGCGTGTCCACCATGCTCTGTCTGTTGACATTAGTGCAAAGCCTGAAACATTTCCATGATTGTGGACTGCCAAAAGGATGCTATTTTGATGTTAGGATGCACAGCTTACACACCTGCAATAGGTAGAGCATTCACTGTACTCAACCAGCCCATGCTTGCAAAACTCAGAACATAATGGGTGTGATCCCACCACGATCCCCCCCTCCCCCGTGTTGCGCCCAGTGCACCTCCTGCTATTCTCGGAGAATAGTGGGAGAGCCCCAAACGGAACTTGTGCCGGGCTCCAAATAGGCCGTGATGCACCCGGCCCGCAGCACCGGATGTAATTTGGTTCATGCCCTTGCAGGCCGTGAACGAAACTTGCATATTTAAATGAGTATTTAAACTCATTTAAATATGTATTATATGTACAGGTTTAGTTCCCGGGATTCACCGCCCCTGCTAATGCAGTGCGAGGCTGTCAGGAATCACTACTGGTTTCTAAAAAAGGCAACCAGTCACGATGGCCACGCTGGGATGCTCAGAGGCCATTGAAGACCCTGGGTGGTCGTGAAATGGCCGAGTAGTGCCAACCTGGTTTGTATTACAAATAATTTCTTCAGCAACCTAGGTCTCATGGTTTGGAGGTGTGTGTGCCCCCCCACCCCCCCACACAAATCATCTCTTAATCCATATCTCTTCATTAGTATCCTCCTCAAATTCCAAATGTGTGACCAGTCACCCCTTTTAATCTTTCCTTGTTTGTCTCAGTGTTTGTTCCCCTCACACTGTAGTGACGGTGGTTTGGAATGTTTTATCTGTTAAAAGTTGCCATATGAATGCAAGTTGTTATGAGTTTTGGTGACCTCAGCTAGATGGTGAGGAAGCAGAACAATTAATCAACAAGGTTCTCAGAGCCAACTGTTGGAAAATTTACTTTTGCGAATGGGAGAGCTCAGCTGTAATGCACTCCTCCTTCCTATAAACAGGCAATACCTAGGTTTGCATGAAGAATGAACATTTGGGGCAGTTGCAGAAAAGGTATAAAGTATGAGTTATTGTTTATAAAGAGGAATAGAAAAATTGGGAAATAAATCCCCAAATACTTGTTCAGAATTTTAAATAAAGGAATAATTATCCTTTAACATAGTTAAAGCTTTTAATGGAACAGGTGCAATGTGTCAAAATCAGACTCCTGGGACTGAGATCGTGCCAGATTTCAGATTTTGGACCAAACTCCTTCACACAGACTACTTCTGTAGAACAGTCTATACAGATCATTGCCATAAAATATAATTAGGTTGTAGGTCACGGGAACTACAAACCATTGTGGGCAGAAACATTGACTTAGAAGTTTGATTGGATGAAATTTAAAAAGTCTATTAATCTTACAGTGTAGTGATTCTTGCAAGAAAAGAGCATTCGCTGGATTGCAATAACAGGCACAAAGAGAAAGACCTGGGGCGTCATTCTCCGACCCCCCGCCAGGTTGGAGAATCGCTGGGGGCTGCCGTGAATCCCGCCCCCGCCGGTTGCCGAAGTCTCCGGCACCGGATATCCGGCGGGGGCGGGAATCGGGCCGCGCCGGTTGGCGGGTCCCCCGCTCGATTCTCCGACCCGGATGGGCCGAAGTCCCGCCGATAAATTGCCTGTCCCGCCGTCGTGGATTAAACCACCTTTTGAACGGCGGGACAAGGTGGCGTGGGCGGGCTCCGGGGGGGGGGGCGCGGGGCGATCTGGCCCCGGGGGGTGCCCCCACGGTGGCCTGGCCCACGATCGGGGCCCACCGATCCGCGGGCGGGCCTGTGCCGTGGGGGCACTCTTTCCCTTCCGCCTCCGCCACGGTCTCCACCATGGCGGAGGCGGAAGAGACTCCCTCCACTGCGCATGCGTGGGAAACTGTCAACGGCCGCTGATGCTCCCGCGCATGCGCCGCCCAGAGATGTCATTTCCGTGCCAGCTGGCGGGGCAACAAAGGCCGTTTCCGCCAGCTGGCGGGTCGGAAATTCCTCCGGCGTCGGCCTAGCCCCTCAATGTTGGGGCTCGGCCCCCAAAGATGCGGAGCATTCCGCACCTTTGGGGCGGCGCGATGCCCATCTAATTGGCGCCGTTTTGGGCGCCAGTCGGCAGACATTGCGCCGTTTCGGGAGAATTTCGCCCCTGATCCTCTCATTTGAAAGCATTCAAGAATATTGGAATCACAAGGTTCCTGTTGATGAAACAGGCAGCTTTTTGTCTGGAGAATAGGAAGGGCTTGGCTAGGGTGCTGGTAGAGAAGGCAGATCTCAGTGCGCTGGAATGGACTCAGGTCCTGTGTATGCACAACTAGTTAGGCCACACTTGGAGTATAGTGTTCAATTCTGGTCGCCACACTACCAGAAGGATGTGGAGGCTTTAGAGAGGGTGCAGAAGAGATTTACCAGAATGTTGCCTGGTATGGAGGGCATAAGCTATGAGGAGCGATTGAATAAACTCGGTTTGTTCTCACTGGAACGAAGGAGGTTGAGGGGCGACCTGATAGAGGTATACAAAATTATGAGGGGCATAGACAGAGTGGATAGTCAGAGGCTTTTCCCCAGGGTAGAGGGGTCAATTACTAGGGGGCATAGGTTTAAGGTGAGAGGGGCAAAGTTTAGAGTAGATGTACGAGGCAAGTTTTTTACGCAGAGGGTAGTGGGTGCCTGGAACTCACTACCGGAGGAGGTAGTGGAGGCAGGGACGATAGGGACATTTAAGGGGCATCTTGACAAATATATGAATAGGATGGGAATAGAAGGATACGGACCCAGGAAGTGTAGAAGATTGTAGTTTAGTCGGGCAGTATGGTCGGCACGGGCTTGGAGGGCCGAAGGGCCTGTTCCTGTGCTGTACATTTCTTTGTTCTTTGTTCTTTGTTAACTCTCATTGATTCCATCCTCGGTGATCAGCCCGGGAATGTTCTTTTCATTCCCGCACTTATTCTGTTCCGGGAGCGGCGCCCCAGAGAAAACTGTCTTGCTTTTGAACATTTCCTGTTTTTTGGATCACTGGCTTTGAGACACTGTACCTGTATATTTTAAAACTTTCAACTATTGTAAAGTAGTTGCAAGAAACATAACAGCAATTCCTGTTTACAAGCACCTAGTATTTTTATATAACTGCCAGATCTTACCATCGTAAGTAACACATTATAGCATTATTTTTTACACATATGGTAATGAGAAGTTCAGCTTTTTGGCAAAATAAAAGGCAAGGTCACTAATCACAGAATTTAGCTCAAGTCAATAAAGTATCAGTTCGCTCAGTTTGTTAAATGGCTAGAGTGTGATGCAGAGGGATGCAAACCTGTTCAATTCCATACCGGCTACGGTAGTTCATGGAGCCTTGTCTCCTCTCATCTCCTCTCCTAGCCCCATGCTTGTGGAGTGGTGCCCCTCAAGTTATATATAACTAATTGTCTCTCTCTAATGGAGAGAGATGCCCATGGTCCTTTGTGGATTCCCTTACCTCAATAATACCAAAGATAGCAATGGAATGCCAAAGCCTATCACAAATTTTACAATTAACATTTGAAAACGTTGGAAATTCAGGCTTAATATGATAGCCTTTAGAAGTTACTCATGCTTTTGAAACAAAATCATGGCAAAGTGCACAGTTTGTTGTTATCATTATTACCCGAATATCTTCTCTGAGCATCCACAAATGTAAAGGTAATGCTATCCTTGTGAATATTGTACAAGCAACACATTCTGCTTTACATGCACTTAAAAGAAGTTTCCCAATCTAGCAAAATTCAGGAGGCCAATTACAGTATATAATGCAACAAGCTGTTTAACTACAATGCAGCACAAACATTCTACTTGCGGACTGCACCACATCACAAAAGCTGCATAATGAGCATCTTACCTGAAGTTCCTAGACAGCAATAAAAAGAGTTAAAAAAAATATTATAACATTCATTTTCTAAGAAATAAAGAAATTTTCACTTTGTATGAAACTTAAAATCCTGTTTTAGGCTTCCCACTGCTGTCATATTTTCTTGTTTGCTCATGTGTGGAACGATCTGTCTGGACTGTATGCAGAACAATACTTTTCACTGTACCTCGGTATATGTGACAATAAATCAAATCCAATTAACAGAATAGCTGATAATCCCCACCAGAACTACACTTATACCTGACAAGAAAGGAGTTTGTATCTTTCCAGTTTTTATTTTCCATAGAATTGCACCATTTTGCCACTAGCTATTTATTGCTATATTAGTTGTCCAGTCATGAAGGAGTTAAACTTGTTTGAAGAACTTGCATGTGAATGGGAGCTGATAGTCAAGACAAAATGTTAAGCTGGCCTAATTAGATTTTGAGTTCTTTATTTCTTTGCTGAACATTTCCTCTCAAATTTATGAAATTAATCCACGCACAGGGGGCACAGTGGTAAGCACTGCTGCCTCACAGCACCAAGGACCCGGATTTGATTCCGACCTTAGGTGTTTCTCTGTGTGGTGTTTGCACTTTCTCCCCGTGTCTGCATGGATTTTCTCCAGATGCATTGGTTTCTTCCCACTGTCCAAAGATGTGTAGGTTAGGTGGATTGCCATGCTAAATTGCCCCTTAGTGTTCAAAGCTTAGGTGGGGTTACGGGGATAGGGCGAGAGAATTGGCCCGAGTAGGGTACACTTTAGGAGGGTCGGTGCAGAGACTATAGGCTGAATGGCCTCCTTCTGCACTGTAGGGATTTTGTGATTTAAACTTCTCTGCACTTCCTTGAATGTGTATTTAAAAGGATAACCTTGACCAATTGATATTTTGTAATAATTATTTTAACCATCTTGATCCTTTGCTGTAAACAGTTTCTGTATTACATCTCAGACTATATCCAGCAGGATTGAAGTTTCACATGTTAGCGGAGACAGATGTATATGTTTACTGCGGGATCTAAAATGGTAGAGCGCAAAAAATTAGTTTTTGGAGCTAGATGTTTTGAAAATTGCTCATGCACCCATTTTCTTTCTCTTATGGATAAAGTTGAAACTCGCTGAACATTTTTCCAGGAAGTGATCAACAAAGATAACAACTTATCCATCCAAAATTAATAAGGATGTAAAATTCATTAACCGTTCTGGCATCAAAACAATTGTGTTTTATGTCTGGTTAATAATTACCAGAAGAAAATAATTACTCCGCAGGGATCAGTGCTGGGACCTTTGCTGTTTGTAGTATATATAAATGATTTGGAGGAAAATTTAACTGGTCTGATTAGTACCTTTGCAGACGACACAAAGGTTGGTGGAATTGCGGATAGTGATGAGGTCTGTCAGAGGATACAACAGGATATAGATCGGTTGGAGACTTGGGAGGAGAGATGGCAGATGGAGTTTAATATGGACAAATGTGAGGTAATACATTTTGGAAGGTCTAATACAGGTAGGAAATATACAGTAAATGGCAGAATCCTTAAAGAGTATTGACAGTCAGAGAGATCTAGGTGTACAGGTCCACAGGTCACTGAAAGCGGCAACGCAGGTGAGAAGGTAGTCAAGAAGGCATATGGCATGCTTGCCTTCATCGACTGGGGCACGGAGTGTAAAAATTGGCAAGTAATGCTGCAGCTGTATAGAAACTTAGTTAGGCCACACTTGGAATATAGTGTTCAATTCTGGTCGCCACATTACCAGAAGGATGTGGAAGCTTTGGAGAAGAGGTTTACCAGGATATTGCCTGGCATGGAGGGCATTAGCTATGAGGAGATGTTGGATAAACTAGTTTGTTCTCACTGGAACGATGGAGGTGGAGGGGCAAAATGATAGAAATCTACAAAATTATGAGGGGCATGGACAGAGTGGATAGTCAGAAGCTTTTTCCCAGGTAGGAAGAGTCAATTACTAGGGGGCATAGGTTTAAGGTGCGAGGGGCAAAGTTTAGAGGAGATGTGCAAGGAAAGTTTTTCACACAGATGGTTGTGGGTGCCTAGAACTCGCTGCCGAATGTGGTGGTGGAAGCAGGTACGATAGCGACGTGTAAAGGGTGTCTTGACAAAAACATGAATAGGATGTGAATAGAGGGATACGGACCCCGGAAGTGTAGAAGGTTTTAGGTTATACGGGCAGCATGGTCTGCACAGGCTCGGAGGTTGGAAGAGCCTGTTCTGTGCTGTACTTTTCTTTGTTCTTTGTTTGTTCATATCTCTGTTAGAAACATTAGTCTATGCCCTTTCCACCAAACTACAGATATTTTTAATGCAAATTTTAATAAAACTCACCTCTCCATCCTCCAGTTCCACATCCAGGAAGTCAAAATCTCTAAAAACTCTGAACTGTTGTTCGCTTGTTGTGTCATCCATATTTTCTTGATCCCTTGGACCATCTTCTGAAGATGACACCAGGCTTGTCTGATGCTCAATAAGGTCAAGATCCCCACTTGAGGAGAAAATAACCTAAATAGGATAATATCCTCAGTTCAGTTTATACGTATTTCCACTGGGTGCATTCAGGCATTTAATGGAATTCTTACTTTGTGTAAAAAAATCAGTATAATACATACCATGGACAGTTAGAAGTAACTATAAGAATACCAATCAATTATTAATTTGAGAGAGTTGCTCTGCAGTGTTCAAATATCATTTGTACAAGGAATTAATGACATTCAGGGAATACTGTTTCCATTGTGAAATGCATTTCACCAGTCTTCCTAGATCTTACTTGATCATTGCATTTAGATACATTTACTGGTTACTATTTATTATTCTGTAGTAACTGCAATTACTTGCTTGATATATACAAAGTACAATTAATGATAATGAATAACAATCTCCATTAATGATTTTTACAACCATATGCTTAATAAATAGCTTGATATGACTTAAAATTACACATTTCATATGATCTTTTGAAAAGTAAAACAAGATTTGGCTGAGGTGCAAGGACTGAGTGAATAAAGTCAACTTACAGAAGGATTTTTGGTTAGGCCTACATCCTGCCCACACAATGTCAGAACATTCACCAATTTTTCTCGTGTTCTTTTCTGTAGAAGAAAAAATGATAACATCAAAACAATGTCACTTATCCATTTGTTCTCTTCATACACTGTGCATTGCTTTTAAGTATATATCTTGCAACATTTCACTGTGAGATAACAAATAACATATTTCAAGCATACCTGGGAGAATTGGGGTCTCTTCCAGCTCACAGGGACCAAAACATTTGAATTAGAGCTTGATGAGGTAGATGAAGTGCTTCGAGTGACGGCTATCGCTCTAGGTTTTCCATCCCTCCCAGATGGACCATGCAGATCATCATAACTTCTTCCAATCACAGGAGTCTCCAAAAAGAGAAAATTGTACAACAATCTTATCCCAGAAATAATTAATTAACTGACTCTAATATCCTGTATTCATTAAAAATCAATCTACAAAACAGGAAGTGGGTCTCAACAGGCAATATCTTCAAGAGATTCATGATCTCTAATCAGTGGGTTATGGCATAGACAGCGTATAATGTTTAAGTTGCATACAATATATTCAATCATGGAGGAACCAGAAAATAATCAAGATTTATAAGTAAAGTAAGAAGTAAAAATTGCATGAGTCATAAATATTGAATAAAAACATCAGTATTTATTTCATCACTAGGAATTGCCAATATGTACTCGGTTAACTATAGGCTCAAACAATTTTCTGAGGTAAATGCTTAATGTTTTACTAGATTTGCTAACAATACAATTTTCATTTCTGTTAAAAAGGGATCTGTATCATAATCTAAGTAAGATCGAATTAGGACCAAAATTATGAGAACATGCACCAATAGATTCAAAAACAGCTTCTTCCCCGCTGTTACCAGACTGCTGAATGGTCCTCTTAGGGTCTCAACTGATCTTATGGACTGAACTGATCTTTCTATGCACCTGCTCTACAGTTGTAGCGCTATATACCGTATACTTCACCCATTGTTTATGTATTTTCATTATGTATCCCCATGTATCTATCGTATATTCTATGTTTTTATGTATCGAACAATCTGCCTGGAATGGATGCAGAATAATACGTTTCACTGTACCTCTAAATATAAATATAAATTAACTCGATACATTGATGTAATTTGGAAGTAATAGGATTGAAGGCAGTTAAAAATAAAATCCACAAAACTGGCACTTGAAAAGCTTCCAATAAGTCCTTATAAAAAAGTTGTCCTTAAAACTTTCCACTGCAGTTAGTTAGCGCATTGTATTGATTTTATAATAAACGTTTTCCATGTTCAATGGATCCATAGAAAGAGGCTTGATAAAAGTTTTTTTTCCTAATTTAGTTTATTTTTTCCTCTCAGATAAAGCATAATTTTTTCTTAATTATTTCATAGGATGTGGGTAAGGACAGAATTTGTTGCCCATATCTAATTGCCCTTGAGCTGTGTAACTTGCTTGGCCATTTCAGAAGGCACTTTAGAGTAACATGGGGCGCGATTTAACCAAAACTTTTCTAAGAATGATAGTGAGTGGGAACTGCCACGAGCTTCCCTATTCTCGGACCAGGATTACCTGGAGCTGATCCAGGCGCTAAGGTGCGGCCCAGAGATTCAGAGGGAAGATGTCAGCGACACTCCAGCAGCTACACAAGAATTAGAACTTTAAAGTGAAAGATTTGAGGTGCTGGAGTCAATGTAGTTCAATAAGAAAAATGAGTTTTGAATGTGCTTCTGGAGTTGGAATGGATGGCCAGCAGGGAAAGCATTGAAATAGCTAGGTCTGCAGATTACAAAGCATGGATGAGTTTTCAGCAGCAGATGGTTCGATGCAGGGCAGAATTACATTGAGATGGAAATAAGCAGTCTCTGTGCTGGATAGGATATGGGGAGGATTCTCCGGCCTCCCAGCTACGTGTGTTTTGGCAATGAGAAGCAGTGTGGCCTTCACTGGCAGAGGGATTCTCTGCTCCTATCAATGGGAATTCCCATGCTGCCAGGAAACCAGTGGGTGAGAGTGTACTGCTGTAGGGACCGGAGAATTCCTGCCATGGTATCAGAAGAGTAGCTCAAGGACAAACATACCTCAGAAATATCAAAGTGAAACTCCAGTGTCTTCCCTGGCAATTCTTTTGAAGCATTTTTCCACATTCGATGCATATCTACTTGAGACGGGTCACTGTGTTGGCAAGATGGCAAGACCAGGCTTGCAGATCGATAGACTACTAGCTTAAGAATGTTCAAGGCTTCCTTCCAGTGAGCACTCTGTAAAGATAAAGCTAATATCAATGATTTCAAATATTTATGAAGAACTGAAGAACTGGGCGGCACGATGGTTAGCATTGTTGCCTCACAGCGCCAGGGACCCAGGTTCAATTCCAACCTCAGATGACTGTCTGTGTGGAGTTTGCACATTCTCTGCTTGGATTTCTCCCACAGTCCAAAGATGTGCAGGTTAGGTGGATTGGCGATTAAATTGCCCCTTAGTGTTCAAAAGGTTAGGTGGGGTTACTGGGATACAGCGATAATGTGGGGGGTTGGGCCTTGGTAGGGTGTTCTTTCAGAGGGTGGGTGCAGACTCGATAATGGGCTGAATCGCTTCCTTTCGCACTGTAGGGATTCTATTCTAATACCAAGGTCTGTAATCCAAACTGGTATAAAAATTGACAGCATATTCATTTTAATTTATTGTTCACATAGCTGTGGTGTGGATTTTCCCCAGCATTTTTCGCTATTTGAATCACCTTTGACAATAGAGGTGTCTAAAGCATCTGTCCAAAGCAGGCAGGTGCTTCATTACCATATGCAATAATAGGTGGGAAGGTCACCATGCTATTTTCTGGTCCACCTGCAGTAATGCTTTGTAAGAATGAGGTCTTGGGAGGGGAGGTGGCGTATAAAATACATGAACATTCCTAAAGTAGGCTTTTCTTGTAGTTCCTTTTTTTTTTTAAAGACCTCAGCTTTCATTAATGCTTTCATGAGCTTTGTGACTCACGATTTAAGTAGTTCCCCAGAGAAACTGTGTAGGATTGCAGTTAAAATGTTGAAGATTTTTTACCTGCCCAAAGCCATGGGATTCTCATGGGCATATGCAGATCAGGGTCCAATGACATAATTGGAATGCAGCTACAATATTAATGCTGGTCTGAATGAGGAACTTGCCAGGGCTTTCCTGTAAGGTAAAGTTATTTGAAAAATAGGATCCTGGTCTAAAAGAGAACATTCAAGACCAGGAGGAGCAAGAGTACCGTATTCCTCTGCAACCCCCAGAAAGAATGTTCTGGCCTCCCCAGGCCCTCCCTGAACCTTCTATTCCATATGCTGGCAGACAGCCACGGGTCTACCAATTTCCAGAGGCCAGCTGTGTAACTGCCCAAGTGTCAAAACTCAAAGGAAGAAGACATCAATCAAGTGCCTTCGCTGCCTTTGTGTTTTCATTAATCCTTCTTCCTCAGGAAGCAGATGTTGTTGCCCCTTCTTATTTTCTTTCTGCACTGATACCTATTCATTAACAATCAACTGCCTCTACTTGCTGCTATGATCTATGACATGCAAAGCATGGTTACTGTAATTACTTGGCCAGGCCTTTGAGATTGGCCAATTAGAATAAGAATTCCCTGATTAGTGGCCCAATGAGGGAACCCCATTCTCTGTATATTATTATGGGCCAGGGTTTAGAAAACTCCAAAGTATATCATGGAGTTCACCTGACCAACTGGTTATTAATTTTGGTTATGGGGAGCACAAGGGCCTACCTTTCAGGTGTTATTCAACAGAGGCCTTAAGCATTTTTAATCAAAAACAAAGTTTATTCTACGAATTTAGTTAACATTTTTATAAACACACACAGTAAGCATTTTTATCAACTACAAACATAAATACCCCACACAGCTACAGTACTCTATGTATAACCTTTAATAAATTCCCTTAACTGTTTCATTTTAATAACATCCCAAAAACCAGAAAACCCTTTTACCAAAACAGTAGATTTCAATTCCTTCCAGAAAACAGTTATCACTTTTAAATTATCAAGTAACCTGGAGACAGCTTTTAAAAAGCAGAGACTCCAAGATGCTTGTCTGTCTGAATACAGCAGCCAAATGTGAAAATTAAAGCAAAAAAACTCAAGAGCCACAGAACAGCTCCCAGCTCAAAAACAAAAGTAAAACCCAGTGCCACAGCCCAGCTCCACCCACACAATGACATCACTGAAGCCATTTGATAAGACAAAAACATTTCTTAAAGGGACACTCCTATGGCAATGTAACAGGGAGTGTCAGATCCTCTGCACTCCCAGTGTAGACAGCAAGCTGAATGCACCTTGGTTGTTCGGCTGTTGGTTATGTATATAAAAGGAATTCTGGTGACGGGACTTCTGCCTCCGTGGACTTATTACAGTTACCATTTTGGTTACTTAAAACTTATTTGAACATGACAAAGTTCAGTTTGATCAGAATCCTTAATCCTAGGCATGGGATTAATTTTGTATTGCCTCAATCTTAGTGCATAGTTTGCAAAATCAGCTGCCCAGTTGCTAGCTATCGAGTCTCCAAATCCTTTTAAGAGATCTGTAAAGCTAGATTGCCACTCAATAATGAACTACTTGTGGGGAAGTGGATCGCCACATACATAATTTTACACTGGTAATCAACCAGTATCTGCATTAAGTGAATTTCGATTTATGTACCCAAAAGGCACTGTTAAACAGTGCCTCAATAATAATACAGGCAGGTACAGTCAACTATGTATTAATTCTAAACACGCCGCAAGTTGAGTTTGAATTCTGGTAGGCATTTAAATTTAAAAAGTTAATTTCCTACTACAATTGATGACAGAGATTATTTTTAAGGATGCCTTTATCTCTTAATATCCTCAACATGAACACCTACATGACTGGTTGGGTCAAATGGCTTGTTTCTGCACTGTATATAGTATGTAATCCTGTGAAACTGCTGGGCCCAAGTACATGGGGGCTGGTTTATAGGGGCTGGTTTAGCACAGTGGGCTAACAGCTGGTTTGTAAGGCAGAACAAGGCCAACAGAGCGGGTTCAATTCCCGTACCGGTCTTCCTGAACAGGTGCCGGAATGTGGCGACAAGGGGCTTTTCACAGTAACTTCATTGAAGTCTACTTGTGACAATAAGCGATTATTATATTACATGGAAATGCTTACAGTGAATTTCCTTCCTTGGTCTAGGGTGATCACTGTAAATGGTGCAGGTAATCTACCAAAAGTATGTAAATGCTCCTCCTGTTCTAGAAAATGAACCAGGTTGTGCAAATATTAGGTAGGATAAAAGTCAAATCCCGCTGAGGATTCGCTGCCATTGGAGGAGATTCAAATCCAATAGCTTTAATTCAGTTTCGCGACATTACCCAGTAATGAATAATTTATTGTAACCAATGGAAAACAACATAAAAGCTACATTAACAGCCGTTGACAAGCTCTTAATTGTTAAGTAGTGGGTTTAAGTAACACTAGATTTCTCATGCTAATTAGTTCTGATGGTTAGAGCACAGTGCTAAT
Source organism: Scyliorhinus torazame (assembly GCF_047496885.1). Classification (NCBI taxonomy): domain Eukaryota; kingdom Metazoa; phylum Chordata; class Chondrichthyes; order Carcharhiniformes; family Scyliorhinidae; genus Scyliorhinus; species Scyliorhinus torazame. The sequence continues at coordinate 157,450,532 of NC_092721.1, read as the reverse complement.
AACGCCAAGGTGATAGGTTCAATCCCTATACAGGACACAGACATGAGTCTGTTTTAAAAAAACAAGCATGGTGGCTGTTATGTTCGGTCCCAAACACTTTGTGGCCTAGCGGTATGGGTCATTGAACTGGTAATCTTCAGGCCTAGAACAATGCTCTCACGTTCCATGCTCAAATCCCACCATGGTAGATGGTCAAATTTAAACCCAATAGTTTCACTATATGGAAAACAAGCAATGCTGATTTCAGGAACTGACTCGAATAGCAACAGCAAAGCCAAAAAGCAAAAACTCTTTGTTGGTTAATATTTTACCTGAATAAACTTTTCAATGATCTTCAGGACTTCCATGTTAAGTTGTTTAACAGGTATAGATGATAAGTCTACATGGCTTAGTAGGCTGTGAATGATCTGTAGTAATGACTGTTGCATGCTGGGAAGGCCTTTATCCAACAGCTGTTAGGTCAAAAGTGTATTAATTAGCTCATTTCAAAGTTGATTCAACCTTCATGTCATTAAGCCAAGAGATTAATGTAAATGAATTCTGAATACTGCCAAAACTGAATAATTACATGTATATAAACATTAAATCTACTTATATTACTCTGTTATATTTTCCCGAATAAAATCAAAACTCCTTTATTAAGCACACATGAGAGTAAATTTGGACCAAAGATTTAGAGGTCCGCAATTCAGATTCTCAAAAACTAAATCTGGACTCGGAATTCTGGGTTGGATTTTCACCGACTTGGGAGCCGTTTAAAAATGGCAGCAGTGTCCTGATTCTTGACCCCATTCAAAGAACAAAGAAAAGTACAGCACAGGAACAGGCCTTCGGCCCTCTAAGCCTGTGCCGACCATGCTGCCCTGTAAGGTTTTCGGGCAATTCGGCCTTTTTGGAACTGCCCAAGAATAAAAACTCAGAGACTGTAAACTGACTTTTCAGCCAAGAGAACGGAACCAGTTTTCCCAGCAGGCCTGGTCCGCTGAGCTGAGTAGGGAACATAAGTATTTACAAACCCCCCCCTAGGAGCTACAAGGAAGAAGGAGCCAGACAACGAGATAAGATCAAAACACAGACCAAGGGGCACGGGAATACACAGGGGGCCTGCCTGCAAGCAGGACAATGGGATGGTCATAGCCCCATGCAGATGTAAATGACCTGGCCTCCACCAGAGCAGAATCCAATCAACACCCCATCAACATAGCAGCTATCTCCGGAGCAGATGGAAGTCTTTGAAAATCTTCAAGGGAGCTCAACCTCGTTATCTCAAAAAAACAGACTGGAGGCGGACCTAGGGGAGGTACTCCCATCTCGACAGGTCTGACCGGCTCAAAGGGGGCGGGACCAGCGGGAACTTTAAATCTTACCTTTTTCAATGCAAAAGGGGCTGGCCGATCACAGGACAAAGCCAGGTAAAACAATATAAAAGGGGCTGTGTTTTCGATTGGGGGTCTCTTCGTTCTTGGCTCGACCTCTACACCCCTGACTTGACCTCTGCAGCCTGTGACCGTAAGTACCCTGCAGCAGCTTACGAAACTCCCTTGACTTTAATAGTGGTTGAGGCTTTGGGGAAGGGAACTTGTTTTGTGCCTTGTGATATTGCTAAAAACTGTGTAATCATAAGAATTTTCGTTGTGTCCGCTGTATTACTTTGAATAGACTTAGTTGTATTAGAGCATAAGATTTTATTGTGTTTCTTCTGTTGATGATTTTGACCTGGGTTTTGCAATAAACCTTGATTTGATGATAATTGGGGTCGTTTAAATTCTTCAATCTTTCACCAGCGATCTCGGACCAAGTCATTGTTAAAATACTCCTCACCTTAATTCCGGGTTCAGGAATCGAGGGTCATCTTGAGCGATTCACTCAGGACAGACTGCTGGTTAGGGAATAAACAGCAGTGTCCTATTCTCTCTCTTGGGAAAGCTACTCTAGTGGAGTAGGAACCGGGTGAGTGTTGCACCACCGGCAAGAGAGAGAATCACCTGGGTATTGGTAGGGGTCTGGAGATCTGTGTGATATAAGTCTCAGGCTGTCGGTTAGGAATAAACGGCAGGCTTGAATCAGTGCTCTCTTCAGTGGAAGTGTCCCAGCGCGACATCCCCTGGCCTCTGAAGTTTCAGTGCCAGCTGGAGAGAGACACACACAGATACTCAAACCCCAGATATCGGCCCAGTAGTGGAGTAGCGGAGATGGCACCCTCTACAGCCCGTCTGAACTAAAATCTTCTGCATTTCCTTTTTATTTAAAATTTTTTTTTTTGAATTATTTTAAATATGTTTTTATTAAGAATTTTTCAACAACAATATTTTCTACCTTACAAACAACCCCCCCCACCCCGTAACAAAAAAAAAGAAAAAAGTAACTCGCGTGGCAAGACATAAACATGGCAAGTCAATAAGATACAAAACTTTGTACAGTGGATTCTTCCCGTACATGTCAGTTTCCGGATCCTACCATGTGTTTTCTTGCTCAAATGCCCCCCAGAAACCCCCCCCTTCAACCGCTGACCCCTACCCCCCGCCCCCCCCCCCCCCGGGTTGCTGTTGCTGCTGCTGTCCGACCTTCCTCTAACGCTCCGCGAGATGGTCTAGGAACGGTTGCCACCGCCTGTAGAACCCCTGCACAGACCCTCACAAGGCAAACTTTATCCTTTCCAACTTAATAAACCCAGCCACATCATTTATCCAAGCCTCCACGCTGGGGGGCTTCGCCTCCTTCTGGCTTAGCAAGATCCTTCGCCGGGCTACTAGGGGCGCAAAGGCCAGAATGCCGGCCTCTTTCGCCTCCTGCACTCCCGGCTCGTCCACTACTCCAAATAGTGCGAGCCCCCAGCTTGGCTTGACCCGGGCTTTCACCACCTTAGATACTGTTCCCGCCACTCCCCTCCAGAACCCCTCCAGTGCCGGACATGACCAAAACATATGGACATGGTTCGCCGGACTTCCTGAGCACCTCCCACATCTGTCCTCCACCCCAAAGAGCCTGCTCAGCTTCGCCCCCGTCATATGCGCTCTATGAACCACCTTAAATTGTATCAGGCTAAGCCTGGCTCACGAGGAAGAGGAATTAACCCTACTTAGGGCATCGGCCCATAGCCCCTCCTCAATCTCCTCCCCCAACTCCTCCTCCCATTTACCCTTCAGCTCCTCTACCAAAGCCTCCCCCTCTTCTTTCATCTCCTGGTGTATCGCCGACACCTTGCCCTCCCCGACCCATATGCCCAAAATCACGCTATCTTGAATCCCCTGTGCCGGGAGTAGCGGAAATTCCCTCACCTGCCGCCTCACAAACGCCCTCACATGCATGTACCTGAAGGCGTTTCCTGGGGGTAGCCCAAATTTCTCCTCCAGCGCCCCTAAGCTCGCAAACGTCCCGTCAATGAATAGGTCCCCCATTCGTCTAATCCCTACCCGATGCCAGCTCTGAAATCCCCCGTCCATCCTTCCTGGGACAAACCGATGGTTGTCTCTAATCGGGGACCACACCGAGGCTCCCGTCGCACCCCTATGCCGTCTCCACTGCCCCCAGATCCTTAGCGTTGCCGCCACCACCAGGCTCGTGGTGTACCATGTCGGCGAGAGCGGCAGCGGTGCCGTCACCAGCGTCCTCAGGCTTGTTCCTTTGCAGGGAGCCATCTCCAACCTCTTCCACGCCGCCCCCTCGCCCTCCATCACCCACTTACGGATCATTGCCACGTTGGCTGCCCAATAGTAACCATCCAAATTCGGCAACGCCAACGCTCCTCTGTCTCTGCTACGCTCCAAGAACCCCCTCCTTACCCGCGGGGTCTTGCTCACCCACACAAATCCCGTAATGCTCCTGCTTACCTTCTTAAAGAAGGCCTCAGTGATCATAATTGGGAGACATTGGAATACAAAAAGAAATCTCGGGAGGACCACCATTTTAACCGACTGTACGCTACCCGCCAGCGAGAGTGGCAACATGTCCCACCTTTTAAAATCCTCCTCCATCTGTTCCACCAACCGCAACAAATTAAGTTTGTGCAGTGCCCCCCAGCTCCTAGCTACCTGAATCCCCAAGTATCGAAAACTCCTTTCCGCCCTCCTAAACGTAGGTCGTCTATCCCTTTTCCCTGGTCCCCCGGATGGATCACAAAGAGCTCACTCTTTCCCACAAGGAGCTTATAGCCCGAAAAGTCTCCAAACTCCCGTAGGATCTGCATAACCTCAACCATCCCCTCCACTGGATCCGTCACATACAGCAACAGGTCGCCTGCGTACAGCGACACTCGATGTTCCTCTCCCACTCGAACCACCCCCTTCCATTTCCCCGACTCCCTTAACGCCATTGCCAAAGGTTCAATTGCTAATGCGAACAGCAGAGGGGACAGGGAGCACCCCTGCCTCATCCTTCGATACAGCCGGAAATACTCCGACCTCCGCCGGTTCGTGACCACACTCGCCACCGGGGCTTTATACAGGAGCTTAACCCAATTGATAAACCCTCCCCCGAACCCAAACCTCCTCAACACTTCCCAGAGATACTCCCACTCTACCCGATCGAAGGCCTTCTCCGCGTCCATGGCTGTCACTATCTCTGCTTCTCCCTCCACCAATGGCATCATTATCACATTTAGGAGCCTTCGCACATTAGTACTTAACTGCCTACCCTTTACGAATCTCGTCTGGTCCTCATGAATCACCCCTGGGACACAGTCCTCAATCCTCATGGCCAACATTTTTGCCAGCAACTTAGCGTCGACGTTAAGGAGCGAGATCGGTCTATACAACCCACATTGCAGTGGGTCCTTATCCCGCTTCAAGATCAAAGAGATCGTCGCCTCCAACATTGTCGGGGGTAGGGTCCCCCCCTCCCTTGATTCATTGAAGGTCCTTACCAGCAACGGGGCTAACAGGTCTACATATTTCCTGTAGAACTCCACCGGGAACCCATCCGGCCCCGGGGTCTTCCCTGCCTGCATGCTCCCCAGCCCTTTAACCAGCTCCTCCACCCCAAGTGGCGCCCCCAAACCAGCCACCTCCTGCACCTCCACCCTTAGGAACCTCAACTGATCCAAGAATCGCCGCATCCCCTCTTTTCCCCCTGGGGGCTGGGACCTATACAGTTCCTCATAAAAGGCCTTAAAAGATTCATTCACTTTCCCTGCCCTCCGCACCGTAGTTCCCCTGCCATCTTGGACTCCACCTATTTCCCTCGCTGCCATCCTCTTACGGAGCTGGTGTGCCAGCATCCGGCTTGCCTTCTCCCCATATTCGTATATCGCCCCCTGTGCCTTCCTCCACTGTGCCTCTGCCTTCCCTGTAGTCAACAGGTCGAACTCCGTCTGGAGACTTCGTCTCTCCCTGAGTAGTCCCTCATCCGGAGCCTCTGCATAGCTCCTGTCCACCCTTAAAATCTCCCCCACTAACCTCTCCCTTTCCCTGCCCTCTCTCTTCACCCTGTGAGCCCTGATGGAGATAAACTCTCCCCTGACCACGGCCTTCAGCGCCTCCCATACTACTCCCACCTTCACCTCCCCATTGTCGTTAGTCTCCAGATACCTTTCAATACACCCCCGCACCCTCCCGCACACTTCCTCGTCTGCCAGCAGTCCCACATCCAACCTCCACAACGGGTGTTGGTCCCTCTCCTCCCCCAACTCCAGCTCCACCCAGTGCGGGGCATGGTCTGAAATGGCTATGGCCGAATACTCCGTTCCCTCCACTTTCGGGATCAATGCCCTGCCCAGAACAAAAAAAATCTATCCGGGAGTAGGCCTTATGAACGTGGGAGAAAAAAGAAAATTCTCTGGCCAAAGGCCTGGCAAATCTCCACGGATCTACACCCCCATCTGATCCATAAACCCCCTAAGCACCTTGGCTGCAGCCGGCCTCTTCCCCGTCCTAGATCTGGAACGATCCAATGCTGGGTCCAGCACAGTGTTAAAATCCCCACCCATTATCAAACTCCCTACCTCCAGGTCCGGAATACGCCCCAACATCCGTTGTCCCAGCATTGTCCCAGTTTGGGGCATATACATTCACCAGTACCACCTCCGTCCCCTGCAACCTACCACTCACCATCACGTATCGACCTCCCTTGTCCGCTACTATGTGCTTGGCCACAAACAACACCCCTTTCCCACCAGTATTGCCACCCCTCTATTCTTTGCATCCAGTCCCGAGTGGAACACCTGTCCCACCCATCCCTTCCTTAACCTGACCTGATCTGCCACCTTCAGATGTGTCTCCAGAAGCATGACCACGTCTGCCTTCAGTCCCTTTAGGTGCGCGAACACTCGGGCCCTCTTAACCGGCCCGTTCAGGCCTCTCACATTCCACGTGATCAGCCGGATTGCCCCCCCCCCCCCCCCCCCCCCGACTAGCCAAATCTTCTGCACTTCCGGGGTCTGTATCCCTCTATTGCCATCCTATTCATGTATTTGTCAAGATGCCCCTTAAACGTCACTATCGTGCCTGCTTCCACCATCTCCTCCGGCAGCGCGTTCCAGGCACCCACTACCCTCTGTGTAAAAAAACTTGCCTCGTACATCTCCTCTATATCTTGCCCCTCACACCTTAAACCTAAGCTCCCTAGTAATTGACCCCTCTACCCTGGGGAAAAGCCTCTGACCATCCACTCTGTCTATGCCCCTTGTTGGAGGGCATTTTCTGATACTGGACTATGATATAAATTATAGATGGCTCTGTAACTACATTGGTGCTCCCATATTACTTTTGAATAGTTCTGATGAGACAAAAGGTACTCATTGGCTTAGATGCCTGTTTAGAAGAGGCAATTTGTAGTGATAGATAGTGTATACACAATGCTTGTGAATATCAGAAAGGGCAGCACGGTAGCATTGTGGTTAGCACAATTGCTTCACAGCTCCAAGGTCCCAGGTCCAATTACGGCTTGGGTCACTGTCTGTGCGGAGTCTGCACATCCTCCCCGTGTGTGTGTGGGTTTCCTCCAGGTGCTCCGGTTTCCTCCCACAGTCCAATGATGTGCAGGTTAGGTGGATTGGCCATGCTAAATTGCCCTTAGTGTCCAAAATTGCCCTTAGTGTTGGGTGGGGTTACTGGGTTATGGGGATGGGGTGGAGATGTTGACCTTTGGTAAGGTGCTCTTTCCAAGAGCCGGTGCAGACTCGATGGGCCGAATGGCCTCCTTCTGCACTGTAAATTTTATGATAATCTATGACACAAAATGGCTGTTAGTTATTCAAGCAATACTAAAGACACAAAATGGCTGAACTTAAGCTGCCTCATGAGAACCAGGCGTGGGTATGTACAGGGTGTATTTTAACAGCCACTGATAACAGCTTCACAGAACAAGGAGTGCAATGTATCCCTGATAAAACTCAAGGTCCACAGCTGCAGACAGGACATATCCTTTGTTAGTTTTGAATGACTTCTGTATGAAGTTAGGGGCGGGTAGGACAGCACCCACTTTAACCATATATGTGATAACTGGGATGCTAAGAAAATTGATTGACTGAATGTAATGAATTGTAAAACGAATGTGGTTGATTGATTGTATGTAAATGAGAATACAACTAATTCCGCCCCTTGAATCTGTATATTAACCCAATGCGAACCTTAGCTCAAGTGAGAAAGACTGCGTAGTCTCCAAATCTTTCTCCCAGATCTGAAATAATAAACTGCCTCTTTATACTCATCCTCAGGCCTTCGTGTGAATATTTTCACCTCTAACACCCCTCATAATTTTGTAGACCTCTATCAGGTCGCCCCTCAACCTCCGTCGTTCCAGTGAGAACAAACCAAGTTTATTCAACCTCTCCTCATAGCTAATGCGAATTCCTGGGGTTTCTGATTTTCAGGAGTGCGTTTTAAGGGTGTGGGCGGCTTTGGGTCGTGGGTCCACACCAGCATTCCCAACCTGGCAGACTACATTGCACTGATAAGACATATTTTGGTCCTCTGCAATTTCCATGGAGTTGGGTCAGCTTTTCAAATTCGTGGTTCTGACATCTCAGAGGTGTTGTGAACCTAGTCTGCATGAGGGAACATTTTGAAAGGTAAGTTTAAAAGGCTCTCCTATGCCCCCATGTCACACCTACCCCTTACTGTCCCTCATTCACCCACCCCCTATGACCCCTATACAAAGGTTTCCCCCCAAACAACCCCTTTGGCCTATTATGCCCCCTCTTAATCTTGTATAAATAAAGTAAATTTGGCATCGATCAGAGAGGGGGTGAGATGTCAATCAAGCAATATTTTTCCTGGGACTCGGGCTCTCCAACAAGCTAATAATAATAAATAATAATCTTTATTGTCGCAAGTAACACTGCAATGAAGTTACTGTGAAAAGCCCCTATTCGCCATATTCCGGCGCCTGTTTGGGTACACAGAGGGAGAATTCAGAATGTCCAATTCACCTCACAGCATGTCTTTCGGGACTTGCGGGAGGAAACCGGAGCACCAGGAGGAAACCCACACGGACATAGGGAGAATGTGCAGACTCCACACACACAGTGATCCAAGCTGGAAATTAAACCTGGGACCCTGGAGCTGTGAAGCAACAGTGCTAACCACTGTGGTACCGTGCCACCCCTAATGGAGCTCTGGGCTCTCAGCCAAGCCTCTTGATCAAGAGTCACAACATCCATTCAAGTATTAAAACACCTGAGCCCCAGGGAAAACTTGATTGACAGTTCTGGCTCTCTGATTTAAGCTGTAAAGCTTCAAGTACTTGCAGTTTTTAAATTCTTTCACGTGATCCCATCATCACCCTTGAACAGAGTGGCTTGCTAGGCCATTTTAGACGGCAGCTGTGGGTGTCACATGTAGGCCAGACCAAATAAGAATGGCAGATTTTCTTCCCTTGGAATGCCAGTCAGGCATTTGGGGCAATAGGGGATGGCTGGGTGCATACTTTTGCATGGGGAGCATGAAAAGCCATAAGGGTAAGAGCTGGGGGCATGCCTTGGCCGGGGGAGGGGGGGGGGGTGGGATTGAGGATACATAGGGGTTGTTTTGGGGGTACAGCTTGTCATGGGGGGGGGGGGGTAAAGAAGCGGCATAGTTGGGTGGGGTGTGAGGGATGGGGTTTGGAGCGTTTTTCTGTTAATATAATTGGGATGATGTCCCACAACACCGAGGTCGGCCTTTTAATCTGCCTCTCTCCGCAACTTGTACCTTGGCTGTATCCAAACTTTTCCCGGTTGACTGCTCCGACTGCAGCCGCACCCACTGTGCCCCCAATTAAAATCCCATCCTTGCCGGCACAGTCTCTGGAGGAAGGCGGGCTGAGCCAGGCATTTTCCTGACTCCCGCTCTGCATCTTGAGGATGAAACTCCAGCATCCTACTACTGCGAAAAGTCAAAAGAATGGAAGTTCCTTTTCATGCTTTTGGGCATAGGGATATTGTTCTATGATGACAGCAACATTTTCTTTCTGCTAAAGAGAATGACTAAGATCTGCTACCATTCCATATGCGGTTTGATGTGGATGAAACCAATATTAAAGGCCTGGATTTTCGCAACGTCGGAGAGCCCATCTATTGTTTTTTTTCAAAAATACGATTATTGATCGTGAAAAATTATCAACAAAATAACAATTCATTCAAGTTACAATAACAAAGAACATGACAAACAATCAAAAGAACATATTATATTAACCCTCCACCTCAACATTAAACCAAACCCCTTAACAACAGGCTTTATAAAAAAGGAAATGAATAGCTGCCATCTTCGGTAGAATCCTTCTACCACCTCCCAAAGGTGTACTTGACCTTCTCCAAATGTAAGAATGACACAAGGTCACCTAACCAAGCCAAGGTACTGGGCAGAGCAGAAGATTTCCACCCAAGCAGAACTCGTCTCCGGGCTATTAACGAGGCAAAGGCGAGGACAGCCGCCTTCTCCCCAGTCTGCAGATACCCTGAAAATGGCCACCAGTGGACATGGTTCCAGATGGACATTAAATATCTCTGACATGGTGTTGAAGAAAGAGGCCCAAAAGCTGACTAACTTGGGACAAGACCAGAACATATGAGTGTGGTCAGCCAACTCACAAGAACAACGCTCACAACTGTCCTCCACCTCAAAAAAAACCCCCGCTCATCCTCGCTTTGGTCAGGTGAACCCTGCCCACCGCCTTGAATTGGATTAGACCAAGCCGAGCACATGAGGACATGGAGTTGACCCGGCGAAGAGCCTCGCCCCATACCCCATCATCAGGAATAGGATCTAATTCATCCTTCCATTTCATTTTTACCTCATTCAATGGATTTGGCCATATATGTGTGAAATAATTCCCCCACCAGACCCAGCCAAAGACAAAATCCTCCTCAACAGGGAGGGTGGTGGTGCCAAGGGGAAAGAGGGGCTAGCCTTCTGTGAAAAATCGGGAATCTGAAAGTATCTAAACAGCTTGGAACCAGGGAGTTGAAATTTCTCTGACAGCTCCTTAAAGCTGGCAAATCTTCCCTCCATGAACAAGTCCTCATACCTCTCCAAACCCTTCCCCTCCCATGACCTAAATGTCGAGTCTAACCCCGCTGACAAAAAAAGGTGATTATTGTAGATAGGGGCCAGCAAAGACATGGAAATAAGTTTAAAATGCTGTCTGGATTGCTTCTAAATTCTCAGGGTGGGCACCACTACCGGATTCAAGGAAAATCTTTCCGGAGGGAATGGCAGCGATGTAGTTACTAATGCACCAAGGCTCGACCTTTACGGGAACTCGCCTCCATTTGCCCCCATATGGAACCTCAATCACTAAACCATCCCAGTATCGTCTCAATATTGGCTGCCTAATAGCAAAATAATTGGGTAAAGCCAAACCTCCTAATTGCCTATCTCTCTGGAGGAACGCCTACGGATCCTTGGGGTCTTACCTGCCTAAATAAATGGGGATGCTAACTTATTAATTTTGACAAAGAAGGACTTGGAAAGAAAAGTGGGGAGACATTGAAAAATAAATAGAAACCTCAGCAACACATTAATTTTAATAGTCTGAACCCTGCCCGCCAAGGACAGGGGAGGTTATCCCACTTCTGTAAGTCAGATTTGACCCCATTAACCAGGGTAGTATAATTTAATTTATGAAGGGAGGCCCAATTGTGGACCAACCGGATTCAGAGATAACAAAAGCTAGATCTGGTAAGGCGAAAAGGTAACATCCCTAGATGGACTCCCATCCTGGTGGGTTAACCGGGAAGTATTCGCTCTTATCCAGATTCAACTTATATCCAGAGAAGGAGCCAAAGCTCCCAAGCAGCTTCATTATCTCATCCATAGTGAAGACTGGGTGCGTAATATAAAGAAGCAGGTGATCCACGTATAAGGGCACCCTATGCTCCACCCCTCCCCAATTTATCAACATGCCCATCCCCAATATCCAAAAACCTCAATCATTCTGCCAGCCCATGTTTCTTTACAAAGGAAAAAAATAGTCGTTTCCCTTAAAAGTCACTCTTAGCCGTGCTGGGTGCACCACCCAAAACGGCTTTTATACAGGGCAGCTTTAGCCTTGTTGAATGTTGTCTGCTTCTTTGCCAGCTCTGCTCCCACATCCTGATAAAACCTGAAAGTGTGGCTTTACCATTTGTAGTTGCAATGCTCCTTTGCCCATCTCAGGACATACTCTTTTTCTTGGAAGCTGTGAAACTTCACAATTACTGTGGTTCATTGGAATGGGGCTTCTGTTGGAGTGTCTAGTGGGACTGGTCTTGCTCAGGAGGGGATGCGAGTCTATCCTCCCTCACTATCGTCCCAGACATCTTCGCAAAATACTCTATGGGAGTTGGGCCTTCCATCCCCTCACAATCCCACGATTTGGATATTTTGCCTTTTGGAATGAATCTTCAAATTATTCACTTTGGTCCAGCGCTTTCGCATTGGCCACCAGAGATATCTCTGCTTCCAGAGAGGCATTCTGGTTCCTATGCTTCAAAAGGGCCACCTTCATGCCTTGTATCGTGTCACCGTGCAGTTTTACTATTTCATTGGGTCTCTCCAACACCAAACGAATGGGAGCCAAGGCCTCTTCCCATTGATTTGTGGAGGTCTCCCGACACAACCCAGTATCTCGGCCGTTAGTGGAGTGGCCAGAAGGTGCCTCTGCCATTTCCTACACCGTCGAGCCCTGAGAAGCCTCTGATTCAGTCGTCAAGCTTCAACTTTCAGGCTTTTCCCACTGGGTTTTCTAGGCATTTCACCTAGGTAGGCACCTTATTCCATTAAACAAGTGGGGTTTTAAATGAAAAAAACCTCCTGAAACTAAGAGAAAAGGACTAAATGGTCAGTGCCCAAGCGGGAGCCATCTCGTGCATGACTTCCACCTACATAATGCCACTGGAAGTCTGAGCCCATCAGTTGTTGCGAAAATGGCAGAAGTGGCCCAAATCAGGTAGCCCCATACCTGAATCGTGGGTTTGGGAATGAGCCCAGGTCGGGATCTGCAACTGCCCATGGATTGGTGTGAGAGATGTTGAAACCTGACATGCAAGGATTGGAACTGGTAGGAGTAGGTTTGAATTACCTGGATTTGTTTTGATAGCTAACGTACCCTTTTGGGAGGTATCTTTGGATATGGTCCCAGGGCACTTTTGGGAGAGGTCAGGTGCCCTTTGGGATTTCTCTAGTGGGCACGAAAATGTGTAAAACGTACACCAATTCATTGGAAATGTGAATCCCATGGAACTGTCAAGATCAACTGTCAAAAGTGTCAGGATGAACTGTCAAGGGAAGATGTCAGGCTGTGAAGGCATTTAAAACTCTCGTTTTCTAACTCTGAAAGAGACTGTCTGGAGCTTTTTTAAAAAATGGCTAGCTATTTCCCTCTGTCTGCAAACATAAACCTTAAGACTACTAGTACTAGATTAGTGCTGCATGTCAGATTTCACAACTGTTCATTTTCACAGTAGAGTGCCTGCCATTTCAGTTTGAATGATCGCTCCAAGTTGTTGGACTCTGAAGTGGGACTATGAATTTCACTACTTGATCTTATTAAGAGATTATGCAATTGTGTGAAATGATTTTTGTTATAAGGGATAATACAGTTGAAGGAATGTAAATGTAATAAATGGGTTTTTATGAATGAGAATGTTTTTGATAAAAATAACATTTGCAATAGACACTTTGAACTATTTTATTTAAACTCAGCATGCGTGGATGCTGGGTGAGTTGGTGATGGGTGGGGGTCACATGTTTGCACTAAGTTGGCATAGCGGTTAGAAAGGGCGCTGGGGGTGGAGGGCATAGGTTGGCATGAGGGGCCCTGTAGGTGGGTCAGGGAATAGCTTGATATGGAGGGCACAAAGGGCCATGAGGTTGGCCAGAGGGCATAGGTTAGTATGGAGGGTGTGAAAGGCCATGGGGTTGGGAAGGGGTGCATATGTTTGTATGGAGAATATGAGGGCCATGGGTTTTTGGTGGGGGCATGAGGTAACATGGATGGAGCACAGGGAGTGGGTTGGGATCCAGGGCTATTTTATATTCTTTCTTTAAAAAAACTTTGATAGTTACCGAGCAGGCCTTTGGCCCAGCCCGTTTCTGCACCTGTCATCCTCCACACTTGTTCTAGGGTCATCCGGCCCAACTCCCAAGGAACCCTGCCACCCCGGAACAAAAATCCCACCTTTTGGGTCACTTTCTCCTAGGTCGGGTTTGGGGAGTGGGGAATCTGTTCCAAATGCACTCTTGAACCAGAAGCTAAAATCCAGGCCAAAGAATTTGTTTAGGTAACTAGGCAGAGGCTGCATACTTCCCTCCCTATTTTGAATAATTGGATGTGTATTACCACAAGGCTTCACTTCATGAGACGTGTCACATGTCAGATATATGCATCAATTCCTTATGTTCAGGATACCAACTACCCATTAAACCAACAATTAAAAATTAGGAAGAGCGTAAACTTACCCTGCCATTATGGGTAGAATTCTCCCATCTGTGACTAAGTCCTGTGGTGGGGGTGGGAACTGGGAGTGTTTAACGCTGTGAAGGCCAGCGGGAAGCTATGTCATATCGACCTCATTATGTACCTGGGGTTTAGCACAGTATTATCTGGTGGGGGGTGGGGGCATGATGGCACTATATGGTATATGGGTGCTGTATTTAAAGCCGCAGCATCATTGTCCCACCCATTGAAGGAAAAAGATGGATCTCCAGGAACATTTTGAGGCTGGAAGATGGACCTCCTCGATGACACTGAACAGGGAAGATCAACCTGTCGATACTCCCTCCACCCACTGCTGTGGTGTTCGGGGGTCCAGGGTTGCTGGCGGCTTCCATCTGAATTCTGAGGCAGCCCCAGGCATTGTTGAAGTAAGCCTGACTTCTGCAAGCCATGTTGTTCCAGACATGTTCTGGATCGGCGTGTTTTTCTATTGGCATTGTGGAGAATTGGGTGTGGGTCGGTGATTCTGGTCGAGCCTTCATTAGCATCTCGTTAGCAGGATGCAAATCAGTTTCACGCTGGCCTCCAGCAGGTTTCCCGATCCACCATGCAGCAGGAAATTTTGAGGGCATAGGAGAATTTCACTCGAAGTCTTAAGGGTTGGTTGTAACTCTACATTAAAATCTATCAGAACAGGATTTTAGCTAGAACTTAACTGATGAATTGTACAGATTTTATTTCTCAGTGTAAGGTGAACAGTATTTCTCTTTAAAGAGGAATGGGGGTGGGGCAGGACATGAGATGGCATGGAAGAGGCATGGGTGGTGTGTGGGGATAAGGGGATGTGAGGGGTGTTTTATGTTTGTTAAAACTTTGATACATTGAACTCAAACTACCAAACCGGACTAAATTTGGGCATTCAAAACCTGCCAAATTGTGATCAATTAGGGTTTGGAACAACACTGCATTACTACTTGTTATTTATAAAAACAAAATTCTGCAAATCTGATACAACAATAGAAAGTACCGGAAACACAGTAGGTCAATCAATGTTTTTGTGGAGAGACAAATATAGTTGTCTTCAGAACAATTTTAAAGAAGAAAAATTTTACTGTCTATTTTGCTATATCTTTATAGCTTTTTCAGTTTTAGTTCCATGTGAAACAAATTCAGATTACAATGTACAATTAAAGAAACCAAAATACTATCAGCAAAAATATATATATTACACACACCTCTGCCAGATACGTAACAAGGTTCAAAGTAATTTCAGCGAAGGACTCGTGAAGGTAACGGCAAACAACATTAACCCATGTAGCACAATCTCGTGTATAGCTGTGGGTCTTATACAAGGTCATTACATGTGCTAAGTTGGAAAGCTTGGGGTTTTTTTCTTCCAAACAGACCTAGCAGGGAAGTACACAAAAACATTACACGTTTAACTTTTAAAACATGTTTGTTATAATAAATTTGCTTGCCAAATGTACTGTCAAAAGCACAAACCTGGGCAATGCGATCGGCAGAATCCTTGCAGAACTGGGTAGGGTTATCAAAGTGCTGAATCAAATGTGGAAGGAGGCAGAGAACATTCAAGGGGAATCCTGAAATAGCCAAATAACGCAAAGGTAACTGAACTACTACTGCATTATGATCAATTGCTGAAGCTAGTTTCTTGAACTCTTTCTATTAAATCCCTTTAATTTTTTTTGTACTGCCACACATATGCACTGTTTCTCTGAACATAGCCTGTGAGGTACTGTGCGGGAACATTGTTCACCAGATCTTTATCATTTCTTGTTTTTGTATTTTATGCTCCATAATTGTTAATCAGAGACAGAGAGCAGATAATTTGTGTAAACGTCACATGACAAAATCGTGGTCTTGCGGCATCACAAATTAAATTGATGGCATCTTGAAATCATATTATGGCGTCTCAGCAGGGACAGTTAGTTTCACACAAAGATCCACTGCTTTCAAGATTCAATTTAAAAACATAAAATGGGGATAAAATAAGAGAAATGCTGATATGTGCAAAAAGATTGCATTTGTAAAACCCTAGCAAAAGAGGCTGACTTATATTGTATGATAAGCCAAACTTCATTTTCAATATATAAACGTAATACTTCACATTCTGTGGTGGATTCTTTGCTGTATTCTATATTTTCTCTTTGGGCTGTCATTTCCTTGGCCTTGACATGTATTATTTAACATTTATTCAAGTGTCAATTATATATGCAAATCAAATGAGAATAAGATCCACTTCATCAATACAATTAGCTATCTCAGAAAATTTACATCAGAAGAGGTAATCGGTTGCAAAACCAAAGTTCCAGGAACCCTTGTCACTGAGAAAATTAGAACAGTCTATTGTTTTTTTACACTCTTTTAACCAATTTACAATTCCTGCTTGAATTTGTGAAATCATTTAATGATTTTTGGGAAATGTTAGTGGTCTTTTTGAAGAAGTATTTTCATAACAATATTACAGCAATGTAATAAATCAAAATCTAAATAAATTAAAATCTAAGTAAAACAAAATCTAATACATTCCTAGGATACAGCTGGGGTTACCAATCTTTCTGAAAGAAATCCAGGAGAAGAATGATAGGGGCCTTATATATAATTCAATTCTTCTTGAACATTTTCATTTATAACTTAAAAAAATATAGGCCGAGATCCTCCGGCTGTTCACGGCAGTGGGATCTTCCGGTCTCACCGATGGTGCATCCCCGCTGTGGGTTTCCCGGTGACATAGGGCGGATTCAATCGGGAATCCCATTGACTACGGCAAGACCAGAAGATCTCGCTGCCGGCCAACCGCCATTGAGAAACATGCCGCAGGGTGGCCAGAGAATCTCGCCGATAGTTTATGGGGGGGGGGGGTGAGGGGAAATTAAAGATTGTTTGAATCGGAGGCAGTAAACAGAAGGTCATGTGATAAAACCCCAAGAGTATGTTCAACCAGAATTGGTAACTCTCTTTATACCCATCCAATTTTCTTTTCCATCTCCTCTTCGTGGGAACAAAAGATGGTGTGTATAATAGATGGGTGATCCATTACTGCAGTATTTGTGCCCCTGGTCCTTTTGAAAGTGCTTTCCTGAAGAGCCTGAAGTTTGATATGCCTGTTAGGCAGTTTTAATGGTACTTCTAAACCCCATGATACTCACAGATATCAAATTAGTGTTCTGCTTGTAGATCCAATTATTTGTAAAATGCACTGTGGATACAATTAATTGGATCTATTCTTACTCAGTTAACAGTGGTCTTATTCAGTATACAACTGTCAGAAATTGGAACCAGCATCTCTATTGCCTACAAAAACAGAAAATACTGGACAATCTCAGCAGGTCTGCCAACATCTGTGGAGAGAGAAGGAAGCTAACGTTTGAGTCTGGATGACAAAGATTCATCCAGACTCGAAACGTTTGCTTAATTCTCTCTCCAGATGCTGTCAGTCCTGCTGAAATTATCCAGTATTTTCTGTTTTTGTTTCAGATTCCAGCATCTGCAGTAATTTGCTTTTATCTCTATTGCCTGACTGAGATGTTAAACTCAATATTGCATTTGTCAGAAAAATCACCAACAGATGAAAAATTACCCACTGCGACCAAACCTTACTTAAACATGACCTAGAGCTTTCCTTAAGCATCAGTAAAAATTAAAAACACTCAATAAATAAATATGTCACTTAGATATCAAAGGCCAAACCCAGTTTCAAGTAGTTCTATGGTATTATTTGGTGATTGTAACTATTCCATACATTTACCTATTGCTTGAGTTAAATCTATCACAGGTATTCGAGAAACAGGAGTCAGTTGACTAAAGAGTTGTAGAGTTAGGTCTGTGGTGGATAGGGAAGTAAATCCTTTTAGCAATAGCTGCTGTAACCCTGAGAAGTTTGTCCATTTCAGCTGTGCTTGTAGTTTTTCAAGTTTTTCCCTAGTTTCAGTCTTATCCAAAGGAAGATGTATAAGAAGTTTAATTAACAATCGTTGTGCCATTTGGTATTCAAACTCAAAATCTGACTCCATCAGTGCTACAGCAGACCAGAAAATAGTGGCCAAAAGATTCATGGGATTATTAATATTGGTTGGGTCAATTATGCTGTCTTTAAGAGAGGATGAGCTCCGGGTTTTCGACACAATAACTTGTTGTCCATTTGCCTGGATTCTGTCCAATGTAGCACTACGTGGTGGATCAGAGGATCTGTCTGCAACACCAAACTTCTTTGGCACGGAAAAGCTTCTCTGATGTCTACTGCGCTCAGCAGTAATACCACCACTGTTCAATATGCCTGATGTTAGGTTTAGCTGCCCAGTGCTCTTCCGACTTGATGCCAGTTTGGTACTCATCATAAAATCGGGAGAGGAAGACCTGATAAAAGCAAAATAAAAAATTAATATTGCATAATTTCTCCAAATTACTTCTAGATGCATTAAGAAATTTTGATCGCATGAAACATTCCTCATTTATATTTCCATTATTTTGTTGGTTGTAAATAAATCTGTTGCATACTTTAACTTAGCAAACATTGAAAGAGTGAATTGTATCATCAGGGTCCCTTTTAAAATATTATGGTTAAATGTGCCATTTTTCCTTCACTTCTCTTAATTTTGTGTTTCACTACAGAAGTTAATCTAGCCCACTCATACTATTTTGCTCTTCAGCTCCTCCAAGTCATTTCCCTGATTATACAATCAGTATTCATTATTTAAATAACACTATGCTTCGAAATTATGAGAGTTTAAAAAGTTAGTATTAATTACATTTGTTCAAAATTTAATTTTTAAAAAAGAGTGCTGATGGGGAAACTTACTTCTTAACATTCAATTCTATAAGAAATTGTATCCAATTTTGGGTGCCTTAGTAGAGGAAGGATATAAAGGCCATGGAAAAGAAATTCACTAAAATGATTCCAGGGCTAAAAGACTTTTAATCATGAAGATGGCAGAGAAACTGAAGCACTTTGCATAAGAAAAAAGGAGGCTAAGAGTGACCTAATGGAGGTACTTAAAATTATCTAAGAGTTTGTTGAATTAAACTGGGAAATTGTTAAGAGATCATTGAAAATAGCAGTAGAAACATGGTCCATTTTAGCTTTCATAGAATAGTTAGAGCACGGAAGGAGTCCATGATGTTTGGAAAAGTGAATACATAATAGCAAAATTAAATTTTAGAGAGAATGGGGAAGATTGGGAATGGACGAAGTGGGTGGATAACTATTTCAAAACGTTGGCACAGGTTCAATAAGCTTATTTGATTCCATCTGTTCCGTAAAATCCCATATATTGTGTAATATATGTGTATCTGAGTCTTTAACCTAAAATGTTGACAACAAGGGATGTTACTGTTAAATGTGCTCCTGGGAATGATGAAGCAAACTTTGTATGAGATCCACAGTTAAGAATAGCCTGCAATATTATTATTTTGTTAATTATATTTTAATTCTATTAATTTATATTTTATTTTATGCAATATATGCAATATTATTATTTTTCTTCATTGATAATTTGTTCATGTTTTCTGGGGTATAGTTCCACAAACCCTGCATGCAGTGTCTTGCCCGAGTGGTCATCATCCATGTATGAGCCTGCTCACAGTGTCCATCTGTCACTGCTGCCTAGCAATGAAGAATGTGGCTGTCACCACTCTCCCATCTGTGGTTAAATGCTAATATTTCTAGGCCACTTCAAATGGGTGGAATTGTAAAAGTACTGCAAGATAAGTGCAATTGGGCTCATTTTTGGATTCAAAACCCAACCATATCCTGATTTGGCCCCGATGTGGGGGACTGGAGGGTGCGGGAGGCGCGGGCACGGGACTGGCCTAAGATAGGAGATGGCTAGTCGGCAGGGTGGGGGGGGGGGGGGGGGGGTAGCCCCCCAATCCGGCTGATCATGTGGAATGTGAGAGGCCTAAACGGGCCGGTTAAGAGGGCCCGAGTCAATTACTAGGGAGCTTAGGTTTAAGGTGTGAGGGGCAAGATATAGAGGAGATGTACGAGGCAAGTTTTTTTACACAGAGGGTAGTGGGTGCCTGGAACGCGCTGCCGGAGGAGATGGTGGAAGCAGGCACGATAGTGACGTTTAAGGGGCATCTTGACAAATACATGAATAGGATGGCAATAGAGGGATACAGACCCCGGAAGTGCAGAAGATTTGGCTAGTCGGGGGGGGGGGGGGCAATCCGGCTGATCACGTGGAATGTGAGAGGCCTGAACGGGCCGGTTAAGAGGGCCCGAGTGTTCGCGCACCTAAAGGGACTGAAGGCAGATGTGGTCATGCTTCAGGAGACACATCTGAAGGTGGCAGATCAGGTCAGGTTAAGGAAGGGATGGGTAGGACAGGTGTTCCATTCGGGGCTGGATGCGAAGAATAGAGGGGTGGCAATACTGGTGGGGAAGCGGGTGTCGTTTGAGGCCAAGAACATAGTAGCGGACAATGGAGGCCGATACGTGATGATGAGCGGTAGGTTGCGGAGGTGGTATTGGTAAATGTATACGCCCCGAACTGGGACGATGCTCTATTCATGAAACGGATGTTGGGGCGTATTCCAGACTTGGAGGTAGGGAGCTTGATAATGGGTGGGGATTTCAACACGGTGTTGGACCCAGCATTAGATTGTTCCAGATCTAGGACGGGGACGAGGCCGGCGGCGGCCAAGGTGCTCAGGGGGTTTATGGATCAGATGGGGGGAGTAGATCCATGGAGATTTGCCAGGCCTTTGGCCAGAGAATTTTCTTTTTTCTCCCATATACATAAGGCCTACTCCCGGATAGATTTTTTTGTTTTTGGCAGGGCACTGATCCTGAAAGTGGAGGGAACGGAGTATTCGGCCATAGCCATTTCAGACCACGCCCCGCATTGGGTGGAGCTAGAGCTGGGGGAGGAGAGGGACCAACGCCCGTTGTGGCGGTTGGATGTGGGACTGCTGGCAGACGAGGAAGTGTGTGGGAGGGTGCGGGGGTGCATCGAAAGGTACCTGGAAGCCAACGACAATGGGGAGGTGCAGGTGGGAGTAGTATGGGAGGCGCTGAAGGCAGTGGTCAGGGGAGAGTTAATCTCCATCAGGGCTCATGGGATGAAGAGAGAGGGCAGGGAAAGGGAGAGGTTAGTGGGGGAGATTTTAAGGGTGGACAGGAGATATGCAGAGGCTCCTGATGAGGGACTACTCAGGGAGAGACGAAGTTTCCAGACGGAGTTCGACCTGTTGGCCACAGGGAAGGCAGAGGCACAGTGGAGGAAGGCACAGGGGGCGATATATGAATATGGGGAGAAGGCGAGTCGGATGCTAGCACATCAGCTCCGTAAGAGGATGGCAGCGAGGGAAATAGGTGGAGTCAAGGATGGCAGGGGAACTACGGTGCGGAGTGCGGTGAAAGTGAATGAGGCATTTAAGGTCTTTTACGAGGAGCTGTATAGGTCCCAGCCCCCAGGGGGAAAAGAGGGGATGCGGCGATTCTTGGACCAACTGGGGTTCCCGAGGGTGGAGGAGCAGGAAGTGGCTGGTTTGGGGGCGCCAATTGGGGTGGAGGAGCTGGTTAAAGGACTGGGGAGCATGCAGGGGGGGAAGGCCCCAGGGCCGGATGGGTTCCCGGTGGAGTTTTACAGGAAGTATGTAGACCTGTTAGCCCCGTTGCTGGTAAGGACCTTCAATGAAGCAAGGGAGGAGGGGACCCTGCCCCCGACAATGTCGGAGGCGACGGTCTCTTTGATCTTGAAGCGGGATAAAGACCCACTGCAATGCGGGTTGTATAGACCAATCTCGCTCCTCAACGTAGATGCTAAGTTGCTGGCAAAAATGTTGGCTACGAGGATTGAGGAATGTGTCCCGGGGGTGATTCACGAGGACCAGACGGGATTCGTAAAGGGTAGGCAGCTAAATACCAATGTGCGAAGGCTCCTAAATGTGATAATGATGCTATCGGTGGAGGGAGAGGCGGAGATTGTGGCAGCCATGGACGCGGAGAAGGCCTTTGACCGAGTATAGTGGGAGTATCTCTGGGAAGTGTTGAGGAGGTTTGGGTTCGGGGGAGGGTTTATTAGTTGGGTTAAGCTCCTGTACAGAGCCCCGGTGGCGAGTGTGGTCACGAACCGGCGGAGGTCGGAGTATTTTCGGCTGTACCGAGGGACGAGGCAGGGGTGCCTTCTGTCCCCTCTGCTGTTTGCATTAGCAATTGAACCTTTGGCCATGGCGTTAAGGGAGTCGGGGAAATGGAAGGGCTGGTCCGAGGGGGAGAGGAACATCGAGTGTCGCTGTACGCAGACGACTTGTTGCTGTATGTGGCGGATCCAGTGGAGGGGATGGTTGAGGTCATGCAGATTCTAAGGGAGTTTGGAGACTTCTCGGGCTATAAGCTCAATGTGGGAAAGAGTGAGCTCTTTGTGGTGCAGCTGGGGGATCAGGGAGGAGGGATAGACGACCTACCGTTGAGGAGGGCGGAAAGGAGCTTTCGATACTTGGGGATTCAGGTAGCTAGGAGCTGGGGGGCACTGCACAAACTTAATTTGCGGCTGGTGGAACAGATGGAGGAGGACTTTAAAAGGTGGGACATGTTGTCACTCTCACTGGCAGGCAGGGTACAGTCGATTAAAATGGTGGTTCTCCCGAGGTTTCTTTTTGTATTCCAATGCCTCCCAATTGTGATTACCAAGGCCTTCTTTAAGAGGGCAAGCAGGAGCATTATGGGATTTGTGTGGGCGAGCAAGACCCCGAGGGTAAGGAGAGGGTTCCTGGAGCGTAGCAGAGATAGAGGAGGGTTGGCGTTGCCGAATCTGGGTGGGTACTACTGGGCAGCCAACGTGGCGATGATCCGTAAGTGGGTGATGGAGGGAGAGGGGGCGGCATGGAAGAGGTTGGAGATGGCGTCCTGCAAAGGAACGAGCCTGGGGGCGCTGGTGACGGCACCGCTGAAGCTCTCGCCGACAAGGTAAACCACGAGCCCGGTGGTGGCGGCAACGTTACAGATCTGGGGGCAGTGGAGACGACATAGGGGAGCGATGGGAGCCTCGGTGTGGTCCCCGATCAGGGATAATCATCGGTTTGTCCCAGGAAGGATGGACGGGGGGTTTCAGAGCTGGCATCGGGCAGGGATTAGAAGAATGGGGGACCTGTTCATCGACGGGACGTTTGCGAGCTTAGGGGTGCTGGAGGAGAAATTTGGACAACCCCCGGGAAATGCTTTCAGGTATATGCAAGTGAGGGCGTTTGTGAGGCGGCAGGTGAGGGAATTCCCGCTGCTCCCGGCACAGGGGATTCAAGACAGGGTGATTTCGGGCGTATGGGTCGGGGAGGGCAAGGTGTCGGCGATATACCAGGAGATGAAAGAAGAGGGGGAGGCTTTGGTAGAGGAGCTGAAAGGTAAATGGGAAGAGGAGCTAAGGGAGGAGATTGAGGAGGGGCTGTGGGCTGATGCCCTAAGTAGGGTTAATGCTGACTTGCCAGCTACGGAACAGAATGTGATCCCGCCCAAAGTATCAGTGATATCCCGAGAGAGGGAGAAGGAGTGAGTGCGGGAAGAGAGAGGGAGGAGGAGACGGAGGGTGGCGGGGAAAAGAGGAGGGGGAAAGAGGGGAGGAGGAGAGGGTGAGGGGAGGTGAGGGGGGGGGGGGGGATGATGGAAGTGGTAGAAGGGAGTTTCCTATTTGTTAACCGCAGTGTGAGTACCACAGCATATTTCCGGTGAGTGGCATGTCCAGTCTTACATGGGAGGATAGCCAGCTGTGGGATTTTGGGAGTAGCTATGGATCAGAGTGGAGAAAATCCTGGAAAACCTCAGCAGGTCTGCCAGCATCTGTGGAGAGAGAAACAGTCTGTATAATGTTAACTCTGTTTTTCTCTCCACAGATGCTGCCAGGCCTGCTTTTATTTCTGATTTCCAGCAGCCATAGTATTTTGCTTTAATTTTCGAGGGAAAAACACCTCTATATCTGTATATATTAAATTGTTTGATCGGAACAGAAAATAAGGTATTAAACTGGAATCTTGCTTCTTTGGCTTTGGAACAAATATATTTTCTTGAAATAACATACTGTACATTCAAGACATCACAGAACACTCTGTAAGGAGTAAAAGGTCTTACCTCGACAGAACAGCTAACAAATCACTATTCTTCAAACAATCTGCCAAATTGTCAATGCCTGCTTCCAGTGTCAGGAGTGCTTCCATTACATAACCCTAGCAAAGTCATAATGATATTTAAAATGAGAGTTTACTAAGCAGCACTTTCTTATAAGTATAAATTCATAGATTCCACTGAGCCTTTTTAAAAAAAAAAGAATAATAACACTTGTAAATCAATTGGAAAGTCTTGAGAATTATACTACAGAGAAAAGTTTGCTAAATAATTATTATACAGTAGTCATTGAGCAATAATGGGGGCGCGCTCATCCCTGCTTAGCCGACTCACCCTGCTTTACTTTTTGGGCGATAGCCCAAGATTAGTACGAGGTGGGACTTCCATCTATCTCTAGGAGGATATCCTGCCTCATAGAACTGCTGGCCACTCAGAGGTCGCCAACTCTCCACACTGGCAATGCCAAACAGGATCGGTGGCCATTGCTGGTGCTGCAGATAGATCAAAGTGTTCAGCGATGGACCCAGATGTTCAGCTAAGTCTGAGATCTTGTTCGGGCCAGGCTGATAGGCCCCAGTGAGGTTGGGGGGAGCATGCTGGACTGGGCAGGGGGAGGGAGAGTGGATGTGAGGAGGCAACACTCTGAGAGCGGTGCCTCCGATTAACACAGGGGACCTGAAAAGGAGGCACCCCACTTTCACTGACCATTAGTCCAAAGGGCTGATCCTGCCAGCTACAGGTTGGGCACAGGCCTCTCACGCCACCCATTTTATCGGAGCAGCGGTGGGATGAGGCTCTTAATTGGGCACTAATTGCACACTTGAGAGCTGTGATGGGGCAACAGTCAACCCATTGAACGTGCTGCCCTCAGCATCACTCTGTGGCAGGTAAACTGCCAATGGCTTAGCATCCGCCTGTTTTCCTGCCCGCAGATGGCCCGTAAAATTCAGCCCATGATATTTTAGCATCTACCTTAATCTCATGGTATGTCTCATTTATTTATTAGGGTTGCTCTGTAAAATTAAAAATTAAAAGTGAAGGGATTCTGTGGCTTTTATCTCCTGGTTTGGTGTTTGTGAGAATACTTCAATGTTTCTACTACTTGATGACATAACTGTTGCTGTACGTCTGGAGATCCCCTTGGTTGGCACCAGATTCAAACTGATGTCAGAAAAGGAGAAATCCACGCAATAGATATCACGAGGTCTTTCTGGACAGCTTCCTTCAAGGTCAACAGTGAAATTCAGCTGTGATAGCTTATTGTTCGTGTGACCCAAAACAACTGGCCTGGAAGAAATTCAAGCTATAGTAGTTTATTTTCGTTTTCTTAAGTTTTAAGAAAATAGTGACTCATATTTGATTAGAGTTCCAGGCCACCAGGACTTTTCCCAACAGTTCGTCCATATGGAAATCCAACCCATGTGGGCTCAGATAGTGATAGTGATGTTCAATGGCTTGTCGAGCTTGGTGCTATCAACCAAGCATGACCTAATACTTACTTCACAACCACAGAACTGTTTTTTTACCAGAAAGATTCAATGTACAGTGATCAAGAACTCTGACAAGGGCGAGCTGGGGAGATCAAAGCCAATCACTGTGCACCCTTAATTTCTTCAGCTGGGATAAACTAACTCAGCAGTGACCAGAAATCCAACTCCAAACCTTCTTGGTTTCTATAGCTAAGTCTCACACTAGACAGGCACTGTATTTAACACTAAACTAGGAGGGAAAATATTCAAAATTTAGTTTATTTTACAGAAACTTGCAGAGTGTTTAATCAGACATGTAAAGTATACCTGAACTTCATCACCATGTTCTCCTATAACTTCTACCAGTCTTGACAGTAGGTCAGATAAAGCATGTGCAGACAGAGGTTGCTTCAAAGCCCTAAAGATTTGGAATGAACGACCTGCGTAATGCCTTGATGAGCTGGAAAGTGCCGTTTGTAGAGCAACTTCACTCAATCGCTGTTCCATACAGCAACCTAGGAAAAATAGAGAGTGTTTTAATTATAAATGTTCTGTTAATAGATAAGGGGCTGGATTCTCCACACCCTGACGCCAAACTCGTGTTCGGCGACGGGGCGGAGAATCCGTTTTGGCGGCAAAATTGGGTGCGGCGCCAATTTTAAAATTCTCCCCCGCCTCCCTGAAAAGTGCCGTACTCGGGGAGTATGCCGCGCCGATTATCCACTGCCTCAGGCCATTGCCTGAGGCCCACCCTGCGATGCTCCATCCCTAACTGGCTGAACTCCCGTCGGCGTGGGACTCTCATGGTCTTTTACGCCAGTTTTCCTGGAGTAAAAGACCACCGTTTTCACACCGGCGTGGGGACTTAATCTCCAAAACGGAGAATCCAGCTCATGAACTACCAACAATATTAGCTATTATTAATTTAAATTAAGTAACGTAGAACAAAATACTAATTCCATATTGCTGAAAGTTACATTTTGATTTTAAAGCAGGGAATTGAAGCAGTCAAGGCAGATAGCAATTTGTTCGAATTTAAAAAAAAAATGTTTTTATTCTCCATTTTCACATTTTCCTTCAGAATTTACACCCCACCCACAAACAGTAAACGGTAACAAATACAAAATCAATCCCCTTAACAATACCAACAATCCCATCCTCCTACCACCCAACAACAGCCCACCTGTCAATATATGCATCCAATAAAACAAACCCTCCCACGGTGGAAACAAAAAACAAAGGAGAAAAAGAAAAAGGAGTCCGGGACCGCCCATGATCACCATTAACCTATAGAGTCCACTCCCCGCCGCCCCCCCCTACACTCAACGCCATCCAACCTCTGAAAGAGTACCGTACATGATACCCAAGAGTTGTAACCACAATTTGTTCCATAATCAGAGACCCCGGGCGAAATTCTCCCCCAACGGCGGGATGCCCGCCGACTGGCGCCAAAGCCGGCGCAAATCAGACGGGCATCGCGCCGGCAAAAAGGTGCGGAAGTCTCCGCATCTTTGGCGGCCTAGCCCCAACATTGAGGGGCTAGGCCGACGCCGGAGGGATTTCCGCCCCGCCAGCTGGCGGAAATGGCGTTTGTTGCCCCGCCAGCTGGCGCGGAAATGCGGCGCATGCGCGGGAGCGTCAGCGGCCGCTGTCTGTTTCCCAGCACATGCGCGGGAGCGTCAGCGGCTGCTGTCAGTTTCCCGCGCATGCGCAGTGGGGAGAGTCACTTCCGCCTCCGCCATGGTGGAGACCGTGGCGGAGGCGGAAGGGAAAGAGTGCCCCCACGGCACAGGCCTGCCCGCGGATCGGTGGGCCCCGATCGCGGGCCAGGCCACCGTGGGGGCACCTCCCGGGGTCAGATCGCCCCGCGCCCCCCCCTAGGACCCCGGAGCCCGCCCACGCCGCCTGGTCCCGCCGGTAAATACCAGGTTTGATTTACGCCGGCGGGACAGGCAATTCCTGGGCGGGACTTCGGCCCATCCGGGCCGGAGAATCCAGCGGGGGGTCCCGCCAACCGGCGCGGCCGGATTCCCGCCCCCACCCAATCTCCGGGAGCGGAGACTTCGGCGGGGGCGGGATTCACGGCGGCCAACGGCCATTCTCCGACCCGGCGGGGGGTCGGAGAATGACGCCCCCCCATATCAGAGGCCCCCATATCAGTCATCCCTGCTTGGAAGCTAAAGAGCAGTCCAGGCAGAAACAGTGAAAAATCACTGTTTTTTTAATTTACCAGTCGAGACACCTTCTGCCTCAGACAGAAGTGTTGAAAGCAACAGCTGTTCATTCAAAGAAAGCCAAAACATATCACAAGACTTTAAACCCTCTTGGACCCGTTGATCTGTAAGGCTTCCATTCACTTTCAAAGACAATTAGCTATTAGTAGGCTGTAATTGACAAGGTAATAGCTTCTAGACAGCCAAGTGTCTGGATTATTGTCATTTCCCTTCATGCTTGAATACATCTCAAGTACCCTGCTGTGAAGCTAACCCATAATGTTTATAAAAATCTAGAAGATAAGTGCTTCCACTTCCTCTTTTTCTGATTAGAAAGCACTTAACTGCTTTTGATGTGGTGAGGACCTGTCAATCATAGCTTGAGGTTGTTCACAACATTTTCCAAAAATAGGGGAAGGGGGATAAAAAGTCTAAAAAGAAACCGTCAGAGACATTAACCTTGCAGAGAAATATTTGGCACTTCAAAAATATATGGATTAATAAAGAAAAGCCAATGTGGATTTGAACTAAACATATCGGCCAATAACCTCTGATCCCTGGGGAATTGTACCCAGAGGTACCCCATAAAATGTGCGAGGGAACTCCCCAGAAGTCTCCATGAAAAGATTGCATGGAAATTGCCCAGGAAGTTCAAACTTCCGAGGGGCAATTACCCTATACTGGGAATTAACCGATACTGTGATTTAAATTGGAGACTTTGAATGGTTCCAACTGTCTTAGCAGAATAGTTACCAAGAAAATGTTAAAATCAAAACTACTTTTAACTCCTAGGTATCTATTGAACTGACGCACCCCCAACGAACCTCCTGACTACCCGACTGACCATTGGACCATCTAAACACCCACCCCAACACTGAACACCTTCACCCCCCCAATTCTACCCAGTTAACATTGAAACGTAGAAAATAGGAGCATGAATAGGCCATTTGTCGCTTAGAGTCTGCTCCGCCGTTCATTATGATCATGGCTGATCATCCAACTCAGTAACCTGTTCCCACATTTCCCCCATATCCTTTGGTCCCTTTAGCCCCAAAAGCTATATCCAACTCCTTATTGAAAACATACAATATTTTGTCCTCAACTGCTTTCTGTGGTTGAGAATTCAACAGACTCACCACTCTCTGCATGAAGAAATTTCTCCTAATCGCAGTCCTAAATGGTTTGCCCTGTATGCTTAGACTGTGACCTCTTCTTCTGGACTCATTATCATCAGGAATATCCCGCCTGCATCTATCCTGTCTAGCCCTAGTCCTGCTAGAACTGTATAGCTTTCAATGAGATTCCCCCCTCATTCTTTTAAACTCCAGCGAATATAGTCCTAACCGACTCAACTTCTCCTTGGATCTCAAATTGGATGGCACTTTTAAACTTACCTGCTTTATAGCAGCTAGGGCTTGAAAAAGAGGGGTTTGTCTCACTCAGTTGCCCTGGACTGAAGGCCTTGGGAATCTGCTGCAGTGTAATTTCTCACATGGCGTGAGTCAGAAGGTCAGGGGCGCGATCTAATGGAAAGGTTTCTAAGTGTGGTAGTGAGTGGAAAATGCCGGGAGCTTCCCGACAGCTGACCCGGCAAGTCCATCACCGGATTTCAATGTTAATTAGTCCACTTAATGAGGCCCCACAGGCGTCACGCCATAAATCACTGTCCCACCGGAAAATTTGCAAGAACCCCAGCGCTCGCCAGGCCCCTGTTAACAATGGCGCAGGGAGTGTGACCCAGAGGACTGCCACAAATGATGTCCACTGGGCCACACAGGTGAGTTGGCATCAGCCCCTGGCACTGGTCCCGCCTGTCACCCCCTCCCCCCGACAACTATGTGCTTGGCATCGCCCTGCCCAGCACCATGCCGCGTCCCACCTCACCCATGTCCCCCCCGCCCCCCACTCCCGGTGCATGATGTGTGCGGCTCACGATGCCTTCTCTATGTCCCTGCATAACAGAGGGTGAGGGCCCAGATGGGCAGCGGGGTGGCCGACAACAGAGTCCTCACCGTAAACGAGGAACGGGCCCTAGAGGTTTAGGGGTGGCCGGGGACAGATCGGTCACCAACGTCGAGATTGGCCTGTGTTGCGGAGGTGGGTATCGACCAGCCCCCACCCAGAGGATCGGTCACATGTGAGTTGTTCATGCCAGCATGCTGATCTTGCCCCCCACTGACTACATGTCCATTCTCCCACAGGATCTCCATCCAATGGCGCCGGCACATCCGGGGTGGTCCCCCCACCATGCTTACCAAGGGAACCATGATGTGGAGATGCCGGCGTTGGACTGGGGTGAGCACAGTAAGAAGTCTTACAACACCAGGTTAAAGTCCAACAGGTTGGTTTCGATGTCACTAGCTTTCGGAGCGCTGCTCCTTCCTCAGGTGAATGAAGAGGTATGTTCCAGAAACACATATATAGACAAATTCAGAGATGCCAAACAATGCTAGGAATGCGACCATTAGCAGGTGATTAAATCTTTACAGATCCAGAGATGGGGCGACCCCAGGTTAAAGAGGTGTGAATTGCATCAAGCCAGGACAGCTGGTAGAATTTCGCAGGCCAAATGGTGGGGGATGAATGTAATGCGACATGAATCCCAGGTCCCGGTTGAGGCCGCACTCATGTGTGCGGAACTTGGCTATAAGTTTCTGCTCGGCGATTCTGCGTTGTTGCGCGTCCTGAAGGCCGCCTTGGAGAACGCTTACCCGGAGATCAGAGGCTGAATGCCCTTGACTGCTGAAGTGTTCCCCGACTGGAAGGGAACATTCCTGCCTGGTGATTGTTGCGCGATGTCCGTTCATTCGTTGTCGCAGCGTCTGCATGGTCTCGCCAATGTACCACACTTCTGGACATCCTTTCCTGCAGCGTATGAGGTAGACAACGTTGGCCGAGTCGCACGGGTATGTACCGCGTACCTGGTGGATCCAAGGTCTTGATCAGTCTGTTAAGTTGGCGGATGTGTTCCTTGGTCGGATCTGCGGGTAACTGTCTGTAGTGTTCTTGGTTGTTCAGTTGTCGGTATACTTCTTTGCAGTAGTCCGTTCTGTTCAGTACGACAGTGGCCCCTCCTTTGTCTGCTGGTTTGATGACGATGCTGCGGTTGGTCTTGAGAGCGCGGATGGCATTGCGTTGTGCTTGGGTGACGTTCGGGGCTGTCTTGTGAACGTGACTGATGAATCTGGCATTGACGCGACTCCTGACGGCTTGAGCATACATGTCGAGTCTAAGGCAGCGGCCTTCCGGAGGGGTCCAATTCGACTCTTTCCTCTTCGGTTGCCACACCGCAGATCTCTCGGTCTGCTGTTCCGGTTCATTGGTAGTCTGCTTGGGTTCGCTGTTGGCCTCTTGGGGTCTGTGGAAGAATTCCCGGAACCTCATTCGCCTGATGAATTCCTCCGTGTCTGCCGCGAGACTGATGGGGTCCATTTTGGTGGTGGTGCAGAAATTGAGCCCTCTGCTGAGGACTTTGATTTCGTCTGGTTGAAGGGTGTAGTCTGACAAGTTGACAATAGATTTCCCTGTATTGTTTTCTACTGTGGCACCGGGGGTGGCTTGGTTGCTGCCGGTGGTGATGCCAAGTTTCTCAAGCTTTCTGTTCTTGGTGTGCATATAGGTGGCATAGTATTGTTGTCTCATCTGTTTGGCGGTGTTCCGCAGCTGGTCTGCTGCGTCCTGAGCGCAAGTTCAGAATATGGCCTCTATCTTGGTTTCCAGGTTGCGTCGTCTGCTGTAGAGCTGGCGGACGAGGTGGTTGAGGAGTGTGAGAGAGGTGCGACGGCAGAGTCTCTCAGCGTAGTCTGTGTTGTAGGTCGACTTGAGTGGGTTTGTGATCTGTAGCCCTTTCGGGATCTTGTCTGCTTTCTTGCGTCTTTGTAGAAACTTAATGTCAGTGTCTATATGCGCGATCTTCCTGGAGATCCTCTCCACTGTAAATATCTGTAATCTGTAAAGATCAATCTGTAAAGATTTAATCACCTGCTAATGGTCGCATTCCTAGCATTGTTTGGCATCTCTGAATTTGTCTATATATGTGTTTCTGGAACATACCTCTTCATTCACCTGAGGAAGGAGCAGCGCTCCGAAAGCTAGTGACATCGAAACAAACCTGTTGGACTTTAACCTGGTGTTGTAAGACTTCTTACTGTACCAAGGGAACACCAGAGGAGAGCTCTGAGGATGTTGCCATAATAGTCACGGCACAGCTATCATCCCCACCCTCTACCAGTGCAGAGACATAAACCTTGGTGGGCAAATGTAGTGCATAGGCTTCTGGGGCACATTCTTGTGAACATCACACAGTTGCTGATGCATATCAGGTGGAGGCAGGAATACCCAGGCGAGACAGCAGTCAGAGATCTACTGGATCCTAGTACACGGCTGGGACCAAGTCAGATGCTGAGCTTATGGACCAGGTTTACCCGGAGCTGATACAGTTGATAGGGTGCGGCCGAGAGATTCAGAGGGGGCTGTCAGCATCACTCTAGCAGGTCCACAGCCGATTGGAGGAATCCCGAAGGTTGAGGGTGCAGGAGATAGCGCCGGAAATGCGTGGCACCAAGGCCAACACGGCTAGGGTGGCGACCGCTCTGGAGAGCCTGTAGCACAACGCCAGCACTGAGTGGTGTTATCCAAGGCGTTGCTCAGTCAGCAATGGCCATGGCACTGCAGGGCATGTCTCAGTCTCAGGTGGTGTTATTGAAAATATGGAAAGATGTGTCATTTGAAACATGGAAGTCTGGCAAAATCTGGTCTGAGAGAAACATGAGAGAATACAGGGCAAGATCCCACAAAGGGTTAACAGCAGCTGCCAGGGAAGGATTGTAAAATGCAGATATCCTTGGTCAAACAGGCCTAGTAAACAAGACAAACAGGATTTTGAATGAAGCCAAAAACAATGGCTCACACATTCATTGATAGTAATTATCTTAGTTAGCAGCTGGAAAAGAACGGATGGGGTTCAGTTGAATTTGGTGAGAATTCTAGGTGTGAAAAGTTGCTAATACCAGGTAAATTAAAGAAAACTGGAGACTATCAGTCTACGAGAAACATAATTTCAAGCCAAAATCAAAGTCAAAATTGAGCTGAGGACACAATTGGGAAATAAAACTATAGAAATTACAGGAATTAAAATTCACACCTCTATTGAATCCAAAGCATTTTGAACACCACAAAGGAAACAATGTAATCAGATCTATGAGATGAGGTTATGCCAAAATGAATACTTAGTTGGATTAGAATATATAGATCAAAGAAACCTTTTACATCAAAGAGAATCAAGAGTTACTTTACAATAAGGTCATAAAACCTAGATAACTGAGAAATATATAAAAACCCGAAGAAAGGGGAGAGCCGGCAGAGCCATCTCTCATAGCTCGGTACATGGGAAAGATAGGACACAGCAACCAAGCTCATCAATGAATACATCTAAAGAGGACCAGACTTTAAAGAAGATTGATTGTCAAGTTGGGCCTGAAGGTCTCTTCAACCAACCAGAAGGATCCAGAAGCAAGATCTTTTATCTTTCTGTAAAGACAGTGATTGCATCTTTTAAAAAGAAAAAAAATATATATAATAAAATAACTTAAAGGTTTTAACCTGAAACAGTGATTATTAGTCTACTTTACTTACTTAGCAATGCGGGACCCAGGTTCGATGCTACTAAGTGGTAAGTAGATGAAATCTTCGGTGAAGGTATGGGTTATACCGGGGGATAACTTGAAAATATAGTTTGACCTGAATAGCACCCACTGAAGCCTGCATCGGAGTCGGGGAGTGAGAATTCCTGTTCACCATTTAGAATATCGACCCTTTTTTTCGTATAGGGAGAATTCTAAGAATAGTGGTGAGTTTTTAACTTCAGTGGGCATTGCCTAGGTGCTGCGGAGCATGTCTTGATCGCTGGGGGATGTGTCCCAGTCTCAGATGGACCTTGCCAGGGCGCTGCTTAGTATGTCCCAGTCTCAGGTATGCATCACTGAAACACTCCTGAGTATGACCTGGTCGCTAAGGACCGTGTTCCAGACTCGGGTGGATATTGACAAGGCACAGCAGTGCATGGCCACTCACAGAGGGGCATCGCTGGGGGCGTTGACACCATGGTGCAGACATTGGGGAGTCGCCAGGTCTGTGTGGTAGTCACCACTAGTAGTATATTACATGTATTACGGCACTGCCCGTATAGTAGAGGTACATGGGTAAATCCCTGCCTGCTGGCTCCGCCCAGTAAGCGGCGTATAAATGTGTGTGTTCGCCGGTGCTGCTGCCATTCTGGTTCCAGCTACAGGTGGCACAACATCTTTGCTCAATAAAGCCTCGATTATTCCACTACTCTCGTCTTTGTGGTAATTGATAGGGCATCAATTTATTGAGCAAAGATTTTTTTAAACGATGGATCTCCGCATCAAGCCTGATCGCCTGCAGCTGAGACCTCAAGCAGCCAACGCTATGTCCGCCTTTGACCACTGGCTAGCCTGCTTCGAAAACTACCTCCGAACATCCGCTGAAGAACCCTCCGACTCGCAGAAGCTCCAAGTCCTCTATTCACGGGTGAGCCCTGACATTTTTCCTCTTATCCGAGACGCGCCCACTTACTCCGAAGCGATGGACCACCTGAAGGGACATTACGTTCGACCAATCAATAAAGTATACGCCAGGCACCTCCTGGTCACGAGACAGCAACTCCCCGGGGAGTCTCTGGACGATTTCTGGCGTGCCCTGCACATCCGAGGTAGGAACTGTGACTGCCAGGCGGTTTCGGCAGTCCAGCACACTGAACTTTTAATCCGAGACGCTTACGTTACGGGCATGAAGTCTGCGTACGTCCGCCAGCGGCTACTGGAAGGAGCCACGTTTGATTTTGCGGGAACTAGGCAGCTCGCTAATTTGTTAGAAGTGGCCTCCCATAATGTCCAGTCCTACGCCCCCGACTGTGCGGCACCCTCGTGGGCCCCACCAGCTGCCGACTCCAGCTCACCGCAACCCTGCACCACGCGGCAGCCAACCAACTCTGGGGGCCCAAGTGCTATTTTTACAGGCAAAACAAACACCCCAGGCAGCGCTGCCCGGCACGGAGCGTGACCTGCAAAGGCTGTGGGAAGAAGGGACACTTTGTTTCTATTTGCAAGGCCCTATCAGTCGCCGCTGTTTCCAGGCCCGTCGTTCCTAAACGCCCCACGTGCGCCGCAATTTTGGCCTTCGCAAGCCACGTGCGGCCCGTGGGTGTCTCAGGAACCCTGCCGTTCATCGCCTGCCGCTACCTCCACCACCGCTGACCAGCCCGGGACCTCCCAGCATCTGCCGCAGCTCGCCTCTATCACCCTGGATCAGTCCTGGCCCCGCAACCTCACTACTGTGACGACGACGGTGAAGATCGATTGGCACAAGACGACCTGCCTTTTTGGCTTCGGGAGCACAGAGAGCTTCATCCACCCCACTACGGTAAGGCAAGACGAGAGTAGTGGAATAATCAAAGCTTTATTGAGCAAAGATGATGTGCCTCCTGTAGCTGGAACCAGAATGGCTGCAGCACCAGTGAGCACACACATTTATATGCCGCCTACTGGGTGGAGCCAGCAGGCAGGAATTTACCCATGTACCTCTATTATATGGGCAGTGCCGTAATACATGTAATATACACTAGTGGTGACTACCACAGTCTGGCAGAGCCAAATGACACAGGGGAATCAGTCCACCTGCCCCTCCATCCCGAGATGATCCCCAGGGCCCCATTGGCACCGACCAGGAGGAGGAGGGGCTGGGGGCCAACCTGGAGCTTCCCTAAGGGGTGGTGGTGGTGACCACCAGCACACCCGAACCCCCTCCAGGCAACCCTGCGTCTCAGAATCAGCATCCGGAACGATGTGGCGTGGCAGGTTCTGCCGGCAAGTTTCCTGGGGCCTCCCAGCCCCAGGAGCCCCATAGGACTCCCACCAGCTGCATCAAAGGCTGCGGGATGTGGTAAGCAGCAGGCTGCCTCCACCGATGATGTTCATCCTGGTGCAACACCTAGACGTAGTGGCAGAGCTGAAAAGGCGATGCAGATAAGAGGATCACTGAGAGGGTACTGGAGTGGGGAAGAGGGGTGGAAGGGCAGAGGCAGTATCGGAGGCTAGGGGCAGCTGTGGGTCTCTACTGTTCAAGAGTAAAACATGTTGCACCCGAGACATGTGAAGCCTTTGACACGTTATTGCGCAAGGCAGGCTGACCTCCAACCCCCTGGGCTGGATTCTCCGCCGGCAGGAAGCTCCATTTTTCCGGAAGCCCGGGGGTTCCCAATAGGGCTGCCCTACTATGGTAAACCCCATTGATCTGCTGGGGTAACGAAACATCGCGCCGGCAGGGTTAAACAGAAATGTGGCGCGGCGGGGCGGAGAATCCAGCCCCCCACCTCAGCCCCCGGGCACAGTGGTCCTGGATCTGCAACCGCCATCCCTGCACAAGGCATATCACATGCAGGTGGTGGGCGCGAACGCGACTTAGCAGACAATCAGGAGTCAGACTAAGGCATAGTAAGGAGCACCAGTACCCAGCTCACAGCGGTTATCATTACTTCCCTGCCCTCGACTGGTTTAGCACAGGGCTAAATAGCTGGCTTTTAAAGCAGACCAGGGCAGGCCAGTAGCGCAGGTTCAATTCCCATACCAGCCTCCCCTAACAGGCACTGGAATGTGGCGACTAGGGGCTTTTCACAGTAACTTCATTTGAAGCCTATTTGTGACAATTAAGCGATATTCATTTCATTTTTTTTCATTCCGACATAAGACCTGCTGACAGTGCAGACACAGGTCAATCACCCTGGCGTGGGAGAGTGGAACAAGGCGTTGTGACTGCTCCACGGGCTCATCCTCCTGCCCCTCCTGGTCTGGCGCTACCTTGTCCTCCTCCTCGGTGGCCGCATGTTCCTCTTCCTCCAGCACGCTGCCCCACTGCAGTGCCAGATTATGGAGGGAACAGCAGACCACGACAAAGCGGGCGACCCATATGGGGTATTTTGCACCAATAAAGGATTAATTAATAATCTTATTGTAAAAGAACCTTTAGGGAAGAATTGCCATAATATGACAAAATTTAGCATCATGTTTGAAAGTGCGGTACTTGAATCTAAAGCCAGGGTGTTACATTTGTACAAAGGGAATTATGAAGGTTGAGGTGCAAATTGGGAAAATACATTAAAAGTTATGACGCCCTAGTCCATTGGACCTCCAATTCTAGGAGATGTATTGTATCTTCCTCAGTGAAGACAGACACAAAGTAAAGCTTCTCTACCATTTCTCTGTATGGTAAGTTCACCTTTATTACAAGAGGATTAGAGCCCAGGAATAGGGAGGTCTTTCTTCAATTGCATAGAACTTTGGTTAGACCAGACCTATGTGCAGTTTTGGTCCCCTGACCTTAGGGAGGATACTATTTCCATATTGGGAGTGCAATGAAGGTTCCTCAGACTTGTTGTGGGATGGCCTATGATGAGAGATAAGAGAGATTGGGGAAACGGTCCGTATTCTCTGAAGTTCCGAAAAATGAGAGGTGATCGCATTGAAACCTACAAATTTCGCAAAGGAATAGGCAGGTTAGAGTCAGGTAAAATGTTTGTCATGTTGGGGAGCCCAGAACCAGGGGACACAATTTCAAAATGAGGGAGAAGCCACTTAGGACCGAGATGAGAATTTTATTGTTTTGACTCAGAGGGTTGTGAAGCTCTGGAATTCTCTACCCTCGAGGGCTGTGGAACTTCAGTCATTCAGTATGTTAAAAGCAGAGATTGGCAAATTTCTAAATACCAATTATATAAAGGGATACGGGGATAGCGTGGATCATGTGGGGAAAAAGGTACTGAAATTGATCAGCCATGATCATACTGAATGGCAGAGCAGGCTCGACAGGCTGAAAGGCCTACTCCTGTTTCTATGTTTCCTTTGACATTCAATAGAATCATCATTCCTAAATCCTCCACTGTGAACAACTTGTGGGTTACCATTGACCAGGAATTGAACTGAACCAGCCATATAAACACTGTAGCTAATAGAGCAGTTCGGAGGTTGGGAATTCTGTGACAAGTAACTCACCTCCTGACTCCCCAAAGCCTACCCACCATCTAAATGGCACAGGTCAGGATGAAATACTCTTCCCTTGCCTGGATGAGTGCAACTCCAACAACACTCAAGAATCTCAACACCAGCCAGGACAAAGCAGTCCACTTGATTGGCACCCATCACCTTAAACATCTGATGCATAATGGCAGTTGTGTGTACCATCTATAACATGCACTGCAACTGCTCAGCAAGTTTCCTATGTCAGCACCTTCCAAACCTACGACCTCTATCACCTACAAGGAGAAGAGCAGCAGATGCATGGTAACCCCACCACCTACAGTTCCCCTCCAAGCCACACACCATCCTAACTTGGAAATATATTGCCATTCCTTCACTCTCACTGGGTCAAAATCCTGGAATTCCATCCCTAACAGCACTGTGGATGTACCTACACCACATGGAGGCAGCTCATCACCTTCGAAATGAAATGAAAATCGCTTATTGTCACAAGTAGACTTCAAATGAAGTTACTGTGAAAAGCCCCTAGTCGCCATATTCCGGCGCCTGTTCGGGGAGGCTGTTACGGGAATTGAACCGTGCTGCTGGCCTGCTTTCAAAGCCAGTGATTTAGCCCTGTGCTAAACAGCCCCATGCCCCAATGGCAA
Source organism: Scyliorhinus torazame (assembly GCF_047496885.1). Lineage (NCBI taxonomy): Eukaryota > Metazoa > Chordata > Chondrichthyes > Carcharhiniformes > Scyliorhinidae > Scyliorhinus > Scyliorhinus torazame. Next base: position 157,412,243 of record NC_092721.1, on the reverse strand, counting down.
TTGGGGATGAGCAATAACAATGCTGGCTTGGCCAGCGGTGTCCACATCCCATGAAAGAATATTAAAAAGAACTCTTTCAGAAATCCGGTACAGGTACCAACGGCGGATGGTCCCTTTTCCGCAGTATCTCTATAAATTTATGAGGGGATTTTGGGAGGATGTTCCTCTTGTCGGGTAGACTAGAACTAAGGGACACAGTTTTAAAAATTAAGGGGTCTCTTGTTTAAGACAGAGGTAAGGATATTTTTTTTTATTCAAAGGGTTGTTAGTCTCTTGTGTTTTCTTCTGTGTTAGTGTTTCTGTGTAGTCTGTGTAATTTTCTTTCGAGATAAAGGCTGGGTCACTGAATATATTCAAAGTTGAATTGGATAGATTTTTTGATATACAAGGAATCAAGGCAAACATGAAGTGGAGTTGAGACCACAACCAGATCAGCCTCGATCTTATCAAATGGCAGAGCAGGTTTGACCTGCTCCAAGGATCTCTGGTCAAACGAACATGAAAATATACAATTCACTTTACATTCGTTACACATTGCTTGAACAGTAAATTCCTTGAAATAGTAAATTAAAGTACCTGATTTTACATCTTTGAATACGGACACAACGTGACGTAGGAAGTTGGTTAACTCTACAGCACTTCGAGAATTGTGGTTCTTTGGAGTAATGTCTTCATGGCACCATAGAGGTCCAAATGCCCTGTACAAAGTAACTTTATTCTGTAACTGAGTCTATTGAGAACCATGTATTTCACATTTGGATTCTTGTGATTTGTGTTCAGAGCTATGTAATCACATAAGTGTACTGATAAAAATTATATTTCATAGTAACTTCATTGTCGTGTTAATATAAGCCTACTTGTGACACTAAAAGATTATTTGAAATTAAAATATTGTAACTTTTGGCCTTACTGTTCATTGATTTAATTTACAGGATAAAGCCCCCATGGAAGGATACTTTCAGTAACAAATGCCTCTCTGTTTATGTAAAAATTAGCATCTAATTTTTAAAATACATAGAAATAGATTTTGCTGTGGTAGGTTTCAGGTGACCACATAACAGTCCAGTGTCAAGCCTGGTCAATTTTGAGACCAGGCTTTATTAGCATAAATCAGTGTGTGTAAAATGAATGCCCCAGTGTTGTGTGCTGGCTTCAGACTGCTACAATAACAGCTGCCCCCAAAATGATAAAACTTGTTTGCTAGCTCCTTTATTGTTGGATAACCAGCTGATAATGTGTCCAGCGTGGGTGGCACTTGCTACTGTCCTAAGATGGCAATCAGGCGTCTTTTATGTACCACAATACCCTAATTTGCATAATAAAGATCTGGCCTCCTTACCTAATTCCAAGGATGAGGGAACAACCAGGAATTGGACAGGTAGTAGGCCTCATAATCTCCCTTGAAGACAATTTTACATTCATAATTAGGATGATGTGGAGATGCCGGCGATGGATTGGGGTGAGCACAGGTTAAAATCCAACAAGGTTTGTTTCGAATCATATTCATAATTGGAGTTTAGGATCCTCACTTGGATCCACTCTAGTGGTGTTCCGCAGGGATCAGTACTGGGACCTCTGCTCTTTGTAATATATATAAATGACTTGGAAGAAAACGTAGCTGGTCTGATTAGCAAGTTTGCGGATGATACTAAGATTGCAGGAGTTGCGGATAGTGATGAAGATTGTCAGAGAATACAGCAGGATATAGATACGCTTCAAAATTGGGCTGAGAAATGGCAGATGAAATTTAACCTGGACAAATGCAAGGTGATGTATTTTGGTTGATGCAATTCAGGTGCGAGCTATAAAATAAATGGCAGAACCATCAGGAGCATAGACGCACAGAGACGTCTGGGTGTGCAAGTCCACAAATCCTTGAAAGTGGCAGCACAGGAGGAAATGGTGGTAAAGAAAGCATATGGCATGCTTGCCTTCATCGGACAGGGCATCGAGTATAAAAGTTCTCAAATTATGTTAGTTATATAAAACATTAGTTAGGCCACATTTGGAATACAGTGTCCAATTCAGGTCACCACACTACCAGAAGGACGTGGAGGCTTTGGAGAGAGTACAGAAAAGGTTTATCAGGATGTTGCCTGGTATGGAGGGTATTAGCTATGAGGAGAGATTGAATAAACTGGGATTGTTCTCCCTCGAAAGACGGGGGCTGAGGGGCGACCTGATAGAAGTTTATAAAATTATGAGGGGTACAGATAGGGTGAATAGTTGGAGGCTTTTCCCCAGGGTGGAAATGACAATTACAAGCAGGCACAAGTTCAAGGTGAGGGGGATAGGTTCAGTGGAGATGTGTGGGGGAAGTTTTTTTAGGCAGAGGGTGGTGGTGGCCTGGAATGCACTGCCAAGTGAGGTGGTTGAGGCAGATACGTTAGCGACCTTTAAGACTTATCTGGATAGGCACATATATACATAGACAGGGTATAGAAGAATACAGGTGGTTGGTCCAGATAGGACACGTGATTGGCGCAGGTTTGGAGGACCAAAGGGCCTGCTCCTGTGCTGTATTCTTTTTTGTTCTTTGACTAAGTAGCTGTTTCAATTGTAAAACTAAAGTCGCCATAGTCCCAGATGACCATAGGTTGCTTTTTCTTTTGAGGGGGAGAGCTGACTGGTGCTGATTTAATGTGTGGGTCACCACACGTCAGGCGAGGGATGAAGTTGAGAAGGCAGGCCTTCATTAATAACCTCACCTGATACAGGATAATATGGGTTACACACATGTCAAAGAAAGATCAGTCTCTGGGACTGGACTAAGTACCTAAATCATATTGTGTAGGGTTCTATGGATGGCGAAGTATCGGCACCCATATGAATTTTAGTGGTTCAAGAAGGCAGATTCTTCTAAAGGGCAACTGGGGATGAGCAATAAAAATGTTGGCTTAGCCAGCCTGCCCACATCCTGCGAAAGAGAGCTGGTACAGGTACTGTCAGCGGAAAGGTCTCCTTTTCGCTGTAACTCTCTATGATTCTATGAGGGGATACCGAGAGGATGTTCCTCTTGTGGGGGAGACTACAAATAACGGACATAGTTTTAAAAATAAGAGGTCTCCCTTTTAAGACTGAGATGAGGAGAATTTTATTTCCAGAGGGTTGTTAGTCTCTCTATTTAATACTCACTAGTGTGTTGATTGGCAGCGGGTGGGACATTCACACACCCTTGGAAGGAAGTCCTGCCCTTGAGAGCTGTTGGCTAATTAGATTGGCTGACAACTCTCCAACCAGGCCAGGCACAGCTCTGGGTGTCCGCTCTCCCGTTGCTTTTTGCCTTGGCAATAGAGCCATTGGCAATGACGCTTAGAGCGTTGAGGGGTTGGAACGGGATTGTGTGGGAGAGGCGTCGAGCACAGAGTTGGCTGTATGCGGATGACTTGTTGCTATATATTTCGGACCCACTGGGGGGCATTGGCAGAATTATGGGGGTTTTGGAGGACTTTGGCCGGTTCTCCAGATACAAGCTGAACATCGGAAAGAGTGAGGTGTTCCCGATTGACACCAGAGGGCAGGAGAGGAAGTTGGGGGAGCTTCCATTCAAGCTGGTGCGGGCGAGTTTCAGGTACCTGGGCATTCAGGTGGCATGGGGTTGGGCATTCTTTAAAAATCCTCCCTAGTGGAACTTGGCTCCGCAGGGACCTTTGTTGTTCGTAGTATATATAAATGATTTGGAGGAAAATGTAACTGGTCTGATTAGTAAGTTTGCAGACGACACAAAGGTTGGTGGAATTGCGGATAGCGATGAGGGCTGTCTGAGGATACAGCAGGATTTAGATTGTCTGGAGACTTGGGCGGAGAGATGGCAGATGGAGTTTAATCCGGACAAATGTGAGGTAATGCATTTTGGAAGGTCTAATGCAGGTAGGGAATATACAGTGAATGGTAGAACCCTCAAGAGTATTGAAAGTCAAAGAGATCTAGGAGTACAGGTCCACAGGTCACTGAAAGGGGCAACACAGGTGGAGAAGGTAGTCAAGAAGGCATACGGCATGCTTGCCTTCATTGGCCGGGGCATTGAGTATAAGAATTGGCAAGTTATGTTGCAGCTGTATAGAACCTTAGTTAGGCCACACTTGGAGTGTAGTGTTCAATTCTGGTCGCCACACTACCAGAAGGATGTGGAGGCTTTAGAGAGGGTGCAGAAGAGATTTACCAGAATGTTGCCTGGTATGGAGGGCATAAGCTATGAGGAGCGGTTGAATAAACTCGGTTTGTTCTCACTGGAACGAAGGAGGTTGAGGGGCGACCTGATAGAGGTATACAAAATTATGAGGGGCATAGACAGAGTGGATAGTCAGAGGCTTTTCCCCAGGGTAGAGGGGTCAATTACTAGGGGGCATAGGTTTAAGGTGAGAGGGGCAAGGTTTAGAGTAGATGTATGAGGCAAGTGTTTTACGCAGAGGGTAGTGGGTACCTGGAACTCGCTACCGGAGGAGGTAGTGGAAGCAGGGACGATAGGGACATTTAAGGGGCATCTTGACAAATATATGAATAGGATGGGAATAGAAGGATACGGACCCAGGAAGTGTAGAAGATTGTAGTTTAGTCGGGCAGTATGGTCGGCACGGGCTTGGAGGGCCGAAGGGCCTGTTCCTGTGCTGTACATTTCTTCGTTCTTTGTTCTTTGAGACCAGATGTCCTTGAAATTGGAAGTACTCTACCCAAATGATTGTTTCCCATTAACATACAGACACCATTACTGAATGATGACAAAATAATTTGTTAAGCAATGAAAAAAATACATCGTTCACCATGCATTCAATTCAAAGCATCTGTTTGAAAATATGTACAACACTTTTTGTATGAATCTTTTCTTTTAACGGAGGTTCAACAAAGCAATTTAATCAAACTGCAGATGGCGATGTTCAATCATTTATATGGCTCGAAACAACTGTAGCACTTCTACATTTTTATTTTAAATTGGATTGCAGGAGCTCAACACCTATGAAGTGGTTCTAGCATTGATGATATCAAATCTGGTTTCTTACAAACTCAGTTTTGCCCATAGAGACTAGACTTAACAGCATAAATTCTATGAGCTGGACTTCCGGTGGCAACTATGCTGTGAACAGTCGCACATTTAGCAGCTCCTGCTCTTGGTGGTTTTTTGACAGCTTTTAAGCTGGATTTTCACGGAAATTTTTTCTAACATAAGTGGATAAAAGTGAGAGGAGGAAAAGGCGACCCCTATCCTATGGAATTACGCTCGAAAAATAATCGCAAAAGAAGGAATCAAAAGTTGGTTGGAAGTGAGGATTTGAGCTTGGTGGCTACAATGGCAGAGAAGCGAAATCCGGCCCCATCAACCCAATGGTCGACAGACCAGTTGGTTGCATACCTGGATGAGAAGTTCGCCCGGCACCGTAAGGAGTATGCGGAGGACCTGACCAAGGTGGTTGCCTCGATTAAGGAGGCTGTCGACCGGATGGAAGTGACAGTGAAGACCAGGGACAGTCGATCCAAAAGCTGCAGGAGTAGGCGATGGAACAAGAGGAGCAGTCCACTGGGATGGCACTGCAAATTCGTATTTTATAATATCGGCAAAAGCGGCTGCTGGAAAAGGTGGAGGACCTGGAGAATCATTCCCGCAGGCAGAACATTCGGATCGTCGGTCTCCTGGAGGGTAAGGGAGGATCGGATGCTGGTGCGTATGTTGTGAGGATGTTCGAGACAATGATGGGGGTAGAGGCGTACGACAGGCCGTTGGAGGTAGACCGGGCTCACAGGGCACTTATGCACAAGCCCCAGGGTCGTGAGCCCCCGAGGGCATTGGTGGTGAGGCTTCACAGATTCCTGGACAAGGACAGCATCATGAGATGGGCTAAGGAGACGAAACGGTTCGTATGGGAAGAAGCCGAGATCTGGGTCTACCAGGACTTGGGAGCAGAAATTGCCAAGAGGAGGGAGAGTTTCAATAAAGTTAAAACGGCGCTGTATGCGAAGGGAATAAAATTTGGACTTCTCTACCCAGCACGTCTTTGGGTAGCCTACGAGGAACGGGAACTGTATTTTGGCTCGCCGGAAGAAGTAGCGGGCTTTATGAAAGACAACAACCTGGGGGACCCATAAGGACTTAATAAAAAGAGAAAACTGGTCGGTAGCGATTTACATCAAAATGTTCTGTGCTGCACTGTAATCTGAGTTGCGATGACCGGGAAGAGAAGGGGGGTTGTTTGTTCTTTTTGAGTTACATAACTTTGACCTTTCAGTGTATGTACTAAGGTACAGTTTCTCCCTTTTTATTTGTGTTTGTAAAAATAAAAGGTAAAAAAGAGAAAATAATAATGAAGGGAAAAAAAAATTATGGAATGGGGAGAAGAAGAGTTTTCAAATTAAGATGGTCCAGGAGGGAAAGACATCTGTTCAAGTTTTTACATATATAATATTTTCTGTCTCTCCATTTACCCTGTTTGTTTACACTTCTATTGTTTAGCGCTCTGTTTGAAGGTGATGGGATTGATAAGATGTTGTAAAGGGGGAGGGGTGGGCCATTGAGTTTGGGCCTTAAGTGGAGGGTGCGTTTGCTTTTTGCACTCGGTGCTATTGTTCTGAAAACGTATGTTAAGAGCTGTGGTGTAAAAGATCCAGCAGCCGGTAGACCTTTAGGCTTCAGGGGTGGAGCTGCTAGGTTAGCTGGTGAGGCTAACTCACGGAAGCGAAGTGGGGGGTGAGCTGAAAAGTGACGAGGTGGGGGTAGGGGTGCTGCTGACGATTTGGGGACTTCCAGGAGGCTGGAGATGGAGACTAGATGGCGGTTGCCGCCGATGGGCGGATCTGGGAAGGTGCAGGCCATGGGCCAGGGGCTGGCCCAGGAAAGATCACGGCTGATCAACAGGGGAGGGGGGCAAGAGCCCCCCCCGCCCCGACCAGACTGGTTACGTGGAATGTTCGTGGCCTGAATGAGCCGGTCAAGAGGGTCCATGTGTTTGCACACTTGAGACAGTTAAAGGCGGATGTGGCCATGTTACAGGAGACACACTTGAAGCTGGGGGATCAATTCAGACTGAAAACGGGATGGGAAGGGCAGGTGTTCCATTCAGGATTGGACTTCAAAACAAGGGGGACAGTCATCCTGATTAACAAAAGGGTGGCGTTCGAGGTGGAGAAAATGGTGACAGACCCGGGAGGCAGATTTATAATGGTGAGTGGGAAACTGGAGGGAATGGCAGTGGTGCTGGTGAATATATATGCCCCAAACTGGGACAACGTCCCGCTTGTTAGGAAGATGCTGGGGAAAATCTCAGACACTCGCACCGGTTGATCATGTCTTACGGCTTAATACGGTCTTAGATCCTAGGATGGACCGGTCAAGGAGTTCCAGGTCGGGGAAAGTGTCAGCAATGGCAAAAGAGCTGCAAGGGTTCATGGAGCACATGGGGGGGTGCTGATTCGTGGAGATTTGAGAAGCCAAGGAGTAAGGAATATTCATTCTACTCCCATGTTCACAAGGTGTACTCCAGGATCGATTTTGTTATATTGGACAAAACATTATTAGCGGGGGTAGTGGACACAGAGTATTCAGCAATCGTAGTATCAGACCATGCGCCACACTGGCTAGACCTACAGGTGAACACGGGAAACTCTCAGCGCCCACAGTGGAGGCTAGATGCAAGGTTGTTAGCAGACGATAAGATATGTGAGCGAGTGAGGGAGGCCATTCCGGGGTATATAAACGCCAACGACATGGGAGAGACCGCGGCTGGGGTGGTGTGGGAGGCATTGAAAGCGGTCATCAGAGGGGAATATATTTTGATTCAGGCCCATAGGGAGATGGCTGAACGGGCGGAGCTCGATAGGCTAGTAGGAGATATCTTGCGTGTGGATAGGAGATATGCGGAGTCCCCGAATGAGGAGCTCCTGAAAGAGCGGCAGAGACTTCAAATGGATTTTGGGCTCCTTTCCACAGGCAAGGCGGAGGGACAGCTGAGGAGGGTAAAAGGGGCAGTGTACGAATATGGGGAGAAAGCTAGTAGGATGTTGGCGTATCAGCTGAGGAAGCAGGAGGCGACAAGAGAGATAGGGAAAATTAAGGATGTAAGGGGGAAAGTAGTGAGGGACCCGGGGGCGATTAATGACGTGTTCCCCAAATTTTATAACCGTTTTACGAGTCTGAACCCCCTGGGGGGGGGAGGGAATGAACCAATTCCTGGGGAGGCTAGAGTTGCCAAAGGTAGATGAGGAGCTGGTGGAAGTCTTGGGGGGCCCAATTGGGCTCGGTGAAGTGATAGACGGATTGGGGGCAATGCAAACGGGTAAGGCCCCGGGACCTGACGGATTCCCAGTGGAATTCTACAAAAAGTTCTCCGGGACCGCTGTTAGTCAAGGCTTTCAATGAATCCAAGGAGTTAGGAATGCTTCCCCCAACGCTATCACAGGCATCAATCTCTCTCATCCTGAAGCGAGACAAGGACCCAGAGAGCTGTGGATCATACAGACCAATTTCCCTTTTGAATGTGGATGCTAAATTACTGGCAAAGATCTTGGCCACCAGAATAGAGGATTGTGTCCCGGTAGATAATAGGTGAGGATCAGACGGGGTTCGTGAAGGGCAGGCACCCGACTTCTAATATGAGGCGGCTTCTCAATGTTATAATGATGCCAGCCGAGGGGTGTGAGGCTGAGGTGGTAGTAGCCATGGACGCGGAGAAGGCTTTCGACCGGGTGGAGTGGAAGTACCTATGGGATACCTTAGACAGGTTTGGGTTCGGGCAGGGATTTGTGGACTGGGTCCGGCTGTTATATCAGGCCCCGATGGCAAATGTGAGAACCAACCGAACCCGGTCAGAATATTTTAATCTCGGGAGAGGGTCAAGGCAGGGTTGCCCGCTCTCCCCATTACTGTTTGCCCTGGCCTTACAGCCTTTAGCAATGGCCCTTAGAGCATTGAGTGCGTGGCAGGGAATAGTGAGAGGGGTGGTGGAGCACAGGGTTTCTCTTTATGCTGATGACTTGCTGCTTTATGTTACAGACCCGGTGAGGGGATTGACCGAAATCATAAGACCATAAGACATAGGAGTGGAAGTAAGGCCATTCGGCCCACCGAGTCCACTCCACCATTCAATCATGGCTGATTTCAACTCCATTTACCCGCTCTCTCTCCATAGCCCTTAATTCCTCGAGAAATCAAGAATTCATCAACTTCTGTCTTAAAGACACTCAACGTCCCGGCCTCCACCGCCCTCTGTGGCAATGAATTCCACAGACCCACCACTCTCTGGCTGAAGAAATTTCTCCTCATCTCGGTTCTAAAATGACTCCCTTTTATTCTAAGGCTGTGCCCCCGGGTCCTAGTCTCCCCTGCTAATGGAAACAACTTCCCTTCGTCCACCCTATCTAAGCTATTCATGATCTTGTAAGTTTCTATTAGATCTCCCCTCAACCTCCTGAACTCCAATGAATATAATCCCAGGATCCTCAGACGTTCATCGTATGTTAGGCCTACCATTCCTGGGATCATCCGTGTGAATCTCCGCTGGACCCACTCCAGTGCCAGTATGTCCTTCCTGAGGTGTGGGGCCCAAAATTGCTCACAGTATTCTAAATGGGGCCTAACTAGTGCTTTATAAAGCTTCAGAAGTACATCCCTGCTTTTATATCCCAAGCCTCTTGAGATAAATGACAACATTGCATTTGCTTTCTTAATTACGGACTCAACCTGCAAGTTTACCTTTAGAGAATCCTGGACTAGGACTCCCAAGTCCCTTTGCACTTCAGCGTTATGAATTTTGTCCCCGTTTAGAAAATAGTCCACGCCTCTATTCTTTTTTCCAAAGTGCAAGACCTCGCACTTGCCCACGTTGAATTTCATCAGCCATTTCTTGGACCACTCTCCTAAACTGTCTATATCTTTCTGCAGCCTCCCCACCTCCTCAATACTACCTGCCCCTCCACCTATCTTTGTATCATCGGCAAACTTAGCCAGAATGCCCCCAGTCCCATCATCTAGATCGTTAATATATAAAGAGAACAGCTGTGGCCCCAACACTGAACCCTGCGGGACACTACTCGTCACCGGTTGCCATTCCGAAAATAACCTTTTATCCCAACTCTCTGCCTTCTGCCTGACAGCCAATCGTCAATCCATGTTAGTACCTTGCCTCGAATACCATGGGCCCTTATTTTACTCAGCAGTCTCCCGTGAGGCACCTTATCAATGGAGGTACTGGGAGAATTTGGGCGATTTTCAGGCTACAAGCTGAATATGGAAAAGAGCGAGATGTTTGTGATCCAGGCGCAGGGGCAGGAAAGGAGACTGAGAGAGTTACCTTTTAAAGTGGTGGCGGGGAGTTTCAGATATTTAGGGATTCAAGTGGCTAAAGAGTGGGGGCAGCTCCACAAGTTAAATCTGGGCAAAGCGGTCAACCAAATGAAAAGGGATTTCCACAGATGGGACATGCTCCCGCTGACGTTAGCGGGAAGGGTCCAGACGGTGAAGGTGACAGTCCTCCCAAGACTGCTTTTCTTTTTTCAATGCCTTCCGATTTTTGTCCCAAAGGCGTTTTTTAGAAAAATAAATGTGGCGATTACAGGTTTTGGGCGGGGAAAACCCCGAGAGTAAAGAGGGCACTCCTGGAGCGGGGTCGTGGAGAGGGGGGCCTGGCCCTCCCAAGCTTTATTAATTATTACTGGGCAGCCAACATATCGATGGTCAGGAAATGGGTAGCGGGGGAGGGGTCAGCCTGGGAGCGAGTGGAAGCAGCATCCTGTAAGGGCATGTGTTTGGAGGCTTTACTAACGGCGCCCCTGCCGTTTTCGCCGGCTCGGTACTTTACAAGCCCTGTGGTGGTGGCAGCCCTAAGCGTGTGGGGGCAATAGAGGCAGCACATGGGATTCGAGGGGGCGTCAGTGTGGTCTCCGATCTGTAACAATCACCGGTTTATCCCGTGAGGCTGGATGAGGGCTTCAGGAGATGGCCGGAGGCAGGAATCGAGAGATTTGGGGACTTATTTATCCAGGAGGGCTTTCTGACTTGGAGGCACTAGGGGAGGAGTTTAAGTTACCGGGTGGGAAGGGGTTTCGATATCTTCAGCTCCGGGACTTTGTCTGGAGGCAGGTTCCAAGCTTCCCTCGCCTCCCCCTGAGGGGACTACAGGACAAGGTGATGTCAAAAATTGAGGTTGGAGAAGGGAGGACTTCGGAGATATACAAGGAGTTGATGGAGTGGGAGGGGGCCCCGATCAGAGAGGTAAAGTGGAAGTGGGAAGAGGAGCTGGAAAGAGAGTTGGAAATGGAAAAGTGGCAAAAAGCCTTGAAGAGAGTTACTTCATCTTCGTCCTGTGCCAGACTTAGCCTGATCCAGTTCAAAGTGGTCCACAGGGCTCACATGACGGTAGCCCAGATGAGCAGGTTCTTTGAGGAGGTGGAGGATAGATGTGGGCGGTGTGGGGGTAGTCCGGCTAATCATGTGCATATGTTCTGGACATGTCCGAAGTGGAGGGGATTCTGGCAGGGATTTGCAGACGTTATGTCAGAAGTCCTGGAAGGGAGGGTAACCCCCGAGTCCAGAACTGGCAATATTTGGGGTATCGGATGATCCAGGGGCCAAGGGGGGGGGGGGAGGCCGATGTCTTGGCCTTCTCCTCCTTGGTGGCCCGGAGACGGATTTTGCTGGGATGGAGGGACTCGGTGCCCCCGATGTCAGGTGTGTGGGTCAGCGATAGGGCAGGGTTTCTCAATCTGGAAAAAAAATCAAGTTCGCCTTGAGGATCAGCTCAGGGGTTCGCCCGGAGATGGCAGCCGTTCATCGACTTCTTCAAAGAAAATTGAACGTCAGCAGTAAGGAAGGTGGGGTAGGAGAAGAAAATAGGAGGCATGGCAGTGTTAAATAAGGACAGGGAACTCAGTATACGGGTAGCTAGGAAATAGGGCGCGGGCAGTTGGGGACATTGTGCTTTTTTGGGGGGTTCTTTTAAAAAAAAATACATGTGTTGGCCCATGCGACTGTTTTAAGAAATGTTAATGTGTTAAACTGTGAAAATTTTAAATGCTTCAATAAAATATATTTTTTTAAAAAGTAACTCTCTTTAATTTTTAAATCACTCCTCTGCCACCATAGCAACCCTGGATGCCAGAGGTGTTCTTAGCACCAAGCACTGCTAGATCATACCCCACATTAATTCTGACCAAATGATAAAAATGTCATTGTTCTCTATCATTCTGGTGGAATTGTTATGCAAGGAGGTCATTGTCACGCCAAGGAAAACTCCTGTGCAAAATATTAAAAGCATTGTGGTTTCTTGTTTCAGACATACTGTAAAGTATTACTGAGTGTTCATTGCCTTACTTTGACCATTCTCAGGTTTTAACTCTGCAAAGTCAAATAAAGAAATGGTTGCCTGTCTGTCCTCTGTTACTTTATTTGTTTTTTGTTAGTAGTCTGGAAAAATTATTGGAAATATTTGGTTCTTTGATTTCCTTTAATAAGATTGGGCTGAATTAGGAGATAATGTGATTTCCTGATGCAATGTGAAGCCACCTCACCTGCTTGTCTTTATCCATTAGCGGAAATTACATTATGCCAATTATTTCAATTTAATGCGATCATTTTCTCAGAACTAGTGCAACACCTTTTGGCTGGATCACACTTTCTAAACCTTCAGTGTTTTTCTTATACTTTAAAGCAAAAGCTTTCCCAAACGTGAACATAAAATGCTTTACAAATGTGGACAGCGAAACCCATGTCTTAAATTTATTACCTGGTTGCTAAAAACTCAATTAGCTTGTGAGCCTTCTCATCTATTTCAGCTGCTGTTTCAATCTCTTCCATCTCCTGAGAGATCTGTGGGAGGTTTCCACTACTGCCTCCCAGGCTGATACTGGAAGATGTGGAACTTGAGCTTAATCCTGAATCTGGAACTGGAGAAGACTGATACTCTCTTAAGAAGTCAAAACCACCTAGTGCAAGTAGACAAGATTGTCACTGGAAAAGTCAATACAAAATTAGCACTGTGAATCTGAATGCTGCACACATGATATCCTCTTTATTCCAAGGGTGCAAACTGCCCTCTCAATCTAACGTTTTTTTGGAACTAATTATCTCACAATATGATAGGTGATGTAAGCATTTGCTATTATTTACTTTGCCTAGTAAATTATCAGGAAGTGAATTTCATTGAACCTAAGCTATCAATTTAACATATTTCAAAGCCTTTGCAAAGAACAAATATCTTTTTTCTGTTTATGAAAAAATATCTGTTTGGATTTTTACAATTCTTAATTGTAAGAAATGTGCAGGATTCATTACCTTAACAACCATAATCTTCCACAAAACATTTAATTTTGGGTTAATAGTAGTTTTGTGGTTATGTAACTGACCTCGTTATGCAGAGGCCTAGACTGGTAACCCAGAGAATGTAGCTCAAATTCTACTGTTTGAAGCAGTTTGAGAACCTGAATTCAGGTCTTTTAAAAAAAAATTGTAAATAAGATCCTGATACCAGAAAGGAAAAACCCAAATATTCATTAAGATGCAAGTGAAGGAAGCCTGCTGTTATAATCCAGCGTGGTCTATATTTGACACCATTGCCACCTCAATCTAGTTGACTCTTAACTATACTGTGAAATTGGACAATCAATTGTATACGGGAGTCAGATAGTTCAGTTGGCCTGACGGATGGTTCGTGACGCAGAGCGATACCAACAACATGTGTTCAATTCCCGTACTGGCTGAGGTTATTCATGAAGAGCCTGCCTTCTCAACCTTGTCCCTCGCCGGAGATCCTCAGGTTAAATCACCACCAGTCAGATCTCAAAGGGGAGAGCAACCTATGGTCTTCTGGGACTGTGGTGACATTTATTTCTTATATACTCTGAGATGGACTAAAAAAGCCACTCACATTGTATTCAAAACTTCACCAATAAATGCCAACCTGGCCAGCAACATCCATTCCACAAGAATTCAAAACATTAATTAGAATGCATTGCACTCATATTGCACCTGTAAAATGGGAGCATTGCTTACCAAGTTATAGTCCAAGGTTTTGTTCTTCTTCCTATGAGATGCCATCTACTGAATCAATCAAATGCTATTTTATATTACATGGGATTCTGAAGTTTGTAATCAGTGGATAAAGACAAAACTGTCAAAACCTGCTGATTACAAATTCCTATGAATTTCTCATCTGTTTGTTTGAAGCTTTCAGTATCTTTTTTCAGATTTAATGTATCTATTTGTCCAGCTGAGTTCTGGAAAATGGGTTTGAGTTTTCAGTTTCCTATATGATGCCATCTCGGCCGAGTAATCATGGACTCATAGAATCTCTACAGTGCCATTCACCCATTGAGTCTGCACAGACCCTCTGAAAGAGCACCTAACCTAGGCCTACTCCCCTGCCCTTTCCACGTAAGCCTACCTAACCTGCACATCTTTGGACTGTGGGAGGAAACCAGAGCACCTGTAGAAAACCCACGCAGACGCAGAGTGGAAGTGCAAACTCCACACAGTCACCTAAGGCTGACATTGAACTTGAATCCTTGGTGTTGTGGAGTAGCAGTGTTAACCACTGTGCTACCGTGCCACTCATTACCTAGGGGTGCTCCCATTCGATCGGAGATCTACTCTTTAGGATAAATATCGATATATTGTGGTAGAATTTGGTGTGTGCGGTCAATCCATTTTACAGGTGTAATATGGGAGCAACACTAACCAATTTAAGCAGTGGGTTGACCTGTGTCAAATCTGCAAAGCTGTTAGTCCCACTGAAATTCAATCCTGGAGAAGGGTGATGGTGAAGCAGATGTCAGCAGATTGCCTGAAATAGTTAGATGATGCCCAATTTTGGGACAACCTTATGCCTCTGTTTGCACATGAACTGCTATGAGTCTGGGCTCAAAAACAGGCAGAGACTAATTTATACGTTGTTGACATGAAGATCGTCTGGAACATTTTTGCACATAAAGTACTAACCAACTAACATTGCTGGCAGTGCTTGGGTATAAGTCATTTTGTTTCTCTGTTGGGAAAGAATGAACAGTGTAGACAGAAGAGGGCTCAATATCATAACAACAGGGTTTCCAAAATGTGCATATTGAAGTAAAATTTCATAACTTGTGACATTTGAGAAACATTTATGCAAATTACCTGGCCGTCAAAAAATGTCTACACAAAGTAGGATAATGTGTTTCAAAAACAGGAATGGTAAAACATTTAAGATTATTTACGACTTTAATTCTTTAAACTATGATTCATTTATTTACCGTCCTTGAGTAATTAACTGGTGGAGTCTCAATTTATTTCAATGTTATCTTTACCTGAATAGAGATATTCTGGTGGGTAAACTGGTTTTACTGTAAGTGTTTTACTTTCACTGACTTCTCTGTTAAGCAGAAGAACTGTCGCCACAGCCTGGAAATTGTCATTGCAAGTCAAGGCTATCAAGAGGTGTAAAAGTAATCTTTTGCTGTGTTCAAATACTTCTGGGCGATAATGATCAAGACCTTAAAAAAAAGACAAAAAAATAAATTAAGTGCAACCTTACCCTTGTTCTTCAGTTATCACATCGGTAAACAAGGTTTGTAATACAGACATAGATTTTGCCACGATCCAGTTAGGGACCAGTACCTTTTTGTTTAAAGTTGACGAAGTTTGAAATCCCAGTTGCTCACTTTGATATAATGGCCCTTCCGGTTTGTCCCTGTTTATTATTTTATTTCCCCCTTTTTTAACTTTTGCTGTTACATTTTTGATCCATGGATTATTTATGGACGTGTGTCTTTAAGGAAAGTGGCCTAAGCCTTTAATTTGAGCTGAAGTCTGTGCTGGTTTAGACTGGAGTGGTAGACTGACCGGCACCGTGGGACAGAGATTGGCTGAGTCTTGATTTTGTTGATGACCAATTATTTGGCCCAAAAGGCCAAAACGTTCTGCCCAGTAACAGGTGGCGATTGGATCAATTCCCACCAAAATGGTTCAGAGACCTAAGGAATTTTCAGTTTTGCTTTGGCAGCTAAGAGAGAAAACCTATTTTTTCCTGCTCTGTTTCTCCAGAAAAAAAAGAGAATTCTCACCAAATGGCCACTGTGGGAACCAACTCTCTCTGCAGAAAAGGCTGTAAAAACATCATCCAGAATCTGATAACTCTCTCTGCAGAAAAGGCTGATATAAGCATCATCCAGAATCGGGGGCGAAATTCTCCGGAAACGGCGCGATGTGCGCTGACTGGAGCCCAAAACGGCGCAAATCAGACGGGCATCGCGCCGCCCCAAAGGTGCGGAATGCTCCGCATCTTTGGGGGCTGAGCCCCAACCTTGAGGGGCTAGGTTGGCGCCGGACGGATTTCCGCCCCGCCAGCTGGCGGAAAAGGCTTTTGGTGCCCCGCCAGCTGGCGCGGAAATGACATCTCCGGGCGGCGCTTGCGCGGGAGTGTCAGCGGGCGCTGACAGCATTCCCGCGCATGCGCAGCGGAGGGAGTCACTTCCGCCTCCGCCATGGTGGAGACCGTGGTGGAGGCGGAAGGGAAACAGTGCCCCCACGGCACAGGACCGCCCGCGGATCGGTGGGCCCCGATCGCGGGCCAGGCCAACGTGGGGGCACCCCCCCGGGGCCAGATCGCCCCGCGCCCCCCCCCAGGACCCCGGAGCCCGCCCGCGCCGCCTTGTCCCGCCAGTAAGGTAGGTGAATTAATTTACGCCAGCTGGACAGGCATTTTAGCGGCGGGACTTCGGCCCATTCGGGCCGGAGAATCGAGCGGGGGGGGTCCCGCCAACCGGCGCGGCGCGATTCCCGCCCCCACTGAATCTCCGGTGCTGGAGACTTCGGCAACCGGCGGGAGCGGGATTCACGCCATCCCCCGGCGATTCTCCGACCCGGCGGGGGGTCGGAGAATTTCGCCCCTGATAACTCTCTCTGTAGAAAAGGCTGATATAAGCATCATCCAGAATCTGATAACTCTCTCTGCAGAAAAGGCTGATATAAGCATCATCCAGAATCTGATAACTCTCTCTGTAGAAAAGGCTGATATAAGCATCATCCAGAATCTGATAACTCTCTCTGTAGAAAAGGCTGATATAAGCATCATCCAGAATCTGATAACTCTCTCTGTAGAAAAGGCTGATATAAGCATCATCCAGAATCTGATAACTCTCTCTGTAGAAAAGGCTGATATAAGCATCATCCAGAATCTGATAACTCTCTCTGTAGAAAAGGCTGATATAAGCATCATCCAGAATCTGATAACTCTCTCTGTAGAAAAGGCTGATATAAGCATCATCCAGAATCTGATAACTCTCTCTGCAGAAAAGGCTGATATAAGCATCATCCAGAATCTGATAACTCTCTCTGTAGAAAAGGCTGATATAAGCATCATCCAGAATCTGATAACTCTCTCTGTAGAAAAGGCTGATATAAACATCATCCAGAATCTGATAACTCTCTCTGCAGAAAAGGCTGATATAAGCATCATCCAGAATCTGATAACTCTCTCTGTAGAAAAGGCTGATATAAGCATTATCCAGAATCTTGCGCGTCATTCTCCGCCGGCGGGAGTCTCCGTTTTGCCAGCGCCCAGGGATTTCCCGACGGCGTGGGGCTGCCCCACAATGGGAAACCCCATTGACCGGCCGGTGTTACGGAGACTCCCGCCGGCCGGTCGGGGCAGACATGTGGCGGGGCGGGTAGAAGAATTTCGCCCCTGATAACTCTCTCTGTAGAAAAGGCTGATATAAGCATCATCCAGAATCTGATAACTCTCTCTGTAGAAAAGGCTGATATAAGCATCATCCAGAATCTGATAACTCTCTCTGCAGAAAAGGCTGATATAAGCATCATCCAGAATCTGATAACTCTCTCTGTAGAAAAGGCTGATAT
This sequence comes from Scyliorhinus torazame, assembly GCF_047496885.1. Lineage (NCBI taxonomy): Eukaryota > Metazoa > Chordata > Chondrichthyes > Carcharhiniformes > Scyliorhinidae > Scyliorhinus > Scyliorhinus torazame. Next base: position 157,394,431 of record NC_092721.1, on the reverse strand, counting down.
AAGCATCATCCAGAATCTGACAACTCTCTCTGTAGAAAAGGCTGATATAAGCATCATCCAGAATCTGATAACTCTCTCTGTAGAAAAGGCTGATATAAGCATCATCCAGAATCTGATAACTCTCTCTGCAGAAAAGGCTGATATAAGCATCATCCAGAATCTGACAGCTCTCTCTGTAGAAAAGGCTGATACAAAGAGAAACCAGATCTGATAATTCTCTTTGTAGAACAGGCTGTTGTGAAGCCAGGGCCCACTCCTGGAAGCTGTAAGATATTTTTAACTGCAAGGAAGATCTTTACAGGCTTTAATCCACATTCATACTGTGAAGAAGTGTACTAAAGAATTCACCATCTGAAGCACGGACTCTTATTTTGTGATCTTAATCTTTATTATTTTTACCCCTTTCTTCCCCTGTGCTTGTCTGTCTTGTGTGTAAGGGTGGAGCAGTTAAAAGGGAGGGGGGTGAGATCAGACATTAGTTTGACATTAAGCAGCTATATTCACTGCATATTTCATGTTTGGTCCAGTATAAATAAATAGTAATTGTGTTATTGTGTTTAAACTTATAAACCTGGTGACTGTAATTATTGAACAGCCAAGGGCCAAAGATTTTGGGTATTTCTATAAGAATGATTGGTTAATTCACTTGTGCTTTGGCTCTGTGACAAATGGGGCTGGAATTGACTACGCACTTGCCGTGGGTGTCATAACAATGAGAATAAAGCCACAAGATTCCATTGTTTTAAACAAACAAAATAAACCATAACAAGTCAGAAAAGTAAAACTATCTACAATATCTACCTTATACTCTAAAATTCAGAATTACCATGAGGTAAGTATGAATTGACAAGCAAACACTGATCAATCACACCACACTGCACATTAAAAGGCAGATGCGACCAGATGTGACAATTTTCAATGCAAAATAAAACATTTGGCCTTACCCAGAAAGAGTGCATGAATTAGCAGAGGCAGATGTAGAGCCCAGTCTTCTCTAACACTGTGGTCAACCACCATTTCTGTCATGAAGATGACAGCAATGTTGCACCTGTTCCCACAGAAAAGCAAAATGTGAGTACTGAAGCATAGTAAGTTCAGCTAAGCAATGGTTTAGTTTTTAAATTTATTTCCTTACTTGGAATTCAGTTGTTGATGACACTGTACAGAACATTGGCAAGTACTAGTGTAAAATGTGATACAAACATTCTGGCTGTTCGGAAGGTGATTTGTAATAGAATGTGAGGCTGTCAGGAAGCCAGCATTCCAAAGCAGGGCCCAGACTGGGAAATGTTAGCACTGTGTGTTTTTCTGAAATCAGGGATGTGTTAGTGCTGTGTGTTGTCTGAACTCTGCAGTACTTTTTAGCACATTGTCTGCAGGTATATGTTGTCCTCAGTCTCTTTATACATTGGCAAATATCGCTGCACTGTCAAGCACTGCTTGAAAACACACAGCAGTGTACAGTATGATAGCCAATGGATCAAATCACATATTTCAGACAGCATGCTGGTGAGTAGAGTGCAATTACACCTCTTAGCTCTCTGTCATAAGCAGAATATTGCAGATCTGGAAATCTGAAATAATAAAAAACAATGCTGGAAATACTCAACAGGTCAGGAAGCAAGGACACAAACCTGAAATATTGGGCCAGATTTTCATTAATGAGGTGGGAAGCTCGAGTCAGAAAATCTCCCAACTCGACATTTTCGCTTTGGGGAGGTGAGGACGGGATCAGGTTGGGCTCGCCGACTCTAGAAGGTCAGATGTGGTCACAAGGGCAGGCGAGTGCTGAGGCACGCAGGTTAGAAGACTTATGTCGGTTCTGTGAATCTTTGTCCCAGTTGTATTAAAGGCTATTGGGCTCTCCAGCCTTCACCCTCCACCCAGTCTTCATGTCACCTCCATGCCCACAAACCCAATATGCAATATTTTATTGTTTATTTGTTCATGGGACGTGGGCGTCGTAGGCTGTGCCAGTATTTATTACCCATCCTAATTGCTCTAGAGGGGCAGTTAAGAGTCAACCACATTGCTGTGGATCTGGAGTCACATATAGGCAAGACCAGGTAAGGATGACAGATCGTAAGGAACATTAGTGAACCAGATGGGTCTTTACGACAATCAACAATGGTTTCATGATCATCATTAGATTTTTAATTCCAAATTTTTATTGAATTGAAATTTCACCATCAGCAGTCGCGGGATTTGAACCTGGATCCCCAGAGCATTATTCTGGGCCTCTGCAGGAGGAAGACTTAGGGTTTGAAATAGGATGAGGACTCTGGAGCGAAGCACTGAACAGGATTAACTTTACCTCCATATGTGCAAGACTAAACCTAATGAAGCTGAAGAGGTACACAGAGCCCTCTTATCCAGAACCCGAATGAGCAGGTTCTTCCCGGATGTAGAGGACAAATGCGAACAGTGCCAAGGAGGCCCGACCAACCATGCCCACATGTTCTGGTGGTGGAGATGAGGATGGAGCTATGCCCGAGTTGGCAGTCTTCGGGGTGGTTAGCACAGCCAGATCGTTGCAGCCAGGGCGGCAGTGATTAGCACTGCTACCTCACATCTCCAGGGTCTTAGGTTCAATTCCGGCCTCGGGTGACTGTCTGTGTGGAGTCTGCATGTTCTCACCGTGTCGGCGTGGGTTTCCTCCGGGTGCTTTGGTTTCCTCCCACAGTCCAAGGATGTGCAGGTTAGGTGGATTGGCCATTCTAAATTGCCCCATAGTGTCCAAAAAGGACAGGTGGGGCCTGGACATGTCCTGAACTCCAGAAACATCAATAGCACAGAGGCAGCAGGCAACAATAGAACACCCAACAGCTGGACCTTGGCCCTGGGGACATCCCCCTGACCAAAACGTGTGTTCGTGGACAGGGGAGGGAACCAGTGCCCAGTCCAGGTGACTTTACCAGTGGGTGTCTAGGGTAAAGGGTCTGGGGTCCGGTTACCAGGGACCATTGCTGCAGCCGGGGGTGCATGTGCAGGGCGTGTTGGATGGCACCCTGTGGGATGGCAGGGGATGCGAGGGTGGGGGACGCTCGGGGGATCCGCGGGTATTGTGGTGGAAGCCATAATTGATTGTTCGTCTCACACCCTCTCCAATTCCTGTGCCGCAGGAGGCTCCATCTAAACAAGGGGACGGTGCGGCACCTGTGCCATGTCCTTGCAGACTTGGCACCATGTGTAGGAGGAGAATATCTGCTCCCAGGGGCGTTAAGGTCAACGCAGCCCGGTAATTCTATGTTTCAGTATCATTCCAGGGCTTGAGCAGCGTCTTGTGTGGCATATTCCAACCAACAGCCCACAAATACATCCGTGAAGTCACAGATGCCCTGTTTGCCCGGGAAGCTGGCTTATAAACTGACTTTGATCTAGCCCAAACCCATCAAGATGCCCAGGCAGCAGGATTCTCCAGCATTGCCATGATGCCCTAGGTCCAGGGGTTAATAAATGGCACGGATGTCACCTTGCGCTCACCGGGCTGTCCGGGAGGGGCCCTCAAACAGGAACAGGTTCCACTCCCTGAAAGTCCAACTTGTGTACGACTACTATCTGAAGATCATGCACGTGTGTGCATGCTTCCCAGGGAGCCTACACGACAGCTACATCCTCAGGCAGTTGAGATACCCGGCATCTTTCAGGGACGGGTGACCAGCTGGCTCTTGGGGGTAAGGGGTACCCACTTAGGGCCTGGCTAATGACGCTAGTACTGATGCGAACACCCGATATAATGAGGCCCTTGTGGCCACCAGCGCTGTCATTGAGCAGTGCATCGGACTTCTCAGGATGAAGTTCTGATGCCTCGACCACTCTGGCAGTGCACTGCAGTACACCTCCATGAGGGATGCCCGCTTTGTGATGGTCTGCTGTTCCCTCCACAACTTGGCACAGCAGCGGGGCAATGCAGTGGAGTAGAGGAACATGCGGCCACCCAGGACGAGGAGGAGCCACAGCAGGGGGGGCTGGAGGACGGGCCTAGGGAGGACTTGCGTGACCAGCTGGAGGTTGGAGGACAGGTGGCAACGGCGAGTGGCCGGCAAGCTTGGAGGACCAGGAAGGCCCTCATCCCCACTCGCTTCATATGGGAGATGGCTTCATCCGTCATCTCTCCCCCTTCCCCTTCCTGCTCACTGCCCCTCCCACCCGTGTTCCACCCCTACGCCTCATACTACCCCCTGCCTCCCCCCTCATCCCCCACCCCCCTCTGTCATCCTGTTCTTCCCTCCCAAGGTGTATGTAATATCACTCCAGGGTGACACCCATCACCTGCACATGGTATGCCTTTGGGGGGGGGGGGGGAAGAGGAAGAGGGGCAAAGGGCTACCTGGAAAGGAGGGTGCAGGCCAGCCCGTAGTACCGAACAAGGGGACAGAGGCTTCACATATATCGTGTATAGCATTCTTTAATGATGTGCAATCATGACCCCAACCGTCCTTAGCTAGCTCCCAATGGTGCCGCTCTTCCCCTCCCACCAAATACCCTCTTAGTGATCCTCTATCTGCTTAGCCCTCCGTGTTCTACCTCTCTGCCTGGGTTTGTCTGCAGGATGCACATGAGGGGTGGGGGCAGCCTGCTGCTTACCATGTCCCATGGCCTTTGATGCCTCTGGCAGGTGTCCACGGATGGGCCTGGAGCCGGAGTGTCCCATCCGACTTGGTGGTGGAACATGCCTTGCCGTGCCAACCTGTTCTGCATGCTGACCCCAAGATATGCCATTATTGGGGGGTGGTGGACTCGGGAGAGCTGGTGACCGCCGTCGTCACCCCATTGGGAGTCTCCGGGTCGATCTCCAGCGCTCCCTCCTCCCAATTGGTGCCCGCAGGGCCCCGGATGTCACCTCGGGATGAAGTGGCAGCTGGATTGAGCTCCGGATTCCCTGCATCTTCTGGTTCTGCTAGCCCTCGAGGCTCCCCAATGTCTGCATCATGGTGTCGATGTACTAATCGATACCCCTCTGAGTGGGTCATACTCTGCAGCTCGCCAATGTCGACCTGCAAATGGGACACGGTCCTCAACGACTGGGACATGCTCTGGAACACCTCAGCGATGCCCACCTGAGACTGGGAATGCTCCGTAGCGGCTTGGAAAGGTCCACCTCCATCAAGGACACGTCTCCCAGAGACTCGGACATGCTGTTGAGGTACTCAAACATGGCTGTCACTGACTCAGCTATGGCTTGGACACCACCACTCACGTGCTGAACACTTGCTCCAGGATTTCCATTGCGGTCACCACCCTAGCAGTGTTGGCCTCGGTGCCACACATTGCCGGCGCTATCTCCTGCGTGCGTAGCCTTTGGGACTCCTCCAAACAGCTATGGACCCGGAGTGTCGCTGACATCCCCCTCTGAATCTCGTGGCTGCACCCTATTGACTGCATCAACTCTGGGATAGCAATGTCCAAAGGCTCATCACCTGACTGGGACTCAGCTAGGTCCGGGGATCCAGCAGACCTCCGACTGCTGTCTCGCCTGGACATTCCTGCCTCCACCTGATATGCATCTGCAACTCTGTGGTGCTCACTATAGAATCATAGAATTTACAGTGCAGGAGGAGGCCATGCGGCCCATCGAGTTTGCACTAGCCCTTGGATAGGGCACCTCACCCAGGCTCACATCTCCACCCTATACCCGTAACCCAGTAACCCCACCCAACCTCCTTGGACACTAAGGGCAATTTATCATGGCCAATCCACCTAACCTGCACCTCTTTGGACTATTGGAGGAAACCGGTGCACCCGGAGGAAACCCACTCAGACACGGGAGAACGTGCAGACTCCGCACAGACAGTGACTCAAGCCGGGAATCCGGGAATCGAACCTGGGACACTGGAGCAGTGAAGCAACAGACTAACCACTATGCTACTGTGTCACCACCAGATTAAGAAAGGGTGTGCTGGGGCATTTTGTGGTCTTATGCTTGGGGGAGAGGGGATTGCCAGGCACAGGGTCATTGGGGGGGGGGGGGGGTAGAAGATGCCAGTGGGCTGATGCCAACTCACCCGTGTGGCCCGGTGTGGGTGGTTGAGCTGCTTGCAGCACTGGGTGGCAGTCCTTCTGGTGACACGCCCAGCCGACAGCTGCTGTCACTGACTCCCAGGCGGCACTGGCTTGATCTGTGGCTGACCCTCCGACCTCCTCGGGTGAACAGGGTATCCCGTCTGGACTCCACTGCGTTCATCAGTCAGACCAGGTCAGCATTTCCGAATTGTGGAGCTGGTCTGCGTGGGGCATGGCTGCGTGCTCTCTGGTTTGCTCTGTGGGATCGGTTTAAGTGCTGCTCCCCTCATTAGCGGGGAGCCACTGGGCGCAGTCCCAGCAAATCAGCTGGCGGGACAGCCATTTGCAGCGTGAAGCTCGTGGGGCATCATTAAGTGCTCTAATTAAAGTTTGATACCCGTGACAGCCTCGCTGGGTCGACCGTCGGCAAAAGGCTGGCGATTCCCGCTCGCTATCTCACTTTGAACAAATTTGTTTAGATCGTGCCTCATATTTTAGTCAATCACAGTAAATAATCAGACTGTCATCAGTCTACTCAAGTTTTTAAAAGTGTTATTTTATGTGATAGTGTGTTATTGTCTGAAAGTGTACAGATCAAAACTGCTCTTCCTTGTTTTGGACACAAAATACCTGCACATTTGACACATAATTCAAATCCTTTGAGAAGTATCTTCGAAAGTACAGACAGCATTTTGAAGACAATCATCTAACCTGTGAAGTGGTCCACGAGGTGTGATAGTTTCTGGGAGATAATCCACAAGGGGGGCCCAGCACCCTCCATTAACAGGCATTGGGAGGGGCTGTGGTACATTCGCCTCCACAGTTTTCATCAACCAACTAGCATAAGGAGGCAACGGATCACCTGAGGAGTATAGACATAACAATATTGACGTTGTAGCTGGTTCAATATTTAAAATATTCTGTGCGTAATGATAATGGCTATCTTATCACTTTAAAAAGATAACTGTCTAATCACATGTCATAAGACAGACATCAACTTTAGGCATTCTTGTGAATTTACAATGTTTGCCTTGCTTGCTGTCAATACATACCAAAAAATCTCTGGTGAGCTTGCCACAATTAGTTATCTATTAAAATTGCAGATATTGACCATGTGTGAGTTCCTGTCAGCATAAGCAGGGCTTATGAAATATATTCATAAGTATCTGTATATTTTAAATCTTCATTTTAAAAAAATGAGAAAATTATGAAGAAACATAAGGATTGGGAGCTTTTTACAATTCCGCAAAGAAATTGATGAAGAAAGAGAAATTAGAATATGAGATGAGACTAGTGAGAAACATAAACACGACTGTGAAAGCTCTTAGCACAGTGGGCTAAACAGCTGGCTTATAATGCAGAACAATGCCAGCAGTGTGGGTTCAATTCCTGTACCGGCCTCCCCGAACAGGCGGCGGAATGTGGCGATAGGGGCTTTTCACAGTAACTTCATTGAAGCCTACTTGTGACAATAAGTGATTATTATTATTTTATATCATTCTTTGAGAATGATGTTTTGACTTTCAACTGACTGAAACTTTTGCAATTTGAATTTAGACAGAACACTGTTTAAAAATGAAAGGCTACATTCAGTGGGACATGAAAAGCCACAGTGGTTAGCACTGCTGCCTCACAGCGCCAGGGACCTGGGTTCAATTCCGGCCTTGGATCACTGTGTGGAGTGAGCACATTTTCCTCATGTCTGCATGGGTTTTCTCCGGGTCCTCCAGTTTCCTCCCACAGTCCAAAGATGCGCAGGTTAGGTGGATTTGCCATGCTAAATTGCCCCTCAGAGTCCAGGGATGTGCAGATTAGAATATGGTGTTGCAGGGATAGGGTGGAGTGGACAGGGGAGTAGGCATGGGTACAGTGCTCTTTCGAAGGGTCTGTGCAGACTCCTTCTGCACTGCAGGGATTCTATGATTCCAAGGTGACGGTGAGAACCAAACAAATCTCCCTTAGGGAAGTCTGACAAGAGACATTTCCTATAATCCGGAGACCCAACGAAACTTGTAACTGTCTAAGTAAGAAACATTAAAACTGCAAAGTACTCGACACTGAAACAATGGCAAAATGCCCAAAACCTCGTGGAAATACAAGATGATAAAGTATTCAAGACAAGGTTGCCCAGTCACTCGAGAGAGATTGTGAATGGCATAGGTGGTATGAAGTAAGTCTTCAGCAGTGGAGACAGGCTGAACGCTGCTCTATTTTCCTCTCTCTCTTCTGGAATTTTCCAGCAGTTCATACTGGTGGGATCTTGCGGTCCGACTGATGGTGCACCCCAGCTACGGGGTTCCCAGCGGTGAGGGGCGCTTTCATTGGGAAACCCCGTTGACAACAGTGGGACCAGAAGATCCTGCCGCTGGCCGATAGTGGGCCACCTCCGCTGCCTTTAAACTAGTGCCGGGTTGCGCAGTAAATCCTGCCTAGCACGTCGCCCAGTTCGAGAAACTACGAACTACACCAGAAACCTACCAATGAATCAAGGTCTCAGAATAATTGCAATATATATTCTTATTGAACTCTAAATCATCTTATTTCTGATACCTGTGCGTGTGTATCTGTTGGCCTGAATGACTGCATGAGAGTCGAATGTTTGACACCATGGGCGGTATTCTCCCTTTGGGGGACTAAGTCCCCATGCCCGCCGGAAAACGGGCGAGAATCACTCCGGACTTTTTCCTTGAAAGTCCGGGGTGATTCCCCGTTCCCCAGCGGGCTAGCAGGCCTCCGGCATGCATCCTGCAGCTCTGGCTGCCGGCGGGGCCCTGCTGAATAGACCGCGCGGCCGCGCATTCGCACGGTGGCCGGAAGCGGGTCCACACATGCGTGCGGTGGCCCACCTCGGCGCGGGCGCCGCTGACATGGCGAAGCCACACAGCGGGTGCCTGCGCGGAGGAAGATAGGTCGCTCCTGGATCGCGGTGGCCCCTGATCGCGGGCCTGCCTGTCGTCAAAGCCCCCCCCGGTGTCCGATCCCCACCCCCCCACCATAATGCCCCCATCAGCCGCGACTCCGAGTTCCTGCTAGGATGCAACCACATTAGAACCACGTCGGCGGGCACTCGGCCCGTCGAGTGCGGAGAATCGCCAGTGGGGCCTTTTCTAATGGCCCCCGACCGGCGCCGCGTCGATCATGCGCGTGCGAATGGTGGCGATTTTCTGGTCGCTGGAGAATCACGTGCTGTAATGGGTGTCTATTTTGGGTAATTCTCCGCCCCCCCGCCGATCGCGATTTCGGCGCGGAGGGTTGGCGAATCCTGCCCCATGAATTTTATTATTGTTTTCAAGTTTAGTGGTTAATAAATTTGTTCTTTCCTTGGCTCAAAAAACCTTGTTTGACTGGTGCCTTATTGCACACAGCTTAAATGATTAAACACATTCTGATTTAGAAAAGGTATATCCTCGTGAAAAATAAACTTTAACCTTTATTGTGACCAATGGTATTTGTTGAATAGAGGGGAGCCAGTTCACCCCTTCTCACCTGATCATAACAATGTAAAAAGGAAAAGATTAACAGAGAGAAATGTGGGTCCATTACAGGCAGAGACAGAAGAATTTATAATGAGGAATAGGAAATGGCAGAGAAACTAAACAAATCATTTATGCCCGTCTTCGAGGAGGAAGATACAGACGTTGTCCCAAAACTACTAGAGAACCAAGTGACTAATGAGCTTGACGAACTGAAAGAGATGACTATTAATAAAAAAAGTAGTACTGGAGATAATAATGAGATTGAAAGATGAAAATTCCCAGAGTGTTGAAAAAGGTGGTTGTAGAGATAGTCATGGTAGTCAACTTCTAAAATTCTATAGATTCATGAACAGTTCCTGCAGATTGGAAGGTGGCAAATGTAACCCCACTATTTAAGAAAGGAGAGTGGAAACAGGGAACTACAGACCTCTTAACCTGACATCAGTAGAGGGGAAAAAACTAGAATATATTAGAAAGGATGTGATAACTGGACACTTGGAAAATAATGGTAGAATTGGACAGTGTCAACATAGTTTTATGAAAGGGAAATCTTGTTTGAGACATTCTGGAGTTTTCTGAGAATGTGATTAGCAGAATAGATAAGCGGGAAACAGTGGGTGTGGTGTTTTTGATTTTCAGAAGGTTTTCGAGAAGGTCCCAATAACCTCCAAGTGACAGCATCCCTAGGTAGCAGCAATCAGAATATGATTGAATTTTACAATCATAAGGAGGGAAAGAAGAGAGCACTATAGAAAACTCGTTAGTAATAGAAAGATGGAAAGATGAAAGAGTTTCGATTGATATTTAAACAAGAAAAGAGTTAACAAAATGAGCACTGGTTCCATAGAAAGTGTGTCCGGGGAATTGGTAATGGAAAGAAGGCTTTGGCAGATGAATTAAACAGGCATTTTGCATCTGTCTTCATGATAGAGGACACAAGAAATTTGGCATGTCTGCATCGACTCTCACAAACTTCTACAGATGTGCGATAGAGAGCATCCTATCCGGCTGCATCACAGCTTGGTATGGCAACTGCTCGGTCCAAGATCGCAAGAAACTGCAGAGTGTGGTGAACTCAGCCCAACGCATCACATAAGCTTGCCACCCCCACATTGATTCTATATACACCTCCCGCTGCCTCAGGAAGGCAGACAGAATTATCAGAGACCCCTCCCACCCACGTATTGCCTTCTTCCAGACCCTTCCATCAGGCAGAAGATACAGAAGTCTGAAGACCCGCACATCCAGGCATAGGAACAGCTTCTTTCCCCCAGCTACAAGACTCCTCAACGACTCCCCTTGACTGATCTGTTCCCTGTAAGAACACTATTCACGATGCCCTATGCTGCTCTTGCTCATGTATTTGCTTTGTTTGGCCCCTTGTTCCGCACTGTAACCGATCTCTGTTTGTCGATGTACCATTTGTCAATGTTCTGTGTTGATTATTTTATTTGTCTACTATGTACGTACTGTGTCCATTCCCTCGACTGCAGAAAAATATTTTTCACTGTACTTCGGTATATGTGACAATAAATCAAATCAATCAAATCGAATAACATCCCAGAAATAGTGATAAATCAGAAAAAAGGAAGGGAGGGAAGAACTCAAGAAAATTACAATTACCAGGGAAGTGGTACTGAGCAAATTGTTGGGTCTGCGGGCTGACAAATCCCTTAGACTGGATAGACTTCACCCTAAAGACTTGAAAGAAGTGGTCAATGAGATAGTTGATGCACATTGGTTTCAATTTTCCCAAATTCCCTAGATTCGGGTGTGGTCCCATTAGGTTGGAAGATAGCAAATACAACTCCTTTATTCAAAAAAGGGAGGGAGGCAGAAAGCACGAAACCACAGGCCAGTTAGCCTAACATCTGTCATTGGAAAATGCTGGAAGACATTAGTAAAGATGTTATAGCAGGGCCTTTGGAAAAATTCAGGCAGAGTCAACATGGTTTTGTGAAAGGGAAATCATGTTTAAACTATTTATGAGAGTTCTTTGAAGGAGTCACATCTACTGTGGATAAAGGGAAACTGGTGGATGTACTGTACTTAGATTTCCTGAAGGCATTTGATAAGGTGCCACATCAAAGGTTATTGCTTAAAATAAAAACTCATGGTATAGAGGGTAACATATTAGTATGAACTGAATATTGATTAGTCAACAGGCATGAATGGGTCTTTTTCTGGTTGTCAAGATGTGATGAGTGGTGTGTCATAGGGATCAGTGCTGGGGCTTCAACATTTTACAGTTTATATAAATGATTCAATGATGGGGCTGAAGGTATGGTTGTTAAATTTGCTGACGAGACAAAGATAGGTAGGAAAGTAAATTGTGAAGAGGGCGTAAGGAGGCTACAAAGGGACATAGATTAAGTGAGTGGCATAAATCTGGCAAATGGAGTATCATGTGGGAAAATGTAAAATTTTCCATTTTGGCAGGAAGAATAAAAAAGCGTATTATCTAAATGGTGAGACATTGCAGACCTCTGAGATGCAGAAGGATCTGGGTGTCCGTGTCCATGAATCACAAAAGACTAGTATACAGGTACAGCAAGTAATTAGGAAAACTAATAGAATTATATCATTATTGTGATGAGAATTGATTACAGAAGTAGGGAGGTTATGTTTCAGTTGTACAGGGCCTTACTGAGACTGCATCTGGAATATTGTGTACACTATCGGTCTCCTTATTTAAGGAATGTGTTAGAAGCAGTTCAGAGAAGGTTTACGTGACTAATATCAGGAATGGGTGGGTTGTCTTATGAGGAAAGGTCATGATGTGGAGGAAAGGTCGGAGAGTGTAGGTTTGTATCTACTCGAGTTTAAAAGAGTAAGAGGCAACTTGATTAACACCTTTAAAATCCTGTGGGGCATTGGCAGGGTAGTTCTGGAGAGGATATTTCCTCTTGTCGGAGAGGAACCCCTAGAACTAGGGGGTCACTGTTTAAAACTAAGGGGTCACTCATTTAAGACAGAGATGAGGAGAATTTTTCTCTCTCAAAAGGTTGAGGGTCTCTGGAACTCTCTTCCTCAAAGCAGTGGAAGCAGAGTCTTTGGATATTTTTAATGCAGAGCTAGATAGATTTTTGATTAACAAGGGGATGAAAGGTGATTGGGGGTATTCAGGAATGTGGGGTTGAAGTTAGAATCAGATCAACCATGATTTTATTGAATGGTGGAGCAGGCTCAAGGGGCCGAGTGGCCTACTCCTGCTCCTAATTCACATGTTCTGATTAATACCTGATTAATACTACACTCCTGTATGCTTCACCCGATGCCGTTGTCTATGCTTTTACATTGTGGACCTTGCGTTGCCCTTTTATGTATTTTATTTTAATTTTATTTTCATGTACTAAATGATCTGTTTGAGCTGCTCGCAGAAAAACACTTTTCACTGTACCTCAGTACACGTGACAATAAACAAATCCATGTTCGTATGTCCTACACGAGAAGTTAGTAAACAAACTTAGAACACATGGGTTAGGGCATAGCATACTGCCATGGATTGAGGATAGATTAATGGACAGAAAACAGAGGACAGAAATAAATGGGTCATTCTAAGGTTGGCAAGCTGTGACTAGTGTCACATAGGGGTACCGCAAGGAACAGTGCTTGAGCCCCAGCTTTTTAGAATGTATATCAATGATTTGGATATGGCGATCAATTGTAATATTTTCAAGGTGCCGATGACACAAACCTAGGTGGGAATGTGAGTTGTGAGGAGGTTGCAAAGAGGCTTCAAGGGGATTCAGACAGTTTAATAGTGGGCAGGAACATGGCAGATAGATTATAATGTGGAAAGTACTTTTTAAATGGTGAGATATTGGAAAGTGTTGATGTCCAAATGGACCTGGTGTTGTTCTTCATGAGTCACCAAAAGCTAACATGCAGGTACTGCAAGCAATTAGGAAGGTAAATGGTTATGTTGTTTTTATTGTAAGAAAATTTGAGTACAGGAGTAAAGAGGTCTTGCTGAAATTGTACAGAGCATTGCTGCGACCACACCTGGAGTATTGTGTAGAATTTTGGTCCCCCTACCAAAGGAAGGGTATAATTCCACAGAGCCAGTGCAGCAAATGTTTACCAGTCTGATTCCTGAGATGGTGGATTGTCCTCTTAGGAAAGTGGGCCTACATTCTCAGGAATGTAAAAGAATGAGACTTGATCCCATTCAAACATGCAAAAGTCTTACTGCGCTTGACATATTTCCCCTGGCTAGGGAGTCTACAAATGTGAGGTAATGCATTTTGGAAGGTCGAATGCAGGTAGGGAATATACAGTGAATGGTAGAACCCTCAAGAGTATTGAAAGTCAGAGAGATCTAGGTGTTCACACACCCCCTATCACCACTGTGAACCACGCATATGGCTAATGATGCCATCTCTAAGTCTCCTCAGGAAAAGCACTCCCATAATCGTTGGGAGAGGGCCCAGATTGGCGGAGGGGTGCTGGATTTAAGAATCCTCACCTACTTCGAAGAACAAGCCCTGGAGGTGACAGAATGGCCGAGGACAGATAGTTCACCCATTTGGAGGCTGGTGGACGCCGCAGAGGCGAGGATTCACCGGCCTCCACCCAGAGGACCTGTCAAACATGAGTTGTTATTGCCTTACTGACTGACCCATCCCTCCCACTGACCACATGTCCGTTCTCCCACAGGTCCTCCAGCTGATGGCGCCAGCCCAACCCGGGCGGCATCCTCTCCTGACTCTGAGCAGGCCACCTTGGAGGAGAGCTCTGAGGTTGCAACCGCTATAGTTGCAGTATAGTTGTCATTCCCACTCTCCACCAGTGCAGAGACACACATCTTGTTGGGACATGTTAGGGGACAGGCTTCTGGGGCACAATCTGGTGAGCACCACACTTCTGATTATGCACATCTGGTGGTGGCAGGAACCCAAGGCGAGACAGCAGTTAGAGAGCTGCTGGATTCCAGGACACAGCTGGTGCTAAGCCTGAGGCACAGAGGTACTCGGAGCCGATTGAGATGATAGGGTGCAGGCGGGACATTCAGGGGGAAATATCAGTGTCACGCCAGCAAATCTATAGCTGATTGGAGGAGTCCCAGAGGCTGCGGGCGCAGGAGATGGCACCGGCAATGCGTGGCACCAATGTCAATACTGCTAGGGTGACGACCGCAGTGGCGAGCCTTAGTGAAGGTGTCCAAGGTATCGCGCAGTCGATGACGGTCATGGCTGAGGGTCTCGGCAGAATGTCCGACTCGCTGGGGGATATCACCCATACTAGGCCGACTTGATGAGGTTCTGTGGGACATGTCCGCTCTCAGATGGGCATGACCGAGACGCTGCGAGCTTGTCCCAGTCGCAGGTGGGCATTGCCAAGGCGTTGCAGAGCACGTCCCAGTCACTGAAGGGCATCGCTGAGGGGGCCGACACGATGGTGCAGACCATGGGGAACCGCTAGGGCTGGCAGAGCCAGATGATGCAGTGGAAGCTGTGGTTCGAAGCAGCTGCCCCTCCATTCCAAGGTGAACACCAAGGCCCTATGGGCACCGATTGACTGGGTGCCAAGCCGTTTCCGTCCCATGGAGTGGCCACCAGCTCCCCCATGTTCCACCCCTCTGATGAGGCCGTGTCTTGCAGTCAGCACATGGGACAGGGTGGCACGGCTGTGCATGTGCCACTGACAAATGAGCTGAGGCCCTCCGACCCCAGAGGATGTCCACCAGGGGCATCAAAGGCTACGGGATGAGGCAAGCAGCTGGCTGTTTGCACCTCAGATGTGCAATCTGGGGAAACACCGCAATGTAGTGGTAGAGCTAGGAGGACCAAGCACGTTGAGAATCACTGCGAGCACCTGGGGAGGGGGAGGGAGTTTGGGGCAGCACCATCGTGGGGGAGGCTTGTACAACACATTAAACACCTTTTCGCACAACCATTATGATGCCTCTGTCACTTCCTTCTGCAATGCAGGCAGACCTCCGAACCCTATGCCCATCTATCCATGCAACCCCCCCCCCCCCCGGCGCAAACCACCCTCCGGCTTGGGACTGTTCCCAGAGGTGTGTACCATCCCCTGGGTGTTTGGATGTTGCGTGTGTGGTGTTGTCTCCCGCAGTATTCAAGCACAGTGTCCAGGCATCAGGGTGTGATTGGGATGCTATGTAATGACCCCCACAAGCTACATGACCCACCCACTCATGGGAATCTACTTGGCATGTATGAAGTGCGCACTTAACCATGATTGCGAATTCCCTATTAGCATTTGCCTTCAGCCGTGCAGCCAGAGGCCTCAGCAGTTGGTGGGGGTTGTGGGTGGTCACTGACGCAGAAGGGCAGGGACAGGGATTGCCCCCGGAAAGGGTACACATGAACCAGGGGTTGGCATGGTGGTGCTGCGTGCGTGCCACGTAGGCGTACTGCGGGTTTGCATGGAGTAGCTGTACCCTCTCGACCAATGGGTCCGCCTTGTGGAGCCGCACGTGCTTGCGGAGGAGAACGGGTCCTGGAGCTGCCAGCCACGTTGGGAGTGAAACCTCGGAGGTGGACTTCCTGGGGAAGGCAAGGAGACATTCATGGGGGGTTGCATTAGTCGCCGTGCAGAGTAGCGATTGGATGGAGTGAAGGGCGTCGGGGAGGACCTCCTGCCAGCGGGAGGCCGGGAGATTTCTGGACCGTAGGGCCAGCTGGACGGCCTTCCAAAACGTCCCATTCTCCCACTCCACCTGCCCGTTTCCCCGGGGGTTGTAGCTGGTCGTCCTGCTCGAGGTGATGCCCTTGCTGAGCAGGTACTGATGCAGCTCATCACTCATAAAGGAGGATCCCTGGTCGCTGTGGATGTAGGCGGGGAAACCGAACAGAGCGAAGATGGTGTTGAGGGCTTTGATGACGGTGGCAGACGTCATATCGGGGCATGGGATGGTGAAGGGGAAACTGGAGTATTCGTCGACCACGTTAACGAAGTACGTGTTTCGGTTGGTGGAGGGGGGGGGCCCTTTGAAATCCACACTGAGGCGTTCAAAGGGGCGAGAGGCCTTCACTAGATGCGCGCGGTCTGGCCGGTAGAAGTGAGGTTGGCACTCCGCGCAGACCTGTCTGGGGTCAGGGTGATATCCCTGACCTTCTCAATGGAGTAGGGCAAATTGCGGGCCTTTATGAAGAAGGAACCGGGTGACCCCTGGGTGACAGACAGCGTAGTGTAGGGTCCGGAGTCGGGCCACTTGTGCGCTGGCACAGGTACCTCGGAATAGGGCATCGGGGGGCTCTTTGAGCTTATTGGGGCGATACTAAATCTCGTAATTATAGGTGGAGTGCGCGATCCTCCACCTCAAGATTTTATCATTTTTGATCTTGCCCCGCTGTGTGTTATTGAACATGAAGGCAACCGACCGTTGGTCAGTGAGGAGTGAATCTCCTGCCGGCCAGGTAACGCCTCCAATGCCGCACAGCTTCTACGATGGCTTGGGTTTCCTTCTCGACGGAGGAGTGCCGAATTTCGGAGGCATGGAGGGTGCATGAAAAGAATGCCACTGGCCTGCCTGTCTGGTTGAGGGTGGCGGCCAGAGCGACGTCTGATGCATCGCTCTCGACTTGGACGGGGGATCGTCTTGTCGACCGCGTGCATCGTGGCCTTGGCGATGTCGGCCTTGATACGTTTGAAGGCCTGGTGAGCCTCGGCCGTCAGGGGGAAAACGGTGGAGTGAATGAGTGGGCGGGCCTTGTCTGCATAGTTAGGGACCCACTGGGCGTAGTATGAGAAGAACCCCAGGCATCGTTTGAGGGCCTTGGGGCAGAGGGAGTTCCATGAGGGGGAAGTAGAGCCGGAAGTCGCTGGATGGTGAGGGTGGCGGTGCAGTACCCCCAGATCTCCACTGATTGGGATCCGGAGGCCAGGTAGATTCTCTGGTTAATGGGGTGTACCGCGAGGGAGCAGCGCCTTACCGTATCGGGGTGGAAGAAGCTCTCTGTGCTCCCGGAGTCAAGAAGGCATGATGTCTTGTACCCATCGACCTTTACCGTCGTCGACGCGGTTGCGAGGTTGTGCGGCCGGGACTGGTCGATTGTGATGGCGGCGAGCTGTAGCTGGTGTTGGAAGGCCCCACGTGGGTTGCGGGGGCGAAAGTGGTGGCGCCCACGGGTCGCAGGTGGGGGGTGCAGGAACAATGGGCCTGGTTACAGCGGCGATTGAGCGGGCCTGGCACACAGCAGCGAAATGTCCATTCTTCCCACAGGCCTTGCAGAGTGCGTTCCGCGCCGGGCTGTCCGCAGAAGTAGCACTTGGGTCCCCCGGGGTAGGCTGGCTGCCGCGCGGCGCAGGCTTGGGGTTGTGGCTGGGGGCGGTCACTGGTGGAATCCACGCTGGGGTGTTCGCTGGTGGGGTCCACGATGTCCAGGAGGGGGGCGCCGTGCGGTCGGGGGCGTACGCTTGTAGATTACGGGAGGCGACTGTTAGTGAGATCGTGTGTTTCTTGGTCGCCGCGAGGTCGAGGGTAGCCCCTTCTAAGAGGCGCTGGCGGATGTACGCCGACCCTATGCCCGTAACGAAAGCGTCCCTAATTAGGAGTTCAGAATGTTCAACGGCCGAAACGGGCGTGCAGGGCACGCCAGAAATCTTCCACAAACTCACCGGGGAGTTGATGCCGCGTGGACAGGAGGTGCCTGGCGTAGAGCTTGTTGGTCTGCTGAGTGTTGTTCTCTTTCAGTAGTGCCATGGCCTCAGCGTAGGTAGGCGTGTCCCGGATGAGGGGAAAGATATCGGAGCTCAGCCGCGTATACAGGATCTGGAGCTTCTGAGTCTCTGAGGGTGGTTCTGTCGCAGATCCGTGTAGGCTTCAAAGCAAGCTAGCCAATGTGCGAAGGCCGGCTTGGCGTTGTCTGCTTGAGGGTGCAGTTGCAGGCGATCCGGCTTGATGCGGAGGTCCATCTTTGTAAAATCTCTGCTTAATAAATTGATGCACTATCAATTACGACGAGACGAGAGTAGAGTGTAATCGAGGCTTTATTAAGCAGAGATGTGTAGCCTCCTGCAGCTGCTGCCGAAATGGCTGCAGCTCGGTGAGCACACACATTTATACTCTGCCTATTGGGCGGAGCCAACAGGCAGGGATCTACCCCTGTACCTGTAGTACAGGAGCCTTACCGTTTTACATCTCGCATGTGATATATACAACAGTGGTGACTACCACACTGTCGTATGTTCAGTTCCGGAGTGGCAGCCAACAATCATCTCATAAACTTGACATTGTGTCAATTTGGGGCATATATGTTCATCAGCCCTCCCATGCAACGTATCTGTGACTATCGCATATCGAGCCCCCTGCTCACCCCCACCGCTCTGATCTGAAAATGAACCCCCCTGCTCATCAGAATTGCCACCCTCCATGTCCCACTGTCAAACCCCAAGTGAAAAATTTGGCTCACTCAGGTCTTACGCAACCTGATCTGGTCACACACCCACAGGTGAGTTTCTTGTAAGAATACATCGGCTCCTAGCCCTTTTAAATGGGAATAAACCCTTGCTCTCTTCACAGGCCCCTGCAAGCCCAGCACGTTCATATGATCAAACTCGTTGGGGGCCTCTCACACCCTCGAGTCAGCCATTTGCACTGTAGTACAATAACTGTACCCAAATTCCTGGGTCCCAGGCCCATCTAAGATGGCCACCAGCCTCACTCTAAGGATAAGATAACAAGAAGTCCCTGGTCAAAGTTAGTTTATCCCTCCCCCCCCCTTTAGGCCCACAGACTGCCTGGCGCACATCCTCCCCCAACACCCCCACCACACAAACACAAAACTATAGCTAGGTATATTGCACTCCTCCCAACTTGACTCAACAGACCAGACCACAGCCTCTCCCCTCCACTCCCATTTGCTAACCTCCCCATTTCCCATAGCTAGCAAAGTGGCTCCTTAACATGTGTCCTCAAACAACAACCAATACATCTCCTCGCCCCCTCAACCGTACCAAATCCCCAACAAGACCAACAAACCCCTTTTACATACATCCCTTCCCCCAACAGAGCAAAAGCGAAAGTGGTAAAAACAGCAGCATATCTACATCATACAAACAGCCCCCCTTTCCTCCGGGTGCTCCGGTTTCCTCCCACAGTCCAAAGATGTGCAGTTAGGTGGATTGGCCATGATAAATTGCCCTTAGTGTTCAAAAAGGTTGGGTGGGATTACTGGGATACGGTGGAGGTGTGGGTTTAAATGGGGTGCTCTTTCCAAGGGCCGGTGCAGACTCGATGGACCTAATACCCTCCTTCTACACTGTAAATTCTATGATTCTGTGTTTGCTCTGGTGTGTGGAACAAGTGATCATTTGAATTCATTGTAAACGCACCGGGTACACCACCCCAAACCTCATGTCCTCATTATAAAACACCGCCTTTGCTCTTTGAAGGCAGCTCATCTCTTCGCCAACTCAGCTCCAATATCCTGATATATTCGGACCGTATGCTCATCCCAGTCAATGTTTCGAATCTTCTTCGCCCATTCCAAGACCCTCTCCTTCCTTTGGTAAATGTGGAAGCGAATTATAACCGCCCATGGTGGCTCACTCGGTCTTGGCTTTTGCCTAAGCGCCCGATGTGCTCTATCTAATTCTGGAGAGGCGAACACTTCATCTCTTCCCACCAGCCGAGAGAGCATTTTGGAAAAATACTGGGTCGGCCTCAAACCCTCTGCCCCTCTGGCAGCCCCACCAACCTGAGGTTTAACCGCCGTGACCCATTTTTGAGGTGCTCACTTTACGTCTCAGGCCTTTATTACTTTTGCCACCATCAGCAACTCTGCCTTCATCGAGGCAAACCGATTCTCATGTCTCGACTATGACTCCTCCACCCCTTTTAGCCTTGTACCTTCACTCCATTTGAAGTTCGCACCGACTTTTCACAAGTCGGGCCGAAAGCTTCTTCAATAGTGGCTTTGAAAGATTTTTTTTCATAAATTTAGAGGGTCCAATTAATTTTTTCCAATTAAGGGGCAATTTAAAGTGGCCAATCCACCTACCCTGAACATCTTTGGGTTGTGGGGGTGAAACCCACGCAAACACGGGGAGAATGTGCAAACTCCACACGGATAGTGACCCAGAGCCGGGATCGAACCTGGGGCCTCGGCGCCGTGAGGCAGCAGTGCTATCCACTTGGCTTTGAAAGATTGATTAATTTCCTGGCCCTTAATTTTCAGCTTGCCAATCATTTCAAGCTCTTGCGCCACTATGGCGGCCAACATTTCTCATGAAATGGGTGCGGTGGCCATCTTCCCTCCTACATCTTCCTTCGATGGACTTCTCTCCTGAGCCTTTTTAATATTAGGATTCTTTGTCGACTATTTCAACATAATCCTGTCAGAAATAGTTTTTCCTACTCGACTGACTTAGGTTTGGAAAAACAGGTAATAGGGTGCAAATACCTTGCAGGGAGCCATTTTTAGTGCATCTTGTCTTTATACAATGTCACTGGAACTCCCTATGTTCCTAATTGAACAACATATGGTACAACAGTGCAATGAGTAACATGTGACCTACAACCAGATGAAAATATAGGGAGAAATTCTCTAGCCCCCAGGTTTGGGTTTTCCACAGCAGAGGTTGCTTGCCATCGGTCGTTGGTTGGGATCTTCTGATCTTCTGGAGACCAGCTAGTACAGATGCTCGAATGAATTCCCAACTTCAGTAGATGAATTTGATGAGAAAACCAGATGGAAAACAGGGACGAGAATATAATTTCTTGGATATGCTGTATAACATTGTACAGAAGCACAGTGCAACATCCAGTTTAAGTCCAATTATGAGGAATAGGTGCATGACTCAGATGAAACTTACTGAGCTATCCAAAACTGGATATTCCATTGTTATCTGTTGTTTATCTTCCATTCCAAAGCAGCAATAGAATAATTACCTTCTTCACTTTTTTTATCTTGTATCATGGGTGTAAAGCGCAAAAGTTGGATGTCAAAGATGCAATAGAATATTTTGCTTAATCTGTGAAGATTCATGTTTAACCATTTGACGGAGAAACATTTATGTTTACATCTGTGAGAATTTTTTTTTTAAATATTCAATCGGGGAAGAGTTAGATAAGACCTAAAATGGTCATTGGGATTGTAACACATGATTAACCTGCTCATGCTCATGCAATGCCAGAAGCATGCAAACCTTCTTGTTAATTTAAATGTTAGTAGCCCAGCACTAAATGCCTCAGCAGGGGATCCAGGTTCGTGCCATCTCTGGTGCCCACTAAGGATCTATCATCGAACCTATGTCTCATTTCTATGCTGCCCCTTGGCAATGCCATCCAAAGCAGAGTATTAGTTTTCACAGGTATGCTGATGACACCCAGCTCTACCGTATCACCACTTCTCTCAACTCCTCAACTGCTGCTAACTTATCAGACTGCTTATCTTTTTTTTTATTAAATATTTTATTGAAAATTTTTGGTCAACCAACACAGTACATTGTGCATCCTTTACACAATATTATAACAACACAAATAACAATGACCTATTTTATAAACAAAAAATGAATAAATAATAAATAACAAAAATGAAAACTAGCCCTAATTGGCAACTGCCTTGTCACAAGTAACACTCTCCAAAAATATAATTTAACAGTCCAATATATAATTATCTGTAGCAACGACCTATACATACTATACAGTATATATTAACAACCCTGAGAGTCCTTCTGGTTCCTCTTCCCCCCCCCCCGATCCTGGGCTGCTGCTGCTGCCTTCTTTTTCCCATTCCGTCTATCTTTCTGCGAGGTATTCGACGAACGGTTGCCACCGCCTGGTGAACCCTTGAGCCGACCCCCTTAGGACGAACTTAATCCGCTCTAGCTTTATAAACCCCGCCATGTCATTTATCCAGGTCTCCACTCCCGGGGGCTTGGCTTCTTTCCACATTAGCAATATCCTGCGCCGGGCTACTAGGGACACAAAGGCCAAAACATCGGCCTCTCTCGCCTCCTGCACTCCCGGCTCTTGTGCAACTCCAAATATAGCCAACCCCCAGCTTGGTTCGACCCGGACTCCTACTACTTTTGAAAGCACCTTTGTCACCCCCATCCAAAACCCCTGTAGTGCCGGGCATGACCAAAACACATGGGTATGATTCGCTGGGCTTCTCGAGCACCTCGCACACCTATCCTCCACCCCAAAAAATTTACTGAGCCGTGCTCCAGTCATATGTGCCCTGTGTAATACCTTAAACTGAATCAGGCTTAGCCTGGCACACGATCAGACTGCTTATCTGACATCCAGTTCCAGATGAGCAGAAACTTCCTCCAATTAAATATTGGAAAAATGAAGCATTTGCATCACTGCTCCAAACTCCGGCCCTGAGCTACCAACTCCATCCCTCTCCCTGACAATAGCCTGAAATGAATCCAGTTTGTTTGCAACTCTGGTGTCACATTTGATCCCGAGATGAGCTTCTGACCTCATAATATGCCACCACGAAGACCTCCTCCCTGTAACATCACCCAACTTCATCCCTGTCTTAGTGTATCTGCTGCTGAAACCCTCATTCAGGTCAGTGTTATGTCTAGATATGGGAGGCATGGTAGCACAGTGGTTAGTACTGTTGCTTCACAGCGCCAGGGACCCGGGTTCGATTCCCGGCTTGGGTCACTGTCTGTGCGGAGTCTGCACGTTCTCCCCATGTGCGTGGGTTTCCTCCAGGCTTTCTGATTTCCTTCCACCAAGTCCCAAACAGATGTGCTTGTTAGGTAAATTGGACATTCTGAATTTTCCCTTAATGTATCCAAGCAGGCGCCCGAGTGTGGAGGTTTCTCAGACTGGAGGAGCATACATAATGGGGTACCAATGGAGTACTAGAACCACTGTTTTTCTTTATTTAATGCCCCTCGACTGCAGGGCTGTTTTCAAAATTTGCAAATGACACAAGCTTAGAATTTCTTTCTAAGAAGTCTGCTGTGCAGTCAGTTCCCTAGCAAGCTCCTCACTAGGCCTGTCTACCTGAAGCCGTCTGCTGCTATCCATTTCACTTTCTCTCCTTTAAATCCTAATTTCCGCTGATTAAGTTCTCAAATCTGACTTTAGATTCCTGATCTTCGCTTATCATCTAGTCCATGTTTCTACACTTGGCTACAGCGGAACAAGCAAAAAGACTCTGCTTCTGTCTAAAATCTGCTGCTCGTTTTTTTTATTGTGACCTCTGGTAAAAATCTGGAAACATCTGAATCTACATCAACTTTCAAGCTTGGGTTCAAATTCCCAGATTTCTCTCAACATCAAGGAGATATTATTGCTCTGGGATACACACTAGTTATACCATAAGCCTCAACTTCTGTCTCTGCTTTGCTGCTCTTTTACAATATTTGAAGTATGTTGGATCAGTCCACTTCTCTAACCACTGCTGAATCTTCAATCTCTTGTTGTGCCTGTGTCTGGCTACTTGTTTTTCAGTTTCAGTCTGCTTCCAGTCATAATATTCAGAAGAAAATTCCTCAGCTTGCGGCTTTTGGATTTTATGCTGTCCTCTAACTTTGAAACTGAGCTTGTATACCTCCTGGATCTTCCATTTCTATGAAAATACTTCCATCAGTGCATCCTCTGATAGTCTACACTCAAACAACTTCTGGACTTCACTCGCTTCACCTGCCCCCAGAACAGCTCATTGATGCTCTTTTAAATTTCAGATTTCCAGCATCTGCAGCATTTTGTTTTTATTAATGTTGATGCTTCATCCAGATTCCAACCGTGCCAAGCCGTTCTTATTCCACCATGGATTTCGGACTTTAACTCTGGACTCCATCCAATTATCACTATCTATTTCCTATTGCCCATTCAATGTCATGTTTTTATGTATCCTAATGATGACAGTGGCGAGGACGTAAGTAATCCATGTTCCTGTGACCATATATGCACCAGCATATCATCATGCACAGACCATAAAAGCTTAAATGTTTTCATTGTCATAGGATTGGCCACACAAAGTCAATGTGCTAGAGATTATATGGCTGACCTTAAGACAAACTCAGGTATTGATGATGAAATTCATCATCACCTCCAATTTACCAGCTCACCACCTGGCCGGCTGAGGAAAAAAATATTTGAGGACCAGGATTTCAAACCCAACATTTAGGTAATGGTTTTCAGGGAAGCAGTGATCCCCATACTCTTATAAGTTTTGGAGACTTGGACAACCCACCGCACACCAAGAAAAAAACCCCAGCCAACATGGCTTACATAAACAACACCTCAACAACAATTCCCTACCAACCTAGCCCCACCTTACCCAATTCCCCATGCCTCCCCTTTTTAACACCCCCCCCCCCCCCCCCAACTGCTGACAGCTTAATGTTTCCCAAAGAAGTCGATAAATGGCTGCCACCTCCGGGAAAACCCTAGCATCGAGCCCCTCAGGGCGAACTTGATCTTCTCAAGCCTGAGAAAGCCAGCTATGTCACTAACCAACACCCCCGACTTGGGGGTTTCTGAGTTCCTCCGTGCTAGCAAGGTCCATCTCTGGGCTACCAGGGAGGCAAAGGCCAAGACATCGGCATCTCTCGTCCCCTGGAATCCCGGGTCTTCCGACACACCAAACATTACAACCTCTGGACTCAGAACCACCCTTACCTTCAGTACCTCCGACATGATGTCGGCAAACCCCTGCCTGAAACCCACAAGTTTCAGACATGTCCAAAACATATGGACATGATTCGCAGGCCCACACGCGCACTGCCCACACTATCCTCCACCCCTTCAAAGAACCTGCTCGTCCGAACATTGCCTCCTTACTCTTGTATTAAATGCTCGCTGCAATAAAATATAACATAGCTTTGCTAATTACTTGCTGCATCTGCATACTAACCTTTTGCAATTCAAATGCTAGGCCACCCAGATCCCTCTGAATCTCAGAGCTCTGCAATCTCTCACCATTTATTTGTCCTACCAGATTGGACAACCTCATACTTTCCTACATTATACTCCATTTCCAGATCTTTTCCCACTCATTAAACCTATCTATATTCTTTTGTAGCCTCCTTATGCCACCTTCACAACTAACTTTCCTACCTATCTTTGTGTCCAGTACGAAGTCTTACAACACCAGGTTAAAGTCCAACAGGTTTGTTTCGATGTCACTAGCTTTCGGAGCGCTGCTCCTTCCTCAGGTGAATGAAGAGGTATGTTCCAGAAACATTCAACAACGCAGAATCGCCGAGCAGAAACTTATAGCCAAGTTCCGCACACGTGAGTGCGGCCTCAACCGGGACCTGGGATTCATGTCACATTACATTCATCCCCCACCATCTGGCCTGCGAAATCCTACCAACTGTCCTGGCTTGATGCAATTCACACCTCTTTAACCTGGGGTTACCCCATCTCTGGATCTGTAAAGATTTAATCACCTGCTAATGGTCGCATTCCAATCATTGTTTGGCATCTTTGAATTTGTCTATATATGTGTTTCTGGAACATACCTCTTCATTCACCTGAGGAAGGAGCAGCGCTCCGAAAGCTAGTGACATCGAAACCAACCTGTTGGACTTTAACCTGGTGTTGTAAGACTTCGTACTGTGCTCACCCCAGTCCAACGCCGGCATCTCCACATCATGGTCACTATCTTTGTGTCGTCAGCAAATTTAGCAACCATACCATTATTACCTTTATCTAACCCATTTATATAAATTGTAAAGAGTTGAAGCCCTAGCACCCTGTGGCACACTGCTCATCGCATCCTGCCAACCAGAAAGTGAACCTTTATGCCTACTCTCTGTTTCCGGTTGGCTAGCTAATCTTCTTTCAATGTCAATATTACCCACTACACCTTGAGCTTTTATTTTCTGCAGGAAATGAGGCACCATATCAAATGCCTTCTGTAAATTTAAATACAGTACATCTATCAGTTCTTCTTCATCTCCTTCATGTTACTCTTCAAGGAACTATCAGCATCCTGGGCGCTACCATTGACCAGAAACTGAACAGGGCTAGTGATACAAATTCTGTGGCTACAACAGCAGTTCGGAAGCTCAGAATCTTGCAGCGAAAAGCGTATCTCCTGCCTTCCCAAAGCTGTCCACCAACTAGAAGGCACAAGTCAAGACTCTGATGAAATACTCTACTTGCCTGGATGACTGTAGCTCCAACACTCAAGAAACTTAACACCACCAAGATAAAGCAGCCCACTTGATTGGCACTCACTCCACAAACATTCACCACCGACGAACAGTGACCATAGTGTGAACGATATACTTTGGTGCACCCTGTGGCACACTGCTCATCACATCCTGCCAACCAGAAAGTGAACCTTTATGCCTACTCTATGTTTCCTGTTGGCTAGCCAATCTTCTTTCAATATCAATATGTTACAGTAGTGTGCACCAAAGCTCCTTCGGCAGCACCTTCCAAACCCACAACCACTACCATCTAGAAGATACAAGGGAGCAACGCCAACTGGAAGTCACTCACCATCCTGTCTTGGAAATCTATTGCCATTCTTTCAGTCACTGGGTCAAAATCTGTCTTGGTAGTTTTTTTAAAATTTAAATTTAGAGTACCCAATTCTTTCCTTTTTCCAGTTAAATGACAATTTAGTGTGGCCAGTCCACCTACCTGCATATCTTTGGGTTGTTGGGAGTGAGACCCACGCAGACACAGGGAGAATGTGCAAACTCCACATTGTCCTATTGGAGACAGGACAACCCTGGTCAATTTGGTAGGTGCAAGAAGTCAATAATCCGTGTCAGAAAGTTTTTTTAATGTCTGACCTTGTTAAACATATTTTATGGCGGGTGGAAGCTAATCTCTGGGTTGACTAATGACATGTTGATAATATTATTGATGGATTATGCTTGTTAAGAGGTGTATGATTTATTTTCACAGATTCAATTGACTGAAGTGTACATTTTGACTAATAGGTGATCCATGAGGCCTTTGCAGGCTACAACAACATCTGAAGAATTTTTCAGTCTTTAGAAGTTCCCTGATGACATCAAGCACAGGATGCAGTTCCTAAATGGATCATTGTGTGGAAATATGCAAGTGCTAGCCACTGTAATAGTCAGGCCGAAGTCCTGGAACTAATTACTTAAGACACCCAATGTAAGGGAGAAACCGATGTTTTTTTTTCAAGCAACAGTTAACATAGTCTTTAGCATTTAGTCTTGGCATATTCACACAGACAGCATTACTGAATTCAGTTTGAACAAATATTTACTTTGTAGCGAAGTAGTGGAGCTGAAGTAACCCATTTATTCAACTTCTATTGCAAACAGTTTGAAATGAACAAATAACTATAATAAGTAATTTACCTTTCTCATCATCATAGGAGCCACCAGAGCTGTTGCTGTACCTTGATTCAAGACGAGCATGTGCTCTTATCACAATATTGTTGAACCTGAAGAAAATATGAAAAAATCTGCATGCTAACAACATTCTAAAACAGGATATTTAGCCACCTAAAAGAATATGCAGCTTTTAATGAAAAACATGTATGATTTTTTATTTATTAGGCAATATTCTAATTTTCTTCACTCTTCTTTTCTTCCAAAAATGGTAATTCAAGTGACAGTTCCCGAACATTCTAATAGTCATTTATTATGTGCATGCTTAGTTAGTAGCCATTATTTAACCATTCCTAAAGTGCTCAACCATGTCCTCACTCGGCAGCCACAACTATATACTTTGCAGCAAGGTGGATGAACAACAGTTAGGATTAGGCACTTTGGCTAATGTTCCCCTTATCTCTCATCTAGGAGGTATGGAGGTTCAGTACTGCAACTGCCTACTGAGTCAACAGGGCTACATGCAGCACCTATTCCACTATTCTTATCCAGCCGCCCCCCCTCACCTCCACCACACCTTGCTTTCTCCCGGAACTGTGGCTAGGCATATTTTCAAGGTTGTTCCATTCAAGTTGAACATTAAAAAAGAACAAGAAAAGCAATAGATCTAGTACTGACTGATCCCCCCACCCCCTCCCCCCCACCCCCGAGTCTCACTGTATACCTTCTTCATGTCTCTAAAAAAAAATTCATCACTACTTCCTGTTTCATATCACTCAGCCATCATTGGATCCATGTTACCACTGTGCCTTTTATTCTACAGTCTTCCAATTTACTGGTAAGCCTACTATGTGGCACTTCGTCAAACACCTTTTGGAAATCCATTTACACTACATGAACCACTCTCATCAACCGTTTTTGTTAACTCATCAAAAAACTCTGCCAAATTGGTTAAACCTGATTTGTCTTTAACAAATCTGTGCTGGCTTTCCTTAAATAATCTATACTTGTCTAAATGATGATTATTGGGCAGAATGCTACGGCCCTCTGTTGGCAGGTTTGCAGGGCCTGTAAAATTCCCCAGGTGGGAATTTCCTCCCCACTTTTCCCAGGTGGGAATTTTCTCCCCACTTTCTCTTCTGCCCCTAACCTGCCTGCAATTCTACAGGGGAGCAGGCAAGGCCCAGGGCAGCATGCCATCCCTCGCCCCAATTGAGGACCAATTATTTGCCACTTAAGGACACTTGCTAGCTGAACTCATTTTGAAGCAGGCAGGAAACTTTGGGGGGGGGGGGGGGGGGGGGAGAAGAGGAGGAGGAGGAAGAAGACAACGAGGAGGAGGAGGAGGTGGAGAAAGGAGGAAAGGAGGGGGGAGGCGGGGGGGGGGGGAAGTGCCCTGGTCTCCCAGGTCATTTTCCATGGCAATGCCTCAACTGAGTAGACTTCTCAATGAATCAACACCCTTTTCTCCTGCAGTATAAACTGCTGGGATCATTTGAAATTTGGCATTCTTGTATTTGTCTTGATTGTTAATGTTGGAATCCCGTGACGATGAAGTATATGCTTTTGTTTGCAGGTGAGAGCAGAAGTTACTAATTGGGGAAAGATTAGGGAATTATTCTTAAGTACTGTAAATTCTACAATTAACTTCTATGATATACAAGAACTAGTTTACACCACTGTAAGGGGAGGAAAAGGGGAGTCAGTGTTTGTGCTCTGTGGTTTTGTGAATAAACCTGTGTTGAGGAAAAGGTTGGCTCCAGATTTGTCCTTTACTCAATGTACAAAAACTGACTTTAACACTGATGAGTGCAAGACGAAAGTTTCAGCAACATGTTTGTCCTTTCAGCAATATAATTGCATTAGTTGTCCTTCATTAACTCCCACACAAATAATGTCAGCTAATAATATCTTTATAGCCTATAAGAAAGGTGATAATTCACTGAACATAGCATTATATGACCTCAGCAAGATAATTAGACAAATACAGCAGCAGGGCATGCTCATTATTCTTGGGCGATTTCAACGTCTGAGTGGGCACAGACTGTAATACATGAGAGGAGTACTAGGACAACACCGTAATGGCAGAGCAAACTTCAATGGCCAGTTCCTTCTCTCTAAGTGCTGTGAGTTGGACCTGATCATCACAAAAATAGAATTCCAGCAAGCAGAAAACTGGAATAAACACAGATGAACCCCAGATCCAAACACTGGCACACGTTGGGCTACATTATTTTACGACAGAGATTTCAGGAAGTGCTCCCTTGGAGGTGCAGAATGCTAGTCTTCCCATCGGCTTGGAACACAAATTTGCCACAGGAATTGCTAACATCCCAGATGGCAATACTCCATTGAAGATTCCTGGAAAAACTGAGGTCCTAGGATTCATTAAATGGGAGCACCAAGACTGGTTTTGACAACAACAACCAAGGCATAGGCAAGCTTCTAGACGAGGTGCATGACGCTCACAAATCTTACCTGTCTGACAAGAAATCATCAGCAAGGAATACCAGATATCACTGCACAAAACACATACTGCAGACCAAACTAAGAGAGAGCAATGGTGGGGAAACATGGCCGATTAATTTGAAGCAACTGCCGATAAAAATGACCTGAAGACTCAACACGAATGTCTGTGGTCAGTCTATGGCCCTAAAATCAGTGGTGTGATACACATCCTCTCAGAAGATGGCAATCAGCTCCAAACAAATAGGCATGAAATTCTCTCACTTGATAATCTCCTGAACCAACAATCCATGGTGTGCATTGAGTCTACATTGAGTCACTTCCACAGCACCACACTCTGGAAGAGCTTGCTCTTGAACCTTCTCTAGCAGAAGTCACGCAAGCCATAAAGCAGTTTTCTATGGACAAGTCACCAGTGGATGACGGCATTCCATATGAAGTGTTCAAGTACGCCGTGACTTATGTGGTTAGGAAACTCATTGGTCTACTATTAATCTGGAACCAGTGAACTGTTTCAGAGAGTGACTGCCTTTGATATCAAGGCAGTGTTTAGCTGAGTGTGGCATCAAAGAGCCCTACCAAAACTGTAGCCATTGAGAACCAGGGGGAAATTTATACACTAGTTGGAGTCACACCTATGACAAAGATGGATGTGGTTGTTGGAGGTCAATCATCTAAATTCCGGGATATTGCTACAGGGGTTCCTCACGGTAGTGTCCTAGACCCGGACTCTTCAGCTGCTTCATCAATGACCTTTCCTCCAACAGAAAGTCAGAAGTGATGATGTTCGCAGATGATTGCACAATGTTTTCTGCATCATTGGCGACTCCTCAGATACTGAACCAGTCCATGTACATATGCAGAAAGACCTGGACAATATTCAGGCTTGGGCTGATAAGTGGCAAGTAACATTCACGCCACACAAATGCCAGACAATGACCATCTCCAACAAGATAATCTAATTATCTTCCCTTGAAATGTAGTGGCATTACCACTGCTGAATCCCCCATTATCAACATTGTTGGGCTACTATTGACCAGAAACTGAACTGGACCTATCATGTAAATACCGTGGCTACAAGAAGCTGGGAATTCTGCAGGGAATAACTCACTTCTTGACTCCTCAAAGCCTGTCCACCATCAACAAGGCATAAGTCAGGTGTGTGATACAATACTCTCCACTTGCCTGGATGAATGTGGTTTCAACACTCAAGAAGCTCAACACAATCCAGGATAAAGCAACCTAAAGCTTGACTAGTACCCCATCCTCCACCAAAACATTCATTCCTGCCACCACCGATGTGCAGTAGCAGCAGTGTGCACCACTACAAGATGTAATGCAGCAACTCACCAAGGCCCTTTCAGCAGCACCTTCCAAACTCGTGCACTCTGCCACCGAAAATGACAAGTGCAGCAAACACATGGGAAAACCACCACTTACAAGTTCCCCTCCAAGTAACACAACATCCTGACTTAGAACTATATCGTCGTTCCTTCACTGTTGCTCAGTCAAAATCCTGGAACTCCCTCATAGCACTGTTGTTACTTATTTATTTATTCATTTAAGGGATGAACACATTGCTGGTTAGGCCAACATTTATTGCCCATTCCTAATTGCCCTTCAGAAGGTGGCGGTGAGTTGTCTTCTTGAACCGCTGCAGTCCCGGGAGGTGTAGGTACTCCCACTGTGCTGTTAGGAAGGGAGTTCCAGGATGTTGCCCCAGTGACAGTGAAGGATCAGCAATATATTTCCAAGTCAGTGTGGTGAGTGACTTGGCGGGGACCCTCCAGTTGGTGGGGTTCCCCGGTATCTGCTGGTCTTGTCCTTCCAGATGATAGGGACCTTATGATGGAAGGGAGGTCATTGATGAAGCAGTTGAAGATGGTTGGGCATAGGATCTATTCCTTTTTTAAAAATAAATTTAGAGTACCCAATTTTTTTGTTCCAATTAAGGGGCAATTTAGCATGGCCAATCCACCTACCCTGCACATCTTTGGGTTGTGGGGATGAGACCCACGCAGACATGGGAGAATGTGCAAAATCCACATGGACAGTGACCTGGGGCGGGCATCTAACCCGGGTCCTCAGCGCCATGAGGCAGCAGTGCTAACCACTGCACCACTGGCTTTCAAAGCAGACCAGGGCAGGCCAGCAGCATGGTTCAATTCCTGTACCAGCCTCCCCAAACAGGCGTCGGAATGTGGCGACTAGGGGCTTTTCACAGTAACTTCATTTGAAGCCTACTTGTGACAATAAGCGATTTTCATTTCATTTCATTTTCATTTTTTCCATGCCGCCCACGAGGACCTATTCCTACAATATGTGGACTGCAGCAGTTCAATAAGGTGGCTCACTGCCACCTTCTCAATGGGTAATTAGGAAAGGACAATAAATGCTGGGCCCACATCCCATGAATGAATAAAAGAAACCCGGGATGGGCAGTGGAAGGCTCTGTACAAATATGTTTGCCCTGGAAAGACGTTTGGTGTCATTCACTCATTTTATGACAGAATGATAGCTAGCATTAAGCAAAGGGTATGTCACTGGATGGCTTTTCTGTCACGAATGGCAATGATGCGCATTGGTTCCAGCTCTATTTTACATATACTTCTTGGCCATGTACTTATATGCACTCAAAGATCTTGAAGCAGGCGTACACTTCCAATTCAGGACACACAGAAACCTCGTCAACTTGCAATGGCTCACGCCTTACACAAAGGTTAGTGACCAGTTACTGAGTGAACTCTTGTTTGTGGATGACTGCGCTCTCTTAGCACATACTCCAGAGGACATTCAAGCGGTTTGTTGATCACTTTATCCTAGCCTCAGAACACTTTGACCTGACAATAAGACTGAAGAAATATCTTGTATCAACTCGCTCATGCCACGTACTCCAAGATGTCACAGTCACTATCAACAGCACACCCCACCATTGTACAGAAATCTTTCTATCTTGGGAGTATCCTCCACAATAACACTTTATGGGATGACAAAATCAATCATGGTCTGGCAGAAGGTCAGCATTTGGTAGGTTCACCCACAGACTTTGGAAAGAGCACGGAGTTTGTTGCAGATCAAAGATCCAAATCTACCAAGCATAATTTGTTTATGGGTGTGAGGCTTGGACAACCGACCACCAGCACACAAAACAACTAGAAGTATTTCATCTTTGACTTTTGAGATCTATTTGCAACACGTGGCAGGTCAAAATCCCCCAACATCAAGGTTTTTGCTGCATACCTGACATTGACAGCATGCTCATCAGATCTCAATTTTGCTAGGTTGGTCATGTGGTTTTCATGGAAGATTCCCATGTACCAAAGGCTGTACTCTAAAGCCAGTTGAGCTTGGGAAATCACACCACAAGATGCCCCCAGACCTAGATATACAAACAACCTCAAAGCCAACCTTGTGGCTTGCGAGACATTTCCATTTGGGTCTGTTCAACTTTGTTTTTATCAAGTGATTTCAACATTTGAGGAGAACAGAGTACGTGCCTTCAGGACAAGCAACGATGGCGCGAGCATGGCGCAAAGCCAATGCCTCCATCCATCCCTCCAACACTGACTTCATATGTAGTATTTGCAACTGGTCATGCAAATCAAGACTTGGTCTAATGCCACACAAGACTATATTAACCTAGACTGCAAACCAGTTTTTATTTTTTACTTGCTGAACACTGATCCATTTAAGTGACGGGAGAATCCATCAATCCAGGTGTGATTTTCCTATTTCTTATCTGTGGAAATGAACTCCCCCAATATAGGCTAAGACAATTTGAAGTTAACACACCAAGCATTCTTCACTACAGAGGCTTTATCTTAGGGTACAGTTTATATTTTGTAATGTAGAAAAAATAATTTTGAAGTTTTTTTTCCCCCTTGAACTTGAAATCAGCTTGCTACTAATCGAAATACATTACCATTTAGCTGCCACCTATCGAGAAATTATTGTGCAGCAGCTTTTAGCACTGAGCCTGCAAGTTATTGATGAGATTTAGGATTTTACACAAACCTTTCATCAGTTTCTTTCATCATTCGTCCTTCATCTATTTCTGGGAAGCTTTCCTGTCCAGCTACCAGAGTGTTCGTGCTTGACGTAGTACCTGTAAAAAAAAAACACATTGACACAGGTCACTCAAGAACAGTTTTAACAAGCTGGCAACAGTATATTTTCCTATTATTGAAAGACTGATTACTGGACAAATGAACCAACAGACACTAAAATATTAAGAATAACGCCAGTTTTGAATGTTTGTCTGGAATAATATTGGGCCCCATGTAGAATATTGGACTCCAACTGCAAAGCCGAACTGTGCAGGAAAATAACTTTGGGTCTCTGCTTGAGCTGTTTTCTGGTGGGCGGTGTGACTTATTTCTTTATTTCATCTTTTATGCACGGAAGCATTGGCCCCAGTTAAATTAAGACATTCAGCACAGGGTATTGTATTTTAGCTGACACTTTCAAAAAGTATTGCTGGAATAATTCTTCTTTATAGTATGAACACTTAGCAATTTTCATGATATTCTTTTGACTGCTGTGGCAACAGAAACATTAACCTACACTGCAATTTTTAGCACAGAGGCTGAGTCATTAGGCAAGGGTTTCCTGCCTGATTCAGGATCCAGATATTGTGACCAAATTGTAATTAACAGCAGCGAGACTGGCACAGTAATTTTCCCAGAAGTGGCCTCCTAATTGGCCATCTCTGAGTTTGTCGTCCTCAGCGGACACCTGTTGGACTCAAGGGCACGTTTCAACGGAAAAATTTCAAACTTAATTTGTGGCGGGTTTTTCAGGGAGTTTCCAGTTCCCCACCGCTATTCAATAACACTTAGTCACTTTTCTGGGCCCTGGGGAGTTTCTCACTGGTTCATCATACTTGGAATTTTTTTTTAGCACTGGGAAGCTGAACTCCGAGATTGTGGTGCCATTTTGAAAGGGTGCCCCGATCTCTAAGTGAGCTTGTAGGTCCCCACAGCCCCCACCCATGGGCAATGCCACCTCCCACACAAATGGACACTACCCCAGACCCAACCCCCCCAAATGAGGACACCCCACTATGGGGTCCATGGGCGTCCCCCCACTTCAGGCCTCCCCAAGCCACCCTCTCCCTTCTCAGACCCCCAACCGTCACTTCCCCAACCTCCCAGAGGCCCCATCTTACCTGCCCTGCACTCCCTCACCTTTCAAACCCCCTCTCCATCCTCATTTCATGGGTTTGCCCCTCCTCGTCCTCTGAACCTTGGCAGTGCCACCCTGGCATTAGGTGCTTGATGGGCAGTGCAAAGGTGCCCACATTCCAGGGGGAGGGCCAAGGAGCCACCCTGCACTTACCCTGACCACCCAGGCATCGCCGATGGCCTGGGAGACCCTCGGGTGCCGTTCCGCCAGGTCCACATTTGCGTGGACCAGCGCTGATTGGCGCCGGCTGCAGCCTCCCTGGGGAGCATGGACAATCGACGAAGGCCAGTGGATCCCGGGCAGGTAGGTCGTAAAGAAGTTTACAACCTACTTCCGCGAGCATCATTTGGTCCCGCCTATTTTGGGCAGAGATCCGACTCCGACGTCTCGCAGGACTTCGGTGAATCCTGCGAGGCGCGGAGGCTGTCGGGAGGTCCGCTGGAGGCCTCTCCCGGGATTCTCCTTCCGCATTGTGCTCTTGCTTGAGTGGCACTGCCAAGCTGGCAGGAATCCTTAGAATTTTTTTCAGCACTGGGGAGCTGAACTCAGAAATCGGGCCTCCATTTTGAAAGGGTGCCCCGATCTCTAAGTGAGCTTGTGGGTCCCCCACACCCCCAGCCATGAGCAATGTCACCTGCCACACATGGGCACTATCCCACATGCCCCAAGTGAGAACATCCCGCTATGGGGTCCCTGGGGGTCCCCCCTCTTCAGCCCCCTCCCCCAACAAGCCCTTTTACAGCACCCCCTCCCATCCAGGATCCCCACCCGTCACCCCCCCCCAACCTCCCAGTGGCCCCTACTTACCTGCCCTGCACACCCCACACTTCAAACCCCCGTTCACCCTCTTTTCATGGACAGGACCCCTCTTGGGCCCTGACCCTTGGCAGTGCCACCCTGGCGCCATTGCACTGCCACCCTGGCATCCGGGCAGTGTTCCTGCCAGCTTGGCAGTGCCGCCCAGGCACTTTGGTAGTGTAAGGTGGCAGTGACATGGTGTCCATATTCCAGGGGGCTGGCCAGGGAGCCACCCTGCACTTACCCTGACCATCCAGGGGCCCGGGACATTCCTGAGGTGCCGTTCCGCCTAGTTCACTTTCTTGTGGACCATTACCGATTTGCGCACAGTTGCAGCCGTCCTGGGGAGACTGGTGAATTGAGTGAGGCCGGTAGGTCCTGGGTAGGTAGACCTTAAGTAGGTTTACTAACAAGTGGGAGCTGCTCATAAATGCTCCCTCCAAACAAACCCTAGTCAGCACACAGCCATGCCACCATGTAGATCTGCTTCATGCTTCGGGAATGCAGATTTGGCCAGTCTGCTGGATGCCATGGAGGTGAGAGGACCAGTCACTGGGTCCCAATGCTGGGAAGCTGTAGCAGCAACCGTCAGTTCGGTCAGCGTGACCAGGAGGACCTACATCCAGTGCAGGAATAAGACCAACAACCTCCACCGGGCTGCGTGGGTAAGTTGACACCGGGCCCATGGCACCAGTTCCGGCTTCCACCATCCTGACCACCCCTCACGTCCCCCAAAGGGTCAGAGGCTGGCATCTCACAGCTGGGCAGCAGGGTGTCGTCCATCAGAATCTTCACTCCTTATAAGGAACGGCCCTGAGACCGCGGGGTTGATCGAGGTTGAGCAGTCACCGACAGCGAGGTTGGCCTGTGCTGCAGAGGTGACGATCCATTGCCCTTCACCCAGATGACCTGCCCCAAATGAGTTCTTCATGTCAGATGAAATGGTCCTTCCCTCTCATTGACCACATGTCAGTTCACTCGTAAGATCGCCATTAGATGGAGTCGGGCCATCTGGGGTTGCCCCACTCCCTACCCATGCCACTCAAGAGAACACCTTGGAGGAGAGCTCCGAGGATGCCACCATCATTGTATCACAGCTATCATCCCACCCTCTACTAACACAGAGACACATACCTCAGTGGACGACACTAGTGGACAGGCTTCTGGGGCATAATGTGGTGAGCACCACACAGATGCCGATACACATCAGGTGGAGGCAGGAAAATACAAGGGAGTCAGTGGTTGGAGGTCTGTTGGATCCCAGAACTCAGATGGATCCTAGTCATATGCCAAGCCTCTGAGCAAGGTTATCCTGGAGCTGATGCAAATGCTAGGTCAGTGAGATTCAGGAGGGTGTCAGCAACACTCCAGCGAGTGCAATTGGAGGGGTTCCAAAGGTTATGGGCGCAGGAGATGGCACCGGCAATGAGTGGCAGCGAGGCCAACACTGCTAGGGTGGTGACTGCAGTGGAAAGTCTGCAGCAAGAGGTCAGCGTCATGAGTGATGGTGTCGAGACACCCGGTGTTGACCATGGAGTGAGTGGTCACAGACAGGCAGCTCCTGCTTCAAGTCACAGAAAAGAGCTTTTTTTACCCAATACAGGGTGGAGTCTTGATGAAAAGACGCAGGTGAATGATGGAGGAGTACTTTCCCTCGGGAGTGTATGACTTGTGCTACAGAAACAGCAACAGCCACTTTAGGCATGCAGGCGGGGGAAGGCTGATGCAAGCTGGAAGGCGGCCATTTTTTGGGAGGCACTGAAGGCAGTGGGGTCTGGGGGAAATTATTTTGATTAAAGCTTGTGCGGATAGGGAAAGGAGGGAGGAACATGACCGTCTCGTGAGCAAGATAGTGGAGGTGGACAGGAAATATTCGAGGGGGCCCACCGTGGAGGGATTGGCAAGGAGGAATATGTTGCAGGGACAGTTTGACAGGCTGACAACAGGGAGGGCGGTTGGGCAAAGGGTGTGCAACATGAATATCGGGAGAAGACGAGCCGCATGCTAGCGCACCAGCTGCGGAGGGAGGCTGTGTGCAGGGAAATATTGAAGATACGACTGGGCTGGGGATGTGGTGTTAGAGCCAGGGAAGATAAATGAGGCATTTAGGGAGTACTACCAGGGACTGTATGAGGCAGACTCAGGAGGAGATGAGGGGGACCTGGGGTGGTTTCTGGACAAGCTGGAATTTCCCCAGGTGGAGGAAGCAAAGAGGAGCCCCTGGGGCTGAGGGAGGTGCTGGATAGTATCAGGGGTATGAAGTCGGGGAAAGCCCCTGGGCCGGATGGGTACCAAACGTAATTTTATGAGGGATTTGAGACGGACCACGCACCACATCTGTTGGGGGCGTTTAATGAAGCACTGGAGAAGAGGAGTTGCTGGAGACGATGACGCAGGCAGTACGGTAGCACAAGTGGATAGCACTGTGGCTTCACAGCGCCAGGGTCCCAGGTTCGATTCCCCACTGGGTCACTGTCTATGCAGATCTGCATGTTCTCCTCGTGACTGCGTGGGTTTCATCTGGGTGCTCCGGTTTCCTCCCACAGTCCAAAGACGTGCAGCTTAGGTGGATTGGCCATGATAAAGTGCCCTTAGTGATCAAAAAGGTTGGGAGGGGTTATTGGGTTACGGGGATAGGGTGGAAGTGAGGGCTTAAGTGGTCAGTGCCGACTCGATGGGCCGAATGGCTTCCTTCTGCACTCTATGTGCTATGTAATCACACTAATCCTGAAAAAGGGGAAGTACCCGGTGGAACGTGGGTCGTATTGGCCCATATCAATAACACGGATGTGGAATTATTGGCTAAGTTGTTGGTGGGGTGGATGGACGAGTGTGTCCCGGGGGTGGTGGCAGAAGATCAAACAGGCTTCGTGAAGGGCTCGTGAATAATTTAAGATGGCTGTTGAATGTGGTGATGAATCCGTCGGGGGCTCTGGTACCGGAGGTGGTGGTGTCCATGGACGCGGAGAAGGCATTTGATCGGGTGGAGTGACGGTAATTGTTCAAGGTTTTGGGAAGGTTTGGGTTTGGGCCGAGATTTGTGGCAGGGGTACGGTTGCTGTACGTGGCACCAACGGTGAGGGTGAGGGCGAATGATATGAGCTCACAAAGGATTGACTTACACAGGGGTACGAGGCAGGGGTGCCCGGTGTCGCTGCTGCTGTTTGCGCTGGCCATAGAGCCACTGGTGATGGCTCTCAGGGGGTCGGCGGAGTGGTGGGGGATTATGAGGGGACAGAGGGAGCACGGGTGTCGCTCTATGCCGATGACCTCTTGCTGTATGTTTCGGATCCGTCGGAGAGTATAGGAAGGATTATGGGCCTGCTGGGAGGTTTGGAGGGTTCTCACGGTAAAAACTGAATGTTTAGGGAAAAGCGAGGTATTCCCGGTGAATGAGCGGGCACTGCGGGCTAATTTAGGGGGGATGCCATTTACGGTAGCGAGGGATAGGTTTAGGTATTTGGGGATTCTGGTAGCGAGGGAATGGACGGGGCTCCATAAGTGGAACTTAACGAAGCTGGTGGAGGAGGCTAGGGAGGTAGGATAAATTGCACGTAACGTTGGCAAAAATGAATATTCTATTGAGGTTCTTGTTTATCTTTCAAACTCTTCCGATCTTTATACCAAAGGCCTTTTTCCGGAAAACGGATACGATCATTTCTGATATTGTACGGGCGGGGAAGGTGCCGAGCGTAGGGAGGACTCTGCTACAGAGGCAGAGGCAGCAGGGGGGGGGGGGGGGGGGGGGGGGGGGGGGTTGGCGTTGCCGGACTTGCTTCATTATTATTGGGCGGCGAATGTGGACAAGGTGCGGCAGTGCTGGGAAGGAAAAGGGGTAGAGTGGGTTAGGCTGGAGGAGGAATCGTGTAAGGGGTCTATTTTGAAGGCTATAGTGACAGCAGCATTGCCAATAGCTCAGAGTAGGTATTCAGGGAGCCTGGTGGTGCAGTCCACGGTGAAGATATGGAATCAGTTGAGGAAGCAATTTAGGGTGAAAGGGATGTCAGTGCTAACGCCGCTGTGCGAGAATCATGGGTTTGAGCTGGGGGCATGGATAGTGCAGACAGGAGGTGGAAGGAAGTGGGGCTGGTCAAGGTGAGGGATCTGTATTTGGAGGAAGGGTTCGCCAATCTGGAGGAGCTGCTGAGAGGGAATGAGTTCAGGTATCTGCAGGTTAGGGACTTTGCGCGAAAGTCTGAAGGGGTTCCCTAGGTTGCCGGATACACCATGCTGGAGTGACTGCTGCTTCTGGATGTGGAAGGGGAGGGAAGAATTGGGGATATATACAAGTGGCTGGGGGAACAGGGAGGCGAGTGGGTGGTGAAGATCAAGGAGAAATGGGAAGCGGAGTTGGGAGGGGAAATGAATTGGGGAGTATGGAGTGAGGCACTGCGTAAATGGGACCTCCTAATTGCACGATAGTTGCCTGATAGTTTAAGGTGGTGCACAGGGTGCATATGACTCGGGCGAGAATGAGTGGGTTCTTTCAGGGTATAGCAGACGAGTGTGAGAGGTGTGGCCGGGGGCCAGCGAATCATGCGCGCATGTTCTGGGGCTGTGAAAAATTAGGAAGATTCTGGGCGGGAGTGTCCGCGGTCTTAGCCAGGATAGTGGAGGAGGTGGTGGATCCGGACCCTTTGGTGGCGATATTTGGGGTTTCAGAGAAGCCGGAGCTCCTGGAGAGGAGGAAGGCCGATGTCTTGGTCTTCGCCTCTCTGCATGCATGGCGGCAAATGTTGCTGGAGAGTCGGTCGGCATCGCCACCGGGGGTAGCGGCTTGGTTGGGTGACCTGTACGACTTCCTGCGATTAGAGAAGATAAAGTATGGGTTAAGGGGCTCTTCAGGAGACTTTGAGGAAAGGTGGGGATGTTTGTGACCGTGTTTGAGGAGCTGTTCGTCGTGGGGAGGGGGGATTGAAAAAGGGGAAAAATCTGTACAGACTGTATAGTTGATTGTTGGGAAGTATGCTTCTTGGGGTGTTTATTCACTGTAACCTGCTTTGATACATGTTTGTAATAAAATACATTTTAAAAAAAAGAGTGGTGGTGTCCAAGACATGGTTCAATCCGTGACGATCATGGCTGAGGGCCTTGACATCATGTCCCAGTCACAGAGAGATGTGTCCCATATGCAGGTGGACATGGCTGAGGCACTGCAGAGCATGTCCCAGTCACGGAGGGATGTGTCCCATATGCAGGTGGACATTGCTGAGGCACTGCAGAGCATGTTCCAGTCGAGGAGGGACGTGTCCCATACGCAGGAGGACATTGTCGACGCATTGCAGACCATGTCACAGCGGGCCG
Source organism: Scyliorhinus torazame (assembly GCF_047496885.1). Classification (NCBI taxonomy): domain Eukaryota; kingdom Metazoa; phylum Chordata; class Chondrichthyes; order Carcharhiniformes; family Scyliorhinidae; genus Scyliorhinus; species Scyliorhinus torazame. The sequence goes on along the minus strand of NC_092721.1, from coordinate 157,352,990 downwards.
CCTGCACTCCCACACCATTGCCCTCTGCTCCCTCCCACCGTGGGGCAGCACGGTAGCATTGTGGTTAGCACAATTGCTTCACAGCTCCAGTGTCCCAGGTTCGATTCCGGCTTGGGTCACTGTCTGTGCTGAGTCTGCACATCCTCCCCGTGTGTGCGTGGGTTTCCTCCGGGTGCTCCGGTTTCCTCCCACAATCCAAAGATGTACAGGTTAGTTGGATTGGCCATGATAAATTGCCCTTAGTGTCCCAAATTGCCCTTAGTGTTGGGTGGGGTTACTGGGTTATGGGGATAGGGTGGAGGCGTTGTCCTTGGGTAGGGTGCTCTTTCCAAGAGCCGGTGCAGACTCGATGGGCCGAATGGCCTCCTTCTGCACTGTAAATTGTATGAGTCACCCCCTGCCCCTAGGCATAGTGAACCTAGATCAGGAGCTTCCGAAGTATACGTGATGGATGTGAGCATGCTGTCAGCAGAACGACAGGAGTCACACTATGGCAAAGACTGAGGAGCAACAGAGCTTATCTCACAGTGGGTTAGCATCACTCCAGCCTTGTGTAATGTTCCAGCCCCTCCTCAGATGAGATCGCATGTCTCTCCTCCTCCTCCAGCATGTGGCCCCGCTGCTGTGCCACGTTGTGGAGGGCAAAGCAGACCACCACAAAGCAGGAGACCCTCTGAAGGGGTGTACTGCAGTGCACCACCAGAGCGGTCCAGATATTGGAACTGCATTTTCAGCAGTCTGATGCACTGCTCAATGACAGCACGGGTGGCGACATGGGTCTCGTTATAATGGATCTCCGCATTGGTCTCTGGCTTCCGCACTGGCGTCATTAACCAGGACCTCCCACACTGCCCAATCTCACTGGAACAAAATCCTAGCATCCACACATTCCACTGACACTCAAGGTGAACATCCTTGATTTCCAGTGTGTTTAACCCAGGGTTGACATGCCAGTTACATGCAGCATTCACCACATGAGCAACAAAAGTACCAGCAAGAGCAAGTGGCCCATTTGAAACAACGTCATACACCAGGTCCCACAGTGTCTTCTTGCTTCAAACCAGATTGCCTACTGGACTCATATGTCACCCTGAGCCCGATGTTCCATGACCCAGGTATCTTAGAAGAAATTGTCCTTCTTTCCAGCTACAGAAAAGGAAGGAAACAGCAACAGCAGCCTCCAGGCATTTGCAGCCACCAGCAGGAGCAGCAGCAAACACAACCTACGGCCGTCAAGTGCTCACATACCTAACAACTGCCAATTCCTTATTAGCAATTGTGTTCAGCTGTGCAGCCAGAAGCTGCTCACAGTCAGAGGGAGTTAAAGCACATCTTTGGACTGTGGGAGGAAACCGGAGCACCTGGAGGATACCGACGCAGACGCGGGGAGAAAGTGCAAACTCCACACATACAGTCACCCGAGGCCTTAATTGAACCTGGGTCTCTGGAGCTGTGTGGCAGCAGTGCTAACCACTGTGCCAAAGTGCCACCCCTAAACGTGGAATCAGTCTGGGTAGCAATAACAAATAGCAATGAGGTCCCTGGTGGGAGTAATATATAGGTCCCCAAACAGAAGTTCTGCAGTTGGGAATAGTATAAACCAGGGAGTATTGGAGGCTTGCAAGACATATGCATATAAATTGAATAATCAAATTGGCACGGGAACCTCGAGCGAGTTCATTAAATGTATTAGAGATTGTTTCTAGGCGCAATATGATGTGGAACCAACCAGGAAGCAGGCTATTCTGGATTTGGTATTATGCAATGCAGAGGGATTCATCAATTACCTCATAGTTAAGGATCCGCTCAGGAATAGTGATCATAGCATGATAGAGTTTTAAATTCAGTTTGAGGGCGAGAAACTGGAGTATCACACTAGCGTTCTGGAGTTAAACATTGGCATTAGGACAGATTTGGCCCTAGTGGGCTGGGCAGGAACATGGTAAGATAGCACAGTTGATAAGCAGTGGCAGTTGTTTAAGGAGATCTTCAAATCCTTCCAACTAAAATATATACCAGAGGAAGAAAGATTGTAAGAGGTAATGTAGCCATGTAAAATGGCTGCGTTCCGATTAATCTGGCCAAAACCCAGTTTAAAATGGCTAACCCAAAAGACTGCTGGGAAAAGCAGCCAAAAAGACACAAGCAGGCAGCTGCAGACAGGTTTGCATATTCAGCTCTGGGAACGTAGCCCAGATCGATACTCAGGGCTATCAACAGCCCATCAACCCAGGTATCCGCAGTTGCATTCAGGACTATTTACACCTAATCTACTCAGACATCCACAGTTAAATCGGCTATCCCCGGGAACAATTGCAACATATTAGCAATTGAATACCGGGCCAGACCTGTCGGCGCCTGCAGTGGCCGAAACAAAGACAGGTGAGCGACCACTCCCCGATCGAGGAATCGCCTCACCATTGGACACATCGACCCCAGAGATTGGGGACAGAATCCAATCACTTGGGACTCAGGGTCAAGGGCCACCCCGGGAGGCGGGAAGCCCCTGGGCCCTATAAAAGTAAAGGTCCAAGTTCAGATCGCTCGCTCTCTCTCATCTTCGCCTGCTCGAGACCTTCGCAAGACCAGCCATCGTAGGTTTGAATCCAACGATCGCTATCCGGTAGAGACACCTAGCCACCGACCTGTAGCAGCCTTTTGAATCCCGCGGGCCAGATTTGATTGGACAAGCCATTCGTTTCCCTGACCTGGTGGGCTCTTCCTAAGTTAAGTATTGGCCAGTAGTGATAGGTTTGTTATATAGAAAGTAGTATTAGGGTATTAATATTGCTTGTTGTATATAATAAATGACCGTTGTTTTAATCCTTACTAAGCGGTGTGCTGTGTTATTAATCATAACCTGAACTTGAACCACGTGGCGGTATCATAAAGATACCTGGCGACTCATGAGCAAAGGTGACCTAAACAGAGCAAATAGACTAAAGCTAGAAAGAGCAGCATAATTGGCGACATCCTGGTGGGACCCGACTTCGAAGTGGAAAACCACTCCGGGAGAACCCCAACATTTTGAATTAGAATCCAATCGGAAACAAAACAAAACAAAAAAAACCACAAGTGTTCAAGCGGTTCTGGTTAATAATTCACAATTCGGAAGTGTGTATATGCATGCGTAACTAACAGGGTTATTAGGCAAAACTGATAGATTTTTTGTTGCGTCAAAACTGTCGGCAGTTGGGTTTTCGGAAATTAGCGCAAGCCGTACCCGTATCTACCACACCACCTTAGCCCCCTGTTCCAAATTCGAACGTAACGAGCAGATAAGAGAGAGCCATGCAGGCAATGCAAGCGATGCAGCGCCTCATGAACCCCGAAGATTTTGCTGTCGCACCAGTCAGCAGCGTAGGAGCGGGACAGTGTCCCGTTTGGGAGGTGGAAATCCGCAAATTTCTGCAGGGCAAAGGATGGCCCGTGTGGAAGGATTTCTACAATAACGACGACTCAGGTCCTGGAAGTATAGGGCATACTTGGTGGGAGAACCTGAGTGAGATTCACAGAAAGAGTTTAGCAAAAGAGCGCAAGCCGATGGCAATTGTGTCCTGTCTGGCACAATTGCGAGGCACAGAGGAGGTCGTCAGGACGCTCCGCAAGGAAATAGAAGGCATACATCGGATAAGTAAAACCGATATATGTGAAATTGAGAAAGAGAACCAGGAATTGAAAGGGAAATTAGCAGCAAAAGACGAAGAGGTGGCTGACGCCAAACGGGGTCACCAATCTTGTCTGGCGCACTTGAGTAGTTTCCAGTCACAGTATGAGAAGGTTTATCAGGACCTGCAGCGTGCAGTCCTGGTAAAGAAAGAAACAGAAAACCAGTTAGAGAAGCTCCAGAAACAATGCAGTGATCTCAAGGCAGCCTTGAGAGCGCTCCACACCACAACAATGGAACAAAGGCAGAGTACTTTAGACCATGCAAAGTGCCGAAAGCAGGTTGCAGACTTGAAAGCACTGCTTTCTGTCCAAAAGGGATTTCAAGAAACCTTTGGGGAAAGTTTAGAACAGGAAGACGGCCCTGATTGGGAAGAATTGCAAAAGACAGCGCAGAGATATGTTCAGGGAGCATGTGCGCAGGGAAAACCCCAAAGGAGGAAAGCACCCCCACCCCCCACACAACAGATAATACAGGCTCCCATGAACCCTGTAACAACCCACCGCACCGCCACAGCAGACGCGGCGGAGGTCTTATATTCCACCCCCCTCACAGTGACCCAATTACGGGACGCGTGTGCCAAAATCACACCGTTCCTCCCTGCTTCAGACCCACACCATTTCTTTGCCACCGTCAAACACCAGGCGACCATGTACGGCCTGGATGAGAAAGAGCAGGTAAAGCTCACGGTCCTCAGCTTAGACCCATCGGTCGCAGCAGCCCTTCCCGACCCACAGAATGTAGGAGGAGGCACCCTTGCAGAAATGCAGGCCGCCATCCTGGATGCGATCGGGTACAACCGGGGCGTCCCCGTAGACGGTCTGAATAAATGCAGACAGAAAAAGTCTGAACACCCCCACAGCGTTCGCAGGACGCTTGTGGATTCATTTTGAAGCCGTTTTCGGCAACGTAGATCGTGCCCATTTGTCCCCAGACAATATGGCCAAATGGACCCGCACCCTTATCTGCCATGCCACAGAGGCAGGACAAAAAGCCTGTACAAATTATGACCCCTCAGAGGAAGCCCACAATGAGAAATGGGTTTTAAAAAGATTGTCCCGCGCCTGGGGGCAGTCTGTACAAAGCAAACCCACAGTTAAAAATCCTGAAGAACAGCAGGCAGAAGCAGACAAACCCGCAGTTAGGGAACCCAAGGAAGAGCAGGCAGACATGTATCCAGTTAAAACACACCAGAACCCCGCATGGGTAATCGAAGGAAGGAACAGCCCCCCACAGAAACCACCGTAATGTTACAATTGCGGACAATTAGGACATTACGCACGAGAATGTCAAGCCCCCCGACCCCCCACCCAGGGAACCACACCCAAGGGAACAATGCACCAGAGAGCCTGCTCCACCTTACGTGCCTCAGGGGTCATGTTACAACTGTGAGCAGCCAGGACACTTCGCCCGAGATTGCAGGAGACGCCCACCAGCTAGACTAGCCCCCAGATATGAAAGAGAACACCACCCACAGCAGCTACAAGGTCCCAGCTGCCCCATGCAAACTGGGAGCGCTTACCCGCCACTTCTCATGGCAGCGTTATCTCAGCAAGGCCACTTCATTTTTGTTTCACTCCTCCTTCCTTTCTTCTTTGGTCACGCTGCACTCCCTCCATATGCTAATTACACCCCAGCCCAAATGTGATTTATGATGTCCCGTATTCTGATGGAACCTGCAGAATGTTTTATGTTGTCTGTCTGTTTGTTAAATGTTGTTCGTCCTACAGGAGAATTCTCTCACCGCCCCACACCCATTCACCTGAACTTTTAACTTTTCCCACTGGCCCCACCGCGGCCACACGCCCATTCGGCCGATACCTCTGAGGACTTGCCTCAGACACCCGATCGTAGCTACTCTTCTGATTTGATAGTAGAATCAGAACAGTAACCCCACCATGATGACTACATTTTTGTCCGTTCTTTGGTCGCTCAGGCAGTGGAGAAACGGCGTGAGACCCGCCCTGCCTGGGGACCCCCCCCCGTTGGTCAAAAACGCCCGGGGACTCCACCCAAATCGTACCCGTCGCGGCCCACACGCACCTCATTCGAACTTTTCTTTCAAAAACAGTTTTATTTTATTTAGGCAACCTTTGGGTTGCTGCCACATGCTATTTACATCCTAGAGCATTTGGATGATAAAGTTAGCACTGGTCCACCATTGGGAAGTGTGCTGTGTCCAAACATTTGTTTTGCAAAAAAAATGGGGGGAAGAGTCACATACTGTGACCAATTATAAGGATTGAATTGGCCCCAAGAAGGACAGACACACTAACACACCAGATATTAAACCTAAGTATTTACACACACTACGCTTGTCTTACAGAACTCCAGAAGCTCCAAGTCCGGAGAAAACCAGTAAACAGAAAAAGGAAAAGAAAGAAGACAGCCATGAGGACTCCCTTCTTCGTGCTCAACATATTTATTATGGACTTTTGGTTGCGCGGGAACGCGGACCCCATCACTCCAAACCCCTTTACTGTTAACACTTCACGGCCCAGTAGTACCGAGGGCCCAGTCACCAACCACGCTGCATTATCCTGGTGTGCCAAGTTCATAACTTGGTACTCCCTATCATACATCATTGAGGCACTGTTGGCATTGACTATACTCAGTTGTGCAGTACAGACCATGCGCCTCCGCAAGTGGAAAAGGAGAGCGTACCGCGCTCGAACCCCGGTCTATCGGATCCGATCCCCGATATTCAGCTATGACCAGACCCCAGCGACATATGAATAATAAAACATGCACTGGCGGTTGGTTTGTTTTTTTCCTGTAAATAAAAAAAAGAGAATGTATGGAAATGTATGATCCTGAGCTTGACTGCCAAGCCAGAAAAGAATATATTAAATGTTGTAATTGTCATTGTATAGAGAGATAAGACTGTAAGTTTGAAGAATTGTTTAGGTAAACTTCGAGGTTCCCAGTTTATTTTTTTCCAGACACATGCCCCTGCCTGACATAGCGCCCTCAAGAATTGTTTAGGTAAATTTTTGTGCACAGCTAGGGTCAGAGTTGTGGCCATGTGGGAGGTGCCCCCCCCAGTCGGGAAACGAAGAGGACAAAATTTATGTGATCCTTCACGCTTCGCGTTAGGATCACAAGGCGGGATTGTAGCCATGTAAAATGGCTGCGTTCCGATTAATCTGGCCAAAACCCAGTTTAAAATGGCTAACCTGAAAGACTGCTGGGAAAAGCAGCCAAAAAGACACAAGCAGGCAGCTGCAGACAGGTTTGCATATTCAGCTCTGGGAACGTAGCCCAGATCGATACTCAGGGCTATCAGCAGCCTATCAACCCAGGTATCCGCAGTTGCATTCAGGACTGTTTACACCTAATCTACTCAGACATCCACAGTTAAATCGGCTATCCCCGGGAACAATTGCAACATATTAGCAATTGAATACCGGGCCAGACCTGTCAGCGCCTGCAGTGGCCGAAACAAAGACAGGTGAGCGACCACCCCCCGATCGAGGAATCGCCTCACCATTGGACACATCGACCCCAGAGACTGGGGACAGAATCCAATCACTTGGGACTCAGGGACAAGGGTCGCCCCAGGAGGCGGGAAGCCCCTGGGCCCTATAAAAGTAAAGGTCCAAGTTCAGATCGCTCGCTCTCTCTCATCTTCGCCTGCTCGAGACCTTCGCAAGACCAGCCATCGTAAGTTTGAATCCAACGATCGCTATCCGGTAGAGACACCTAGCCACCGACCTGTAGCAGCCTTTTGAATCCCGCGGGCCAGATTTGATTGGACAAGCCATTCGTTTCCCTGACCTGGTGGGCTCTTCCTAAGTTAAGTATTGGCCAGTAGTGATAGGTTTGTTATATAGAAAGTAGTATTAGGGTATTAATATTGCTTGTTGTATATAATAAATGACCGTTGTTTTAATCCTTACTAAGTGGTGTGCTGTGTTATTAATCAAAACCTGAACTTGAACCACGTGGCGGTATCATAAAGATACCTGGCGACTCATGAGCAAAGGTGACCTAAACAGAGCAAATAGACTAAAGCTAGAAAGAGCAACAGTAGAAAAAACATCCATGGCTAAGCAAGGAAGTTAAACATAACATAAAGACAAAATCCAAGGCATACCTTTTTGTCACTGGCAGACTGGAAAATTGGGAAACTTAGATAAACAAAGGGTTACTAAAAAAAAGTTATAAAAATAACAAACATGAATTATAAAAGATGACTAATGCGAAATATAAAAATGGATAGCAAAAGCTTGTATATGTATATAGAAGGGAAGAGAGTAGCTAAAACGAATGTTGGTCCCTTGGAGGATAAAACCAGGGAGTTATTAGTAGGGAACACAGAAATAGCAGACACTAAATCAATATTTTGCTTCCGTTTTCACTATGGAGGACACTAGTACCTTCCCAATAGTAACAGGTAATGCAGAGGTAATAGAAAGGGAGGAACTTAGAACAATCATCTTCAATAGGGAAAAAGTACGAAACAACTATTGGGATTGAAGGCAGACAAGTCTCCAGGGCCTGATGGCCTACATCCTAGGGTATTAAAGGAAGTGGCAGTGGAGTTAATAGATCCATTGGTTATAATATACCAAAATTTCCTGGATGCAGGAAAAGTTCCAGTGGATTGGAAAAATGTAACACCCTTATTTAAAAAGGGAGGGAGACAGAAAGTAGGAAACTGTACATCAGTTAGTCGTTGGGAAATTGTTAGAATCCATTATTAAGGAAGTAATAACAGGATATTTGAAAAGTCAAAACAGGAATTGAAGAATTTGGATTGGGTGTTGGATCGTAAGTCAACATTGGACATGTGGGAGTCTTTCAAGCGACAGTTGATTAGGATTCTGTAAAGTCACGTTCCTGAGAGAATGAAGGATAATTATGGGAAGTTTAGGGAGCCTTGGATAACGAGGGATATTGTGAACCTCGTCAAAAAGAAAAAGGAGACTTTTGTACGGTCTAGAAGGGTGGGGATATTCGAAGCCCTTGAGAAGTATAAAGAAAGTAGGAAGGTACTGAAACGGGAAATTGGGAGGGCTAGGAGGGGTCATTAAAAGTCCTAGGCAAGTAGGATCCCAAAGTGAATCCCAAAGCTTTTTATTCAGATATAAAAAGCAAGAGGATGGCCAGGGAAAGGATTGGACCACTTAAGGACATTAGGGGGAATCTATTTGTTGAGCCAGAGGAAATCGGGGAGGTACTAAATGAGTACTTTGCATCAGTGTTCACCAAAGAAACGGACTTTGTGGAAAATGATTCCAGGGTAGGGTGGACATCGAAAAGGAGGTATTGGGTCTTTTAAAGAATATTAAGGTAGATAAGTCTCCTGGGCCGGATGGGATTTACCCCAGAATACGGAGGGAAGCAAGGGAGGAAATTACTGGGGCTTTGACTGACATCTTTGTATCCTCATTGGCCACAAATAAAATATACCGGCACGTGGCGCAGTGGTTAGCACTGGGACTACGGTGCTGGGGACCCGGGTTCGAATCCCGGCCCTGGGTCACTGTCCGTGTGGAATTTGCACATTCTCCCCGTGGCTGCGTGGGTTTCACCCCCACAACCCAAAGATGTGCAGGTTAGGTGGATTGGCCGTGCTAAATTGCCTCTTAATTGGAAGAAACTAATTGGGTACTCTAAATTTATTTTTAAAAAGTTAGTGAGGCACGACCTCCCTTCACAAAACCATGCTGTCTATCACTTATGAGTCCATTTGTTTCCAAATGGGTATAAATCCTGTCCCTGCGATTTCTCTCCAGAGTTTATCTACCACCGACGTGAGGCTCACTGGCTTATAGTTTGCAGGATTATCCCTGCTACCTTTCTTAAAAAGCGGTACCACATTAGCTATTCTCCAGTCCTCTGGGATCTCACTTCATAGAATTTACAGTGCAGAAGGAGGCCATTCAGCCCATCGAGTCTGCACCGGCTCTTGGAAAGAGCACCCTACCCAAGCCCACACCACCCTATCCCCATAACCCAGTAACCCCACCCAACACTAAGGGCAATTTTGGACACTAAGGGCAATTTAGCATGGCCAATCCACCTAACCCGCACATCTTTGGACTGTGGGAGGAAACCGGAGCACCCGGAGGAAACCCACGCACACACGGGGAGAACGTGCAGACTCCACACAGACAGTGACCCAGCCGGGAATCGAACTTGGGATCCTGGAGCTGTGAAGCAATTGCGCTAACCACTATGCTACCGTGCTGCCCTTTGTGCCTCACCAACTTGATTGAGTTTTTTGAGGAGGTGACAAAGATGAGGGGGAGGGCGGTGGATGTTTTTTTCATGGACTTCAGTCAAGCCTTTTACAAGGTGCCTCATGGCAGACTGGTACAAAAGGTGAAGTCACACAGGAGGTGGTAAGATGGATACAGAACTAGCTCGGTCACAGAAGACAAAGGGTAGCAGGAGAAGGGTGTTTTTCTGAATGGAAGGCTGTGATTAGTTGTGTTCCACAGAGATCTGTGCTTGAGCCTCTGTTGTTTGTAGTGTACTTAAACGATTTGGAGGAAAATGTAGCCGGTCTGATTAGTAACTTCACGGATGACACTAAGGTTGGTGGAGTGGCAGAGAGTGTTGAGGATTGTCAGAAGATACAGCAGGACATAGATAGATTGGAGACTTGGGCAGAGAAATGGAAACTGGAGTTTAATACAGACAAATGAGAGGTAATGCATTTTGGTAGGTCTAACATAGAGGGGAAATATACCGTAAATGGCAAAAACTCTTAGGAATATAGAAAGTCAGAGAGATCTGGGCGTGCATGTCCATTGATCTTTGAAGATGGCAACACAAGTGGACAAAGTAGTCAAGAAAGCATATGCAATGCGTGCCTTCATTGGATGGGGCATTGAGTATAAGCTACAGCTGTATAGAACCTTGGTAAGGCTGCACTTGGAATAATGCACACAATTCTGGTCGCCACACTACCAGTAGAGGCTTTGGAGAGGGTGCAGAGGAGGTTTACCAGGATGTTGCCTGGTCTGGAGGGTGTTAGCTATGTGGAGAGGCTGAATACTCAGACTGTGTTCATGAGAAAGACGGAGGTTGAGGGGTGACCTGATAGAGGTCTACAAGATTGAGGGGCATAGATAGAGTGGATGGGCAGGCACTCTTTCCCAGGGTGGTGGGGTCAGTCACCAGGGGGCATATGTTTAAGGTCAGTGAGCCAAAGTTTAGAGGATATGTGCGAGGCAGGTTGTTTTACGCAGAGGGTGTTGCGTGCCTGGAACGCGTTGCCAGGGGAAGTTGTGGAAGCAGATACATTAGCGGCGTACAAAAGGCATCTTGAAAAACACATGGGATAGGATGGGTATAGGTGGGATACGGCACAAGGAAGTGCTGAGGGTTTTGGCAAAGGTTGGTATCATGACCGGTACAGGCTTGGAGGGCCGAAGGGCCTGTTCCTGTGCTGTACTGTTCTTTGCAATTATTCAGAGTCAGTATGGTTTTACGAAGGATAAATCGTGTTTGACCAATTTGCCAGATTCTTCGAAGATGTAACTAGCCAAGCGGATAATGGGGATACTGTAGATGCAGTATGTCTGGACTTCCAGGAGGCATTTGAAAAGTGCCACACAAAAGGTTAATAAACAAGGTAAGATCACATGGGATTAGGGGTAATTTAACAATAATAATAATCTTTATTGTCACAAGTAGGCTTACATTAACAATGCAATGAAGCTACTGTGAAAAGCCATTAGTCGCCGCATTCCAGCCCCCGTTCGGGTGCACAGAGGGAGAATTCAGGATGCCTGAAACATACGACAGGCCTCTCCCGGATTCTACCTGCCGCGTGGCGCCCTTGCTCGAGCACAATGTGCTGGTAGATCGTACCCTATGTCTTTTCATGTTCAGTGTTTGGATGTGCTCTTATTTCCTTTGGTTAGATTTGGGGGATCTTTGTCATTTGTTTTTTGCATCAATCTATTATTCCCTTTCCCGCAGGGCGGGCGCGGCCGAAAAAAACTGCCCTAAGTGTCATTTGATAGCAGTGGGGAACTCGTCAGCAGAGCCGAGGGGAAACTCCCTGAAAAACTCCCCACAAGAAATTTTTCCATTAAATTCCGCCCATAAAATATGAAGTGCCTGTCAACAGACCATTAAATAGGTTAAACAGCACCCAACTTGAGCTCTCGAACAAAGGAGTCTGCATCTCCCGGCATGTTCCCAAAAGTCACTTGAAGGCAAGCTGGATAGACTATTCCGAACTGGACTCCATTCTTGGCTTTCACTCCGTTAAAAGCTTTTTTTTTGTTAGATCCGCATTCGTATCTTGGTACAGCCTAACGGAGTGGCATTCCCACTTCAGATCATGATGTTCCCATGCCCATCGAAGAACCTGTTCCTTTTCTTTAAAACTATGAAACCTTCTGATCACCGCACGTGGCGAATCTCCAGATTGAGGCATCGGTCGAAGTGAGTGATGAGAGTGATCTAATTTTGTGGGGGATATTAATACACCCTCATCTACCATCTTGTAGGACATGTCCGAGACATATTCAGTCGGAGTGCGGCCCTCACACCCTTCAGTAACCCCACAATACGAATGTTCTGCCTCCTGGATCTATTCTCCAGGTCATTCAACTTGGTTTTGAATGATTTGTGGACTTCAACCACCGAAGTAAGTTTAGACTGCAGAGAGGTGATCTGATCACTGTGGTCCAATAATGATGCTTCCATACACTTAATTGTGGTTCCATGAGCTTTGACGGTCTTACTTGTGTTTTCAAGAGCCAAACGTAGGGGCCAAGGCCACTTCAACTGATCTTTTAGGACCCTCAACAAACTTTTTACCTCCAGAAGATCCCTGGCATGAAATTTCGGCGTAAATTCTTCATGGCTTTGCCTCCCTTCGGCATCTCAGAGAAGGGAAAATTCTTTTTTTAAAAAAATATTTTTATTAAGGTATTTGCAAAATTTTTCTGACAATAATGTTATGGGCGAGGTGTTTTCAGAACCCCAAAATGTATCATGGAGTCCAACCAACCTCCCCCTTTAATGGATTGTTGCTTTTCCAGCACACGTCTTGTTCCCCAGGTATGATATTACAATTATGGATATGTGGGTTTTTAAACACAACACAATGTTTATTCCATGAACTCAACTTAACCTCTTAAATAAACATTGGATCTCTTAACACCCCTTACTTCAAACATAACCCCGAAAACATTACAACACTAAATAATCCTTCAGTTATTCCTTTCAAAATCCAAGAGTGACTTAACACCTTTAAATAGAAACACATCAGGTTAAAGGCTTAACTATTATGAGTTTAAATCACCCAAATGATCCAGAGATAGTCTTTCATGGCAGAGATCACAGCTCACTGCAAACACAGATATAAACCAAGCTCGTTTCCAACTGCAAAACTAAACTGCATATTTGGCTGAACTGAGCTCAGCTCCACCCACTCTCTGACATCACTGTTTTCTTAAAGGTACATTGCTTAAACATCCAGTTCTTAATGGTACTCTCACATGACACCTCCCCCCAAGAAAAAAAAAACCCATCAACTTCAAGATGGTTTCATTTTTCACTTTTGCACCATCCACTAAGAAATGTACACAGTAAATATACCTTTTCGTTTTAAAAAAAAAAAAAACAACACATGCAGACAGGTATAACAATATCGTCCATTTTTCTTTGTTCTTCTTCCTCCAACCGAAATCCTTCTCGATTGACAGTCTCTTTGAACAAAGTCTCTGCACGATCCATCCATTCCTCTACTCCTCGGCCTTTCTCTTTCGAATCAGATACTTTAGTTCAATCTGACCACAGAGTCCAGTGGAATTCTCCAATACAGGATCATTGGTTACCACAGCTTTCGGGCAGTCAAATGCCTGTTGAAAGTCCGCTGTCCATTGAAAGTTTTGACGTTTCTTTAGCAAGTCCATCAGTGGAGCAACCACGCTACAAATCTTTTGCACAAAGGTTCGATCATTCATGCTACGAGATCGCATTATTTCCCTTCGTCTTGAGGGTATCGGAAACACCTCAGGGAAAGTGATTCGGGCTTCTCCAAATTCACTTTCGGCTAGGTTCATCACCAAACCCGCCACCTGAAGTCGACCGAAGAACTCCATACGATGTTTTAAATGTTCTTTCAATGTCTGGAAGTTGGAAATAAAAGCAGATTGTCCCATTTTCTCCATGCAATCCTTCAAACGTGGGATAGGATAAGAGTCCGTTCTTGTAACGGCATTCACCTTTCGATAGTCCACACACAACCGTTGGGTACCATCTGGTTTAGATACCATCACTATGGGTGAGCTCCATTGACTGCAACCCTCTTCAATTATGCCATTTTAAAGCATTCTCTCAATCTCTTTGTTAACCTGTGCCAATTTTAAAGGATTAAGTCTATATGGATGTTGTTTGATAGGAACAGCATTTCCCACATCTACATCATGTATAGCCATTTTAGTACTTCCCAATTTATCTCTACAAACTTGCCCATGTGATATCAATAACTCTTTCAGGTCAGTTCGTTTTTCCTCTGGAATTGTAACTTAACAATTCATCCCAATTTTTAAGAACATCCTCATTTTCCAATTTAATTTGAGGTATGTCAAATTCACAGTCATCTGGATTTGGTTCGTCACTTTGAGTTAAAATCATTAAAACCTCCTTTTTCTCTCCTTCCCTTTCAAAGTACCTTTTAAGCATATTCATATGACACACTCGGTGAGTCTTCCTTCTATCTGGTGTTTTTACCACGTAATTCCTTTCAATCTGATACGGTCCACAAAACCTAGCTTTTAAAGGCTCTCCTACCACTGGTAACAACACTAAAACTTTATCCCCACTGGCAAAACTACGAACTTTGGATTTCTTGTCCGCTACCCGTTTCATCACATTTTGTGCAACTTTCAAATGTTGTCTAGCCAATTCACCTGCTCTGTTTAATCGTTCCCTAAAATTTGACACGTAATCCAATAGTGTAATTTCTGATTTCTCACCCACCAATTTTTCCTTAATCAATCTAAGTGGTCCTCTTACCTCATGAACAAAAATTAGTTCAAAAGGACTAAATTTGGTAAACTCATTAGGTGCATCCCTAATTGCAAACAATACAAATGGAATTCCTTTCCTAATGCTCTGGATAATCTTGACAATACACCCTCAACGTTGTCTTTAATGTCTGATGCCACCTTTCTAACGCTCCCTGCGATTCTGGATGGTACGCAGTTGATTTAAATTGTTTTATTCCTAAGCTATCCATAACTTTTTTGAATAACTTTGAAGTAAAATTCGATCCTTGATCCGATTGAATTTCTGTGGGTAGTCCATATCTAGTAAAAAATGTAAGCAACGCCTCCACAATCCTTTTAGCTGTAATATTACGTACTGGAATGGCTTCTGGAAACCTCGTAGACACATCCATTATAGTCAAAAGATATTGATTCCCACTTTTTGTTTTAGGAAGCGGTCCTACACAATCAATTAGGACCCTCATAAAAGGTTCCTCAAATGCTGGAATGGGTATTAAGGGCGCTGGTTTTATCACTGCTTGAGGTTCCCCTATCACTTGACATGTGTGACATGATTGACAAAATTTAACTACATCTTTATGTAGTCCAGGCCAATAAAAATGTTTCTGGATTTTAGCTTGAGTTTTCCTTATTCCCAAATGACCTACCACTGGTACCTCATGTGCAACTCGCAGCACCCCCTTTCCATACCCTACCGTCAATACTACTTGATGAACTTCTGCCCACTTTTCATCCACCTGCATATGTACAGGTCTCCATTTTCTCATCAAGATATCACTTTTACGGTAATAACACTCTGGTATACTCTCAGATTCCTCTTCCGTATATGATTTCTGATATATCCGTTTTATGTCTACATCTTTCTGTTGTAACTCCGCCAATTTTCCTGAACTAAACATATCGACCTCATCCTCCACCTGTTCTTGTTCTTTTTCAACCATCTGATCAAAAAGTTTCTGATAATTGCACTTCAACTTCATCTTCACTCTTTGATTTCTCCTCTTGTCTTAACCTGTGACTTTGCGACCTTGTTACTACACAATCCGGAAAAATCCCAGGATATTCGCCCTTCAACCCTTCAGTTGTCTGATTTTCCACTGGCTTATCAACCACAGCAGGCATCATTCCCACCTGCGATCCAGCTATATCATTACCCAAGATAAACTGTATTCCTGGACAAGATAGTTTATCTATTACTCCTACTACCACTTCACCACTCTTCACTGGACTTTCCAACCTTACCTTATATAATGGAACACTACTCCTCTCACCCTGAATTCCACATATTACCACCTTTTCTGGCAACATTCTTCCCAAACTACATAATTCCTCATCTCTTAGCATTGAAGATTGACTAGCCCCTGTATCTCTTAAAATTGTGACTTCCTTACCTGCTCCTCCTGATACACATGAGTAAACTTTACCCACAAGTAAATTCTTTAAAGACATCTGGCATCTTCTTACCAATTACTTCTTGAACAGGCTGTACAATCATTTGCACCTCCTTCACTTCCCCTGGGCTTTCCTTTACCACTCTAACAAATCCCACTGTCTTATCCTGTTTTACCCCATCAGCCTTCCCAGTGCTTTTCTTCAACCGCCAACACTGTGACTTTACATGCCCTAGTTTATTACAGTGAAAACATTTGAAACTTTTCATTTCTTTTCCACCCTCCTGGATTTCTTTTTAAATCTGAGGTACACTCTCTTTATTGTCTCCCATCAGATCACCTTTACCTCTATCACTTGAGTATTTCTCATGTCCCCAGTTTCTATCCCTCACCGGCTGAAACTGATGTCGGAAACCAATCTTTGATTTATGAACTAATTCATAATCATCTGTCATTTCCGCTGCTAATCTCAGTTTTAACCCTCTGTTCTTCCACATGAGTTCTCACTACATTAGGAATTGAATTTTTAAACTCCTCCAAAAGTATAATTTCTCTGAGAGCTTCATATGTTTGGTCTATTTTCAAAGCCCTTATCTACCAATCAAAATTACTCTGTTTGAGCCTTTCAAATTCCATGTATGTTTGACCAAATTCTTTCCTTAAATTTCTAAACTTTTGTCTGTAAGCTTCAGGCACTAGCTCATATGCACTTAAGATGGATTTCTTCACCTCCTCATACGTTCCAGATACCTCCTCCGGTAGTGATGCAAACACTTCACTAGCCCTACCTACCAGCTTTGTTTGAATCAGTAATACCCACATGTCCTGTGGCCATTGCATTTGTTTAGCTACCTTCTCAAATGAAATGAAAAAGGCTTCTACCTCATTCTCGTCAAACTTTGGCAATGCTTGGACATATTTAAATAGATCTCCACCACGCCTTCGACTATGACGCTCTGTCTCATTATCCTCATCCATCTCCTCCAACTGTACGTGTCCCTTTGCGTCTGCCAATTTTAACTGATTTTCATGTTTCAGAGCCATTTTCCGAAGTTCAAACTCTCTCTCTTTTTCCCTTTCCTCTCTATCTCTTTCTTTCTCCTTTTCTTTTTCCTCTCTATCTCGATCTCTTTATTTTTCTTTCATTGCATATTCAAGCCGCTTTAATTCATTTTCATGTTCAAGCCGCTTTAATTCTTTTTCATGTTCAAGTTGCTTTAATTCTTTTTCATGTTCAAATTGCTTAAATTCTTTTTCATGTTCAAATTGCTTAATCTGCAACCGGAGCTTTGCCATATCTAATGAGTCAGAATGTATCACAGACAAACGTAAATGCGCAGATACCACGTTAAGTAACTCATCTTTTCGTATTTTGCTGGGCAGTGTTAACTGCAATGCTTTTGCCAAACCTAACAGTCTGTCTTTACTCTCTGTCTGTAAGGTATCACGTGTTACCGCGTCCAACCCCAAAAACCTCAGCCTCCGAAAGAGGCATTGTTCACAACACTCTCCCCACTTAAACTAAAATACCACACCGGAAAAGCAACAAACCTTCACTGTCTTTATGTTCACAAAAGCCAATCCAATAGATAGACTTTTATCCCGGATGAGCCCCCAATTGTTATGGGCGAGGTGTTTTCAGAACCCCAAAATGATTCATGGAGTTCAACCAACCGCCCCCAATTAATGAATTGATGCTTTTCCAGCACACAGCTTGTTCCCCAGGTGTGATATTACAATTATGGACACGTGGGTTTTTAAACACAACACAATGTTTATTCCATGAACTCAACTTAACCTCTTCAATAAACATTGGATTGCTTAACACCCCTTACTTCAAAGATAACCCTGAAAACATTACAACACTAAATAATCCTTGTTATTCCTTTCAACATCCAAGAGAGAATTAACACCTTTAAACAGAAACACATCAGGTTAAAGGCTTTACTATTGAGTTTAAATCATCCAAATGATCTCCAGAGATAGTCTTTCATGGCAGAGATCACAGCTCACTGCAAACACAGACACACACCAAGCTCTTTTCCAACTGCAAAACTAAACTGCAAAATGGCTGCACTGAGCTCAGCTCCACCCACTCTCTGACATCACTGTTTTCTTAAAGGTACATTGCTTAAACATCCAGTTCTTAAAGGTACTCTCACATGACAATAACAAAAATAATAACATTGACATGGTAAAATAAACATTTCCCCACCCGACCCAATCTTCACACACCTCAACCATCTAACACCGATCGATCCGCCCCCACCTTCAGAATGCTGCTTCTGCCGACATTTACATTTTCCCCGAGAAAGTCGACGAACGGCTGCCACCTCCGAGAGAACCCCAACATTGACCCTCTTAAGGCAAACTTTATTTTCTCAAGACTGAGAAACCCAGCCATATCACTAACCCAGGTCTCTACACTCGGGGGCTTCGAGTCCCTCCACATTAAAAGGATCCGTCTCCGGACTACTAGGGAGGCAAAGGCCAGGACGTCGGCCTCTTTCACTCCGTGAACTCCCGGATCTTCTGACACTCCAAAGATCACTACCTCTGGACTCGGCACCACCCGAGTTCCTAGCACCGTGGACATTGCCTTTGCAAACCCTGCCAAAACCCTGAGCTTTGGGCATGCTCAGAACATGTGGACATGGTTTGCTGGGGGTCCCGCGCACCTCACACATCTATCCTCTACCCCGAAAAACTTTCTCATCCTCGCCCCCGTCATGAGTGCCCGGTGGACCACCTTAAATTGTATTAGGCTAACCTGGCACATGAAGAGGAGGAATTGACCCTGCTTAGAGCGTCCGCCCATAGACCCGCCTCCAACTCTCCACCTAGCTCGAACACCCACTTGCCCTTAAGCTCCTCCACCAGAGTTTCCTCTGCCTCCAACAGCTCCTGGTAGATATCCGACATCTTCCCCTCCCCCACCCAGGTACCGGAAACTACTCTATCCTGTATCCCCCGTGGCGGCAGCAGCGGAAATGCCGGCACCTGCTTTCTCAGGAAGTCTCACACTTGTAAATATCTTAAAAACCATTCCTAGGTGGCAGTTTAAATTTATCCTCCAGCGCCTTCAAGCTGGGAAGGCTCTCATCTATAAACAGATCCCCCATCCGTCTAATACCTGCCCTCTGCCAACTCTGGAACCCGCTATTCAGCCTGCACGGTGCAAACCGGTGGTTGTTGCAAATCGGGGTCCAAACGGACGCACCCTCCACCTTCCCATACCTCCTCCATTGCCCCCAGATCCTCAGTGCCGCCACTACTACCGGATTTGTGGAGTATCGGGCCGGCAGGAACGGCAGAGATCTCGTTACCAATGCTCCCAGAATGGTGCCTTTAAATGACGCAGCCTCCAACCGCTCCCATGCCGACCCTTCCCCCATTACCCACTTCCTAATCATGGCTATGTTAGCCGCCCAGTAGTAATTGCAGACGTTTGGCAGTGCCAACCCCCCCCCCCCAACTACGCTCCAACCACATTTTCTTCACCCGCGGGGTTTTATTTGCCCACACAAAGGCCGAGATGATCTTGTTCACCCGCTTGAAAAAGGCCTTAGGGATGAAGATGGGGAGGCACTGAAAGACAAACAGAAATCTGGGGAGGACCGTCATTTTCACGGTCTGTCCCCACCCCGCCAATGACAACGGGAGCATGGCCCATCTCTTAAAGTCCCCTTCCATTTGCTCTACCAACCGGGATAGGTTAAGCTTATGTAATGCCTCCCATTTCCGGGCCACCTGGATTCCCAGATAGCGAAAGCTCTTCCCTACCATTCTAAGCGTTGGCTCTCCCAGTCTCTCCTCCTGCCCTCTAGCCTAGCCTGAATCACGAACATCTCGCTCTTCCCCATGTTCAATTTATACTCCAAAAAACTACCAAATTCCCCCAAGATCCGCATAACCTCCCCATCCCCTCCGGCGGGTCCGAAATGTACAAAAGCAAATCGTCCGCGTAGAGCAAGACCCGGTGGTCCACCCCCCCCTCCCCCTCGAATCAGCCCCTGCCAGTTCCTCAAAGCTCTTAGCGCCATGGCCAGTGGCTCTATAGCTAGAGCAAACAATAACGGGGAGAGGGGACACCCTTGCCTCGTCCCTCTATATAATTTAAAATACCCCAATCTCAGCCGGTTCGTACACACGCTAGAGAAAAGAAAATTCTATTCCGCTTAATTACACGAGTTCCTGAGAAGTTTGTGGCGCCAGGAAAAAGGGCAAAAAGATCAGCTTTCCAGCAGGAGCCACCGCGTGTGTATCCTCCCCTTACATCACACCACCAAAGTCCCTTTATTTTGAATATATAGTAATGACTTGGATGTAAGAATAGAAGGTATGATAGCCAAATTTGCAGATGACACTAAAATAGTAAGTTGCAATGAGGAAATGAGAAATTTACAAATGGACATAGATAGGTTAGGTGAGTGGGCCAAAACTTGACAGATGGAGTTTAAAGTGGACAAGTGTGAAGTTATCCATTTTGGTCGGAAAAATGGAAAGGCAACTTATTATCTAAATGGAGAGAACCTTCAGAATGCTTTGGTGCAGAGGGATTTGGGTGTCTTCGTGCATGAATCACAGAAAACGAGCATGCAGGTACAGTAGGTAATAGGAAGGCAAATTGAATTTTGGCCTTTATACCTAAAGGAATAGAGTATAAAAGTAGGGAAGTGTTGTTGCAACTGTATAAGGCACTGGTGAGTCCGCACCTGGAGTACGGTGTACAGTTTTGGTCCCCTTATTTGAGAAGGGATGTAGCTGCATAGAGGCAGTTCAGAGGAGGTTCACTACATTGATTCCAAAGATGAGGGGTTTGTCTTATAAAGAGAGATTAAGACGTTTAGGCCTATACTCTTGAGTTTAGAAGAACGAGAGGAGATCTAACTGAGGCATATAAGATGATAAAATGTATTGACAAAGTAGAAATAGAGCGGATGCTTCCTCTTGTGGGGCAATCTTGAACAAGAGATCATAGTTTTAGGATAAGGGGGAGCAGATTTAAAACAGAGATGAGGAGAAATTACTTCTCTCAAAGGATCATGAATTCACTACCCCAGAGTGCGGTGGATGCTGGGACATTGAGTAAATTTGAGGAGATAGACAGATTTTTATTTAGTAATGGGTTAAAGGGTTATGGAGAATGGGTAGGAAAGTGGAGTTGAGGCTGAAAAAAGATTAGCCATGATTGTATTGAATGGCAGAGTGGGCTCGAGGGGCTGAAATGGCTACTCCTGCTCCTAGTTTCTCTTGTCTAAGCCCATTCATTGGAATGGTGACTCCGAGGCGATGACAGCCTCACTGGGAGAGTTGAGAGTTGCTGAGGAGGGTAGGTCACCTTGAGGGCTCCTCAATGTAGAGGCAGCCTCAGAGGGGTAAAATTAAACTAATAAATCAGAGGAATCAGCAGATAGGTTCCTCTATTCAGAGGGAAAACCCCGCTGAGTGCATTTTTTTTTGGCTTCATAATATTATATCTAATTACATTTTGTTTGATATAAACAAGTTAACATCTGGGTTAAAATAGTAAAAAAAAGGAATGCCATAAAAATATACTAAGATTCTCTACGCGAATATCATAAAGAGCAACTGGATTTTTTCCTGGAGTCTTGGAATTTTGAGGACGTGATTACAACAAATTTCATGTTTTATTTGTTGCTCCAATTCTCCACAGTTCAATATGAAAGACAATAGCAAATGCTAACAATAAATATACCCATAAACCACTAAATTTAAATACCAACAAGAGTAGTAAGCTTTTTAAATTCTGAGCATAAAAAGAGTTAAGGTCCTCTTCTTATGGATTGCATTTTCATTGAAAGCTTGGACACAGTTCATTAATATTTCACATTGTGCTTCAGTTCTATGAAATGTCAATCAGATGTATTTTAATATCACTTGGAATTGTTACAAGGTGAGTGAGGTAAGAGCAACAGCCATCTGGAGGAGTCAGCTAGGAACTCATTTTAATTTTCATGTCGCCTCTAGTTGCAAGGTTGAGGCAAGCTGCCAACAAGGCACATGCTCACCACAGGCAACTCACCAATTAGCAGAGAGGGAACACAAAGATACTACAGCTTCTTAAGGGTGTGTTACAGCATAAAGAGGTGCGATATTTATAGTCAAAACAGGAAAGCAACACTGTAAGCTGTGGAGTGATATCTATGGGTAAGAAAAGTTCCAATATGTCTCTGAAAGGAAAGTAAAGGCCTTGGTTTAATGTATCATCTAAAAGAGAACATTTCCCTCAGTACTGCAGAGGTACTCGCCTAGATTATGCATTGGAGTCTTTGGAGAGGAGCTTAAACCTAGAACCTTCTGACTTGGGAGGTGAGAGAGCTGTCAGAGTCAAGGCTGACCCCTGACAGCAACAACTGGCAACATATTACTATAGATCTTACAGTACATCACGATCCATTAAAAACACATGTCTCACCTGATGCTACTGTGGAGGTTTTGTTGCTTGCAGCAAAGCGGTAAAAAGGTGGATTATCACAATGCAGGACAACAGGGTTTACAGGCTCAGTCTGTTGCATCTCGAACAACAACTCTTCCATTGTCTGAATAGTGTTGTTACGGCATAAGTAGATTACTACTTTCTTTATCTGAAACATGATAGATTTACATTTATTACGTAAATTACAACATTTATATAGCATATTCAATGTAGAAAAAGTTTGAATGCACTTTACAGAAAGATAAGGAAACATGGGGCACTGATCGGAGGAAGGAGATTGAGGGATTATGGCCAAAAACCTATTGGCTGTCAAAAACTTGACTTTTAAGGAGTGTTATGATCTCAGTAGAGATTGTCATAATATACACTAGTATATTATGGTGCAGACACACACACACACACACACACACACTGATGGACATGTAGTGGGTCCAATCAGCATACACAACACCGCAGCCAATCACCAGTGAGAGCACACGCACTATAAAGAGAAGGGACAGGAGAGTTCCCGCTCATTCTAGCAGCAGCGAGCTCGGAGCACAGAGCTCACAGCCTACAACACAGACATTCACCATGTGCTGAGTGCATCACCTGGTTAGGACTAGGCAAGGGTCAACAGTTAAAGCTGGTATTGCATTTACCCACAGTTCAAGTATGTTAATATAGTTAACCTTATAATAAAATAGAGTTGCACCACTTCCAGTGTTGGTGACCTGTTTGTGAAACAGAACACCCAACACATCAGAGATCAGAAACATTTTCATTTTTTGGGCAAATCTAAAAACCCATGGATTTACTAAAGGAATGAAGCACAAGATTCACCATTTAAAACAAAATAATTTTAAGATATAAAAATCAATGAACATTAATATCAATAACTGCACTCTATGTTAAATAGCCAGTTATGATATTAAAAGTACAATGCACACAGTTACTTACATGCTAAACTGAACTTCTTAACTCCAACCTTCTTCTACACCCATTTGACTTATACCCCAAACAAAAAATTCAAGTCAGATAGGTACTTATTAGAGATTGGAAGATTAATCATTTGGTCTGAGTACTGTTTCAAGGATCTGTATAAAGTTTGAGATGTTGCGTGCCTTCTGTATCGTTCCTGTAAGGCTGTGCCTTCAAATCCCCTCCAATTGTCTCATCGTTTTAGACTCCTAGTTCAAACAGGCATCACCAGCATATTAAGTGTAGCCACCTCATGTCAGAACTCCCTATCAAAGGATTTAAACCCTTTTAGCCTGGATGTTCCATGCAGCTATATTGTTCTAAACTCAGTTGCTTAAAATAATGGAACCATCCACAGCACCTACAATCCATGTATTTAACTGCTTATTTATCCTTTTATTTACTATTATCTTCTCTGCAGCTTGGTCACATGATCAGTTTGTGCAAGCAAGTTGCTTTTAACAAGAAATTATTTTCCAGAGATTCTCCTCTCCCGCGCCGGTTGGGAGAATCGCCTGGGTCACCAAATTTTCCCACGACGCCGGTCCGACGTCCTGCGGACGGCGCCGGGGGGAACCCGCCGTTTTGGGCTGGCCGCTTGGCCCATCCGGGCCTGAGAATAGCAGGGCTGCTGGAGAATCGCCATTTTGGGTGTCTCGGGCGATTCTCCGGCCTGGCGGAACTCGACGGGGCCGTTCTCGACACTTGGGAGAATCGCCTGGGTCACCAAATTTTCCCACGACGCCGGTCCGACGTCCTCCCGCGATTCTCCCAAGTGACTTATGGACCCAAAATGGCGATTCTCCAGCAGCCCTGCTATTCTCAGGCCCGGATGGACCAAGCGGCCAGCCCAAAACGGCGGGTTCCCCCCGGCGCCGTCCGCACCTGGTCGCTGCCGGCGGGAACAGCGTGGGAATGCTGGGGGGTGGGGGGGATCCTGCACCGGGGAGAGGGGCCTCAAATGGGGTGTGGCCCGCGATCGGTGCCCACCGATCGTCAGGCCGTCCTCTCTAAAGGAGGACCTCCTTTCTTCCGCAGCCCCGCAAGATCCGTCTGACATCTTCGTATGCGCGGGTTGGCGCCGGCCAACACATGCGCGGGTGACGCCAGTTATGCGGCGCCGGCCGCATTATGTATGCGGCGCCGCCTTTACGCGGCGCCAAGGCCTGGCGCGTGTAAATGATGCAGCGCCGCTCCTAGCCCATTATCGGGCCCTGAATTGGTCGGGATAGGGGCCATTTCGCGCCGTCGTGAACCTCGATGGCGTTCACGACGCCGTTCACACTCTGCCTCCATTTTGGAGAATCCCGCCCATCATTCTTAAATGCACCATCGCCTCAAAATAAACTATGGGTGCGATTTAATGGCTGCGTTGCACTTGAGCAAGAGCACGATTAAGTCATTAGATCATGGGAGAGGCCAATATCGAAAACCGCGCCGGGAACCAATCAGTTTGCGATCTAACTGGCCTGCTCTCATAGACCAAATCAGGATTCTGCCGTGGCGTGATGAGAAACCAACAGTCACCTTTTAAGGCCAATCTCCATCCAATTAATGGGAACGAGCCCTTATCTAATGATTTCCCGTGATCTAACCGCCTCTCCAGCGTCACGTGGACACCAATTAGTAGACCTTTTTAAAAACGTAAAGCTGGCAGAATGGCTGCTGCGGGATCCGAGGAGGCAATGAGCCCGGGGCACTGGGTTGCTGCCCCAGTGCTCAGGGTGGGGGGGAAGAGGCCCCATGGGGGGCAGTGCCCAGTCTAGGTAACGTTACGTGCAGGCATCTGGCGTACTGAGGTCATGGGTGCCCTATTTGCCCGGGCAGCTAACTATATAAACTTCGACATGGACCAGGCCGCAGGATTCTCCCCATTGTCAGGATGCCCCAGGTCCAGGGGCAATAGGTGGCACACACGTTGCTTTGCAAGCACCGGACCGTCAGGGAGTGCCCTACATCAACAGGAAGGGCTTCAACTCCCAGAACATTCAGCTCATGTGCGACCACCACCTGAAGATCATGCACGTGTGTGCACGCTTCCCAGGGGGTGTGCGCGACAGCTACATCCTGGGACAGTCGGACATTCCTGGCCTCTTCGAGGACCACCCCAGGATTGCCATTTGGCTCTTGGGGGACAAGGGGTAGCCGCTGAGGACCTGGCTAATGACGCCGGTGTGGAGGCTGGTGATCGATGTGGAGACCCGATACAACGAGGCCCATGTGGCCACCCGGACTGTCATTGAGTGGTGCACCACAACCTGGCACAGCAGCGGGGTGATGTGCTGGATGTGGAGGGAAATGTGGCCACCTTCAAGGAGGAGGATGAGGAGGCATCGGACCAGAAGGGGCTGGATGACGAGCCCGGGAAAGACCCGCATGACCAGCTGGAGGATGGTGGACGGCGGCAGCGGGAGGGTCCGACAAGCCCGCAGTCTGGCGGGGAAGGGTGGCATGGGTGGCACTGCTGAACATTGGTGGGTCAGGGCATGGCATAGCACAATGCTGAGCGGGGGCGGTGCCAGGCGCATGCTCGTGGGGGGTGGGGGCGAAGGTGCCAACACACCTGTGTGGCGCAGTGGAAGTCGTTGATCTGCTTACGGCAATAGTCCTGGTGATGCTACCCAAGCTGAAGGTCCCTGTCACTTCCTCTCAGGCGGCACCGGCTGACCCTCCGAGCCTCTCGGGAGAACAAAGCATCCCGCCTGGTCTGCACCTCGTCTAACAATCTGCCAGGTTGACATCCCTGAATCGTGGGGCTGGTCTCCTCAGTGGCATGGCTGCGGGTTGTGTGGGGTTTGCTCTGCAGGATCGGTTTAAGTGCTGCTCCCCCTTGTTAGCGGGGATCTGGCAGGCGCTGTCCCAGTCAGTGGGACCATCATTTGCCCGTGGAGCCTCGTTAAGTGGAAAAGAAATGAAAATCGCTTATTGTCACAAATAGGCTTCAAATGAAGTTACTGTGAAAAGCCCCTACCGGTACAATTAACGTTTGATACTGGTGAGGCCTCGCTGGGCCGAGCGTCGGGAAGCTCACGGCAGTTCCCGCTCGCTACCACACTGACAAACTTTTCCATTAAATCGCGCCCTACAGGTTTTCCCGCAAAAGCACCTAGGTATTACAAGAGAAACTTAATGGAGGAAAGGCAGGTGGAGAGTTTTGGAGGGAATCGCAGAGCATAGAGCCTGGGCAGGTGAAGGTATGGCTGTCAATGGAAGAGTGGGTCTAAAGTTGGGGCGAAGATAGACATGTTGCTAGAATCAGACCAACAAAGTGTTTGAATGTAGTTTAAGAATGGAGGCAGTTATAAGGTTGGGCGAGGTGAATCCATGATGGAATTTAAACATAGGCATGATAATTGTAAACGTGAGTTGTTGAGGGATTGATTGACAACTATCGTGTGGAATGGGGAAGGGGCAAGGAATTGAAAGGGCATAGGTTCCTGAATTAATTTCTGGCTTCTAACAGTCTCTTTTACAGTCTCTGGTCCAATGTTGCCAATATGCTTCAGTGATATCATGGGATGGCTATATAATTTGTGTCAACTACATGCGTCCAGTGACCCTTGTACACAGGCTGTAACCACTATGCACTTGCTACCTGCGATAGGGTATGCTGGGCATCTCTGGCATTTTGCATGCTTGGAAAGACATGGTGCTTGCCATTATAACATCCTTTCCTATAATTTGTTTCTGGTATTTGTATGCCAAAAAGATCAGTGTCAGCGCAGGACAATAATTCAGAAGAAATTCTTTATATAACACAAATTAACATTTGAAATTGGACTTCCGGTGGCCATGAAGTGAAAGGTCGCACATTTGGCAGCTCCCGTTCATGATGGTCTTTTTGTAGCTTTTACGCTGGATTGTTGCAGGAATTTTGTAAAATAAAGGTGTAGAAGCAGGATCAGAAGGAGGGGACCCCCAGTTTATGGAGCTGCAGCCCAGAAAAAGTCGGAAAAAGAGGAATCAGAAGTTGGTGGCGAGCAGATATTGAGTGTGGAAATGGCAGATGTGCAGGGTCCAGCCTCGCCAGTTCAGTGGTCGACGGACCAGCTGGTGAGTTTCCTAAATGAGAAGTTAACTCAACGTAAGGAGTGTGCAGAGGACCTGGCCCGGGCGGTGGACTCGATCAGGGTGGTGGTTGACCGCGTGAAGACGAGACTGACGACCCAGGGACAGGCGATTCAGAGGCTGGAGGAGCTTGTGGGGGAACATGAGGAGCAGTCCACCTCGATGGTAGCAGAGATTGGGATGCTGCAAGACCAGCAGAAGTGATTTCTGGAGAAAGTGGAGGACCTGGAGAACCGTTCTTGGTGGCAGAACATTTGGATCGTGGGTCTGCCGGTGGGAAAAGAAGAATCGGATGCTGGTGCGTATGTGGGGAAAATGTTGGAGAAGCTGCTCGGGGAAGATACGTTCGACAAGCCGTTGGAGGTGGATCGGGCCCACAGGGCGCTTATGCGTAAGCCCCGGGGGGTGCCCCCGAGGGAGATGGTGGTACGATTGCATCGGTTCCTGGACAAGGAACGCATTATGAGGTGGGCCAGGCAGACGAGGCGATGTATGTGGGAGGATGCTGAGATCCGGGTGTACCAGGACTTGGGAGCCAAACTCGCAAAGAGGGCGAGTTTTAACAAGGTCAAGTTGGCCCTGTATGAAAAGGGAATAAAGTTTGGACTGCTGTACCCGGCCCGCCTATGGATGACCTATGAAGGTCGGGAACTGTACTTTGGCTTGGCGGAGGAAGCGGTGGACTTTATGGAAGATAATAAACTGATGAGAGAAGGAAGACCTTGAACCTTGACTGTGGGGAACTGAGTCATGTTTTGTAAAACTTTTAACCTTTGACTTGCGATGTTCGGACTGACTGGAGGTTCTGTATAAATTTTTTCCGTTTTTCTTTTGGTTCTGTTTGGGATTTAACAGATAGTACTTTGTTAAGGGAGGAGGGGTGGGCCTTTGTGCTCAGACCTTGGGAGGGACTGTTTGTTTGTTTTTGCTTCTTGCCATTGTTTTGATTGTTTGCACTAAGAGCAGGGGGAGGGGAAGGGGAACCAATACAATGTTAGGGGCCAGGGGTGGGGGCTGCCAGGCTAGTTTGGAGGGCAAGTTCACGGAAGCATAAGTGGGTGGTGAGCTGAAGACCAATGTGGGTGGGTGGGGGAGGATGGGGTTGGGTGGGGGGCGGTGGTTAGACTGCTGATGGGGAGGGGACTTTACGTTGGTGGAGGAGGAGAGTTGATGGCGGTAGCTGCCTGGGGGCGGGCCAGGTGAGGTGCGGGACATGGGCCAAGGACTGGCCTAGGAGAGGTTATGGCTGACCAGCAGGGGAGGGGGGTATGGTGCCCCCCGACTAGGCTGGTCACATGGAACTTTCGCAGGCTAAATGGGCCGGTCAAAAGGACCAGTGTGTTCGCACATTTGAGGCGACTGAAGGCAGATGTGGCCATTTTGTAGGAGACACACTTGAAAGTGGGAGATCAGGTTAGGTTGAGGAAGGGATGGGTCGGACAGGTGTTCCATTCGGATTGGACTTTAAAACGAGGGGGTTGGCAATCCTGGTCAATAAAAGGGTGGCATTTGAGGTGGGGAAGATAGAGGCAGACCCGGAGGGTAGATTCATCATGGTTAGTGGGAAGCTGGAGGGAATGGCCGTGGTATTGGTGAATATATATGCCCCAAACTGGGATGATGTCGAGTTCGTTAGTGGGGTGCTCGGGAAGATCCCGGACCTGGATTCACATCGACTGATTATGGGGGGAGACTTTAACATGGTCCTGGATCCGAGACTGGACCGGTCGAGACCCAGGTCCGGAAAGGTATCAGCTATGGCAAAATAGCTATGGGGGTTTATGGAGCACATGGGAGGAGTGGACCCGTGGCGATTTGGGAGGCCAAGGAGTACGGAGCTTTGATTCTACTCCCATGTGCATAAGGTGTACTCCCGGATAGATTTCTTTGTGCTGGGCAAAACGCTGCTGGCTGAGGTGGTGGATACTGAATATACAGCAATTGTGGTGTCAGACCACGCTCCACACTGGGTAAACCTGCAAGTGAGCAAAGGAAAGGCCCAGCGGCTGCAATGGAGGTTAGATGTAGGGCTGCTAGCGGACGACGAGGTGTGTGAGCGGGTGAGGGATGCCATTCGGGGATACATAAGGATCAATGATATGGGTGGGATCTCAGCAGGGGTGGTGTGGGAGGCACTGAAGGCGGTTATCAGGGGGGGGAACTCATTTCGATTCGGGCCCATAAGGAGAAGGTTGCAAGGGCGGAGTTGGATAGGTGAACTTTTACAGATGGACAGAAGGTATGCGGAGTCTCCAGATGAGGGGCTTCTGAAGGAGCGTCAGAGACTGCAAATGGAAATTGGGAAAGTAAAGGATATAGGGGGGAAGGTGGTTGTGGATCCGGCGGGGGTTAATGATGTGTTTCGGGAATTTTATAGTAGACTATACAAATAGGAACCCCCAGCCGGGGAGGAGGGTATGAAGCGATTTTGGGGGGCTGGAGTTCCCGAGGGTAGATGAAGAGTTGGTGGAAGGCTTGGGAGGCCCAATCGGGCTTGGGAAGATTATAGATGGATTAGGGGCGATGCAATCGGGTAAGGCTCTGGGACCTGATGGATACCCGGTCGAGTTCTACAAAACGTTTTCTGGGCTGCTGGGGCTGCTCCTGGTAAAGGCTTTTAACGAGTTCAAAGAGCTGGGAGTGCTCCCCCCAACGTTATTGCAGGCATCGATTTCCCTTATTCTGAAGCGGGATAAGGATCCAGAGAAGTGTGGATCGTATAGGCCGATCACTCTTTTAAATGTGGATGCAAAATTGTTGGCAAAAATCTGGGCCACGCGCATCGAGGATTGTATCCCGGAGGTGAAAGGGGAGGACCAGACGGGGTTTGTGAAGGGACGTCACCTGATGTCCAACATTAGACGGCTCTTAAATGTGATAATGATGCCAGCAGAGGGGCGCGAGGTTGAGGTGGTGGTAGCCATGGATGCAGCAAAGGACTTTGACCGGGTAGAGTGGAAGTACCTGTGCGATATCCTTGGAAGGTTTGGGTTCAGGCAGGGATTCGTGGACTGGGTCCGGTTGCTATATCAGGCACCGGTGGTGAATGTAAGGACCAACCGGATCCGGTCAGAATATTTTAGTTTGTGTAGGGGAACGAGACAGGGGTGTCCACTCTCCCCACTACTGTTTGCCCTGGCCACAGAGCCCTTGGCAATGGTGCTTAGGTCATCAAACATCTGGCAGGGGATAGTGAGAGGGGGGGTGGAGCATAGTGTTTCACTCTACGCGGACGACTTGCTCCTTTACATAACAGACCCGCTGGGATGGATGGCTGGGATCATGGAGATATTGGAGGAATTTGGTCGGTTCTCGGGCTACAAATTAAACATGGGTAAGAGTGAGGTGTTCGCGATCCAGGCACCGCGGCAGGAGAGAAGACTGAGGGAGTTACCATTTAAAGTGGTGGGAAGGAGTTTTAGGTACCTGGGGATTCAAGTGGCAAGGGACTGGGGTCAGCTCCATAAGTTAAATTTGGGCAGGGCGGTTGAGCAAATGCAAGGGAACTTCCGCAGGTGGGACGTGCTCCCGCTGTCATTGGCGGGATGGGTACAGACTGTGAAGTTGACAGTCCTCCGAGATTGCTATTTGTTTTTCGATGTCATCCAATTTTTATCCCGAAGGCATTTTTCAGGAAGATGAACGCGGTGATCTTGGGTTTTGTATGGGCTGGTAAGGCCCCGAGGGTGAAGAAGATCCTTCTGGAACCGGGGCGTGCGGTGGGGGGCTTGGCCCTTCCGAATTTGATTAATTATTACTGGGCGGCGAATATATCGATGGTTAGGAAGTGGGTAGTGGGGGGGGGGTGTCAGTGTGGGAGCGAGTGGAGGCGGCGTCCTGTAAGGGTGCGAGTTTGGAGGCTTTGTTAACGGCACCTCTGACATTTTTGCCGGCTTGGTACTTCACAAGCCCAGCAATGGTGGCAGCCCTGAGGGTGTGGGGGCAGCAGATGAGACTGGAGGGGGCGTCGGTGTGGTCACCGATCTGTGATAACCACCATTTTGTTCCGGGAGGGCTGGACAGGGGCTTTAGGAGGTGACAGCGGGCAGGGATTGAGAGATTTGGTGATCTCTTCATTGAAGAGGGTTTTCTGATCTGGGACAGATTAGAGGAATTTGAGTTACCGTGTGGGAATGGATTTCGGTACCTCTAGGTACGGGACTTTGTCCGGAGGCAGGTTCCAAGCTTCCCTCGCTTGCCTCTAAGGGAACTGCAGGATAAGTTGATGTCAAAAACAGGGGTTGGGGAGGGGAGGGTCTCGGAAATATATAAGGAATTGATGGAGTGGGAAGGGGTCCCAATCGGGGAGGTGAAGAGGAAGTGGGAGGAAGAGTTCGGAGGGGAGTTGGAAGTCAGACTATGGGAAAAGGCCTTGAGAGTCAATTCATCCTCGTTGTGTGCCAGGCTTAGCCTGATCCAGTTCAAGGTGGTCCATAGGGCTCATACAACTGTGGCCCAGATGAGTAGGTTTTTTGAGGAGGTGGAGGACAGATGTGGGAGGTGCGGGGGAAGTCCGGCGAATCACGTACACATGTTTTGGGCGTGTCCAAAGCTGAGGGGATTTTGGCAGGGATTTGCAGACGTCATAAGACCATAAGACATAGGAGCGGAAGTAAGGCCATTTGGCCCATCGAGTCCACTCCACCATTCAATCATGGCTGATTTCAACTCCATTTACCCGCTCTCTCTCCATAGCTCTGGAGGTCTCCATAGCCCATAGCATGTCAGAGGTTCTGGAAGGGAGGGTTACTCCGAGTCCACAGATGGCAATAGTTAGGGTGTCTGAAGATCGGGGTGCCCAGGAGGGCAGAGAGGCTGACATTTTGGCCTTTGCCTCCCTGGTGGCCCGGAGACGGATTTGGGAGGGACTCGGAGCCTCCAAGTCAGGGGTGTGGGTCAGGGACATGGCAGGGTTTCTCAGGCTGGAGAAGATTAAGTTCGCCGCAGGAGGTTCAATTCAGGGGTTCGCTCGGAGGTGGCAGCCATTCATCGACTTCTTTAAGGAAAACTGATCGTCAGCAGAAGTGGGGGGGGGGGGGGGGGGGGGGGGGGAGGCACGGCATTGTGGAATAAGGATAGGGAATCTAATATACGGGCTGTCAGGAGGTAGGGGAGGGGGGAAGTTGGGTATATTATTGTGAAGTTGTTGCGTGTGTCGGACCGCTCTGTTGTTTAGATGTTTAAATGTTAAAATTATAAATGCTTCAATAAAATGTTTTCCAACAAAAAAACATTTGAAATTATCAGCACAACTGCACACATCTTGGAGAATACACTTAATAAACATTAGCAATTGTATGAGATAGATCCAAGTACAAAGTTCAGGTGGAGCAAATGATCACATTAATGAAGGAGCTGCTGTAACTTGCTGCCCAGAGTGTTATAGTGGTGGAGAATAATTTCTGGTTCCTCGGTAAATTTAGCATGTGGTGAAACTGAGCAGAGAGGCTGTGCTTTTGTTGCTGCTCTGTGGGAAAGCAGATGGAAGTGTCAGCCCTGCTGAACCATGGAGTATCTACATCAGACTTGTCCAACCTTTTTGATTGGGGGACATACTTCCATATTATCAACAAGAACATTTTGGAAAGGGGTGAAATTTTTCTAAAAATTCACAAAGTGCTAGGTTCTGACTGAAAACAGGTGTGTTTCTCTCAGGGAACAGAACTGTTCACTCCAGATGATCTGACACTTTGACCAAAAAAGCAGGGGTGCGTGTTTTGCGCCATCACTCTGGCGGCCTCAGGGAGCTGACAAGCCCGGCTACACATAAGGGCGCCCCAATCGCAAAGTGCATTTAAAGTCCCCTGCATCTCTGCCTCCCACCCGCATCAATGTTCCCGAGAGGCCCTGCCCCCGGCCTCATAAGAACTAGCAGTAGGATTAGGCAATTCATTCAGCCCCTTGAGCACGCTCTGCCATTCAATACGATCATGGCTGATCCCCTTTCGTCCCCAACTCCACTTTCTTGTCCATTCTCCATAACCCTTCAAACTATTACTAATTAGAAATCTGTCTGTTTCCTCCTTAAATTTACTCAATGTCCTGGCATCCACCGAACCTTGCGGTAGTGAATTCCACAGATTCATGATCCTTTGAGAGAAGTAATATCTTTTCACCTCGGTTTTAAATCTTCTAGTCCTTATCCTAAAACTGTGACATCTGAATCTAGATTGCCCACAAGAGGAAGCATCCGCTCTTCTCTACTTTGTGTCAATAATAATAATCTTTATTAGTGTGAATAATAGGCTTACATTAACATTACAATGAAGTTACTGTGAAAATCCCTTAGTTGCCACACTATGGTGCCTGTTCGGGTACACTGGAGGGAGAATTCAATACGCCCAATTCACCTAACAAGTATGTCTTTCGGGACTTGTGGGAGGAAACCGGAGTACCCGGAAGAAACCCACATAGACATGGGGAGAACGTGCAGACTCCGCACATACAGTGACCCAAGCTGGAAATTGAACCTGGGTCCCTGGTGCTGTGAAGCAACAGTGCTAACCACTGTGCTACCATGCTGCCCAGAATACCTTTTATCATCTTATATACCTCAAATAGATCTCCTCTTGTTCTTCTAAACTCAAGAGTATTGGCCTAAATTGTCGAATCTCTCTTCATAAGGCAAATCCCTCTGGAATCAATCTAGTGAACTTTCTCTGAACTGCCTCTAATGCAACGATGTTCCTCCTCAAAACTGTACACAGTACTTCAGGTGCGGTCTCACCAATGCCATATACAATTGTTTGCTTGATTGATTGATTTGTCACATGTACCGAAGTACAGGAAAAAGTATTTTTCTGCGGCCAGGGGAACGTACATAGTACATACACAGTAGACAAAACGAATAATCGACAAAGTACATCGACAAATGGTTACAGTGCGGAACAATCGCCAAACAAAGCAAAGCAAATACATGACCAATTGCAACAACACTTCCCTACTTTTACACTCTATCCCTTTAGCTATGAAGGCCAATATGCCTCTTGCCTTCCTTATTACCTGCTGTATCTGCAGACTAGTTTACTGTGAGTCATGCACGAAGACACCCAGATCCCTCTGCACCAATGCATTCAGAAGTTTCTCTCCATTTAAATAACAAGTTGCCTTTCCATTTTTCCAACCAAAATGGATAACCTCACAGCTATCCATGTTAAACTCTTGTCATGTGAGAGTACCGTTAAGACATGGATGTTTAAGCAATGTACCTTTAAGAAAACAGTGATGTCAGAGAGTGGGTGGAGCTGAGGTCAGGTCAGCCATTTTGCAATTTTAGTTTTGCAGTTTGAAAAGAGCTTGGGAGTGTCTGTGTTTGCAGTGAGCTGGATCTCTGCCATGAAAGACTATCTCTGGATCATTTGGGTGATTTAAACTCATAATAGTAAAGCCTTTAACCTGATGTGATTCTGTTTAAAGGTGTTAAGTCTCTTGGAAGTTTGAAGAAACATTTTTAGGAATTATTTACTGTTGCAATATTTTCTGAGTTATCTTTGAAGTAAGGGGTGTTAAGAGATCCAATGTTTATTTAAGATGTTAAGTTGAGTTCATGGAATAAACATTGTTTTGTGTTTAAAAACCCACGTGTCCAGAATTGTAATCCCACACCTAGGGAACAAGCCGTGTGCTAGGAAAAGCAACAAATACATTAAAGGGAGAGGTTGGTTGAACTCCGTGATACATTTTGGAGTTCTGAAAACGCCTCGCCCATAACAACTCTATCTGCCAAATTTTGGCTCACTTACCTAACCTATCAATTTGTAAATTTCTTATTTCCTCATTGCAACTTACTATCCCACCGATTTTAGTCTCATCTGCAAATTTGGCTATAGAACCTTTATCCCAACATCCAAGTCATTAATATATATTGTAAATAGTTGGGGCCCAAGGACCGAACGCTGTGGCACCCCACTAGTTACATCTTGCCAAACAGAAAAATACCTATTTATCCGGACTCTCTGCCTTGAGTCGGTTAAGCAGTCTTCTATCCAAGCTAATAAATTATCCCTAATCTCATGTGATCTTATATCGTGTATTAACCTTTTGTGCGGCACCTTATCAAATGCCTTATGGAAGTCCAGATATACTACATCTATAGAATGTCCATTATCCACTTGGCTTGTTACACCTTTGAAAAACTCTGGCAAATTAGTCAAATATGATTTACCCTTCATAAAACCATGCTGACTCTGATGGACTATGTTTTGACTTTCCAAATATCCTGTTATTACTTCCTTAATAATGGATTCTAACAATTTCCCAATGACAGATGTTAAATTAACTGGTCTATAGTTTCCTACTTTCTGCCTCCCTCCCTTTTTGAATAAGATACGTTAGCATTATTCAATCCACTCGAACCTTTCCCACATCCACGGAATTTTGGAATATTTTAACCAATGGATCCACTATCTCTGTTGCCACTTCCTTTAAGTCCCTAAGTTGTAGGCCTTCAGGCCTTGGGACTCGTCTGCCTTCAATCCCAGTAGTTTGTTTAGTACTTTTTCTCTATTATTGATGATTGTTCTAAGTTCCTTCCTTTCTATTACCCCTGCATTACATGCCACTATTGGGAAGGTACTAGTGTCCTCCATAGTGAAAACAGAGGTAAAATATTGATTCAGCATCTCTGCCATTTTTGTGTTCCCTACTATTAACTTCCTGGTCTCATCCACCAAAGGATCTGCATTAACTTTAGCTACTCTCTTCCCCTTTTTCTGTTTATAGAAGCCTTTGCTATCCTTTTTTATATTTTGTGTTAGTTTTATTTCATAATTAACATTTGCTATTTTATTACTTTTTTAATAACACTTTGTAGATCTTTAAAAGTTGCCCAATTTTCCAACCTGCCACTGGCCTTTGCAATGTCCTTCACTTTTGTCTTTATGTTATCTACAACTTCCTTGCTTAGCCATGGATGTTTTCTCCCCCTCCTACAATCTTTCTTCCTCTCTGGATTATATTTTAGTTGGGATAAACTGAATATCTCCTGAAACACCTGCCACTGATCATCAACTGTCCTACCTTTTAGTCTCCCTGCCCAGTCCACTAGGGCAAAATCTGTCCTGATGCCAATGTAATTATCTTTGCTTAATTCCAGAACGCCAGCGTAAGACTCGTTTCTCGCCCTCAAACTGAATTTAAAATTCAATTATGCTCTGATCACCCTTCCCTAGAGGATCCTTAACTAAGAGGTAATTAATGGGGAGGGGGTGGCGTAGTGGTATTGTCACTGGACTAATAATCCAGAGACCCAGGGTAATGCTCTGGGATTCCAGGTTCGAATCCCACCATACAAATGGTGAAATTTGAATTCAATAAAAATCTGGAATTAAAAGTCTAATGATGACCATGAAACCATTGCTGATTGTCGTAAAAACCCATCTGGATCACTGATGACCTTCAGGGCAGGAAATTTGCCGTCATTACCCAGTCTTGCTGATATGTGATTCCAGATCACATCTGGTTAGGCAGATGTGGTTGACTCTTAACTACCCCCCACTGAAATGGCCCAGCAAACCACTCAGTTCAACGGCAATTAGGGATAGGCAACAAATGCTGGCCCAGACAGCCACTTCCCAAATAACAAATTTTTAAAAATGTATTAATCCCTGCTCATTGCATAATACCAATTCCAGAATAGCTTGCTCCCTGGTTAGTTCCACAACATATTACTCCAAGAAACAATCTCTTAACACATTCAATGAACTCCCCCTTAAAGTTACCTCTGCCAGGTTGATTAATTCAGTCGATGTGCACATTAAAATAACCCATGATTGTTGTCATACCTTGCTCACAAGGCTCCACTATTTCCTGGTTTATACTGTGTCCCACTGTGCAACTACTGTTTGGGGATCTACAGATTACTCCCACTAGGGACTTCTTTCCTTTGCTATTTCTTATTACTACCCATGGTTCTTTGCCAGGGCACTGCCCGGCCATGTCCCTCACTCCTGGGGGCTATACTGACCTGCAAGCCCCTGGCATGGTCATCAATAACAGCTTCCTTCTTCCCCACTGTCACCAGACTCCTAAATGACCCTCTTATGGACTGACCTCATTAACACTACACCCTGTATGCTTCATCCGATACCAGTGCTTCTGTAGTTACATTGTATATGTTGTGTTGCCCTATTACGTATTTTCTTTTATTCCCTTTTCTTCCATGTATTTAATGATCTGTTGAGCTGCTCGCAGAAAAATATTTTTCACTGTAATACTTTACACATGACAATAAACAAATCCAATCCAATCCTAGTTTCTTTTCTTGGAAGCCAGTCGTGATTCTTGCCGGCGCTTTGTCACACGGCGGAGTGGAACATCTGGCAACCCCGGAAGCAACTGCTCTTTCTCTATCACTCTCTCGCTCGCCCTCTCACTCACGCTTTTAATCTCACACTCCCACACATCACTCTCTTGTTCACTCACACACTCTCTTGCTCTATACTTGCGCTCTCAATCTCACACTTGCACACTCTCATTCTCTCTCTCACACTTGCACTCTCTCTCACACTTACACTCTCTCTCTCACACTTACACATTCTCTCTCATTCTCTCTCACTTACACACTCTCTCACACTTACACTCTCTCTCTCTCACACTCACACTCTCACACTTACACATTCTCAATCACTCTCTCTCACTTACACACTCTCTCACACTTACACTCTCTCTCTCTCACACTCACACTCTCACACTTACACATTCTCAATCACTCTCTCTCACACACTCTCTCTCACACACTTACACACTCTCTCTCTCACACTTACACTCTCTCTCTCACACACTTACTCTCTCTCTCTCACACACTTTCTCTCTGTCTCACACTTACTCTCTCTCTCTCACACTTACTCTCTCTCTCTCACACTTACTCTCTCTCTCTCACACTTACTCTCTCTCTCTCACACTTACTCTCTCTCTCTCACACTTACTCTCTCTCTCTCACACTTATAATCTCATACTTAGGGCTGGATTCTCCGATTTTGCGGAAGAAGTATCTGGTCTTACGATGCGCTGCCCGGTGGGGGGCTAGCAGTTGCGTCACGTAAAGCCCCCTTACGATGGAAAATGGCCGGGTCCGTGGCCGCGCATGTCGATGACCTGCGGCGGCCGCGCCGTACAACATGGCGCCGGCCGCGCGCGGACCCGGCCTGCCAGTTAGTGCCCCCCTGTAAACACCTTGCAACCCCCGGACAACCCACTACCAGCCCCTGCCGAAGCCCGCCCTGCCAGCGCAACGGCTCCCCCCCCTCCCCTCCTCCCTCCCCTCCCCCTGCCGACTGTGGCGGCGCTGGGCGCAGTCCACAAGCGCCACGCGAGGTCCCCGAAACCTGAGACGACACGCGACCGACGCCGTCGGGAAGTCGGCCCATCGGGGCAGTGCATCAGGGATGCCTCAGGTGCCGTCCCAATGGCATGCGGCGTACTTAGCGATTACGCCGTTTTTGAACAGGCGGAGCATCCAAAAAGGGCTCCTCCCCCGATTTTGACGTAAAAACAGATTCTTTGGCGTTGCCAATCGGAGAATCCCGCCCTTACACTTTCAATCTCACGCTTATACTTTTTTAAAAAATATATATTTTATTCAAGTTTTTTGGCCAAACATAACAATACGTAGTGTTTCTTTTACACAACAATAAAGCAGTATAAATAACCGTGGCCAGTTTTAAACAAATAAATAAGTAATATATAAACAAAAAACAAAACTAAATGGCAACTGC
The DNA here is from genome assembly GCF_047496885.1 of Scyliorhinus torazame. Lineage (NCBI taxonomy): Eukaryota > Metazoa > Chordata > Chondrichthyes > Carcharhiniformes > Scyliorhinidae > Scyliorhinus > Scyliorhinus torazame. The sequence continues at coordinate 157,313,745 of NC_092721.1, read as the reverse complement.
CTTGTCCAAAATAAATACTCTCCAAAAATACAATCCAACAATCCAATATACAATTACATATGCCAAATACCTATACATACACAAAAACATCCCTGAGAGTCCGTCCGATTCCTCCCCCCACCCTCCCCCTGCTCCCCCCTGGGTTGCTGCTGTTATCTACTTCTTTTCCATTCCCTCTTTCTGTGAGGTAGTCGACGAACGGTTGCCACTGCCTGGTGAACCCCTGAGCCGAACCCCTTAACACGAACTTAATCCGTTCTAACTTTATGAACCCTGCCATATCGTTTATCCAGGTCTCCACACCCGGGGGTTTGGCTTCCTTCCACATTAACAATATCCTGCGCCGGGCTACAAGGGACGCAAAGGCCAACACGTCAGCCTCTCTCTCTTCCTGCACTCCCGGCTCTTCTGAAATCCCAAATATAGCCAACCCCCAGCTTGGTTCGACTCGGACCCCCACCACCTTCGAAAGCACCTTTGCCACCCCCACCCAGAACCCCTGTAGTGCCGGGCATGACCAGAACATGTGGGTGTGATTCGCTGGGCCTCTTGACCATCTCGCACACCTATCCTCTACCCAAAAAAATTTACTAAGCCGTGCTCCAGTCATATGCGCCCTGTGTAGCACCTTAAATTGTATCAGGCTTAGCCTGGCACACGAGGACGATGAGTTTACCCTACGTAGGGCATCAGCCCACAGCCCCTCCTCAATCTCCTCCCCCAGTTCTTCTTCCCATTTCCCTTTCAGCTCATCTACCATGATCTCCCCCTCGTCCCTCATCTCCCTGTACATGTCCGCCACCTTACTGTCCCCCACCCATGTCTCTGAGATCACTCTATCCTGCACTTCCTGCATCGGGAGCTGCGGGAATTCCCTCACCTGTTGCCTCGCAAAAGCCCTCAATTGCATATACCGAAATGCATTCCCTTGGGGCAACCCATAATTCTCCGTCAGCGCTCCCAGACTCGCAAACGTCCCATCTACAAATAGATCTCTTAATTGTACTACCCCAGCTCTTTGCCATGCTCCAAATCCCCCATCCATTCTCCCCGGAACGAACCTATGATTGTTTCTTATCGGGGACCGCACCGAAGCTCCCGACCCTCCCCTATGCCGTCTCCACTGCCCCCAAATTTTCAATGTAGCCACCACCACCGGGCTTGTGGTGTATTTCTTTGGTGAGAACGGCAACGGCACCATCACCATTGCTTGCAGGCTAGTCCCCCTGCAGGACGCCCTCTCCAATCTATTCCACACCGCTCCCTCCCCTTCTCCCATCCACTTACACACCATTGAAACATTGGCGGCCCAGTAGTACTCACTTAGGCTCGGTAATGCCAGCGCCCCCCCTGTCCCTACTACGCTGCAAGAATCCCCGCCTCACTCTCGGGGTCTTCCCAGCCCACACAAAACTCATAATGCTCTTCTCAATTCTTTTGAAAAAAGCCTTCGCGATCACCACCGGGAGGCACTGGAACACAAAAAGGAATCTCGGGAGGACCACCATTTTAACCGCCTGCACCCTACCTGCCAATGACAGGGACACCATGTCTCATCTCTTGAAATCCTCCTCCATCTGTTCCACCAACCGTGTTAAATTAAGCCTATGTAATGTACCCCAATTCTTGGCTATCTGGATCCCCAGGTACCGGAAGTCCCTTGTTACCTTCCTCAACGGTAAATCCTCTATCTCTCTGCTCTGCTCCCCCGGATGCACCACAAATAACTCACTTTTCCCCATGTTCAGTTTATACCCTGAAAAATCCCCAAACTCCCCAAGTATCCGCATTATCTCTGGCATCCCCTCCGCTGGGTCCGCCACATACAGCAACAAATCATCCGCATACAGAGATACCCGGTGTTCTTCTCCCCCCCTAAGTACTCCCCTCCACTTCCTGGAAGCCCTCAGTGCCATGGCCAGGGGTTCAATCGCCAATGCAAACAATAACGGGGACAGAGGACATCCCTGCCTCGTCCCTCTATGGAGCCGAAAATAGTCAGACCCCCGTCCATTCGTGACCACGCTCGCCATCGGGGCCCTATACAGCAACTGTACCCACCTGATATACCCGTCCTCAACACCTCGCACAAATAATCCCACTCCACTCTATCAAATGCTTTCTCGGCATCCATCGCCACCACTATCTCCGCTTCCCCCTCTGGTGGGGGCATCATCATTACCCCTAGCAGCCTCCGTATATTTGTATTTAGCTGTCTCCCCTTCACAAACCCAGTTTGGTCCTCATGGATCACCCCCGGGACACAATCCTCTATCCTCATTGCCATTACCTTGGCCAGAATCTTAGCATCCACATTCAGGAGGGAAATGGGCCTGTATGACCCGCATTGCAGCGGGTCTTTTTCCTTCTTTAGGAGGAGCGAAATCGTTGCTTCTGACATAGTCGGGGGCAGCTGCCCCCTTTCCCTCGCCTCATTAAAGGTTCTCATCAGTAGCGGGGCCAGCAAGTCCAAATATTTCTTATAGAATTCAACTGGGAATCCGTCTGGTCCCGGGGCCTGGGTCTTTTGCTCCTCCTTTAGCCCCTCAATCGCTTGTAATATCGGGGCCAACAGCTCCTTCTTCATCTCCTTTTTGAGTTCATCTACGCAACGCCGCAGGAACTCTTGTTGGTCAGGGCCCCATATTAAACTGCCTCCTTCCGACGCCATCTTGCTTTGTGCCTGCCTTCCTGGCTGCTGCTCTTGAGGATCCACTGCAATCCGGCTACTTTCCTCTCTTTTTTTCATCCGTGTCCAGGGGGGATTCCCTTCTGGATTACCGCACAGTGTTATTTGCCGTTAAAATTGCCGATGGGGCTCCTATTAAGAGCCCAGAAGTCCGTTCCACCGGGAGCTGCCGAAACGTGCGACTTAGCTGGTCATCGCCGCACCCGGAAGTCTCGCTTATACTTTTAATCTCACACTTAGACTCTCAATCTCACACAACACATTCTATCTCGCTCTGGGCTGGATTCTCCGATTGCAGACTAAGAGCTGATGCCGGCGTGGGAACAGTGGTGTTTAACGCCCCTGGCTTTACACGCAGATACGGCTGGAAAATTGCCGGGTCTGTGGCCGTGCATGTGCACGGCGGTGGCTGTGTCGTGCAACATGGCACTGACCGCGCATGGTCCCGGCCTGCCAAATGCTATACGCCTGTAACCCCCCCCCCCCCCCCCCCCCTCCACCAGTGCCCCCAGCCCCCGCCAAAGCCTCCCCTGCTCGCAGAACTGCTCCCCTTCCGACTGAGGCAGCACTGGACTAAATACAGCCGCCACGCAGGGATCCATGAAATAAAATACCATGAGTGACCCCAACCATCGGGAACTCGGCTCATCGGAGGAGGGCCTCAGATAACGCCCTGAGGCCGTCCATAAGGCGTGCGCCGTACTCTCCAAGTACAGCATTTTTAAGGGGGTGGGGCGGAGCATCGCAAAAGTGGCGCCCCCTCCCCCCCCCGATTCCGGTGCAAATGGGGATTCTCTGACCGATCGCGATTTCAAGGTCGGCGACCGGAGAACCTCGCCCTCTAAAAAGCATTCACTCTCTTTCCCACCCGTACACACACACTCGCTCCCTCACTCTCACTCATTCCCTCTCAGTCTCTCACTCATTCTCTCTCGTTCATTCACACTTTCTCTCTCTCGCTCTCTCTCTCTCTCTCACTCACACTTTGGGCAGGATTCTCCCAACGGGAGTCTAAGTGCCGACGCCAGAGTGAAAACCGGAGTGTTTCACTCCGGCGTCGGAGCCCGCTCCCAGCCCCCTATTCTCCCGCCCAGGGGGGCTAGAAGCGGCCTCGCGTATTTTACGCGCGTTGGGCCTTGGCGGCGCGTAAAAAGCGGCGGCGCGTAAATGATGCGGCCGTTGTCGCGTAAATGACGTCACCCGCGCTTGCTCGGCTGCCGTCCTCCCCGAGGCCGCCCCACAAGAAGATGGTGGATGGATCTTGCGCGGCGGTGGAAGAAAGGAGGTCCTCCTTCAGAGAGGCCGGCCCGCTGATCGGTGGGCACCGATCGCGGGCCAGATCCCATCGGAGGCCCCCCACGGTGCAGGAACCCCCCTCCCACAGGCCACCCCCCCCCCCCCCCCCCCCGCCCAGCGTTCCCGCCGGCAGCGACCAGGTGTGGACGGCGCTGGCGGGAACCTGTCATGTTGGGGCGGCCAATCCGGGCCGGAGAATCGCCGCTTGCCTTTTGCAAACGGCGAGCGGTGATTCTCCGAGCGGCTAGGTGAGAGTCACGTGGCGTCGGTTTGGGGGGGGCTGGGAGAATCGTGTGCGGGTGTTGGGGCGGCGTGGCGTGACTCGCGCGGCGCCTCGGCGATTCTCCCACCCGGCGTGGGGGGGGAAATTCCGCCCTTTCTCTCTCACTCACAGTAAGATTCCCCACTCTTACAACACTTTCTCTCTCAAACTAAAACTCACTCACGGACTAAAACTCTCGCTCTCTAACACTCTCACTCTCAAACACTCTCTCTCACAGTAACACACACCCTCTTACTCACACTCACTCAAACTAAAACTGTTTCACTCCCTCACACTTATACTCTCACTAACACTCACTCAATCTCTTGCTCTCACTAATAGTCTATTGCCCTCATTAACACTCTCTCGCTCTCATTAAGACTTTCACTCTCTCACTGAAGCTCTCTCACATGTAAACTCACACACTAACCCTCTGTCAGATGAAAACGGTCTCACATTTGCCTCTCACACGCACTCACACAACAGTCAATCTCCCACACAGGGCAGTCATCACCTCTCCTCTTCATTCCCCTGAGCTGGGGCTCCTTCTCATCTCGTGCACGGACCTCACAACAAGCTTCTCTTCGAAGTGGCCGCAGTCACTGCTTTCTGGGATGTGCTCCCCAGCTCATTGCTTCCCATGTTACTCTTTCCCTGGCTCACTGATTGCCTGGCCCCGCTCCCTAGCCCCGCTCCCAAGCTCGCTGATTTGCCTGCTTAGTCCCGCTCCCCTGCTCGCTGATTGCCTGCCCCGCTACCCTGCTCGCTGATTGCCTACCCCGCTCCCCTGCTCACTGATTGCCTGCCCCGCTCACTGATTGCCTGCCCCGCTCCCCTGCTCACTGATTGCCTGCCCCGCTCACTGATTGCCTGCCCCACTCCCCTGCTCACTGATTGCCTGCTTAGTCCTGCTCCCCTGCTTGCTGATTACCTGCCCCGCTCCCCTGCCCTGCTCCCCTGCTCACTAATTGCCTGCCCCGCTCCCCTGCTCACTGATTGCCTGGCCCCGCTCCCCTGCTCGCTGATTACCTGCCCCGCTCCCCTGCTCACTGATTGCCTGCCCCGCTCCCCTGCTCACTGATTGCCTGCTTAGTCCTGCTCCCCTGCTCGATGATTACCTGCCCCGCTCCCCTGCCCTGCTCACTGATTGCCTGCCCCGCTCCCCTGCTCACTGATTGCCTGCCCTGCTCCCCTGCTCACTGATTGCCTGCTTAGTCCTGCTCCCCTGCTCGCTGATTACCTGCCCCGCTCCCCTGCTCGCTGATTGCCTGCCCCGCTCCCCTGCTCGCTGATTGCCTGCCCCGCTCCCCTGCTCGCTGATTGCCTGGCCCCGCTCCCCTGCCCTGCCCCGCTCCCCTGCTCACTGATTACCTGCCCCGCTCCCCTGCTCACTGATTGCCTGCCCTGCTCCCCTGATCACTGATTGCCTGCTTAGTCCTGCTCCCCTGCTCGCTGATTACCTGCCCCGCTCCCCTGCTTGCTGATTGCCTGCCCTGCTCCCCTGCTCACTGATTGCCTGCTTAGTCCTGCTCCCCTGCTCGCTGATAACCTGCCCCGCTCCCCTGCTCGCTGATTGCCTGCCCCGCTCCCCTGCTCGCTGATTGCCTGCCCCGCTCCCCTGCTCACTGATTGCCTGCCCCGCTCCCCTGCTCGCTGATTGCCTGCCCCGCTCCCCTGCTCGCTGATTGCCTGCCCCGCTCCCCTGCTCACTGATTGCCTGCCCCGCTCCCCTGCTCACTGATTGCCTGCTTAGTCCTGCTCCCCTGCTCGATGATTACCTGCCCCGCTCCCCTGCCCTGCTCACTGATTGCCTGCCCCGCTCCCCTGCTCGCTGATTACCTGCCCCGCTCCCCTGCTCACTGATTGCCTGCCCTGCTCCCCTGCTCACTGATTGCCTGCTTAGTCCTGCTCCCCTGCTCGCTGATTACCTGCCCCGCTCCCCTGCTCGCTGATTGCCTCCCCCGCTCCCCTGCTCGCTGATTGCCTGCCCCGCTCCCCTGCTCGCTGATTGCCTGCCCCGCTCCCCTGCTCGCTGATTGCCTGCCCCGCTCCCCTGCTCACTGATTGCCTGTCCCGCTCCCCTGCTCACTGATTGCCTGCCCCGCTCCCCTGCTCGCTGATTGCCTGCCCCGCTCCCCTGCTCGCTGATTGCCTGCCCCGCTCCCCTGCTCACTGATTGCCTGTCCCGCTCCCCTGCTCACTGATTGCCTGCCTCGCTCCCCTGCTCGCTGATTGCCTGGCCCCGCTCCCCTGCCCTGCCCCACTCCCCTGCTCGCTGATTGCCTGCCCTGCTCCCCTGCTCGCTGATTGCCTGGCCCCGCTCCCCTGCCCTGCCCCACTCCCCTGCTCGCTGATTGCCTGCCCCGCTCCCCTGCTCGCTAATTGCCTTCCCCGCTCCTCTGCTCGCTGATTGCCTGCCCCGCTCCTCTGCTCGCTGATTGCCTGCCCCGCTCCTCTGCTCGCTGATTGCCTGCCCCGCTCCTCTGCTCACTGATTGCCTGACCCCGCTCCCCTGCTCACTGATTGCCTGCTTAGTCCTTGTGGTAGTATGTATTGGGGGTCATGTGGGACTGGAAGCCCTAATGTCATTGGCTGACAGATCCCGGGTCCTGGTTGGCCGTTGACCTCTAGCTCCGCCCTGAAGGCGGAGTATAAGAAGCCGGAGTCTTCCCCCGCAGGCCAGTTTACTATCGAGCTGCGGGGGAACAGACACGCTTAATAAAGCCTCACCACACTCCCCTGCCCCGCTCGCTGATTGCCTGCCCGCTCCCCTACTGCCTGACCCCGCTCCCCTGCACCTCTCCCCTGATTGCCTGCCCCGCTCCCCTGCACCTCTCCCCTGATTGCCTGCCCCGCTCCCCTGCTCGCTGATTGCCTGCCCCGCTCACTGATTGCCTGGCCCCGCTCCCCTGCCCTGCCCCACTCCCCTGCCCCGCTCCCCTGCTCGCTGATTGCCTGCCCCGCTCACTGATTGCCTGGCCCCGCTCCCCTGCCCTGCCCTGCCCCACTCCCCTGCCCCGCTCCCCTGCTCGCTGATTGCCTGCCCCGCTCTCCTGCTCACTGATTGCCTGCTTAGTCTCGCTGATTGCCTGCCCCGCTCCTCTGCTCACTGATTGCCTGCCCCGCTCCCCTGCTCACTGATTGCCTGCCCCGCTCCCCTGCTCACTGATTGCCTGCCCCGCTCCCCTGCTCACTGATTGCCTGGCCCCGCTCCCCTGCTCACTGATTGCCTGCCCCGCTCCCCTGCTCACTGATTGCCTGGCCCCGCTCCCCTGCTCGCTGATTGTCTGCCCCGCTCCCCTGCTCACTGATTGCCTGGCCCCGCTCCCCTGCTCACTGATTGCCTGCTTAGTCCCGCTCCCCTGCTCGCTGGTTGCCTGCCCCGCTCCCCTGATCCGCTCCCCTGCTCGCTGATTGCCTGCCCCGCTCCCCTGATCCGCTCCCCTGCTCGCTGATTGCCTGCCCCGCTCCTCTGCTCACTGATTGCCTGCCCCGCTCCCCTGCTCACTGATTGCTTGGCCCCGCTCCCCTGCTCACTGATTGCCTGCTTAGTCCCGCTCCCCTGCTCGCTGATTGCCTGCCCCGCTCCCCTGATCCACTCCCCTGCTCGCTGATTGCCTGCTCCGCTCCCCTGCTCACTGATTGCCTGCCCCGCTCCCCTGCTCACTGATTGCCTGCCCCGCTCCCCTGCTCCCTGATTGCCTGCCCCGCTCCCCTGCTCACTGATTGCCTGGCCCCGCTCCCCTGCTCACTGATTGCCTGGCCCCGCTCCCCTGCTCACTGATTGCCTGCCCCGCTCCCCTGCCCTGCCGTGCCCCACTCCCCTGCCCCGCTCCCCTGCTCGCTGATTGCCTGCCCGCTCCCCTGCTCGCTGACTGCTTGACCCCGCTCCCCTGCACCTCTCCCCTGCCCCACTCCGCTGCTCGCTGATTGCCTGCCCACTCCCCTGCTCGCTGATTGCTTGACCCCGCTCCCCTGCCCTGCCGTGCCCCACTCCCCTGCCCCGCTCGCTGACTGCCTGCCGGCTCCCCTGCTCGGTGATTGCCTGGCCCCACTCCAATGCCCCGCTCGCTGATTGCCTGCCCCGCTCCACTGCTCGCTGACTGCCTGCCCGCTCCCCTGCTCGCTGACTGACTGGCCCCGCTTCCCTGCTTGCTGACTGACTGACCCCGCTCCCCTGCTTGCTGACTGCCTGGGGCTGCTCCCCTGCCCCGCTGATGGCCTGGCGCTGCTCCCCTGCTCACTGATTGCTTAGCCCCGCTCCCCTGCTCGCTGACTGCCTGCCCGCTCCCCTGCTCGCTGACTGCCTGCCCGCTCCCCTGCTCGCTGACTGCCTGCCCGCTCCCCTGCTCGCTGACTGACTGGCCCTGCTCCCCTGCTTGCTGACTGACTGACCCCGCTCCCCTGCTTGCTGACTGACTGACCCCGCTCCCCTGCTTGCTGACTGACTGACCCCGCTCCCCTGCTTGCTGACTGACTGACCCTGCTCCCCTGCTTGCTGACTGCTTGGCCCCGTTCCCCTGCTTGCTGACTGCCTGGCCCCGCTCATTGCCTGGTGCTGCTCCCCTGCTCACTGATTGCTTAGCCCCGCTCCCCTGATCACTGACTGCCTGGCCGCTGATTGGGCCTGGCAGGCTTTCGCAAAGTGGCCCTTCCTCCCACACCCGTTGCAAGTCGCGTTCCGTGCAGGGCAGCGTTGTCCTCATTGTGGAGGGCCCAGGGTCGGTCAACTTGTGCGCTGGCACACCTACCGCGGAATAGGGCATCTGAGCTTCCCAGGTCAATACAAGATATCGTAGTTGTAGGTGGAGAGCTTGATCCTCCACCTCAGAATCTTGTCATTCTTGATCTTGCCCCGCTGTGTGTTATTGATCATCATGGCAACCGACCATTGGTCAGTGAGGAGAGTGAATCGCCTGCCGGCCAGGTAATGCCTCCAAAGTCGCACAGCTTCTACAATGGATTGGGCTTCCTTTTCGACCAAGGAGTGTCGGATTTCGGAGGCATGGAGGGTACGGGAGAAGAAAGCCACGGGCCTGCCCGCCTGGTTGAGGGTAGCGGCCAGAGCAAAGTCCGACGCATCGTTCTCCACCTGGAACTACGATATCAGCGTGCATCGCGGCTTTGGCAATATCTGCCTTGATGCGGTTGAAGGCCAGGCGGGCCTCAGACGTCAGGGGAGAAGCGGTGGATTTAATAAGCGGACGGGCCTTGTCCGCATAATTGGGGACCCACTGGGCATAGTAGGAGAAGAACTCCAGGCATCTCTTCAGGGCCTTGGGGCAGTGGGAGTTCCAGGAGGGGGCGCATGCGGCCCTAGGACTCCATTTTCCACGACATAGCCAAGGATGGCTAAGCGATTTGTGCGGAACACGCATTTCGCCGTATTGTAAGTGAGGTTCAGGAGTTTGGCAGCATGGAGGAAGTGCCGGAGGTTTTCACCATGGTCCTGCTGGTCATGACCGCAGATGGTGACACTATCTAAGTACGGGAACGTGGCCCGTGGCCCGTATTGGTCAACCATTCGGTCCATTTCCGAGACCCCATTGGTGACGCCGAAGGGAACCCTGAGGAAGTGGTAGAGGCGGCCATCTGCCTCGAAGGCAGTGTATTGGCGGCCTCCGGGTGGATAGGGAGCTTGTGGTACGCGGATTTCAAGTCCACTGCGGAGAAGACTCGATACTGCGCAATCTGATTGACCATGTCAGATATGCAGGGGAGGGGTACGCATCGAACTGCGTGTACCGGTTGATGGTCTGACTGTAGTCGATGACCATCCGGTGCTTCTCCCCAGTCTTGACGACCACCACTTGGGCTCTCCAGGGGCTTGTACTAGCCTCAACGATCCCCTCTCGTAGGAGTCGCTGGACCTCCGACCTGATAAAGGTCCTATCCCGGGCACAGTATCGCCTGCTCCTAGTAGCGACGTGCTTACAGTCCGGGGTGAGGTTAGCGAAGAGCGAGGGTGGGACGGTGAGGGGGGGGGGCAGGGATCCACCGAACGTTAAAGTAAGGCTATGGAGGTGGCACTGGAAGTCGAGCCCCAGTAATAGGGCAGCGCAGAGATGGGGAAAGACGTAGAGTTTGAAGTTAGTGTACTCTACGCCTTGTACAGTAAGGGTCGCGACACAGTACCCCCGGATTTCTACTGCATGTGATCCGGAAGCCAGGGAGATTTTCTGGGTCGCGGGTAAAATTGGGAGGGAGCAGCGCCTTACCGTATCTGGCTGTATGAAGCTGTCTGTGCTCCCGGAGTCGAAAAGGCAGGCCGTCTCGTGCCCGTTGATCCGGACAGTCATCATCGATGTTGTGAGGTGATGAGGCCGGGATTGGTCGAGCGTGATGGAGGCGAGCTTCTGAAGGTGATGGGTAGGCTGGTCGGAGGTAGCAGCGGCCAGCGTACGATCGGGTGAGCAGGGCTCCCGGGAGTCTGCGGAGTGGTCCCAAGATGGCGGCCCCCATGGGTCACGCGTGGCATCGGAGATGGCGCCAAAGATGGCGCCCCTGTGGGTCGCACGTGGCGGCCGAAATCAAAGATGGCAGTGAAGATGGCGCCACCCACGTGTTGCACATGGCGGGTGGCGTGGCAGCTGACAGGCAGCAGGCATCGCTGCTGGGCCTAGAAGCTTTAGGGAGAGATTGGGCCTGGCAGGCTTTCGCAAAGTGGCACTTCCTCCCACACCCGTTGCAAGTCGAGTTGCGTGCAGGGCAACGTTGTCGGTGATGATTACCCTGGCCGCAAAAGTAGCACTTGGGGCTTCCGGCATTGGCGGGCTGCTGCGCGGCACAGGCTTGCGCCGCATCAGGGTCGAATGATGGCAGCGCTCACGAGGGTGCCGCGCGGTCGGAGGTGTAGGCCTCCATGTTCTGGTAGGCCACCTCCAGCGAGTTTGAGAGCTGCACTGTCTCTGGGAGGCCGAGTGTACCCCCTTCTAGCAATCGCTGGTGGACGTAGCTCGATTTCATGCCCGCGACATAAGCGTCCCTGATCAACAGCTCCGCGTGTTGGGTAGCCGATACCGCCTGGCAATCACAGCTCCGTCAGAGTACCTGCAAGGCACGCAGGAATTCTGCTAGTGACTCCCCAGGGCGTTGTCGTCTCGTGGCAAGAAGGTGCCTAGTGTACACCTCGTTCACAGATTTAGCATAGTGTCCCTTCAGCAGCATTATCGCCTCCGCATACCGGGGGGCGTCCCTGATGAGAAAAAAGACTTGCGGGCTCACTCTTGCGTGGAGGATCTGCTTCTTTTGGAGTTCGGTGAAGTCTTCGGTGAAGGATCCGAGGTACGCTTTGAAGCAGCTTAGCTAGTGCTCGAAAGTTCCAGTGGTGTCGGCTGCCTGTGGGTCCAGCTCCAGGCGATCAAGCTTGCGTGATGAATTCATATTAGATGTTTAGTGTATTAAATTGAGATGCCATCAATGAACACACGACGAGTGGCCAATGTAACTGAAGCTTTAATGCACTAAACAGAAAGCCTCCTGGCATCTGATCCTGAACTGGATCAGAGGTGGAGACCAGCCACCTTTACACATGAGCCCGAGGGGAGGAGCCACAGGCGGAGCCAGCAGGGACAAGCCCAGGCATGTAACAATACAATAAAGTGGTTTACCACACCACACTCCCCTATTGCCTGCCCCGCTCCCCTGCTCGCTGATTGCCTGCCCCGCTCCCCTGCCCGTCTCCCCTGCTCGCTGATTGCCTGCCCCGCTCCCAGCCCCTCTCCCCTGCCCCGCTCCCTTGCTCGCTGATTGCCTGCCCCGCTCCCAGCCCCTCTCCCCTGCCCCGCTCCCTTGCTCGCTGATTGCCTGCCCCGCTCCCAACCCCTCTCCCCTGCCCCGCTCCCTTGCTCGCTGATTGCCTGCCCCGCTCCCAGCCCCTCTCCCCTGCCCCGCTCCCTTGCTCGCTGATTGCCTGGCCCCGCTCCCCTGCTCACTGATTGCCTGGCCCCGCTCCCCAGCCCCTCTCCCCTGCCCCGCTCCCCTGCTCGCTGATTGACTGCCCTGCTCCCCTGCTCGCTGATTGACTGCCCTGCTCCCCTCGCTGACTGCCTGGCCCCGCTCCCCTGCCCCGCTCACCGACTGCCTGGCCCCGCTCCCCTGCCCCTCTCCCCTGCCCCGCTCACTGATTACCTGGCCCCGCTCACTTTGCCCCTCTCCCCTGCCCCGCTCCCCTTTTCGCTGATTGACTGCCCCGCTCCCTTGCTCGCTGATTGCCTGCCCCGCTCCCTAGCCCCTCTCACCTGCCCCGCTCCCTTGCTCGCTGATTGCCTGCCCCGCTCCCCTGCTCGCTGACTGCCTGCCCCACTCCTTTGCCCCGCTCCCCTGCTCGCTGACTGCCTGCCCCACTCCCCTGCCCCGCTCCCCTGCTCGCCGATTGCCTGCCCGCTCCACTGCTCGCTGATTGCCTGCCCCGCTCCGCTCCCCTGCCCCTCTCCACTGCTCGCTGATTGCCTGCCCCGCTGCCTGCCCCGCTCCCCTGCTCGCTGACTGCCTGCCCGCTCCCCTGCCCCCCCCCCCACCCCCCTGGTTGCTGACTGCCTGCCCCGCTCCCCTGCCCCGCTCGCTGACTGCCTGCCCCGCTCGCTGATTGCCTGCCCCGCTCCCCTGCTCGCTGACTGCCTGCCCCACTCCTTTGCCCCGCTCCCCTGCTCGCTGACTGCCTGCCCCACTCCCCTGCCCCGCTCCCCTGCTCGCCGATTGCCTGCCCGCTCCACTGCTCGCTGATTGCCCGCCCCGCTCCGCTCCCCTGCCCCTCTCCACTGCTCGCTGATTGCCTGCCCCGCTCCCCTGCTCGCTGACTGCCTGCCCGCTCCCCTGCCCCCCCCCACCCCCCTGGTTGCTGACTGCCTGCCCCGCTCCCCTGCCCAGCTCGCTGACTGCCTGCCCCGCTCCCCTGCTCGCTGATTGCCTGCCCCCCCCCCCCCCCCCTGCTCGCTGATTGCCTGGCCCTGCTCCCTACCCTGCTCGGCTCTGCTCCCCTGCCCTGCTCTCCTGCCCCGCTCCCCTGCTCGCTGACTGCCTGGCCCCACTCCCCTGCTCGCTGACTGCCTGGCCCCACTCCCCTGCTCGCTGACTGCCTGGCCCCGCTCCCCTGCTCGCTGATTGTCTGGCCCTGCTCCCTTCCCTGCTCGGCTCTGCTCCCCTGCCCTGCTCTCCTGCCCCGCTCCCCTGCTCGCTGACTGCCTGGCCCCACTCCCCTGCTCGCTGACTGCCTGGCCCCACTCCCCTGCTCGCTGACTGCCTGGCCCCGCTCCCCTGCTCGCTGACTGCCTGGCCCCGCTCCCCTGCTCGCTGATTGCCTGGCCCCGCCCCCGTTACTGCTGATTGTCTGGCCCTGCTCGGCTCTGCTCCCCTGCCCTGCTCTCCTGCTCGCTGACTGCCTGCCCGCTCCCCTGCCCGCTGACTGCCTGGCACCACTCCCCTGCTCGCTGACTGCCTGGCTCCGCTCCCCTGCCCCCTAACTTCCTGGCTCTGCTCCCCTGCTCGCTGATTTTCTGGCCCCGCTTTTTGCCTGGTCCCACTTCCCTGCTCGCTGTTTCCCCAGCTTGAACTCTCTGCCACTACTGTTTACTTACCTTCAATCACTGATTGTTTCTCTCTCACATTTGCTGCTGATGGGCTCCGCATTGAGCTTTTCAGCAGCAAATACGGTGGAAACCCAGTCGGTAATTGCAGGAACTTCCTCTTGAATAATCTCCAAGGTTGCATAGTGGTCTTAATAGGCCAGATATATCCAGCAGGCCATGCTTTGGACAAGTCATGTCTAAGTCTTTAAAGTCTGGGAGGAACATTTTGCATACTGGTCAAAGATGTACAAGATTATGACAGGTTTAGCCAAGGTAGACCCTTCCCATTAGCTGATGGTAGAAGGGATTGCAGATTTAAGATTTTGGGCAAGGGATGCAAGCGGAAGGTGAGGAAGAACCATTGTTTACACAGCAGGTGGTAATAGCCTGTAACTCACTACCCACAAGGATGATGGAATCGAAACAATGAATGATTTCAACAGGAAATTGGATGGGTAGTTGACGGAAATAAACCTGCAAGGCTAAAGGGGTCAAGTAGGAGAGGAAGACTAACTGGTTTGCTCTGTGCAGAGCTGGCATGGCCTTGATGGGCTGAATGGTCTCTCTCTCATTAATGTGCCATTCACACTTCTGAGCTGCAATTTGTGAAGAATGGAATAATGGTGGATGCAGGCAGCTCAGCCCTCTTATGATCATTTGAAATTTGGCATTCTTGCATTTGTCCTGATGAGTGCAAGACATAAAGCTTTTGCAGCATTTCTCTCTTTTCAGCAAGATTTTTAAATTCTAACCATTGTACATCATATCACTTGTTGAACAAATCTACTCACATACAACAGAAGGGATGTGTCACTGCTAACTCCACATAGGCTGATGAGAAATTGCAAGGCAACCCTGAGATTGTTGCTCCATTTTTCGTTGTCTACCAGTGCATTCCAGGCATTTTCCATCTCTGATCCAGGAACTTCATCCCCATACTGAAAAAAAAAAAGATTGTTATAATTGTAGATTTGAAGTCAATTTATGAGGGAATCCACTTCGAGATGTCATCTTTTGAGGCTGGTTTGATTCTGTTTTTTGAAAAAAAAGTCTATCAGCAATATTCGGTTATCATAATGTTTCTATGATAGACATCACGTTGCCTTTCAATAATATCCTTCCCATTCTAAAAACTAGTTAAGATCCATGGAAAGAGAAGAGCAGTGAAGATTCACCTGAACAATTGCAGTGTTGAGAGGTAATGCTTGAAATATTGAGGTTAATCTCACTGGAAAATAAAATTGGATGGGGTGTAACACAGACAGCCGATGTGTCTCTGTCAATTTCCCATTTGGGTAGGTTAGGTTAAAATTACCCAGAGAGTTCCAATAGGGGTTTCCAAGATCATGAAGAATTTTGAAGGCATATAGGGCGCGATTCTCCAAAATGGAAACTAAGTGTTCGCGCTGTCGTGAGCGCCATCGCGTTTCACGACGGCACGAAACGGGCGCAGGGACTACCGATTCTGTCCCTCACAGGGGGTCAGCACGGCGCTGGAGCGGTGCACGCCGCTCCAGCCTCCCTTCCCGGCGCATGCTCGGCGACTTCTTCAACGCTCCGGCCCCGCGCAACATGGCGCGGGGGTTCTGGGGCTGGAAGCGGAAAAAGGTAGGCCCGGGGGGGGTGAAGAGACCAGCCCACCCACAGACCCCATCAGTGAAGGAGCGCTTTTCCCCGTCCCACAGGCCGCCCCCCGACCCTTCGCGCAGAGTTCCCGCCGGCAGCGACCAAGGGTGAACGGCGCCGGCGGGACTCAGCCGTTTCCGCGCGGCCGTTCGGCCCATCCAGGCCGGAGAATCAGCGGCCCGGCCTCGTACAGCGGCCCGCGACCGGCGCCACGCCAGTGCAAATGACGCCGATTCTCCGCACCTCGGAGAATCGCGCACTGGCGTCGGGGCGCGGTTGCGCCGATACTCCGGCCCAGCGCGGGGCTCGGAGAACTGCGCCCATATGATGATGCTGAAGCTTTTTGCCTTTCACTCATCAGGACAAATACAAGAATGTCAAATTTTGAACGATAAAAACAATTTGTACTACAGGAGAAACAGGTGTGAGAGATTGGTATGTTGACTCTGATTAGCTGAGGCATTATCATAGAGAAAGCAATGGAGGACCATAGGCTCCCAAGCTCCTGAAAGAACAAAAAAGGCACAAGTCTTGAATATATTCCTTTTGTTTCCAGAAAATGGATCCTTGTGTATGAATGAATGTAGCTTCTGACAAGTGTAAATGAGCTATGTTACGAGCTCGACTATTACCTTCAATTGGTTGTTAGTGTAGCTTTTAGCATAATCAAGATTGGTCAGCAAGTGTTGCCCAAATCATGGAACCATGTCTAACAGCAGACAATTTGTTTTGCCGATGCTACTGTCAGTCCAAAAAGATATTCTGACTACCACATAGTTGAGCAATGTTGGCTGGAATTCTCCAACCATTCGGTGGTGGCAGGATTGTCTGGTCCTGCCGGTGCACACCCCCGCCCACAGGCTTTGCGGTGGTGTGGGGTGACTTCAATGGGAATTCCCATTGACAATGTCAGGAGCAGAGAATCCCATCGCCAGCGAACGCGCACTGCCTCCCACCGATGTGAAACATGTGGCTGGGAGGACAGAGAATCCCACCCGTTGTGTTTGAATTTCAACGTCGATGTGATGCTAAATATGTGGCCGTACATCCCTATGATTGGCTGATTGAACCAAACGGCATGTTCATACTTGTCAGACAACAGACAGTACTGTGCTGTCAGTGTCTCATCAATTACATTGTTAAGGACTAAATGACAACATTGATAAACAGTTGATGGGTATATGTGCATCCATGATGCACTATCAATTACCACAAAGACGAGAGTAGTGGAATAACCGAGGCTTTATTGAGCAAAGATGTTGTGCCTCCTGTAGCTGGAACCAGAATGGCTGCAGCACCGGCGAACACACACATTTATACACCACCTACTGGGCGGAGCCAGCAGGCAGGGATTTACCCATGTACGTCTACTATATGGGCAGTGCCGTAATACATGTAATACAACTACTGGTGACTACCTCATTCACCCCGTTAAAAAAAAGAGTCCGGTGGGGGTGGTGGAAAACATTACAAGTTAAGTCTGTCGGGGGCTGACCCTCCTCTGCGATCGCCTCAGTCCTGGTGGTGATGTGGGCGCCGACCTAGTCACCTGCGACTCTGGGAGCGTGTTGTCCTCGTCTTCGTCACCCATGAGTGGAACCAGTGGGAGGATGGATCCTACTGGGGCGGGGGCTGCGGTGAGGTTCGCTGGAGGGAGGGTGAGTGGCATAGGGGTGAATGAGGCAACCGGGGGGGGGGGGGGGGGGGGGGGTGTCAGGTCGGGGGTGGGGATCCAGCAGGTGCGAGGTCCCGGAGGGAGACTGTGTCCTGGCGTCCGTCGGGGTGTGCCACGTAGGCGTACTGCGGGTTCGCATGTAGGAGGTGGACTTTTTCGACCAGAGTCCGACTTATGGGTCCGCATATGCTTCTGAAGGAGGACGGGTCAACGCAGGAACTGCCAGCCATGTTGGGAGCGAGGCCTCGGAGGTGGGCTTCCTGGGGAAGGCAAACACACGTTCGTGAGGGGTCTCGTTGGTCGCGGTGCAGAGGAGCGATCGGATGAAGTGGAGCGCGTCGGGGAGGACCTCCTGCCAGTGGGAGACCGGAAGATTTTTAGACCGCAGGGCCAGCAGGAAGGCCTTCCAGACTGTCCACTTCTCCCTCTCCACCTGCTCGTTTCCCTGGGGGTTGTAGCTGGTCGTCCTGCTCGAGGCAATGCCCTTGCTGAGCATGAACTGACACAGCTCATCGCTCATAAAAGAGGATCCCCGATCGCTGTGGATGTAGGTGGGGAAACCGAACAGAGTGGAGATGCTGTGGAGGGCTTTAATTACCGTGGCAGAAGTTGATGGGCAGCACGGTAGCATTGTGGATAGCACAATTGCTTCACAGCTCCAGGGTCCCAGGTTCGATTCCAGCTTGGGTCACTGTCTGTGCGGAGTCTTCACATCCTCCCAGTGTGTGCGTGGGTTTCCTCCGGGTGCTCCGGTTTCCTCCCACAGTCCAAAGATGTGCAGGTTAGGTGGATTGGCCATGATAAATTGCCCTTAGTGTCCAAAATTGCCCTTATTGTTGGGTGGGGTTACTGGGTTATGGGGATAGGGTGGAGGTGTTGACCTTGGGTAGGGTGCTCTTTCCAAGAGCCGGTGTAGTCTCGATGGGCAGAATGGCCTCCTTCTGCACTGTAAATTCTATGATATCGGGGCATGGGATGGCGAAAGGGAACCGGGAGTACTCGTCAAGCACGTTCAGGAAGTACGTGTTACGGTCGGTGGAGGGGAGGGGCTCTTTGAAGTCCATGTTGAGGTGCTTAAAGGGGCGGGAGGCCTTCACCAGGTGCGCTCGATCTGGCCGGTAGAAGTGCGGCTTCTGACCTCCTCAACGGAGTGGGGCAGGTTGCGGGCCTTGATGAAATGGAAGAACCAGGTGACCCCCGGGGGCAGAGGTCATAGTGGAGAGCCCGGAGTCGGTCCACTTGTGCACTGGCACATGTACCGCGGGATAGGGCATCAGGGGGCTCGTTGAGCTTCCCCGGGCAATACAAGGTCTCATAATTATAAGTGGAGAGCTCGATCCTCCACCTCAAGATCTTGTCATTTTTGATCTTGCCCCGCTGTGTATTATTAAACATGAAGGCAACCGACCGTTGGTCAGTGAGGAGAGTGAATCTCCTGCCGGCCAGGTAATGCCTCCAATGTCGTACAGCTTCCACTATGGCTTGGGCCTCCTTTTCGACAGAGAAGTGCCGAATTTCGGAGGCATGGAGGGTGCTGGAAAAGGCCACGGGCCTGCCCACCTGGTTGAGGGTGGAGATCAGAGCTACGTCCGATGCATCGCTCTCCACCTGGAAGGGGAGGGACTCGTTGACCGCGTGCATCGTGGCCTTGGCGATGTCTACCTTGATGCGGGCCTCAGCCGTCAGGGGAAATACTGTGGACTGAATAAGTGGGCGGGCCTCGTCCGCATAATTAGGGACCCACTGGGCACAGTAGGAGAAAAACCCCAGTCATCGTTTCGGGGCCTTGGGGCAGTGGGAGTTCCATGAGGGGGCGCATGGGGTCGGCCCTAGGACTCCATTTTCCATGACATAGCCAAGGATGGTTAAGCAGTTGGTGCGGAACACGCATTTCTCCTTATTGTATGTGAGATTAAGGAGTTTGGCGGTCTGAAGGAATTTTTGGAGGTTCGCGTCGTGGTCCTGCTGATCGTGGCCACAGATGGTGACGTTATGTAGGTACGGGAAGGTGGCCCGCAGTCCGTACCGGTCAACCATTCGGTCCACCTCTTGCTGGAAGACCGAGACCCCATTA
Source organism: Scyliorhinus torazame (assembly GCF_047496885.1). NCBI lineage: Eukaryota > Metazoa > Chordata > Chondrichthyes > Carcharhiniformes > Scyliorhinidae > Scyliorhinus > Scyliorhinus torazame. The sequence goes on along the minus strand of NC_092721.1, from coordinate 157,294,557 downwards.
ATGATGCCAAAGGAAACCGCAAGGAAGTGATAGAGGCGGCCATCTGCTTCGAACACAGTGTATTGGTGGTCCTCCGGGCGGATGGGGAGCTGGTGGTAGGTGGACTTTAGGTCCACTGTGGAAAAGACTCGATGCTGCGCAATCTGATTGACCATGTCAGACATGCGTGGGAGGGGGTACGCGTCGAGCTGTGTGTACCGATTGATGATCTGACTGTAGTCAATGACCATCCTGTGCTTCTCCCCAGTCTTCACTACTACCACTTGAGCTTTCCAGGGGCTGTTGCTGGCCTCAATGACCCCTTCCCGCAGAAGCCGTTGGACCTCCGACCTGATGAAGGTCCTATCCTGGGCACTGTACCGTCTGCTCCTAGTGGCGACGGGTTTGCAATCCGGGGTGAGGTTCGCAAACAGGGAAGGTGGATCGACCTTAAGAGTCGTGAGGCCGCAGGCGGTGAGGGGGGCAGGGGTCCGCCGAATTTTAAGGTTAGGCTTTGGAGATGGCACTGAAAGTCCAGGCCGAGTAACAGGGCAGCGCAGAGGTGGGGGAGGACGTAGAGCCGTAAGTTGCTGAACTCTACGCCTTGGACGGTGAAGGTTGTGATGCAGTGGCCCCGGATTTCCATGGAATGGGATCCGGAGGCCAGGGAGATTTTCTGGGTGACGGGGTGTACCGGGAGGGAGCAGCGCCTTACCGTAGTGGAGTGGACGAAGCTCTCTGTGCTCCCGGAGTCAAAAAGGCAGGTCATCGCGTGCCCATCGATCTTCACTGTCGTTGTCGCGGTACCGAGGTTGCGGGGCCGGGACTGATCCAGGGTGATAGAGGCGAGCTGCTGCAGATGCTGGGAGGTCCCGGGCTGGTCAGTGGGGGTGGAGGTAGCGCCAAGCGATGAACAGCTAGACGAGCAGGGGTCCTGAGACGCCGTCCAAAATGGCGCCGAAGATGGCGACATCAAAGATGGCGGCGCCCACGGGCCGCACGTGGCTTGCAGTGAAGAAGATGGCGGCGCTCACGGGCCGCACGTGGCTTGCGAAGGGGAAAATGGCGGCGCCCGTGGGGAGTGTAGGAATGCCAGGCCTGGACAGAGCGGCGACCGACCGGGTCTGGCAAATAGAAACAAAGTGTCCCTTCTTCCCACAGCCGTTGCGGGTCGCGTCTGCGCTGGGTAGCGCTGCCTGGTGTCTTTGTTTTGCCCGCAAAAATAGCACTTGGGACCCCCAGAGTTGGCTGGCTGCCGCACGGCGCAGGCTTGCGGTGAGCTGGAGGTGGCAGCTGGTGGGGCCCACGATGCCCATGAGGGTGCCGCGCGGTCGGGGGCGTAGGACTGGACGTTACGGGAGGCCACTTCTAACGAATTAGTGAGCTGCCTAGTTCCCGCAAGATCAAGCGTGGCTCCTTCCAGTAGCCACTGGCAGACGTACGCAGACTTCATGCCCGTAACGTAAGCGTCTCGAATTAAAAGTTCGGTGTGCTGGACTGCTGAAACTGTCTGGCAGTCACAGCTCCTACCTAGGATGTGCAGGGCACGCCAGAAATCGTCCAGAGACTCCCCGGGAAGTTGCTGTCTCGTGGCCAGGAGGTGTCTGGCGTATACTTGATTAACTGGTCGAACGTAGTGTCCCTTTAGGAGCTCCATCGCTTCCGAGTAAGGTCATGTCAGAGCAGGAGATGGGGAAGGGGAATCTTGAGTACTCGTCAACGATGTTGAGAAAGTACACGTTACTGTCGGTGGAGGGGAGGGGCCCTTTGGAGTCCATGCTGAGGTGCTCAAAGGGGCGGGAGGCCTTTACCAGATGTGCTCTGTCTGGCCGATAAAAGAGCGGTTTGCACTCCGCGCAGACCTGGCAGTCCCTGGTCACAGACCTGACCTCCTCGATGGAGTAGGGCAGGTTGCGAACCTTGATGAAATGGAAAAACCGGGTGACACCTGGGAAACATTAAAATATGTCACTTCATGGGAGAGAGTGCCATCCAAGGTATTTAGATGCTGCACTGGAGACCTTGTTGGAGGAAGTGGAAAGAGAAATGTTTGCATCTGCAAAGGGCTAGCTGACCCTGCATTTACACAATGAGAAGACAGTTGGAGTAGACAGTCATAGGAATTACTGTACGAAGTCTTACAACACCAGGTTAAAGTCCAACAGGTTTGTTTCGATGTCACTAGCTTTCGGAGCGCTGCTCCTTCCTCAGGTGAGGAAGGAGCAGCGCTCCGAAAGCTAGTGACATCGAAACAAACCTGTTGGACTTTAACCTGGTGTAAGACTTCGTACTGTGCTCACCCCAGTCCAACGCCGGCATCTCCACATCATAGGAATTACTGGCAGGCGTGCATATGTGCATCTGATTATAAGGGTTCCTTGCCAAAATCATCCCTAGGCTGGATCATCAGGGTATTTCAGTGTGCAATTAGAATGATGTGTTTCCCTGTGGTATATAAGTGATGTGTACCTGACATCCTGCACTTGACTTGTGACTTTGAAGTCTGATCGCCTACATTGCATTGCACTGTGCTCCACACCCTGAAGGGTCTGCCTCTCCCTCATTACCAGGGGAGCTCATCTTTATCATTGTCACAAATAGGCTTACATTAACACTGCAACAAAGTTACTGTGAAAATCCCCATGTCTCCACATTCCGGCGCCTGTTCGGGTACACTAAGGAAGAATTCAGAATGTCCAAATTACCTAACAGCACATTTTTCGGGATTTGTGGGAGGAAAGTGGAGCACGGAGGAAACCCACGCAGGCACTGGGAGAACGTGCAAACTCCACACAGTGACCCAAGCCAGGAATCAGACCTGGGACCTTGGCGTTGTGAAGCAGCAGTGCTAACCTCTGTGCTACCGTGCCACCAACCTGGCGGAGCTTATATTCAGAGGAGGTCACCTGGAATCTAATTTTCCTGATCTTGTGACCTCCTCAAGGGTTAGGGCTATACTGGGAAAGGGGAGGACTGGCCTCAGGCAAGGAAAGGGGCTGCAGGGCTAGGGCTATACTGGAGACAGTGGCAGAGAGTTGGGGTACAAGTGGGGAAGATTGCACTCAGGCACATGGTTGGAGGTAGGGTACAAAGGCTTAGGGTCCTCAGTGCTAGAATGGGGAGAGCATGTTACAGAATGATATAAGCCACTTAGGGCCAGAATAGGAGTAGTACTGAGTGAAGTAGGGCTTCAATTTACATTGTTCAGCTTGCAAAGACTGTCCTTGTCCAGGTCCAAGGAGGGGGAGGGCATGTCAGTCCAGTCTCAGTCGTGCCCAGCATGTTATGCGCAGGGAGCTGTCATAACATTACCAACCTCAGTCCATGGGATTTCTGGATCATACTGGGTTGCAGATGGCACACTGAGTCGGGGGAGTCATCTGCAGTGGGGTATCCGAGGGAGGGTGTGTGTGGTGGTGGGCATGGGTAAATACTTAGCTGTGCATGTAGACTCAGGATGGGGAGTGGGGAGGTCCACATGGGGCACTGGTAAATCTCCCTCAAAATGTTCAGGAGCTAGTGAACCAATATCCACTACGATCACGATGGGATCAAGGAATATATGGGCAGAATTGAGAGGTCTTGGAAGGGGGGAAATCTGAACATTAAGCTCCTCCAGGACAATGGAGGAGTTTCCATACTCACACAGGCAGGGTCCAAGCTGGTCTGGCTGTGAAAGCTCAGCACTGCCATCTTCCAACCTGCATTGATGGTGCAGTAATAAATTAAAATGAGAAGCTTTGCTGGTGAGGCAGATGCATGCACGGGGGGGCTGATTAAATGGGCACCCAACTGAAGTGGGCAGTCCCAAATGAAGAGAGAGGCACAGCTGAGGCGTGTTAGGAGCCTTTCAATGACAATTCAGGGAATCAGGAAAGTGAAGCATGCAAGACCAATCTGCAAAGTAACACTAATTGATTTCCCGATTTAAACCCCTTGTTCATAATGTGGAAATTCCCCAGAGCTAGAATGAGTTCCAGAGCAGCTGGGAAACAGGACAAGCTTTAGAAGGGTGTTAGAATCGTGGCGCTGGACAATTCACTGAAGACAAGCCCAAGGCCCCTCAAATAATATCCTGACTAAACATTTATCCAGAGTCTTGTGGCGCAGTGGGTATAGTGTACCTGCCTTGAAGCCAGGAGCTCCAGGCTTGAGTCCCATCCAAGGGCTTGATGGCCAAGGAAGGTTCATATCGTGGCCAAGAGGTTGAATATCATCATACAAAATCCTTCCAACACACGCTAATGGCAGGTGGTATGAGCGAGAGAAACTCCTGGTCAGCCATACTTGATGTGGAATAGTGACCTTCAAGTTATAAGCCTCTGGCGACAGGCTAGCGACCTGTTCCAGGGAAAGCTAGCTATGTAAAAAGATGAAAGTCTGCCTTGTGCACCACTAGGTACACGAAAAGAAACAACAACAACGTTTATCCTCATGTTTATTCCAAAAAGTATTATTAGAGTGCGGAGAATGAGGATCCCAGTGCCTGGGCTGAAAGCAGCACATCCAAGTGCCTGACCAAAGCAATGTCATAGCAGTAGGTTATATTGCGAGGGGGTGCACCTTGATACTCATCCCGCATTGGCCAGCATTTCAGGGGCAAAAGAACTTGAACCACATTCACTGATGAGTCATTGACAAAAAGAGGACCTTTGGAGACTAATGCTGACTATTGTCTGTTTCTCATTGATAATACAGGGAGGAGACCATCAGGTATTTGAAGGCTGGATTTAGGGCTGCCTACATTATTACTTACAAACAAGAGAGAAGGAGATAGTTGCAATGGCTCACCTGGCTCGCCAAAGGGAGAAACAAAACTCGAAAGACCAAGGACCAGCAGGGCCTCCTCTGGACGCAGAGGATGATGCTCTGAAACGTGCTTTGGCGACTTGCATGACCGGGGTGTACAGAACTTGCATATCTTATCTGCTAGTTAGCGAGAACCAGTGTCGCTAATGCCTCCACATATCTGGGATCTGGTGACTCATATTTGCCACAGGAATTGGCATCACGGGGACGAGGAGGGCAACCATTCTCAGTGGCTCTGAAAGTAAAGGACCTGGCTGAAATCACCCATGCAGTGGCCGCAGACTCGTGCAGAGAGAAGGTAAAATGAGTGACATACCACTAAAAAAACATTGGTGGTGCACATCATAGGGATCTTAAAGATGCAATTAAGATGCCAGGGCAGATCTGGTGGTGCACTCCTGTATACTCTCCAGAGGGTGTCACGGATCATCAAGGCTTGCTGCGTGCTGCACAACCTGTCGCTTCAAAGAGGGGAGGACTTTCCAGATGCCAACGTGGAGGAGCTGCATATCTCCGATGAGAGACATCAAAGCGGTGAGTGCACTGAGTTGGTGGAAATCAAGGTTACAGGGGACGAGGCCATGGCATGATGAAGCAGGTGTGCACATTAGATCTTCATTGCCACCAGATTCCACGAGAAGGAGGACGAGTTGCAGTGAGGACAACTGCCTCCTGGGGAACTGCCCTCCATCATGAGCAAACATGAATGCTATTCTCACTTCAATATGAGAATGAATAGTTACACATGAAGCACACATTGTCCTGATGTTTTGAAGGATGATGAAGCCTCAGGAGCATTGCTGAGATGAGGTGAGGTGTAAACTGGAGGAGGGAGTCCTGGCACAGATTTCAGAAAGTGCTGCTTCTTCAAGCATGTCTCCAGCATACCAATCTCAATGGCAGCCTACAAGAGCCAAGACCTGTTCCACTATCCTCAGTGGGCTTGTAGCTGTACGCCTTCAACCTGACAAAATTATTCAAGGAAATCCATCTCCAGCAACGGGACAATGCATTTGGTGCAATATCGATCGTGAAACTAATGGGTGACACTAGGCCAAGGCAGCCAAGGACATTCTGCCGGTATGCATCTATTCTGAGATGACTCAATCCTCTGTGTTACCCTCTTCTCTATCACATTAACGCCTGCGCTCTCAGGTAGTGGGTGCTGGCCTGCTTTTATCCTCACTGTGCAGTTGGAGCACCTGAGGATGACAACCTTCAACCGCCTGCATGCCAGACATTAAAATGCCTCCTCTTTAAGATACACATTATGCCCTCATGGCCAGTCCTGATCCGTGCGAACTTGAAACTTCTCTGACAACATGAAGCCCTCAAGGTCACGAGTCATTGCAAATAAAGACTTCAACTTCAGTACATTCTCACTTCTATCCCATTGTTCCCTCAACACTGTCCAAAGCGACAATGTGTGCTTCCACAGCATGCTCAAAGACTTTACTGACCACCAAATATTGCCATTTTCAATTAGCATCACTCAACCTGGCTTGTGTTTAGGTAATGGGATGCACAGCTCTGTGATGAGAGCCTTGTGGCTGCAATACAATTACAGGTTGAGAAACACTCAAAGTTGTAGGTTCGAGCATCAGGGGAATAATGTGGCTGAGAGGCGCAGGTTTTGGCATTTTGAGGTGGTATGGTCCTCCCTCTTATTGGTGGGTTCAGCAGATGTACACACTGGGAGTCGCAAATGTAGTTGGCAAACAGCAACGCACATCAGCTCTGAGTATGGACACATGGCATGAAAACCCTGCCCGAAGAAAGAGAGCACATGGAGTTGCATGATATATGATCCTTCTCCATGCATTTACACATCTCTCCTTGTACACTACACCATCACCTTTCAAGAATGCAGATGAAATAGGAGAATACCACTGCCTCAATCTTACACAGCTAACAATAAACATGACATGACCCTGCAAAGCATGTGAACGAGGTTCGTTCCAAAAGCACACTTAACATTAAGGCCGAGCCATCATGGATGCTGAGAACGACCTGGAAAAGGGCCGCACACGGTGTTGATACTGAAGCATACTACATGGATGAGAGGCCCATGATAGCAACACCTGTGCTAAGTGGGGGGGGGGGGCAAGGACCATAGTATCACACCTGATTGACAGCAACAAGGCTCATGGGACGCATGCTACAGAGTAAATTTGAAATGGGTGTGATTTGTGAACATCTGTACCACCCTTGTGCTCCTAAATAATTTACATTTTCCGAACCCTACCGCTACATCTTGGTGCTTCCCCAGCATTCACAGTGGAAGTGGAGGCCATATGCTAACTCCTGTGTCCTGTTATGTGTGATGGATTTTGTGGGCATCCTCTGGAAGGCTCAGACCTGGAGGACCCTGGGTTGCTTTGGGTGTCCTGCTCTGGGGCAGATGCACACTGCTCAGCATGTGGAGCTGGATATGATGAGGACACAAGAAAAGGGTGATCGGTGAGTGGTCGTGGAATCACCTAGGTGGATGGCCCCGTGGTCATCCTCCCTATGGGTATTTGTGAGCCCCTGGTTGAAACCTTGAGAAGGGGCAGCTGGAGTGAGTTTTAGGTGCTCAGTCCCTCACTTGTTTAGCCGCTGATGGATGCCACCAATGACTACAGTGATGGAATCCGCTCCTGGTGCAGTGCAGGACCGATGTCTTGGATTAAGGTGTCCATGGCGGCTGCCATTCTCCTAGTATTGGCCTAGGTGCATTGCCATGCCGGTGCTATTACCTCAGTCTAAACACAGAAGGATTCCTCCATCATTTGTTTGCAACGCAGCTGACATCCATTCCTGGTGTTCCCGTGTTTGTCCGCAGCAGCTCATGAAACTGAGTTAGAACCAAGTCCTGAGGCTTATCATCTACCTATAACTAGAATAGTGGCCTTCAGCAATCTTATGAGGGTTGCCAACCTCTGATGTCCCTGCCTCCGCCTGCTGTGGACCGGATTGTGTGCTGTGCTCATCAGATTGTGAACCAAGCCGACTCTAGAACTAGGTTCCCACTGAGGTGTTTGTCTCTGTGATGCTGGAGGGTGTTGGTGAGCACTGTGACGGATCTGCTTTGGTGCTCTCCTCTGGTTCCTCATTCAAGGTGTCGTCTGGGCTGGAGCCCCTGAATGCTTTCCAGATGTGCCTATGAAGGAAAAGAGAAATGATTAGTGCATGGCAGGCAACTCTAAAACAGGGCAATGCAGTCAGAGTATGATTGTCTGAGGGATGAGCTTGTCTGAAGGATGAGCAGGTGCGGATCCTCACTTGGGTGTGCGCAGTCCACTTCACTGTCGGCACAAGCATGGTCCATGTTCTCTCCAGCTCGATCCTCCTAGGGAGAGAGGACCTTGCTTTTGGCCACTCCACCTTCGCCTGAGACCTCTCCCTTCAATTGTGTGCAATGTTGCTGCATAAAGATAGAGAATGCAAGCAGGTCACATGCTAGGGCAGCTGAAAAGGATGCTTGCCATATTTGGGTGGTGAGCGGAGCCATGTATGGACTGAGGACGCCAACCTCAGAGGATACGAGGCCAGATGGAGCTGTGCATGTGTGTGTGTGTGAATGTCCCCTAAGGTGGCAGCGTGTGAGATGCCAGTGAATGTATGATGGGCTGACTGGCGTGTGAGTTGAGAGTCATGAGATGGTTTACTTATCCTGGCGACACGGAGGAGACATCCTCTTTCTGCACTGGGTGGCTTCCTTTTCTGTGGTGTGTTGGCACTAACCACTGCTGCCAAGCTGGAGTGGTGAGGTTGGTGAACTTCATCTAGCCATCAAGGGGGTAGAGGACATCACGCTGGGCCTCGACCGCATGCAGCAGGCATTCTGATGAAGTGTCACCGAATTTTGGAGCAGCAAGCTTTTTCCCTTTTGGAGCCACATTTTCCGTGGACTAGTCTTGGGCTACATTGAAAATGCTGTCCCATTAAAATATGGTGTTCAGAATGAAGAAATGGTGAGCTCACGGCAGTGCAGGCGAATGAGACACCACCTGCCCGCAAACTGGCGTGTTTCCCATGGGTGCATAATTAATTCGGCGGGAATTGGACAATATAGCGTGAAAACCCGCCAATGCAGGTGGCGGGTTGAACACTGTTTTTCATGTCCACCCCAAGATTGACTATCTAAATACCTTACAATTGTGGTAGATTTTCAACTTCGGAATTTTGTAGCAGGAGTAGGTCTTTTAACCCTTTGAGCCTGCTCCGCCATTCAACTATCCCAGATCCCTTGATGTAATTAGTATCCAGAAATATATCAATCCCTGCCTTGAACGTGACAATTACTGAACTTCATATCCCTCCGGGGCACAGAATTCCAAATATTTACTACCCTCTGATTGAAGAAATTCCTCTTCATCTCAGTCCAAAATGGCTTGCCCCTTATTCTGAGAAAGAGTCACTTGGTTCTAGATCCCCCCTAGTCCGAGGAAACATACTTTCTGCATCTATCCTGTCTAGTCCCTTAAGAACTTTGTAAGTTTCAATCAGAACACCTCTCATTCTTCCAAACTCTAGAAAATACTGGCCCAGTCTCCTCAAAGGACAGACCCACCATCCCCGGGATTAGTCTGCTGAACCTCCACTGCACTCTCACGATGGCAAGTATATCCTTCTTTAGGTAAAGGGACCAAATCTATAGGCAATCTTTATTTGTATCCTCAAATGTTCTTGCAATAATGTCCAACACACCGTTTGCCTTCCTAATTGCTTGCTGCGGCTGCATGTTGGCTTTCAGTGACTTATGAACAAGGACACCCAGGTCCCTTTGGACATCAACACTTCCCAATATCTCACCATTTAAGAAATACTCTGCCTATCCTGTCCTCCTACGAAAGGGATAACCTCATATTATATTTCATCTGCCATGCTCTTATTCACTCATTACGTCTGTCCAAATACCTTGAAGCCTCTTTACAGCAACCTTACAACACACATTCCCACCTAGTTTTGTGTCATCTGTAAAAATGGAAATATTGCATTTGGTCCCCACGTCCAAATCAATGATACAGATGGTGAACAGCTGCAGCCCAAGTACTGATCCTTGTGATACCAAACTAGTCCTAGTCTGCCACCTGTGAGTGACCTATTTATTATTATAATAAGAAGTCTTACAACACCAGGTTAAAGTCCAACAGGTTTGTTTCAAACACTAGCTTTCGGAGCACTGCTCCTTCCTCGGGTGAATGAAGAGGTTTTCACCTTTTCACCATTTTAACCTGGGGTTACCCCTATCTCCGGATCTGTAAAGACTTAATTACCTGCAAATGCTCGCATTCTAAGCATTGTCTTGCATCTTTGAATTTGTCTATATATATATATATATATATATATATACATACATATATGTTTCTGGAACATACCTCTCCATTCACCTGAGGAAGGAGCAGTGCTCCGAAAGCTAGTGTTTGAAACAAACCTGTTGGACTTTAATTTGGTGTTGTAAGACTTCTTACTGTGCTCACCCCAGTCCAACGCCGGCATCTCCACATCATATTTATTATTACTCTGTCTTTGGTTCATTAACCATACCAGTATATTACCCCATATTCCATGTGCTCTAATTTTATTCACTAACCGCCTGCGTGGGACCAATCAAAAACCTCTGAAAATCCAAATACGCCACATCCACTGGATTCCTCTTGTCCACCCTGCTGGTAATACCTCAAAAAACTCCAACAGGTTTATCAAACATGATTTTCCTTTCATAAATCCATGCTGACTCTGCCCCATCAGGTCATTATTTTCTAAGTGTCCAGTTATCACATACTTTACAATAGATTTGGAATATATTCCCTACAACTGATGTCCCCATTTTCTCTCATCCCTCCTTTCTTACATATTAAGAGTTTCATTTGTTGCCAGACGGTCATTGTCCACAATTATCTACCCTTGAAGTTGTGGAACAGATGGCTCAACAGGTCAATCGATGCAAAGATTAAACCACAAAAGGGAAATTGATACATTCAAATCTGAATCTCAATACTGCTGAATTCAGAAGAGCACTTTAAAGTATTTTAATGCATCTGTACACTTTCACGGTGCTGGTCAATGTAATGGTCACTTACCTTTTCACCATTTTAAAATCCCACCCACCTCCATTCTGACACAGACAGAGACATGAAAATCCAGCCACTGAACTCCATGCCTATGTTTTAAATTGAAACTCTACCCTACAAACTGTTTTCTACTTATTGAAATAAAAAAGGAAACACCAGTATGCTATAAAACCACATTATATATTATCATTGAGCAAATATAACCAATTCATACAATGTCAAACTTTATTAATTTCATTGTTAGCATAAAGAGGAAATAGGATTAAATTCATGTCATACGGGATGGCATGGTGGTTAGCACTACTGCCTTACGACACTGAGATCCCGGGTTTGATCCCGGCCCCAGGTCATTGTCTGTGTGGAGTTTGCCCATTCTCCCCGTGTCTGCGTGGGTTTCACCCACACATCCCCAAGGATGTGCACATTAGGTGATTGGCCATGTTGAATTGCCCCTTAATTGGAAAAAAAAATTATTAGGTACTCTAAAATTTTTTAAAAATTCATGTCAGGAGTAGGCCATTCAGCCCCTTGAGCCTGCCCCGTCATTTAATAAGATCACGGCTGATCTGATAGCACCCTCAAATCTGCATCCCGCCTACTCCCGATAACCTTCTCTCTCTTCATGTAGCGTCCTTGTCCGAAGACTGCAACTCATGGCTTATGCCATGATATCACAATGGGGAAGGAGAAGAATCAGACCCAAAGAACTATTTAAGCCAGTACAGGGGTTAACCCATGCTGTCGGCAGGAGAGCACGGTAGCACAGTGGGTAGCACTGTTGCTTCACAGCTCCAGGGTCCCAGGTTTGATTCCCGGCATAGGTCACTGTCTGTGCAGAGTCTGCACGTTCTCCCTGTGTCTGCGTGGGTTTCCTCTGGGTGCTCCGTTTTCCTCCCACAAGTCCCAAAAGACATGTTGTTAGGTAATTTGAACATTCTGAATTCTCCCTGTATACCCGAACAATCGCCAGAATGTGGCGACTAGGGGATTTTCACAGTATCTTCATTACAGTGTTAATCTAAGCCTACTTGTGACAGTAAAGATTATTATTATTATTATTATTATTATTATTAAGCACCACACTCTAGCCATCTCGTCAACTAAGATAGCAGGCTCCCTCTTGCGTACATAGTTTAGGGAGATGGTGGTGTAGTGGTAATGTCACTGGTCTCATAATCCCAAGGTCCAAGCTATGCTCTGGGGACATGGATTCAAATTCCACCATGGCAGCTGGTGGAATTTGAATTTAATGAATAAACCTAGAATTGAAAGCTAGTCGATGTAATAGTGACCATGAAACTATCATTGATTGTTGTAAAAAGCCATCTGGTTCACCAATGTCCTTTAGGGAAGGGAAACTGCCATCCTCAATTAGTCTGGTCTATATGTGACTCCAGATCCACAGCGGTGGGTTCTTAATTGCCCTTTGACATAGCATAGTAAGTCACTCAGTTAAAGAGCAGCTAGAAATGGTTAACAAATGCTCGCCTTTCCAGTGACATCCACATTTCACGAATGAATAAAGGAAAAAGTAAATAAAACATTACCTTGGCAGTCATATACATGAGGTTATTAAGAACCAGAGAGGTGGCCTGTGGAGAGCCCCAGCCATTTCCTTTCAATCCATATTCCTCAATCATTTCCTCCTCTTTGTAGTTAGCTTGTTCATCAGGGGTTTGTGGGTTAGATGTTATGGGAAGAAGTCCACCATCCACCAGCTCAATGTTACGAAGCCACGGCAAAAGATAGGTGAGCATAATTTGACGACCATTTGGGTGAGTGGTTGGAAATCTCTGGCTAACCTCTGGTCAAAGAGATGTAAACAAACATTGAGTTCCCTCAGTACTTCTAAAAGTATACATCTAGAAACAGTAATCGTGTCAGTGAAAAATAGTCTAGAAGTTACTGTGTTTTTAAAATACAAACTTCTTTCAGTTATTCGACAGGAAGTGCTAAATCACTTTACTATTTTACAATATTGCTCCCAGAACTTTCCAGTTTGTAAGGAAATCCCAAACATAAAAATGAAATAGTGAAAGTAGATATTGTTTACTGTCCAAGTGCAGAGGTTGCAAGAGAAAAACGTCTTTAAATAACAATGTTTATTTTGAGGCATATATAAGAAACCACAATTGGATTGCATTTGTGTGGCTGTAATCATGGCTGGAACAGTATTGCATGAAAATCAAAATCCACAACGGTGGGAAATAATGATATTAATCATTAATATTTTTGACACTTCACAGATGGGTGACTTTAGAAGTTTTGGGTTAGATTTTCAATTTGTTAATGGACAGTTCAATTAACTGTCCATTAAAAAGTCCAAAGTGAAAATTAGGCAGATTCTATAAGGGGTAGCCAATCAGCAATGTCAGCTTTACACCTGGGCATCAGTTTGAAAGACAGCACCAGGCAAAGCTGTTAGAGAGCTTCCTGCATTTATGGATGTGTTTTGCTTAAGAAAAGTTCATAAACATTTATGATTTTACATCATTTGTGTAGTAAGAAATACCCAGAACATTCTTTCTTAAATAACGGCATGCTTTTGTACTCACATTTTGTTGTTTTGGCAACTAAAGAATTAATTCTGAATGACATTGTTATTCCTTTTACCTTGGGTTTCCCAAACATTTTGAACCGCGGAACCCCTGGTGATCTCCCAAAGAGCACGGGGAACCCCAAGCATTCTCATAATGTTGCCGCCTTTTTGTTGCCACGCAATATGTGCAAACACAGGAATCAAATGTAAACCAGTCTTTTCTAGCTATATCTATGCATATATTAAGAAAAGCCACACAGTCACAAATACATTCATCAGCTACAGGGCCCCCTCACATTAACCTCTGGCCAAGCCACCCACCATGGCTCCCTAATATTATCTCATGGAAGTAGTACCTACTTTAGGAGTGGATAGTCTGGTAATAATTAAGAAGTGCTCTTATTAAAAAAATATTTAAGTCTTAACCTATATCATAGTTAAGGGGAGGAATGATGCTGGAAAGCTGATTCTCACATCAACACGTACCTCTCCCTCACATGCGAGAGTGTCTCTCTCGCATTCAAACGCAACACACACTCACCCCCTCTCTGACACACGCACTCACCTGCCTCTCTCTAACAGCACTCAACCCCCCTCTCTCACGCACACTCACATCTCTCTCACATGCGCACTCACCCCTCTCACACGTGCACTCACCCCTCTCACACGTGCACTCACCCCTCTCACACGTGCACTCACCCCTCTCTCTCACCCACACTCACCCCTCTTTCACACACTCACCCCTCTCTCACATGCACTCACCCCTCTCTCTAACACGTGCACTCACACATACACTCACCCCCCCTCTCTCAGCCCCCTCTCTCACACACGTACACCCTCCTCTCTCACACGTACTCACCCTCCTCTCTCACACATGGACTCAGCCTCCTCTCTCACACATGCACTCACTCCTCTCTCACACACACGCACACCCCCTCTCTCACACACACACACACACCCTCTCTCACACACACACTCACCCTCCCCCTCTCTCAGCCCCCTCTCTCACACACGTGCACCCTCCTCTCTCACACACGTACACCCTCCTCTCTCACACACGTACACCCTCCTCTCTCACACACGCACGCACCCTCCTCTCTCACACACGGACTCATCCTCTCGCATACACGCACACCCCCTTTCTCTCTCACACTCACCCTCTCTCTCACACTCACCCTCTCTCTCACACTCACCCTCTCTCTCACACTCACCCTCTCTCTCACACTCACCCTCTCTCTCACACTCACCCTCTCTCTCACACTCACCCTCTCTCTCACACTCACCCTCTCTCTCACACTCACCCTCTCTCTCACACTCACCCTCTCTCTCACACTCACCCTCTCTCTCACACTCACCCTCTCTCTCACACTCACCCTCTCTCTCACACTCACCCTCTCTCTCACACTCACCCTCTCTCTCACACTCACCCTCTCTCTCACACTCACCCTCTCTCTCACACTCACCCCCTCTCTCACACTCACCCCCTCTCTCACACTCACCCTCTCTCTCACACTCACCCTCTCTCTCACACTCACCCTCTCTCTCACACTCACTCACCCTCTCTCTCACACTCACTCACCCCCTCACTCACACTCACCCCCTCACTCACACTCACCCCCTCACTCACACTCACCCCCTCACACTCACACTCACCCCCTCACACTCACACTCACCCCCTCACACTCACACTCACCCCCTCACACTCACACTCACCCCCTCACACTCACACTCACCCCCTCACACTCACACTCACCCCCTCACACTCACCCCCTCACACTCACACTCACCCCCTCACACACACTCACCCTCTCTCTCACACTCACCCTCTCTCTCACACACACTCACTTCCTCTCACTATCACTCCCTATCTCAGACTTACCACATCACACCCCCTCTCACACACTCACCACCACTTTCATACACTCTTGCACAAACTCACTCCCCCCTCACACACTCACTCCCTCTCTCTCACACCCACTCCCTCTCTCTCACACCCACTCCCTCTCTCTCACACCCACTCCCTCTCTCTCACACCCACTCCCTCTCTCTCACACCCACTCACTCCCTCTCACACACACTCACTCCCTCTCACACACACTCACTCCCTCTCACACACACTCACTCCCTCTCACACACACTCACTCCCTCTCACACACACTCACTCCCTCTCACACACACTCACTCCCTCTCACACACACACTCCCTCTCACACACACACTCCCTCTCGCACACACTCACTCCCTCTCGCACACACTCACTCCCTCTCGCACACACTCACTCCCTCTCGCACACACTCACTCCCTCTCGCACACACTCACTCCCTCTCGCACACACTCACTCCCTCTCGCACACACTCACTCCCTCTCGCACACACTCACTCCCTCTCGCACACACTCACTCCCTCTCACACACACTCACTCCCTCTCACACACACTCACTCCCTCTCACACACACTCACTCCCTCTCACACACACTCACTCCCTCTCACACACACTCACTCCCTCTCACACACACTCACTCCCTCTCACACACACTCACTCCCTCTCACACACACTCACTCCCTCTCACACACACTCACTCCCTCTCACACACACTCACTCCCTCTCACACACACTCACTCCCTCTCACACACACTCACTCCCTCTCACACACACTCACTCCCTCTCACACACACACACACTCCCTCTCACACACACACACACTCCCTCTCTCACACACACACTCCCTCTCACACACACACACTCCCTCTCACACACACACACTCCCTCTCACACACACACACTCCCTCTCACACACAAACACTCCCTCTCACACACACTCACTCCCTCTCACACACACTCACTCCCTCTCACACACACTCACTCCCTCTCACACACACTCACTCCCTCTCACACACACTCACTCCCTCTCACACACACTCACTCCCTCTCACACACACTCACTCCCTCTCACACACACTCACTCCCTCTCACACACACTCACTCCCTCTCACACACACTCACTCCCTCTCACACACACTCACTCCCTCTCACACACTCACTCCCTCTCACACACTCACTCCCTCTCACACACTCACTCCCTCTCACACACTCACTCCCTCTCACACACACTCACTCCCTCTCACACACACTCACTCCCTCTCACACACACTCACTCCCTCTCACACACACTCACTCCCTCTCACACACACTCACTCCCTCTCACACACACTCACTCCCTCTCACTCCCTCTCACACACACTCACCCCCTCTTCACACACACACTGGACCCCCTCTTCTCTCAAACACTCAACCCATGTTTTCACACACACACTGATGCACGATCAATTGCACAAAGACTAAAGTTCGGAGGTCCGGAGTCCGTCAAAGGTTCAGCCGGTCTGGTGCTTTGGTGCTTCGTTGGGAGCGGCGTAACGGTGGCGGTGAAGTCGGTGCTGGCGGTGGTGGAGGTGGCACCGATGGCGGTGCTGATGCTGGCCAGTCATCGGGGAACTCCGGGAGCGTGCCAAAGTCCTCTTCGGCCTCTTGTGCGGAAAAGGGGAGGGGGGGTGGGGTGGTCTGGTGGGGTCAATATTGGCGGCGCGGTGGGAGGTGAGAGGCATTGGTAGTGGGGGGTGTGTTGGGGTGGAACCTGGCGGTGCTAGGTCAGAGTGAAACAGTATCTTGCCGGCCGTCGGGGAACTCAACGTAGGCATATTGAGGGTTGGCGTGGAGCAGGTGAACCCTGTCCACCAACGGGTCCGCCTTGTGGAGTCGGACGTGCCTACGGAGAAGGACCGGTCCTGGAGCAGCGAGCCAAGTCGGGAGTGACACACCGGATGTGGACTTCCTGGGGAAGGTAAAAACACGTTCATGGGGTGTGGTATTAGTGGCGGTGCACAATAGTTACCGGATGGAATGCAGAGCGTCAGGGAGGACCTCCTGCCAGCAAGAGGCTGGGAGGTTCCTGGACCGTAGGGCCAGTTGGACGGCCCTCCAAACCGTCCCATTCTCCCGTTCTACTTGCCCGTTTCCCCGGGGGTTGTAACTGGTCGTACTGCTGGAGGCTATACCCCTGCTGAGCAGGAACTGACGCAGTTCATCACTCATGAATGAGGATCCCCTGTCACTGTGGATGTAGGCGGGGAAACCGAACAGAGCGAAGATGGTGCTGAGGGCCTTGATGACGGTGGCAGACGTCATATCGAGGCATGGGACAGCAAAGGGGAATCTGGGGTACTCATCGACCACACTGAGAATATACGTGTTACGGTCGGTGGAGGGGAGGGGCCCTTTGAAATCCACGCTGAGGCATTCAAAGGGGCGGGAAGCCTTCACCAGGCGCGCACGGTCCGGCTGGTAGAAGTGCGGCTTGCACTCCGCACAGACCTGGCAGTCCCTGGTGACTGTCCTTACTTCCTCGACGGAGTAGGGCAGATTGCGAGCTTTGACCAGATGGTACAATCGAGTGACCCCCGGGTGACAAAGGCTGTCGTGAAGGGCCTGGAGTTGGTCCACGTGTGCGCTGGCACATGTACCTCGGGAGAGGGCGTCTGGGGGCTCGTTGAGTTTACCGGGGCGATACAAGATCTCGTAATTATAGGTGGAGAGCTCGATTCTCCACCGCAAGAATTTATAATTTTTGATCTTGCCCCGCTGTGTGTTATTGAACATGAAGGCTACCGACCGTTGGTCCCGAAGGAGAGTGAATCTCTTACCGGCAAGGTAATGCCTCCAATGCCGCACAGCTTCAACGATAGCTTGGGCCTCCTTCTCGACGGATGAGTGTCGAATTTCAGAGGCATGAAGAGTGCGGGAAAAGCATGCCACGGGTCTGCCTGCCTGGTTTAGAGTGGCGGCAAGGGCGACGTCTGAAGCATCGCTTTCTACTTGGAAAGGCAGTGACTCGTCCACTGCGCGCATCCCTGCCTTGGAGATGTCTGCTCTGATGTGGGCGAAAGCATGTTGTGCCTCGGCCATAAGGGGGAATTGGGTGGACTGAATGAGTGGGCGGGCCTTGTCTGCATAGTTTGGGACCCACTGAGCGTAGTAGGAAAAGAACACCAGGCAGCGTTTGAGGGCCTTGGGGCAGTGGGGGAGGGGAAGTTCCATGAGGGGGCGCATGCGCTCAGGGTCAGGCCCGAGAAGTCAGTTTTGGACTACATAGCTGAGAATGGCTAACCGGGTCGTGCTGAACACACACTTCTCTTTGATGTAGGTCAGGTTGAGAAGAGTGGCAGTGCGGAGGAATTTATCGAGGTTGGCATCGTGGTCCTGCTGGTCATGGCCGCAGATGGTGACATTATCGAAGTACGGAAAGGTGGCCCGCAAACCGTACTGGTCGACCATTCGGTCCATCTCTCTTTGGAAGACCGAGACCCCATTTGTGACACCGAAAGGGACCCTAAGGAAGTGGTAGAGGCGACCGTCCGCCTCGAAGGCAGTGTTTGGCCGGTCCGACTTCCGGATGGGGAGCTGGTGGTAGGCGGATTTCAGGTCAATTGTTGAGAAGACCCGGTACTGCGCAATCTGATTGACCATATCAGATATGCGTGGGAGGGGGTACGCGTCGAGCTGCGTGTACCGATTGATGGTCTGGCTGTAATCCACGACCATCCTGTGTTTCTCCCCAGTTTTAACCACTACCACTTGGGTTCTCCAGGGGCTGTTGCTGGCCTCGATAATACCCTCCTTAAGCAGCCGCTGGACTTCGGACCTGATGAAGGTCTTGTCCTGGGTGCTGTACCGTCTGCTCCCAGTGGCAACGGGCTTGCAATCCACAGTTAGATTAGCAACAAGGGAGGGGGGATCGACCTTGAGGGTCGCGAGGCCGCAAATGGTAAGGGAGGGGTAAGTGCCCGCCGAATTTGTGGGTGAGGCTCTGGAGGTTGCACTGGAAGTCCAGGCCCAACAGGAGTGCAGCGCAGAGATTAGGAAGGACATAGAGGCGGAAGTTACTAACTTTTACTCCCTGGACCGTGAGGGTGACTGTACAAAAGCCTCGGATCGGGACGGAGTGGGATCCGGAGGCTAGGGAGATCCTTTGATTGGCAGGGTGGACCGCAAGGGAGCAGCGCCTTACCGTATCTGGGTGAATGAAGCTTTCGGTGCTCCCGGAGTCCAGCAGGCACGAGGTCGCATGGCCGTTGATTTTAACCGTCGTCGACGCGATGGCCAGGTTGTGCGGGCGAGATTGGTCCAGCGTCATCGAAGCGACCTGCGGGTAGCCATCGGATTCTTCGGGTGGCGAGCGTGTGTGGTTCCGGGATGTCGGGAGACCCTGTCGGGGACAAGATGGCGGCGCCCATGGTGCGCACATTGCGGGGTCGGGACAAGATGGCGGCGCCCATGGCCGAAGGGGAACAGGATGGCGGCGCCCATTGGTCGCACGTGGACCCGGGAGGAGAAGATGGCGGCTCCCATTGTGCATCTGGCATGGGGGAGGGGGCGATAGCGGGCGCGATCGAAATGACTGCGCAGGCCTGGCACACAGCCGCGAGGTGGCTCTTTTTCCTGCAGGCTTTACAAACTGCAGTGCGAGCCGGGCAGTGTTGGCGGGGGTGCTTCTGCTGACCGCAGAAGTAGCAGCGGGGACCCCCGGGGTGCGCGGATCGGCGTGCGGCGGTGTATTGGGAAGGCAGGGCCCTGGCTGAGGTCGTCGGCGGGGTCCAGGAGGGGTAGGAAGGAGTAGGAGAGTGGGCAGCGCGGCGGGAGAGGTAAGATTGTATGTTACGGGATGCGACCGTCATGGAGAGCGCCAAGGTTTTTGTCTCCACCAGTTCGATCGTGGCCCCTTCCAGCAATCGTTCTCGGATGCGGTCCGACGCAATCCCCATCACGAAGGCATCGCGCATGAGGAGATTTGTGTGTTCGGCGGCCGTAACGGCCTGACAGTCCCAGTCCCGGTCGAGTGGAATTAGGGCCCGCCAGAACTCTTCGATGGACTCACCAGGTAGTTGCGAGCGGGTGGCAAGTACATGCCTGGCGAAGAGCGTGTTCGTCTTCTGCGCGTAGTGTTCTTTGAGGAGTTCCATTGCTTTTGTGTAATTCGTGGCGTCTTGGATCAACGGGAACACGCTGGAGCTCAGTCTGGAGTACAGGACATTTATCTTCTGACCCTCCGTTGGCGCGGGGTCCGCCGCGTTGATATGAGCCTCGAAACATGCTAGTCAGTGAGTAAAGTCTTTCCTGGCATTGGGCGAGTGCGGATCCAGCTGCAGGCGATCGGGCTTATTTCGGATATCCATTCTGTGGAAAATCTGACTGTAATAAATTGATGCACGATCAATTGCACAAAGACTCAAGTTGGGTACAACTGTGGCTTTATTACAGTCAGATGTGTGGCCTCCTGCTGCAGCTGGCAAAATGTCAGGGCACTGGAGGTCATACATATTTATACAGTTCTCCATGGGCGGAGCCAGCCGGCAGAGCTACCGGCAAACCTGTAGTGCAGGTCCTACCTTACATCTCCTATTCCAGTGGTTCACCACACACACTCGCTCTCTCACACACTCACCCCTCCTCTAATACACATACTTACCCGCTCCTATCAACACACACTCACCCCCTCTCACACACAGACGCACACACATACCCCTCTTACATACACGTACCTCATCTCTCACACACATACTCATCCCACCTCTCTCACACACATATTCAACCCCCCCCCTCTCTCTCACACATGCAATTCTCTTAGGCCCGACCACCCTCCGTTCTCTTACATGCGTCTCTCCAAGGCCCAAACCCCGCCTGGTCTCCCACGCCTCTCCAAGGCCCTTCATCACCTCTTTTTGCTGCCTGCTCCCTGTTCAAGATCAATACTCGCTCTTGGCCATGCGCTTTTCTTCCTAACAACAGTGAGATGGAATAAATCAAATGGGCCAATCAGAGTGAAGCCTCTTGGATCACTGGATGCTGATCGAATGACTAGCCTATCAGCATCCAGTTCGAAGAGGACTTGCTTTGAATGGCCTATTTGATTGCTGTAATTATATGCCCTAAATGTACTATATTGGAAAATACCTGAAAACATAGGAAGTGTGAGCTCAGGGTACATCCTTGCTAATTCATTTGACAGTTGAGACAATGATACCGAATACAGATGAGGTAATGGACCGTGCGTTCCAAACATAATACTATCGGGTTTCTGCTCAGCCACCTTTTTGGAATACAAGAATAGTTTTGTTTCCAGAATCTGAAAAAAGAGTAGATTGCAAAACCAGCTGTTACAGTGAACTCAAACTGCATGTCACAAATACAATATGTACGTTACTTGTATAAACTCTGGACTGATTACATGATATTTATGTCTTCTGTTAATCCTGGATTAGAATTGTTACATTTGAGGGTTAAAATCAGGTGGCTGGGGTGGGATGGTGCTCAACTGGGGAGAACCTTAAAACAGACCCGTGAATTATGATGCACAATTATAAACGTCCATTGCATCTGCTGCAGGCAGTCTGCCAACCTCTTGTACCCAGCAAATTTGAAAGATTGCTATGTGAAACCAATAATAATTGCGTAATTGAGTGCCTGCATGCTTGAGTAGCGGGCACAAATTCATGCAAGGACATCATCACTGAAAGCTAGCCTGCATTAATTAGTTAACTGGGAGGTGCATTTTGGCTGAAGAGGTTTACAGTTACTGTGGGAGCCTCAGCAGGAAGGGAGAGTTGTTGTACAACAGGGGAAAGAGCATGCTGTAAGATTTTCTGATGCTGCAGTGGATGTCTTGGTGGAGGAGATGGAGAGATGGTGTCATTGATTGACAAAAGGTTATCCAGACAAATTTTGCTACAGATGTTTTTTTAAATTAATTTACGGGATGTGGGTGTCGCTGGCTTGGCCAGCATTTTTGCCCACCCTAATTGCCCTTGAGAAGCTGGTGGTGAGCACCTTTCCTGAACCGCTGCAGTCCCTGTGGTGACGATATATTTCCAAGTCAGGGTGGTGAGTGACTTGGAGCGGAACCTCCAAGTGGTGGGGTTCTGAGGTATTTGCTGCTGTTGCAGATGGTAGTGGTCGTGGGTTTGGCAGGCGCTGTCTAAGGAGCCTTGGTGATTCCTTGCAGTGCATCTTGTAGATTGTGCACACGGTGTCATGATATGCAGGCATTCAGATAATGATATACAGACAGGCACAGACAGGCAGCTAATGAACACAGAGAACAGGACATGACCAATGAGCAGGCAGGACACTCAGTATCTGACACTCAAAAGGCACAAGGCACTCACACTCCACCTCTTTCCACTGAGGAACATCTACAGAGTGAGTCAGGGTTTATGTACAGTATCACACCTCCAGCACGTGGCTAAGAGCTAGTCTGGTTCAGTCAGACAGGGTAACCACACTTAGGTTAGCAGAGAGTCAAACTCATAGAGAACTGTGCTAACTGTGCTACTGGTTCAATAAATCAGATTGAACTAACTTCAAGGTCTGGAGTATCTTTTGGTTAAAGCTGCATCCAGTTGCAGCCTGTGTTATCCCAGAGTACATAACACAACATGCTACCAGGATACTGCTTAATCTAGGTGGTTTACGTCAGTCCATTCCGTGACGACCAGCGAATGTATCCCGGCACCATGGAGAAGATTCAGGCTCCTCACCAGTTCAGGACCTCCGGCAAGCTCAGTGCCAACTGGCGGACATTCAAGCAAAAGTTTCTGCTGTAATCGAAGCTTCAGACCTCGTGGGCGCGTCTGATGCAAGGAAGGTCGCGCTTCTCCTCTCAACAGCGGGTGATCAAGCCATTGAACTCTTCAACTTTTTTCACTTCACCGAAGACCAGGACAAGACAAAGTTTCAGACCATCTTGGACAAGTTTGATAGTCACTGTGAAGTGGACACCAATGAAATCTTCGAGCGCTACATATTCAGGCAGAGTCTACAAAGTAAAGATGAATCTTTCAACTCCTTCTTAACTAACCTCCGCCTGCTAGCGCTGTCCTGCAACTTTGATGATATTGCTGACTCCATGATGAGAGACCAGATCGTTTTTGGAGTTCACTCTGATCCTCTGAGAGAGCAGCTACTGAAAATCAAGCACATGACCCTGCCAGTCGCGATTGAAAAATGCACAGTGCATGAGCACGCCAAAAATCGTTGTGCCCAGTACAAATCGGCTGAAAATGAGAAACTTGCCTCCCACGAGACAGAGAGTGTGCAGGCCATCTCCCAGATGCAGCGCCTCAGAATTGCTGAAAGTGGCCATTTTGCGTGCTTTTCCCAGGACCCCACACATGCGCGATGCGAACGGAATAACGAAGCGGTCGACACCCGCACTGCGCATGTGCGACGGCGCGCGGAGCGTCAGGATGCCGACGTCATGACGTGCTCAAACTGCGGCAACGCCCACTTAAAGAAACACTGCCCTGCGAGAGGCAGGCGATGTTTAAACTGCGGGAAGCCTGGACACTATGCAGCCTTGTGCAGGTCTGCACCACCAGTCAGGGGCCAGCGCTCCCAATTCTGACGACGGCGTGTTCAGAATGTCCAACAATGATTACAGGATTCTGATACTGGCAGCACAACGGATCCAGAGGAAGAATGCCTGGACTCCGCCTACTGTGTGGGCATCATTACCAAATGTGAATATGCCACATCCAACTCATCACAAATTCAATCCATCCTCGCTGTAGATTCTGCGGACGAATGGCGTGCGGTGATGCAGATCAACCACTGCTCCATCCAATTTAAGCTGGACACAGGTGCTTCTGCCAACCTCCTCTCAGGCAGATTTCAAACACATCAAGAAGCCCCCCAAGGTCCTTCCAGCAGCCTGCAGGCTCCTGCACTACAAAGGAAATGCCATCATGGCACTGGGATCCTGCCATCTACTCGTCTCCAACCGGAGCACCCATGCACGGTTAAGTTTTGAAATTGTCAAGCCAGACAGGGCCTCCCTACTTGGCGCACATGCCTGCAAGCAGCTGAACCCCGTGCAGCGGGTTTACACAACAACATCCTCCAATGTGGATCTTCAGGCCGCCATTGACGACATCCTCGCTCAGTATCCGGATGTGTTCGACAGGATGGGCACGCTGCCATATCGATACAAGATTCTGCTACGACCTGATGCCAAGCCAGTGGTCCACGCACCACGCCGGGTCCCGGCTCGGCTGAGGCAGCGCCTGAAGGCACAGCTCAAGGATCTTCAGCAACAGGGCATCATTTCCAAGGTAACCGAACCGACTGACTGGGTCAGCTCGATGGTATGTGTTAGAAAGCCTTCGGGAGACCTGCGCACCTGCATTGATCCCAAGGATCTCAATAAGAATATAATGCGTGAACACTACCCCATTCCGAAGCGGGAGGAACTCACCAGTGAGATGGCACACGCACGTTTTTTCACCAAGTTAGATGCGTCACATGGATTTTGGCAAATCCAGCTGGATGAGTCCAGCAGAAGGCTCTGCACTTTCAACATGCCTTTGGCAGATACTGCTATAATCGCATGCCGTTTGGCATTGTCTCGGCATCGGAGATCTTCCATCGCATCATGGAGCAGATGATGGACGGCATTGAAGGGGTTCGTGTGTACGTGGACGACATCATCATATGGTCCACGACCCCTGAAGAGCATGTTTGCCGTCTCCAGCAGGTATTCCGCCGTGTCCATGCCAATGGCCTGAAGCTGAACAGGTCCAAAAGTTGCTTTGGCATGTCGACACTCAAGTTCCTAGGTGACCAGATCTCTCAGCAGGGCGTCCACCCGGACACAGACAAGGTCAAGGCCATCGAAGCCATGAAGGTCCCTGAAGACAAGAAGGTGGTGTTGCGCTTCCTGGACATGGTCAATTTTCTGGGCAAGTTCATCCCAAACCTGGCCTCACACACCACGGCCCTACGAAACCTGGTGAAAAAGTCCACTGCCTTTGAGTGGAAGGCAGCACATCAGGCTGAGTGGTTGGAGCTGAAAGCCAAGCTCACCACTGCACCCATCTTGGCATTTTTCGACCCAGACAGGGAGACGAAGATCTCGACAGGTGTGAGCCAGGATGGCATTGGTGCGGTGCTGCTTCAATGCGATGACGCTTCATCCTGGGCACCGGTAGCCTACGCATCGAGGGCCATGACGCCCACCGAAACAAGGTATGCACAAATAGAGAAGGAATGCCTGGGTCTTCTCACTGGCATTCTCAAGTTTCACGACCATGTCTACAGCCTGCCGACTTTCACTGTCGAGACGGATCATAGGCCTCTGGTCCACATTATCCACAAGGACCTGAACGACATGACGCCTCGGTTGCAGCACATCCTCCTCAAACTCAGAAGGTACAACTTTGATTTAGTGTACGCCTGGCAAGGAGCTCATCATTGCAGATGCATTGTCCCGCTCCATCACATTGCCTAGTGAACCGCTGGAAATCATCCGGCAGATTGAATCACAGGTGCAGGTGTGTGCTAGCACCCTGCCGCCGTCTGATGAGAAGGTGGTTCGTATCCGCGAGGAGACAGCCAAAGACCCCCTCTTGCAACGTGTCATGCACCACCTCGCCAATGGCTGGCTGAAAGGGCAGTGCCCTCAATTTTACAATGTAAAGGACGACCTGACGGTGATTGATGGTATCCTCCTCAAGCTGGACCGGATTGTCATTCCACTTAGTCTCCAGAGCTTGCTGCTCTGCCAAATCCATGAGGGACACCTGGACGTCAAGAAGTGCAGACACAGAACCAGGCAGGCGGTCTACTGGCCCGGTATTAGCCAGGACATCTCGAACATGGTCGTCAACTGTGCGACCTGTCAATGCTTCCAGCCAGCGCAGAGCCGGGAGACACTCCAGCAGCATGAAACTGAGCCCTCCCCGTGGGCCAAGGTTGGCATCGACCTCTTTCGTGCGAATGGTCGTGACTACGTGTTGATTATTGACTATTTCTCCAATTACCCTGAAGATGTGAAGCTCTCAGACGTCACATCTCGGACCGTCATCAAGGCCTGTAAGGAGGCGTTCTCCAGGCATGGTATCCCACTCACTGTCATGAGTGACAATGGCCCGTGCTTCAACAGCCACAAGTGGTCTATTTTTGCCAAGTCATACCATTTCAAACATGTCACTTCCAGTCCACACTATCCGCAGTCCAATGGGAAGGTTGAAAAAGGGGTGCACATTGTGAAACAGCTCATCTGCAAGGCCGTGGATTCTGCTTCTGACATCTACCTCGCGCTGCTTGCGTACAGGGCGACCCCACTGTCCACTGGCATGTCGCCGGCTCAACTCCTGATGAACAGGGACCTGCAGACGACACTTCCAGCCATACACTTGCCCAACCTGGATCCTCCCGGTGCTGCAGAAGGTGCAGCAGCTCCAAAACCAGAAAAATCAGGGCTATGATGCTCATGCCACCGATTTGCCCGTGTTATCCCCGGCAGACACTGTCAGGATCAAGATACTGGATGTGGGTGGTCTGCCCCGGCTGTCGTTGTTTGACAGGCTGCGCCCCGTGCGTATGTTGTACGTATGGCTGATGGTTCTGTTGTGCGATGAAACAGACGGGCACTGCGCAAAGTTGCCTGCCCGCAACTGCTTTCTTCTCCGTTTCCATTCGTTGTTTTGCCACCTCCTGATACCTCGAACTACGAGGCCACCAGTCAGGCTTCCATCCTGCCCATCAAGGCGCCGTCGTCCCCACCACCACCTCTCCGGCGGTCGACAAGGATCAGTCGCAGGCCCCAGAGACTGGACTTATGAACATTTGTTTTGTTTGCTATGTTCTATTTTCTCACATTAGACAGCTGTCTTCACATGTAAATACGTTCACATATGCCACTGCTTGTTAATATATGCGACCACATGTAAGTACGTTCCCATGTGCCAACAAAATATATATATATTTTTTTTTAAAAGGGGAGATGTCATGATATGCAGGCATGCAGATAATGATATACAGACAGGCACAGACAGGCAGCTAATGGACACAGAGAACAGGACATGACCAATGAGCAGGCAGGACACTCGGGGGTGGTATCTCACTATAAAAGGCACGAGGCACTCACACTCCGCCTCTTTCCACTGATGAACATCTACAGAGTGAGTCAGGGTGTATGTACAGTATCACACCTCCAGCAGGTGGCTAAGAGCTAGTCTGGTTCAGTCAGAGTAACCACACTTCGGTTAGAGAGTCGAACTCATAGAGAACTGTGCTAACTGTGCTACTGGTTCAATAAATCAGATTGAACTAACTTCAAGGTCTGGAGTATCTTTTGGTTAAAGCTGCATCCAGTTGCAGCCTGTGTTATCCCAGAGTACATAACACAACACACTGCTGCCACAGTTCATCGGTGGTGGAGGGTTTGAACGTTTGTGGCAGGGGGTGCAATCAAGCGGGCTGCTTTGTCCTGGATGGTGTTGAGCTTCTTCAGTGCTGTTGGAGCTGCACTCATCCAGGCAAGTGGAGAGCATTCCATTACACTCCTGAATTGTGCCTTGTAGATGGTGGACAGGCTTTGGGGGGATCAGGGTTTGAGTTTCTCACCATAGGATTCCTAGCCTTGACCTGCCCTAGTAGCCAGAGTACTTTTTTTTTACATGTATTTTATTGCAAACATGTATCAAAACAGGTTACAGCGAACAAACACCCCGGGAAATATGCTTCCCACAATCAACTATACAGTCTGAACAGACTTTTCCTCTTTTTCACCCCCCTCTCCCCCGCGACGAACAACCCCTCAAACACAGTCACAAACACCCCCACCTTTCCACAAACCCCCCTGAAGAGCCCCTTAACCCATACTTTATCTTCTCTAATCGCAGGAAGTCGTACAGGTCACCCAACCAAGCCGCTACCCCCGGTGGCGATGCCGACCGACTCACCAGCAACATTTGCCGCCATGCATGCAGAGAGGCGAAGACCAAGACATCGGCCTTCCTCCTCTCCAGGAGCTCCGGCTTCTCTGAAACCCCAAATATCGCCACCAAAGGGTCCGGATCCACCACCACCTCCACTATCCTGGCTAAGAACGTGAACACTCCCGCCCAGAATCTTCCCAATTTTTCGCAGCCCCAGAACATGCGCGCGTGATTCGCTGGCCCCCGGCCACACCTCTCACACTCGTCTGCTATACCCTGAAAGAACCCACTCATTCTCGCCCGAGTCATATGCACCCTGTGCACCACCTTAAACTGTTTCAGGCTCATCCTTGCTCATGAGGAGGTCCCGTTTACCCTTCGCAGTGCCTTACTCCATGCTCCCCAATTGATCTCCCCCCCCAACTCCGCTTCCCATTTCTCCTTGATCTTCACCACCCGCTCGTCTCCCTGCTCCCCCAGCCACTTGTATATATCTCCAATTCTTCCCTCCCCTCCACATCCGGGAACAGCATTCGCAGGGGAACCCCCTCCAGACCTTTCGCGCAAAGTCACTAACCTGCAGATACCTGAACTCACTCCCCCTCGGCAGCTCTACCCTTTCCCTTAGCTGCTCCAGACTTCCTCCCACCTCCTGTATATACTACCCACCCCTCCCGCCCCGATTTAAACTCATGATTCTCGCACCGGCGTTAGCACCGGCATCCCTTCCACCCGAAAATGTCTCCTCAACTGATTCCATACCTTCACCGTGGACTGCACCACCGGGCTCCTTGAATACCTACCCGGAGCCATTGGCAACGTTGCCCTCACCATAGCCCTCAAACTAGATCCCTTACAAGATTCCTCCTCCATCCTAACCCACTCTACCCCTTCTCCTTCCCATCACCGCTGCACCTTGTCCACATTCGCCGCCAAATAATAATGAAGCAAATTCGGCAACGCCAACTTGCTGCCTCTGCAGCAGGATCCTCCCCACCCTCGGCACCTTCCCCACCCATACAAAGTCAGAAATGATCGTGTCCACTTTCCGAAAAAAGGCCTTTGGTATAAAGATCGGGAGAGCATGAAAGATAAACAAGAACCTCGGCAGAATATTCATTTTCACCACTTGGACCCTCCCTGCCAGCGTTAAGTGCAGTGTATCCCACCTCATAAGATCCTCCCTCGCCTCCTCCACCAGCTTTGTTAAGTTCCACTTGTGGAGCCCGTCCATTCCCTCGCTACCTGAATCCCCAAATACCTAAACCTATCCCTCGCTACCGTAAATGGCATCCCCCCTAAATTAGCCCGCTGTGCCAGCTCATTCACCGGGAATACCTCGCTTTTCCCTACATTCAGCTTGTATCCCGAGAACCCACCAAATCTCCCCAACAGGCCCATAATTCTTCCCATACTCTCCAACGAATCCGAAACATACAGCAAGAGGTCATCGGCATAGAGCGACACCCGATGCTCCCTCCGTGCCCTCATAATCTCCTGCCACTTTGCTGACCCCCTGAGAGCCATCGCCAATGGCTCTATGGCCAGCGCAAACAGCAGCGGTGACAGCGGGCACCTCTGCCTTGTACCCCTGTGTAAGTCAAAGCTTTGTGAGCTCTGACCATCATTCGTACTCACCCTCGCCCTTGGTGCCACATACAGCAACCACACCCATGCCACAAATCTCAGCCCGAACCCAAACCTTCCCAAAACCTTGAACAAGTACCGCAAATCCACCCGATCAAATGCCTTCTCCGCGTCCATGGACACCACCACCTCCGGTACCAGAGCTCCCGATGGATTCATCACCGCATTCAACAGTCGTCATATTACTCGTGAGCTGCCTGCCCTTCATGAAACCTGTTTGATCTTCTGCCACCATCCCGGGGACACACTTCACCATTCTCCCCGCCAACAACTTAGCCAATACTTTCACATCCGTGTTCAATAGTGATATGGGCCTATACGACCCACATTCCACCGGGTCCTTCCCCTTTTTCGGAATTAGTGTGATTACTGCCTGCGTCATCGTCTCCGGCAGCTCCGCCTTCTCCAGTGCTTCATTAAATGCCCCCAACAGATGTGGTGCCAGGTCCATTGCAAATTCCTTAGAGAATTCTGCCGGGTACCCATCCAGCCCAGAAGGGCGGGAAAAAGACTGGCAAGGCTGTAGTCATAGGGGATTCAATCGTAAGGGGAGTAGCCAGGCGTTTCTCTGGTCAAAAACGAGACTCCTGAATGGTATGTTGCCTCCCGGGTGCACGGGTCAGGGACGTGTCAGATTGGCTGCAGGACATACTGAAGGGGGAAGGTGAACAGCTAGTTGTCGTGGTGCATATAGGCACCAACAATATAGGTAAAAAACGGGATGAGGTCCTACAATCAGAATTTAGAGAGTTAGGAGATAAGTTAAGAAGTAGGACCTCAAAGGTAGTAATCTCAGGATTGCTACCAGTGCCACGAAACAGTCAGAGTAGAAATTCAAGAATAGTCAGAATGAATATGTAGCTTGAGAGATGGTGCAGATGGGAGGGGTTCAGATTTTTGGGACATTGGAACCGGTTCTGGGGGCGGTGGGACCATTCCAAATCGGATGGTCTACACCTGGGCAGGACTGGAACCAATGTCCTAGGGGGTGCTTTTGCTAACACTGTTGGGGAGGTTTTAAACTAATGTGGCAGGGGGATGGGAACCAGATTAGGAAGTTAGAGGTCAGTAAAGAGGCAGCAACTAAAGCCAGTAAGGTACTAGATAATCAACTCAATGTGACTAAGGGGAAGAGTAGACAGGGAAGAGATGATGAACGCAAAGGGAAGGTGGTCTGAGGTGCATTTGTTTCATGCGAGAAGTGTAGCAGGTAAGGAAGATGAACTTAGAGCTTGGATTAGTACCTGGGAATACGATGTTATTGGTATTACGGAGACTTGGTTGAGGGAAGGGCAAGACTGGCAACTAAATATCCCAGGGTATAGATGCTTCAGGAGGGATAGAGAGGGGGGGGGGTAAAAGGGGTGGAGGAGTTGGATTACTGGTCAGAGATGATATCACAGCTGTGATTAAGGAGGGCACGATGGAGGATTCGAGCACTGAGGCAATATGGGTAGAGCTAAGAAATAGGAAGGGTGCAATAACATTGTTGGGACTTTACTACAGGCCTCCCAAAAGTGAGCGTGAAGTAGAGGTACAAATATGTAGACAGATTACAGAAAAATGTAGGAGAAAAAAGGGTGGTCGTGATGGGAGATTTTAACTTCCCCAACATTGAATGGGACTCATGTAGTGTTGGAGGCGTAGATGGAGCAGAATTTGTATATCCAGGAGAGTTTTTTTAGAGCAGTATGTAAATAGTCCAACTCGGGACGGGGCCATACTGTACCTGGTATTGGGGAATAATCCCGGCTGAAGTTTCAGTCGGTGATTACTTTGGGAATAGCGATCACAATTCCGTAAGTTTTAGAATACACATGGACAAAGACGAGAGTGGTCCTAAAGGAAGAGTGCTAAATTGGGGAAAGGCCAAGTATAACAAAATTTGGCAGGAGCTAGGGAATGTGGATTGGGAGCAGCTGTTTGAGGGTAAATCCACATTTGAAATATGGGAGTCTTTTAAGGAAAGGTTGATTAGAGTGAAGGACAGACATGTCCCTGTGAAAATGAGGGATAGAAATGGCAAGATTAGGGAACGGGTGGAATTGTGAGACTAGCTAAAATGAAAAAGGAAGCATACATAACATCTAGGCGACTTAAAACTGATGAAGGATTGGAGGAATATCGGGAAAGTAGGACAAATCTCAAACGCGCAATAAAGAGGGCTAAAAGGGGTCATGAAATATCTTTGGCTAACAGGGTTAAAGAAAACCCCAAAGCATTTTATTCGTATTTCAGGAGCAAGAGGGTAACTAGAGAAAGGATTGGCCCACTCAAAGACAAAAGAGGGAATTTATGCGTGGAGTCAGAGGAAATGGGTGAGATTCTTAATGAGTACTTTGCATCAGTATTCACCAAGGAGAGGGACATGACGGATGTTGAGGCTAAGGATGGATGTTTAAATACTCTAGGTAAAGTCGGCATAAGGAAGGGGGAGGTTTTGGGTATTCTAAAAGGCATTAAGGTGGACAAGTCCCCAGGTCCGGATGGGATCTATCCCAGGTTACTGAGGGAAGCGAGGGAAGAAATAGCTGGGGCCTTAACAGATATCTTTGCAGCATCCTTGAGCACGGGTGAGGTCCCGGAGGACTGGAGAATTGGTAATGTTGTCCCTTTGTTTAAGAAGGGTCGCAGGGATAATCCAGGGAATTATAGACCTGTGAGCTTGACGTCAGAGGTAGGCAAACTATTGGAGAAGATACTGAGGGATAGGATCTATTCACATTTGGAAGAAAATAGACTTATCAGTGATAGGCAGCATGGTTTTGTGCAGGGAAGGTCATGTCTTACAAACCTAATAGAATTCTTTGAGGAAGTGACAAAGTTAATTGATGAGGGAAGGGCTGTAGATGTCATATACATGGACTTCAGTAAGGCGTTTGATAAAGTTTCCCACGGCAGGTTGATGGAACAAGTGAAGTCGTATTGGGTTCAGGGTGTACTAGCTAGATGGATAAAGAACTGGCTGGGCAACAGGAGACAGAGTAGTGGTGGAAGGGAGTGTCTCAAAATGGAGAAAGGTGACTAGTGCTCGGACCACTGTTGTTTGTGATATACATAAATG
Source organism: Scyliorhinus torazame (assembly GCF_047496885.1). Lineage (NCBI taxonomy): Eukaryota > Metazoa > Chordata > Chondrichthyes > Carcharhiniformes > Scyliorhinidae > Scyliorhinus > Scyliorhinus torazame. Next base: position 157,261,693 of record NC_092721.1, on the reverse strand, counting down.
ATCTGGACGAAGGTATAGGTGGTCTGATTAGCAAGTTTGCAGATGAAACGAAGATTGGTGGAGTTGCAGATAGTGAGGAGGACTGTCAGAGAATACAGCAAAATGTAGATAGATTGGAGAGTTGGGCAGAGAAATGGCAGATGGAGTTCAATCCAGGCAAATGCGAGGTGATGCATTTTGGAAGATCTAATTCAAGAGCGGACTATACGGTCAATGGAAGAGTCCTGGGGAAAATTGATGTACAGAGAGATCTGGAAGTTCAGGTCCATTGTACCCTGAAGGTGGCAACGCAGGTCGATAAGAGTGGTCAAGAAGGCATACAGCATGCTTGCCTTCATCGGACGGGGTATTGAGTACAAGAGTCGGCAGGTCATGTTACAGTTGTATAGGACTTTGGTTAGGCCACATTTGGAATACTGCGTGCAGTTCTGGTCGCCACATTACCAGAAGGATGTGGATGCTTTAGAGAGGGTGCAGAGGAGGTTCACCAGGATGTTGCCTGGTATGAAGGGTGCTAGCTATGAAGAAAGGTTGAGTAGATTAGGATTGTTTTCGTTGGAAAGATGGAGGTTGAGGGGGGGACCTGATTGAGATCTACAAAGTTCTGAGAGGTATGGACAGGGTGGATAGCAATAAGCTTTTTCCAAGAGTGTGAATGTCAATTACAAGGGTCACGATTTCAAGGTGAGAGGGGGAAAGTTTAAGGGAGATGTGCTTGGAAAGTTTTTTACGCAGAGGGTGGTGGGTGCCTGGAACGCTTTGCCAGCGGAGGTGGTAGAGGCGGGCATGATAGCATCATTTAAGATGCATCTAGACAGATATATGAACGGGCGGGAACAGAGGGAAGTAGATCCTTGGAAAATAGAAGACAGGTTTAGATAAAGGATCTGGATCGGCGCAGGCTGGGAGGGCCGAAGGGCCTGTTCCTGTTCTTTGTTCTTTTTGTTCTAGCCCACTGGCCTTCCCCGACTTCATACCCCAGATACTATCCAGCACCTCCCTCAGCCCCAGTAGCTCCTCCAATGCCTGCCTCTTTGCTTCCTGTGGTAAACTACTGTATTTCACTGTGTTGTGTTGTGTTGTACAAGTCTGGGCTTGTCCCGGCTGGCTCCGTCTGTGGCCCCTCCCCTCGGGCTCATGTATCAAGGTGGCTAGTCTCCGCTTCCGACCCAGTTCGGGACCAGAGGCCAGGAGGCTTGCTGTTTAGTGTATAAAGCCTCAGTTACTTTCATCACTCGTCGTATGTTTATTGATGGCATATCAATTTAATACACAAAACTTCTATGATGGCTCATCACTCAAGCCTGATCGCCTGGAGCTGGACCCACAGGCAGCCGACGCCACAGAAACATTTGAGCACTGGCTAAACATAAAGTCCCTGGTAGTACTCCCTAAATGCCTCATTTATCTTCCCTGGCTCTGACACCACATCCCCAGCCTCAGTCCGTATCTTCAATATTTCCTGGACGCAGCCTGCCTCCACAGCTGGTGCGCCAGCATGCGGCTCGCCTTCTCCCATACTCATGTTGCACCACCCCTTGCCCTACGTAGTTGCCCTACCGTCCTCCCAGTTTTCTCCTGTCAAACTGCCCCTGCAACCTTTTCCTCCTTGCCAATCCCTCCACGGTGGGCACCCTCGAATAGTTCCTGTCCACTTCCACTATCTTGCTCAGGAGGCGGTCATGTTCCTCCCTCCTTTCCCCATCTGCACGGGCCTTAAACAAAATAATTTCCCTCCGGACCACTGCCTTCAGTGCTTCCCAAAAATGGCCACCGACACCTCCCCATTCTGATTCAGCTCCACATACTCCTTAATCGCCGGCCACACATTATCACAGAACCCTCCATCCGCCAACAGCCCCGAGTCAAACCTCCACCCCGGCCTCTGCTCTTGTCCCAATCTAAACCGAATCTCCAGCCAGTGGGGTGCATGGTCCGAAATAACTATCCCCGTATACACTGCCCCCTCCACCCCAACTAAAATCTCCCGACTCACTACAAAGTAATCAATCCTCGAATACACCTTATGGACGTGTGAAAAGAAGGAATACTCCCTTCCCCCTGGGTTCTGAAAGCGCCATGGATCCATCATACCCATCATCTCCAGGAACCCCCCCAGCTCCCTCGCCATTTGTACCCTACCCTTCATCATCCCAATTTGGGGGATACACATTTACCAACACCACCGGTGCCGCTTCCAATACCCCACTCACAATCATATATCTCCCACCCGGATCCCTCACCTCCTTCGCACTCACAAATCCCATTTTTCTGCTCATTAAAATCGCCACTCGCCTCGATTTTGAATCAAACCATGAGTGAAAAACCTACCTGACCCACCCCTTCCTTAACCTAACCTGGTCCTTCACACAGAGGTGTGTCTCCTGCAGAAAGATCACCCCCGCTTTCAAGCTCCTGAGGTGCGTAAACACCCGCAACCTTTTAACAGGCCCTTTCAATTCCCGGACGTTCCACGTTATCAGCGATTTATGCCTCCAATCCCCTCTACCGTCTGTCATCGTAGCCACAGTATTAATATGATTAGTCCAGCACAGTTTCTGCTCATGGTAACCCCCCAGGACGTTGATTGTGGGGGATTCAGCAATGGTCCCAGGGTCCATTGGTGCTGTGAAGCAACAGTGCTACCGTGTGTTACCATGAGCTTGCAATAGTGGTTGGGGAGGGTTTAAACTAAAATGGCAGGGGGATGAGAACCTATTCAAGGAGTCAGAGGAGGGTGAACAAAGGACAAGAACAGAATGACAGAAAAGGGAATAAGACAAATGGTAGGCTGAGAAATCAAGAGCCAGAATCAAACAGAGCCACAGTGAAAAATAATGGGAATTGGACAAGGAACGTTAAAAAGACAAATCTTAAGGCTTTGTGCCTTAACGCGCAGAGCATTCACAATAAAATGGATGAATTAATCATACAAATCTAGTTGCGCAAGGCCTCTTGGGGAGGAGGGACCATAATAAGATAGTATTTTTCATCAAGATAGAAAGTTGATTCTGAGACTAAGGTCCTGAATCTAAAAGGAAGCTACCATGGATTGAGGCACGAGTTGGCTATGATGGAGGGGGAATGTTACTTAAAGGCAGGACGGTGGATAGGCAATGGCAAACATTCAAAGAGCGCATGGATGAACTGCAACAATTGTTCGTTCTTGTCTAGCGCAAAAATAAAATGTGATAGGTGGCCAAACCATGGCTTAAAAAGGAAATTGCAGATAGTATTAGGTCTAAGGAAGAGGCATGCAAATTAACCAGAAAAAACCTGTAGATTGGGAGCAGTATGAGTGTACGGTTGCGGGAAGCATTAAAAACGGACTGTAAAAGCTTTCTTAGGAATGTGAAGGGAAAATCTTGGTGAAGACAAATGGAGGTCCCTTAAAATCAGAAACAGGGGAATTTATAATGGGGAACAAAGAAATGGCTGACCAACTAAATACATTTTTGGACTTGTGTTTTCATAAAGGAGGACACAAATAACCCATACCAGAAATTCTGGGGAACACAAGATTTAGTGAGACTGGCCCTAGAAATAGTGGATGCATTGATGGTCATCTTCCTAGATTCCATAGACTCTGGAACAGTACCTACATATTGGAAGGTACATAATGAAACCCCATCATTTTAAAAGGAAGGTAGTGAAAAAACAGGGAATTATAGACCAGTCAGCCTGACGTTGGTAGTGAGGAAAACGCTAGCATCCATTATCAAAGATTTAAAAGCAGAGCACTTGGAAAATAGTGGCAGGATCGGACAGAGTCAGCATGGATTTACGAAACGGAAATCATGCTTGACAAATCTACTGGAATTTTTCAATAATGGAACTAGTAGAGTTGACGAGGGGGAGCCAATGGACGTGGTTTGTTTGGACTTTCAGAAGCCTTCTGACAAAATCCCTTGTAACAGATTAGCGTGTAAAATGAAATTGGATAGTACTGGGGTGGTGTATTGAGATGGATGGGAAATCAGTTGGTACCACAGGGATCGGTGCAAGGACCCCAAATACTCAATATATCTTGATGATATAGATGAGAGAACTAAATATATCTTTAAATTTGTAGATGACACAAAGTTGGGTGGGAGGGTGAACTGTGAGAAGGATGCCAGGGTCCCAGGTTTGATTCCCACTTGGGTCACTGTCTGTGCGGAGTCTGCATGTTCTCCCCGTGTCTGTGTGGGCTTCTTCCGGGTGCTCCGGTTTTCTCCCACAAGTCCCGAAAGACGCGCTTGTTAGGTGAATTGGATATTCTGAATTCTCCCTCTGTGTACCCGAACAGGCGCCGGAATGTGGCGACTAGGGGATTTTCACAGTAATTTCATTGCAGTGTTAATGTACGCCTACTTGTGACAAATAATAAAGATTATTATAGTTTCACCTCATCGATACTCTTAACACTGTTGCAAGCCTTATATCCACATTTCAAAGCTTGCACACACTGCTAGTTATTCAGCTGTGACAACTGGACCACCTCAATACTTGCATCACACTCCCCTCTCCCTTGCAGAACAAGTTGGGGCATTACTAGAGCCAGCAGGCACTAACTCGTGGAAACGTAGCATGGCTGCATGTCCTTACCATGAGGGAAGAAATGGTGCTTTCCATCATTGGGACTGTGGTTAGCAATGGGTTTTGAATGATTGAAGACCTAATCTTCCTTGTTACAGCTATCTTCTCCCTCAACACACAATCTTTTCTGAAACATTAGTTGTAGATGGTGAAAACATGCACCTCTTGCTTTCCACATCCTTTCCTCAACCCACCCATGTGCCTCTCTCCTTTTACATACCCAAGAACTCCAACCTGGCCAGGCAGTGGTGGAAAACTAAGAGGCAGAAGAGCAGGGAAGATATTGAAGCAAAAACACCAGCACTCACTCTCATACTCACTCAGAGTACAGGCAGGGTTCTTCCATCTCGGGTTTGACGCCCATTCTCCGCCCCCGCGCCAAGTGCGATTTTGGCACGGAGGCTCAGAGAATCCCGCCCCAGTTCTAGGCGGTAAAATCTGAGAATTTGGGGCCTGCCTGAAGGGCCCGAGGCCGATGGAATATTTTGCCAAGATATTGGCGGAGCTGTTGAGGGAGGTGATGTGTTGGGTGTTCTGGATCACATACAGGTCACCAACACTTGAAGTAGTGCAACATTATTTTATTAAAAGGTTAACTATTTAAACATACTTGAACTGTGGGTAAATACGATACTAGCGTTAACTAAAGACCTTTGCCTTGTCCTAACCAGTTGATGCACTCAGCACATGGTGAATGTCTGTGTTGCAGGCTGTGAGCTCTGTGCTCCTAGCTAGCTGCTACTCGAATGAGCGGGAACTCTGATGCCCCCTGTCTTTATAGTGCGTGTGCTCTCACTGGTGATTGGCTGTGGTGTTGTGTACGTTGATTGGTCCCACTGTGTGTCCATCAGTGTGTGTCTGCACCATGATATACTGGTGTATATTATGACAGGAGGCGGAGGATCCCTCTCGGGTATGAACTGGATCGGGCTCATAGGGCGTGGAGGCCTAAACCAAAGGCGAATGAGCCGTCAATCGCAGTGACTATTTGTTTCCGTAGGTACCGTGTGAAGTGAAGGTCATGTGTTGGGCAAAGCAGAAGCGGGAGGTGCAGTGGGCTGGAGCTGGTATACGTATATACAAGGACTTTACTGTGGAGTTGGTGAGGAGGAGGGCGGCCTTCGGCCGAGTGAAGACGGCATTGTATAACAGCAGGGTGCGGTTCGGCATAGTGCACCCAGCTAAGTTGAGGGTGACCTACAACTCCAAAGACTTTATTTTGAGACTGTGGAAGTGGCGGAGGCATTTGTGAAGGCAGGAGGACTGGGGCAAAAGTGAGAAATGGGGTTGAGGATTGGTCTTGGACTGCGGGTAGTAGGGGGTAGAGGAGTGTATGTAGCTCTATTTTTCACTGCATGTTTTTATGTGCTAAATGAGTTGAAGTTGCCCATTTGGACAAGGTAAGAATTGGGATTTTCTTTTGCAATGATGGTTCTTTGGGGTTTGTGTGTTTACACTGGGGTTGTGTGTTGTAGGGGATTTATTTGTTTCCTGGGACAAACCGGGGGATAGGGGAGTGAGGCCTGAGCAGGGGCCTCCACACTGGCTAGCCCAAACTGGCCCATGAACGAGAATTGGGTGGGAGGAGGGGCTGCAGCCATCAGAGCCTGGTAGAACAGGTTTTGATGGGCTGAGGAGGTGAGAAAAGTTGGGGAAGGGGATCGATACTGGGTGAGGTGATTTTCGAGAGGAAGTGAGAGGGGAGGGAGGAGAGGGGAGGGAGGAGGAGAGGGGAAGGGGGGGGGGGGGCAGGTGTTGTTAGCCTTTGGCTCACTGATTGCCCGGAGGCGGGTCCTATTGGGGTAGAGGTTAGCTTCTCCAACCTGTGACACGGCTTGGCGGGGGACCTACTTGAATTTCTTTGAATCTCGGGAAGGTGAAGTCTCAGCTGAAGAGGGTGAAGAAAGGGTTTCACAATTCATGGAGACTGTTTATTATGCACTTCCGAGAATTGGTTGCCATTGAACATTAGGTGGGAAGGCGGTATTGTCTTTGGTTACACAGTTTACGGATTGATTGTTAATTTGTGTTTTCTTTTACCTGGAATGTACAGGTGGATGTTTTGGTCTGTATATTGAGCGTTTTGTGTGTGGGGGATTGTCATTGTATTTGTTTGTTTTTTTCTTTATTTGTTTATTGATGAAAATTAGGGAAATAAAAAGATTTTTTAAAAAATAACTGTCATCAGGATACTGGGCATTGTTGTACATGTTATGTTGTGCATGGTCACACAATATTTAGAGCCTAAATAGTGCACACCAAAGTTAAAGTTTGTGACAAAGCAAGACAAACAATATCATAGTATTTCATAGCACAGCATTTGGAAAGCAATGGTATAATCAGACAATGTCAGCATGGATTTACGAAAGGGAAATCATGCTTTACAAAGCTACTGGAATTCATTGAAGATGCAACTAGTAGTGGATGTGGTTTATTTAGACTTTCAGAAGGCTCTCAACAAAGTCTCACATAGCAGATTACTAAATTAACTTAAAGTGCATGGGATTACAGGCAGTGTCTTGAGATGAATAGAAAGCTGGTTAGCAGATATGAAGCAAAAAGTTGGAATAAATGGGTCTTTTTCCGACTGACAGGCAGAGGCAGTGAATAGTGGGGTGCCGCAGGGATATGTGCCAGGACCCCAACAGTTCACATTATATATTATTGATTTGGACGAGGGAACTAAACGCAACATCTCCAAATTTGCAGATGATACAAAGTTGGGTGGGAGGGTGAACTGTGAGGAGTATGCAGAGATGCTTCAATGTGATTTGGACAGGCTGAGTGAGTGGGCATATGCATGGCAAATGCAGTATAATGTGGATAAATGTGAGGTTATCCACTTCGGTAGCAAAAGTAGCAAGGCAAATTATTATTTGAATGGGTGTAAATTGAGAGGTGGATTCTCAGCGAGACCTTGGTGTCATCGTGCATCAGTCGCTGAAAGTAAGTGCGCAGGTACGGCAGGCAGTAAAGAAGACAAATGGTATGTTGGCCTTCACAGCGAGAGAATTTGATTATAGGAATAGGGATGTTTTACTGCAATTGTATAGGGCATTGGTGAGACCACACCTGGTGTATCGTGTGCAGTTTTGGGGTCCTTATCTGAGGAAGGATGTTCTTGCTATGGAATTAAACAGGGTAGATTCAGAAAGAATGTTCTCGATAGTGGGGCAGTCCAGAACTTGAGGATAAGTGGTAAATCTTTTAGGACTGAGGTGAGGAGAAATTTCTTCACCCAGAGTGCTGAATCTGTGGAATTCACTACCACAAAAAGTAGTTGAGACCAAAACATTATGGTTGGGATTCTCCCCTACCCGGCGGGGCGGGGGGTCCCGGCGGGATGGAGTGGCGTGAACCACTCCGGCGTCGGGCCGCCCCAAAGGTGCGGAGAATCCGCACCTTTAGGGGCCAAGTCCTCACCTTTAGGGGCTAGGCCCGCGCCGGTGTGGTTGCCGTCCCGCCGGCTGGCGTGGAAGGCCTTGGCCATGCCAGCCGGGGCTAAAGGGACTCCGCCGACAGGTGGAAATCCGCGCATGCGCGGGAGAGTCAGCGGCAGCTGACGCCATCCCCGCGCATGCGCAGGGGGGGTCACCTCCGTGTCGGCCATCGGGGAGACCTACACTGCCGATGCATAGTAAAAGAGTGCCCCCTATGGCACGGGCCCGCCTGCGGATCGGTGGGCCCCGATCGCAGGCCAGGCTACCGTGGGGGCACCCCCTGGGGCCAGATCGCCCCGCCTTCCCCCCAGGACCCCTGAGCCCGCTCGCGCTGCCTGGTCCCACCGGTAAGGGAGGTGGTTTAATTCACGCCAGCGGGACCGGTATTACAGCAGCGGGACTTTGGCCCATCGCAGGCCAGAGAATCGCCAGGGGCGGCCCGCCGACCGGACGATTCCCGCCCTCGCCGAATCTCTGGTGCCGGAGAATTAGGCGGCCAGCGGGGGCGGCATTCACGCCGCCCCTCAGCGATTCTCCTGATCATAATGAATGGCGGAGCAGGCTCGAAGGGCCGAACGGCCTCCTCCTGCTTCTATTTTCTATGTATGGTTCCTGTATAGCTGACGAACAGGAATAAAAAAAGACAAGGGGATCCAAGATTGAGTATGAAAAATAATTGCAACCAATGTAGGAAAAAAATAACAGGTCTTTATAAACACATTTGGAAAAAGATAGGGCACTCAAAATGAGCATGGCAAGATTATTCTGGTAGTTACTTCATGAATAATGAATACCAAGGTGAGATTTCACCGGCCCCTGGTGGCACGGCATGCTGGGGGGCCACGTTGGGATAACTCCACCTGGCCATTTTATCATGGGCAGGAACAGCAGGTGCTCGGCCATCTGTTAATTGCAGACAAATGACCTATTCAGGCAATTAAATGCCAAATTAAGGGCCATTATTATGGGCCACGGGGATTTCGATGGCAGCAGAATGGCCTACTGCTCCATAGGAAGGGCGCCAGCGCCATGGAAACAACCTCCCAGTGGTTCCCTACATGGTCATTGAATATGATGGCTCTGTGGCCAAAGGAGGCAACTTAGGGCTGCAAAGGCAGCCTCCTGCAACCCGAAAACCACTGCTGGAGGGGTCACCGAGGCCTGCCTGGCCCTGACAGAGAGAAAATTGTTCTACACCCACTGGAAGTGCCTGGATGCTGGAGGGAAAGGTGGGAAGGGGATGAGTGTTTGGAGGGATAGATGGGCAAGTGTTTGGAGTGAGGGATTGGGTGGGTGAGGGAGGGAGGAGAGTGTGTTTGGAGGGAGAGGTTGGAGGGAGGGAGCTAGGGAGAGATTCTGGAGGGAGAGAGTAGAGTTTGGAGAGAGGGAGGGGGTGAAGGGAGGGAGGGGAAGAGTGTGGAGACTGGAGGTAGAGAGGGGAGAGTGTATATTGGAACAAATGAGAGTTGTGAGCGTAGAGACAGGAGGGAGCAACTGGAGGGAACAAAGTGGAGAGTGTGAAGACCGAGGGACTGAGGGGAGAGTGTAGATTGGAACACATGAGGGGGAGAGTGTGGAGACTAGAGGGAGGGAGGGGAGAGATTGTTTAGACTGGAAGGTGCAAGGGGCAGAGTGTAGAGGCTGGGGAAAGAGTTTTGACCTGGAGCCTTGAGGATCCAGTGGTGAAAAGTAGTGACCTGGGACTAAAATGAATTAAGAACTGATGGGGTGAGGTGGTGCTCTCAAACATGTACTGTAAAACAGAACAACTTATTTTCTCAAATGAAAAACTGAATAAATCAGATAATATTTAAGTAAGTAATTTCCTTGTATATTTCAATGCAGGTTGCTGAGCGTATTTGATAGCTTTAAGTTTACTGCGGTGGCTTTGAGCGGTGGGTGCTGGGATAGCTTTGCACGCTCCGGGACAACTTTGAGCATGTTATCAAACTTGATATCAAATTATTTTTAAATAAGAGCTGTTGATGTCAAATTGTAATTGAGAGCATTGAGTACACATGAAAGTAAAAATTATGTCAGAATGTTCTGATAGGGAGAATGATCCGCTGCTGGTAAAACTCTGCTCATTGTTTCAGTATTTATAGTAGTTATACTCTGCAAGATTTCACATGGATTATTTTATACCTGCAAAAGCTGCATTGATATTTCATAAATATCTCTGTCTGTGTCAGAAGCTTTAAAAAGCACCAGGTTCAGTAGTGTCACTATATCATGTGGATAGTTCCTGGGAAGAAAATTGAAAATATTTCACAACTCACTATAAGTATGCTTGTTGATGTTTAAACACAGCTTCAACATCACCAATTCAATAAATAAAATAATCAATATTCATTTTCTTTCGATGTTGAATAAATCTCAGGAATGCCGAATATAACACAAAATGCTGAAAATACTCAGTAGTACTGTTCTAACTACGGGTCACTGACACAAAATATTAACTTTATTTCTAGTTCCACAGGTGTTTGAAGACCTGAGTAATTCTAACATTTTTTGTTTTAAGTTCAGATTTCCTAAATCCACAGTATAACTGTGAATAACCTTGAATAAGTCTCTATAAGTTTTATGAACATGCTGCAACCACAGACCAATACACCTTCTTGCAGTATTTGGTTCCCAATACCACAATACTGCCATATCGCATCAATCAATTATTTTAAGTTTGCTGAGATATTAGCAATTATTTTGACTTTTGGTAATAGTTTAAAATGCACAAAATAGGCTTGGGCAGCTATTAGCTAACTCCTGATTTTTTTTTCTATTGAAGATAGTCAAACTGAAATTCGGGAGAGGTTTCCACTGGTTCAGTGAAGTTTCTGACATAATTTTTTGCAGCCAGGAGAAGCAAGGTGCCCAGAAGCACTCTGCTCTGCATTTGCATCTCCACCTCCCAGTAGCTATTTGTGGGCTGATGTGGTCTTCACGGTACCAAATATTGAATTGGTCCACATCTGGCAAGGTGCAGCACAACATCTGTTTGGTGCCTGCTGCTGAGATTTAAATGAGATCTAAACTCAAAGTAGTATGAGCCTCCTTGCCCATTCGAAAGCAGGCGACTCGGACATTTCCCCCAGTTGGCTGCCGAAATGTGAAAATGTATTTTCAGTACCTGTCATCTAAAGCTAACTGGGACTTTGTGAAACAGAGAAATAATTATACAAAGAGCACTAAAGCTTTTTGAGAGTAAGATGACACAGGAGAAAATCAGAAATACTAGGTCTGGCTCCTTGTCTAACATTTGCTTAACAGTGCCTAGCAATCTAAAGTTGATTACCTGCTTCCACATACAGTAGCAATTGCTTTGAAACATCCTGATGCCAACTGGTGAGATCCTGTGTAGCAACGATCCACAGCCCAATTGAAAAGGTTTACTTGGTCTGGATTTAGTTCCAGCAGTAATATCACAACTTCACAGCCAAGCTGATGGACCTACAATATCAAAAAAATACTTTGAATCCCCTCAATGTGGCCTAAAAGACACATTATTATATATTATTACATTATTGCTCAAAATGGTTCCATTTTTTCATTTTCATATTCCTACATGCTATTTTGAATAGTCAGGTACTTCCATTAAAATTATGTACTTTAGTGCAGCATGGTGGCACAGTGGTTAGCACTGCTGCCTACAGCGCTGAGGACCCGGGATCGAATCCCGGCCCTGGGTCACGGTCTGTGTGGAGTTTGCACATTCAACGTGTTGGCGTGGGTTCCACCCCCACAACCCAAAGATGTGCAAGTTAGGTGGATTGGTCACACTAAATTGCCCCTTAATTGGAAAAAAAATAATTGGGTATTGTAAATTTAAAAAAATAAAAATAAAATGACGTACTTAGAGGAATTTGATATGCAGTGTTTATTTGGTAATATTGCAGTGTAATTTTCAGGCTTATGTTCATATGTACTTATAAATAAATAATGCTTAATTAGTCAGCCTTATTTGTGCAGATCTTCCAACATTACCTTTCAAGAAAACATAGTTTTACTCAGGTTCTGCATGTGAACAGCTGTCTATTTACATCTTTTAACCTCATGTATAAATTTAAAAAGTTGTGTTAAAAAATGATTTTGCAAAACCATAACATTATTTCTTTTGCACTCATTATTAATAAAAAACTTCACAATTTCCTTACCCGCAGATCATGACATGCCAAAATATTATCCAACCATTTATAAAGGTATCCATCTGGAGAGAGTCCCACATTGTCAAACACTGGGCCACAGCATAATACAGCTGACATCGCCTTAGAAGTAAGAGGAAAAAACAGAAAAAATATTTTATAATTATAATCTTTATTAGTGTCACAGATAGACTTACATTAACACTGCAATGAAGTTTCTGTTAAAAGCCCCTAATCGCCACACTCCGGCGCCTGTTCGGGTACACTGAGGGAGAATTCAGAATGTCCAATTCACCTAACAAGCACGCCTTTCGGGACTTGTTGGAGGAAACCCACACAGACATGGGGAGAACGTGTAGACTCCACACAGGCAGTGACCCAAGCCAGAAATCGATCCCGAGGCCCTGGCGCTGTGAAGCAAGAGTGCTAACCACTGTGCTACCATGCTGCCCCAACAATTGACAAGTCATGCTCAGTTATAAGGTATTTTCCAGTAAAAGTTTAAGTTTTACATTAACATTTCAGTCTTAGAATATTTTCAGTTTCTGTTACATAAAACAAAAAAGAGTGGCTAAATAAACCCTGCATATCAAGTCCTTCAGAGGATGAGAAGGGAGATTCAATAATGGGAGATGAGGAAATGACTGAGGAACTGAACAGTTTTTTGGGGGTCGATCTTCACAGTGGAAGACACAAATAACATGTCAGAGACTAATGGAAATGAGGCTATGACAGGTGAGGATCTTGAGATGATTGTTATCACTAAGGAGGTAGTGATGGGTAAGCTAATGGGGCTAAAGGTAGACAAGTCTCCTGGCCCTGATGGAATGCATCCCAGTGCACTAAAAGAGATGGCTAGGGAAATTGCAAATGCACTAGTGATAATTTACCAAAATTCACTCGACTCTGGGGTGGTCCTGGTGGATTGGAAATTAGCAAACATGACACCACTGTTTAAAAAAGGAGGTAGGGAGAAAGCAGGTAATTATAGGCCAGTGAGCTTAACTTCGGTAGTAGGGAAGATGCTGGAATCTATCATCAAGGAAAAAATAGCGAGGCATCTGGATGGAAATTATCCCATTGGACAGATGCAGCATGGGTTCATAAAGCGCAGGTCATGCCTAACTAATTTAGTGGAATTTTTTGAGGACATTACCCAAGGTGCCACACAAAAGGTTGATGCATAAGATAAAGATGCATGGCGTTAAGGGTAAAGTGGTAGCATGTATAGAGGATTGGTTAATTAATAGAAAGCAAAGAGTGTGATTAATGGGTGTGTCTCTGGTTGCCAATCAGTAGCTAGTGGTGTCCCTCAGGGATCAGTATTGGGCCCACAATTATTCACAATTTACATAGATGATTTGGAGTTGGGGACCAAGTGTAATGTGTCCAAGTTTGCAGATGACACTAAGATGAGTGGTAATGCAAAAAGTGCATAGGATACTGGAAGTCTACCGAGGGATTTGGATCATTTAAGTGAATGGGCTAGGGTCTGGTTGGTGGAACACAATGTTGACAAATATGAGGTTATCCATTTTGGTAGGAATAACAGCAAAAGGGATTATTATCTAAATAAAATATTAAAACATGCTGCTGTGCAGAGGGACCTGGGTGTCCTAGTGCATGAGTCGCAAAATGTTGGTTTACATGTGCAACAGGTGATTAAGAAGGCGAATGGAGTTTTGTCCTTCATTGCTAGAGGGATAGAGTTTAAGACTAGGGAGGTTATACTGCAACTGTATAAGGTGTTAGTGAGGCCACACCTGGAGTATTGTGTTCAGTTTTGGTCTCCTTACCTGAGAAAGGATGTACTGGCACTGAAGGGTGTGCAGAGGAGATTCACTAGGTGAATCCCAGAGTTGAGGGGGTTGAATTACGAGGAGAGGTTGAGTAGACTGGGACTGTACTCGTTGGAATTTAGAAGAATGCGGGGGGATCTTATAGAAACATTAAAATTATGAAGGGAATAGATAAGATAGGTCCGGGCAGGTTGTTTCCACTGGTGGGTGAAAGCAGAACTAGGGGGCATAGCTTCAAAATAAGGGCAAGTAGATTTAGGACTGAGCTTAGTAGGAACGTCTTCACACAAAGGGTTGTGTATCTATGGAATTCCCTGCCCAGTGAAGCAGTTGAGGCTCCTTCATTAAATGTTTTCAAGATAAAGATAGTTTATTGAAGAATAAAGGAATAAAGGGTTATGGTGTTCAGGCGGGAAAGTGGAGTTGAGTCCACAAAAGATCAGCCATGATCTCATTGAATGGCAGAGCAGGCTCGAAGGGCCAGATGGCCTACTCCTGCTCCTAGTCCTTATGTTCTTATGTTGGAGTGAAGGAATAAAATTACAAAGGGATTAAATAGATTATATATCATGAAACAATTTGTTCTGGTGGGTGGAGGAGATCCAGAACAAGATGTCACCATCTGAAAATTAAAAGTTGACATTTAGGAGTGAAATCCGGAAGCTATTTCTTGCCGAAAGGGAGGTCGAAATCTTGAGCAAGTCATTCAGTTCAAGGGCAGTTATGGGTAGGCCTTGCCAATGGTACCTACACCCTGTGAAAGGATATATATATTTTTTTAAATGCTACATTTCTAGCACATTCTTTATACCAGAAAATCTCAAAAGGACGCTCCCAACATTACTGTTATTTTATTTTTACCCCTCATTTTGTGACTGTGCCTTCTATTTCTAGATCCCCCTACTAGGGGAAACATCCTCTCAGCATCTGGCCTGTCAAGCCCCCTCAGAATTTTATATGTTTCAATCAGGTCACCTCCCACTCATCTGAAAACCAATGAATCTAGGTCCAACTGGTTCAATCTTTGATCATATGCCAACCCTTTATTCCAGAAATCAACCTAATGAACTTTCTTTGATCAGTCTCTAATGTAACTTGTAACTGAGCAAGACTTGTCAATTGTTGGGGCAGCACATTAGCACAGTGGTTAGCGCTGTTGCTTCACAGCGCCAGGGATTCGGGATCGATTCCCAGCTTGGGTCAATCTGTGCACAGTCTGCACGTTCTCCCCGTGTCTGTGTGGGTTTCCTCCCACAAGTCCCAAAAGACGTACTTGTTAGGTAAATAAGGAGGCCCAAAATTATATGTAGTACTCTTATGTGTGGTCTCACCAATGCTTTGTACAGTTGAAACAAAACCTCCCTACTTTTATACTTCATTTCCCTTGCAATAAAGGCGAACATTCCATTTGCCTTCCTCGTGACTTGCTGTGCGTGCACGCTAATTTGTTGCTTTTTGTGCTTGAGGACACTCAGATCTTTCTGTATTGCAGCATTCTGTACTTTCCCTCTACTTAAGTGACATTTAATTTTCCTGTTCGTGCTTTCAAAGAGGACAATTTCAAGGGGTGGACTCCCCATTGCCCATTCGGGTATCAGAATTCCTGATCGGGTGGAGAATGGGGCATCGGCGGAAAAACTGGTTTTGTGTCGCTGCAATGATCTGATCCCCCGTCGGTGGCCTCAGCGCACTACCCGCCATGCATTTGCAGGAGGACGCAATTCGCCAACTTACATCAATTTCCATTTGATTAACGGGCTGGAAGCCGAGTCTCCCTCCCCTCGCCCCCTCAACCCCTGTTTTGCACCAAACCCCACAGCGGGCAATCATCCAGGTGGGATGTAATTTTGCCCAAGTGTGACACTGATGCGGTGGACCTGCAGTGGGCCAAGGAGGTCAGTGGATACTCAGGTGCCCCCTCCATCCGCACCACAGGAATGAGAGGTCATTCCCCGCACCACCCCCCACCCCCCCACACGAGTATGAACCCACTCTCCCACCCCACAGACCCCGTTTGTCAGATCTCTCCTTCAGACCCCTCATCAGAGATCCCTATCAGAACCCCATTATAGACCCTCGACAGACCGCACCCCAGAGACCCCATCAGTCACCCCTGCCAGAAAGCTGAAGAGCAGCCCAGGCAGTACAGTGAAATATCGCTTCATTTTCACTTTTGAATTGCAAATCTTGGATTGTTGACCTAAGTGCTTTCTAAACGAAGTGATTTCCCTTCCTCTTTGTCACAGCAGAAACACTTAGCTGCTTATGATGTGGTGAGGAGCTATCAATCAAAGCAAGTGTTTCTAAACATTGTGGTTAACATTAAAGCAGGGTACTTGAGAATCATTCAAACGTGAAGGGAATGACAGACCAAGAATCCACCAAGGACCTGTCTCTTAAGCAATTAAACTGTCAATCATTGGATAATGTACTGTATTGCTGTGTGAAAATGAATGCATGATTTGCATTTCAAAGGCTGTCAAGCGATTTGAAGCCCTTTGAAGTATAGTTGGCTTTGGAGGAAGCCTCTGACACTTGTAACAGCTGCTGCTTTAAACACTTTTGTCTGAGGCACCAGACATTGGCCAGATTCCCCGTTTGGGAGACTAAAGGGCACGACTTTCCAGAAACTGTGCTATCGAGCAGAAATTGTGGCGAGTTTCCCGGCACCCGGCCCAGCAAGGCCGTCAACACCATTCAACGTTAATTGGTCCACTTAACGAGGCCTCACGGGCTTCTCGCCCCAACTGCCGGCTCACCAGCTGATTCGCTGGGACTGAGCTCGCCAGCCCCCCGCTAACAAGGTCAAGCAGCACTTAAGCTGTACTTGCTCGGCCAATCCCAGCCAGCTCGCAACAATGGCATCGAGGAGACC
Source organism: Scyliorhinus torazame (assembly GCF_047496885.1). Taxonomy (NCBI): domain Eukaryota; kingdom Metazoa; phylum Chordata; class Chondrichthyes; order Carcharhiniformes; family Scyliorhinidae; genus Scyliorhinus; species Scyliorhinus torazame. The sequence goes on along the minus strand of NC_092721.1, from coordinate 157,244,862 downwards.
AGCCTCAAGATTCGGGAATGCTGACCTGGGGAGGCTCCTGGACGCGGCGGATGCCAGGAGGGATGTGCTGTTCCCCCTAGGGTCCCAGAGAGTGAGCCATAAGGCAGCCTGGGATGAGGTGGCAGCAGCAGTCAGCTAGGGCAGTGTGACCATGATGACTGACCTCCAGTGTTGGAAGAAGGTCAACGACCTACATCAGGCAGCATGAGAGTAGACACCAACATCCCCCCACCTCACCCCCGCCCCAAAGGGAGCATCCCTCCAGGCGACCCCCAAAACTCCCTCCATCCTCCTTCGGACTCCCTCCAACTCCACCCCACCCCAAACCTTCCTTCACACCACCCCCAACAATTGTGAACCATGCGTGTGGCTAACGGTGCCCTCTCGGTGTCTCGTCAGGAAAAGCTCTCCCATAGTCGGCGGGAGAGGGCCCAGACTGGCGGTGGGGTGCCGGACTTGAGAATTCTTACCTCCTTTGAGGAGCGGGCCCTGGAGGTGACCGGCGTGTCCAAGGAAAGGCATGTCACCAACACGGAGGATGGCGGAAGCCGCAGAGGTGAGGGACTACCAGGCCCCACCCGGAGGACCTGTCAAACGCGAGTACTGATTGCCTCACTGACTGACCCATCCATTCCACTGACCACATATAAACTTTATCAATGTCACAAGGAGGCTTACATTAACACTGCAATGAAGTTATTCTGAAAATCCCCTAGTCGCCACACTCCAGTGCCTATTCGGGTAATAATAATAATAATAATCACTTATTGTCACAAGTAGGCTTCAATTAAGTTACTGTGAAAAGCCCCGAGTCGCCACTAGGCGGCACTCTCTCCTGACTAGAGGAGAACACTTCGGAGGATGCAACTGTTATAGACGCGGCACAGCTGTCATCCCCAGTCTCCACCAGCACAGATACACACACCTCAGTCGGAAATGTTAGTGGACAGGCTTCTGGGGCACAATCTGGTGGGCACTACACCGCTTATGATCCACATCTGGTGGGGGCAGGGAACCTCGCGCACCGATGCTCCGCCCGGTGGGGGGATAGCAGCCGCGCTACGTAAAACCCCCAGCGTTCCCAACAGAAACGGCCGGAGAATTGCCGGGTCCGAGGCCACGCAGGTGCACAGCGGCGACCTGCAACGGTCGCGCCGTACAACATGGCGTCGGCCGCATGCGGACCTGGCCTGCCAGATAGTGCCCCACTGTAACCCCCCTCGTCACCACCGGTGGGAGCAGTGGGAGGGCTGCTGGATCCCATAACCCAGCTGGGTCCCAGCTTGATGCTGAGCCTTTGGAAAAGGGTTACCCAGAGCTGATGGAAACTATAGGAAGCGGCCGGACATTCAGAAGTAGATGTCAGCATCGCTCCAATGCTTCAATAGCAGCTTGGAGGAGTCCCACAGGCGCAGGAGATGGGCCGGCAATGTGTGGCGCTGAGGCCAACACTGCTAGGGTGGTGACCACAGTGGAGAGCCTGGTGCACAACGTCAGCAACATTAGTGAAGGTGTCCAAGGCGTCGCGCAGCCGGTGATGGCCATGGCTGAGGGTCTCGGCACTATGCCTGCCTCACTGGGGGATGTCACGCAGTACCAGGCCGACCTTTGAGGTTCTGCGGGACATGTCCCATGCTCAGATGAGCATGCCGATGCGCTGCGGAGTTTGTCCCAGGTGGGCATTGCCGAAACATTGCAGAGCATGTCCCAGTCACTCAGGAGCATCGCCAAGGGCGACGACTCGATGGTGCAGACCGCAGAGAGCTGCCCGAGCTGGCAGAGCCAGATGATGCAGGGGCAGCTGGGGCTTGAACCAGTTACCCCTCCGACCAAAGGTGAACCCCAGGGCCCTATGGGCAACAACTTGGAGGGGGCGCTGAGTACCAACCCGGACCTGCCCCATGAGGCAGCGACGGTGGCCACCAGCTCTCGCAAGTTCCACCCCTATGATGAGGCCGTGTCTCAGGGTCAGCACATGGCACAGGTGGCACAGCTGTGCATGTGACGATGACTAGTGAGCTGGGGCGCTCTGCCCACAGAGGACGGCCGCCATGGGATTCGAAGGCCACGGGACGTGGTAAGCAGCTGGCTGCCTCAACCTCAGATGTGCATCCTGAGGAGACACCTAGACGTAGTGGTAGAGCTAGAAGGGCAAAGCACATCGAGGATCAGAGGGCATCGGGGGAACAGGGTAGGTAGGGGGGTGAGGTGGTTGAGGGGGTGGCAGGGGGGGTGGCGGGCTGCACCTCGGGAGAGTGGGGACCTATACTGAACAATAAACACCCTTGTGCACAACCAGTAGCATGCCTCTGTCACTTTCTTCTGCAATGCATCACCACGTGCAGGTGATGATGAGTGGGTACTCAGCAGACAGCAGGGGTCAGATTGTGGCATAGATTGAGGCGCACCAACACCCAGCTCTCTGCGGGTTATAATCACCCCTCTGCCCTCGACAGTGACCCACGGATAGTGCCGACACAGACCCAGCACCCTGGACTGATGTGACACATACTCTGGGAGGGTGGGAAATGGGGGTAGTGGGTGGGTAAGGTTATGGACAGACCCTAAGTGAATCGGGCAGGTATGTGGGCCTCTCTGGCCCTCCTGGCCTGCCGGACCCTCATTGCTGCCGCCTGTCCTGCAGCCTCCGGCTGTGCCTCAGGTTCCTCCATCGTCCTCCAGCCTTTGCTTGTTCAGGGCCTCCTCATCAACCTCGTCCCTCTTCTCCTCCTCCTTGGAGATGACCACATGTTCCTCGTCACCAACCTCCAGCTCGTCGCCCCGCTGCTGTGCAAGGTCCTGGAGGTCACAGCTGACCACAACAAAGTGGGCGACCCTCCGGGCAGTGTACAGGAGTGCACCACCGGAGCAGTTGAGGCATCAGAACCTCATCTTGAGGAGTCTGATGCACCACTCAATGACAGCCCAGGTGGCTGCATGGGCCTCGGTGTATCGGGTCTCTACTCCAGTCTCCAGCCTCAGCACTGGCGTCATGAGCTAGGTCCTCGATGGATATCCCTCACCCCCAAGAGCTAACCGGCTATCCTGGGGTGCTCCTCGAAGAGGTCAGGGATGACCGACTGCCCCAGGATGTAGCTGTTGTGTACGCTCCCAGGGAAGCGTGCATTATCTTAATCGCAGACGAATTGTATGTTGAGGGACTGGAACCTATTTTGGTTAACATAAGGCACCCCCGGATGGCCCGGTGAATGCAGGGCAACATGCGTGGCATCTGTGACTCCCTGGACCTGAGGCATCCCGGTGATGGTGGAGAAACCTGCTGCCCGGACATCCTGTTGGGCTTGGTCCATGTCAAAGTGGATGTAGTCTTCCGCCCGGGCATACAGGGCATTTGTGACCTGCTGGATGCACCTGTGGGCTGTGGCCTGTGAGGTATCCACAGGTCCCCACTCGAGGCCTGGAATGATTCTGTGGCATAAAGGTTCAGGGCTGCAGTGACTTCACAGCCACGGGAAACGGGTGTACTCCTCCTCCTCGTGGTGCCAAGTTTGCGAGGACAAGGCACAGGTGCCGCACTGTCTCCTTGTTGAGATGGAGCCTCCTCCAGCGCACGCTGTCCAACATCTGTTCAAACGACCAGCGATGCCTGTACACCCTGGACCGTCGCAGGACTCCCCCTCTGGGTCCCTCTCTGGCCTGATGGGCAGCTAGGTCCTCAGGGTGTGGGGCGGGTTCCGGCACATGGGCCGCTGCCTCGAGTATCTGCAGACGCTGATGCAGCCTTCGTCGGCGCCTGATCTCATTGATTAGCACTAGCACCACTAGGGCAACCTCTGCGTACAACATCCCTGCCATAGTGTTCAATATCTGTAAAACATAGAACATAGAAAATACAGCACAGAACAGGCCCTTCGGCCCACGATGTTGTGCCGAACCTTTGTCCTAGATTAATAATAGATTATCATTGAATTTACAGTGCAGAAGGAGGCCATTCGGCCCTTTGAGTCTGCACCGGCTCTTGGAAAGAGCACCCTACCCAAACTCAACACCTCCACCCAACACCAAGGGCAATTTGGACATTAAGGGCAATTTATCATTGGCCAGTTCACCTAACCCGCACATCTTTGGACTGGGAGAGTGTGTTCGACTGACAAACAGCGGTGGCTCCCACGCCAGACTCCATTCCCCCACTGATGAACCTCCCCCTCGCACCTACCTGGAACGCCCTGCCCACGCACACCCGGCTGCAGCGGGCCCCCGTCACTGGGCCCCAGACCCAGTATCCCGGATACCTGTTCACAACATCAACCAGACCAGACGCTGGCCCCCTCCCCATGGCACTCACCCACCCTCTGGCCGTGGATATGTCCCCCGGAGCTATGTTCCATCCGCTGCGGGTTCGGATGTTGGCTGCTGCATGTGTAGTGTTGCCTCCCGCAGTGTTCTGACACACTCTCCAGGCATCGTGATCTGATTGGGATGCTGGGAAATGACTCCCGCGTACTGCATGGCCCGCCCACCCAGGGGAGTACACTTGGGCTGTGTGAAGTGCTCACTTTTTTTTGATACATTTAGTGTACCCAAGGGGGTGCTTTTGCGAACACTGTTGGGGAGGTTTTAAACTAATGTGGCAGGGGGATGGGAACCAGATTAGGAAGTTAGAGGTCAGTAAAGAGGCAGCAACTAAAGCCAGTAAGGTACTAGATAATAAACTAAGGGGAAGAGCAGACAGGGAAGAGATGACGAACGCAGAGGGACAGGTGGTCTGAGCTGCATTTGTTTCAATGCGAGAAGTGTAGCAGATAAGGCAGATGAATTTAGGGATTGGATTAGTACCTGGGAATATGATGTTATTGGTATTACTGAGACTTGGTTGAGGGAAGGGCAAGACTGGCAACTAAATATCCCAGGGTATAGATGCTTCAGGAGGGATAGAGAGGGGGGGGGGGGGGGGGGGGGGAGGGGTGGAGGAGTTGGATTACTGGTCAGAGATGATATCACAGCTGTGATTAAGGAGGGCACAATGGAGGATTTGAGCACTGAGGCAATATGGGTAGAGCTAAGAAATAGGAAGGGTGCAGTAACATTGTTGGGACTTTACTACAGGCCTCCCAAAAGCGAGCGTGAAGTAGAGGTATAAATATGTAGACAGATTATAGAAAAATGTAGGAGCAATAGGGTGGTTGTGATGGGAGATTGTAACTTCCCCAACATTGAATGGGACTCATGTAGTGTTGGAGGCGTAGATGGAGCAGAATTTGTAAGGAGCATCCAGGAGAGTTTTTTTAGAGCAGTATGTAAATAGTCCAACACGGGAAGGGACCTGGTATTGGGGAATACTGGACCTGGTATTGGGGAATGATCCCGGCCAGGTGGTTGAAGTTTCAGTCGGTGATTACTTTGGGAATAGTGATCACAATTCCGTAAGTTTTAGAAAACTCATGGACAAAGACGAGAGTGGTCCTAAAGGAAGAGTGTTAAATTGGGGAAAGGCCAAGTATAACTAAATTCGGCAGGAGCTAGGGAATGTGGATTGGGAGCAGCTGTTTAAGGGTAAATCCACATTTGAAATGTGGGAGTCTTTTAAGGAAAGATTGATTAGAGTGCAGGACAGACGTGTCCCTGTGAAAATGAGGGATAGAAATGGCAAGATTACGGAACCATGGATGATGGGTGGAATTGTGAGACTAGCTCAGATGAAAAAGGAAGCACACATAAGATCTAGGCGACTTAAAACTGATGAAGCTTTGGAGGAATATCGGGAAAGTAGAACAAATCTCAAACGCGCAATAAAGAGGGCTAAAAGGGGTCATGAAATATCTTTGGCTAACAGGGTTAAGGAAAATCTCAAAGCCTGTTATTCGTATATAAGGAGCAAGAGGGTAACTAGAGAAAGGATTGGCCCACTCAAAGACAAAAGAGGGAATTTATGCATGGAGTCAGAGGAAATGGGTGAGATTCTTAATGAGTACTTTGCATCGGTATTCACCAAGGAGAGGGACATGACGGATGTTGAGGCTAGGGAATGATGTTTAAATACTCTAGGTCAAGTCGGCATCAGGAAGGGGAAGTTTTGGGTATTCTAAAAGGCATTAAGGTGGACAAGTCCCCAGGTCCAGATGGAATCTATCCCAGGTTACTGAGGGAAGCGAGGGATGAAATAGCTGGGGCCTTAACAGATATCTTTGCAGCATCCTTGAGCACGGGTGAGGTCCCGGAGGACTGGAGAATTGCTAATGCTGTCCCTTTGTTTAAGAATAGTAGCAGGGATAATCCAGGGAATTATAGACCTGTGAGCTTGACGTCAGTGGTAGGCAAACTGTTGGAGAAGATACTGAGGGATAGGATCTATTCACATTTGGAAGAAAATAGACTTATCAGTGATAGGCAGCATGGTTTTATGCAGGGAAGGTCATGTCTTACAAACCTAATAGAATTCTTTGAGGAAGTGACAAAGTTAATTGATGAGGGAGGGGCTGTAGATGTCATATACATGGACTTCAGTAAGGCGTTTGATAAAGTTTCCCATGGCAGGTTGATGGAAAAAGTGAAGTTGTATGGGGTTCAGGGTGTACTAGTTGGATGGATAAAGAACTGGCTGGGCAACAGAGTAGTGGTGGAAGGGAGTGTCTCAAAATGAAGAACGGTGCCTAGTGGTGTTCCACAGGGATCCGTGCTCAGACCACTGTTGTTTGTGATATACATAAATGATCTGGACGAAGGTATAGGTGGTCTGATTAGCAAGTTTGCAGATGATACTAAGATTGGTGGAGTGGCAGATAGCGAGGAGGACTGTCAGAGAATACAGCAAAATATAGATAGATTGGAGAGTTGGGCAGAGAAATGGCAGATGGAGTTCAATCCAGGCAAATGCGAGGTGATGCATTTTGGAAGATCTAATTCAAGAGCGGACTATACGGTCAATGGAAGAGTCCTGTGGAAAATTGATGTACAGAGAGATCTGGGAGTTCAGGTCCATTGTACCCTGAAGGTGGCAACGCAGGTCGATAAGAGTGGTCAAGAAGGCATACAGCATGCTTGCCTTCATCGGACGGGGTATCGAGCACAAGAGTCTGCAGGTCATGTTACAGTTGTATAGGACTTTGGTTAGGCCACATTTGGAATACTGCGTGCAGTTCTGGTCGCCACATTACCAGAAGGATGTGGATGCTTTAGAGAGGGTGCAGAGGAGGTTCACCAGGATGTTGCCTGGTATGGAGGGCGCTAGCTATGAAGAAAGGTTGAGTACATTAGGATTGTTTTCGTTGGAAAGACAGAGGTTGAGGGGGGACCTGGTAGAGGTCTACAAAATTATGAGAGGTATGGACAGGGTGGGTAGCAACAAGCTTATTCCAAGAGTGGGGGTGTTAATTACAAGGGGTCACGATTTCAAGGTGAGAGGGGGAAAGTTTAAGGGAGATGTGCTTGGAAAGTTTTTTACGCAGAGGGTGGTGGGTGCCTGGAACGTTTTACCAGCAGAGGTGGCAGAGGCGGGCACGATAGCATCATTTAAGATGCATCTAGACAGATATATGAACGGGTGGGGAACAGAGGGCAGTAGATCCTTGGAAAATAGAAGACAGGTTTAGATAAAGGATCTGGATCGCAGGCTGGGAGGGCCGAAGGGCCTGTTCCTGTGCTGTAATTTTCTTTTCTTTGTTCTTTGTTCCAATTCATTTTTTTCCAATTAAGGGGCAATTTAGTGTGTTCAATCCATCTAGCTTGCTCATCTTTGGGTTGTGGGGTGAAACCCACGCAAACACGGGGAGAATGTGCAAACTCCACACGGACAGTGACCCAGAGCCGGGATCGAACCTGGGACCTCAGCGCGTGAAGTGCTCACTTAACCACGATTTCCATTTCCCTATTAGCAATAGCCTTCAGCCGTGCAGCCAGAGGCCGCAACAGTCGGTGGGGGTTATGGGTGGCCAGTGGGGTAGGGACAGGGGTGCCCCCGGAACGGGTACACACTATCCAGGGGTCGGCATGGTGGTGCAGCGAGCGCTTGCTCATGGACAAGAGTCTACAGCACAAAACTACTGCATATTAGTTTACACAATTACCAGTAAACTGTGAGGGTCACAAATCGCTGGCATGTAAAAACTATAATAACAGATTATCAGATAAGAGATTATCAGTAAGATTATCAGCCCCTTGATCCATCATTCTTCACGTTCACTCTCCTGCCCTTTCCCTGTAATTCTTGTTTCCCTTAAAAATCTATCTATCTCAGCATTAAATATACAGAAGGACTCTGCCCTACAGCTCTCTGTGCCAAGGAGTTCTAAAAATTCACAACCCTCTGAGAGAAAACATTCTTCCTTATCTCAGTCTTAAATTGGCACCCCTTTATTCTGAGACTATGCTCTCTGGTCCTAGACTCTCTCATGAGGGGAAACACCCTCTCAGCATTGGCCTTGTCAAGACCCTTAAAAATCCGATATGTTTCAATGAAATGAAAAATTGAAATGAAAATCGCTTATTGTCACAAGTAGGCTTCAAATGAAGTTACTGTGAAAAGCCCCTAGTCGCCACATTCTGGTGCCTGTTCGGGGAGGCTGGTCCGGGAATTGAACCCACGCTGCTAGGCTGCCTTGGTCTGCTTTAAAAGCCAGCGATTTAGCCCTGTGCTAAACCTGCCCCTCTCATGAGATCACCTCTCATTCTTATTCCAATGAATAGAGTCCCAACCTGTTTCACTTTTGCTCATAAGACAATCCCTCCACATTGGGGATCATCTTAATGAATATTCTCTGATAAGCCTCCAATTAAATATATTTTCTTAAATAAGGAGACTGAACCTACTCACAGTACTCCAGATGTGGTCTTGCCAGTACCTTGTACAGTTTCATCAAGACATCCCTACGAATATACTCCAACCCCCTTAAAATAAGGGTCAATATTCCATTAGCCTTCCTGATTATCTGCCGCACCTGTGTGCTAGCTTTCTGTGTTTCATGCACTAGTACCCCCAAATCTCTTTGTGTTGCAGCTTTCTGCAGTTTTCCTCCATTTAAATAATACTGTTCTTTTGTTCTCCTTTCCAAAATGAACTTTCCCACATTATCCTCCATTGAAACACAACTAGCACATAATAACTTGAGGGTGAAGCATTTCATAGCTTCATTACAGATATACTAACTGACATGATGGGCTTTGACCCACAGAAATCAGTTTGGTCAGAAAATTGTGCGGAATCTGCATTTTGCTATTTCTCCCTATACCTTGGAGCTTTAACTCCGTTAGTATTCAGTGACATTTTTCACTAGTTTTCATCTGTAGACCACCCTGACCCCAGCTGGGAGCCCTGATTTGTTATAAGATTTAAAATTGCAACTTTTGATCTTTGTATTGTGTTGCTCGCCAGCCCAACTTGTTAGTGGTATGTTTGGGTTGGAAACATATTTCAGCCATTTTAACACTGCACCACCTTTTGGGTTAAAATTCAGCCTTATGTCTCTACTCTTAGCCAACCCTTTGTGTAAACCCTCTGAATAATTACCAGAAATCTGAAAATGTATAATATTTGTACATAGTGGCATTATTAATCCCAATTTATGCTCACCAATTAAATGTAATATTAATTTAATATTTTAATATTAGTTTAAACATGTCCATACAGTGGAATTGTGATGACCAATGGAGAAAATTTTCCTATTACATCTCTATTACAGATGGATGCAGAAAATGAACCAACAGTATGCTACTATTGGAAAGCCATGTTAACTGCAACATATATATTAACTAATCTAATGCTCTAAAAGGCTATCTCTAATTTGACAACTGGTTTAGTTCCAGAACCTTGAGACACGTGTTTTTGATCAATTTTTAAATGTACAAAAATACACAATTAATAATGCATACATTTCAAAATGAAACCGCCTTCATGAGAATTGGGGAATTGGACTGGGGGAAACAATCTCAGCCATTGGCAGACATTATGGTAGTAATAGAAAACACAAGAAAATTAGAGAGCTACTTATGGTTGCGGCAATGGTATATTTACTTCTTTCCATTAGTGCCAGCAAAACTATCACTATGAGCTTATACTGGCAAAGGCAATGTCTGGATCTTCTGGTCAGCGGCAAAGGTGAGGCATACACTGCTGCCCACATGTGGGAGTGCATCATAACCTTTTTATGTTGGGGCAGCTGGGACTTCCTCCGGGAGGGAATGAGCAGAGCTTTGGAGGAGTGGGGGGAGAGAGGGGGGGAGGAGCAGAGCTTGGATGGGGGAAAAGAAGGACGTGACCATGGCTTGGGGGGGGAAAGAGGAGGGTTGAACAGAGCTTGGGAGGGAGAGATGGCGTGAGCTGAGGGTAAGCAGAGCTTGGTGGGTGGGAAGGGAGGACGTGAGCAGGAGTTGGGGAGGAGTGTGTGAGTAGAGCTTGGGAGGGAGTGGTCGGGTGAGCAAAGCTTGGGCAGGGAAAGGAAGAGGGTGAGCAGATCTTGGTGGAGGGAGGAGGAAGTAAGCAGATCTTGGTTGTTGGAGGGAGTGAGTAGAGCTTGGGGGTAAAAGCTGAGAAGAATCTGGGGCAATCATAGAAGCGGGACTGCAAGGCAGAGGCTGAGCAGAGTAGGCAATCAACCCAAATTTCCATGTGACAGGTCCCAACAGGATCATCAGAGTTTGCTCCGGCTAAGCCATTTCTGCAGAACTGCATATTCTGGGGCTGGATTCTCTGCACCCCAATGTCAAAATCGCGTCCGGTGCCGGAGCAGAGAATCCACTTTCGCGCATGAAATCCGGACCGGCGCCGGTTCCCCGATTCTCCGGCCCCCGAAAAGCAGCTTACCCGGGAAGTTTGCCGTGCCACGTACCCCTATGTCATGTGAGAGTACCTTTCAGAAATGGATGTTTAAGCAATGTACCTTTAAGAAATGGAGCTGATCATATTACTGAAGTGATGTCAGAGGGTGGGGGGAGCTGAGCTCACTTCTGCTTTTGGTTTCAGTTTGAGAGAGCAGCTGGGAGTGTCTGTGTGTTTTGCTGAGAGCTGCAGGAAGAAACAGAGCTGGTCTGTTGATGTCTGCAAATCCAAAGACTATAAATATATTGAATGTAACCTCATGTCTGTTGTTGAAGGTTTGAAGTCTTTTGGATGTTTAAAGGAACAGTTTGGAGGATTATTTAGTGTTGTAGTCTTTTGGGGTTATCTTTGAAGTAATGGGTGTTAAGATATTCAATGTTTGTTTTTAAAAGGTTAAATTGAGTTCAAAGAATAAACATTGTTTTGTTTTAAAAACCATTTGTCCATAATTGATGTGTCACACCTGGAGAGTACGCCGTGTGCTCCCCACACCACAATCTATTAAAAGTTGTGGGTCGGTTGAACTCCATGAAACACTTTGAGGTTCTGTAAACCCGGACCCATAACACCTACCTGCGGCCATTGCTTGAGGCCTGCCCCGCCATTCTCCGCCCCCGACCGGCCGAAGTCCCGACTGCGTGGACCACTCATTGTCCTGCCATTCGGGATACTCGCGTGGTGGGGACTGCAGACTCAGTCAGTGGTCACCATGGTCGGGGGCAGGCCAATCGGAGGGCGGAGTGGGGGGAGTGGGGGGCCTCATACGGCACCGGACTATTTTTGGGCGGGCAGTCCGGGTCGGGCGCGCGGCTGATCGGGGCACTATTTAGGAGGACCAGCTCCGTGGTCTGAGTTTGCCATGAAGCACGGCACGACCGCTGGATGTCGCTGCCGAACACATGCGCGGCCTCTGATCCGGAAGTGCGGGGGCCCGTATCTGCAGCTAAAGCTGCTAGATTCTCGACGGGACCATGCTAGCCCCCTGCAGGGCTATGAATATGTGGCCTTTTCACGTCAGTTCTTCTGGCGTGAAAGGCCACAGTTTTTACGATGGCATGGGGACATAGTCACTGAAACAGAGAATCCAGCCCCTGGTTTTTGGTGTAAGTTGTTTTTTAGTTGATATTGGGATTGGTAGATCCAGGTTAATACTTCTGTTAATGTCACTGAACAGAAAAAAATACCCAAATAGATTTTTTTTATATTACTTTAAATTGAACTTTGACATCTTGAAAAACTTTTTAAAAAACAAATTCAAATCAAAATCTAGTTAAAGTTAATGTGAAAATATAAAACAATTTGAGAAAACATCTTGCATTATCGAGAAATATAAGTTTGCAAAATGTTGGTTGAAGCACATAATGTTTTTTGAAAAGGCTCGCTGAATTATTAATAAGAAAGTATAACATGGAATCAATAATACTTAGCAAACATACCTTTAATGCACAATATTGGTATCTTGTAATTTGGTGGTTTCTGTCACTATAACGATCCAGAGGAGTAAACATGACACTAAATGGCCCTGCCCATTGGCTGAACAAGATAAAAAGATGATGACGCAAACTCTGTTGTGGGAATAGGAATCTGCGGTGATGTACTACATAGGGAAAAAAAAAGATTAATCTCTACTATTTGAAGGAAGCTAGATGACAAAATTGACTATAAAAAAGGCTATTTCTGTGCAATCAGTTACATGCTTCAGATGACAAATGAACTATTTCAAATGCAAAACCTCATGTTAAGTGTACATTGCTTTCATAATTAACCTGATATAATATTGCTTTGGTATTGGTTACTCCTGTCACAAATGATTTATAGCTATTCTGTTACTGTGCTTTGTACAGTACCAGGTAAGTAGATGAAATCAATTATTTTGTCAACAGTGCAAGAAAGATTTACTATGATGCTACTGGGACTTGATGGTTTGAGTTATAAGGAGAGGCTGGATAGACTGGGACTTTTTTTCCCGGCAGCGTAGAAGGCTTAGGGGTGATCTTATAGAAGTCTATAAAATAATGAGGGGCATAGATAAGTTAGATTGTCAACATCTTTTCCCAAAGGCAGGGGAGTCTAAAAATAGAGGGCATAGGTTTAGGTTGAGAGGGGAGAGATACAAAAGGGTCCAGAGGTGATTTTTTTCATACAGAGGGTGGCGAGTGTCTGGAGCAAGCTGCCAGACGCAGTAGTCGAGGCGGGTACAATTTTGTGTTTTAAAAAGCATTTAGACAGTTATATGGGAACGCGGTGTATACAGGGATGTGGGTCAACTGCAGGCAATTGGGACTAGCTTAGTGGAAAAACTGGGCGGCATGGACAGGTTGGGCCGAAGGGCCTGTTTACATGCTGTTAACCTCTATGACTCTATGATACAGCCAAAATATAAAAGCTTTTATTAAAACTTTCAGCTGGTCAAGATTGGGACATAGCCTATTGATGTAATCTAAAATCTATTTTGAAAATTAGTTATGGCCGAGATTCTCAGGCCTCCTCGCAGCCTGTTTCTCGGTGGTGGGAGGTAGCCCATCATTGGCCGGCGGGGAGTGGGATCTTCTGGTCCCGCCGATGTCAATGGGATTTCCCACTGAATCCACCACACGCCACTGGGAAACCTGTGGTGGGGGGGGTGCCGTCATCGGGACGGGAAGGTCCCACGGCGTGAACAGCCTGAAGGGCTTGCCCACAATCAGTATTTTCACACTCTTATAAGATTGAAACAAGAAGCTTAACCGTGATGAGAATTAAATAATATTCTTGGAATTGCCATTGCAAATTGAAAGTTTCCATTAGGTCATTTTGAACAGAACTGAGATTATGGCATTTATCTTTTTCCTGCACTATATTCATTTTTAGTCCACTTTTGTGTTCACCGAATATAATATCTTCTTTAGGCATTTTGTTTAGTTTCTAATTGTTTGTTAGGTAAAAATGTAAATTGTGCCATTAAAATCTTCCCTGTGGAGGATGTGGGCACTAATGTTGGTTAAACGTTGCTGAACCTGCTTCATTATTATTGGGCGGCGAATGTGGACAAGGTGCGGCCGTGGTGGTAAGGAGAAGGGGTAGAGTGGCTTAGGATGGAAGTGGAATCTTGTAAGGGGTCTAGTTTGAGGGCTGTGGTGATGGCAGCATTGCCAATGTCTCCGGGTAGGTATTCAGGGAGCCCAGTGGTGCAGTCCACGGTGAAGATATGGCTGAGGAGACATTTTAGGATGGAAGGGATGTCGGTGCTAACACCGTTGTGCGAGAATCATGGGTTTGAGCCTGGGGGGATGGATAGTGTATACAGGAGGTGGAGGGAAGTGGGGCTGGTCAAGGCGAGGAATTTGTATTTGGAGGAAGGGTTCACTAGTCTGGAGGAGCTAAGGGAGAGGGTAGAGCTGCCGAGGGGGAGTGAGTTCAGGTATCTGCAGGTTAGGAACTTTATGCAAAAGATCTGGAGGGGCTTCCCTAAGTTGCCAGGATACACCATGCTAGAGTGACTGCTGCTTCTGGATGTGGAAGGGGAGGGAAGAATTGGGGATAAATACAAGTGGCTGGGAGAGCAGGGAGGTGAGCGGGTGGTGAAGATCAAGGAGAAATGGGAAGCGAAGTTGGGAGGGGAGATCAATTGGGGAGTATGGAGCGAGGGACAGCGAAGGGTAAACGGGACCTCCTCTTGTGCAAGGATGAGCCTGATACAGTTTAAGGTGGTGCACAGGGTGCATATGACTCGGGTGAGAATGAGTGGGTTCTTTCAGGGGGTTGCAGATGAGTGTGAGAGGTGTGGGTGGAGGCCAGCGAATCACGCGCACATGTTTTGGGGTTGCGAAAAATTGGGAAGATTCTGGGCGGGAGTTATTCTTAGCCAGGTTAGTGGAGGAGGTGGACTCGGTCCCTTTGGCAGCGATATTTGGGATTTCAGACGGAGCTCATGGAAAGGAGGAAGGCCGATGTTGTGGCCTTCGCCTCTCTGATTGCACGGCGATGAATTTTGCTGGAGTGGCAGTCGGCATCGCCACCAGGGGTAGCAGCTTGGTTGGGTGACCTGTACGACTTCCTGCGGTTGGAGAAGATAAAGTATGAGTTAAGGGGCTCTTCAGGGGGGTTTGAGAAAAGGTAGGGGATGTTTGTGAAGTATATTTCCCGGGGTGTTTATTGGCTGTAACCTGTTTTGATACATGTTTGTGATAAAATACATTAAAAAAAAACTAATGTTGGTCAAAGAAAGGACCCGATGCAGAAATGGCAAGCAAGAGCAGATATAGAAAGCAGATGCATGTGCCATTTTGTTTTGAGAAAATGTCAATTTTAAAATGCTGTATTCAGTGGGATTGTATAAGATACTGATGGTTAAATCCAAATCCTGGGATTTTTAGTCAAAATTATTAAACTTTGAAGAAGGCAAAACAGAATGATAAAAATACAATGAAACAGCCTGCTGATGTGGTGATAAAACATGTTTAAGAGATGGATACAGCCAAATTGATATTCAATTATAAGGAATATTAGCTCACTCTGTAAGTAATTAGTGCTAAGTAAAATTAAAACATACTTCATTAACAATGGTATATGTCGAATGAGTTGCACTTCAGATATTCAAAATTAATTATAATTCAAATCTAGGAACATATATGAACAATCAAACTGCTGGCTGTGGTGATATGCATCACTGTAAATACACAAGGGGTTAATGTAAATACACTAAGACTAAGTAAACACTAGAGGGAGCACCAGAGACATACAGCTAATGAACACATAGAATAGGACACGACCAATGGGCAGTCAAAACACCCACAGGTGACACTACCACAAAGGGGCAACCCATATAAAAGGACAGGGCACACTTGTTCTTTCTCTTTCCATAGGCGACACTTCGAGAGAAGCACAGGGGCAGATCAGAAGCATCACACCCACCGCATGGATTAAAGGAGACTGTTTAGTTAGACTGAGTTACTGTAGCAAGATTAGCAGAATTGAATTCAAGTAGGAGAATTGTTAACTGTGCAATAAATGTGTTAAACCTACCTCCAAGTCTGAACCTTCCTTTGTCAGAGCATACATCAAGGAAGCAGCTTATGCTACATAAAGAAGCATAACACAACATGGTACCAGTAGTGCCCTGTTAAATCTATATAGTTCAACTCAAGATCCGTGACTACCAGCAACAGCACCCAAGCAAGATGTTCGAGATTCCGCTTCCTCACCAGCTCAGGTACCACGGCAATCTCAGTGCCAACTGGCGTGCATTCAAGCAAAGATTTGAGATTTACCTGGTAGCATCCGGCCTAGATGGCGTGGCCGATGCAGAGAAGATAAAGCTTCTACTCACCATTGTGGGTGGAAGTGCAACAGAACTCTTCAAATCCTTCAGGTACTCCAAACGGCAAGACAAGAGAGACTTCCAGACAGTTCTGGACAAGTTTGAAAACTACTGTGAGGTGAACACGAAAAAAATCAGTAAAACTGGAGCCTATACCTACCTTCTGCAGGTAGGCTTGCTGCAGAAGCAAACAGCAGTTTTGATTGGCAGCCATCTTGCGAAAGGAGCCACTCATGCGCAGTTGCCCAGAAGACGCAAATCTGCAAAACAGTGTTTTGCGCATGCGTGAGGAGCCGCGCATGCACAGGTGCGCAAAGAACAGGAAGGTCAGTTTGTGCATGCGCGAGAAGCCGCGCATGTGCAGTTGCGCAAAGTAAAGGAAAAGCGATCTGCGCATGCGCAATCCATTCCCACGCTCTACGTCACTAGTGTCATGATGTCAGAGGCCCTGGACCATGCCCACTTAAAGGGGAAATGCCCGAAAATAAGGAAAACATTTTTTAAAGCCGTAAAACACAATTCTTTCACCTGGAACGGCAGCACAATGCCTGAACTTCGACCAGTAGCTGAAAGTAACCTCCGCAGAACCCTGCAACAAGCAGTTAGCACCGCCCTAAGAGATGATTTTGTCCTTGACAACTACGTCTCAGGCGTTGATTTCTTCCTTGGACATAGCGAGCACAATGACTGCTCCGACACAAAAAATGATGATATGGTCCTTGAAGATTACGACTCGGAAGATGGTTTCATCATTGGACATAGTGACCTCAGTACCAAATCTGAACCGCAACGAGATGTGTTGTACTGTGAAGAATCCGACACAGACATGGACAAGTTCTTCGGATTTGAGGATCCTCAGCCCAGCACAGACGACATCCTAACCCAGAAGTACAGTATTCTGCTGCGGCCTGCCACCAAGAGACAGAGAGCGGTCCAAGCCCACAGAGAACGGCCTGACACCAAACCAGTGGTCCACGCACCACAGAGAGTGGTCCACGCACCACAAAGAGTCCCCGACTCCACACAGAAAGCGATGACCAGACTCCACAGCGAGACTATTGCACGTCTCCACACAGAGAACACAGAAAGACTCTTCAGCGAGACCACTGCACGACTCCGTTGAGCACACAGATCGACTCCACAGCAAGACCTCTGCATGACTCCACACAGGGAACGTTGCCGGACTCCACAGAGAGAGCGATACAAAGCTCCACAGCGAGCTCGTTGACAGACATATGGAAGCAATGCAAGACTTCAGAGCGCAGTCCTTGCATGAACAAGACCATGAAGGTCTAGCAACCTTATCTGAGCAACCAGCAGCAGACGATGCAAGTCTGCCACGCTCAAGTGCACAGCAAAAAGACTATGACAATCTACCCAGATTATCTGAGCCAGCAGAAGAAGACTCTGACAGTCTACCCAGCTCATCTAACCGACAAGAAGACACTGAAGGTCTACCCACTGTATGTGCGACAAGTGACAAAGGCTTCACAATTCCCATACAAGATGTCGACATCTCAGCGAGACTGACAGACCTCAGCTAGTATGTACAGAGGCACTCGACGATCAAAGTGAGGCTTCTAGTGACTCCAGTGACACCACATTAATTCTAACTTCATCCACTTGAGCCTCTCCACAAGAAAATGCATTCCTGAATGTTTTGACTCCGGATGGGGAGCATCAAGACACCTCAGATGATTCAAGTGAAATCTCGGATGATTCAAGTGAACCTGAAATGACTCCGGATGGGGAGTGTCACGAAGCCAAAGGTGATTCAGGTGAACCAGAAAGGACTCCAGACGGGGAACATCGACAAGCCAAAGATGATCCCAGTGAACCGGACATGACGCCAGACGGGGAGCGTCATGGAATCAGAGACGGCACACTCAATGAAACAGCAGATGCCACAAAGGACACTGACACAAGTAACTTTGTGAAGGACTCAAATTCTCCACTCGGTGTGGTCATTGAGCGCAACAAACACAACAACAAAACCTACAAAAACAACAATACAGACAACAAGAAGCGTACCAAAGGCACCAACGTCAACAACAAGCACGACAGAAACAACAACACTGGACAACGACTGGTACGACATGGTACAACTCTGCAAATGCAGGACACTGTGATAGTACAGCTCAAGACAATGGCAAGTGTGCAGACATACCATGGCATGATAATGCATCTTACAAATTCACGTTTGCTACACTACAAACAAGCAGACCAGCTTTCAAGGCAGCTGACATACGGCATCAATACCGCAAACACAGACACCAGTCCAGGTCAGACAGGAAAGGTGACATCAAGAATCGCTACCACAAGCATCGAAAAAAAAGAGTCCAATTCAGACAACGAGTGATTTGACCACTTGAACACCTCCTGATGACTTCTTGGTTCGTTAAGCACAGAGACACTGACGGCGTTCGCAAGGAAATGACAACATCGACACTTCAATAACAAAACAAGAAAGCCACTCGACCATTTTAATTCATGAACTTTGGGCTCATACATATTACTTGGTATTGTATAATCATCACTGTCATGATTTGTACATGTCATCACTTATCTACCTATTTTGTTCAATTTTCTTTAACACTGTACAGAAAATATGTAACACAAAAAAAGGGGGGATGTGGTGATATCCATCACTGTAAATACACAAGGGGTTAATGTAAATACGCTAAGACTAAGTAAACACTAGAGGGAGCACCAGAGACATCATGACATGCAGACATACAGCTAATGAACACATAGAATAGGACACGACTAATGGGCAGTCAAGGCACCCAGAGGTGACACTACCACAAGGGGGCAACCCATATAAAAGGACAGAGCACACATGCTCTTTCTCTTTCCATAGGCGACACTTAGAGAGAAGCACAGGAGCAGATCTGAAGCATCACATCCACCACATGGCTTAGAGCAGACTGGTTAGTTAGACTGAGTTACTGTAGCAAGATTAGCAGGAGAGTCGAACTCAAGTAGGAGAATTGTTAACTGTTCAATAAATGTGTTAAACCTATCTCCAAGTCTGAACCTTCCTTTGTCAGAGCATACATCAAGGAAGCAGCTCATGCTACATGAAGAAGCATAACACAACACTGGCCATGAGCATCAAGGTGTAATTAAAGGAAGTAGTCCATTCAGTTTGGGTATTGGTTCAAAAATGTATTTATGCCATTGAGTGTAAACTGTTATGCAAGATCAGAGCACACACAATTCTATTGAAGTGAAACTGATAAGCTGATGAGAATAACTTACATACTTCAGAGTTTAAAATGTTTTGATATGGCATATGTGCTACAGCTTAATGAACAGGGAATGTAGATAGTGAGCAGACTGCTCCAACAATTCAGTTTTCATTCAGCAGTCTATTTGTCTTCAATTATACTCCCCGTATTGCTCTCCTGGAAGAGGAGGAGCCTTGGCCAGGGACAATGCGGCCAATTATAGATCTGCTACTCTTACCTAGCTGACATCGGTAACTGAATATCATAGAATTTACAGTGCAGAAGGAGGTCATTCGGCCCATACCGGTCCTTGGAAAGGGCACCCTACTTAAGCCCTCACCTCCACCCTATCCCCATAACCCCACCTAAACGCTTTGGACACTAAGGGCAATTTATCATGGCCAATCCACCTAACCTGTACAGCTTTGGACTGTGGTAGGAAACCGGAGCACCCGGAGGAAACCCACACAGACATGGGGAGAACCTGCAGACTCCGCATAGGCAGTGGCACAAGCCGGGAATCATACCTGGGACCCTGAAGCTGTGAAGCAACAGTGCTAACAACTGCGCTACCATGCTGCATTAAGGTTCAAAGCTGGGACTTGTCTGTACCCATCAGTACCATTTCAGACTGTTTTTTATTAAATGGGGATTAAGGCATAAACTGAGGCTCAAATATTTAGGCTTGCCTTCGTTCAACCATCCCACTTGAGGAACATGAACTCAAATGAAATTTGCCAGTAATTTAATTTACTACATAACTTGAAGGTAGAAATTACTTACATGACATAAGTTGTTGAATTCTTAATGTACTTATAAGACTCCCTCTCGGAGGGCGGCACAGTGGCTAGCACTGCTGCCTACAACACTGAGGACCTGGGTTTGGCCCCGGATCACTGTCCATGTGGAGTTTGCACATTCTCCCTGTGTCTGCGTGGGTTTCACCCTCACAACCCAAAGATGTGCAGGTTAGGTGGATTGGCCACACTAAATTGCCCCTTAATTGGAAAAAAATAATTGGGTACTCTAAATTATTTTTTAAAAAGACTCCTTCTTGGCATTATAATCAGTTTTTATTCCATTTATTTAAAAATAATACCAGATTGACAGGATATGTCTTTCCTCTGGGATATAATCATAAAATTCATGACAAGGTGGTTTAAAGCTAAATCAAATTTTTTTTATTCAACACAAACAATCATGAGAATGTGAAATGCACTGTTCCAGGAGGCCTTACAATCGACTGAGATATTTAAAAACAGACATTTTTGGAGAAAAAGATGTTTAAATGTAAAATTGACATGGCTAACTGAAAAAATAACAGTGCCATTGGGCCAAAAAGGCTATTCCTGTTTTTGTGTTGATAAAACAGTGGACTGAGTGTCATCCAACACTATTATCACTAACACTATTCTTTATCCCACAATTATGTGAAGAACTTTACTAGTGTATACAATTGCCTTTACACAAATGTACCCATGACCTAGAAAAGGTCCAAGCCTGATTGGAATTGAACATGTGTGGAACATTGTGCTTCCACAGTCAGTCTTTTTGATATTAAAACATCCGAAGTATTTCCAGCAGTAAAGCCATCTATCAACAGTAATGAGCACTTACTATTACTAATAATAATCTTTATTGTCACAAGTAGGCTTACATTAACACTGCAATTAAGTTACTGTGAAAAGCCTCTCGTCGCCACATTCCGGCTCCTATTCGGGTATTCAGAGGGAGAAATCAGAATGTCCAACTCATCTAGCAGCACATCTTTGGGGACTCGTGGGAGGAAACCGGAGCACCCAGAGGAAACCCACGCAGACACGAGAAGAACGTGCAGACTCCGCACGGCCAGTGACCCAAGCCGGGAATCGAACCTGGGGCCCTGGTGCTGTGAAGTAACAGTGCTAACCACTGTGCTACCGTGCTGCCCGTTTACTAACATTTGTAAACTCAAATGAACAAGCCAGTTTCAGCTCAATTACATTCACCTCAGCTCTTTATAAGCACAAAACACAGTTCCAGTGTCCTCGGACCTTTAAATTCCATTTGAGTTCATTCTCATTCTTCGGCATTATAAATGGTCTATTGGCATTCACACGCTTAAACGTGGGCAATATGTGATAATATATTTCCTATTCCTTGCAGCAGTGGTAGAAAAATTAAGTAGTACTTAATCAAAACAAAATTGTATTCTGGACAAATCAATAATTGCTGCATTATAAGGAAGACTAAAAAAAAGTTCCACTGTATCCTTCGTTTGGAGAACTTTAAAAATGTATTTAAAAGAATGATAAATATGTGTAAACCTTAACTAAAATGTATTGCAGTTCTACTCTGTTTTGTTAATTCTTGTTTATAGTTTAGGAATGGCTACATTTTAAAATATGGGGTAATTTTCTGACTTTGGCAGCCCGACGTGCTAGGAATGCATATTGGAAGTATGGGCACATGTTGTTTATCATTTTATAACCACCTGGATGAATGATTAGAAATGGTCCCCAAATTTCTGCTATGTGCTCCCCGAAGTTGAAGGTCTCTGCCATCAATGTGAAGTCAGAGTTAGTTTTTTGTTTGTCCGAAGTCTTTCAAGCCTTTTTATTAGAAAATATTATAAAAAAGGTTTGTTAAGATTTAAATTTACTTTCAGAAAATTCAGGACAAAACCTGTCACACAGGACTCAAGAAATTGACAACCATCCCTCACAGTAGAAAAGGAATAGCACAGGCAGAATGGCTTTACCTGGAATACACTGGATCAAATTGGCTACCATTGCACTAAAATGAGCTCGAATGTCTTTTAGAATTTCAACATCTTTGTCATTTTCTGCCTCCAACAGCATCCTGGTTAAATCGACATACTCTAAGAACAGGGCTCCCAGTGCCAAAGTATCCCGTTCTAAAGCTCCATTAGTACTAGCAAAAAGAAAGAAAACTAAGGTTTATTCAATGCGGATGAAGACTAAATGCCATTTATTTACAACAATTAATTTAAACACAATGGGCATAATTGTCATCTGTTGGTTTAAATTGATTTTAAATGGTTTCCCAGAATTAGTCCATTTGTATTATTATTAACAGTTGCAAGAGCATTTTGGATGTGTGTATTAGTGGTAAGAGCAGAAAACTGTAGGTTACACTTAAATGGCTTTGGAGGATTAACAAGAAATTGCAGAACAGAGGCAAAACTTCTTGCAATCTTTGAGAAAATCGTTCCAGCCCATTGGCAGCCTTTCTAAAGGCCATTGAAAGAAAGGGCAAAATGTGACTGGCAAACAGTAAAGGGAATATGTAGGCAGGAGTCTGTAGACTAGTAATGTAACAGTTAGCACCTGACCACTTACAAATGGCGATGGGGTGGAATGGTCTCACATGAGATGGTTGTAAAGTGAGCAGGTTTGTTTGCCACTCAATGGCACCATTCCTATAGATTACCTTTGCAAAATGCTTGGAAAGATTTTGGGGCAGGCTCACGGTGCAGTGACCATTACTTTCACGCATGGTGCAGCCACGTGCTACATGGCAGCTGCAGATGTCTGAGCAACAGATGTCACAAATCTGCATTTGGCTTTCTGAAACTACAGGATCTATTAAGACATGGATGTAGGCAAATAGGTGCAACCGTGCCTACATTCATAATTGCTGATATGTTGGCAGTGAGCGCCTTAGCATGCATTCTATAAATCAGATATTAGCCTTGTTGATGTTTTGCATTTCAAGTACCGATCACATATCTAATATTAAATACTGAATTATGTGCAGCACAACAGAAAATGTTGTTCATATTTTCCTTCATTTTATTGGAAACTTACTTGTCACTTATAACCCCAGCATCAGCGAGAAGTTCAAATATCCTTAAAAGCTGCAGTCGTAATAAATCTCGACGTTCACGACGCTTCTTGTTCTAAAGCAATTATGGAAAACAAAAATCCATACAGACTGAATGGTAAAGCATAACAAGATTACATTTGTGGAAAGTAATAGTAAATTCAAATCTATCTCTGTTGTAAATAAATTTGTGTGCTTTGCTTCAAGGCGGGTCTTTAGCTCATTGTCTGCTGATGCTTCATCCTGAGCTGTATTCTGGCAGTTTTTGCCAATAGTAGTTTGCCATTGTCGTCCACTCTCAAAGGAAGGGTATGGGGCAGGTTGCAAGTCTACCACAGCCAGAGCAGGAAGGGAACCTGCGCTGTTGGGATTATTCTGAGCTACACACTAGCCACTTAGCTAACTGGCCCCTTTCTGTATGCAATACTTAAGATTAAAAAGTCTCTGAATTTCCTTTCTGAAATTAGCACAGACGTGCCAATGGGTCAGAGGAGTGGTGGGTGGGGAATTGGAAGTATGCAATTTAGTTTGGGATCCAGTTGAGTGCCCCCCCACCCCAATTTTTCAGCCAATTAAACATTTTGCCAGAAGTAAGGGTGGAAATATTAAGGGCTAGGAAGGAGGGAAAAGGTTTAAGACATATAATGGCCTCAGGGTGGGATGCAAAATTGAAGAGACTGGTTTCAAAAATGCTCTTCCACCTGCAAAGCAGGACATCAGCGGCTGTCTTTCACCTAGGTATTGGGCATGAGTTAGCAGGAAAAAAAACAAGAGTCCCATTTTGGGTGCCTGTAGAGCTGAGAACGACTCTGTAATTAAACAGGACTTTGTTTTTTGGGGGGCCTCTGCGGGGAATGTCCCACCGAGGCCAAACTTACCTCACTTCCTGCAATGACGATCTCTCAATTCCCCACCATGGCCGCCGGACCCCTCGCCCCAACGCCCCACCTTACCGATTAGGGGGTCCTCAAGTCTCCCCCTCATCCCACCTCATAAGGGCAAGGCCCCCCCTGGGCCCAGTACCCAGCATTGGCAACCTGGCACCATGGCACTTCCAGCCTGTCAGTGCTACCGGGGCACCCTACATTTCCAGGATGACACTGCCAGGGTGCCCAGGTGGCAGTGCCCATTTGCCAGGCTGGCAGTGCCAACATGCCCAAGATGCCCTGGTGGCATCAGGATACCACTCTCCCCAGAGCCCGATCACGCGGGAGCTTCCAATCGCCTGGGAGACCCCCCCAAGTGGCGTTACGCCTGGTCCATGTTTGTGGAAACCCGTGCTAAATGGCGCCATGGTGAGGTATACCAGGCGTGGCTGGTTGATCCCGGGCCTTGGGACACACCGGCGCAGACATATTTAAATGAAGCTAACTGTTCACTTAAACATACAAATCTGGATCCAGCCCAGTGTTGGCGAGTCCAGATCGCAACATCTCGCGAGATCTCGTTAGATCTCACGAGGCGTCCTCAGTGTCGCACCCTTGCGAGAGGCTTAGAATCATGGAATTTATAGTGCAGAAGGAAGCCATTCAGCTCATCGAGTCTGCACTGGCCCTTGGAAAGAGCACCTTACTTAAGCCCACGCCTCCACCCTATCCCTGTAACCCAGTAACCCCACCTAACCTTTTGGACACGAAGAGGCAATTTAGCATGGCCAATCCACCTAGCCTGCACATCTTTGGCCATGGGAGGAAACCAGAGCACCTGGAAGAAACCCACACAGACACGGGGAGAAAATGCAAACTCCACACAGACAGTCACCCGAGGCCGGAATTAAACCCAGGACCTTGGAGCTGTGAAGCAGCAGTGCTTCTCATGAGATTTAATGGCCTCATTCTGTCACCGAATCGGGCGTGATGAGGTCATCTGATCGTGCCCTTTATTCTTGCAACGGACCCAACTTCTCCGTTTTTAGATTTGTCAAGATACAAATTCTAAATAAACTTGTATTTTTAAATACTATATTTTTCTCTATTTTGTCATAAGTAATTAAACAATGATGTTTGATCTGAACAAACATGATTGATAGCATTTAGGATGTTCAAGAAAAGTAATCAGGTTTACCACAGAAATGCAAATTCTTTCTCTACCATGAAAGAAAAATCTCCAAAACAAACCTCTGGTCGGCGTTCAAGAGCTTCTTTCATCAATGGATGTAGCTCTTCAACTAACTCCCTGAATTAAACGAAGAGAAAAAAATAACTTCATCTTCAACGATAAGGCATATAAACTTAGAAATCATTGGTCCCAATTTGAACAGAAGACCACTGCTTAAGCAAAGATAGTGGGCTGGACTTTCCACACAATCCACCGTGTTTTGTGACAGTGGAGGCAGCCCGTCATTGGCCGGCAGCGGGATCTTCTCGCCCTGCCGTTGTCAACGGGTTTCCCATTGAATGCAGCTCTCGCTGCCGGGAAACCCGCAGTGGGGGTGCGCCATCAGTGGGACCAGAAGATCCTACAAGTGAACAGCCAGAAAATTCCGGCCAGAAACCTATTTAAAACTGAACCAATTTAAAAGCTAGGTTAACACCTGTATTTAAGTGGTGGATAAAAGGTACTGTACCTGATCAAACAACATGCAATCATGCGGTGGCTGGCCAATTAAATTAGGGGTGGTCGACGACCAATTCAAGAATGGAGTTGGGAAATGAGATGCCAATGACAGCACTAGCTGACTGAATGGCAAGTGCTAATGCCATATTTTAAAGGGCTAACAGCTCTGCATACACTAGTCCCTTATTTTAAATGATTATCTGCCTTACTGTCAGAAGACACTACTGTTGCCTGACTGGCCAGAAGCCACAGAGGAGCTGAACAGGCCCCTGCTGAGACCATGTATTTTCTCCTCTAGGCTGTAATGGCAGGCAAGAGGTCCTCTTCCCAAGGTACAGGAAGAGACATGACAAAGCAAGTCTGAACTGAGGATGCAGAGAAGGTTCGCAGTTGTTGGGTCACAACCCACACCGAGGTGCAGGGCTCCAATTATGCCAATGACCTTCTTTGCTCCAACAAATTGAGTCCTCCTTGATGGTTTGCTCTTTGTGGCATGCCTGTGGCGACGCAAGAAAGTGGAGAGGAGAGCAAAGATCAAGCAGCCATATATCATGTCAGAGGCAGGGGTGTGTCTCAGCACGAGGTTCACGTCTGTTTTCACTGACTCCCAAAAGGTCTTTTGAGGTCAAACGTACGGAGGAAGCATTTGCGAGCCTTTATCATGGACCAATGCTTTGTCCTAAGCAACAGTATTTTGTCAGTCTTCCCCCCCTTTAGATCTGTCAACCCCTCTCCCACCACCCCTTTGCCAGGGCCTGCCTGACTGGCTCTGGCAAGACCTTGGACTCAGCTTACAGTTTGGACTCCATTGCCTTCCTCAGAAACTATTGCAATAGTTCACTCCAGGTGGTGCTGCTGGAACATAAGAGCTGCTGGCCATTTAGTTAACAGCAGCTCCTAATAGTCATTGTGCCAATCAAAGACATAATGGCAATTAACTGGCTGCAGGGCAAGCCAAGTTCAGATGAGCTGGCACCCAACTTCTATGTCAGGGGGTGGGGACTCTGCCGCCAGTGTAAAATTCAACCCGTTAATTCTGTCTCTCTCTCCATAGATGCTACCATACCTGAATATTTTCAGCATTTTCTGTTTTTGTTTAGTATTTCTAGCATCCGCAGTAATTGTTTTAGTGAGACAGAGTAATGGTTTTAGTGGGGGCTATGGGGACTAGAATATCAAAAGTGGAGGTGAGAGTGCTGTTGAACAAATCAGTAGCTGCAGAAGTTTTGTGATGAATGGGCAGCCAAAGGTTTGAAGGAAATTTAGGTGAAGGTGACATTACCCCTCGGCAGGTTTCTGCCAAGGCCGTGATGGTGATATAATCATCCACAAAGAACTCCTGGATGGCAAGAGAAGAGATATTTTGGAGGGCAACAAAAGTCTAGGTGATGATAGCCGATCTGCCGGCAGAGTTCATAGATTCAGTAGTTGAGTCAGGTGGGGAGGAGATAAGCAAGTTTAACCCTGAGTGGGAGTGCTGGGAAGGAGGTTTGCAAGAGAGTAGTGTAATGAAGAAGTGCCTTGATAGGTCTTCTTCAAGATGCCCAGAGAGGAAAGCTAAGAGGGATTTAAGCGTGGGCTGAAGAGTAGGAAGGTCTAGGAATACTTATGGGTTGGGTAAAGGAAGGAAAATTATTACCTCATAGGTGATGGCAAAGGATGCGTGCCATCATGCTGGCAAGATTGTGCAGCGTGTAACATACCACAGAAATCTTAAGAAACCTTGGGCGTGATTCTCCGCAGGCGTGATTCTCCATTTTGCCGGCGCCCGGGGGTTTCCCGACGGCGTGGAGCTGTCCCACAATGGGAAACCCCATTGACCGGCCGGTGTAACGGAGACTCCCGCCGGCGGGTCGGGGCAGAAATGTGGCGCGGCGGGGCGGAGAATCCAGCCCCGAGTCCAGCTTATTTGAACACAGCCGACGACCTCCAGAGTAATCCAGGCAGTGAAATCAGCATGCCAATGGTTTTATCTATCTCACTTCTTGCAATGTCATAGCTCTCATTGTTTAGATGTGGTTTCCGAATCGGAGTCATGAGCCAAGTCATCAGCAAGTAGTCCCTGTAGTAGTCATTGCTTACTTTAAAATACAACTGTCAGAATGGACTGCTGCAGAATGAAGGGATCTGGGGCGAAATTCTCCGGAAACGGCGCGATGTCCGCCGGCTGCCGCCCAAAACGGCGCAAATCAGACGGGCAACGCGCCGCCCCAAAGGTGCGGAATGCTCCGCATCTTTGGGGGCCCAGCCCCAACCTTGAGGGGCTAGGTCGGCGGCGGACGAATTTCCGCCCCGCCAGCAGCTGGCGGAAAAGGCCTTTGGTGCCCCGCCAGCTGGCGCGGAAATTACATCTCCGGGCGGCGCATGCGCGGGAGCATCAGCGGCCGCTGACAGCTTGTATGCATGCGCAGTGGAGGGAGTCTCGTCTGCCTCCGCCATGGTGGAGACCGTGGCGGAGGCGGAAGGGAAAGAGTGCCCCCACAGCACAGGCACGCCCGCGGATCGGTGGGCCCCGATCGCGGGCCAGGCCACCGTGGGGGCACCCCCCGGGGTCAGATCGCCCTGCGCCCCCCCAGGACCCCGGAGCCCGCCGGCGCCGCCTTGTCCCGCTGGTAAGGTAGGTGGTTTAATTTACGCCGGCGGGACAGGCATTTTAGCGGCGGGACTTCGGCCCATCCGGGCCGGAGAATCACGCGGGGGGGCCCGCCAACCGGCGCGGCGCGATTCCTGCCCCCGCCGAATATCCGGTGCCGGAGACTTCGGCAACCGGCGGGGGCAGGATTCACTCCAGCCCCCGGCAATTCTCCGACCCGGGGGGGGGTTGGAGAATCTCGCCCCATAATTGCTATGAGGATACGGATTTTGACCTGTACATTGCTCTGCATCTGAATACCTATCAGATGCACGATAAAAGAGTAGAATTCCGTTCAATTTCAGTACATGACAGAATTGACATGCTGCAGATGCAGAGCAATGTGCATGTAATAATGGCAGTGAGCACAATGGGGAAGCTTGCAAATGTTAATAGCCCTTGTGCTTCCTCTGGGAAGATGGAATTAAATCTCCCTTTGAACACAGAGCCTCAGTGGCCTCTTAGAAAGATTGCACTGCAAACTACAAGATGCTGCTAATGTCACCAGCGCTCGTCTGGAATAGCTACAGACACTGGCAATATATAGCGGGATTCTCCGAACTCCCTGCCGGGTCGGAGAATCGCCGGGGGGCAGCCTGAATCCCACCCCGCCGCCGGCTGCCGAATTCTTGGGTGCAAGTTTTCGGGCGGGGGCGAGGATCACGCGGCGCCGCTCGGGGGCCGTTGGCAGTGGCCCCCCCGGCAATTCTCCGGGCCCCAATGGGCCGAGCGGCCGCCCGTTATCTGCCTGTCCCGCTGGCGTGAAATGGACATGGTCCATCCCGGCGGGACTTGGCTTGTTGGCCATGTAGCGGGGTCCTCGGGGGGATCCGGCCCCCGGGGGGGGGGGGGGGGGGGGGTGCACGATGGCCTGGCCCACCAATCTGCGGGCGGGCTGAAAACTCACCACTATTCTTAGAAGTCCCCCTATATCAAAAAGGGTGGACATTCTAAATGGTGATCAGGGATTCTCACTCCCGGACTCCGATGCAGGCTTCAGTGGGTGCTATTCAGGTCAAACTATATTTTAAAGTTATCCCCCGGTTTAACCCATACCTTCACCGAAGATTTCATCTACTTACCACTTAGTAGCATCGATCCTGCGTCCCGCATTGCTAAGTAAGTAAAGTAGACTTTGGAATAACCACTATTTCAGGTTAAATTTTATTATTATATTTGTTCTTTTAAAAGCTTAAATTACTTTCTTTACAGAACGGAAAAAGATCTAGCTTCTGAATCCTTCTGGTTGGTTGAAGGGACCTTCAGGCCCAACTTGACAATCAATCTTCTTTTTAAAATCTGGGGGGTGATTCTCCGACCCCCCACCGGGTCGGAGAATCGCCGGGGGCTGGCGTGAATCCCGCCCACGCCGTGTCCCGAATTCTCCGCCACCAGAGATTCTGCGGGGGCAGGAATCGTGCCATGCCGACGGCGGGAATCACGCCGGGTGGCGGGCCCACCCCCGGCGATTCCCCGGCCCGCGATGGGCCAAAGTCCCGCCGCTGTCAACCCTCTCCTGCCGGCGTGGATTCAACCACCTTTTGAACGGCGGGAGTGCAGGCGGCGCAGACGGGCTCCTGGGGGGGGGTTGCGGGGCAATCTGTCCCCAGGGGATGCCCCCACGGTGGCCTGGCCCACGATCGGGGCCCACCGATCCGCGGGCGGGCCTGTGACGTGGGGGTACTCTTTTTCTTCCGCCTTCGCCATGGTATTCACTATGGCGGAGGTGGAAGAGACCCCCTCCCTTGCGCATGCGCGGGGATGCCGTGAGCGGCCGCTGACGCTCCCGCGCATGCTTCGCCCGGCGAAGTCCTTTCGGCGCCGGCTGGCGTGGCGCCAAAGGCCTTTCCCGCCAGCCGGCGGAGCGGAAACCACTCCGGCGCGGGCCTAGCCCCTCAAGGTGAGGGCTTGGCCCCTAAAGGTGCACCTTTGGGGCGGCCCGACGCCGGAGTGGTTCCCGCCACTCCATTATGCCGGAACCCCCCGCCCTGCCGGGTAGGGGAGAATCCCGCCCCTGGTCTTCTTTAGATGTATTCGCTAATGAGCTCGGTTGCGGTGTCCTGTCTTTCCTATGTACCGGGCTACGAGAGCTGGCTCTGCTGGCTGTCTCTGAGCTGACTCTGCCTACTCTTTAAATTCTAGTCTCCCTTAGATGTATCAGCTATTTTAGCTCGGCTGCTTTGCACTGTCCCTTTCCCATGGCCGACTCTGACTCTGAGCTGCTTGTTCCTTCTCTGCTTCTCCCCTCTCCCCCTCTGGGTTCTGGTTCCCTTTCTTCAGGTTTATATATTATTCTAACAGTTTCTAGATTTTATGACTTTATTGTAAAGTAACTCTTATTTAACTTTGATTGCAAAAAGTATCTTTGATCTAAACTTTCTAATCCAACTAAGTATTAATTTTGACATAACCTCATCTCATAGATCTGATTACATTGTGTCCTTTGTGACGTTCAAAATGCTTTGACTTCAAGAGGTGTTACTTTTAATTCCTGTCATTTCTATCGTTTTATTTTCCAATTGTGTCCTCAGCTCATAAGTTTGACTTTGAATTATGCTTCTTGTAGACTGATACTCTCCAGTTTTCTTTAATTTACCTAGTTTAGCAAAATTTCACACCTAGAATTCGCACCAAATTCAACTGAACCTCATCCATTCTTTTCCAGCTGCTCACTAAGATAGTTACTTTCAATGAAGGTGTGAGCCATTGTTTTTGGCTTCATTCAAAATCCTGTTTGTCTTGTTTGCTAAGCCTGCTTGACCAAGGCTATCTGCATTTTACAATCCTCTCCTGGCAGCTGCTGTTAACCCTTTGTGGGATCTTTCCCTGTATCCTCTCATGTTTCTCTCAGAACAGATATTGCCAGACTTCCATGTTTCAAATGACACATCTTTCTATATTTTCAATAACAGGGCCTGTGCCGTGGGGGCACTCTTTCCCTCCTCGCCGGCCTCTGTAAGGCTCCACCATGGCCGGCGTGGAAAATAAACCCCCTGCATATGCGCCAGAACACGGCGGCTGTTCTGCGCCTGTGCCGACTCGCGCCGGCCCACGGCGGCCCTTCGACGCCAACCCCTCCGGCGCCGGCCTAGCCCCCGGAAGTGCGGAGGTTCCGCAACTTCCTGGTAGCCCGATGCCGGAGTAGTTCGCGCAGCTCTTGGATCTGGCGTCGGGCCATCGCGCCAAGTGAGGGAGAATCCCGCCCATAGTCTTTATGTACTCTCAGGTTCAAGTTGTGGCTGCTGCAGTTGGCAGAGTTTAGTGATGAATAATTCGTCACTATTATCAATCAGATGGAAGAATTACTCTCTCAACAACCTAGATGTATATAGCCTCCTGCTGAGAGCGCTTCTTACCCTTCTCTACAGCTTGGCCTGCTATGAATAGCTCATTTTCCACCTCACGGGTTGATTAGAAGAGGAAGGCGTACCTGTGCCCCCATTACTGAGAGCAATTGGTTTGTGCAAGCCTTAAAGTCAGCATCAAGTCTTTCAGCAAACCTGCCACAACACTCCGTAGTCTTTTGAAACTTGAAACAATTAGGAATAACAGCAAAAGCTTGTAGAACTATAGCAACAGCCAGAACAAATAAACCAACAACTAACCTAGAAGTAGTTGATGATCTCTTTGAAATGCTGCTGGCGGCGTGTAATGACTTGGACCAGGCCTTTGAGATTGACCAATTGGAATACGAGTTCCCTGATTAGTGGACCAATCAGGGAACCTCTTTTTTGTATATAACAGGGAGTGTCAGATCCTCTGCACTCGCAGTGCAGACAACATGCTGAATGCACATGGTCGTACTGCTGTTGGTTTTGTTAATAAAAGGGATTCTGGTGAAGGGAGTTCTACCCCATGGACTTATTTCACGGGGAATCCATCATGCTACTTTACAGGTGTTCAACTGATTGAGGCTGAGGAGAGGATGTTGGCCAGAGCATGGGCATTCAAAATGGCAGCATTGGAGTCAAATCGGCATCATGTTATGATTTGTCTCCTCTGCATACTTCTAGCAGATGTTAAGTGCACATACTAACCTTTTGTCAAGATGGTGTTTGGTGTGCATCATGTCACAATTTCACCCCTTAACGCCTTGTACCCACCTTGTTCCCAACACCTTTTAAACTTCTTCGCTTCAACCACCCATCTAATCTACGCTTAAAGGTTCACACAGGACGGAGTTTTTTAAAAATGGCAGTGTTAGGTTGTAACTGGAAACAGGCACGTTTCTCTCCAGATCTTCTGACAAATGCCAAAAGGCAGTAATGGGGGTGAGCTCAGTTTGCACCAGCACTCTGATGAGGGGGAGGGGGGCCTGATAGAGCCAGTGAGCCGGCAAGCCTGGCTACACATAGATCGGGGCGTCTTTCTCCACCACCCTGCCCCCCCTCACGGAAATATGGGGGCCACTCTCCCCCCTCTCCCCAACCCTTTGCCGGCCCGCACCCCTCAGCCCCCCCTCACCACAAACAAGGGGAGGCCCCCTCCCCTAATGGTGGAGGGTAATCCCCCGGCACTGAAAATGCCAGCCTCGACCCTCAACCCCAGAGCCTCCCTTAAGAAAACATAGAGAATCCTAAATTGACAGGTTATTCAGCAAATAATTTGAAATACATTGATGATTATTCCTGAACTGAAATTTGTAATTATCACTGCATTAAAAACAGTAAAAGAGATTTTTAAAAACATGTGCTGACTTTATATTAACTGCAAAATTTTATTAGGTAAAGCCAAAAATGATTCTTGCGGTACCTGAACACGAGTGAATTTGTTCTTCCAAATCCGAGTACCAGTGATTCTGTAATTTCTATGCTTTCAGCACGCATCAATGGAACCAGTTGTTTCAACAATACTGCTACAGATGGCGTTCCTATGACCTGCGGAATGATAAAAAAATAACAACCCAAAATTACAGTGACAAAGTTCCTGGTATACATAGATGATGGTTTCATCTTTACCTCAAAGGCCTTTAGTCATTTCATAACGAAAGGTACTAAAAATGCAGCTAATATTGTTGTCTAAAATTCAACAATGATACTATAAAACTTACATTTCACAACTTCCAAAAGTACCTCATAACTAATGAATTATTTTTAAAGTTAAGCCACTGTTGTTATATAGGCAAAATCAGCAATCAGATTTGAGCACAAGTTCCTGCTAACAGCAAATAGGATGCCCAGTTAATCTTTTTGGTGGAGTTGATTTGAGAAAGGAACAGAATACTGGAAGATCTCAATTTTCTTTGAAAAAATACTATGGTATGTTCTGCATCCACCTGAACAGAACCTTGGTTTAGAAACCCATTCAAATACGGCACATCTGACACTGGCGCCCTTCCTCAATACTGCACTGAAACGTTAGCCTAGGGAAAGGATTTTCAAAGGCTGATGGGGCTGGCAACTGAGGCAGGTAGGTGGGTTATTTTGCACCCTTGGCCAGCATGCTGGTACATCCGGCCCCAGAGCCATATTTGGGAAGAACAGATCAGGTGTGGAATGGCTGCCAGATTGCTGGTCAAAGCAATGAGAAGACCAATTACAGCCACTGATCAGAAACGGACTAGGATTTTGCATTCGGCATATGGGCCCTCCATGGCGTGGGGAGCCTGGATACAGACTAAAGGTCCAGTGCTGCCTAATCAATAAACTGTTCACAGCTACAGTCACAATGTTGGTCTTGCAACTGTGTCAATTTTTGTTTTAAATAATTTAAAAGTGTGCTGAGACAATGTTTCACCTCAAACAACCCTCTCGCCCGCAGAGCTGCAGCTGCAGGCTTCAGCTCCTTCAGTATTGGAGCATTTCATTTCGACCCTCCAGCTTTGAAGAGCCCACCCGTGAGGATGGCGAGTATGCCCTCTGGCCCAAAATTGACTAATTCAGCTACAATTAATGTTGGATTGTTGCTCCCGACAAGTTGGCATCAGGACCTCCATTTGGTGCCAACCTGGCACTCGGGCATCTTGGCACTGCCAAACTAGTGTTACACTGCCAGGGTGTCTGGGTGGTACCGCCAGGGTGTCAGGTTGGCAGTGCCAAGGTGCTCGTATGTCCGGGTACCACCCTGCCCTGTCCCCAACTAACCGGGGTCCCTAAAGACACCCCCCCCCCACACCCCCGAGGTGCCATCACGTCTGATCCACATTTGTGGAAACCAATGCTAAATGGCACCCGGTTGAGGTCTTGCAGAGGTGACCGTTGACTCCCGATCACCAGGTGAATGCGGATTCTGGGTATTAGGCTCATTTAAGTATGCTGATCTGGATCACGTCCAGCAAGGGCGAGATCTAGATTGCGCTGAGCGGAGCGGGTCTAGTGACTCCCGATCGACCTGGCGCTTTGGGGCTCTTGCAGTATTCACTCGTTGTGCCTGGCTCTGCGCCGGCCCCAACGCAGTGGCTGTATCTCGGCCACTGTTTCTCTCAGCTCCTCTCTGTAGAAGCTAGCCAAGACAAGTAATTCAGCAGAGTACATGTTCAACCTACATGTTAGCTCATAAAAGTTATACACGTTGAATGAAATCTATAGCTCTAAATTTGGTGGTGGGTGGGGAAGTGGAATAATTCCCATTGCGTTGTTGGGCAGCTGAACAAGCATGATCTTCCACTGTTCAGTTCATTAGCTATGTATCCTCAGGCTCTTTGTGAATCTCGTGGCGGGGCGCTCACCACTATCTCATTGCGTCGAAGGTGCTGGCAGCATATTTAAAGGGCACCCAGATAGCCATTCACTTACTGCATGCCTGGAGCTCCAGACCATGCTGCAAGAGAAATGTCCAAGAAAAGGAAGCAAAAAGCGGCCCCACAATTCAGCGATACCTTCCCCAGGTTGTCCAGGAAAAAAAGGAGGTCCTGTTTCCTTGAGATGGGCCCTCCCCTCAGACCATGGCAGCCTGGGAGGACATCGCCGGGGTGGTTAGCATTCACGTGGTCCAAAATAGAACCAACCTGCAGTGCAGAAAAAGGATGAATGATTTGCTGACGTCTGCCAGGGTATGTGCACTGTCTACTAACTGCAAACTCCTCACTCTCATAAGGGAATCAGTCAGTCCAAGGGTTACAGGGCACAGGGATATCACATGCAACCAGCAAATGGGACATCAGCACTGAACGAATGCTATCCATTTTATGCGCTCCATCTCATATTAGTTCGAGGACAAACGGCTTCACAGTCACTTACTGCCATGGGCTCGGTAGCAACAATAGGCATGCATGCTTCTAAATTGCTCATTCACCTAATGGTCTCACAATCAATCCTTTTGTCTTAACATTATGCATAACAAACACATGCAGGCCAAAGCTCTTTAGTTTTTCTGGCA
This sequence comes from Scyliorhinus torazame, assembly GCF_047496885.1. Lineage (NCBI taxonomy): Eukaryota > Metazoa > Chordata > Chondrichthyes > Carcharhiniformes > Scyliorhinidae > Scyliorhinus > Scyliorhinus torazame. Next base: position 157,209,232 of record NC_092721.1, on the reverse strand, counting down.
TTGAGGGATAGATTGTTGTCGCTGCACCATTCCACTAGGTTCTCTATCTCCCCCCTGTATTCTGACTCGTCGTTATTCGAGATCCAGCCACTACGGTCATATCGTCAGCAAACTTGTAGATGGAGTTGGAACCAAATTTTGCCACGCAGTCATGTGTGTACAGGGAGTATAGTAGGGGGTTTAAGTACGCAGCCTTGCGGGGCCCCGGTATTGAGGACTATTGTGGAGGAGGTGTTGTTGTTTATTCTTACTGATTATGGTCGGAGGAGTCCTGGGTGCAGCGCAGCAGTGGCTAGGTGAGAGGGGGACAGGGCACCTCAACCTCCCTCCCAGTGCTCCTTCTTCTTAAGGAGTCAGGATGGTGTCAACAGGCACCCACAGGGAAGAGGAGTGCCAGCCAGTCACTCCAGGAGCATTGACCCTGGAAACCCTTAGGTTGCCATGCCACTGCACCCATTTTTCAATGACCACATCATTTCCAGCAGGTCAAGCCGAAGAGGGCGCACCTGCAGGAGACCCTTGGCTGGTTGGGGCCGTTTAGAACTCGGGCCACCAGAGGATGCCCATCAAAGTCATTTCAGTCAATACCCCAACTGCAGATATTGGGGCTCCACCAAGATGTATCAGCAGAGTTAGAAAAATTAAGTACTATTGAATGCAGAAAGATGGCACGGGTGTACATTCATTGTGTACAGTCTTCACATTTGTAAATATATATTGAAATTAACCATTTGCAAGACTCATGGATTCCATTTTTCCTAATGGTTACTTCAGTTTCGCTGCAAGAAAGGGCTCCAGAACGTTGGCCACCAATCGGGTCCAATCAGGAACTTCGATTGATTCAGTTTTCCCACAGTATCACCAGAGTGATTAGGCAAAAGCCATCATTTATCAGTGTGCAGCCTAGCCAATACTCCTGAAAGCTACCAACGCTGTGGTCTCGGGACATGTGCTCATCAAGCTCATTGCATTTACTGCTGCTGTTGCACTTATGTCAGTTGTGTGTGGATGGCATGGTAACTCGTGGGGACTTAAAACGTAGTTGAGGGACTTAAATCGTAACCATGTGTCCCAAGGATAAACTTTCAGGGGTGAGAAACTGCAGCTTGACACTGTAATCATAACAATCAAAATCGATAGGCAACCATAACTGTCTGGAGGAAGATATGTTGATTTATTTTGAATAGGATTCCGGTAAGGTGGCTTTTTAATGAGCATTCATGATATGCTGGTACATGCAAATGGATTTCCCAACATTGTTCCCTCATTGTTTTTGAAACATCCCGTACCATACTACTGACTGGAATCACTTCAAAATTAACAATGTTCTGCCAATAAATTCATAAATATATCATCTCAAGAGCTTTGATTTTGTTGTAGAAAGTTACTCAGCTACAAAACATTGAATTTGCATCCAAGGCCACAGAACAAAATTGGTACCTTGTTGTCATAGCTATAGCTACCATCAGGAGTTGTAGCCATAATTTCTGGAGTTGACACTCTAAGGTGACCAGGGCTCATAATACTGGGTTTCGCTACTCCAAAGCAAAGGATAAGATAGTTCCTCCAAAGGGTCACATAGTTGTCCCCACCACTTGTTGTACTCACTTTTTTGGTGTACATAGGACTACTGCAAAATAATAGAACAGCAGAAATCTGAAATTTTAGTTGATCTCAATTTGTCATCTAGAATTTTCCACAGAATTACATATAATTTATGAATAATTCAGCTCAATAGATTTATGCCAGTGTTTATGTTCCACATGAGCCCCTCACACTGCCTGCTCATTTTCATTCAACAATGCCATCACAAGCTGCCTTGGTTTATTTCTTTCCTGCTAATCATTTGCTTTGAGTGGTTTAGCCATCACATGGAAAACGTCTATGTATTCTTTGCTTAGAATTACAGTAATTCCTCACTAAACTTCGTGCAGGTAAATCCCGAATTTACGGAATACCAATTTACCAGAAATGAAAGTGATTGCTTGTTTGGGTGAATTCAATTTTTAAAAATCTGGAATTAAGTCTAATGATGACCATGAAACCATTGTCGATTGTTGTAAAAGCAGGCGGGCTGGCAAGGGAAGTGGTGCATGAGTCAGAGAATGTGAATGGCCACTTCAAAAAGGCTGCTTCAATCAGGTCACATGATGCTACATCAGTCACAAAATGAGGGTAATGTGGAAATCCCAACACTAAATGCACATACTGACTGACCCCTTTATATTTACAACACTAAAACAGATTACTCCTGAATGTGGTAACTTAAAACAGGGACATACTGTACTTAGATGAAAAAATAAATCTTTTCATTATGCCTAAACCCTAAACCAGATCTTGTTTTGCTCCAAACTACTATCTTGAGGAGGGCAATGAAAGGAGGGAAACGTTAGCACAATAGAATAATTTTTTGTGTGATTTTTCAATACTTAAAAAAAATAAACCAATATATTCAACATTACTTACTTAGGATCAATGTGAGGCATTAACAGCTGCAATCTGGTGAAGGCATATGGCCAGGCATAGCTAAGTGCAGTAGGGCAATGCTTTGGAAGATTCTCCAGTCTGAGGAAACTGAAGAGGCACAGAACCCAGGGATCCTTCACAGACTGTGCAAATATCCATACATGAGAAGGACTCTTTACATCATAATGGCTGTTAACCAAAACTGCATTCCACTCGACCAGCCATTGTAAATCCCCGTTGTGTCCAAAGGTTAATGTGGTCTATATAAAATTAGGAACAATAATTATCCAGAAATCAATGTTCAAGTTACTTTTGCATTCAGCACAAATTTTTGCCAATGCAGCAATGCAAGCGAGAGGTATTTTTTAATCTCCATTGACTGAAGTAAATCTTGAAATGGAGGGGCGGACACATCCTTTGGCTTCCCATCCTAACCTCCCTCCTGAAAACTTAACTTCATTCTGAGGCCTGCAATATTAAGTACTGTATTTCACGGATTCTTATCCTTTTTAAAATCAAGAAAATTCAATATGTTTAGCGCAATTCAGCAAAAGAATGTCCATGTCTGTTTTCAGGCCCATTTAGCAGTGTTTTCTTCAAGAAAGACCCTGCTCTTTAACGGCACTTTGCTGTTTTTTTTGGCCTCAGCAAGGAATGTCCCATCAAGGCCATGCTTTAGTCATTTCCTGCACTGGTGAGCTCAGCTCATCAGCTCAGGAAATGACTAAACTTTGGCCTTGATAGAGCATTCCTCACCGAGGATTGCTCATGTATCGGGGCTGAATTTTTAAAGGCAGCCCCGATCTTTCGACCCCCCTCAGCGACCCTACCACAGCTTCCGGACACCGCCCTCGACTTTACCCAACTTAATTCTTCTGGGGTCCTCCACCTCACCTCGCCCCAGCTCTTATGGATAAGGCAACCCCAGGCCCAACCCCTGGCAAGGGCAACCTGGCACCCAGGTACCTTGGCACTGGCATCCAGGCAGTGCACCTGCCAACATGGCAGTGCCAGGGTGCCCAGGTGCCAGTGGGAGTGCCAGAGTGGCACTTTGCCTGTTCCTGACTACCCAGCAGACACCTATGGCCTGGGAGACCCCCCAGGTGCCATTATGACTGGTCCACATTTGGGTGGACCAGTACTAAACGGTGTCCTGGCGAAGTTGCCAGGTGAGGCCATGAGGTCCTGGGCACTGGGGGAATCCCGCAAACAGCTTTTTAAATGAGTGGCTTATTCTCTCTTCCAAACTTTTCCAAGGGGCAGAAGATACAAAAATCTGACAACACACACTAACAGATTCAAAAACAGCTTCTTCCCCGCTGTTACCAGATTCCTGAATGACCCTCTTATGGACTGAACTGATCTCTCTATGCATCCACTCCATTGTTGAAGCTGTATGCTTCATCCAATGTCTATGTCTATGTATTTACTTTGTGTATTTATCGAATGTCCTATGTTTTTCATGTATGGAACGATTTTCCTGGACTGTACGCAGAACAATACTTTTCACTGTACTTCAGACATGTGACAATAAATCTAAATCTAAATGTAATGGTTCGGTTCAATCTCAAAAGACATCTCTAGTCTCGCAAGATTCAACAGCCTCATTGCTACTCCAAGTCGGGTGCGACGAGGCTGGTAAATCGTGCATGATCTTTCTGTTTAAAAATTTAACTATAATGAGCCACTCCAGGCATTTTAATAAATTGATTGGATCTGGGCATTGCCAGCATTTATTGTCCATCCCAAATTACCCTTGACTAGGTGGTAGTGAACTGCCTCCTTGAACTGTTACAGTCCTTGTGCTGTTAGGGAGGGAGTTCCAGGATTTTGTCTCAGTGATAGTGAAGGAACGGCGATATATTTCCAAGTCACGGTGGTGAGTGACTTGGAGGGAAACCTCCAGATGGTGGGGTTCCCAGGTAGTTGCTGCTCTTGTCCTTCTAGATGGTAGTGGTCGTGAGTTTGGAAAGTGCTCTCTAAGGAACCTTGGCGAGTTACTGCAATGCATCTTGTTGATGGTACACACGGCTGCCACTGTTCGTCGATGGTGGAGGGTTTGAATGTTTGTGGAAGGGGAGCAATCAAGCGGGTTGCTTTGTCGTGGAAGGGTCCCTGGCAATGTGAGACAGCAGAGCTAACCAACCGCACTATGCCACAGGAATCCTAGCCTCTGACATGTTCTTGTGGTACTCCAGTTCAGTTCCTGGTCAATGGTAACCCTCAGGTTGTTGATAGTGTGGGATTAAACAAATGGTAATGCCCTTGAATGTCAATGGGTGATGGTTAAATTATCACTTATAGGAGGCGGTCATTGCCTGGCACTTGTGTGGCACAAATGTTACTGGCCACTGTTGCATTTGGACATGGGCTGTTTCTGTTGAGAATGGTGCTGAACATCGTGCAATCATTAGTGAACCTCCCCACTTCTGACCTCGCGATGGAAGGAATGTTATTGATGAAATAGCTGAAGATGGGTGAGCCTAGGACACGATCCTGAGAAACTCCTGTCGTGATGTCCTGTGACTGGGAAGCTCTCCAACAACCACAACCATTTTTCATTGTGCTAGGTGCCAACCAACAGAGAGCTTTCTCCCTGGTCCCCATTAACTCTAGTATTGTTAGAGCTCCTTGATACCATACTTGGTGAAATGCTGCCTTGATGACAAGTGCAGTCACTCACACCGTACCTCATATTAAATATCTTGAATAGGGCAGCATAGTGGCACAGTGGTTAGCATTGCTGCCTCATAGTGCCAGGGACCCGAGTTCAATTCCTGCCTTGGGTGACTGTGTGGAGTTTGCACTTTCTCCCTGTGTCCGGGTACTCGTTTTCTCCCACGGTCCAAAAATGTGCAGGTTAGGTGGATTGGACATGATCAATTGCCCCTTAGTGTCCAAAGGACCGGTGGGGTTTATGAGGCTAAGGCGGTGGAGTAGGCCTGAGTTATGGTGCTCTTTCGGAGGGCCGGTGCAGACTCAACAGCCTCCTTCTGCACTCAGGGATTTGATGGTTCTATGATACTGTGCCTTTAACATAGAAAAATGATACTTCACAGAGGCATAATCAAAAAATAGACAAGGAGCCTAAAATGGAGATATTAAAAGGTGATCAAAGAGTTTAAAGGAGGAAGGTGAGGTAGAGATATGGCAAGGGACAAAGTCAGCCAGGGCAGCAGCGAATGGGTGAGCTGTGCTTGATGAAAAGGAAATTAAGGGTGGAAGGGGAAGGAAAGAAATGACAAATGAGACAACTGGTTGTGGAAAAATATAAATAATTTGTCTGTGAAACAAACACCAGTACTCACTGCTTTATGATTCCTCATGGGCTATTTTTTGGATGCAACCTAAAAATCACCCACATTCACTGTTTAGCCTTAAGTAGTTTATCAAAATGTTTATGCTAACTTTGGAAAGCATCCTGAGTGTCTGAAAGAGGCAATAATTAATTTGTACTTACTGAATCCGAGGCTGCTACATGAATGAAACTCTCCAGAATTGATGAACTCAACTGATCCATAACTTCAATCATTGGCTTATCATCATCCTATTGTTAAAAGAACAATTCTGTGAGTATATGCATACATATTGAACCACTCCAGGTTAGGCATAATTTTCAAAAATACAATTATTTTGAATATATTTAACTTTACATAAAAATATGGTTGCCTTTATAAATATAACTTATTATTAGGTAATTTGAACATTCTGAATTCTCCCTCTGTGCACCCGAACAGGCACCAGTGTGTGGCAACTAGGGGATTTTCACAGTAACATCATTGCAGTGTTAATGTAAGCCTACTTGTGACAATAATAAAGATTATTATTATTTGGCCAGGGGTGGGGTGCTCTGTTTTGCCAGAAATGGGGTAGACTAGAATGTCTTGCTGTCAGCGTAGCCCAATGCGAATTGGACTAGAGATGGCACAGACTCCCATACTATTGATGGTGGTTCCTGGGCAACTTCTGCATGGCATGGTCAGAAAAATCAGACTGCATCTCAGCTGTTCTGTTTGGTGGCCTACTATTCATAATGAAAGGAAAGGATCCACTTGTTGACCTCTTCCTTATGAAGTTGAATTTCAGAACATTAATTGAACCCAATAGAATCATGTTGTGGAACAAATCACAACCCATTCCCATATTGGGATTTTTGCTCTTCCCTCTCAACCCCAGGAATGTCTGTGGTATTATGTTTGTAAAATAACCAATTTTGAATTAACTCCCGTCTTATAAATGCAAAAGAATAAGACAGTCTTGATTATAATTTATTCATAATATTGTTATGGGCCATGGTTTAAAGAACCCCAAAGTGTATCATGGAGTTCACCTGACCCACAACTTTTAATAGATTGTGGTATGGGGAGCACATGGCCCACTCTACAGGTGTGGTACAGCAGAAATGGAAAAGTATTTTTAAAAAGCAAAACAATGTTTATTCTATGAACTCAAGTTTACCTTTTAAAAACATAGTGAACATGTTAGCAACCATCAATTCAAATACAACCCCCAAAGAATACAACACCAAGTAATCCTTAATAACTTCCCAAACAACATCCAGAAGACAGAAGAAACACCATTTAACAGAAGCACATCAGGTTTACATTCACTACTGAAAACATTTATAATTCTGAATTCACCAAATGATCAAGAGATAGTCTTTTATGGCAGAGAGATCAACAGTACACCTGCTCTGTCTGGCTTCAGCTCCAACACTGAAAACGAAACTAAAACACACATGCGGCAAACAGCCTAAAACGAAAGTGAAAAACTGACAGACAGCCCACCCACTCTGACATCACTGCAGTAGTAAAACTCATTTCTTAAAGGTACTCTCACATGACACCTCCCCCCAAGAAAATAAAATAAACCATCAACTTCAAGATGGTTTCATTTTTCACCTTTTCACTATCCTTTAAGAAATGCACACAGTAAATATACATTTTTGTTTTAAAAAAAAAAAACAACACACGCAAACAGGTACAATAATATAGTCCATTTTTGTTCTTCTTCCTCCAACTGAAATCCTTCCTGATTGACAGTCTCTTTGAACAAGAAGGTCTCTACACGATCCGTCCATTTCTCTACGCCTCGGCATTTCTCTTTAAAGTCAGATACTTTAGTTCAATTTGATCACAGAGTCCCTTGCAATTCTCCAACACAGGAGCATTGGTTAACACAGCTTTCAGGCAGTCAAATGAAATTCTGCTGTCGACTGAAATTTTCTACGCTTCTTCAGCAAGTCCATCAGTGGAGCAATCACGCTACAAAACTTTTTCACAAATGTTCGATCAAATCCACTCATGCCAAGAAATTGCATTATTTCCTTTCGTCTTGAGGGTATTGAAAACTCCTCAATGACTGTTGGTTTCACATCCCGTGTGACCATTCGACCCTGTCCGATTGTATGGCCAAGGAAAGTGACTTGGGCTTTTCCAAATACACTTTTGGCTAGGTTTATCACTAGACCCGCCTCCTGAAGTCGATCTAATAATGCCATCAGATGTTTTAAATGCTCGTTCCATGTCTGGCTGAAAATTACCAGATCGTCGATGTATACCGCACAATTGGGTAATCCTGAAACAATTTTGTTAGTTAACCGATGAAATGTGGCTGGGGCATTTTTCATGCCACATGGCACAACTTTAAATTGGTATATACCATCTGGAGTCACAAAAGCTGAAATCTCCTTCGCCCATTCGGATAAAGGTACCTGCCAGTAATCTTTAAGTAAATCCAGTTTGCAAATAAAAGCTGATTGTCCCACTTTCTCAATGCAATCCTCCAAACTTGGGTAGGATAAGAGTCCGTTCGTTTAACTGCATTAGCTTTTCTATAGTCCACACACAACCGTTGTGTACCGTCTGGCTTTGGTACCATCACTATGGGTGAGCTCCATTGGCTGCAACCCACTTCAATTATGCCACTTTTAAGCATACTCTCAATCTCTTTGTTAACCTGTGCCAATTTTAAAGGGTTAAGTCTATATGGATGTTGTTTGATTGGAACAGCATTTCCCACATCTACAACATGTATAGCCATTTTAGTACTTCCCAATTTATCTCCACAAATTTGCCCATGTGATACCAATAACTCTTTCAGGTCAGTCCGTTTTTCCTCTGGTAGGTAACTCAACAATTTATCCGAATTTTTAAGAACATCCTCATTTTCCAATTTAATTTGAGGTATGTCAAATTCACAATCATCTGGATTTCGTTTGTCACTTTGAGTTAGAATCATTAAAACCTCCTCCTTTTTCTCTCCTTCCCTTTCAAAGTACCTTTTAAGCATATTCACATGACACACTCGGTGAGTTTTCCTTCTGTCTGGTGTTTGTACCACATAATTCACCTCACTTAATTTCCTTTCAATCTGATAAGGTCCACAAAACCTAGCTTTTAAAGGCTCACCTACCACTGTAACAATACTAAAACTTTATCTCCACTGGCAAAACTACAAACTTTGGATTTCTTGTCTGCTACCCGTTTCATCACATTTTGTGCAACTTTTAAATGTTGTCTGGTCAATTCACCTGCTCTATTCAATCGTTCCCTGAAATTTGCCACGTAATCCAATAATGTAATTTCCGATTTCTCACTCACCAATTTTCCCTTAAATCAATTTAAGTGGTCCTCTTACCGCATGACCAAAAATTAGTTCAAAAGGACTGAATTTGGTTGACTCATTAGGTGCATCCCTAATTGCAAACAGTACGAATGGAATTCCTTATCCCAATCTCTGGATAATCGTGACAATAAGCCCTCAATATTGTCTTTAATGTCTGATTCCACCTTTGTAACGCTCCCTACGATTCTGGATGGTACGCAGTTAATTTAAATTATTTTATTCCTAAGCTATCCATATCTTTTTTGAATAACCTTGAGGTAAAATTCGATCCTTGATCCGATTGTATTTCTGTGGGTAGTCCATATCTAGTAAAGGATTCAAGTAACTCCTCCAAAATCTTTTTAGCTGTAATATTGCGTACTGGAATGGTCTCTGGAAACCTAGTAGACACATCCATTATAGTCAAAAGATATTGATTCCCACTTTTTGTTTTAGGAAGCGGTCCTACGCAATCAATTAGGACACTTGTAAAAGGTTCCTCAAATGCTGGAATGGGTATTAGGGGCGCTGGTTTTATCACTGCCTGAGGTTTCCCCATCACTTGACATGTGTGACATGATTGACAAAATTTAACTACATCTTTATGTACAGTCCAGGCCAATAAAAATATTTCTGGATTTTAGCTTGAGTTTTCCTTATTCCCAAATGACCTCCCACTGGTACCTCATGTGCAACTCGCAACGCCTCCTTTCTATACCCTACCGGCAATACTACTTGATGAACTTCTGCCCACTTTTCATCCGCCTGCATATGTAAAGGTCTCCATTTTCTCTTCAAGACATCACTTTTACAGTAATAACATTCTGGTATACACTCAAATTCCTCTTCCGTGTATACTTTCTGATACATCCGTTTTATTTCTATATCTTTCTGTTATAACTCCGCCAATTTTCCTGAACCAAAGGTATCCACCTCATCCTCCACCTGTTTTGGTACCTTTTCAATCATGTGATCAAAAATCATTTCTGATAATTGCACTTCAACTTCATCTTCACTCTTTGATTTCTCCTTTCTATAGATAGATACCTTTCTAAAGAATAAAGGGATTCGGGGATATGGTGTACGGGCCGGAGAGTGGAGCTGAGTCCACAAAGATCAGCCATGATCTCATTAAATGGCGGAGCAGGCTCGAGGGGCCAGATGGCCTACTCCTGTTCCTAGTTCTTATGTTCTTGTCTTAACCTATGACTTTGCGACCTTGTTATGACACAATCCGGAAAAATCCCAGGAGATTCGTCCTTCAACACTTCAGTTGCCTGATTCTCCACTGGCTTATCAACCACCATAGGCATCACTCCCACCTGCGATCCAGCTATATCATTACCCAAGATAAACTGTATTCCTGGAGAAGCTAGTTTCTCTATTACTCCTACTACCACCTCACCACTCTTCACTGAACTTTCCAACCATACCTTATATAATTGAACACTACCCCTCTCACCCTGAATTCCACATATTACCACCTTTTCTGGCAACATTCTTCCCAAACTACATAACTCCTCATCTCTTACCATTAAAGATTGGACTAGCTCCCGTATCTCTTAAAATTGTGGCTTCTTTACCTGCTCCTCCTGATACACATGAGTAAACTTTACCCACACAATTAAATTCTTTGTAGAGATCTGGCACCTTCTTATCAATCACCTCTTGATCAGGCTGTACAATCTTTTGCACCTCCTTCGCTTCACTTGGCCTTTCCTTTACCACTTTAACCAACCCCACTGTCTTATCCTGTTTTACCACATCAGCCTTCCCAGTGCTTTCCTTCAACCACCAACACTGTGACTTTACATGGCCTTGTTTATTACAGTTAAAACATTTGAAACTTTTCATTTCTTTTCCACTCTCCTGGATTTCTTTTTTAATCTGAGGTACACTCTCCTCATTATCTCCCATCAGATCACCTTTACCTCTGCCACTTGAGTATTTCTCATGTCCCCAGTTTCTATCCCTCACAGGCTGAAACTTATGTTGGAAACCAAGCTTTGATTATGAACTAATTCATAATCATCTGCCATTTCTGCTGCCAATCTCACAGTTTTAACCCTCTGCTCTTCCACATGAGTTCTCACTACATCAGGAATTGAACTTTTAAACTCCTCCAAAAGTACAATTTCTCTGAGATCTTCATACATTTGGTCTATTTTCAAAGCCCTTATTCAAATATCAAAATTACTCTGTTTGATCCTTTCAAACTCGAGGGGCGTCATTCTCCGCCGGCGGGAGTCTCCGTTTTGCCGGCGCCCGGGGGTTTCCCGACGGCGTGGGGCTGCCCCACAATGGGAAACCCCATTGACCGGCCGGTGTAACGGAGCATCCCGCCGGCGGGTCGGGGCAGAAATGTGGCGGGGCGGGATGGAGAATTTCGCTCCATGTATGTTTGAGCAAATTCTTTCCTTAAATTTCAAAACCTTTGTCTGTAGGCTTCAGGCATTAATTCATATGCACCTAAGATTGATTTTTTCACCTCCTCATACGTCCCAGATAACTCCTCCGGTAGTGATACAAACACTTCACTAGCTCTACCTACCAGCTTTGTTTGAATCAGTAATACCCACATGTCCTGTGGCCATTTCATTTGTTTAGCCACCTTCTCAAATGAAATGAAAAAGGCTTCTACCTCCTTCTCGTCAAACCTTGGCAATGCTTGGACATATTGAAATAGATTCCCACCAAGCCTACGACTTTGACACTCTTTCTCACGATCCTCATTCCTATCATCCAACTGTACGTTTCCCTTTACGTCTGCCAATTTTAACTGACTCTCATGTTTCATGGCCATTTTCTAAAGTTCAAACTCTCTCTCTTTATCTTTTTCCCTGATCTGTATCTCCCTTTCTCATTCTTTTTGTTCTGCTAGGGCTATTCTTTCTTTTCTCCTATCTTCTCTCCTTTTCTTTTTCCTCTCTCTCTCTTTTTCCTCTCGCTCTTTCTTTTTCCTCTCGCTCTCTTTCTTTTTCCTCTTTATCTCTTTCGTATTCAAGTTGTTTTAATTCTTTCTCATGTTCCATTTGTTTAAGTTGTAACTGAATTTTTGCCATTTCCAATGAGCCAAACTGTATCTCAGGCAACTTTAAATGCTTAGCCACTGCCATAATTACCTCATCTTTTCGCATTTTGTCAGGTAATGTTAACTGCAATGTTTTAGCCAAATCCAACAGTCTGCTTTTAGTCTCTGTCCGTAAGGTACTGCGTGTGACCGTCTCCACCCCAAAAACTTCAGAGCCTCTGAAAGAGCCATTGTCGACAACTACTTAAACTGAAATGCCATACCTGAAAAGCAACCACAATATGCTCACTCCTCACTGTCTTTCAGTTCACTAAGCCAATCCAATAGATAGACTTTTATCCCCCTTGAGCCCCCAATCTATTAAGGGCCAGGGTTTAGAGAACCCCAAAGTGTATCATGGAGTTCATCTGACCCACAACTTTGAATAGATTGTGGTATGGGGAGCACACGGCCCACTTTTACAGCAGAAATGGAAAAGTATTTTTTGAAAGCAAAACAATGTTTATTCTATGAACTCAAGTTAACCTTTTTAAAACATACAGTGAACATGTTAGCAACCATCAATTCAAATGCAACCCCCAAAGAATACAACACTAAGTAATCCTTAATAACTTCCCAAACATCAGAAGAAACACCTTTTAACAGAAACACATCAGGTTTACATTCACTACTGAAAACAGTTATAATTCTGAATTCACCAAATGATTAAGAGATAGACTTTTATGGCAAAGAGATCAACAGTACACCTGCTCTGTCTGGCTTCAGCTCCAACACTGAAAACAAAACTAAAACACACCCTGCAGCAAACAGCCTAAAATGAAAGTAAAAAGCTGACAGACAGCCCAGCTCCACCCACATTGACATCACTGCAGTAGTAAACACCAATTTCTTAAAGGTACTCTCACTACAGATATTTATATACACACCCATTTATAAACACCCATTTCTTAAAGGTACTCTCACATGACAATATGTATAATTTTTTGTAACTATAGAGGGAGAAAGTGTCCATACCTCTGATTGTCCTAAAGCTGAAAACAAAGCACGGACTTCCCTCAGGATAGAAACTGCCAACTTTCGTGTTGCAATCTGACAACTACAAAGTAAAACAAGTGCAAATCCTTCCACAGCATGTAGTACATTTGAATGTGAATTCCTTTCCTGTTGAAGCTAATGGTAATAATTAGATAGTAATTCAAAATTGTGGAACTATTTCAGAATAAAAATATTCTAGTTATACATTCAAATTATTTTACATTATGCTTGGAACATGTCATTTTTTTCTAAAATTACATTTACGTTTAAAATATATTAAAGAATCATGGATCCAGAGGTTGATTACATTATTTGATAACTGAAATGATCTTACAACTTTGAAATTACTTCATGTTATCCATTATTAGTTTTAACTTGGAAGCATTGTGAACAACGAGGAGCATAGTGGCAGACTGCAAGAGAACAAAGGAAGGCTGATGGAATGGGTGAACATGTAGCAGACAAAACCTAATGTAGAGAGGTGTGAAGGGATACATTTGTTTCGGAAGAATGGGGACAGGCTATATAAATAAAAGGAGACAATCCTAAAGGGGAAACAGGAGAAGCTGAGGAACCTAGGGTACATAAGCACAAAGTGTTGAAGGTAGCAGAGCAGATTGAGGAATTTTAGAAGGCATTTAGCGTCCTCGCCTTAACAAACTGAGGCACTGAAAAAATAAGTAAGACATTTATATCATGCTTTTCACGACTATGGAGACTTCAAAGGGCTTCAGAGCCAATAAAGTACTTTTTGAAGTTTGCTTCAGGAAACGCAGCCAATATGCACCTAACAATCTCCCGCAAACAGCAATGTGATAATGACCAGATAATAATTTTTTTCTGATGGGGGCAGGGGCAGGAGTGGGGGGGCTGCCATTCCGTAAGGCAGGGACTCACTTTAGATACCTGGGGGTGCAGGTTGCCCGAGATTGGGGGGGGGGGGAGCTCCATAGGTACAACATTTCTAGTTTGGTGGGGTGAAAGCTGATCTCCCTCTGTCATTGGCAGGTCGGGACCCCTAAAAGGGGTCATGAAAAGTCATTGGCAAATAGGGTTAAAGAAAATCCCAAGGCTTTTTACACGTACATAAAAAGCAAGAGGGTAGCCAGGGAAAGGGTTGGCCCACTGAAGGATAGGCAAGGGAATCTATGTGTGGAGCCAGAGGAAATGGGTGAGGTACTAACTGAATACTTTGCATCAGTATTCACCAAAGAGAAGAAATTGGTAGATGTTGAGTCTGGAGAAGGGTGTGTAGATAGTCTGGGTCACATTGAGATCCAAAAAGACGAGGTGTTGGGTGTCTTAAAAAATATTAAGGCAGATAAGTCCCCAGGGCCTGATGGGATCTACCCCAGAATACTGAAGGAGGCTGGAGAGGAAATTGCTGAGGCCTTGACAGAAATCTTTGGATCCTCACGGTCTTCAGGTGATGTCCCGGAGGACTGGAGAATAGCCAATGTTGTTCCTCTGTTTAAGAAGGGTAGCAAGGATAATCCAGGGAACTACATGCCGGTGAGCCTTACGTCAGTGGTAGGGAAATTACTGGAGAAAATTCTTCGAGACAGGATCTACTCCCATTTGGAAGCAAATGGACGTATTAGTGAGAGGCAGCATGGTTTTGTGAAGGGGAGGTCGTGTCTCACTAACTTGATAGAGTTTTTCGAGGTTACTAAGATGATTGCTGCAGGTAGGGCAGTGGATGTTGTCTATATGGACTTCAGTAAGGCCTTTGACAAGGTCCCTCATGGTAGGCTAGTACAAAAGGTGAAGTCACACGGAAGCAGGGGTGAGCTGGCAAGGTGGATACAGAACTGGCTAGGTCATAGAAGGCAGAGAGTAGCAATGGAAGGATGCTTTTCTAATTGGAGGGCTGTGACCAGTGGTGTTCCACAGGGATCAGTGCTGGGACCTTTGCTGTTTGTAGTATATATAAATGATTTGGAGGAAAATGTAACTGGTCTGATTAGTAAGTTTGCAGATGACAAAGGTTGGTGGAATTGCGGATAGCGATGAGGACTGTCAGAGGATACAGCAGGATTTAGATTGTTTGGAGACTTGGGCGGAGAGATGGCAGATGGAGTTTAATCCGGACAAATGTGAGGTAATGCATTTTGGAAGGTCTAATGCAGGTAGGGAATATACAGTGAATGGTAGAACCCTCAAGAGTATTGAAAGTCAAAGAGATCTAGGAGTACAGGTCCACAGGTCACTGAAAGGGGCAACACAGGTGGAGAAGGTAGTCAAGAAGGCATACGGCATGCTTGCCTTCATTGGCCGGGGCATTGAGTATAAGAATTGGCAAGTTATGTTGCAGCTGTATAGAACCTTAGTTAGGCCACACTTGGAGTGTAGTGTTCAATTCTGGTCGCCACACTACCAGAAGGATGTGGAGGCTTTAGAGAGGGTGCAGAAGAGATTTACCAGAATGTTGCCTGGTATAGAGGGCATTAGCTATGAGGAGCGGTTGAATAAACTTAGTTTGTTCTCACTGGAATGACGGAGGTTGAGGGGCGACCAGATAGAGGTCTACAAAATTATGAGGGGCATAGACAGAGTGGATAGTCAGAGGCTTTTCCCCAGGGTAGAGGGGTCAATTACTAGGGGGCATAGGTTTAAGGTGAGAGGGGCAAGGTTTAGAGTAGATGTACGAGGCAAGTTTTTTACGCAGAGGGTAGTGGGTGCCTGGAACTCACTACCGGAGGAGGTGGGGAAGCAGGGACGATAGTGACATTTAAGGGGCATCTTGACAAATACATGAATAGGATGGGAATAGAGGGATACGGACCCAGGAAGTGTAGAAGATTGTAGTTTAGTCGGGCAGCATGGTCGGCACGGGCTTGGAGGGCCGAAGGGCCTGTTCCAGTGCTGTACATTTCTTTGTTCTTTGTTCAATGTTTCATGGAGCGAGGTAAGGATCTGGAATGCACTGCCTGAGAGTGTGGTAGAGGCAAATTGATTTTCAAAAGGGAACAGGATTATTACATGGAGAAAATATTTTCAGAACGATGAGGGAAAGGGGAGCCGGGGGATGGGATTAGCCGAGTTGCTCTCCCAAAGAGCCAGCTAGAATACAATGCATGAGCAGTTTGGCCTCCTTCTCATTGTGCTGTAACCATGCCATGACTCTAGGGGTATATTTAAGCTGATTATTTTCTCGTTTCCCACTCCAGCATGTTTGAGCAGTGTACTGCTGCTCTGCACTAAATGGAACTAAATTTAGCCGAGAACAATGACGTAGTTTGCCTAAATAGCAATCTCTGGCCTTCTGCCAGGCACACAAATGCCACACTAAATGGGCGTATGCATCAGATCTGGGAGGGGAATTTGAATTCTGCTACAAGTTTTAGAATGCTACTGTCTGCCAATTTTGGGGCCTATTGGCTATTGTGTAAATTTAGGTGGCCTACAACCAGAGCATTCTTGCTTGGTGGTATTTTTTAAATGTCCTGATCAGCTCAAAGGTATGAAGTTGCTGACAGGACTTGCTCAGATCCTCTAACCTGAGCACAACCTGTAAGGTGCAGTTTCAGTGGTGTACCACTGAGTGGGCTCTTTCTCCTCAGACACGGGAAAATGATATAATACATTTTGACATATAGCAACAGTTTGATTTGGAGAGCACCTTTAATGCAAAAAATGTGTCCAGATAATTCACAGAGATGCATAGAAAAATATTGTCATTGAGCCAAAGGATGGGGTATCAGGAACAGTGGCGTGAGTAGATAGCCCGAGTCAGGAGGTTTCCCAATTCGGCACACCTACCTCGGGAAAAAGTGCCTCAAGTGACAGGATCTTTATTCTGCCGGGTGGGGGCCTGATGGGAGTCATGCTTGCAATTCTTGGGTGCAGATTGTTCCAAGGTGGGTTGTTTAAAAGACCCACCTAAGTTCCCTGGGATAAAAACCAAAAATTCTGGAAAGACTCAGCGGGTCTGGCAAAATCTGCGGACAAGAAATGGCACGGTAGCACAGTGGGTAGCACTATTGCTTCACAGTGCCAGCGTTCCAGGTTCGATTCCCGCTTGGGTCACTGTCTGTGAAGAGTCTGCATGTTCTCCTTGTGTCTGCGTGGGTTTTCTCTGGGTGCTCCTCCCAGAAGTCCCGTAAGACGTGCTGTTAGGCGAATTGGACATTCTGAATTCTCCCTCAATGTATCCGAACAGGTGCCAGAATGTGGCGACATGGGGATTTTCACAGTAACTTCATTGCAGTGTTAATGTAAGCCTAATAATAAGAGTTAATGTTTCAAGTCCCTACAGACCACATCCCTACAGGGGTAAGCAGTATCTGCGTTGTTGTATTTGCTGGAGTCCTTTGACGGTCCACCTGATTTACATCTGCTAGAAGCATTGCTAAGTAAATTGGCGTGAAAACCAGCGTAAGTATAGGGAATTCTGCCCCAGTTTTGTGTTTTGCAGGTCCCAAGGAATCGTCAGCAATTTCTGAAGCATTGAAAGTTCCTGGTTCCAACATAAATTGATTCCCCGGAATCCCTGATGCCATTGCAATCCACAGTAGTAGCAAATGTCTCAGTGTTTGCGGCTACTGGGGTCAGGAAATGTGGGCTACTAAATATTATTTTGTTCAAGTAAAACGTTCCCATAGAATTTAAGATAGAACGACTGATTAAGCCATACTTTAGCTTGCCAATTTATGTTTACCTTATCATAGCTCTATAGCCTCACAAAGTTGAAATATTGATCAATTTGGTTTTACTAGTACAATGGAAGCATTTTTTAATAACTAATACATCAAAAAGAAAAAAAGCAAACCATATTAAATACATGAATCACATGCCATCATTGTTATTTCAAGGAAAGAAAAGCCTTTTAGCCAGCAGATAAATTAAAACATACCTCTGACGTCCTTAATTTAGTTTGGTCTTGGCCTTTGCTTTGAGTCTGTATTGCAAGCTTCCACTGGGTGAGTAAATGTACCAACAGTTTTAGAGAGCTATCAAGAAGGTTCTGTTGAGTATCATTCACCTCGCGAAGTAAAAAGTTAGTGAAACCAAACAAGACATCTTCCCTCCAGTCAGCAAAATCAACAAGAAGGCTCTGAAGAGAGTTTTGTGCAATGTGGCGAAGTTCATCATCCATGTGGATGGTTAGCCTAAATTGAAGATGAAAAATGTTAAAAGTTATGAAAATATGTCATCTTTCCCACATTGGAGGAGAACATTCTACTCAGCATATTGACAGAATGTTAAGTGTAAGTTAAACTTTCATATCGATTTTAATACACATCTGGGAATATACAACTTTAGCTTGTGCACTTTCTGGAAGTTATATATTCATTGTGGTGTGTAAGCACAGACAAGTGATCAATTGGAAAACACCAATAGTAATGTTATTGGATGTAACAAATGCATGATAAGCCAAGCTATGCTGCAACAAAAAACAAAGAGAGTGTAGGAGAGTGTAAGTTGACAACAAATAGTGTAAGGTCATGCCAAGGTGTCCCCGATAGTCTGAAGTAGGAACAGATAACAAGGGAGGCATTGTGCATGCCGTGAATGTGGAGTTTTAATGATTCCTATATAGATAATTTCAACAGACAGCAGTACACATTCCTTGCAAGTAAGTCAGTGCAAGGTCATGCCAAGATGTCCACTATAGTCTGAAGTAGGAAGATTAGTATTGAGCACAGGGTACAGATAACATGGGAGACATTGTGCGTGCCATGAATGTGGGGCTTTAATGATCCTTATATAGATAATTTTAACTGATAGTAATACATATACCTTGCAATGCACATACCTTGCAAGTAAGTCAATCAATTCCAGTTTTGACATTCCATCAGGTAGTATTCGTGGAATGGCAGCTACACTGGTCCTAAAAAGGTCAATTTTTGGTTTCCTCTCACCCCTGGATCAATGTAGAGAACAGTCAGTTGATAAGTTAAGATAATATTGTATTTTTTGTATTTATCTGACTAACCATTTAGAAAAACTTATCCATTTCTACACAACCTTAAAGCAGGAATTTCACTCAAATACAGCAATTTAAACAGCTGTAAGAAATCATGCCCCATTAATTAAACAGTGTGTGGCTAGAATAATAAACAAAGCATAGGCACTGCGCATGCTGGACCCGAAACAAAAGTCAAAAAATTGTGGAAATGCTCAGCAGGTGGGGCAGCACTTGTGCAGAGAAATTCATAGTAATGGGCAGAAGTTGTTTATCTGTCAGCGGGTTTTGCCATGGCTCCTTAACTCAGTCATGGCATTAGCGTCCTGCTTACGGGCTTCCAGATCAATCACGAGAGGGAGCAGGATGAAGTGCCAAACCGGTCAACGGAAGGATCTGTAGTTGAGGGAAGCACGGAATAGTTGAAAAGTACATTTATTAATGTGGCTTCAGCAACCGCAGAAATGGAAAGGAGATCTGGGAAGGTTGGCCCCCAGGTATTGGACCTGAAGGTCTTACAATGAGACCTGAGGGACTGAAATGAGGGGATGTTTGCCAAGGGTGGGCGGTCAAAGCAGCCTCTCCAACCAAGCAGGCATGGATGGATGCGGTCGAGGAAGGCAACAGCAGATGTGGCCCCACCAGCCCGATGAAAGTATACCAAAAGGGTGCTGGACCTCATGAGGGCTTGTAACATGAATGACTCTTGGGTGCCAAGCCTCATACTCTTGACTTCCCTGGCATTTTCCTGTATATCACTTAAGAACAATACATCTTGCAGCTGTACTCATTTTTCTCCTTGCAGGCATCTCACATCAGGAGTCAACATTCAAACTCACCATCATATATTGCCCTTTTTCATCCAGTCCTCACTGCCACCCTCCACAAATACTGTCCATCACTCATATCTACACAATCCATTTCTAACACTCATAACTCTCTGCTTTCTCTCCTGACAGAATATAGTTAACAACCTCAGGGAGATGGGTACCTTGTTGGTCAATGATAATGCATGTTCACCGGGTCTACTGGGAAGGAGACTGGAGTGATATCATGGCTGTGTAATTCACCAACTGACCACCAGGAATCTCATCAGCATATAAGTGAATGTTAGAGTCAGGTGACTTCAGACTGACTAGGGAGCTGCAAGAGAGAGGTTGCTTGTGCATGGTCATATTGTTATTCATCTGTTGTTTTGTATTTATTTGGCCCACAGTAATGTTAATAAATCGTTTATAGCTTTAGCTACAAGTGTTCTTGTAATATAAATCAGACCGCCTGTCAAGAACATTACAGAGGTCTTGTTCCAAGAGGCTGCAGATGTCAACAATGTTTGACTGTAAAAGCCTGAGCTTCCTGTGGCATTGCTCCTCACAAATTTCTGGGGAACTGATCCTCTGCCTATGTAATCTATGTCTCGGGGGTGGGGGGAGAGAGGGGCGGAGGGCCTTGCCACCTTCCAACTGGGTGTTTGTGTCTGCTGTACCGTAGTGCAGTATGTGGTTAAGGAGAAGGCAGCTAGTGCTACTACTGATATTGCTTCTACAGCTATTGAATGTGCTGGTGCTGCTGGTTCCTGATCAGGGACACAAAGTACAAATGCATAAACTGTTCCCATGCCACAATGAAGGCTGGCTGCAGGAAGTGCAAATCAAAGTAAGTGAAGTCTATGAAGTTGGAAATTACCTGTTGAACAGTGCAAGCACACCCTTAGAAGTGCTGCAGGTATGAGACTCTTATCCAGGCATGGCTGCAGCAATTCACTTTCACTGTTCATCAGTTTCACTGAAGAAGCACTTGATTATCCTGGTGACTTCCACAGAGCTCAGGAAAGCTGTGTACTGGTTGTTGAAGCCAGAACATGGGGTTAAATCTTCAGTTTATTGCCACTTTGGGCATTTCAATTACTTACCTGCCATCTCCACAGGGATCCCTACGTGCCTGCAGTCTTTCAAGGGGGGAGGTGTTAGGAAATGCTTCACCCAGAATCCATACCAACAAATATTGGAACACTCTGGTTAGGTAATTCATATAGGGGGTGATTTTCTGACTGTGTTGCACCTGGTGTAAATCCTGCTATGGCAGGAAAATTCTGGAAGATGCAGATGTAAAACAGTTTGCGATGATCCCAGGCCCTCCCAGCAGACCTAATCAGGTTCATGCCCAGCAAGGATGTGAACCTTATTACTATTAATTTAAATATACATTCATATTCAAATTTGGTGTACCGCCAAATATTCTGGTAATGCTATGTTCCCACCCGCTGGCGTGACGTGGCACCGGCATGAATTATTACAGGTCTCCACAGAGACCAGACGTGATGACCAAACCGGGAGGCACGGAGGCCATTGTAGCCCATGGAGCACCGGGGACAGGACACTGCCCCCGGCACCCTGGCAGTTGCCAACCTGGCACTGCCAGGTCAGCACTGCCAAGGGGGGAGGGGGAGGCATATATGGTGATCCACTGGGACGGTCTCGATGCCGGCGACCTATGTTTGGGCTGGGGGTGGGGTTTTAATTTCACTCTGAGTTTGCCGATCTCTGTGAAGCCAAGCTTGCCGGCGTGTTGAAGTCCTCGCCCCTCGCAATGATGGCTCAAAATCAATGAGCAAAGTGTGGGAAGATCTTGTCGGGAAACCTACCTGTTTCTCTGGGGAGAAACACACTAGTTTTCTGACTGAAACTGACAATTTGCCACTTTTGGGGAAAATTCTGCCCATAGTTTAGGTATTTCATATTTGTATTTTTGTGTGTTGGGCATAAGATTCGGCTTTAAGTTTTAGCTTTAAGTTTAAGCTTAATTTATATTTCTGCATTTGTGTGAAGGAGACTTTCAGTTTCACTTTCACTTTAAAAGATGCCTGCATTTTAATGAGGTTTTACAACTTTCAAAGTTGAAAAAATATACCATTGCCTAGCAAAAAGGGGCCCACAGAGACAGCAAAAGCAGTTTTAGTTCAGAAGTAAGCAGCATTCCATAGAATGAGCTGGAGCAGGCATGTAGGAAGACCACAGACAGCAGATCCCAAACTGAAGAACAGAAAGGTCCCAAAACCAAGAAGAGGGATAAAAGGAAGTTCTAAGTGAACATTCCAGTCACAGGAAAAGAACAGGAATCTGGAAGGTCCTGTTAAGTGAACTTACGAATGAGAGGCAAAGGCTCCAAGTTAAAAGACAGGGCTGCAGAATGTGGAATATGGGGGGAATTGATGAGAAATTTGGAGAAGTTGTTTTGGGTGGCATCTGCCATTTGGTTTCAGAGTGTAGTGTGTCTGACCACAGTTCACCTTTTGGTTTACATGGACTGTATATTTACTTTCTGTGAACATTTAGAGTATAAGTTAGATTTTGTGACTTGTATTATCCGTACAAATCTATATATATCTGTAAAGGCATAGTTGTGAGTAGGAGTAACGTATTATAGTTAATCTACTTCAACAAATGTTTTATTGATTTGTTAATAGTACATCTGTTCACGTTTCTAAACAAACAAAAAAATGTTAGGATCTATCAAGCTGGGTTCAACTCTCTGGGAACATGAGCTGGGATTATAACACTCTTTAACTCATGAATAAAATAAATCAATTCTAAAGATGTTAAAAAAAACTATTGAAATTAAAAGTGAAACAGAAATGGTTTTTGTGGGAGTTGCTTTCCCAAACGGCTTATCTTGCTCCTCTCTAGGTCGGCTAGAGTGGCAACCACGTTGTGGATTCTCTTCTATTGATAACAATAATCATAGATAACTTTCGAAAATGTGTCACATAGCAGGTGGGTTTAGCAATAATATTTAATACATTAAATATAGCAAGATTTATAAGAATTAAAATAAATTGATTTATGGGATGGGGTGTCACTGGCCAGGCCAGCATTTATTGTCAATCTCTGATTGCCCTTGAAGATGGTGGTGAGATGCTTTCTTGAAATACTGCTGTCCCTGCGGGGTCGGTACACCTATTACAGTGCTGTTAGGGAGCGAGTTTCAGAATTTTGATCCAGTGACAGTGAAGGAACTGTGATTTATTTCCAAGTCAGGGTGGTGAGTGATTTGGAGGGGTATTTCCAGTTGGTGGTATTCCGATGAGTCTGCTGCCCATGTCATTCTGTAAATCATTGCTTTAGAAGACTACTTGCCTTCAAACAACCGCGCAACCTCAAACGAACCATTGTTTGCAGCAAACTACCCAGTCTTCAGAACAGTGACCACGACACCACACAACCCTGTCATGGCAATCTCTGCAAGACGTGCCAGATCATCGACATGGATACCACTATTACACGTGAGAACACCACCCACCAGGTATGCGGTACATACTCGTGCGACTCGGCCAATGTTGTCTACCTCATACGCTGCAGGAAAGGATGTCCCGAAGCGTGGTACATTGGCGAGACCATGCAGACGCTGCGACAACGAATGAACGGACATCGCGCAACAATCACCAGGCAGGACTGTTCCCTTCCAGTCGGGGAACACTTCAGCAGTCAAGGGCATTCATCCTCTGATCTCCGGGTAAGCGTTCTCCAAGGCGGCCTTCAGGACCCGCGACAACGCAGAATCGCCGAGCAGAAACTTATAGCCAAGTTCCGCACACATGAGTGCGGCCTCAACCGGGACCTGGGATTCATGTCGCATTACATTCATCCCCCACCATCTGGCCTGCGAAATCCTACCAACTGTCCTGGCTTGGTACAATTCACACCTCTTTAACCTGGGGTTACCCCATCTCTGGATCTGTAAAGATTTAATCACCTGCTAATGCTCGCATTCCAAGCATTGTTTGGCATCTTTGAATTTGTCTATATATGTGTTTCTGGAACAGACCTCTTCATTCACCGGAGGAAGGAGCAGCGCTCCGAAAGCTAGTGACATCGAAACAAACCTGTTGGACTTTAACCTGGTGTTGTAAGACTTCGTACTGTGCTCACCCCAGTCCAACGCCGGCATCTCCACATCTTAAGAAGATCCTGCCTAAGGAGCATTGGTGAGTTCCTGCAGTGCATCTTGTAGGTAGTACACACTGCTGTCATTGTTGTGGAAGGGGTAGCAATCAAGTAGGCTGCTTTGTCCTGGATGCTGTCAAGCTTCTCGAACGTTGTTGGAGTTGCACTATTCCATGCAAGTGGAGAGTATTTCATCACACTCCTAACATGTGCCTTGTAGATGGTGAATTGTGTAAGGGCCGTTCTTGTGATTCCCTTATTTTCCATTTCTCTTACTTTGTGGTTATCATTTTTGATCCATGGGTGTTTAATGGACATATACATAAACGATTTGGAGGAAAATATAGCTGGTCTGATCAGTAAGTTCGCGGATGACACCAAGGTTTGTGGAGTGGCAGATAGTTTTGAGGATTGTCAGTGGACACAGCAGGACTTGATAGGTTGGAGACTTGGCGAGAGAAATGGCAAACGGAGTTTAATCCAGACAAATGTGAGGCAATGCATTTTGATAGGTCTAACACAGAGAGGTAATATACCGTAAATGGCAAAACTCTCAGAAATATAAAGTCAGAGAGATCTGTGCGTGCAGGTCCACAGAAGTTTGAAAGTGGCAACACAAGTGGACACGGTAGTCAAGAAAGCATATGGAATGCTTACCTTCATTGGACAGGGCATCAAGTATAAAAACTGGCAAGTCATGCTACAGTTGTATAGATACTTGGTAAGGGTGCAAGGAACTTGGGATATTGCGCACAATTCTGGTTGCCACACTACCAGAAGGATGTGAAGGCTTTGGAGAGGGTGCAAAGGAGGTTTACCAGAATGTTGCCTGGTCTGGAGGGTAGTCGCTATGCGGAGAGGCTGAATAGATTCGGACTGTTTTCAGTAGAAGTCCGGAGGTTGAGGGGTGACCTGATAGAGGTCTACAAGATTATGAGGGGCATGGGTAGAGTGGATTGGCAGACACGCTCTCCAGGGTGTAGGGATCAGTCACCAGGGGGCATAGGGTTAAGGTCCGTGGGGAAAAGTTTAGAGGAGATGTGCCAGGCAGGTTTTGTTTTGCACAGAGGATGGTGAGTGCCTGGAACGCATTGCCAGGCGAGGTTGTGGAAGCAGATACATTAACAGCATTCAAAAGACAGCTTGACAAATACATGGATATGATGGGTATAGAGGGATATGGCACAAGGAAGTGCTGAGGGTTTTGGCCAAGGTTGGTATCATGACCGGTACAGGCTTGGAGGGCTGAAAGGCCTGTTACTGTGCTGTAATGTTCTTTGTATATACCCTTTAAGCCGAGCAGAGGAAGTAAGGAACTCAAAAGATGCAATATAGTACACCGTGTCGGAACAGCAGAACTCAGGCTTTTTGGCACCCGAGTGAGGAATTCATTGGTTGGTGGCCAATGAATTGGAAAAAGGCTGCATTCTGCCTGGCAACAGGCAGTGATTGGGTCCTACCCGATAGGAATGGTTTTCAGAGGACACAAGAAGTGTCAGTCGGATCCTGGATGCTGAGAGTAGTTCTGAGTTTCTCTTTCTCCCTCCCTCTCCAGAAATATTGCCACCTGCTGGTTTCTGAACCTGCAGAGAACCTGAATGAATCTACAGTGAAAACCATTCCATGCTGAAAGCAAATCGTCGAACGGAAAGCTTAAATTGAAGAACGGTGTACTGGAAGATAACCATTTGAAACAAAGACTCTTATCCTTTTACTTTCATTATTTTCACACACCCTCTTTCCCCTCTGTGTTTGTCTGTCTTGTGTGTGTGTGTGTGTGTGTGTGTGTGTATGTTAACCACTTTTATCAGCTGTATATTTAATTATAGTGTTTGTTATTAATAAAAATTAATTGTGTTTAATTTTGTGTTCAAATTTACAAGCCTGGTGACTAGTTTTTAGAGCAACCAAAGACCACAGACTACAGGGGCGAAATTCTCCGGAAACGGCGCGATGTCCGCCGACTGGCGCCCAAAACGGCGCAAATCAGACGGGCATCGTGCCGCCCCAAAGGTGCGGAATGCTCCGCATCTTTGGGGGCCGAGCCCCAACATTGAGGGGCTAGGTCAGCGCCGGACAAATTTCCGCCCCGCTGGCTGGCGGAAAAGGCCTTTGGTGCCCCACCAGCTGGCGCGGAAATGACATCTCCGGGCGGCGCATGCGCGGGAGCGTCAGCGGCCACTGACGGCATCCCCGCGCATGCGCAATGGAGGGAGTCTCTTCCGCCTCCGCCATGGTGGAGACCGTGGTGGAGGCGGAAGGGAAAGAGTGCCCCCACGGCACAGGCCCGCCGGCGGATCGGTGGGCCCCGACCGCGGGCCAGGCCACCGTGGGGGCACCCTCCGGGGCCAGATCGCCCCGCGCCCCCCCCCAGGACCCCGGAGCCCACCCGCACCGCCTTGTCCTGCCGGTAAGGTAGGTGGTTTAATTTACGCCGGCGGGACAGGCATTTTAGCGGCGGGACTTCGGCCCATCCAGGCCGGAGAATCGAGCGGGGGGGCCCGCCAGCCGGCGCGATACCCACCCCCGCCGAATCTCCAGTGCCGGAGACTTCGGCAACCGGCGGGGGCGGGATTCACACCAGCCCCCGGCGATTCTCCGACCCGGTGAGGGGTCAGAGAATCTCGCCCCTGGTATTTTCTAAGAATTAGTTGTTAATTTCAATTGTATTGCGACTCTGGGTCAAGTGTGGCTAAAATTGACCGCTCACTAGCCCAAGGGGTCATAACAATAGGCTTTGGGGAGTCAGAAGGTAAGTTACTTGCCGCAGGATTCCCAGCCTCTGACGTATTCTCATTGCCACCATATTTATATGCCTAGTCCAGTTCAGTTTCTGCTCAATGGTAACCCCAAGATGTTGCTAGTGGGGGATTCAGCAACGGTAATCCCATTGAATGTCACGGGCTAATGGTTAGATTTGCTCCTGTTGCAGATGGTCATTGCCTCGTACTTGTGTGGCGCGAATGGCTCCAGAAATATTTCTGAATGTACATATAAATATATATTTTCAACAGATTAATGAACAGCCATTGCGAATATTTGTTTAATTTTCAAAAAAAACAATGGGAGCTTAACGAATATCTAACTAGAGGACACCTCAGAGTGAGGATGAAGAATTGGCTGGTAAATCAGTTTAGGCTGCACTGGTATAGTTCGTGACAAAGATTACAACACAACATTAAGAGGCCTGTGATAAAGTTGCTGTTAATTGTTTTGACTGAGAATGTGTGGCTTTGGGTTTAAAGAGGAGAGAGTAAAGTTGTCATCTTTGCAGGGTCACATTATTGTTCAAATGAGACATCCTCCACTTACATTGAAACCCAATTTACAAATAAGGTGAATCACAGAGGATAGAGTCTCTAGCCATCTCTGTTGAATGATGCAATGGAATTACCCAAAGGATTTTAACACTTTTCCTAATGTGGTTTTCCCTCCCAAGACAAAATATGGTAATAGACAATATCGACACACAGTAATTATATGTAAAATACGTCTCTAGAGACAAATAAGATAAGGATTTAGCTGCTATTTGTTAGAAATGTTAGAGTTCGAAGGTGACCATGAAATGAGTGGTCACACATAAGGTGGCTCCTGCCTGGGGATTTGATTTTTGGCCCTTTTTTCCCACTTAACCCGTGCTGTGCAGGTGAAAAAGTGATATAGTTGAAGAGTTTAAAGGCCTCCTCCAGTGTGGGATGTCTAAAGGTTACCATACGAGTGTGTCGAGTAAAGGGCCCTCATCGGACTCAGAAGTACGCAAGACACAGGAGGGGAAAACATGGCGGATGAATATGTGTCGTTGTTGCTCGCTCAGTGGATGATTGAGAGGTTGGTGGAGTTTTTGATAGAAGAGTTTAGAAGGCAGGCAGTCATGAATGATCTGGCAAAAGTGAAGGAGCCAATTCGAGTGGCTCTGGAAAGGGTGGAAAGCGGTTGGAGGCGCAGAACACGCGATCCAGAAGGTGGAGGAGATGATCTCGTATTATAATGCTTTCATAGAATTCCTAGAGTGCAGAAGAAGGCCATTCAGCCCATTGATTCTGCACCGACTCTCTGAAAGAGTACCGTACCTTGGCCCACTCACCCACTCCAGCCCGTAACTCCATAACCCCACCTAATCTGCACATCTTTGGACTGTTGGAGGAAATCGGAGCACCCGGAGGAAACCCACGCAGACGCAGAGAGAACGTGCAAACTCCACACACTGTCACCCAAGGCCGGAAATGAACCCGGGTCCTGGCGCTGTGAGGCAGCAGTGTTAACCACTGCGCCACTGATCGGATGGCCTCCTTGGAGGCAGAAGTGACGATGTTGGCGGAGGGATAAAAAACAATAAAGGTCAAGATCGACGACCTAGAGAATCACTCCAGAAGACAAAATTTGTGGATCGTCAGACGGCTGGAGGGCATAGAAAGTGCAAAGGCCACAGTGTATGTGGCAAAGATATTCGGACAGTTGTTGGGGGAGGGGCTCTTTGCGCACCCTCCCAAAGTGGACTGAGCCCAACAGTCTTTGAAATAGAAGCCCAGATCTGGGGAAATGCCACGGGCGCTCATAGTCCAACATCAAAGGTACTTAGGCAAAGAAAAGATCCTGCGATGGACGAAAGAAATGTGACCGTGCAGATGGAATTTGGGAGTGGACTTAACGAAAAGGGAAGCGGGGTTTAATAAGGCCAGGTAGGCTCTTGAGAAGAGCAAAGTGAAATTTGGAGTGGTGTACCCGGCTCACCTTTGGGTCACGTGTGGGGACAGAGACCATTATTTTGACATGCAGAAGGAGGCAAACAACTTTGTCAAGGAACATTGACTGGGGGGGTATCTGACTGTAATGGGTGGTTTCACCTGGATGGTGAAGTTTTGGATTTGTGTTTTTTTTTCCTCTCTTGGTTTTCCCATTGTATTTTTCATGTTTCTGTTCCATCTGCAATCCTATATTTGGGGTTTGGGCTTTTTGAAGCATTGTTGGGAATGTTTGGAAATGTTGGGGACTATTGAGTGGGTGAGTGGATAGATTAGTATGATGTATGGTATGATGTATAGGGAACCTTTGAGTATATAACTTGTGGTTCTCCCCAGGTGGGGGTCACCCTGCTCGCAAAGATGCTAGTTAACGGGAGTGAAGTGAGGGAGACAGCTGTGGCTGGTTATCTGGCGGTTGAGGGGGGGGGCTGTTTTCTTTGTTTGTTGGGTAATGAGACTAGGGTGGTTGGGTTTTCTTTGTTTGGGACGGGAAAGTGAGGGGTTGGCGGGAGAGGGATGGACAGTTGGCTTGGTGTTTCGGGGAGGGGTTTCAGGGCTGCAGACGGTGAAGGTTTCCTTGTTGAGCTACTGGGTGGAGGAGGGTGGCGGTGGGCCTGGCAAGACAGGGCCCTGTTGGACTTCCTTGCAGATAGGGTATGGCTGCTCAGGGTGGGGAGGGATGGGGGGCCCAACGGTCCCCGACCAGACTGGTCACATGGGATGTAAGGGGGGGTGAAACGGGCAGGTTAAAAGATTTTGGGTGTTTGTCCATTTAAAAAGCTTGTAGGCAGATGTGGCTTTCTTGCAGGAGACATATTTGAGTGTACAGATTCAAATGAGTTTGAGGAGAGGGTGAGTGAGACAGTTGTTCCATTCAAGCTTTGACGCAAAGACGAGGGGAACGGTGGAGCTCATTAATAAGAGAGTGGCCTTTTTGGTGGGTAACATAGTGCTGGACTCGGAGGGGAGGTAGGTGATGGTGAATTAAAGGTTGGAGGCGGTTCATGTGGTCTTGGTGATCTGTACGCGCCAAATTGGGGGGAATACGGATTTTATCAAGAGGGTGTTGTCGGCCATCCCGGATTTGGACTCACATCAGTTGATCATGGGGTGGGGTGGGTGATTTAATTGCGCGTTTGTTCCCAGACTAGACAACCCTTGCCCAAAATCCCTTCAGACATCAGGGGTGGCGAAGAGGCTAGTAGTGCTTATGGAGCGTATTGAAGGAGCGGAACCGTAGAGATTTAGATACTCAAGGGAGAAGGAGTTCTCCTTCTTTTCACATGTGCATGACGTCTTTGCAGTGGGTAAGATGATGCTCCCTGGGGTGGTGGGGACGGAGTATTAGGCGATTGTTATATTTGACCACGCTCCGCACTATGTGGAATTGTGTTTGGAGAAGAGCTGCGCTCAGCAACCCCTGTGGAGGTTGGATACAATGTTGCTTGCAGATAGGTGGGCATGTGAGAGGATAGCCTCTGCTATTGGGACATAACGTGGAGTTTAATAAGAACGAGGAGGTCTCACGTTCCGCATTCTGGGAGGAGTTAAAGGCAGTTATTAGGGGTGAGCTGATCTTAATTAAAGCTCACAGGGACAAGTCGGGTAGGGTGGAGAGGCTAAGGTTGACAGAGGCTATTCTGGCAGTGGACTGGCAATACTCTTGTTACCCCAAAGGAAGAGTTGTGGTGGAGAGGAAGAATCTCCAGATGGAGTTCAAGTTGATATTGACGGGGAAAGCAGCTGGCCAACATTCGTCGTGCAAGAGGGGTGTTTTATGAGCAAGGTGAGAAGGTCAGCCGGTTATTGGCTCACCAGTTTTGACGGTAGGCGGCCTCTCGGGAGATAGTTCAGGTAAAGGAATCGGGGGAAGGAGTGGTCTCTGATTCAGAAAGGGTCAACGGGGCATTCGAGACCTTTTATCGGGGGTTGTACAGGTCAGAGCCTCCAGAGGGAGGCTCGGCTATGGTACAGTTCTTGGATGGATTGGACTTCCTAATGGTGGAGAGGGAAAGAGTGCAGGAGCTGGAGGCTCTGTTCGGGCTGGAGGAAGTAATGAAGTGCATTTGTTCCATGCAGTCTGGGAAGGAACCAGGCCAGACTGATACCCAGTGGAATTTTACAAAAGATTTGCGACAGAACTAGGACCGCATCTACTTGACATGTTCAACGATTCACTGTCCCAGGGGGTACTGCTGGCCATACTGGCACAGGTTTCCATCTCCTTAACCCTGAAGAAGGATAAAGATCCTGACGAGTATAGGACATATTGGCCTATATCTCTGTTGAATGTTGATGTAAAGTTGTTGGCGACAGTGCTGGCAACTCGCTTTGAGAATCAGACAGGGTTTGTTATGGGCCGACAATTTTTGACCAACATAAGGAGACACCTGAATGCTGTAATGTCACCCTCGTCAGATGCCAAGCCAAAGGCAATAATCTCTATGGACGCAGCGAAAGCGTTCAACTCAGTGTAATGGAAGTATCTTTTGAGATACTGAGGCAGTTCGGGCTTGTACCTAGGTTTATTTCATGGATTAGACCGTTGTACTTTTGGGGTACAAGGCAGGGATGTCCACTTTCCCCATTACTTTTTGCATTGACAATTGAGCTGTTGGTAATTGCACTGGGGTCATCGACTGAGTGGAAGGGTATAGAGGGAAGGTATGGAGCATCGGATGTTCCTTTATGCGGATAACGTACTGTTGCATGTCACGGACCTCCTCTCTAATGTGGGAAAGGTTATGGAGGTATTAAGTAAAAAGGTTCCTTTTCGGGTTATAAACTCAATGTCGGCAAGAATGAGGTGTTTCCGGTGAACCCTCTGGGAAGGGTGCGGAACTGGAGAAAGTGCCGCTTTGGCTGACCAGATCTAGTATTAGAAACTTGGGAATATGGGTGGCTCATGATTGGGCTTTGCTGCACAAGCTGAATCTGGCCAGTCTGATAGAAGGGGTGAAGGTGGAATTGTAAAGGTGGGATGCCCTTCCTTTATCATGGAGGGAATGGTAAAAATGCTATCCTTTCGAAGTTCCTTTTTGTATTCTTTGGTATAATTATCAAACTGATCTCAACCTTTGAATGGTCGGGTAAGACCCATCGGGTCCAGAGTGCGTTTCTACAGAGAGATCGGCAATAGGGAGGTTGCTTTACCTAATTTGATTAATTGCTACTGGGGACCGAATATTGAGAAAGTACGGAGATGGGTCGTGAACGAGAGGTCAGTTTAGGGTGGATGGAGGAGGCTTCTTGTATAGGGTTATGTTTGACAGCACTGGTGACGGCTCCTCTTCCGTTCTCGCTGGCCAAGTACTCTACGAGCCCAGTGGTAATACTGTAAGAAACTAGAGAGTCGTGAACACAACCCAGTCCATTATGCGAACCCGCCTCCCATCCATTGATTCTGTCTACACTTGCCGCTGCCTTGGGAAAGACCCCTCTCGCCCAGGTTCTTCTCTCGCCCAACCTCTTCCACGGGCAGGAGGTACAAAAGTCTGAGAACACGCACTAACAGGTTCAAAAAGAGCTTCTTCCTGCTGTTACCAGACTCCTGAATAACCCTCTTATGGACTGAACCGATCTCTTCACACATCTTCTCTACAGAGTAGTACTACACTCCGTATGCTCTCCCGATGCCTGTGCCTATGTATTTACATTGCATATTTATGTATGTCCTATGTTTTCTCATGTATGTTCTCGTAACAGCCTCCCCGAACAGGCGCCGGAATGTGGCGACTAGGGGCTTTTCACAGTAACTTCGTTTGAAGCCTACTTGTGACAATAAGTGATTTTCATTTCATTTCATTTCATCTGTCTGGATCAATACTTTTCACTGTACCTCGGTACACGTGACAATAAATCAAATCCAATAATAGCTTCTCTGAGAATATGGAACCAGTTTAGGCAACATTTTAAGCTGGAGTCAATGTTGTTTAGGATGCCGATATGTAGGAACCATAGATTTATTCCGGTGGGAATGGACTCGTCTTACAGGGTCTGGGAACGGGAGGGGGAAAGAGAGGTTTAGGGATCTATTTGTGGAGGGTAGTTTTGTGTGGCTGGAAGAACGCATGGAGAAGTTCCAGCTTCCGGAACGGAATGGGTTCACAGATGCAGAACTTTGTTCAGAAGGAGCTTTATATGTTTCTTCGGTTGCCGTACCCTTATCTGATGGATAAGTTAGTGTCTTTATGTGAGATAGGGGAAGGGAAGATCTCTGATATCTATGGGCAGTTGATGGAGAGGGAGACGGCTTCGCTGGAGGAGAAAAAGAGAAAGTGGGAGGAAGGGTTGGGTTGCGCATTTGAGGTGATGTGGAGTGAAGCCTTACAGAGGGCGAGACTGAGCCTGATTCAGTTTAAAGTGGTGTACAGAGCGCACGTGACTAGGACACACGAGTGGGTTCTTTCCAGGGGTGAAGGATAGATGTGAATGTTGTTCAAGAGGGCCGGTGAGCAACTTGCACATGTTTTGGTCCTGCCCTATATTGGGGAAGTTCTGGGCTTCCTTCTCTGAGATTATGTTAGAGATTTTGGGGGTAACGGTGGTGCAGTGCCTGAGGGTGGTGATCTTTGGGGTATCGGATGAGCAGGAGCTGCAGGAGGGGAAGAACCTGACGTCTTGGCCTTTGCCCCTCTGACAGCCCGGAGGAGGATTCTGCTTGGTGGCAGGCATCAGAGCCACCTAAGGCAACGGCTTGGTTGGGGTACCTGTCAAGAGTTTTTGCACCTAGAAAAAAAATCAAGTACTCCATTAGGGGGTCGGAGGAGGGGTTCTATTCGAGGTGGAGGCTGTTTATGTCCTTTTTTAAGAATTGGTAGTCGTCAGTGTCAAGTGAGAGTACCTTTAAGAAATGGGTGTTAAAGAAATGTACCTTGAAGAAATGGGCATTTATCAGTGATGTCAGAGAGTGGGTGGAGCTGAGCTGTCTGTCAGCTTTTTACTTTTGTTTTAGGCTGTTTGCTGCAGGGTGTGTTTTAGTTTCGTTTTCAGAGCTGGATAGCTGCAGTCACAGCCAGAAGGAGTATTAGTCTCTCTTTCTGTAATCTAAAGAATGTAAATCGATCCTTTGGTGATTTAAAACTAATAACTGCTCTTAGTAGTGTCTTTAACCTGATGTGCTTCTGTTAAAGGTTTTGTTTTAAAGTCTTATGGATGTTAAAAGGAAAGCTTAAAGGATGACTTAGTTTTGTAGTCTTTGAGGGTTGTATTTGAATTAATGGTTGCTAAGATGTTCACTGTATGTTTTAAAAAGGTTAACTTGAATTCGTAGAATAAACATTGTTTTGCTTTAAAAAATACTTTTCCATTTCTGCTGTACCACACCTGTAGAGTGGGCTGTGTGCTCCCCATACCACAATCTATTAAAAGTTGTGGGTCAGGTGAACTCCATGATACACTTTGGGGTTCTCTAAACCCTGGCCCATAACATCAGCAAGTGGGAGGGGAGGGGTAAAAAAGTGTGTGTGGGGGGGGGGAAATCGGGCATTTGAATAAAAGGACATATGGGATAGGTTGGTGGGGATAATTTTTCAGTGTCTGTTGTGTAAAATGCCAAATATCTTGAACAAAAATATTTAAAAAAAAAAAGATATTGTTAACAGAAGAATTGTTTGTAAAATCTCAAATGCTTTGTGCTGGGACAGTCAATGACAGTAAGCTGTGGTCTATCGCCACTTCCCTTTAATTTTCACTCAAAATGTCAACACCATGTAATTTTCCATTCCAATCATTAGTGCATTCCTTATGGGGCGGCATGTTACATACATAGATACACAGAAGAAAGGAGCAGGAGGAGACCTTTTGGCCCTTCGAGCCTGCTCCGCCATTCATCACTATCATGGCTGATCATCCAACTCAATAGCCTAATCCTGCTTTCTCCCAATGGCCTCTGATCCCATTCTCTCCAAGTGCTATATCTAGCCGCATCTTGAATATATTCAATGTTTTAGCATCAACTACTTCCTGTGGCAATGAATTCCACAGGCTCACCACTCTTTCGGTAAAGAAATGTCTCCTTATCTCTGTCTGAAATGGTTTACCCTGAATCCTCAGACTGTGACCCCTGGTTCTGGACACACCTATCATTGGTAACATCTTCACTGCATCTACCCTGTCTAGTCCCATTAGAATTTTATAAGTCTCTATGGGATCCCCCCTCATTCTTCTGAACTCAGTGAGAACAATTCCAACCTAGTCAATCTCTCCTCATATGATAGTCCCACCATCCCTGGAATCAGTCTGGTAAACCTTCGCTGTACTCCCTCGAGAGCAAAAACATCCTTCTTCAGAGAGGAGACCAAAGCTGCACACAATACTCCAGGTGTGGCCTCACCAAGGCCCTGTATTATTGCAGCAACACATCCCTGCTTCTATACTCGAAACCTCTCGCAATAAAGGCCAACATACCATTAGCCTTCTTTACCGCCTGCTGCGCCTGCATGCTTATCTTCAGCGACTGGTGCACAAGGACGCCCAGGTCCCACTGCACACTCTCCTCTCCCAATTTACAAACATTCAAGCAGTAATCTGAAGGCAAAGTGAATAACCTCACACTTATCCGAACTATGCTGCACCTGCCATTGATCTGCCCACTCGCCCAACCTGACCAGATCATGATGTAGGATCCCTGCATCCTCGTCACAGTTCACCCTCCCACCCAACTTGGTATCATCTGAAAATTTTGAGATGTTACATTTTGTTCCCTCATCCAAATCATTTATATTGTGAATAGCTGGGGTCCCAGCACCGATCCCTGTGGTACCCCACTAGTTACTGCTTGCCAATTTGAAAAGGACCCATTAATTCCTACTCTTTGTTTCCTCTCTGTCAACCAGTATTCTATCCACCTCAATACATTTCCCCCAATCCCATGCGCTTTAATTTTGCACAATAATCACTTACGCGGGACTTTGTCAAACGCCTTCTGAAAGTCCAAATATGCCACATCGACTGGCTCTCCCTTGTCAACTGTACTGGTTACATCTTCAAAGAATTCTAACAGATTTGTCAAGCATGATTTTCCCTTCATAAATCCAAGGTGACTGACTGATCCTGCCACAGCTTTCTAAATGTTCCGCTATGAAGTCCTCGATAATGGATGTTGGCGCAGTGGTTAGTACTGCTGCCTCATGCAGCCGAGGACCCAGGTTCGATCCAGGCCCCGGGTCACTGTCCATGTGGAGTTTTTATACATTCTCCCTGTATCTGTGTGGGTCTCGCCCCCATAACCCAAAGATGTGCAGAGTAGGTGGATTGGCCACAATAAATTGCCCCTTAATTGTAAGAAAAGAATTGGGTACTAGTGCACTCCTTGCAAATGTTCAAATCTGCATCTTGAACTACTCAAATAACTTGACCACAAAAATTTATTGCTATTAGCATGTGATTATTCTAAATGATCTTTCCACCAGTTTTGAACCATTTGGAACTGATGTACACCTGTACATAAAATCAGCTTCACCCTTTGACTATTAACTCAAAACGGAATTCTTGCTTACGTGATCATGTCTTCCGGCTCTTTGTTCAATATCTGTGTATTGGTCAACATCATACAACGTCCAACCTCTTTGTCGAGGTGCCTTAAGATGCTATCTAGGGCTTTTCTTAGTTGTGGATAGTACAGAGATATTCCTGTTGAGTTGAGGGTAAAATATACCTTTAGAATACATTTGACAGACTTCATTAACCTGAAGCATTGACCCTGAATGTCCTTGCTACCTGCAGCACCTATACCATTAAGGCACTGCTAGAAAATGTTATTTTACTGCAATTAAGTTTTAATGCACTATAAAAATAAATTCAAAGCGGTCGCTGGAATTGCGAACAATCTGGTTCAGCCAGTGGCGAAGGATGGTGATGGAATTGGTGCTGATGTGACACTGTTCAGCAGTCTTAGTGTAACATCTGTGTAACCTTCCTTCAAACAGCATGAGTAACATTCATGGCTGTCATGCTAGTTCACAGGTTAAGGAATCTGTCTTACACCTCTTCCAGGACAGCTTGCTTCCACCGGGACCTGAAAAAAAACGAATGTTTTTTTTTCCATTTTTCTTTCATTTTCCTCCAATAGTGGGAAGACTGATGTTATTGTTTGGTGCCATATCCAAACTCTTTTCCTGAAATACCAACTCCATCCTTTTCCTTGGCAACTGTCTGACAATAAACCAGAACGTTTGACCCACTCACACAGTCAAGCCAGGAAAATGACAGCCCAGAGAGCTGCTCCTTACTTCTTGGAGGGAGACCTGAACAGGCTTCTGGCCACCGCAGAGGAAAGGTGGGGCACCATATACCACAGAGTGGGTAGGAGACCCCAAAGCCATGTAACTAATTCTGCCTGGAATGCGGTGGCAGCTGCAGTTAAAAAAAATTGGCAGCCCCATAGTCCGATTCACGAGGGAATCCCTCACAATCCCCGCCATGCCTAAATTGGCGTGGTAAGGGATTGTGAATCGCTTCTAGATTTGCGATCCATCTCTGGTGGGAGAGCATAGTTTCCCAACGGAGAATCCTGGCCATGGGTGAAATCTCGACTCCACACATTCATCATAGTTTCTATCTTGTTGTGTAGCAATGCCACCTGGTGAGGCTTCAACACAGAACTACTTGCATTCCAAACTGCGGGAACAACATGCAATATCCATAGACTCCTTACAGTGCAGAAGGAGACCATTTGGCCCGTTGAGTCTGCACCAACCCCCCAAAAGAGCACTCTACCTAGACCTACTCCCCTGCACTATCCCCATAACCCTACCCATTGATCATGGCCAATCCACCTAACCTGCGCATCTTTGGACTATGGGGGAAACCGGAGCACCCAAAAGATACCCATACAAACCGGGCAGAATGTGCAAACTCCACAAAGACCCACGGCAGGAATTGAACCCGGATCCCTGGTGCTGTGAGGCAGCAGTGCTAACCACTGTGCCAGCGTGCTGCCCATGTCCTACAATAAACAGATAAAAAGATAATAAACAGAGCTAAGCAATCCCAAAACCAACAGATCAAATCGGAGCTCTGCATTCCTGTCACATCCAGTTATGAATGGCGGTGGACAATTAAACAGCTAACCAGAGGAGGAAGATCCACAAATATCCCAATCTTCAATGATGGGGGAGTTTAGCACATCAGTGCAAAAGTAAAGTTGCATAATTCGCAAACATCTTCAGCCAGAAGTGCCAGGTTGATGACCACTCTTGGCCTCCTCCAGAGGTTCCTAGCATTATAAATTGTCCAGATATGTCCTCTACACAAAAAGCAGGACACATCCAACCCAGTCAATTATTTCCCCAACAGTCTCAATCATCAGCAAAATGATGAAAAGGGTTACTGACCACTCAAGCAGCATTTACACAGCAATAACCTGCTCACTAATGCTCAGCTCGTGTTCCGCTAGGGCCGTTTGGCATCTGACTCCATTACAGCCTTGGTCTGAACAGGGACAAAAGAGCTGAACACCAGAGGTGAGGTGAGAGTAACTGCCCTTGACAGCAAGATAGCATTTGACTGAGTGTGGCATCAAAGAGATCTATTATTGATTATCGTAAAATTCCATCTGGTTCACTTGCGTCCTTTAGGGACATCACATGGACAAACGCGAGTTAAAACGACAAGCATCTACTTTTATGCGAGGTATGACTCTAATCCGGGCATCCTCCCTCTCCTCCTCTTTCTCCTGGTGCTTGTGCCTCTGCCTTTTCCACATGTCCTCGAACAGGCGCCGGAATGTGGTGACAAGGGGCTTTTCACAGTAACTTCATTGAAGCCTACTTGTGAAACTAAACGATTTTCATTTCAATCAGTTTTTCCCCTGAAGATTTGAATTCCTTAGTGTGAAGGAGCCGTGGCAGCTGCCCAGGAACCTTGTGCATCCTTGAAAAAAAACCTTACTGTGGTCACAAACCGGTGGAGTGAAATTACCTGCAATTCACAATGGTGACTTTACGCTAAGTTAGGCGTTTATTGCAATGTGAGTGCAGCAAATAATTCTTTGCACCTGAGGGAAGCCTGCAATTGACTCTTGAGAATCAAGATCCATGAGGAAACAAATCTGCTCCCCGTTGTGAGCAAACAGGATGTTAGTCACTTCCTTAATGCATCTATGCGCAGTTGACTGGGATACATCAGCCAGGTCCCCTTGTAAACCCTGGGAAGAGCCTAAGTCATTGAAATTCAGTGTGACGAATCCTTCACAGCCACTGGCAGGGAACGGGGGTCAATGGATTGCAGCTCGAGTTGCTCATGCACCCTGCAACCCGGGTCTTCTTCGGCATTGGGTTTCCGTCATGTTAAGGTATGATGTTCTCATTCTGGACACTTTCCTCACAGAGTAGAACCTGGTTGTCCTCCCTCTCCTCCTCTTTCTCCTGGTGCTTGTGCCTCTGCCTTTTCCACATGACCGTGGGCCTTTCCTTTGAGCTTTGGGTGCTCATGTTGATTAACTTCTACTCGCTCTATGTGAGGAAGTGCCATGCCCATCCTCTATGATTCCTTGGATGAAGCGCTGTGCACACTCCCAGAGCACTAGTTTCTCCCTTGCATCTGCTTGCAAGAGATCAGATCAGGCAGTAAAAAACTGCCCTGGCAGACCAGCCTCCCTTGGGTCACGAAAGGACTGTGGGAGTTAGGGTCCTGGCACTTCTGGGACACAAAATGAAAAATTCAATATACATTCATAAGGATACCTCACCTATCCAAGGGGTACTCTGGCTCTCCAAATGAAATGCACAGAAAACAGACCTCCACTTGACCTCGGCATGGA
This sequence comes from Scyliorhinus torazame, assembly GCF_047496885.1. Lineage (NCBI taxonomy): Eukaryota > Metazoa > Chordata > Chondrichthyes > Carcharhiniformes > Scyliorhinidae > Scyliorhinus > Scyliorhinus torazame. The sequence continues at coordinate 157,169,739 of NC_092721.1, read as the reverse complement.
TTTTTAAGAAATTCATATATGGTCATCGCTGCCCGTCCTTAATTTCTCGAGAAGGTGGTAGTGAGCTGCCTTCTTGAACCGCTGAGTCCCTGAGGCGTAGGTATACCCACAGTGCTTTTGGGGATGGAGTGGAGAGGCAAGTGGAGAGTATTCAATCACAATCCTGACTTGTGCCTTGTAGATGGTGGACAGACTTTGCAGAGTAAGGAGGCGAGTTAATTTCCACAGGGTTCCTAGCCTCTGACTTGCTCTTATAGCCACAGTATTTATATGGCTAATCCCATTCAGTTTCTGGTCATGGGTAATCCCCAGGATTTTGATAGTGGGGGATACAGTGATGGTAATGCTTTTGAATGTCAAGGGGTCTTGTCGGAGATGACAATTGTTACTTATCACTTGTCAGCCCAAGCCTAGATATTGTCCTGGTCTTGCTGCATTTGGACATGGACAGCTTCAGTTTCTGAGGAGTCGCGAATGGTGTAGAACATTGTGCAGTCATCTGTGAACATCCCCACTTCTGACCTTATGATGGAAGGATAGTCATTTTTGAATCAGCTGTAGATGGTTGAGCCTCGGACACTACCCTGAGGAACTCCTGCAGTGATGTCCTGGAGCTGAGTTGATTGACCTCCAACCGCCACAACCACTGTCCTTTATGCCAGATATGACTCCAACCAAATTCCCATCAACTCCAGTTTTGCAGGGACTCCTTGATACCAAATTCTGTCAATGCAGCCTTGATGTCAAGTGTGGAGTCTGCACGTTCTCCCCATGTCTGCGTCGGTTTCCTCCGTGTGCTCTGGTTTTCTCCCACAGTCCAAAGATGTGCAGGCTAGGTGGATTGGCTATGCTAAATTGCCCTTAGTGTCCAAAAAAAAGGTTAGTGGGGTTACGAGGATAGGGTGGAGGTGTGGGCTTGGGTAGGGTTCTCTTTTCAAGGGCCGGTGCAGACTCGATGGGCCGAATAGCCTCCATCTGTACTGTAAATTCTATGAAATCTATAAATGAAAATCTATGAAACTTCATGGGGTCTAGAGTTGATGTTCAGGTCTGCCAGGTCAATCCCCTCCCAATGTGTACCACTGTGCTGGTGGGACAGGAATGATGGATGGTGCTGTCTGGGACATTATTTGTAAAGTATGATTCTGTAAGTATGACTAACTCAGCCTGTTCCTTGACTTGTCTGTAAAACAACTCCTCAATTTTGGGACAAGCCCCCAGATATTAGCAAGGAGAAATTTGCAGAGTCGACAAAGCTGGGTTTGCCATTGTCGTTTCCGATGCCTAGGTTGATGCTGGATGACCCGTCCGGTTTCATTCTTTTCTATTTTCTTTGTAGCCGTTGAATAAAGCTGAGTGGCATTCAGAGTCAACCACATTGCTCTGCGTACATCGTGCTTCATGCAGCAGTGGAAGCAGCTGGTGATTTGAATGGATGTGCGAAACCCGGTCCTGTCCCCACAAAGAGGAAATGCGCGGTTCGGGGCGGTACTTTGACAGTCTGTTCAATTCCAGGATTTCGGCCACGACCAAGAACTTCTTCGCGGAGTCGAAAATACGGGCCTAAATGGCAACTTTTAACATCTCTGGGTGTGATTCAGAGAAAAAAGTTAAAAGTCCGCTTTTGGGCGTATTTGGCGGGGTGTTTCGCGGCTCAGAATCATCCCGCCATTCTTTTGACTTTTTTTTAGCTTCGTTGAGACCACACTTAAAGGCAGTTGATCTCACCAGCTGGTCCAGATCAGGGCATCATTTTGGAAGGCTGCCCCAATTCCTAGACCCTCCCATCCCACCTTTTCAGTCTCGTACCACCCTCCCCAGCTTTCAGGATCACCCCCTTCCCCCCCCCCCCCCCAACCTTTTCGAGGGCTCTCAAACCCTCTCTCACCCCTGCTTTTATGGGCATGCCCCCCCCTGGCCTGACCCTTGGAACTGCCAACCTGGCATCCGTGCACTGTCAGCCTGACACCCCTGCAGTGCCAAGTTGCCAGGGGTGTGCCGGGTACCAGCCTGTCCTGTTCCCGACCACCCGGAAGTCTTTAATGGCCGTCGAAACCCCCCAAGATGCCGTCACACCTGGTCCACATTTGTGGAAATCAGTGCAAGGTCTCGCAGGCGCAGCCATTGACTCCCGTGCGCCGGTGAAAGCAACGTCCGCCTAATTAAATAAGCCTAATGGTAAGTGCAATGAAATCACACGATTGAGTAATTGGATGTACTTTGTGCTTGGAATGCACAGACATCTCTTTGATACTAAAAGCGGCACGGTGGCAGAGGTTAGCACTGCTGCCTCACAGCGCCAGGGACCCACGTTCAATTCCGGCCTTGGATCACTGTCTGTGTGGAGTTTTCACATTCTCCCCGTGTCTGCGTGGGTTTCCTCTGGGTGCTCCGATTTCCTCCCACAGTCCAAAGATGTGCGGGCTAGGTGGATTGACGATGCTAAATTGCCTCTTAGTATCCAGAGATGTGCAGGATAGGGTGGGGTGGATGGAGAGTGGACATGGATCATGTGCTGTTTTGAAGGGGCGGTGCAGACCCGATGGGTCGATTGGCCTCCTTCTGCCCTATAGGGATTCTATGATTCTACGTGGACAATGGTTACAAACATTGAGGTTTCACAGCTTAGACCACTGAACCATGAAGGGATGTGAATGGATCAAAGCTGCAAATAGTTTGTAGAAGCTGTCAATCACAGACCACTACTTGAAAGCTATGAATGGCTTGCAACTAATGCACCTGTGGGAGCCAGACACAGGCACAGCTGCTCCCCTTCGAGGAATGGACACCTGGAGCTGCAAGGTAAGTATTAGAGCAATAATGCTTCCCACTGCCCCTATCTGGACTGCTCTCTAGCTTACAGACAGGGGTACCTTTTCCTTTTCTGGGGGTGGGTGGGGGTGGGGGGGCGGGGCACAGGTGTTCCTCAATTACAGGCATCCCTGTGGGGAAATCCCCCATTGAAGGAGTCCCTGTTACAGGCGTCTCCCTTTTCAGGGAACCGGAACCGGAGGGGGAGTTTGCGGTAAGGGGGTAGGGGTGCCCAGCCACAGGACCTTGCTTTCAGGCCACTCGCTCAAAATGGCAGCCCGATAGCAGGATTGCCTGGGAATCCCCCGTAATCCATTCCATGCATAAATTTGCATGGTATGGAACACTGAATTGCATCCCGCTTTACAACCCCAAGTGGACTGTAAAACTGGCAAAAAGGGGCTTTTCACAGTAACTTCATTGAAGCCTACTTGTGACAATAAGCGATTTATTTCATTTCACAATTCAGCTCCGGCCGGAAGAAATAGTCTCCCAAACGGAGAATCCAGCCCTCGTGAGTATTGTGAACAACAACTCCCAAATCTCTTTGCTGTTCCATATGACCAGCTTTAGCATAGTGGTTAGCATAGTTGCTTCACAGCGCCTGGGACTTGGGTTCAATGCCTGGCTTAGGTCACTGTCTGCTCCAGTTTCCTCCCATAAGTCCCGAAAGATGTGCTTGTTGGGTGAATTGGACATTCTGAATTCTCCCTCAGTGTATCCGAACAGGCGCCGGAGTGTGGCGGCTAGTGGATTTTCACAGTAACTTCATGCGGTGTTAATGTAAGCCTACTTGAATTCAATATCCAAATTAGTAATTTTATTACGTCTGTAGAAAATATTTTAGAATGCAATTGGTATTACATAGATACATAGAAGATAGGAGTAGGAAGAGGCCTTTTGGCCCTTCGCGCCTGCTCCGCCATTCACCACGATCATGGCTGATCATCCAACTCAATAGCCTAATTCTGCTTTCTCCCCATTGCCTTTGATCCCATTCTTCCCAATTGCTATATCCAGCTGCCTCTTGAATATATTCAAAGTTTTAGCATCAACTACTTCCTGTGGTAATGAATTCCACAGGCTCACCACTCTTTGTGCGAAGAAGTGTCTCCTTATCTCTGTCCAAAATGGTTCACCCTGAATCCTCAGGTTGTGACCAGGGGCGAGATTCTCCGACCCCCCGCCGGGTCGGAGAATCGCCGGGGGCTGGTGTGAATCCCGCCCCCGCCGGTTGCCGAAGTCTCCGGCACCGGAGATTCGGCGGAGGCGGGAATCGCGCCGCGCCAGTTGGCGGCCCCCCCGCGCGATTCTCCGGCCCGGATGGGCCAAAGTCCCGCCGCTAAAATGCCTGTCCCACCGCCGTAAATTAAACCACCTACCTTACCGGCGGGACAAGGCGACGCGGGCGGGCTCCGGGGTCCTGGTGGGGGCACGGGGCGATCTGGCCCCGGGGGGTGCCCCCACGGTGGCCTGGCCCGCGATCGGGGCCCACCGATCCGCGGGCGGGCCTGTGCCGTGGGGGCACTCTTTCCCTTCCGCCTCCGCCACGGTCTCCACCATGGCGGAGGCGAAAGAGACTCCCTCCACTGCGCATGCGCGGGAATGCGGTCAGTGGCCGCTAACGCTCCCGCGCATGCGCCGCCCGGAGATGTCATTTCCGTGCCAGCTGGCGGGGCACCAAAGGCCTTTTCCGCCAGCTGGCGGGGCGGAAATTCGTCCGGCGCCGACCTAGCCCCTTAAGGTTGGGGATCGGCCCCCAAAGATGTGGAGCATTCCGCACCTTTGGGGCGGCGCGATGCCCGTCTGATTTGCGCCGTTTTGGCCGCCAGTCGGCGGACATCGCGCCGTTTCCGGAGAATTTCGCCCGTGGTTCTGGATCTCTCTGAGATCCCCCCTCATTCTTCTGAACTCCAGCGAGAACAATCCCAACCTAGTCAATCTCTCCTCATATGACAGTCCCGCCATCCCTGGAATCAGTCTGGTAAACCTTTGCTGCACTCCCTCAAAAGCAAGAACATCCTTCCTCAGAGAAGGAGACCAAAACTGCACACAATACTCCAAGTGTGGCCTCACCAAGGCACTGTACAATTGCAGCAACACATCCCTGCTTCTATACTCAAAACCTCCTGCAATGAAGGCCAACATACCATTCGCCTGCTGCACCTTCATGCTTACCTTCAGCGAATGGTATTTAACTTGTTGGAAACTTTATTTTAAAATTTCAACATGAATTTCCTTAGTCTTCTGCTGTAGCCCAAAAATTCCATCCCACTGCTAGCAAAAAATATAACTTTTTTAGTATTAAAACTTATGACTGACCTATCATTTTTGCTTCTTCCTCTGTCAGAGTTTTACTCAAGTAAGTTTTCTTCACTCTCAGTGTGTTGCCAGAAGGGAGTACAGCTCCGGTGTTCGGCATTGGTGGCTCCCCATCCTTCTGTTGCAGATTGTCAGCAACCACAAGAAAGGCTCTCAAACCAATGTTCATTCTCTGCAAAGTACATTGTGGAAGTACACGGAGTTAATATTTTGGTATGGAATAACAACCTTCCTTGATTTATATAAGTCAGGATTAAAATTACACCCATTATTATGCCAATATATGGCAATCTTTTATGGTTGTCCGAAGCGTTATATCGATTTCTAGAAAATGTTGTCTATTTTATGTCAATTATTTTCTTGGATTCAATGCAGCTTAGTCATAATTTAAATATCAAAACCCATTTTTCGTGACAAAAAACTAACAATAAATCCTGAGAGGATAGCTGACTCAGAGTGAATCTGCACTTTTAAGAAAGCTGATTCAATTGAAATGGGGGACCAAGGATAAGAGAGAAAGTAACAGCTAAAAGGTAGAGGGACACCAAGTAAAGTAGTTTCGGAAGAAAATTCTTGACCAATAAGGCCAAACGACCTGCTAACAAGAGAAGAGCTCCAGGTGGTATAGGCAAAGGAAGCCAAAATCGTGAAGCAGCGGACCAAACCTTTCTGGTTCTGTGGAGATGGATTTTGAAATGAGAGGGGTTGGGAAAATAGAGGGAAATCATGGTGGGATGTTTGACTGAAACCTCCTGCCACCGAGGGAACAAAGCCCATTCTGATGAATCCTACTGCTGGTACCACGATATATTCTGTTGTCACTACACTTTGAAGGATATTGCTCGGTCACCATGAAGCAGTCTTGTACAAGTTATAAAGATGTCTTTATTATCAATACTTACCATGTACATACTTACAGTAGTAATGGAGCCATCCCAATACTAGATCCTTACACATTACTGTACTCATCCCTAGACTGGACCTAGCTCTAGGTCATGTGCTTTCTTACATCACCACGTGAGTGGCATTGTACTCAGTCTCATGTTAACCTTTTAGGTACTAGATCCAACTACCACACAGTCCACCGAGTTGGGCAGCCAACTAGGAGCTATTTTTTGAAGACAAACAGAAGTTTTGTAGCATTGGAGTGACTCTGAGTGAGCAGTCGGCAGCTCTTTGGATAAAGCTTCCTGGTGGAACACCGAAGGTGGAGCAATTTGTGCGAGAGGCTCCATTCCCAAATGAAGGAGCTGTTAGGATGAAAGGCTGTATCTATGGCCAGCTTTCCACATCTTGTAGCCTTAGCAGCTGTGGGCCTCTTCATCCTCAACATTGAAAGATATGAGAGAGCCTTCATGTTGAGGAACCCTTATGAATGCCTTTCTGTCTCAGCAGCATCCACCTCAGCCATTGGGTCTGCTAGCTGGCATGTGCTGCAATTCTTCCGGTCAGGCCACTTGCCTCAGGAATTGTCTGCAATGCTGAATAAGGCAGTAAAAGCAGAGACTGTCAGTTAGGAGGCCATCTCTTAGGAGACTGCGCCAGGGATGGGGACGGCATGCAGGGTCGGGCTTCCAAATCATTCCAATGTTAGTCTTGACGCCTGCCGAAAAATTCAGCCCATGGTGTCATGTTTGGGTCAAGCAGCAGGGAAAGAAACTTGTGTTTTGAGTGTTATCCATATAAAATGCATTCAATTTTCCAATATTTAACTTGAGAAAGTTCTAATTCATTGCAACTTGATCCCAGCTAGGCAGTCTGACAAAATGCAGTTGGTTATGGAGCCTCAGTTGGTTATGGAACCAAGGATTTTGAAGGTGCCACACTCTCAATTACATCAATTTATAATTTATTTCCATGGTACAAAACTGACAAATATTGTTATTCAATACTTTAATATTTTTTGACATTAATTTGAAATTAAAATCACTAGCACAGAAGACAGATTTTTTCAATATACTTGCAACCACCCTTTCTACTAAAAACCTTAAATTAACAAAATACTACAGTGAAAGAAAGCAATAAGTACCTCAGGATTTAGACTGAAGGTCTTTGGTGACTTTCCGACACTAAGAAGGTCATATATGATTTCCTTCATCGCAAAATCTAGTCGCTCCTGATAAGTGAAAAAATATTTCTTATATTTCTTTAAAATCAAACATGTGAATTTGTTCAAATGCAGATCATTACTTAAATGGATAACGGCTGCAGGATTCCAAGTTAATAATAATAATAATAATCTTTATTAGTGTCACAAGTAGGCTTACACTAACACTGCAATAAATCTACTGTGAAAATCCCCTTGCAGAAGGATCTACATGTTCTAGTACATGAATCACAAAAAGTTAGTATGCTTGTACAGCAAGTAATTAAGAAGGCTAATGGAATGCTATCCTTTATTACAAGAGGAATTGAAAATAAAAGTAAAGATGTCAACTTCAGTTATACAGGGAATTGGTGAGATCGCATCTCGAATACTGTGTGCAGGTTTGGTCTCCTTATTTAAGTAAGAATGTAAATGAGTTGGAGACGGTTCAGAGAAGGTTTACTAGATTGATACCAGAAATGAGTGGGATGTCTTTGTCATGGGAGTGTCCCTTTAAGAAATGTTTTGTCTTATCAAATGGCTTCAGTGATATCATTGTGTGGGTGGAGCTGGGCCGTGGCTCTGGGTTTTACTTTCGTTTTGGTTTGGGCTGTTTTGTGGCTCTGAGTTTTTTGCTTTCGTTTTCACATTTGGATGCTGGATTCAGACAGAGAAGTCTTGTCTTGTCTCTCTCTCTCTGCATGTTAAAAGGTATTTCCAGGTCACTTGATAACTTAAAAGAAATAACTGCTTTCTAGAAGGATTTCAAAAATACTGTTTTGGTAAAAGGGTTTTCTGGTTTATGGGTTGTTGTTATTAACAGATAAGGATAATTCATGAAGGGTTATAAGTAGATTACTGTAGCTGTGTGGGGTATTTATGTTTGTAGTTGATAAAAATGCTTATTGTGTGTGTTTATAAAAATGTTTTGTTAACTAAATTCATAGAATAAACTTTGTTTTTGATTAAAAATGCTTAAGGCCCTTGTGCTCCTTGTAACCAAAATCAATAAACAGTTGTGGTTCAGGTGAACTCCATGATATACTTTGAAGTTTTCTAAACCCTGGCCTATAACATCTTATGAGGTTAGGTTGGACAGACTGGGCTCGTTTTCACTGGAGTTCAGAAGAATGAGGGGTAACTTGACTGAATTATGTGATATCCAGAACAGTCTTGACAAGATGGACGTGGAAGTGATATTTCCACTTGTAAGTGAGTCCAAAATTAGAGGGCATTGTTGGAAAATTAGAAGTCACACTTTTAGGACAGAGAGGAGAATGTTTTTGTTTCATTCAATTGTGCGACTTTAAACTTTCTGCTTCAAGAGGTGGTGGAAGCAGGTCATTTTTAAGGCGGAGGTAGATAGATCCTTGTTAGGTAAGGGAATCAAACATTATCTTGAATGGATGGAAATGTAAAATTTGAAATGCAAACAGATTGACCATGATCTTGTAGAGTGGCAGAGCAGATATGAGGCTCTGTGTGGTCTACTTCTGCTCCTATTTCATATCTTTGTAAATAAAAACAGAAAATACTGGAAGTACTCAACAAGTATGTCAACATCAACATTCCACCATTTTCTGTTTTTATTTCAGATTTCCATCAGCAATATTTTGCTTTTGTAGGCTATAAAGAAAGACTATGGGCGTGATTCTCTGGCCTTGTTGCAGTCGAGCGTAATGGTTCCCCATTGTGGGCAGCTCCACGCCGTCGGAAAATCCCCGGGTGTGGATGCGCATCCGGCGTAACAGAGAATCCTGACAGCAGAGGATCCAGCCCATGAGCTAACTTGGGAAAATTGGTTGCAAACAGCACATTTCCTTCTGAGTGCACATAAAACCCACTAGCTATTCACATCTAAACTATGTTTATATCAGAAAATCTAGTCATGTTATTTGCCTTACAATGACATTTTTACTTTACTTCTGAATTATATTTCCTGCTAATACATTTGCTTAATGTTCTTCAACCAATCACCTACCAGAAATAAACTAGTTTGATGCTACCACTTGGGGAGAATGGCACAAAAATACAGTTGCTGCAAAACCCAAACAAAAACGGTACATTTAATCAGTAAAATCAGTTCAGTGCTTCATTTCTGTGGCTAGAATTTTATGCAGAGGCAGAGGCTCTGCCCATTGGCTGGAAAGTTGGTGTTTGAGCCTGCCTCCACTGCCCCTGAAGCCACAACCAGATTTTACTGTTGGCAGGCAGGCAATTTGTTGCATGAGGTCGTGACTTCAGTCCCCCAAGGCAGGACAGTCTGCCAATCAGATGGCTGGCAGTTCTTCAGGCCCACCGGTGCCACTAACTACAACAGCAACTTCTGGGACTGCAGCCAACCCCACCAGGAGCATCACTGGAAGCTAGAGAAATAGGAAAGTGCGTTGGCTTGTCGGAGCTGATTTGGTAGGTCCCGATAAGGCAGAGAAGGGTGGGATTAGAGGGCGGGCAGACTGCCCAACACCTCCTGCCGACCCACTGTCATGGCAGGGGATTCTAAAATTCTAGCCTGTAATTCAGTATACAAATGGGGAGTTCTGACTGCACAAATGTCAACATGAGTAGCGGTGTGGTTCGTCACCGTTAACATTTTGGCATGCAAAATCTTTCCAAATTATTTTCCTGCTAGAACCATTTGCACATTGAAAAAAATTCTGCAATTGTTAAAATATTTATATATTAAGGTTACAAACATATTCTTATGATACTGATGGTATAAAAAATAGTTCATGCATCTTGTTTCTATTTATTTGAATCTACTCTGTCAAAGAGCTATTTCAAGAATGAAGTAATAAATATAGCAATTTTTGGTATCTTTCCTATACCTGTGCAATGAACTGTATGATTTTCACAAAAATGTTGAGAGGCATATCCCTTGGCACCACACTTCGAGATCCTTTGGGGAAAAGTGTTGCGGTAATGCTTCCAAGTCGACTATAAAAGAAAGACATTGGTGATTGACTGAATCCTCTTCTCTATGGAAAGTAATGAAAGTGTTGCTGCAGATTTAATCACACCGCCAATGAATGTCTACATTTGCTCAATTTTAATAAACATTAATTATGAAAACTAATTGCTTTGTGTCGACCAAACACTTCTCTCCCTTGAATATTCGTGTTTTAAACAACTTTTTTTGATTTACAGACAACGGTTGCAAACTCTAGTCCTAGAAAAGGGCATTGTATTGAAATTTGAGAGTTTTGCTGTTTTCTCTTGAAAACAATGGGATGTGTTAATTTTTAATTGCATTTTTTCATTAATCTTTGACCAGATGTGCCCATCACAGAGTAGGCCAGAAATTATTAACCATTCCTAACTGACTTGAGATGGTGGTGGTGAGCTGCCTTCTTGAGCTACTGCAGGCCATGTGGTGTAGGTAAAACAACAGTGCTGTGAGGGACAACATTCCAGGATTTTGTCCCACTGACAGCGCAGGAACAGCAATATAGCTCCAAGTCAGGTTGGTGTGTGGCCAGGAGCGAAACCTGCAGGTGTGATGTTCCCATGCATCTGCTGCCCTTGTCCTTCTAGTTAGTAGAGGTCACAGATTTGCAAGGTGCTGTTGAAGGGGCCTTGGTGAGTTACTGTAAATCTTGTAGATGATACACACTGCTACCATCTTGCATTGATGGTGGAAGCATGGATGCCAATCAAGCGAGTTGCTTTGACCTGGATCGTGTCGAGCTTCTTGAATGTTGTTGGAGCTGTGCTCATTGAGGCAAGTGGAGAATATTCCATCACACTCCTGACTTGTGCCTGGTAGATGTTGGCAGGCTTTGGGGACTCAGGTTAGTTACTCACAGAATTCCTAGTCTCTGGCCACAATATTTACATGGCGAGTCCAGTTCAGTTTCTGGTCAACAGTAAACTCCAGGATGCTAATATTTTGGTCCACTAAAAATCTGAGAGAATGTGGGATTCAGTAACGTTCAATATAAAATCCATTTTTAATACCCTCGAACAGAACATCAACCACTAACCAAAAACAGTGCTTATGCAAAAATGGCAAAAATGCCAATTTTTAAAAAGCTGTTGTCACTGTTTAGGCCCTGGGTACCGGTGATCTTTTCTCAGGGCGGCAAGGGGTTGGGAAAGAAAAGTTGCAAGTATACAAAGGCGATCAAAAGTGATGGCATATAATGGAAAGACTGAACATAGGTGTATTTTCAGGAGTCTGCACTGTTGGTGAGGAGCTCTGCCTCCCAATAGCCTAAATCTAAAATTTGGGTATACCTTTTGGTAACGACAATTCGGCACTTTGGACAGATTTTTACCATCTTGGTTCGTCCCTGTCACAACGGCAGGACCATTTCCAAGTTGGAAACCCAACCCCCTGATTTGCTTGCTTTGTGGCTGCTCTTTCTCAGAGCAAACCAAATAGCAGCCAGAGGTATGGTTCCTGACCAATCAGGGAGGATGGGTGGGATGCAGCAGTTAATGCAATAGTAAAAACCTTCATTGTGAGGGAACAAAGAGCAAGAGTGTGGATACAGGATGTGATAAGGCTGAACCTGGATCATGGACTTGTCTGTAAAGTTCAGAATTCAAGCAGTGAAGGGACAAGGCGAAGTCCTCTTTAAAGAGGATAGCAAGAAGAAACCAGTCAGCCTCCCAAACAGGCACAACTTGAAGTTGCTGAAGTAGTGTGCAGCAGGAGTGTTGCGCTGAGAATCCAGTGCTAGAAACAGTTCAATTACCTCATGAGGTCCGCCAAGGTGAGTCTCATGCAACTCTCAGCTGACAGCCATTACTTTCCCATCTCCCTAGGATTGTCCTGCATAGCACTTTGCTGACTGACACATTCATTTCTTCTTTCTAGCCACCTTCTCAAATTTTCATTTCAATGGGCAGCACTCACACTGACCCATAAACAATGGCCTCTCCTGTTCCCATTCCCCAGTTACCCATATCAAATGTCGACCCTCTATCTTCAGAAATTGTTTAACCCTCACATTTTTAAATCTCTGCCCCATCTCCTTCCAGAAAGAGAGAATCCGCAACTCCAAGGAAAGACAGAAAACCGGGGTTGGAGCTGCAGTCATGGCGACCCTGACATCTATGGAGGAGGAAGTCTGGTGATTGGCTGCATGACAGCAATGCAAGCCATTACCAAAGAAGATATTGGGGTGGCCCAGAAACCAGGGGCTGGATTTTAAATCTGCCTGCAGCCACTTAATGGGAAATTGGCCAGTAATAGACTAGCTTCAAAGAGCTGCCAGCTAATAGAGAAGCTATGGCCAATGCTAGTATTGCACTGCGGGCTTGAGGAGGCATTCGGCCCTGAAGCAGGGCTTGGTCAGTGTTTGTGGGTCGCACTGGGCAAAGGGGATGGGGCCAGGGTTTGAGAGGCCATTGAGGGAGTGGAATCTAAGTGGTTAACAGATAGGGTGGGGGGGGGGGGGGCTCTGATGAGCCCAGGTAGCCTCCTAAGGAGAGATCGCAACCCACTCACCACTAGCCTGCGCAGGAAAACTTGCTCAGCTGAGCATTTGGTATGGTCGCCTCCCTCTGTTGATTAATTCCCGGTGGCAGCAAGATGAGTCTTTTAAGTGGGCATTAATTGTTCACTTAAGGGCCTCAACTGGCCCACTGGGTGGTGGGCTACCCGACACAAAACACACACTGATAAAATTGAGGGATGGTAGGGGTAGGCATTTTGGCGGCAGGCAGGCCACTAGCTGGATGTTATATCCCCTATCTTCAAACTTGCTCGTGGCAGAGTGCAAAGTCCAGTCCCAGGAGGCAGCCTTAGATATCACAATGCCATTTGGCAATTAACTATCACTCATGTCAAATGTGGTTGACTCAGAAGAGAAGGTTCACTAGGTTGATCCCAGGTATGGAAGGATTTTCTTTTGAGCATAGGTTGAGTAGGTTTTGCCTGTACTCATTGGAGAAGAATGAGAGGTGACCTTATTGAGACATATATGATTCCCAGGGGGGTTGACAGAGTAAATGCTGAGAGGTTGCTTCCTCTTGTGGGGGAGTAGAGGATCAGAGGGCATAATCTCAGAGTAAAGGGCCGCCCATTTAAGAGATAAGGCAGAATTTTGTCTCTCAGAGAGTAGTGAATCTGGAATTCGTTACCGCAGAGATGTAGAGACTGGGTCGTTAAGTATGTTCAAGGCTGGCATAGACAGATTTTTAATCAGTAAGGGAATCCAGGGTTATGGAGATAAGGCTGCAAAGTATAGTCCAGTGTAATTGGCAGAGCAGATTCGATGGGCCGAATGGCCTATTTATGTTCCTCTGTCTTATGGTCTTAAATGTCCTCTGAAATGGCCCAACAAGCCACTCAGTTAAAGGACAATTAGGATTGGGCAACAAATGATGGCCTTGCCCATGATGCCCACATCCCTTGAAAGAAAAACAAAAATCAACTTCACCAATCAATTAAATGTCATAATGTACACTATATGCTAATTTAGAATCCTATTTCACCTACTTTAAGCACCATCTCTTTGATCTCCCACAGGTGCATTGCCAGACGTGGCAGAGGAGATGAGGCAGGGAGCTGTGGAGACCTCAGTGAAGGACTGGCATTCTCTAATGAACTGTTACATAACTGCACATTGCAGATACCTGAACCTCGAAGTGTCCAGCATCTCAGTTGGATAAAGGGTACATGGTGAAAAGCACATCATATGTGAGCAGGAACAGGTGCTGGAGACAGAAATGGCTTTGGAGAATCCCCACTGTATGGTGCAGGATACTTCGAGCTCCACTCAGCTAGACACAGATGCTGAGCCTCAGGGGTCATGGACTTGTGGAATAGTATCTGTTAGAATTCTCCAAGGGAATGCCCATAAATGGAAGAGTCCACCTCTATCCTTTGCTGTGCTTTGATGTCTCTGGCATTAGAAGTGTGGCTCACCTGAGGGAGAGTTATATACAAGCCACTGAGTGCATGCTCCCCCCAAAAATGGCCTGGTCAGTCTGGCTGCCACTTTGCAAGGCATCAAGGTATCATCTTGCTGGCTGAATGCCACATAGAAATGCAGCTCTTTGGCTCACAGTTCGCAGGGAAGTGCAGGAGATCCTGAGAGGGAAGATGGAGAAAGGGCTAACGGCAGTGAGATTACTTCTCAATGTGAATCCACTCATTGAATTTGCCCTTCCCCACTCTGACTGAGAGACACAATGTTCTTTCCCCATGACGTTTTCCTCTCCACAAATGCCGATGGGGAATTTTTTTGACAAGGCCCACATAACTCCAAAACCCAAAGGATGCCACAGGTTTCTCTAGAGTGAGGGAATGAGCACCCTGCCTCTAATTCTGCCAAAGCCACAGGGGTAAAATCATGTAGAAAGCATGCAAGGACAGTGTCTTAGCTGCACAAATAAATCACTTGGGTGTTTAGTTGTTCGTGTAACATTGATTATCTTGACTTGACTGAAGACCTGAGTTTCTGAAACCTTCTTATTGCCACGCCATCAATTTTTTTGGATCCCTTGGGCAATTAAAACGTTGTGAATGGACTGAGCCGCATTGATGAGGAAATATGGTTCTGAAAGTGATGGGTGGGTGCCTGTCTGGAGGAAGAAGTTTGCTGTTGGGGGAGTGAAGTTCGGTCCATCATGACATAAACACTGAAAAGTTTATTAAAATCAATTCACTTCAAATTAACGTGCAATCTGGCATTCTTTCATTGTGTAGAAAAAATAAATATTTCAAAACTCTGCCACTGATGTGAACTTGCGAGCAGCAGGTAGTGACTGTGTTTCTTGGAAAATGACTGAGTGCAGTTGTAATTTACATTTGAGTTGCTTGCTACATGCAAGTGTTGCTGATGGCACAGTGATTCAGAAAGAGTTGCCTCAAATGCCCAAAAGACACAGTGAAAGCATTTCATTTTTCTCTGTGAGTGTCTAAAAGGCCTTTGTGACATAAATCTTAATGACAATGATGACCATTCTCATTACTCAGAATATTTGGCAGATTTTTGCCGGAGCTAGATGAAATCATAGCATAGCTCATACATCTCAATAATAACCTCCCTGTTAATCCTCATCCTTTTCATGCGCTGCTGGTCTGGATTACTAGGCTTGCTAGTTGTTGAGTGATAGTGTGGTCAATTGGAATAAGTTCTAAAAGTCATAGAACTCTTTGGTCTCTGCATTCAGAGGCTATCTCCCTTTCTGAACCATCTTCACTGTGATACACTTATCAACGGCTACTGTAACCATGACAGAATAGACAGAAAACTACTTTTCAACATTCATCTCTTTCACTGCTGGGATAAAACTTAAAAATGATTGCTCCTGCTGCACTTTGGCCTGTCTCCCATCTCTGGCTTCTGACTGTGAGGTCCACATAGCCCCTGGATTGTCTGTCATCTGTGACTCCTTTCTATTTTGCAGGAGGAATCTCTGCACTCTGTGACTCGTCTATGGGAACCTTCACATATTTCCCCTTTCGAAAAAGGACTACGGGCAACAATGACCCTCCCAAACCACAGCACTCACAACTTCCATGTGTTGGTGAAAATCATTCCTCTCTCCACGCTCCCACCCCGACCCCCCACGCAAATCAAGAATCTGCGTACATCCCCTTCCAGTAAACAACATGGTATTCCTTTCACCCTTGCTTGTCAGCGTTGCATGTACCCTTGTCGGGGTCCAACTTCCCTCCCTTCAGTCTTCCCTCTGCCTTCTATTGTGTCTTCTTTCCCTTGCACAGCCCTCCTTCCCATTGCCCCCCTTGAGCTCTTCAGCCCCACCCATCTCACACCCTACCCACAGTCAATCCTCTGTTGATCGAAGTGGCGGGTGCATACAGCACAGTCCTGTCTGTACAGACAACAGTGGCAGGCACTGGGAGCAGGAGACCCCTGAAACTCCCAACCCCAGGCATCACTCTGGTCAGAGTCGGCCCAAGTGAGTGGTCCAAGAGTCCCACAGCACAGTTCTGTCCATAAAGACAAGGTTGGCATGGAGCTGGAGGGCACAAACTGGTCTGTCCTAGCAGAGAGATGTTCAGTGCAACAGGAGCGAACTGAGATCCGCCTTGTGCACGTCACAATTTTACAAACTGATTTGAGGCCGACAATTTGCCACTGGTGTGATGCATCATTGGAAGGCATGTGGAGGATCCGGTGAGCAGCTGTTTTAATGAACATTCATAAGATGCAAATGAATGCAAATTATAAGGTGGGGGAAGGTTGGTTGGGAATTGTGGTTGGGGAGTGGTTTACGTAAGCCATGTTGGCTGGATTTTGTTGTTCATTTGGTGTGTGGTTGCTTATTCTGTTAAAATTTATAATATCAATGCCTCAATAAAATATATTTTTTTTAAAAATGAATGCACATTGCGTTCATGCCAACAAGCAGCGGGAAAACCGACCCGCCATTGGGAGAATTGAAATGTGATTTTATGCTGGCGGGTTTTCGATTTTTTGGCTCCTGCTGCACACTCTGCTCCTGCCCGCCACCAAATCCACCACAGGCGGGATGGGAGAATTCCACCGAATAAATCCAGTTCAGAGATATCGGATCATGCAATTCTGGAATGCTACAGAAATTTATTAATGATCTTATCAGGGTCCTAAAAGCAAAAGTGCCCTTTTCCCCTTTTTAATACTCTTTTTACTGAGAGCAAAACAAAACATGAGTAAATTGTCCTTCAGCACTTTCTAACTATGTTCAAGTTTCCTCACTGCTAACTAATTTTAGTCAAAATTGGCAGGGAAAAGCCCTGATTTTGTCCTAAACTGCCAGGTGAGAACATGATGTCAATGGAGAGTAAAATCAAACAAAATGTGTAAAGTGGATGTTTGACCCAAATCTGCTCCGTTCTGGCCGGGCGGGCCGTATTGAAATTGTGGATGAAGAAAAATATACCCAAGGAAGGTCTTTAAAAATTGCCATAATCATCATACTTTCTTATAAATGTAGACTTTTCTTACCTCTGTGTCACATTATTACTTTCACATTTGATCCTTATCATGTAGACCCACAATAGTCTGTACAGTGATTCAAGTGCAACACGAGCCATTTTAGGATCTCTATTCTACAAGAAAAAGGATAAAATTAAGTTGTTTACCTTTAACTGTTGCTAAAAATCCTGATTTGAAATAGGTTTGGGACTTCACTGGCATGTATAGCTGAATACATAAGAACCAGACAATTTATCGATAAAGCAAGTAGACTGCCTTGCATTAAAACTTGGTTAACGTATAAAAAGTAATTATATGAATACTTTTTGATCCTCGCATGTCTTTCACTTTCCTGGTAACTGCTCATTTGGTTACCTAAAAACAATGGTATATAAAATGGGTGAAAACGCTGAACTCAAGCACCTTGAAAATAACTGCAGCATTCTATGGATTGGGAACTATCATCCGGGTAAACTCAACCAATCAAAATAACTGTTCCAGGATTGCAGGAGAATCCATGCCTACAAGAACAAGCAGCTCTGGTATGTGATGGAATTGGGTACAGGGAGTGAAAAGGTGCAGGTTCTGGCCATTTACAAGGCGAGGAGCACCCACAAGAGGGAACAAGACATCAAGACCAGAAAACTGTGGTCTGTAGGCATTATACAGTGAGCAGATAGCTGATGACATTTTTTTTTTCACGAAATCCAGCAGTAGTTTAAAGTATGACTGAGGAAGTATTAAATTTATAACTTAACTAATTAAACTGCTTAATATATACGACCAATAATCACAGCGATATTTCAAAATTTTAAACCCTATTTAGTTAAATAAAATGCAATAGAGATAGCAGGGCGGGTGATGTGTTGTAGCTGTAGCATGTTAGACTTGGTGGACACCAGGGTGACCCACAGCAACCGCACTGACAGTGTCTGAAGCTTAAGGAACTTCTTAAAGTTGAGAAACAAAGGTCCGAGTTTCTGACATTGTCAGCATGGCTTTATCATGGGAAGATCTTTTCCAACAAATTTTAATTTTTCGAGCAGGTGACGAGGTGTGTAGATGAGGGCAGAGCAGCTAATGTAATCTACATATACGACTTTTGACAAAGTCCTGCATGGGGGGCTGATCAAGAAGGTAATAGGGCAATTTGGCAAATTGCCCTAAACTGGCTTGTTGGCAGGAGGCAGAGATTCAAAGGTTGTATTTGTGACTGGAAAACCGTGTCCAGTGGTGTAACGCAGGGATTGGTGCTGGGACCCTTGCTGTGTGTAATGTACATTAATAATCTAGAATGTGGGGGATATGACCGTTAAGTTTGCAGATGACACAAAAATTGGTGATGTGGTAAATAGCGAGGAAGAAAGCCTCAGATTACAGGACATTAAAGATGGGCCGATCAGATGGACAGAACAGTGGCAAATGGAATTTAACCCGGAAAAGTGAGAGGTGATGCATTTTGGGAGGACTAACAGGGCAAGGGAATAGACAATGAATGGTCGGACGCTAGGGAGTACAGAGGACCAGAGGGACCTTGGGATGCATATCCATAGGGGGGGCAAGGTAGCACAGTGGTTGGCATAATTACTTCACAGCTCCAGGGTCCCAAGTTTGATTCCCGGCTTGGGTCACTGTCTGTGTGGAGTTCGCACTTTCTCCCCGTGTCTGCATGGGTTTCCTCCGGGTGCTCCGGTTTCCTCCCACAGTCCAAAGGTGTGCAGGTTAGGTGGATTGGCCATGCTAAATTGCCCCTTAATGACCAAAGTAAGGTTGGGTGGGGTTACTGGGTTACGCTGAGGTGGAGGTTTGGGCTTAGGTAGGGTGCTCTTTCCAAGGGCTGGTGCAGACTCGATGAGCCGAACGGCCTCCTTCTGCACTGTAAATTCTATGATGATCCTTAGGTCCCTGAAGGCAGCAGGACAGATAGATAAGGTGGTTAAGAAGGCATATGGAATATTTGCCTTTACTAGCTGAGGCAAAGAATATAAGAGCAGGGAGGTAATGACGAAGCTATATAAAACGCTTGTTCGGCCACTGTGTGCAGTTCTGGCCGGCAGACTATAGGAAGGATGTAATTGTACTAGAAAGGGTACAGAGGAGATTCACCAGGTTGTTGCCTGGACTTCAGCGTTTCAGCTATGAAGAGAGGTTGGTTTTGCTGGAATTGTTCTCCTACGAGCAGAGAAGTCTAAGGGTGAATCTGATTGAGGTGTGCAAAATTATGAAGGATATAGATAAGGTAAATAGGAAGAAGGACATAGGTAAGGTAAATAGGAAGAAATGTTTCCCCTTAGTAGAGGAGTCAATAACCAGCGGCATAGATTCAAAGTAATGGGCAGGAGATTTAGAGGCGATCTGAGGAAACATCTGGGGGGAATCGCACCTCGTTTCCCATCGGAGACCACACTTAGAAATGTTTTGAGAGAATTCTGCCCCTTCGACCTACAAAGGTTTCGAGGGGCAGGCAGGAAAGTGGAGTTGGGGTCACAATCACATCAACCATGATCTTAATGAATGGCAGAGCAGATACGTGGGGCCAATAGATTTACTCCTGCTCCTATTTAAGTTCTTGTTCAACCACATTCGGAATAGAGAGCTGGAAGGGTATGCTGCATTTTATCATGAGGGTCAACATCCTCAACAGTCACTGTGAAGGTCAAAGTGCTGCTTGCAACTGCTGGACAGAAACATAGAAGCTGCACTGGTGTGTGGTCTCTCATGCTAGAATTCCAAATTTTAGTGAAAAAGACTGAAAAATTGTGCACTGATTGCTGGCTGATATTTGTCAAGTAAAGATACAAATGAACTACATTTTCCTGCATTGTTTATTAACATTTTCTACCAAAATTAGTTGATCTGGCCGATTGAATGGACAACGTAAAAAAGCTAGGCATGGAGTTTTCTGTAAGCTATATGTGAATTATAAAACAAAGTACATCCTGGGAGTCACTGCACAAACCCATAAATAATTAATTAAAAAGGGTTTACTGACTTTAAGGTTGGATAAACAATTGTTCAGGAATATATGCCATCGAATGAGGAAGAATTGCTTCTGGCTGACACAGAGAAGGCAGGTTACCAAAGGGAACAAAGCCTGTGGAATAAACAAAGGAAACTATTAGAAATAATTTGTATATGCAGATGGATAGAGAATATCTTTCACATTCTCAAGAGTTATTCGAAGTGCTTCACAGCAAGATCCCACAAAACACAATGTGATTGTGTTTCAGTTAGTTAATCCATTCGTTGATCTTAGTTAATTAAGGGACGGACATTGGACAGGATAGTGTTGTCTGGACACGCTGGACATTTCAACAAATCAGCTTCTGCCTCCAACTACTTCACCTCCACATGTGCCATTGGTCACTGACACGTCCATTTGTTCAGCTTTTCCACAATAATTGGAAAGTGAACAGACACTTTGTTAACAATTGAATAATCCTTTACCATCAATCAAATAACCCAGTGTCCCCATCTTCAAATGTTTGTAACTAATAAATGTAAGTATTCAAAGAAAATGAAAAAAATACACAAATTCAACATTAACGATTTGGATTTTGGGATCAAAAACTCAATTTCTGAATTTATGGATGACACCAAATTGGAAGTAGAGTCAATACTGAGAAGGACTGCAACCAATGACAGGAGTACATGAAGAACCTTGCAGAATGGGCAAATAGTTGGTTGATCAACACAGATTAAGTGTGAGGTAGCACATTTTGGTTGAAGAATTGGGGGGGGGGGGGTCATTTATTACTTGAAATGTGCAAGTCTAGGTGGCATTGAGGGACAAAGGGATCTCAGAGTACAAATACACCAATCGCTAATAGTTGTGTCACAGATTAGCAGGGTCATTTAAAAAAACAAACCAGGCACTCAGGTTTCCCTTTCTGCCATCTAAGAGATGGTGGGGAACACATTGCTGCCAACTTTGACTGCCCTGCTATCATTTGAAGCTTGAATAAATGTCAATTGGCTGCAAACGGGACTTCTGCCCCTTACTGAGGAAGAAGTCCCACCTTAGAGAGCTGCCAGTCAATCCGATTGGTCAGCAGCTCTCAACTACCTACAGCGACAAGAGCTGCAGTGAACAGAATAAGTAGTTTAGGGAGGTGCCTGAGCCTAAGTCCTGGGACTGAACAGTAAGATATGTTTACAGGGTCCCAGGGTGGGGAGGGTAGGGAAGGCCTGTTAAATTTGTGACTGGGTATCGGCGGAAAGGTCGGGGTGTGGGGAGGGATGTCCTGCAGCCACAAGACTTTAAACTTGAAGTCAGCAGGGGCTTCTGATGGAGGCACCCCCCTCACCTTCCCACCTGAGGCTTGAACCAGTTCATTTTTGGGCTTCCCTCTGTAAAAGTAAAAATGGGAAAATATGTCATTTGAAACATGGAAGTCTGGCAATACCTGGATAAGGTACATGAGAGAATGTAGGGAAAAATCCCACGAAGGGTTAACAGCAGCTGCAAAAGAAGGTTTTGAAATGCAGATAGCCTTTATCAAACAGGCGTTAAGAAAACAGTTTGTGACTATTCAAGCTGTAAAACTGACGCATGTCTTTTAAGTCACAGCAGATTGAACTTTTAGTTATATGGAAAAAAGCAATAATTTGCACCTTCTTTGAAGTTAATTATTTTAGTAAGCAGCTAAAAAAGAATTGCTAGGATCTTCAGTTGAATTGGGTGACAAATGTTTAGGTGTGAAATTCTGCTGACACCAGGTGAATATGGGAAGCTGGAGACAACGTGTCCACGGGAACACACGTTAGACCCAAATCGGAGTCAGTGTTCTGAGCTGGGGGCACTATTTAGTAATAAAACAACTTTAAGAAATGACAGGAACCAGATGTGACACCCCTCTAGGATCAAAGCACTTTTGAACATCACAAGGAAACAATGTAATCAGAGTTCGATGAGCTGAAGTCATGCTCAACACGAATGCATAGTCGTGTTAGAAATAATTCAGATTAAAGGTACCTTGTACAATCAAGAGTAAAATAAAATTATTTTACAATAATGTATTATAAACTTTCGAACTGCAGAAGGAGAATATAAACCCTTAAAAAAGGGACAGCCAGCAGAGTCAGCTCTCATAGCTCGTTCATGGGAAGAATAGAACATAGCAACCGAGCAGAACAGCGAATCCAGCTGAGGAAGACCAAAAGCTAAAGAAGAGGGAGTCAGCTCTCATAGCTGCCCTCGTTCATGGGAAGGATAGAGCACAGAAACCGAGCGGAACAGCGAATCCATCTGAGGAAGA
This sequence comes from Scyliorhinus torazame, assembly GCF_047496885.1. Classification (NCBI taxonomy): domain Eukaryota; kingdom Metazoa; phylum Chordata; class Chondrichthyes; order Carcharhiniformes; family Scyliorhinidae; genus Scyliorhinus; species Scyliorhinus torazame. The sequence continues at coordinate 157,147,384 of NC_092721.1, read as the reverse complement.
CCAAAAGCTAAAGAAGAGAGAGTCAGCTCTCATAGCTGCCCTCAGTCATGGGAAAGATAGAGCACAGAAACCGAGCGGAACTGCGAATCCATCTGACGAAGATTAAAAGCTAAAGAAGAGAGAGTCAGCTCTCATAGCTGCCCTCGATCATGGGAAGGATAGAGCACAGAAACCGAGCGGAACAGCAAATCCATCTGAGGAAGACCAAAAGCTAAAGAAGAGAGATTGTCAAGGTAGACCTGAAGGTCTTTTCAACCAACCAGGAGAATCCAGAAGCAAGATCTTTATATTTTTCTGTAAAGACTGATTTAATCTTTTAAAAGAAAAAATATAATAAAAAAATAACTTAAAAATTAACCTGAAACAGTGGTTATTACAAAGTCTACTTTACTTACTTAGCAATGTGGGACCCAGGATCGATTCTACTAAGTGGTAAGTAGATAAAATTCTTCTTTGAAGATATGGGTTATACCGGGGGATAACTTGAAAATATAGGTTGACCCGAATAGCACCCACTTAAGACTGCATAGGAGTCAGGGAGTGAGAATCCCTGTTCACCACTTAGAATGTCTTATTGACCCTTTTTGGTATGGGGGAATTCTAAGAATAGAGGTGAGTTCTTTACTTCACCTGACCCAAGGTAATACCTCCCACCTGCCTAAAGGTTGAGGCTGATGGTAAGTGACCCTTAATTGGCTACTTAAAGGCCTCAATTGGGGCAAGGGAGGGTGGTCTGTCCAAGGCCTTGCCCACCCTCGTGTTAAATCATGGTGAGGTTGGGGTGGGCGGGAACCCAGAGGGAATCCCGTTCCTTCAATTTCATGCACACTCTGTCTAAAAACCCAATGAGAAATTCAGGCCTAGTTTTTATTTCCTGAGGGATAGATTTGAAAAATATGCAAATCTCGAATTGAATCTTGGTTAGACAACACTTTAAAATATTACATGCAGTGCTGGTACCTTATTGAAGGAATATAGCAACACTAGAAAAAGAGTCCAGAGAAGACTTACAAAGATAATCCCAGTACTGTGTGAGAATTCGCCTCTCCCCCCTTTCCCCACCCCAATGGGCACGGAGAACCATCCCCATACGCACAAAGGGAGCTCCTTCCCCACCATATGCACAAGGGAACCATGCCCCCATGGAGATCCCAGAGGGCCCCCTTGACACTGCACCCTGGCACCTTGACACTATTCCCTGACTGGGCATCTCCCTCTCCCCCAGGGGTATGCGTAACTCTGCACCCACGGCGGGTTCCCTTTGTCTGGTTCACGTTTTGCAAAACCTGTTTTAAACCTTGCCAACCTGAAGATACGCCGGCGATGGGGGAATTACTAATGTGGGAGGACAATACGACAGAGAAGCCCTTGAAACAGATGTTAATTTATTGAACTGAGGTTCCTGACCTTTACTGGACGGGAACCTCATTACATCACCAGCAAAGGATGGAGAAAAGTTATCTCATTTTCAGACTCTCGCAATATTTTTCACCCACGCTGATGTTTGCCGCCGGCGCGAAATTGCGGTCAATGGGCAGTATTTTCTGGTGGTGGAGGTGGATCATCATCGGCCGCCGGCAGTATCTTCTGGCCCCATGGATGTCCATGCCGTTTTGCACGGCTTGTCCGCCCCACCGCCAGGGAACGTGTCATGCGGGGTCGCCTCAGGTGCGACCAAAAGATTCCACCAGTGGGAAGGACTGGAAAATTCTGTGCAATGTTTCAATTTGTGGGGAAGAACATAATTAGAGGCCATGAATATGATAATCACCATGAAATCCAATGTGAAATCAGAGAAAATTTCATTACCCAAAAATGGTGAGAATATGGACTTTGACACCACAGGAGTGGCTGAACCAAATAGTATAGATACATTTAAGGGGAAGCTAGACAAGCATTCGAGGAGGAGAATAAAGACATACAGATGAGTGTAAGGTTTTCGGGCAATCCGGCCCTTTTTGGACTGCCCAGGAATAAAACCCAGAGACTGTAAACTGGACACTTTTCAGCCAAAAGAACGTAACCAAATTTCCCAGCAGGCTTGGTCCGCTGAGCCGAGTAGGGGCATAGGTATTTACAAACCCCCCCCCCCCCCCCCCAGGAGCTACAAGGAAGAAGGAGCCAGACAACTAGATAAGATTAAAACACAGACAAAGGGGCACGGGAATACACAGGGGGCCTGCTTGCAAGCAGGACAATGGGATGGTCATAGCCCCATGCAGATGTAAATGACTTGGCCTCCACCAGAGCAGAATCCAATCAACACCCCATCAACATAGCAAGGTGAGAATAGCAGCAATCTCCGGAGCAGATGGAAGACTTTGAAAATCTTCACAAGAGAGCTTAACCTTGTTATCCCAAAGAGCAGACTGTCTGGGCTCAGGATATTGCGCTGGAAAAGCCCCTTGAAGATAAACGGTAGAAAAAACCAAGTTGGAGGCGGACCTGGGGAGGTACTCCAATCCTGACAGAAGCCACCGGCAGGAACTCACTGGGTGGAGGGGGCGGAGCCGGCGCCAAATTCAAATCGCGGCAGGTCTGCCTGGCTGGGAGGTGCGGACCTGCGAGGAGAACCCGGAAGTCGACAGATCTGACCGGCTCAAAGGGGGCGGGACCAGCGGGAACTTTAAACCTTACCAATTCAATGCAAAAGGGGCTGGCTGAACACAGGAAAAAGCCAGGTAAAACGGATATAAAAGGGGCTGTGTTGCGATTGAGGGTCGGTTGGCTTGACCTCTCCACCTTTGACTTGACCTCCTGCAGCCTGTGACCGTAAGTACCCTGCAGCAGCTTGCGAAACTCCCTTGACTTTGATAGTGGTTGAGGCTTTGGGGCAGGGGCTTGATTTGTGTTTTGTGCCATTGTTAAACTTGTGTAACAATAAGATTTTACGTTGTGTCCGTTATAGTACTTCCTGAATAGACTTAGTTTGTGTTAGAGTTTAAGATTTTATTATAATTTCTTCTGTTTGATGATTTTGACCTGGGTTTTGCAATAAACCCCGATTTGCTGATAATTGGAGTAGTTTCAATTCTTCAATCTCTCACCAGCGATCTCTGACCAAGTCATTGTTAAGATATTCCTCACCTTAATTCCAGGGTCGAGAATCTAGGGTTATCTTGAACGATTCGAACCCGTTTACTCAGGACAGGCTGCTGGTTAGGTAATAAACAGCAGTGTCCTATTCTCTCTCTTGGGAAAGCTACTCCAGCGAAGTAGGAACCGGGTGGGTGTTGCACCACCGGCAAGAGAGAGAATCACCTGGGCATTGGTGGGGGTCTGGATATCTGTGTGATATAAGCCTCAGGCTTCCGGTTAGGGATAAACGGCAGGCTTGATTCAGTGCTCTCTTCCGTGGAGGTGTCCCAGTGCGGCATCCCCTGGCCTCTGAAGTTTCAGTGCCAGCTGGAGAGAGACACACACAGATACTCAAACCCCAGATATCGGACCAGTAGTGGAGTAGCAGAGATGGAACCCTCTACAGAGGAAAGGTGGGAGGAGGCTCGAGTGGAGCAGAAGCACCAGCTTGGACTAGTTGTGCTGAATGGCCTGCTTCTGTATATATAAAATATGGAGGGCACGATTCTCTGGCCTCGTTACGCTCTCGCTCAAGCGAATGAAGGCTGGTGAACAGCGGGAGCGGCCAAAAACGAGAAACATGCCAGATGCCAAACAGTTTGGGATGCAACTGCCCGCTCCCATAGGCAAAATCGGGATCGCGCCATAGCGTGGCAAGAAACCAATTATCACCACTTAAGCCCAATTTCCATACAATTAATGAGAGCCACCCCATATCCAACAGCCTCCAGTCATTCAGCGGCCTCCCCAGCAAGTGACCATGTTGCCGCCGATTAGCACTCCATTTGAAAAATGTGAACCTGGCAGAAGGGTTTGTGTGGAGAGCCGAGGAGGTGAGCAGCCATCTCTGCTCACAGGCACGGAGCCTGGGGGTGCTGGACTTGCCACCCCAGTGCTCGGTGGGGTGGTGGGGGAACCTCGGCTGGGAGGTCCTCGGCAGGGATGGGCCGCCATGGGACGATGGGGGAAAGGCGATTGGGGAGGGGGGGGGCAACCAGTCATGGCACCACCATGTCAACCCCTGGATCGCGTATACCCGTTCCGGAGGTAACCCTTGTCCCTGCCTGGGTCTGCCCCAATGACCGCCTATAAGCCCCCACTGACTGCCGAGGCCTCTGGCCATGCGGCTGAAGGCTATTGCTAATAGGGAATTGGTCATCGTGATTCAGTGAGCACTTCACACATCCCAAGTAGATTCCTGTGAGTAAGCATGCCATGTAGCATGTGGGAGTCATTGCCTAGCATCTGAATCACACCTTGATGCCTGGACGCTGTGCCTGAACACTGCTGGATGCAGCATCACACACGCAGCAGCCAACATCCAAACACCCAGGGGATGGGATACAATTACAGGGACATGTCTACGGACGGAGGGTGGGTGGATGCCACGGGGAGGGGGTTGCCTGGAAACATGGGCCAAGGGATCGGAGGTCAGCCCGCAATGTGGAAGAAAATGACAGAGGTTTTTCTCAAAGGTGTTTAATACAAGTCCCCACTCTCTTGATGGTGCTGCTCATCAACCCCCCTCCCCCAATCCCCCTCCCCACCCCCTACCTACTCCCCCCACCACCTTCCCCCCTCCCCTGGTGCCCTCAGTGATCCTCAACATGCTCTGCCTTCCTAGCTCTACCGCTATGTCTAGGTATCTCCCAGATGCACATCAAAGGTGGAGGATGCCAGCTGCTTACCTCGCCCCGTGCCCTTTAATGCTCCTTGTGGGCGTCCTCTGTGTGCTCTGAGGACGGAGGGCCCAGGCGGACTTGTTGCTGGCACATTCACAGCCGTGCCGCCCTGTCCAGTGCGCTGACTTCGAGATGTGGCCTCATGGGTGGAACTCAGGAGAGCTGTTGGCCACCATCGCCACTTCATGGGACGGGTCCAGGTTGGCACCCAGCTCCCCCTCCTCCCAGTCAGTGCCCACAGGACCCTGGGATTCACTTTGGGACGCAGGGGCAGCTAGTCAGAGCCCCGGCTGCCCCTGCATCATCTGGTTCTTCCAGCAATGGCAGCTCCCCATGGTCTGCACCATTGTGTCAACACCCTCGCCGATACTCCTTAGTGATTGGGACATACTCTGAAGTGCCACGGCAATGCCCACCTGGGACTGGGACATGCTCCACAGCGCCTCGGCCATGTCCATCTGAGAGCGGGACATGTCCCGCAGAACCTCATCAAGGTCAGCCTGGTATTGGGTGACATCGCCCAGCGAGTCGGACATTCTGCGGAGACTCTCAGCTATGGCCGTCACCAACTGCGTGACACCTTCACTACTGGTGCCAACATAGTGGCCACCACCCTGGCAGAGTTGGCTGTGGTACCACGCATTGCCGGCGACATCTCCTGCGTCTGTAACCTCTGGGACTCCTCAAAGCGGTTATGGATCTGCTGGAGTGACACTGACATCTTCCTCCGAATGTCCCAGCTTCTCCCTATCGTCTCCATCAGCTCCTGGTACCACAGGCTCAGCATAAGGTTGGTCCCAACTGGGTCCTGGGATCCAGCAGCCCTCCTTTCTCACCTAGGAGTTCCTACCTCCACCTGATGTGCATCAGCAGCAGTGTGGTGTTCACCAGATTGTGCCCTCGAAGCCTGCCCACTAACATGTCCAACCGAGATGTGTATATCTGTGCTGGTAGACAGTGAGGATGACAGCTGTGCCGTGACTATAATGGTTGCAACCTTGGAGTTCTCCTCCTAGGTGGTCTCCTGGGAGGCAGGAGAGGGTGTCGCCCATGATGGGCCGTCACCGTCGGCTGGAGGACCTGTGGGAGAATGGCTATGTGGTCAGTGGAAGAATGGGTCAGTCAGTAAGGCAAGAACTACTCACATTTGACAGGTCCCCCAGGTGGAGCCTGGTGCTTCCTCACCTCTGTGGCATCCACCAGCCTTCACGTGGGTGACCGTCCTGTCCTCGGCCACACCAGCCACCTCCAATGCACGCTCCTCGAAGGAGGTGAGGATTCTCAAGTCCAGCAACCCTCCGCCAGTCTGGGCCCACTCCCGACAATTATGGGAGAGCTTTTCCTGAGAGACACAGGGAGGGCATCGTTAGCCACACATGTGGTTCATGGTGGTGGGATGGGGTGTTGAGAGTTGGGGGGTGGAGGCTCCCTTTGAGGGGGGAAATGGGATTGTTGGTGTCTACTCACTCGTGCTGCCAGGTGTAGGTCGTTGATCTTTTTTTGGCACTGGAGGCCAGTACTCCTGGTCACACTCCCCAAGCTCAGCTGCCACCACCTCGTCCCAGGCTGCACTGGCTGCCCTATGGTCACCCTCTGGGACCCTTGGTGGAACAGGACATCCCTTCTGTCTTCTGCCGCATCTAGGAGCCTCCCCAGATCAGCATCCCCGAATCTTGGAGCCAGTCTCCTCGGCGCCATTATTGCAAGGTGGCTGGGGTTGGCTGAGCAAGTGCAGCTCGACCTTATTAGCGGATGGCTGGCGAGCACGGTCCCGGCGAATCAGGTGGTGAGCCTTCATTTGCGGCGAGAAGCCGGTGAGCCCTCGTTAAGTGGACCAATTAACATTGAATTGCAGCCTCCTTGGGCTGAGTGCCGGGAAGCCCGCGGCAATTCTCGCTCGCGACCACACTGAGAATCTTTTTGGAGAATCGCGCTCATAATCCTTTGTTATTCTTTTCATGCCCTGTTTATTTTTCTACATGTTGTTCGCAGCAAAATCTGAGAGATTGATTCTGAAGATTCCAGGACAATCAAGAGGGTTAGCAATACTAGCCAGGACATAGGGACAATATTCTGTTCTTCATTGCGCAGTGTTACAGATCTTTTATGTCCAGTTGCAAAGACAATGGCTGGAATTTTCTGACCCCTCCTGCCAGCAAAATCTTCTTGTCCCGCTGAATTCAATGGACTTTTGGCAGGCTCACTGCATTTTCTGGCCTTGCAGTGCCATCAAATTCCACCTAATTAGTACCTTGGTTGTCCATCATTAAATTTGTCCCAAATCAAAGGTGAAATCGGTGTAAAGTTCTCTTACTGATCAAAGGTGGCACTTCCATTTTCATAATTTTTTTGTTTTTAAATTGAGAGTACCCAATTATTTTTTCTCCAATTAAGGGGCAATTTAGCGTGGCCAATTCACCTAACCTTTGGGTTGTGGGGGTGAGACCCACGCAGACACGGGGAGAATGTGCAAACTCCACATGGATAGTGACCCAGGGCCGGAATCCTTTTGTATGAGTTGTACCTATGAAGGGCTTCAGTCAGTGAAAAGCCTTTATCCATTTGTTCAATAATTTTATTAAGTAGCCAGGATGATATCGATATAAATTTATTTTTTCATGTCTTCCTGGGACAACATGAGTAAAACACTGTTGAAAACATTTGACTTCAAATAGACACATTTACAAATATTTACTCTACATATTTAATCTTACGATGTCAGAGATAGATGACTGCCCTTGCTGGCCGTCAGCAAGAATGGCGATGTGTCCGCGAGAATCGGAAAATGTTCCCCCTGCACAGAGAGCTAGGAAGCAGGAGAGGATGGTGTGTGGTTTGAGCGCAGGATCCATCGAATCAGGAGGGGAGGCGAGAAGCGATTAAGTTAGTTCGAGGTGGGAATAGTCGACGATGTCCTTCCCACCTGAGGTCAGTTAAGGCCCTTATGTGGCCAATCAGGGACAGCTTCATCACATTGCCCCTGGTATTTCATGTGGCAGCCTCCCTGTGAGCTCACTGGGAGGACCCTACTGATAGGGCACCCTGTGGCCGACGGAGAGTCCTTCCCAGTGGCAAGGGAAATCCACGCAGAAAGATCCTTCCCCTTCCCTCATTAACAACCTACCTTCCGCCTCACCTCACCAGAGCCTGCCTGAAAAACCCAAACCTCTACACCTTAATGTTGGAAATTACACCCCCACCTCCTCTTGTTGCATAACCAGCAGTGGCATTGTTCCCTTTGGCCAGCAGATCTTGTAGTCTGCATCTTCACCTTTAAAAGCATGTAAGCCATAAATGACAGATAATAATAATAATCTTCATTAGTGTCCCAAGAAATAGGGCGTCATTTAACTAAAAGAGAACAAAGTCCCATAGCGAGCGCATTTAGCCGCATGTTTCCCGGCGCTTGCAGAGTCGAGAAATACATGGCTATAAAATTCCACTTGCGTTAGATAAGGGGCCTCAACAGGGAATGCACAGCTGAGGCCGAACATAGTCCCATTTTCTATACTGAGGAGCTCTGTTCACTGGAACACCTCAGTGTAGCCCCAACATGACCCCTGACCCTACCCCCCCCCCCCCCCCCCCGAAGCCCCAATGCACTGAGGGTCCCCACAACCCCCATCAAGGCACCCCAGCTCCTCCACCAGCATACAAAAAATGGCAGCGCCTCTGCCAACTGACAGTGTCACCTGTGCACCTTGGCAGTGCCAGGCTGGCATCCAGGTGGCACTGTAATGGTTCCACTGGCAGGGTGCCAGGCTGACAATGCCAGGGTGCACAGGTGGTACCAGAAGTGCTCAGGTACCACCCCGGCCCTGGGCGACCGCCACGAGTGCCATTCCATCCTGTCCCCATTTCTGGAAACCAATACTGAACAGCACTTGTCTGAGCTCTCCAAGGCGAGGGAGGTTGATCCCTTTGCACATTAAAGTAAGACTGGCCGTCTCACTTTAATATGCAGATTTGCCTGAAAGTGATTCCACCCACAATGGGCGGGGTATACATCGCAACATCTCGCGAGATCTAACATGATCTCACAAGGAATTGCGAGCCGTGGTCTCCCAGCTTCTAACGGCCATGCTACACACGGCGAGCTGATTTTCAGGCACAGCATAGCCATTCCACCGTGCCCAATGTGTCTGATTGCCGTTGAATTCCATCGGGGCTTCTGAAAATGGTCACCAGGGGGTTGCCCCTGGCTTTCCGACTGCTGGACATCAGCACTTTCTGTGCATCCAGTTTCCTTAGAAGTCTTTGCTAACAGTCAAAGCTCATAATAATGGATAGTTTGTTATGAAATATTATCTTAATATAATTAGATGAACTGTTTATCACTTTTATATTGAATGTTGCAAAAGAAATAATGTTATGGTTTTGCAAAATCATTTTTTAACACCACTTTTAAAATTTACACCTAAGGTTAAAAGATGTTAATAGACAGCTGTTCACATGCAGAACCTGAATAAAAGTATGTTTTCTTGAAAGGCAACATTGGAAAATCTGCATAATTATGGCTGACTAATTAAGCATTATTTATTTATAAGTACATATGAACATAAGCCTGAAAATTACACAATGCAATATTACCAAAGAAACACTGCATGTCAAATTCCTAAGTACATCATTTTATTTTTATTTAAAAAAAATTTACAGTACCCAATTATATTTTTCCAATTAAGGGGTAATTTAGTGTGGCCAATCCACCTAACCTGCACATCTTTGGGTTGTGGGGTGAGACCCACGCAGACAAGGGGACAATGTGCAAACTCCACACGGATAGTGACCTAGGGCCAGAATCGAACCTTTCTCCACCGTACATTCATTTTATACACATACCTAAAAATAACAAACACCTCAGTGTCACTTTTATATTTTATGATATACTTTAAGTACTTCATTTTTATATCCACGTATCCCAGGTGACGATAATGAGGTTAATATATTGACTATTGCAAACAACCTGGGCGCGATTCTCCACTCCCACGCCGAAGTGGCCGCACCGTCGCGAACGCCGTCGAGGTTCACGAGAGCACGGAACGGCCCCGGTCCCGACCGATTCAGGCCCTGACAATGGGCCAGTATCGGGGCCGCGTCAGCTACCCGCGCCAGGCCTTGTCGCCCGCGTAAAAGCGGCGCCGTACAGATGATGCGGCCGGCGCCGCATAACGAACGGCATCCGCGCATGCGCGGGTTGGCCGGCGCCAACCCGCGCATGCGTGGTTGCTGTCCTCTCTAAGTCCGCCCCGCAAGAAGATGGCGGACGGATCTTGCGGGGCCGCGGAAGGAAGGAGGTCCTCCTTCAGAGAGGACGGCCCGACGATCGGTGGGCACCGATCGCGGGCCACCCCACATCTGAGGTACGCCCCGGTGCAGGATCCCCCCTCGTCCCCCCACAAGCCGCCCCCCCACGACTGCAGCGACCAGGTGTGGACGGCGACGGGGGGGGGGAACCCGCCGTTTTGGCCTGGCCGCTCGGCCCATCCGGGCCTCAGAATAGCGGGGGTGCCGGAGAATCGCCATTTTGGGTGTCTCCGCCAATCCTCCGGCCTGCGAAACTCGACCGGGCCATTCCCGCTTCTTGGGAGAATCGCGGGAGGGCGTCGGACCAGCGTCCCCGGAAATTTTGGCGGCCCAGGCGATTCTCCCAACCAGCGTGGGAGTGGAGAATCGCGCCCCCTATCTCCAGTTTCCTTGAGGAAGAATATTATAACATTCTACATTAGTGAATGGAAGGGTTTACTCACCAATGAATGTTTTTTGCGTGCTGACAATTCGAGTGTTGTGTCATAAAGACTCTCCACAAAGTTTCGAAGACATGGAACATTTACTTCATTTTTAACAGCCTTAAAAATAAAACAAAAATCCGTCTATGCTGTGCAATTTAATCAACGCAAATTCATATTGAATATAATTGTCTATACTCACTGCAGCCACTGGAAATAAAATTTCCACAAAAAGGCCAGCCAGTGCATGCCTGACATCTTTGTCCTTAACTTCCAAAAAATACTGTGCACATTCCTAAGGAAGCAAACCAAAAAAAAGGCAGGAGTGTTAGTTCTAATGGAAAATTGCATCGATGGTTTTATTGTTAACAATTTAACATATTGATAAAAATCGAACAATTTTATAAATTTACATAACATAATCAGGAACTATCATAAATAAATTATTCAGATTGCATATTTATAATCACTATACACTTAAAACTTTGCAGGTCATATTAATTGACAGCTAGCTTTTGGGACTTTCAAATAATGGTTTTCTAGAAATTATTTGAAATTACACATTAGTGGGGGTGAAATAAAGTATTTGTCAGTAGTGTGAAATGGGCACAGTGAATTGGCAACTAGTTTTAGACGCTGCCAGGCTTATTTTTCTATTCCATTGTCAGCAGGATCCTTCTTGAAATATGCAGCTGAAGGTCTGGTGGTGTTATTAATCTCGGACTGCAGTTTGAATTCTGCCCTCAGTAGGAAAGCTGCTGTAGCTTTCTCAAACGGTGAAGGCTTGTTAGGAGGCTGCAAGAGGAAGAGGCCATTCAACGTAATTTCTCAAGTTCCTTCCTGCAGCCAGGATGAATAGAAATGCTTCTCCAAACCACACAAGGAAAGTCTGGTCTCCCTGAATTGGTTTCCAGTCATGCACCACCACTACTTTCGCACCACCAGACACTTCTAGAACGCCTGTGCAAATGGCATCTGGGCAGCCTAAGTTCCGAGTGGAAAATAGGCAGGTAGCTGGTTAAAATCAGTATGGCCATATTCTGCCACAGGGAATCCAAGTCACTCTTACAGCTTCACACCATAAACCTACTGACAGTTAAAGTCAAGCCCTTAACGCCACTGTTCTTTTATGCTAAAGTATTATAGTATAAGTATTACAATTAAACAAACTTCAGGAGTCAATCATTATTCTTTAATCTCATTTACCTGCATAAATTGGAAAGAGGCTTCAAAGTCCTCCACAGGATACATCTTAATTCGAAAGAACTTCATGCCCATTATGAGGCTAATACTGCTTTGAATCACATATGGGTTCTGTTCTTTCTGACGTAGTTCCTTTAGTTCTGACATAAATTTCTTTTTCACAGCTGGAAACCTATAAGTGAAATACATGATTCTTTTCATTAATTGCTCTCCGTTATTAATTTTTAAACATATATATGTCGTAATATTTTGTAAATTGAGTGCGGGAATACTTTCGTGAAGGCTGGCTCTGCTTATATTTCAATCTTTATTTTTATCCTTGTACACATCTTTTATGTCTTTTTTTCGGTTTATATGGGGGGTGATTCTCCGAGCCCCGCGCCATGACGGAGAATCGGCGCAACCGCGCCATGATGCACCGACGCCCGCGCGCGATTCTCCGAGGTGCGGAGAATCGGCGGCATTTGCGCCGGTGCGTTTGGCGCGGGGCCGACCGCGGGGCTGCCGATTCTCAGGCCCAGATGGGCCGGGCGGCCGCGCCGATACGACAGAGTCCTGCCGGCACAGTTCACACCTGGTCGCTGCCAGCGGGAACTCTGCGCGAACGGTCGGTGCGCGGCCTGTGGGGGGAGGAGGGTTCCTTCACCGCGGGGGGCCTCCGATGGGTTCTGGCCCGCGATCGGGGCCCACCGATCGGCGGGCCGGCCTCTCCCCCCCGCCCCCTGTGGGGGCCAGAACCGGTCGTACCCGGGCCCGGTTCGCGCCATTGCGTTCACGACGGCATGAACACTTGGGCTCCATATTGGAGAATCGCCCCCATGCCGTTTATCATGATCCGAGATTTGTTGGTTAACGTTTCAGCTTTTTTGAATCGAAACAATGGAGTGGGTACTCAGTTGCCCGCCGCCGGTAGCAAGTTTCCTGATCCAGCAAAGAATCGAGTGTCGGCAGAAAAACAGGATCGGCACTGGGCAATGATTCCATTCTGATGCTCCTGTCCCCAACAGGAGGCAGTAGCGAGCTACATGGCCAGTGTAGGGATAATGCAAATGTGCCATTTTCACATTTGCACCTCATTAATGGCCTGGAAGCCAGATTGTCCAGTGCCCCATGATGCTTCAACCTTCTCAGCAGGGATTCACGCTGATATGGATTGGTGCAGGTATTTTCAAGCGTGGCCCTGACATGGTGGATCCCGCGCTGATTCAAGGGCCCAGTGCATAATGGAGGTGACTCCTAAGTTGATCAGAAGCTCCCCCATCCCTCCACACAACACAAATCAGTGGGGAAAACGAGGAAGTCAAATCACTTAGCGGCTTTTGATGTTATGAGAAGTTGGCAATCATACCAAGCGTTTATAAACATTGTGGTTAGCATCGAAGTAGGACAATGGAAATGCATTAAAGCAGGAAAGGAAAGACAGAACAACAATCCACCAAGCACTGGAGTAATAAAATTGTCAATCACTGGCTAATGTAATGTATTGCTGTGTGAAATTGATGGAAGATTTCAGAGGCTGTCAAAGGTTTTGAAGTCCTTTGAAGTGTACTTGGCTTTCGAGGAGGCCTCTGACACTTAGAAGAGCTGCTGTTTTAAACATTTCTGTCTGAGACACCAGATATTAGGAATGAGTCAGTGAAAATGCAGCAATTTTTCACCCTACTGCCTGGATTGCTCTTCAGCTTCCAGGCAGGGGCCTTTGATGGGGGTCTCTGTTGGAGTCTGATGGTGGGGTCTCTAATGGGGGTGGGGGGGGGGTATCTCTGATGGAAAGGGGCGTCTCTGACGGGGAAGCATATTTGGTGGGGGGGGGAGATCTTCTGATGCGGATCTCTCTAAAGGTGGGTCTCTCTATTGGGTGGGTCTCTATTAGGGCTCTCTCTAATTGGGGGGATCTTTCTAATGGGCGAGGTCTCAGTAATCATAGTATCCCTACAGTGCAGAAGAAGGCCATTCGGCCATCGAGTCTTCACCGACCCACTGAAAGAGCACCCTACCCTGGCCTAATCCCCCACCCTATTCCTGTAACTCCACCTCGGCACAATTTAGCATAGCCAATCCACTTAACCTGCACATTTTGGACAATGGGAGGAAACCGGAGCACCTGGAGGAATCCCACAGTCACAGTGAGAATGTTCAAACTCTACACAGTCACCAGAGTTTGGAATCAAACTCTGACACTTGTGAGGCAGCAGCGCCGCCCAAATTGGGGGGGGGGGGGGGGGGAGCACTTCTTTAAGGCAGGCGTCTCTCTAATGCGGGGGTTTCTCTAATGTGAGGGTCTCTCTAATGCACGGGTCTCTCAAATGTGGGGAGTCTCTCTAATGGGGGTCGCTTTAATGCGGGGTCTCTTTAATGCGGGGGTCTTTGATGGGGGATCTCTGATAGGGGGGTCTCTGATGAGGGGATCTTTGATTGGGGAACTCTATTAGACGATCTGATGGGGGTGTCTAGATGGGGGCTTTTGGTGGAGGGGTCGTGGGTCACCCTCATGCGTACGTGCTGTGGGGGTGGGGGGGGGGGGTGACTCAGTAACCAGTGGTGGTGGTGATGGGGGGGGGGGGGGGGGGTCGAGGTTTGTTTTGTGTAGGGGAGGGAGCCAGTATCAGGCCACTCAGTGAAAAGAAATAGCAGTTTGATACCGGAATTCCGACAGAATCCCATAAGCTCTCCTCATGCATAAATTTGTATGGAAAAAGGGAAATTACCACCCTGATGATATGGTGTACACTGATGGATGATGTCTGCTTGTGTTGAAGGTGATCTGATAGTGTTGGTTGGATGGTGCAGGGCATTAAAGCCCAAGCTCAAGGGCTGCAAGGTGTCTTTGTGGAGGTGGTGGCGATGCAAGAGGAAGTTCTTAAAGCAGAGAGAGCACCGTCTCTGGTGGAAGCTCGCCTCTCCATGGTTGAGTTCCTCCATCCTGGGGAGTTCAGGTGAAGACTAAGAGGAACCGATGAGGAACCTGGCTGTGCCTGGTGTCTCCAGTGAGGTGGTGGAGAGGTTCCTAGCAGAGTATGAGACCTGACTGCCATGTTTCAGGAATCTTATTCTGGAGGTTTGGCAGCTCAGAATCGATCAAGAGCATTTGTTCGAGTCTCCCAGGCCTGGGGTTGGGTTGGTCTTCCAACCTCTGCTTCTATGTGGTTCTATTCCTGTTGTCGGCCAAGAGAGGTTGGGGTCACCTGAGACAGCAGGCCCTGGGTTGTTGACCGGCTGGGTTTGGTCAAGCCGGCATGTTGGAACTAATGAGTTTCATGTTCCGATTTTTAAAATCCTTGGAAGATCCTGGACGATGTTCTCTGTTTCTAACGTCTGTGGGTAACTAGAGGCCGTTTCGGTTTTCATCTATTGCTGTAAAAATGTTGGAATTAATTATTAAGTAATAGCAGCACATTTGGAATATCGTAATCTAATGAATCAGAGTCAGCATGGCTTCATGAAAGGGAAATCGTGTTAGCCTAAGTTATTAGAGTTTTTCAAGGAAGTCTCAACCAGAGTGCATAGAGGGGAAACAGCAAATGTGTTGTCTTTGGACTTCCGGAAGGAGTTCGACAATATACCTCACAAAAGGGTAAGTCATAAGATAAGAGCCCATGGTATTGTAGGTAGAATACTGGCTTGGATAGAGAATTGGCTAATGGGCAGGAAACAGCGAGTGAGGATAAGGGATTCTTTTTCAGGTTGGCAACTTATAATCAGTGAGGTTCCACAGGGATCAGTGCTGGGACCGCAACTGCTTACAAATGACTTGGAGGAAGGAAGCAAGTGTACTGTAGCCAAATTTGCAGATGACACAAAAATAGGTGGAAAGGCAAGTTGCGAGAGGGATACAAATAGTTTGCAGATAAATTGATTGGTTAAGTGGAGTGAAGTGGAGTGGAGCTGAGTCCACAAAGATCAGCCATGATCTCATTAAATGGCGGAGCAGGCTCGAGGGGCCAGATGGCCTACTCCTGTTCCTAATTCTTATGTTCTAAGTAAGTGGGCAAAATGTTGGCAACTAGAGTATAATGTGGAAAAATATGAAGTTGTTAATTTTCTAAAGGAGAACAAAAGAGCAGTGTATTATTTAAATGGAGAAAAACTGCAGAAAGCTGCAATACAAAGAGACTTGGTGGTACTCAAGCACGAAACACAGAAAGCTAGCATACAGATACAGCGGGTCATCAGGGAGGCTAATGGAATGTTGATCCTTAAATCAAGGGGGTTGGAGTATAAGAGTAGGAGAAAGTCTTGCTGCAACTGTACAAGGCACAGGTGAGACCACAGCTGGAGTGCGGTGAGCAGTTTTGGCCCCCTTATTAGGGAAAGATATTATTTCATTAGAGGTGGTTCAGAGAAGGTTCACCAGGATGATCCCTAGTATGGAGGGATTGTCTTGTGTGTAAAGGTTAAACAGGTTGGGACTCTATTCATTGGATTTTAGAAGAATGAGAGGTGATCTTACTGAAACATTGTGGGCGCGATCTAATGGCTGCGCCACGCCAGGCTTGAATCCTCGCGAGCCGGTTAAATCGCAGGAGAGTCTGAAATCGGGAACCATGCCAGACGTCATGTGGGTTCCAATTCAACCATCCCCCTCCTGTTGGCAAGATCCGGATCCTGCCGCGGCATGGCACAAAACCAATAATCACCAGTTAAGGCCCATCTTCATCCCATTAATGGCCTCTATAATCTAACTGGCTCCCCAGCGATCAGTCCCACGGCCGCCAATTAGTACTGGTCCACAGAAAGGGCAGCATGGTGGCACAGTGGTTAGCACAGCTGCCTCACGGCGCCGAGGTCCCAGGTTCGATCCAGGCTCTGGGTCACTGTCCTTGTGGAGTTTGCACATTCTCCCTGTGTTTGCGTGGGTTTCGCCCCCTCAGCCCAAAGATGTGCAGGTTAGGTGGATTGGTCACACTAAATTGCCTCTTAATTGGAAAAAATGAATTGGGTACTCTAAGTTTTTTTTAAAAGTACTGGTCCACACATAGACCAGGCATCACGGCACCTGGGGGTCTCCCGGGCCATCGGAGACCCCTGGGTGGTTAGAGATAGTGCAGTGTGGTGACCCCCCCCTGGAATGTGAGCACATTGGCATTGCCACG
This sequence comes from Scyliorhinus torazame, assembly GCF_047496885.1. Lineage (NCBI taxonomy): Eukaryota > Metazoa > Chordata > Chondrichthyes > Carcharhiniformes > Scyliorhinidae > Scyliorhinus > Scyliorhinus torazame. Next base: position 157,130,602 of record NC_092721.1, on the reverse strand, counting down.
CAGCACTGTCAAGATGCCACTGCAAATCCGGTAGGAGCACCCCAGGGTGCCAGTGCCAGAGTAGCACTGCCATGGGCCAGAACCTGATGGGGACTGTGCCCATGAAAGGAGGGTGGAGGGGAATATGAACGGTGGGGTACGTTGCAGGGTGGGTATGAAGGGTCCTCTGAAACGTCGGGAGGGGTGAAGGGTGGGGGTCCTTTCAGGGAGGATCTGAAAGGGGACATGGGAAGGCCTGAAAAGAGGGGCCTTCTGCATCCCCATAGCAGAGTACTGTCACTTGGGGGGCTGTGCACCAATGCACCCTTTCAAAATGCCCGGTCCCCTCTCTGTTTTTGTCTTTCCATTTTGAAGGTGTATGAAGGCTGCCTGGCCCAATCTGGATCTGGGGAGGAGTTTAAATTACGCTGCAAGTGTAAGTTGAATTCCCCTTAGCACTGGGGTTCTCGTTGTTTCCTTTGTCTATCATTCTGTTTTGTAGCTATGGATGAGATGTTGGTCTACAATGTTGCCTGTATCCTGCTTGGGTACAGACAAGTCAGTTATACGTGGAAGGAACATGTAGAGGATCTTATCCCTGACTCATCCGGTTTTATTTGTTTCCAATTATGTAATGACTATTGTTTTGTGCTGGACCTGCTGTACACTGATACCTATAGTTATCTTTCTGATTTTGTTTATTTGAGGCATTTTGGGAAAAGTTGAAAATAAATTGACATTTCAAAAAAATATTGTAAATCTCCCATTAGCTCAGAAAGATTTAATTCCAATTGCATTTACTAAGATCATGTAAACACGGTCCATTTTCCTTCAAAATCAAGATACTGCTAATGCTGGAAATCTGAAATAAATGCACAAATTGCTGAAAATACTCTGCAGGTCAGGCAGCATCTACAGAGAGAAACGGAGTTTATGTTTCAATCTGAGATGACCTTGTACGTAAGTTGTTTCCAGCAGTTTTCTAGTTCCAACAGGCAGTCTCTCAGCCACCCAATTTTATTGACCAGCTACAGTTTCTGCCTGAAAGTTAAGCAGCTGGTTGGCAAAATTCCAATGAGACTCGGCAGTTAAAATCTGCCAGGTGCACATTCCATGCTGGGTTGCCATCTGCTCTCCAAGATTCCATCTGGGGAGCTAAAATGCAAATACATGGTGAAAGATTGGGAACAGTTCTGTTGACATTCCTCATCAATGCCTTTCATTTTGTGAAGATACTGCAGATATTACAGTATAAAATTCTTAACAACCTAGTTGGCGGAATAGTCCTATTATTCGGCAGAGTGGCACAGTAGATGGGAAAAACGGTATGGAAGCCTCCGGCCCCAAAGGCTGCTTTCTCCGCTGTTTGGCTCAAAAGCCGGAAAAAAAGTGAAGGGGTGGGTCCAACTAGGTAACGTTGGTGGGGCGGGCTCAAATGATTGCAAGCATTTTTTAAAGGGTACCCAGATATGGTAAATTAAAAGTAAAAGTCCATTGAAACCACACCCCACCCGCGTAACCGGCACCCCTCTCGCACTCTCACCCCCCCCCCCCCGCCCCCCAGCATTCCCTTATAGCCTCGCCCCATGGCCCAGGCAGTGCCAGGGAGCAGTGCCCAGGCATACCCTCTGCCCCGAGTGATGGGCTCACCTGAACTCTTCTGGTGGATTCTGCTTGCCAGGTGCATGCCATTGGAGACCAGTCGTAATTCACGCCGATGTGAATGAATTATGTAAGGGGAATGCTGGGGGGTGGGGGGGGGGAGATTATCAAGCTTAGAGGCCTGGGGCGGGATTCTACCCTACCTGGCGGGGCGGTGGGTCCCGGCGGGATGGAGTGGCGTGAACCACTCTGGCGTCGGGCCGCCCCAAAGGTGCAGATTCCTCTGCACCTTTAGGGGCCAAGCCCGCACCTTTAGGGGCTAGGGCCACCCTGGAGTGGTTGGCGCCCCACCGGCTGGCGTGGAAGGCCTTTGGCACCACGCTAGCCAGGGCCGAAGGGACTCCGCCGGCCAGCGGGAGTCCGCGCATGCGCGGGAGCGCAGCGGATGCGGACGTCAACCCCGCGCATGCGCAGGGGGGTTCACCTACACGTCAGCCATCGCGGAGACCTCCACGGCCGACGCGTAGTAGAAGAGTGCCCCCACGGCACAGGCCCGCCTGCAGATCGGTGGGCCACGCGCGGGCCAGGCCACCGCGGGGACACCCCCCGGGGCCAGATCGCCCCGCCCTGCGCCGCCCCCCCCCCCCCCCGGGGCCAGATCGCCCCCCCCCCCCCGCGGACCCCGGATCCCGCTCGCGCCGCCAGGTCCCGCCGGTCAGGGACCTGGTTCAATTCACACCGGCCGGGACTGGCATAGCAGCAGCGGGACCTCGGCCCATCGCAGGCCGGAGAATCGCCGGGGGGGGGGGGTCCGCCGACCGGCGCGATTCCTGCCCCCGCCGAATCTCCGGTGCCGGAGAATTCACCGGCCAGCGGGGGCGGGATTCACGGCCCGGCGGCGGGTTGTAGAATCCCGCCCCTGATAATGAAAAGTAAATTTATTGTATTGGGCCTCCCAACATTGAACTTCAGGATTCCTATTATGTCATTGGCTGGGTGCAGGGACAATTGCAACACGAAATCCCACCAGCATAAATTGCGTTTTGGACCTCTTGTGAAGTTTTGCACTCCCATTCCCATTTGTTCCAATTGCAAACGGGAGCACAAAATCCTGGCCAGTATAAACAATCTTTATTCATTATTGCACATGCAAAACTTATCAAGTACTGTAAAAGGTTGCTCAATACTCACTTTGATTGTGCCAGAACACCTATTACTTCTGCATATAAATCATCTATAATGTGCATATTTCCAGTGTTGGGACCTAGGTAACTAATCAAAAACAGGGTATAATATAAGCAATAAACATAATTAGGAAGTTGGGGAATAAAGTTATTAAATGAGTATATGTGTTTTACCCTTCTTTATATTTAAAGTGCTTGAATGCCAAGTTAATAACTTCATGGACCAAGTTGTCTGGTACAGGATGAAGAGAAATCTGAAAAGGAATAAAATAAAGTTTTTAATCTAATTAAATAGAGGACATTGTGGATGGCTTTCAATTGTCGGTCAACCATTAATGACTTGCAGAGGAAAATTGGGTGGTCACCCTGGATATCTGAACCCTGATTTCATTTTCATCCAGGCATAATAAGTGGGAAGCTGTTTAAATATACAAATCAGGATTCTCAGCAGGTTGCGGGATCCCAATTGAAATGTTCTTCATAAATGGATGGAGCATGCATATTGGACTCAGTTGCACGAAGTATTGAACAACCTATACATTGGTCCTTAAAGGTTTGCTCAGAAAAGGCCAGGATCTGGATTTTCTTGTTAACATTTTTGTGGTGCCAGGAGGAAGGTTCATGTTTCTCCCTGGCTGCTCACAGTATTCACAGGGTATAAATTACTGGATCACCATTAGGTGTTCTTGCATTTTTAAAATACAATTTCAAGAAGTTATTTTTATGATGGCAATTCATTGTTGCCATATTTTACATTTGAAATTCTCATATCTTCAACAAATGGCTGACATAAACAAGAGTGAAATTGCTGCTTGGTAGTATAGAATATATACATGGTTAGCACTGCTGCCTCACAGTGCCAGGGACCTGGGTTCAATTCCAGCCTTGGGTGACTGTCTGTGTGGAGTTTGCACTGTTTCCCCAGCGTCTGCGTGGGTTTCCTCTGGGTCCTCCGGTTTCCTCCCACCGTCCAAAAATGTGCAGGTTAGGTGGATTGGCTATGCTAAAATTGCTCCTTAGTTTCCAAAGACATGCAGGTTAGGTGGGGTTATGGGGTTACGAGGATAGGTGGGGGAAAGGCCGAGATCTGGATTTTCTTGTTAACATTTTTGTGGCGCCAGGAGGAAGGTTCATGTTTCTCCTTGGCTGCTCACAGTATTCACAGGTAGCATGCTCTTTCAGGTGGTCGGTGAGACTAGATGGGTCGAATCGCCTCCTTCTACACTTTAGGGACTCCATAGAAAAGAAAGAAATGTTGTCAAAGCTTTTTGTCTTGCATGGATCAGGACAAATGAAAGAATGTCAAATTTTAAATCATTACAACAATTTATACTACAGGAGAAATGGGTATTGATAGGATGTGATGTAGATTTTGATTGACCGAGGCATTGCCACGGAGGAAGTAGTGTTTGCTGAACGATCCTGAAGGCACTAATAGCTACACTAACAAGCAATTTGAGATAACCAGTCATCAACGAGGCTCACTTGCTTTCCTTGCGAGAAGCAACATACATTCATGCAGAGACCCATTCGCTGCAAACAAAGGAATATGTTCAAGCCTTGTGGCGTTTTTGAATTACCCAGGAAATTCGGAAGTCTATAATTCCCCATTTCTTTTTCCATGATAACACCTGAACCAATCAATCAGCACCCTTTCCTCTGCAGTATAAATTGTTGTGATCGTTTGAAATTTGGCTTTCTTGTTTTTGACCTGATAAGTGCAAGACAAATTCAGCACCATGGGCGGGATTCTCTCAGCCCGGGGACGGGACGGAGAATCCCCGGGACCCCCCCCCCCCCCGATTCGCGATTCTCCGCAGAGGGGAGATTCGGCGCCATTGGCGTGGGGTGGTTGGCGCGGCGCCGGTCGCGGGCCGATCTACACGGCCGGCCCACCGATTCTCGGCCCTGGATGGGCCGAGCGACTGTAGTTAAAACGCTGAGTCCCGCCGGCGCCGTCAACACCTGCTCGCAGCCAGCAGGAACTCTGCGTGCAAGGGTCGGGTGGCGGCCTGTGGGGTGGGGGGGCTCCAACCCCGGGGGGGGGACGCCTCCAATGTGGCCTGGTCCGCGATCGGGCCCCACCGATCGGTGGGCCAGCCTCTCTGTCCCTATGCGCCGGCCCCTGTACTCCTGCGCCATGTTGCGTTGGGGCCGGCGCGTTCAAGGACACCGCGCATGCGCACATTGGTGCCAGCGCCACTGCGCATTTGCGGATCCCGCGGTGCCCAGTTCACGCCGGGATCGGCAGCTGGAGCTCCAGCGCCGTGCTGGCCCCCTGTAGGGGCCAGAATTATTCCTGGCAGCAGCCCGTTCACGCCATCGTAAAACGCAATGGCGTTTACAACGGCGTGGACACTCTGCCGCACGATGGGAGAATCCAGCCCCATGTCTTTTTTTTCAGCAAGATTCGAGATCGAAATTTGTGACTTACCTGTTTCAAAACTTCAATTAATACCAGAGAAAAAATAAAATCAATCGCGAGATCCCTTCTCTCGAGAAGATAATCCCTTTGTTGTTCATCACTGAAAAAACAAAAGTTAAAACTTAATTATTTGAATTATCCGGTAACATACAAATGATGATTAGTTGTTAAATGCAAACGCATAAATAATAAAATATATATTTAGTCTGCACTTCCTGTCTGTCAAATAGTTCAAGTACCATCGTAAAATATTTTGTCACTGTTCCTAAAAAAAGAAACAAAAGAAAGACAACTACACAAATGGGGAAATTTCCCCAGGTACAGATCATATTGGAATCAATTTGGGCCCAGTCGTAACACTGTGATCTACAAGTCTGAGGGCCACCCACTCTTGGGTGCAATACTGAGGAAGTGTTACCTTATTGGAGGGATTGGGCTGGTGGTGTTCCGATGTGTCTGCTGCCATTGTACTTATAGATGGTAGCAGTCGTGGGTTTGGAAGGTATTGTCTAAGGAGTGTTGGTGAGTTCCTGCAGTGCACCTTGTAGATAGTACCCACTGACAAACTGCTACCACAGTGCATCGGTGGTGGAGAGAGTTAATGCTTGTGGATGATCTGGAAGTCAAGCGACTGCTTTGTCCTGTATGATATTCTTCATTAAAATATTTTTATTGAACATTTTTTAAATGAACACAGAATAAAACAAAACAAATCCTCAAACAAAATGCAATACCCCCACCTCCCCCCCTGAAAGTTGTGTGACTAGCTCTTTAAAAAACAGAATGAGAGGACACTATCTTTTATAAAACTCCTCAATTGTGCCCCTTAACGTCTACTTAATATTTTCAAGATGCAAAATCTCCATAAGATCCCCCAGCTTTACTGAGACATGGGTGGTGGAGCTGACTTCCACTCCAACAGCACCCTCCTGCGGAGCGAAGGCATCCACACCTGCCTGCAGCTCCAGCAGGTCTGACACCCAAATATGGCCACCAGGGGACTGAGCTCCAATTCCATTTGTAGAATCGCCGAGATCGTGCTAAAGGAGGAAACCCAAAATCTCACCAGCTCACGACATGCCCAGAACATATACACATGAATTGCCAGGGTCCTCCCACAATACTCACACCCCTCAAACAACCAACTCATCCTAGCCTTAGTTAAGTGCGTCTGGTACATCATATTCAACTGTATCAGCCCCAGTCTCGTGCATGACGAAGAAGCGTTCACCTTACCAAAGACCTCACACCCCATAGAACATAGAAAATACAGCACAGAACAGGCCCTTCGGCCCACGATGTTGTGCCGAACCTTTGTCCTAGATTAATCATAGATTATCATTGAATTTACAGTGCAGAAGGAGGCCATTCGGCCCTTTGAGTCTGCACCAGCTCTTGGAAAGAGCACCCTACCCAAACTCAACACCTCCACCCAACACCAAGGGCAATTTGGACATTAAGGGCAATTTATCATTGGCCAATTCACCTAACGCACATCTTTGGACTGTGGGAGGAAACCGGAGCACCCGGAGGAAACCCACGCAGACACGGGGAGGACGTGCAGACTCCGCACAGACAATGACCCAAGCTGGAATCGAACCTGGGACCATGGATCTGTGAAGCAATTGTGCTATCCACAATGCTACCGTGCTGCCCTTAAGAACAAATAAATCTACACTATATCATTTTCCCGTAATCCATGTACCTATCCAACAGCTGCTTGAAGGTCCCTCATCTAATTCTACCCCCAACTCCTCCTCCCACTTCGCCATAGTCCTCCTTCCCATTGTTCCCCCAGTGTGGTATGGACATGAACAGGAAGAGAAACCTGGGCAGAACATTCATCTTTTAAAAAATATATATATTTATTAAAGTTTTTTCACACAATTTTTCTCCCTTACAAACAATAACCCCCCCCCCCCGTAACAAAAAAAAAATGAGAAATCGCGCAGAGCAAGATATATACATGGCAAAATGATACATTTGCACAGCTTTGTACACTGGCCCTCACCTGTACGTGCCAGTTTCCCCAACCCTTCATGTTATCTCTTGCTCATCCACCCTCCCAGGCAGTCCCCACTCCCCCCCCCCCCCCCCCCCCCCCCCACCCAGGACGTCCCCTCCACCCCCCCCCCTTTCCCCCCCAGGACGTCCCCTCCACGCCCCCCCCCCCCCCCCCCCCCCCGCCCAGGACGTCCCCTCCACCCCCCAAGGGTTGCTGCTGCTGCTGACCGACCTTCCTCTAACGCTCCGCGAGATAGTCTAGGAACGGTTGCCACCGCCTGTAGAACCCCTGCGCAGACCCTCTCAAGGCGAACTTAATCCTCTCCAACTTTATGAACCCAGCCTTATCATTTATCCAGGCCTCCAGGCTGGGGGGCTTAGCCTCCTTCCACATTAGCAAGATCCTTCGCCGGGCTACTAGGGACGCAAAGGCCAGAATGCCGGCCTCTTTCGCCTCCTGCACTCCCGGTTCGTCCACTTCTCCAAATATTGCTAGCCCCCAGCTTGGTTTGACCCGGACTTTCACCACCTGAGATATTGCTCCCGCCACTCCTCTCCAGAACCCCTCCAGTGCCGGGCATGACCAAAACATATGGATATGGTTCGCCGGGCTCCCTGAGCACCTTCCACATCTGTCCTCTACCCCAAAGAACCTACTCAACCTCGCCCCCGTCAAGTGCGCTCTGTGGACCACCTTAAATTGTATCAGGCTGAGCCTGGCACACGAGGAGGAGGAATTAACCCTACCTAGGGCATCAGCCCACAGACCTTCCTCGATCTCCTCCCCCAGCTCCTCCTCCCATTTACCCTTCAACTCTTCTACCAGCGCTTCCCCCTCTTCTTTCAACTCCTGGTGTATTGCCGAAACCTTGCCCTCCCCGACCCATACACCCGAGATCACCCTATCTTGAACTTCTTGTGCCGGGAGCAACGGGAATTCCCTCACCTGTCGCCTCACAAAAGCCCTCACCTGCATATATCTAAAGGCATTTCCCGGGGGTAACTCAAACTTCTCCTCCAGTGCCCCTAGGCTCGCAAACGTCCCATTGATGAACAGGTCCCCCATTCTTCCAATCCCCGCCCGATGCCAGCTCTGGAACCCCCCGTCCATCTTCCCCGGGACAAACCGGTGGTTACCCCTGATCAGGGACCACACCGATGCTCCCATTGCACCCCGGTGCCGTCTCCACTGGCCCCAGATCCTTAGCGTTGACGCCACCACCGGGCTCGTGGTATACTTTGTCGGCGAGAGCGGCAGCGGTGCCGTCAGCAACGCCCCCAGGCTCGTTCCTTTACAGGACGCCATCTCCATCCTCTTCCATGCAGCCCCCTCTCCCTCCATAACCCACTTGCGGATCATCGCCACATTTGCTGCCCAGTAGTAGCTCCCCAGGTTTGGCAGCACCAACCCTCCTCGGTCCCTACTGCGTTCCAGGAACCCTCTCCTTACTCTCGGGGTCTTATTCGCCCACACAAACCCCATAATACTCCTGCCTACTCTCTTAAAAAAGGCCTTAGTGATCACGATGGGAAGGCACTGAAACACAAACAAAAACCTCGGAAGGACCACCATTTTGACCGACTGCACTCTACCCGCCAGCGAGAGCGGTAACATGTCCCATCTTTTGAAATCCTCCTCCATTTGCTCCACCAACCTCGTCAGATTCAGTTTATGTAGGGTCCCCCAACTCCTGGCTATCTGGATCCCCAGATACCGAAAGCTCCCCTCCGCCCTCCTTAGCGGTAGGTCCCCTATCCCTCTTTCTTGGTCCCCCGCCTGTAATACAAAGAGCTCACTCACTCTTCCCTACATTGAGCTTATAGCCCGAAAACGCCCCAAACTCCCTTAGAGTCTGCATGACCTCCACCATCCCCTCCATTGGATCCGCCACGTACAGCAACATGTCATCCGCATATATCGACACCCGATGCTATTCTCCCCCTCGGACCACCCCCCTCCATTTATTAGACTCCCTCAATGACATGGCCAATGCTTCGATCGCCAATGCGAACAACAGGGGGGACAGGGGGCATCCCTGCCTCGTCCCTCGGTACAGTCAAAAGTACTCCGACCTCCGCCGGTTCATCACTACACTCGCCATCGGGGGTCTGTAAAGGAGCTTAACCCAATTGATAAACCCTACCCCGAACCCAAACCTACGCAGCACCTCCCAGAGGTACTCCCACTCTACTCGGTCAAAGGCCTTCTCCGCGTCCATAGCTGCCACTATCTCCGCCTCTCCCTCCTCCGATGGCATCATTATCACGTTTAAGAGCCGCCGCACATTGGTGTTTAGTTGCCTGCCCTTTACAAATCCCGTCTGGTCCTCGTGGATTACCCCCAGGACACAGTCCTCGATCCTCGTGGCCAGCACTTTTGCCAGCAACTTTGCATCCACATTGAGGAGCGAGATCGGCCTGTACGATCCACATTGCAGTGGGTCCTTGTCCCGCTTTAGGATCAAATAAATTGTCGCTTCCGGCATTGTCGGGGGCAGGGTCCCCTCCTCTCTTGCCTCATTAAAGGTCCTCACCAGTAGCGGGGCCAACAGGTCTGCGTACTTCCTGTAGAACTCCATCGGGAATCCATCCGGTCCCGGGGCCTTCCCCGCCTGCATGCTCCCCAAACCCCTGCTCAGCTCCTCCAACCCAATTGGTGCCCCCAAACCAGCCACCTCTTGCTCCTCCACCCTCGGGAATCTCAGCTGATCTAGGAATCGTCTCATCCCCTCTTCCCCCGCTTGGGGCTGGGATCTGTACAGCTCTTCATAAAAGGCCTTGAATACCTCGTTTATTTTCGTCGCACTCCGAACCGTGGCTCCCCTTCCATCTTTGACTCCCCCTATTTCCCTCGCTGCCATCCTCTTACGGAGCTGGTGTGCCAGCATCCGACTCGCCTTCTCCCCATACTCGTAGGTCGCCCCCTGCACTTTCCTCCACTGTGCCTCCGCCTTCCCGGTGGTCAGAACGTTCATCTTGATCGTATGTACCCGCCCCGCCAGGGAGTGCGGAGTGTATCCCCATCTCTGTAGGACCTGTCATTACAACCAATTTTATTTTTGCGCGAGGAAGCGGGGGGCAGCTCACCTGATTTGCATAAAATGCATCCAATAGAATTACGACGCTTTGCCCCTTACTGAAGCTTCCGACCTGACAATATCTTTAACCACTTTGTCCCCTTCCAGTCCCCAAGACATCTCTGCAACTCCTGATTTGATCAACCACACTCCCACCTATACCTTCGGGACCTCAGTTCCCATTAAAACAGTCACTTCCTTGCCAATGCCATTCCCCAGCAGGGCCCCTCATCTCTGATCCTTTAAGTCAAAGAGATATGGTGACAACTGCTTCAGTTATTCAGTGCCATATCTGACTGGACCACATACATCATGACCGATCCTGGTTTTGTCTGCAAAAATCACCTACTTATCCTAGGGTCATCCTTCACAGGTAGCCCCAGCCTTCTTTCTCTGCTGAAAACCATCTCTTTAAACTTTTTTCCCTGTCTCCTCACCCTCAACTCCAACAAGGGTGAGGAACTCATGGATTTCTCTGTCACCTTTGAGGCCATCTAATCAGCTGTCCCTGTCACTTCCTCACTTAAATCTCATACTGTAGGCATCCGTTCCTTTCTTCCTCATATGCTTGTCCAGCTTCCCCTTCAACACATTTATACACATTGTTTCAAATACTCCTTGTGGCAGCAAGTTCCACATTCTCACTACTCATTGATGAAGAAGTTTCTTCTGAATTCATATTGGGTTTCGTGGTGATTATCTTGAATTGATGGCCTCAATTATGTTCTTTCCACAAGAGGAAATAGTCTCCGTATCTACTCTGGCAAAACTTTTCATAATTTGAAAGATTTTGATTGTGTCACTCCTCAGCTTTCTTTTTTGAAGAGAGAAGTCAGTCCTTTCCTGATATTTCTGGTATCAACCTTGCAATTCTTCTCTACACCGACTCCAAATCCTCTATTATCCATTATATATGGTGATCAGAACTGTACACAGTAGTGTGATCTAACTAAGGTTCAATGCTGGTTTAGAATAATTTCCATCCCCCTAGAAAAACAATCTCGTGCCTGGTTTGCTTTTTGTATGATCTTGCTAACATGTGGCATAATTTTTAGCAATTGATGTAGAAAATTGATATTAAAATTCTCATTCTAGTTTTCAAATTACTCTATTGCCTCACATCCTCCCATCTCTGTAATTTCCTCAAGTCCCTGCCACACTTGCATTACTTCTCATGGACGCAGGAAGATGACTTCCAGTGACAGGGGTGTGCTGAGCAGTCGCACATCAGGTGGCTCTCCAGAACACAGCAAAATAGGCACTTTTGGCTGAATTTAGCACGGAAAATTGGACTTATTCATTCCTCACCACAAAGACAACACAGAGGAAAAGACTGCCAGGAAGCAGTAGCTTGAGAGGCCGCAGGAGAGCCAGAAACTGCAGGAAATGGCAGGAACAGCAAGAAAGCGGGTCGGCGGACCCACGAGGGGTGGGGTCCCCAGCCACCCCCAAGAGAGGGAGACCGGCGCCCCGGACGGCGGGCTCCCCCCCGCACCTGGAGATGGTTGGAAGATGTTCCTAACTAAGGAACTGACTGGAATGAAGTGAGAGGTTAAGGTGGAGATCCAAACGATGGTCAAATTGGCGGTGGTGGAGACACTGGTCGCCATGCAGATGGCACTCGATGGGATGGGAAGGAGGCTGGAAGCGTAGGGGAAAAGGATGGGAAGAAGACTGGATCGTCGCCCTGGAGGTTGAGATAAAGAGGTTGGTGAACCTGAAAGGGAAGGTAGAGAACCAAGAAACCGACCCAGATGAAAAAATATTCGAATAGTGGGCCTGCCAGAAAGACCCAACCGACTACATGGTCCAGATGCTGGCCAAAATGGTTGGAAGGGACAGCTTCCCTTAGCCTCCAACAGGGCCGAAGACCATAAGACACTAAGACATAGAAGCGGAAGTAAGGCTATTTGGCCCATGGAGTCCACTCCACCATTCAATCATGGCTGATTTCAACTTCATTTACCCGCTCTCTCTCCATAGCCCTTAATTCCTCGAGAAATCAAGAATTTATCAACTTCTGTCTTAAAGACACTCAACGTCCCGGCCTCCATCGCCCTCTGTGGCAATGAATTCCACAGACCCACCACTCTCTGGCTGAAGAAATTTCTCCTCATCTCTGTTTTATTCTAAGTTTTATTCTAAGACTCCCTTTTATTCTAAGGCTGTGCCCCCGGGTCCTAGTCTCCCCTGCTAATGGAAACAGCTTCCCTACATCCACCCTATCTAAACCATTCATTATCTTGTAAGTTTATATTAGATCTCCCCTCAACCTCCTAAACTCCAATGAATATAATCCCAGGATCCTCAGACGTTCATCGTATGTTAGGCCTACCATTCCTGGGATCATCCGTGTGAATCTCCGCTGGACCCACTCCAGTGCCAGTATGTCCTTCCTGAGGTGTGGGGCCCAAAATTGCTCACGGTATTCTAAATGGGGCCTAACTAATGCTTTATAAAGCTTCAGAAGTACATCCCTGCTTTTCTATTCCAAGCCTCTTGAGATGAATGACAACATTGCATTTGCTTTCTTAATTACGGACTCAACCTGCAAGTTTACCTTTAGAGCATCCTGGACTAGGATTCCCAAGTCCCTTTGCACTTCAGCATTATGAATTTTGTCACCGTTTAGAAAATAGTCCATGCCTCTATTCTTTTTTCCAAAGTGCAAGACCTCGCACTTGCCCACGTTGAATTTCATCAGCCATTTCTTGGACCACTCTCCTAAACTGTCTAAATCTTTCTACAGCCTCCCCACCTCCTCCATACTACCTGCCCCTCTACCTATCTTTATATCATCGGCAAACTTAGCCAGAATGCCCCCAGTCCCGTCATCTAGATCGTTAATATATAAAGAGAACAGCTGTGGCCACAACACTGAACCCTGCGGGACACCACTCGTCACCGGTTGCCATTCCGAAAAAGAACCTAAGGCCGGGGAGCAGCCGTTGGCAATAATAGCCAAGCTGCACAGGTACCAGGATCAGGAGAGGATTCTGCGTTGGGTTCGGCGGACGAATTCAAGCAGTTGGGAGGGACACAAGATAAGGGTATACCAGGACATTGGGGCGGACCTGGCAAAGCGCATTTTACTACCCTGGCAGAGACGACATCCGTACAAATGGACTGGATAAAAGGCAAATGGGACAGTGGTGAGGAAGACGCAGCGAGAAAGCGACCAAAATGGACAATTCTGCTGGGACTGCACTGCCTCGCTATGAGTAAGGGAATTAGCTCATAGGAAGGAAGGGGCAAGGGCAGCAGAGAGCATGGGAGGGTGAGGAGAAGAAAGAGAGGACACGAACAAAACAGGCATAGGAAGTGGTCAGAGCAGCCCTGCGAGGGGGGCCACCACACTAGCAGGTCAAGCTACCGCCAGGAAGCATGAGAGCAGGGGACCGTGGTGCATCTCCCAGTGGGGGGGGGCGGGTAGAAGGGCTCTAGGGCTTCAGCATGTCAATGTGGAAAGATGGAACAAGATGGCACCGTATGCAGCCACTTTGAAAGGCCCCGAAACAAAGGGAAACCCAGAGTCAAGGGTCTCACCCACCTAGCGTACTCACAGATGGCTGGCATGTTCGGTGGCCCCTGGACAAAGGGAAACGGCGTAGGCACAGGGGCCCTGCTGCAGGGTGAGAACGGTGACAGTTGACATTTTGGATGGCCCCCGAACAAAGGGAAACTCCGGAGTGCAGGGGCGCATCCACCAGGTAAGTATGGTTGATGCCAGGGGCAAACCCCCCCCCCCAGGATAGTCACCTGGATTGTTAGGGGACTTAATGGCCCAATGAAAAAATAGAGTCTTCATCACCCACCTGAAAAGTATTAGGGTGACATAATCTTCCTCCAAAAGATGCACCCGAGGGAGAAGATCCGACTCCGTGTAAGGAAGAGCTGGGTGGGGCAGACCTACCATTCCTGCTGCAGGCGAGAGCTTGGGCGGGTTAACAATTTTGATAAGAGGACAGTGTTTAAGTCGACAAAGTCGTTTATGGACCAAGGGGGACAGTACATCATCGTCAGCGGTGTCCTAGACAGGGCACCGGTAGTCCTGGTGAACGTGTACACACCCAACTGGGACACGGAATTTATAAAGAAGACCATGGTGGAAATCCCCGACATAGACAGGCACCGACTCATCATAGTTGGGGGATAAACTTTAACTGTGTACAGGACTCACGGACGGACAGATCAAACCCCAGGATGGGGAAAACGACAGGCATAGCTAGGGAACTGGGGATGTTTATGGAGTAGATGGGAGCAGTGCACCCATGGCAGTTCATGCACCCAGGTGAGAAGGAATTCTCATTCTTCTCGCCAGTACAAAAGGTCTACATCCACATCGACTTCTTTGTAGTGGGGAAATTGGTGCTTCCAGAGATAGTCAGAGCGGAATACTCTGCAATCGTAATCTCCGACCACACTCCACATTACATGGACGTGTGGTTGGAAACAGGCCGAGCCCAACACCCTACATGGAGGTTGGACACGACTCTTTTGGCCTGCCAGAAAATATCACAGGCCATAGGGAGTATGTTACGAACAACCGGAATGGGGAACTCTCAGCTTCTGCGTTCTGGAAGGCATTGAACGTTGTGATTAGAGGAGAAATTATTGCCCCCAAGGCTTGTAGAGATAAGGAAGAGAGGGCGGCTCAGCAACAACTGATCGACTCTGTCCTGGCGGTCGACAGGTGGTACTCTGAGGCCCAGAGCATAGAGCTTCTGATGGAGGAAAAAGCTACAACTGGACTTTAACCTGCTATCCACCAGGAAAGCAATTTACCAACTCCGCCAGGCACAGGAGACCTTTTATGAACATGGAGACAAGGCTAGCCACCTGCTAGCTCAGCAGCTGAGAAAGCAGGCAGCCACGAGGGAAATAGCACAGGTGAAGAATAGCAGAGGCAGACTGGTAGCTGAACCAAAAAAGGCCAGTGAAGCATTTAAGGCTTTTTATTGGGGACTGTACACCTCTGAGCCCCCAGATATTGACTCGGGGATGAGACGGTTCTTCGATGGAATGGACATGCCATTCGTGGGGGACGATAGACGGAGGGAGCTGGAAGCACCAATAGGACTGGGAGAGGTCATGGAGAGCATCAACTCCATGCAGATTGGGAAGGTGCCGGGACTCGATGGGTTCCCAGCGGACTTTTACAAAACATTTGAGCCGGCACTCTGCCTCCAACGATAACACATGCCACCATATCGCTGATACCCTAAAAAGACAAAGACCCAACGGAATGGCGATCATACAGGCCCACTTCGCTGTTCACTGTGGACACGAAAATACTCGCAAAAGTCCTGGCCAAGAAACTGGAGAACTGCATACCAGAGGTGGTCGCAGAGGACCAGACTGGCTTTGTTAAGGGCAGACAGCGAACTGCGAACATCAGACGGCTGCTGAATATGACACTGATGCCATCCAGGGAAAGAACACCGGGGGTGATCATTTCCCTCAATGCAGGGAAGGCCTTTGACAGAGTGGAATGGAAATAACTCATTGAGGTACTAGAGTGGTTTGGGCTAGGGACAGGGTTCATCTCATGGGTGAAACTCCTGTACAACGCCCCCGAGGTGAGTGTTCAGACCAACACCACCAGCTCTGAATACTTCCAGCTACTCAGAGGCACAAGACAGGAATGCCCGTTGTCTCCACTCTTGTTCGCCCTGACAATTGAACCGCTGGCGATTGCATCGAGAGAGGCTGGAAGGGAATCTGAAGAGGCGGCAGAGAGCACAGAGTCTCACTCTATGCCAATGACTTGCTCCTCTACATCTCGGACCCACAAAATGGCATGAAAGAAATCACAAAGCTCCACAGAGAGTTCGGAGCCTTCTCAGGCTACAAACTCAACCTGGGCAAGAACAAAGTGTTCCAGGTGAACCCGAGGGGGGGCGGGGCAGAGATGGATGGTCTACCATTTAAAATAGCCTGAATCAAATTCCGCTACCAGGGGATCCAGATAGCCCATGAATGGACACAGATCCACAAGTGGAAACCGAGTAGTCTGAGGGAGGAAGTGAAAAAGGATCCACTGAGGTGGGACACACTCCTGCTTTCCCTGGCAGGGAGGGTGCAGACAATCAAGATCAACGTACTGCCCAGGTTCCTCTTCCTGTTCAGGTCCCTCTCACTCTACATCCCCAAGGTCATTTTCCAAGCAGCAGACAAAATGATTATGCCGTTTATGTGCAGGGGGGAAGAATCCAAGAATCCCCCAAACAACACTGTAAAGGGTTCTTTGCATGGGAGGCCTGGCCCTCCCGAACTTGCAATACTAACAGTGGGCAGCCACGGCCGAGAGAGTGCGGGGATGGGTGAAGGAACCAAATACAGAATGGGTGAAAATGGAGGAGTCCACCTGCACAGGGACAACCCTCCGGGCCCTTGCCACAACAGCAACCCCCCCCCCCCCCCTCCCGAGAATCGAGAATCAGATGAGGCAGCTCTTCAGTCTGACCGAGGTGTCCACCATGGCCCCCATCTGTGGCAACCACAGGTTTCCACCAGCCACGTTCAACACCACTTTTAAGAGGTGGAGACAGGATGGGAGGACACTGACAGCTGGGGATTTTTACACGAGGGACAGACTAGTGACCTTAGAGGAACTGACGGGGAGACTGGAACTACCAACTGAACAGGAACCCCAACATCTGCAAGTCAAAATTTTTCTCTGCAAGGAGACGACAACGTACCCAAGGACCCCGACAAACACAATGTTGCAGGAGTTATTGGTCGCGGACAATCTGGGAAAGAGGAACTGCGGGGACAGATATGGACGACTTTTAGAAAGGACACGCTCCCCACTGGGTGAAACAAGAGAAAAGTGGGAGGAAGAGCTAGAGGCGGAAATAGGGTGAGGACTCTGGAGTGAAGCACTGAACAGGGCCAACTCCACATCCCCCTGCGCTAGGCTGAGCTTCTTGCAGCTAAAAGTGGTAAGGCGGCACCTGACAAGAACACGAATGAACAGGTTCTTTCCGGAGGTGGAGGATAAATGTGACTGATGCCAGGGAGGCCCAGCCAACCACGCCCACATATTCTGGGCATGCCTCAGACATGTCGGGTTTTGTACAGCCTTCTTCGATGCAATGTCCAAGGTTGTGGGGTGAAGGTGCAGCCGTGCCCGTGAGTGGCAGTCTTCGGGGTATCGGACCAGCCAGAACTACATATGCGGAAGAGGGCTGATACCCTTCCTTGCCTAATCGCCCGCCGGAGAATCCGAACCACCTGCTGATCAGCAGCACCACCCACAGCTGCAGACTGGCTGGCAGACCTAACAGAAGTTCTCCACCTGGAGAAGATTAAGTTCACCATCGAAGGGTCAGAAGATGGCTTTCACAAAGCGTGGGGGCCATTCACCAACTTGTTCCAAGGCCTGTTTGAAGCCAACAATTGATAGAGCGGGGGAGGGGGGGGGGAACGCACAGGAGCCGCCGGGACCACAGGGAGCAGACAGGAATGGGGGGGTGGGGGGGGGGGGGGAGAGAGACCTGACGAAACAACAGGGGGTGGCCAGAAAGTGGCTGACACAGGGACCAGAGGGACCAACACAAGGCCACATGAAAGAGAACCCTCAAAAGCAGGCTAGCAATGGGATAAGAAGAGAGGGGAGGCCAATCGATAGGGAGGGGGAAGGGAGAAGAAAGGCACTGCCCACAGATAAACACCAAACAACCACCCACGGTGAAGTAAAGGGCCACGGAAAAGACCCTAAAAGAACGTAAGAATGGAGGTTGGGGGGGGGGGTGGGGGGGGGGGGGGACAATACTGAAAAAGAATAACCTGTAATTTGTAACCATTTCATCTCTCTTTAATAAATGTACAATGTAAAAATGTAAAACTTTAATTGAAATATATATTTTTTTAAACGAAAGCATGAAGACGAATCACATTTTTATTCTTTAAATCAGCATAGAATGTGGACAAATTACCTTGACAAAATGGACTCCAGAGGAGTCAGGTGACCTTTTTTTGTTTTCTACACAGAAAGGAGCTAATGCATGTCAGGACCTGCCTCTGAAAAGTCATTAAATTGTGAACAATCTTTGGAGGACCTTCCAATGAAGGGAACGGAGAATCCCGCCCTGTATGTTTTCAAGAAGCAGTTAGATATAGCACTTAGGACGAGGGGGATCAAAGGATATGGGGGTGAAAGCGGGATTAGGCTATTGAGTTGGATGATCAGCCATGATCATAATGACCCGAAGGGCCAAATGGACTCCTCCTGCTTCTATTTCCTATGTTTCTCTGACCTACCGTACTGCCCTATGGCTGTTGTTCATCCCTCATTATGTGACAATAGTTTATGCCATCGAATCACTTGTGTGGACAATGGGAGTACTGATTTGGTAGTCACATGACAAAAAAACAGCTGGTGATCTAAGAACACCCCAGAATGGTCAGTCTGGAATATGAAGGCCAGACAAAACTTATGTTCCCAGCACAAGTGGGAACCTGCATTAAATTCCATAATATGCAAAAAGGTACGGGCTAATTCGTTTTACCTGCAAGATATTTCTTCACTACAGATACTCGACCACAAATTCGACAGACAAACCAGAACCCTTTTTTTTGCTTGGAATACTCGAGTTAATCACCAGAGATCTTCAACAGCCATTTTTCTCTTCAGTGAACTGAAAGAGAATTTCCAGGCTGCAATGCTTCAGATGACCTTCTTGGAGGAACTGTTTTCAGGAAATTTAAGAATTCATCGGTCTATGTGAATGGGGTGTTTGTTGCGATTACATTTTGGGTATTGTGAATATAAACATTTGTCTCTTCTTTTGATTTAAACAGCAGAAACCAGTTTTGTGTCTGTTCTTAAAAGTCACTCAAGCGATTGAAACAACTATTATGATTCCAGACCAGACCCAAACAGTGGCTAGGATACTGGAACAAAACACCAATATTTCAGTTTAATTTATAAGACTGTGCCGAATGAATACTCAGGCACTTGGTGGGTCCGGGTCAGAAAATGAGCGTTTGAAAATGGCTGTGGCATACTTTTATTTTTGAAAGTATTTTTATTCTACAAACTTTCAACAATTTTACAATACAAAACAACCCCAAACAGATAACCCTCTCAGCACGCCCCCCCCCCCCCCACCCCCACCCCCTCACACCTCAGCAGTCAACGATAACCAACTCCTGAAATTGCATGATGAACAAAACCCAACAATTGTAGAACCCGTAATTCGCCCCCCTCAACGTAAACATCATCTTTTCCAAGGTCAAAAACTCCAGCAGGTCTCCCATCTTGCTGAGGCACAGGGTGAAGAAGCTGACCTCCACCCCAAGACATAGGGCCGTTTTGGCCTGGTCGCTCGGCCCTTCCGGGCCTCAGAATAGCGGGGGTGCCAGAGAATCGCCATTTTCGGTGTCTCCGGCGATTCCTCGGCCTGCGAAACCTGACCGGGCCGTTCCCGCCGCTTGGGAGAATCGCGGGAGGCGTCGGACCGGCGTCCACGGAAATTTTGGCAGCCCAGGCGATTCTCCCAACCGGCGTGGGAGTGGAGAATCGCGCCCAGTATGTTTATTCACAGTTTTTCCAACAAACATTTTCAACCAATTAAACCCCCCCCGTAACAGAAAAGAGAAAGAGAAATGACAGAACAGAACATAAACATATCAATCAAACATACTACAGAACTTATACAATGGGTTTCTCCCGCACATAATAACCCTCCCATATGCTTTTTTACAAGTATCCCCAGGGAAAAACCCCTCCCCCGCCCGCCCAAATACCCCCGACCCGAAAGAGACCCCCCCCCCCCCCGGGTTGCTGCTGCTGCTGACCGACCTCATTCTAACGCTCCGCGAGATAGTCTAGGAATGGTTGCCACCGCCTGAAGAACCCCTCAAGGCAAACTTTATCCTCTCCAGCTTAATGAACCCTGCCATTTCATTTATCCAGGCTTCCACACTGGGGGGCTTCACGTCCTTCCACATGAGCAAGATCCTCTGCCGGGCTACCAGGGACGCAAAGGCCAGAATACCGGCCTCTCTCGCCTCCTGCACTCCCGGCTCGTCCGCCACCCCAAATAATGCCAGCCCCCAACTTGGCTTGACCTGGACTTTCACCACCTTGGACATAGTCTTCGCGAAACCCCTCCAGAACCCATCCAGTGCCGGGCATGACCAGAACATGTGGGCATGA
Source organism: Scyliorhinus torazame (assembly GCF_047496885.1). NCBI lineage: Eukaryota > Metazoa > Chordata > Chondrichthyes > Carcharhiniformes > Scyliorhinidae > Scyliorhinus > Scyliorhinus torazame. Next base: position 157,110,166 of record NC_092721.1, on the reverse strand, counting down.
TTCGCCGGGCTTCCCGAGCACCTCCCGCATCTGTCCTCCATCCCAAAGAAGCTACTCAGCCTCGCCCCTGTCATATGCGCTCTGTGAATGACCTTAAACTGTATCAGGCTGAGCCTGGCACATGAGGAAGAGGAATTAACCCTACTCAGGGCATCAGCCCACAGACCCTCTTCGATCTCCTCCCCCAAATCCTCCTCCCACTTGCCCTTGAGCTCCTCTACCGAAGCCTCCCCCTCTTCTTTCATCTCCTGATATATCGCCGAAACCTTGCCTTCTCCGACCCATACACCCGAAATCACCCTGTCCTGAATCCCCTGTGCCGGGAGCAACGGGAATACCCTCATCTGCCACCTCACAAACGCCCTCACTTACATATACCTGAACGCATTTCCCAGAGGTAACCCAAACTTCTCCTCCAGCGCCCCTAGGCTCGCAAACGTCCCGTCTATAAACAGGTCGCCCATCCTTCTGATCCCTGCCTGATGCCAGCTCCGAAACCCCCCGTCCATCCTTCCTGGGACAAACCGATGGTTCTCCCGGATCGGGGACCACACCGAGGCTCCCATCTCACCCCTATGTCGTCTCCATTGCTCCCAGATCTTTAGCGTTGCCGCCACCACCGGACTCATGGTGTACCTTGTCGGCGAGAGCGGCAGCGGTGCCGTCACTAGCGCCCTCAGGCTCGTTCCTTTGCAGGACGCCACCTCCAACCTCTTCCATGCCGCCCTCTCTCCCTCTATTACCCACTTACGGATCATCGCCCCGTTGGATGCCCAATAATAGCCACCCAGATTCAGCAACGCCAACCCTCCCTGTCCCTCCTACGCTCCAGAAACCCCCTCCTTACCCTCGGGGTCTTGTTTGCCCACACAAAACCCATGATCTCCTACCTACCCGCTTAAAAAAGGCCGTGGGAATCCTAATAGAAAGGCACTGGAACACAAAAAGAAACCTCGGGAGGACCATCATTTTAATCGACTGTACCCTGCCCGCTAGCGAGAGTGGCAACACATCCCATCTTTTGAAGTCCTCCTCCATCTGCTCCACCGCGTCAAATTAAGTTTGTGCAGGGCCCTCCAGCTCCTAGCTACCTGGATCCCCAAGTACCAAAAGCTCCTTTCCGCCCTCCTCAACGGTAGGTCGTCTATCCCTCTTCCCTGGTCCCCTGGATGCACCACAAAGCGCTCACTTTTCCCTACATTGAGCTTATAGCCCGAGAAGTCCCCAAACTCCCTTAGGATCCACATGACATCCACCATCCCCTCCACTGGATCTGCCACGTACAGCAACAGGTCGTCCGCATACAGCGACACCCGATGCTCCTCTCCCCCTCGGACCACCCCACTCCATTTCCTGGACTCCCTTAATGCCATGGTCAAAGGCTCAATTTGTCCCTCGATACAGCTGAAAATACTCCGACCTTCGCCGATTCGTAGCCACACTCGCCACCGGGGCTCTATATAGGAGCTTAACCCACCTGATAAACCCCTCCCCAAACCCAAACCTCCGCAACACTTACCAGAAATACTCCCACTCCACCCGGTCAAAGGCCTTCTCCGCATCCATAGCTGCCACTATCTCCGCCTCTCCCTCCACCGAGGGCATCATAATCACATTGAGGAGACTCCGCACATTGGTGTTTAGCTGCCTGCCCTTTACAAATCCCGTCTGGTCCTCATGAATCACCCCCGGGACACAGTCCTCAATTCTCGTAGCCAGCACTTTTGCCAGCAACTTAGCATTGAGGAGCGAGATCGGTCTATACGACCCACATTGCAGTGGGTCCTTGTCCCGCTTCAGGATCAGAGAGATCAGCGCCCCGGACATTGTCAGGGGCAGGGTCCCCCCCTCCCTTGCCTCATTGAAAGTCCTCACTAGCAACGGGGCTAACAGGTCCGCATACTTCCTGTAAAACTCAACCGGGAACCCATGTGGCCCCGAGGCCTTCCCCACCTGCATGCTCCCCAGTCCTTTAACCAGCTCCCCCAACCCAAGTGGCGCCCCCAAACCAGCCACCTCCTGCTCCTCCACCCTCGGGAACATCAGTTGATCTAGAAATCGTTGCATCCCCTCTTCCCCCGCTGGGGGCTGAGATCTGTACAGCTCCTCATAAAAGTCCTTAAATGCCTCATTTACTTTCACCACACTCCACACCGTAGTTCCCCTGCTATCCTTAACTCCACCTATCTCCCTCGCTGCCATCCTCTTACGGAGCTGATGTGCCAGCATCCGGCTCACCTTCTCCCCATACTCGTACGTCGCCCCCTGTGCTTTCCTCCACTGTGCCTCTGCGTTCCCCCGTGGTCAACAGGTCGAATTCCGTCTGGAGACTTCGCCGCTCCCTAAATAGTCCCTCCTCGGGGGCCTCTGCATATCTCCTGTCTACCCTTAGGATCTCCCCCACTAACCTCTCCCTTTCCCTGCCCTCTCTCTTCTCCCTGTGAGCCCTGGAGATTAACTCTCCCCTGACCCACCCGCCTTCAGCGCCTCCCATACTAACCCCACCTGCACCTCCCCGTTGTCGTTGGCCTCCAAATACCTTTCAATGCACCCCTGCACCCTCCCGCACATCTCCTCATCCGCCAGTAATCCCACATCCAGATGCCACAGCGGGCGTTGGTCCCTCTCCTCTCCTAACTCCAGCTCCACCCAGTGCAGGGCGTGGTCTGAGATAGCTATGGCCGAGTACTCCGTTCCCTCCACTTTCAGGATCAGCGCCCTACTCAAAACAAAAAAACTATCCGAGAGTAGGCTCTGTGTACGTGAGAAAAAAAAGAAAATTCCCAGGCCAGGGGCCTAGCAAATCTCCATGGATCTACTCCCCCCATCTGGTCCATAAACCCCCTAAGCACCTTGGCCGCAGCCGGCCTCTTCCCCCGCTGGGGACTGAGATCTGTACAGCTCCTCATAAAAGTCCTTAAATGCCTCTGGAGCGATCTAATGCTGGATCCAACACCGTGTTGAAATCCCCCCCCCCCATTATCAAGCTCCCTGCCTCCAGATCCGGAATCCGCCCCCAACATGCGCTTCATAAATCCAGCATCATCCCAGGTCGGGGCGTATACGTTTACCAATACCACCCACGTCCCCTGCAACCTACCGTCCACCATCACGTATCGACCTCCATTGTCCACTACAATATTCTTAGCCTCAAACGACACCCGCTTCCCCACCAGTATTGCCACCCCTCTGTTCTTCGCATCCAGCCCCGAATGGAATACCTGTCCTACCCATCCCTTTCTTCACCTGAGCTGGTCTGCCACCTTCAAATGTGTCTCCTGAAGCATGACCACGTCTGCCTTTAGTCCCTTTAAGGTGCTGCGAACACTCGGGCCCTCTTAACCGGCCCATTCAGGCCCCTCACATTCCAAGTTATCAGCCGGATTGGGGGGCTTCCAACCTCCCACACCCCCGTCCGTCCGTCTTCCGACTGGCCATCTCCTTTTCTAGGCCAGTCCCGTGCCCGCGCCTCCCGAACGCTCCAGTCCCCCAGATGGGGGCCCCCCGCCCCGGACCACCTCTTCTGTTTCCAGTTCCCCCATCGGCCAATGCAGCAGCAACCCTATTCTCCCCCCCCCCCCCCACTAGATCCGTATCTAGCTCTTTTGCTCCCCCAATAAACACTCCCATAAGTCAGCTGACTCCTGCTGAACCCCCCCCCCCCAATTCCCCCCCCCCCCCCCCCCCCCCCAGTGGCCGACCCCCCCCCCCCCCTCCCCCCCGCAATTCCGCCTGTGCCCCGCTCCTCCCCCCCCCCCCCCCCCCCCCCCCCCCCCCCCCCCCCCCCCCCCCCACCCCCGTCCTTCCCTAGCACGGGAAAAAGCCTGCGCTGTCCTGAGCCTCCCCTGCCCCCTCTAGCGCCGCTCCTGTTGCGGCCTTATCCCAATTCCCCCATCCCCGGGCCTCCCCTCCCTTCAGCACCGGCGCCCACACTCTCTCACAGTCTCCCCATTCAGATCGCTTCCCCATCAGATCTCTTCCCCCATCCCCATCCATCACCCAACCCGTGGAACATTCCCCACGCATAGTTAAAACCCTGTATACAAACCAGAAGGGTGTTCCCCCTGGACACGGATGGAAAAAGGAGAGGAAAGTGGCCGGGATTGCAGCGGATCCTTTGGGAACAACGGCAAGGAAGGCAAGCAGAAACCAAGATGGCGTCGGAAGGTGGCAGTTTCATATGGGGCCCTGAACAACAAGAGTTTTTGAAACGCTGCGTGGAGGAGATAAAAAAGGAAATGAAGAAAGAGTTGTTGGCCCCGATATTACAGGCGATTGAAGGGCTGAAAGAGGAACAAAAGACCCAGGAGCAGGAGCTTCGGGTCGTGAAGGCGAAAGCAGCTGAGAATGAAAACGATATACAGGGCCTGGTGGTGAAGTCGGAGATACAGGAGGCACACCAGAAACGATCTGTGGAGAGGTTGGAGGCACTGGAAAATAACGCAAGGAGGAACAACTTGAGGATTCTTGGCATTCCTGAAGGTGTGGAGGGGGCGGACGTCGGGGCATATGTGAGCACGATGCTGCACTCGTTAATGGGAGTGGAGGCCCCGACGGGTCCGTTGGAGGTGGAGGGAGCATACCGAGTTATGGTGCGAGGACCGAGAGCAGGAGAAGCTCCCAGAGCCATAGTGGTGAGATTTCTCCGTTTTAAGGATAGAGAAATGGTCCTTAGATGGGCGAAGAAAACTCGGTGTAGTAAATGGGAGAACGCGGTGATCCGCGTCTATCAAGATTGGAGTGCGGAGGTGGCGAGAAGGAGGGCGAGCTTTAATCGGGCCAAAGCGGGTACTTCACAAAAAAAAGATAAAGTTTGGAATGCTGCAACCGGCAAGACTGTGGGTCACATATCAAGGGAGGCACCACTACTTTGAGACGGCGGATGAAGCGTGGACTTTTATTGTAGAAGAAAAATTGGAATGATTGGACTACGAAAATGAACGTTTGGACAAAGTGGTGGGACGAGTGGGGGGGGGGGGGGGGGGGGGGGGGCGGGGGCGAAGAGGGATTGTATTGTATGATTAATCCTGCGGTATGGTAACTTTTCTTTCTCCCACAGGTGGTGATGGGGGGAGGTGGGGAGGGAGAGGAGATGGGGCGTTGGCCATGGGAGGCGGGGCCGAGGGAGAGGCGCGGGCCTGGTTCCCGCGCTATGATAATTATGGCGGGAATAGAGAAGCAGGAAGGAGGGGGCACCGCACGGGGCGAGCCGTGATCACGGGGGGAAGCCGAGGTCAGCCAGAGTTTGCTGACTTCTGGGAGCAACATGGGGGGAGTAATTACGCTAGCGGGGGGTCTAGCGGGGGGGGGGAGGGGGGAATTACTGGGTTGCTGCTGCTGGGGAAAGGGGGGAGTGGGTGCGGGAAAGGATGGGCGGGGGGGCACCGTCTGGGAGAAATACAGCCGCGTGGGAACTGGGCGAGAAGCTGGAAAAAGATGATGGCTAACCAGCAAGGGGGGGGGGGGGGGGAAGCCCCCCAACTCGGCTGATCACGTGGAACGTGAGGGGGCTTAACGGGCCGATAAAGAGGGCACGAGTACTCGCACACCTTAAGAAACTTAAAGCAGATGTGGTCATGTTACAGGAAACGCACCTGAAACTGATAGATCAGGTTAGGTTGCGCAAAGGATGGGTAGGACAGGTGTTCCATTCGGGGCTGGATGCGAAAAACAGGGGGGTGGCTATATTAGTGGGGAAGCGGGTAATGTTCGAGGCAAAGACTATAGTGGCGGATAACGGGGGCAGATACGTGATGGTGAGTGGCAAATTACAGGGAGAGATGGTGGTGTTGGTAAACGTGTATGCCCCGAATTGGGACGATGCCAATTTTATGAGGCGAATGCTAGGACGCATCCCAGACCTAGAGACCGGAAAGCTGATAATGGGGGGAGACTTTAACACGGTGTTGGAACCAAGGCTGGATAGGTCGAAGTCCAGGACTGGTAGGAGGCCGGCAGCAGCCATGGTGCTTAAGGATTTTATGGAGCAGATGGGAGGGGTGGACCCGTGGAGATTCAGTAGACCTAGGAGTAAGGAGTTCTCGTTTTTCTCCTATGTCCATAAAGTCTATTCACGCATAGACTTTTTTGTGTTGGGTAGGGCATTGATCCCGAGGGTGAGGGGAACGGAATATACGGCTATAGCCATTTCGGATCATGCCCCACACTGGGTAGACTTGGAGATAGGGGAGGAAACAAGAGGGCGTCCACCCTGGAGAATGGATATGGGACTAATGGCGGATGAGGGGGTGTGCTTAAGGGTGAGGGGATGCATTGAAAAGTACTTGGAACTCAATGACAATGGGGAGGTTCAGGTGGGAGTGGTCTGGGAGGCGTTGAAGGCGGTGGTTAGGGGGGAGCTGATATCAATAAGGACACATAAAGGGAAGCAGGAGAGTAAGGAACGGGAGCGGTTGTTGCAAGAACTTTTGAGGGTGGACAGACAGTATGCGGAAGCACCGGAGGAGGGACTGTATAGGGAAAGGCAAAGGCTGCATGTGGAATTTGACTTGCTGACCACAGGCACTGCAGAGGCACAATGGAGGAAGGCACAGGGTGTACAGTATGAATATGGAGAGAAGGCGAGCAGATTGCTGGCACACCAATTGAGGAAAAGGGGAGCAGCGAGGGAAATAGGGGGGGTGAGAGACGAAGATGGAGAGACGGAGCGGGGAGCGGAGAGAGTGAATGAAGTGTTCAAGACATTTTATAAAAAATTGTATGAAGCTCAACCCCCGGATGGGAGGGAGAGAATGATGGAGTTTTTGGATCGGCTGGAAATTCCCAAGGTGGAAGAGCAGGAAAGGATGGGATTGGGAGCACAGATCACGGTAGAAGAAGTGGTGAAAGGAATTAGGAACATGCAGACGGGAAAGGCCCCGGGACCGGACGGATTCCCAGTTGAATTTTACAGAAAATATTTGGACTTGCTCGCCCCGCTACTGACGAGGACCTTCAACGAGGCAAAGGAAAGGGGACAACTGCCCCCGACTATGTCAGAAGCAACGATATCGCTTCTTTTAAAGAAGGAAAAGGATCCGCTACAATGCGGGTCCTACAGACCAATCTCCCTCCTCAATGTAGATGCCAAGGTCTTGGCCAAGGTAATGGCAATGAGAATAGAGGAATGTGTCCCGGGGGTGGTTCATGAAGACCAAACTGGGTTTGTGAAGGGGAGACAGCTGAACACGAACATACGGAGGTTGTTAGGCGTAATGATGATGGCCCCACCAGAGGGTGAAACGGAGATAGTAGTGGCGATGGATGCCGAGAAAGCATTTGATAGAGTGGAGTGGGATTATCTGTGGGAGGTGTTGAGGAGATTTGGGTTCGGAGAGGGGTATGTTAGATGGGTGCAGCTGTTGTATAGGGCCCCAGTGGCGAGTGTGGTCACGAATGGACGGGGATCGGCATATTTTCGGCTCCACAGAGGGACAAGGCAGGGATGTCCTCTGTCCCCATTACTGTTTGCACTGGCGATTGAGCCCCTGGCGATAGCGCTGAGAGGTTCCAAGGGATGGAGGGGAATACTTAGGGGAGGAGAAGAACACCGGGTATCTTTATATGCGGATGATCTGCTACTATATGTGGCGGATCCAGCGGAGGGGATGCCAGAAATAATGCGGATACTTGGGGAGTTTGGGGATTTTTCAGGGTATAAATTGAACATGGGAAAGAGTGAGCTGTTTGTGGTGCATCCAGGGGAGCAGAGTAGAGAAATAGAAGACCTACCGTTGAGGAAGGTAACAAGAGACTTTCGTTACCTGGGGATCCAGATAGCTAAGAATTGGGGCACATTGCACAGGCTAAATTTGACGCGGTTGGTGGAACAGATGGAGGAAGATTTCAAGAGATGGGACATGGTAGCATTGTCAATGGCAGGGAGGGTGCAGGCAGTTAAGATGGTGGTCCTCCCGAGATTCCTTTTTGTGTTTCAGTGTCTCCCGGTGGTGATCACGAAGGCTTTTTTCAAAAGGATAGAAAAGAGTATTATGGGTTTTGTTTGGGCCGGGAAGACTCCGAGAGTGAGGAAGGGATTCTTACAGCGTAGTAGGGATAGGGGGGGCTGGCACTACCGAGCCTAAGTGAGTATTATTGGGCCGCTAATATTTCAATGGTGAGTAAGTGGATGGGAGAGGAGGAAGGAGCGGCGTGGAAGAGATTAGAGAGGGCGTCCTGTAGGGGGACCAGCCTGCAGGCTATGGTGACAGCCCCATTGCCGTTCTCACCAAGGAACTATACCACGAGTCCGGTGGTGGTAGCTACACTGAAGATTTGGGGACAGTGGAGACGACATAGGGGAAAGACCGGAGCACTGGGGGGGTCCCCGATAAGAAACAACCATAGGTTTGCCCCGGGGGGAATGGATGGGGGATATGGAATGTGGCAAAGAGCAGGTATAACGCAATTGAAAGATCTATTTGTGGATGGGAAGTTTGCGAGTCTGGGAGCGCTGACCGAGAAATATGGGTTGCCCCAAGGGAATGCATTCAGGTACATGCAATTGAGGGCTTTTGCGAGGCAGCAGGTGAGGGAATTCCCGCAGCTCCCGACACAAGAGGTGCAGGACAGAGTCATCTCAAAGAAATGGGTGGGGGACGGTAAGGTGTCGGATATATATAGGGAATTGAGAGACGAAGGGGAGACTATGATGGACGAACTAAAAGGGAAATGGGAAGAAGAGCTAGGGGAGGAGATTGAGGAGGGGATGTGGGCAGATGCCCTAAACAGGGTAAACTCGTCGTCCTCGTGCGCCAGGCTAAGCCTGATTCAGTTTAAGGTATTACACAGGGCACATATGACTGGAACACGGCTCAGTAAATTTTTTGGGGTGGAGGATAGGTGTGCGAGGTGCTCGAGAAGCCCAGCGAATCATACCCATATGTTTTGGTCATGCCCGGCACTACAGGGGTTTTGGATGGGGGTGACAAAGGTGCTTTCGAAAGTAGTAGGAGTCCGGGTCGAACCAAGCTGGGGGTTGGCTATATTTGGGGTTGCACAAGAGCCGGGAGTGCAGGAGGCGAAAGAGGCCGATGTTTTGGCCTTTGCGTCCCTAGTAGCCCGGCGCAGAATATTGCTAATGTGGAAAGAAGCCAAGCCCCCGGGGGTGGAGACCTGGATAAATGATATGGCGGGGTTCATAAAGTTAGAGCGGATTAAGTTCGTCCTAAGGGGGTCGGCTCAAGGGTTTACAAGGCGGTGGCAACCGTTCGTCGAATATCTTGCGGAAAGATAGATAGGGGAGAACAAAGAAGGCAGCAGCAGCAGCCCAGAACTTGGGGGGTGGGGGGTGGGGGGGGGGGGGGGGGGGTGTGTGGCCTGAGACAAGGCAGTTGCCAATTAGGGCTAGTTTTTATTTTTGTTATTTAATATTTATTTATTTGTTGTTGTTTTCTTTTGTTCTTGTTTAAATAAAAAAGGTCATTATTATCTGTATTGTTATAATGTTGTGTAAAGGATGCACAATGTACTGTGTTGGTTGACCAAAAATTTTCAATAAAATATTATTTAAAAAAAAAAAAAAAACCCTGTATACAACCGACATCCCCCCCACAACCACAAACCCTCAGTTTGAGTCCAACTTTTCAGTTTGTATCAAGGTCCAAGCCTCCTCAGGCATTTCGAAGTAGTGGTGTCGATCCTGAAATGTGACCCACAATCGCGCTGGCTGCAGCATTCCGAGCCTCACCCCCTTCCGATGGAGCACCGCCTTGGCCCGATTTAAACCAGCTCTCTTCTTTGCCACCTCTGCACTCCAGTCCTGATAGATTCGGACCTCCGTATTCTCCCACCTGCTGCTCCGCTCTTCCTTGGCCCATCTCAAGACACACTCTCTATCCACGAAACGGTGAAACCTCACCACTACCGCCCTTGGTGGCTCGTTGGCCTTGGGTCTCCTCGCCAGGACCCGAGGAGCCCCTTCTAGTTCCAGGGGACTCGGAGAGGCCCCCGCACCCATCAGCGAGTTGAGCATCGTGCTCACATATGCCCCGGCATCGGCCCCCTCCACTCCTTCTTCCTCCTCGACCAGTTCTCCAGGTCCTCGAATCTTTCCGCCCACCTCTTGTGCAGCGCCTCGTGTGCCTCCATCTTCACCGCCAGGCCCAAGATCTCATCCTCGTTCTCCGTGGCTTTTTCCCCGCACCGTCTGGATCGCCGCCCCTTGGGCCTTCTGGGTCTCCACTAACCCCTCGATCGCCGTCAGCATTGGCGCCAGCACCTCTTTCTTCAGCTCCTCAAAGCAGCGCCTGAGAAACTCCTGCTGCTCCTGCACCCATGCCGCTTGATCCCCGCCCGCCGCCATCTTGTTTTTTCTCCCTCGCACTTTTCGCTGTTCCAAAATCGCTTTTTTGACCACTCCGCTCCTGGTCCAATCCATATACTATGGGGGGTGGACCTCGCTCTCACCTTCCCACACTGGAAATTGTCGATAAATTGCCGTTGGGGCTCCTCTGGAGAGCCCAAAAGTCCGTTTTAGCGGGAGCCGCCGAATGTGCGGCTTAGCTCCGCATAGCCGCAACCGGAGGTGTGGGAGGTGTAGACAGAGTCAGTGGATGAGAGGCGGGTTTGTGTGATGGACTGGTGTGTTCATGACTCTATAGTTTCTTATGGTCTTGGGCCGAGCAGTTTCCATACCAGGCTGTGATGCAGCCAGATAGGATGCTTTCTATGGTGCATCTGTAAAAGTTGGTAAGAGTCAATGTGGACATGCCGAATTTCCTTCGTTTCCTGAGAAAGCACAGGCACAGGCGCTGTTGTGCTTTCTTGGTTGTAGCGTCGACGTTGGTGGACCAATACAGATTGTTGGTGATGTGCACACCTAGGAATTTGAAACTGTCAACCATCTCGATCTCGTGCCATGAGAACTCCCAGGGTATCTAGCACATATGCGCATGATCTACTTCTGATGATCACAGAGCAGCTGAGAGTAAATAGGAGTGGAACAGGGATTTTCCCTGTTGGCAGAAATCTAGCAGCCATGCTAGCCGTGGGTGCAAATGCCATAATGGCCACTAAATCTTGTGACGGCCAAAACAGGATTTGCGCCAGCAAGATCTCGGCTTGAGATCTTCCCCGCCTGCGATGTGATCAGATCCAGAAAGGGCGTAAACCTGATTTCCATACATTTGTATAAATTAGCATGTACTTACAGGCCTTGACGCCATAATACCTGCACACAATGTGGGGATTCCCCTTATGGGTGGTGGCTGGAGGTGGGGGGAGAGCGAGGAAGACTCTCGATGCCTGTGAGGGAAGAGGAGTTGATGTTCGCATTGTGATGAGGAGTGGGGAATACCCCAATGTTGGTATGTGGTGGGAGGATATGCCCCAATGTTGGCATTGTGATGCAAGGGGGTGCCCCAATTTTGGCATTGTGGTGGGGGGGGGGGTGGGAAGAAGTGCCCCGATGCTTGGAGGAGCGTCACAATCTCCTGGGCACGGGGCTTTTATTTAAGTCGGAGATCGGGGCGCCATCACGGTTCCGGACCTTGCTGGCGTCTTTAGGTCCTGCCCCTCTAGCTAACGGTGTGAATCTCGCTTCCCCTTTTGTTAAGAAAACAAAGGTAGTTTTAAGAGAAAGATTTGTATCAGTAAACATGAGAAATAAGCTATAGTTTTAAGTGTTTAATTTAATGTTTCTCTGCCTGTAGGGTAAAACCTACAGTTAGATTCTTGCTGGCCGAAGATTTTTGTATGAGCAGGAGTCGGTTAAGTTCCAACTATGTTTCCATTGTGCTTAGAGAGGGTACGGCATGAAGAATAAATAGATGAAGTCAGTGCTTAGCAACAGAGGCCACTTTCCAGAGGGCAGGGTTTTCCTTTGTTCTTACTTTTAACTGGAAACTAGAGCAGTTGGAGACAGGACATTGGGGAGTGAACAGCTCTTAACTCTGCCAGGAAAAAAAGAGTGTGTGTGTATTTGACTAAAGCCAATCTGTGTGTTTAAAAGATATTTTGTGTTAATGGGACCATTGTAGTTTAAGATGTACTTTGTAATCTGTGTTAATCTTAAAACCAGTGTGTTTTGTTAAACTAAGGGGGGGGGGGGGGAGTAAAGGAGTATTGTTAATAATCTAACTTTTCATGTTTTTTTCTTGTTTAAAACAAATTTTCTTTCTCCAAGTGTTATAAAAAAAAGTCAAAGTTACCATTCTCTGCTCCCCGCGCCGTTTCAGAGAATCGCCTGGGTCACCAAATTTTCCCGCCACACCGGTCCAACGCCCTCCCGCGATTCACGGAAGCGGCCAGATCGGCACAATCGCGTTTTGCGCGGCGCGGTCCAGTGAATCGCCCGAGACAGCCAAAATGGCGATTTACCGGTACCTCCGCGATTCTCAGTGCTGGATGGGCCGAGCGGCCTACCCAAAACGGCGGGTTCCCCCCGGCGCCGTCCACACCTGGTCGCTGCCGGCGGGAACAGCGCGGGAACGCTGGGGGGCGGCCTGCGGGGGGCTCAAATGGGGTCTGGCCTGCGATCGGTGCCCACCGATCGTCGGGCCGGCCTCTCTGAAGGAGGACCTCCTTTCTTCCGCAGCCCCACAAGATCCGTCGGACATCTTCTTGCGGAGCGGACTCGGAGAGGACGGCAACCACACATGCGCGGGTTGGCGCCGGCCAACCCGCGCATGCGCGGGTGACGCCAGTTATGCGGCGCCGGCCGCATAATGTATGCGGCACCGCCTTTATGTGGCGCCAAGGCCTGGTGCACGTAAATGACGCGGCGCCGCTCCTAGCCCATTATCGGGCCCTGAATCGGTCGGGAAAGGGGCCGTTTCGCGCCGTCGTGAACCTCAACGGCGTTCACGACGGCGCGAACACTCTGTCTCCATTTCAGAGAATCGCGCCCACCATCTTTTCAGATAGGGTTCCATTCTGGAATCTTCCTGTCCAGTTATAACATTAACTAGGACCGTAACACTTTTAAAATGCACAGAGCATTGTTCAATACGCTGAGAAAAGCCAGCTGTGACGCCTGCAAGCTTCACAGTTTTCTCGCCTGAGCCAACATTGGGAAGAGTCCGCCCTGACCTTTGACCTCACTCCGAATTTTCTACCCCCACCCGTCACAACTCCAGCTGCTGGCAGGACCGAAAAATTCCACCCTTTGTGACCATAAAGAATCACAGGCATACTTTTAGAGGTAGAGCACTATATTGGGCATCAGACAGTGTAATACTCCTGTCATTATAAAACAACATACATGTGAGTATAGATTTCATAGAATTTACAGTGCAGGAGGACATTCGGCCCATCAAGTCTGCACCGGCCCTTGGAAAGAGCACCCCACTTAAGCCCACGCCTCCACACTATCCCTGTAACTCAGTGACCCCCACCCAACTTTTTTGGACACTAAGGGCAATTTATCATGGCCAATCCACCTAAAGTATATCTTTGATTTTCTATGAACATCCCCAAAGGAATTTTGTTTGCGTATGTATACAAATCCACATGTGTATATAGAAAATGTGGCCCTAGGTGGTTTTCCCAATACCTTAAAACGAAGGCTAACATGCATTCCATTTTACTCATAGCTTAAATCTTCGTTTGATTCATTCAGATTCTGTGTAACATCTCTACTTGCAGTATTCAGTTGATTCTAAAGAAAGATAATTCTGAAGATCAGGCGGTCTTACCACAATTTTATCCATAAGACTGTGACAGTGATCTTTCTTTCCAGTTGGGTACTTTTGAGTCAATAAACAATCTGATGTATTATGTGACAAGTCCCAGAACAAAAGGCAGAGGAACAGAGCCCACAAGACAAGCTGCATGAACAGAAGTAGTCACCAAAATAAAATGAAAAATAATTACCCTTTTGATTTGGTACTTGTTCTGGGCCGATACTCATGGGACTCATCTTCTGTACCATTTTGTCTTTTGTACCAATCAAAAAGTGTGCGCACTACAGAGGGTAGACAGTATTCCGCAAGTGAACTCATTGAGATAATCAACTGGGGGAGAAAAGCACAAAAGATGAAAGATTACATGCAGTGAAACACCTATTAATTTACAAAAAACAATTACATTTGGATCCAGGTCTGAACCAGTTGGCTCAGTGGTTGCATTGTCATTTTTAAGTCAGCGAGTTAATCTTCTCCATCACAAAGGGGTGGATTTTATCGACCCCCCACCGAGCATGTTTTAAGCAGGGGGCAGGAATGGAGGTCACATCAAATATAATGGATGGCTAGCTCGCTGCATCCTGCCCATCTCTGACTTATTCCCAACTGAACTGCGCATGAGTAAGGCACCTACTAGCCCACCTACTAATTAATTAAGAGGCAATTAAGGGCCTCATTCAGCTTCCGTTGCTATAAGATACTGGGCAGTAGAAGGCAGGCACGAGCAGAGAGCCAGTTTTTTCAACATCGGAGGTAAAAATGCCAAAAGGGGCAGGTGCCCGAGCGCATTCGCATCAATATCCCCAAGGTGGTAATCCCTACTTCGTGACTCCTCTGCTGGCCTCCAAAAATATAATGGGCAGGATTCTCCAGCCTCCCACCCATGTGTTTCTCGGCAATACACCAATCGCTGGTGGCAGGTTTCTCTGGTCCCACCGCTGTCACTGGGGATTCCCATTGAAGCCACCTCACGTTACCAGAAAACCCACAGGTAGGGGTGCGCTGCCGGTGGAACCAGAGAATCCAGCCACCAGCAAATGGCCAGAGAATCCCAGCAATGGCTACAATGTCCAGTAATGCACAAAATTCAAATTCTCAACCTTGTGTCCATGGACTTGTATCTCCCCATGTTCATCACTTTCTCCTGGGGTGAATGACACAATTGGTGGCCAGAAGAACATCTGGAGTGGTGTTAGCTCACAATTAAATATATTTTAAAATGTTATCTTGTTGGTTCTGACCGAACAGGCAGACCCTTAATCATTGGTTTCAGCTGCATTAGGGCAAATCAATCTTACAGTGGGGCTCTCAAACAAGGGCGAGGGCTTTTATTTGCATATGTGAATGGTCTGATCCCGGTTTCAAGAATTTTTTGGCCTCTACTAATACGTTGGGCAGCATTTGCCATATTGAAGGCTTAGGAAGTGGCTTAGCACCCGAAAGTCAGGTGTTGCTTAGCCAAATCTTTAAGCTATCAACTATTCATTTACCTTATTTTCTGTATGAACAATTAAGCTATGCAAATTGACTGCTCGGTTATGTCCAGAACAACTGCACTTCAAAATAATTAATTTGCTGTGATGCAGTCAGGATTCTCGAGGATAGGAAAGGCATTTTGATGAATACAAGTTCTTTCTTTTCTTCTATGTGATAATCATAATGCTCTATCAATCAATATCAAATACACATTAGAAGGGTGTCAGAAAATGTTTTGTTTCAAAATAGGAAATAAAAGTTTGACTTTCAATCGCTAATGTTACACAGGGCTGGATTTTCAATTGTTAGGTGTGGGCAAAATTTGCAAATTATTTTCCTCGAGGGCGGCACTGGATCCTAAAGTCTTGCAGGGGAGGAGTTGCAGGGAAAGGAGTTCCCCACTCCATTCTGAAAATCTAGCCCATGGCAACAGGAAGGCCTCAGAAATACCCTCGTCATCTACTTGAGTAGCCCTAAAGTTTAAATAAATTGTCACAATGTGGGCTGACATTTCCTCCCATTATCAAATGAATGTCAGAACAAGGCTATTGCCAAACCATGTGACTTCATCGTAAGCCTGCTTCTATTTTCTGCTGAGTTCTCATTACATATGCAGAAATGATTGGCAGCTGTTTGCCACTCAATAGGTTTAAAAGAGGGAAATTCAGAACAGCTCGTGATTGAAGGGAAAGCCAGTAGATGCAACTGTTGAGCATTGAGGCTATTAAAAGAGTGATTAAATGGCTATTAAATGGTCTCATGGAGTAGCGAAGGCAATGATGGTAATACACATTTTCATGAAAGCTGTTGTGTAAAGTGAACATGGAGCCGGATTCTCCACAGCCCAGCACCGAAATCGTGTTTGACACGAGAGCGGAGATCCAATTTGGCACCGAAATCGGGCCCGGTGCCCGTCCGGTGAGTCTCCAGGCCCCGTAAATCGGCATGTGTGCGTAGTACTCTGCGTGGCTGGGGGGCCATTGCCAAAGGCCCGCCCAGCAATCCTCCGCTCCCGACTGGCCGAGTTCCCAACGGCGTGGAACTAACATGCTATGGCCAGTCGGGACTCTCGCGTGGTGGATGAGGACTCAGTCCACGGCCGCCCTGATGGGTGGCAGGGGGGGTCGGGCACCGGGGGGGGGGCCTTATGGGCGGCCGGGGGAGAGATCGGGCCGGATGGATCCTCGGGCACGCGCCCGTTTGGGGGGGCCTACATCATCCAGATGCCACCGCGGTCAGAGTCCATCATGGCGCTCAGTGTGGCCGCTGGAGGCCGCCGCTGTGCGCATGCATGGACTTGAAACCAGAAGTGTGGGGGCCCGTATCTACAGCCAAAGCTGCGTGAAGCACTGCGGTCCCTGCTAGCCCCCTGAATGTAAGTGAATCAGCTTGTATTATTTTGAGGAAACTTGGGAGTGCAACGCCAGCGTTTTGATGCCTGCGTGGGGACATAGCCCCATTCCACCCCATAGTTTCTGCACAGAAACTATAAGTTAACACTCAACTATATTAAAAAGGAGTGCTTCTCTGCCATAGGTGGTGCCTTATGGTTGAAACTTTAAACCAAAACATTAAAACATCTGTTCTCATAAAAGGTCTCAGAGCATTATTTTGAAGATACGTAGAGAAGTTATCCTCTGTTATTTAGGCAATATCTATCCCCCCATCAACATCACAAAAACAGAGTATGCAGTTTCTGAGCCCTTGCAGTGTGCAAACTGGCATTTAAAAAAATTCATTCATGGGATGTGGACGTCGCTGGCTAGGCCAGCATTTATTGCCCATCCCTAATTGCCCCTGAGAAGATGGTGGTGCGCTACATTCTTGAACTGCTGCAGTCCATAAGGTGTAGGTACCTCCAAAGCACTGTTGGGGAGGGAGTTTTAGGTCTTTGACCTAGCGACAGTGAAGGAAAAGCGATATATTTTCTCGTCAGGATGGTGAGTTGCTGAGAGTGGAACTAGTTGGCCATGTTTCCATGTGTTTTGTTGGCTTGGTCCTGCTAAATGGTGGCGGTCAGGGTTGGAAGATGTTCTCTAAGGAGGCTTGGAGAGTTCTTAGAACATAGAACAATACAGCGCAGTACAGGCCCTTCGGCCCACGATGTTGCACCGAAACAAAAGCCATCTAACCTACACTATGCCATTATCAACCATATGTTTATCCAATAAACTTTTAAATGCCCTCAATGTTGGCGAGTTCACTACTGTAGCAGGTAGGGCATTCCACGGCCTCACTACTCTTTGCGTAAAGAACCTACCTCTGACCTCTGTCCTATATCTATTACCCCTCAGTTTAAAGTTATGTCCCCTCGTGCCAGCCATATCCATCCGCGGGAGAAGGCTCTCACTGTCCACCCTATCCAACCCCCTGATCATTTTGTATGCCTCTATTAAGTCTCCTCTTAACCTTCTTCTCTCCAACGAAAACAACCTCAAGTCCATCAGCCTTTCCTCATAAGATTTTCCCTCCATACCAGGCAACATCCTGGTAAATCTCCTCTGCACCCGCTCCAAAGCCTCCACGTCCTTCCTATAATGCGGTGACCAGAACTGTACGCAATACTCCAAATGCGGCCGTACCAGAGTTCTGTACAGCTGCAACATGACCTCCTGACTCCGGAACTCAATCCCTCTACCAATAAAGGCCAACACTCCATAGGCCTTCTTCACAACCCTATCAACCTGGGTGGCAACTTTCAGGGATCTATGTACATGGACACCTAGATCCCTCTGCTCATCCACACTTTCAAGAACTTTACCATTAGCCAAATATTCCGCATTCCTGTTATTCCTTCCAAAGTGAATCACCTCACACTTCTCTACATTAAACTCCATTTGCCACCTCTCAGCCCAGCTCTGCAGCTTATCTATATCCCTCTGTAACCTGCTACATCCTTCCACACTATCGACAACACCACCGACTTTAGTATCGTCTGCAAATTTACTCACCCACCCTTCTGCGCCTTCCTCTAGGTCATTGATAAAAATGACAAACAGCAACGGCCCCAGAACAGATCCTTGTGGTACTCCACTTGTGACTGTACTCCATTCTGAACATTTCCCATCAACCACCACCCTCTGTCTTCTTTCAGCTAGCCAATTTCTGATCCACATCTCTAAATCACCCTCAATCCCCAGCCTCCGTATTTTTTTGCAATAGCCTACCGTGGGGAACCTTATCAAACGCTTTGCTGAAATCCATATACACCACATCAACTGCTCTACCCTCGTCTACCTGTTCAGTCACCGTCTCAAAGAACTCAATAAGGTTTGTGAGGCATGACCTACCCTTCACAAAGCCATGCTGACTATCCCTGATCATATTATTCCTATCTAGATGATTATAAATCTTGTCCCTTATAATCCCCTCCAAGACTTTACCCACTACAGACGTGAGGCTCACCGGTCTATAGTTGCCGGGGTTGTCTCTGCTCCCCTTTTTGAACAAAGGGACCACATTTGCTGTCCTCCAGTCCTCTGGCACTATTCCTGTAGCCAATGATGACATAAAAATCAAAGCCAAAGGTCCAGCAATCTCTTCCCTGGCCTCCCATAGAATCCTAGGATAAATCCCATCAGGTCCCGGGGACTTATCTATTTTCAGCCTGTCCAGAATTGCCAACACCTCTTCCCTACGTACCTCAATGCCATCTATTCTATTAGCCTGGGGCTCAGCATTCTCCTCCACAACATTATCTTTTTCCTGAGTGAATACTGACGAAAAATTTCAAAGTGCATCTTGTAGGTGTTACACACTGCTACCACTTTCCGTTGGTGGTGAAGGAGTGAATGTTTGTGAACAGGGTGCCAAGGGCTGCTTTATCTTCGATGGTGTCAAGCTTCGTGAGTGTTGAAGCTGCACTCATCCAGGCCTATACCTTAACCTGTACCTTGTAGATGCTGGACAGGCTTTGAGGAGTCATGATGAGAGTTCCTTGCCACAGGATTCCTAGCCTCCAGTCTTCTCTTGTAGCCATAGTACATATCTATGGCTAGTCCAGTTCAGTTCCTTACATAGAAAATAGCAGCAGGAGTTGGTCATTTTGCCCTGACATTCAACATGATTGTGGCTGATCCTCTATATCAATACCATACACCAGCACTCCCCCCATACTCCTTTACGCCTTTAGAGTCTGGAAGTATATCTATTTCCTTCTTAAATATATTCAGTGACTTGGCCTCCACAACCTTCTGCAGTAAAGAATTCCACAGATTCACCACCCTCTGCGTAAAGAGGTTTCTCCACATCTCAGTCCTAAATGGCCTACCCTGTATTCTGAGACTGTGACCACGTGTTCTAGGCCCCCAGTCAGAGGAAACACTATCTTGCACCAACTCTGTCCAGCTATTTCAGAATTTTCTATCCCTGGCTCAGGCTGCCAGAGCAGTGGGGGCGGTGCCAGCGGCAGGCCCTCTGGGGAGCTCCATTGGGAAGGGCCGATATATGTGAAGGGAGGGAAATCATGCCTGTGATGAGGGGCGGGGGGGGGGGGGGGGGGAAAGTAGTGCCTGCGATTCTGCCACCATGGTGGGGTAGGTAGGTTGGGGGGGGGGGGGGGACCCCTGATACTCACGTGGTCGTGTTTGGCAGGGGTGGAAGAGAGGGACAGCTCTCCCCCCCCCCCCCCCCATACTTGTGTGATTATGTATCTGACATTCTGACAAAGTTTGAGAAAATGTCACCCACACTAATAGAGTGTAAACCTTACTTATTCATAAAACTGATGGGCTTGGCATATGGGGCATGTATGTTCCTTCAGTGGCTCCTTAAACTTGTAGGAATCCTACAGTCTACAGAACTGGATGGCTCACTCTGTTTATTGAAATATGCTAAAGTTGTCTGTGTCGAAGTTCAAATACCATGGGCACCCATGTTAAACAAGCTTCTTCAATATAGACATCAGGGCCCAACACTGGTTTTAAGGCTACAATGCCAAATGTGCTAAAACCAGGCTCAGCAGGCACCATACATACTCTACCCAATTTTGCAGGTCCATCATGCCCTTACCAGCAGTTGCTACAGAAGAACAGGTAAGGTTTTGCTTTTTCGCTTGCCCCTATACGTGGGTTGATGCCTACTTGCACTAGCCTCTTTTCACATTTGCCATTCACCATCTCAAGAGCTTATCTGTGAGTGGTTTTGAGGTTTCAAGCAGCGGGATATTTAAGGGGCAGCACAGTGGCACAGCGGTTAGCATTGCTACTTCACAGCTCCAGGGACACGGGTTCAATTCTGGCCTCGGATGACTGTCTGTATGGAGTTTGCCTTTTCTGCGTGGGCTTTCTCCAGATGCTCCGGTTTCCTCCCACAGTCCAAAGATGTGCAGGTTAGGTGGATTGGCCATGCTAAATTGCCCCTTAGTGTCCAAGAGGTTAGGTGGCGTTACGGGGATAGGGTAGAAGTGTGGGATTAAGTAGGGTGCTCTTTCCAAGGGCCAGTGTGATGCACTAGGTGATGCACTATCAATTATGAGACGAGAGTAGAGTGAAATCGAGGCTTTATTACGCAGAGATCCCGCAGCAGCTGCCAAAATGGCTGCAGCTCATTTATACTCCGCCTACTGGGCGGAGCCAGCAGGCAGGGATCTACCCCCGTACCTGTAGCACAGGGGCCTCACCGTAATACACCTCATATGCGGTACATACAATACAACAGTGATGACTACCACATTCACTCCCTGTTTTAAAAAAAAAAGAGTCCGGTGGGGCTGGTGGAAGGCTATTTACATGTAGGCGTTTAACATTTTTGGAGAAGTTTGTAAATTTAGACGATCGGGCGCCTTGATCCATCGTTGCAAGCGCCGCAGTCTCGGTGGCGATTCAGGTGTAGGTTCGGTCGTCGGTAATTCCGGGAGCGTGTCGACCTCATCTTCATCCCCTGGTGGGACCAAGGGGAGACGGATCATCCTGAAGCGGGGGCTGTGGTGGGGCGTGCTGGGGGGAGGGAGGGTGGCACCAGGGCGGGGGGACCCAGCTGGCGCCAGGTCCCTGAGGGAGACTGTGTCTTATCGGGGTACGCTACATAGGTATACTGTGGGTTTGCGTGAAGCAGCTGTACCCTCTCAACCAACGGGTCCACCTTGTGGAGCCGCACGTGCTTGCGGAGGAGAACGGGTCCTGGAGCTGCCAGCCACGTTGGGCGAGAAACCCCGGAGGTGGACTTTCTGGGGAAGGCACAGAGACATTCATGGGGAGTTTCATTAGTCGCAGTGCAAAGGAGTGGCTGAATGGAGTGGAGGGCGTCGGAGAGGACCTCCTGCCAGCAGGAGGCCGGGAGATTTCTGGACCGTAGGGCCAGCTGGACGCCTTCCAGACCGTCCCCTTCTCCTGCTCCACCTGCCTGTTTCCCCGGGGGTTGTAGCTGGTCGTCCTGCTCGAGGCAATGCCCCTGCTGAGCAGGTACTGACGCAGCTCATAGCTCATAAATGAGGATCCCCGGTCGCTGTGGACGTGGGCAGGGAAACCGAACAGAGCGAAGATGGTGTTGAGGGCTTTGATGACGGTGGCAGACGACATATCGGGGCATGGGACGGCGAAGGGGAATCTGGAATATTCGTCGACCACGTTAAGAAAGTATGTGTTTCGGTCGTTGGAGGGGAAGGGCCCTTTGAAATCCACGCTGAGGCGTTCAAAGGGGTGGGAGGTCTTCACCAGGTGCACCCGGTCTGGCCGGTAGAAGTGCAGTTTGCACTCCGCTGGTGATAGCCCTGACTTCCTCGATGGAGTAGGGCAGATTGCGGGCCTTTATGAAGTGATAAAAATGGGTGACCCTTGGGTGACCGAGATCATCGTGCAGGGTCCGGAGTCGGTCCACTTGTGCGCTGGCACATGTACCTTGGGATAGGGCATCGGGGGGCTCATTGAGCTTACCGGGGCGATACAAAATCTCAATTGTAGGTGGAGAGCTCGATCCTCCACCTCAAGATCTTGGCATTTTTGATCTTACCCCGCTGTGTTGTTGAACATGAAGGCAACCGACCGTTGGTCAGTGAGGAGAGTGAATCTCCAGCCGGCCAGGTAATGCCTCCAATGCCGCACAGCTTCTACTATGGCCTGGGCTTCCTTCTCGATGGAGGATGCCGAATTTCGGAGGCATGGAGGGTGCGGGAAAAGAATGCCATGGGCCTGCCTGCCTGGTTGAGAGTGGCGGTCAGAGTGACGGCTGATGCATCGCTCTCGACTTGGAAGGGGAGCGTCTCGTCAACCGCGTGCATCGTGGTCTTGGCGATGTCGGCCTTGATACAGTCGAAGGCCTGGTGAGCCTCGGCCGTCAGTGGGAAAACAGTGGAGCGGACGAGTGGATTTTGGGCAGCAGCTTCGGGAGGCTACACATCTCTGCGGAATAAATTGATGCACTATCAATTACGACGAGATGAGAGTAGAGTGTAATCGAATCTTTATTACGCAGAGATGTGTAGCCTCTGCTGCCGAAATGGCTGCAGCTCGGAGAGCCCACACATTTATACTCCGCCTACTGGGCAGAGCCAGCAGACAGGGATCTACTCCCGTACCTGTAGTACAGAGGCCTTACCGTAATACACCTCATATGCGGTACATACAACAGTGGTGACTACCACACGGTGCAGACTCGATGGGCCGAATGGACTCCTTCTGCACTGTAAATTCTATGATATTGGGAAGGCCTTAACTGGGGAGTTGCCCTGAAGCATGCAACTCGTCCGTATTATGGAAATGAGGCTTGAGGCACATAATGGAAGGAACTTTGGGCCTCTGTCATTTGGCATAAACTCCAAATATGCCACTGAATTTTCTCTGGAAGCTGATTTCGTCCCTATCTTTTTCATAGCTCTTGAACGCCATGGGCGAGCAGCGCAGAATGGAAAAGTCCATTGATCTCAGGCGGGATTCTCTGGTCGTCGGGCGAATGTGGCCGGAGATCCCGCCCAAATATTTCCTTCAACTAAATGGACTAAACACCCCTCTTTCTAATTCTTTACATGTCACAATTAAGACATTTAGCCATGGGCGAGACTCGCAAAATTTCATCTATCATGACTTTTTGAAAAGTAATTTCTTCAAGTCAAAGCAGGAAGGAAGGGTTGACCTTGTAAAGGTTTCATATTTATAACAGGAAGGGAGGAGAGTCTGGACAGTCTGTGAATTACAGACTTCATTCACACTCAGTGGCAAGATGAATCCTAGCTCTGTGTTATTGTTGGAACGGATTAAATATATGTGCAAATATGGTCTTATTGCAATGAATACTCATTTTCTTTCATTATAAATGAACTTCATACAGTCGGTAGATATCACTTCAATGCACTCATATGCCTGGTTGTCTTGACCTTGAGCTTCGACCGCTAAAATTCACTTGTCTGTTTAAAATGAAACCCTGTGCTATTTTTACTGGCACACATTTATATAAATAAACTGAATGAAGGTTTTCTTGTTAACCACACATAGATTTTACATTTTTAAATCAATGTCTTTACTATACTGCAAAATTTGTATGGATAATGCTGCCACTTGGGTTTTAATG
Source organism: Scyliorhinus torazame (assembly GCF_047496885.1). NCBI lineage: Eukaryota > Metazoa > Chordata > Chondrichthyes > Carcharhiniformes > Scyliorhinidae > Scyliorhinus > Scyliorhinus torazame. The sequence goes on along the minus strand of NC_092721.1, from coordinate 157,086,566 downwards.
CAGCAGACATCTTAATTCAGAGTTTTTTTTTTTATTTTGTCATCACTTAGAAAGTTATGTAGACACATTTTTAAACTCTTGTGAATGAACCAATTCATTTATTAACAACTGATTTCAAAAAAATGTGAAGTGTAAATTACATTAAACCTATATTCAAATGTATTAATATTTTATTTCAAAACATCTAATGTGGAGTTATAACAATAACAGGTGTATTTTAAAAGCTAAACGTTGCCAGGTAATATTTTTTTCTACCTCATGAGCTTTAAAATTTGACCATTCCAGATTGAATAGTGTTTGATATACATGGGAATCAAGAAAGATTACTGTTTACATCATCAGCCTTACATCGCTATACCAGTTAACCCAATATATTTTGTGGGCAACACCTCAGAACCAAAAACTGAGAAAATCAATAAAACACATGAGCTAATCAAGACAGCCAGCACTGAAATGGTGTTTCACAAATTTAGTTGAGTTTTTTGAAGAGGTAATTGATTGGGTAAAGGGAATCCAAAAGATATAGTGGCCCAATTTAACGTGAAAAGGGCGACTAGAAATTCAGGGCTGAGTCTGTCTGAGCCAATCCTGAAAACAACAACACTATTTTGCATAGTTCAGGCAATTAGTTGTCTGAAGTTGTGACCTCCGGCCCCATGAGGAAGGATATTCCATCTCCAAGAGCGGCGGTCAATCAGAGAGTTGGCAGTTCTTCAGTCATAGCAGCACCACGAGGAGCAGTTGCCAATACTGGGACTGTAACAGTCACCCCCTCCCCCTTAATATACACGGACACCTCGAAAAGTAGGCACAGGGTGCCTGAACAGGAGGAGACCAACTCCACACCACCACCTGATGACCTCACCACATGGCATGCTTCATTCCACCACTGGTAAAATACCAGCGTTGGTGGGGAGGCAATGCCAATGGCACCCCTGCCATCCCATCTGATTTTACACAACTCCACATCCCTGCCTGCAAGCATGTGGGGGATAGGGTGGTGGTAGGGGCTTGAAATCTGCCACTGTATAAATATTTTTAGAAGACATTTGATAGGGCTTATTCGAAAAATTCAGGCATATGGTCTAAAAAGAATTGCAGCAACGTGATGGGAAAATTGGCTGAAGGGCATACACTCAAATGGTTAACATGAAATCAAGTCTTTAAAAATGTTAAACAAAGCTATCTGGAAGGCACGAGATAGGTTGCAATGCAACCCAAGATCTGTCATCATATTGCCGTTCCATAAACTTTAAACATGATCGGAAGTGAATCATTTTGCAATTAAATTTGAAATGCTCTATCCTTGTTTATAAAAGAAAAATTACTTGATACATATTGAGATTATAATTCAAGATTTAAGTTACCAGATGTAGGGTGGAATTGTCCGGTCCCACCAGCTACACCAGGTTTGACTGCTGAGGGAACTTGCCGTGAGGCTGAAAGTCAGTTTTCCGCGATTGGGATGAACTATAGGAATTCTGTTCTTTGGGATTTCAAGGCAGGTTAAAGGCAGGCTGAGCTTCCGGACGAACAATGTCAGGGAACTCTTTTGCATGTATTAACACCTTGTCCATGCTCATTACAAGGCCATCTCGCTGGAATTATGTCCCCCTCCAAAACCTGAGAACAAAGTGCCTAGATGCCATGTTCTCATGTTTTGTTTTCAGACAGCACTGGCCTTTATTCTGTTATGACACTTACTCTGAGCCAATGCTTTGTTCCTTTACTACCACCATTTCACTCTTTTTGTCTTTTGTTCCATGACATCTTCGTAATTTAATCTCCTTTGCCCTCTAACCTTTCTTGACATTCCCTTTTTGTTCCACCTAACCCTTCCCTCTTTCTCTCTCCACATAATTCTGTCAGACCTGCTGACATTTTCTTGAGCTTTCTATTTCTGATGTGCATCATCCACATTATTTTGCTTTGAGGATTATGCTCAGTTGTCTTTTACTCTCTATGGTGAAGCACACACGACAGCAGGTTTGTTTCTGAAAGGTGTGGAGCTGCCGTTCATTCAGTGCCATTTGCTATCTTCTGCTGTTAGAGGCAAGGAGAAAGGTAGATGCCAAGAATGGGTACAGCTGGTGAATTACAGCCAACTCACAGCTCAAAACCTCCATCCTCCCAAGTGAATGCTCACACCTGGCAAGGGCTCTTATGGTTAGTCTTTCTGGCATCCTACGGCAATAGTCTCTCTTGTAGAGTCTGGAGGATAGAATAATGGAGTCAGTATTGTTTGGAATAGTGTCAAGAGGGAGGCATCTCGCAAATGGCTCTCATCAACTTGGTCAAAGAGCAATGTCTCCATGCGCAGCAATGTATGAACGGGAAGAACACCCATCACTGATCCTCCATGATATCCTTCACCTGGAATGGGCAGGCTGGGGATGGCATGTCTAGAAGGAGGCCAGAAATAGGGAGTCTAAGTGCCGACGCCGGAGTGTTTTCCTCGGGCGTCGGTGCCCGTTCCCAGGCCCCTATTCTCCCCCCTCCTTGGGGCTAGCAGGGGCGTTGCGTGATTTATGGGGGCGGGGCCTCGGCGCGGCATCAGAGACCCGGCGCCGCGTAAAAGACGTCCTCCCCCAGGCCACCCCACACAAACATGGCGGATGGATCCAGGCTCGCCGGCGGCAGAAAGGAGGCCCGATGGCAGAGAGGCCAGCCTGCCGATCGGTTGGTCCCGATCGTGAACCAGGCCACTCCGGAGGCACCCACCCCCCCCCCCGCCCCTGCCCCTTACAGGCCGCCCCCCAAGCCTTCGCGACGAGTACCCGCCAGCAGCAACCAAGTGTGAACGGCGCCGGCAGGACTAGGCCGTTTACACGCGGCCGGTCGGCCCATCCGGGCCGGAGAATCGCCGCTCACTGAGCGGCCCGGCGCGATCCGCGCGCCGCTGGTTTTGGGGGGGGGGGGGGGGGGGGGGGGGAGATCGCGTGTGGAGGTCGGGGCGGCGTGGCGCGATTCGCGCGGCGCCCCTGCGATTCACCCACCCGTCCGGGGGGGGGGGGGGAATACTGCCCAGGGTTTAATACAGCCTTGCTGACTCTGACATGGAGGCAAACCTAGCGCTCTTCCTCCCTGTGGCTACCTGTTGGCACCTTCATAACTCATTGAGGAGAAAGAGCACCTGGAGGAAGAGGTGCTCTTTACTCCCCTTTCCCTCGCAACTGCTGCACTGCACTAATGCCTAAAGCGACAGAGTGCAGATCCAAGCTCATATCCGGCAGCCACAGTGTATTCTGTGGTGTCCAAGTAGGCTGCCACCTTATCCCTGGAGGCAGTCAAGCACTTGTAAGCTGGAGACATGACATAGGATCACAGAATTGTTACAGCATAGGAGGCCATTTGGCCTATCATGTTTGCACCAGCTCACTGAATGTGCATTTCACCAAGTGCCATTCTCTTTCCTTCTCCTTGTAATCCTGTAGGTTATTTCTTTTTAAAGCATCTTCTAATTCCCTCCTAGAATGTCTTGATTGAACCTGCCTTCATCACACTCAGATTCCAGATAAAAATAAAATTCCAGATTTTAACCACTTGCTTCTTTTGCGAAGTTATTTAAATCTGTGCCCTCTTGTTCTTGATCTTTTCAAGAGTACAGTAAAAAGGTGATACGCAATCAATACGCTTGAGTCCACGTGGAGTCATATCGATTCAGCTTTAATCAGATAGAACTGTACCCAGCAGCGAAGTTACAGAAGTGAAGGCTGCTGGGACGGCATTGGTTCTTATACCCCGCCTCTCAGGCGGGGCTATGTACATTGCCCAATGGTAGACCCCGCGGTCTAGCCAATGGTTATTCCTCTCTGGTACCGCAATACCTGGTATTACCACATTCACCCCCTGTTAAAAGAGAGTCAGCGGGGCGATGGCCAGTATTACTGTCGCCTTTTCATGGTAGGACCAGGTATTGCAGGTACCATGCTATCGAGGGTTGCAGAGAAAGTTCTTGCGTTGTTAATTTTCCTCATGGTGCTGCAATCAGACGATCGGGCGGCCTGGTCGTCCTACTGGAGCGTCTAAGTTTCGGCGGCGATCCTGGTGAGGGCCCCAGCAGTAGTGACTCCGGGAACGTGGTGTCTTCCTCCCAGGCAGTTTCATCACCCCTAGGCGGCGCTGTAAGGTCGAAAGATGGGCAGAAGGAAGGGGTGCCTGTAGGGGGCGCGGTGCCTGCTCGGCTCTGGGTTCTGCCAGCAGTACTGACCCTCCGGTCAGGTACGCGGGCGGGGGGGGGGGGGGGGGGTGGCAGTGGCTCGGGCACGCGTGGTGCTCTGGCGGGCGCCAGGTCCCGGGTGGAGACCGTATCTTGGCGTCCGTCGGGGAACGCTACGTAGGCGTACTGGGGGTTGGCATGCAGCAGGTGGACCCTTTCGACAAGCGGGTCCGATTTGTGCGCCCTTGCATGTTTCCGCAGCAGGACAGTTCCGGGTGTTGCTAGCCAGGTTGGGAGCGAGGTCCCCGAGGAGGACTTCCTGGGGAAAACAAGGAGACGTTCATGAGGTGACTGGTTTGTGGTAGTACATAGCAGTGACCAAATGGAGTGCAGGGCCACTGGGAGGACTTCTTGCGGGAGACTGGGAAAAGGGAGTGCGGCGGTGGGCCTGGGACGGTCGGGACGTGGAAGAACGGCTGTGGTTGCGCAGCGGGCGGCTGGAGGAATGGCGGAGGGTAGTCGTTGGATACCGCGTTCACCGCGCGGGCGAGGCAGACCGCGGCGTAGTGGCCTTTCTTGCCGCACCCTTTGCAGGTGACAGTGCGGGCCGGGCAGCGCGCGCGCGGGTGATTCGCCTGGCCGCAGAAGAAGCAGCGTTGGCCGGCGGCGGTAGCGGGGCGCCTTGCCGCGCAGGCTTGCGGAGTTAGCGGGTACGTCTGGGGGTTAGGCGGGTAAGTCTGGGGGGCTGCCGCGGCGGGGTGCCACGGGGTGTGCGCGGGGGCGTACGCAAGGGCGTTTTTGTACGCCACGTCCATGGACCCTGCCAGGGCCTGGGCCTCAGTGAGGCCCAGCGTCTCCATTTCGAGCAGCCTTCGGCGAATGTCGGGGGAGATCATACCTGCCACGAAAACGACTTGAATTAAAATTTCGGAGTGCTCGTTCGCCGTCACCGCTGGGCAGCCGCAGTTTTGGCCCAGCACGATCAGTGCCCTGTAGAAATCTTCTAGCGTCTCATCTGGGCTCTGCCATCTCGTTGCCAACAGGTGACGGGCGTAGACCTGATTAAGTGGACGAATGTAGTGTCCTTCCAGCAGTTCCATGGCTTTATCAGAGTTCGCCACCCCTTCGATCAGGGGGTAGATCGCCGGGCTGACCCGTGAGCGTAGGAGGTGCATTTTTTGCCTTTCCGTGGGGGTGTCGGCAGCCGTCGCGAGGTATCTCTGGAAGCATGCCAGCCAATGCTTAAAAATCTCGGTCGAGTTTTCTGCGTGCGGGCTGAGCTGAAGGCACGCCGGCTTGATGCGGAGATGCATCCTTCAAAGTACTTATCTGATTAAATTGATACGCAATCAATACGCTTGAGTCCATGTGGAGTCATAGAACTGTACCCAGCAGCGAAGTTACAGAGCTGAAGGCTGCTGGGACGGCATTGGTTCTTATACCCCGCTTCTCAGGGTGGGGCTATGTACATTGCCCAATGGTAGACCCCGCGGTCTAGCCAATGGTTATTCCTCTCTCTGGTACCGCAATACCTGGTATTACCACAATAGGCTTACAACACCAGGTTAAAGTTCAAAAGGTTTGTTTCGAATCACTAGTTTTCGGAGCACCTCTCCTTCCTCAGGTGGTTCACCTTCCTTGATTCACCTGAGGAAAGAGCTGTGCTCCGAAAGCTAGTGATTCGAAACAAACCTGTTGCATTTTAACCTGGTGTTGTAAGACTTCTTACTGTGCTCATCCCAGTCCAACGCCGGCAGCTCCACATCATGGCTTTTCAAGAGTAGGAAAAGTTTCTCCTCATCTACACTGTTCAGACCCCACATCGGATAGAATGTGGATGGACTCCTCCAGCCTTTAGTCCAGTCTGAGCATAGCTTCTGCTATCTCTTCCCAATGCTCTCTGCCTGTCGCTGCTTCTCCAACAGGTTTCTTGGAGCTGAGTCCAGAGGCTTCTCACTTGCATGGGGCTGGATTCTCCGCACCCAGACGCCGAAATCACAGCCGGCGCTGGGGCGGAGAATCCATTTCCCCGCATGGAATCGGGACCGGCGGCAATTCCCCGATTCTCCTGGCCCCGAAAAGCGGCGTACTCGGGAAGTACACTGCGCCACATATCCCCTACCCGCGGCCATTACTGGATGCTCGCCCAGCCTTTCTCCGCTCCCAACCGGCCAAAGTCCCGACGCGTGGATCTAACATGGTCCTGCCAGTCGGGATACTAGTGTGACGGCTGTGGACTCGGTCGGGGGGGATCGGAGGGCAGGGGAGGCCTTATACGCGGCCAGGATGTTTGGGCGGGAGGTCCGGGTCAGGCGTGCAGCCGATGGGGGGCACTATGTTTAGGGTCCAGTTCCACGGTTTGAGTCTGCAATGGAGCACGGCGTGGCCGCTAGAGGCCGCCGCCGTGCACATGCGCGGCCTCTGACCTGGAAGTGCAGGGACCCGTATCTGCAGCAAAAGCTGCTAGTTTCACACTGGTTCACTGCTAGCCCCCTGCAGGGCTAGCAGTATGTGGCCCTTTTACACCAGCGTGGGGACATAGCCCCAAAAACAGAGAATCAAGCCCCTGATCTCCAGCAGTCTTCCGAGTGTTAGGGAACTCAGCAGTCACTACCCCTGCCAGCTGTGGACGCATGTCAGTGATGTATTACCAGATTGTGACTCCGAGCCTACTCTATAACCTGGACCCACTGCACAGGTGAACAGTGCATCCTCTGAGGCATTCTTCTCAGAGTTGGATCTGGGCGGACTTCCGGTTGCGGCTATGCAGAGCTAAGTCACACGTTCGGCAGCTCCCGCTTGGAACGGACTTTTGGGCTCTTTTCAGGGCCCCCAACGGATTTATTTGACATTTCCCGGTGTGGGAAGACGACTGCAACATTCCCCCGACAGTGTATGGCTTGGACCAGGAGCGGGGCGACTAAAAAAAGTGGTGGTGAACCCAAAGAAAGTGCGAGGGAAGAAGAGCAAGATGGCGGCGGGCGGGGACAAGGCAGCGTGAGTGCAGTGGGCGCAGGAGGTTATCCAGCGCTGCTTCAGGGAGCTCAAAGCGGACCTGCTGCAGCCGATGAAGGCTTCGATTGATAAGCTGCTGGAGACCCAGACGGCCCAGGGGGTGGCGATCCGCAAGGTCCGACAAAAGATATCAGATAACAAGGACGAGATCTTGGGTCTAGCGGTAAAGGCACGAGGCGCTCCACAAGAAGTGGCAGGAGCGGTTCGAGGAGATGTAGAATCGGTTGAGGCAGAAGAATCTGCGGATCCTGGGCCTCCCGGAGGGGCTGGACATAGGGGCCTATGTGGTCACCATGTTAAACTCGCTGATTGGAGCGGGGTCCTTCCAGGAGCCCCTGGAGCTGGAAGGGGCCCATAGAGTGCTGGCAAGGAGGCCCAAGGCTAACGAGCCGCCGCGGGCAGTGTTGGTGCGGTTTCATCGGTTCGATGATCGGGAGTGCGTACTCAGGTGGGCCAAGAAAGAGAGGAGCAGCAGGTGGGAGAACGCGGAGGTTCGAATATATCAGGACTGGAGCGCGGAGGTGGCGAAGAAGAGGGCCGGGTACAACCGGGCGAAGGCGGTGAAGTTTGGCAAGCTGCAGCCGGCGCGACTGTGGGTCACCTACAAGGACCGGCACCATTATTTTGAGACCCCGGAGGAGGCGTGGGCCTTTGTTCAGGCCGAGAAGCTGGACACAAACTGAGGGTCGGGATGGGGGGGTCGGGCGTGGGGATGGTCGGGGATTACATAGATCATACAGTGCAGAAGGAGGCCATTCGGCCCATCGAGTCTGCACCGACCCACATTAATCCCTCACTTCCACCTTTTCCCCGCAACCCAATAACCCCTCCCAACCCTTATGGACACGACGGGTAATTTAGCATGGCCAATCCACCTAACCTGCACGTCTTTGGACTGTGGGAGGAAACCGGAGCACCCGGAGAAAACCCACGCACACACGCAACAACGTTGTTGTTGTGTTACATTTTGAGGGGGGGTTCTTTGTTCTTGTTTAGTTTTGGTTCGGTGTGGGTGGTTAGGGTGGGTTGGGCACTGTTTTGGTTCGGTCTGTTGGGTGGGCTCTTGGAGGGGGGCAAGTAAACGGAGTAGGGGGTAGATGGCCGGTAGGGGGGGAATGGGGCCCTGCGGGGGAAGGGGTGAGGGGACTAGGCCTGTAAAAGGAGCTGCGACAGAGGGGGTGGGGCCGGGCAGGTGGAAAGCGTGGGCTTTTTCCTGTGCTGAAGGCTGGAGGGGGCAGAGCCGGGGCGGGGAAGCGCTGGTTTTTTCCCGCGCTTGGGATGGAAGGGGGAGGCGGAGAGCTTGCTGGTGGGTAATGGAGGGGGAGGGGAAGTCCCACAATGAGAGGAGTCGAAGGAGAGGTGGGAGCGGACGGGGTCAGCTGACTTGCGGAAGTGAGCAAAACAGCTAGGAGGGGTCCTAGCCGGGGGGGGGAGAAGAAAGAGAAAGAGACCCGGTTGCTGCTGGTATGGTCAAGGGAGAGCTGGAGCGAGTAGAGGGGGTTGGGACGGGGGTCTGCCGCCATGGGGAACGGGCTGGGCGTGGGGTGCGGGCCCATGGCTGGCCGAGGAGGGGTTATGGCTAGTCGGCGGGGTAGGGGGCGGGTAGCCCCCTGATCCGGCTGATAACCTGGAAAGTAAGGGCACTGAACGGGCCGGTTAAGCGGGCCCGGGTGTTCGCGCACCTGAATGGGCTGAAGGCAGATGTGATCATGTTCCAGGAGAAACATCTGAAGGTGGCAGACCAGGTAAGATTGAGGAAGTGGTGGGTAGGTCAGGTGTTTCATTCGGGGCTGGATGCCAAAAATCAGGGGGGTGGCGATCTTGGTGGGAAAGAGGGTGTCATTCGAGGCGTCGAGTATTGTGACAGACAATGGCGGCAGGTACGTAATGGTAAGTGGTAAGCTGCAAGTGGAGAGGGTGGTGCCGGTCAACGTGTACACCCCGAACTGGGACGATGCAGGTTTTATGCGGCGCATTTTGGGTCGGATCCCGGACTTGGAAGTGGGGGGCCTGATAATGGGGGGGGGGGGGGAAGACTTTAACACGGTGTTGGATCCGGCACTGGACCGCTCCAGGTCTAGGACAGGTAGGAGGCCGGCGGCGGCTAAAGTGCTGAGGGGGTTTATGGACCAGATGGGAGGGGTGGACCCTTGGAGAGTTGCAAGGCCGGGGGCTAGGGAATTTTCATTCTTCTCGCATGTTCATAAGGCCTATTCCCGGATCGACTTTTTTTGTTATGAGCAGGGCGCTGATAGCGAGAGTAGAGGATACAGAGTACTCGGTGTTAGCCATTTCGGATCACGCCCCGCATTGAGTAGACCTAGAGCTAGGTGAGGAGAGGGACCAGCGCCTGTTGTGGTGCTTGGAGGTGGGGCTGTTGGCGGATGGGGAGGTCAGCGAGCGGGTCCGAGGAAGCATAGAGAGATACCTGGAGGCCAACGATAACGCGGAGGTCCGAGTGGGGATGGTCTGGGAAGCGCTGAAGGCGGTAGTTAGGGGAGAGTTGATCACCATTAGGGCCCACAAGGAGAGGAGAGAGCAGAGTGAAGATGGTGAGGGTAGACAGGAGGTACGCGGAGGTGCCGGAGGAGGGACTGTTGAGGGAGAGACGTAGCCTCCAGACCGAATTCGACCTGTTGACCACCAGGAAGGCGGAGGCGCAGTGGAGGAAGGCCCAGGGGGTGGTTTATGAATATGGAAAAAAGGCAAGCCGGATGCTGGCGCATCAGCTTCGGAAGCGGGACGCAGCTAGGGAGATCAAGGGAGTTAAGGATAGGGGAGGGAGTGTGGTGTGGAGTGGGGTTGACATCAATGGGGTCTTCAGGGACTTTTATGAGGAACTGTATCGGTCCGAGCCCCCACTGGTGGAGGGAGGGATGGGCCGCTTTCTGGACAATTGAGATTCCCGAAGGTGTAGGAGGGACTGGTGGCGGGATTAGGTGCCCCGATTGGACTGGAGGAGCTGGCCAAAGGGATAGGGAGCATGCAGGCGGGGAAGGCACCGGGGCCAGACGGTTTCCCGGTCGAACTCTACAAAAAATATGTGGACCTGTTGGGCCCGTTGCTGGTTAGGACCTTCAATGAGGGAGGGGAGGGTCTTACAGGCCGATTTTGTTGTTAAATGTAGATGCCAAGGTGCTGGCGAAGGTCTCAGCCACGAGAATTGAGGATTGAGTGCCGCAGGTTATCCACGAAGACCAGACGGGGTTCGTGAAGGGGAGGCACTTGAACGCGAATGTGCGGAGGCTCCTGAACGTTATGATGCCGGCGAGGGAGGGGGAGGCGGAGATAGTGGTGGCGATAGACGCTGAAGAAGCCTTCGATAGGGTAAAGTGGGGGTACTTGTGGGAGGTGCTGAAGAGGTTCGGGTTTGGGGAGGGGTTCGTCAGGTGGGTTAGGCTGTTGTATGAGGTCCCGATGGAGAGTGTGGCCATGAACAAGAGGAGGTCTGAGTACTTTTGGTTGCATAGAGGGCCGAGGCAGGGGTGTCCCCTGTCCCCCCTGCTCTTCGCACTGGCGATTGAACCCCTGGCTATGGCACTGAGGGAGACGAGGAACTGGAGGGGGTTGGTGCGGGGTGGGGAGGAGCACAGGGTGTCGCTATATGCGGATGATTTGCTGCTATATGTGGCGGACCCGGTGGGGGGAATGCCGGAGGTAATGAGGATCCTCAGGGAGTTCGGGGATTTCTCAGGGTTCAAGCTCAACATGGGGAAGAGCGAGTTGTTCGTGGTTCACCCAGGGGACCAGGAGAGGGGGGTTGGCGAGCTCCCACTAAAAAGGGCAGAGAGGAGCTTCAGGTATTTGGGAGTCCAGGTGGCCAGGAGCTGGGGGGCCCTGCATAGACTTAATTTCACAACGCTGGTGGAGCAAATGGAGGAGTTGTTTAAGAGGTGGGGCGCGTTGCCGCTGTCCATGGCGGGTAGGGTGCAGTCAGTCAAGATGACGGTGCTCCCAAGGTTTTTGTTCCTGTTCCAGTGCCTCCCCTTTCCTATCCCGAAGGCCTTCGTTAGGCGGGTCAACAGGAGCATAACGGGGTTTGTGTGGGCGTGAGGGACTCAGAGGGTGAGAAGTGTGTTCCTGGAGCAGAGTGGGGATGGGGGGGGGGGGGCTGGCGCTGCCCAACCTCTGTGGGTACTACTGGGCTGCCAATGCGACGATGGTGCGCAAGTGGGTGATGGAGGAGGAGGGGGCAGCATGGAAGAGGCTGGAGACGGCGTCTTGTGAGGGTACGAGTCTGGAGGCGCCGGCAATGGCGCCGCTGCAGCTCCCTCCAATGAGGTATACCACGAGCCCTGTGGTGGCGGCTACCCTCAAAGTCTGGGGACAATGGAGGCGGCACAGGGGGAGAACCACCGGTTTGTCCCAGGGAGAATAGATGAAGGGTTTTCGGGGTGGCACAGGGCAGGGATAAGAAGGTTGGGGAAACAGTTTGTGGATGGGAAGTTCGCGAGCCTGGGTGAGCAGGAGGAGAAGTACGGGCTCCCCCCGGGGAACACCTTTAGGTAGCTACAGGTAAGGCCGTTTGCCAGGCGGCAAGTGGTGGAATTCCCGCTGATGCTGCCACGCACGGTACAGGACAGGATGCTCTCAGGGGTATGGGTTGGAGAGGGGAAGATCTCGGCAACATACCTGGTGATGTAGGAGGCGGAGGAGGTCTAGGTGGAGGAGCTGAAAGGTAAGTGGGAGGAGGAGTTGGGGGAGGAGATAGAGGAGGGGACCTGGGCAGATGCCCTTGGGAGGGTGAACTCTTCCTCTTCGTGCGCGAGTCTCAGCCTCATACAGTTTAAGGTGCTGCACAGGGCACACATGACCGGGACAAGGATGAGCCGTTTTTTTGGGGGTGAGGACAGGGGTGTTAGGCGCTCAGGGAGCCCAGCAAACCACACCCATATGTTCTGGGCATGCCCAGCGCTGGAGGAATTTTGGAAGGGCGTAGTAAGGACGGTGTCGAAGGTTTTAGGATCCAGGGTCAAACCGGGCTGGTGGCTCGCAATATTTGGGGTTGCAGGGGAGCCGGGAGTGGAGGAGGCGAAAGAGGCCGGTATTCTGGCATTTACGTCCCTGGTAGCCCAACGAAGGATTCTTCTTCAGTGGAAGGATGCGAGGCCCCCAAGCGTGGGATCCTGGATCAACGATATGGCGGGGTTTATTAAATTGGAGGGGGTCAAATTTGCCTTAAGGGGATTGTGCAAGGGTTTTTCAGGCGGTGCCAACCGTTCTTGGACTTCCTGGCATAACGGTAGACAATGGTCAGCAGCAGCAGGAACCCGGGGGGGGGGGGGGGGGTCTATTTTACTTTTGTTTGTCTATACTGGGGGATCGGAGAAGGTGTATATATTTGCTATGTGTTAATTTGGGGTGTTAATTTATTATTTATGTATAGGGGGCAGGGGGTTGTTTTGTTTTGTATTTAATTCTATTGGGTTCCTTTTACATTTTGTTGTTGATATTTTGTTTACATTTTAATAAAAAACATTTTTTTATTTTTTTTAAAGAGTTGGATCTGGCCTGGGGAAGCTGAGCTCGCCCATTTCTTTCTGGTACCTGCATTGGGGAATAGAATGGTTATGTGATTGACTAAGCAGGCTTCCTAATTAAATAAACCTGAGACAGTGGGCACAGCACACAACTACAGACTGGAGGCATCCTCACTGGCTTCCTTGAGGAGTCCTATCTCCCTTACAACACAGGCACAATCCTGCTCCTCCCCATCCAGCTCTGCGGCCAGCTCCTTAATAAGGGCCTCGAGGACTTGAACATTCGGAATTCCACTTCCGGTCGGTGAGTGCGCTTGCACTTGTTGTGGAGATTCTTCTCCTGCAGAAACACGGAAGGATTCATTATCATCCCAGTGGTTGCATGAGCAACTCAGGAGGATGCATGTCTATGGCAGCTACTGTGCCCTCCCCAACATGTGATGTTCATCACTAACAGCTGGCATCCTAAAATTGAGGGAAAATGTTATAATCTGAAATTGTTAAAGTCAAGGTCATTAGAGTGGTTTCACAGGTCGGCGCAACATCGAGGGCCGAAGGGCCTGTACTGTGCTGTAATGTTCTATGTTCTAAATCTTGAAAGCTGCAAAGTTAAAAAGGTTCCTTGACTTTACGGAGTTTCATTGAAACAATATAGGTAGCTGAGGACAGAGAAGACAGGGTGGGAACATCACGGAGAAGTATTATGACAGGCGACGAGAAGCTCACTTCCTGTCTAGCTTTTGAATTGATTACTTTGCTTTGCAAAGTAGCTATCTAATCTGCGTTTGGTCACCCCAAAGTAGAGGAGACTGCATTAGAGCAGCCAATTCTGTACACAAAATTAAAAGAAGTACCAGATAAATAGCTGTTTCACCTAAGGAGAAGTGTTTGGGGCCTGAAGAGTTGGAAGGAAGGAAGGAAAGAGGGGAACGGGCAGATGCACCATTTCCTGCTCTTGCATTGGAAGGCACCATGGGAAGAGGAGGAAGTGCTGAGCGCGATTAAGGATGGACCAGGCTGTCACAAAGAAAATGGTCCCTTTGGAATGCCGAAGTGCAGGGGAAGATACTTTTGGAGGTGGTATCATCCAGGACGTTGTGGAAATGATGGAATGTTGGATGCTCAGGCTGGTTGGTACGGTGGATTCTGAAGAAAAGGGAAACCCTAATGTGGTTCTGGTAGGGAGAGAAAGAGGTAATTTCTTCATTTTTTCATGGGAAATGGATGTGACAGGCAAGGCCAGCATGTTGCCATCCCTAAATGCTCTTGGAGTGAGTGGCCAGTGAGACCATTTCAGGAGGGCACTTAAATGTCAACCACATTACTGTAGGTCTGGAGTCACATGTAGGTCAGACCAGGTAAGGAAGGCAAATTTCCTTTCCTAAAGGACAACAGCGAACCAGATGGGTTGTTAAGGCAATTTATTGTAATATCGTGGTCATGATTACTGAGGCTAGCTTAATGTTCCAGATTTATTAAATGAATTCAAATTCCACTAGCTGCCATGGTGAAATCTGAACCTATGTCCCAGATCTTGGGCCTCTGGATTACTAATTCAGCAAAATTACCATTACGCCACCATCTCCCTGAGCCAAAAATATAGGAAATGGAATGATACAGTCGAGGGCTGGAAGAATTAAAAAGGACAAATATTACCTAAACGGTGAGACATTGCAGAGCTCTGATGTGCAGAGGGATCTGGATGTCCAAGTGTATGGATCACAAACGGCTAGTATGCAGGTACAACAAGTAATCCGGAAAACTAATAATGTGTTAGAATTTATTGTGAGGGAAATTTTAAACAAAAGTAGGGCTGTTATGCTTCAGTTGTACAAGGCACTAGTGAGACCACATTTGGAGTAGTGTGTTCAGTGTTGGTCACCTTATTTAAGGAATGATGTAAATGCATTGGAAGCAGTTCAAGGAAGGCTTAACAGACTAATAATGAAATGAAAATCACTTATTGTCACAAGTAGGCTTCAATGAAGTTACTGTGAAAAGCCCCTAATCGCCACATTCCGGCGCCTGTTCGGGGAGGCTGTTATGGGAATTGAACGGTGCTGCTGGCCTGCCTTGGTCTGCTTTCAAAGTCAGCGATTTAGCCCAGTATGCCAATACCTGGAATGGGTGGGTTGTCTTATGAGGTGTGATAGTCACCACTGTTGTATTATATTGTAAAAATGGGTATTACGGTAAGGCCCCTGTACTACAGGTACGGGGATAGATCCCTGCCTGCTGTCTCCGCCCAGGAGACGGAGTATAAATGTGTGTGCTCTCCGAACAGCAACCATTTTGTAAGCTGCTGTAGGAGGCCACACATCTCTGTGTAATAAAGCCTCGATTACATTCTACTCTCGTCTCGTTATACTTGATAGTGCATCAATTTATTACACAGAGATTTTTCAGAGATGGACATCCACATCAAGCCGGATCGCCTGCAGCTGCATCCTCAAGCATGAGGAAAGGTTGAACAGGCTGGGCTGGTGTCCTCTGGAGTTTAGTAGAGTAAAAGGTAACTTGATTGAAACATACAAATCCCGAGGTCTTGACAAAATGGACATGGAGAAAATGTTTCCTCTTGTGGGAGAATCCAGAACTTAGGGGGATGGGGGTCACTGTTTAAAAATAAGAGGTTGTCCATTTAAAACGGAGAAGAAGAGGTTAAGTGTTTTCACTCAGAGGATCGTGAGTCTTCAGAACTCTCTCTAGGGTGGATAGATTCCTGGTAAGCAAGGGGGTGATAGGTGAGATACAGATTTGAGGTTAACAGATCAGCCATGATCTTACTAAATGGCAGAGCGGGCTTGAGGGGTTGAATGGTCTCCTCCTGTTCCTTGTTTGCATGTTCATATGGGCGACCTGTTAACCATGATGGAGGCGAATCATTAGAATCATATAATCCCTAGTGCAGGAGGAGGCCATTTGGCCCATCAAGTCTGCACTGACCATCCGAAAGAGCACCCTACCTTGACCCACATCCCCGCCCCACCCTGTAACCCCACCTAATCTTTGGAGACCAAGGGACAATTTTAGTGTGGCCAATCCATCTAATCGCCATATCTTTGGACACTATTAGGCAAATTAGCACAGCCAATCCACCTAACCTGCACATCTTTGGTCTGTGGGAAGAAACCGGAGGACCCAGAGGAAACCTATGCAGACATGGGGAGAAAGTGCAAACTCCACACAGACAGTTACCCAAGTAACCAAGTTACCCTTGATTAAGAAAAATGGAAGACATAGGAGTAGGCCATTTGCAGTCGGAATAGTGTAAGCACCGGTATGGAAGGCGATAGCACCAGAATAGATGTGACGGTGATGGAGAAACTAGAAATATGAAATAAGATCCATTGAGAAAGCAGCGTGGAGAAAGTGTAGTCAAGGTACCTGTGGACGTCAGTGGGCCTACAATTTCCAGGGTAGAGGCAAGTAGAAGGCTGGGGAAGGAGGAAACAGAGGCAAAGAGTGAAGGCAGATGTAGAGGAATAAATAATGCACATATTTTGCGATTATAAAAGCAATATAATTTAACATTGGAGGTGAGAAATTGGGTCTCAGGTGGCTATGTGTTATTGAGAAGATCCTCAGACTGTCTTTAATCTCTAAAGCAATTAAAAAATATAATGAATATCTGCTGTGGAGAAGGGAATGTAAGAGAAGATCTGGAAGATTCTGCAGCAGCCAATGACTTGCCGCATCCGCCGCAGTGGGGAAAATCCTGGCCATAGTTTCCAGGAGTGAGAGCAGCTAAAGACAAAAAGGCCTGAAAATTATTAGCAGGTCAGTGCAGTGTGAAATTATAGCACTTGTCATGATCATTAGTGAAACCCAAACAGGTGAAATTATTAAACTTGCTTTTGTTTAACTTATTTTATGGTCAAGATTATGGACTAATGAATTGTGCAAAATTACCACAATGTCCTCAACATTTCAATGTGTCAGCTTTTCATGCAGTTAATATATGTTACACAGGATGAAGTCTGTATTAACAACAATACACAATCTTGCTGTTTTATGTACATCACAGGCAGGGAAATCTAGGTAAAGGGGCAAGGTGTCACCACCCATAAGTTTTAGTTTAATTCTTTCACAGGGTGTGGGCATCACTGGCTGGGCCACAATTTATTGCCCATCTCTAATTGCCCTTGAACTGAGGGGTTTGCTGTGGATCTGGAGTCACATGTAGGCCAGGCAAGAATGGCAGTCTTCCTTCCAAAGAACAATACAGCAAACAACAGGCCCTTCGGCCCTCCAAGCCTGCGCCAATCGTAATGCCTGTTTAAACTAAAACCTTCTGCCCTTCCGGGGTCCATATCCCTCTATTCCCATTCTATTCAGTATTTGTCAAGATGCCTCTCATCTGCTATGGTATCTGCTTCCACCACCTTCCCCAGCAGCACGTTCCAGGCACTCCCACCCTCACTGTAAAAAACCTGCCTCACACATCTCCTCTAAACTTTCCCCTCGCACCTTAAACCCATGTCCCTAGAAATTGACTTTTTCTGGGCAGCACGGTGGCGCAGTAGCAGCACTGCAGTCTCACGGCACCGAGGTCCCAGGTTCGATCCCGGCTCTGGGACACTGTCCGTGTGGAGTTTGCACATTCTCCCAGTGTTTGCATGGGTTTCGCCCCCACAACCCAAAGATGTGCAAAGTAGGTCGATTGGCCTCGCTAAATTGCCCCTTAATTGGAAAAAATGAATTGGGTACTCTAAATTTTTTTAAAAAAGAAATTGACTTTTCCACCCTGGAGAAAAGCGTATGACTATCCACTCTGTCCATATCACTCAATTTTATAAACCTCTTATCAGGTGGCCCCTCAACCTCCGCCGTTCCAGTGAAAACAATCAGAGTTTATCCAACTTCTCCTCATATCTAATACCCTCTAGTTCAGGCAACATCCTGGTAAACCTCTTCTGTGTCCTCTCCAAAGCATCCACATCCTTCTGGTAGTGTGGCGACCAGAATTTATGCAATATTCCAAATATGGCCTAATTAAGGTTCTGTACAGCAGCAGCAATGTTTGCCAATTTTTATATTCAATGCCCCGACTGGTGAAGGCAGGCATGCTGTATGCCTTCTTGACTATTTTATCTACCTGCATTGCCACTTTCAGTGATCTGTGGACCTGAGCACCCAGATGCCTCTGCCTGTCAATACTCCTAAGGGTTTGCCATTTACTGTATAAATACCCACCTGTATTAGACCTTCCAAAATGCATACCTCATATTTGTCCGGATTAAAATCCATCTGCCAGTTCTCCGCACAAGTCTCCAACCGATCTATATCCAGCGTGTTCCAGGCACTCACCACCCCCTCTGTAAATAACTTGCCTCGCACATCTCCTCTTCACTATCTGCAATTCCACCAATCTTTGTGTCATCCGCAAACTTATTAATCAGACCAGCCACATTTTCCTCCAAATCGTTTATATATACACAAACAAGAAAGGTCCCAGCACTAATCCCTGCAGAACACCAGTAGTCACAGCCTTGCATTCATAAAAGCACTCTTCCACCGCTATCCTCTTGTCTTCTATGACTGAGCCAGTCTTGCCAGCTCACCTCTGATCAGGTGTGACTTCACTTTTGCACCAGTCTGCCATGAGGAACCTTGTCAAAGGCTTTACTAAAGTCCATGTAGACAACATCCACTGCCCTTCCCTCATTAATCATCTTAGTTACTGCTTCAAAAAACTTGAAGTTAGTGAGACATTAGTGAGTCCATTTGTTTCCAAATGTAAGTAAATCCTGTCCCTAAGAATCTTCTCCAATAATTTTCCTAAAGGACCAGAAGTGTTTTTACAACAATTGACAATGGTTTCATAGTCATCATTAGACTTTAAATTTCAGATTTTTTTTTTCTTGAATTCCCAAATTTCACCATCTGCCAAACAACTGCTTATCAACCTCCATTGACAGGTTCCCTTCTTCCTGCCCTTGCTGCTCCTCCCATCATCGATCTGTCAGTGGAGGAGCAGCAATATTAGGAGAGGGAACCTGTGATTCGAGGTGCTGGAGCATTCATAGAATCCCTACAGTGCAGTAAGAGGTCATTCGGTCCATCAGGTCTGCACCGGCTGTTGGGTGACCTAAAAGAGGTCTTTAAAGTTATTAAATGTTTTGATAGAGTGGATGCAGAGATAATATGGGATGGCATAAGTAGAGGCTATGAATATAAGATGGTCACCAAGAAATCCAATAGGGAACTTAAAATAAAGTTCTTTATCCAATTAGTGGTGAGAATGTCAAAATTCCTGCCACAAGTAGCATTTGAAGTGAAGATGAGGTGCATTTAAAGAGAAGCTAGATAAGCATGTACGGGAGAAGCAGATGGAATGTTACGATGATAGATTTAGATGATGGAAGATGGAGGAGGCTCTAGTGAAGCATAACACGGACATGGACTGGTTGGACTGAATGGCCTGTATCTGTGTTGTCTATCCTATATAATCCATATCAAGTACAGCGGTGCCTCATTCCCTTCTGTCAAAAATACTCATTACTCCAGGAGCATTCTGAAGGACAAAGATGATGATGCCTAATTTCTATTCTCTACAAACAATCATCTCCTTAAACCCCTCTCCACTGCATCTCCATTCTTATATCCAACAAATGTGAAGGGCTCATTAATGTCTTCGTCACAAAGATTGATACCAATGCTACCTCTAATTTTTTTCAAAAATTGTGCACGGCCTATTCATTTAAGTGTACAGGACCTTTAATTTATTTTTGTTGTGCAATAACTGAAAAGGACCAGCTTGTGCTTGGCCTGTAATGAAACTTTGGGTTCCTACATAGTTTTGAGACCATTCAGGTTAGAGAGAACAGTGATTAAAACCATTCATTCAGCTGCCTCTGCATTATCAATCTGTCTTAGAATCCTTACAGTGCAGAGAGGGGCCATTCAGCCCATCTGCACTGACCCTCCAAAAGAGCACTTCACCTTGGTCCACTCCACTATCCTCAAAACATTGATCATGGCCAATCTACCTAACCTGCACATCTTTAGACACTAAAGAGGCAATTTTTAGCAAGGCCAATAAACCTAAACTTCACACCTTTGGTGGTGGGAGGAAACCGGATCCAGCACCTGGAAGAAACCCATGCAGACACTGGGAGAATATGCAAACTCCACATAGTCACTCAAGGTCAGAATCTGCCACTGTGAGACAGCAGTGCTAACCACTGCGCCACCTTCTTCTTGCCAACCAAGTTTAATCCTCTGTCCACCATATCCCTCTGTGCATGAAAATTACCAAGCCATCTCTAAGCTCTCTCCAAACTGCTTTAACATGCTGTCACCTTTGGAATCTATGCCAATCCAACAGGCAACACATTATTTAAATCTTTCTTCAGATTTTCATCTCCATCACAATACTGGTGGCCCCACTAAAAATTATAAATGACATCCATTGCCACTGTGACAGCCAAGCATTAGGAAGGCAGAGAGCATGTTTGTTTTTATTCACTCAACCTATTGAATGACAGAGCAGTCTTGAGGGTTGAATGGCCTACTCTTGCTCCTAATTCATACATTCATATAGCAAGGTGGTTGGACTACAAAAGTAAGAAAATCTTGCTGCAATTATATAGAGTTTGGTGAGACCACACCTAGATACTTACCTCAGACAGAGCACAACAAATGTTCACCAGGTTGACTCCTGGGATGAGAAGGTTGTCCTATGAGGGAGGATTGAGTAGAAAGGGCTTACGTTTTCTGGCATTTAAAAGAATGAGAAGTGACCTCATTAAAATATAAATAATTCTTTGAGGGCTTGACAGCACAGATGCCAAGAGTCAGTCTTCCCTTCTGGAGAGTCTATAACCAGGTGCATGGTTTCAAAATAAAGGATCAATCATTTAGATTTGAGATGAACGAAGGAGGTTCGGAATCTTTGGAATTCTCTAAATCAGAGGCATTTGGATGCACAGGTGTTGATTATATTTAAGAAAGAGGTTGACGGATTTGGGGTATTAAAGGAATCAATGGATTTGGGATAAGTAGGAAAGTGGAGTTGACATAGATCAGTCATGGGGCAGCTGCCTCACAGCACCAGAGACCCGCGTTCAATTCCAGCCTAGGATCACTGTCTTGTGTGGAGTTGTACGTTCTCCCCGTGTCTGCATGGGTTTCCTCTGGGTGCTCCGGTTTCCTCCCACAGTCCAAAGAAATGTGGGTTAGGTAGATTGGCCATGTTAAATTTCCCCTTAGTGTCCAGGAATGTGCAGGTTAGGCTATGGGGTTACGGGGATAGGGCAGGGTGAACGGGGGTGTGCACCTAGATAGTGTGCTCTTTCAAAGGGTCGGTGCAGACTCAGATGGGCCAAATGGCCTCCTTCTGCACTGTAGGGATTCTATGATTCAATGACTGGTCAATTTTGAAGGGCTCCTATTTCTTAAGTTCTTATGGGTTTCTCTTCCCATCCCCGAGCTTGTGGATTGGTCCAAGAATATATCCTTGAACTCCTCTTTGAACTTGTCTACATGTTGTCCTTGACATAATCCAAATACAAGCATTCAGGCGCCATAACAGCTCTCCCTCTCCAATGCCTCTGTTCTCATACTACTTTTGCAATGTTCAGTTTTGGTTAATATGCAATTTCCTTTGGTTAAATACTGGGAAAACCAAAGCCATTGGTCTCAGACCCTGACGCACACTCGATAACCTTCCAGCCAATTCTATCCTCTTTGATGGTCACTGCCCACGGTTGATTCAGACTGTTCAGAACTGTGGCACTCTAACTGACCAAAGTTGAAATTATAATAATAATCTTTAGTGTCACAAGTAGGCTTACATTAACACTGCAATGAAGTTACTGTGAAAAGCCCCTAGTCACCATATTCCGGCACCTGTTCGGGTACACAGAGGGAGAATTCAGAATGTCCAAATTACCTAACAGCACATGTGGGAAGAAATCGGAGCACCCGGAGGAAACCCATGCAGACACAGGGAGAACGTGCAGACTCCGCACCAACAGTGACCCAAGCCGGGAATCGAACCTGGGATCCTGGCGCTGTGAAGCAACAGTGCTAACCACTGTGCTACCGTGCCACCATTTTAAATGGGAGGACATTTCTGCTCATCCAGTACTGGATGTGGGATAAGTAGTTTGATAATTTAGTAACAGTGGAGGAACGGAGGGGTTTGGTGGTGAGGTAAAGCTGGGCTTTATAGTGTACATGTGAAAGCTAACATTTGGATGATGTCACCAAGTGGTAGCAGTAAATGAGAAATAGCAGGGGCCAAGGATGGATCCTTGGGGGACACCAGTACAAGAACTGTACTGAGTTAGAGAATTCATACTCCATATCCTCTCCTTCACAAAGATTGCCCACTTTTACCTCCCAAATATTCCCCACATCTATTCCGGTCGCATCCTATTTCCTGTTGAATCCCTACTGCTAAAATTAGATATTTCCTCAACTGCCACAATTACCTTACGGTCACTTCCCACCCTCCAGAAGCAGTAGCTCATCCAACCTCTACTGCACATATCACAATCTGTACCAAGTCCTGGTCACGCAACACACTTGTGCTTGCTGATCTACATTGGGAACTGTTCCCTCACTGTTTTAAAAATGTTGATGATTCCTTCATGGTCTCGACCCTTCCTATCTTTGAAAGTTCCTTCAGCCCAACAACTCTCCAAAAGTCTCTGTTCCTCTAAATTGCCCTCTTCTTGGCTTCTGGTGGCGGCCATGCGGTAGACAGTCGTGGACTTGGTGGCTCCTTTTTTTTTTTAACCTAAAAGTCCAGGTCGGGCTTTCGAACGCAATCCCAAAGTCCGGATTCCAATCAGCGAAGGTGTCGGCAAACTGTGCGAGAGGTCCGATGTGCATCCAATGAAGAATAACATGGAGGTGGGGTGGGGGGAGAAAGCGGCAGCAGACTAACTGCGAGGCTCTGGAGAAAGCATGTGAAGGTGCAATGGTGGCGGGCCCGGTCTCTGTGCTCCCAGTCCCCTCCTCCTGATGCTGACCGCGCATACAAGGTGCTGAGAAGGAAACTGAAGGCAGGTGAACAACCAAGGGCGATTGGGGTACGACTGAACCGATTCCCGAGGTGAGTCAGGCAGGCGAAAAAGAGCGTATGGGAGGGGGGGGGGCGTAATCAGGATTACCCCGAGTGGGGTATGGGACTGGCTAAACAGCATGCCGGTTTTAATAACGTCAAGGCAGTTCTCCACAAGGAAGGTGTGAGATTTGGAATGCTGTATCCAGCTCGTCTGTGGATCACGTTCCGTAAACCGGAATACTTCTTGGACAGCCCGGAGGATGTGGATAAGTTTCATCGAGACCAGGGGTTGGGAATTTGTAAATATGTTAAATTGTTAAATGTTGTTGTTGAGTCGTTGGGGATTGTGTTGTTAGTTTGATTGTTGTGTATTCTAATACTGTTGCTATGTTTCTCTTTCTATTACTCTCCTTCCAGTTTTCTATTTTGTTCTAATGAGGTGAGTCTGGTGCTCATGAGCAGGGGGGATGGAGAGGAAGGGATGGGAGGTATCTATTTGCTTGGGCACTTTCCTTTTTATTTGTCTGCGATCAGGAATAGGTGTTTTGGCAGGTTCAGGGTAGTTGCAGGCCTCGTGCGGGGGCCACCATAGCGGTGTGAAAAACCGTAAACAGAAGGGATGTGGGGGTCAAAATGGTGCGAGGAGGGTAGGGTTTAATACATTTATTTATTTTGGTTTAATTTGAGAGTGGGGAGGGTGGGATAGCTGACCGTTTAAGTATTGTTAGGGTGCTGCGATTTGGAAGTCAACGGCAGTGGAAGCCTAGTGGTGGCCCTATAAGACGCGGCTTGAGAACCTGGGGGGTTTGGCTCAAGCGCAAATATGGCTGATTTTCGGGGGGGGGGGGGGGAACAGGTGCCCCCTCACTCGATTGGTAACTTGGAATGGTCCTGTTAAAAGGCTGCGCATATTTGCTCATCTGAAGACCCTGGGAGTAGACGTGACGTTTCTCCAGGAGACTCATTTGAAGGTGGCAGCCCAGATAAGACTGAGAAGGGGATGGGTTGGTCAGGTTTACTACTCAGGATTGGATATGATACAAGAGGGGTGGCTGTGGTAATAAGTAGAAGGGTGTCGTTCTCAATGAAGAGGTTCATTGCTGATCCGAGTGGTAGATATGTGTTGGTGAGTCGGCAGTTGGATGGCTCCCCAGTGGTATTGTGCAATATACATGCCCCAAATTGGGAAGATGTAGACTTTGTGAGGTGGCTTCTGTCCCTGATCCCGGACCTAGATTCGCACAAACTCATCCTAGGGGGAGACAGACTTCAATATAGTTCTGGACCTGGAGTTGACCGATCAAGCCCTAGGTCTGGGAGGATGTCGGCAATGGTTGGGGAACTGTCAAAATTCACGTGTGCATGTCACGTAGATCCTCAGCGCTTTGGGAGGCCTAAGGTGTGGGAGTACTCTTTCTTTTCACACGTTCATAAGTGTTATTCTCAAATAGATTTTTTTGTTTTAGGCAAGTAGCTGATTCCTAGAAATGCTGGGACACAGTACTTGCCGATCGTGGTGTCCTAGCCACGCCCTGCACTGGGTGGACCTGCGAGAGAGAAAAAACGTCCCCTTGTAGACTTCAGTGGCGATTGGATGTTGGTCTCCATGCAGATCAGGGAATACGAGAGAGATTGGAAAGAGTCATTCGTAATTATATGGATCAGAACGACACTAGGGAGGTCTCCGCCGGGGTGTTGTGGGAAGCATTGAAGGCTGTGGTTAGAGGAGAACTCATTTCGATCCAGACCTATAGACGAAGAGTGGAGCGAGAAAAGCAATTGGGATTGGTGGAGGTGATCTTCGCAGTTGATTGCAGTTAACCTGGAATCACAGGATGAAGCACTGCTGAGCATTAGAGGCTCCAGCTGGAGTTTAATTTGGTTGTCACCTCACAGGAGGCAGTGAGACAGCTGTGCAGGGCCAGGGGATTCATGTATGAACATGGGGAGAGGTCTGGTAGGATGCTGGCCCACCAACTGAGGAAGCAGACAGCTGCTAGGGTAATAGGAGCAAGTGGGGGGGGGGGGGGGGGGGGGGGGGGGGGGGGTGGTGGTTACGGACCCAGCAGGGATTAATAACATTTTTGCGTCCTATCATCAAAGGCTACATCGTGGGCAGCACAGTAGCACAGTGGTTAGCACGGTTGCTTCATAGCGCCAGGGAGCCGTGTTCGATTCCCGGCTAGGGTCACTGTGCGGAGTGTGCACATTCTCCCAGTGACTGCGTGGGTTTCCTCCGGGTGCTCTGGTTTCCTCCCACAAGTCTCGAAAGACATGGGGCGGGATTCTTCGACCCCCCCCGCCAGGCCGGAGAATCGGCCCTGGGGGGTGCCCCCGCAGTGGCCTGGCCCGCAATCGGGGCCCACCGATCCGCAGGTGGGCCTGTGCCGTGGGGGCACTCTTTCCCTGTGTACCTCTGCCATGGCCGGTGCGGAGACGAACCCCCCTGCGCATGCACTGGGATGACACCAGCACACACTGGTGCACATGCGGCAACTCCGCCAGCTGGCGGAAGCCCTTTGGTGCCGGTTGGCAAGGCGGCAAGCCCCTTCCGCGCCGGTTGGTGCGGCGCCAACCCCACCGCCGACAGCCTAGTCCCTGAAGGTGCGGATGATTCCACACCTTCCGGGCAGCCTGACGCCGGAGTGGTTCACGCCACTCCTTGGCGCCGGGACCACCCGCCCCACAGGGTATGGGAGAATCCCGCCCATGCTGTTAGAGAATTCAAAATGTCCAATCCATCTATGTACCCGAACAGGTGCCGTAGTGTGGTGACTAGGGGTTTTTCCACAGTAACTTAATTGCAGTGTTAATGTAAGCCTACTTGTGACACTAATAAAGATTATTATTATATTAATTGGTACCGCCACCTGGGGGCAAAATGAGACATAGATTCCTGGCTGGGTTGGAGTTTCCATGGGTGGATCAGACTAGGGCGCAGAGATTGGGGGCTCCGGTAGGTCTGCGGGAGCTGCTGGGTGTGTGAATTCGGTGCAGTCAGGGAAGGCCTTGGGACCAGACGGATTCCCAGCCGAATTTTATAAGCGTTTCGACACGTTGCTGGGTCCGTTAATGGTCCGAATGTACAATGCGGTGCTGGAGAGGGGCTCGCTCCCCTTATCCAAAAATGTACAAAGATCCTGAGCAATGCGGTTTATTTATCGTCCTTTTTCACTCCTGAATGTAGATGCAAAGCTTCTGGCCAAGATCTTAGCTATCTGTGTTGAGGGATACGTTCCAGATGTCGTCGGAGAGGATCAAACTGGGTTCGTAAAAGGCAAATTGTTGGCGACCAATATACGGAGGATGCTGAACGTAATCATGATGCCCGCTGGAGGAAATGAGGTGGATGTTGTGGTGTCAATGGATGCCGAGAAGACATTCTCCAGAGTGTAATGGACATACCTATTTGACATTTTGGAGTGATTTGGGTTCGGTCAAGGATTTGTGGACTGGGTTAAACTGTTGTATATAGCCCCGAACGCAAGCATCTCCACTAACGGGGTTAACTCTGAATATGTCACTCTGCAGCATGGGCCGAGGCAGGGATGCCCACTCTGTCCTTTGCTATTCACCGTTGCGATTGAGCCTTTGGCAATGGCTTTTCGGACGGGGAGAGGTGAACTCCGGATTAAGTCTCGTGAATGTAACAAGACTATTAAGATGGTGATCCTAGTTGCATTTCGAACCACCCAATCGTTCTGCCCAAATCCTTTTTCAGAGAGATTAAATGCTTGTCCTGGGCTGTGTTGGGCGGGGAGGGTTCCCCATATTAAAAGAATTGGTCCGGAGAGGAGTAGACAAGGAGTGAATCATAGAACTTACAGTGCAGAAGGAGGCCATTGGCCCATCAAGTCTGCACCGGCTCTTTGAAAGAGCACCCTACCCAAACCTCCACACTATCCCCATAACCCAGAACCCCACCCAACACCAAGGGAAATTTAACATGGCCAATCCACCTAACCTGCACATCTTTGCACGGTGGGTGGACATCAGAGCACCCGGAGGAAACCCACGCACGCACGGGGAGAACGAGTGGCCTGGGCATTTCCAATTTTCAATGTTACTACTGGGCTGCTAATATTGTTATGGTCTGAAGATGGATGTTGCACCAAGGGTTGGTATGGTGCAGAGTGGAGGAGGCCTCGTATAGAGAGACTTCCTGAAGGGTATTGTCTTTGGCTCCCCTTCCATTTTCAGCAGGTAGGTGCTCATCAAACCCAGTGGTGGTTTCCACTGAGGGTTTGAAACCAGTGCCGGTTATTTTGGCTTGGGGGGCATGTACAGGATTAGTGGTAACCATAGATTCGTCCCAATGGGATTGGATGGCAGGTTTAAGGAATGGGACCGGCTGGGGATCAAATGCTTTGAGGACCTGTTTTTGGGTCGGAATTTTGCGGACCTAACTGAGCTGGTGGAGGCCTATCAAATACCCAGCGGTAACGAATGTAGGTACCTCCAGATAAGAGCCAGAGGTGGTTTTGTTCCCAATGTTGCCACCCTTGGGTCTACAGGACAGGCTCCTCATGGATGATGATATTGGGGAGGGACAGATTTCAGATGCCACAGTTCGCTTGTGCGGCGACTATAAACTTAGTGAATACGGTTTCCCGACTCGACCGATATCCAATGCTTCGCATAGGGGATCTCTACGCGAAGCTTGCAGGCGGACTCTCGTTCACAAAATTAGATATGAGTCACGCCTACCTACAGTTGGAGCTGGACCCTGCCTCCCGACCATATGTAACGATTAATACACACCGGGGCCTGTATGAATATACACATTTGCCCTTTGGAGTATCCTCTGCCTGCGTTATTTTTCAACGCGTTATGGAGGACATTTTGAGATGTTTACCGCGTGTCGCTGTCTACTTCGATGACGTTTTGATCAAAGGGATGTCGGAGCAGGAATATTTGGAAAATCTTGAGGCTGTCCTTAGGTGCTTTTCGGAGGCTGGAGTCCGTTTACGTCGCACAAAGTGCGTCTTTCAGGTGAAGGAAGTAGTCTACCTGGGTTATCGGGTAGACCGCAAAGTTTTGTACCCCGTCGCAGAGAAAGGTGCGCGCGATTCAACAGGCCCCCGCCCCGACTGACACTTCGCGTCTTCGTTCTTTTCTCGGCCTCGTAAACTACGTGACGTTGCTCCCCAATCTGGCAACCATGCTGGCCCCATTGCACCTTCTGCTAAAGAAAAACCACACCTGGGTTTGGGGTCAGCCGAAAGAAACCGCTTTCCGGCGGGTAAAACAACAATTGTCGTCGTCTGGGTTACTAACCCACTATGATCCTGGAAAGCCTTTGCTCGTCACATGTGATGCATCCCCGTATGGTATTGGGGCCGTCCTGTTCCACAAGATGGAGAACAGGGCCGAGCAGCTGATCGCTTTCGCCTCCCGCACATTGACTGTAGCGGAAAAAAAGTACACGCAGATCGATAAGGGGAGCCTGGCAGTGGTCTTTGCGGTGAAACGTTTGCACCAGTACGTGTATGGCTGCCATTTCACTATCGTGACTGATCATAAGCCTCTGCTGGGACTTTTCAGAGAGGATAAGCCAATACCGCCCATTGCTTCCGCATGGTTCCAGCGCTGGGCTTTGTTGCTTGCTGCATACGAGTATTCTCTGGAGCACAAACCAGGAACGCAGATATCGAATGCCGATGCACTGAGCCGATTGCCTTTATCGACTGGCCCCATGTCGACCCCCACGACCGGTGAGGTGGTTGAAACCCTAAATTATATGGACACCTTGCCTGTCACGACATCACAGATCCATGAGTGGAGCCAGTCCTGTCAAAGGTTCAGCACATAGTCCTTAATGGTGGGCAGCATAGACAGCTCCCAGGCGAGTTGCGGGCATTTTTCTCCAAGCTGTCAGAATTCAGCGCGGAAGACGGTATCCTCTTGTGGGGGACGCGTGTGATTGTCCCGGAAAAAGGACAGGAGCTGATACTAAGAGACTTGCACAATGGGCATCCAGTGGTGACCAAAATGAAAATGTTGGCCCAGAGTTATGTCTGGTGGCCAGGCCTTGACACCGACATTGAGAAGGCGGCCCAAAACTGCTCCATTTGCCAGGAGCATCAGAAGCTTCCGCCGGCCGCCCCCCTACATCACTGGGAATGGCCAGGGCGGCCTTGGGCACTCTTGCATGCGGATTTCGCCGGCCCTTTTCAAGGATCCATGTTCCTTCTATTAATCGATGCCCAGTCTAAATGGCTAGAGGTGCATAAAAATGGTAGGCACAACGTCCTGCGCAACAATTGAGAAGGTGCGTTTGTCTTTCAGTACGCATGGCCTCCCCGAGGTGCTGGTCACGGATAACGGCACTCCATTCACAAGTGAGGAGTTTGCAAGGTTCATGAAGATGAACGGCATACGCCATATCCGCACTGCCCCATACCACCCGGCTTCAAATGGGTTGGCGGAGCGCGCAGTGCAGACATTCAAATGGGGCCTAAAGATGCAGTCTTTCGGGTCAATGGACACGAGACTGGCTCGCTTTTTGTTTTCGTATAGGACCACCCCCGATGCGGTGACTGGGGTAGCTCCCGCAGAACTTCTAATGGGCCGGAGACTTCACACCCGCCTTAGCATGGTTTTCCCGGACATTGGCGCAAAAGTACGCCGCACACAAGAACGGCAGGGACGTGGTTTTTCTCGGCATCGGCCGATTCGGCAGTTTGCGCCTGGTGACCCAGTGATCGTTCGGAATTTTGCTGGTGGTGCCCAGTGGGTCCCTGGCGTAATCCTTTGCCAAACGGGCCCTATATCTTACCAGGTGCAAGCCCGGGGCCGTCTCCAGTGCAAACATGTAGACCACGTTTGGTCCAGAAGACTATCCCTTCCAAAGATTCCCCGACCCCGGAGCTCATTTCTACAGCCACAGAGACCAGACACAATGGAAAGTAGTCCTCACAATCTTCCTCTGGTGCCTCACTCAAAGCCAGCGCAGGTCGTTACAGACGCGTGGAGATAGAGACGGCGAGATGATGGAGGCAGCAGACTCTGACTCCGAGATGGAGACACAGGTCGCATCAGAGGGGGAATCCTCGGACCCACGGGCCGTGGATGTACAACCGTTACGCCGTTCATCACGGAACCGCCGGGCTCCATCTCGTTACACGCCGCCTGATCCAGCGCCTCGTGCAAATGCTGTCTGGCCTGCGGCAAAACGAGACCGACTCCCTCCTTCGCCAGGGTCTTCGGTGGATTCCTTTTACTTTTGGGGGGTGGAGGGGGGTGTTATAACCTGCCTGCTTACCATTGGCTGGGGACTAATGACAATCCCACAATCCTGTGTGAGTATGAGCTTCCCCAATGAGGGGGGGGGGGGCGCGGGGCGGAGAAATCATTAGCAGACTCCCTGTATAAATAAAGCTGGCCAGTTTGGAACCAGCCAGGAAGGAGTGAGCAGCAAGCAAAGTTGCTGCTGCTGTTGTATATATATGTTATTGTAAATAAATGTTATTTCTTTGTATCGTTAAAACTCGTGCTGGATTCTTCGTGGCCCTCACAAAACTGACCAAAACTAGTGGGGTTTTGGGAGGGTGTTAGATATGTATTGTCTCGGGTGGTGGTCATGTCTTCTCCATGGGTAGCTATCTTTGGGGTGTCTGAGGATCCTGGTGTCATGGTGGGAAAGGATGTTGGTGTCTTGGCTTTTACCTCCCTACTAGCTCGAGGGAGAATTTTACTTAATTGCCAGGCCACAGAACCACCAAGCACTGGGTCATGGGTACAGGACTTTGCTGAGTTTCTTCATTTGGAGTGAATTAAGTTTGTCATGAGAGGTTCGGATATGTAATGCGGTGTTAGATGTTGTTTTGTGTTATGGACTGTTCCTGTATTCTCTGCATGCTTTAGATACACCTTCAATAAATTATCTTTCTTCAGATCCCATTCACTTCATCTAAAATTACCTTCATCAATCTATGTTCTATGCTCAGTAATTCGAAGTGTCTATGCCCCTCTAGACACTTCTCCTCGACGTCTAATCAAGTTTTTAAATCACCTTTCTCAATAACCATGTGGTTCAGCATCCATTTAGATAATTACACTTCTGTGAACCACCTTGATTCATTACTATAAAAGGCACAATATAAATTCAGGTTCTTGTTATTGCCAGATATCATAACTGTTAATTAAATGCGGAGGGTAAATATGTCACTACAATCTCTTAAATTGTTTTGCAAAACCAGTACTGTTTATTGCAGCCTTCTGACGATGTCACCTGCTGATTATTTTGTAAATAAATCCTTTTCTATTAAAATAAATGGACCAAGCATTTATTAATTATTCTGTTTTGCTTACCTGATCAAACTGTGGGTCTTCGCCCCTTTGCAAAGATTTTGTCAATGGCTTTTCCTGCAACAGAAAATGTCACAAAGCTAAGCATAAATTCATTAAATAACCCATTATCAGGATAACACTGTAGGTAACATTCTTCCTGTGCACTTCTGCACATTTGCAACATTTCAAATTATTCAAGAGTTTTCTTAAAATTTGCCAGTAATTTGTTTAAATGATGGGTTATAAGCATTCTAATATTAAAAAGATCAGAATGATGTTGTGGAAATGTATTACAGTGTGCAGCAAAATTAGCTGCTATTATACAATCATTTGCTGGTCTTGTACCATCACTTGGTCAAGTTGCAAGTTACAGTGCTCTCTGCCCAACCATCAGTGGTCCTACATCAACACAAGCAGATATAGGTGGCCAGACATTAGCTGGTACATGTAGAAGCTACGAGTCTCAAAGGAGATTTGAAGACATCACAAAGATATGTGAAAGTATAACTAACTATAATATTGGATTGTTCTCTAGAAGCAGTCTTTGGACAGGGTTTTATTATATTAAACCACCTGATTTCAAGCAGTTTTAGGATAATACAACATTGAAGTAGAAAGGCCTACCCCTGTCCCACATCTGCCCTACAAAATATCTTGCCTCTCCACTAGCTACAGTGTTGGCCAGCTACTCTTGGACCTTCCTGCTACATTTAAATCATGGATCTGGGGGATTGATCTGGGGCAACCATACAATTTTCTTGCTTTCCTGCTGTAGTACCACTGGGCCATAGGAAGACCAGTACTGTGAGGGTGGTACACAAAGTTACACAGCACAGATATATCATTAGACATTCAGTGATTGTGCTAGCTATTTGAGAGAACAATCCAAAATGAATGCACTGGGGACCCTGAAACATTAATTGATTTTATCGAAGGGTGTGGTTTTATTTGTCTGACACGGGATGTGGGCGTCATTGGCTAGCCCGACATTCATTGCCCGTTCCATTGTCATTAAGGTGGTGGAGAGCTGCCTTCTTCAACTGTTGCACCGAAAGTGCTATTAGAAAAGTCATTCCAGGGGGACCATGTGATGTAGGTGCGGGAATAGCTGCTTTCATAGAATTATCATAGAATTTACAGTGCAGAAGGAGGCCATTCAGCCCATCGAGTCTGCACCGGCTCTTAGAAAGAGCACCCTACCAAAGGTCAACACCTCCACCCTATCCCCATAATCCAGTAACCCCACCCAACACTAATGGTAGTTTTGGACACTAAGGGCAATTTATCATGGCCAATCCACCTAAGCTGCACATCTTTGGACTGTGGGAGGAAACCGGAGCACCCGGAGGAAACCCACGCACACACGGGGAGAATGTGCAGACTCCGCACAGACAGTGACCCAAGCCGGAATCGAACCTGGGACCCTGGAGCTGTGAAGCAATTGTGCTATCCACAATGTTATTGTGCTGCCCTTTCCCTCGGGTTCTGGCATCACTCACTTTATAATCCATCATTTATCCTGATTGCACAGGTTTGCAGAATCTATGAGCTAATATTTGGTGTTATGTCCCTGGAAGAGTTCTGGATTGGTATTGATGAGAACGTGCTGAAAAACATGAAGAAATCCGGCGATAACAGGGCAGTCGGATTCAGCAGGGGCTGGAGCCACCATTTCAATATGGTGACTTGATCCTCGGCAGGTCTCTGAACCTGTCGCTTGCTGAGGTGCTCTCAGATGCGCTGAAAATGATGACTTCCAGCAATATCCTTGTTATTGATCAAAGATTTGGTGTGCTGACACAGGGCTTGAGTGCTCATGAGACTGAGTTGCAGAATATCAAGAAAAGATTTGACGAAGCAAAGGAAAGAATCCGGAAGGTCAGAAATGTTGCTTCTTCAGGTGAAGCTTGTATTCAATTCTTAGAAAACCAGTAATGTGGCATGTCAGAAATCCTGGTAGATTTGGAGGACTGAGGTCAGAGAAAGAATATCCAAGTTGTCGGTCTGCTTGAGGGAGTGGAGGGTAAGTGCTCCTGTTTCTTTGCGAACTTGCTGCTATATTTTCTTAGGCTGGATGTGAAGGCTGGAGGTTTCAAATTGGAAAGAATGTACCGTATCCTATCTTTGAGGTCAAGGCACAATCAACATTCCAGGCCAATAATCATTCGCTTCCACAATTTTAAAGATAGCCAAGGGTCCTGTGAAGGCGAGGTGTGGTGGGACCTGGCTCCACGAGAGAGCAAAGATGTCCTTTTCCCCCGACTTTTTGGCGGTGACGCAGCTTAAGGTTCGAGGCTTTGTGAAGTTCAAAGGCAACTCAAGGCACCTGGAATGAATTATGTTATGCATTATCCTACGACCCTGAAAGTGTTATCCAGAGACTCCGTTAAGTCTTTTGATAATCCGTCAACTATCTTGGCCTTCATTAAGTCTACGAAGGGGAGGGAATTAGACTGATATTCTGCTGCCCGGTACTCTCAAATTTTCGAAGCCTTATACACTTTGATCCGGATGCTCTCCCTATTGTTGTTTGATTTTATGGTCTGATTTTATTGTCATTTATCCTGCTAAAGGGAGACACTAATATTTCAGCACAGCAATTAATGTCTTTTTCTGGTCCTGTTTTGGGGACTCTTATTATCCTTATGGATGGTAACTGTGCTGTGTGCTAGTTATCTGTGGCTTTCAATATTATTCATGTATTAATCATGGCAGATTAGAGTGGCACCATTGACAACGCGTGGGTGGTGGATACAGGTTTTCATGGGTGGACTTAAAATGCAGTAGGGGCGTTTCACCCATTCCCTTGGTGGCTCTTCTTTTTTCTGAGGAGGATGTATCCAGTTGGTAATGACAGTATCGCCATAGGGTTACTCCTGCAGGTCCTCACTTTGGTTGACGAATGTCCCTTAAGAGCTTTTGGGGTTGTGATTTTTTTTTGGTATTATTCGTTATGATGTTAACTAAATCCTACTTAAGTACAGACAGGTCTTTTATCCATGTAAGGAACACTTGACATGTTGGAGCCTTTGGTACAGACTAAGATGGCGGAGGGGTGTTATGGCGCACGTCTGATTGTGGCACGAATTCTATCCTACATGTCATCTGAAGGTCTATGCAATGGTTGTGACCAATTTTAAACTTTGCTCATGGAATGAAAAGGGAATCTATCAAAAGGAAAAAGATCCTTTTTTTCCTCAAGGAGGGTAAAACGGATATAGCCCTGTTACAGGAGACTCACTTGGATGACAGGGAGTACTGAAAACTGAGGGAATGGGTGGGTCAGGACTTTTTCAACAAGTAGTGGGGGTGTTGCAATCCTAACCAACAATAATGTTCCTCTGAAGGTCGAGAACTGTGTTAAGGATAAAGGTGGTAGGTATGTGATAGTTACACAGGCTGGTAGACGGGAAAGCTGTCTCAGTAATGAATACGTATGGCCCACTGAATTACTCCCCAGAGTTTATCACTAAGACTTTTTCAGACTTTGCAGAATTGGCTTTGGCCAATTTGTTTGTGGGTGCTGACTTCAATTATGAACCTCTTGATGGACAAGCTTCTGGTCATTAGGAATCACCACATCCTACAGGCCAGAGTTCTGGCATTGGCATGTGAAGAGGTGAATTATTTGGATGTTGGAAGGGTACCATCTGCGGATTCCCATATTTCCTCTTCCTTTATTTTTTGATCCATGGATGCTTAATGGATGGATCTTTAAGTCAAGCAGCAGAGAGAAGGAGGATTTCAAGAAGTTGGAACATAGTATCTGGTGCAGTCAGCTTTAAGACAGCAAGACCCTGACTTTCCAGCACCCGAGAGATGGTTCAATTGGTTGGCTGGAGGCCAATGAATTGGCCAAAAGGCCGTATTCTGCCAGTTATCAGGTGGTGCTTGGGTCCTACTCGAGTGGAATGATCTTCAGAGACCCAAGGAGCTCCATGTGAATCTTGGACACTCAGGGGAAGGACCTGCTCTCCCTCTCCAGAAAGATATAGATGTATAGATAGCGAGATAGAGATAAGTTAAAGTGGGGGAGATTAGGAATTAAGATAATACAGTTAATCAGCTGTATTTTCTGCATATTTCCTTATTGTTCTTGTTATAAATAAAAATTTACAAACCTGATGACTGTAATTATTGGGCAGCCAAGGGCTAAAGACTTCGGGTATTTTTAGAAAAATTATTGGTTAATTTAATTGTGTTGCAACTCCGGTTCAGGTAGGGCTGGAAATGACCGTGAACTAGCCCAGGGTGTCATTAAAAATGCATGGAGGACTTAGTATTCTAGGGATAAAGATTTAACTTTTTTCTCAGTCCCCCATCAGTGTCACATTGGAGTTGATTATTTATTTGTGCCGAGGACCATCCTCTTGTTCTATTGGTAGCATTATAATTTCTGACCATGCCCTTCTTCCTAGAATTTCTGATTGAGGGCTTTTGCCTTGCAGTTTGACGCCTCCTTATATAGGGGTGCATCATATACTACATATTTTAAGAAGTTTATATTTTCTACCCAGTTAATTTTGTTTATTATTTTTAATAAAATTCATTTTTTCCAATTAAGGGGCAATTTAGCATGGTCAATCCACCTACCCTGCACATCTTTGGGTTGTGGGGGCGAGACCCACGCAGACATGGGAGAATGTGCAAACTCCACATGGACAGTGACCCAGAGCCGGGAACGAACCTGAGACCTCGGCACCGTGAGGCTGCAGGGCTAACCCACTGCACCACCGTGCTGCCCGTTAATTCCAATTATGATGACATTCCCTCCACATTATGGGAGACTTGCAAGGCCTATGCTAGGGAACTGGTTATTTCTTACACAAAAGGTGTGGAATGCTGGAGAACCAGCATTAGTTGGAAGTCTGTTTGTGTAATGCGGAGGAAAGATTTAGGAGGACCCCTGACAAGCAGTTATTGAAGGAAGTTAACGCAGCTAGGGTGGCTCCCGACTCCTTAAACTGCATGAGTTTGGGAATAAGCCGAGTACGTACTTGCCCTGTCTGACTAAGAAGAAGGCAGACTTTAGAGGTATTCCCTCCATGCGATATTCAGAGGTAAGAGGCTAATGAAGATGGAGGAGATTAATGGGGCCTTTAGAGATTTTTAGTCTGGTGATGTGATGGCTGGCATCAAACGTTTTTTCTCTTTCCTTTGGCTCCTGGTGGCATTGGAGGATCAGCCCTTAGCCTTTATTGTACTTATCTCTAAAGATGAGGTGGCTGCACCAATTAGGGAGCTTCAGCTGGGTAAGGTACCAGGACCAAATGGTTTTTATTTAATAAACATTTTGTGGAGGTATTTTTTGGCATTGTAACAGCAGCAATATAAACAGTCTACATGAGACTAAAAAAATAGTACAGGTCCCACCATTAATTAACCCCCTTATCTACGCTGACCTAAACCCCCCCCCCTGCTGACAATTAATTTTCCGCGAAGAAGTCGATGAATGGTTGCCACCTCCGGGCGAACCCCAACAGTGACCCTCTCAGGGCGAACTTGATTTTCTCCAAACAGAGAAAGCTAGCCATGTCTGATAGCCAGGTCTCCGACTTCGGCGGCTTTGAGTCCCTCCAAGCTAACAGTATCCGTCTCCGGGCTACCAGGGAAGCAAAGGCCAAAACATCTGCCTCCTTCTCCTCCTGGATTTCCGGATTTTGCGACACCCCGAAAATCACCACCTCTGGACTCATTGCCGCCCTTGTTTTCAATACCTTGCACATGACATCAGCAAACCCCTGCCAAAATCCCCTAAGCTTTGGACATGCCCAGAACATGTGGACATGGTTCGCTCGTTCTCCCACAAATTTTGCACACCGGTCTTCCACCCCAAAGAATCTGCTCTTCCGGGCCACTGTCATGTGGGCCCGGTGAACGACTTTGAATTGAATCAGGCTGAGCCTGGCACATGTTGCGGCCGGGTTGACTCTAATCAAATGCGTCCGCCCATAGACCATCCTCGATCGCTCCTCCCAGCTCCTCCTCCCACTTGCGCTTCAGCCCCTCGGTCTGCGTCTCCTCTGATCCCATAAGTTCCTTGTAAATGTCCAAGACGCACCCCTCTCCTACCCATCCTCTGGAAACTACCCTGTCCTGAATCCCCCTTAGCGGCAGGAGTGGGAAGGTTGATACCTGTCTAAGCAGAAAGTCCCACACCTGCAGATATCTAAATTTGTTTCCCCTCACCAATGCAAACTTCTCCTCCAGCGCCCTCATACTCGGAAAGCTCCCCTCAATAAACAAGTCCCCCATCCTCTCAATCCCCGCTCTCCGCCATATTCGGAACCCCCATCCATACTCCCCGTGGAAAACCCATTATCGCAGATTGGGGACCAGACTGATGCTCCCAAGGCTCCCACATGCTGCCTCCACAGGCCCCAAACTCTCAGGGCTGCCACCACCACTGGGTTGGTGGAGTACTGCGCCGGCGTGAACAGCAGAGGCGCAGTTACCAGTGCTCTCAAACTTGTTCCCTTGCATGAAGCTGCCTCCATATGCACCCATGCCGACCACCCCCCCCCCCCCCCACCCCCAACCACTTCCTAATCATGGCTATGTTAGCCGCCCAGTAATAGTTGCTAAAATTCGGCAGCGCCAGCCTGCCCTCTCCCAGACTCCGCTCAAGCATTACCCTCCTTACTCGCGGGGACTTGCCCCCCCACACGAAGCCCGCAATAACTGTGTTGACCCGCTTAAAAAAGGACCGCGGAATAAAGATGGGGTGACATTGAAATACAAACAGGAATCTCAGGAGGACCGTCATTTTCACCGTTTGGACTCTCCCAGCTGGAGACAACGGGAGCACATCCCATCTCCGGAAATCATCTTTCATCTGATTTACCAACCGGGCCAAGTTCAATTTATGTAGCCGGTCCCAACCCCGCGCTACTTGAATACC
The DNA here is from genome assembly GCF_047496885.1 of Scyliorhinus torazame. Taxonomy (NCBI): domain Eukaryota; kingdom Metazoa; phylum Chordata; class Chondrichthyes; order Carcharhiniformes; family Scyliorhinidae; genus Scyliorhinus; species Scyliorhinus torazame. Next base: position 157,048,701 of record NC_092721.1, on the reverse strand, counting down.
TAGGTACCTGAAACTGTCCCCTACCAGTCTAAGCGTCAGTTCCCCCAGTCCCCTCTCCTGACCCCTCGCCTGGACCGCAAACGTCTCGCTCTTCCCCATATTAAGCTTATACCCAGAGAACCGGCCAAATTCCCCGAAAATTCCCATTTCTTCCATCCCCTCAATTGGATCTGAAACATACAGGAGCAGGTCATCCACATAAAGCGAAACTCTGTGCTCCACCACCCACCCCCCGGACCTGCCCCTTGAAGCTCTCAGAGCAAATGCCAGCGGCTCTAAAGCCAGCGCAAACAACAGTGGGGAGAGGGGGCATCCCTGTCTCGTCCCCCGGTGCAGTCTAAAATAGTCCGAAGTCGTCCTATTCGTCCGTACACTTGCCACAGGAGCCTGGTACAGCAACCTGACCCAGTCAATAAAGTCCCTCCCAAAACCGAACCGCCCCAGAACCTCCCATAAATAATCCCATTCAACCCGGTCAAAAGCTTTTTCCGCATCCATCGCGACCACTACCTCCACTTCCCTACTTTCCGGAAAATCATGATCACATTTAACAGCGTTCTTACGTTGGCCACCAGCTGCCTGCCCTTAACGAACCCAGTCTGATCCTCCACAATAACGTCCGGTACTCAATCCTCGAGGACAAAATTTTGGCCAACAGTTTGGCGTCTACATTCAACAGGGATATCGGCCTGTGGGACCCACATAGCTCCGAGTTCGTGTCCCGTTTTAGGATAAGCGAAATCGTGGCCTGTGACATAGTCTAGGTCTAGGGCAGAACCCCTCTTTCCCTTGCCTCATTAAACACCTTCATCAGCACCGGTCCCAATATCCCGGAGAACTTTTTGTAGAACTCCGCTGGGTGCCCGTCCGGTCCCGGGGCCTTACCAGACTGCATGGCCTTCAAGCTCTCCACTATCTCTTCCAACCCGATCGGGGCCCCCAGTCCTTCTACCAGCTCCCCGTCCACCTTCGGGAAAGTCAGCCCCTCCAGGAAGTGCCTTATCCCCTCCGGTCCCGTAGGGGGTTCCGACCTGTACAGCCTGTTGTAGAAATCCCTAAACGCCTTACTCACCCCTGCCGAATCCCCAACCAAGTTCCCATCCCAGTCAATAACTTTCCCTATTTCTCTAGCTGTCTCCCTCTTTCTGAGCTGCTGTGCCAGCATCCTGCTGGCCTTCTCACCATGCTCGTAGATCGCCCCCCTAGCCATTCTGAACTGTTCCACTGCCCTCCCTGTGGTTAACAAGCCGAACACCGCCTGTAGCCTCCGCCGTTCCCTTAAAAGCCCCATCTCTGGAGTCTCCGCGTACCTCCTGTCGAATCTCTTACCAGTCGGTCCGTCTCTGCCCTGTCTGTCCTGTCCCTGTGAGCCCGGATCGAGATCAGCTCTCCTCTCACCACTGCCTTCAGCGCTTCCCAGACCACCGCTGCTGAGACTTCCCCCGTATCGTTTACCTGCAGGTAATTTTGTATGCATTTCCTCAGCCTCTCGCACATCGCTTCGTCCGCCAACAGCCCTACATCTAACCTCCATTGTAAGCGCTGATTACTATCTTTACTAGCCTGCAGGTCAACCCAGTGTGGAGCATGGTCTGAGATTGTGATCGTCGAGTGCCCAGTGTCCACCACCCCTGCCAGCAAGGCCCTACCCAAAATAAAGAAATCGATCCGAGAGTATACCTTATGTACGTGGGAGTAGAAGGAGAACTCCTTCACCCTCAGCTGCCGAAATCTCCATGGATCCACCCCCCCCAATCTGCTCCATGAACCCTTTCAGTTCCTTTGCCATTGCTGGCACCCTGCCTGTTTTCGAGCATGACCGATCCAGGCCGTGATCAATAACTGTATTAAAGTCCCCTCCCATGACCAGCTTGTGCGAGTCCAGGTCCGGTATCTTCCCCAACATCCTCTTTATGAAATCCACGTCATCCCAATTTGGCGCATACACATTAACCAGCACTACCTTCATCCCTCAGCTTACCACTAACCATAATATATCAACCTCCCACATCCGAAACTATTCTGCCCACCTCAAATATCACCCGCTTACTAATCAATATCACAACCCTTCTCGTCTTTGTGTCCAGCCCCGAGTGGAAGACCTGACTGACCCAGCCTTTCCTCAATCTAACCTGGTCCGCTACTCTAAGGTGCGTCTCCTGCAGCATTACCACGTCCGCCTTCAGTCTCCTCAGGTGCGCGAACACACGTGCCCTCTTAACCGGCCCATTTAACCTCGAACATTCCAAGTGATCAGCTTAGTTTGGGGGGGGGGGGGGGAAACAGTGCCCCCCCCCTACGCCGATCAGCCATCCCCTATCTTGGGCCCTCCTCCAGCCCATGCGCCGTGCCTCCTCCGGCCCACCCCCCGGCAGCCCCCGCCACCGACCTCCTCTCTGTCCCTCAACCGAAGAGCCTCCCTCATCAGCAGAACAGCTCCCCCCCACCCTAGCAACACCACTCTGAAACCTAACCCATACACTAAACAAAACATATGCACAGCCTCCACTACGCTTCCGTGAGCTAGCTCACCCAGCTAGCTTGGTGGCCCCCGCCCCCGCTGCCAGGTAGTCTCCCACCCATTGTTCCCTCACTCCCCTCCCTCCCGCTCACACAAACAAATTCCCTCATCTAACGATCCCCACACCATCACCAAACTGAAAGAAAAACACTGAAATCCAAACAAGCACGTCTCCATCCCACAAAAGTGCACATCAAAGCAAAAGGCATTGCCAACATTCAACAAAAAGAAATCCCGAAAACGAAAAACTGTTTTCCCCCCTTCTTAAACAGAACTCAAAAGCAGAAGAGGAAGAAAAAAAAAACCCCAATATAAGCCAAAAAGTTGCATCGAAGTTCAAAAGTTCTCAGTCCACCACCAGTCCTTTTCTTTTCGCGAAGTCCAGCGCGTCTTTGGGCGACTCAAAATAATGATGCTGGTCCTCATACGTGACCCAGAGACGAGCCGGATACAGCAGTCCAAACTTCACCTGTTTCTTGAAGAAGATTGACTTAACTTGGTTGAAGCCTGCCCTTTTCCTAACCACCTCCACACTCAGGTCTTGGTACACCCGCAGGAAACTGTTGTCCCATTTACAGCTCCGCGTTCGCTTGGCCCACTGGATAATACATTCCTTGTCCAAGAACCTGTGGAATCTCACCACCATTGCCCTCGGAGGGTCCCCCGTCCGTGGCTTCCTCGCAAGGGCTCTATACGCCCTGTCCACCTCCAAGGGTCGGGAGAATGTCCCCTCCCCCAGCAGCTTCTCAAACATACCGGCTACGTATGCCCCAGCATCAGCTCACTCAGACCCCTCCGGGAGCCCGACAATTCTTAGGTTCTGCCGGCGGGACCTATTCTCTAGGTCCTCCACCTTCTCCAGAAGCCTTTTCTGCTGGTCTCTCAACATCCCCACCTCCAGCCCCACCGCAGTTTGATGTTCCTCCTGCTCAGCCAGCGCCTTCTCAACCTTCTGGATTGCCCGATCCTGGGTGTCCAATCTGTGCTCCAGCTGATCAATCTACTCTTTTAATTGGGTCCAGGCAGCCCTGTTTCTGCTTGGCAATGCCGTCCTGGATGACCTGCATCAGCTGCTCTGTTGATCGCTGGGCCGACACCCCAGGGGTCCGGTCCTCGGCCATGCTGTCTCCTGCTGCAGCTTCAGCCCGGCCCTTGCCTGTCTTTTTATTTCTGCCTTTTTGTGCACTTCTGGTTCTTTTCTCCAGACTCCGATATGTGGAAATGGTGCCCAATTGCCTCAGCCTTCGAATTTACAGTTTAAAACCGGAGAAAAGTCGGAGGGAAAGGTCCAACGGTCCGACCAGAGCAGGAGCCACCAAATGTGCGACTTACTCCTTCATAGCCACCACCGGAACAGTCCAGGGCCAAGTGGTTTTGAGTGTGAGTTTTACAGGGAGATTAAGCATCCATTGGTGGGTATGTACTGTTACTCTTTCGAGGTAGGGCTGCTGCCACCAGCACTTCGGGAGGCTAACATCTCCCTGATTTTGAAGACAAGTAATAATCCAGAGGAGTGTGCCTCTTACAGGCCAATCTCTTATATGAATGCTGACTTTAAATTATCCAAGGTAAAGGCAAAATGGCTGGAGGGTATCAGGCAGGGTTTATTACGGGCAGGTAGTAATATTAGGAGATTGTTGAAAAGAGCACCCTGTTTGGTGTTCTCCTTGGATGCGGGAAACGCCTTTGATAGGGTTGAATGGAGTTATTTTGTGTACACGATGCAGAGATTTGGACTAAGTGAGGATTTTGACAAATGGATTCAGGTGTTGTATCATAGGCCTGTTGTAGTGGTGCTCACGAATAGCTTTAGGTCTGAGAATTTTGGAGATCCAAGGCGGGACCAGTCAGGGTTGCCCTCAATCCCCCTTGTTACTTGCACTGGCCACAGAGCCTCTGACAGAAGCATTAGGCAGGAACCCTAATATCAGTGCTGGAATGTGGGGATAAGCAGCTCAAGATTACGCTTTATGCAGACGGTGTACTGATATTTGTCTCAAAGCCAGATGTCTTGAATCCCGCTGTCATTGGTGTGATAGATAGATTTGGTGCCTTCTCCGGTTAGAAGCTAGATTTTACAAAGTCCGAGGCCATGCTGGTGGGTGAGCAGAGGGGTAGACCTCCCCTCAGGTTGTCCACGTTGGGGTTTAAGTACCTGGGTGTCGTGATTACCCGTTTTTAGGAAGTTGTACAGAGCCAATTTTCCTCAGTTTATTGCTTTCATTAGGTGGTACCTGGCTCACTGGTCGTCCCCACCATCCTCGGCAGGATTGCCTTGATTAAAATTAATGTGTTGTCAAGATTGTTATATTCCCTGCAGATGCTGCCAATATTATTGTCAGCTAGATTTTTAAAGGAGATTAATGGATGATTAGTTTGTTTATCTGGAATAAGAAGAAGCCTCGCCTAAAGTTTTACTAAGCTCCAGCTTCCGGGGTGTCTGAGGCTGTCCTGAACATTAGGCTGTTATCAACTGGTTTCTCACCTCAAGTTCGTAAGAAATTGGGTTTGGAAGGACCCTGCTTCCATTTGGCCCGACATTGAGGCTGGCCAGTTAGCTTAATCTTGGAAGATCTTGTTATTTTTGGAGACATTAAGGCTGCTACTGCAAAATGTGATAATCCTATTATTGTCAATACCCGTAGAGCAGGGAGATTGGTCGATCTAAACTGACCCACTCTCTCTCCCATCCAGGGCAGCCAAGACTTCCCACTGGGTCTTATGGACCATGATTCAACACATGGGGGCAATAGGGGCTTTAGTACGCTGGGAGACAGGTTCAGAGACGCTTCCTTGACATCCTTTGAACAAACAATTTGGCATCCCGAGGCGTTCCTTTTTCAAGCATTTACAGCTTAGATACTTTGTCCCTAACAGGGTGACTTAATGTCTTGACTCCGCCAATTCCCCTGAAGGAAAAAATCCTGAATTCTGTGGAGCTGAAAAAGTTAATTAGTAAGTTCTACGACACCCTGGGCGAAATTCTCCGTAATCGGCGCGCTGTCCACCGACCGGCGCCAAAAACGGCACAAATCAGTCCGGCATCGCGCCGCCACAAAGGTGCGGAATCCTCCGCATCTTGAGTGGACGAGCCCTAACCTTGAGGGGCGAGGCCCGCGCCGGACTGATTTCCGCCCCGCCAGCTGGCGGGAAAGGCCTTTGGTGCCCCGCCGTCTGGCGCGGAAATGACATTGCCGGGCGGCGCATGCACGGGAGCGTCAGCGGCCGCTCACGGTATCCCTGCGCATGCGCAGTGGAGGGGGTCTCTTCCGCCTCCGCCATGGTGGAGACCATGGCGAAGGCAGAAGGAAAAGAGTGCCCCCACGGCACAGGCCCGCCCGCGGATCGGTGGGCCCCGATCGCGATCCAGGCCACCGTGGGGGCATACCCCGGGGCCAGATCGCCCGCCCCCTCCCCAGGACCCCGGAGCCCGCCCGCGCCGCCTTGTCCCGCCGGTAAGAGAGGTGGTTTAATCCACGCCGGCGGGACAGGCATTCTAGCAGCGGGACTTCGGCCCATCCGGGCCGGAGAATCGCCGGGGGGGGGGGGGGGTGGGGGGGGGGGGCCGCCAACCAGCGCGGTGCGATTCCCGCCCCCGCCGAATCTCCGGTGCCGGAGAATTCGGCAACCGGCGTGGACGGGATTCACGCCCGCCCCCGGCGATTCTCCGACCCGGCGGGGGGTCGGAGAATCTCGCCCCCCCCCCCCCCCCCCCCTTGTTAGTACATTGGGTACCCTGCAGTCTTGGGAAAATAACTTTGGGACTAGATTTGATGAGGGGACATGGGGTAGTTTATGGGATTATGTCAGTAAAATTTCCGTTTGCAATAAAGTGAGGGAGACCTAATTTAAGATATTGCACCACTTGCATAGTCTTAGACACAGATTTGATCCTGATATATCCCCTATATGCCTAAAGTGCCTCGTAATCTAATGTTATTATAATGTGTATGGGCCTGTGTTAAGATTCAATCCTATTGGTCTGGTGTAGTCAGAGAGCTGGAGAAGATCTTTGAAAGAGCCTTCAAGTTTAATCCTTTGTTCCTAACTCTGGTCTTCCAGATGGTAGAATTACTGATACTAATGAAAAAAGGTTGTACAACATCCTGACTTTTGCAGCTCGTAAAAATATCCCGTGTTCCTGCATTAGTGATAAATATCCTTCAATTCAAAACTGGCATAAACTAGTTCCTGACATCGGTGATCTTCTAGAAATCTGATGCATTCCATAAAGTGTGGGATCCCGATCTTAAATTTATGGACTGCACCTTGTCGGACTTGCTCCTGTTAGGCTTTGCATGAGTCATATTGTATGGTATATGATTATGTATGTCCTGACCTCGCAATACATGAAGGTGTGTGCCCTGAACTGTTAATCTTTCCTATCAATATGGCCTTATCCTCATTTCTCCCGCAGTTGTATTCCATTATTAACTTGTTACTGGATTGCTTCAGCAATTTAGAATGGAGGCACTAGTTCCTTAAGTGTATGGTTCTAAACTTATCCTGTCTTGTTTGTTCCTAAATTTACAATAATTCTAGTTTGTCCTGTACCTGTTTTGCATTGTTTACCCTTTCCTTTGTGTTATTGGTAAACAAAATTGAAAAATCTAATAAAAAAAATATATTTTTTAAAAGGTTGTTCTAGGATTTTGACCCAGCGACAGTGGAGGAATGGTGATGTAGTCCCAAGCCATGATGGTGTGTGGCTTTCAGGGAAACTAGCAGCTAATGGTGTTCCCATGCATATGCTGCCCTTGCCCTTCTTGGTGATGGAGGTTGTGGGTTTGGAAAGTTGCTGCTGAAGGAACCTTGGTAAGTTCCTGCAGTGCATCTTGTAGATGGTACACACTGTTGTCACTGCAGACCAGTGGTGGAGAGAATGATGTAAGGTGATGGATGGGGTGCCAATCAAGTGGGCTGCTTTGTCTTGGATGGTGTCAAGCTTTGTGAGGACGGTTGGAGCTGCACTCATCCAGGCAAGTGAAGAGTATTCCATCACACTGCTGATTTGTGCCTTTTGTATGCTGGACAGGCAGGAGAGACAGTGGAATTCTGAGTTATTCGCTGCAGAATTCCCTGCTTCCTGTCACAATGTCAGCTGATGTTATAACTGGATGGAAAGATCCCAGAATAGAACCCTGGTTCTAAGTTTTTTTAAACTTTTGCTTTATGAAAATGAACAGGGTCACAGACCGCTAATTAGTTTTAGCAACAACAACAAAAATTATTAAACATGGAATAATTGGATTATACAATAATGCATTATTCCCCCCTTAGCTTAACAAATACACACAGGTTTTAAGATTCACACATATGGTAAAGTACATTTGAAGCTACAATAGTCTCATTAGCACACAAAGTTAATGTTTAAGGATTTCTCCTCAGAATCCCCCCTTATGAGAGTTTCCAAACTCCACTCCCAAAATGCACTTTTAAATTCCCTCATCTTAGCAGTTCTTACAGCGGTTTGCAATCCAGAATCCTCTTAAAGGCCTCTTCTGAACACCGCCCCCCCACTCCACTTTTGCACCAACCCCTTTTAGGATTCATTTGTCTTGACTGCTTTTATACACTCGAGGTCCAGCCACCGATTCCCACAAATATTTCAATTCATGTTTCGCAGGCTGCAGTAAAGTCCCACAAACCCAAAAATCACTTCAGATCTTTTTTTCTGGCATCTCGGCCTTCCTCTGAACTCTGGCAGTCCTCTGTTCTTGTACCTTTAATCTCAGATTGCCTGGAAACCTCTCTCCCTTTCTCCAGTTTCCTTAACTAGCTGCTCTTTGCATATCCATTATTCCATTGTATGATTTTTCTTATAGCAAAGCTGAGAGAGCTGTTCCCATTCAACAACTGCTTTTAGCAGAGCTGTAGATGTTCGCTCTCCCACTGCCCATCAGCAACCTGCTATAGCTAAAACAAAAAAAGGTAATTTTTTTTATTTTTTTTTACACAGTCTATCAACAACCTGCTGTAGCTAAAACAAAAAAGGTAATTTCCTCACACACACGCACCCACACATACACACACAAGGAGAGATACATAGTACCTTCCAGTCAGTGGCTCATTATTGCAACATGAAAGTGATGAGTGCCAAGTGGTGGAGGTAAGGGAAATACATCCGTTATTGCTTTAAATCAGACAAATGAGGCATTTCTTTGACCTGCTGGAAGTTCCTTCTTTCCACCACCTGTTCTTGGCTGGCACCTGTGCCTAACAGACATTCATTAGATGTAGATGGAAAGATTCCAGTGGAGGTCCTACCACCTGCCCGTGTGATTTACATTTCACCCCAGCGTCAGGACTTCTTTTCAACTGGTCAAATCCAGTCCAATATCTCGAACCTGGAATCATTTTTATCGTGAGACTAAGACCTGTGTCTTGAAAAAGATAATTGGATTGACTTTGTGCAATAGTGTAACCTTGGTGATAGCGAATAGTCAATGAAAATAAAGATCAAGAGAACGGGCTGTCAATTTGTTATCACTAAGTTTGGACTTCAACAAAGTCAAAGCTACATCCAATAACTCTACAATAACTGATCCTTTAATGTTCTAATGTACACAAAACATTATTATTATTATTTTTTAAACAGTACACGCAAATACCGATGATCACATCGTTTTGACATTACATCCAATTGTTTCCAAAACAATGTACAATATCACAGCTGTCGTCATATTGCAACTGTAATTTTTAATTTACCCAAGAGTTAACTAGTGCAAAGGATTTCAATCAGAACAACTATAAGGAAAGATTTCCCCTGTATCCATTTTATCGTGAAACTAAACTGATATATAAAGATCAAATAATGAACCAGGGAAGTCTTCCATCTAAATATCACCATATGGACAATAACATTTGGGGGGGGATTTTGAGCCATCAACATAAATTGTGACGTGGGCACACAATTGCACGAGAGTCAGAGATTCTCAGTGGCAAGATCTTGTTTTCGTTTTTCCGCTCCCCCTCAACGGTAAGGTAAAGAGGTTCCCACCTTTTCTATTTCAATAAATTGCAATAAATTTAAATATAATTGAAAACTTCTCTGCAATATGTCCCCCCTCACTGAATATTCATACCTTGCCGACTACAGGAAGAATATAAAGACCTGACGCAGTTGAAGGGAACCTGACTTTTGGGGGAGGGGGCGCAAAGCTAGGTATAACCCTACGGGAAGAGGGACATGCCAAATAGGCATTGCAAGTGTGGCATATGCCAGGGGGAGCCCCACTTGGGTGGGGTTCTCTATTTTTTGTGGGAGGTCACCCTGACACCTGCATGGGGGAGGGGAGCTTGACCCATGCTAGTGGGGGTGACCTCGGTGTCCATGGGGGGTTGGGGGGAGGGACACTTTATTTTCAAAGACGGTGCCCCGATCTCCGTGGAGCCAACATTGCCGTCTCTAGTCAAGTCCGCCATAGTGAAGTCTCGCTCCCAGATTCACTATGCACAGAGCGCCTGAATGTGGAAAGAAAACCTGTTGTCCAGCTGGGGGCTACATGCCGGTTTTCCCACCAAAATCGATACTCTAGAATCATAGAATTTACTGTGCAGAAGAAGGCATTTCGGCCCATCGAATCTGCACCGGCCCTTGGAAAGAGCACCCTTAAACCCACGCCTCCACCCTATCCCCGTAATCCGAACTAACCTTTTGGACACTAAGGGGCAATTTAGCATGGCCATTCCACCTAACCTGCACATCTTTAGACTCTGGGAGGAAACCGGAGCATCCAGAGGAAATCCACAGAGACACAGGAAGAAAGTGCAAACTCCACACAGTCACCCGAAGCTGGAATTGAACCTGGGACCCTGGAACTGTGAGGCAGCAGTGCTAATCAATGTGCCACCATGCCGCCTATCAAATTATCGGAAGACTCCACCCTTTGAAACCAAACTAAAGATCATTAACAACCAAACAGTTAATATGTAATTCTGTGCACCTGTAACTACCACTACTACTCAAATGTAGGACTGATCCACAAATCTATCAACCTTACATGCTCGTCTTCTGGGAAAGGTGATGCTGACTATTTCTTTTTAAAATTATCAAGCGTTTGGCAAGCTGGAATTGGGTACCATTTAAATCCACTGAAAATATAGAGAAAATTTAATTGTGATTGATGTTTCACACCCAGATTCACTTTATACATGAAATTTCTGCATGCATTTATTGTAAAGCCTGTACCGGTCATGATACCAACTTTATCCAAAATCCTCAGCACTCCCTTGTGCCGTATCCCTCTATACCCATCCTATCCATGTATTTGTTAAGATGCCTTTTGAACATTGTTAATGTATCTGCTTCCACAATCTCCCCTGGCAACGCGTTCCAGGCACTCACCACCCTCGTGTAAAAAATCCTGCCTCGCACATCTCCTCTAAACTTTGCCACACTGACCTTAAACCTATGCCCCCTGGTTACTGGCCCCTCCATTCTGGGAAAGAGTGCCTGCCCATCCACTCTATCCATGCCCCTCATAATCTTGTAGAACTCCATCAGGTCACCCCTCAACCTCAGTCGTTCTAATGAAAACAGTCCGAGTCTATTCAGCCTCTCCACATAGCCAACACCCTCCAGACCAGGCAACATCCTGGTTAACCTCTTCTGCACCCTCTCCAAAGTCTCCACATCCTGCTGGTAGTGTGGTGACCAGAATTGTACGCAATATTCCAAGTGCGGCCTTACCAAAGGTTCTACACAACTGTAGCATGACTGGCCAGTTTTCATACTCAAAGCCCCGTCCAATGAAGGCAAGCATTCCCCATGCCTATCTTGACCACCTTGTCCACTTGTGTTGCCACTTTCAAAGATTTGTGGACCTGCACGCCCAGATCGCTCTGACTTTCTATAATTCCAAGAGTTTTGCCATTTACGGTATATTTCCCCTCTATGTTAGACCTACCAAAATGCATTGCCTCACATTTGCCCAGATTAAACTCCATTTGCCATTTCTCTGCCCAAGTCTCCAACCTATCTATGTCCTGCTGTATCCTCTGACAATCCTCAATACTATCTGCCACTCCACAAATCTTGGTGTCATCCGCAAACTTAGTAATCAGATCAGCTAAGTTTTCCTCCAAATCGTTTATGTATACTACAAACAACAGAGGCCCCAGCACAGATTCCTGCGGAACACCACTAATCATAAGCTTCCATTCAGAAAAACATCCTTCTACTGCTACCCTTTGCCTTCTGTGACCGAGCCAGCTCTGCATCCATCTTACCCTTGCTGAAGATGTTGATGTTGACCTTGTTGGGAAATAAAGCACTTGCATGCTTGTATTAAGGAATAATATGCAGATAAAATATATTTAAGCCACCAGGCCCTGGACCAAATGATCATCCAAGATCATATTCACTTGGCATTTCCTTATGTAGAAACAACATTATGGCTATTTTTTTGAGTCTAATGGCAACAAACTGCTCATGGGAAAGGTCATTTTTGTGATTGAAAATCATCAAGAATGAACTGCAGACAACATGCTGCAAGGAAAATTATCTGCCCCGAGCATTACGTACATCAAAGGTAATAAATCTCGTAGCTTATCGTTTGAGGACATCATTGATGACATTGCTCTCCAAAAATCACGAAAGAAATGTTTTAAATTTTTTACTTCATGTGATGTGTTAGCAGACACACTGCAGGTTGTACGACTATTTTCATTTTGTAAGCTGCTGAATTGTGTAACAGCTTTTCTGTTAGTGTTGCTAAAAATATTTAATATAAAATTCATTAACATATTTAAATTTGAAAGTAGTACCTAATGTAAACAGGTATTTTGCAAAGTGTGTTTCAGTCAGATTATAATGTTTCATTTGTGCCTTCGCCTTTGTATTGTATATATGCAGATACAAAGGTTTCATATTTGTATTTTCAGTGTCCTTTCTGTGAGAATAGTAAAGTTTTGTTTTTATTGTTTGGGGCCTTTTAAATTTGACATATATCTTAGAGCCTTAGCATGTCAGAATCCAGACCAGTGATGCTGCTTTGAAGACTTGGATAGTGGAGAGGAAGAGAGAGGTGTTCCTCCCCTTCAGAAGGTGTAAAGTCCTCCAGGCAACAAGTCTGCTGCCAGTTGGCAGACATCAAAGAGGTGAACGTCAGGAGCTTAGCTTTCAGGGCATGGTTGAAATACTGAATGAAATTCAATGACTTCACCAGAGGTGCCATAGTAACAATTCTGCTGATGGATTCTGCACACAAGATAGAGGCTTAAAAGTCTTTGAAGATTCAGTAACAGGTGCTATCTTTCAGGAATGTCAGTTCACAGATGAATCTCTATATACTCTCTGGGTTGTCAGCAAATTGCAAGAAATTCTTCTCCCACCAGATGGTAAGAGGAGACTAGGCATCTGAAAAAGCAAATCTACTTGGAAACTACAGAGGTGGTCAGCACCCATGGGCTCATGTGTAGGACCTGGCTGCAGTGTTGGAAGCTTGGAGGTGACAAAGGTGGTCAGTACCCATGGGTTCCTATGTAGGACCTGGCTGCAGGAGTTGGAAGAAGGTGAATGAATTTCCGTGCTTTGCAAGGGGCAGTGAGGATGTTACGTGACAATGTACGTGCATATCTATAGGAGGCTATGTAGTGGGCATGGGAGGTGTCATTCAAGTGTTGTAATATTGTACACGTACACCTGTGCCAACTGAAGTCTCTGCATCCTGCAAGGATGTTGGCAGCTGGGGTGTTGGATTGGATTTGTTTCTTGTCGTATGTACAGAGGTACAGTGAAAAGTATTGTTCGGCATACAGTTCATACAGATCATTCCGTACATCATAGAATTCACAGTGCAGAAGGAGGCCATTCGGCCCATCGAGTCTGCACCGGCCCTTGGAAAGAGCACCCTATCCAAGCCCACACCTCCACCTTATCCCCATAACCCAGTAACCTCACCCAACCTTTTTGGACACGAAGGGCAATTTAGCATGGCCAATCCATCTAACCTGCACATCTTTGGACTGTGGGAGGAAACCAGAGCACCCAGAGGAAAACACACGCAGACACGAGGAGAACGTGCAGATTCCGCCCGGCAGTAACCCAAGCCGGGAATCGAACCTTGAACCCTGGAGCTGTGAAACCATGTGCTACCATGCTGCCCAAAGGAAATCTGGACCAGGCAACTTGTCCTCATAGCCAGCCTTCCCAGTACGTCCTTCCCCATCAATTTTCACCCTATCCATTACTTCTCCCATTTCCACTGATATTTTGTCACAAGACTGCCAATGCCACTTTCCTTCTCCATGAGCAGGTGGAGGGCTCTTACAACTCCAGACACTGCAGTGCCCTTACGATTGCCAATTATAATTTCATTGTGGGTTTTTAAACCGATGACCCACAATAAAATCTGTCCACATCCAGAGTTTAATTTCTGGCAAACCACCTGGAAGTGTATTTAAAGTAAGAGTGCACTTCTTCAGGAAAATTTGATTTTACTTCACGGAATCATAGAATTGACAGACTTGTTACAGCACAAAATGAGGCCATTCAGCTCATCGTGTCTGCGCCAGCTCTCTGAATAAGCAATTCACTGAGTGTCATTCCCCTACCTCTCCCCGTAACCCAGCACATTCTTCCTTTACTGCTAACAGTCTAATTCCCTTTTGAATACCTTGATTGAATCTGCCTTCACCACACTCTCAGGCAGTGCACTCCAGAACTTAACCACCTGCCTCAAGACTTCAATGTTGGATTGGTGCAGCGAGGAACTGAGTCAGTGTGAGTTACAGATGAGTTCAAACTGTTTCTCAAAAGTCTTTCTGGGGGTCCTATGCAAAAAGTCTTCACAAGGAGTGAATTTCTCTTCCCAACCAAAGCCAGGAAAACATCCAAAAACCAGGTCCATTACTGCTGAGGGGTGTCAGGTCCAGGAACATCATTCGTAAGACCTGGAAGTACAAGTAACCAGGAAAGTTTCCTGCAACACATTGCTGCAAGTGCTTCAATGACTAGCAACAATCTGAACAAGAAAGTAACAAGAATGAGTACAGTTACCAATCATCCAGCTCTCAACAACACATGGCAATGAATCTTTCCACCCCCCCCCGCTTCCATCATGTCCTTCACCACCAAGCACATGATACCACTCTCACCTTCGATACAAACTTCAGGGGGCAGTGCCACGTGGCACCTACGGGGAGGGGGGTGCTGGAGCTTCCCTCATGACACCATGCAAGCACTATTTTCTTCAAGATTTCTAGCCTTTGCACAATTACCAATTTATTAGTGGCTCTTTCCTCACTGCACATTGCATCAAGCTACTTTCTATTCAACAATTCATCCTGTTCATCCCTTGCTTCTTTTCGCACTCAACCTTGGCACAACAGCAACAGCCTCGCATATCTGCATTCCCTTTGTACAAAACACCCAATAACTCCCACTCCCTTTCTCTCCCTCTGCAGGATAAGGCACTGCATAACAACAAAGGAATAAACAAGACCACCCGCCACTCAAGCCAGAGCTTGAGATCAGCGACCCTACAAGAATTACACGATAGGACATTTGGAGGCCATATGCTTCTACAGAATCTCTGAATACTCTTCCTATGCTTTCATGAACCTCGGAGGAATCCATAAGCACCCAACTTGACTATATACCTTATATTGCGATGCCTCTGTCCAGCCTCTCAAGATCATCCACTTCTGTTCCTTTCCTCTGCATTCTTCCCAACAACCGGAGCATCTCAAGATAGGCATCTCAGAGGTAACTCCTTCTGACACTCCATTATTCTCATGCCTTGGTACAGAGACTCACACCTTGGCTGGGTTAGATAGTGAGGAGAGGCCTTCACTTAGGCCAGCAGCTCTCACAAGTAATCAGGGTCACCCAGGAGACAGCTCGCTTTTCTCCCTGGTCAGGTTTTCTCCCAGCTCTGCTAAGTGAAATGTGGCCTTCCAGAGCTCAAGTGAGAAAAAAACTGCTTCATACAAGCAGTTATATCACATACTTGAAGGCAAGTGACTGAGCCAGGCTCCAGTCAGGTTTACATTTATGCCAGTGCTCGGGAGACAGTACTTTCTTAGTGGAGAGGCTGAGGGTGCTCAGCATGTCAACACACCCATCACAACTGCACAAGTCCAAAACGCCAAATCGATGGGTTAAATTGTACACCGACTCATTAATGAGGTGCTTCATGGGAGATATTCAAAAGAAGATGCTTCATGCCTGGCTGCTAAACTGTTTGCTTTAATCAGTGCAGTGCCAAAGAAAACATAGTTTAATTTAATAGATCTACATTAACATTTATGAACGTGATTGCCCAGAGCTTCATCTAAAAAGATAGCTCTGGAAAAAAATAAAAGTTGGCAAGACTATATTAATTTTACAGGACCCCAAACTATGAGAAACATTTGTTCTTCAACTTACCAGCGGTTCTGCCATGATGATGCGAATCTTTCTTTCAGCCTGAGTGGTAAAGTTGGCAAATACGCTTTTTAAGACATATTCTCCTGACTTAATATCAGGGTCAACATTGACAGGCATCATGGCTGGTGGACCTCTGTCACCTTGTAAGCTGCTTGTAGGTGTTGTTGGCGGTTTGATGTATCCGTTGCCTACTGGGGAAGCTGGGGAAAAAAAAACAGAATATTCAGTAAACTGTCTAAACAACACATTTAGCAAACAAACATTTTGACAAAAAATCAGGGGCGGGATTCTCCGACCCTGCGCCGGGTCGGAGAATCGCCGGCGGACCGCGTGAATTGCGCCACGCCGCCGGCACGTGGTTCTCCCGCCATTGGCGCCGGCGTGGTTGACGCGGTGCTGGACGCTCTACGCGGCCGGCCCACCGATTCTCTGGCCCAGGTGGGCCGAGCGGCCTTAAGAAAAGAGCGGAGTCCCGCCGGTGCCGTTCTAACGTGCTCTGAGCCGGCGGGACCTTGGCGTGCAAGGGTCAGGTTGCGGCCTTTTGGGGGGGGGGGGGGGGGTCTCTTCGAAGTGGCCTGGCCCTCGATCGGGGCACCGGCCTCTGTGGCTGGGGGCCTCCTTTCCTACGCGCCGGCCCCTGTAGTCCTGCGCCATGTTGTGTCGGGGCCAGCGCGTTGAAGGCCACTGCACATGCGCGCATTGGCGCCGGTGCCACTGTGCATGCGCGGATCCCACGGTGCACAGTTCGCACCGGGATCTGCAGCTGGAGCGGCGCAAACCGCTCCAGCGCCGTGCTGGCCCGAATTAGTCGTGGGAGTGGCCCGTTCACGCCGTCGTATAACGCGGCGGCGTTTACGACGGCGTGGACATTCTGCCGCAGGATTGGAGAACCCCGCTGTTATGGGCGTGGCGTTTCCAGAACCCCAAAATGTATCATGGAGTTCAACCAACCTCACCCTTTAATGGATTTGTTACTTTTCCTAGCACACGGCTTTTTCCCTAAGTGTGGGATTACAATTATGGACACGTGGGTTTTTAAACTCAAACACTGTTTATTCCATGAACTCAACTTAACATTTTAAATAAACATTGGATCTCTTAACACCCCTTACTTCAAAGATAGCTCAGAAAATATTGCAACAGTAAATAATTCCGAAAAATGTTTCTTCAAACTTCCAAGAGACTGAACACCTTTAAACAAAATCACATCAGGTTAAAGGCTTCACTATTATAAGTTTAAATCACCCAAATGATCCAGAGATCCAGCTCACTGCAAACACAGACACACACAAGCTGCTTTTCAAACTGCAACTGCAGCTCTCTGGAAACACACAGACCCACACAAGCTGCTTTTTCAAACTGCAAAACTAAACTGCAAAATGGCTGACCCGAGCTCAGCCCCACCCACTCTCTGACATCACTGTTTTCTTAAAGGTACATTGCTTAAACATCCATGCCTGAAAGGTACTCTCACATGACACTGCGCATTGTTCGCAAGGTTGCATTTCACTAAAAGAATAGGGCAGATGGTATTAACCATCAAAGCATGTAAGAAGCAAAGTAAGAGATTTTACACAATATTTACTTTCAACATTTGTCACCATCAATCCTTTAGCTTTCCTTTGTGGTGAAATATTGAAAAGCTTGCACACTGACATTTCCCAGGTACAAAAGTAACAGAAGTATTCAAAATGTCAAATAAAAACTGAAAATGCTGCAAAAGCTCAGCAGCTCTGGCAGCATCTGTGGAGAGAGAAACAGAGTTATTGTTTCAAGACCCACTGAGCTTTTCCAGCATTTTCTGTTTTATTTCAGATTTCCAACACCAGTGTTGTGCTTTTATATTATAAATATTCCTCTTCCATACATTGTGGACCCACTGAATTGCATACTTCACAGAGGGGGCAATGGTGTACTGGTATTTTCACTGGACTGGTAATCCAGAGACCAGGATAATGTCTGGGGTCCTGGATTTGAATCCCACCATGGCAGATGTTTAAATTTGAATTTAATGAAATTCTGGAATTCAACCACTATCGTAAAAACCCACCTGGTTCTCTAATACCCTTTTAGAAATAAAATTGGTCATCCTTATCTGGTCCAGATCCACTGCAACGTGGTTGACTCTTACATGCCCTCTGAAATGGCCTAGCAAACTACTCAATTCAAGGGCAATAAATGCAGCATGGCTTCAGTTGCTGAGGGTATCAGTATTGCTATTGAAGAGTTGTCACCAATAGGATTTACAAGTGGCTCAAAGATGCTGAAGGTTGAATAGGTGCACCCTTGGCTTTTGGTTTGTGTGCCACAGCTACCATGCTGGTGGGCATCACATCAGCCTCTTGTATTGTTCTGTGTGTTGAATCGTCCGTGCCCCACAACGCCCCTCCCCCCATCATCTGTTATGACTCCTGTTGTGCCCTTGAAGCTACCTGTGTTCAAATATAATTTGCATCTGTTGTAATAGCCTTGATTATGGCCTGGATTTTCAATCCTTGGTCAGGATTCCAACAGTCAGATCATTTTCGGGTCCTGACCCCATCACGGCAGTGAGACAACCTGATTTTTAAAGGGAAAGGTCTTAATTGGCCCAGAGGCAAGTTCAACACCAAATTAAGGACATTGGACACGGTAAGTAGGAATTAGTTCTGGCGACTTTACAAGGCAAATGACAGCCATTACTGAGCTCGCCACTGCCTGGAGGAATAGAGATGGCAAGAGAGCAGAGGACCAGCAGCCTTCCCGTCCAGCCAAGTGCCCAAATACACACTCCTCACATACTCAAACTACTCTGATCGAGCAATGGCAACTTTTTGCCATTGAATGAATACCTCTGATTGACTGTCCTTTCTTATTCAAGATTATTCACGAGCAGCAGCAATCAATAATGTGCTCCCCTCACCAGCCCCCACCCAAGCTACCGACAGCTGTGCACTAACATTCCCCAAACTATTCACGCTTCCTGTTTTTAACTTTGAAAATTTGATTCTGTCCCTCTCCAGCCTGTTAATGGGTTCTTCAACGAGCTTAACTGCAAGTTAATTGGAGGATACAGGTTGCTAGGCCCCTGGCCTCACCGACCTGCCTGTAAAAGAAATTGTGCGTCATGGGCGTGTTGGATAAACGACGTGCTATTTTCAGTACATGTCTGCACCTCACCGAGTCTCCACAGGCAATTGAAAATTAAACCTTGCAAGTCATCTGTCTGGCGGAATTAAGACCATCCCATTCTTACCACAAATTACATGATCCTGATTTTTATGAACTATCCCACTCAGGTAGGAAATCACCTGCCAGATACTGGCAGGTGTCTGCTTAATATATTTAAATTTGGGTTACATGATGCCATTGGGATCCCAATATGGCTTTAACCGGACAAAAAACTTGCAGGATTGATATCAGAAACTGACTGACACAACTGGATCAATATTTAAAGGGGCACCCACTTGCACTTTTTGGATTAATAGAATTGCTGGTCTGAATTTTTAGGATAGCAGAGGCTCGGCCCCCACCATCCGAAGGGGTGACAGGGAACACATCCCCACCGACTCCAGCAGCACCGTTACCAGGTTATGCTCTAATGAGCATTGATTGGCATAAGGTGGAACTTCCACCTTTACTCTGCAAAGTTTTGCAAAAGGGATTTCCCAGGATTGACCTAGGGAAGCCTCTGCTTTACAACATGCCTACCATCCCTGCCCCATAGTAGTTAAAGTCTAAAGTCACGTTCCCGGTGATGACTAGCAACAGTGGGAAATCATTGTTTGGATCAGAAACGGTGGCAGTTACAATGGGGGAGAAAGCAGAGGAAATGTTGGTTTCAGTCAAGGCTGGGAAGGGGCAGTCATAACAGATGCCCGAGGAGCAACAGGAGGATATTTGGAAAGCTACCGTTATTAAAAGTACAAACAGGGGAAGGCACAGTGGTGCAGTGATTAGCAGTGCTGCCTCACAATGTTCGATCCCGGCCCCGGGTCCATGTGGAGTTTGCACATTCTCTCAGTGTCTGCGTGGGTCTCACCCCCACAACCAAGTGGGGTGGAGTAACTGGGTTACGGGAACAGGATGAGGGCGTGGGCTTGAGTGGGGTGCTCTTTCCAAGAGCCGGTGCAGATTCGATGGGCCGAATGGCTTCCTTCTGCATTGTAAAGTCTAAATTCTATGCACAGGGTACGTGGATTGGCCATGCTAAATTCCCTCTTAATTAGAAAAAACATTTTTAAAAAGTACAAACAGATGGCACATCACAAATGGCAACATAGACATGCCTGGAGAAGCCCTTTTGGGAATCACAATTTCTACACTATTAGAAAAGACAGGCTTCCAATTGTGTATTGGGCCCGATATAAATTCTCATTCACTTAAGGTTCTTCTAAAAGTAATTTAAAAGACATATGGGCAGGAATCTCCCACCCTCACGGCGGAGATGGCTCACCATTGGTCGCCCGTGGGATCTTCCAGTCCTATCAATATAATTTTTAAAAATTGTTTGTTGAAAAATGTTACATTACAAACAAAATAATATAAAATAATTAATTCAAGCCATGATGACAACACGCCAATCAAATGCACTCATTAACTTAACTCCTCCCAACAATAAACTAAACCCCTTCACCACTGACGGTGACTAGCTCTTTAAAAAAAAGGAAATGAATGGCAGCCATCTTAGGTAGAACCCTTCTACCGACCCCCTAATGGTGTACTTGACCGTCTCCATATGGTAGGAGACTGCCACCCAAGCAGAACTTGTCACAGGACCATTGACGAGGCAAAGGCGAGGACATCTGCCTCTCCTCCACACCACCCACCATCGGCGAGTCCAATACGTCGAAAATGGCCACCAACGAACATAACCCCAGATCAACTTTAAGTATCTCTGACATGGTGTTGAAGAAAGACCCAAAAGTTGACTAATTTGGGATAAGACCAGGAAATATACGAGTGTGGTCAGTTGGTCTCGAGAACAACGCTCACACAGGTCCTACACCCCAGAGAAAAATCCACTCATCTTCATCTTGGTCAGATGAGCCCAGTGCACAAGAGGACGTTGGGTTGATCCTGTGAAGAGCTTGATCCCACACCTCATAATTCGGAATATGAACCAATTCACCCTCCCATTTAACCTCATTCAATGGAACTGACTCCGCTGATAGCATCTGGCCGTACAGGCACAAAATAATTCCCGCCCAAAGACAATATACTCTTCAATAAGGAGGAGGGTGGAGCCAAGGAGAAAGAGGGAAAAGCCTTCCGCGAAAAACCGTGATTCTGAAAGTATTGGCAATTCGAGTAATGTGAGCACCTCACAGCTCCCAAGTGGATTCCCATGGGTACACGTGCCATGACGCAGGCTGTTGTTACTGCCCAGCATCCCAATCAGACTGTGAAGCCTGGACACTTGTCTTGAACTCCAGAGGCATCAACACCACAGAGGCAGCAGCCAACATTTGAATACCCAAGAGCTGGGCCTCAGTATTTGGGACATCCCGGGACCAGAGGGGGTGTGTGTGGACCGGGGAGGTAACCAGCGTCTGGTCCAATGACATTACGAGCATGTGTCTGGGGTACAGCGTCTAGGCTCCAGTGCCCAGGGCCACCCCTGCAGCTGGGGGCACGTGTGTTGGATGGCACCCTGAACGATGCCAGGGGTTGTGAAGGCAGGGACGCTCGGGGCATCAGAGGGTACCGAGTGGAAGCCATAGCGGATTGTCAGACTCGCACACTCTCCATTTCCTTACAGATATTAGATCATGGATGAAAATCTAGGCCCCGCGGATGCTGACCTCATGGTGGCATTGGCAGGTCAGGCGGCTAGACGCTGCAGAAGGCGGCAGCCCATGTGCAGAGGCCCCGCCCCACACCCTGAGGATCCGGCCGCCCATCAGCCAGTGAAGGACCCAGAGGTGAAGGCCGGAGATGGTCCATGGTGTACAGTCGTCGCTGGTCTTTCAAACAGATGACGAACAGCATGTGCTGCAGGAGACTCCACCTCAACAAAGGAGATGGTGCGGCACTTGTGCCATGTTCTTGCGGACTTGGCACCACATGAAGGAGGAGGATCCCCACTCCCGGTGGCTGTCAAGGTCACAGAGTCCTGAACCTTTACGCCTCAGGATCATTCCAGGGCTCTAGCGGGGACTTGTGTGGCATATCCCACCCAACAGCCCAAATGTGCATCTGTGAAGTCACAGATGTCATGTTTGCCCGGTCAGAAAACTATATAAACTTTGACCTGGACCAGACCCATCAAGATGCCGAGCAGCAGCATTCTCCGCCATCGCCAGGATACCCCAGATCCAGGGAGTAATAGATTGCACGTCGGTCACCTTGCACGCACCAGCCAGTCCGGGAGCACCCTTCTTCAACAGAAAGATCTTCCACTCCCTGAATGCCCTACTTCTGTGGGGCCACCACTTGAAGATTATGCAGGTGTGTGTACACTTCCCAGGAAGTGTGCATGACAGCTACATCCTGGGATAGTCGGAGATCCCCGGCGTCTTCAAGGCATAGGCCAGGATGACCTGTTGGATCTTGTGGGATCGCTTAGGTCCTGGCTAATGACTCCAGTACAGAGGCTGGCAACCGATGTGGAGACCCTATATAATGAGGCCCAAGTGGCCACCCAGGCTAGCATTGGGCAGTGCAGCGGACAGCTCAAGATGCGGCTCCGATGCTGCACTAAAGCACAGCCCCAGGAGGATCGCCCACTTTGTGGTGATCTGTTGTGCCCTTCACAACCTGGCACAGCAGTGCGGTGACGTGCTGGAGGTTCAGGATCATGCTGCCACCTCCAAGGAGGAAGACGAAGAGGAGCCAGATCGGGAGGAGCTGAAGGTCTAGCCCTGAGAGGACCCGTGGGATCAGCCAGTAGGTGGAGGACAGGCAGCGGCATCGAGAGTCCGGCATGCCTGGAGGACCAGCGAGGCCGTCATCCTCACCCATTCCACATGGCTTCGTCCCTCATCTCTTCCCCCTCCCCACTCACTGTCCCCCTCCAACCCATGCCACCCCCCCCACCATCCACTCCAAACCCCCCGCCCTCCCTCCCACAATCACTCTGATTCACCCTCCCAGGATCTGTGTTACATCACTTCAGGGTGATGGGCTGTGTCAGCACTGTCAGCAGGTCGATGATAACAGGTTGTGAGCTGAGCTTTGGTGCTCCTCAATCTATGCCACAGTCAGATCCCCGCCTGTCTGCTGACAGCTCGCTCACACCCATCGTCCTCACATGGTCTGCATTGCTGGGGCGGGGGCATCATCTCCCTGATCCTCTATCTGCTTAGCCCTCTCTGTGCTACACCACTACATCTGGGTTTATCACCAGGCTGCACATCATTAGTGGGGCAGCCTGCTGCTCACTGCGTCCCATGGCCTTTGATGCCCCGTGGCAGGCGTCCTCCGGAGAGTTTGGGGTTGAAGGACCCAGTCTTACTTGGCGGCGGCACATGCCTTGGTATGCCACCCTGGTTCGCACACTGACCCAGAGATGTGCCATTGTCGGGCAGGTGAATTCGGGAGAGCTGGTGACCCTCGTTGCCACCCCATGGGGAGGTTCCGGGTCAGTCTCCAGTGCTCCATCCTCCCATCGGTGCTTGTAGGGCCCTGGGCGTCACCTCGAGTCAGAAGGACAGCTCGATTCAGCTCCAGATGAGTCATTGGGCTCTGCTAGCCTTGGTGTTGATGCCCTCACCGGTGCCCCCTGTGAGCAGGCCATGCTCTGCAGCTCGCCAATGTCCACCTGCGTCTGGGACACAGGCCTCAGCAACCGGGACATGCTCTGGAACACTTCAGCGCTACCCACCCGAGACTGGGTTATGATCCGCCGCACCCAGTCAAAGGTCCACCTGAGACTGGGACATGCTCCGCAGCGCCTCGGAAAGGTCCACCTGCTTCAAAGACATGTCCCCCAGCAACTCTGAAATGCTGTCGAGGCATTCAGCCATGCCTGTCACTAACTGGACTACTCGTTGGACTCCACAAGTCATGGCGTTGACCTCGTGACCATGGCTCTCCACTGCGGTCGCCACCCTAGCAGTGTTGGGCTCGATGTCACGCATTGCCGGCGCAATCTCCTACCCAGTGGCCTTTGGAGCTCCTCCAATTGGCTATGGACCCGCTGGGTCGATAGCCGATTATAGAACAAAGAGATTTAGGAGTACAGATTCATAACTCCTTGAAAGTGGAGTCACAGGTGGGCAGGGTTTAGTGAAGAAGATATTCGGCATGCTTGGTTCCATTGGTCAGAACATTGAATACAGGAGTTGGGACGTCTTGTTGAAGTTGTACAAGACATTAGTAAGGCCTCACTTGGAATACGGTGTACAGTTCTGGTCAGCCTATTATAGAAAGGATATTATTAAACTAGAAAGTGTAGAAAAGATTTACTACGATGCTACCGGGACTTGATTGTTTTGAGTTATAAGGAGAGGCTGGATAGACTGGGACATTTTGCCCTTGAGAGTAGGAGACTTAAGGGTGATCTTACAGAGGTCTATAAAATACTGAGGGGCACAGATAAGGTAAATAGTCAACATATTTTCCCAAAGGTAGGGGAGTCTAAAACTACAGGGCATATGTTTAAGGTGAGGGGGGAGAGATACAAAAGGGTCCAGAGTGACACAGAGGGTGGGGAATGTCTGGGACGAGCTGCCAGAGCAGTAGTAGAGGTGGGTACAATTTTGTCTTTTAAAAAGCATTTAGACAAGTTATATGGGTAAGATGGGTATGGAGGGATATGGGCCAAAAGCGAGCAATTGGGACTAGCTTAGTGGTCAAAACTGGGAGGGATGTACAAGTTGGGCCGAAGGGCCTGTTTCTATGCTGTAAACCTCTATGACTCTATGGAGTGTTGCTAACATCACCCTCTGAATGTCATGGCCGCACCCTATCGACTGTATCAGCTCCAGGGTTGACTGGTCCAGAGGCTCAGCGTCTGACCTGTATTCAATTAGGTCATGGGATCCAGCAGATCTCCAAATGTTGTCCCTCCCGGACGTTCCTGCCTCCAACTGTGTGGTGCGGGGGGGGGGGTGCAGATTGGCCAATGCCGTCGGATGGTGACCCAGCGTGAGAGTGGTCATGTAGTCAGTTGGAGCAAAGAATCATCATCCTGACATGAACAACTCACGTGTGACAGGTCATCTGGGTGGGTGCCCCCCTCTGCGGCTCAGGCCCGACGTTGGTGACCGATCTGTCCTCGGCTACCACCATCACCTCCAGGCCCATTCCGTGTAGAAGTGAGGAACCCAAGGTTCGGCATCCCACCGTCCGTCTGGGCCCTACCAAGTCTGTTGTGGGCCAACCTCTCTTGCAGGGACTTAAAGGGAGCACCGTGAGCTGCATGCTTCATTCATCGTGCGGAGGGGGAGGGGGGTGGCAGTGGAAGGTGCAGGGTCATCGGTTGTGGGGGGCGCAGGTTGGCATCTTCAAATCGTGGAGCTTGTCTACTTTGCTCTGTTGCATCGGTTTAAGTGCTGCTCCCCCTTGTTAGCAGGGAGCTGTCTGGTGTGGTCCTGGCGAATCATCCAGTGGGACAGTCATTTGCAGTGTGAAGCCTGTGGGGCATCATTAAGTGCCCTAAGTAACGTCAGATACCGCTGATGGCCTAACCGGGTCGGCCATCAGGAAACACCCAGCAATTCCCGCTCGCTACCATACTTAGAACTAATTTGGTTACATCACGCCCTCCATCTCTGTATTGAGTTCGGTCACTGCAAAATTGGCCTCAAGGTGGCAAAATTCTTCAAAATAGATTGTGGGTGCTACCGAGTCTAGATGTATCAATCATATGAAGTGGAAGATGACAGTCATCTGTGCCATTTCGATACACATACTTCGGAACACTCTGGGATATCAGAAATATATTAATTATTGGAAGCAGCCAGAGATATTCTCATACATTTTATATCCTAAGCAAATGTTCCAAAATAGTCTCAACGCGAGTCCTTTAAAATCACTCTCAAGTTGAGATCCTGATTTCTTATAGCTTTCTGCTCCTATTTGACAAGCGTGTACAAGTATCATATGGGTAATTTGATACCGTCAGTCACTTGTTCCTTATTTAGAATGGCAGAGGCTCTCAACACTAAGGAACATGAATTAATTTCATAGAAGCTTGCCAGACCCGAATTCAATCTCCATGTGTAAATAGGGTATTGGACTCCTTTCATTCACACACACTTTGATGTACAGTTAAAATATGCTCCTAAGACTGTAGCTTCTCAAATTGACTTGCCCACAACATATTATAATTTTTGCTGCAGTTTCTGTTTTGAAACTGGACTTCCTAATTGCATAGCTGGTTGCATTCATTATTTTAAAATTACTAATACTAAATTATATCTATTGGCTACTGCTAATTTTTAAAGTATTGAACTACCAAAATGGAGCAACGAAATAAAACTATTCAAAAGCAAATTTTAAGCAAAAAAAGTCATTTTTCAATCAGATGAAGAAAAAGCAACTATTGAATAGTTAGCTTTAAATTTTGACAGTGAAATTTTGACAGTGATGCTATGATTTAAAACCACAGGTATATTTACTTTGTTATTCCAATAGCCTGTGTAGATAATTGATTTTCTAATTCAAAGCAATGATGTAGAATAATTTCATTTTTATAAAATTCTGTTATCTTAGTGTTTAATTATTATACAGTTGTACTTTAATATTAGGCATCTATTCTGTTGGTTTAGTGTTGCTACCTACTTTGTTGGATAACCTGGATACATTTTTTTTAAATAAAATTGTCCATGGTTGACATGTCCTGCCTCACAAAAACATTAAAAATCCTTCAGTACAGAGTACCTAACAAGCCGTTTTATCAAGCTCATCACAGTGGACTTCCTCCAACAGGCTGTTGTGATCTCCATTAGCTCCAGTTTATCTGTGCAATGTAATTGCTATAATTCTTTGAACTAAAAAGATGTGCATAAATATTTGTTCTGGCATTTTGTCACCCATTTCCTGTGGTACGTGACGTCGTATATGAAACTACCCAGTATTTTGGCAATTTAAAATAAAGTTCTGAAGGGATGTATTGTTGCAATACAGCTTACGCCCAACTGCCCAGCAGTTGAGCTTTCCAAACCTGAAGGTCAGAGAAAAGATCATTTTTAGAGGAGGTACACGATGATGGACTACAACATGCATAGTGACTGCATGTCTATATTTATCCACATACTAAGCTATGGATTACTAAAATGTCTATAAGTGTGGATGGCACAAGTGAAGTTTCTCGATATAAAAAGTTGTCACTCTCCAAAATGATTTTAGATGTTCAATATAAAGTTTAAATTAAATAAATGCCACTAAACACTGACAATTGTATATATTAGCTTATTATTGACATGACAGTGGTTAACATACTAAAAATATGCAGCTGAATCAAGCATATGTTGGCAATAGGTACAGATACCTCAGATTCCAACACAGTAAACCCTAGAACATTCAGTGGGTGCCACAAGTCAATGCAAAGCTACAATTTTTATCCAGAAGTATTCAGAACATTGTTGCAGAAAAATCCTGTGTGTCAATATTTGGGACGCGATCTAACTGAAAAGTTTCCCAACAGCCGACCGCGAGGCAGTTACTGGTAGCTAACATTAGGGGTGTTAATGATGCACTACGGGCATCACGTCAGCTGATCAACGCAGGGACCGTACCCAGCAGCTCCCCGCTAATGGGGGGGGGGGGGGGGGGGGGGGAGCAGCACTTAAACTGAACTCGCAGAGCAAACCTCAGACACCACGCAGCCAGGCCACTGCACAGACCAGCTCCGCAATGCGAGGCTGCCGACCTGGCCAGGCTGATGTACGCATGGGCCCGGAGGGTCAGCCAGAGGGCAGCAGAGTCAGTTGCCGTCAGCTCGGGGAGTGTCATCATGGGGACTGTCACCCAGTGCGCAAAAAGCTCGACAAGTTAACAACTGCCCCCTGGCACCGGTCCTGTCTGCTACCTCTGGAGGCCCACCCTCCCAGACGACGCTATGCCCCCCCCCACCCCACCGCCAGCTAAATACCTTGACATTTCCCAGCACATCCTGGAACCCACCAGCACACCCACCCATGCCCAGCAGTGCTATACTCCCCCAATGCATGAAGCGTGCGGCTCACGATGCCTCCTCTGTGTCTCCGCAGGAGAGGTTGGCCCACAACAGACAGGAAAGGGCACAAATGAACGCGTTGGGGTGCCAGACCTCAGGTTCCTCACCCCCTATGGGGGACGGGCCCTGGAATTTGTGGGGGTGGCCGAGGACAGATCGGTTACTGATGTCGAGATTAGCCTATGACGCAGAGGTGAGTATCCACCAACCCCTCCCAGATGACTTGACACACACAAAATGCTCATGCAAGGTGATGATCCTTTCCTCCACTGACCACATGTCCATTCTCCTGCAGAATCGCCATCCGACGCAGCCAGTCCACCCGGGTGCCCAGCTTTTGGGGCACCACAGAGTTGCACACATTAGGTAGATTTGGATTTGTTTACAGTGGTACCGTGAGGTACAGTGAGAAAGTATTTTTCTGCGTGCAGCTCAAACAGAACATTTAATATATGAAAAGAAAATACCTAATAGGACAAAACAAAGGTACATAATGTAAACACATAGACGCAGGTATCGGGTGAAGAGTGTAGTATTAATCAGATCAGTCCATAAGAGGGTCATTTAGGAGTCTGGTAACAGCGGGGAAGAAGCTGTTTCTGAGTCTGTTTGTGCGTGTTCTCAGACTTTTGTAACTCCTGCCCGATGGAAGAAGTTGGAAGAGTGAGTAAGCTGGGTGGGAGGGGTCTATAAGTGCAGGAGATTGCGCCAGCAATGTGTGGCACCGAGACTAACACTGCTAGGGTGGCAACCACAGTGGAGAACCTCGAACACGATGCACGAGTGGTGGTGTCAAGGTGTAGCTCAGTCAGTGACGGTCATGGCTGACTGCCTTGACAGAATGTCCGAGGTGCTGGGGGACCTTTCCAAGGCACTGCGGAGCATGCCCCAGTCACAGGTGGGCATTGCCAAGGTGCTGCAGAGTATGTCCCGGTCCCTGAGGGATGTGTCCCAGTCTCAGGTGGACGTTGCAGGGGCGCTGCAGAGCATGTCCCAGTCTCAGGTGGGTATTGCGGAGGTGCTCCAGAGCATGTTCCTCTTGCTGAGTACCGTGTCCCAGACGCAGGTGGACATTGGCGAGGCACTGCAAAGCATGCACACTCACTGAGGGGCATCGACACCATTAGAGAACCCCAAAGTGTATCATGGGAGTTCACCTGACCCATGACTTTTACCAGATTGTGGTATGGGGAGCACATGACCCACTCTACCGGTGTGGTGCAGCAGACACCTAACAGTACTTTTTAAAGCAAAACAATGTTTATTCTATGAACTCAAGTTGACCTTTTTAAAACATAGTGAACATCTTAGCAACCATCAATTCAAATACAACCCCCAAAGAATACATTACTAAGTAATCCTTAAACTTTCCTTTTAACACCCATAGGACGTAAAATAAACTTTTTAAACAGAAGCACATCAGGTTTAAATTCTCTACCGAGAACAGTTATCACTCTGAATTCACCAAATGATCAAGAGATAGTCTTTTCATGGCAGAGAGAAACAACATTACAACTTATTTGGCTGGCTGCAGCTCCCAACACTAAAACAAAACCAAGAAACAGACACACCCAAGCTTTTCTCAAAGTGAAACTAAAAAGCAGAGCCAGAGCTCAGCTCCACCCACACTCTGACATCACTGCAGTAACTTGAGCAGACAAACATTTCTTAACGGACAAAGGCCAATTGGAACATGGGGTGGGATTCGCTCAGCCCCGCGCCAGGCCGGAGAATCCCCGCCAACGCGCCACGCTGCCCCAACGCCGGCACCCAATTCTCCGCAGAGCAGAGAATCGGCACCATTGGCGCCGGCGCATTTGCCGCGGGCTGCTCTATGGGGCTGGACCACAGATTCTCCTGCCGCTTTGGCCACTCTAAAAATGCAGAATCCCACCGGTGCTGTCCACACCTGGTCACAGCCGGCGGGAATTTTGCGCGCAGGGTGGGGGGCGCCTCCCATGGGGCCAGGCCCGTGATCGGGGCCCACCGATTGGCAGGTCGGTCTCTCGCTCCCCGGGCCTATTTTCTTACGTGCCGGCCCCTGAACCCCTGCGCCATGTTGCATCGGGCCGCCGCGTTGAGGGAGGCCACTGCACATGCGCAGGATGGCGCCGGCGCCACTGTGCGTGCGCGGATCCCGCGGCGCACAGTTCGCGCCGGAATGGGAGGCTGGAGCGGCATGAACCGCTCCTGCGCCGTGCTGGCCCCCTGTAGGGGCCAGAATCAGTACTCCCAGCGGCCCGTTCACACCGTCGAGTGATGGGTTCATCTTTAGTAGTTTAGTGTATTAAATTGATACACCATCAATAACACACGACGAGTGATGAGCGTAACTGAGGCTTTAATACACGAAACAGCAAGCCTCCTGCCTCTGGACCCGAACTGGGTCGGAGGCAGAGACTTGCCACCTTTATACATAATCCCGAGGGGAGGAGCCACAGGCGGAGCCAGCCTGGACAAGCCCAGGCATGCAATATACAATACATATAATGCAATAACGTGGTTTACCACAATCATATCATAAATTCTCACGGTTTTATTATTCCACCCTAATGGTTTAGAATTTTCCCTAGTATTGGTGTTAGGCAAGCTGGCCTTCAGTTCCCTGTTTTAGTTTCCCCTTCTTTCTTGAATCCATAGAACCATAGAATTCCCACAGCACAGAAGGAGGCCAATCAGTCAATCGTGTCTGCATCAACCCTCTGAAAGAGAACCATACCTAGGCCTACTCCCCAACCCTATTCCCATAACCCCATCTACCTGCACATTCCTTGACACTAAGAGGCAATTTAACATGACCAATCCACCTAACCGGCATATCTTTGAACTGTGGGAGGAAACCAGAGCACCTGGAGGAATTCCACAGAGTCACGGGGAGCAAATGCAAACCCCACACAGTCACCCAAGGTTGGACTTGAACCCTGGCCCCTGGCACTGTGAGGCAGCAGTGCTAATCGTGAGGTTATCTTTGCTACCTTCCAATCCATATGGATTTCTGGAGTCTAGGGAAATCTGGAACACCTGGAGAAATCCCATGCAGACATGGGGAGGAAATGCAAACTCCACACAGTCAACCAAGGCTGGAATTGAATCTTGGTCCCTAGCGTTATGAGGCAGCAGTGCTAATCGCAAGGTTATGTGTGCTACCTTCCAATCCATGTGGATTGTTTTGGAGTCTAGGGAATTCAGGAACATCAAGACCACTATATCTAATTTCTCTTCTTTCCAGCCCATTTAGTTCTTGGGAATTTGGTGTCTTTAAGTCCCATTTCCACTACTATTTCTTTACTATCACTGGATGAGAACCTTGATTCCCCATTATTACCAAAATTGTTTGTAGTATTTTCTACCACAAGAGCAGGTACAATGGGTTGGATTGTTATGCCTGTCAGAGTTGGGACTTAGCCAAGGGGATTTAAAAATTGTGGCGGGGATCTGGGATTCTGGCCTCTCGCCACGCCCAAACAATTCCTGGGGTGTGGGATGTTTATGGCCACAAGATAAGGGACTGGTTGTGAGCCCGCACACAAGAATTCCTCCCTTGCCTAGTCCTTTGTGGGGGTGGGCATTTTAAATCCCTCATTATTTTCCTGGAGTTGGGGGTTCATTTTCTGAGGAAACATGATTCACGTATGGCTGGGGAATAAAGGGACGAAGTCTCAGGATAATGGGTTAATCATTTAGGACTGAGAGAAGAAAATTTATTTCACTCAAAGGGTTGCGAATCTTTGGAATTCTCCACGCCAGAGGCATGTGGATGCACCATCTGTGGTAGACACCACTAGTGGTATATTGTGTGTATTACTGCACTGCCTGTATATTACAGGTACGACGGTAAATCCCTGCCTGCTGGCTCCGCCCATCAGGCGGCATATAAAGGTGTATGCTCTCCTGCGCTGCAGCTATTCTGGTTCCAGCTACAGGAGGCACAACACCTTGTGCAATTAAGCCTCGATTGTTTCACCATTTTCGTCTCATGCTAATTGACGGTGCATCACCATTGTTGAATACATTTAAGGCTGAGACAGATGAATGTTTGGAATCTCAAGGAATATGGAGGGCAGGCTGAAAGGTGGAGTTGAAGCTCAACATCAGACATGACTGTATTAAATGGTTGAGCAGGTTTGATGGTTTGTCTCATCTACTCCTGCTTCTATTTTGTGTTCTTGTGCTAAATTTGTGCAATATCTCCTTGCATAGTATGATGAATGTAAGAAATTGTCTATTGTATTTTTTAATCTGTTGCAGAAATATTATTAAATAATCTAGGTCAAGTTTTCCCAGACACTGACTTCAGAAAGTGCAATTAAAATGTTTCAAAATAAGATCATCATTCATTCCAATCATGTGTGAGTTTACAAAGAGAGGCTTAATGAAATGTTGTTGTAATTTCTGGAGATTCCCGAGGAAATAGATAATTTGAGACAATGTGTTTAGACTTAGGTAAGGAGGTCAGGGGATCTGCGTGGGATACAGATGATGTAATTAGATACAGAGGAGCGAGATCTGCAGCAGACAGTTTAATTTTTAGTTTTCCTGGGAGCTTTGAGCTGCTTTAACAAAACGCCGTCAGGTTGAGCTGTAGTCTGACACAGATACAAGAAATTTGCAGGCTGTTTCTTGACAGGATTTCTCTCTCGATCTTCAAGCAGTATTTCCAAGAAATCTTTATTCAAGTGTAAAGCAAATAACCCTGTGTTTGCCAGCTGTCCCTTTTAAAATGTGATGAGTTTTGCTTGATAAAGTATCAGTTCAAAGTCTTTCCTGTTAAAAAACTTTAATAAATATATTTTTTAAAAAAAGAATGTTTTACTGTTAATTGAAAGCTATCTTCAGTGAGGAAACGGGGGGCGTGGCGTGAGTCCCGCCCCGGCGCCAGTTTTTCGGCGCCGGCTAGAATCGCGCCGCGCCGGCCGTCGATAGCGGCCCCCCTGGTTATTCTCCGCCTCACAATGGGCCGAATGGCCACCTGTTTTCAGCCGGTCCCGCCGACGTAAATTTGACCAGGTCCTTACTGGCGGGACCTGGCTCTGCGGGCAGACAGCGGAGTCCTCCGGGGGGATTTGGCCCCGGGGGGGGGCCCCCACAGTGGCCTGGCCCGCGATCGGGGCCCACCGATCTGCGGGCTGGCCTGTGCCGTGGGGGCACTCTTTCCCTCCGTGCCGGCCGCCATGTTCGGCGCAGAGAAGAACCCCCCTGTGCATGCGCTGGGATGACGGCAGCACACGCTGGCGCTCCCGCGCATGCGCCAACTCGCACCGGCTGGCGGAGGTCCTTCAGTGCCGGTTGGCGTGGCGCTAAGCCCTTCACCGCCGGCTGGCATGGCGCCAACCCCGCCGGTGCCAGCCTAGCCCCTGAAGGTGCGGAGGATTCCGCAACTTCCGGACGGCCCGCGCCGGAGTGGTTCACGCCACTCCTCGGCGCCAGGACCGCCCACCCCGCCGGTTAGGGGAGAATCCCATCCCATATCTCTATTTGTCAGTGGAATCACTTCTGGAGCAAAGTATCCTTTCTTCACAGTTTTAGAATTTTTTTTAAAAAGGTGTTTGGGGTTCTTGTCCGGTATCTTTAAAAATGTTGGGGTCTGGTCCGGGAGCTTAACAATGGCCAGTCGTTTGATAACCAACGACTTGGAGGCATTTTGTTGAAGCTTTTTGTCTTGCATTCATCAGGACAATTCTTAAGAATACAATGCAAGGAAAACAACAAATGTATACTGTTTGAGAAGAGGGTGCTGATTGGTTGGTTGGTTGACAAGTGGACTCTGAGATTGGTAGAAGCATTGCCATGGAGAATGCACCAATTGATGGTGACTGATAGTTAATTGCCAAGCATCGTCTGAAATTTAAACCAGGCAGCTTGGCTTTGATTGATCAAGGCAGTGCCCTAAGGAATTAACTAGTGAATAGCGGTCACTTATTTTGTTCAGTTCAAACAGGTGCCATGTGTACATGTTCTTTCATTCTGCCCCGTGTATTAATATATGTAGCTTCCAGTACACACACGCTCCACACTCCCAGCCCTACTGACAAATCTTAAATTAGTTCTAGTGTAATTCTTAGCACACCGAGGTCGGGCACTGTGTTTTGAATTTTGCAAGTATGTGCATGTTGTGTACGGTCTGTGCCTTGCCCATTGCGAACAGAGGAAAGGACATGCTGTGATATGACCCGCCAGTCTTTGGGACACACGACCTACATACTTGCCGCCATACTGGCACTAAAATCCACACACATTACCCAATTGCGTTACGTAATAGGCAGAACATATTTTTGACTTGACAGCAGCATCCTGTTAATGGCAAATATTCCTACTGCTTAGTAGGATGTGAAACAGCTAGCTTCAGCTGTGCTCCAATGTTTTAGATACTTAACTGCTCTGGGGGCATCGCACATAGGCTGGGCATCTTTCAGGGCCGAAAGTGGCGGCCTTAGGCCCTTTAAAGCGTTTACGTGATTTACGGCAATAAATGATCTGATCTGGGTAGCCATTATCCTGCAAGGTGCGTTTCATGAGCCCTATTGCAGCATCAGGTTTGCATGGTGAGCAAGTGGCTCACGCTGCTGTGGTGATGTGCATCAATGTAAATACATGTAGGCTAGCTAGACACTAGAGGGAGCACCAGAGACATCACACACACACACTCAACCAATAGATCAGTTAGATAGGACACGACCAATGGACATTCACGATACACACAGATGTGACACCACCACAGGAGGGCATTATACCAACCCATATATAAAGGACACCACACACATGATCTGCCTCTTTACAGTGGAGACAGTCAGTGAGTAGAGATACAGGGTTGATTCAATATTACACCCACCACGTGGATTGCAGCAACTGGTTAGTCAGTCTGTGTAGCTATAGTAGGATTAGCAGTAGTGTCGTAATAGAAGTGTAAATAGTTTAATAAACGTGTTGAAGTTATCTCCACGTCTGAACCTTCCTTTGTCAAGTGCACCACAGGAAGCCGCTTATGTTACACCTAGAACATAACAAATCAGCTGCTACATATACATGAATAGTATTTGCCACGAATAGGATGTTGCCATCAAGCCAAAAAAGACTTCCTGCCCATCACACGAATAAGTAATGTGGAATATATATTCAATGCCAGTGCGAAGCTAGGCCGTTTCAAAGATTGGCGGATTGTATTAAACAGCATGTTCTGACTGTTGTTTTCAACAGACAAGGTACAGACTGTACCCAGCCAGCCCATGCTCGCACTCATCCAACATTGCCCCTTAATTGGAGAAAAAAGTACAATGTAGCGTGGCCAATCCACCTATCTGTACATCTTTGGCTTGTGGGGGTGAGACACGGGGAGAATGTACAAACTCCACAAGGACAGTGTCCTGGGGCCGGGATCAAACCTGGGTCCTCGGTACCGGGAGGCAGCAGTGCTAACCACTGGGCCACCATGCACCCCGTACAACATTATATGCAATTGGACAACATTTGCTAAATAATCGTCAGTGTGATAAGAATCGCACTAACAACTAATTAAAGATTGTTAATTGGGCTTGCAGTGTGGCATAATTGCATGTACTGGAAGCTACATATATTAATACACAGAGCCTTGTCCTTTGTAGACAGAAAGAACGTGTACACAAGTGACAGCCATTCACTGGTTTATTCTTCGGGGTAATACCTTCAGAGTGAATTTGCCCGGTTTAAATTTCAAACAATGCGTGACAGTTAACTGTCAGTCACCAGCAACTTGTGCATTCTCCATGGAAACTCCTCGACCAATCAATCTACCAATTAATCAGCACACTCTTCTCATGCAGAATAAATGTGTTGTTTTTCCTTACATTGTATGCTTGCAAACTGTCCTGATGGAATGCAAAAATAAAGCTTCAACAAAATGTCCCTTTTTTCAGCAATGAATATTAATGTTTCCTTCCAAATCTTAAGTTTGTAATGGAACTTTGGGTATTATAGGTTGGTCACTGGCAGTGCTGATGTTGGAAGATATTGAGAAGTCAAGTGTAGATTTTTGGCACGTTGAAGGAGATTTCAACCACGTCAGAATGCCACTTCGCCTTTTTTCAAGAAGACTCACCAGATCTGGTGCCATTTAGGCATTTTCAGGCCAACATTGGGCCTTTGGCCAGAATCAAGGACCCTTGGGGGTGGAAGATCCACCCTCCAAATGCTGCTGGCCAATAAGATGCTGGCAGCTCCCCTGTACTTAGCAATGCCACCACGGCGGGGAGAAGGTGCGATAGTTGTTGCCTGTACTACATCCACCCAACTCCTCAGATCAAGGGTGCACCCACGCACAGTGGAGTGATGGTGGGAAGGAGGTCATAGAATGGGGTTGCGGGGGAAGGATGTTTATCAGTAAAAGTGGGCAGAGATGGCAAGACTTTTGGAAGAGATTCTGAGGGTGGGCAAGAGGTATTCGGAGGCCCCCGAGGCAGGGTTGCTGAAGGAGAGGCAGAGGCTCCAGATGGAGTTCATATTAGTGTCCACGGGGAAGGTGGTGGGGCAGCTGCGGAGCGCCGTAGGGGCAGTATATGTATGGTAAGAAAGCGAGAAAGGTGCTGGCCCACCAACTGAGGAAGCAGGAGGCGGGGAGGGAGATTAGCAGAATAAAGGACGAGACGGGAAGGATGGTGTTGGGTCCGGTAGGGGTAAATGGGGTGTTTGAGGCTTTATATAGGAGATTGTATGAGTCGGGGCCCCCAGCCGGGGTGGGGGAATGCGGTGATTCCTGGATGGGTTGGAGTTCCCCAGGGTGGATGAGACATTGGTGCAGAAATTGGGGGCCCCGATTGGGTTGAGGGAGGTGACGGAGAGTTTGAGGGAGGTGATGGAGAGTATGAGGGCATTGCAGGTAGGGAAGGCCCCGGATGGGTTCCTGGTTGATTTTATAAAAAACCTGGGGGGGGGGGGGGGGGACCTGAGGTCACTGCTAGTGAGGGCATATGAGGCTAGGGAGAGAGGTGAACACCCACCTACACTAACCCAGGCACCCATCTTTCTGATATTGAAAAAGGGCAAGGATCCTGAGCAATGTAGATCGTATTGTCCAATATCGTTATTCAGTGTGGACGCCAAGTTGCTGGTAAAGGTGTTGGCTTCGCAAACTGAAGACTGCATCCCGGAGATGATAAGCGAGGACCAAATGCGGTTTGTGAAAGGGAGACAGATGTCAGCAACTGTGAGGAAGCTGCTTAATGTAATCATGATGCCTCCGTAGGGGCAGAAGGTGGAGGGGGTAATGGATGCAGAAAAGGCTTTCGACTGGGTGGAGTGGGAATATAACTGGGAGGAGCTCAGGCGGTTCGGATTCAGGCAGGGGTTTGCAGACTGGGTCCAGTTGCTATACAAGGCACCGGTTGCAAGTGTGCGGATAAACCGGGTGAGTTTGGGATATTTCGGACTGCAGGACGAGGTGGGGAGTCCACTCTTCCCATTGCTTTTTGCCTTGGCTTTAGAGCCATTGGTGTCGGAAAGGGATTGTACCCCCGGGGGGGGGGGGAAATCGATCGAGCACAGGGTTTTGCTGTACACTGACAACCCGTTATATATTTCGGAGCCACTGGGAGGCATCGGGGACATCATGGGGATGTCAGTTCTCCGGGTACAAGTTGAACATGGGAAAGAGCGAGGTGTTTACAATTGAGACCGGACGGCAGGAGAGGAGGACCTCGCGGGTCAAAATGGCTTTTTTAGAGCTGGGGCGAAGGGTCGGGTGAGGGCTGGCATAGCTGAATAAAATGTACTACTACTGGGTGGTGAACATTGCCATGGTTAGGAAACAGGTAGTGGGTGAGGGGTCGGCATGGGGGCAGTTTCTTGTAGGGGAACGAGCTTAAGGGCATTGTTAACAGCGCCTCTGCCGTTCTCACCGACTAGGTACTCCGTGAGCCCAGTGGTAGTATCGGCCTAGAGGGTGTGGGGGCAGTAGAGACAGTATTTGGGACTGGAGGCACCTCAGTATGGGCACCAGTCTGTGATAATCATAGGTTTGCACCTGGGGGGCTGGACGCAAGATTTCGGCGGTGGTGGCAAGCAAGGATTGAGCGATTTGGTAACCTGTTTGTAGGGGGCAGTTTTGCGAAATTGGAGGACCTGGAGGAATACTATGAGCTGCCCAGGAGAATGGCTTCAGGTACCTTCAGGATCGGGAAGAGAGAGATACCATCCTTTCGTGGGGTACCGCCCTTGGGGTTGCAAGAAAAGGTGCTGTTGAAGAAGGAGATAGGGGAGGGGAAGGTGTCGAAGGTCTATAAATAGCTGATAGATTTGGAGGGGGCCCTGGTGGGGGATATAAAACGGAAGTGGGAGCAGGAGCTGGGTGGGGAGGTGGAGGCCGGGCCGTGGGCGGAGGCTAAGCCTCATCCAGTTTAAAGTACTTCACAGAGCACATATGATGGTAGTGCGGATAATTCGGGTTTATGAGGGTGTAGAGGATAGGTTTTGGCGGTGCGCGGGGAGGCCCATAAGTCATGTCCACATGCTTTAGGGAGTGTATGAAGCTGAAGGGGTTCTGGCAGTGTTTGTGGACATAATGTCCGAGGTGTTGGTTAAAGGTAGCTCCGAGTCCAGAAGTAGCGTTATTCTATGTCGGAAGATCCGAGAGTCCAAGGGGCGAGAGAAGACAACGTTTTGTCCTTTGCCTCCCTGATAACCTGGAGACGGATCTTACTTGGATGGAGGGACACGGAGCCGCCGAAAGCGCGGGTGAGCGACCTGGCTGAATTTCTGAGGCTAGAGAAGGTCAGGTTCGTCCTGAGGGGATTGGTTGGTAGGTTCGCTCAGCGGCCGAAGCCATTCGTTGACTTCTTTAAGGAGGATTGAAGAGTCAGCAAAAGCGGAGGAGGGTTGGGGGGGGGGGGGGGGGGGGGGGGGGGGGGGAAGGCCCTCCTAAGTTGTCCCTTTTGAATCCCTCCAGTCTCCCCCCCCCCCCCCCCCCCCCCCCCCCCAGCCGGTTGCGCGTTCCTGTGGTTCCCCGCTGTCTTTGTTTTTCTTTTTCCTCTCCCTTTTCTTTCTAATTTTCCCGGTGTTGCTGGTTATTTATAATGTTATATAATTTTGCTTTAGCTTTGGTTTGTTTTTTATGAAAATGCCCGAGTAAAATATTTTTTCAAAAATCACCACCAGTCAGTTCTCAAAGGGAGCTTATAGTCCTCTGGGATTGTGGCGACATTTATAATTTTGACTCCACCCAAGTAAAGAAGCCACACAACTTTTCCCTGTAAAATCAAGGAAACAAATAGGAAGCACGAGTGACCATTTAAGAAGTTTATTTCCCTTTCCTTTGTCCTCAGACAGAAAACATGGGCTCTTCCTGGGCCCTTTTTGTCTCCAATGTTACCCAAGTCCTGGGTGGCACGGCGGCACAATGGTTAGCACTGCTGCCTCACAGCTTCAGTGACCTGTGTTCAATTCTGGCCTCGGGTGATTGTCTGTGTAGAGTTTGCACTTCTTCCCTGTGTCTGCGTGGGTTTCCTCTGGGTGCTCCGGTTTCCTCCCACAGACCAAGATTGTGCAGATTAGGTGGATTGGCCATGCTAAATTGCCCCGTAGTGCCCAAAAGGTTAGGTGGGGTTACTGGGGTAGGGTGGAGAGGTGGGCTTAAGTAAGGTGCTCTTTCCAAGGGCCGGTGCAGACTCGATGGGCCAAATGGCCTCCTTCTGCACTGTAAAATCTATGAAAAATTCTATTCTAAACAACCAAGGGTAATTTAAATTTCTACCGGACAGTCACCGTTTCTCAGCATGTTAAGTTGTTCCATTCTAAATAAATAAATAAATAAATAAATAATATTTTATTGTCACAAGTATGAAGTTACTGTGAAAAGCCCCTAGTCGCCACATTCCGACGCCTGTTCGGGTAAGCTGGTACAGGATTCTACTGTGCTCAGCTGTGAATCAAATGCAAACCAATGATTTTCTGCTGGAAACCTGCTGTCCCTGAGGGGCAGTTAAGAGTTAAACCACATTGCTGTGGGTCTGGAGTCACACGCAGACCAGGTAAGGTGACAGATTTCCTTCCCTAAAGGACATTAGTGAACCAGATGGGTTTTTCCGACAACCGACAATGGTTTCATGGTCATCATTAGATTTCTTTAATTCCAGGTTTTTATTGAATTCAAATTTCACCATCTGCAGTGGCGGATTGGAACCTGGATCCCCAGAGCATTACTCTGGGTCTCTGGATTACTAGTCCAGTGACAATGCCACCACGTCACCGCCTCCACTCTTGTGGAAACCATGGGCGAAACTCTCCGGTATCAGCACGATATCCGCCGACTGGCGCCCAAAACGGCGCAAATCAGTCGGGCGTCGCGCCGCCCCAAAGGTGCGGAATGCTCCACACCTTGGGGGGCCGAGCCCCAACCTTAAGGGGCTAGGCCCGCGGCGGACGAATTTCCGCCCCGCCAGCTGGCGCGGAAATGACATCTCCGGGCGGCGCATGCACGGGAGCATCAGCGGCCACTGACGGCATTCCCGCGCATGCGCAGTGGAGGGAGTCTCTTCCGCCTCCGCCATGGTGGAGACCGTGGCGAAAGGGAAAGAGTGCCCCCACGGCACAGGCCCACTCGTGGATCGGTGGGCCCCGATCGCGGGCCAGGCCACCGTGGGGGCACCCCCCGGGGCCAGATCACCCCGCGCCCCCCCCCCCCAGGACCCCGGAGCCCGCCCGCGCCGCCTTGTCCCGCCGGTAAGGTAGGTGGTTTAATCTACGCCGGCGGGACAGGCATTTTAGCAGCGGGACTTCAGCCCGGAGAATCGCGGGGGGCCGCCAACCAGCGCGGCGCGATTCCCGCCCCCGCCGAATATCCGGTGCCGGAGAATTCGGCAACCAGCGGGGGCGGGATTCACGCCAGCCCCCGGCGATTCTCCGACCAGGCGGGGGGTCGGAGAATCTCGCCCCATGAACTGGATTCAATTTGAATTGTTTTTTGGAGCAAGCAATGAGATAGATGGATTAAGGGCTTGACCGGTCCACTCCGCACATTGGCTTTGTAACTTTAAGAATGGAATAAAAATTAACAATAAAATTAACAATAAAAATTACCATTCAATACTGCACTCATTGTGTCACTGATCAATTGTACCTTTGATCTCAACTGGCTGACAGCTCTGTCCCCAGGGGTCTTTGGTTTGAAATATACACCAGGGGCATCAATTGGTTATTTTTGAAATGTAACATTGCACAGTAAAATATTACAGTAGATTGTTTAATCTTTGTGGATTGATTCCAACTTGGTTTTAAATATTGCCACATCTTATGGCTTTGATGTATTTTCTTACATGAATAAATTTTAGCTTAAATTCATTGGTCTTTTAGTTTGGTATTTCTCACCTTGCAGTGGCGTTATGATGTCAGGGGTATTCTGTAACATCTCCAGGGCCCGATATCACAATGGGCAGAATTTTCCCCCAAAATGGAAGTGTCAAGGTCCGACTGAAAATCGGCATGTTTCTCTCTCCCCAGAGAAACATCCAGATTTTCTTTTTTTTCATAAACTTAGAGTACCGAATTATTTTTTTCTAATTAAGGGGCAATTTAGTGTGGCCTATCCACCTACCCTGCACATCTTTGGTTTGGGGGTGAAACCACATAGAAACGGGGAGATTGTGCAAACTCCACATGCACAGAGACCCAGGCTGGGATTCGAACCCGGGTCCTCAGCGCTGTAGTCCCAGTGCTAACCACTGCACCACCATGCTGCCACTCTCTCCAGATCTTCTGATACTATAATTAAAAAAGCAGAGGGGCGAGTTTTGTGCTGTCACTCTACTGGAACAGGGTTGCAAACCCGGCTCTACAGAGATCGGGGATCCCATTGATCCCAAAGTGAAAGTAAAAGGCACCTGGCCCAATCACCAGCATTGGGGCTTCAGTACCACTCCCATCACCACCATACCCTCATAGTGGGAACCGCCCCCCCCCCCCCCCCCCCCATGGGGTTTCCTGGAGGCCTTGCCCCTGGCTAGTGCCAACCTGACAGTGTTGGCACTGTCAGTGTGCCGGGAGCAGTGTCCACCATGTCCCTGACCACTTGGTGGCTACACTGGCTTCCGTGGCCCGACGTGGTCATCTTGACTGCTAGAGAGTATAGGGATTCCCGCAGAGGGGGAACATTGGATGCCCCCAGAAGGTATGGCATTATACCATTTAAGCATATTTAAATGAATTCAAATTGATGGTAATCAGGTTCACGTCCCGCCTGTGGGAGGCAGGGAAGTTTTCATTCGAGATTTCCCCAGCACAAATTCCGTTACGGCTCTCTCACGAGAGTTAGCAGCCATAAAGGGATTTGCACCTGCGGCGAATGGGCCTGGAAAATCCCCCCCCGCCCCCCAAGAGTTGTGAATTGTGTAGTTCTTCATCCTGGGCAGACTAGCTCAGTCATGGTGGTCTGACCTTTTCCTTCATCTCTGCACCTTGATACATGATGAAACTGGTTGCGAACAAATTGTGATTTATAAGATCGCACAATATTGGGCATGAGTTCACCACTACACTTAATTTTGAGTGCATACAAAGTGAAAACTTCAGGTTTGAATGTACAATATTTAATTCATAAAACATGGTCTGATTATAGAAGCTACCCTTATCCTCATGGGCACAAAATATAGTTGTTCTGTGACAAAAGTTAGGTAACAATAGGTGTTGCATTATTTAAATATATAGTGCAGAAGCTTGGGCAACATCAAGAAGGGAGTAACAATAACTGGTTAATGTGATGCAGGTGCTGAGGTGTGAGTGTGGAGTAAGGAGAAAAGGCATGGGGCAAGATTCCCCGTTTCTGAGACTAAGTGTTGACGCCAACGCAGGATTCGTAGACTTTCACGGCAGCAAAACTGGCACCGAACCTGGACCGATTCAGTGACTTTGGCACCAGCACCACGTGGAACACAATCAATTGCAAGGAACAACGGTGCTGGATTTGCCAGATCCGTGATTGACACTCAGGAGACTGATAAGCTGCAGCCATATATACACATTACACTCCCCGCTCACACTCATCCCAGCCAACAAGATGGCACTGGTAGTGCTGGTGTGTGCTCATAGAGCTGATGGGTCGGCTGGGGGCACCTAGGGGGGTGGCCTGAGGGGACACCTATATGACCTGTGGCCCTAAGTTCACAGGGGGCTGTCAGCAGCGTGCACAGCTGCATGGCTGCCTTTCCCGCTGTGGCAATTGTGTTCTAAGTCTGTCCACCCCGACCCAACAGCCCACTCCAGGCCACTCCACACTAGCCCCCCCAGAAGCCCCTCATCCAGCGGCACAACTGTCAGCAGCAAACTATGGCGATGATGGACACTTTCCATACCCCCTCTCTCTCCCTCAGCAGCCATGATGCCGCTTTCACAATTTCTAAAAGCACAAATGAACCGCGCCATCAAGAACTTGGCCCATCGGAGGCGGAGAATCGCGGAGGCCCTGGAGAATACCGGGTCGGGCCCACTAATGACATGCAAACTGTGTTTACTGTACGTGCGTTCCCGACCGCATTGACGTTGCTGTCGAGGTGACGGAGAATTACGATTTGGAGTCAAATTGGCACCCGCCGTGATTTTGGCGTCGGAAAATATTTTCCACCCAACCAATTTTGCCGTCAACAACGGAGAATCCCGCCCAAAATCAGGAACCATCACACAAGGCGGTCAGTGAAGATTGTGGGCGTAATTAAGAAAGTAGATTGAAATTGTATGGTTATATGTTGCGAGACAGATGAAACGTAGCGAGGGGAGTAATGGAGATGGGACTGGAAGAAGAAGAAAAAGGCCTAAAGCCATACAGAAAGATGTAGTGGCAAGAGACTTGCAGCGGAATTGGATGACTGACAGGGAGATGGGTGATCAACCAGCATTGTGGCGATCCAAGTAAAATGTGAGAATGAAGCCGAAAGATTAAGTTATATATTTTAATTGGTTGGCCATGGAGCACAATATTAAATACGATGTTGTGTTCTTAAGTCCAATTTGAAGTTTAAATTTACACAATGGATGATTTAACAACAAATGACTAGATTGCCAGCAGATTCTCTGCTTAACAGCTTTGTTATAATCAGTTTGCAGTCCTTCAGTGAGATGAATGGCACTCTTATAAATAAAAGTTCTGAAAGGTGATCATACCATTCACAATGTTTTGTGTAAATTTTATATTTTCCATTAAAGTCAGTGCTCTCCTACGGGAAAACAAACATACTATT
Source organism: Scyliorhinus torazame (assembly GCF_047496885.1). Classification (NCBI taxonomy): domain Eukaryota; kingdom Metazoa; phylum Chordata; class Chondrichthyes; order Carcharhiniformes; family Scyliorhinidae; genus Scyliorhinus; species Scyliorhinus torazame. Next base: position 157,004,515 of record NC_092721.1, on the reverse strand, counting down.
CAAGTTACTTTCTATGCAACAAGCATGGTAGAAGCGGCTTTGTCGAAAATTATGATGCTCCTGCACTGTCACACCTCTGAAAAGGTAAGCAAAATCAAACAAAAGTTTGCAATATCATCTTGTGTATAAGTAGAGAAGAGTACAAAGATGATACCTGCAACTTGATGTCTCATATTACCAATCACATCTACTGCTTTTTAAAAATTAAACATGCTGCGCATTTTATCCCACTTGACCCACTTCTGAATCTTGTCATTACCATAACCAGATAACGAATTGCAGCTGGTTTCAATCCAATATTTTCTACCTTTTTTGGCTTCTTATGCATTTTCTGTCAACATGATTTTGACTTGCAATCTATCCAAGCTATATTAAGCATGGCATTATTTACTGCAGTCATGAACTGATCCTAGGGGTGCGAACTACCCCAATGGGAACAGAGTCTCCAAACACACATGATTAACCAAGTGTTTGCCGACGCAAGGAGCACCAAGAAACACCACGTTATTGAACGGCCATCTGGGTAAATTGGGGGCCTCAACGGGGAACGCGAGGCCACACTTAGTCCTGTTTTCTGTACTGAGAAGCTTCACTCGCCAGAACTCCTCAATGCAGAGAGAGATCGGTAAGCCATTATTATCTCCGCCTCCCCCCCTCCCTCCCGCCGTAAGCCCGAACCGTCCTCCAAAGCTCCAACTCACCGTAAGGGAGTTCTCAGGCCCCCTCGCACCCGCACAGGACACCCCCAGGCCTAATCTGTAGCACGGGAAAGATGCCAGCCTGGCACCCAGGAAGCACTGCCATGGTGCCAGGAAGCACTGCCATGGTGCCAGGTGGCACCAGTGTCAGGGTGCCATTCTGAGGGCAAGCACCTGGGGGTCTCCGATCCTCTGGGAGAACCCAGTGCCGTTCCGTCTGGTCCTCGTTTGTGGAGACCAACACTGAACCACACTCGCTCAAGATCTCCAAGGCAAGAGGGTCAGATCACATGCCTTGGGTTGATCGGAATGCATAGTAGAGCAAGTCTAGCTGTCTCACTTGAATATGCAGATTTGCTAAAAAGTGATCCCGCCCACAATGGGACCTTGTTAGATCTCACGAGGCACGGCGAACGGGATCGATCCTGGAAGAGAGATCACCCAGCATCCATTGGTCGCGTTGAGCCACACTGACTTTTGAGCTTAATGCGGGCCGGTAGATCTCGCCCTAGAATTCCACTTTAAAATTTGCAATGTTTAGCATGATAATTCTCACGAACAATACACATTTAGATCCAATATCACGCAACTTTTCATTGGGTGCGATCTAACAGGAGAGGCACTAAGTGCAGTAGCGAGCACGGCTTGCTGGGTGCTTCCCGATGGCTGACCCAGCGAGACCATGACCGGTATCAATTAGGGCCGGTAATGATCCCCCGCAGGCTTTACGGCAGCAATGGCTGTCCCAGCAGCTCATTTGCCTAACCAGTCAGCTGCCTGGTAACTGCCTGGGGGTGGGGGGGGGGGCAGACCAGCTCCATGTTTCGGAGATGCTGGCCTGGCCCGATTGTTGGACGCAGTGGAGTCGAGACGGGACACCTTGTTCCCCCAAGGGGTCGGAGCGTCAGCCACAGGTTAGCCAGTGCCGCCTGGGAGGCAGTGGCAAAGACCATCAACTAGGGGAGCGTTAAAAGGAGGATCGCAGTCCAGTGCAGCGCCTTAATAATCTAAACGGCCTCCACCAGTCCGCAGGGGTGAGTTGGTATCAGCCGCCTTACACCGGTCCTGCGTGCCACCCTCAAGACCTCCCCAACCATTCCCCCAGCGGGCCAGCCACTGGCACCGCACACCACCTTTCCCTCCCCAGCATAATACCGTGCCTGTGCCCCAGCACACCCTGGCACCCACCAGCACACCCAAACCATGCCCAGCAGCAATGCCCATGTCTGTCTCCTGCCATTGAACTCCCCCCTCCCTCCCCACACGTGTAGCAAGCGCCTCACAATGCCCTCTCTCTCGCTCTACCCCCGCGGGAGAAGTAGGCCCATAGCAGGAAGGAAGTGGCCCAGAGAAGCGGCGGAATGCCAGACATTACCGAGTCCTCACCCCCTATGAGGAATGGCCCTGGAGGTCACCGGAGTGACCAAGGATACAGCAGTCACTGACAGCTAGATTAGCCTGCGCGGCAGAGGCAAGGATCCGCCACCCTTCACCCAGACAACCTGTCGCAAGTGAGTTGTCCATGTCAGACAAAATGATCCTTCCCTCTCACTGACCACATGTCCATTCTCTCACAGGATCTCCATCGGATGATCCCCCCCCCCCCATGACTGGTGGTGTACAAGGTGTTGCTCATTCAGTGACAACCACGGCTGAGCACCTCAACATCATGTCCCAGTCACTGGGGTACATGCCGAGGCGCTGCAGAACATGTCCCAGTCTCGGGGGAATATTGCCGAAGCACTGCAGAGCATGTCCCAGGCACTGAGGGACACCTCCCAGATGCAGATGGACAATTCTAAGGCACTCCAGAGCATGGCCCAGTCACAGAGAAGCATCACTGTGGCCGTCGACACCATAGTGCAGACAATTTGGATAGCCAGGGCTGGCAGGGCCAGTGACGCCGGGCCTCAGGGGCTCACTACAGCCGCCCCCCCCCCCCCCCCCATCCCAAGGTGACTCCCATTGTCCTATGAGCACCATCCGGGAGGAGAGCACGGCAAAGACTTCCAAAGGGACACAACGGCGGTCTCCATCTCTTCAGAGTCCCACCCAGACAACGGTGCATTTCAAGGTTAGCAGGCGTAACAGGGTGGCAGGTCGAGGCGAGTGCCACTGGTAAGGCAGCCTGGACCCTCTGTCCCCAGGCTCTCCAGAGGATGCATGCCAGGGAAATCAAAGGCCACAGGGTGCATAAAGCAGCAAGCTGTCTCCATCTCCAATGTGCATCATGGGACACACCTAGACATAGTGGCTGAGGTACCATCAGTAGCTAGGGACAGTTAGGGTTTTGATTGTTCACCATTAAAACAGATTACACCTGAGGCCTGTGAAGCTTCTGTTATGTAATTCCGTATTGCAGGTCGCCCTGTACCCCAACCCCTGTTCCCTCCTCTTTCCCCCAGCGTCTGCACCCCCCCCAGGCACAGTGATCCTAGATCCAGGGCCCAGTGATCCTAGATCCAGCAACCCCCCCCCCCCCCCCGGGCAGGCCCAGTGATCCTAGATCCAGCGCAACCCCCCCACCCCCGCGGGCCCAGTGATCCTAGATCCAGGCAAGCCCAGGATGCGCGACAACGCACAATCGCCGAGCAGAAACTTATAGCCAAGTTCCACACAAGAGTACGGCCTCAACCGGGACCTTGGATTCATGTCGCAATACATTCATCCTCCACCACCTGGCCTGGGCTTGCATAATCCTACCAACTGTCCTGGCTTGAGACAATTCACACCTCTTTAACCTGGGGTTGCCCCTACCTCTGGATCTGTAAAGACTTAATTACCTGCAAATGCTCGCATTCAAAGCATTGTCTTGCATCTTTGACTTTGTCTATATAAATGTTTCTGGAACCTACTTCTTCATTCACCTGAGGAAGGAGCAGTGTTTGAAACAAACCTGTTCTCTTTAACCTGGTGTTGTAAGACTTCTTACTGTGCTCAGCCCCGTCCAACGGTGGTATCTCCACATCATATTACCATGGACAGGGTTCTGCCCTGGGGGCGATCGGTGGGAGGGACAGGCAGCAGCTGAAATTGCCCGTTATGGGGCTACACAATCCGGGGGTTGGTCTGCGGGACCCGCAGGTGCTGAGTCCTTCACTTCCCAGCCCAGGGGTGCCCCCCCCCGCCCCGCCCCGGGCGCTGGAGGTGGCTACTTACCTCCTCCGATCCACTCAGCAGCCATTTCGGCAGCTTCTAGTTTTTAAATAGGTGTGCTAATGGGTGTTCGTGTGACCTCCCGCTGGGGAGCTGGTTACATCTCAGGAGGCCATTAGATAGGGCATCCGTCCCGTTAACAATTTGGAGATTGCCCTCAATTGGAACCTCGCCACGTCTAGACAGGATCTGGAACTCGCCAACAGAAGCGGGCTGGCTAGATCAGAAACCAATCGGTATCCAGCACTGTTCCCGGTTTCGGCCTCTACTCAACCTAACCGACTCACACGTATCCACGCCGGGTGCAATGCAGCCGTTAGATCACACCCGGAATGTGTAGTTGTGTCAGTCTAAGTAGAAATCTCAAAAGGGGCAATTTATTTTCCACAATACTATCCTAATATTAAAGTATCAAAATCTCAAGTGAGATCCTCAGGATCCATCTCAGGATGGAAAGTTTACCTCAGCATCAAATAGGAAATTATTGGAAGACTAGTTCCTGACGGGGAGAGCCGTTAATTAATCCATATTTGTTCATGCTCCTTGTGGAAAAATGCCTGGAACTCAGATCCGAGATGCAACCTGCTCCAGCACTGATCACAAATTGGTCTTCACACTGGCCACCTACATAATGCTGATACCAAAAAGTCTTCACCACTGACCAGTATTCTTGTGATAAAGAAAGGCAGTGGTAACAAATTAAATAATTTTCATTTAGTTACTTGGTGTCAACATCAACCAACAACAATTTGCACTGATATACTTTTATTCCAAAATAAATCCCAAAGTGCTTCACGGAGGCATAACCCACTCTATTCAAATATAAAACTCTCTCAGCCAAGGCAAAATCCCTCTCAATCTTCCCATAATGTAGCATGACTGTTAGTTGACCATGTGCATTTTCTTTATCAGGCATTCTGTTGCACAAATATTTGTTGTGCTATGTAAATTTTCAGCTGGAGTTAACAACTATTAAAAGCTGAATTACAACTGCCTGGACCAATTTGAATAAAAACCATGTATAACTAGAGGATAGGAGGCTCTTTTACCTTATCAGATGAAACTGATGTGCGTACCAAACTGATGTGCATACCAATCAACTCCAACATCTAGTTCCCCTTAATAATATTATTTGAAAGTGCTGAATGTTGGTTCTTCATTAGAGAATAAATAACCAAACCATCAAAATTTATAGTTATTTTTTTTAAAGTAAAATCTATAACTGGATTAAAAAATACATTACATTGATCAGGAAAAAGATAGCATACTTTTGGCTTTAAACACAAACTTGAGGTCATCCAAAACACTGCTGCCTGTGTACTTATTCACATCAAGTTCACTGATCTTCACGGTCTCCTGCTCAAATAATGCCTCAGTTTTAAAATCCTTATTTTGAAATCCCTCCATGGTTTTGCCTATCTCCAGTTTCGTAATTGCCTCCAGCCCCATAACCCTCCCAAGATACCTGTGCTCATTTAATTCTGGCCTTCTTGTACTTTCCTGATATTAATTGCCCCACCATTGATGGCTGTGCCTTCAGCTGCATAGGCCCTGGAATTTTCTCATTGCACTTCAACACCTCTTTACTTCTTCTTCTTTGAGGCCTTTCTTAAAATTTACCATATTGACCAAGCTTTTAGCCATCTGTCCTCTGATCACCCCATTTGGCTTGGTGTCAAATGTTGCTTTATAATGGTCCTGTGAAGTGCGTTGGGATGTTTTACAATAAAAGGCGCAATACAAGTTATTTAAACGTAATTGTTTGATTTGTAGCAGGCATTTCAGGATAATCTCCAGGCAATTCTCATGCTTTGCAACAGCCCTGCCATTTCTTGCCAGTATTCAATAAAATATAGATGATCAGGAGTTGGGGACCAAGTGTAATGTGTCAAAGTTCACAGATGACACTAAGATGAGTGGTAGAGCCAAGTGTGCAGAGGACACTGAAAGTCTGCAGAGGGATATAGATAGTTTAAGTGAGTAGGCAAGGGTCTGGCAGATGGAGTACAATGTTGGTAAATGTGAGAAATAACAGCAAAATGGACTAATATTTAAATGGTAAAAAATTGCAGCATGCTGCTGTGCAGAGGGACCTGGGTGTCATAGAATTTACAGTGCAGAAGGAGGCTATTCGGCCCATCGAGAGATGCACCAGCCCTTGGAGAGATAATCCTACCCAAGACCACACCTCCACCCTATCCCGTAATCCAGTACCCCTACCTAACTTTTTTTGGACACTAAGGGCAATTTAGCATGGCCAATCCACCTAACCTGCACATCTTTCGACTGTGGGAGGAAACCTGAGCGCCTGGAAGAAACCCACACAGACATGGCGAGAACGTGCAGACTCCGCACAGACAGTGACCCAAGCCAGGAATCGAACCTGGGACCCTGAAGCTGTGAAGTAGCTGTGCTACCCACTGTGCTACCATGCTGACCTGGTGCATGAATCGAAAAAATATGGTTTGCATGTACAGCAAGTAATTAAGGCGGCAAATGGAATGTTGTCCTTCATTGCTGGAGGGATGGAGCTCAAACGTAGGACGGTTATGGTGCAGCTGTATAGGGTGCGGGTGAGGCCACACCTGGAATACTGTGTACAATTTTAGTCTCCTTACTTGAGAAAGGATGCACTGGCACTGGAGTGTGTGCAGAGGAGGTTCACTAGATTGATTCCAGAGTTGAGAGGATTATCTTATGAGGAGAGACTAAGTAGACTGGTACTATGCTCATTGGAATTTAGAAGAATGGAGGTTGTTTCCACTGGTGGGTGAAACTAGAATTAGGGGGCATAGCCTCAAAAGTAAGGGGGAGCAGATTTAGGACTGATTAGAGGAGGAACGCCTTCACCCAAAGGGTCGGGAATCTGTGGAATTCCCTGCCCAGTGAAGCAGTTGAGGCTACCTCGTTAAATGTTTTTAGTGTAAAGGTAGATAAAATTTTGAACAGTAAAAGAATAAAAGGTTAAGGTGAGCGGGCGGGCAAGTGGAGCTGAATCCACAAAAAGATCAGCCATGATCTTATTGCATTAACTTCGGTAGTAGGGAAGATGCTGGAATCTATCATCAAGGAAGAAATAGCGAGACATCTGGATGGAAATTGTCCCATTGGGCAGACGCAGCATAGGTTCATAAAGGGCAGGTCATGCCTAACTAATTTAGTGGAATTTTATGAGGACATTAACAGTGCGGGCGATAACAGGGAGCCAATGGATGTGGTATATCTGGATTTCCAGAAAGCCTTTGACAAGGTGCCACACAAAAGGTTGCTATATAAGATAAAGATGCATGGCATTAAGGGGAAAGTAGTAGCATGGATAGAGGATTGGTTAATTAATAGAAAGCAAAGAGTGGGGATTAATGGGCGTTTCTCTGGTTGGCAATCAGTAGCTAGTGGTGTCCCTTAGGGATCAGTGTTGGGCCCACAACTGTTCACAATTTACATAGATGATTTGGAGTTGGGGACCAAGGGCAATGTGTCCAAGTTTGCAGACGACACTAAGATAAGTGGTAAAGCAAAAAATGCAGAGGATACTAGAAGTCTGCAGAGGGATTTGGATAGGCTAAGTGAATGGGCTAGGGCCTGGCAGATGAAATACAATGTTGACAAATGTGAGGTTATCCATTTTGGTAGGAATAACAGCAAAAGGGATTATTATTTAAATGATAAAATATTAAAACATGCTGCCGTGCAGAGAGACCTGGGTGTGCTAGTGCATGAGTCACAAAAAGTTGGTTTACAGGTGCAACAGGTGATTAAGAAGGCAAATGGAATGTTGGCCTTCATTGCTAGAGGGATGGAGTTTAAGACTAGGGAGGTTCTGCTGCAATTGTATAAGGTGTTAGTGAGGCCACACCTGGAGTAGTGTGTTCAGTTTTGGTCTCCTTACTTGAGAAAGGACGTACTGGCACTGGAGGGTGTGCAGAGGAGATTCACTAGGTTAATCCCAGAGCTGAAGGGGTTGGATTACGAGGAGAGGTTGAGTAGACTGGGACTGTACTCGTTGGAATTTAGAAGGATGAGGGGGAATCTTATAGAAACATATAAGATTATGAAGGGAATAGACAGGATAGATTCGGGCAGGTTGTTTCCACTGGCGGGTGAAAGCAGAACTAGGGGGCATAGCCTCAAAATAAGGGGAAGTAGATTTAGGACTGAGTTTAGGAAAAACTTCTTCACCCAAAGGGTTGTGAATCTATGGAATTCCTTGCCCAGTGAAGCAGTAGAGGCTCCTTCATTAAATGTTTTTAAGATAAAGATAGATAGTTTTTTGAAGAATAAAGGGATTAAGGGTTATGGTGTTCGGGCCGGAAAGTGGAGCTGAGTCCACAAAAGATCAGCCATGATCTCATTGAATGGTGGAGCAGGCTCGAGGGGCCAGATGACCTACTCCTGCTCCTAGTTATTATTATGTTCTTATGAATGGCGGAGCAGGCTCGAAGGGTCAGAAAGCCTACTCCTGCTCCTAGTTCTGATGTTCTTATGTAAAGCCTCGAAATCTCATGCAGCTTCAACCTCCACTGTGCACCCACCCCCTCTGAGTTGTTAGGGTACCTGGAGACTGTTATCTCAGATGGTCCTGGGTCTGCTGCAGTGTCGGCCACGCCAGATAATGGTGGCACCTCTATAATCCTGCCATTCTTGCTGCTTACTGGTAACACTGAAGGCTGCTGGTCACTCTAGCAATGCAATAGGGTGCTGATATAGCAGTGAGGTCTGTGAAATGTTGGCAAAATTATCTTTGTATTCGCAAAATCACTGGAAATTGATCCTTTAACTACCGAAATTGATTTCCCACTTTAGATACACTCGGTTGCGGCATCAGGACAAACCCATCCCTCAGAAAAGCAGCCAGCTGCAAACTGGCCCAGTGCATCTTTCCCTAAATTCCTTGAAGCCACCTCCCCCTACCACCACAAGCCATCTCCAAGAACCTGGGAAAATTCACCTCAAGGACAGCACATATCACTTAAAAAACAGATCTAAATTGGGTACATATCTGGATTTCAAATACACAAATTACTGTAGCATTGAAGGCTAATAGGCCATTAGAAAAGAATGCACTTTTTTCAAGAGGGATAGATTTTAAAAATTAAGAGGTTATACTAAACTTGTAATGAACCTTGGTTAGTGTACTGTTTACAATCCTGGTCATCAGATAACAAAACGGATATAGACAGTGGAGAGGATGAAGAATAGATTCACAAGGATGATACCGGAACTTTGATGTTACACTTTCAGGAAAGGATGAACAGGCTGGGTCTTGAAAACAGATGGTTGAGGAATGACCTAATGTAGGTCATTAAAATTATGAAAGATTTTGATAGAGTATTGCAGAGAGTGAGGGTACTAGGAAGAGAGAGAGAGAGAGAGAAAGAGAGCGAGAGAGCAAAACTAGAGGCTATCAATATAAGATAGTCTACAAGAAATCCCTTTATCCAGCAAGTGGTAAGAATGTGGGACTTGCTGTCACAGGGAGTGGCTGTAGCAAACAGCATAGATGCATTTAAATGGAGCTAGGTAAGCTAATGACAGAAAAGAAACAGAAGGAAGATTGTGCTGCTTGCAAAAGTTAGGTAAAGAAAGGCAAGAGTCTACTGAATGGCCTATTTCAGTGCTGTGTACTCTATGTAATTTTATGTAATTAACATAGTACTTATTTTTCCTTCTCAAAAATTCAATAACTTTGAATAAAAATGAGTGCTCTGTAGTGTTAAATCTTTAATGGTCTACGCCTTTGAATGAAAAATGGGCTTTTAATTCTGTTATTGGATAATGGCTATGAATTATGTCAACAAACTGCATAAGGAATTTGAAATCAAATAGTGATGTAAATACATGTTTGCATGACCATAACAACAAATTACATTTATATAGAACCTTTGTCATAATGAATCATCCCAAGGCACTGCACAGGAGCACTATAAAATAAAGTATGACACTGAGCTATGCAAGGGGATTTTAGATCAGATAACCAAAAGCTTAGTTAAAGAGGTAAGTTTTCATAAGTCCCTTAAAAGGAGAACAGGGTAGATAGACAGGCAGAGAGGTGTATGAAGGGAACATCAGGGGTTGGGGCCCAGGCATGGTCATCAATGTTGGAGCAAGTATGATTGAGAATACACAAAAGACCAAAATTAAAGGACAACAGGTATCTCAGGGTTGAGAAGTTGGAGAAAATTATACAGATAAAAAGGAGCAAAGCCATGGAGGGATTTGAAAACAAGGATAAAAATTATAAAATAAGACACTGCTTGGCTGGTAGCCAATGTAGGTCAGTGAGCACAAGGTTGACAGAGGAATGTGACTTCCAAGCTAAGGTATGGGCAGCAGAGTTTTGTATCATCTCAAATATAGAGGGTGGAATGTAAAACATAAAATCAAAGAATTTGTACAAAGACCCTAAAAAGATAGTTACAGGTACTGTAAACAGCACAGCAGTGTCACATATCTTTGACTCTACTGATCTTTCACAGCATTAGTTTAGGCCATTCCAAATTGCCATCACATTAAAATATTTTGAAGAGCACAAACATGCAAGAGGGTCAGACAGAAAGCAAACATTTTCAAACCTGGGTCCAGAGATAGGATAGAATACGTGACTCTTAATGCACACTAATGTTAATTTTCAAATTTGTTTACTAATTTTGTGTAATATATAACAAGTCTACCATTACCCAATTATTGTGGCAAATTGTGATTATCCTGTGCATAACCTCCACATTTTTAAATGTTGTTTTTCTAAACCAATAAAATGTTAAAGCCTGATAAGTATTACAAATCGATTCTAAAGCATCCATGTATATGTTCAAAATAAACAAATATTCAAGGCATTGCACCTACCATTTAAATATATGGGATACATAATTCCGACCTAAATCTATTATTTTTAATGACAAAAAAATCCAACACAGACACGTGGAATGAGTGGTTGGGTCGCCTATTATTCTATAGTCAAGTGTGACGGTTAACATACATTAACGTAAAACCGCTGCCTACCAGAACTACGCAGTTCTAATAAGCAATTATAAAAACAAGTAACATGGAGTCCCACCCTCCCGCTTGTTTTTTTAATGTAGGGATTTTTTAGCCGATGAAGACTAAACACAATTAAATAAAGGCAGGAAATGCTACTCTGGATTGCACTGCAATTGTGGGCCTAAACGCAGTTTGATAAGGGAATAACAATGAAGACAAACCCTGCATCATTCCTCTGCAAATAATGATAAATATTTAAATCTATGTTATTTTGATTCCAAGTTGCGGCGGAAAGCAACAAAAACAGTGATATTCAACAATGGCATATATAAACCAAAATTAATATCCATTAAAAAATTGTGTCCAATAGAAAAACATACTATAGTCGGCATTTACTTACTATTGCTCCACGATTTCAGCAAAGACTTGATGCTGATCTCAAAGAAGCCTGAATCTTGCTGGCTGGCCATATCAGCAGTGTACAAAGAAGCTACTGTGATACTAAACAGCAATGGCAGGTACCGTTCACAATCAGTAACGCAAACAGCAGGTTTGGAGAGACAAGAAACCTTTATGCTGTGTACACTGTTATCCTTGTCCTTTAGTCCTTTAAAGAGCGTAGATGTCTTTAGTTGGTTTCTTGATGTCTTGTGTAGCTTCTATCTTCTCCGTATTCTGTCTGTCAATGGCTGGTATTTATCGGTGGACTGAGATGTTGACGTTTGCTCTTTTTCAACATGCATTCTTTGTATGTTTGCTCAAAGCAATTGCTGGACAAATACTATTAGAATGGGTCCTTCAATAGTGTTGGAGGTGTCCTGTTCATTGCTGTGCTGTCTGACAGACTGACATCTATGCAAAAAAGGGAACAGTGCTGCGTCGATTCACCGAATGCATGCGCTTCCACACGCAAACACAACACCGACTAAAGCTTTTTCTATAGTCACGGGAACCTAACCGGTTCTGATATCCTTTCTGCCCCGAAAAAAAACCTCTTAGTGAACACTCAGCATGTGCAGCGTTTTGATCTTTTCTTCAAGCAAATTGCACTGAAATATATTCAGCTGCATCACGCTGCGGTAAAGCAGAACTGCACCCATATATCTGGTTGCAGTGACGTTAAAAAAACTGATCAGCCAACCCAATCCCGGGGGAGAGCGAGCGCGTGCCAATCAGTAGCAGCTCGGCGTTATGCTTGGCTCTGTTCTGTTACTTGGCCTGTACGGTAAATATATTTGGCTCATTAAAATCACACTGCCAATCAACGCACCATTTTAAACATGCAATCATTCGATACAGTCAGTGATCAAAACTATTTTTCTGGACAGGTAGAATAATCTTATTCAATTATCATACAATGTGGCTCGATTTAAAGGGAACATCTTGTTTCAGATGAATAAATGATTTTAAGTGTTCAAACAACCAATTACAACGTTTATACAATAGAGAAAGCGTACTGCGACAGCATCAATGCAGACTGCATCCAATACTGCTCCTCTCAGGACGCATGTTCTATTTCCAGGTCTGACAACGTACAAACCCACCTCAGAGTACCATGGCCAAATTTTGCCATCAAAATACCAAAATGATGCTTGCGTTATTTCTGTGTAAACGATGAAGCAATTTCAGGCGAGAGGCAGATGAACACAAAGATCAAAAGCTGATGTCCGAGTTGTGCTGCTGTGCTGCACAAAAACAGCATTTTGCTGTTTGCATTATTGTGAAGTTGCTGTATTTGCATGCTAGATGCAAATTAGAGGCGCAGAATTTAGCTCTGGTAAACTACAAGCCTCCTAACAATATGACAGACAATCGTATAATTGTCACTTCCCCCAACTTCTCCCCGTGGCCTTGCTGTTGTGGTCATGTCATGCCCAAAAATCATGATGGGGGGTGGACACTACTTTTAGAAAAAAGCAAAATGATGGATACTGCGCCTTGTCAAAAATGAACATAGAAAGTCACATGACCTCTTCTATTTTGAGGACAGTCAGAGATAATGGGCGGGATTCTCTGTCCAGCGACGCCAGAATCGCGAAGCATGATCGGATGGAGAATTGTGTGCCAGCCAAAAATCGAGGCTGGTGCCAAGCGCCACATGGAATGCCATACTCTGGTGCTTTGACAGCGGTGTGGCTACATTCTATTCAACACACCGGTGTGGGCATGCAAACCGTACAATAAACACTGTTGGTATATCATTAACCAGCTTGCCTCCAGCATTCTCCAATCCTGCTCCACCTCCTCCAGGAGAAATTATCGATGGTGAGGTTCACTTGTGGTATTTAAAATCAGGAAACTGACGCCACAACTGCTGAGGGAGAGAGAGGAGGTAAGGCATGTTCCCAAAGGTGCAGCCAAGATCTGCCAGGCTTGGGGGGAAACCACCAAGGCCGGGGAGAGTGGGAGAATCGACCAGGGGATGGTCCATGGAGTCAGGGTGACCCCCGAGACCAGGGTGTCCAGGCACGGGTCGCCATTGCCGCGGCCTGAATGGAAGCTATCTTGCAGCAAACCCCCCACTGTGGCCCGTGGTTGCGCAGGGTGCTACCAGCAGTATGGGTGCCCTCCCAAGGCTGCCCTCCAAGGAGCCCGCAGACCCCACTCCCCCCCCTCCCCCCACAACCAGGCGCCAACCTGCTGGCGGGGCACTACGTGGCCCATCCAAGGGGGATGCCCACAGTAGATCCCATGGGAGGGCAAGGAGAGAAGAGCATATCACTGGCATGGGTAGTGCCAGCCACTGGTACCTCTGCCTGCAGGGACAGGTGCCAGGGTCAGAAGACCCTGAAGACAAGCATAAACAGAGCCAGGGGTGCAGTGAGGAGGGTAATGTGTCTGGGGGACTGGCAAGGGTGGGGATGGGGGAGGGCAGGGGGGCATGTGGGGTAGAGGCTGCAATGCAGGACCAAGGTGTAACCCGTTGGACCTGGTTGGCACAAGGATAAGCGCTCACTTTACTGCCTTCCACCCCCTACAGAGAATGGATTTTGGTATACAACCAGGAATGGTTGGCATCTGCCTGGCCGCCACAGCCCTGGCGGACGCCAGGAGGCTGTACGAGCAGGAGCTACTCGAGGAGGACCATTCAGGACAGAAGCCTGCCAGAGGAGTAGGGGGCCAGCCAATGAGAATGGAGAGCCGGCCATCCAAAAGACCGAGGAGGGGGTGGGAAGTTGGCGCCGCATCAGGCCTCATGTGTACTGACAGCGCCTGTCATTCGAAGACGTGCCAGACAGGCCGTGTCACCCTAGGCTCTGGTTGAGCAGGGAGATTGTGTAACATCACTGACGCATCATGGCGCACCTGGAACCGCAGCAGTATGGGGGAGGATACCCGCTCCCAGTGGCTGTGAAGGTGACAGTCGCCCTGAACTTCTACATGATGGGGTCCTTCCACACGTCAAATGGGGACCAGTCTAGGATCTACAGACCTCCATGCACAGGTGCATCCTTGCTGTTATGGACGGTGCAATACATCACGCCGATTATGGGCCGAGCCCACCGGTTGCCCGGGCAACGGGATTTGCCGCCATCATTGGGATGCCCCAGGTCTAGGGGGTGATCGATGGGATGCATGTCGCCCTACGAGGTTGAGGTGGTGGGTTATGGGGGTTGGGGATGGTGTAAGGGTGTGAGGATGGTGCCACCTCCGCCTCGGCATTTGCCCGCTCTCCAGACCACCACCCAGGTCTAACGCCCTCTGCTGTGTGATGCGGCAGTGAGGGGTCACACATCCGGCGAGTCCCCTCAGGTCTTCTCTCTCTGCCAAGGGTTGTGGGCCACCTTCTCCTGGGTTGGAGAGGGGGAACAGACAATGCACGGTGGGAGACACCGTATGTGGCCAGCCTGTGTGTGCAGGGCAGCCGGCCATGGTGGGAAGAATAGGTGTTGCCATGTGATGCAGGGTGTGGTGCCCATGGACCTCCAGTGGGTGGGGTTCGATTGCCCCCTACATGGGGGAGGTTATGGGTGAGGGTTGGTGCCAGGAGCACGATGGTGGAGGTGGCTCACCTTGGCTGGCCTGGGTGGTTGCTCATCCTCACCCAGCGTGCCTGGTGGGGGCAACGTTCAGTAGAGAGGGTTATGGGTGTGGGACGGGGATGGTACCAGTGGCACGGAGGTGGTGACTCACCTGAGCTGCCATGAGAAGGTCATGCAGCTTCTTTCTGCACTGCTGTTCAATACTGGCGGTGAGGCCCACGGCGCTCATGGCCTCTGCCACCTGCGCCCAGGCCCAGTTTACATCCGCGGGTGACAGTCTCCTTCCCACCCCGGGAAACAGGGTGTCCCACATTATTTCCGGGAGTGGGAGAGAGAGAGGGAGCCGGAGCACAGCGAGTGCAGCTTGGGATTCAGGTAGGTGTTTAAACTTGCACCCAGGTTCCAGCGGCCTTCATTTCCGGGAGCGGGAGAGAGAGAGGGAGTCGGAGCGCAGCGAGTGCAGCTTGGGATTCAGGTAGGTGTTTAAACTTGCCCCCAGGTTCCAGCGGCCTTCATTTCCAGGAGCGGGAGAGAGAGAGGGAGCCGGAGTGCAGCTTGAGAATCAGGTAGGTGCTTAAGTGTTTGATTTTTACCTCTATTTAAGTTGGGCGGTTGCTAAACCCGAGACACTACACTTGGAGTGTTTCCCACCTCCTCTAACCTAAGGGGGTGAGTGAATATCAGGTAAGCTCTCTCTTTTCTTTTTCTTTTATCCGCAAGTTATAGCTTCAGATTTTCGGCAGGCGCAGTGGCCAGGGGTCTGTCGGGAAGGTAAGTCAATGGGAGAAATTTAACTCTTCGTGGGTTGGTAAGTATTGTGATTGGTGAGTAAAATCCTTATTCCTTTCACTTATTCATTATTTCATATTATATTTGTAATCAATTAAGGTAAAGTGTAAAAATGGCAGGAGATCCCAGACCCGTGTTATGCTCCTCGTGCTCAATGTGGGAGTTCAGGGACGCGGCCGATGCCCCTGACTCCTTCATGTGCGGGAGGTGTGTCCAGCTGCAGCTCCTGTTAGACCGCATGACGGCTCTGGAGCTGCGGATGATCTCACTTTGGAGCATCCGCGATGCTGAGGAGGCCGTGGATAGAACGTTCATTGAGTTGGTCACACCGCAGATTAGGATTGGTGAGGGAGACAGGGAATGGGTGACCAAAAGGCAGAGAAAGAGCAGGAAGGCAGTGCAGGTGTCCCCTGCGGTCATCTCCCTCCAAAACAGGTATACCGTTTTGGATACTGTTGGGGGAGATGACTCACCATGGGAAGGCAGTAATAGCCAGGCTCATGGCACAGTGGCTGGCTCTGCTGCACAGAAGGGCGGGAAAAAGACTGGCAGGGCTATAGTCATAGGGGATTCAATCGTAAGGGGAGTAGACAGGCGTTTCTGTGGTCGAAAACGAGACTCCCGAAAGGTATGTTGCCTCCCGGATGCACGGGTCAGGGATGTCTCAGATCGGCTGCAGGACATACTGAAGGGGGAGGGCAAACAGCCAGTTGTCGTGGTGCATATAGGCACCAACGATATAGGTAGAAAACGGGATGAGGTCCTACAATTAGAATTTAGGGAGTTAGGAGATAAGTTAAAAAGTAGGACCTCAAAGGTAGTAATCTCAGGATTGCTACCAGTGCCACGAGACAGTCAGAGTAGAAATTCAAGAATAGTCAGAATGAATACGTGGCTTGAGAGATGATGCAGGAGGGAGGGATTCAGATTTTTGGGACATTGGAACGGTTCTGGGGGCGGTGAGACCATTACAAATCGGATGGTCTACACCTGGGCAGGACTGGAACTAATGTCCTAGGGGGTGCTTTTGCTAACACTGTTGGGGAGGCTTTAAACTAATGTGGCAGGGGGATGGGAACCAGATTAGGAAGTTAGAGGTCAGTAAAGAGGCAGCAACTAAAGCCAGTAAGGTACTAGATAATAAACTCAATATGACTCAGGGGAAGAGTAGACAGGGAAGAGATGATGAATGCAAAGGGATGGTCTGAGGTGCATTTGTTTCAATGCGAGAAGTGTAGCAGGTAAGGCAGATGAATTTAGGGCTTGGATTAGTACCTGGGAATATGATGTTATTGGTATTACGGAGTCTTGGTTGAGGGAAGGGCAAGACTGGCAACTAAATATCCCAGGGTATAGATGCTTCAGGAGGGATAGAGAGGGAGGTAAAATGGGTGGAGGAGTTGCATTACTGGTCAGAGATGATATCACAGCTATGATTAAGGAGGGCACAATGGAGGATTCGAGCATTGAGGCAATATGGGTAGAGCTAAGAAATAGGAAGGGTGCACTAACATTGTTGGGACTTTACTACAGGCCTCCCAAAAGCGAGCGTGAAGTAGGGGTACAAATATGTAGACAGATTATAGAAAAATGTAGGAGCAATAGGGTGGTCGTGATGGGAGATTTTAACTTCCCCAACATTGAATGGGACTCATGTAGTGTTGCAGGCGTAGATGGAGCAGAATTTGTAAGGAGCATGCAGGAGAGTTTTTTAGAGCAGTATGTAAATAGTCCTACTCGGGAAGGGGCCATACTGGACCTGGTATTGGGGAATGATCCCGGCCAGGTGGTTAAAGTTTCAGTCGGTGATTACTTTGGGAATAGCGATCACAATTCCGTAAGTTTTAGAATACTCATGGACAAAGATGAGAGTGGTCCTAAAGAAAGAGTGCTAAATTGGGGAAAGGCCAAGTATAACTAAATTCGGCAGGAGCTAGGGAATGTGGATTGGGAGCAGCTCTTTACGGATAAATCCACATTTGAAATGTGGGAGTCTTTTAAGGAAAGGTTGGATAGAGTGCAGGACAGACATGTCCCTGTGAAAATGAGGGATAGAAATGGCAAGATAAGGGAACCATGGATGACGGGTGGAATTGTGAAACTAGCTAAGATGAAAAAGGAAGCTAGGATCTAGGCGACTTACATCTGATGAAGCTTTGGAGGAATATCGGGAAAGTAGGACAAATCTCAAACGTGCAATAAAGAGGGCTAAAAGGGGTCATGAAATATCTTTGGCTCACAGGATTAAGGAAAATCCCAAAGCCTTTTACTCGTATATAAGGAGCAAGAGGGAAACTAGAGAAAGGATTGGCCGACTCAAAGACAAAAGAGGGAATTTATGCGTGGAGTCAGAGGAAATGGGTGAGATTCTTAATGAGTACTTTGCATCGGTATTCACCAAGAAGAGGGACATGACGGATGTTGAGGCTAAGGATGGATGTTTAAATACTCTAGGTCAAGTCGGCATAAGGGGGAAGTTTTGGGTATTCTAAAAGGCATTAAGGTGGACAAGTCCCCAGGTCCGGATGGGATCTATCCCAGGTTACTGAGGGAAGCGAGGGAAGAAATAGCTGGGGCCTTAACAGATATCTTTGCAGCATCCTTGAGCACGGGTGAAGTCCCAGAGGACTGGAGAATTGGTAATGTGGTCCCTTTGTTTAAGAAGGGTAGCAGGGATAATCCAGGGAATTATAGACCTGTGAGCTTGACATCAGAGGTAGGCAAACTGTTGGAGAAGATACTGAGGGATAGGATCTATTCACATTTGGAAGAAAATAGACTTATCAGTGATGGTTTTGTGCAGGGACGGTCATGTCTTACAAACCTAATAGAATTCTTTGAGGAAGTGACAACATTAATAGATGAGGGAAGGGCTGTAGATGCCATATACATGGATTCAGTAAGGCATTTGATAAAGTTTCCCAAGGCAGATTGATGGAAAAAGTGAAGTCGTATGGGGTTCAGGGTGTGCTAGCTAGATGGATAAAGAACTGGCTGGGCAACAGGAGACAGAGCGTAGTGGTGGAAGGGAGTGTCTCAAAATGGAGAAACGTGACTGGTGGTGTTCTACAGGGATCCGTGCTCGGACCACTGTTGTTTGTGATATACATAAATGATCTGGACGAAGGTATAGGTGGTCTGATTAGCAAGTTTGCAGATGATACTAAGATTGGTGGAGTTGCAGATAGCGAGGAGGACTGTCAGAGAATACAGCAAAATATAAATAGATTGGAGAGTTGGGCAGAGAAATGGCAGGTGGAGTTCAATCCAGGCAAATGCGAGGTGATGCATCTTGGAAGATCTAATTCAAGAGCGGACTATACAGTGAATGGAAGAGTCCTGGGGAAAATTGATGTACAGAGAGATCTGGGAGTTCAGGTCCATTGTACCCTGAAGGTGGCAACACAGGTCGATAGAGTGGTCAAGAAGGCATACAGCATGCTTGCCTTCATCGGACGGGGTATTGAGTACAAGAGTCGGCAGGTCATGTTACAGTTGTATAGGACTTTGGTTAGGCCACATTTGGAATATTGCGTGCAGTTCTGGTCGCCACATTACCAGAAGGATGTGGATGCTTTAGAGAGGGTGCAGAGGAAGTTCACCAGGATGTTGCCTGGTATGGAGGGTGCTAGCTATGAAGAAAGGTTGAGTAGATTAGGATTGTTTTGTTGGAAAGACGGAGGTTGAGGGGGGACCTGATTGAGGTCTACAAAATTATGAGAGGTATGGACAGGGTGGATAGCAACAAGCTTTTTCCAAGAGTGGAGGTGTCAATTACAAGGGGTCACGATTTCAAGGTGAGAGGGGGAAAGTTTAAGGGAGATGTGCGTGGAAAGTTTTTTACGCAGAGAGTGATGGGTGCCTGGAACGCTTTGCCAGCGGAGGTGGTAGAGGCGGGCACAATAGCATAATTTAAGATGCATCTAGACAGTTATATGAACGGGCGGGGAACAGAGGGAAGAAGATCCTTGGAAAATAGGTGACAGGTTTAGATAAAGGATCTGGATCGGCGCAGGCTGGGAGGTCCGAAGGGCCTGTTCCTGTGCTGTAATTTTCTTTGTTCTTTGTTCTCCTCCACAGCATCTAACAATATTTCCAGCTCTGTATCTGTGAATCCCAGGTCCGCTCTTCGGAGCGGCATCATCTTGGCTCGAAAGAATGTGTGTGGGGAGTGGGGTGCTTATATGCGGCTGCAGCTGTCAGGCTCTACAGTGTCAATCCCAATCACGGCATGATCAGATACCAGCGTTGGTTGGAATTGCACTAGATCCATGTGGCTCTGGTGCTAGCCCATTAACATGTACTGAATCGCTCAGGGACCGGCACCGCCTTCGTCCATGTAGAACTCTCGCAAATCCATCCCGGCATCAGCATTTGGTCTCTCAAAAGGCGAATCCTGGCCAATATATCTGGAAAATGCAAATGTCTTTCCCAGGTGCTAATTGCACCATCTCAATGGACAAACTTTAAAATGACAAAAACTGCTGGACCCGCTGGCATCATGAAGATGTGTTTTCCATTAAAGCCATTCAATGAGATGATCATAATTGGAATGTTGATAGTATGTCAAACATTGTCTCATTGTGTTTAAATTACATTGGCTCCAACACATTTGTGTGGACAATGGAATACATGATATTAACATCACATGTATGAAACTGGCTGGAGGTGGAGCTGAGCAAGGTAGTTTGGGAGGATCATTTCAGAGGGAGAGATCACCCAGCAAAATGAAATAATCGTGCATGGAAAAGACAGTCATCTTAGGCAGTGAAAATGGGCTAATTTGTTTCAACTGGAAGATTTTACTTTTTCTCTACAGGAGCTTACCCATAATTTTGTCTGGAGTGCAAGAAACTTACAACTTCCATTTGTCTTCAAGGAACCAAGGAAGAATCCATCAGGCCTGTAATGTTTTCAACCTTCAGGAATGCAAACAGGTAACCTGCTTTTGTTGCTCTGCTAGTATTCAAACTTGTCGTGTGGGAGTACCTTTAAGAAATGGGTGTTTATAAATGGGTATGTATATAAATATCTGTAGTGAGAGTACCTTTAAGAGATGGGTGTTTACTACTGCAGTGATGTCAGAGAGTGGGTGGAGCTGGGCTGTCTGTCAGCTTTTTACTTTCGTTTTTGAGCAGGCTGCAGGGTGTGTTTTAGTTTCGTTTTCAGTGTTGGAGCTGAAGCCAGACCAAGCAGGTGTATTGCTGTTCTCTCTGCCATCAAAAGATTATCTCGTGATCATTTGGTGAATTCAGAATTATAAATGTTTTCAGTAGTGACTTTAATCTGATGTGCTTCTGATAAAGGTTTTGTTTTTAAGTCGTATGGATGTTAAAAAGGAAAGCTTAAAGGTTTACTTAGTGTTGTAGTCTTTGGGGGTTGTATTTGAATTAATGGTTGCTAAGCTGTTCACTGTCTGTTTTAAAAAGGTTAACTTGAGTTCATAGAATAAACATTGTTTTGCTTTAAAAAAAATACTTTCCCATTTCTGCTGTACCACACCTGGAGAGTGGGCCGTGTGCTCCCCATACCACAAACTAGTAAAGGTTGTGGGTCAGGTGAACTCCATGATACACTTTGGAGTTCTCTAAACCCTGGCCCATAACTAACTGCATATTACATGTCAACAAATCATATTTTCTTATGTGTGCGTACCTGCTGGTTTAGGGAGTAGGTGTGAAGTATGTTTACATTTTGGGTGTTAAGGAAATAAACATTCACAACCCACCTTTTTATTTTTGTTCCTGTAAAATATTTCATTAGTTTGTTTTATGTTCCTTCGTAATTTGATAGTTCCTCTTTGTCTTCCTAATTGTTTTTTGACATTGACATAATCAATTCATACGTTCTCTTATCACACACTCCACTGCTCTCTTTGTGCTGAAGCTGTGCCCTGTTTCTAACGTTCAATTGTTCTCTTATGTCTTTATTCTTCCAGGGAGCACCACTAGTGTTCAGTTTGTTCCTTTTAAAATCATAGAATCCCTACAGTGCAGAAGGAGGCCATGCAGCCCATCGAGTCTGCACCAATCCTCCAAAAGAGCACCCTACCTAGACCAATCCTCGCACCCTGTCCCATTAAACCCACCTAACCTGCACATCCCTGGACACTAAGAGGCAATTTAGCATGGCCAATCCACCTAACTTGCACATCTTTGCGACTATGTGAGGAAACTGGAGCACCCGGAAGAAACCCACACAGATGCAGGCAGAATGTGCACACCCCACACAGACAGTCACCCAAAGCGGGAATTGAAACCGGGTCCCTGCACTGTGGGGCAGCAGTGCTAACCACTGTGCAGCCGTGCCATGCCTAAAATGAGTCCCATTGTTCTACATCATTGTTTTCCAATATAGTTACCCATTTTATTTTCTGAACTTCTGATCTTAGCCTCTCAAAATTATCTTTACTCCAATCTATTAACATATGTCCTTCTCTATCATCGTCTTAAAATGTGTTATATCATTGTCACTAGATCAGTTCTTCCCAAACTTTATCCTGGTGTTCCCATTTTAATGCCTTGGACGTTGTGTGAACCCAGATTGAAAAATGTGGAATGGGGTACAAGAGCTGTTGAGTAGGGCAGGATAGGGGGGAAGGCTTCAATACTGGAGCGGGGTGGGGGCAGAGTTTTGCTGTTCAGTAGGAGGAGGTTAGCTATTGTGAGGGTCACTTAAGTGAGGCATTGTCAAACTCGGGGGCGCGACCCGCGGGTGGGTCGCGGGCGGGTGTTGGGAGGGTCGCGGAGCCATCCGTCGCGGCGCTCCCGATCACGCAAATCTGCACGCAACGGCCGCAGCAGCTGGCTGTTAATTACACCGGCTGCAAGCGGTCTTCAAAATGGCCACGATCATGTAAAACAAATACGGCCGCACTGCGCATGCCTGCCCGATCATCAGTGCGCATGCGCAGTGCGGCCGTTTTTTAAAAAACGGTTGCAGCTTTTTGATTTACAAGTTCGGGGGGGAGGGTTTATTCATTTATTTTATTCATTAAATTTTTCTTTTTTTCATTTATTTTATTCATTTCATTTTTCTTTTTCTTCACAAGTTCGGGGGGGATTTATTTGATAAAATTTTACAGGAAAAAAATGCAGAACTTTGGACAGATGGAGACTCCATACTTTCCAACACCGGAAGGCTTCACCTTCATCCAACAGGTTCCATTGGAGGAGTGTGTACGAGGGCCAAAGGGACACAAAACCATTTCCTCCATGTTTGTCAGCAGCAAACAAGGTAAGAGAAAATGGTAGGTCGCGCAGGTATGCCGGCATGGGTCGCGAAGATTGGCCGGGTTGGGTCCCGATGGTTGGCCGGTTGGTAAAAATGGGTCCCCGGAAAAAACGTTTGAAGAACACTGACTTAAGTTGCTGAGTGGTGGGTTTTAGTAGGCCACATACAAGTCCGAAGCGAGATGGTCCAAGGAAAACTTGTTTTTTTGCAAAACAACTATATTTACAATATACATCAGATACCAGTCGGGTCTGCCTTGTCGGTTCCATACCTGGCCTACTTTATACAGATCTCAATCATGAATGTCCTTGGGCTCCCCCCCCCCTTAGCGGGGGGAGTTCGTATTCGGTGAGACTCATGGGGAGACTGACTGCTCCAACCCCATAGGTCTCGTGCGGGTTATAATATTAGTAAAGCTTCAGTTGTTAACTGGGCGTGACGGGGGGAGTTTCAGTTGCTGAGCTGGGTGGAAAGAGGCTTCAGCTGTTGAGCAGAGAGTGTTGGGGAACAATTATTGAGAATTGGGGGTGTTGATTAAAAGGCAGGGCTTCTGCTTCCGGTGACGGCCATGGTGTGAGAGGTCGCACATTTGGCAGCTCCCGCTTGTACCAGTAGTTTTGGGCATTTTCCCCGATTAAAGGGAGATGTTTTGATGGGAAAAAAATGCAGGAGTGGCAGGGGAAGAGTTTATTCCACCTCATATTTAACTAACCTTAGACTGCTAGCGCAATCCTGCAACTTCGGTGATATCACTGACTCCATGATCAGAGATCAAATCATTTTTGGAGTTCACTCTGATCCTCTGAGAGAGCCGTTACTGAAGATCAAGCATATGACCCTGCCAGTCGCGATTGAAACATGCACAGTGCATGAGCACGCCAAAAATCGCTATTCCCAGTACAAAACGGCGGAAAATTATAAACTAGCCTCCCACGAGGCGGAGAGTGTGCAGGCCATCTCCCGGGTGCAGCGCCTCAACATTGACGAAAGCGGCCATTTCGCGCAATCTTCCCGACGCATGCGCGATGCGAACAGGATAACGAAACGGCTGAAGCCCGCACTGCACAGGTTGCAGATGTCTGAGAACTGCACTGCGCATGTGCAACGACGCGCAGAGCGTCAGGACGCCGACATCATGACGTGTTTGAACTGTGGCACCGCCCATTTAAAGAAACACTGCCCTGCAAGAGGCAGACGCTGTTTAAACAGCGGGAAGCCAGACCACTATGCAGATCTGCATCACCAGTCCCGAGCCAGCGCTCCCAATTCCGACGAAGGCGCATCCGGAGTGTGCTACGATCCCGGCAGTGCAACGGATCCAGATGCTGAATGCCTGGACAATGCCTACCATGTGGGCATTATTACAAAGTGTGAATATGCCACATAAGACACATCGCAAGTCCAAGCGATCCTAGCTGTGGATTCCGAGGACGAATGGCGAGCAGTGATGAAGGTCAACCACTGCCCCATCCAGTTCAAGCTGGACACAGGTGCCTCTGCCAACCTCCTCTCATAGGCAGGCTTCAGACACATTAAGAAGCCCTGCACGATCCTTCCAGCTGCCTGCAAGCTCCTGGATTACAACGGGAATGCCATCACTGCACTGGTATCCTGCCATCTGCATGTATCCAACCGACACACACAAGCACGGTTACGCTTTGAAATTGTTAAGCCGGACAGGGCATCCCTACTAGGTGCGCACGCCTGCAAACAGCTAACCTCATTAAAAGGGTTTACACCACGGCATCCTCGCATGTGGATCCTCAGGCCGGCATCGACGGCATCCTCGCCCAGTATCCAGATGTGTTCGACGGGATGGGCATGCTGCCATATCGATACAAGATTCTGCTACGGCCTGATGTCAAGCCAGTGGGGTTTACACCACAACATCCTCCCATGTGGATCTTCAGGCCGGCATCAACGACATCCTCGCCCAGTATCTAGATGTGTTCGACGGGATGGGCATGCTGCTGTATCGATACAAGATTCTGCTACGGCCTGATGTCAAGCCAGTGGGGTTTACACCACGACATCCTCCCATGTGGATCTTCAGGCCGGCATCGACGACATCCTCGCCCAGTATCTAGATGTGTTCGACGGGATGGGCATGCTGCTGTATCAATACAAGATTCTGCTACGGCCTGATGTCAAGCCAGTGGGGTTTACACCACGACATCCTCCCATGTGGATCTTCAGGCCGGCATCGACGACATCCTCACCCAGTATCTAGATGTGTTCGACGGGATGGGCATGCTGCCGTATCAATACAAGATCCTGCTATGGCCTGATGCCAAGCCAGTGGCACCACGACGAGTCCCTGCTCCACAGAGAGAGCGCCTGAAGGCACAGCTCAAGGATCTTCAGCAAAAAGGCATCATATCCAAGGTCACCGAACCGACTGACTGGGTCAGCTCGAAGGTGTGCGTAAAGAAGCCTTCAGGGGACCTGCACATCTGCATTGATCCCAACGATCTCAATAAGAATATCATGCGGGAACACTACCCCATCCCGAAGCGGGAGAAACTCACGAGTGAGATGGCACACGCGCGCTTCTTCACCAAATTGGATGCATCACAGGGATTTTAGCAAATCCAGCTGGAAGAGTCCAGCAGAAGGCACTGCACCTTCAACACGCCTTTTGGCAGATACTGCTACAATCGCTTGCCATTTAGCATCATCTCAGGATCGGAGATATTCCATCGTATCATGAAGCAGATGATGGAAGGCATTGAGGGGTTTGTGTGTACGTGGACGACATCATCATATGGTCCACGACCACTGAAGAACATGTGTCCCGTCTCCAGAAGGTATTCCGCGTGTACATGCTAACGGCCTAAAGTTAAACAGGTCCAAATGTTGTTTTGGCACATCGACGCTCAAGTTCCTAGGCGACCAGATCTCACAGCATGGTGTGCGCCCAGACATTGAGGTGATGAAGGTCCCTGAGGACAAAAAGGCGGTGCTGCGCTTCTTGGGTATGGTCAATTTTCTGGGCAAGTTCATTCCAAACCTGGCCACACACACCACGGCCCTACGCAACCTGGTGAAAAAGTCAACTGCCTTTGAGTGGAAGGCGGCACACCAGACAGAGTGGCTGGAGCTGAAAGCCAAGCTCACCACTGCACCAGTCCTGGCATTCTTCGACATGGACCGGGAGACAAAGATATCCACAGATGCGAGTCAGGATGGCATCGGTGCGGTGTTGCTTCAACGAGATGACACATCATCCTGGGCACCAGTAGCCTACGCATCAAGGGCGATGACGCCCACTGAAACCAGACATGCACAGATTGAGAAGGAGTGTTTGGGTCTTCTCACCTGCATCCTCAAATTTCATGATTATGTCTACAACCTGCTGACATTCACTGTCGAGATGGATCATAGGCCTCTGGTCCACACAATCCACAAGGACCTGAACGACATGACGCCTCGGTTGCAGAGAATCCTGCTTAAACTTAGGAGGTATGACTTCAACTTGGTGTACACACCTGACAAGGAGCTCATCATCGCTGATGCATTGTCCCGCTCCGTCAGCTCGCCCAGTGAGCCGCTGGAGATCATCCAGCACATCGAATCGCAGGTGCAGCTGTGTGCTAGCACTCTCCTGGCAACAGATGAGAAAATAGTTCTCATCCGTGATGAAACAGCCAAGGACCCCCTCTTGCAGCACGTCATCCACAACCTCACCAATGGCTGGCAGAAAGGGAAGTGCCCACAATTTTACAATGTGAAGGACGACCTGACGGTGATTGATGGTATCCTCCTCAAGCTGGACAGGATTGTCATTCCGCTCAGTCTCCAGAGCTTGGTGCTGCGCCAGATTCATGAGGGACACCTGGGCGTCGAGAAGTGCAGACGCAGAGCCCGGCAAGCTGTCTACTGGCCTGGCATCAGCCAGGACATCACGAACATGGTCCTGAACTGTGCTACCTGTCAGCGGTTCCAGCCAGCGCAGAGTAAGCAGACGCTCCAACAGCATGACATAGTGACCTCTCCGTGGTCCAAGGTTGGCATCGACCTCTTTCATGCGAATGGTCGCGACTACATATTGATCATCGACTATGGTCGCGACTACATATTGATCATCGACTATTTCTCGAATTACCCTGAGGTGCTGAAGCTCCCGGACTTCACCTCTCGGACCGTCATCAAAGCCTGTAAGGAGACATTCTCAAGGCATGGCATCCCAATCACCGTCATGAGCGACAATGGCCCGTGCTTTAACAGTCGAGGATGGTCGACGTTTGCCAGGTCATACAATTTCAGTATGTCACCTCCAGTCCGCACTATCTGCAGTCCAATGGAAAAGTCGAGAAAGAGGTGTACATTGAGAAACAGCTCATCTGCACTGCTCACGTACAGGGCGACTCCATTGTCCACTGGCATGTCGCCGGCTCAACTCCTGATGAACAGCGACCTGCAGACAACGCTTCCAGCCATACACCTGCCCAGCCTGGATCACCTCCCGGTGCTGCAGAAGATGCAGCAGCTCAGAGACTGTCAAAGCAGGGCTATGATGCCCATGCCACCGATCTGGCCATGCTATCCCCGGCAGACACTGTCAGGATCCAGATACCGGATAGTGGGTGGTCTGCCCCGGCTGTCGTTGTTCTTATGTTGTACGTATGGCGGATGGCTCCATCGTACGAAGGAATCGACGGGCACTGCACAAAGTTGCCTGCCCGCAACCACTTTCTCCTCCATTTCCATATGTTGAATTGCCACCTCCTGATACCTCGCACCACGAGGCCGCCAGTCAAGCTTCCATCCCGCCTGTGAAGGCGCCGTCATCCCCTCCGCCACCTCTCCGGAGGTCGACCAGGATCAGACGCAAGCCTCAGAGACTGGACTTGTGAACATTTGTTTTGTTTGCTCTGTTCTGTTGTCCTCCGTCAGTCACGTTAGACAGACTCATTTACATGCAAATACATTCACATACGCCAACAAAACATAAAAAAAAGGGGAGATGTCATGATATGCAAACATGCAGCTCATGATCATATAGAATAAGGCACGACCAATGAGCAGTCAGGACACTCAGGGGTGGTATCTCACTATAAAAGGGATGAGGCACTCACACCCCGCCTCTTTCCACAGACCAACATCTACAGAGTGAGACAGGGTGTATCCCCAGCATCACACCCCAGCACGTGGCTTAGAGCAAGGCTGGTTCAGTTAGACTGAATTACTACATTTAGATTAGCAGAGAGTCAAACTCATTGAGAACTGTGCTAATAGTTCAATAAAACACATTGAACTCACTTCAAAGTCTGGAGCATCTTTTACTCAAAACTGCATCAAGTGGCAGCTTGTGTGATTCCAAATTACATAACACAACAAATCGGAGTGGGGACCAGCGCCCGCAGTGGAGGTTGGATGTGGAACTATTGGCAGATGACGAGGTCTGTGAGCGGGTGAGGGCTGCTATTCGGGGATAGGTGGAGTTGAATGACACGGCGGAGATTTTGGCTGCCACGTTATGGGAGGTGTTGAAGGCAGTGGTAAGGGGGGAGTTCATTTCATTACGGGCGCATAGAGACAAAGTGGAGCGGGCGGAAATGTCGAGGTTGGTGGATGAGATTCTGCAGGTGGATAGGAGATATTCGGAGGCCTTGAGGTGGGGTTGTTGAGGGAGATGCAGAAACACCAGATGAAGTTTGGACTGATATCTAAAGGTAAGGTGGTAGGGCAGTTGAGGAAAGCTGGGGGGGTGGTCTATGAATAGGAGGGGAAAGACGAGTAGGATGTTGGCACACCAATTGAGGAAGCAGGAGGCAGCGAGGGAGATAGGAAAGATGAAGGGTAGGAGGGGGAATATGGTCTTGGACCCGGTGGGGGTGAATGGGGTGTTCCAGGACTTTTATAAGTGGCTACATGAGTCGAAACCCCCGGCCGGGGTGGAGAGAATGAGATGTTTCTTGGATAGGCTGGTGTTCCCTAAGGTGGAGGAGGATCTGGTGGCAGGACTGGGAGGCCCCATTGGGCTGGTAGAGCTGTTGGAAGGTATTCGGGCGAAGGACCCGGGCCCAGATGGGTTCCCGGTGGAATTTTATAAAACTTTTTCGGGGGATCTGGGCCCCCTGCTGGTAAGGAGCATTCAGTGAGGCGAGGGAGAAGGGGGTGCTCCCCCCCCTACATTATTGCAGGCCTCGATCTCCTTAATTTTAAAGAGGGATAAGGATTTGGAGTGTGGATCTTACCGGCCAATTCCATTACCAAATGTGGACGCTAAGTTGCTGGCCAAGTTTTTATCCTCACGAATTGAGGACTGTGTGCCAGGGGTTAATAGGGGAGGATCAGATGGGGTTTGTAAAGGGGAGGCATTTGTCAGCTAACATCAGGGAGTTGTTAAATGTGATAATAATGCCCCAGGAGGGACGAAATGTGACGGTGGTGGTCGCCATGGGTGCATCGAAGGCCTTCGACTGGGTGGAGTGAGACTATTTGTGGGAGGTGTTGAGGCGATTTGGATTTGGGCAGGGGTTTGTGGACTGGATCCGGTTGTTGTACCAGGCGCCAACAGCAAGTGTGCGAACGAACCGGGTGAGCTCGGAGTATTTCAGGTTGTACCATGGGACAGTTGTAGTAGACAGGAGGTGGGGCAGAAAATAAATTAGGAGATAGAAAAGGCATGTAAAAAAGGCAATATTACAATAATCATGGGGGACTTCAATATGCAGGTGGACTGGGAAAATCAGGTTGGTAGTGGATCCCAAGAAAATAAATTTGTGGAATGTCTAAGAGATGTTTTTTTGGAGCAGCTTGTGACACAGCCTACTAGGGAACAGGTAATTCTGGATTTAGTGATGTGTGATGTGTAATGAGGCAGACTTGATTAGGGAACTTAAGGTGAAGGAACCCTTAGGGAGCAGTGACCACAATATGATAGAATTTACCCTGCAGTTTGAGAGGGAGAAGCTGCAATCAGATGTAACGGTATTACAATTAAATAAGAGTAACTACAAAGACATGAGGGAGGAGCTGGCCAGAGTTGATTGGAAAAGAAGCTTAGCAGGGAAGACAGTAGAACAGCAATGGCAGGAGCTTTTGGGGGTTATTCGGGAGGCACAACAGAAATTCATCCCAATGAGGAAGAAACATGTTAAGGGGAGGACAAGGCATCCATGGCTGATGAGGGAAGTCAAGGACAGCATAAAAGTTAAAGAAAAAGCATACAAAGTGGCGATAATTAGTGGGAAGCCAGAGGATTGGGAGCCTTTAAAAGTGAGCACAGAACATCGAACATAGAACAGTACAGCACAGAACAGGCCCTTCGGCACTCGATGTTGTGCCGAGCCTTGTTCAAAACCAAGATCAAGCTAAGCCACTCCCTGTCATTCTGGTGTGCTCCATGTGCCTATCCAATAACCGCTTGAAAGTTCCCGAAAGTGTCCAACTCCACTATCACAGCAGGCAGTTCATTCCACACCCTAACCACTCTCTGAGTAAAGAACCTACCTTGGACATCCCTCCTATATCTCCCACCCTGAACCTTATAGTTATGCGCCCTTGTAACAGCTACATCCACTCATGTAGCTGAATAATGTACTGCGTAATGAACCGGGCCAAGTGTTAGATTTGTTTGTTGGAGAGCACTTTGGAGATAGTGACCACAATTCGGTGGTCACTATAGTCACTCTTTGCCGCAGAAGGCTGTGGAGGTCAAATCACGAATGTCTTTAAAACAGAGATAGATAGGTTTTTGATCAGCAAGGGGATCAGGGGTTATGGGGAAAAGGCAGGAGAATGGGGATGAGAAAAATATCAGCCATGATTGAATGGCGGAGCAGACTCGATGGGCCAAGTGGCCGAATTCTGCTCCTATGTCTTATGGATAGATGCGGGGAGGTTGTTTCCACTGGCGGGTGAAAGCAGAACTAGGGGACATAGCCTCAAAATAAGGGGAAGTAGATTTAGGACTGAGTTTAGGAGGAACTTTTTCACCCAAAGGGTTGTGAATCTATGAAATTCCCTAGCCAGTGTTTGCACATTCTCCCCATGTCTGCGTGGGTTTCATCCCCACAACCCAAAGATATGCTGGTTAGGTTGATTGGCCACACTAAATTGCCCCTTAATTGGAAAAGGAAAATAATTGGCTACTCTTTAAGTTTATTTTTTAAAAATAGGGAGTCGGTCCCGTAAATGTATGGCTTAATTGGTGATTATTGGTTTCTCGCTATGCTAAGGCTGGATCCTGATTCCGCCAACAGGAGCGGGCCGGTTAGATCGCAAACAGCTCGACACCCGGCGTGGTTCTCGATTTTAGCCTCTCCCACAATTTAACGGCCTCGTCACACTGCCACTTAAGCGCAACATGGCCATTAAATCACACCTATTGTGTGTAGTTTTGGCATCCTTATCTGAGGAAGGATGTTCCTGCTGTGGAGGGAGTGCAGTGAAGGTTTATCAAGCTGATTCCTGGGATGGCGGGACTGTCATATGCGGTGAGATTAAGTCGGTTAGGATTATATTCATTGGAGTTTAGAAGAGTGAGAGGGGATCTCATTGACACTTATAAAATTCTAACAGGATTAGACAGAGTAGATTCAGAAAGAATGATCCTGATGGTGAGGGCGTCCAGAACTTGGGGCCATAGTTTGAGAATAAGGGGTAACCTTTTGGGACAGAGGTGAGGAGAAATTTCAACACCCAGAGAGTGGTGAATCTATGGAATTCACTGCCACAGAAAATAGTTGAGGCCTAAATGTTGGGTGGGTGGGATTTACCGACCACCCCGCCATGTTTTTTGGCGACGGAGGCAACCCACCAACAAAATCTACCGGTCCCGCTGGTGTCAACGGAATTTCCCTCGTCGCTGGGAGACCCGTGCAACTTAGCCACTCTCACACCTTGCCTTTTCCCATATTGGCTCTCCTTGTTCTTCCTATGAAAATGTATCACTTTACACTTCCCTGCATCAAACTGCATCTGCCATTTTGCCAACCTGTCTATGTCCTCTTAAAGTCTATCACAGCCGGTATGGGACCGGAATTTCCCGTTGGCGTGAACAGCCAGTAAATCCCACCCATTGTGTGATTTCAAGAAGAAATTAGATATAGCTCTTGGAGTAAAGGGATCAAGGGATATGGGGGGAAGGCGGGATCAGGGTATTGAATTTGATGATCAGCCATGATCATTTTTCTTTTATAAATTTGGAGTACCCAATTCTTTTTTTCCAATTAAGGGGCAATTTGGTGTGACCAATTCACCTACCCTGTACATCTTTGGGTTGAGAGGATGAGACCCATGAAGACACGGGGAGAATATGCAAACTCCACCTGGGTCCTCAGCGCTGTGAGGCAGCAGTCCTAACCACTGCGCCACCATGCCGCTCTGATTCATGGCAGAACAGGCTCGACAAGCCGAATGCCTTATTGCTGCTTCTATTTTCTATGTATATTTCTATGTATGAAAATGTTAGCACATCTAAATTGCTGAAAATGACATTTCATCTTTCCTCTCCCAGTCCCTGAAAGATTTTTCAAATCACCTCCAGTTCCCAACTGCATGTGTTTCCTGATGTGTTGGGTGTTCTGGATCACAAACAGGTCACCAACACTGGAAGTAGTGCAACTCTATTTTATTATAAGGTTAACTATATTAACATACTTGAATTGTGGGTAAATGCAATACCAGCTTTAACTGTTGACCCTTGCCTAGTCCTAACCAGGTGATGCACTCAGCACATGGTGAATGTCTGTGTTGCAGGCTGTGAGCTCTGTGCTCCGAGCTGGCTGCTACTAGAATGAGCGGGAACTCTCCTGTCCCGTCTTTATAGTGCATGTGCTCTCACTATTGATTGGCTGCGGTGTTGTGTATGCTGATTGGACCCACTGCATGTTCATCAGTGTGTGTGTGTGTGTCTGCACCATGATATACTGGTGTATATTATGACATCCCCCCTTTTATATAAAGTATATGTGCCTGCGTGACAATAAATATCATGTAGTGAATGTACCTGACTATGTGTGTGCGTGTTATTTACATGACTATGTACATGAGGCTAATCTATTTACACGAGAAGGTGCCTGGTGCCGAGAAATAGGGTGTCACACCAACAACGAAATGAACATTATATACAAACTACTGGAACTATGAAACAGGATAACAGAACAGATCAAAGAGTCCAACATTGTAAAACTCATAAGTCAAGTCTCTGAGGTGGGCGATGAATTCTGGTTGACCGTCAGGGTGGCACACCACTCGTTGTCTGGATCAATGTTGTGCACCGACAGCGGCTGGTGGTTTTGATTCGGGGGCAGCCTGTTCTTTATTATAATAGCGACGCGAAAAGGCTCCCTCGGGTCCTCGGTGTCACTGGTCTGCGGGAAGTCGGAATTGGACTCGGTTTGGGGTAGGTAACTGCTTGTTGCAGGGTTCTTCGGAGGTTTATTTCATTTCCTGGTTCAATTTGAGGCATTGTGCTGTCATTCCTGATGAAGGAAGGTTGTTTTACAGCTTTAAAAGATTTTTTCTGACTTCCGGGTGCGGCGATGACCAGCTGAGTCGCACGTTTCGGCAGCTCCCGGTGGAACGGACTTTTGGGCTCTTGATAGGAGCCCCAACGGCAATTTTAACGGCTAAAAACACCGTGCGGTAAACCAGAAGGGTATTCCCCCTGGACACGGATGGAAAAAGGAGAGGAAAGTGGCCGGATTGCAGCGGATCCTTTGGAACAACGGCAAGGAAGGCAAGCAGAAACCAAGATGGCGTCGGAAGGTGGCAGTTTCATATGGGGCCCTGAACAACAAGAGTTCTTGAAACGCTGCGTGGAGGAGATAAAAAAGGAAATGAAGAAAGAGTTGTTGGCCCCGATATTACAGGCGATTGAAGGGCTGAAAGAGGAACAAAAGACCCAGGAGCAGGAGCTTCGGGTCGTGAAGGCGAAAGCAGCAGAGAATGAGAACGATATACAGGGCCTGGTGGTGAAGTCGGAGATACAGGAGGCACACCAGAAACGATCTGTGGAGAGGTTGGAGGCACTGGAAAACAACGCAAGGAGGAACAACTTGAGGATTCTTGGCCTTCCTGAAGGTGTGGAGGGGGCGGACGTCGGGGCATATGTGAGCACGATGCTGCACTCGTTAATGGGAGCGGAGGCCCCGACGGGTCCGTTGGAGGTGGAGGGAGCATACCGAGTTATGGTGCGAGGATCGAGAGCAGGAGAAACTCCCAGAGCCATAGTGGTGAGATTCCTCCGTTTTAAGGATAGAGAAATGGTCCTTAGATGGGCGAAGAAAACTCGGTGTAGTAAATGGGAGAACGCGGTGATCCGCGTTTATCAAGATTGGAGTGCGGAGGTGGCGAGAAGGAGGGCGAGCTTTAATCGGGCCAAAGCGGTACTTCACAAAAAGAAGATAAAATTTGGAATGCTGCAACCGGCAAGACTGTGGGTCACATATCAAGGGAGGCACCACTACTTTGAAACGGCGGATGAAGCGTGGACTTTTATTGTAGAAGAAAAATTGGAATGATTGGATTATGAAAATGAACGTTTGGACAAAGTGGTGGGGCGAATGGGGGGGGGCGAAGAGGGGTTTTATGTTTTGATCCTGCGGTATGGTAACTTTTCTTTCTCCCACAGGTGGTGATGGGGGGAGGTGGGGAGGGAGAGGAGATGGGGCGTTGGCCATGGGAGGCGGGGCCGAGGGAGAGGCGCGGGCTTGGTTCCCGCGCTATGATAATTATGGCGGGAATAGAGAAGCAGGAAGGAGGGGGCGTCGCACGGTGCGAGCCGTGATCACGGGGGGAAGCCGAGGTCAGCCAGAGTTTGCTGACTTCTGGGAGCAACATGGGGGGAGTAATTACGCTAGCGGGGGGTCTAGCAGGGGGGGGGGGAGGGGGGAATTACTGGGTTGCTGCTGCTGGGGAAAGGGGGGAGTGGGTACGGGAAAGGATGGGCGGGGGGGCACCGTCTGGGAGAGATACAGCTGCGTGGGAACTGGGTGAGAAGCTGGAAAAAGATGATGGCTAACCGGCAAGGGGGGGGGATGGGAAGCCCCCCAACTCGGCTGATCACGTGGAACGTGAGGGGGCTTAACGGGCCGATAAAGAGGGCACGAGTACTCGCACACCTTAAGAAACTTAAAGCAGATGTGGTTATGCTACAGGAAACGCACCTGAAACTGATAGACCAGGTTAGGTTGCGCAAAGGATGGGTGGGGCAGGTGTTCCATTCGGGACTGGATGCGAAAAACAGGGGGGTGGCTATATTAGTGGGGAAGTGGGTAATGTTCGAGGCGAAGACTATAGTGGCGGATAACGGGGGCAGATACGTGATGGTGAGTGGCAAATTATAGGGAGAGATGGTGGTTTTGGTAAACGTGTATGCCCCGAACTGGGACGATGCCAACTTTATGAGGCGAATGCTAGGACGCATCCCAGACCTAGAGACCGGAAAGCTGATAATGGGGGGAGACTTTAACACGGTGTTGGAACCAAGGCTGGATAGGTCGAAGTCCAGGACTGGTAGGAGGCCGGCAGCAGCCAAGGTGCTTAAGGATTTTATGGAGCAGATGGGAGGGGTGGACCCGTGGAGATTCAGTAGACCTAGGAGTAAGGAGTTCTCGTTTTTCTCCTATGTCCATAAAGTCTATTCACGCATAGACTTTTTTGTGTTGGGTAGGGCATTGATCCCGAGGGTGAGGGGAACGGAATATACGGCTATAGCCATTTCGGATCATGCCCCACACTGGTTGGACTTGGAGATAGGGGAGGAAACAAGAGGGCGCCCACCCTGGAGAATGGACATGGGACTAATGGCGGATGAGGGGGTGTGCCTAAGGGTGAGGGGATGCATTGAAAAGTACTTGGAACTCAATGACAATGGGGAGGTTCAGGTGGGAGTGGTCTGGGAGGCGTTGAAGGCGGTGGTTAGGGGGGAGCTGATATCAATAAGGACACATAAAGGGAAGCAGGAGAGTAAGGAACGGGAGCGGTTGCTGCAAGAACTTTTGAGGGTGGATAGACAATATGCGGAAGCACCGGAGGAGGGACTGTACAGGGAAAGGCAAAGGCTGCATGTGGAATTTGACTTGCTGACTACAGGCACTGCAGAGGCACAATGGAGGAAGGCGCAGGGTGTACAGTATGAATATGGAGAGAAGGCGAGCAGATTGCTGGCACACCAATTGAGGAAAAGGGGAGCAGCGAGGGAAATAGGGGGGGTGAGGGACGAGGAAGGAGAGACGGAGCGGGGAGCGGAGAGAGTGAACGAAGTGTTCAAGACATTTTATAAAAAATTGTATGAAGCTCAACCCCCGGATGGGAGGGAGAGAATGATGGATTTTTTGGATCGGCTGGAAATTCCCAAGGTGGAAGAGCAGGAAAGGGTGGGACTGGGAGCACAGATCACGGTAGAAGAAGTGTTGAAAGGAATTAGGAACATGCAGACGGGAAAGGCCCCGGGACCGGACGGATTCCCAGTTGAATTTTACAGAAAATATTTGGACTTGCTCGCCCCGCTACTGACGAGGACCTTTAACGAGGCAAAGGAAAGGGGACAACTGCCCCCGACTATGTCAGAAGCAACGATATCGCTTCTCTTAAAGAAGGAAAAGGATCCGCTACAATGCGGGGCCTACAGACCAATTTCCCTCCTCAATGTGGATGCCAAGGTCCTGGCCAAGGTAATGGCAATGAGAATAGAGGAATGTGTCCCGGGGGTGGTTCATGAGGACCAAACTGGGTTTGTGAAGGGGAGACAGCTGAACACGAATATACGGAGGCTGTTAGGGGTAATGATGATGGCCCCACCAGAGGGTGAAACGGAGATAGTGGTGGCGATGGATGCCGAGAAAGCATTTGATAGAGTGGAATGGGATTATCTGTGGGAGGTGTTGAGGAGATTTGGGTTTGGAGAGGGGTATGTTAGATGGGTTCAGCTGTTGTATAGGGCCCCAGTGGCGAGTGTGGTCACGAATGGACGGGGATCGGCATATTTTCGGCTCCATAGAGGGACAAGGCAGGGATGTCCTCTGTCCCCATTACTGTTTGCACTGGCGATTGAGCCCCTGGCGATAGCGCTGAGAGGTTCCAAGAGATGGAGGGGAATACTTAGGGGAGGAGAAGAACACCGGGTATCTTTATATGCGGATGATCTGCTACTATATGTGGCGGATCCAGCGGAGGGGATGCCAGAAATAATGCGGATACTTGGGGAGTTTGGGGATTTTTCAGGGTATAAATTGAACATGGGGAAGAGTGAGCTGTTTGTGGTGCATCCAGGGGAGCAGAGTAGAGAAATAGAAGACCTACCGTTGAGGAAGGTAACAAGAGACTTTCGTTACCTGGGGATCCAGATAGCTAAGAATTGGGGCACATTGCACAGGCTAAATTTGACGCGGTTGGTGGAACAGATGGAGGAAGATTTCAAGAGATGGGATATGGTAGCATTGTCAATGGCAGGGAGGGTGCAGGCGGTTAAGATGGTGGTCCTCCCGAGATTCCTCTTTGTGTTTCAGTGCCTCCCGGTGGTGATCACGAAGGCTTTTTTCAAAAGGATAGAAAAGAGTATCATGGGTTTTGTTTGGGCCGGGAAGACTCCGAGAGTGAGGAAGGGATTCTTACAGCGTAGTAGGGATAGGGGGGGGGCTGGCACTACCGAGCCTAAGTGAGTATTATTGGGCCGCTAATATTTCAATGGTGAGTAAGTGGATGGGAGAGGAGGAAGGAGCGGCGTGGAAGAGATTAGAGAGGGCGTCCTGTAGGGGGACCAGCCTGCAGGCTATGGTGACAGCCCCATTGCCGTTCTCACCAAGGAACTATACCACGAGTCCGGTGGTGGTAGCTACACTGAAGATTTGGGGACAGTGGAGACGACATAGGGGAAAGACCGGAGCATTGGGGGGTCCCCGATAAGAAACAACCATAGGTTTGCCCCGGGGGGAATGGATGGGGGATATGGAATGTGGCAAAGAGCAGGTATAACGCAATTGAAAGATCTATTTGTGGATGGGAAGTTCGCGAGTCTGGGAGCGCTGACTGAGAAATATGGGTTGCCCCAAGGGAATGCATTCAGGTACATGCAATTAAGGGCTTTTGCGAGGCAACAGGTGAGGGAATTCCCGCAGCTCCCGACACAAGAGGTGCAGGACAGAGTCATCTCGAAGAAATGGGTGGGGGACGGTAAGGTGTCGGATATATATAGGGAAATGAGGGATGAAGGGGAGACTATGGTGGACGAACTAAAAGGGAAATGGGAAGAAGAGCTAGGGGAGGAGATCGAGGAGGGGCTGTGGGCAGATGCCTTAAACAGGGTAAACTCGTCGTCCTCGTGCGCCAGGCTAAGCCTGATTCAGTTTAAGGTATTACACAGGGCACATATGACTGGAACACGGCTCAGTAAATTTTTTGGGGTGGAGGATAGGTGTGCGAGGTGCTCGAGAAGCCCAGCGAATCATACCCATATGTTTTGGTCATGCCCGGCACTACAGGGGTTTTGGATGGGGGTGACAAAGGTGCTTTCGAAAGTAGTAGGAGTCCGGGTCGAACCAAGCTGGGGGTTGGCTATATTTGGGGTTGCACAAGAGCCGGGAGTGCAGGAGGCGAGAGAGGCCGATGTTTTGGCCTTTGCGTCCCTAGTAGCCCGGCGCAGGATATTGCTAATGTGGAAAGAAGCCAAGCCCCCGGGGGTGGAGACCTGGATAAATGATATGGCGGGGTTCATAAAGTTAGAGCGGATTAAGTTCGTCCTAAGGGGGTCGGCTCAAGGGTTTACCAGGCGGTGGCAACCGTTCGTCGAATATCTTGCGGAAAGATAGATGGGGGAAAAAAGAAGGCAGCAGCAGCAGCCCAGGACTTGGGGGGGGGGGGGGGTGGGGGGGGTGGGGGGGGGGTGTGGCCTGAGACAAGGCAGTTGCCAATTAGGGCTAGTTTTTATTTTTGTTATTTAATATTTATTTATTTGTTGTTGTTTTCTTTTGTTCTTGTTTAAATAAAAAAGGTCATTATTATCTGTATTGTTATAATGTTGTGTAAAGGATGCACAATGTACTGTGTTGGTTGACCAAAAATTTTCAATAAAATATTATTTAAAAAAAAAATAAAAGATTTTTTCTTTGATTTGGGACGTTTCCCCTTTAAACGGTCGTGGTCCGGGGCCTCTGACGTCATGACGCGCGTGACGTAGCACGTAGGAGGCGTTT
The DNA here is from genome assembly GCF_047496885.1 of Scyliorhinus torazame. Classification (NCBI taxonomy): domain Eukaryota; kingdom Metazoa; phylum Chordata; class Chondrichthyes; order Carcharhiniformes; family Scyliorhinidae; genus Scyliorhinus; species Scyliorhinus torazame. Next base: position 156,965,533 of record NC_092721.1, on the reverse strand, counting down.
GCACATGCGCAGATCACGGTTCCTTTACTGATGGCCGTTTTCGTGATTGCGCATGCGCGGCGTCGCGCAACTGCACAAGTGCAGTCCCTTTAGAAAGATGGCCGCCGACCAAAATCGTTCTCTGCTCCGGGATTTTGGCCTCGAGGTGAGTACTGGCGCTTCTCTTACCTTTCCTTACTGGTTGAAGTTGTTTTCCTCACAGTATTTGCCAAATTTGTCCAGGACTGCCTGGAAGTCGCTCCTGTTTTGCCCCTTGGAGAACTTGAATTTTTAAAAGATTCCTTCTGCTCTGGCACCAGCGATGGTAAGGAGAAGCTCTGTTTTTTCAGGATCGGTCAGGTCTTCTAGTTCGGCTGCAGGAAGATTTCAAACTTTTGCCGGAATGCCCGCCAGTTTTCGCGGAGATCGCCGTGGCTCTGGAGCGGCTGCGGAACCCGGATCTTGAACATCTTGCCGGGGTATCATTGCTGGTTGTCACTGTACGCTGAGGTGCCAGCGATGCGGAGCGGCGGCGGTGGGTTGATGCTCTCCATACTTCAGGATGCCGGAATGCTGATTAGTTGCAGGTGGGTCTCAGAAGTGCTAGTATGCAACCACTCCTTGTACCATGATGTGTTGGGTGTTCTGGATCACAAACAGGTCACCAACACTGGAAGTGGTGCAACTCTATTTTATTATAAGGTTAACTATATTAACATACTTGAACTATGGGTAAATGCAATACCAGCTTTAACTGTTGACCCTTGCCTAGTCCTAACCAGGTGATGCACTTAGCACATGGTGAATGTCTGTGTTGCAGGCTGTGAGCTCTGTGCTCCGAGCTGGCTGCTACTAGAATGAGCGGGAACACTCCTGTCCCCTGTCTTTATAGTGCTTGTGCTCTCACTGGTGATTGGCTGCGGTGTTGTGCATGCTGATTGGTCCCACTGCATGTCCATCAGTGTGTGAGTGTGTCTGCACCATGATATACTGGTGTATATTATGACATTTCCCAATTGTAATCCCCTCTCTAATTCCATTTTCTGCTCATGACCTTCTCACTGAGAGTTTTATGGCCACCCCATCACCACATAATAATGTTTTCCCATCTCTCCCATTGATAGACTGTCCTTGGCTTGAACTCCAGGAAATATGTTTGCTGATCCCTTCCACCCACTGTGCAATTGCTACCCCTTTCCACTAATGTGTGCTGGTCTAATTGACTCAACCCCTTGAATTGAGATTTTAGCTGGCCCTGGTGTCGGTCCCTATCTGCTCCGTCCTTCTACCATCCTGTTTCTTTCCCCCCCTCCTTCTGCTCTTTTTTCCCCTTTCTCTCCTTGTCCTCAATGTTACCTTTCTATCCAGATTCTATCCTCTTCCTTTCAAGTACTCATACTTACTGCTCGCTCCTCATTTCTTCTCTCTCCTTCATCACTTTGATCTAATTATAACTGTCCTATAATCCTGCCTGACCTGAACACTGGAGTTCAGTTACAATCATAGAATGGTCAGAGCAGAAAAGAAGGCTATTCAGCCCATCATGTCTCAGTTCTCTGCAAGAGCAACTTAGCTACTCTCACTCCTTGTCTTTTCCCACACTGGCTCTCCTTGATCTTCCTATGAAAATGTATCACTTTACTCTTCCATGCATTAAATTACATCTGCTATTTCACCAACCTGTCTATGTCCTCTTGAAGCCTATCACAAACCTCCTCACAGTTCACAATACTTCCAAGTTTTGTGGCATTCACAAATTTTGAAATTGTCTCCTATACACACAAATCTGGGTCATTAATTTAGATCAAGAAAAGCGGTGGTCCTAATTTTTTTCTTTTTTTTTCTTTTTCTTGTGCATGTTCATTTATTCAGCAGTCATTACAATCCATCTCCAGTGTAAACTTACTTTGCGTAACAGTTCATGAAAGACAATAATTGCTTGAAAAGCTGCTTGAACATTAGAATAGACAACTGATTCATAGAAAATGGACAATACTAAACAAAATATTTTAGGACTACATTATATATATATAAAATAAAATACTATCAAGCTCATTTGCATCATATACAGTGATCTACAGTATTGAGATAATTATTTTTTGAATGTTTTAAAGCAAAATAATCAAACTCCTGAGATGTGAGTGTACAGGAGAACTCGACTTGTTCTTTTGTTCTTAGATGTTGCTGAGAGCATCAACTCCTGGAAGAACTTTACCTTCAAGCAGTCCCAAACTAGCTCCACCTCCAGTGCTCACATGGCTGACTTTGTCTTCAGTATTCCACTTGGCACAGCAAGTGGCTGTATCTCCACCACCAATAATAGAGATACAACCTTTCTCGGTAACTTCCACAACCTTGTCCATAACTCCCTTAGTGCCACTGGCGAATTTATCCCACTCAAACACACCGACGGGACCATTCCACACAATCAGCTTGGCTCTGCCCACAGCAGCAACAAACTTCTTAAGACTCTCGGGACCACAATCGAGACCCATCCAGTTTGCTGGGATTCCGGCAGTCACAGTGGCTGCTCCAACACTGGCATTTTCATCAAATTTATCAGCAGTCACAAAATCTTCAGGCAGTGTAATGGTCACCTCATTTTTCTTAGCCTTGGCCATCAGTTCATTGACTATTTTCGACCCTTCTTCATCATAGAGGGAATTGCCAATCTCCATATTATTGAGGACCTTCAGGAATGTAAAGGCCATCCCTCCTCCAATAATCATTTCATTCACCTTGTCTAGCAAGTTACTGATTAGCTGAATCTTGTCCTTGACTTTAGCCCCACCCAGGATAGCAAGGAAGGGTCTCTCAGGGGTTTCCAGAGCTTTGGCAAAATACTCAAGCTCCTTCTTCATCAGGAAACTAGCAGCTTTCTTTGATAGATTTACACCAACCATGGAGCTGTGAGCTCGGTGAGCTGTTGCAAAAGCATCGTTGACATACACATCACCCAACTTTGACAGTGAAGCTCGGAAACATTTAACCTTTTCATCATCTGCTTTTATCTTATTTCCAGATGCATCTTTCCCTTTTCCCTCCTCTTCAACGTGGAATCGTAGATTTTCCAGAAGAATCACACTTCCATCAGCTGGGTTAGCACATGCCTTCTCAACTTCACACCCAACACAATCTTTCAGGAAGATAATATCCCTCCCCATAAGTTTCTTCAATTCCTCTGCAACTGGGGCCAGTGAAAACTTCTCAGGCATTGGAACACCATCAGGCCTGCCCAAGTGGCTCATGAGAATGACAGACTTGGCTCCATTGCATAAACAGTGTTTAATACTTGGAATTACAGCTTTAATCCTTTGGTTGTTGGTGATATGATTATCCTTCATTGGTACATTGAAGTCCACCCTCATTATCACTCTCTGCCCCTTCACGTCAACTTTATCCAAGGTCAGCTTGTTAGACAGCGACATCTTTGCCTGTTATTATTCACACTTCGTGCTTCGGAGCAAAAATTCTAACCTCCCTGGCTCGCCACCTTCACTCCCAGTGACCTACAGATAAAATGCGGTGGTCCTAATTAAGATTCCTGGGGCACCCCACAATATACATTCCTCTAATCAGAGTCCCTGCCTCAAAATCCTGGATCTCCTTCCCTAATAGCACTCTGGGTGTACATATACCACATGGACTGCAGCGGTTCAAGAAGGCAGCTCACCACCAAAATCTCAATAACAATTAGGAATGGGCAATAAATGCTGGTCTATCCAGCGATGCCCACATTCCGTAAATGAATATTTTAAAATTCCATGTTGTTTTTCTTAATTAACCCACATTCCAAGTCACTGTTACTTTTGTCCCAGTTAATTGTTTCTAATTGCTTTTAGTTAAACTGTCTGACCTGCATTTGTTGGACTTATCCTTACATCATTTTTTGAACAAGAATATAACATTTGCAATTCTTGAGTCCTCTGCACCACCCCTGTCTAAGAAGGATTGGTAGATAATGGCTAGTGTCTCCACAACTTCCACCTTTACTTCCAGCAGTATACTTAAATCTAACTCAGCCAGTCCTGGTGATTTATCAACTTCAAGTACAGCCAACCTCCCCTACCTTCCTCCCCCACTCCGACGGTCCCCGAGTCTCAGTTCCAGGCAGCTCTTTGCAGTGCCTCTTAGAATATAGAACATAGAACAGTGCAGCACAATACAGGCCCTTCAGCCCACGATGTTGTGCTGACCATTTATCCTAATTTAAGATCAACCTAACCTACACCCCTTCAATTTACTGCTGTCCATGTGTCTGTCTAAGAGTCGCTTAAATGTCCCTAATGACCCAGACTCCACCACCTCTGCTGGCAGTGCATTCCACGCACCCACCACTCTCTGTGTAAAGAACTGACCTCTGACATCTCCCCTATACCTTCCTCCAATCACCTTAAAATTATGTCCCCTCGTGACAGCCATTTCCGCCCAGGGGAAAAGTCTCTGGCTATCTACTCTATTCATGCCTCTCATCACCTTGTACACCTCGATCAAGTCACCTCTCTTCCTTCTTTACTCCAGTGAGAAACTTTCTCAAACTTTCTTCATAAAACATGCCCTCCAGTCCAGGCAGCATCCTGGTAAATCTCCTCTGTACCCTCTCCAAAGCATCCACATCCTTCCCATAATGAGGCGACCAGAACTGGACACAATATTCCAAGTGTGGTCTAACTAGGGTTTTATAAAGCTGCTGCAAAACCTCACGGCTTTTAAACACAATCCCCCTGTTAATGAAGGCCAACACACCATACACCTTCTTAACAACCCTATCAACCTGGGTGGCAACTTTGAGGGATCTATGTACGTGGACACCAAGATACCTCTGTTCCTCCACACTTCCAAGAATCCTGCCATTAACCCTGTATTCAGCAATCAAATTCTACCTTCCAAAATGAATCACTTCACATTTATCTAGGTTGAACTCCATCTGCCACTTCTCAGCCCAGCTCTGCATCCTGTCAATGTCTTGCCGTAACCTGCAACAGACCTCAACACATTCTACAACTCCACCTTCGTATCATCGGCAAACTTACTAACCCACCCTTCCACTTCCTCATCCAAATAATTTATTAAAAACCACAAAGAGCAGAGGCCCCAGAACAGATCCCTGCGGGACACCACTGGTCACCGACCTCCAGGCGGAATACCTACCACTCGCTGTCTTCTTTCGACCAGCCAATTCTGTATCCAGACAGCCAAATGTCCCTGTATCCCATGCCCCCTAACTTTCTGAATGAGCGTACCATGGGAACTTTATCAAATGCCTTACTGAAATCCATATACACCACATCCACTGCCCGACCTTCATCAATGTGTCTCGTCATATCCTCAAAGAATTCAATAAGGCTTGTGAGGCATGACCTGCCCCTCACAAAGCCATGCTGACTATCTTTAATTACACTATGTTTTTCTAAATGCTGATGGGTCTGTAATTCCCCGGGATTTCCCTATTCCCTTTCTTGAACAGGGGAACAACATTCGCCTCCCTCCAATCATCCGGTACTACTCCAGTGAAGAGTGAGGATGCAAAGATCATCGGCAACGGCGCAGCAATCACCTCCATCGCTTTCCGTAATAACCTTAGGTATATCCCGTCAGGCCCAGGGGACTTATCGATCCTGATGCTTTTCAAAATTTCCAGCACATCCTCCTTCTTAATATCAACCTGTTTGAGTCTATTAACTTGGTTCACACGGTACTCGTGAGCAACAAGGTCCCTCTCTCTAGTGAATACCGAAGCAAAATATTCATTTAGGTCCTCCCCCATCTCCTCAGACTCTAGGCACAAGTTCTCTCCACTATCCCTGATCGGCCCTACTCTCATTCTGATCATCCTCTTATTTCTCACATAAGTGTAGAACGCCTTGGGGTTTTCCTAAGTCCATTTTTGAGTTCCTTCCTGGCTACCTTGTAACCCTCTAGAGCTGTGCCAGATCCTTGCTTCCTCAACCTTATGTAAGCTTCCTTCTTCCTCTTCACTAGAAGCTCCACTTCTCTTATCATCCAAGGCTCCTTCACCTTACCATTCCTTCCTGGTCTCAGTGGGACAAAACTATCCAGCACTCGCAGCAAATGCTCCTTAAACAACCCCCACATTACTGTTGTGCATTTCCCCAAGAACAATTGTTCCCACTTCATGCTCCTCAGCTCCTGTCTAATAGCAGTATAATTTCCCCTCCCCCAATTAAATACCTTCCCATACTGTATGTTCCTATCCCTCTCCCTGACTATGGTAACGGTCAAGAAGTTGTGGTCCCTGTCACCAAAATGCTCTCCCACCACGATATCTGACACCTGGCCTGGTTCGTTGCCGAGCACTAAGTCCAATATGGCCTCCCCCCTCTTCTGGCCACTGCAGCAATGTTCCTGAAGGGTGTGAAGGGCTGTCGGCCAACCTAATTTGACAGCAGCTCTCAAGATGGAACATCCTCCCAATGACGGGTGGAAGTAATAATAATATTTCTTTTTAAAAAAAATTTAGAGCACCCAATTCATTTTTTCCAATTAAGGGGCAATTTAGTGTGGCCAGTCCACCTAGCTTGCACATTTTTTGGGTTGTGGGGGTGAAACCCACGCAAAGACGGGGAGAATGTGCAAATTCCACACAGACAGTGACCCAGAGCCGGGATCGAACCTGGGACCTCGGCGGCATGAGGCCGCAGGGCTCAACCACTGCGCCACCGTGCTGCCCTAGTAATAATAATCTTTATTAATGTCACAAGTAGGCTTACAATGAAGTTACTGTGAAAATCCCCCAGTCGCCACACTATGGTGCCTGTTTGGGTAAATTGAGGGAGAATTCAGAATGTCCAATTCACCTAACAAGCACGTCTTTCAGGACTTTTGGGAGGAAACCGGAGCACCCGGAGGAAACCCATGCAGACACGGGGTGAACATGCAGACTCCACACAAACACTGACCCAAACTGGGAATCGAACCTGAGTCCCTGGCACTGTGAAGCAACAGTGCTCACCACTGTTCTACCGTGCCACCCTATGCCAAGTACCACCTTATGCCAATCAATGCTCGTTAGTTTTAAATTACATATTTCACAAGAAATGAAAACTATAGGCACTGATCTTGTGTGCTTTTTAGTATCTCCATTGGCTTTTATTTGAAGATTTCCAACTCCCTCAAAGCCTGGTTTATACTTGATAGGATCAATTTTCCTCTCCTGACATTGTCTTTGAACAATTAGTGTGCAACACGCCATAAGTGTTATGGCAACACTTCAGCAAAACAGAGCAACCTCTGGGACCTCATTAAAATGAAGCAGGTGCACACTGGGAATAGTATAGACACATGTTTTGGCCTTTTTTGCAAGGAGGATTAGAGTACAAGAATAAAGAAGTCTTTGTAATTGTACAGGGCCAGGCGGCACTTGCCGGAAGAAGCTGTACAACCTCCTCAGGGCAGCCAGGGTGAGTAGCCAGCACCGTGCCCCTGGCACCAACCCCCGTCCCACAAACCACACCACCCACACCCGGAAGGCGATCCAACCCCACCTACCGGCAGTCTGCCTCTGCCCCCACCTCCCCCGCACCCCAGGATAAGGCGGCACACAACCACGGTAAGAAAGAAGACTGGAGTGGGACCACCGGACCTCCAGGCCCTCACCGGCATACAGCGGTGGGCACTGGACCTGGTTGGCCCAGAGAGAGGGCAGTCATTGAGGCGGGGGTCAGCATTGGGCAAGCAAGGGAGCCCCCGTTAAGTTGTGGTGTTCCTATGGCATGCATGGCACAACCCCAACCCCCCACACACCACCGTACCATGACCTCCACACCACCCACACAACCCCCACACCACCCCACCACCCCCATCCTGCAATTCAACTATACGTCATGTCTTGTGCTTTTCAGTATCACTGAGCGACAAGGCGGGCCCTTCTGGAGTACCCTGTCTCCGACACAACCCCAAGACAATACCGGCGATGAGGCGAGCCCTTCTGGTGTCCCCTGCCTCCTGCCACAACCCCATGACACTACCAGTGACGAGGCAGCAACGGACAGCGACACAAGTCTCCCCCCCGCAACATCTCGGAGCACCAATCCGAGGAAGACACTAACTTTCTATCGAAGCTGTCTTTAATACCCTCCACAATCGCAGTGACACTCAGCTCAGTTGGCCACCTGAGTGAAGAGGCTCCTGGGGCACTATCTGGTGTGCACCACACATGTACAATGGTACATCAGCTGGTGGTAAGAACCCCCGAGGGAGTGGACGGTCAAAGGGCGGCCCCCAGGGACTAGACCCAGGGACTAGGGTCTCTGGAAAGGGCCGCCCCATCGATGCTGGAGATGCAGACTGTGGTAGTCTGTGTAGAGGTTTTACGGTACCTGGTAATGCTGGAACACCATTGGTAGATATTGTATATTTCCTATTGGTCAAACTGTATGGTAGCTCCGCCCTGCAAGGCGGGGTATAAGAGCCCGTGCCGCCCCAGCAGCCTTCTATCAGTACCTGAGCTGCTGGGGGAAACATCTAACTTATTAAAGCCTTCAGTTGGACTACAACCTCGCTTTAGTGGACATTGATCGTGCATCACAGACACAGAGCCGGGGACTACATGGTAGCACAAATGGAGAGCACTGTGGCTTCACAGCGCCAGGGTCCCAGGTTCGATTCCTCGCTGGGTCACTGTCTGTGCATTCTCCCCGTGTCTGTGTGGGTTTCCTCCGTGTGCTCCGGTTTCCTCCCACAGTCCAAAGACGTGCAGGTTAAGTGGACTGGCCATGATAAATTGCCCTTAGTTAGGAGGGGTTATTGGGTTACGGGGATAGGGTGGTAGTGAGAGCTTGGGTAGGTCGGTGCAGACTCGATGGGCCAAATGGCCTCCTTCTGCACTGTATGTTCTATGTTCTATGTACATGAGGGGTTGTCAGCAACCATCCAGCACCTGCAGGTGCCGTTGGAGGAGTCCAACCGCTTGCAGAGGCAAGAGGTGATGCCGACCATGCATGCTACCCCGGCCAACACCGCAAAGGTGGCGCCCGTAGTGGAAGCCTTGGGAGCGAATATATCAGCCATGGATCATGATGCCCTGGGCACTCTGTCAGGACAGTGGCCGAGTTACAGGACAGATTTCAAATGTAGTATTCGGAAATTGTTTGCCCAGTTAACATGGGAGCAATCTGCAAATGATTCAGTGTCAAATTCTGTTCATTTACACTCCTGTGAAGTTCCTTGAAGTGCTTTACTATCGAAAATGTACTACATAAATACAAGAAAAAAATACTAGTTATTGCTGTTGATTTTTGTTCAACTAATTTTATTTCATTTATATGCTGAATTCAATGGCATATTGCCAGCCCTGATAAATAAAATTTGCATTGTAGTTCCTATTTAGACGCAACAGTGCAACTCCTGCACAGTAGCATAGCGTGGCACGGTAGCACAATGGTTACCACTGTTGCTTCACAGCCCCAAGGATCTGGGTTCGATTCCCGGTTTGGGTCACTGTCTGTGTGGAGTCTGCACGTTCTCCCCGTGTCTGCGTGGGTTACCTCTGGGTGCTCCGGTTTTCTCCCACAAGTCCTGAAAGACTTGCTTGTTCGGTCAAATTGGACATTCTGAATTCATCCTCAGTCTACCCGAACTGGCGCCGGAGTGTGGCAACTAGGAGATTTTCACAGTAACTTAATTGCAGTGTTAATGTAAACCTACTTGTAACACTAATAAAGATTATTATTATAACCCATGATCAGTACTTGCACAAGAAGCACAATGAGAAGATGATCCATCACAATGATCTCCGTCCCAATTTTCTTCTGTCTTGTTCCTCAGAGGTAGGGGTCATTACAGGAGTGTAACTTGAACAGGCCTCCATGGGCATATGGGTCAATTTGGAGGAAATTTGGCCCCATGAGTCCATGATTGTCTGAAAAAGAAAATCCAATTGTTGAAGACCCAAGATTGGTGAACTAAATTGGTCAATGGTAATATTAAAAATTGAGCATTCTTGTGAACTTTAAAAAGTCAGAGCATCTTTCCTTGAAATTCAGTGGAATTAATATTGCCAAATACCTCACCATCAATATCATGGAGCGTGTCACTACTGACCAGGAGTACCTCTAGACATGCCATATAAATACTGTGGCTACTCTGTGGAAAATGGCTTGCCTCCTAAATCCCTAAAGCTTTTGTCAAGAGTGTGATGGAATAGTCTTCATTTGTCATGCAGCTCCTATAAAACTAAAAAAAATACCATCCAGGACAAAGCAGCCCACTTGACTGGCACCCTATTTGCTAACACTCACTCCCTCTACCATCAGAGTACTTTGGCTGCAGTGTACTCAATATACAAGATGCACTGCAGTAACTCACCAAAGCTTCTTTAACAACATCTCCCATAACCATGTCCTCTATCTCTTCAAAAGGCAAGGATAACAGGTCCATAGGAACACGAACACCTGCAACTTCCACTCCAAATTACACAATATCCTGACTTGGAAGTATATTGATATTCCTTCATCGCTTCTGAGTCATAACCCAGGGATACCCTATCGAACAGATCTGTGGGTGTACCTTTAACACATGTGTGACATTATACAAATGTACAGTATGTGAAGAATTAATTTTATGTTAAGCCCAGCCACCAGAGGGAGCTAAGGAACAGTAGTATATATTGCACTGGCTCTTGAACGTCTGGGAAGAGAGTGGATTAGAGCTGAAGAAGACAAGACTAGAAGTGTATTGCAGAGCTACTTAAGATATTATAGTCATAGTTAGTCGGTAAAGATAGTGTTAGTGAGTGTAGTTTAATTCTTACATATATATATGTTTACTATTTAGAATAAGTGTCAGACTCTAATTTTGTAGTGCAAATAAAATTTGTTTAGTTCTTAAAACTATTTTTGTGATCACTACGTCTTCCGTCCTGGAAACCCCTCACAAAGATCACCACATGGTACCAGGAAGTGTGTTCCAGAATAGTAACCAATAAGGAAGAAAGAAAAAAATAATTGCATCGCTACACATCTCCGAATCTGCAAAAAAACACCAAGAGCAGCATGGAAGGTCTGAACAAACAAGTGCCTTCTAAATGTATGATAAACTAAGCTTGAATTGGAGAAACATCAAGCAACAATTTGAAGTTTTTATAATTGCCTCTGCGCTTGAATCAGCTCTTGATAGTAGAAAAATATCTATCCTCCTACATATAGCTGGACCACAAGCTATAGATTTGTTTAAAACATTTAACTTTCAAAATGCAGATGATAAAAATAGCTATGAGCTGGTAATTAAAACATTTGATCAGTATTGTGAGCCTCACATCAATGGAAACCGGTTTAGAGAAAAAGAACTAGGGGCTGGTTTAGCACAAGGCTAAATCGCTGGCTATGAAAGCAGACCAAGGCAGGCCAGTAGCACGGTTCAATTCCCGTAGCAGCCTCCCCGAACAGGCACGTATCATCTCTTTGGGCAGTGCTAACTGCTTGTTCCAGGGTTCTGCGGAGGTTACTTTCAGCTACTGGTCGAATTTCAAGCATTGTGCCGTCGTTCCAGGTGAAAGAATCTGGTTTTGAGGCTTTAAATTTTTTTCGTGTTTTGGGATATTTCCCCTTTAAGTGGGCATGGTCCAGGGCCTCTGAAGTCATGAAGCGTGTGACGTAGTGCATAGGAAGTGATTGCGCATGCGCAGATCGCTGTGCCTTTACTTGGGGCCTTTTTCGCAATTGCGCATGTGTGGCTTCTCGCACATGCGCACATGGACCTTCCCGTTCTGTGCGCTCTTCGCGCAGCTGCGCATGTGCAGCACCTTTTCCAAGATGGCTGCAATTCAAAACTGCCGTTCGTTACTGCAAGCCTACCCCGCGGTGAGTTTTGGCGCTCTTTTACCTTTTCTTCTTGTATGTTCCTCGCAGAATTCTTGGAATTTGTCCAGGACTGCCTGGAAATCACTCTTGTTTTGCCCCTTTGAGTATTTGAAGGTCTGGAAGATTTCAGCTGCTTCTGGACTCGCGATGGTAAGTAAAAGCTTTATTTTCTCTGCATCTGCCACGCCATCTTGGTCGGACGCTACCAGGTAGATCGCGAATCTCTGTCGGAACCAACGCCAGTTTTCACTGAGATTGCCTTGGTACTGGAGCTGCTGTGGAATCGGAATCCCGAACATCAGCTTGCCTGGCTTTTGTTGCTGGTTGTCACTGTTCGCTGCGTTGAAACTATATGGATTTAACAGTCCACTTCTGGAACCATGTTTTGTTATGCTCTTGTCGTAGCATAAGCTGCTTCCTTGATGTGCACTCTGACAAAGGAAGGTTCAGACTTGGAGATAGCTTTAATACGTTTATTAAACTATTAACAATTCTCCTACTTGGATTCGACGCTACTGTTAATCCTTCTTTAGCTACTCAGACTGATTAACCAGTCTGCTACAATCCACGTGGTGGGAGTGATGTTCAATCAACCCTGTTTCTGTGCTCACTGAGAGACTCCACTGGAAAGAGACTGAGCATGTGTGATGTGTCCTTTTATATGGGTTGGTGTAATGCCCCCCTGTGGTGGTGTCACCTCTGTGTGTATCGTGAATGCCCATTGGTCGTGTCCTATCTTACTGACCTATTGGTTGATTGTCTGTGTGTCATGTCTCTGGTGTTCCCTGTAGTGTCTAGCTAGGTGTAGTGTATGTACATTAACCCTTTGTGTACTTACAGTGATGGATATCACCACCGATCCATTTTATTTTGGAGGACGTGATTATTTAATTAGCATTGACTATTACTCTAATTTTCAGAGGTTATCACATTATCTGACTCAACAACGCATTCAGTTGTCAGGGCAACAAAAAATATATTTACCAGACATGGCATACCGGTTACTGCTGTCACGGACAATGGACCATGTTTTAGCACCATGCAATGGTTACAATTTGCTGACGAATACAACTTCACACATGTCACTTCTAGCCCACTACACCCACAGGCCAATGGGAAAGCTGAAAAAGGGGTGGGAATTGTGAAGCAGCTTTTCAAAAAAGCTGAAATCCACTCCCCGCCCTTGTTGCTGACTTTTGAGACTTCCAGCGGGCAGTTCTCCTTCTACCATCACTCACCTGTGGCCATGGATGGGTGCATTGCTAGCAGCAGCCACCACCTCTCCAGTGGCATTGCTAAGCAATGCAGCATTACTAACCACTGATTGGCTAGCAGCTCTTGGTCAGTGGCTCTTGATCTCAGGGATGGCCCACTGCTGCTCAGCTAAGTGCCTGATTAACACCTCATGTGGCGGGCCTTCCTGAAAAAGGAAATCATTCACCAGCTCTGCAGCCAGTGGGTGAGACACCAATTGCCTATATTAAATTCTGCTCATTGGATGAATTTTCACAGTCGTTTGGAGACAGCGTGGTAGTAGGAGGGCTGGAAATACTGCAAGGGGAAGGCATCAGAAAGGGAGCACAATGTCTTTCTGCTGCCATGGCATATTGGGCGGTATTTTCCCAAAACATGGCAAAGTGTCATTATGGATGCGAAAGCCAGACACAAAACTGATCCAATCTTCCCACACTTAGTGCAATAAATGAACCCCCACATGAAACACGCCAAGGTGGAGTCCCCAGGCATCTGATTTGCCCAACCTGAAATTCAGCTGTGCACTGTTAACAGGACAGCACGGTAGCACAAGTGAATAGCACTGTGGCTTCACAGCGCCAGGGTCCAGGTTCGATTCCCCGCTGGGTCACTGTCTGTGCGGAGTCTGCACGTTCTCCCCGTGTCTGCGTGGGTTTTCTCCGGGTGCTCCGGTTTCCTCCCACAGTCCAAAGACGTGCAGGTTAGGTGGATTGGCCATGCTAAATTGCCCTTAGTGTGCAAAATGTTAGGAGGGGTAGGAGGGGTTATTGGGTTAAGGGGATAGGGTGGAAGTGAGAGCTTAAGTGGGTCGGTGCAGACTTGATGGGGCGAATGGCCTCCTTCTGCACTGTGTGTTCTATGTTCTAAGAGGGACCTGCATTTAAACGGTCCCTCTGCACTCACTCCCAGTCAAGCCAGGAAGATAGTGTAATGATAGCTAGTATATCATCTTTGTATATATGATTGATCATGTAGAATAGTGTGTAATTACAGCATCCAGCCATTAGATGGAGTAAGAGCACATCTCACAACCCACATGGGCATACACATGCTCTTGGAGGTGAGTTAGTAGAGAGGTTTGGACAGTTGTGTTTTTCAGTAGCTCTGTGTATTGTAATTAATTAATCTAATACTTTTCAATTTATAGTGTAGTGTAAATAAATTGACTTTGATTTAGTACAATGTCAGCATGTTCTTTGTAGCAATACTACACCCTTAATAATATTAATTTAAACAAACAGAGAACATCACAGATAGTATTGCAGAGGTCTGTTCCTTGTTTGTTGGAAGGAAACCTAAACAGGTTTGTAGATGCCATGGAGGAAGGGTGGGGCAGCCTGTAGCCCTGTGTGGGTAGAGACTCCAAAATCATGTGATTAATCTCACCTAGGATGCAATGGCAGCTACAGTCAGTGTCAGCAGCCTGACAGGGAGGATCGACGTCCAATGTCGAAAGAAAATTAATGACCTCCTACGATCTGCAAGGGTGAGTTACACCCATCTTCTCCTGGCATCAGTCCTGTCTGTCACCCCTGCAACGTCACCATTAATCGCAGCCTCCCAACACCCAACCTCTCGGCATCTTCATCAGAACCACCCGGCACCCCTCATCACAGCCCCTTCCTGTCAACCATAGTGGGTCGGATATCAAACAACGATGAGTCGGAATACAGGAAGGAGATAGAGAATCTAGTGGAGGGGTGTAACACCAAAAATCTCTTCCTCAATGTCAGAAAAACGAAAGAACTGGTCATTGACTTCAGGAAGCAAAGTATCGTATACACCCCTGTCTGCATGAACGGTGCCGAGGTGGAGCTTGTTGACAGCTTCAAATTCCTAATTACGCACATCATCAACAATCTGTTTTGGTCAACCCATGTCGATGCTACGACCAAGAAAACACAACAGTGCCTACACCTTCTCAAGGAATTAAGGACATTTGGCATGTCCACATTGACTCTTGCTAACTTTTACAGATGCACCATAGAAAGCATCCTATCTGGCTGCATCACAGCCTGGTATAGAAACTGCTCGGCCCAAGATCGTAAGAAACTACAGAGAGTCGTGAACACAGCCCAGTCCATCACGCAAACCTGCCTCCCATCCATTGACTCAGTCTACACCTCCCGCTGCTTTGGGAAAGCAGGCAGCATAATCAAAGACCCCTCGTACTCGGCTTATTCACTTTTCCAACTTTTTCCATTGGGCAGGAGATACAAAAGTCTGAGAACACACACTAACAGATTCAAAAACAGGTTCTTCCCCGCTGTTACGAGTCCTAAACGACCCTCTTATGGACTGATCTAATCTCTTCACACATCTGCTCTACTGAGTAGTACTACACTCCTGTATTCTTCACCTGATGCCTGTGTCTATGTATTTACATTGTGTATTTATGTTTGCCCTATGTTTTTTTTCATGTATGAAATGATCTTTATGGACTGTACGCAGAACAATAGTTTTCACTGTACCTCAGTACACGTGACAATAAACAAATCCAAAAACCTAGGTGCAGTGCCCACATATGTCACTTGCTGCAGATCCCCGACCCTTGAGGCATCCAGCCACAATGTCTTCTTTGTGTTCCCTCAGGAGAAGATGGCCCATAATAAAAGGGAGAGGAAAAAGACGGATGGGGGACGACCAAGTTTACGACTCCTAACTCCCTATGAGGAAAAGGTGATGGAGATCGCAGAGGAGGGCTAGGAGTGAGCCGTGACTGACTGCGAACTTGGCCTGTGCCAGAGAAGTGAGGATCCACTGCATCTTCATCCATATGACCTGTCTCAAGTGAGTTGTAAGTTTCCCAGACCCTTGTCTTTCCCATTTACAGAACCCATGTCCCATATCTTGCAGGATTACCATCTGATGAGGTTGGGTCATCTGGGGTCAAAGCCACCCCCCCCCCCCTCCCCCCGCAACCCTCAACAGCACCTTGGAGGAGAGCTCTGAGGAATATAGCAGTGCGGAGTCACATCTACCACCACACCATTCACCAGTGCAGAGACACAGACCTCAGTGTGTGATCTTAGCAGACAGGCTTCAGGGTCACTGTGCGATGAGCACAACACATCTGCTGATGCACATCTGGTGGAGGCAGGTCTGTCTCAGGGATCGGGCAGCCTACTGGATCCCAGGAAACAGCTGGCCCCCAGCCAGATGCTATGCCTCTGGAAAAGTTTCTGCCTGAGTTGCTGAAGATACAAAGGCAGAGCCGAGAAATCCAGGAGGGGCTGTCAGCGACATTCCCACAACTGCAAGGCCGATTGGAGGAATCCCAAAGTCATAGGAGATTTTGCCAGCATTGCATGATACCCAGGCCAACACTGCATGTGCGGCAACCGCAGTGGAAAGCCTGGAGCAGGGCGTCCGAGCCATGAGTGGCAGAGTCCAAGGCATGGCTTAGTCTCTGAGGATCATGGCTGAGCACCTCAAGAGCATGGCCAAGTCATTGAGGGCCATTGCTCAGGTGTTATATGCAGCCAACCCCTTAATTTTAATATTCCATTCCACCCAAATCAGGAGGCCCATCTCCCAGGCCATTGAGAGCCAAAATCTGGGAGATTCTGCTCAGCTCCCTGGCGCTCAGCCTGAAAATTCAACAGTGATTGTGAGAAGATCACCATTCAAGAACCCTTGCATTCTCGTATTTTAGTTCAGCAGCTGTTCGGACGGGGAAAACAAACCTCTCAAGTAAGCCACAGAGCTCTGTCATAATAGAGGATGAAACAAATTCCATTGGAAAGATATGAGTTCAGTCTGGGCCCAGGTGTGCAATAGGAAGCTCTTGAGAGTTAATGGGGTATGAAATGTAGTGTAAACAAACAATCTCCATATGTCCTACTAAACAGACTGCAGCTGGCTAAACTGCAGAGACTCATTGAAGTCAATGGGGTGTGAAATGGAATGTAAACAAGCAAGTATAAAAGGATAAAAGCAGGCATACTGCAACAGTGAAACCACAGAACCTATTGAAACTTCAAGGGATGTGAATTGCTTCTCCAAGAGATAAGCTGCAGAATGGCTCTGTCCTGTGAGGGGATTTTATTAAACATAAAAGAAAGCAGGCTACAAGGCTTTACAGACACAATGCAATGCCCAACCCAATAGCAACCCCCGATCTGGTCCCCTCCAGCCCAGCCGGAGTCCCCCAACCCCCAGATCTCTTAAAGGGCATTCGCCCACAGCATCTGGCCAGTGGTTACTTTGCCCTGGTGCACCCTGGCACTAAGTGGAGAGGAGTGCTCACCTCCTTCCTCACTCACGTTGTCCATAACGCCTTGTCTTTGCCTTTATGGACAAGTAGTGATTTGCACCCAGATGTCTTCTGGCTGAGAAGGCAACATTCCTGATTGTCAGAAGATCTGACATTAAACTCACTAATCATATGAACATGCATACTAATCAGTTTCTCGCCCAGAAAGGGCGAGATCCCCTTTGTGCAAGCCGGAAGGGCCCAGGAACATCACAAACCATTTAGCGGCCGGTGCGAAACCCATTTTTGGCCTCTCCCCAAATTTTAACATCGCAAAATTTGCACTGGGCACAACGCATCTGGAAACTCGCCCCCATTGTCAGCATTGGAAACAGCAGCATCACTGGGTGGCCAATTGAGCCGTTTAATGGCTTTATTAAGAGCCCCTTCCCACCCTTACCCGCATAACCTAGGATGAAAGGGTTGTCTTATAAGGAAAGGTTGAGCAGGTCAGGTCTGTACTCAGTGGAGTTGAGAAGAATGGGAAGTAATTTTTTTCATTCTTTCAGAGGATGTTGACATCACTGGCTAAGCCACTATTTATCCCGAAGACAGCTTCTTGAACCGCTGCAGTCCATAATGTGGACAAGCTCAAGCTTCTGGGGCACAATTTGGTGAGCACCACACTGCTGACGATGCATATCTGATGGAGGCAGGAACCCCCAGGCGAGAGAGCAGTTGGAGGTCAGGATCCTGGACCCAGATGGGTCCCAGCCTGATGCTCAGCCTCTGGAAGAGGGTTACCCGGAGCTGATGGAGATGAAAGTGAGTGGCTGGGACATTCAGAGGGAGATGTCAGCATCACTCCAGCAGATCCATAGCCGATTGGAGGCGTCGCAGAGGCTACGGGTGCAGGAGATGGCGCCAGCAATGAGCGGCACCGAGGCCAACACTGTTAGGGTGGCGACCGCAGTGGAGAACCTTGTGCACGACGTCGACACCCTCGGTGACGGCCATGGCTGAGGGTTTAGGCAGTACGTCTGCCTCGTTGAGCCATGTCACCCAGTACCAGGCCGACCTTGATGAAGTTCTGTGGGACATGTCCCGCTCTCAGATGGGAATGGCCGAGGTGCTGCGGAGCTTGTCCCAGTCGCAGGTGGGCATTGCCGAGGCGCTGCAGAGCATGTCCCAGTCACTGAAGAGCATGACTGGGGGCATCGACACGATGGTGCGGACCATGGGGAACAGCCAGGGTTGGCAGAGCCAGACGATGAAGGGGCAACCGGGGCTCAAACCAGCTGCCTCTCTGTCCCAAGGTGAACCCCAGGGCCTGATGGGCACCGACTGGGAGGAGGGGGCACTGGGTGCCAACCCGGACACGTCCCATGGGGCAGCGACGGTGGTCACCTCTCTGATGAGGCCATGTCGCACGGTCAGCACACGGGACAGGGGGACACGGCTGTACATGTATCGTTGAAAAGTGAGCCGGGGCCCTCCGGCCCCAGAGTCCCTAAAGGACGCCCGCCAGGGGCATCAAACGCCACGGGATGAGGTAAGCAGCTGGCTGCCTCCACTTCAGATGTGCTTCCTGGGACACACCTAGACATAGTGTTAGAGCTAGGAGGGAAAAACACATTGAGGATCACTGCGGACACCGGGGGAGCACTGCGGACACCGGGGGAGGAGGGGTTGAGGCAGGTCTGCGTGAGGGATGGGTGGGTGGGGTGGTGCTGCACCATCGGGAGAGTGGGGCCATATATTGAACAATAAATACCCTTGTGCACAACCAGTAGGAAGCCTCTGTCATTTTCTTCCACAATGCATCACCGCATGCAGGTGATAGGTGTGAGTGAGCACTCAGCAGACAGGCTGGGGTCAGACTATGGCATAGATTGAAGAGCACCAGCGCCCAGTTCTCTGTGGATGATCATCATACCCCTGCCCTCGACAGTGACCTGCTGACAGTGCCGACACAGTCCCAGCACCTGGAGTGATGTGATACATATCCTGGGAGGGTTGGAAATGGGGGTGATGGGTGGGTATGGATGTGATGATGGATCAGGCCACGTCCTAAGTAAATCAGGTGAGTGTGAGGGCCTCCCTGGCCCTCCCAGCTTCCCGGACCCTCACCGCTGCCGCCTGTCCTGCAGCCTCTGGCTGGACCTCAGGTTCCTTCTCGGCCTCGTCCTCCAGCCCCTGCTGGTCCGGCGTGTCATCATCATCCTCGTCACTGTCCCCCTCCTCCTCCTAGGTGGCCACATGTTCCTTATCACCAACCTCCAGCTCGTCGCCCCGCTGCTACGCAAGGTTGTGGAGGACACAGCAGACCACAACAAAGCGGGGGACCCTCTGGGCGGTGTACTGGAGTGCACCTCTGGAGCGATCGAGGCATCGGAACTGCATCTTAAGGAGTCAGATGCACCGCTCAATGACAGCACGGGTGGTACCAGGTCTCCGCTTCAGTCTCCGGCCTACGTACTGGCACCATTAGCCAGGTCCTCAGCGGATATCCCTTATCACCCAAGAGCCAACCAGCCATCCTGGGGTGCTTCTCGAAGGGGGCAGGAATGACCGACTGCCCCAGGATGTAGCTGTCGTGCACACTTCCGGGAAGCGGGCACACACGTGCATTTTCTTCATCTGATGGTCACACATGAGCTATCTGTTGAGGGAGTGGAACCCCTCTCGGTTAACATAGGGCAGCGCAGATGGCCCGTTTAGCGCAGGGCAACATGCGTGGTATCTATGACTCCCTGGACCTAGGGCATCCTGGTGATGGTGCAGAAACCTGCTGCCCGAGCATTATGTTGGACCTGGCCCATGTCAAAAACGGTGTCGTCTTCCGCTCGGGCATACAGGGCATCCGTGACCTGCCGGGTGCACCTGTGGGCTGTGACCTGTGAGATGCCACACAGGTCCCCACTCGAGCCCTGGAATGATTCCGTTGCAAAAAGGTTCAGAGCTGCAGTGACCTTGACGGCCACTGGGAGCAGATGTCCTGCTCCTCCACGTGGTGCCAAGTCCTCGAGGATATAGCATAGGTGTCGCAACATCTCGTTAAGGCGGAGCCTCCTGTGGCACACGCTGCCCATCATTTGTCCGAATGACTAGCAACGCCTGTACACCCTGGGCTGTCGCGGGATTCCCCCTCTGGGTCCCTCCCGAGCCTGATTGGTGGCCAGGTTCTCAGGGTGCGGGGCAGGGGCCGGCACATGGGCCGCTGCCTCGTGCATCTGCAGACGCTGCCGCTGCAACCTTCTCCGGCGTCTGGCCGCATCGTGTAGCACCAGCACCACTAGGGCAACTTCTGTGTCCAGCATCCCTGCCATAGCCTTTTCAATATCTGTAAGGCATTGGGAGAGTGTGTTAGACTGACAAATAGCAGTGGCTCCCACCCTGGGACCCTCCATTCCCCCTTGATTCCGCACCCCCACCCCCACCCCCCTCCCACCACCCTACCCAAAATGCCCTCCCCACATACTCCAGGTCCCCCTTCTCGTTCCCCAGACCCTGTTCCCCAGACACCCGCTCACAACATCACCCTGACAAGGTGCTGGTCCCCTCCCCATTGCACTCACCCACCCTCCGGCCATGGACATGACCCCCGGAGCTGTGTCTCATCCCCTGGGTGTTCGGATGTTCTCTGCTGCATGTGTGGTGTTGCCTCCCGCAGTGTTCACGTACACTGTCCAGGCATCATGGTCTGATTGGGATGCTAGGCAATGATTCCCACATGCTATATGGCCCACCCACCCACGGGAGTACACTTGGCATGTGTGAAGTGCTCACTTAACTACGATTGCCAATTCCCTATTAGCAATAGCCTTCAGCTGCACGGCGACACGCCTCGGCAGTCGGTGGGGGTTATGGGTGGTCTGGGGACAGACAGGCAGGGACAAGGGTTGCTTTCGGAATGGGTACACACGATCCAGGGGTTGGCATGGTGGTGCAGTGAGCGGTTACCCCCCTGGTTGCCACCCCAGCGCCCCCCCCACCCTCCCATGGCAGCCCATCCCTGCGAAAGGTCCCCCCACTCCCAGCCGAGAGTCCCCCACCCCAGCCTAGGGTCCCCCATCCCTCACTGAGCACAGGGGCAGCAGGCCCAGCACCCCCTGGACTCTTTGCCTGTGAGTAAAGATGCCGACTTGCCTCCTCAGCTCCGCATCGAAGCCCTTTCGTCAGGTTCACAATTTTAAAAAGGAGTCCTAATCGGTGCCAATGTGACCACTTGCTTGGGAGGCCACTGAATGATGGGAGGCCACTGGATAAGGGGTGGCTCCTGTTAATTGTATGGAACTGAGGCTTTTTAGGGGCTGGTTTAGCACAGTGGGCTAAATCGCTGGCTTGTAATGCAGAACAAGGCAGCAGCACGGGTTCAATTCCCTTACCGACCTCCCCGAACAGGCGCCGGAATGTGGCGACTAGGGCCTTTTCACAGTAACTTAATTGAAGCCTACTTGTGACAATAAGCAATGATTATTATTATTATTATTGGTTTCTCGCCACGCTATGGCGAGATCCCGATTTTGCCTACGGGAGTGGGCCGGTTGCATCACAAACTGTTTGGCGCCTGGCGCAGTTCCCGTTTTTGGCCTCTCCCGCTATTCACCAGCCTCGTTACACTTGAGTGCAAGTGTAATGACGCTGGAAGATCACGCCCAAAGATTTTAGGCTTCTCAGCATACCCAAAGGCTTGAAAAAGAGGAATGAAATTGACTGTGAAAAAAGCACTTCAAAGATTTCAAACATATCAGCGGGAAGACTATCTCCCCATTATGTCAGTTCTGTGATATGTTGGGACAAATATCAAAGGGTTCAAAAACATCAGAGGGGAAATGTTTTAACTATGAGACACTTTTAACTACAACTTGAAAGAGAGTTTTATGATCTTCAAAGCTACAGAGGGAAGGCCTGCCACATGACCCCCATCTTGGGAAAGACCCCCTGACCTGAGCCTCTCCAGCTCCGAGCCCTCCCCAACCACCTCTCCTGAAGGACCTCCCTCAGCACCCTGGAGGTAAGTGTAGAAAAGGTACATACGCCCTGCTCCCCCTCGGTGTCCATGGCGCCTGGTCCATGCTTTTAGGGACTAGTAATGATTTACACCCGGGTGACTTCCAGCTGCGGGGGGAGGGGGTTGGGGGGGCGGGGGAGCATCTCGGGAGGCTGGAGAATTCTGTTTCAAAATCTCGGTCTCCTCCAGAATCCCGAGCATCACAGATATCAACCTTCAGCCTATACAATTCTCTCCACATGATATCAAGAAACGGCTGAAGACACTGGATACTGCAAAGGCTATGGGTCCTGATAATATTCCGGCAATAGTACTGAAGACTTGTGCTCCAGAACCTGCCGCCAAGCTGTTCCAGTACAGCTACAACACTGGCTTCGACCCGGCAATGGGGAAAATTGTCCAGTTGTGTCCTGTACACAAGAAACAAGACAAATCCAACCCAACCAATTACCTCCCTATCAGTCTACTCTCCACCATCAGCAAAGTGATGGAAGGAGTCATCAACAATGCTATCAAGCGGCACTTACTTAGCAATAACCTGCTCACAGACACTCAGTTTGGGTTCCGCCAGGGTCACTCAGCTGCTGACCTCATTGCAACCTTGGTCCAAACATGGGAAAAAGCACTAAATGTCAGAAGTGAGGTGAAAGTGACTTGACATCAAGGCAGCATTTGACCGAGTATTGCATCGAAGAGCCCTAACTAAACTGGAGTCAATGGGAATCAGAGGGGAAACTCTCCACCAATTAAAGTCATACCTGACACAAAGAAAGATGGTTGTGGTGGCTGGAGGTCAATCAAAAGTGTAGAAGATTGTAGTTTAGTCGGGCAGCATGGTCGGCACGGGCTTGGAGGGCTGAAGGGCCAGTTCCTGTGCTGTACATTTCTTTGTTCTTTGTTTGTTCTATCTCAGCTCCAGGACATCACTGCAGGAGTTCCTCAGGGTAGTGTCCTATGCCCAATCATCTTCAGCTGCTTCATCAATAACCTGCCTTCTATCATAAGGTCAGAAGTGGGGATGTTTGCGGATGACTGCACAATGTTCAGCACCATTTGCGACTCCTCAGATAATGAAGCACTCTGTGTCCAAATGCATCAAGACCTGGACAATATCCAGGCTTGGGCTGACAAGTGGCAAGTTACATTCGCGTCACACAAGTGTCAGGCAATGACCATCTCCTATAAGAGAGGGTATAACCATCGCCCCTTGACATGCAATGGCATTACTATAGCTGAATGCCCACAATCAACATCCTGGGGGTTACCAGTGATCAGAAACTGAACTGGACTAGCCACATTAATACTGTGGCTACCAGAGCAGGTCAAAGGCTAGGAATCCTACAGCGAGTAACTCACCCCCTGACTCCCCAAAGCCTGTCAACCATCAACAAGGCACAAGTCAGGAGTGTAATGGTATATTCTCCATTTACCTGGATGCGTGCAGTTTCAACAACACTCACGAAGCTCAACACCATCCAGGACAAAGCAGCCGACTTGATTGCTCCTCATTCCACAAACATTCAAACCCTCTCCCACCGACGAACAGTGGCAGCCTTGAGTACCATCTACAAGATGTACTGCAGTAACTCACCAAAGTTCCTTAGACAACACCTTCCAAACACACGACCACTACTATCTAGAAGGACAAGAGCAACAGATACCTGGGAACCCCACCACCTGGTGGTTCCCCTCCAAGTCACTCACCACCCTGACTTGGAAATAATACGCCGTTCCTTTGCTGTCGCTGGGACAATATCCTGGAACTCCCTCCCTAACAGCACAGTGGGTGTGCAAATACCTGAAGGACTGCAGCGGTTCAAGAAGGCAACTCACCACCACCTTCTGAAGGGCAAAGAGGGATGGGCAATAAGTGCTGGTCTAACCAGTGACGCCCACATCCCGTAAATGATTTTTAAAAATTGCTCATTACATTCAAGTGAATGGTAATTAGTTTGGATCAGGTTCTCGCCCTCTTTGGGCGGGAACATGATCTTGCCAGAGGCAACGAGCCAGGAGACTTGTAATGGATTTGATGCCTGTCCAGAATCCCGTTTTGGCACTCACACCCGATTCAATGGCACATTGGGAATCCAGCCTGGAGCTAGCGGCCCCGGAGAATCACATTCCTTATGTTTATGGCAATGGGGTTGGGAAGGAAAGTTGTGGCCTTGTTGAAGAGCCTCCCTGTCTGTCCAGGAGGCTATAGATTCCCTGTACCTGCTGCATTGTTAACTGACAGTGGGTTTCACTACTGGAAGCCTCACCACCTTGGGATAGCATGTCTCTCATGCAAGCTACCATGCAATAAATTAAGTTGTAATTGTGTGGAAAGTGGAAGTGGTACATTCGTATTCTGCAGAGTGCCATACTTAAAATTCGGTCCACTGAGATTTGAAGTCCCAAAATGTTAATGATAGATATACATGTCCTGATAGATAGTTACAGTTAATCTAAGAAAGATAGCACATTTTTCTCATGGCATTTTCATAATAATTACGTCAAGTCAAACTGGCTAGCTCCAGAAATATCTCAATCTGAAACACGATGTACAACTATTTATCACACACCTAAAACCCAGACTACAAATGTTTTGCTTTCAGTGACAGTGACCAAAAACTTAATGCAGAACAGCAGCTTTTGATTTCTTTTTAAATCAGCTATAAGGGAGCAGGTCTTTTTCCTCCCCCTCCCCCAATATCACAGTGGGGGATGTCTGGGAGAGTTCCCAAGCCACTTCAAGAATTTGTCCG
Organism: Scyliorhinus torazame; assembly: GCF_047496885.1. Taxonomy (NCBI): domain Eukaryota; kingdom Metazoa; phylum Chordata; class Chondrichthyes; order Carcharhiniformes; family Scyliorhinidae; genus Scyliorhinus; species Scyliorhinus torazame. Next base: position 156,940,522 of record NC_092721.1, on the reverse strand, counting down.
TGTCCCCATTTGGCTTGAGATGTTGCCAGTTGGCAAGAGTTTATCAGAGCACAGTAAATGTCTCAAATGTTCTGCAGACAAAAGTAGTCAATCTCACAGGACATTAATTACCTTTCCAACAATGGCCTTTTGCACCCCAAAAAGCAATTTTTAAATTTAGCAATTGTTCCTTTTCTTCCAGGACCTCTTATCCATCATTCAACTGCTATGGCACCTGTGATGAACGGTTACTGTAACACTGTACCCTTGTCATCATGTAAGGTGATGTCCCCTTTAAGACCGGGCTTGGAGCCCTGGGGACTCCGACTCCGGTTCCGCCCATCTGGGAGCCGTATATAAGGGGCCGTCTTGTGGGCGGCACCCCAGTTAGCACACGTCTCGGCACCAGGCTAGTTCTTAGCTTATTGAAGCCTTCTTTACCGTTTACTCTAAGCGTCGTTATTGAGCGTACCACAATTTAATAAGCTAAACTACATCAGGATGGACGCAGGCCTAAAACCAGAGAAACTCAACCTGGAAGCACGGACACCGGAGGCAAAGGAAATTTTAAAATACTGGCTCCGATGCTTGAAAGCCCACCTGGACTCCTCAGAGACTCCCATCCTGGGGCCACGCAAGCTGCGTCTACTCCACGCCCGGGTGAGTCACAGAATCTCCGCCACGCTCGAAAAGGCGACGACTTATGAAGAGGCAGTTGAGCTACTCCGCAAGCGGTTCATCAAACCCATCAACGAGGTGCATGCCAGGCATCTGCTCTCTACCTGCCGGCAGCGCTCGGGGGAATCGTTAGACAAATTCGTCGAAAAACTCACCGTGCTTGCCAGAGACTGTGACCACCAGGATGTGACAGGGGAAGTCCATATGAACCTGCACATCAGAGACACTTTCGTGTCCGGCATCCGCTCAACCTACATCCGGCAGCGGCTGCTTGAAAATGGGGCAAAGGACCTCCAGGACACGCTAACGCTAACCTCCTCGCTGGAGGTGGCCCGACATAATTTGGGCACGTACCCCGCGGACTCTGTGAGCCCCCCCCAGACTTCCTCAGACTCAGCCATGTTACAGCCTGCGCCACGCGGCGACCCGCTTATCATGGGGGCACACCGTGCTACTTCTGCGGGCAGGGCCAGCACCCACACCCACGCTGCCCAGCCTGCTCCGCGACCTGCAGTGACTGCAGGAAGAAGGGGCATTTTGCGAGGATCTGTCTGGCCAGGCCCAGGGGCCAGAAGAACAAAGAACAGCCGGCCCGAAAATCAGGCTCTCAGGCCCGCAGGCCTCGCCATGCGACTGCGCACCGACCTGACACACCCCCTTCTGACGCGTCATCATCCTCGTGCGAATCATGGGAGCGGCCATCTTGTCGGCAGCCATCTTTCCGACCCGACATGTGCAACTGACGGCGGCAGCCATTTTACGAGTCCGACTCGGCTGAGGACTCGGACTACCCGCGAGTGGGAGTGATCACCCTTGACAAAACGCGGCCAAAACATCTGCAAAATTCGATGATGAAGGTCCAAGTCAACGGGCACGACACTGCATGCCTCTTCGACTCCGGGAGCACGGAGTGCTTTATCCATCCTGAAACGGTAAGGCGCTGCTCCCTGCGCACCCATCCTGCGTCCCAAACCATAGCACTCGCATCCGGGTCCCACTTGGTACAAATCAAGGGGTACTGTATCGCGGATCTCTCGATCCAGGGCGCCAAGTACACCCATTTCAAATTTTATATCCTTCCCCACCTTTGTGCCCCCCTGCTGCTCGGACTGGATTTTCAGTGCAGTCACCGAAGCCTGACACTGAAGTTCGGAGGACCCTTGCCCACCCTCACGGTATGCAGCCTTGTGACACTGAAAGTCGCACCCCCCTCGCTATTCGCGAACCTCACTCCCGACTGTAAGCCCGCCGTCACCAGGAGCCGGCGGTACAGTGCCCAAGATTTGACTTTTATCAAGTCAGAGGTCCAGCGTTTACTGGGAGAGGGGGTTATCGAGGCTAGCAACAGCCCTTGGAGAGCACAAGTGGTGGTAGTCCAGTTCGGGGAAAGAAACGGATGGTCGTGGATTATAGCCAAGACCATAAACCGATTCACGCAGCTTGATGCGTACCCCCTTCCTCGCATCGCAGAAATGGTCAATCGGATCGCCCAATACCGAGTATTTTCCACGGTCGACCTCAAATCCGCCTACCACCAGCTCCCCATTCGACCAAAAGACCGTCCCTATACTGCCTTCGAAGCAGCTGGCCGGCTCTTCCACTTCCTCAGGGTCCCCTTAGGCGTCACAAATGGGGTCTCCGTCTTTCAAAGGGCGATGGATCAAATGGTGGACCAGTACGGTTTGCGGGGTACATGCCCATACTTGGACAATGTCACCATCTGCGGCCATGACCAGCAGGACCATGACGCAAACCTCGGAAAGTTCCTCCAGACCGCCCGAGCCCTTAACCTGACCTATAATGAGGAAAAATGTGTTTTCCACACAACCCGGCTAGCCATCCTCGGCTATGTCGTGGAAAACGGGGTCCTAGGTCCCGACCCCGACCGCATGCCTCAAGGAACTTCCCCTCCCCCGCAGCCCCAAGGCCCTCAAACGGTGCTTGGGGCTCTTCTCCTACTACGCACAGTGGGTCCCCAAATATGCGGACAAAGCCCGCCACATTTCCCCTCTCGGCTGAGGCTCGATTGGCCTTCAACTGCATCAAGGCCGATATCATCAAGGCCGCTATGCGCGCGGTGGATGAAACTATCCCCTTCCAGGTAGAGAGCGATGCGTCAGACATCGCCCTTGCTGCTACCCTCAATCAGGCAGGCAGTCCAGTAGCGTTCTTCTCCCGGACCCTCATTGCCTCCGAGGTTCAACACTCTGCAGTCGAGAAGGAGGCACAAGCCATTGTAGAGGCTGTACGGCACTGGAGGCACTACCTAGCCAGTCGGAGGTTCACCCTCGTCACCGACCAACAGTCGGTCGCCTATATGTTCGATAACACGCAACGGGGCAAAATAAAAAACGATAAAATTTTGAGGTGGAGGATCGAACTCTCCACCTACATGTACGATATTAAGTATCGTCCAGGGGAGCTCACAGAGCCCCCAGATGCCCTGTCCCGCGGCACATGCGCCAACGTGCAGGACGACCGCCTGCAAGCCATCCACAATGACCTCTGCCACCCGGGAGTTACCCGGCTCATCCACTTTATCAAGTCCCGCAACCTACCTTACTCAACCAAGGAGGTCAAGGCCATGACCAGGGCCTGCCATATCTGTGCGGAGTGCAAACCGCACTTCTACCGGCCAGACAAGGTTCGGCTCGTGAAGGCCTCGGGGCCCTTTGAGCGACTGAGCGTGGACTTCAAGGGGCCCCTCCCGTCCACCAATCGTAATGCCTATTTCCTCACCATTATCGATGAGTTCTCCCGGTTTCCATTCGCCATTCCCTGCCCCGACATGACCTCACCCACCGTGATTAAGGCGCTGCACAGCATCTTCACCCTGTTCGGTTTCTCCGCTTATATCCACAGCGACCACATCGTTCATGAGCGATGAACTGCGTCAGTATCTGCTCAGCAAAGGCATCGCCTCGAGCAGAACGACCAGTTATAGCCCACGGGGAAACGGGCAGGTGGAGAGGGAGAACGCGACAGTGTGGAAGGCTGTCCTTCTGGCCCTACGGTCGAGAAGTCTCCCAACTACCCGCTGGCAGGAGGTCCTGCCCGATGCCCTACACTCCATTAGGTCGCTCCTCTGCACGGCCACAAATGAGACCCCTCACAACCCATTGTTTGTCTTCCCCAGGAAGTCTACCTCCGGGGTCTCGCTTCCACATTGGCTGACGGCTCCGGGACCTGTTCTTCTCTGGAGGCACACAAGGAGCCATAAAACGGACCCCCTGGTCGAGCAGGTCCGATTACTCCACGCCAACCCCAGTTACGCCTACGTCGAGTACCCCGACAGCAGGCAAGATACGGTTTCCCTCCGGGACCTGGCACCCGCTGGATCCCCCACTACAGACGTCCCTTCCAATGCCGCTCCCCTGCAGGACCCGGCACCCCCTACAACACACCACCTCCCGGCCCCACTCCCCGTTGGTGAGCACCTACCATGCGCGCCCCCTAGCGCCCCCCCTCTACACACCCCACCGGTGCCGGCACCGCTACCTCCGGCCCCACCTATTCTCCCTGCGCCCCGTTTCCCGACCCCTACCCGGACCAAGGCTCCGACCGCCGTGCTCCCGGACGTACCCTCAACCAAGATGTCCGTGTCCGCCGCACCACCGCCCGAGCTGAGGAGGTCGATGAGGACGATCCGGCCACCGAGAAGAATGGACTTATGATGGCACTTCACCCCCGCCAGGGGGTGAATGTGATGAACGGTTACTGTAACACTGTGCCCTTGTCATCATGTAAGGTGATGTCCTCTTTAAGACCGGGCTTGGAGCCCTGGGGACTCCGCCTCCAGCTCCGCCCATCTGGGAGCCGTATATAAGGGGCCACCTTGTGGGCGGCACCCCAGTTAGCACACATCTCGGCACTAGGCTGGTTCTTAGCTTATTAAAGCCTTCTTTACCGTTTACACTCTAAGTGTCGTTATTAAGGGTACCACAGCACCCCTCCAATTTTTTACAGTGCATACTTCTCAGAAACGGTAGCACAGTGGTTAGCAATGTTGCTTCACAGCGCCAGGGTCCCAGATTCGATTCCCGGCTTGGGACACAGTCTGTGTGGCGTCTGCACATTCGCCCCACGTCTGCGTGGGTTTCCTCCCACAAGTCCTGTTAGGTGAATTGGACATTCTTAATTCTTCCTCTGTGTACCCAAACAGGTGCCTGAGTGTGGTGACTGGAGGCTTTTCACAGTAACTTCATTGCAGTGTTAATGTAAGTCTATTTGTGACAATAAAGATTATTATTTGGGCTGGTTTAGTACAGTGGGCTAAACAGCTGGCTTGTAATTCAGAACAAGGCCAGCAGCGCGGGTTCAATTCCCGTACTGGCCTCCCCGACAGGCGCCGGAATATGGCGACTAGGGGATTTTCACAGTAATTTCATTGAAGCCTACTTGTGACAATAAGTGATTATTATTATTATTATTATAAACTTTAACTGTCAATTAATCTGGAGTATTTAAATAATCCTGTCTTCTGTCTTGAAACAACAGGTGCGATTCAGCGGACCCGTTGCGCCCAACTTGGTGCTGGGACGAGGCTGTTCATTCTCGTGAGAGGCCTTTCATGAGATCTGCGTTGCTCGAAATGCCCCTACTGGCGTGATCCATATCAGCATAGTTAAATGAGCCAGACTGTTCATTTAAATACACATTCGCTGGATTCACCCAACGCCCGGGTCTGAACGACCGCACCTGGGAGAGCACACAAACGTGGACCAAGCGTAACGGCACCTGTGGGGGTTCTCCCAGGCCATCGGAGACCCCTGGGTGATCGGGGACAGGGCAGGGTGGCACCCTGGCTCTCCCCTGGTACCTGGGCACCTTGGAACTGCCAGCCTGACACATTAGCAGTGCCACCTGGGCACCATGTCAGTGCAGCCTGTCACTTCCCAGATGGCAGTGCCAGGTTGACAGGGGCACTACTAGGATGCCAGGCTGGCACTGCCAGGGATCAGGCCCGGGAGTTGAGGAGGGACTGAAAATGGAGGAGGGGCTTGAAAAGGGAGGGGGGGGGGAAGAGATCAGGCAGCCAGACGAAATGGCACCCTGATCTGCGAGGAGCCTTTCCTGCTGACGAGCTTAGATTGCGCGCAGGAAATTCCTCTGAGTGCGGCCTCGGTGGAGAAAATCACCCGACGCTAAAAAAAACAGCAAAGTGGCATTGAATAGCGAGATGTTTAACTCAAGTCCGCTGAATCACGCCCAGCATCTGCACTGGGATTCAAGGATGTCCAGTATTTCTATGCATAAGTACAAAGGTGGGGAAAGATCTGGAATTCTGATCCCAGTATTAAGACAAAGAGAAAGCAAGAGGTGCAGAGACATAGGGCAGAATTTTCCGGCGATCCCCGCCAGCGGGATATTCCAGTCCTGCCGATAGTGGCTCTTTGCTGCGGCTTCCCCAGCGGTGGAAAGTGGGAACAATGGGAAACACAGTTGACAGCTGCAACATTGGAAGATCCTGCTGCTGGCCAATGGCATCTGCAAAATATGCCACGCGGAGTGCGGACAATCTCACCCAAACGGCTGAACAATATGAGCCCGATTCTAACAAACAATTTCTAAGTTCATTTGTGGTGGTTTTTTCAGGGAGTTCCCCACTGTTAGGCTCTGCCGGCGAGTTCTCCACCGCTATTCAATGACACTTAGTCACTTGTTTGGGCCCTGGGAAGTTTAGGCCACACTTAGAACTTGTTTTATCACTGGGGAGCTGAACTCAAGAGATCAAGCCATCATTTTGAAAGGGTGCCCCAATCTCTAAGTGAGCTTGTGGGTCCACCACATACCCCTGGGCAATGTCATCCCCCACACACATGGACACTACTCCACACCCCCCAAGTGGCAACACATGTGTCGTTCCGCCTGGTCTACATTCGTGTGGACCAGCATTGATCGGTGCCCGGTTGCAGCCTCCCTAGGGAGGCCGAAGAATCGAGGGAGGCCGCTGGATCCCACGCAGGTAGGTTATAAGTAGGTTTACGACTTACTTCCGCGAGCATCATTTGGTCAAGCTCATTTGGGGCGGGGTCCAGACTCCAATGTCTCATTGGACTTTGGAGAATCTCGCGAGGCACAGAGGCTATCGGGAGGTTCGCTGGAGGCATCTCCCGGCATTCACTAACCTTGTTGAGCTCAAGCGAGGGCCCAACGCGGCTGGAGATTTGCGCCATATGCTCCAGTGTGGGGTTGAAACCTGCACCCGGAAGTGGGCGGCCTTCCAACTTCTGGATTGCCTTTGAAACAGGCAAATTAAGTTTGGAGGGTGTTGCAACCTGCCTGCTTACCACTGGCTGGGGACTAATAGCAATCCCACAATACGTAGGGAGTATGAGCTTCCTCAATGAGGGGGGCGGAGAAATCATTAGCAGAGTCCCTGCATAAATAGAGCTGGCCAGTATGGAACCAGCTAGAGAGGAGTGAGCAGCAAGGGAGTGCTGCTGCTGCTGCTGCTGCTGCTGCTGCTGCTGCTGCAGTATATATGTAATTGTAAATAAAGTTTATTTCTTTCTATTCTACAAACTCGTGCTGGATTCTTCGTGACCCTCACAAAAGAGGGTGCAAATGAGGCTTTCAGGTAGTGATCATCCTGCCTAATCACTGTTGGTGGGCGGGATGTTCAGCCTCTGAGGTAATTGGCAATGACCCGTAACAAGCTCACAGCCAGTAATTTAAAGGATCCCCTGACACAGAACAGTGTCAGTGGACCCAACAAGTGTCAGAACTCGTCAGAGTTGTGCAGCTCATTGGAACTTCAGAGATTTTCAGGCTTGTAAGATGACTGTGCAGTTTTGTGAGATCCAATGTGTCCGAACTTTACCACTGAGCAGATGTGGCATTCATTTTGAACCTGAACAAGTTTTCCACATCCCTGCATAGGGGAGTTGTCTAGCTGTTGCATGTTTCCTTGCAGGAATGTGAGAGCCATTGGAGTGAGGGGAAAGGCAGAGAAGAAGGGCCAAAACCAGCCCCTCAATTTAATGATGACTCCTTAACATCACTCCTCCATGCAGTCTTGAATCAATGTGAGCAGCTCATGCCATCTGGCAAGAATAGGAGAAGCCCGACCAAAACACACGTGGTCTGCGAGGAGGTAGAGGCGGACATTCGCAGCGTTGGGCTGATGAGGCAAACTTGGTCAATATGCCAAATGAGGCTCAATGATATCATGAGGGTGGCCAGGGTGAGTAAGTTGTATGTGTCATCTTGTGCCAGTATGCAACAGGGTACCTGCAGGAGGAATGTGAGGTTGGCTGAAGCTCCAAGGTAGCATGATGTAGCAAAGACATTGCTGTCAGCGCTGATATTAGTGGACACTAATAGCTTTGGTGCACTTGGAGAATGAGGGATTGGCAGCCCAGGCAGATGAGGGAAATGCACAGAATCTAGGTTGCTAAGACTACTGCATGTAATGCAAATAAACTGACAGTGCTAAGGAGAAAACAAATTACTGCGGATGCTGGAATCTGAAACAAAAACAGAAAATACTGGACTACCTCAGCAGGTCTGACAGCATCTGTGGAGAGAAAAGGGAGCTAATGTTTCGAGTCTGGATGACTCTTTGACAAAGAGTCATCCGTACGGACAGTGCTAGTGATTGCAATGTTGTACACCTTATCAGGAGAAGCTGGACTGGAGGGGTGTGCCGAATCTTGTGGTGCTGACTCCATTGGAGGATGTGGTTTTAAAGTTGTCAGAGCCACCCAGGTCCATTGGCAGAGGCGAGATTGGAGGAAGGCATGGGTCTGGTTACATAGCAAATGGCAGAAACTGAAAGAAAAGGGGAGAGGGCAAGTGGGAGATGGATGGAATTTGGTATGAGGCAATGAAACCCAAAATTATTATTCTGACACCAAGACCCAAGGAAATTTCATAATCAGAAGCTTCAGATGTTGATACTAGTGTACTTTGTGTCTGAAGGAACCTTCATGATGATATGCGTAAAATTAATGTCCCCCTGTATCCTGGGGAAACCTGCAATTGTCGCAGTTGATTCTGCTCGTCCAGTATGACGGAGATGTGATTCCCTGCCCTGTGAAACATAGCATGAGTGAAGACCTTGATCTAACGGTGCATAGAAGGCTGCATAATGCCACTGAGATCTCCACACGCTACTTGAAAAGATCCTGTTGCAAAGGAGTTGAGTGCTTCAGTGATCTTCAGAGCTACACTCATCGGGTGTCCCCCAATGCAGTTGGTGAAGATCTCCTCTGTGAAGTCCTTCGACGTTCCATTGAGGGTGAATGATGGCTTCATCAGCTCTGAGCATAGCGTAGTTCTGGCCCCTTCATGAACCACCTGTGCATCCTGGACCTCCCGATTTGCCCTTCCTCCTCTCACTTTCCACCTCTACCACCTCTTCATTCTCCTCACTGGAGGTTGTGTCACTCTCTGAGACACATTTTTTTCAGATACTTTAAAGTCTGGGATGATGGACAAGGACTAAATGGAGCACTCAGCAGGAGAATAAAAAGGCCTCTAATGAATGTAAGTTTTAAATGGAAACTCTGCTTCTTGAATGCAGCAGTATCAGAACTGAAGGAATGTATTATTCAGTTCATAAACAAAACAGAACGTCAAAGGGAGATAGAGAACCAACAACTAGCAAAATAAAATTGCTGCTATTTTACCATGAAGAATGTCACAACAAACTTACTATTTTACCCAGTTTAGTTTTAGTCCACCTCTGGCTTCAAGCACTTTCCTTCTGCACCAAAACCTCATATCCTACATTTCTCAATCTATCCACCTAACCTGTCCCCGCTCCACCCACTCCGATTTATGAGGAATACTACAGGAGAAACAGTTGTCTCCTTCATATAAATATAACACTCACCTAACTTCATTACTTAAAATTAAATACATGATATACTAGATTTTGTATGTATGTTTTTTGGGCATGCTAGCATAGTGATTATATTACTGGATTAGTAGTCCAGAGGCCGGAATTTAAATGATCCCACTGGAGACTATGCAGTCAGATCCCACCATGGCATATGGAAATTTAATCTTAATTAAGTAAATAAATACATTAGAATGAAGAGATAGCATCAGTAATGACGAGCATGGGCAGAATTATCCAGCCCCGCCTGCTGCTGGGATCATCCATATGTTAATTTAGAACCAAAGCAATATACTTGACACTTAACTGCTTTCTGAAATCATCTTGAATGCATGTAATTCAGTTGTATTCAAGAAGGTGTCTCGCTAACATCTTCTCAAGAGGCACTTAAGGGTGGATAATAAATGCTGGCTTTGCCAGAGATGCAGTCATTTCATGAATTAATAAAATAAGTTTTATGACTAATCACAGTATAAAAAACATTGCCAATTGCCCTAAAATTTCACATTGTAATACTGCTTCACAGTAATTTTACATTCAGCAACTTTCTCACATAGAACACATAGTGATTGGTTGAAATAACCACTCATATCAATAATCTTCAGGCTCTGCTGAGGGAGAGGAATGCAAAGCATAACTCAAAATAATTACCAATTGCTAGCTGCGCAACCATTAGTTCAACTTAGCCATAAACAGACTTTTTCCATGGGCACTTTTTGAACTCTTGTTTATAAAACCTACTTGTGCGGTATTGAGCTATTAAAATCGACAACACCCCTAACACATTAATTTCACAAATAATTCTCTATTCATATGGTTAAACTGGCACATATAGATGTCATTTTAAACTGAAATCTATCCTGAAATCTGCATGTTTTAAACACTGTTCTATATCTTCAGTCACAATCAAGACATCATAAAAACATTTCCTACCTTGAAATATAGACGGTCTTTTCTTAGGGCGCCTTAAGTGGATTTGTTCTACATTCCTGTAGTGTCTATTACCCTTTTCATAATTATGAGACCCCGTCAAGAATTCTGGTGGAAGGCTAACCCTCCGTCTTGAATTTAATTCATTCTGGAATAAATTTGCAGTATCTTTGTTCACAGAGTTCAAGTTGTTATCGTCAAGTGCCATTGAAATTGACTTAGCAAAAACAACAGGAACTAAATTCAGCTTCACGTGGAAAGGATTCTCAGAGGATCTCGTTTCTCAACTGTCTGACTGCCTATGGTTTACCTCACATACTTGTAAGAGCAGTCCAGTGAGTTAATGGGCGAGGTCTACACAGGTGTAGAATTACAAAATAGTTTCTCTGAGCAGCAGTGGTGTTATAACCCACACGAGTCCTACAGGGTTGGAGCGATCAACTTCCCCGTGAGTCTCACCAAATACAAACTCCCACACTAACGGGGCGGGGAACCCTAAATCTCCATAGTTAAGTTCTGAATAAAGTCAGCCAGGTATGTTTCAGACCCAGTTGGAATCTGGTGTATATTGTAAATACTTGTGTGTGTTAATAAACCAAGTTTCTTAAAACTACTCGGTCCAGACTAGTTTGTGGTTTACAAAAAGTGGATAGGCGGCACGGTAGCACAATGGTTAGCACTGTTGCTTCACAACTCAGGGTCCCAGGTTCGATTCCCGGCTTGGGTCACTGTCTATGTGGAGTCTGCATGTTCTCCCTGTGTCTGCGTGGGTTTCCTCCGGGTGCTCTGGTTCCCTCCCACAAGTCCCGAAAGACATGCTGTTAGGTAATTTGGATATTCTGAATATTCTCCGTGTACTCAAACAAGTGCTGGAATGTGGCGACTTGGGACTTTTCACAGTAACTTCATTGCAGTGTTAATGTAAGCCTACTTGTGACAATAAAAGATTATTATTAGATTAAGAACAAAGTTAGAAAAAAATATTAAATAATTGGAGCATGATCTTCTCAAAAAGGAATAAAGTCCCCAAGCGAGCGCGTTTAGCTGTGTGTTTCCCGGCATCCGCAGTGCCGAGAAACACATGGCTATTCAACGCGACTTGCTTTGAATAAGGGACCTGAACAGGGAACACGCAGCCAAGGCCTCACATAGTCCAGTTTTTCACAATGGGGAGCTCGAGTCGCAGGAATTCCCCATTGTAGAAAACCCAATATCCATACCGGACAACCCCAGCCCAATCGTGCGCACACATAAAATGCCAGCTTGGCCCTGCCAACCTGGCATCTTGACAGTGCCATGCTGGCACCCAGGTGGCGCAACCAGGGTGGAAGGCTGACACTGCCAGGATACCCAGGTGGCACCAACAGTGGCAGGGCACCTGCCAAAGGGCATGCAGCTGGGGCCTCCGATCCCCTTGGAGACCCTCACGAGTGCGGTTGTCTGGTCCCAGTTAGTGGGGATAAAGTACCAAACGATGCTCACCCGAAGTCCCCGAGGTGAAGGGATTGAATCCCAAAGCCTCGTGAATCTGCACATGACAGACTTACTGCCTCGCTTTAATACGCAGATTTGCTAAAAAGTGATCCCTCCCATTGTAGGTGGGAGTCCCTTTGCAACGTCTCGCGAGATTGCATTGAATCTCGCGAGGCATTGCGGGCCGGGTCTCCCGACTTTCGATGGTCACGCTGCGCTGCGACGAGCTGTTCTTCCAGCGCACCATGGACGGAGGATTGCGCCCTTAATTGTAGTAATCTTTATCAGTGTAATGTCTTTAACACTGCAATGAAAAGCTCCTAGTCTCCACATTCCACTGCCTGTTCAGGTACACGGAGGGAGAATTCAGAATTACCTAACAGTACGTCTTTCGGGACTTGTAGGAAGAAACTGGAGCACCCGGAGGAAACCCATGCAGACACGGGGAGAATGTGTAGACTCCGCAAAGACAGCGACCCAAGCCAGGAATTGAACCTGGGACCCTGGCACTGTGAAGCAACAGTGCTAACTGCTGTGCTACCCGCCACCCTTAGATTATATTCCTCACAAACATCTACAAAGATGTAGAAATAATTGTAATATGTTAATTAATTTCAGAAACATTCTCAGAAAAATGTGATGGTATATTCTTTATGTGCAAACATTCCAACTTCTCTACATGTCCTGAAAATCAGATGGTATGGTCCTCATTGAAACTTTAGTTCATCTATTTATAGTTTTTGACTTAAAACAATAGTATATTCTTGTAAAGTTCTAAATACTGGTAATGTGCTGAAGTATAATGGCACAAGGAATCTAGCAAATTCTTGCATTGATTAGCAAACTTATTAATAGATATTCAATTATCTGCATGATGACAAAATGCAAAGTGTCACCAACAATGACTGAAATACTCCATTTCGAAGATTAAGGAGTGAAATCTCTGCCCCGTAATGCTGGAAACGTGGATCGCGTTCGGACGGAGAGTTGGACGTCTGCCGAAAATAGAGGTTGGCGCCAGGCGCTGAACCGACCGCCATGCTCTGGGGCTCCTACGATGGCAACAACAAGCTCCACGCCCCGCGCCAGCGACGGTATGCAAACCTGCATTTGCATGCCTTAACATATCATTACTGGGTTTGGCCCAGTATTCTCTGATCTTCTGCGATGCTACGCCCATGCCAGGTGGAAGTCACTCAGGCGCGGTTCACGACAGGTACTTAAAAATGGGGACCGGGCGGGGTGGCTGCTGAGGGAGAGAAAGGAGAAAAGAAAAGTTTCCAAAATCGCAATACTGTCCTGACAGTTGTGCCGCTGACGAGATGATGTCTGGCAGGGCCAGGGGGAGGGTGGGTAGTGGGGATCGACTCATAAAGGTGCCGTGGGTTTGGGGTGTATCCTCAGGACTGGGGTGATCGGGCACAGACCGCCATTGCCGCAGTCTTCAAGGCAGCCATTGTGTACAGGTTACAGGCCCCTGGCTGCGCACTCTGCTGACTGCCCACGGTGTCCTGTAAATGTGTAGACCCCCACCGGTCATTTGGGTGCCCCCCAGGCCACCCCCAAGGGAACCCTCAGACCCCAGCTGACCCATCAATGGATGGGGCATGGTCAAGCGCAACCAGTAGCCCACCAGGTGCTGCTACTCCTCAGTGTTAGCACTCCTCAGTGCACCCATTAGAAGCGCAGTCCCACTGCAGGGGAAGCAGAGGAAGTGCTGAGCGCACCCTAAACAGTGGCCACGCTAAGGACATGGAACGCCATTCCAAGCTTGGCGAGATGTCCATAGAGGCCCCCATCTGCAACAACCACAGGTTCACACCAACGAGAATAAACGCCACATTTGAGATGTGGAGGGATGACAGAGGGACACTGCGACTGAAGGACATATATGTGAACGATAGACTAACAATCCTGTGGAACTCTCAGAGAGACTCCAATTCCAGAAAGGGAACGAGCTCAGGTACCTGCAGCTGCACAATTTTCTCCACAAGGAGACAAAAACATTCCCCCAGAGACCCGGACACACATTTCTGGACACATTCGAGGGGACGGCAAATGTGGCACCATCTACGGATGACTCATAGGAAAGATCAGGACCCCACTGGACAAGGCCAGATGGAAATGGGAGGAGGGGCTGGGCATGGAAATAGGGGGAGGACTCACAAGAATGAGGGGGGATCTCACAGAAACCTATAAAATTCTAACAGGACTAGACAGTGTACATGCAGGAAGGATGTTGCCGATGGTGGGTGTGTCCAGAACCAGGGGTCACAGTCTGAGGATATGGGACAGACCATTTAGGACAGAGATGAGGAGAAATTTCTTCACCCAGAGAGTGGTCGGCCTGTGGAATTTGTTACCACAGGAAGTAGTTGAAGCCAAAACATTGTATAGCACTTAGGGCAAAGGGGATCAAAGGGTATGGGGGAAAGTGGGATTAGGCTATTGAGTTTGATAATCGAAGGGCCGAATGGCCTCCTTCTGCTCCTATTTTCTATGTTTCTATGACTCTGGATCAAGGCGCTTACATGATTAACTCCACCTCCTCTTGTGCTGGGCTAAGCCTGATGCAGCTCAAGATGGTGCAAAGGGCGCTCTTTACTAAGACAGGCATGGGAGGGTTCTTCTCGGAGGTGCAGGATGTGCAAACAGTGTCAGGGGGTTCCAGCTAACCACACCCACATGTTCTGGTCCTGCCACAGACTCAGGGAGTTCTGGACGACCTTGTTCGAGGCCATGTGAGGGTCAAGATGGAGCTGTGCCCATCTGTGGTGGTCTTCAGGGTGTCGGAGCATCCAGAGCTCTGAACAGGGAAGGGGGTAGATGCCCCGCCATCGCCTCACTGATTGCCAGACAGAGACTTCTGCTAGGCTGGATGCTGGCAGTGCCACCCAGGGACAAGGAGTGTCTTCCAGACCTGGCCGAGTTCCTGAAACTGGAAAAAAATTACTTTCTCGATAATGGGGTTTGAGGAGAGATTCCACAACAAATGGAAGAAGTTCATAAGTCTCTTCGCGGATGACCTGTTCGCAACCAGCAACTAACTAGGGGAGCAGATAGGAGGGAAGGGCAGGGGTTGGGGGGAGGGATAGGAAGTGGGGAGTAGGAAGAGGGGGTAGGGAGCACCGCCTGGATGTAAGGGAGCTCATGTATAGCAGAGAAGGAATGGGGAGGAAGGCCACTCGCATGATGGGACACAAATTCTTCCCACACGTGTCGAACCGGGGTGGCGGACCATCCTAACCTCCCCCGAGAACTCAAGGGGGGACATGACCTCCCCGCCCCCCAGCAAAACAAAAGTAATCACAAGCAATGTAAAGAATCCTGGCAGTAACCATAAATATGTATGTAAAGTTGTGAATAATTTTTATCATTAAATGTTAAAAGTCCCAATAAGAACACCTTTTTTAAAACTGTATAATACACACTAATGTAAATAAGGTAGGGAATGATAGTAATGGGACTACTGTCACAGACGTGGTGGCAGCATGTGATACCTGTGTTGATGTTTTATCGGTGTTGTCACTATTATTGTTTTTATGTTGTTCTGCATAGTCTTGATATTAAATGCAAAATTCCAATAAAAATATTTTTTTAATAAACAAGCAAATTTAGAATATTCCCTATCTGAAAAGTTTGACATCATTTGCGGTCAACAGCTTTCATTTGCACACATTTGATATCAATTGCATCCAAAAGCAATTAGAATCATAGAATTTCTATAGGGCAGATGGAGGTCATTAGGCCTATCGAGTCTGCACCATCCCTCTGAAAGAGCACCCTGCTTAGACCCATTCCCCGACCTCTCCCAGTCCCCCCACCTAACCTGGCCGAGTTAGGCATCCTGATGCCTAGGGGCAATTTTATCATTGCCAATCCACCTAACCTGCATATCTTTGGACTGTGGAAGGAAACCGGAGCATCAGGAGGAAACCCACGCAGAAACGGGGAGAAAGTGCAAACTCCACACAGACAGTCACCAAAGATCAGAATTGAACCCGGGACCCTGGCACTATGAGGCAGCAGTGCTAACGACTGTGCTACCATGCCACTCCAATTATTTAGCTATCATTTAACATCAATTGCAGTCAAATGCAAAAATTTAGCATCAATCATTTAGCTATCATTTAAAATTACAAGTACTGTAACTTACATTAATGCCATCAATTTCCCCAAACCACAGCACTCAAACATTTGCAACTGGCAATATTGCTTAAGCAAAAATGATCATTGAGCTTATTTTCCATATTCCTGAATTTCGACAGCTTGAAACATCATGAAACTGAGCTAACTTTAGAAAACAATCAGACCCTGTTTTGATGAGGTACTGTTATGTTTTCCTTTATAACCTATAAGTTGTGTAGCACAACCCTGCACCAACCCCTCTCCCACCGCTATGCCCGCCTACCCACCCCATCTCCTGGATTCAGCAGCTCTTTCCCCTTCAACATCCCATCAACCCCCTCCCCCCCCAACTCCACCATCCCACCCCACGAGCAGTTTTCTCCTCCACCAAACCCTGCCGAGCAATTTTCTCTGCCGCCAGCCCCTACGAGCAGTTTCCTTCCACCCACCCCATTTCCCTCCAACTACCCCAGAGGAATTTTCTCCTGTCCCTCCCAACGTTCAAAAGTCAAACCTTTCAGGTAGGGTGGATCAACATAAGGCAGTATTAGGTCATATAATGAAAAGCTTGGTCAAAGAGGTTAAATGTGTTTTAAATATTCAGGAAACATCACAAACCACTTTCCCCACAATGCAGGCTTCTGATCCATATTTAACATTGAATCGATCGCATCCTGAAGCCTATGGGAAAAATATTTAGCTGGGTGTCTGAAATTGAGGGCAGGATTTACTGGTTGTGCCAGCAGCACTGGTGGGATTAGAAAATCCCAGCAGAAAGGCCTTTCAGTACTTTGCATTTGCCTTCATAAGTGTGAAAAGCCAAGCCAGAGGAGACACCACTTTGCTACCCCCAGATTGCAGCTCTTTCTCCCTCTTCCACTCCTCTCTCCCCCCTGTTATTCACCCCTCCCTCAAAAACTTAACTTCTCCTTGTGGTGTTGGGTGCTCTGAGGTACAGACGAACCAACACGGTTGCGATTGGTACAACGCAGTTTTATTCCAACTAGTTATTTACACATCTGTCTTGGTACTCAGCACGTGGTGACGGTGTGAGTGTCTTGTTAATGAGGTCCTGGCCTTGTCCTGTCTCCAGATGGACTGGCCAGCAGGTGTCATGTTTCTTGTCTTATACTGTGTCTGCTCTTGTCTGTGATTGGCTGTCGTGTTATGTGTGCTAATTGGTCTGTTGGTCTGTCTATCATGATGTGTGTGTTGTGATGTGTGTTTGAATATCATGACATCCCCCCTTTTTTTACAAGATTATGTGCCTACATGGTTATAAATATGAATGTGTCCTGAGTGCAGCTAAAGGTGTGTGTGCGTGACATTTACAGCATGTACATGTGGCGTAACTATATACAAGGGGCGATGTCAGGTGTGGCATGCTAACGAGGTTGTACCATAACAAAAGAAGAAGAACGTTGAAATGTGGTCCGATCAAACGAGACCTGGAACGATAAAACAGTGACATGTTACAATACAGTAGTTGCTAAAACTTAACGTGTGAACAGTCTCATAGGTCCAGTCTAGTAGGTGGGCGACGAATTCGGGTTGACCGCCTCAAGGGTGGGTCGAGAACCACCGGCTGAGGTGCGAGCCTGGCCACGGGCGGTGACAGAAGGGGCATGGTATATGGCAGCTCCACGAAGTCGCTATCAGGAACCAGTGGAGGACACGGCGTCTGTGTATGGTTCCGTTGCGAGCGTGGAAGTAGGCGAAGGGCTCGCCAATTGCGCCTATGCACGGATCCATCCGGCATGCGTACCAGGAACGAGCGGAGAGCCACACATCGGAGAACTTCGGCAGGTGCTGACCAGCCACCGTCTAGTAGGTGAATGCGGACCTTGTCTCCAGGGGCCAGGGAGGGAAGATCAGTTGCCCTTGTGTCGTACGATCTCTTCTGGCGATCGCGCTGCAGTTGCATCCTATGCAGTACCGGAGCATGGTCTATTGTTGGTGCCAGGATGGAAGGCACAGTGGTTCTGAGGGCACGACACATCAGCAGCTGTGCTAGCGAGAGACCCGTGGCTAGTGGAGCCGAGCGATAGGCCAGCAGGGCGAGGTGAAAGTCCGATCCGGCAGCAGCAGCCTTGCAGAGGAGCTGCTTGGCAATGTGAACGCCCTTCTCCGCCTTTCCATTGGACTGGGGATGCAGAGGGCTGGACGTCACGTGTGTGAAGCCATACGAGGCTGCAAAGGACGACCATTCATGGCTGGCAAAACAGGGCCCATTGTCAGACATGACAGTCAGCGGAATGCCGTGGCGAGCAAAGGTGTCTTTGCAGGCCCTGATGACAGCAGGCGACGTCAGATCGTGCAGGCGTATGACTTCTGGGTAATTGGAGAAGTAGTCCATGATGATAACATAGTCCATGCCAAGCGCGTGAAATAGGTCGACACCCACCTTCGCCCAGGGGGATGTCACCAGCTCATGGGGCAGAAGCATCTCAGGAGGTTGCGCCGGCTGAAACCTTTGGCAGGTTGTACAGTTGATCACCATGTTGGCAATATCGTCACTGATGCCCGGCCAGTATACCGCCTCTCGGGCCCTCCGTCTGCACTTCTCGACCCCCAAGTGGCCTTCGTGTATTTGATCGAGAACCAGCTGGCGCATACTGTGCGGAATTACAATCCTGTCCAGCTTCAGAAGGATCCCATCAATGATGGCTAGGTCGTCTCGTACATTATAGAACTGCGGGCACTGCCCTTTGAGCCATCCTCCCGTCATGTGGCGCATCACTCGCTGTAAAAGGGGGTCGGCCGCTGTCTCTCGGCGTATGAGGGCCAGACTGGAGTCGTCAGCCGGCAGATTTGCCGCTGTCAAGGCCACCTGTGCCTCGACCTGACATACAAACCCCTCCGCATCTGGCGGCGTGCTCACTGCTCTGGATAGGGCATCCGCCACGATGAGGTCCTTCCCTGGAGTGTAGACCAGTTGGAAGTCGTACCTCCTGAGTTTAAGTAGGATGCGCTGGAGGCGAGGGGTCATCTCGTTCAGGTCCTTGTTTATTATGCTGACTAGGGGGCGGTGGTCAGTTTCGACCGTGAACCGTGGAAGACCATAGACATAATCGTGGAACTTGTCTAAACCGGTTAGCAAGCCCAGGCATTCTTTTTCAATTTGCACGTACCGCTGCTCTGTGGGGGTCACAGCCCGCGATGCATAGGCAACCGGGGCCCATGACGACGTGTCATCCCTCTGCAGGAGCACTGCTCCAATGCCGGATTGGCTGGCATCAGTTGAGATTTTGGTGGGACGAGACGTGTCGAAGAACGGCAACACTGGTGCCGTGGTGAGTTTGCGTTTGAGCTCCTCCCATTCCAGCTGGTGTGTGTGTTGCCACTGGAACTCTGTAGATTTCTTGACGAGGTGGCGCAGAGTCGTTGTGTGGGAGGCAAGGTTAGGAATGAATTTCCCTAGGAAGTTGACCTTGCCAAGGAATCGTAGGACAGCCTTCTTGTCGGCCGGCTGCGGCATGGCTGTGATGGCGCTCACCTTGTCTGCATCCGGATGGACCCCTGACCGGGAGATGTGGTCCCCCAGGAACTTCAATTCGGTCTGGCCAAAGGAGCACTTGGCTCGGTTGAGGCGCAGGCCGTTTTCCCGTATGCGGGCAAAAACGCGTTGGAGACGATGTATGTGCTCCTGCGGTGTGGTGGACCAGATGATGACATCGTCCACATATACGCGCACCCCTTCGATGCCTTCCATCATCTGCTCCATGATTCTGTGGAAGACCTCGGATCATAGATCATAGAATTTACAGTGCAGAAGGAGGCCATTCAGCCCATCGAGTCTGCACCGGCTCTTGGAAAGAGCACCCTACCCAAGGTAAACACCTCCACCCTATCCCCCATAACCCAGTAACCCCACCCAACACTAAGGGCAATTTTGGACACTAAGGGCAATTTATCATGGCCAATCCGGGATGCCGAGATGATGCCAAATGGCATCCGGTTGTAGCAGAATCTGCCGAAAGGGGTGTTGAAGGTACATAACTTTCGGCTGGACGGGTCCAGTTGGATCTGCCAAAATTCTTTAGAAGCATCCAGTTTCGTGAATATCTTCGCTTGGGCCATTTCACTGGTGATCTCCTCCCGTTTGGGTATGGGATAATGTTCCCCGCATAATGTTATTATTGAGGTCTTTGGGGTCTATACAGATGCGGAGCTCGCCAGAGGGCTTCTTGACACACACCATGGAGCTGACCCATGGCGTGGGCTCCGTGACCCTGGATAGGACCCCTTGGTCCTGGAGATCCTGCAGCTGCAGCTTGAGGCGGTCTTTAAGTGGCGCAGGAACCCTGCGAGGTGCGTGAACGACCGGGATGGCGTCCGGTTTGAGGCGAATTCGGTAGGTGTATGGCAGTGTTCCCATGCCTGCGAATGCCTCCTGGTTGTGGGCGAGGAGCGATTGGAGCTGTGCGTTGAACTCATCATCCGGGAAGTCAGACGTGCCGTCTGGAGAGAGAGAAAGAATTTGTTGCACAAGGTGGAGAGCCTTACATGCCTGTGCGCCCAGCAGGGAGTCCTTCAATGAGCCAACTATCTCGAACGAGAGTGAGGCCGTGTGTGTTTTGTGTGTCACCTGGAGCTGGCAGGATCCCATGGCCGGGATAACGTTCCCGTTGTAGTCGACCATCTTGCACCGGGATGGCTGGATTGGTGGTCTGACCTTCATGGCATAGAATGCTGACCATGCTGTGAGGTTGGCGGATGCGCCAGTGTCCAGGCGGAAAGTGATCAGCGATCGGTTGACTGTCAGGGTGGCACTCCATTCATCAGCCGGATTGATGGTGTTGACCCGGTTCACATCAATGACCGCAACCCGGAAGGCGTCTTGGTCATCTGTGTCGTCGGTTTGGATGTCCTGATGTGGAGGCTGGATGGTCCGCACGTGTCTGCGAGGTTGTCGGAGATGTGGAAGATCCACAGGTTGAGCCGCTCGACAGTAGGCAGCGTAGTGGCCCATCTTGCCACAGCGTAGGCATTGTCAGGTTTTTTGCAGGACATTGCCCTTTTAAATGTGCAGCTCCACAGTTGCCGCACGTCATGACGTCATGGCGCTCATTATGCCACTGCGCATGCGCAGTTCGGTCTTGCGTCGGGCGTGCCTGTGCAGTGCATCCCTCAATGTTGCCGTTGGTTTTGGCGCGCACAAACGCGGGAGGCCTCAAAAAGCGTGCGAAACGGCCGCCCTCGTCCGGGCCGCGGGCCGGGAGAAACTCGATTGCCTGGATACGTTCGGCCTCGTGGGCGGCCTGGCTTGCCGATTTGATCGCGTGGGACCCCCTCCATGCCGATTCGGTCGCCTGAAATTGGGCATAGCGGCTGGTCGCATTTTCATGCAGGACACAGGCTTCCACTGCAGATGCTAAGGTCAGGCCTTTAATTTTTAGAAGCTGCTGGCGTAGGCCACTGGAGGCAACGCCAAAAACGATCTGGTCCCGGATCATGGACTCTGAGGTGGTGCCGTAACCGCAGGACTGCGCAAGTATGCGGAGGTGGGTCAGGAAGGGCTGAAAGAGCTCATCCTTACCTTGTAGGCGCTGCTGAAAGATATACCTCTCAAAGCTTTCATTGACCTCAACGTTGAAGTGCTGGTCGAGCTTGAGGAGGACCGTGTCATATTTGGATTTGTTCTCGCCTTCTGCGAACACCAAGAAGTTGTATACATCGATGGCATGCTGACCTGCGGTAGTGAGGAGCATGGCAATCTTTGTTTCGTCCGAGGCGCCCTGTTTTTCGTTGGCTCGCATGAACAGTTCGAATCGCTGCTTGAAGAGCTTCCAGTTGGTGCCCAGGTTCCCAGCGACTTGCAACGGCTGCGGTTTGTTGTGGGTGTCCATGGCTCAGGATGGCAGATTTGCCGGTAAGTATCGATTTACTCACTGGTACCATGTGGCGTTGGGTGCTCTGAGGTACAGACGAACCAACACGGTTGCGATTGGTACAATGCAGTTTTATTCCAACTAGCTATTTACACATCTGTCTTGGTACTCAGCACGTGGTGACTGTGTGAGTGTCTTGTTAATGAGGTCCTGGCCTTGTCCTGTCTCCAGATGGACTGGCCAGCAGGTGTCGTGTTTCTTGTCTTATACTGTGTCTGCTCTTGTCTGTGATTGGCTGTCGTGCTATGTGTGCTAATTGGTCTGTTGGTCTGTCTATCATGATGTGTGTGTTGTGATGTGTTTTTGAATATCATGACACTCCTCCCTTCCCCTTTGTCCCTTCCTCCCCCAATTTTCCACCCCTCCCCCATTTTCTCTCCTCCAATTTCCTTCACCATCCCACATTTATCCCGTTCTGTTTTCCCTCTCCTCCAATAATGAGAGATCTCTATTTACGTGGCCAGCTGGAAATTGGAAGTAACTTTTTCTGAGCTGCCCAGCTACAAATTTAAAGCAGGCATGGGTGAGTGAGTTAAGCACTGGGAAGGTTTGGGCCGTAGGGGAGGCCCGAAGCCAGGAGGTGGAGAGAGGTTCAGAGAGGTTAGGTACCGAGGGTTCAAGAGGCCCAGCGTTCAGGGGATCCAGAGTTCGCAAGATCCTGAAGCACCCCAGGAACACCTTGGGTTCTGGAACAAGCCAGCAGCGGCAAGGTACTGGAGCACCCCAGCAGCAGCTGGACTCTGGAGCACGCCAGCAGCAGCAAAGCCCTGGAGTACCCCAGGAGCAGTGAAACTCTGGAGTACCCCAGCAGCAGTGAAGCTCTGGAGTGCCCCAGCAGCAGTGAAGCTCTGGAGTACCCAGCAGCAATGAGGCTCTGGAGTACCCCAGCAGCAGTGAAGCCCTGGAGTACCCCAGCAGCAGTGAAGCTCTGGAGTACCCCAGCAGCAGTGAAGCTCTGGAGTACCCAGCAGCAATGAGGCTCTGGAGTACCCCAGCAGCAGTGAAGCTCTGGAGTACCCCTGCAGCAGCGAAGCTCTGGAGTGCCCCAGCAGCAGTGAAGCTCTGGAGTACCCCAGCAGCAGTGAAGCTCTGGAATACCCCAGCAGCAATGAGGCTCTGGAGTACCCCAGCAGCAGTGAAGCTCTGGAGCACCCCAGCAGCAATGAGGCTCTGGAGTACCCCAGCAGCAGTGAAGCTCTGGAGCACCCCAGCAGCAATGAGGCTCTGGAGTTCCCCAGCAGCAGTGAAGCTCTGAAATGCCCCAGCAGCAGTGAAGCTCTGGAGTGCTCCAGCAGCAGTGAAGCTCTGGAGTACCCAGCAGCAATGAGGCTCTGGAGTGCCCCAGCAGCAGTGAAGCTCTGGAGTACCCAGCAGCAATGAGGCTCTGGAGTACCCCAGCAGCAGTGAAGCTCTGGAGCACCCCAGCAGCAGTGAAGCTCTGGAGTGCCCCAGCAGCAGTGAGGCTGCGGAGTACCCCAGCAGCAGTGAAGCTCTGGAGCACGCCAGCAGCAGTGAAGCTCTGGAGTACCCCAGCAGCAGTGAAGCTCTGGAGTACCCCAGCAGCAGTGAAGCTCTGGAATACCCCAGCAGCAATGAGGCTCTGGAGTACCCCAGCAGCAGTGAAGCTCTGGAGCACCCCAGCAGCAATGAGGCTCTGGAGTACCCCAGCAGCAGTGAAGCTCTGGAGCACCCCAGCAGCAGTGAAGCTCTGGAGTGCCCCAGCAGCAGTGAGGCTGCGGAGCACCCCAGCAGCAGTGAAGCTCTGGAGCACGCCAGCAGCAGTGAAGCTCTGGAGTACCCCAGCAGCAGTGAAGCTCTGGAGTACCCCAGCAGCAGTGAAGCTCTGGAATACCCCAGCAGCAATGAGGCTCTGGAGTACCCCAGCAGCAGTGAAGCTCTGGAGCACCCCAGCAGCAATGAGGCTCTGGAGTACCCCAGCAGCAGTGAAGCTCTGGAGCACCCCAGCAGCAATGAGGCTCTGGAGTTCCCCAGCAGCAGTGAAGCTCTGAAATGCCCCAGCAGCAGTGAAGCTCTGGAGTGCTCCAGCAGCAGTGAAGCTCTGGAGTACCCAGCAGCAATGAGGCTCTGGAGTACCCCAGCAGCAGTGAAGCTCTGGAGCACCCCAGCAGCAGTGAAGCTCTGGAGTGCCCCAGCAGCAGTGAGGCTGCGGAGTACCCCAGCAGCAGTGAAGCTCTGGAGCACGCCAGCAGCAGTGAAGCTCTGGAGTACCCCAGCAGCAGTGAAGCTCTGGAGTACCCCAGCAGCAGTGAAGCTCTGGAATACCCCAGCAGCAATGAGGCTCTGGAGTACCCCAGCAGCAGTGAAGCTCTGGAGCACCCCAGCAGCAATGAGGCTCTGGAGTACCCCAGCAGCAGTGAAGCTCTGGAGCACCCCAGCAGCAGTGAAGCTCTGGAGTGCCCCAGCAGCAGTGAGGCTGCGGAGCACCCCAGCAGCAGTGAAGCTCTGGAGCACGCCAGCAGCAGTGAAGCTCTGGAGTACCCCAGCAGCAGTGAAGCTCTGGAGTACCCCAGCAGCAGTGAAGCTCTGGAATACCCCAGCAGCAATGAGGCTCTGGAGTACCCCAGCAGCAGTGAAGCTCTGGAGCACCCCAGCAGCAATGAGGCTCTGGAGTACCCCAGCAGCAGTGAAGCTCTGGAGCACCCCAGCAGCAATGAGGCTCTGGAGTTCCCCAGCAGCAGTGAAGCTCTGAAATGCCCCAGCAGCAGTGAAGCTCTGGAGTGCTCCAGCAGCAGTGAAGCTCTGGAGTACCCAGCAGCAATGAGGCTCTGGAGTGCCCCAGCAGCAGTGAAGCTCTGGAGTACCCAGCAGCAATGAGGCTCTGGAGTACCCCAGCAGCAGTGAAGCTCTGGAGCACCCCAGCAGCAGTGAAGCTCTGGAGTGCCCCAGCAGCAGTGAGGCTGCGGAGTACCCCAGCAGCAGTGAAGCTCTGGAGCACGCCAGCAGCAGTGAAGCTCTGGAGTACCCCAGCAGCAGTGAAGCTCTGGAGTACCCCAGCAGCAGTGAAGCTCTGGAATACCCCAGCAGCAATGAGGCTCTGGAGTACCCCAGCAGCAGTGAAGCTCTGGAGCACCCCAGCAGCAATGAGGCTCTGGAGTACCCCAGCAGCAGTGAAGCTCTGGAGCACCCCAGCAGCAATGAGGCTCTGGAGTACCCCAGCAGCAGTGAAGCTCTGAAATGCCCCAGCAGCAGTGAAGCTCTGGAGTGCTCCAGCAGCAGTGAAGCTCTGGAGTGCTCCAGCAGCAGTGAAGCTCTGGAGTACCCAGCAACAATCTCTGGAGTGCCCCAGCAGCAGTGAAGCTCTGGAGTACCCAGCAGCAATGAGGCTCTGGAGTACCCCAGCAGCAGTGAAGCTCTGGAGCACCCCAGCAACAATGAGGCTCTGGAGTGCCCCAGCAGCAGTGAAGCTCTGGAGTGCCCCAGCAGCAGTGAGGCTGCGGAGTACCCCAGCAGCAGTGAAGCTCTGGAGCACGCCAGCAGCAGTGAAGCTCTGGAGTACCCCAGCAGCAGTGAAGCTCTGGAGTACCCCAGCAGCAGTGAGGCTCTGGAGTACCCCAGCAGCAGTGAGGCTCTGGAGTACCCCAGCAGCAATGAAGCTCAGGAGTGCCCCAGCAGCAGTGAAGCTCAGGGCTGCCCCAGCAGCAATGAGGCTCTGGAGCACCCCAGCAGCAATGAGGCTCTGGAGCACCCCAGCAGCAGTGAAGCTCAGGAGTGCCCCAGCAGCAATGAGGCTCTGGAGCACCCCAGCAGCAGTGACGCTCTGGAGTACCCCAGCAGCAATGAGGCTCTGGAGTACCCCAGCAGCAATGAAGCTCAGGAGTGCACCAGCAGCAGTGATGCTCAGGAGTGCCCCAGCAGCAATGTGGCTCTGGAGCACCCCAGCAGCAATAAGGCTCTGGAGCACCCCAGCAGCAGTGAGGCTCAGGAGTGCCCCAGCAGCAATGAGGCTCTGGAGTATCCCAGCAGCAGTGAAGCTCTGGTGTGCCCCAGCAGCAGTGAGGCTCTGGAGCACTTCAGCAGTGGCGAGATCCTGGAACTCAGATGCCTCAGTGGGGTCCAAGGCCTGGAAACTGAAGTGGACAGGGGGCTGGGGGAGAGTTTAGGCACTTGTGAAGGATTTGGGGACTGGAGGGAAAAAGGGGGAGTGTTTGGAGCTTAGAGGGAGAGAGAGTGGGGAGGGTTTGGAGACTGGAGAGAAGAGTTTGGCCCCTGAGTTCCGGGGGGAGACAAGGGCCGGGATTCTACAACCCCGGGTCGGAGAATCTCCGAGAGACGCGAAAATCGCGCCCCGACGCTAGCTTACTGATTCTCCTCTGCCGATTCTCGGGCGCCCGCGGGTTTCCCGCCGCGACGGTCGGGGGCTGTTGAAAGCGCCACCCCCGGTGATTTTCCGGGCCCCGTCGGGCCGTCGAGTTCAGCCGAGTCCACTGGCGCGGGTTACTCAGGTTCCACACGGCGGGAGCTGGACGGTATGTCTGCAGGGGCCGTCCTGGAGGGGGGCAGGGGGATGCAACCCCCGGGGGGGCCCCACGGTGGCTTGGCCCACGATCGGGGCCTACCGATCGATGGGCGGGCTGGTTCCGTGAGGGCTTATGTTCCTCTGCGCCAGACCCCTATAGGGCTCCGCCATATTGCCCAGGGGCCGGCGCAGCGAAGGGAACCCCCGCGCATGTGCGGAATCACGCCGGCCGAAGCGCGCATGCGAAGAATCACGCCGGCCATTCCGTGCATGTGCAGAATCACGCCGGCCTTTCCACGCCGGCTGGATTTGCGGGGACCACTCCAGCGCCGACCTAGCCCCCTAGGAAGGGGAGCATTTCTCATTATCGGGGACCGTTTACGCCGGAGGGTTGGCGCGGCTTTTCATGCCGGCGTGGGGACATAGCCCCATTATTGGAGAATCCCGCCCAAAGTGTTTAAATCCTGAAACTGGTGTCAGGAGGTTGGGGAGTGGGGAGAGTTGAGACCCTCAGACCCGGGGGACGAGTGGGTGGAATGTATAGACTTTCAGGCACATTGGCACAGTGGTTAGCACTGCTGCCTCACAGCTCCAGGGTCCCGGGTTCAATTCCGGCCTCGGGTGACTGTCTGTGTGGAATTTGCACTTTCTCCCGTGTCTGCATGGGTGCTCCAGTTTCCACAGTTCAAAGATGTGCAGGTTAGGTGGATTGGCCGTGCTAAATTGCCCCTTAGTGTCCAAAAGGTTAGGTGGGTTTACTAGGTTACAGGGATAGGGTGGAAGCGTGGGTTTAAGTAGGGTGCCCTTTCCAAGGGTCGGTGCAGACTTGATGGGCCGAATGGCCTCCTGCTGCACTGTACGTTCTATGCTCTATGATTCTATGAATTAAGAGCTGATAGGATAAGGTGCCGCTCTCAAGTATGTACTATATAGAGGAATAATATTTTTGGCTGAATGAAAAACTGAATAAATTCAGATATTAGTTCCTTACATTTTTCAATAGAGGTTGCTAAGCATATTTTCTAGTTTCCAGCACGCATGGATAGCTTGGAGCACACATGGATATAGATTGGGTGCACTCAATAGCTTTGACCACACTATCAAATTTGATGTCAAATTAATTCCAAATTTGGAATGTCAATTTAGAATTGAGAGCATTGAGTACACTTGAAAGCAAGAATGATGCTAAAATGTTTTTTAAAATTAATTTACGGGATGTGGGCATCACAGGCGAGAGCAGCATTTATTGCCCATCCCTAGTTGCCCTTCAGAAGGTGGTGGTGAGCTTCCTTCTTTAACCACTGCAGTTCCTGAGGTGTAGGTACACCCACAGTGCTGTTAGGAAGGGAATTCCAGGATCTTGACCCACTGATAGTGAAGTAACGACACTATATTTTCAGTTGGGATGGTGAATGACTTGGAGGGGAACCTCCAGGTGGTGGTGTTCCCAGGTATCTGCTGCTCTTGTCCAAGATGGTAGTGGTTGTGCGTTTGGAAGGTGTTACCTAAGGGTAGGGATATATGATACAATGCAGGAGGCCATTCTGCCCATCAAATCTGTGCCAGCGCTGTGAAAGCGTTATCTAATTAGTTCCATTCCCCTTCTCTCCCCATTTCTCCATAGCCCTGTAAATTATCCCCCTTTGTGTCCAACCGACCATTCCACTCATCAAACCTCTCTCTCACTGTCTCCATGTCTCTGTCTATCTTTCTCTCTCTCCCTTTAGATTATAAGATCATCAGATCTTTATACAGATACAAATTAATAATGCATCTCCCTTGCAGTCAAACAATGCATTCTCTATTTTCATTTATTGTGTGGCTAATTTATGCAAGTGCGCAAGGCCTCACAATTTTTTGCATGGCTGTGGACGCACAGTAACTTAATAATGCTGAATTGTACATGGCCTGCGCTTACTGTGTGGCCCACACATTGCAGTCAAAATAATTTTAGCAATTTATTATTCTATTGTAAGGTATGTGTTTTGATCTTCTGCCTAGGAGGTATTGATAATGTTGA
Source organism: Scyliorhinus torazame (assembly GCF_047496885.1). Classification (NCBI taxonomy): domain Eukaryota; kingdom Metazoa; phylum Chordata; class Chondrichthyes; order Carcharhiniformes; family Scyliorhinidae; genus Scyliorhinus; species Scyliorhinus torazame. Next base: position 156,912,101 of record NC_092721.1, on the reverse strand, counting down.
AAGTGTTATAGGGCTGGATTCTCCGTTCCTGCGTCTAAGTGCAGATGCCAATGGAGGATCCGTGGAGTTCCACGACGGAAAAATCGGTGCCACACCCGCACCGATTCCACTACTGATGAGGGGCTAGCACCGGCACCAAGTGAAACATCCGCAGAACACGTGAAAAAGTCCTGAGTCCTTTCAAAGAGGAGGTTCTGATCTTCTTGAACCTGATTCCTCGAGAAGTACAGGTAGCGGTGAGATTGGCAGAAGACCTGCATCTGGTGAGATGTAAAACGGCTCAGTCAGATAGAAAATGGACCAGGGCTAGTGGAAGTTTAGTGATGGGTTGGTATTAAGCAATTAGGCTGTTGAATACAGTTCATACATTGGAATCCTGACAAACTCATCATATGAAGCTTCAGTATCATCAGTCATGTTGCATAATTGATTCTGTTCAGAGTCATGTAATAGTCCTGTTGCTGTTTCTGCAGCACAAGCCTGCTCCAACTTTTCAGCCAAATCTCTCACTGTTTTCTGCCGGGTCTGGTAACCAACAGACATACCACTCCCGGGGGAAAGTACTCCTTCAACATTCACCTATGTCTTTTCATCAAAATCCTGCCCCCTATTGGGTAAAAAGAGCTCTTTTCTTTGACTTTAAGCAGGAGCTGCCCTGGATGTGACCACTTACTCCATGGTCAACACCAGAAGTCCGTCTTGTAATAGTCGTGATCTGACAATGTCTTGGATGCCTACGAACCCCGTGACTTCTGTCTCTTTCTCAGGAGAAGCTTCTTCTGCTGAACCTCGCCAGAAACCCTGCTGCTACCCCCCTCCAAGGAGGAGGAAAAAGCCGCGGAAGATGCTGCATTACATCATCTCTCAACACCAAGCACCATCGGAGGTACCGTCATCTCGGAATTGATTACTACGTCACTCATAGGTCAAGCACACACTGGTGAGCGCCCTTTACATTCACATATGCAGCTACCGGAGCATGTGGTGGAACAGGACAGTTGGAGGAATGTCCGGGATGATCCAGAGACTGATTGTGAGTTGGATAATGAGCTTCTGGAGTGATCCATAAGGCGGCCGATGCAGGATGTCCAGTGAAATGCTCGTTAAGAATTGGCGGGTATCCAAGGAGGTTGCGTGCTCTGGTTGGGACTACGTGGTGCCCATCGAGACCATGTGCACCCACTCTTTGGAGCATCAAGCTTCCTTGGCAGACTGGCAACAGTCCTGGAGGGGCAAACCGAGCACATTGCAGACACAATTGTTGGGATGTGCTCTGACCTGCACACAATCACATGGCTACAGAAGAACTAGAGGCTTGGTTGTAGATCTAGCTCCTAGAACCTCGCCAGTTAGCAGAAAGGACCAGACGGTCCTTGTCGCAGAGGATAAGCAGCAGTTACGCACATCTGGAAGCATCCTTCGGGGCACTTCTGATGAGGGATGCACGTCTCTGTACACCTGCCATTGACACAGTCCTCGACTATTACCGCAGTGACTCAAGAACCTAAGGTATCTCTAAAGTGGTAGGCCGCTCAAGGCCATAGGCACACAGAGGATAACTGCTGAGGACATCCAGGGCTAGAGAAGTGACAAATTAGCTGCCACTCTCCAGTGCAGCTGGAAGTGATGGGGTGCACTGCACCACAGCACTCTTCCATGTGGAAAGAAAAATCAACATTAGTCACAAAAGTGGGTGTCATGTGAAAGTACCTTTAAGAAATGGTTGAAGAAATGTACCTTTAAGAAATGGGTGGAGCTGGGCTGTCTGTCAGCTTTTTACTTTCGTTTTAGGCTGTTTGCTGCAGGGTGTGTTTTAGTTTTGTTTTCAATGTTGGAGCTGAAGCCAGACAGAGCAGAGAGTACTGTTGATCTCTCTGCCATGAAAAGACCATCTCTTGATCATTTGGATAATTCAGAATTATAAATGTTCTCAGTAGTGAATGTAAACCTAGTGTTCTTCTGTTAAAAGGTGTTTCTTTTGTTTTCTGGATGTTGTTTGGGAAGTTATTAAGGATTACTTAGTGTTGTATTCTTTGGGGTTGTATTTAAATTGATGGTTGCTAAGATGTTCACTGTATGTTTTAAAAAAGTTAACTTGAGTTCATAGAATAAACATTGTTTTGCTTTAAAAAATGCTTTTCCATTTCTGCTCTACCACACCTGTAGAGTGGGCCGTGTGCTCCCCATACCACAATCTATTAAAAGTTGTGGGTCAGGTGAACTCCATGATACACTTTGGGGTTCTCTAAACCGTGGCCCATAACAAATTGGGAGATCGAGGAGGATAAAAGTCTATCTATTGGATTGGCTTAGTGAACTTAACGACAGTGAGGGGTGAGCATATTGTAGTTGCTTATCAGGTGTGGTATTCTAGTTTAAGTGGGGAGTGTGTTGTGGACAATGGCTCTTTCAGAGGCTCTGACGATTTTGGGGGTGGAGACGGTCACACGCTTACGGACAGAGACTAAAAGCAGACTGTTAGATTTGGCAAAACCATTGCAGTTAATATTACCTGAAAAAATGCGAAAATATGAGATAATTATGGCTAAGCATTTAAAGTTGCCTGAGATACTGTTTGACTCATTGGAAATTACAAATTAAACAAATGGAACATGAGAAAGAATTAAAGCAGCTTGAATAGGAAAGAGAGAGAAAATAAACAGAGAGCGGCAAAAGAAAAAGAAAGAGAGAGAGCGGAAAAAGAAAGAGAGGGGAATAAGTAAAGGAGAGAGAAGAAAGGAGAAAAGAATAGCCCCAGCAGAACAAAAAGAAAGAGAAAGGGAGATACAGATCAGGGAAAAAGATAAAGAGAGAGAGTTTGAACTTCAGAAAATGGCCATGAAACATGACAGTCAGTTAAAATTGGCAGATGTAAAGGAAAACGTACAGTTGGATAATAGTGATGAGGATAGTGAGAACGAGCGTCACAGTCGAAGGCTTGGTGGGAATCTACTTAAATATGTCCAAGCATTGCCAAGGTTTGACAAGAAGGAGGTAGAAGCCTTTTGCACTTCATTTGAGAAGGTGGCTAAACAAATGAAATGGCCACAGGACATGTGGGTGTTACTGATTCAAACAAAGCTGGTAGGTAGAGCTAGTGAAGTGTTTGCATCACTACCGGAGGAGGTATCTGGGACGTATGAGGAGGTGAAAAAATCCATCTTGGGTACATATGAACTAGTGCCTGAAGATTACAGACAAAGGTTTAGAAATTTAAGGAAAGAATTTGGTCAAACAGACATGGAGTTTGAAAGGATCAAACAGAGTAATTTTGATAGGTGGATAAGGGCTTTGAAAATAGACCAAACGTATGAAGCTCTCAGAGAAATTATACTTTTGGAGGAGTTTAAAAATTCAATTCCTGATGTAGTGAGAACTCATGTGGAAGAGCAGAAGGTTAAAACTGCGAGGTTAGCAGCAGAAATGGCAGATGATTATGAATTAGTTCATAAATCAAAGATTGGTTTCCGACATCAGTTTCAGCCTGTGAGGGATAGAAACTGGGGACATGAGAAATACTCAAGTGGTAGAGGTAAAGGTGAACTGATGGGAGATAATAAGGAGAGTGGACCTCAGATTAAAAAAGAAATCCAGGAGGGTGGAAAAGAAATGAAAAATGTCAAATGTTTTTACTGTAATAAACTAGGCCATGTAAAGTCACAGTGTTGGTGGTTGAAGAAAAGCACTGGGAAGGCTGATGTGGTAAAACAGGAGAAGACAGTGGGGTTTGTTAAAGTGGTATAGGAAAGCCCAAGTGAAGCGAAAGAGGTGCAAAAGATTGTACAACCTAATCAAGAGGTGATTGATAAGAAGGTGCCAGATGTCTTTAAAGAATTTATTTGTGTGGGTAAAGTTTACTCATGTGTATCAGGAGGAGCAGGTAAAGAAGTCACAATTTTAAGAGATACGGGAGCTAGTCAATCTTTAATGGTAAGAGATGAGGAGTTATGTAGTTTGGGAAGAATGTTGCCAGAAAAGGTGGTAATATGTGGAATTCAGGGTGAGAGGAGTAGTGTTCAATTATATAAGGTAAGGTTGGAAAGTCCAGTGAAGAGTGGTGAAGTGGTAGTAGGAGTAATAGAGAAACTATCCAGGAATACAGTTTACCTTGGGTAATGATATAGCTGGATCACAGGTAGGAGTGATGCCTACTGTGGTTGATAAGCCAGTGGAACATCAGACAACTGAAGTGTTGAAGGACGAATATCCTGGGATTTTTCCGGATTGTGTAGTAACAAGATCGCAAAATCACAGGTTAAGACAAGAGGAAAAATCAAAGAGTGAAGATGACATTGAAGTGCAATTATCATAAACGATTTTTGATCAGATGGTTGAAAAAGAACAAGATCATGTGGAGGATGAGGCGGATATTTTTAGTTCAGGAAAATTGGTGGAGTTACAACAGAAAGATGTAGAAATAAAACGGATGTAAGATAAAGCATACACGGAAGAGGAATCTGAGTGTATACCAGAGTGTTAGTACCGTAAAAGTGATGTCTTGAGAAAATGGAGACCTTTACATATGCAGGCAGATGAAAAGTGGGCAGAGGTTCATCAAGTAGTATTGCCGGTAGGGTATAGAAAGGAGGTGTTGCGAGTTGCACATGAGGTACCAGTGGGAGGTCATTTGGGAATAAGGAAAACTCAAGCTAAAATCCAAAAACATTTTTATTGGCCTGGACTACATAAAGATGTAGTTAAATTTTGTCAATCATGTCACACATGTCAAGTGATAGGGAACCCTCAAGCAGTTATAAAACCAGCGCCCTTCATACCCATTCCAGCATATGAGGAACCTTTTACAAGAGTCCTAATTGATTGCATAGGACCGCTTCTTAAAACAAAAAGTGGGAATCAATATCTTTTGACGATAATGGATGTGTCTACTAGATTTCCAGAGGTCATTCCAGTACGTAATACTACAGCTAAAAAGATTGTGGAGGGGTAACTTCAATTCTTTACTAGATATGGGCTACTCACAGAAATACAATCGGATCAAGGATCAAATTTTACCTCAAAATATTCAAATAAGTTATGGATAGTTTAGGAATAAAACAATTTAAATCAACTGCGTACCATCCAGAATCACAGGGAGCATTAGAAAGGTGGCATCAGACATTAAAGACAATGTTGAGGGCTTATTGTCACGATTATCCAAGGATTGGGATAAAGGAATTCCATTCGTACTGTTTGCAATTAGGGATGCATCTAATGAGTCAACCAAATTCAGTCCTTTTGAACTAAGTTTTGGTCATGAGTTAAGAGGTCCACTTAAATTGATTCAGGAAAAATTGGTGAGTGAGAAATCAGAACTTACATTATTGGATTACATGTCAAACTTTAGGGAACGATTAAACAGAGCAGGTGAATTGGCTAGACAACATGTAAAAGTTGCACAAAATGTGATGAAACAGGTAGCGGACAAGAAATCCAAAGTTCGTAGTTTTGCCAGTGGAGATAAAGTTTTAGTGTTGTTACCAGTGGGGGGTGAACCCTTTATAAGTAAGGTTTTGTGGACCTTCTCAGATTGAAAGTAAATTGAGTGAGGTGAATTATGTGGTAAAAATGCCAGATAGAAGGAAAACTCACCGAGTGTGTCATGCAAATATGCTTAAAAGGTACTTTGAAAGGCAAGGAGAGAAAAAGGAGGTTTTAATAATTCTAACTCAAAGTGACAAACCAAATCCAGATGACTGTGAATTTGACTTACCTCAAATTAAATTGGAAAACGAGGATGTTCTTAAAAATTGGGATAAATTGTTGAGTTACCTTCCAGAGGAAAAACGAACTGACCTGAAAGAGTTATTGATATCACGTGGGCAAGTTTGTAGAGATAAATTGGGAAGTACTAAAATGGCTATACATGATGTAGATGTGGGAAATGCTGTTCCAATCAAACAACATCCATATAGACTTAACCCTTTAAAATTGGCACAGGTTAACAAAGAGATTGAGAGTATGCTTAAAAATGGCATAATGGAAGTGGGTTGCAGCCAATGGAGCTCACCCATAGTGATGGTACCAAAACCAGACGGTACCCAACGGTTGTGTGTGGACTATAGAAAGGTTAATGCAGTTACAAAAACAGACTCTTATCCTATCCCACGTTTGGAGGATTGCATTTAGAAAGTGGGACAATCAGCTTTTATTTCCAAACTGGATTTACTTAAAGGTTACTGGCAGGTACCTTTATCCGAAAGGGCGAAGGAGATTTCAGCTTTTGTGGCTCCAGATGGTATATACCAATTCAAAGTTATGCCATCTGTAATGAAAAACGCCCCAGCCACATTTCAACGGTTAACTAACAAAGTTGTTTTAGGATTACGCAATTGTGCGGCATAGATCGACCATCTGGTAATTTTCAGCCAGACATGGAAAGAACATTTTAAACATCTGATGGAGTTATTCATTCGACTTCAGGAGGTGGGTTTGGTGATAAACCTAGACAAAAGTGAATTTGGAAAAGCCCAAGTCACTTTCCTTGGCCATACAGTCGGACAGGGTTGAATGGTCACAATGGATATGAAACCAACACTTATTGAGGAGTTTTCAATACCCTCAAGACAAAGGGAATTAATGCGGTTTCTTGGCATGAGTGGATTTGATCGAACATTTGTGCAAATGTTTTGTAGCATGATTGCTCCACTGATGGACTTGCTGAAGAAACGTCAAATATTTCAGTGGACAGCGGACTTTCAACATGCCTAAAAGCTGTGATAACCAATGCTCTTGTGTTGGAGAATTACTAGGGACTCTATGATCAGATTGAACTAAAGTATCTGACTTTAAAGAGAAATGCCAAGGCATAGAGAAATGGATGGATCGTGCAGAGACCTTCTTGTCCAAAGAGACTGTCAATGTTGGAGGAAGAAGAAAAAAATGGACTATATTATTATACCTGTTTGCGTGTGTTGTTTTTTGATACAGAGAAGTATATTTACTGTGTGCATTTCTTAAAGGATAGTGAAAAGGTGAAAAATGAAACCATCTTGAAGTTGGTGGTTTATTTTTTTTCTTGGGGGGGGGTGTCATGTGAGAGTACCTTTAAGAAATGGGTATTTAAGAAATGTACCTTTAACAAATGGGTGTTTATCAGTGATGTCAGAGTGTGGGTGGAGCTGGGCTGTCTGTCGTCTTTTAACTTTCGTTTTAGGCTGTTTGCTGCAGGGTGTGTTTTAGTTTTGTTTTCAATGTTGGAGCTGAAGCCAGACAGAGCAGGTGTACTGTTGATCTCTCTGCCATGAAAAGACTATCTCTTGATCATTTGGTAAATTCAAATTATAAATGTTCTCAGAAGTGAATGTAACCCTAATGTGCTTCTGTTAAAAGGTGTTTCTTTTGTTTTCTGGATGTTGTTTGGGAGGTTATTAAGGATTACTTAGTGTTGTATTCTTTGGGGGTTGTATTTGAATTGATGGTTGCCAAGATGTTCACTGTATGTTTTAAAAAGGTTAATTTGAGTTCATAGAATAAACATTGTTTTGCTTGAAAAAATACTTTTCCATTTCTGCTGTACCACACCTGTACAGTGGGCCGTGTGCTCCCCATACCACAATCTATTAAAAGTTGTGGGTCAGGTGAACTCCATGATACACTTTGGGGTTCTCTAAACCATGGCCCATAACAGGGGCAGCTGCGTGAATTACAGATTTCTTGTTGTTAGTAATACTTTAACATTTGTAAATAAAAACACATCTCACATACACTCGTAATGAAGTTTTAATTATGTGCTGTGGTTGTGCCAATTGTTTGTTGAGATTGAGGGAAGATAGAAAATTTTGAGGATTGGTAGGAGGAATCGTGGGTGGCATTCTCCAGCCCGCCAGTCCCATTTTCCTGCGCAGTGTGAACTTGTTAGCAGTGGGATTCTCCCTTTGTGCAGCCAGCCAATGGGGTTTCCCATTGTGGCTATGCCACGCCATCAGGAAACCCACACGCGTAGGTGCGCTGCCGGTGAAGCGGAGGATCTCGCCGACAGAGAACCCTGCAGCGTCTGTCTATGTAGGGAAGGTTTGAATGTGGAGATAAAAACAGAAAATGCTGGGAATGACAGCATCTGTGGAAGAGAAAATAAAGTTAACATTTTGAGTCTGTCAGACCTCTTTAAAGCTAAAGTGTGGGAGTGGTATGATGGATTATAAGAGGGTGTGGAGCAGAGTAGGTCAGTGATTGTTTGGAGTTAGAAGAGATTTCAACAAGGATGGGTAGGTCATGAGGAAGCGTTAATGACAGAGGAGGATGCTCGTAGTTGCATAGAAGTAAGGGCTAGAATTCTCCAGCCATTCGCTGCCAGCAGGATTCTCAGGGCCTGCTGACAGCGCACCCTGGCCCACAGGTCTCCCGGAGGTTTACATTGGGACAAAAAATGTTTTTGGATATAAAAAAAGGGTCAATGTTGACTCTTGAGGGCTGTAACGTGCCTAATTGGAAAATGGGATGCTGCTTCTCCAGTTTGCATTGGGCTTCACTGGAGCATTGCAGCAAGTCAAGTGCAGACATCTGGGCATGAGAGCAAGACGCTGAATTTTAACGGCAAGCAACAGGTAAATTGAGGTCCTGCTTGCAGCTGAGCCAAGATGTTCCACAAAGTGGTCACCAGTCTGCATTTAGTCTTCCCAATGTAGAGGAGACCATATTGGGAGCAACGAATACAGTAGACCATATTGAAGAAGGTGCAAGAGAAATGTTGCTTCACCTCAAAGGCATGTTTGTGACCATGAATGAGACCACCTTCTGTGATTGCAAGGGAAGGTGCCATGCGAAGAGGCTGAGGAGCTGGGGATGATGGAGGAGTAGACCAGGGTGTTATGGAGGGAGCAGTCCCTGCAGAATGCTGACAGGAGGTGAAGGGAAGATGTGTTTTATAGTGAAATCACGCTGGAATTGGAAGAAATGGTGGAGGATGGTCCTTTGAATGCAAAGGCTGGTGGGGTAGCAGTGAGGCCAAGGGGGACCCTATCATGGGTTTTGTAAAACTAATTTTAACTATGTAACTGAGATCTTGTATGCTTAACTTTTCTTTTCTACTTCTTAATAAACCTTTTACTGTTGAAATCCTAAAAAGATTATTGAATTTTCTGCTGCTAAGTTTAGTACATTTTCTTCTTGTTTTCAGAATACAGAAAGAAAGAAGGATATTGCCCAGTAAGCCAAGTTTCCTCTCTGGTATTTGCTTTGCTCAGAAATTTACATCAGCTGTAGTAATAACAGGACACTCACAGGTGTCAATAGCCATGGGCGGGATTCTCCATTTGGGAGACTGTTCTTACGACGGAGCAGAATTGCACTAGTTTACGATCCCCCTTGCGGTCGTAAAGCAGGATGCAATTCAGAGTTCCACGGCATGCAAATTTATGCATGGCGTAAATACAACGGAATCCTGATATCGGGGTCCCATCGTGAGCAGTCGACCCAGTAGCAGAGTCCAGTGGCTGGCCACCCCCATCCCCCCAAATCGCATGTTGGACCCCCTGCTTAAAGGAACCCACTTGTCTGAACCCCCCACACAGAGGCAGAGGGTTACTGAGGGGCTTCCAAGATTACAGGGGTCCCCATGAGGGGGGGGGCGGTGCAGGTCGGGTCACCCCCCATACTTGGGAGTGGGGGTGCACTCAAGCAATCCGGGGTTGGGGGGCTGCTGTGTGGTATGAGAGGGGTGAGGGGTGGTTCAGGGTTGATTTGTGGTTCGGAGTGGGTGGGCGGAGGGGAGATGGGCTCTGATGGCCTCTACCATCATGGCCCTGGCGTGGTGGACCTCATGATGGGCCAACGTGGCCCACCGCGAGGTCCACCACGTCAGGTTCACAATTGTAGAGACCACAAATGAAGCTCGCCCACATGAATCCAGGCCGTATGCCACAGAGTGATGTGTCAGTGGGACTTGATAGCCTGGGTCATCTCCTGCATTAAGTCTAGGACAGTTGCATATAGCTTAATCTCTGCCTGTAGATTCCAGGGGCTGCATAGGACTATCCACACCTCCGCCCAGGATGTCTGAGTGTCTCTTTATCCTCAGGGTTTCACTCTCCTCTGTCTCCTCCATGCAGTAAATCATGGACCTACCACTCTGCCTTGCTTCCTCCAACTCTCCTCCTCAATTTTTTCATCCTCTTCTATCACTGGAGGTTGTGACATTGTAGCTTGGGAGGTGGGCAGGAATAAAATCCAGCACTCAACAGAGCACTCCACAACAGAGAAAAGTCCCCTTTTTCAAAGGATATCAAAGTAGATAGTCTACACACGTAAATGAGCACTCCCTGCAGACAATAATAAACTAACTGCTGTGCTGATACTCTGGTCTCAATTGCAGTTTTAAACTCACCCTAACAAGCTGACCCACAAAAAGATTCCCCACGTGACATGATTCTGACTCTAAAGGTGTATATTGGCACTCAACTGGGTTATTACCAACCTTATTTACTACTTTAATTAACATTTACATAACGCGGGTGTTGTGTTGGGCGCTCTGGATCTGTGGAACGCATACAGGTCACCAACACTTGAAATAGTGCAACACTATTTTATTGAAACATTAACTGTTTAACATACTCTTACTCTTAACACGATACTAGCTTTAACTAAAGACCTTTGCCTTTTCCTAACCAGTCGATGCACTCAGCACATGGTGAATGTCTGTGCTGCAGGCTGTGAACTCTGTCCTACTAGCTAGCTGCAGCTCGAATGAGCGGGAACTCTGATGCCCCCTGTCTTTATAGTGCGTGTGCTCTAACTGGTGATTGGCTGCGGTGTTGTGTGTGTTGATTGGTCCCACTGTGTGTCCATCAGTGTGTATCTGCACCATGATATACTGGTGTATATTATGACATCCCCCTTTTAGAAAAGAATGTACATGTGTGGCAATAAATAGTGTATGGTGAGAATGTCCCTGACTACGTGTGTGCGAAAGACATATTTACAGGACTATGTACATGAGAACTAAGCTATTTGCATGGGAAGGTGCCTGGTGCAGAAAAACAGTATGCAACAAGAATAACGAGATGAACACTATATACAAACCATGTAAACGATCAAACGGAAGAACAGAACAATTCAGAAAGTCAATAAGTCCACAAAGTTCACAAATTAAGTCTCTGAGGTGGGCGACGAATTCTGGTTGACCACCTCAAGGGTGGGTCGAGAGCCGCCGGCTGAGGAGCGGGCTGGACTGCGTCAGAGTGAGGAGGATGCAGAGTGACCGGGATCTTGGCATAGTCCATGGCAGGGTCAGCAGGAGGGCGAGGCGACAGTGGAGGATCACGTAGCGAGCGTGGAACGAGACGAAGGGCGCGTCGATTGCGGTGCAGAATGGAGCCATCCGGTAGATGAACCAGGAACGAGCGGGGGGCCACCTGCCGAAGGACAACAGCGGTTGCAGACCAGCCACCATCCGGAAGATGGATGCGGACATTTGTCATCTGGAGCCAGAGCAGAGAGATCAGCTGCACGGGAGTCATGAGCCGCCTTGTGCTGTGCATGAGACAGCTGCATCCGTCGAAGGACCGGAATGTGGTCGAGGTTTGGGACAGGAATGGACGGCACCGTCGTCCTCAGGGTACGACCCATGAGCAATTGGGCTGGCGACAGGCCAGTGGACAGTGGGGCGGAGCGATAGGCCAGCAAGGTGAGGTAGAAATCGGACCCAGCATCGGCAGTCTTGCAGAGGAGCCGTTTGACTATGTGGACGCCCTTCTCCGCTTTGCCGTTGGATTGGGGGTACAGGGGACTGGATGTCACATGTACCGCCTGGCAAAGTTGGACCATTCCTGGCTTGCGAAGCAGGGGCCATTGTCCGACATAACCGTGAGTGGGATGCCGTGTCGAGCAAAGGTGTCCTTACAGGCACGGATGACTGCAGACAATGTGATATCGTGCAACCGTATCACCTCCGGGTAATTTGAAAAGTAGTCCACGATCAGGACATAGTCTCTACCCAGTGCGTGGAACAGGTCGATGCCCACCTTGGTCCAAGGTAACGTGACCAACTCATGGGGCTGCAGGGTCTCACGTGGTTGCGCCGGCTGGAAGCGCTGACAAGTGGGGCAGTTGTGCACTGTGTTGCCTATGTCTTCATTATTGCCGGGCCAGTACACTGCCTCTCGGGCCCGTCGGCAGCACTTTTCCACGCCAAGATGGCCCTCGTGTAGCTGTTCCAGGACGAGCTGGCGCATGCTATGGGGGATGACAATGCGGTCCAGTTTCAGAAGAACCCCGTCTACTACCGCCAGATCATCTCTGACATTATAGAACTGAGGGCATTGACCCTTGAGCCACCCGTCTGTTAGGTGGCGCATGACATGCTGTGGCAAAGAGTCAGCCGCGGTCTCGCGGCGAATTTGGACGAGGCGTTCATCCGTGGCAGGTAGATTGGTGGCCACGAAGGCCACATGGGCGTTAACCTGGCAGATGAATCCCGCTGGATCACATGGAGTGTTGACTGCCCGAGAGAGAGCATCAGTAATGATGAGGTCTTTGCCTGGGGTGTATACCAGCTGGAAGTCATATCGCCGGAGCTTGAGAAGAATACGCTGGAGGCGAGGCGTCATGTCGTTCAAGTCTTTCTGTATCATATTGACCAGCGGGCAATGGTCGGTCTCGACGGTGAATTGAGGATGTCCGTACATGTAATCGTGAAATTTAACCACACCGTTCAGAAGCCCCAGGCACTCCTTTTCAAACTGCGCGTAGCGCTGTTCCGTGGGGGTCATGGCGCGTGACGCATATGCAACGGGGGCCCATGATGAGGCCTCATCGCGTTGCAGGAGCACTGCCCCAATGCCGGATTGGCTGGCATCGATCGAAATTTTGGTCTCTTTTGCTGGATCAAAGAAAGCTAAGACCGGGGCCGTGGTGAGTTTGGTTTTGAGTTCTCTCCATTTGCACTCGTGGGCAGGGAGCCATTGGAAGTCTGTCGTCTTATTGACCAGGTTCCTGAGAGCCGTGGTATGAGAGGCGAGGTTAAGGATGAACTTTCCTAAAAAGTTGACCATGACCAGAAATCAGAGGACCGCCTTCTTGTCCTCTGGCGTTTTCATGGCTGTGATAGCAGCCACCTTGTCCACGTCCGGCCGCACACCCAACTGGGAGATGTGGTCCCCGAGGAACTTGAGTTCCGTCTGACCAAAAGAGCATTTGGCCCTGTTGAGGCGTAGGCCCTGCTCACGTATGTGTTTGAATATGCGCTGGAGGCGACTGACATGCTCCTGCGGGGTGGTGGACCAAATGATTATGTCGTCGACATAGACGCGAACACCTTCAATGACTTCCATCATTTGTTCCATAATCCTATGGAACACTTCTGAAGCAGATATGATCCCAAACGGCATCTTGTTGTAACAATATCTGCCAAAGGGGGTATTGAATGTACACAGTTTCCTGCTGGATTTGTCGAGCTGGATTTGCAGAATCCTTTTGAGGCGTCGAGTTTGGTGAAGAGCTTGACATGAGCCATCTTGCAAGTGATCGCTTCGCGCTTGGGAATTAGATAGTGCTCCCTCATGATATTGCGATTTAGATCCTTGGGATCAATGCAAATTCTCAATTCGCCGGAAGGCTTTTTACACATACCATGGAACTGACCCAGTCGGTTGGTTCCGTGACTCTGGAAATCGCTCCTTGGTCCTGGATGTCCTGCAGCTGCTGCTTGAGGCGGTTCTTAAGGGCTGCTGAGACCCTGCGAGGTGCGTGCACCACAGGTGTGGCATTCTGTTTCAATAAGATCTTGTAAGGTATATGGGAGCGTGCCCATGCCTTCGAAGACGTCGCGGTGCTGGGTGATGATGGCGTCGAGTTGCGTCCTGAAAGGCAGACGTGTCATCAGTAGAGAGAGAGTGAACTCTGTGAACTAGGTTCAACAGTTTGCATGCCTGCGCGCCAAGCAGGGAGGCTTTCGAGGAGCCCACGATTTCAAAAGGAAGGATGGCTTTGCGTGACCTGTGCGTCACTTCAAGTTGGCACGAGCCGCTGGCAGCAATGGCATTGCCATTGTAATCCAATAGCTGGCAGGTTGATGGAAGGATGGCTGGTTTGACTCGAAGGCTTTGGAAATCAGACCGCGCAATGAGATTGGCGGAGGCACCAGTGTCCAGGCGGAATCGTAATTGGGACCGGTTGACCGTCAGGGTGGCACACCACTCATCGTCTGGATCGATGCTGTATACCAACAGCGGCTGGTGTCTTTGCTTCGGGGACACCCTGCTGTTTGTCACGATACCGACTCGAAAAGGCGCCTTCGGGTCCTCGGTGTTACTGCTGTGTGGGAGGTCTGCATCGGACTCGGTGACCGTGGGTTGAATTGCCTGGACATTCCTGCGAGGCTGGCTGAAGCGATATGAATTGGCAGGCTGAGCTGCTCGGCAGAAGGCAGCATAGTGGCCAAGTCTGCCACATCTTAGGCATTGTCGAGATTTGGCAGGGCATTGCCGTTTTAAATGGGCGGAGCAACAGTTGCCGCACGTCGTAGCGTCAGCATGTTCGCTGCACCACCGCGCATGCGCGACGCGGTCGTGCGTGGTGCGCGCCTGCGCATTACGTTCTTCAATGTTGCCGTCCCCTCGTTTGCTGCGCATTAGCGCGGGTGTCCGCAAAAAGCGCACAAAATGGCCGCCCTCATCCAGGCTGAGGCCCTGGAGTTGCTCAATTGCTTGGACCCGTTCCGCCTCGTGGGGACCTTGCCGCGCCGTTTCAGCCGCTTGGATGTGGGAATATCGACTCGTGGCGTTTTTGTGTAGGACGCAGGTCTCAATGGCGGTCACTAGGGTGAGCTGCTTTACTTTGAGGAGCTGCTGTCGCAGGGGGTCCGACTGAACACCGAAAACAATCTGGTCGCGTATCATGGAGTCGGAGGTGGGCCCGTAGCTGCAAGACTGCGCAAGGATGCGGAGGTGCGTGAGAAAGGATTGGAAAGGTTCATCCTTACCCTGCAAACGCTGTTGGAACACGTAGTGCTCGAAACTTTCATTCACCTCTACACTGCAATGAGTGTCAAACTTGAGGAGGACCGTCTTGAACTTTGTTTTATCTTCATCATCTGGATAGGAGGAGAGCAATCTTCCTGGTATCCACCCTGTCTGTGGCCTCAAGGAAGACTGGAAGCGCTGTTTGAATATCTTCCAGTTGGCCCCTAGATTGCCGGCGATGCGGAGCGGCGGCGGCGGGCAGATGTTGTCCATGTTACAGGATGACGGAATGCTGGCGGAAGGCAGATCACTTGCAGGTAGGTCTAAGAAGTGCTAATATCCCTCAACTCCTGGTATGATGTTGTGTTGGGCGCTCTGGATCCGTGGAACACATACAGGTCACCAACACTTGAAATAATGCAACACTATTTTATTGAATCATTAACTGTTTAACATACTCTCACTGTGGGTTAACATGATACTAGCTTTAACTAAAGACCTTTGCCTTGTCCTAACCAGTCGATGCACTCAGCACATGATGAATGTCTGTGCTGCAGGCTGTGAGCTCTGTCCTACTAGCTAGCTGCAGCTCGAATGAGCGGAAACTCTGATGCCCCCTGTCTGTATAGTGCGTGTGCTCTAACTGGTGATTGGCTGCGGTGTGTGTGTTGATTGGTCCCACTGTGCATCCATCAGTGTGTGTCTGCACCATGATATACTGGTGTATATTATGACAGCGGGCGAATTTCAGACTTTTGACCATGCCTGCATAGTATATGATTCAAATCCAGCTTAATGATATTGGAAACACAGCCCAACATCATGATGCCTAATATTATGTTCCCCTATTTGGAAATCATTGCCATTCAGGGAACATGTTATTCAATCCATAACTTGCCTGAGGGAAATCATTCACAGGTATGTCATTTATTGAGAAAAACGTACCTGACTTTTAAAAAGTTAAACTAAATATTACTGAAGAAGATTCCCTTTAGAAGCAGTGCTGCTCAGAGGCTCAGGGGGTATTCTGGCATACCCCTCATTTACATAGGAACATAGGAATTAGGAGCAGAAGTAGGCAATTCGGCCCTTCAAGCCTGCTCCGCCATACAATCACATCATGGCTGATCTCTTCCTGGTCTCAAATCCACCTCCCTACTGTTCCCAATATCCCTTTAACCCGTTTTACATTAAAGTGAAGGTGTCTAACAACGTTTAGCACATCTCCTAATGCTGGATTTTGCAGTCTTGATGCAAGAGATTTTTGTGTCACTTATTGCACAGAAGTGCATTGACTGCACTGAAATTTGCAATTCAGTAATTTGAATAACTATGCATAGTTGCCTGTGCAGCTTTGCCCTTGCAAAAACAGTCAGCTCTTTGCAAAAAGTGGAACTTCTGGTTATGAAGTTCAATTTAAAGGTGAATGGCTAACATAAGAACAAATATTTACTTCAACTTTATCAAGCTTCAAAATCAATTTCACATATCTGTGAACAATCACAAAAGCTGAGGTGAGAACAAAGAAAAAGACAGGAACAAATAAAGTGAAAGGAAAGAAATATGGAGGTAAAAAAACAATTTTGTGGCAACCAGTGAGTGATACAGCAGATACTCCTTTGTTTCAGAGATCAATAAGTCAACATGCAGCTACAAAGGAAGGAGGCTTTAATAAGGACACGGAGACTCCACACCGAGTAAAATAAAGAAACATAATTTGATTAACAACATGATGTGCATACCTCCGGTAGATCCCTAATGGGTTCCTGTTCTGGTTGGTACCTTACTGGCCGGCCTTTCATAGCAGGGGGAACTCGAACTCAGCAATAACAATGGGGAAGATAATCATTCCAATCCCCTAGGTGCAATGAGGGCTGTTACAGGGGCAATGATATGGATTGCTGAATTTGGTATTTCTGTGCACTCGTCCCTGAGGAAAGTACACGTCAGGTGATAAGAAAAGCAGTACGCAATCACAACATGTTTCACAGAGATAGCACAAATTTATTTTAAAAATATTTTTACTTGCCATAATTTCATCATTTTCACCATACAAAAAAAAAGAAAACAACAAAACAACCCCAACAATGTAAAACCTAAAATATTGGCTCGTAGATTGAAAACGAATAACAGAGAACAAACAAGCCCCCCTCCCTCCCCCCCCTTAGCATTCAACAGCAACCACCTCCCGAAAGTTCATGATAAACAAACCTCAAAAATTGTAGAACCCCTCCTTCGCCCCCCTCAGCTCAAACTTCACCTTCTCCAGGGTCAAAAACTCCAGCAGGTTCCCCCCGCCACATCAAGGCACAGAGCGGATAATCTGACATTCACCTCAGCAGCCTACGAATGATTATCAAGGCAAAGGCCAAAACGTCTGCCCCCGCACCCGGCTGCAACTTGGGCCGGTCCGACACCCCAAAAATGGTCTCTAGGGGACCAGGCTCCACATCCATATGCAACACCTCAAGATAGTGCCAAATACCTCCCTCCAATACCTTTCCAGTTTCAGCCAGGACCAAAACATACGAACATGGTTTACTGGATCCCTCCCACACCGCTCATAA
This sequence comes from Scyliorhinus torazame, assembly GCF_047496885.1. Taxonomy (NCBI): domain Eukaryota; kingdom Metazoa; phylum Chordata; class Chondrichthyes; order Carcharhiniformes; family Scyliorhinidae; genus Scyliorhinus; species Scyliorhinus torazame. The sequence goes on along the minus strand of NC_092721.1, from coordinate 156,894,640 downwards.
ACATCCTCCACCCCCTCAAACAGCCGGCTCATCCTTGATTTTGAGGTGAGCCCTATACACGACCTTCAATTGTATCAGCCCCAACCTCGCACACGAGGTTGAGGCATTCACCCTTCGTAGCATCTCACACCACAGACCCTCTTCCATCCACCCAACCACCCCCCCCCCCCGAGCTCTTCCACCCGTTTCACCTTAACACCCTCCATGGACACCCTATCCTCCTCCAGAATCCTCCCATGAAAGCCAATATCACCCCCTTCTCCAACCCCCCCCCGCCGACAGTACAGCCTCCAACAGCAAGGAGGCCGGCGTTATCGGGAAGCTCGGGAAAACCTTCCTTGCAAAATCTCGAACCTGCAGGTACCTAAACCCTTCCCCCTGAGCCAACCCTACTTCTCTCCCAAATTCTCCAACCTCGCAAATCGTCCCCAAAGAAACAGATCCTTCATTTCCGTAATCCCCCTCTCCTCCCATCTCTGAAATCTCGCATCCATCCTTCCCGGCTCTAAACCATGATTACCCGTAATCGGCATCCTCCCTGACCCGGTCCCCAGCTTAAAGTGCTGTCCAAACTGCCCCCAGATCTTCAAAGTGGCCACCACCACCGGACTCCCTGAATACTCACCCTGTGCCTTCGGGAGTGGCGCTGTTGCCAGTGCCCTCAACCCTGATCCCCTCCACGAGATCCCCTCCATCTTCACCCATTGGAACTCCCCCCCCCTTAACCCAGAACCGCACCTTCTCCGCATTCACAACCCAGTAATAGTACAGTACATTTGGCAGTCCTAGCACGCCCCCCCCCCCCCCCCCCGCCTGCCATCTTCTCTGGAAGACCACCCTCCTAATCCTGACCACCTTCCCCTCCCAAATAAACGAGGTGACCAATTTGCCCACCTCCTTCAAGAAAGATTTTGGTAGAAAAACTGCCAGGCGCTGAAATAGGAGTAAAAATCGTGGTAACACATTCATTTTAACTGCCTGCACCTGGCTCACCTTCGACAGAGGAAAGTTGTCCCACCTTGCCAAATTAGTCTTCATCCTCCCCACCAAACTAGTAAAATTATATATTCGGAGCCCACCCCAATCCTGTAGATAACCCAAACGTTGCTTGCCATGAAATGTTCCATCTATATCCCTTGTGTAAATGCTGAACACTAACACAAGTTAAAACTCGTTCTAAAGTATAATCATGCCTCAAGCCCTAACATCTCAATTTACTTTAGAGGTTAGCCTTGGCTCATTTCCTCTCAGTCAAATATTTGTCGGTTCAAGACTCATTTCAGAGAATTGTGAACACAATCTAGGCTGACACTTCTCTGCAGTACTCAGGGAATCGTGCACTGTTAAAAGTGACATCTTTCAGGTGCAATGTTAAGCTGAGGTTGTCTTTCCAGACTTAAAAGATTCAAGGCATTATTTGTACAAGAACATGGGAGCTCTTTCAATGTCCTGGACAATATTTGTCCCTCAGTCAGCATCAACAAAACAAATCATCTGATCATTAACACATTATTCTTTGTGGGAGGTGTTTTGTTATGCTCTTGACGTAGCATAAGCTGCTTCCTTGATGTGCACTCTGACAAAGGAAGGTTCAGACTTGGAAATAGCTTTAACACGTTTATTAAACTATTAACAATTCTCTTATTTGGATTCAACGCTACTGTTAATCCTGCTATAGCTACTCAGACTGACAAACCAGTCTGCTACAATCCACGTGGTGGGAGTGATGTTCAATCAACCCTGTGTCTGTACTCACTGAGAGACTCCACTGGAAAGAGACTGTGTGATGTGTCCTTTTATATGGGTTGGTGTAATGCCTCCCTGTGGTAGTGTCACCTCTGTGTGTATCGTGAATGCCCATTGGTCGTGTCCTATCTTACTGACCTATTGGTTGACTGTCTGTGTGAAATGTCTCTGGTGTTCCCTCTAGTGTCTAGCTAGATGTAATGTATGTACATTAACCCTTTGTGTACTTACAGTGATGTATATCACCACATCCCCCTTTTTTCGTGTTACAAATTTTCTGTACAGTGTGAAAGAAAATTGAACAAACTAGGTAGATGAGTGATACTCTGTACAAGTTATGATAACAGTGATCATTAAACAATAAGTCCAAATCATATGCATGAGTCCAAAATTCATCAATTATTATGGTCGAGTGGCTTTCTTGTTTGGTTGATGAGTTGGTGATGTTGATGGTGGCATTGCATTGTAAACGCCATCAGTATCCCTGTACTGAAGGAACCAAGAAGTGGTCAAAGCACTTTGGTGTCGGATTTGGACTCTTTTCTTTTTCTTTTGATGCTTGTGGTGGTAATTCTTGATGGCATCTGTCCTGAAAGCCAGGTTGCCTGTTGGTAGTGCAGCAAATGTGAATTGGTAAGATGCATCGTCCTGCCATGGCATGACATTGTACTGAGCTGAGCAGTAACAGTGTCCCTCATTTGCAGAGTTGTACCATGGCGTACCAGTCGTAGTTTCATTGGCGTTGAGTTTGTCGTGCTTGTTGTCGACGTTGTTGCCTTTGGTACGCTTCTTGTTATTATCTTTGATGTTGTTGTTGTGGTTGGTTTTGTTGCTGTGTTTGCTGCACTCAAGGGCCACACTCTGTGGATAATACGAGTCCTTCACACAGTTACTCATGTTAGCGTGCTTTGTGGCGTCTGCTGTCTCCTTGAGCGTGCCATCACTGAGTTTGCGGCGCTCCCCATCTGGAGTCATGTCCGGCTTACTTGAATCAGTTTTGGTTTGTCGATGCTCCCCGTCTGGAGCCCTTTCTGGTTCACCTGAATCAGCTTTGGTCTCTTGATGCTCCCTATCCGGAGTCATTGCAGGTTCACTTGAGTCAGCTGAGATTTCTTGATGCTCCCCGTCTGGAGTCATTTCAGGTTCACTTGCATCTTCTGGGGTTTCTTGATGCTCTCTGTCCGGAGTCAAAACATTCAGGAATGCATTTGCTTGTGGAGAGGCTCGAGCGAATGAGGTTTGAAGTAACGTGGTGTCACCGGAGTCATCAGTTGTCTCACTGTGATTGTCGAGTTCCTCTGTACACACTAGCTGAGGTCTGTCACGTTGCACATCTGGTATGGGAAGTGGGATGCCGTCGTCACTTGTCTCACATACAGTGGGTAGACCCTCAGTGTCTTCTTGTCGTTCACTTGAGCTGGGTAGACCATCAGAGTCTTTTTCTGGTGGCTCAAATAATCTGGGTGGACTGTCATGGTCTGCTTGCTGTACACTTGAGCGTGGTAGACTGTCAGAGTCTTCTTCTTGTTCACTGGAGCGTGGTAGACTGTCATAGTCTGCTTGCTGTACACTTTAGCGTGGCAGACTGTCATAGTCTTTCTGTTGTTCACTTGAGCATGGCAGACTTGCATTGTCTGCTGCTGGTTGCTCAGGAGGTTGCTGGACCCTCATGGTCTTGTTCATGCAAGGACTGCGCTTTGGAGTCTTGCATTGTTTCTATCGTGGAGGCTGCCCATGAGCTCGCTGTGGAGGCTTGTGTCACTCCCTCTGTGGAGTCTTGCAGCGTTCCTTGTGTGGAATTGTGCATTGGTCTCTCTGTGGAAACTGTCATCACTTCTTGTTCACGCAAGGACTGCGCTCTGGAGTCTTGCGTTGCTTCTATCATGGAGTCTGTCCACGAGCTCGCTGTGGAGGCTTGTGTCGCTGGAGTCACTTCTTGTTCATGCAAAGACTGCGCTCTGGAGTCTAGCGTTGCTTCTATCATGGAGTCTGTCCACGAGCTCGCTGTGGAGGCTTTCATCGCTTGCTGTGTGGAGGCTGAGACCTTTGTGGTGCGGGGACCACTCTCTGTGTGGAGTTGGGGACCTTCGCGGTGCGTGGACCACTCTCTGTGTGGCAGCAGGCCGCTCTCTGTGGGGTTGGACCACTCTCTATCTCTTGGTGTCAGGCCGCAGCATAATCCTGCACTCACGAGTCGGGATGTCATATCTGCTGGGCTGAAGATCCTCAAATCCGAAGAACACGTCGTCGGGGTCATCAATGTACAACACGTCTAGTTGCGGTTCGGATTTGGTACTGGGGTAGCCTCCCAAGGTGAAAGCTTTGTCTGAGTCATTGTCTTCCAAGACCATACCATCACGTTTTGTGTCAGAGCTGGCATTGGGCTCGCGATGTCCAAAGAAGAGTTCATGGTCTGAGTCATAGTCTTCAAGGACTGTATTATCTCTTTGGGAGGTGCTAACTGCTTGTTGCAGGGTTCTGCGGAGATTACTTTCAGCTACTGGTCGAATTTCAGGCATTGTGCTATCGGTCCAGGTGAAATAATCTGGTTTTGAGGCTTGAAATTTTTTTTTGCGTGTTTTGGGACATTTCCCCTTTAAGTGGGCATGGTCCGGGGCCTCTGACGTCATGAAGCATGTGGCATAGTGCATGGGAAGTGACTGCGCATGCGCAGATCGCTGTTCCTTTACTTGGGGCCATGTTCTCAATTGCGCATGCGCGACTTCTCGCGCATGCACTAATGGACCATCCCGTTCTGTGCGCTCTTCGCGCAACTGCGCATGTGCAGCACCTTTTCCAAGATGGCTGCAATTCAGAACTGCCATTCGTTGCTGCAAGCCTACCTCGCGGTGAGTTTTGGCACCTCTTTTACCTTTTCTTCTTGTACGATCCTCGCAGAATTCTTGGAATTTGTCCAGGACTGCCTGGAAATCGCTCTTGTTTTGCCCCTTTGAGTATTTTAAGGTCTGGAGTGACGTGCACTACCCTCCAATCTGCAGAATCCTGGAAGATGACCACCAATGCATCCACTATTTCCATAATCACCTCCTTAAGCACTCTGGGGTGCAGATTCTCAGGGCCTGGGGATTTATCCGCCTTTAATCCCATCAATTATCCCAGCACCATTTCTCTACTAATGTTGACCTCCCTCAGTTCTTCCCTCTCACTAAACCTTTCATTCTCTAAGATTTCTGGCATCTGATTTATGTCCACTTTTGTGAAGACAGAACCCTGGGAGCTGGGTGTAAATTCAAAACAGACTGCTAGCTGCAAGGGTTCTGCATGAAATTAATTAAGCAACGTCAACCTATTCATTATGAGCACAATACAGGCACATGGCAAAACAGGTTTGAGGCAAATTGTTGACCTGTGATACTGTAAAATTGGCTGGCTTTGGAAGCAAAACAAAACAGGTGTGCTATACTAACCCTGGGTTAAGAGACATTGTTGAGATAGAGTAACCTTTATCTGAGTAGGCTTGATGTTGACAATGGGCGCTAAAGGTAGGAAAGTGATCTGTTTCCTAAAGTCAACATTTATAACTTTGATGAGCAAAAAACACAAAATAAGATATACATACACACAATGCAATGATGGTCTTCCAATTTGGGTCACAACATTCTTGCAGATTGCTGTCAGGCTCAAAACTGATTCCCAGTTACATAAGCATAACTTTATCCTGTGCAAAACATATCATTTAGATTATTTTCTAATGGTATTCTGAGATAAAATTACAATACAATGTAATCCTTAAAAGTAAAAGGGTAAAAAAGAGAATTTACTTGCTGTATCATGTATTCTGTCAATCTCCACATTTAGTCTCTATTATAGTTCCTTAGGACCAATATGTAAGGGGCGGGATTCCCAGTAGCTGATGCCGAAATTGGGAACTACAATTGCGCGGAGAATAGCTCCCGACGACAAAATCACGGCAGGCACTGATTTGACGCCATATCGCGATTCTCCGTCACATCAAAAACGGCGTCAATGCGTTTCATTCCGCACGTACATTAGGCACCGTTTGCAAATCATTAGCGGGTCCGACCCAGTATTCTCTGTGGTTTTTCGCCTCCGATGGGTCGAGTTCCCGATGACGTGGTTCACTTGTGCTTTTACAAATCATGAAACCGATATGGTGGCTGCTGAGGGAGAGAGAGGAGAGGTAGGACACGGAGTGGAGCGACTGTGGGCTGCCAGCCCGGACACTGGTCAGGCTAGCTTGGGTGGGGGGGCACTGCCAGGGCCAGAAGAGTGGGGGGAGGTGGGGGGAAACAGGCTGAGTGGCAAGGATAACTCCCCCACGGGTCTGGGAAGGTGCCCAGGCACGGACCGCCATGACGGTGGCCATCTTGCTGCACACCCACTGACCACCCACCTTGGCCCCTGGTTCTGATCTGTCACCAGGTGTATGGGTGCCCCGAACCCCCCCCACCCACGCACCCCACCCCCCCACCCACGCACCCCACTCCCTGCCACCACCCCTCCCACCTGACCACCACCCACCTGTGGCCCACCTAGGCAACACCCACAGTAGCCCCAGGCGAGGGCAGTGCCCGCCAACGGTACCCCTGGCATCAGGGACTGGTGCAAGGGCCAGAGGCCCACATGGTGCCAGCCACCAATGGGACCAGGGGTGAGGGGATGAGGGGGTTTCGGAGGAGAGATGCGGGAGCAGATCCCACAGTGCCAACCAGGGCCACCGTGTAGCTCAGTGGACCTGGTTGGGCCGGGGGTACACACTATGCTAACAGTTCGACTATTCGCCCCCTGCAGACAATTGGAATTCAACACGGAATGGTGGCCTTCCTGCTAGTCGCCACAGCCCTGGGGGATGCCCTGCGGCTGTACGAGTGGGATCTCCTCGAGTAGGAGGAGGAAGCTGCAGCAGCTGAGTGTGCAGCAGCAGAGCGTGCAGCAGTGGTACAGATGGCAGCCGCCCAGATTAGGAAGCCTGCTGTCCAACAGGTCGAGGAGGAAGAGATGCCAAGGAGGCGCCACATGAGGCCTCGCATGTACCGGCACCGCCTGTCATTCGAGGACCTGTTCGACCGAGCATGCTTTTGAAGACTCCGGCAGCGAGACTGTGCGACATATCTGCCAGATAATGGCACACCTGGCACCGCGGGGGTATGGGAAAGACCACTCGCTCCCGGTGGCCGTCAAGGTGACGGTCGCCTTGAATTATTACGCCATGGGGTCCTTCCAGGCGCCGAGTAGGGACCTGTCCAGGATCTCACAGACCTCGGTGCACAGGTGCATCCATGCTGTCACAGAGGCCCTATATGCCCAGATGGATTATTACATCTACTTCGATGTGAGCCGAGCGCACCAGGATGCCTGGGCAGTGGGGTTCACTGCCATCGTCGGGATGCCCCGGGTCCACAGGTGGTTGACGGGATGCATGTCCCCCTATGAGCACCTGCAATAACAGGTCACTGTACACAAACCAAAACCGAAAGGGGTTCCACTCGATGAACGTGCAGCTGGTGTGTGATCATCAGCTGCGCATCATACATGTCTGTGTCTGATACCCGGGCAGTGAGCATGATGCCTTCATCCTGGCACACTCAACGATTCCTGACATGTTCGAGACATTGCCACCCCGGCTAAGGATTGGCTCCTAGGTGACAGGGGCTACCCCCTGCGATCATGGCTGAGGACACCTATCCAGAGGCCACAGACCGACGCGGAGACCCGCTACAATAATGCCCATACAGAAGGCAGGGGTGTGATCGAGCGGTACTTCGGCCTCCTGAAGATGTGGTTCAGCTATCTGGATCGCTCTGGAGGGGCTCTCCAGTATGATGCTGTATGATGTGTTGGAGGAGGAAGAGAAACACCAGGCCTCGTCTGATGAGGAGGATGCGGGGGAGGGGGAAGGTGGGCAGGACAGGGAGCAGGGCAGGGATGGGAGGCTGCACGACGTGTGTGCCAGGGCTGACGTGCAAGGGGTGCTCTGATCGCCTCCGGGTTCACCGACTAGGAGGGGAGGTAGAGGGGTGGTCTGGCCAGGGGTACGGACATTGCATCCCAACCCCACACTCCCTCACTTCCCATCCCGGCCACCCCCCCACCTGCAACCCCATCCGTGATACATACCTGCCGCACTACGAGGTGGGGGCCCTGGGTTAGCAGCAACACCAGGTCTGGTCCATGGGATGGAGGATGATAACAACCCGCTCTGCGATGAGCTCCGCTGCTCTGCATCGTATGACAACATCTGACTCCAGGGCACACCCGGGTCGATCCTCAGCACGGGCAGAATGCCAGCCTGGCGCAGGCACAATGCCAGCCGAGCACAATGGCAGTGCCAGGCTGGCAGCTGGACGGAACTGCCAGGATGCTTGGCAGGTAGTATCAGGGTGCCAGTGCTAAGCTGTCTGGGTGGCACTAGCTGCTAGTGTGCCACCCTGCCCAGAGGCCAATCATCCAGAGAGCCTCCAATCTCACGGGAAAGTTCCCGCAAGTGTGTTTCAGCTGGTTCCCTTTTGTGGGGACCAGTACTGAATGGCGCTCGCCTTAGGTCTCAGAGGCGAAGAGGTTAGTTTGCAACTCCTCGGGTAGATAAGGCGAGCTGCAAAATTAGAGTGACTAGCTACTCACTCTAATATGCAGATTTGCCAAATATTGGTCCTGCCCACAATGGGTGGGATCCAGATCGCGACGTCTCGCGAGATCCCGTTAGATCCTGCAAGCGGTGCAAGCTGAGTAAATCCCGGAAGAAGCCTCTCCCAGCATCTATCGGCTGCATCACGCCCCCGTTTGGCGGGTCTCAGCCAGTACATCTCGGCCTGTGTTTCCTGTTTTGAGAATCCCCAGCGAGTGAAAACATCCTTCCTGCAAGTCCAGTAAGAATTTTACATGTTTCAATGAGATCACCTCTAATTCTTTTAAATTCCAGAGAACACAGGCCCTGTCATGAAACCATCCCAGGAATCAGTCTGGCGAATCTTCATTGCACTCCCTTTATGGTAAATAAATCCATAGGTAAGGAAGACAAAACTGTACACAATATCCCAGGTGCGATCTCACCTGGGCTCTAAACAATTGCAGCACAATATTTTTATTTCTGTACTCAAATCCTCTTGCAAATGGCAATATACCATTTGCCTTCCTAATTGCTTGCTGCACCTGTATGTCTGCTTTCAGTGACTCAGGAACAAGGACGCCAAGGTCCCTTAGCACATCAACACTTCCCAATCTCTCACTATTTAAGAAATACTCTACATTTCTGTTTTCCTACCAAAGTGGATAACTTCACATTTTTCCATATTATATTCCATCTGCTATGTTCTTGCCCATTCACTTAACCTGTTTAAATCCTCTTGAAGCCAATTTACTTCCTTGTCATAACACAGTTCCATCTAGTTTTCTGTTATCAGCAAACTTGAAAATATTACATTTGGTCCCCACACCCAAAGCATTGATTTAGGGCACGATTCTCCGACTTCGTTGCACTCTCACTCGAGCGAAACAAGGCCGGTGAATAGCGGGAGAGGCCGAAAACAAGAGCTGCACAGCCGCCCAACAGTTTGCGATGCAACCGGCCCACTCCCGTAAGCGAAATTAGGATCTCGCCGTAGCGCGTCGAGAAACCAATTATCTCCACTTAAGCCCTATTTCCATACAATTAATGGAAGCCACCCCATATCCAACTGCCTCCCGTGATTCAGCAGCCTCGTCAGCAAGTGATCATACTGGCACCGATTAGTACTGCTTTTTAAAAATGTGAACCTGGCGAAAGGGCTTCTGTGGAGAGCCGAGGAGGTGAGCATCCATCTTTACTCACAGCCAAAGAGTCAGAGGGTGCTGGGCTTGCCATCCTAGTGCTCGGCGGGGGTTGGGGGAACCCTCGACTAGGAGCGGGAGACCGTATGCAGGGGGTGGGCCACCATGGGAGGGTGGGGGGTTGGGCTGGAGGGGGCAACCAGGGGGAAACCAGGGAGCAATTGTTCGCGGCACCACCATGCTAACTCCTGGCTCGTGTGTATCTGTTCTGGGGGCAACCCCTGCCCGTCTGCCCCACTGACCATCCATAACCCCCATTAACTGTCATGCCTCTGGCCATGTGTCTGAGGCTATTGCTAATAGTGAATTGGCAATCGTGGTCATGTGAGCATTTCACAGAACCCAAGTGGATTCCCTAAAAATGATGGGACAGGATCCACAGGCATTTAGACAGGCAAGGGCCTTTTGTTTTTGGACACTAAGGGCAATTTAGCATGGCCAATCCACCTAACCTGCAAATCCTTGGACTGTGGGAGGAAACCAGAGCACCCGGAGGAAACCCACCTGACACGGGGAGAATGTGCAGGCTCCGCACAGACAGTGACCCAAGCCGGAATCGAACCTGGGACCCTGGAGCTGTGAAGCAACTGTGCTAACCACTGTGCTACCGTGCCGCCCATCTGTCACCCCATTGATCGCTGGGTTGATTCGGCTAATCTGGCTGGCTAGGCGGATGTCCCCCTCCCCTCACAGCTCCATGTGTGTCTCTCCCGAAGCTCAGCGTTTGGTCGCAGAGGATGACCCCCTAGAAGAGGACCGCTCTGCCGGTCAAAGGTATATGACGCAGCTACACTCCCCTGCTCGGCTAAACCTCCAAGATTGGTGGCATAGTGGATAGTGAAGACGGTTATATAAGAATGCAACAGGATCTTGACCAATTGGACCAGTGGGCCGATGAATGGCAGATCGAGTTTAATTTGGATAAATGTGAGGTGATGCATTTTGGTAGATCAAATCAGGGCAGGACCTATTCAGTTAATGGTAGGGAGTTGGGGAGAGTTACAGAAAAAAGAGATCTAGGAGTACAGGTTCATAGCTCCTTGAAGGTGCAGTCTCAGGTGGACAGGGTGGTGAAGGAGGCATTCACCATGCTAGGTTTTATTAATCAGAATATTGAATACAGGAATTGGGGCATTGTGCTGAAGTTGTACAAGACATCAGTAAGACCACACATGCAATACTGTGTTCAATTCTGGTCACCCTATGAGAGGAAGGATATTGTTAAACTAGAAAGAATGCAGAAGAGATTTATGAGGATGCTACCAGGACTTGATTGTCTGGGTTATAAGGAGAGGCTGGATAGGCTGGGACTTTTCCCTGGAGCGTAGGAAGCTCAGGGGTGATCTTATAGAGGTCTATAAAATAATGAGGAGCATACATGACGTAGACAGTCGACATCTTTTCCCGAAGATAGAGGAGTCTAGAACTAGAGGGCATAGGTTTAAGGTGAGAGGAGAGAGATACAAAAGAGACCAAAGAGGAAATTTCTTCACACAGAGGGTGGTGAGCATCTGGAACGGGCTGCCAGAGGCAGTGGTAGAGGCGGGTACAATTTTGTCCTTTAAAAAGCAGTAAGATAGATCCATGGGCAGGGTGGGTATAGAGGGATATAGGCCAAATGCGGGCAAGTGGGACTAGCTTAGTGATAGAAACTGGGTGGCATGGACAAGCTGGGCCGAAGGGCCTGTTTCCATGCTGTAAGCATCTATGACTCTATGACTCTATAACCGACCCATTCAGTTCCCGGACACTCACGTTACTAGCCTTACGCCTCCAATCCCCTCTAACGTCCGTCATCTTCCCCACTTAACTCCTGCCCCGGCTTGAATCACTGTCTGTGCGGAGTCTGCACGTTCTCCCCGTGTCTGCATGCATTTCCTCCAGATGTTCTGGTTTCCTCCCACAAGTCCCGAAAGATGTGCTGTTAGGTGAAGTGGACAGTCTGAATTCTCCCTCAGTGTACCCGAACAGCGGGAGGAGTGTGGCGACTGGGGGATTATCACAGTAACTTCATTGCAGTGTTAATGTAAGCCTACTTGTGACACTAATAAAGATGATTATTATTATTATTAATAATTCCAACTCATACCAAGCCCATCCCAGATGGCCCCCTTCAGCCTAGCAGTGTTGGCCTCGGTGCCACGCATTGCTGGCGACATCTTCTGCGCCCGTAGCCTGTGGGAATCCTCCTATTGGCTATGAATCTGCTGGACTGTCGCTGAGATCTCCCTCTGAATGGCGTGGCCGCACCATAACGTCTCCATCAGCTCTGGGTATACCTCTTCCACAGGCTCAGCATCAGGCTGGGACCCAGCTAGGTCCTGGGATCCAGCAGATCTCCGACTGCTGTCTCGCCTGGGGATTTCTGCCTCCACCCTGTGATGCTCACCAGTTTGTGCACCAGAAGCCTGACCACTAATATTTCCCACCGAGGTGCGTGTATCTGTGCTGGTGGAGGATGGGGATGACAGCTGTGATGCGTCGGCCGTATCTTCCTCGGAGCTCTCTTTCGAGGTGTTCTCGTGGGAGGCTGGAAGACCTGCGGAAGAATGGATATGTGGTCAGTGGGAAGGATGGGTCAGTCAGTAAGGCAATAACAACTCACGTTTGACAGATCCTTTGGTTGGGGCCCAATGGTTCCTCGCCTCTGCTCTGTCCTCAGCCACATCTGTGTCCTCGAAGGAGGTCAGGGTTCTTATGTCCGGCACTCCTCCTGAGTTTGGGCCCTCTCCCGGCCATTGTGGATGAGCTTTTCCTGAGGAGGCACAGAGAGGGCATCATTAGCAACATGCTTGATTCACAGTGGTGAGAGGGGGATGTGTGTGAAGGAAGGGCTGAGGAGTTGAAGGGAGAGAGGGGTAGAAGGAGGGTTGCAGGTCGCAAGGAGAGTTGGGTGGATGCTTGCGAGGGGGGCGGAAAGGTCTCGGTGGGGGAGGCGGGTTGGTGTCTACTCATTCGTGCTACCCGATGTAGATTCTTGACCTTTTTCCAGCACTGGATGACAGTCCTCCTAGTCACACTCCCGGCGCTCACAGCCGCTGCCACCTTTGCCCCAGTCAGCACTGGCTGCCCTGTGGCTGATCTTCTGGGATCCTCGAGGGAACAAGATATCCCTACTGGCTCCTGCATCCCCAAATCTTGGGCCGGTCTCCTGGGCACCTTTGTTAAGTCCGGTTTTGCGAGCTAATTTCGGCCAAACATGTCTATTTTCCTGTTGTATGGAGGAGAGCCACCTGATGTGCAACTACTGAGCACATCCTGGTCACCAGAAGTACCAATACATTGTTTTTTACAATTAGCAATTTCTTTTTTAAAAAAATCTTTTTGTTGCCATTTTCAACGTTATACCATCAGTAATTTCTTTCAGGTCCTCATTCTCGCTACTCTCTTGGTTCTCTAGAATGTCTGGGAGGTTTTTTGTTCCTTTCTCTATGAAGACAGAGTATTTGTTTAATTTCTCTGCCATTTCCTTATTCCCTGAGATAAATTCTCCTGTCTCTACCTATAATGGGTCAGAATTTGCCTTTGTTTCCTTTTTACATCCCTATCAGGGTTTTCACAGTTTTTTATGTTCATGGATAGTTTATTTTTATGCTCTATTTTCCCTTTATGTTTTTTGGTCATCCTTTGCTGAATTCTAAAATTATCCTAATCGTCAGGTGTGATGAACGGTTACTGTATTACTGTACCCTTATCATCATGTAAGGTGATGTCCCCTTTAAGACCGGGCTTGGAACCCTGGGGGACTCCGCCCTGGATTCGCCCACCTGGGAGCCGTTTATAAAGGTCCGCCTTGTGGCCGGCACCCAGTAAGCACCCGTCTCAGCACCAGGCTAGTTCTTAGCTTAGTAAAGCCTTCTTTACCGTTTTATTCTCTAAGCGTCGTTATTGAGGGTACAACATCAGGCTTATCAGGGCAGCACGGTAGCATTGTGGATAGCACAATTGCTTCACAGCTCCAGAGTCCCAGGTTCGATTCCCATCTTGGGTCACTGTCTGTGCGGAGTCTGCACATTCTCCCCGTGTTTGCGTGGGTTTCCTCCGGGTGCTCCGGTTTCCTCCCACAGTCCAAAGATGTGCGGGTTAGGTGGATTGGCCATGTTAAATTGCCCATAGTGTCCAAAATTGTACTTAGTGTTGGGTGGGGTTACTGGGTTATGGGGATAGGGTGGAGGTGTGGACCTTGGGTAGGGTGCTCTTTCCAAGAGCCGGTGCAGACTCGAAGGGCCGAATGGCCTCCTTCTGCACTGTAAATTCTATCTATCTATTCTATTATTAATTTTTGGCAACATTATAAGTCTCTTTCTTTTATCTAATATAATCTTTAAATACTCTGGTAACCATGGTTGGATCACTTTTTCAGTTAAGTTTATATGTGCCTCAAAAGGAATGTATATTTGTGTAAATTATGTATTCTTTCAACAAATTATCATCTAAATGCGTTCATACAAAATATACTGCAAGATCTTAGAGGGAATAAGCCAAGGATCCACTATACAACACTATACATTAATGAACAAATGGTTATCTAAGCATAAAGTTTCTACCATGAATGCAAACATCAAAATGTGCCCAGACAGCACTGGACACGATGCCTGCTACACTACACCATTGTCAACTGTACACTCAAGTTTCAAAGTCATTTGCATAAACTCCAATGATTCTGCTCAATCCATCAGTGCAGTCAATTGTAATTGATCTGTGACTAGAACAGGGCGTTTTCTATCATCACAAGGAAGTGTGGGAAATGAGCCACACTTCAAATGACTAATTTAGTGCTCTTTTCTTGTTTTTTAATTGACTTCATTTGACTACTTTGATCTGTTCTTAGTACATTAGACTTGTGACCTGCAGTCAATTGAAATCAAACAGCTCTGCTGCAATTGACTGAATTCATCCGAGTTTGAACTGTAATAGAAGTAATTTAAATTGCAGCTGCAGTAAGAGAAACACAGCAAGGTCAGGCAACAAGTGACAGCTGGTCACTGCAGGTAGAGGTGATTGATGTGGAATTAACATGAGCATGGGTGCCTTTGTGCCTGTGATTCTGGGCACAATGTGATGAATTGAACAGATGCCATTAGCAGAAACTCTCCATAAAACGGACAGTTTTTGTGAGTAGGGTCTGATTTGGGTGAATGGACTGTGAAGCAGTGTAAAAGATCATAAATACTCAATAGAGAAGTAATTATTGGCACAACTCATGTTTAAAGTTCTGTGATCTTTAGCGTTATTTCATTTCAAATGTCTGCATTACTCTGTGAGAATTGTGCAGATACTCCAAACCCAGGCATTAATGGTGCTGATCATACACAATGACTGCTGGCTTACAGAATAATAACATTTAACATGATCTGGAAGAATCATCTATTTCTAGCACTAAGTAAATATATAACTTGAATACAGTTAAATTTGTTGAAATAAGGGAGCAATAAAAGCAGATATATTTGGGGAGGTTATTCAAGCTCACTTCAGCAGAAGGGGGAATAGTTTTCAAGACTTAACAGCACTCATGAAATTATAGGTTAGATCTGTTTCTGCAGGGTTTCTGGTGAAGATATGCTAGGCGAACAGGAAAAAATCTCCTCCATAATGCTGATTAGGCAGGACATGGTGGGGACTCTGGCTGAATATTTTATATAGAGGACGGGATCCAATGGCCACGCTGCACCCGAAAAGCATCTCACCACAGCGTGGCCGATAAAAGCCGGGAGACCCCATTCCTGGGAGCGATGGTGTTTATCACATTGTGCGCAGAATCACAGGCACAAAAGCACCCACACTCATGTTAATTCCACACCAAGCGATCAATCATCTCTACCTGGCACGCAACGCCTCGCGAGTTCGAACGTGATCTCTCGAGATGTTGCAATGTAAATCCCTCCCATTGTGGCCGGAAGCACTTTTTTTGCAAATCTGCGTATTAAAGCGAGACAGCTAGTCTCACTTTAATGTGCAGATTCCCGAGGTACCTGAGGCGTTGGGATCTATAACCATCACCTCAGAGACTGCGGGTGAACGACATTCAGCACTGGTCCCCACAGGTCTGGCCCATTACCTGACCCTATGCCGCAGCAGTCACTCAGGCCATCTTCAAATTCATCTGGAGATCAAAGATGGACTGTGTCCGAAGGGACACCATGTACAAAGCTCTGGGTAAGGGAGGGAAAAATGTACCCAACGTCTCCCTCATCCTGATGGCCACCTTTGTGTGCAGCTGCATCAAGCTGTGTGTGGACCCCCGGTATGCAAACACCAAGTGTCACTACATACTGAGGTTCTACCTGTCCCCCGTGTTACGAAGGATGGGCCTGGCCTCATTGCCGCGGAACGCTCCAAGTAGTTGGACCGTGCCATACCACCTGTCCCTCGTGGAAACGTTTTTGAAGAAAAACACCTTTGACCACAAGGCAATGAAGAAGTGGTCAGCACGTAATGTCCTCGAGGCCCTCAGGGAAAAGCAGACTGTGGAGGACGTTGGACGGTTCCCTGAGCAGACTGTCAGAGTCATCTGGCAGAACGTCTCATCACCAGAACTTACAAACAAGCACCAAGACCTAGCTTGGCTGGTGGTGAGAAGGGCCCTCCCGTCAGAGTCTTCATGTACACCCGAAGGCTCAGCGTCGTTACACGCTGCCCTCGAAGTGGCTGTGGGGGAAATGAGACGGTCACCCACTTCCTTGTGGAATGTGCCTTTGCAAAGAAGGTCTGGAGAGAGATGCAGTGGTATTTGTCAAGGTTCATCCCGAGCAGCTCTGTGACACAGGACTCTGTGCTCTACGGACTGTTTCCAGGGACACACACCGAGACAAACATCAACTGCTGCTGGAAGGTCATCAACTCGGTGAAAGACGCTCTTTGGTCTGCCCGAAACTTGCTGATCTTCCAGTGCAAAGAGCTGTCCTCGACCGAGTGTTGCAGACTGGCACATTCCAAGGTCCAGGACTACGTGCTGAGGGACAAACTCAAGCTTGGGGCAGCTGCCGCCAAGGCGCAATGGGGAAAGACCACTGTGTAAGGTCTTACCAGCAAATGTACACCGAGCGGCGGGTAACAGTGTAAACCCCCCTCGGTCTGGGTCATTAACACTCCAATGTATAAAAGAAACACGACAATGTAAATGTTTAAGAAGGAATTGTAACGTGAAGAGCGATATGTGTGTAATGTTATCAAAATTGAATGGAAGAAAGTCAAGGGAATGTGTAACTCTGATGGAAATGTACAGTCAAGACAATTCAAAATGTTCTGTAATATTTATGATAGATTTTATGAATAAAGTATATTTTATTTGGAGAAAAAAAACTGGTCCCCACAAACAGGTGCATGCCCTGTGGGCTGGGTGCTTCCCTGGAAGTTTGTGCCACCCTGGCACTGTCAGCCTGGCAGTGCCACCTGGGTGACAACCTGGCATTGCCAAGGTGCCACTGTCAGTTGGCAAGGGACACTGACAGGGTGTCAGCTTGAACTGCCAGGGTGCCACACTGGCATTTTCTGTGAGCTGGCAATCAGGCCGGGGTGCCCTGTGCTGGTGTTGAGGGAGGATGCGGGGAGCGGAATCTCCCACAGTGCGTTGGGGGTCGGGGGTAATATTCGGGGCCTCGGAAAACGGGACTCCATTTTTAACATTGTTTTCTAGGAGCTCCTCGGTGTAGAAAATGGGGTTATGTGAGGCCTTGGTCTTATTTAACGCGAGTGGTGTCTTGGGAAACATGCAGCTAAACGCAATCGTTATGGGACTTTGTTCCCATTTAATTGTGTTCAGACAAGATGGGGAAGGAAAAAAGGGAGATGGGTGGGTTGTAGTGTTTAGGGAAACATTGTAGTGTTGGAAAGAGATGTTACAGAGGGGCCGAAGACTGCATCCGGAATTTTCCACTCACATTCACGTTGGGTGGGTTTGGCGATGGGTGCGGAAACTATTGTGAAAAGTCCAAAGTCACGTTTTACATTGGTGTGAAAGCTTGCCGCGATCTCCCTGTCATTAGGCAGTGGCACGCCACGTTTCCCATCTTTAATGTTGGGAACATCATTATAATACCTTAGCATCGCAATGTTGGGCCCATACCCCTCGTCAAAAGGTGCGGGAGTGTGTGTGGGGGGGGGGGATGATACGGTCAGTCGGATGAGACCAATCGTTTGACTCCAGGATACTGGGAGGTTGACTGCAAGGTATCGGGGGCCTAGTTGGGTCGGGAGAGAATAACGATTTGGCTCCAGGATATCAACGTGTTGACTGCAGGGTACCAGGGATTGACTTCAGGGTGCAGGGGTTTGGCTCCAGGGTACCGGGGGCCTAGTTGAATGAGACAGACGATTGACTCCAGGATACAGGGGGGAGTTACCCAGGGGTTCACTCAAAGAGTTTTTAAAAAATATATATTTTATTCAAATTTTTCGGTCAAACAAAACAATACAAAGGTTTACCTTTTTACAACAATAAAACAATTTATATAACAGTGACCGTTTTACCAAATAAATAAATAATATATAAACTAAATGGCAACTGCCATAACAAAAATAATAACTCTCCAGAGATAAAATCAAACAACCCAATATACATAACCAAGTACAAATATCTATACAAAAACACCCCTGAGGACCTGCCCGAGCCCGAGCCCCCCCCCCCCCCCACCTGGGTTGCTGCTGTTGCCTTCCCATTTCCTTTATCGTTCTGCGAGGTAGTCAATGAACGGTTGCCACCGCCTGGTGAACCCTTGAGCCGAACCCCTTAGTGCGAACTTTATCCGTTCTAGTTTTATAAACCCTGACATGTCATTTATCCAGGTCTCCACGCCCGGGGGTTTGGCTTCCTTCCACATAAGCAATATCCTTCGCCGGGCTACTAGGGACGCAAAGGCCAAGACATCAGCCTCTTCCGGCTCCTGCACTCCCGGCTCTTCTGCAACCCCAAATATAGCCAACCCCCTGCCTGGCTCGACCCGGACCCCCACCACCTTCGAAAGCACCTTTGCCACCCCCACCCAGAACCCCTGCAATGCCGGGCATGACCAAAACATGTGGGTGTGGTTTGCTCGGCTTCTCGAGCATCTCCCACACCTATCCTCTACCCCGAAAAATTTACTGAGCCGTGCTCCGGTCATATGCGCCCTGTGCAAAACCTTGAATTGTATCAGGCTTAGCCTGGCGCACGAGGACGACGAGTTTACCCTACGTAGGGCATCAGCCCACAGCCCCTCCTCAATCTCTTCCCCCAGCTCTTCTTCCCATTTCCCCTTCAGCTCATCCACCATGATCTCCCCCTCGTCCCTCATTTCCCTGTATATATCCGACACCCTACCATCCCCCACCCATGTCCCTGAGATCACTCTATCTTGAATCTCCTGCATCGGGAGCTGCGGGAATTCCCTCACCTGTTGCCTCGCAAATGCCCTCAGTTGCATGTACCGAAATGCATTCCCTTGGGGCAACCCATATTTTTCCGTCAGCGCTCCCAGACTCGCAAACGTCCCGTCTACAAACAGATCTCTCAGTTGCACAACCCCACCTCTCTGCCATTCTCCAAATCCCCCATCTATTCTCCCCGGGACAAACCTATAATTATTTCTTATCGAGGACCGCACCGAGGCTCCCGTCCTTCCCCTATGTCGTCTCCACTGCCCCCAAATTTTTAGCGTTGCCACAACCACTGGACTTGTGGTGTATTTCTTCGGGGAGAACGGCAACGGCGCCGTCACCAGTGCTTGTAGGCTGGTTCCTTTGCAGGACGCCATCTCCAATCTCTTCCACGCCGCTCCCTCCCCTTCACCCATCCACTTACACACTATTGAGATATTGGCGGCCCAGTAGTTTTCACTTAGGCTCGGTAGTGCCAGCCCCCCCTATCCCTGCTACGCTGCAAGAACCCCCTCCTCACTCTCGGGGTCTTCCCGGCCCACACAAAGCTCATGACACTTTTCTCAATTTACTTGAAAAAAGCCTTCGTGACCATCACCGGAAGGCACTGAAACACAAAAAGGAATCTCGGTTCACTCAAAGAGTTGATTGTCAAGTGGGAAAACCACTGCTCTTGAGGATGCCTACTGCTGCTAGGCCAAGGGGGGGGGGGGGGGGGGGGAATGACATGCCTGGAGTGAAACGAGTCAAGCAATTATGCCCACTCAAGCACCACTTAAGTGTGTGAATGCCACTAATTGGTGCTCAGCATTTAAACCTTGGTGCACTGACTTTCAAACTCGTTAACTTCCATGGTGTGCCTGTATAATTGGCCAACTGGCCAAACAGCGATATCCTCTTAGAGAGTTGCCAATGGCAAACAACCCGAGGAGAGTGCACCAAATCCTTGGTTGTCTGCTGAGGTGCACATTAACAGGTTCCCCCAAGGTTGAGCACAAGGCTTTGGAGTGAATATTTGGACAATGCCTGTGCCCGAGATGAAAGGCAGGAGAGAAGATGAAGACGTCAATGGAGGCACCTGTCTCACCAAAGGCAGGAATAGAACCGTGAACAAAGAACAAAGAAAAGTACAGCACAGGAACAGGCTCTTTGGCCCTCCAAGCCTGTGCCAACCATGCTGCCCGTCTAAACTAAAATCTTCTACACTTCCGGTGTCCGTATCCCTCTATTCCCATCCTATTCATGTATTTGTCAAGTACTTGGGGCGAATGATTGAGGCTCCGCTGATGTGTGCATATTGTGTGACAGAACCAGGTGCCGGTTCTGATGAGGCTGGGATCAAGACCAGAACAGAGAAAAAGGGCAACAAGTTCATAATTAACGGTCAGAAGATGTGGATTACGAACGGGAGCAAGGCTGACTTTTTTTTCTCCTGGCCCACTCGAATCCAGATCCCAAAGCCTTTGCCGGCATGGCCTTCACTGGCTTCAAAGTGGATGCTGACTCTCCTGGAATCCAGATTGGAAGAAAGGAAATGAAGATGGGTCAGCGATGCTCAGATACCAGAGGCATTGTCTTTGAAGATGTGCAAGTGCCCAAGGAGAATGTCCTCGTTGGAGAGGGAGCTGGCTTCAAAATTGCAATGGGAGCGTTCGATTAAAAACCAGACCGTCAGTAGCTGCTGAAGCAGTTGGTTTAGACCAGAGAGCTTTGGATGAAGCTACCAAATATGCTTTGGAAAGGAAAACCTTTATAAAGTTACTTGCAGAGCATCAGGCTGGTGAAAATGGCTCTGAAGGTGGAATTGGCCCAGCTCAGTTACCAGAGAGCAGCCTGGGAAGTGGACCAGGTGGACGAACACTTACTACGCCTCCATAGCAAAGACCTTTGCAGGCGACATTGCCAATCAGGTTGCTAGTGACGCCGTCCAGATCTTCGGAGGCAACGGGTTCAACAGTGAATAGCCTGTGGAAAAACTGATGAGAGATGCTAAAATCTAACAGATCTACGAAGGCACTGCTCAGATCCAGAGACTGATTATTGCACGGGAGCATATTGAGAAATACAAGCAGTGAAGGAACCGTGCGATTAGAGTCCAGTGCTAATATTGTAATCTAACTACGTACCATTCAATGGTTGACGATGCAATTCCAATGCAATTTGCCACCCCACACAGCCCTCCTTCTATTTCTATGCAATGGGGAAATAGGGTTAAAGCATTAAAACCCATTGCCGCCCAACTGAAGTTTACTTTTCCAGAGAACAAAGCTTTTTTATATCAACTAACATTTTCTCCAATTGTCTAAAGATGTGCGGGTTAGGTGGATTGGTCATGCTAAATTGGCCCGTAGTGTCCAAAAGGTTAAGTGAGGTTGCTGGGTTACGGGGATAGGGTGAAGGTGTGGCCTTGGGTAGGGTGCTCTTTCAGGGGCTGGTGTAGACTCGACGGGCCGAATGGCCTCCTTCTGCACTGTAAATTCTATGATTCTATGACAGCTTCAAATTCCTAGTTACGTACATCACCAACACTCTGTCGTGGTCCACCCACGTCAATGCAACAATCAAGAAAGCACAACAGTGCCTATACTTCCTCAGGAAACTAAGGAAATTTGGCGTGTTCACATTGACGCTTACCAATTTTCACAGATGCACCATAGAAAACATTCTATCTGGTTGCATCACAGCCTGGTATGGCAACTACTCGGCCCAAGACCAGAAGAAACTACAGAGAGTCGGAACACAGCCCAGTCCATCACGCGGACCCATCTCCCATCCATTGACTCTGTCTACACCTCCTGCTGCCTTGGAAAAGCAGGCAGGATAATCAAAGACCCCTCCCACCAGTGTTATTCTCTCTTCCAACCTGTTCCATCAAGCAGGAAACACAAAAGTCTGAGAACACGCACTAACAGATTCAAAAACCGCTTCTTCCCTGCTGTTACCAGACTCTTGAATTTCCCTTTTATGGATTGAACTGATCTCTTCACGCATATTCTCTATTGAGTAGCACAATGTTCCCAACGCCTCACCCGATGTCTATGTCTATTTATTTACATTGTGTATTTATTGTATGTTCTATGTTTTTCATGTATGGAACGATCTACCTCGACTGTATGCAAAACAATACTTTTCACTGTACCTCGGTACAAGTGACAATAAATCTAAATCTAGCAGGGCTGGAGGCAGCCTGTTGTCTGCCATGCCCTGTTGTCTATGATGACCATGGCGAGTGTCCTCTAGAGGCCCAAGATGGCCTGGCCTGTCTTCGGGGTTGTGCTATGTGGCAGTGCCACCCTCCCGCCCTGAAATGAAAATGAAAACCTCCTCTGTGCTGCTGTTGGGGCTGGAGTTGAGGACCTGGCTGGTGGACTCCTTTGCTCCATGCTTTCCAGATGTGCCTGCCTAAGAAAGGAGTATTCATTAGTGCATGGCAGCGGCCTGAGAAACAGGAGACATGAGTCACAGCATTGTTGTATGATAGATGTTGCTGCACTGGATCCTCACTTTGTTTGTTGCTGCCAACCTCACCATCAACACAGGAGCGGTCAACATCCTCCCTGGACAACTGGATGACTCTGTCCTCAATGTTCGTGTAGACCTGCAGCTCTGGCATCCCTCCACCCGTCTGAGATCTCTCCCTCTTGTTGTGTGTCAGCCTGTCCTACATGAAAACAGATATGGACAGTGGAAGCATGATCTGTGCCAGGGCAGATGTGTGGATGGTGAGTGGGGCCAGCAAGGTGATGAGGACATGATCTGCATGGCAGATGAAGACGTGTATGGGAGAGAAAGTGGTGGTGTTCCTTGAGCTGGCACTGAGTAAAATCCCTATGGATGCGTGATGGATCTGTGAGTGTGAGAGTTGAGAGTGATGAGAAGAGAGACTTACCCTGGCAGAACGGAGGTGATTATTCATCCTCTTCCTGCACTGGATGGCTGTCCTCTTTTGCATGTGTTAGTGCTGACCACCGCCTGCCATGTTGGGTTCACCACCTTGCCTCCTGGGTTTCTTCCTGAGTGCAGGTGCAGCACATCACAGCTTGCCTGTACAGCATCAAGCAGTCTCTCCAGGGAGGCATCTGAAAACTTGGGGGTGGATTTCCACGCAGCCATCACTAACCGGCAACCTGCGAAGTGCAGCTGCTTTGTGCTGGAGCAGCCTTTAAATGCTGTGCCCTGCTGATTGCAGCACTGAGCTGATGGAAAGACAGGTGAATCAGAGGCCACCCTGCCAGCAAGACCCCGTGGAATTTGTGCATGAAAACCTTCGGCAGTAAGTACTATATGGTGGGAAAATATACGATTGCCGTTGGGGGAGTCAACCTCTGCCCGCCATTGGCCTTTGCTGATTTCCGAGATTTTAGAAATAAAAGGGGATGGTCACACTATCAGGTGCATTTTAGAGGCTTCTAAATAGTGAGAGAGAAATAGAGTCAGTGAGTAAATCATAGAATCACAGAATTTACAGTGCAGAAGGAGGCCATTCGGCCCATCGAGTCTGCACCGGCCCTTGGAAAGAGCACCATACCTAAGCCCACACCCCCACCCTATCCATGTAACCCAGTAACCCCACCTAACCCAACCTTTTTGGACGTGAAGGGCAATTTTAGCATGGCCAATCCACCTAACCTGCACATTTTTGGACTGTGGGAGGAAACCGGAGCACACGGAGGAAACCCACGCAGACACGGGGAGAAAGTGCAGACTCCGCACAGACTGTGACACCAAGCCGGGAATCGAACCTGGGACCCTGGAGCTGTGTAGCAACTGTGCTAACCACTATACTACCATGCCCCCCCAAATCTGCAAGGAAATCAGAGTGAAGTGCAAGAACTATAGAATAGTGATACTGGGGGACTTTACTTCCCCAAATATTGACTGGGATAGTATTAGGGTAAAGAAGGGGTGGAACCTTTGAAACGTGTTCAAAGAAATTTGCTTGACCAATACTTTTTCAGTCCAACTAGGAAGGAGGCATTGCTAATCTGGTGCTGGGGTGAGGTGGGCCAAGTGGACCAAGGGCTGGATTATTCGGCTGCGCCCACCGCAAGATTGCCACGGATGGGACGCGGACCATGTATAGGTCCACTAACCTCAGGCATGAATTTCTGGGCGTGCATGGCCAAAGAATCTCACCCCAGGTGTCTGCGGGGAAATACTTGGACACGAGCGATCATCATATCATACGGTTTAGATTAATAATGGAGAACAAGGAACAATCTAATATCGAACTTCTAATATGAAGAGGTTTAACTTCAATGGGATGAGGGGAGATCTAGCCAAGATAAAATGTGACTTACAGGAAAAACTTGAGGTTAAGCATGATGATAAAAACAATTGTTCAGTAGCTGAGTTGCTAGATGTCAGTGAATGAAGATGCAAACAGACTTGAAACTGAAGATGAACACAAAGCAGTTAATATTCTGAATGAATACACTTACAACGTATTCAAAAGGGAAGTTATGAACAATATTTTCTCTCCAGGCAAAGACATCCCAAGTGAAAATAATGATTTTATTATAGATATGATAGAAGCTCTATGCTCTGGCTAAATTGGGTGAAAACAAATAAAAAGAAAGACTGATCTGAAAAGCAGTGAGGTTCTGATCATTATTTTAAGGGAGTCAACAGATAATGGAGATACCAGGAAGCTTAAAAACAAGGGGCGCATTCTCCGACCCCCCGCCGGGTCAGAGAATCGCCGGGGACTGGCGTGAATCCCGCCCCCGCCAGTTGCCGAAGTCTCAGGCACCGGATATTCGGCGGGGGCGGGAATCGCGCCACGCCGGTTGGCGGGCCCCCCCCTGCTCGATTCTCCGGCCCAGATGGGCCGAAGTCCCGCCGATAAATTGCCTGTCCCGCCGGCGTAAATTAAATCACCTACCTTACCGGCGGGACAAGGCGGCGTGGGCGGGCTCCGGGGTCCTGGGAGGGACACGGGGCGATCCGGCCCCGGGGGGTGCCCCCACGGTGGCCTGGCCTGCGATCGGGGCCCACCAATCCGCGGGCGGGCCTGTGCCGTGGGGGCATTCTTTCCCTTCCGCCTCCGCCGCGGTCTCCACCATGGCGGAGGTGGAAGAGACTCCCTCCACTGCACATGCGTGGGAAACTGTCAGCGGCCGCTGACGCTCCCGCGCATGCGCCGCCCGGAGATGTCATTTCCGCACCAGCTGGCGGGGCAACAAAGGCCGTTTCCGCCAGCTGGCGGGGCGAAAATCCCTCCGGCGTTGGCCTAGCCCCTCAATGTTGGGGCTCAGCCCCCAAAGATGCGGTGCATTCCGCACCTTTGGGGCGGTGCGATGCCCGTCTGATTGGTGCCGTTTTGGGTGCCAGTTGGCGGACATCGCGCCGTTTCCGGAGAATTTCGCCCAAGTTAATCTTGTGTCCAAAGACAAAATTGCTGACAAAGCAGACAACTACAGATTCATCAGCCTTGTTTCCATTGAACACGGAATAATGGAATTGATAATCAAGAATAAAGTTGAGGATCATTTGTCCGATCATTAAATTAACTGATTTACTAAGCATAGACTATGGGGAAGATTCTGCCTGACTATCCTCCTCCACTTTGAGGAAATATGTGGTACTATCGCCATACTAAATGAGATAAATTTTGAATAGATCTAGCAATTCAACTCACCCTTGAGGCACTATAGGAAATTAGCACCACAATCTGTAACGTCATGGCCTGGCATAATCCCCGCTCTACCATTACAATCAAGCTGGGAGTTCAATCCTGGTTCAATAAAGAATACAGGAAGGCATGCCAGAAGCAACATGAGGCATACATAAAAGCAAGGTCTCATTCTGGTGAAGCTACAACACAGGATTATTTGCATGCCAAACAGCGGAAGCAGAATGCTATGGAAAGAGCCAAGTGATTCCAACAGATCAAATTTAAGGTCTGCCTGCTACATCTACCTGTGAAACGTGGTGGACAATTAAATACACTAGAGGAGGAGGCTCCATAAATATCCCCATCTTCAATGTTGGAGAACCCAGCACATCAGTGCAAAAGACAAGGCTGAATCATTTGCAACCATCTTCAGCCAGAGGTGCCAAGTGCTTTATCCATCTTGGCCTCCTTCTGAGGTCTCCAGCATTTATATGTCAATCTTCAGCCAATCTGATCCACTTCATGTGATATCAAGAAACAGTTGCACTGGATACTTCTGTGTCCTGAAAACTTTCTGGCAAAAGTACTGAAGATTTGTGCTCCAAAACAAGCTGTGCCCCTAGCCTGGCAGCTGGAGTACATTTACAACACTATCATCTAGCCGGCAATATGGAAAATTGCCCAGATATGCCCTCTCCACAAAAACCAGGACAAATCCAACCCAGCCAATGAATGCCCCATCAGTCTTCACTCGATCATCAGGAAAGTGACGGAAGGGGTCTTCAACAGTGCTATCAAGTGGCACTTGCTTAGCAATTACCTGCTCACTGATACTCATTTGGGTTCTACCAAGGCCTCTCAATGTCTGACCTTATTGCAGCCTTGGTCCAAACATGGACAAAGGGTCTGGGGCAGGATTCTCTGTTTCTGAGACTAAGTGTTGATACCGGCGCAGAATTTGTGGAGTTCCACCACAGCACGTGAACCAATTCAGCTTTTTCTGGCCAGACTGGCCAGCAGTGCCGAAAAAAACTGCACAACTCCTCCGGGCAGTCAGAGTGAGTATGCAGCACTGTGCCCCTGACACCAACCCTGTCCAACATACTCGTAAACCTAGCCCCACCCTCCCATCCCTTAGGGCAGCACGGCAGCATAGTGGTTAGCACAATTGCTTCACAGATCCAGGGTCCCAGGTTCGATTCCTGGCTTGGGTCACTGTGGTCGTATGTATTAGGGGTCATGTGGGACTGTGAAGCCGTGATGCTATTGGCTGACAGATCCCGGGTCCTGGTTGGCTGCCGACTCCTGGCTCCGCCCTGAAGGCGGAGTATAAGAACCCGAGCTTCTCCCCGCCGCTTCATTCTGTTGCTGAGCTGCTGGGGACAAGTCTCGCTAAATAAAGCCTGAATCAACTTCATCACTTCTCGTCTCTCTCGTAAGTCATTGTGCGCTACAATTTATTAAGCGAGCTTAGAAGACTATGGAGCTCCGGATCGCCCCGGAATGCCTGCGGATCAGCCCCCACGCAGCGAACTCGGCAGCAGTATTTAAACACTGGCAAGCATGTTTTGAAGGCTACTTCCGAACGGCCCCCGGCCGGATCACAGAAGACCAGAAAATGCAGGTCCTGCATTCGAGGGTAAGCCCGGAAATTTACCCTCTCATAGAAGAGGCAGAGAATTTCCCGACGGCGCTCGCATTGCTGAAGGGCATCTACGTTCGGCCCGTTAACCAGGTCTACGCGCGCCACCAACACGCGACGAGACGGCAAAGTCCCGGAGAATCACTAGAAGAATTCTACGCCGCGCTGCTAATTTTGGGACGGGGCTGCAGCTGCCCGCCGGTGAACGCGATCGAACACACGGACATGCTAATTCGCGATGCATTTGTGGCAGGTATGAACTCTCCCCAAATCCGCCAAAGACTTTTAGAAAGAGAGTCGCTAGGACTCTCAGAGGCACGGGCCCTTGCAGCTTCCCTAGATGTGGCCTCGCAAAACGCCCGCGCCTACGGCCCCGACCGCGCGGCAGCCCTTTGGGCTCCGTGGGCCCCCGTCGCGACAACCCCCCCCCCTCGCAAGCTTGCGCGGTTAAAGCGCCAGACCATCCCAGGGGGGCCCGCTGCTATTTCTGCGGACAAGCGAAACACCCCCGGCAGCGCTGCCCGGCCCGCGCAGCTATTTGTAAAAGCTGCGGCAAGAAGGGCCATTACGCGGCAGTGTGCCGGTCCCGGGGGGTCGCCGCAATCCCCGGAGAAGAACGAGCCCAGCACATCCCAAATGCTCCCCAACGCCCCCAACGCCCCATGTGCGACCCGCGGGTGCCGCCATTTTGGGCCCCAGGCACCACGAGGGGAGGATGGGCGCCGCCATCTTGTGACCCCCCAGCCACGTGCGATTCATGGGGGTGGCCATTTTGTCCACCCCCGACCACGTGCAATCCATGGGGGCGGCCATTTTGTCCACCCCCGGCCGCGTGCGATTCATGGACGCCACCATCTTGGTTGACAACAAAGGACCCCAGTATCGATGGCTCCACGGGGTCCGAAGAAGACGCCGCGACACTACTACCATGACTGGCTTCGGTGACACTGGATCAATCGCGGCCCCGGACTCTCCAGACGACGACAACAACGGTGCTGGTCAACGGATACGAGACGCCATGCCTGATCGACTCCGGGAGCACTGAAAGTTTTTTTTCACCCAGACACTGTAAGACGCTGTTTTCTGATCATCCATCCAAGCACGCAAAAGATTTCCCTAGCTGCAGGATCCCACTCCATAGAGATCAAAGGGTTCTGCATCGCGAAACTAACGGTGCAAGGGAGGGAATTTAAGAACTACAGGCTCTACGTCCTTCCCCAACTCTGCGTGCCCACATTACTGGGATTAGATTTCCAGTGTAACCTGCAGAGCCTAACATTCCAATTCGGCGGCCTCGCAACTCTCAAGGTTGAACCGCCGTCCTTGTTTGCAAACCTCACCCCGGATTGCAAACCCGTCGCCACTAGGAGCAGACGGTACAGCGCCCAGGACCGGACCTTCATTCGGTCCGAAGTCCAGCGGTTGCTGAAGGAAGGCATAATCCAGGCCAGCAATAGTCCCTGGAGAGCCCAGGTCGTAGTAGTAAAGACCGGGGAGAAGCAAAGGATGGTCGTAGACTATAGTCAGACCATCAACAGGTACACGCAGCTAGATGCGTACCCTCTCCCCCGCATATCCGACATGGTCAATCGGATTGCCCAGTATAAGGTCTTCTCCACCGTGGACCTCAAGTCGGCCTACCACTAGCTCCCCATCCGCCCAGGTGACCGCAAGTACACAGCCTTCGAGGCAGACAGGCGTCTATACCACTTCCTAAGGGTCCTATTTGGTGTCACAAACGGGGTCTCGGTCTTCCAACGGGAGATGGACCGAATGGTTGACCTGCACGGGTTGCAGGCCACGTTCCCGTATCTCGACAACGTAACCATCTGCGGCCACGATCAGCAGGACCACGACGCCAACCTCCAAAAGTTCCTCCAGACCGCTACTGCCCTGAACCTCACATACAACGAGGAAAAGTGCGTTTTTAGCACAAACCGGTTGGCCATCCTGGGATATGTAGTGCGCAATGGGATAATAGGCCCCGACCCCGAACGCATGCGCTCCCTTATGGAATTTCCCCTCCCCCACTGCTCCAAAGCCCTGAAACGTTGCCTGGGTTTCTTTTCATATTACGCCCAGTGGGTCCCCCAGTATGCAGACAAGGCCCGCCCGCTAATACAGACCACTACCTTCCCCCTGTCGACAGAGGCTCGCCAGGCCTTCAGCCGCATCAAAGCGGATATAGCAAAGGCCACGATGCGCGCCATCGACGAGTCTCTCCTCTTCCAGGTCGAGAGCGACGCATTCAACGTAGCTCTGGCGGCCACCCTTAATCAAGCGGGCAGTCCCGTGGCCTTTTTCTCCCGGACCCTCCACGCCTCAGAAATCCGCCACTCCTCAGTGGAAAAGGAAGCCCAAGCCATAGTGGAAGTTGTGCGACATTGGAGGCATTACCTGGCCGGCAGGAGATTCACTCTCCTCACCGACCAACGGTCGGTAGCCTTCATGTTCGATAATGCTCAGCGGGGCAAAATTAAAAATGACAAGATCTTAAGGTGGAGGATCGAGCTCTCCACCTTCAGCTATGAGATCTTGTACCGTCCCGGAAAGCTGAACGAGCCGTCCGATGCCCTATCCCGCGGCACATGTGCCAACGCACAAATAGACCGCCTCCAAGCCCTCCACGAGGACCTCTGCCACCCGGGGGTCACTCGATTCTACCATTTCGTAAAGTTCCGCAACCTCCCCTACTCTGTGGAGGAGGTCCGTACAGTCACAAGGTACTGCCACATCTGCGCAGAGTGCAAACCGCACTTTTTCAGGCCGGATAAAGTGCACCTGATCAAGGCTTCCCGCCCCTTTGAACGCCTCAGTTTGGATTTCAAAGGGCCCCTCCCCTCCACTGACCGCAACGCATACTTCCTGAACGTGGTGGACGAGTACTCTCGTTTCCCCTTCGCCATCCCCTGCCCCGACATGACAGCGGCCACAGTCATTAAAGCCCTTGGCACCATATTCACACTGTTAGGTTGCCCCGCGTATATCCATAGCGACAGGGGGTCCTCCTTCATGAGTGACGAGCTGCGCCAGTTCCTGCTCAGCAAGGGCATAGCCTCGAGCAGGACGACCAGCTAAAACCCCCGGGGGAACGGGCAAGTAGAGAGGGAGAACGGCACGGTCTGGAAGACCGTCCTACTGGCCCTACGGTCCAGGGATCTCCCAGTTTCCCGGTGGCAGGAGGTCCTCCCGGATGCTCTCCACTCCATCCGGTCGCTGCTGTGTACCAGCACTAACCAAACGCCTCATGAGCGCCTCCTGGTCTTCCCCAGGAAGTCCTCCTCCAGAACGTCGCTGCCGACCTGGCTGGCGGCCCCAGGACCCATCTTGCTCCGGAAACATGTGCGGGCGCACAAATCGGACCCGTTGGTCGAGAGGGTTCACCTTCTCCACGCGAACCCGCAGTACGCCTACGTGGCGTACCCCGACGGCCGACAGGACACGGTCTCCCTGCGGGACCTGGCGCCCGCCGTCAACACACACACACCCCCGACACCGATCATCCCCTCCCTGCCACCGGCGCACCCCGCGACCGCCCCCTTCCCGGGGGGGATCGGTCCTCCTCCCGTGCCCGCCCAGGAGTAAAACAGGAACAAACACCGAAACAGTCCCGGAGACGACAACGCCTGAACAAGCACCTGCACCACCACCGGGGCTGAGGCGATCAACAAGGAAGACCAGACCGCCCGCTCGACTCGTGGAATCCGCGTGACACCAAGAATGTTGTTGTAACAAAAAAAAAAATGTTTTTGCTAATATTGTAAATAGTTTTCACAAGCTTGTACATAGCCCAGTGTAGGGCTAAAACTGTAGTAACATGTCTGAAATTTTCCTTCCCGGGCCAGCCTTGTAAACCCCTACCACCATGCGAACCACCACCCCGCCGGGTTCCTTTTTAACAAGGGGTGAATGTGGTGGTATGTATTAGGGGTCATGTGGGACTGTGAAGCCGTGATGCTATTGGCTGACAGATCCCGGGTCCTGGTTGGCTGCCGACTCCTGGCTCCGCCCTGAAGGCGGAGTATAAGAACCCGAGCTTCTCCCCGCCGCTTCATTCTGTTGCTGAGCTGCTGGGGACAAGTCTCGCTGAATAAAGCCTGAATCGACTTCATCACTTCTCGTCTCTCTCGTAAGTCATTGTGCGCTACAGTCACTGTCTGTGCGGAGTCTGCACATCTCCCCGTGTGTGCATGGGTTTCCTCCGGGTGCTCCGGTTTCCTCCCACAGTCCAAAGATGTGCAGGTTAGGTGTATTGGCCATGCTAAAATTACCCTTAGTGTCCAAAATTGCCCTTAGTGTTGGGTGGGGTTACTGGGTTATGGGGATAGAGGGGAGGTGTGGGCTTGGGTAGGGTGCTCTTTCCAAGAGCCGGTGCAGACTCGATGGGCCGAATGGCCTCCTTCTGCACTGTAAATTCTATGATTCTAAACACCCACCCTGCACCACATGCCGGCACCCAAACTGGCCTCCCTGGCCTGGTGCCCAGGCCACTGAGGCCACCAGCTACCCACCCCCTGTGCTGCATGCGTCGGACTGTCTAACACTGGCACATTCTGTTTCACCCCCAGGAGAGGACCTCCCACAACCGCAGGGAGCAGGTGAAGACAGGAGGGGGACAGCCAGACCTGCGGCCCCTAACTATGGTACAGCAGAGGGCCCTGGTCATGGTCGGCGGCCCGGTGGAAAGGGAGGTCGCCGAGGTGGAGTTCGGTCGTGGGAGAGGAAGTGAGATCCCGCTTAGTTGCGGTTCCCCGTGATCTGCTCGTCAACCCCCCCTCCCCCCCACCCCCCGCCCCAATACCACCGCCACAACACCCTCATACACCACACTCACTCCCAAATCACCCTCACCTCCACACATCACCCTCACCCTCATTCCCAAACCACCCTCACCCCCACCCTTACCCCCACACCACCTTCACCCCTCACACCACCCTCCCCACCACTCTTAGCCCCACAGCATCCTCCACACCACCCTTTGCCCCACAGCAGTCTCACCCCCATCGTCAACCCCACACGACCCTCACACCGACCCTCACCCCCCAACACCCCCACCCTCACCACCCCAACCCCAACCCACATGCTCACCCCAACCACTCCCCAACCCGCAGTCTAATCATGGGCCTTGTCTTGTGCCTTGCAGGAGCAGCTGGAGATGGGGTGGGTACATCCGATATCCCCCTCCCCCAGCCAGTGCCACTCCCAGAGCCCCTCCCCCACAGTGAGCCGAGCAGCAATGAGAAGAACAGCTCGGATGGCAACCCTTCGCCCGAGACTCAGGAGACCCGGAGTTCGAGTTGGAGGATGGCACTGACTTTCCGTCACAGCTGTCTCCAACACCCTCCACCATCCCAGAGACACTCACCTCAGTTGGGCATTTTAATGAAGAGGATCCTGGGATACTCTCTGGTGCTCACCACACAGCTGATCCGGTACAGCTGATGGAGGTAGAAACTCTCGTGGGGGATGGACCGTCAGATGGCAGGCCGACCCCAGGAACTAGCTGCCATCCAGATGGGTTTTGGGCTTCTGGAACAGACAGTCTCATCAATTGTGGAGATGCAGTTTCAGAGCCAGGGGCTACATGTCGCACTGTATCCCTGCTGAGCTGGAGTCTTCAACAGCATGCCTGGTCCAGCAGGCCCTCAAATGACAGGTCCTGCCAGTACACACGAGGCCTCATGCAGTGCCTCCTTGGCATCTCCTCCTCCTCAGCCTGTTGGGTGACTGGCTCTCCATTCTGGTGGGCTGCCACCTGTTCCTCTGCGGCACATTCTGCTGCGGCACGCTCCACTGCTGCAGCCTCCTCCTCCTGAAACAGCTCCAGCTCATTCAGCCACAGTGCATCCCCCAGTGCAGCGCCGACAAGGCCACCATTGCTGGTTGAATTCCAATATCCATTGTTTGCACGGGGTGAAAGGCCGGCACGGTAGCATGGTGCATACCCCCATTGCTCAACCAGGTCCACCGGGCTCCGCCCCCGCATGTTCCGCCCCCCTCCCCCCCCCATCTCTGCACCCAAGGCCTCATCGTTGCCCGGCACCATGGGGGGCTCTGGCCCTGGCGCCCGTCCCTTCTGCCAGGGGCACCTTCGGCTAGCGCTGTCCTTGCCAGGTGTATGCTCCACAGCCCCCGCCTAGCGCCCCTGTAGGAGCTACAGTGGGCGATGCCCTTGAGTGGGCAGAGTGATGCCCCACAGGTGAGTGGCGGCTGGGTTAAGGGGATATGGCAGATGGTGAGGGGCGCACCCATATGACTGGTGTCACTCTGCTGATCTAGGGGCCAAGGTGGGTGGTCAGTGGGGTGCGCAGCAATATGGTTGCCTTGCATGCCATGGCAATGGCGGTCCTTGCCTGGGGGGGGATCACCCCAGCTACTCGGCCTGTTCTCTCTCCTCCCCTTGCCCTGGCAGGGTCCCCGCCACCCCAGCCAGCCCATTCAGTGCCTGGCTGCCCACAGTCGCACCTCTCTGTGTCTTAGCTCCTGTCTCTCCCTTATCAGCCACGACGCCCGTTTTATGATTTTTAAAAGCACAAGTGAACCGCGCCATCAAGAACTCGGTCCACCAGAGGCGGAGAATCACGGAGGCCCTGGAGAATACCGGGTCAGGTCCGCCGATGACATGCAAACGGTGTTTACTGTACGTGCGTTCCGGACCGCACTGACGTCACTGTTGAGGTGACGAAGAATTGTGGATACGCATCAAATCGCGCCCGCCGCGATTTTGGCGTTGGAACAGATTCTCCACCCAATTGCGTTTTCATCGTCAGCCAATGGAGAATCCCGCACACGATCTCAAGAGGTGAAATGAGATTGACTCCCCTTGACATCAAGGCTGCATTTAGCCAAGTATGGCATCAAGGAGCCCTCGCAAAATTGAAATCAATGGAAATAAGTAGGAGTTCTCCATTATAAGGTCAAATGTGGGGATGTTCATTGGTGATTGCACAATGTTCTGCAGCATTCTCAGCTCCTCAGATACTGAAGCAGTCCAAGCCTATATGCAGCAGGATCTGGTCAATATCCAGCCTTAGGCTGATATGTGACAAGTAACATTCATGCCACACAAGTGCAAGGCAGTGGCTATCTCCAACAAGAGAGAAACCAACTATCTCTCCCTGTCATTCAATGACATTATCATCACTGAATCCCCCACTATCAACATCCTGGGGGTTATCATTTACCTGAAACTGAAGTGGACCAGCCACATATATACTGTGGCTACAAGACCAGGTCAAAAGCTGGGAATTCACTTCCTGATTCCCCAAATCCTGAACACCATCTCAAGGCATGTTAGGGGTGTGATGGAATACCTTCCACATGCCAGGATGAGTGCAGCTCCAACACTTAAGAAGCTTGACACCATCCAGGACAAAGTAGCCCACTTGATTTGCCATCCCATCCACTACCTTCAATTTTAATCCCTGAATCACTGACAGCAATGTGTACCAGCCACAGGATGCATTGCAACAACTCATCAAGGCTCATTGGATGGCACCTCCCAAACCGTGTCTCTATCACCTAGGGCAGTAGATGCATGGGAACACCATCACCTGAAAGTTCCCCTCCAAGACACACACCATCCTGACTTTGAATTATAATTGCTGTTCCTTCAGATGATATTGCGAAAGGGCCGGACGTAAATTCAGGATTAAATAAGTCAGAGGTTTTAAACAGTGTGGTTCAACCAAAGACAATGGTCAGGTAAGGGGATGGAATTGGTGGAACATGTATGGAGCTTATGGCATGCCGAAGGGATTGGCTTTGATTATCCCATTGCTTAGCCAAAGTTGGGCAGTTGGAAACATGTGAAAGTTTATCCCATGTCTGCAAATGATGTGGCAGGACCTCATCTATCATAGAATCCCTGCAGTGCAGAATGAGGCAATTTGGTCCATCGAGTCTGCACCGACCCTTCAAAAGAGCACTCTACCCATGTCCACTTCCCCCTTTACCCTGCCCAATCCCTGTAACTCCATGGCCTAACTTGCACATCCTTGGACACTAAGGGGCAATTTAGGAGAGCCAGTGCACCTAAGATGCACATCTTTGGACTGTGGGAGGAAACTGGAGCACCTGGAGGAAAACCACGCAGAGACGGAGATAATATACAAACTCCACACAGACAGTGACCCAAGGCTGGAATTGAACCCAGGTCTCTGGCGCTGTGAGGCCACCGTAGATAAGGAAATATTCAAGAACAGATCTTTGAGGGACTTTGGAAGTAACACTATTAGAGCAAAAAATGTAGTCACTGCTGGAGATGCTCTGGCAACATTTGAATGTATAAGAATGGGCAGTTTCAGTAAGCTGGACAATGTAGAAGAGAAGGATTCTAATTTTTAAAAAGGACGGCACGATGGCACAGTGGTCCAAAGGGGTCGGTGCAGACTCGATGGGCCGAATGGCCTCATTCTGCCCTGTTGGAATTCTGTGATTCTATGAATTCTATGACAGCAGAGGTCACGAAGGATGAGCAGAATAATGCACCATGGAAAATACAAGATATTATAATAATAGTGTTTGTGCGAAAGGGAAGAGTCCTTCCTGTTTATTTCCTTTGTTCCCATTTCTTATATTTAATTATTTTTTGATCCATGGATCTGTAATTGGAATGTGGCTTTTAGTGGAAGACTCAAATCGAAGCAGCCTGCTTGTCAGGACACTGTTTCAGGTTTTGTATTTTTGCGGGGGTGGGGGAGAACCCAGGCTCTTCAGTGCTGAGTGAATCTTAGGAACCGGTTTTGGAAGAAGTCGGTTCGATTGGTTAACTGGCAATTGGCAGGTTCGCCAGGGAAAGCATTCTGCCTGACACCAGTCAGTAATTGGTTCCTGTGTGATACTTTCGGAGTGAATTTGGCAGAAGTGTTTAGGCCTTGGGAGGAGAAGGAATGCCTTTTCTCTCTCTCGTTCTCTCTCTCGCTTGCTGAGTACTTTAACTAGTTGTGGAATATTTAAACTAGTGTGGCAGGAGAATGGGATTTCAAGAGTAGGATCAGATAGGTCAGATTCAGATCAGGAAAATGGAGGTAGAACATTAGCTAGTGATGTAGAAGATGTAGTGACAGACTTGGAATTACAGAAGTAGCAAAGTTTAAATAATGTTCAGCAAGGGAAATTGATGGGATTAAACTGTTTATGCTTCAATGCAAGGAATATTGCAAACAAGGTTGATGTGGTAAGGGCACAGGTA
The DNA here is from genome assembly GCF_047496885.1 of Scyliorhinus torazame. NCBI lineage: Eukaryota > Metazoa > Chordata > Chondrichthyes > Carcharhiniformes > Scyliorhinidae > Scyliorhinus > Scyliorhinus torazame. Next base: position 156,858,301 of record NC_092721.1, on the reverse strand, counting down.
GACACATGGCAGCAGGATGTCATTGCTGTAATGGAAACCTGGCTAAAGGAGGGGCAAAATTGGCAGCTCAATATCCCTGGTTAATTAGAGTGGGAGGTAAAAAAAAGGAGGGGGAGTAGCTCTAATGGTTAAAGGATAATCCAGTTGTGAGATGGAATGATATACTAAATGGGTCAACAAACAAGGCTTTATAGGTTGAGCTTGGAAATAGAAAAGGGGCAGTCACACTACTGGGAGTATACTACAGACCCCCAAATAGTTAAAGGGAAATAGAAGAATAAATAATTAGGCTAATTTCTGCCTGCAAGAAAGAGGGCAATAATAGTAAGAGACTTTAACTATCCCAATATAAACTGGGATTTAAACAATAAAAGGGGCACTGAGGGAGAATAATTTACACAGTGTGATAGGAGATGCAATTCTAGACCTAGAAGAAGGGCAAGTGGGTGAAATGACAGTTGCGACCAAATCGGGGCGAGTGATCAGTCAGATTTAGCATAACCATGGAAAAGGACAGAAATAAAGCAGGAGTAAAAGTTTTGAACTGGGGGATGGGAAATTGAGCAAGAATGAGAAGGGACTTGGCTGAGGTGGACTGGACAGCACTGCTAGAGAATAAATCAGTAGAAAGCTAGTAGGAAGCACGAAAAAGCGAGATCCCAAATGTACAAAGTAGATATGTCGCCTCCAAAAACAGCAGTGGTACTGCCAAATCTAGACCCCCTGGGTGTCCAGAGGAATAGAGGAAGAGCAAACAAAAAAAGAAAATGTACGATAGTCACAAAGGGCTAGGCAATGCAGATAGCCTAGACGAGTATAGGGATGAAGTACAAAAGGAAATAAGGAAATCAAAGAGAGGGAATGAAAACAAAATTAGCAAGTGAAATTAAAAAAAATCCAAAGATGTTTTACCAATATATTAATGGCAAAAGGTTAGTTGAGGAAGTGGTACCTATCAGAGAGGAAGAAGGGAACTTGTGTGTAGATGCAGAGGCTGTGGGAAGGGTTTTAAGTGAATATTTTATCTCCATGTTTACAAAGGAAAGGGATTATGCAGACATGGCAGTCCAGGCGGACACTGAGATATTGGATGGGATAATCATAAAGAGAGAGGAAGTACTCAAAGGGTTGGAATCTTTGAAGGTAGGGCCAGATGGTTTATTTCCAAGGTTGCTGTAGGAGGTCAGGGAGAAGATAACAGATGCTCTGAAGATAATTTTCCAATCCCCACTAGATACAAGGGAGGTACCGGAGGACTGGGGAAATGCAAACATCGTTCCATTGTTTAAAAAAGGATAGAAGGAAATGCCAACAATAGGCCAGTTAGTATTACATCAGTGGTGGATGATGTGTTGGGTGCTCTGGATCCGTGGAACACATACAGGCCACCAACACTTAAAATAGTACAACACTATTTTATTAAGCTAGAAACTGTTGAACATACTTTCACTGTGGGTTAACACGATGTTGGATTAAACTAAAGACCTATGCCTGTCCTAACCAGTCTATGCACTCAGCACATGGTGAAGATCTGTGCTGCAAGCTGTAAGCTCTGTCCTTCTGAGAGGTTGCATCCCGAATGAGCGGGAACTCTGATGCCCTCTGTCTTTATAGTGAGTGTGCTCTAACTGATGATTGGCTGCTGTGTTGTGTGTTGATTGGTCTTGCTGTGTGTCCATCAGTGTGTGTGTCTGCACCATGATATACTGGTGTATATTATGACAGTGGACAAATTAGTAGAATCAATCCTGAGAGATAGGATTAACTGTCACACAGAAAGGCATGGACTAGTCAGGGACAGTCGGCATGGATTTGTTAAAGGAAGGTCTTGCCTCACAAATTAGATTGAATTCTTTGAGGAAGTGACAAGAGTGGTTGATGAAAGTAATGCAAACAAAGGGTAATGGTCGATGGATGCCCTTGTGAATGGAAAGTTGTTTCAAATGGTATTCCACGGGGCTCGATGTTGGTGCCCTTGCTGTTTGTGTTATATATTAACAATTTGGTTGTGAACATGGGGAACACAATTGAGAAATTTGGAGATGACACAAAGATTGGCTCAATAGCGGATTGTGTAGAGGATAGCTATAAATCTCTAAAACAATATAAATGGGTTGGTGGAGTGGGTGCTGAAGTGGTAGATGGATTTTAACACATAGAAGTGTGAGGTCATGCATTTAGGGAGGTTAAACAGTTATAGGGAGTACACAATAAATAGAAACATACTAAGAGGGGTCGATGAACTGAGAGATCTTGGCGTACAAGTACACAGGTTCCTAAAGGCAGCAGTTCAAGTAGTCAAGGTTGTAAAGAAGGCTTATAGAATGATCTCCTTCATTGGTAGCGGTATGGAATATAAAAGTAAGGATATAATGTTGGAACTTTGCATTTTGTCTCAGCTCTTTCTTGCAAGAACAGCAACCAAACACTTCTCAGGACATAGCACAAACCATGCACCCTAAAAAAAGCTAAATACAATGGGCAGGATTCTCCCGCAACCGGGGGGGTGGCCCGACGCCAGGAACGGCGCAAACCACTCCGGCGTCAGACCACCTGGAACGTCAGGAAACCTCCGACCCGGAAGGGGCTAGCAGGGCCGCATCACACCTCAGCTGGCGCCTGTGGAGGGAGGGTGGCAGAGGCCGCCAGCGGCGTGGCCGTAACAGCCAGGACAGGCATCCAGTGCCACAAGTAGGTCAATGACCTACTCAGGGCAGCCAGGGCGAATACCCCCCCCCCCCCCCCCCCCCAAGGATGGGCACCACAGCTCTAGCTGAAAACGACATGGCTGCACCCACCCATGCAGGCTGCATTGGCAGGATGGGGTGTGAACCTATGCCAACATACACACAACCGCTGGTGCGTAAGTATATGTCCGCCTAACACTGTTGCCCTTTATCTCTGTCACCCCCCCCCCCCCCCCAACGCACCACTCATAACAACCGAGAGCATGAGAGGACCGGAGGGGGTCCACCTGAATTACGCCCCCTCACCGTTCATGAAGAGAGGGCCCTGGACCTTGCAGGCGGACCCGAGGACCGGGAGGTTGCGGATGCATCCCCCCTTCCCCCCATCCCCCATCCCCGTCTGCATGTCTAACCATGCATGCTGTATTGTGTATTGCAGGACCAAACGTCGACCCACCCGTCCCTGTGCATGCCGACCCACCCCCCGGACGTGCCAGGGCACCCACAAGACAGGGATAGACACGGGCCGTCAGGCATACGACGCCCCCACCCAGTGCCAGGGCGCCCACAAGACAGGGATAGACCCGGGCCGTCAGGCATACGATACCCCCACCCAGTGCCAGGGCGCCCATGAGCCAGGGATAGACCCGGACCGTCAAGCATACGATACCCCCACCCAGTGCCGGGGCGCCCACGAGCCAGGGGTAGACCCGGGCCGTCAGTATGCCGCTCCCATCTAGTGCCAGTGCCACGACGCCGGAGGGCCACACCCAGCGACGGGGAGTGCAGCCACACCAACAGGCCCCCATCCCAGTCGACCCAGGAGACTGACACACAGGACACTGACACACAGGACACTGACACACGCACACAGGACACCCACACGCAGGACACCCACACGCAGGACACCCACACACAGGGGACGGACAGGAAACACCACTCCAGGGGACCCCGGATCGGATGCGGAGCACGACATTACGCGACTGCTATCTCCTACACCCTCCACCATCGCAGAGACTCTCACCTCGGTTGGGCACTTTAGCAATAAGGCTTCTGGTACACTAACAGTGCGCACAACACAGCCGTCCCGGTACAGCAGGTGGAGGTAGGAGCAGCCGAGGGGCCGGACGGTCGGAGGGCAGCCCGGCCCCAGCAACTATCTGCCGCCCAGACGGGTCCCGGGTTCCTGGAGTTACCACACCCACCCATAGACCCGATGCAGTCACGGACCCAGGAACGATAGAAGGGGGTGACGGCCGGCTTGCTGCAGACGCAGGTGGAGGAGTCCACCCACGTCCAGGAGCAGGGAGTGGTGCCAGTCATGCGTGCCACCCAGGCCGAAACCGCATGGTGGAGCAGTATGCAAGGCAGAGTCAGACATGGTGAGCAGTATGCAAGGCCTGGGGCTTTCCATGCAGGCGGCGTCTGTGGCCCAGGACATGGCTGCCCTCTCACAGGCAGCCATGAGCCAGAGCCAGCTGCAGATCGCAGAAGCGCTCAACGCCATTGCCCAGTCTCAGTTGGCCATCGCTGAGGGCATCGGCGCCATTGCCCAGGTGCTGGCCGGCCTCGCCCAGACTCAGACAGGGATGGCCAACTCCCTGAGCTCCATGGCTGCAAACTTGCAGACCCTTGTTGATGCCAGGGCGGGCCTCCAGGACTGGCAGCACCAGGTGCCGGGGGTGCGTCGGGTGCTGGATCCGTTTGCACCCCCGACCCATAGAGAGGCACGGGGACCATCGGGCATCTCGAGGGAGGAGGTGGTGCTGGGGCCCGTTCCGGGTCCCCCTGCAGGGGCGGTCCCGGAACACCGCAACACTTCGGACTCCCCGCCTTCTGTCCCAGGTGCATCTGGTGGGCAATGGGCAGGACAGGCTGGCAGCTCACCATCCCAGTCGCCCGAGCCGCAGGCTAGCCCATCCAGGCCAGGCCACCCCAGGAAACGGCCGCCAAAGGGGTCCCTAGTCACAGGGCAGGAGTCACAGAAGTCCGCCTCCAGTTCTGCTGTACCGTCTGGGGAACCACCTGGACGTAGCTATAGGGCCCGTATGCCCAGAAAATTAGACACCGAGTAAGTTGGCACGGGTGCAGGGCACAGATTAGTCATAGGGGCTAGGGCACGTGTACGAACTGTTTGTCATTAAAATCACTTTCACACCTACAGAAGCCACCTCTGTGCTCTGTCCGATGCGTGCAGGGGTGGGGTGTGAGGTGAGCGCCAGTGTGTGTGTGAGGGGTGATAGGACGTCGAGCTCAGGCGAGTGTGTCCGTCCCACCCCCGGGTCGCCCTCCCCATCCTGCCCCCGGGCAGACGACTGGACCGTTCGCTGCAGTGTCAAGGCCGCATGCAGGGACGGTACAGGTGGAGGGTGTTACTGTGGCCATGAGTCAGACATTGTCTAATGACGTAGAGCCCGGAGCTCATCGCAGAGCGGGTTGTCATCATCCTCCATGGCATGCAATAGACCCGCTTCCACTGGTGACCATGTGAGCCCTGCCCATTGTGCCGCAGGTGGATGTGCAATGGAGGGGTGGTGTGCATGCGGGTGATGCGGTGGTGGGCGGGGTGAGGGTGGTTGGTGGTGAGCGGGGTGAGGGTGGTTGGTGGTGGGTGGGGTGAGGGTGGTTGGTTGTGAGTGGGGTGAGGGTGGTAGGCTGGTGCCATACTGTGCTGTCCGGACCCATACTCGCCGATTCCCACATCCCCCTAGTCTGTGAACCATGCGGCTATCAACCTGTCCCGTGCCCGCTGGCCCAGCCAGTAATGGTGGGCAGCCTCCCGTCCATGTCCAGCCCGTCTGTCCTGTACATTGCCCCCATCTTCCTCATCTGGGTAGGCCTGCCCTTTGTCGTGTTGCTCCTCCCCCTCCCCCTCCTCTGCCTCCAGCATATTGCCTCTTTGCTGGGCTATGTTGTGCAGGACGCAGCAGACCACAACGATGCGGCCGACCCTCTCCGACGGGTACTGGTGGGCCCCTCCAGAGCGGTCCAGGCACCTGACGGGCATCTTCAGCAGCCCAAAGTACCTCTTGATCACATCCCTGATTGCTGCATGGGCATCGTTGTAGCGGTTCTCCGCGTCAGTCTGTGGCCTCCGTATAGGCATCATCAGCCACGACCGCAACAGGTAACCCTTGTCGCCCAGCAACCAGCCCCTCAGCCGGAGGGTGGTTCCCTCGAACATGGCGGGGATGAACGATTGAGCCAATATGAATGAGCCATGCACATTGCCCGGGTACCGGGTGCAGGATCTTCATGCGGTGGTCACAGACCACCTGAATGTTCATTGAGTAGGTCCCCTTCCTGTTCGTGAACACAGCTCTGTTATCCGCTGGTGGCCACATGGCGACATGCATCCCATCGATCGCACCCTGGACCATGAGCATCCTCGCCACGGCAGCAAAGCCCGCTGTGCGGGCTTCCTGGTGGGCGCGGTCCACAGGGAATGGATGTAGCGGTCCGCGATGGCATACAGGGCGTCAGTCACTGCACGGATGCACCTGTGCACCGATGCCTGGGAGATGCCAGACAGGTCCGCACTTGGTGACTGGAACGATCCCGTGGCGTAGAAGTTCAGGGTCACCGTAACCTTGACAGCCACCAGGAGAGGGTGTCCTCCCCCAGTCCCACGCGGTGCCAGGTGTGCCATTAGGTGGCAGATATGGGCGACGGTTTCCCAGCTCATCCAGAGTCTCCTCCTGCAAGCCTGGTCTGTGAGGTCCTGGTACAACAAGTGGTGCCGGTACACACGGGGCCTCATCGGGCGCCTCCGTTGCCGTGGCACCACCACCGCCTCCTCCTCTTCGTCCTGTCGGGCGGGCCGCTCTCCAGACTGGGCGGCTGCCACCTGCCTCACTGCGGCATGATCCGCTGCGGCAGCCTCCGCCGCCTCCCTGGCACGCTCTTGCTCCAGCTCCCACAGGGCAACATGTAGAAGAGCGGCTCCTGCCACGGCGGCCAACATCGCTGGGTGGTGCCCAAACATAACGGTTTGCAGGGGGTGGGGGGTGTGGATAGATGACATGTCATCATTGCCATAGCCCTCTCTGCAGCCAGGTGCCATGGGCTGAATGGTCACGACTGTTGCCAGCTGGCACCTGGCCAGGCAAACCCCCCCCCACTCCCCTCCCTGGCACTCCCATCCCCGGCACCCCCCTCTCTCCAGCAACCCCCTCCCCGGCACCCCCCCTCCCCGGCACCCCCTTCCCCAGCGCTCCCCTTCCCGACACCCCCTCTCCCCGGCACCCCCCCTCCGCGGCACTCTCCGCCCTGGCACTCCCCTCCCCGGCACCCCCCCTCCCCGGCACCCCCATCCCCGGCACACCCTCTCCCGGCACCCTCCTCCCCGGCAACCCCCTACCCGGCACAACCCTCCCCGGCACCCCCCCTCTTCGGCACAACCCTCCCTGGTACCCCCCTCCCTGGCACCCCCCCTCCCCGGCATTCTCCTCCCCGGCACTCTCCTCCCTGGCACTCCACTGCCCGGCACCCCCCCCCCCCTCCCCGGCACCCCCCCTCCCGGCTCGCTCCCTCCTCCCCGGCATCGCCCTCACCGGCACACCCCTCCCCGACACACCCCTCTCAGACACCCCCCTCCCCGTGACTCCCCTCCCCAGCACTCCGGTCCCCGGCACCCCCTCCCCACAACACCCCCCCCGCCCCCGGCACGATCTCGATCACCGGCATGCACCCTCCACCGGCACCGCCGACCCCCCCCCCCCTACGGCTGCCGTCTCCTCTCCAGCGGCCGCCCCACGCCGATCCCTACCTCCGCGCTCGCCGACATCAGCTAGCACGACTGGTTGACGCCATTAGAAAGCCTGTTTGATTTACGCCAGCGTGACCTGTGGTCACATCGGCGGGGCTTCAGCCCCTCCGGGCCGGATATTTGAAGCAGCCACGGTGCTCATTTCGTCGTGCTGATTCTCGCGATTCTGCGAGGTGCGCGCCACGATTCCTGGTGGCGCGATTTTTCGCCGGCCAGAGAATATGGCGGCTGGCGTCGGAGCGGTGGGACGGGATTCACGCCGCCCCCCCCGGGGATTCTCCGACCCGGCGGGGGGGGGGGGGGGGGGGGGTCGGAAAATCCCGCCCAATGCCCAATATGTGCAATAGGATGAAAAGATGGATCAAAAGATGAGCAGGGCCAGCGTCCACGAAATGCAGTCGCTTCACGCTCACAGCACGTGATCCCCTGCACCCAGAATACTTAAGGAGGCTGGTGCTGAGGTTATGGATGGGCAAACCATGAATCTTCAAAATTCAGAGACGCAGCCATTGAGAAACACCCTGCTAAATTTGCCTGAAAGTGGACTGTATTTCATGTCCACTTAAATGCGCCCACATCTCTCTTCAAATGGTTAGTCATGTAGTTTATATGGACTTCCAGAAAGCAGAAAACTGCAAATAAATCTACATTCATTTGACCCAAATGGATCAAATCTACCAGAATAATAACATTATTTTTTCCCAACCCTTATTTCAATTGTGGTAAATAACGGCAATAAGGTTTATAGCATAACTTGAAAGATTGCCTAGAACTTCCCCTCTAGAATTCCAGGGTACTAATGTGAAAATATATTGGGCATCATATATTGGGTATCATAATTACTTCATATAATAATAATCTTTATTGTCACATGTCTTTATTGTCACAAGTAGGCTTACATTAACACTGCAATGAAGTTACTGTGAAAAGCCACTAGTCGCCACATTCCAGCACCTGATCGGGTACACAGAGGGAGAATTCAGAATGTCCAAATTACCTAACAGCATGTCTTTCGGGACTTGTGGGAGGAAGTCGGAGCACCCGGAGGAAACCCACGCAGACATAGGGAGAACGTGCAGACTCTGCACAGACAGTGACCCAAGCCGGGAATCGAACCTGGGACCCTGGCGCTGTGAAGCAACTGTGCTAACGTGCCGCCATATATATTCAGTGATGCAGAAAGAAACAGTTCTGTAGGGAAAAATCAAGTGTTCAGGTAGCAATTCATTATTTATTGTTGTTTACTACAAACTACAAAAGCCCACATGTAAATTAGACATTTGATTAGTCTGCCCTGCTTTGACTGGTGGAATTTGTTATTTGTGATGGAACTGTCAAGTAGGAATTATTGCAGTGAGCGCAGCTGATTAATATGTCCATTTCAGCCAAGTTTATCTTTTTTCAAAATGATACCCTTTTATAGAAATAAACATAAAGGTATCCTGATTAATTCCTATCTCATAGTGAGAAGTATTTTTAAAGATAAACATATTGCTTCCTTGCCTTTGCAACAAAAATAACAAGGATTTAATGTATATTAACTAATGCATTATTAAGCACTTGACAAATTTCAGTACATTTTGATTTATTGCATTGTGAAGTAGCAGAATTAAAAATAGATTGCGTTAAGCATGAGCCATAACAAGAGCAATTACTCCATCTACAGTACAGAACTAGTAGAAAACACGCCACCCTAAATTTTCCAAACAGCCATAAATTTGAATGGAGGGGTGATGGTGCAGAAAAATTACCCATCTAGCTTTTAGTGTGCTGACTTTCCTGAGATAAATTTTATTATCATAATATCGCTATGATAACCCTCACAAGGACCTCGGGGGAAATCGTGATTGAGCTTCCCGTGGGCTTCATAGAATACGAGTTCCCGTGGTGAGTGGGAGGAGGCCACCCAGCTGGGGATCGTTAGTGGGACCTTTAAACGTAGCTCCTAGACCCGCACCGGCAGTCCCTGATAATCCTGGGCTGGGACAATTGTTTTGTGTACCACAGTAGCAGCTTTATTTTCCATTTAAAATAAACCAGTTTGGTCTTTAACTTCATGCCTCCCAGAATTACTACATTGGCAAAGGGGATCAAGTACAGGATTCTGAGCAGCCGTACTGTAACTCCCCGATGATTATTCTGGTAAGAAACAATGCAAAAAGAAAAACCTGGCAATGTCCTTATTTGGAAAGCTTGAGCATAATGATGCAGACGTGGAGGAATGGCCCCAGTACGCTGAATGCATGAGCAACTTATTCTGCACCAGCGGCACAGAAGGGGATGACAGACATAAAATAATCCTTTTGACAGCATGCAGGGCCCCGACATTCAGCATTGTTAAGAGTTTAACTTATCCTGCAGCCCCGACGCTAAAACATTCAACGAGCTTGTGGATCATTAAAGAATTATTACAGTCCAAAGTCGTCTGTAAGCCTCCAACGTTACTGATTCAATCGCAGGGGAGTCCGTGACAGAATTCCATGCTAGATTAAGGAAGCTGGCCAAATACTGCAAGTTGGCCCATTCCTGCCTGAGATGCTACACGACAAGCTTGTGTGTGGGATCAATAATGTCACGATACAAAAAGAATTGTTGGCAGAACGTACCCTAGACCTCAAAAGGGCTATAGAATTAGTATTATAAGACCATAAGACATAGGAGCAGAATTGGGCCACTCGGCCCATCGAGTCTGCTCCGCCATTCAATAATGGCTGATATTTTTCTCATCCCCATTCTCCTGCCTTCTCCCCATAACTCCTGATCCCCTTATTAATTAAGAACCTATCTATCTCTGTCTTAAAGACACTCAGTGATTTGACCTCCACAGCCTTCTGCAGCAAAACGTTCCACAGATTCACCACCCTCTGGCTGAAGAAATTCCCCCTCATCTCTGTTTTAAAGGACCGTACCTTCAGTCTGAGGTTGTGGCTTCGGGTTCTAGTTTTTCCTACTAGTGGAAACATCCTCTCTACGTCCACTCTATCTAGGCCTCTCAGTATTCTGTAAGTTTCAATAAGATCCCCCGTCACCCTTCTAAACTCCAACAAGTACAGACCCAGAGTCGTTTACCGCTCCTCATTTGACAAGCTCTTCATTCCAGGGATCATTCTTGTGAACCTCCACTGGACCCTTTCCAAGGCCAGAACATCCTTCTTTAGATACGGGGCCCAAAACTGCTCACAATACTCCAAATGGGGTCTGACCAGAGCCTTATATAGGTTCAGAAGTTCATTCCTTCTCTTCGAGCCCTCTCGACATGAAAGCAAACATTGCATTTGCCTTCCTAACTGTTAACTGAACCTGCATGTTAATCTTAAGAGAATCTTGAACTCGGACTCCTAAGTCCCTTAGTGCTTCTGATTTCCTAAGCATTTCCCCATTTAGAAAATAGTCTGTTCCTCCATTATTCCTTCCAAAGTGAATAATCTTACACCTTTCCACATTGTATTCCATCTGCCACTTTTTGCCCACTCTCCTACTCTCCTAGCCAGTCCAAGTCCTTCTGCAGCCCCCCACCCCCCAACTTCCTCAATATTACCTGTCCCTCTGCATCTTTGTATTATCTGCAAACTTAGCAACAGTGCCCTCAGTTCCTTCTTCCAGATCGTTAATGCATATTTTGAAAAGTTTTGGTTCCAACACCGACCCCTGAGGAACACCAGTAGTCACCGACTGCCATCCTGAAAAAGACCCCTTTACCCCCACTCTCTGCCTTCTGCCAGTCAGCCAATCATCTATCCATGCCAGTGTCGTACCCTGAACACCAAGGGCTCTTAACTTATTTAACAGCCTCCTATACAGAGGGTGGTGAGTGCCTGGAATGTGTTGCCAGGGGAGGTTGTGGAAGCAGATACATTAAAAGGCATCTTGACAAATACATGGATAGGATGGGTATAGGGGATATGGCACTAGGAAGTGCTGAGTGTTTTGGCCATGACCGGTACAGGCTTGGAGGGCTGAAGGACCTGTTCCTGTGCTGTATTGTTCTTTGTTATATATGGCACCTTGTCAAAGGCCATCTGAAAATCTAAATAGATCACGTCCACAGGTTCGCCTTTGTCTAACTTCCTTGTTGCCTCCTCAAAGAATTTAAAAAAAAATTTAGAGCACCCAATTCATTTTTTTCCAATTAAGGGGAAATTTAGCGTGTCCAATCCACCTACCCTGCACATCTTTGGGTTGTGGGGGCAAAACCCATGCAAACATAGGGAGAATGTGCAAACTCCACACGGACAGTGACCCAGAGCTGGGATTGAACCTGGGACCTCGGCGCCGTGAGGCAGCAGTGCTAACTACTGCACCACTGTGCTGCCCATCCTCAAAGAATTCAAACAGATTTGTCAGACATGGCCTCCCCTTGATTAAGCCATGCTGACTCATGCATTTTATCATGCATTTCCAAGTACTCCGCAATCTCAATCTTTAATAATGGACTCTACAATCTTACCAATTGACCAAAGTCAGGCCAACAGGCCTATAATTTCCCGTCTTCTGCCTCCCTCCCTTCTTAAATAGGGATGTTACATGAGCCATTTTCTAGTCCTCTGGGACCCTCCTTGCCTCCAGTAATTCCTGAAAGATCACCACCAATGCCTCCACAACTTCCTCCGCTATCTCCTTTAGAACCCTGGGGTGTCCATCCAGTCCAGGTGATTTATCCACCTTCAAACCTTTCAGTTACCCCAGAACCTTCTCCTTAGTGATGGCCATTACACTCACCTCTGCCCCCCCGATTCTCCTGGAGCTCTGGAATCCCACTGATGGTCTTCCACCGTGAAGACTGATGCAAAGTAACTACTCAATTCTTCTACCGTTTCTTTGTGTCCTATTACTACTTCTCCAGCCTCATTTGCCAGTGATCCAATGTCTATTCTTGCCTCCCTCTTATCTTTTATATATTGCGAAAAACTTTTTATATATTGCAAAAAGCTTCTTTTATATTACTAGTTAGCTTACACTCATATTTAATCTTCTCCCCCCCTTATTGCATATTTGGTTGTCCTCTGCTTGCTTTTAAAGGCTTCCCAATCCTCCGGCTTCCCATTAATGCTCACCAACTTGTATGCTTTTTCTTTTTCTTTTATGCTATCCTTGCCTTCCCTAGTCAGCCATGGATGCCTTGTCCTCCCCTTAGCATGTTTCCTCCTCCTTGGGATGAATTTCTGTTGTGCCTCCCGAATAACCCCCCAAAACGCCACTGACTTCCCTGCTAGGCTCCCATTCCAATCTACTTTGTTCAGTCCACCTACATATTGAAGACCCCATGATTATTATGATATATGCCTTTTCTATCTCCTGGTTTATTTTCTGCCCAAAATCCTGACTACTGCTAGGGGGCCTGTACATAAGTACCATCAGGGTCTTTTTATCTTTGCGATTCCTCAGCTTTACCCGCACAGGTTCTATGCCCACTGATCCTATATCACATCTTGCTATCGATTTAACTTAATTCCTTACTAACAATGCAACTCCGCCCCCTTTGCCCATCTGCCTATCCTTGGAGAACAGCAGGAAAGGAGCCCAAGAACTCCAAGGGATAATGGACAGTAGCGTTCTCAGGATGGGGGAATACAGTGTCAGCCCAAGGCTCCTGTAACTGTAGTCAAATGATAATGACCCAGATAAGGCTGCCAGAATCAGCAGTACACGTGCTGCCCAGGTCGGAAGCCAAAGCCACCTCAGGTCAAAGACCTTGCAAATCTATCAGCCTGTAGAGGATGAAACAATGCAACTAAACTGCATCATCACCCCTAAGGTTTCCCCGATAAAGATAATACTCTTGGCAAACTGTCATTCCCTAGAAATGGAGGTGGATATGGGAGCTGCTGTCCCTATCGTCAGGAACTAGACCTTCCGGCTTCTCTGGATGGGCTTCTTGCCCCTGGGCAAGACAGCAGGGTCATGTTGGCTACATATACAGAAGAACCTTTGAACGTTATGGGGACCACTATCATCCTGGTCACTTATGGGCAGCAGACGGCTGACTCCTACTCATAGTTATACCAGGAGCCAACATCTTGGGCAGAGGCTGGCTCCAAATGATCTGTTCTGATTGGCTACAAAGTTTTAAACTAGGGACTGGTGGACTGTTTTAGGTCATTGGCAAATACCCAGAGGTATTTCAAGAAGACCTTGCTGAATAAAGGGAGGAAGGGTAAAGATTTATGGGGACACTGACGCCCTATTCAAATATTTCATGGCACAGCCAGTGCCATATGCTTTACTTATCAAAGTAGAGACCAAACCAGAGTGATTGGAGAGCCTCAGGATAAAACCACAAGTGTAGTTCACAGAGTGGGCTGCACCAGTAGTCCGCGTCCTCAAGCCCGACAAGTTGCTCCACCTTTGCAGCGATTATAAACTAATGGTTAATAAAGCCTCATATTTAAATTGGTACCCAATGTCACGCATCGAAGATCTATATGCCAAACTGGCAGGAGGTCAAACCTTCCCCAACCAAGATATGAGCCATGCCTACCTCCAGCTAGAACTCGATGAGTCCGCCAGGAATTACTTGACAATTGACACCCATAGGGGTTTATACAAATAAACCAGCCCTTCGGAAACCCATTGGCATGTGCCGTTTTTCAATACTTGATGGAGAACATTCTCTAGTGGCTATCTTAGACGACGTACTAATCACAGGAGCCATGGAAAGAGAGCACCTAGCAAACCTGGAGGAGGTTTTTAGTTGATTTTCTGATGCAGGTGTCTGTCTCAAATGAGAAAAATGTGTGTTTAAGGCAGATGTTATAACATGCCTACTTACCATTGGCTGAGGACTAATGACAATCCCACAATCCTGTGGGAGTATGAGCTTCCCCAATGAGGGGGGCGGAGAAACCATTAGGAAACTCCAAGTATAAATAAAGCTGGCCAGTTTGGAAACAGCAGGAAGGAGTGTGCAGCAAGGGAAGTTGCTGCTGCTGTTATATATATATATATATATATATATATATGTTAGTGTAAATAAATGTTATTACTTTGTATCCTTAAAACTCATGCTGGATTCTTCGTGGCCCTGACAAAAGCAGATGAAGTGATCTACCTAGGGTGCTGAATCAATAAAAAAGGTCTACACCCTGTGTGGAGGATAAGGTTAAGACCATCAAAGAGGCATACACCCTACAAAATACGACAGAATTAAAATCTTTCCCCAGCCTCATACTGCTATGGTAAATTTAACCCAAACTTGGCCATTTTATTGTCAGCCCTGCACACATTGTTAAAAAAACCAGAAGTGGTCATGTCAAGCGCAGCAGGATGAAGCCTTTGCAAAGGTGAAGCAGCAATTACTATCATCAAACATCCTGGCTCATTACGACCCCAAGAGAGAACTGGTCTTAACATGTGATGCCTCTCCATAAGGAGTAAGGGCAATGTTTTCCTATCGATGCGGCATTGGCACAGAGACCTATAGCATATGCATTCAGAACCTTGACAGACGTGGAAAGACATTATTCTCAGATCGAAAAGGAAGACTGGCTGTTATTTTTGGGGTGAAGAAATTCCACCCATATATCCACGACCAATATTTCGCAATCATAACAGATCATAAACCCCTGCTGAGGCCTTTTCAAAGAGGTTAAAGCAATTCCCCCCATCACCTCGGCTCAGATCGAAAGTTGGGCATTATTGTTAACGCATACGAATACACTCTCGAGCACCCCCCAGTAACATACAGTAACGCCAAATAACTAACTAGCGAGTCGACTCTCGCTGCCCACAAGCTTGGCCTCTCTGCCGACACTGGAAGAAGTAATCATGACCTTGAACTTCCTGGATACCTTGTCAGCATCCAAGCAGATTTGAGCGTGCACCCAAAAGCACGTTACACTGGCAAAATTGCTCCATATGATCCTCAGTAGCGGAATCTGAGGAAACGCCAAGGATGACATGAAGCCCTTCCTCAATAAACAACAACAGCTGAGTGTAGAAGATGGCATCAACCTGTGCGGAGCCTGAGTAGTTGTCCCCCGCCCAGATCAGCATCCAATCCTGAAGAATTACACAAGGGATACCCTGGGGTATCCAAGATGAAAATGCCTGCAAGGAGCTATGTCTGGTGGCCCGGGCATGATACGGACATTGTAAATCTGGTGCAGCAGTCGTCCTAGTGCCAGGAGAACAGAAGTTCCCATCTGCAGCCTCTATGCACCTATGGGAATGACGAGGAAGACCATGGGTACAGGTGCATGTGGACTTTGCTGGCCCATTCCTGGGATCGATGTTCCTTATTATGGTCGATGCCCGCTCAAAATGGTTAGATGTACATCATATATCCTCCCCCTTTATCAGTGGAGAATTTCAGGCATTCATTAAGTCGAATAGCATTAAACACATCCAAACAGTGTTGTACCATCCATCGTCTGTATGTAGTTAGAAGAATGTTAGTTGGAAGAATGTTAATAAAAAGTTATTTTATCAACAACCTAGGTGTCCAGGTACATAGATCCCTGAAAGTTGCCACCCAGGTTGATAGGGTTGTGAAGAAGGCCTATGGAGTGTTGGCCTTTATTGGTAGAGGGATTGAGTTCCGGAGTCGGAAGGTCATGTTGCAGCTGTACAAAACTCTGGTACGGCCGCATTTGGAGTATTGCGTACAGTTCTGGTCACCGCATTATAGGAAGGACGTGGAGGCTTTGGAGCGGGTGCAGAGGAGATTTACCAGGATGTTGCCTGGTATGGAGGGAAAATCTTATGAGGCAAGGCTGATGGACTTGAGGTTGTTTTCGTTGGAGAGAAGAAGGTTAAGAGGAGACTTAATAGAGGCATACAAAATGATCAGGGGGTTGGATAGGGTGGACAGTGAGAGCCTTCTCCCGCGGATGGATATGGCTGGCACGAGGGGACATAACTTTAAACTGAGGGGTAATAGATATAGGACAGAGGTCAGAGGTAGGTTCTTTACGCAAAGAGTAGTGAGGCCGTGGAATGCCCTACCTGCTACAGTAGTGAACTCGCCAACATTGAGGGCATTTAAAAGTTTATTAGATAAACATATGGATGATAATGGCATAGTGTAGGTTAGATGGCTTTTGTTTCGGTGCAACATCGTGGGCCGAAGGGCCTGTACTGCGCTGCATAGTTCTATGTTCTATGTCTCCAGCAGTTTCTCTTTATCCTAACCAAGGGCTACCTAGCCTAAGATACACAATGGTGATAACAGAGATTGAGAAGAAAATTGGTCCATTGTGAGCTTGTAGTCTGGGAAGGTTAAAGAGGAGGACTGTACAAGGGTTTCCTACACATAAAGGTGCAGTTAAGTACCTTAGAGATCCCTTTGCAGCATGCCATGAAAGGCAGGGAGGGTACCTGTGGGCAGACCCCATATCAAGCTTGGACTGGCAGAAGGAGAATGGGAAAGCAGAGTAGTAAAGATGGATGAGGGTAGGAATGGAGGGTGCAAACTACCCATAAGGGTAGAATTTAAATGATATGACAGGGTAGTAGGAAGCACAGAAGACTGCAGAGAAGAACTTGAGAGGGGCAAAAGTGAAATAAAATCACAGATAGAAATAATAGATTTGCTTAATTTCAGTTAGCAAAAATACTTCACTGCATTTTTCCCCATGTTCTACAATTTACATATAGGGCTGGTTTAGCTCAGTGGGCTAGACTGCTGATTTGTAATGCAGAACAATGCCAGCAGCGTGGGTTCAATTCCCATACCAGCTTACCCGAACAGGCACCGGAATGTGGTGACTAGGGGCTTTTCACAGTAACTTCACACTTGTGACAATAAGAGATTATTATTATTATATAGTATACATTTCTCTTGCCACACATTAATTTATTTTGTTACATATGAACATACAATCTTCAAAATAAACTTTGTTTTGCCACAGAGTGCAAGAGCGAGAATAGCTCTGCTTAGGACAAATGAGTAGTTGTCAAAACCCTTGGTTTGCATGTCTATTTTATTCATGCGTAGGCAGTAAAATTAAACATGTATTTACCTGTTTTCTTTGTGGCTGAGCGGTGGAATTACTCTTCGTGGATATCAAGATTAAAGATACTAGACAGCTGAGAAATGTTTTGATGATGTGAATAATGGATCTCATATAGTGAATTTTGATGTGTCTTCAAGAACAATGTTGATGGGTGGCATGGCAGCACAGTGGTTAGCACTGTTGCTTCACAGCGCCAGGTTACCAGGTTTGATTCCTGGCTTGGGTCACTGTCTGTGCGAAGTCTGCACATTCTCCCCGTGTCTGCGTGGGTTTCCTCCGGGTGCTCAGATTGCGTCCCACAAGTCCCGAAAGACGTGCTGTTAGGTCATTTGGACATTCTGAATTCTCCCTCCGTGTACCCGAACAGGCGCCGGAATGTGGCGACTAGGGGCTTTTCACAGTAACTTCATTGCAGTGTTAATGTAAGCCTACTTGTGACAATAAAGATTATTATTCTTATTATTAATCAACATATTAGAAATTCAAAAATGGGTGTTGTCGATAAATTAAATAACCTAGGTATTAAGAGATCCAAAAATGCAGATAATTCTTTCAACTAATTCTGCTGAGTATAGCCCTATGTGACCTTAAGGCACAGGAATGATAGTAAAATAATAGTTTGGCATAAAAATAAAAAGTATTCTACTTTCAATATAGACATGGGACTTACCTACTTTCATTACAGACATGGGCTTTCTTTTCCAAAGCCTCATCATCCCATATTTTGAATTTGTTTATAATTAAAGTACAGAGTGATTTCACACCACTGCTTTAAACAGAAATGTAGTAATTGTGTTAAACTTCCAATGAAGGTGCCATAAAGCAAATAAACTTGGTATTAACCAGTATAGTGATGATTAATCCTGGAAAAAGGAAGGATTACAAGCTCCAAATTTAGCAGGAGTGGCAAAATCAAAGTTAAGCTGGCCCATGGCCAGGCATAATTCACTGGCTGGTCAGAATGTGTGTTATGCTGTCTTTAGCAATGCCAGTTCTGCCCACTAATTTAAATAGGCATGAAAAACATGTGCAGGAAGCCTGGTCTGTAGCACTGTTGACTGGCTGCAAAATCTGGCAGGACTGCAGTTATTCAACAGCTGCAGCTTTGTATTAAAATGAAGATTGTGATAATGGAAGAAAAATGACTAATTGTTCACAATGACGGGCGGCACGGTGGCACAGTGGTGAGCACTGTTGCCTCACTGTGCCAGCGACCCAGTTTGATTCCGGCCTTGGGTGACTGTATGAAGTTTGCACATTCTCCCCATGTCTGCGTGGGTTTCCTCCAGGTGGGGCCCCGGGCTGAGAGAATCCCACCCCCTATGACAAGACCTTAAGAAGTTGTAGGTACAAGTGGGTATGCAGATGAAATATCATTTTGTTGATTATTCATCTTTTATCTTCACAGAGGCACAAGAGAGGTGCCAAAATTTTACGGTCGCTAGGTGTCTTGAAAGTTAAAGGTGTTGTGGACAAATGGCCACCTAAGATGGCGTCCTGCATAGGATGCTGGCAGAATTAACCAACTTTAAGGACAAGCAGGCTGCAGCTCAAATAAACATTGATGAGCAAACTGCAGCCTAAACTCTACAATACACAGGAAAAAGGCCATCTCATGGCCATCCCAGGGATAATAGAACTAACCTGTCAATCACACTTGTTTACCAGGCACAATGGCACCTGCATTCCTTATTTGAAATGGCCTACTTGCCTCTATCACCTACAGACATGGCCGGTGAGTGCACACCCCGCAACCAATGTGGCAGCCACTGATTGGACTTGATCGATCAGGGTGATTGAAATCTGAACAATAGATTTGAAAACATTGTTGATTGTTGTAAAAACTCGTTCATTAATGCCTTTAAGGAAGGAAATCTACCCCATCCTTGCCTTATGTGGCCTAATGTGACTCCAGACCTACAGCAATGTGCTTGACTTTTAAATGCCCTCAGTCCAAGGGCAATTGGGATGGGCAATAAATGCTGGTGCAGCAAGCCATGCCCACATCACATAAATGAATTTAAAAAACTAATTTTGTTGGCATCCTTTCAACTCTAAGATGATAGACATGCAACAAATCAAACCATTGGGGATGGGGTAGCTTCATATGGAACACTTTGACGGATGGTTGAAGAGACCAATCTGAGAGGAAAGTGCTGCCACAAGTACCGCATATAAAGGGGTTAACAACAACAACAATTTGCATTTATATAGTGATTGACAGAGGTGCTCGTCTGTACATAATTAATGAGGTTCCAAGCAGGGAATTGGCGCTGGTTTTGGCATTCAGGCCTGCGGGAAGAGAGCCACTGGAACTGCCGGTTCAAAAATGAAAAATTCCACCCATTAATTTAGTTTGCCTCTCCGCAGATTCTGCCGGACATACTGACTTTGATTCTCCATTTCTTCACACTGGTGGAATTCTCCATCATTGCCGACAGCGGTAGCGAGGCGGCTCGCAATGGATAATCCCCCCACAATTTCCTACATTTTCTGTTTTTATTCAGGGTTCCAATATCTGCAGGAACCAGCAGGAAGGAGTACGCAGCAAGTGAGGTTGCTGCTGCTGCTGCGTGTATATATGTTATTGTAAATAAATGTTATTTCTTTGTATCCTTGAAACTCGTGCTGGATTCTTCGTGGCCCTCACAAAACTGGCGACGAGGGTTAAAGTGAATAGCTGTCTGCACTGCTGAAGCCACCTCCCTGGATTTTTGTTGGATACAGGTTGGAAGTTGTTTTCTATTACACCATGCCTCTGTACGGACGTTTGGATGTCTTTGATGCTGCGCTGGAAAGCACAACGGATGCATTACTATTTCCGGGCAAACAATATCACCGGAAACGAGCGTCAGGTGGTCATATTGCTCACCGCCTGTGACCCGCATACGTTTGTGATGATTAGGAGTCTTATGTACCCAGCTGCGCCGGACACCAAAACGTTTGATGAACTTGTGAATTTAGTGGGGCAGCATGTTAACCCAACCTTCTCCACGATAGTCCAACGTTACCGGTTTAATACCGCTGAGAGGACCCCAGGAGAATCCCTTGCCTACTTTCTATCCAGGCTAAGAAGGATTGTGGAGTACTGTGACGATGGTGAGACCTTGTCAGAAATGTTACGCAACCGTTTGGTTTGGGGTATTAACAATGCGGCCACCCAGAGAAAGTTGTTAGCTCAGCCAACATTGACTTTTCAACAGGCCATTCAAATAGTATTGTCCCGAGAGAGCGCAGAACGAGGAGTGCAGGAGATACAGGGAATGGAAGTGCATGCCTTGGGGCGCAACCCCTTCCATCCGAAAACGTCCCCCCGCACTCCTGCGATACCTTGGGCGAGAGGACGTCCAGTGGCCGTCGGACATTCCTCCCCGAAGGGAGCCTTCTCCAGAACCAATGGATGAGGAGCCATATCCGTGTCAGACTTGTAGGCGCCGATCCCGTCGCAGACGCCGGTCCTGGGGGCGCCAGAGGCGCCGTTATTCTGACCGAAACTGGGACCAGCCCAGGGGCCGTACCTTCCATGTGGATGAACCTGCGGCGGCTATTCCTGAAGACGTGGAGACGGAGGACGACTGCCTGCGGCTGCATTGTGTGGCAGCTCCCCGTGTGGCCCCTCCCCGTGTGGCCCCCATTAAGGTGACAGTACGGGTCAATGGCCACCCACTTGAGATGGAGTTGGACACTGGCGCAGCGGTCTCCGTGATCGCACAGAGGACATTTGACCGCATCAAGCAGGGTATACAGACCCTTACATTAACGGGCACACAGGCCAGGTTGGCCACCTACACGGGGGACCCATTGGACATCGCAGGAACTACGATGACCCCTGTTGTTGATGGACGCCAGGAGGGGCATTTCCCTCTTATCGTGGTGCGCGGCCATGGGCCCAGCCTGTTGGGTCGGGACTGGTTGCGCCATTTGCGCTTGCAGTGGCAGCACATCCTCCAAACAGTTTCTGGAGGGGTGACTGAGGTGCTAGGACGATACCCAGATGTATTCCAGCCTGGTTTGGGGAAAATAAAAGGGGCCGTAGCCCGTATCCAAGTCGAACCAGGAGCCACGCCGCGCTATTTCCAGGCGCGTCTGGTGCCTTACGCCTTGCTCGAGAAGGTAGAAGAGGAGCTCACTCGTTTGGAAACTTTGGGTATTATCAGGCCCGTCCGTTTCGCTGACTGGGCAGCACCAATTATACCTGTAATTAAGCCAGATGCCACAGTTTGCTTGTGCGGCGACTATAAACTTACAGTGAATACGGCTTCCAGACTCAACCGATATCCAATGCCCCGCATAGAGGATCTCTATACAAAGCTTGCAGGTGGACTCTCGTTCATATGAGTCACGCCTACCTACAGTTGGAGCTGGACCCTGCCTCCCCACTATATGTAACGATTAATACACACCGGAGCCTGTATGAATATACACGTTTGTCCTTTGGAGTATCCTCTGCCTGCACTATTTTTCAACGCGTTATGGAGGGCATTTTGAGAGGTTTATCGCGTGTCGCTGTCTACTTAGATGACGTTTTGATCAAAGGGACGTCGGAGCAGGAACATTTGGAAAATCTGGAGGCTGTCCTTAGACGCTTTTCGGAGGCTGGAGACCATTTACGTCGCACAAAGTGTGTCTTTCAAGCGAAGGAAGTAGTCTACCTGGGATATCAGGTGGACTGCAAAGGTTTGCACCCCATCGCAGAGAAGGTGCGCGTGATTCAACAGGCCCCCGCCCCGACTGACACTTCGCATCTTCGTTCTTTTCTCGGCCTCGTAAACTATTACGGGAAGTTCCTCCCCAATCTGGCAACTACGCTGGCCCTGTTGCATCTTCTGCTAAAGAAAAATCACACCTGGGTTTGGGGTCAGCCGCAAGAAACCGCTTTCCGGTGGGTAAAACAACAATTGTCGTTGTCTGGGTTACTAACCCACTATGATCCTGGAAAGCCTTTGCTCGTCACGTGATGCATCCCCGTATGGTATTGGGGCCATCCTGTCCCACAAGATGGAGAACGGGGCCGAGCGGCCGATAGCTTTCGCCTCCCGCACATTGACTGCAGCAGATCGAGAAGGAGGGCCTGGCAGTGGTCTTTGCGGTGAAACGTTTCCACCAGTACGTGTATGGCCGCCATTTCACTATCGTGACTGATCATAAGCTTCTGCTGGGACTTTTCAGAGAGGATAAGCCAATACCACCCATTGCTTCCGCATGGATCCAGCGCTGGGCTTTGTTGCTCGCTGCATACGAGTATTCTCTGGAGCACAAACCAGGAACGCAGATAGTGAATGCCGACGCACTGAGCCGATTGCCTTTATCGACCGGCCCCATGTCGGCCCCCACGACCGGTGAGGTGATTGCAACACTAAATTTTATGGACACCTTGCCTGTCACGGCATCACAGATCCGTAAGTGGACCCAGACGGAGCCAGTCCTGTCAAAGGTTCGACACATAGTCCTGTATGGTGGGCAGCATAGACGGCTCCCAAGCGAGTTGCGGGCATTTTCCTCCAAGCTGTCAGAATTCAGCGTGGAAGACGGCATCCTCTTGTGGGGGACGCGTGTGATTGTCCCGGAAAAAGTACAGGAGCTGATACTAAGAGACTTGCACAATGGGCATCCAGGTGTGACCAAAATGAAAATGGTGGCCCGGAGTTATGTTTGGTGGCCAGGCCTCGACGCCGACATTGAGAAGGTGGCCCAAAACTGCTCCATTTGTCAGGATCATCAGTAGCTTCCGCCGGCCGCGCCCCTACATCACTGGGAATGGCCAGGGCGGCCTTGGGCGCGCTTGCATGCGGATTTCACCGGCCCTTTTCAAGGATCCATGTTCCTTTTATTAATCGACGCCCAGTCGAGGTGCATAAGATGCGAGCACGAAGTCTTTCAACACCAGGTTAAAGTCCAACAGGTTTGTTTCGATGTCACTAGCTTTCGGAGCGCTGCTCCTTCCTCAGGTGAATGAAGAGGTATGTTCCAGAAACATATATATAGACAAATTCAAAGATGCCAAACAATGCTTGGAATGCGACCATTAGCAGGTGATTAAATCTTTACAGATCCAGAGATGGGGTAACCCCAGATTAAAGAGGTGTGAATTGTATCAAGCCAGGACAGTTGGTAGGACTTCGCAGGCCAGATGGTGGGGGATGAATGTAATGCGACATGAATCCCAGGTCCCGGTTGAGGCCGCATTCATGTGGGCCAATCCTTCAAATGGGTTGGCAAAATGCGCAGTGCAGACATTCAAACGAGGCCTAAAGAAGCGGTCTTCCGGGTCAATGGACACGAGACTGGCTCGCTTTCTGTTTTCCTATAGGACCACCCCCAATGCGGTCACTGGGGTAGCTGCCGCAGAACTCCTAATGGGCCGGAGACTTCGCACCCGCCTTAGTATGGTTTTCCCGGACATTGGCGCAAAAGTACGCCGCACACAAGAATGGCAGGGACAGGGTTTTTCTTGGCATCGGCCGATTCGTCAGTTTGCGCCCGGTGACCCAGTTTCGTTCGCAATTTTGCTGGTGGTGCCCAGTGGGTCCCTGGCATAATTTTGCACCAAACAGGCCCTATATCTTACCAGGTGCAAGCCCAGGGTCGTCTCTAGCGCAAACATGTAGACCACGTTCGGCCCAGAGGACTATCCCTTCCAAAGATTCCTCGCCCCCGGAGCCCATTTCTACAGCCGCAGAGACCAGAGACAATGGAAAGTAGTCCTCACAATCTTCCTCTGGTGCCTCACTCAAAGCCTGCGCAGGTCGTTACAGAACCGCATGGAGATAGAGACGCCGAGATGACAGAGGCAGCAGACTCTGACTCCGAGATAGAGACACAGGACGCATCAGAGGGGGAATCCTCGGGCCCACGGGCCATGGATGTACAACAGTTACGCCGTTCATCACGGAAGCGCCGGTCTCCGTCTCGTTACACGCCACCCGATCCAGCGCCTTATGCAAATGGTGTCCGGCCTGCGGCAAAACGAGTCCGACGCCCTCCTTCGCCAGGGTCTTCGGTGCATTCCTTGGACTTTGAGGGGGGAGGGATGTTATAACCTGCCTGCTTACCATTGGCTGGGGACTAATGACAATCCCACAATCCTGTGGGAGTATGAGCTTCCCCAATGAGGGGGGTGGAGAAATCATTAGCAGACTCCCTGTATAAATAAGGCTGACCAGTTTGGAACCAGCAGGAAGGAGTAAGCAGCAAGTGAGGTTGCTGTTGTGTATATATATATATGTTATTGTAAATAAATGTTATTTCTTTGTATCCTTGAAACTCATGCTGGATTCTTCGTGGCCCTCACAAAAAAGGCCAAACAGTTTTTTTAAGTAAATGTGTTATGTATTTATATTCATTTCTGAGAAGCGGCACTGAAGCTGCACCAAATACTGTATAATAATATATACACAATGTCACCAAAAGTCTCATCACCGGTTGCCAGAGCAGGTAACTGTGAGAAGCAGCCTGTACTGAATACACCTAATTAATAAAGCTCCTTTAGTTTGTCAACCTCCGTGACTCCCAACATCAATCCTGCGGACACAACACAGAAACTGGTGATGAGGACGTCGAACAGCGCTTGCTAGCCACCGAGGAGGAGGAACAATTGTCGGAAAATGCGGGAAAAGGGTCTTTGAAGAAAAACTCTCCACGAGCTTGACAGAACGGGCTTGGTGGATGTGAGTAACGATGGCTAAAGAGCGATGGCAAGGTGGCTAAAGAGCGATTGTAAAAGCAAATATAGAGCTGGAAGAAAATGGCCGGAGTTTTGGCGCTTTCGGGACCCTACCACGTAAATGCGGAACGATGAAGCTCCAATCTGGAACGGTTTGCCTATTTTCTGCAAGCAAACAAAATAGCACAAGAAATTAGGTTTGCTGTGTAATGGGTTGGAGGGTTGGGGGGGGGGGGGGGGGGGGGAGAACACCTATCATTTCCTCAGAGGTTTAGTGTAGACAGAGAAACCAGGCACTAAGACATATGAAGAAAACATAGAAATTCTGCAAACACACTATTCACCAAAGCCTTTAGTGATTGCAGACCATTTCAGATTTCACAAAGGTAATCAAGAGGGGGAATCAATTGCAAAATCCGTGGTTGTATTAAAAGGACTTGTCGAGTACTGTGAGTTTGATGATGTATTAAATGATAACATTTGGGACAGACTGGTTTGTGGTCTGAGAAGTGAGGCAGTACAGAAATGTTTGCTAACCAAGAGCAGCAACCTTACTTTGAAAAAAGCCTTGGGAATTGCTGTGTTGATGGAGATGGCAGCAAAAGCCCAGAAACTGAGTTTGGGTACTTGGATATACAACATGTTGGCTAAGTTGACTCCTAAGAGTTTCTAAACTCACACAAGCCACAGATGTGCGGAGACAGAACATTCAGCTGAGGAATGCAAGGATACTGTATGCAGAAACTGTGGAAAAAGAGACCACATCGAGTGTGCCTGCTGGAAGAAAAAGCAAGCTACAAGCAAAAATAATAAGAAGCAAGAGCAGAACAAAGTGATATGGAAACAGAACAAAAGAAAAAGTGTTCATGCTATCCAGAAAGGTTGGGGGGAACAAGACCTTTGCAGTCTGAGGATGAATTATCGCTGAATTTGCTAACCATTACTGCTGCTATGAAAAGATACTGGGTCACTGCTGGATGGACAGCCAGTAAGGATGAAAGTCGACACTGGGGCAGCAGTCTTGCTGGTGCCAGGGAGCCGTCTATAAGGAAAAACTCAGACACAATGCTAGAAACCTTCAAGAATAGTATTGAAGACATACATTGGTGAAGTCGTGCAATTGAAGGGCCGATTTGACATAGCTGTTGTCATGTGAGAGTACCTTTAAGAAATAGGTGTTTATAAAAATATCTGTAGTGAATGTACCTTTCAGAAATGTCAGAGTGTGAGTGGAGCTGGGCTGTCTGTCTGCTTTTACTTTCACTTTAGGCTGTTTGCTACAGGGTGTGTTTAGTTTCGTTTTAGATTTGGAAAAGCTGTCATTACAGCAAGATGTATATGAATCTCTGCAAGCTTATGAATGTTCATTTGGTGATTTCAAAGTGGTAACTGTTCTCAGTAGTGAAGTTAAACCTAATGTCTTTCTGTAAAGAGGGTTATTTTGTCTTATGGATGTTGCAAGGAAAGACTAAGAGTTACTTAGAGAGTACTGTATTCTTTGGGGGATTTATTGGTGTTGATAGTTCTAAGCTGTTTACTGTGGGTTTATAATTTACTGAGAGTAGGTTTACAGTAATGGGGTGACTGTTACCAGTTAATTACAATTATGATCTGTATGAGCTACCATAATCTCCCTGAACTGATTTAGAGAGTTGAAAAGTTTTTGTTCAACCAGTCACAGGTTTGTTTTCCCTTCTTTTGTCTCTTCCTGGAAATAGAATGATTATGGACATGTACATGGGTGCACCATGACCAGATTGGACAGATTTTACATTTTGTTGCAATCCTTTTATGATCGTGACATTTGTGCCGACATTAAGATCCTCGTGTACAAGGCAGTCGTCCTCCTAACTCTTCTATATGGCTCAGAAACGTGGGCTATATGGGCTACGTGTACACACCACTTCAAGGCCCTGGAGAAGTACCCAAATACTGTCTGAGATGGATTCTCCTCATCAACAGGGAGGACACTGACATCGGTGTCCTTGAAAGAGCCAAGAGCATCAGCATCCAGGTCATGATCATCCGGCATCAGCAGGGAGGGCACTAACATTGGTGTCCTTGAAGGAACCAAGAGCATCAGCATCCAGGTCATGATCATCCGGCATCAGCAAGGGAGGACACTAAAATCGGTGTCCTTGAAGAAGCCAAGAGCATCAGCATCCAGGTCATGATCATCCAAAACCATCTCCACTGGGCCGGCCATGTGCTTAGGATGTCAGAGTCCCAACTGCTAAAGAAAATCTCCTTTGCCCAGCTCAAGAAAGGGTCCAGAGGAAGACAAAGGAACCTCTTCAAAGATACCTTGAAGGCTTATCTCAAGAATTTCAACATAGGCGTCAATGTCGGGGAGACCCTGGCTCAGAAAAGACCTACTTGGAGGAACCTCCTGATTGAAGGGACACAATTCCTCGAGAACACAGGACGGCAAGAGAAGACCCGGAAAAGGCGCCGGACGAAGGAATAACAGCGTTCTAGAGCCCAAGGACTGATTCCACCTCCCAGAAACACCTATTAAGTGTGTGGTTGAAGATGTGGCTCTAGGATTAGGCTCACCAGCCATGCAACGATACATAGAACCAATGACCAGTGACACGGAATTTCTTAGATGGACAATCATACTCATGAGTAAGTGTTCGCCACAGAAGAGGACTAATAAACAATTTAATTCAGAGTTGTGAGTACTCTAAGACTTGAAAATTCATATTGCTGAAGTAGGCTTCGCCTTTCTGAGATTGGTATGAAGACATATGGTTTGGAACGAAGCGTACTTCACTTTGTGTCCAGTCCCTTGTTCCATTCCCCAATAGAAGTTTCTCATTTTGAGATGAAATACGTACATTTTTAAAATTACCGTTCTGGGTAGAACAGTGGCGCAGTGGTTAGCACTGCTGGCTAGGGCACTGAGGACCCAGGTTCAATCCCGACCCTGGGTCACTGTCCGTGTGGAGTTTGCACATTCTCCCTGTGTCCGCGTGGGTTTCACCCCCACAATCCCCACAAGGGCAGCACGGTAGTATTGTGGATAGCACAATTGCTTCACAGCTCCAGGGTCCCAGGTTCGATTCCGGCTTGGGTCACTGTCTGTGCGGAGTCTGCACATCCTCCCAGTGTGTGCGTGGGTTTCTCTGGGTGCTCCGGTTTCCTCCCACAGTCCAAGGATGTGCAGGTTAGGTGGATTGGCCATGATAAATTGCCCTTAGTGTCCAAAATTGCCCTTAGTGTTGGGTTGGGTTGCTGGGTTATGGGGATAGGGTGGAGGTGTTGACCTTGGGTAGGGTACTCTTTCCAAGAGCCGGTGCAGGCTCGATGGGCCGAATGGCCTCCTTCTGCACTGTAAATTCTATGATAAAGTGTTAACTGGTTTCATAAATAGTGTTTTAAATTAAAAGTACTGTAGATTTCTGTTGCATCACACCTGCAAAGTAGGGCCGTGTGCTCCCCATAACCACAATCTATTCAAAGTTGTGGGTCAGGTGAACTCCATGATGCACTTTGGGGCTCTCTAAACCCTGGCCTATAACAAATTGGGGGCTCGGCCAGGATAAAAGTCTATATATTGGATTGGCTTTGTGAACTTAAAGACAGTGAGGGGTGAGCATATTGTGGTTGCTTTTCAGGTGTGGTATTTCAATTTAAATAGGGAGTGTGTTGTGGACACTGGCTCTTTCAGAGGCTCTGAAGTTTTTGGGTGTGGAGACGGTCACACGTAGTACCTTACGGACAGAGACAAAAAACAGGCTTTTAGAGTTGGCAAAAACATTGCAGTCAACATTACCTGACAAAATGCGAAAAGATGAGGTAATTATGGCGATGGCTAAACATTTAAAATTGCTGCGATACAGTCTGATTGATTGGAAATGGCAAAAATTCAGTTACAAATTAAACAAATGGAACATGAGAAATAATTAAAGCAGCTTGAATATGAAAGAGATAGAGAAATAAAAGAGAGAGAAGAAAGGAAAGCAGAAAGAATAGCCCTAGCAGAACAAAAAGAAAGAGAAAGGGAGATACCGATCATGGAAAAAGATAAAGAGAGAGAGTTTGAACTTCAGAAAATGGCCATGAAACATAACAGTCAGTTAAAATTGGCGGACGTAAAGGGAAACGTACAGTTGGATAATAGTGAAGAGGAATTTGAGTGTATATTACTGTAAAAATGATGTCCTGATGAGGAAATGGAGACCTTTACAATTGCAGGTGGATGAAAAGTGGGCAGAAGTTCATCAAGTGGTATTGCCGGTAGGCTATAGAAAGGAGGTGTTGCGAGTTGCACATGGAGGTACCAGTGGGAGGTCATTTGGGAGTAAGGAAAACTCAAGCTAAAATACAAATACATTTTTATTGGCCTGGACTGCATAAAGATATAGTTAAATTTTGTCGATCATGTCATACATGTCAAGCGATAGGGAAACCTCAAGCAGTGATAAAATACTTAATACCCATTCTCACATTTAAGGAACCTTTTACAAGGGTCTTAACTGATTGCGTAGGATCGCTTCCTAAAACGAAAAGTGGGAATCAATATCTTTTGACTATAATGGATGTGTCTCCTAGTTTCCAAAGGCCATTCCAGTACGTAATATTACAGCTAAAAAGATTGTGGAGGAGTTACTTAAATTCTTTACTAGATATGGAGTACCCGCAGAAATACAATTGGATCAAGGATCAAATTTTACCTCAAGGTTATTCAAAGAAGTTATGGAAAGCTTAGAAATAAAACAGTTTAAATCAATTGCATACCATCCAGAATCGCAGGGAGCGTTAGAAAGGTGGAATCAGACATTAAAGACAATGTTGAGGGCTTATTGTCATGATTATCCAGAGGATTGGGATAAAGGAATTCCATTTGGACTGTTTGCAATTAGGGATGCATCTAATGAGTCAACCAAATTCAGTCCTTTTGAACTAATTTTTGATCATGAGGTAAGAGGACCACTTAACTTGATTAAGGAAAAATTAGTGAGTGAGAAATCGGAACTTACATTATTGGATTACGTGTCAAATTTTAGGGAACGATTAAATAGAGCAGGGGAATTGGCTAGACAACATTTAAAAGTTGCACAAAATGTGATGAAACGGGTAGCGGACAAGAAATCCAAGGTTCGTAGTTTTGCCAGTGGAGATAAAGTATTGTTACCAGTGGTAGGTGAACCTTTAAAAGCAAGGTTTTGTGGACCTTATCAGATTGAAAGGAAATTAAGTGAGGTGAATTATGTGGTAAGAACGCCAGGTAGAAGGAAAATTCACCGACTGTGTCATGTGAATATACTTAAAAGGTACTTTGAAAGGGAAGTAGAAAAAGGGGGAGGTTTTAATGATTCTAACTCAAAGTGAGAAACCAAATCCAGATTATTTTGAATTTGACATACCTCAAATTAAATTGGAAAACGAGGATGTTCTTAAAAATTGGGATAAATTGTTGAGTTAACTTCCAGAGGAAAAACGGAATGACCTGAGTTATTGATATGACATGGGCAAGTTTGTAGAGATAAATTGGGAAGTACTAAAATGGCTAAACATGATGTAGATGTGGGAAATGCTGTTCCAATCAAACAACATCCATATAGAATTAACTCTTTAAATTTGGCACAGGTTAACAAAAAAATTGAGAGTATGCTTAAAAATGGCATAATTGAAGTGGGTTGCAGCCAATGGAGCTCACCCATAGTGATGGTACCTAAAGCAGACGGTACCCAACGGTTGTGTGTGGAGTATAGAAAGGTTAATGCAGTTACAAGAACGGACTCTTATCCTTTTCCACGTCTGGAGGATTGCATTGAGAAAGTGGGACTATCAGCTTTTACTTCCAAACTGGATTTACTTAAAGATCACTGGCAGGTACCTTTATCCGAAAGGGCGAAGGAGATCTCAGATTTTGTGACTCCAGATGGTATATATCAATTCAAAGTTATGCCATTTGGCATGAAAAACGCCCCAGCCACATTTCAGGATTACGCAATTGTGCGGTATACATCGACGATCTGGTCATTTTCAGCCAGACATGGAAAGAACATTTAAACATCTGATGGAGTTATTCGATCGACTTCAGGAGGCGGGTTTGATGGTAAACCTAGCCAAAAGTGAATTTAGAAAAGCGCAAGTCCATTTCCTTGGACATACAATCGGACAGGGTCGAATCGGCACATGGGATGTGAAAACAAAAGTTATTGAGGAGTTTCCAATACCCTTGAGACGAAGGGAAAGAATGCGATTTCTTGGCATGAGTGGATTTGATCGAACATTTGTGCCAAATCTTTGCAGCATGGTTGTTCCACTGATGGACTTGCTGAAGAAACGTCTAAAATGTCAGTGGACAGCGGAGTTTCAATAGGCATTTGACTGCCTGAAAGCTGTGATAATCAATGCTCCTGTGCTGGAGAATTACAAGGGACTCTAGTTCAATCTTATCACAAAGTGTCTGACTTTAAAGAGAAATGCCGAGGCGTAGAGAAATGGATGGATCATGCAAAGACTTTCTTGTCCAAAGAGACTGTCAATCGAAAAGGATTCCAGTTGGAGAAGAAGAACAAAAATGGACTATGTTATTCATAAATGTTTGCGTATTTTGTTAAAAAAAATGTATATTCACTGTCCATATTTCTTAAAGGAAAGTGAAAAGGTGAAAAATGAAACCATCTTGAAGTTGATGGTTTATTTTATTTCTTGGGGGAGGTGTCATGTGAGAGTACCTTTAAGAAATGAGTGTTTATAAAAATATCTGTAGGGGATGTACCTTTAAGCAATGGGTGTTTATGAGTGATGTCAGAGTGTGGGTGGAGGTGGGTCGTCTATCTGCTTTTAACTTTCACTTCAGGCTGTTTGCTGCAGGGTGCGTTTAGTATAATTTTAGATTTGGAAAAGCTGCAATCACAGCAAGATGTGTATGAATCTCTGCAAGCTTACGAATGTTCATTTGGTGATTTCAAAGTGGTATCTGTTCTCAATAGTGAAGTAAAACCTGATGTCTTTCTGTAAAGAGGGTTCTTTTTGTCTTATGGATGTTGCAAGGAAAGATTAAGAGTTACTTAGAGAGTACTGTATTCTTTGGGGGATTTATTGGTGTTGATAGTTGTTAAGATGTTTACTGTGGGTTTATAAAGTGTTAACTGGTTTCATAAATAAATAGTGTTTTAATTTAAAAGTACAGTAGATTTATGTTGCATCACACCTGCAAAGTAGGGCCGTGTGCTCCCCATAACCACAATCTATTCAAAGTTGTGCGTCAGGTGAACTCCATGATACTCTCTAAACCCTGGCCCATAACACTGTACACTGAATGGCCAGATGGCATATTTGTCTTTACATACAGTAAAGGCAGAGCTGCCAACCTTTCTCAACATAAATCAGTATTCCACATACCAAAAATCAGTATTTTGGCAGTAAAATTGGTCTTTTCATTTCAACAAAAAAATGGTTGCCAATCTGAAGTACAGCTTTAGATTGCACAAATCTAAAACGCGAATGGAAAATGCAAGTCTCATGCTTTTACATACATGTGCATTATCATGAATGTGTGTTTCAAATTAAGTTTCAAAAATTTAGTAAATCTAAGAATGAAAAATGTGAACAAAACATTTACCTTATTACATGAAGTTCAAAATTGTCCTTACATCGGTATCAGAGCTCAGTACTGATGCAGCTCTTCTGCATTTGTCGGTTTGGCCTGCAATCACCTGCTTTCATTTGAAATAGACCTTAAAACTACACTACATCTTAATTTCAGAGTTTACCTCAGGCTTACTTAGAGATATATATGTAGCTCTTTTACTCTTATGAAGCAGTTTTGCATTGAATTACATTTTGTGACCGCACTGTCCTTTGAACTGTCCTTTGACTTGAGAGTAGAATTTCTGGGTTAGGAAGTCAGAAAGTGCCTTGGTTCCTGAACTGTGCAAAAACTCAGTGGAGTTTTTCCTGACCAGACTGATGATTTGTTCATCTTTAGCATTACTATGCATGATTGACAAGACTGCCAGCATGATTTTTGGAAGATGATACTTCAGCTTACAGGTTGATTTTCCCCTCAGGTGGGAGATATCCACCCAAACTTTGTCTGATCGTCTGTCTAATGCAATAATTTAAGCAAATTCCACTTCTAAAACATCTAGAACATCTTCCGTGATGTGGAATCGCTTTTCAAAGTAACAAACTAATGTAGTTTCCCTCCATCCTCCCACTTGAATTTGTCACTTTTGCATGTAGCAGCAATTCGACCTGAGGGGAAATTTGGTGGTGACATAGTCACACACTGCAACATAGTAATTTCATACTAATGAATAGAAGTTATTCCTATCTTGTGAGGTGAGGTGTCCCGACTTGAGAAACTGCCTGGCTTGTTCACCAATGATGAGGTCTTCATCGGACTTCTGATTGCAGTTGTCCTTGTAATGCAGCTAGAAGGCAATGTAACACTGGCAATTCCAGCAGGTTTCACAAAGCAAAGCAACAAGTCTTGAAGAAAGTCATGCAACTTCTGATGTAGAATCTGTATCTTTGGAGCTTGTTCTTGGAGCTCTAGATTAAACCTGTTGAACATAGGAAGTGCATATTGAAGAAAGGCACAATTCAGCTTGTTTCTGTCACAAAGCTTTGCATAAATCCTGGCAACTTTGCCTTGAGATGGCTGTACTGTTGTATTAGCAACAGGGTTGCAAGCTATGGGAGACTTCTGCTTGCTTCCAGCATTTGAACTGCTGCTTTTTCCATCTTTATTACTATTGTCAGTCTTGCTGCCATGTTCAAGAACAGCAGTTTTCCAAACAAATCCTGCACAGGTCTTTTTGGGTCTACTGTTGCAGGGGCCTGTTTCCCGACAGCAGCTGAAACCAGGCAACCCCTCTTTGTTTTCAACATGAATGCTGGTTTTTGTTCCTGCAAACAATGTTCTTGTTATAGATGATGTGCTACAAGTAACACTACCTTGTGTGTGTGGTGTCGTGTTGGGTGTTCCGCTATACAGACGAACCAACACGGTTGCAGATGGTACAACTCTGTTTTATTACTATCAATAACAACATCTGCAAATTTATGACTGTGGTTCGTTCTTTACCCTTTAACCTGTGGACCCAGCCCATACACTATCTTAGAGAGGCACCCAGCACATGGTGTATGTCTGAGTGGCTTGCTGTGAGCTCTGTGCCCTGAGCTATCTCCTGCTGGAATGCGCGGGAACTGTGGTGTTCCCCATTTTATAGTACGTGTGCTCTTGCTTGTGATTGGCTGTGATGTTGCGTGTGTGTTGATTGGTCCGTTGATCTGTCCGTCAGTGTGTATGTGTGTTTGCACCATGATATTTATCTGAATATCATGACATCCCCCTTTTTTACAAGAATATGTGCCTATGTGGTAATAAATATAGATGTGTACTGAGTGCAGCTGAATGTGTGTGTGCAATATCTACAACATGTACATGAGGCTAAACTATAATAATAGGAAGGTGTCAGGTGCAACATAGCAACGAGGTTGTACCATAAACAAAACAAGTGTAATCATCAAACATCAAAAACGAACTCCTGTAACGACAAAAAGAGAAACATATTAACATTGCGGCAAGTGAGTCCAATGTTTAAACAGGCTCATAAGTCCAGTCTAGTAGGTGGGCGACGAATTCGGGTTGACCGCCTCAAGGGTGGGTCAGGATCCACCGGCTGAGGAATGGGCCTGGCCACAGGCAACAGAGGAATAGGCATGGTGGCAGGAAGCTCCACGAAGTCAACATCAGGAACAACAGGAGGGCATGGCACCGGGGTATGATCACGTAGCGAGCGCGGAAGCAGGCGAAGAGCCCGGCGATTACACCGGCGAATGGAGCCATCAGGCATGCGAACCAGGAACAAGCGGGGAGCCACGCATCAGAGAACTTCGGTTGTTGCCGACCAGCCACCCTCTGGTAGGTGGATGCGGACGTTGTCTCCAGGCGCCAAGGCAGGAAGATCAGTTGCCAGAGTGTCATGTGCCACCTTCTGCTGAGCACGTTGCTGTCGCATCCTTTGCAGTACTGGAGCATGGTCAGGTGTAGGAACAAGAATGGATGGCACAGTGGTCCTGAGGGTGCGACCCATCAACAGCTGGGCTGGTGAGAGGCCAGTGGATAGTGGGGCTGAGCGATAGGCCAGCAGGGCTAAGCAGAAATCCGATCCGGCATCAGAAGCCTTGCAGAGGAGCTGCTTGACGATATGGACGCCCTTTTCCGCCTTGCCATTTGACTGGGGATGCAGAGGGCTGGACGTCACATGTGTGAAGCCATACGAAGCAGCAAAAGAAGACCATTCTTGGCTTGCAAAACAGGGCCCATTGTCCAACATGACAGTAAGCGGAATGCCATGGCGAGCGAAGGTTTCTTTGCATGCCCTGATGACAGCGGACGATGTCAAATCGTGCAGGCCTATGACTTCTGGATAATTCGAAAAGTAATCTATAATGATGACGTAGTCCCTGCCGAGCGCATGAAAAAGGTCCACACCCACCTTCGCCCAGGGGGACGTTACCAACTCATGGGGCTGAAGCGTCTCAGGGGGTTGCGCCGGCTGAAAACTTTGGCAGGTGGGGCAGTTGAGCACCATGTTGGCACTGTCGTCGCTGATGCCCGGCCTATATACAGCTTCTCGGGCCCTCCGCCTGCACTTCTCAACCCCGAGATGGCCTTCGTGTAATTGTTCGAGGACCAGCCTGTGCATGCTGTGTGGAATCACAATCCGGTCCAACTTTAGGAGGACACCGTCAATGATGGCCAAGTCGTCCCGGACATTGTAGAATTGTAGGCACTGTCCTTTAAGCCACCTTCCCGTCATGTGGCGCATCACACGTTGTAGAAGGGGGTCAGCCGCAGTCTCTCGGCGAATACGGGCCAGACTCGAATCATTAGCTGGCAGATTAGCCGATGTGAAGGCCACATGCACTTCGACCTGACATACGAACCCCTCCGAATCGGGCGGTGTGCTCACTGTTCTGGACAGGGCATCAGCGATGATGAGGTCCTTTCCTGGGGTGTAGACCAGTTGGAAGTTGTACCTCCGGAGCTTGAGCAGAATGCGCTGGATGCGAGGGGTCATCTCATTCAGGTCCTTTTGTATGATGCTGACCAGGGGGCGATGGTCGGTTTCCACGGTGAACTGAGGGAGACCATACACGTAGCCGTGGAACTTGTCAATGCCAGTTAACAAACCCAGGCACTCCTTCTCGATCTGCGCATAGCACTGTTCTGTGGGGGTCATGGCCCGCGAGGCATAGGCGACCGGGGCCCATGATGCAGTGTCGTCCCGTTGCAGGAGTACTGCCCCAATGCCGGACTGGCTGGCGTCAGTCAAGATCTTCGTATCTTGAGAGGTGTCGAAGAACGCCAATACCGGGGCTGTGGTGAGCTTAATCTTAAGCTCCTCCCATTCCTTCTGGTGTGCGGGCAGCCACTGGAACTCCGTGGTCTTCTTGACCAGGTGGCGAAGAGCCGTTGTGTGGGAGGCAAAGTTGGGAATGAACATCCCCAGGAAGTTGACCATCCCGAGAAAGCTTAGCACTGCCTTCTTGTCTGCCGGCTGCGGCATGGCTGTAATGGCGCTCACTTTGTCTGCATCCGGACGCACTCCTGATCGGGATATGTGGTCCCCCACAAAATTTAGCTCAGGTTGGTCAAAAGAACACTTGGCTCGGTTGAGGCGCAGGCCGTGTTCTCGTATCCGAGCAAAGACACGCTGGAGACGACTGATGTGCTTCTGTGGTGTGGTGGACCAGATGATGACGTCGTCAACATAGACGCGCACCCCTTCGATGCCCTCCATCATCTGTTCCATGATTCTATGAAATACCTCGGATGCCGAGATGATGCCAATCGGCATTCTGTTGTAGCAGTACCTGCCAAAGGGAGTGTTGAAGGTGCACAGCTTCCTGCTGGACTGATCCAGTTGAATCTGCCAAAAACCCTTTGAGGCATCAAGCTTTGAAAATTTTTTAGCCCGGGCTATTTCGCTCGTGATCTCTTCCCGTATGGGTATGGGGTAGTGTTCCCTCACGATGTTGTTGTTCAGGTCTTTCGGGTCGATGCAGATCCTGAGTTCGCCAGAGGGCTTTTTAACGCACACCATGGAGCTGACCCATGGCATGGGGTCCGTGACCCGGGAAAGCACTCCTTGGTCCTGGAGATCCTGCAGCTGCTGCTTGAGGCGGTCTTTGAGTGGTGCTGGGACTCAACGAGGTGCGTGAATGACCGGGGTGGCATCTGGTTTGAGCCGTATTCTGTATATGTAGGGCAGTGTGACCATGCCCTTGAAAGCCTCCTGGTTGTGGGCGAGGAGCGCGTGGTGCTCTGCCCTTAATTCTGCATCCAGGAGTCGGACGTGCCTTCTGGAGACAGAGTGTGTACCCGCTGAACGAGGTGGAGAATCTTGCACGCCTGTGCGCCTAGCAGGGAGTCCTTTGATGATCCAACTATCTCAAAGGACAGTGTGGCTGTGCATGCATTGTGTGTGACCTCGAGCTGGCAGGATCCCATGGCCGAGATAACATTTCCGCTGTAATCGACCATCTGACAGCGGGATGGCTGAATCGGTGGTCTGACCTTCAAGGC
This sequence comes from Scyliorhinus torazame, assembly GCF_047496885.1. Taxonomy (NCBI): domain Eukaryota; kingdom Metazoa; phylum Chordata; class Chondrichthyes; order Carcharhiniformes; family Scyliorhinidae; genus Scyliorhinus; species Scyliorhinus torazame. Next base: position 156,820,668 of record NC_092721.1, on the reverse strand, counting down.
GTAGAAGGCTGACCATGCTATAAGGTTGGCGGAGGCACCAGTGTCTAAACGGAATGTGATTGGTGATCGGTTGACCGTTAGGGTGGCAAACCATTCATCACCCGGATTAACGCTGTTCACTGGCATCGGCTTGTGGGTCCTGCTTGGGGACATCCGGTTCCTGTCAATGACCGCAACGCGGAAGGCTTCCCGGTCATCGGTATCACCGGTCTGTATATCGTCAGGGTATGACTCGGTGTATGGAGGCTGAATGGTCCGCACGGCCCTGCGAGGCTGGTGGAATTGGGGAGTGTTGGCAGGTTGAGCTGCTCGACAGCAGGCAGCGTAGTGGCCCATCTTGCCACAGCGGAGGCATTGTTAATTCTTTGCTGGACATTGCCGCTTTAAATGTGCGGATCCACAGTTGCCGCACGTCGTGACGTCATGGCGTTCGTTGCGCCATCGCGCATGCGCAGTTCGGTCCTGCGCAGAGCGCGCCTGCGCGTCGTGTCCCTCTGCGTCGACGTCTCTTTTGACGCGTACAAGCGCGGGAGGCCGCGGAAAGCGCGCAAAATGGCCACCCTCGTCCGGGCCGTGGGCCGGGAGGAACCCAATCGACTGGACCCGCTCGGCCTCGTAGGACCCCTGCCGTGCCGATTCGGCCACCTGGAATTGGGAGTACCGGCTGGTCGTGTTTTCATGGAGGACGCAGGCTTCGATGGCGGTGGCTAAGGTGAGGCTCTTAATTTTGAGGAGCTGCTGGCGTAGGGTGCCCGAGGTGACCCCAAAAACGATCTGGTCCCGAATCATGGAATCGGAGGTCTGAGTGGCTTGCTGTGAGCTCTGTGCCCTGAGCTGTCTCCTGCTGGAATGCGATGGAACTGTGGTGTTCCCCGTTTTATAGTGCGTGTGCTCTTGCTTGTGATTGGCTGTGATGTTGCGTGTGTGTTGATTGGTCCGTTGATCTGTCCATCAGTGTGTATGTGTGGTTGCACCATGATGTTTATTTGAATATCATGACAAGCGGAGGTTGAGCAGTCTCCTTGGTGATGGTCTCTGCCACTGGAGGATTGGTAGAAGTCTATCCAGAAGTGTCAAGCTTTAGTCGTTTAGCGTCTCTCAAGCCCCCTTCATTCTTTCTCTTTCCTTTCTCAGATTCTTCTTCTTGGGAGAAGTACTGTTGCAACACAGACCATTTAAAAAAAAATCTGTCTAGTACTCTTTCTAAGGACAACCATCTCGTGCAGACATGTTTGAGTATTTTGTTTGTAACTCCTTGAACTCTTTGTGGCGCTTGCTAGACTTCAAGGTAGTATTAAACTGGTACAAGCGAGTCCACTGGGGAGAATGGCAGCTGACTTGCCCCTTTCTCTGCAACCAGATGAAGGAGGTGGCACGGACATCCAAGAATGAAAATATCTGGGTTTTCTTTCTTCACAAAGGAAGCAATTGCATTGTATACTCCCATCATTACTGCTGCATTGTCTGCAGAAAAGCATATCACGTTTTTCCAAGGAATGTTGTTTTCTTTATGAACATTGGTTGATATGGAGAACGGGGTTTGTCTGATTTTCTCAAGGATGGCACCTTTTGTCTCTTGGCCTAGAATCTTGGCAATTGCGGTAGTCTTGGTCCAGCGTCAAGCAAACTTAGAAGCAATCAAACTGTCCAGAAACATCACTTTCACAAAGTCAGTCAAATGATCGGCAGCAGAAAATGTCACATTGTGCTCAATTAGGAAATATGTCATCAAAGTTTCTGTTCTGATGACTGAGTAGTCTTTCTGCTGCAAGAAAGGTTTAATATTGCAAGTGCTTTCCGAAACTTGTGCCATAGCTTGATGTTTCTTGGATTGCATATGTGCCTGTATGGCATTTGCCCCTCCATGAGCAATGCTGATGTCCATGAGCAGACGTTGCATCATGCAGTGTATTCATCCTTTCCGGATTGTTCAATAATGGGCCATCCTGATGTATGGTCCTTCTTGAAAGTCTATTTTCTAGATTTAGCACCAGATAACAAAGTCTGATCGCTACTCAACATTTGTGGTAAACACCACTAGTGGTATATTGTATGTATTACGGCACTGCCCGTATATTACAGGTACGACGGTAAATCCCTGCCTGCTGGCTGCGCCCAGCAGGCGGCGTATAAAAGAGTGTGCCCTCCTGCGCTGCAGCTATTCTGGTTCCAGCTACAGGAGGCACAACATCTTGTTCAATAAAGCCTCGATTGTTCCACCATTCTCGTCTCGTGGTAATTGACGGTACATCAATTTATTGAACAAGATTTTAAAAGTTGGATTTCCTCATCAAGCCTGATCGCCTGCAGCTGAGCCCTCACACAGCCAACGCCACATCCACCTTCGACCACTGGCTAGCCTGCTTCGAAGGCTACCTCACAGCAGCCACTGACGAACGGGGCAACATAGTGGTTAGCACCGTTGCTTCACAGCTCCAGAGTCCCAGGTTCGATTCCCGGCTTGGGTCAATGTCTGTGCGGAGTCTGCACGTTCTCCCCGTGTGTGCATGGGTTTCCTCCGGGTGCTCCGGTTTCCTCCCACAGTCCAAAGATGTGCAGGTTAGGTGGATTGGCCATGCTAAATTGCCCTTAGTGTCCAAAATTGCCCAATTGTTGGGTGGGGTGACTGGGTTATGGGGGATAGGGTGGGTGTGTAGGCTTGGGTAAGGTGCTCTTTCCAAGAGCCGGTGCAGACTCGATGGGGCGAATGGCCTCCTTCTGCACTGTAAATTCAATGAACCCTCGGACTCGCAGAAGCTCCAAGTCCTCTATTCACAGGTGAGCCCTGACATTTTTCCCCTTATCCGGAATGCGCCCACCTACTCTGAAGCGATGACGCTCCTGAAGGGACATTACGTTAAACCGGTGAATCAAGTATACGCCAGGCACCTCCTGGCCACGAGACAACAACTCCCCGGGGAGACTCTGGACGATTTCTTACGGGCCTACGGATCCTCGGTAGGAACTGTGACTGCCAGGCAGTTTCGGCAGTCCAACACACCGATCTTTTAATTAGAGACGCTTATGTCACTGGCATGAAGTCTACGTACATCCGCCAGCGACTATTGGAAGGGGGTACGCTTGGTCTCGCGGGGACTAGGCAACTTGCTAATTCATTAGAAGTGGCCTCCCGTAACCTGCACTCCTACACCCCTGATCGCGCGGCACACACGTGGGCATTGTGGGCCCCACCAGCTGCCGACTCCAGCTCACCGCAAGCCTGCGCCGTGCGGCAGCCAGCCAACTCTGGGGGGCCCCCAAGTCTTATTTATGTGGACAAAGCAAACACCCCAGGCAGCGCTGCCCGGCGCGGAGCGCGACCTGCAACGGGTGTGGGAAGAAAGGGCACTTTGTTTCCGTTTGCCAGGCCCGGTCGGTCGCCGCTGTTTCCAGGCCCAGAATTTCTACACCCCCCACATGCGACCCAGGGGCGCCGTCATTTTCCCCTCCGCAAGCCACATGCGGCCCGTGGGCGCCGCCATTTTCCCCACCGCAAGCCACGTGCGGCCCATGGGCACTCTCCGGGAGCACAGAGAGTTTCATCAACCCTGCTACGGTAAGGCGCTGCTCCCTCCTGGTAGTCCCCGTCACCCAGAAAATCTCCTTGGCCTCTGGATCCCATTCCAATGAAATCAGGTGTACTGTATCGTGACCCTCGCCGTCCAGGGCGTAGAGTTCAGCAACTTCCAGCTCTTCGTCCTCCCCCACCTCTGCGCTGCCCTGTTTCTTGGCCTGGATTTTCAGTGCAATCTCCGAAGCCTGACTTTGAAATTCGGCGGACCCATGCCCTCCCTCACCGTCTGCGGCCCCACGACTCTTAAGGTCGATCCACCTTCCCTGTTTGCGAACCTCACTCCGGACTGCAAACCCATCGCCACTAGGAACAGACGGTACATTGCCCAGGACAAGAACTTCATCAGGTCGGAGGTCCAACGGCTTCTGCGGGAGGGGATCATCGAGTTCAGCAACAGCCCCTGGAGAGTTCAAGTAGTGGTAGTGAAAACTGGGGAGAAGCACAAGATGGTCATTGACGACAGTCAGACCGTCAATCGGTACACGCAGCTCGACGTGTACCCCCTCCCACGCATATCTGACATGGTCAATCAGATTGCACAGTATTGAGTCTTTTCCACAGTAGACTTGAAGTCCGCCTACCACCAGCTCCCCATCCGCCCGGAGGACCGGCAATACACTGCATTCGAAGCAGATGGCCGCCTCGATCACTTCCTTAGGGTCCCCTTCGGCGTCACCAATGGGGTTTCGGTCTTCCAGCGAGAGATGGACCGAATGGTTGACCAGTACGGGCTGCAGGCCACCTTCCCGTACCTAGATAACGTCACCATCTGCGGCCACGATCAGCAGGACCACAACGCAAACATCCAAAAATTCCTCCATACCGCCAAACTCCTTAACCTCACCTACAATAAGGAGAAATGCGTGTTCCTGATTGTAGCGCACAAAGACTCCGAGAGACAAATAGAGTGAAGTCGATGAGGCTTTATTAAGCGTGACTGTTTCCCCCGCAGTTCAGGAGTAGACTACCTGCGGGGGAGGGCTCCAGGTACTTATACTCCGCCTTCAGGGCGGAGCTAGAGGTCAACGTCCAACCAGGACCCGGGATCTGTCAGCCAATGACATCATGGCTTCACAGTCCCACATGGCCCCTAATGCATACTACCACATTCACCCCTTGTTAAAAATGAACCCGGCGGGGTGATGCTTCGCATGGTGGTAAGGGTTTACAAGGCTGGTCCTGGGAGGAAAACTTTCAATATAACAGTATGTACAAGGTTTTTTTTTTTTGTTTCAACTATTTACAGCAATCGTCAGGAAAAGACAAAATGTTCTCATTAAAAGTACACATTGTACTGTTAGATCGACGCCACAAGTCGGTCGGGCGGTCTGGTCGTCCGTGTCGATCGCCTCGGCCCCGGTGGTGGTGGTGCTTGTTCTGGTGTTGTCTTCTCCGGGAGCCTTACGGTCTCAGCTTGGGCTTTATTCCTGGTCGGGCCTGGGAGGAGGACTGATCCTCCTGGGAAGGGGGCGGTCGTGGGGTGCGGTGGTGGCAGGAAGGGGGGGGGGGTTGGGTGATTGGTGTCGGGGTGGTGTGTGTGTTGCCGGCGGGCGCCAGATCTCGCAGAGACACCGTGTCCTGTCGGCCGTCGGGGTACTCCACGTAGGCGTACTGCGGGTTCGCGTGAAGGAGGTGAACCCTTTCGACCAACGGGTCCGACTTGTGCGCCCGCACGTGCTTTCGGAGCAAGATGGGTCCTGGGGCCGCCAGCCAGGTTGGCAGCGACGTTCCAGAGGAGGACTTCCTGGGGAAGACAAGGAGGCGCTCATGAGGCGTTTGGTTAGTGCTAGTACGCAGTAGTGACCGGATGGAGTGGAGGGCGTCCGGAAGGACCTCCTGCCACCGGGAAACTGGGAGGTCCCTGGACCGTAGGGCCAGTAGGACGGTCTTCCAGACCGTGCCGTTCTCCCTCTCTACTTGCCCGTTCCCCCGGGGGTTGTAGCTGGTCGTCCTGCTCGAGGCTATCCCGTTGCTGAGCAGGAACTGGCGCAGCTCGTCACTCATGAAAGAGGACCCCCTGTCTCTGTGGACGTATGCGGGGCAACCGAACAGTGTGAATATGGTGTTCAGGGCTTTAATGACTGTGGCCGCGGTCATGTCAGAACAGGGGATGGCGAATGGGAAGCGGGAGTACTCGTCCACCACATTAAGGAAGTATATGTTGCGGTCGGTGGAGGGGAGGGGTCCTTTGAAGTCCAGACTAAGGCGTTCAAAGGGGCGGGAAGCCTTAATCAGGGGCGCACCATCCGGCCTGAAAAAATGCGGTTTGCACTCTGCGCAGATGTGGCAGTTCCTTGTGACTGTACGGACCTCCTCTAAGGAGTATGGGAGGTTGCGGGACTTGATAAAGTGGAAAAACCGAGTGACCCCCGGGTGGCAGAGGTCCTCGTGGAGGGTTTGGAGGTGGTTAATTTGTGCGTTGGCACATGTGCCACGGGATAGGGCATCGGACGGCTCGTTCAGCTTTCCGGGACGATACAAGATCTCGTAGTTGAAGGTGGAGAGCTCGATCCTCCACCTTAAGATCTTGTCGTTTTTGATTTTGCCCCGCTGTGCATTATCGAACATGAAGGCTACCGACCGTTGGTCGATGAGGAGAGTGAATCTCCTGCCGGCCAGGTAATGCCTCCAATGTCGCACAGCTTCCACTATGGCTTGGGCTTCCTTTTCCACTGAGGAGTGGCGGATTTCTGAAGCGTGGAGGGTTCGGGAGAAAAAGGCCACGGGTCTGCCCGCTTGGTTAAGGGTGGCCGCTAGAGCTACGTCGGAGGCGTCGCTCTCGACCTGGAAGGGGAGGGACTCGTCGATGGCGCGCATCGTGGCCTTTGCGATATCCGCTTTGATGCGGCTGAAGGCCTGGCAAGCCTCTGTCGACAGAGGGAAGGTCGTGGTCTGTATCAGAGGGCGGGCCTTGTCTGCGTACTGGGGAACCCACTGGGCGTAGTATGAAAAGAACCCCAGGCAGCGTTTCAGGGCTTTTGAGCAGTGCGGGAGGGGAAATTCCATGAGGGCGCGCATACGTTTGGGATCGGGGCCTATTATCCCATTGCGCACCACGTAGCACAGGATGGCTAGCCGGTTGGTGCTAAAAACGCACTTGTCCTTGTTGTACGTGAGGTTCAAGGCTTTAGCGGTCTGGAGGAATTTTTGGAGGTTGGCGTCGTGGTCCTGCTGGTCGTGGCCGCAGATGGTTACATTGTCAAGATACGGGAACGTGGCCCGCAACCCGTGTTGATCAACCATTCGGTCCATCTCTCGTTGGAAGACCGAGACCCCGTTTGTGACGCCAAATGGGACCCTTAGGAAATGGTATAATCGCCCGTCTGCCTCGAAGGCTGTGTACTTGCGGTCACTTGGGCGGATGGGGAGCTGATGGTAGGCGGACTTGAGGTCCACGGTGGAGAAGACTTTATATTGGGCAATCCGATTGACCATGTCGGATATGCGGGGGAGAGGGTACGCGTCTAGTTGTGTGTACCTGTTGATGGTCTGGCTATAGTCTATGACCATCCTTTACTTCTCCCCTGTCTTCACTACTACCACCTGTGCTCTCCAGGGAATATTGCTCGCCTGGATTATGCCTTCCTTTAGTAGCCGCTGGGCTTCGGACCGAATGAAGGTCCGGTCCTGGGCGCTGTACCGTCTGCTCCTAGTGGCGACGGGTTTGCAATCCGGCGTGAGGTTCGCAAACAAGGACGGGGGTTGCACCTTGAGGGTGGTGAGGCCGCAGATAGTGAGTGGGGGTATTGGGCCGCCGAATTTGAAGGTAAGGCTCTGTAGATTGCACTGGAAGTCTAATCCCAGTAATGTGGGGGCGCAGAGTTGGGGAAGGACGTGGAGCCTGTAGTTTTTGAACTCCCTCCCCTGCACCGTTAGGGTAACTATGAAGAAACCTTTGATCTGTACGGAGTGGGATCCTGCAGCTAGGGAAATCTTTTGTGCGCTGGGATAGTTGGTCAAGGAACAGCGTCTTACCGTGTCGGGGTGGATAAAGCTCTCCGTACTCCCGGAGTCGACTAGGCATGGTGTCTCGTGCCCGTTTATCAGCACCGTTGTCGTCGTCGTCTGGAGTGTCCGGGGCCGAGCTTGGTCCAGCGTTATTGAAGCGAGATGTGGTTGTAGTAGTGGAGCGTCTTCTTCGAACCCCGTGGAGCCGTCGACACTGGGGTCCGTTGTTGCCGTCCAAGATGGCGTCGGGGATGAACAAAATGGCCGCCCCCATGCATCGCACATGGCTGGGGGGTCACAAGATGGCGGCAGGGGTGGGCAAAATGGCCGCCCCCATGCGTCGTACAGGTCTGGGGTGGTCCAAGATGGCGGCGCCCTTCCTCCCCTCGTGGTGGCCGGGACCCAAAATGGCGGCGTCTGCGGGTCGCACATGGGGCGCTGGGGGTGTTGGGAGCGTTGGGGAGCGTTAGGAACGCGCGGGGCTCCCTCATCTCTGGGGACAGCGGTGGTCGGGACCCAAATTGGTAGCGCCGGCGGGTCATACGTGGGGCGCGGGGGGGGGGGGGGGTTTGGGGGGGCGTTAGAGCCGCGCAGAACTCCCTCTTCTCCGGGGAGAGCGGTGGTTGGGACCCAAAGTGGTAGCGCCGGCGGGTCATACATGGGGCCCGGGGGGGGGGGGGGGGGGTTGGGGAGCGTAAGCGGCGTGCAGGGCTCCCTGTTCTCCTGGGGCCGCAGTGGTCGGGAGACAGAGTGGCTGCGCCTGCGGGTCGCACATGGGACGCTGGGGGGGGGGGGGTTGGGGAGCGTAAGCGGCGTGCAGGGCTCCCTGTTCTCCCGGGACAGCGGCGACCTCGCGGGACCGGCACACAACCACGAAATGGCCCTTTTTCCCGCAGCTCTTGCAGATCGCTGCGCGGGCCGGGCAGCGCTGCCGGGGGTGTTTCGCCTGGCCGCAGAAATAGCAGCGGGCGCCCCCGGTGCGACTTGGTGTTTGGACCGCGCAAGCCTGTGGGGTGTCCGGGGGGGGGGGGGGGGTGTGGGTTTGTCGCGACGGGTACGTACGGAGCCCAATGGGCTGCCGCGCGGTCGGGGCGTAGGCGCGGGTATTACACGCGGCCACGTCTAGGGAGGCTGCTAGGGCCCGTGCCTCTGAGAGTCCTAGCGACTCTTTTTCGCTTTGGCGGATTTGGGAGGAGTTCATACCTGCCACAAAAGCATCGCGCATTAACATGTCCGTGTGTTCATTTGCGTTCACCGACGGGCAGCTGCAGGCTCGTCCCAAAATTAGTAACGCGGCGTAGAATTCATCTATCGATTCTCCGGGACTTTGCCGTCTCGTTGCGAGTTGATAGCGAGCGTAGATCTGGTTTACTGGGCGGACATAGAGACTTTTCAGGGCTGCGAACGCCGTCTGGAAATCCTCTGCGTCTTCGATGAAAGAGAAAATCTCCGTGCTTAACCTCGAGTGCAGGACCTGTAGTTTTTGGTCTTCTGTGACCCGGCCGGTGGCCGTTCTGAGGTAGGCCTCGAAACAAGTCTGCCAATGCTTGAAAGCTGCTGCCGCGTTCACTGCGTGGGGGCTGATCCTCAGGCATTCCGGGATGATCCTGAGCTCCATAGTCCTTTTTAGGCACGCTTAATAAATTGTAGCGCACAAAGACTCCGAGAGACGAATAGAGTGAAGTCGATGAGGCTTTATTAAGCGTGACTGTTTCCCCCGCAGTTCAGTAGTAGACTACCTGCGGGGGAGGGCTCCAGGTACTTATACTCCGCCTTCAGGGCGGAGCTAGAGGTCAACGTCCAACCAGGACCCGGGATCTGTCAGCCAATGACATCATGGCTTCACAGTCCCACATGACCCCTAATGCATACTACCACACTGATGCACTATCAATTACCACAAAGACGAGAATAGTGGAACAATCAAGGTTTTATTGAGCAAGATGTTGTGCCTCCTGTAGCTGGCACCAGAATGGCTGCAGCATCGGAGAGCACACACTTTTATACGCCACCTGCTGGGCGGAGCCAGCAGGCAGGGATTTACCGTTGTACCCTTAATATACGGGCAGTGCCTTTCCAGGGCTGGGGGAGTACTGGAAGGAGGTGTTTAGGGTGATTTCCAGGGTGATGCGTGTGAAACTGGACCCGGGTCCCCAGGAGGCCATATTCGGGGTGTCGGACCAGCCAGGGTTGGAGGCGGGAGCGGAGGCAGATATCATAGCCTTCTGGTTGGGGGTCATGGGTGGTGATCCAGCGGGTGCCAGGTCCCGGAGGGACACTGTGTTCAGGCGCCCGTCGGGGTGTGCCACGTAGGCGTACTGCAGGATAGCATATAAGAGGTGGACTTTTTCGACCAAGGGGTCCGACTTATGGGTCCGCACATGCTTCCGGAGGAGGACGGGTCCAGGAACTGTCAGCCATGTTGGGAGCGAGGCTCCGGAGCTGGGCCTCCTGGGGAAGGCAAACACACGTTCATGAGGGGTCTCGTAAGTCGCGGTGCAAAGGAGTGATCGGATGGAGTGGAGCGCGTCGGGGAGGACCTCCTGCCAGTGGGAGACGGGGAGATTTCTAGACCGTAGGGCCAGCAGGATGGCCTTCCAGATCGTCCCGTTCTCAATCTCCACCTGCCCGTTTCCCCGGGGGTTGTAGCTGGTCGTCCTGCTCGAGGCAATGCCCTTGCTGAGCAGGAACTGACGCAGTTCGTCGCTCATGAAAGAGGATCCCCGATCGCTGTGGATGTAGGTGGGGAAACCGAACAGAGTGAAGATGCTGTGCAGGGCTTTTATTATCGTGGCAGAAGTCATATCGGGGCATGGGATGGCGAAGGGAACCGAGAGTACTCATCAATCATGTTCAGGAAATACATGTTGCGGTTGGTGGAAGGGAGGGGCCCTTTGAAGTCCACGCTGAGGCATTCAAAGGGGCGGGAGCCCTTTCCAGGTGCGCTCTATCTGGCCGGTAGAAGTGCGGCTTGCACTCTGCGCAGACTTGGCAGTCTCTGGTGATGGTCCTGACCTCCTCAATGGAGTAGGGCAGGTTGAGGGCCTTGATGAAATCGAAGAACCAGGTGACCCTTGAGAGGCAGAGGTCATAGCGGAGAGCCCGGAGTCGGTCCACTTGTGCGCTGGCACATGTACCGCGGGAAAAGGCATCAGGGGGCTGGTTGCGCTTACCCGGGCGATACAAGATCTCGTAATTATAGATGGAGAGCTCGATCCTCCACCTCAAGATCTTGGCGTTTTTAATCTTGCCCCGCTGTGTATTATTATTGTTTTCACAAACAATTTTATTGAGGTATTTTTTGGCATTGTAAACAGTTACAGATAACAGAAATGTGCAAACATCAATATAAAACCAATACTTAAATCAAACCATACTGCACATGCCCGCTCCTCTCCCCTAGACACTACCCGCCTATTTATCTCTCCTACTCTACTCTAATCTCCCCCTGGACTCCTGGGTCTTCCGAAACCCTGAAAATTGCCACCCCTGGACTCATCACCACCCTTGTTTTCAGCACCCGAGACATGACCCCCGCAAATCCCTCCCAGTACCCCCTAAGCTTAGGACATGCCCAAAACATGTGAACATGGTTCGCTGGTCCTCCCACACATCTAGCGCGCTTGTCCTCTACCCCAAAGAAATTGCTCATCCGAGCGACCATCATGTGGGCCCGGTGAATGACCTTAAATTGAATCAGGCCGAGCCTGGCACATGTTGCGGTTGAGTTTACCCTACTCAGGGCTTCCGCCCACAGCCTGTCCTCCATCTCCCCGCCAAGCTCCTCCTCCCATTTGTGTTTCAGTTCCTCCGTCTGGGACTCTTCCCCCTTCATGAGCACCTTGTAGACATCCAAGACTCTACCCTCTCCTCCTTCTCCTCTAGAGACTATTCTGTCCTGGATCCCTATTGGCGGGAGGCGTGGGAAGGATGGGACCTGTCTGCGTACAAAGTCCCGCATCTGTAAGTACCTAAAGTCATTTCCCCTTACCAGCCCAAATTTCTCCTCCAAGTCCTTCAAACTCGCAAAGCTCCCATCCAGGAACATATCGCACCCCCCCCCGCCGCCATGTTCGAAACCCTCCATCCATGTTCCCGGGGGCAAATCGATGGTTATCACATATTGGAGCCCAGACAGATGCACCCGCCTCCTCCACTGGCCCCATATCCGCAGGGCCGCCCCCACTACCAGGCTGGTGGAGTACCTGGCCGGCGACAGCGGTAGGGGAGCCATAACCAGGGCTGCCAAACTGGTGCCCCTGCACAAAGCCGCCTCCACTCGCTCCCAGATAGACCCAGTACCCACCATCCACTTCCTTATCGTGGCAATGTTAGCCGCCCAGTAGTTGTTGATCAGACTCGGCAATGCCATTCCCCCCTCGCTGCGGCTCCTTTCAAGCATCGCCTTCTTCACCTGCGGGGATTTTCCCGCCCAGACAAAGCTCATGATGATTTTGCCAGTCCTTTTGAAGAAGGACCATGGGATAAAGATCGGGAGACACCGGAAGATGAACAGAAATCTAGGGAGGATTGTCATCTTTACAGTCTGCACCCTCCCCGCCAGTGACAGCGGGAGTGCATCCCATCTCCGAAACTCCCTCTTCATTTGTTCCACCACCCTAGCCCGCTGTGTATTATTTTTTTTTAAAAATATATATTTATTAAGAATGTTTCAACAAACTTTTCAACCATACAAACAGAAAGCACCCCCCCCCCCCACCCCGTTACAAAAATAAAGAAAGCTCGCATAGCAAGACATGAACATGGCAAGTCAATAAGATACAGAACTTTGTACATTGGATTCCTCCCGTACATGTCAGTTTTCCGGATCATTCATGTGTTTCCTTGCTCAAATGCCCCCCAGAAAAAACCTTCCCCCTCCCTCCCTCCTCCCGCTCCCCCCCCCCCCCCCCCCCGCAACCACGAACGATGTTTCTCCCCCCCCCCCCCCTCCTGGGTTGCTGTCGCTGCTGTCCGACCTTCATCTAACGCTCTGCGAGATAGTCTAGGAACGGTTGCCACCGCCTGTAGAACACCTGCGCAGACCCTCTCAAGGCAAACTTTATCCGCTCCAATTTGATAAACCCTGCCATATAATTTATCCAGGCTTCCACGCTGGGGGGCTTCGCCTCTTTCCACATTAACAAGATCCTTCGCCGGGCTACTAGGGACGCAAAGACCAGAATGCCGGCCTCTTTCGCCTCCTGCACTCCCGGCTCGTCCACTACTCCAAATAATGCTAGCCCCCAGCTTGGTTTGACCCGGACTTTCACCACCTTACATACTGTTCCCGCAACTCTCCTCTAGAACCCCTCCAGTGCCGGGCATGACCAAAACATATGGACGTGGTGCGCCAGACTTCCTGAGCACCTCCCACATCTGTCCTCCACCCCAAAGAACCTACTCAGCCTTGCCCCCGTCATATGCGCTCTATGAACCACCTTAAATTGTATCAGGCCAAGCCTGGCACACGAGGAAGAGGAATTAACCTTACTTAGGGCATCAGCCCATAGCCCCTCCTCAATCTCCTCCCCCAACTCCTCTTCCCATTTACCCTTCAGCTCCTCTACCAAAGCCTCCCCCTCTTCTTTCATCTCCTGGTATATCGCCGACACCTTGCCCTCTCCGACCCATACGCCCGGAATCACCCTGTCTTGAATCCCCTGTGCCGGGAGCAGCGGGAATTCCCTCACCTGCCACCTCAGAAACGGCCTCACTTGCATGTACCTGAAGGCATTTCCCGGGGGTAGTCCAATTTTCTCCTCCAGCGCCCCTAAGCTCGCAAACGTCCCATCAATGAACAGGTCCCCCATTCTTCTAAACCCTGCCCGATGCCAGCTCTGAAACCCCCCGTCCATCCTTCCTGTGACAAACCGATGGTTATCTCTGATCGGGGACCACACCGAGGCTCCCATCGCACTCCTGTGCCGTCTCCACTGCCCCCAGATCTTTAGCGTTGCCGCCACCACCGGGCTCGTGGTGTACCTTGTCGGCGAGAGCAGCAGCGATGCCGTCACCAGTGCCTCCAGGCTCGTTCCTTTGCAGGACGCCAGCTCCAACCTCTTCCACGCCGCCCCCTCTCTCTCCATCACCCACTTACGGATCATCGCCACGTTGGCTGCCCAGTAGTAGCCACCCAAATTCGGCAACGCCAACCCTCCTCTATCTCTGCTACGCTCCAGGAATCCCCTCCTTACCCTCGGGGTCTTGCTCGCCCACACAAATCCCATAATGCTCCTGCTTACCCTCTTAAAGAAGGCCTTGGTAATCACAATTGGGAGGCATTGGAATACAAAAAGAAACCTCGAGAGGACCACATTTTTAATCGACTGTACCCTGCCCGCCAGCGAGAGTGGCAACATGTCCCACCTTTTGAAATCCTCCTCCATCTGTTCCACCAGCCGCATCAAATTAAGTTTGTGCAGTGCCCCCCAGCTCCTAGCTACCTGAATCCACAAGTATCGAAAGCTCCTTTCCGCCCTCCTCAACGGTAGGTCGTCTATCCCTCTTCCCTGATCCCCCGGATGCACCACAAAGAGCTCACTCTTTCCCACATTGAGCTTATAGCCCGAAAAGTCTCCAAACTCCCTTACGATCTGCATGACCTCAACCATCCCCCCCACTGGATCCGCCAGATACAGCAACAGGTCGTCTGCGTACAGCGGCACTCGATGTTCCTCTCCCCCTCGAACCACCCCCTTCCATTTCCCCGACTCCCTTAATGCCATGGCCAAAGGTTCAATTGCTAATGCAAACAGCAGAGGGGACAGGGGGCACCCCTGTCTCGTCCCTCGATACAGCCAGAAATACTCCGACCTCCGCCGGTTCGTGACCACACTCGCCACCGGGGCTCTATACAGGAGCTTAACCCAACTAATAAACCCTCCCCTGAACCCAAACCTCCTCAACACTTCCCAGAGATACTCCCACTCTACTCGGTCAAAGGCCTTCTCCGCGTCCATGGCTGCCACTATCTCCGCCTCTCCCTCCACCGATGGCATCATTATCACATTTAGGAGCCTACGCACATTAGTATTTAGCTGCCTACCCTTTACGAATCCCGTCTGGTCCTCGTGAATCACCCCCGGGACACAGTCCTTGTAGCGCACAAAGACTCCGTGAGACGAATAGAGTGAAGTCGATGAGGCTTTATTAAGCGTGTCTGTTCCCCCGCAGCTCGATAGTAGAATGGCCTGCGGGGGAGGACTCCGGCTTCTTATACTCCACCTTCAGGGCGGAGCTGGAGGTCAACGGCCAACCAGGACCCGGGATCTGTCAGCCAATGACATTAGGGCTTCCAGTCCCACATGACCCCTAATACATACTACCACATTCACCCCTTGTCAAAAATGAACCCGGCGGGGTGATGCTTCGCATGGTGGTAAGGGTTTACAGGGCTGGTCCTGGGAGGAAAACATTCACATGGCAATACAGTATGTACAATTTTGTCCTGTTTCAACTGTTTACAGAAGGTATCGGGAGAAAAACAAAATGTTCTTGTGAAAAGTCCATATATTGATTTAGATCGACGCCACGAGTCGGTCGGGCGGTCTGGTCGTCCGTGTCGATCGCCTCGGCCCCGGTGATGGTGGTGGTGCTTGTACCGGTGTTGTCGTCTCCGGGAGCCTTACGGTTTCAGCTTGGGCTTTATTCTTGGTCGGGCCTGAGGGGAGGGGAACCAATCCTCCTGGGAAGGGGGTGGTCGCGGGGTGCGGCGGTGGCAGGAAGGGGGGGATTGGGTGAATGGTGTCGGGGGTGTGTGTGTGTTGCCGGCGGGCGCCAGATCCCGCAGGGAGACCGTGTCCTGTCGGCCGTCAGGGTACTCCACGTAAGCGTACTGCGGGTTCGCGTGGAGGAGGTGAACCCTTTCGACCAACGGGTCCGCCTTGTGCGCCCGCACATGCTTTCAGAGCAAGATGGGTCCTGGGCCGCCAGCCAGGTCGGCAGCGACGTTCCAGAGGAGGACCTCCTAGGGAAGACAAGGAGACGCACATGAGGCGTTTGATTAGTGCTCGTACATAATAGCGACCTGATGGAGTGGAGAGCGTCCGGGAGGACCTCCTGCCACCGTGAAACTGGGAGGTCCCTGGACCGTAGGGCCAGTAGGACGGTCTTCCAGACCGTGCCGTTCTCCCTCTCTACTTGCCCGTTCCCCCGGGGGTTGTAGCTGGTCGTCCTGCTTGAGGCTATGCCCTTGCTGAGCAGGAACTGGCGCAGCTCGTCACTCATGAAAGAGGACCCCCTGTCGCTGTGGACGTATGCGGGGCAACCGAACAGTGTGAAGGTGGTGTTCAGGGCTTTAATGACTGTGGCCGCGGTCATGTCAGAGCAGGGAATGGCGAATGGGAAGCGGGAGTATTCGTCCACCACATTAAGAAAGTATGTGTTGCGGTCGGTGGAGGGGAGGGGCCCTTTGAAATCGAGACTAAGGCGTTCAAAGGGGCGGGAAGCCTTAATCAGGTGCGCACCATCCGGCCTGAAAAAATGCGGTTTGCATTCCGCGCAGATGTGGCACTCCCTTGTGACTGTACGGACCTCCTCTAAAGAGTATGGGAGATTGCGGGACTTGATAAAGTGGAAAAACCGAGTGACCCCCGGGTGGCAGAGGTCCTCGTGGAGGGTTTGGAGGCGGTTAATTTGTGCGTTGGCACATGTGCCGCGGGATAGGGCATCGGACGGCTCGTTCAGCTTTCCGGGACGATACAAAATCTCGTAGTTGAAGGTGGAGAGCTCGATCCTCCACCTTAAGATCTTGTCGTTTTTGATTTTGCCCCGCTGTGCATTATCGAACATGAAGGCTACCGACCGTTGGTCGGTGAGGAGAGTGAATCTCCTGCCGGCCAGGTAATGCCTCCAATGTCGCACAGCTTCCACTATGGCTTGGGCTTCCTTTTCCACTGAGGAGTGGCGGATTTCTGAAGCGTGGAGGGTTCGAGAGAAAAAGGCCACGGGTCTGCCCGCTTGGTTGAGGGTGGCCGCTAGAGCTACGTCGGAGGCGTCGCTCTCGACCTGGAAGGGGAGGGACTCGTCGATGGCGCGCATCGTGGCCTTTGCGATATCCGCTTTGATGCGGCTGAAGGCCTGGCAAGCCTCTGTCGACAGAGGGAAGGTCGTGGTCTGTATTAGGGGGCGGGCCTTGTCTGCATACTGGGGGACCCACTGGGCGTAGTATAAAAAGAACCCCAGGCAGCGTTTTAGGGCTTTTGAGCAGTGCGGGAGGGGAAATCCCATGAGGGCGCGCATACGTTCAGGGTCGGGGCCTATTATCCCATTGCGCACTACGTAGCCCAGGATGGCTAGCCGGTTTGTGCTAAAAACACACTTGTCCTTGTTGTACGTGAGGTTCAAGGCTTTAGCGGTCTGGAGGAATTTTTGGAGGTTGGCGTCGTGGTCCTGCTGATCGTGGCCGCAGATGGTTACATTGTCGAGATACGGGAACGTGGCCCGCAACCCATGTTGATCAACCATTCGGTCCATCTCCCGTTGGAAGACCGATACCCCGTTTGTGACGCCAACTGGGACCCTTAGGAAATGGTATAATCGCCCGTCTGCCTCGAAGGCTGTGTACTTGCGGTCACTTGGGCGGATGGGGAGCTGATGGTAGGCGGACTTGAGGTCCACGGTGGAGAAGACTTTATATTGGGCAATCCGATTGACCATGTTGGATATGCGGGGGAGAGGGTACGCGTCTAGTTGTGTGTACCTGTTGATGATCTGGCTATAGTCTATGACCATCCTTTGTTTCTCCCCTGTCTTCACTACTACCACCTGTGCTCTCCAGGGGCTATTGCTGGCCTGGATTATGCCTTCCTTTAGTAGCCGCTGGACTTCGGATCGAATGAAGGTCCGGTCCTGGGCGCTGTACCGTCTGCTCCTAGTGGCGACGGGTTTGCAATCCGGGGTGAGGTTCGCAAACAAGGACGGGGGTTGCACCTTGAGGGTTGCGAGGCCGCAGATAGTGAGTGGGGGTATTGGGCCGCCGAATTTGAATGCAAGGCTCTGTAGATTGCACTGGAAATCTAATCCCAGTAAAGTGGGGGCGCAGAGTTGGGGAAGGACGTGTAGTTTGTAGTTTTTGAACTCCCTCCCCTGCACCGTTAGGGTAACTATGCAGAAACCTTGGATCTGTACGGACTGGGATCCTGCAGCTAGGGAAATCTTTTGTGCGCTGGGATAGGTGGTCAAGGAACAGCGTCTTACCGTGTCGGGGTGGATAAAGCTCGCCGTGCTCCCGGAGTCGACTAGGCATGGTGTCTCGTGGCCATTTATTAGCACCGTTGTTGTCGTCGTCTGGAGTGTCCGGGGTCGAGCTTGATCGAGCGTAATTGAAGCGAGACGTGGTTGTAGTAGTGGAGTGGGGTCCGTTGTTGCCGTCCAAGATGGCGTCGGGGATGAACAAAATGGCCGCCTCCATACATCGCACATGGCTGGGGGGTCACAAGATGGCGGCGAGGGTGGACAAAATGGCCGCCCCCACGCGTCGTACAGGTCTGGGGTGGTCCAAGATGGCGGCGCCCTTCCTCCCCTCGTGGTGGCCGGGACCCAAAATGGCGGCGTCTGCGGGTCGCACATGGGGCGCTGGGGGGGTTGGGGAGCCTTAGGACCGCGCGGGGCTCCCTCATCTCTGGGGACAGCGGTGGTCGGGATCCAAGTTGGTAGCGCCGGCGGGTCAGAGGTGGGGCGTGGGGGGGGGGTGTGGTTAGGGGGGCGTTAGAGACGCGCAGAACTCCCTCTTCTCCGGGGAGAGCGGTGGTCGGGACCCAAAGTGGTAGCGCCGGCGGGTCATACATGGGGTGTGGGAGGGGGGGTTGGGGAGTGTAAGCGGCATGCAGGGCTCACTGTTCTCCCGGGACCGCGGTGGTCGGGACCCAGAGCGGCTGCGCCTGCGGGTCGTACATGGGGCGCTGGGGGGGTTGGGGAGCGTAAACGGCTTGCAGGGCTCCCTGTTCCCCCGGGACAGCGGCGACCTCGCGGGACCGGCACACAACTGCGAAATGGCCCTTTTTCCCGCAGCTCTTGCAGATTGCTGCGTGGGCCGGGCAGCGCAGTCGGGGGTGTTTCGCCTGGCCGCAGAAAAAGCAGCGGGCGCCCCCGGTGCGACTTGGCATTTGGACAGCGCAAGCCTGTGGGGTGTCCGGGGGGGGGGGGTGGGTTTGTCGCGACGGGTACGTATGGAGCCCAATGGGCTGCCACGCGGTCGGGGCCGTAGGCGCGGGTATTACGCGCGGCCACGTCTAGGGAGGCTGCTAGGGCCCGGGCCTCTGAGAGTCCTAGCGACTCTCTTTCTAGAAGTCTTTGGCGGATTTCGGAGGAATTCATACCTGCCACAAAAGCATCGCGCAGTAACATGTCCGTGTGTTCATTTGCGTTCACCGAAGGGCAGCTGCAGGCTCGTCCCAAAATTAGCAGCGCGGCGTAGAATTCGTCCATCGATTCTCCGGGACCTTGCCGTCTCGTCGCGAGCTGGTAGCGAGCGTAGATTTGGTTAACTGGGCGGACATAGAGACTTTTCAGTGCTGCGAACGCCATCTGGAAATCCTCCGAGTCTTCGATGAAGGAGAAAATCTCCGTGCTCACCCTCGAGTGCAGGACCTGTAGTTTTTGGTCTTCTGTGACTCGGCCGGTGGCCGTTCTGAGGTAGGCCTCGAAACACGTCTGCCAGTGCTTGAAGGCTGCTGCCGCGTTCACTGCGTGGGGGCTGATCCTCAGGCATTCCGGGATGATCCTGAGCTCCATAGTCCTTTTTAGGCACGCTTAATAAATTGTAGCGCACAAAGACTCCGTGAGACGAATAGAGTGAAGTCGATGAGGCTTTATTAAGCGTGTCTGTTCCCCCGCAGCTCGATAGTAGAATGGCCTGCGGGGGAGGACTCCGGCTTCTTATACTCCGCCTTCAGGGCGGAGCTAGAGGTCAACGGCCAACCAGGACCCGGGATCTGTCGGCCAATGACATTAGGGCTTCCAGTCCCACATGACCCCTAATACATACTACCACAGTCCTCAATCCTCGTAGCCAACATTTTTGCCAGCAGCTTAGTATCTACATTGAGGAGCGAGATCGGTCCATACGACCCACATTGCAGTGGGTCCTTATCCCGCTTCAAGATCAAAGAGATTGTCGCCTCCGACATTGTTTGCTTGCTCCCTTGCTTCATTAAAGGTCCTTACCAACAACGGGGCTAACAGGTCAACATACTTCCGATAAAACTCCACCGGGAACCCATCCGGCCCCGGGGCCTTCCCTGCCTGCATGCTCCCCAGTCCTTTAACCAGCTCCTCCACCCCAATTGGCGGCCCCAAACCAGCCACCTCTTGCTCCTCCACCCACGGGAACCTCAGTTGGTCCAAGAATCGTCGCATCCCCTCTTTTACCCCTGGGGGCTGGGACCTATACAGCTCCTCGTGAAAGACCTTGAATGCCTCATTCACTTTCCCCGCACTCCGCACCGTAGTTCCCCTGCCATCCTTGACTCCACCTATTTCCCTCGCTGCCATCCTCTTACGGAGCTGATGTGCCAGCATCTGACTCACCTCCTCCCCATATTCATATATCGCCCCCTGTGCCTTCCTCCACTGTGCCTCTGCCTTCCCTGTGGTCGACAGGTCGAACTTTGTCTCTCCCTGAGTAGTCACTCATCAGGAGCCTCTGCATATCTCCTGTCCACCCTTAAAATCTCCCCCACTAACCTCTCCCTTTCCCTGCCTTCTCTCTTCACCCTATGAGCCCTGATGGAGATTAACTCTCCCCTGACCACCGCCTTCAGCGCCTCCCACACTACTCTCACCTGCACCTCCCCGTTGTCGTTGGCCTCCAGATACCTTTCGATGCACCCTCCCACACACTTCCTCGTCTGCCAGCAGTCCCACATCCAACCGCCACAACGGGCGTTGGTCCCTCTCCTCCCCCAGCTCTAGCTCCACCCAATGCGGGGCATGGTCTGAAATGGCTATGGCCGAATACTCCGTTCCCTCCACTTTCGGGATCAATGTCCTGCCCAAAACAAAAAAATCTATCCGGGAGTAGGCCTTATGTACGTGGGATAAAAAAGAAAATTCTCTGGCCAAAGGCCTGGCAAATCTCAACGGATCTACTCCTCCCATCTGATCCATAAGCCCCCTAAGCACCTTGGCCGCAGCCGGCCTCTTCCCCGTCCTAGATCTGGAACGATCTAATGCTGGGCCCAGCACCGTGTTAAAATCCCTACCCATTATCAAGCTCCCTACCTCCAAGTCTGGAATACGCCCCAACATCCGTTTCATGAATCCAGCATCGTCCCAGTTCGGGGCATATACATTCACCAGTACCATCTCCGTCCCCTGCAACCTACCGCTCACCATCACGTATTGGCCTCCATTGTCCACTACTATGTTCTTGGCCTCAAACGACACCCGCTTCCCCACCAGTATTGCCACCCCTCTATTCTTCGTATCCAGCCCCGAATGGAACACCTGTCCTACCCATCCCTTCCTTACCCTGACCTGATCTGCCACCTTCAGATGTGTCTCCTGAAGCATGACCACGTCTGCCTTCGGTCCCTTTAGGTGCGCGAACACTCGGGTCCTCTTAACCGGCCCATTTAGTCCTCTCACATTCCACGTGATCAGCCGGATTGGGGGGCTTCCCACCCCCCCCCCCTCCCCCTCCCCCCCCCCCCCCCCCCCCCCCCCCCGCTGACTAGCCATCTCCTATCTTAGGCCAGTCCCGTGCTCGCGCCTCCCGCACCCTCCAGTCCCCTAGGCGGGGAACCCCCGCCCCAACCACCTCTTCCATTTTCAGTTCCCCTTCGGACAGTGCAGCAGCAACCCTTATGTCCCCCGCCCCCCCCCCCCCCCCGCTAGATCCGCATCTAGCACATTTGCTCCCCCCATATTACTTCCATGAGTCAGCTGACTTCTGCTGACCCCGGCTTCCCCCGCCTTTCTGTTGATCTCCCCCGTGTGGGAGTCTCTCCTCCTCCTTACCTTCCTCCATCCCCCCCCCCCCCTTTAGCGTGGGAAAAAGCCCCCGCTTTCCTGAGTGTGGTAGTATGTATTGGGGGTCATGTGGGACTGGAAGCCCTAATGTCATTGGCTGACAGATCCCGGGTCCTGGTTGGCCGTTGACCTCAAGCTCCGCCCTGAAGGCGAAGTATAAGAAGCCGGTGTCTTCCCCCGCAGGCCAGTTTACTATCGGGCTGCTGGGGAACAGACACGCTTAATAAAGCCTCATCGACTTCACTCTATTCGTCTCACGGAGTCTTTGTGCGCTTCACTGAGCCATCCCCGCCCCCTATGGCGCAGCTCCTGTTGCGGTCATTATCCCAGTTCCCTCATCCCCGAGTCTCGCCTCCCTCCAGCACCGACGCCCACATTCCACATCATCTCGTCTACAGAAAAGAAAAAAAAAAAGGAATTTTAACCAGAACTGTACCCACATCCCCATCCATCATCCCACCCATGAAGTAATTTTTCGCTGTGTATTATTAAACATGAAGGCAACCGACCGTTGGTCAGTGAGGAGAGTGAATCTCCTACCGGCCAGGTAATGTCTCCAATGTCGCACAGCTTCCACGATGGCTTGGGCCTCCTTTTCTACAGAGGAGTGCCAAATCTCGGAGGCATGGAGGGTGCGGGAAAAGAAGGCCATGGGCCTGCCCGCCTGGTTGACGGTGGCGGCCAGAGCTACGTCCAATGCATCGCTCTCCATCTGAAAGGGGAGAGACTCGTCGACCGTGTGCATCGTGGCCTTGGCGATGTCTGCCTTGATGCGGTTGAAGGCCTGGTGGGCCTCAGCCGCCAGGGGGAAAACTGTGGACTGAATAAATGGGCGGGCCTTGACCGCATATTTAGGGACCCACTGGGCGTAATAGGAGAAAAACCCCAGGCATCGTTTCAGGGCCTTGGGGCAGTGGGGGAGAGGGAGTTCCAGGAGGGGGTGGATGGAGCTCTCTGTGCTCCCGGAGTCAAAGAGGCAGGTTGTCTCGTGCCCATCGATCTTCACCGTCGTCGTCGCGGTCGCCAGGTTGCGGGGCCGGGACTGATCCAGGGTGATAGAGGTGAGCTGCGGCAGATGCTCGGAGGTTCCAGGCTGGTCAGCGGTGGCGGAGGTAGCGGCAGGCGATGAACGGCCAGACGAGCAGGGGTCCAGAGATGCTGTCCAAAATGGCGCCAAATATGGCGGCGCCCACGGGGCGTACATGGCGGGCGGCATCAAAGATGGCGGCACCTATGGGCCGCACGTGGCTTGCGGTGAGGAAGATGGCAATGCCCACGGGCCACACGTGGCTTGCGGAGGGGAAAATGGCGGTGTCCCTGGGTCGCACGTGGTGGGGGTGCAGGAACACCGGGCCTGGAAACAGCGGCGACCGACCGGGCCTGGCAACAGCAGCGAAGTGTCCTTTCTTCCCACACCCGTTGCAGGTCGCGCTCCGCGCCCGGCAGCGCTGCCTGGGGTGTTTGTTTTGCCCGCAAAAATAACACTTGGGCCCCCCAGAGTTGGCTGGCTGCTGCGCGGCGCAGGCTTGCGGTGAGCTGGAGTCGGCAGCTGGTGGGGCCCACGATGGTGCCGCGCGGTCGGGGGCGTAGGACTGAACGTTACGGGAGGCCACTTCTAACGAATTAGCGAGCTGCCTAGTTCCCGCAAGATCGAGCGTACCCCCTTCCAGTAGCCGCTGCCGGATGTACGCAGACTTCATGCCCGTGACGTAAGCATCTCTAATTAAAAGTTTGGCGTGCTGGACTGCCGAAACTGCCTGGCAGTCACAGTTCCTACCTAGGATGTGCAGGGCATGCCAGAAATCGTCCAGAGACTCCCCAGGGAGTTTCTGTCTCGTGGCCAGGAGGTGGCTGGCGTATACTTGATTCACTGGCCGAATGTAATGTCCCTTCAGGGGCATCATCGCTTCGGAGTAGGTGGCCGCATCCCGGATGAGGGTAAAAGCGTCAGGGCTCACCCGTGAATAGAGGACTTAGAGCTTCTGCGAGTCCGAGGGTTCTTCAGCGGCTGTTCGGAGGTAGCTTTCGAAGTAGGCTAGCCAGTGGTCAAAGGCGGACGTAGCGTTGGCTGCTTGAGGGTTCCAGCTACAGGAGGCACAACATCTTGCTCAATAAATTGATGCACTGTCACTGTCAATTACCACAAAGACGAGAATAGTGGAACAATCGAGGCTTTATTGAGCAAGATGTTGTGCCTCCTGTAGCAGGAACCAGAATAGCTGCAGCATCAAAGAGCACACACTTTTATACGCCACCTGCTGGGCGGAGCCAGCAGGCAGGGATTTACCGTTGTACCTTTAATATATGGGCAGTGCCGTAATACAAATAATATGCCACTACTGGTGACTACCACATTTCCGCAACAACCGCTTAGCCATCCTTGGCTATGTAGTGGAAAATGGAGTCCTAGGGCCCGACCCCGACCGCATGTGCCCCTTCCTGGAACTCCCTCTCCCCCACTGCCCCAAGGTCCTGAAACGTTGCCTGGGGTTTTACGCCCAGTGGGTCCCTAATTATGCGGACAAGGCCCGCCCACTCATCACGTCCACAGTTTTTCCCCTGACGGCTGAGGCCCGCCAGGCCTTGAACCACATCAAGGCGGACATCGCCAAGGCCACGATGCACGCGGTCGACGAGTCCCTCCCCTTCCAAGTGGAGAGCAATGCATCGGACGTGGCTCTGGCCGTCACCCTCAACCAGGCGGGCAGGCCCGTGGCTTTCTTTTCCCGCACCTTCCATGCCTCCAAAATTCGGCACTCCTCTGTTGAGAAGGAGGCCCAAGCCTTTGTCGAAGCTGTGTGGCGTTGGAGGCATTACCTGGCCGACAGGAGATTCACTCTCCTCACTGACCAACGGTCGGTTGCCATCATGTTCAATAACACACAGCGGGGCAAGATCAAAAACGCCAAGACCTTGAGGTGGAGGATCGAGCTCTCCACCTATAACTACGAGATCTTGTATCGCCCGGGGAAGCTCAATGAGCCCCCTGATGCCCTATCCCGCGGTACATGTGCCAGTGCACAGGTAGACCGACTCCAGGCTCTCCACTATGACCTCTGCCACCCAGGGTCACCCAGTTCTTCCATTTTGTCAAGGCCCACAACCTGCCCTACTCCATTGAGGGGGTCAGGACCGTCACCAGAGACTGCCAAGTCTGCGCAGAGTGCAAGCCGCACTTCTACCGGCCAGATAGAGCACACGTGGTGAAGGCCTCCCACCCCTCTGAACGCCTCAGCATGGAGTTCAAAGGACCCCTCCCCTCCACCGACCGCAACGTGTACTTCCTCAACGTTATTGATGAGTACTCCCGGTTCCCCTTCGCCACCCCATGCCCCGACATGACTTCTGCCACGGTAATTAAAGCCCTGCACAGCATCTTCACTCTGTTCGGTTTCCCCACCTACATCCACAGCGATCGGGGATCCTCTTTCATGAGCAATGAGCTGCGTCAGTTCTTGCTCAGCAAGGGCATCGCCTCAAGCACGACGACCATCGACAACCCCCGGGGAAACGGGCAGGTGGAGAGGGAGAACGGAACGGTCTGGAAGGCCGTCCTGCTGGCCTGCGGTCTAAAAATCTCCTGGTCTCCCGCTGGCAGGAGGTCCTCTCTGACACGCTCCACTCCATCCCGTCGCTCCTCTGCACTGCCACTAATGAATGTGTGTTTGCCTTCCCCAGGAAGTCCACCTCCGGGGTCTTGCTCCCAACATGGCTGACAGTTCCTGGACCCGTCCTCCTCCGGAAGCATGTGCGGAGCCATAAATCGGACCCCCTAGTCGAGAAAGTCCACCTCCTACATGCAAACCCGCAGTACGCCGACGCAGCACACCCTGACGGGCGCCAAGACACCGTCTCTCTCCAGGACCGCTGGGTCCCCACCCACAACCCCCGACCTGACACCACTCCTCCCCCCCCGGTTGCCTCATTCACCCCTGCGCCACTCACCCTCCGTTCAGCGAACCTCACCGCAGTCCCCACCCCAGCAGGATCCGTCCTCCCACTGGATCCACTCTGGAGTGACGAAGACAAGGACAACACGTTCCCGGAGTCGCAGGTGACCAGGTCGGTACCCACATCACCACCAGGACTGAGGCGATCGCGGCGGAGGGTCAAAGCCCCCGACAGACTTCATTTGTAATGTTTCCGTCACCCCCGCCAGACTCGTTCTTTAACAGGGGCTGAATGTGCTCAACACCATTAGTGGTATATTGTATGTATTACGGCACTGCCCGTATATTACAGGTACGACGGTAAATCCCTGCCTGCTGGCTCCGCCCAGCAGGCGGCGTATAAAAGAGTGTGCTCTCCTGCGCTGCAGCCATTCTGGTTCCAGCTACAGGAGGCACAACATCTTGTGCAATAAAGCCTCGATTGTTCCACCATTCTCGTCTCGTGGTAATTGATGGTACATCAACATTTCCATGTGTTTTTATTCCAACTTGACAGTATAAGAGACTAACAGGCTTGAACTGAGGTCTACTGGTAACTCCTATACAAACAGCGCTGCTGTGGCTAGCTTCTTCCCCACTTGACTAAGTCAAAACAGAAACAGCTGGAAATGGAGATAATGGAAGGCACTAGAAAACGTGTTTTATAATACTGCACAGAGAACAATGCAGCAGGATTTAAGTTACCCATTTATGTGTTTTTAAATGGTTTACAATGGATTCCTGATTCCCAGAGAGCACAATAGTACCAAACAACTACCTAACTAGTCCTAACAACTACCAAACATTTTAAAATTGCATCACATCACACCATACAATTTCCAATGATGTAAAGGCCTTCGATGTGTAGATGATCTACACATGAGATTGTGTAGTCGACCCTCTACTGGCACCTCGAAGTGAGGCTGCGCGAAGGGTCACACCCATGCTCTGTATAGTGTGAGGGTGTTGGGGTGGATGAGAGGGAACGGGCCCTCCATTTTACAGCAGCAGCCATCGCCAAGGAAACCAGCGGCAAATAGCAATTTTTTCCAGGAGGAATGCATTTGCTTGTTAATCAGCTCCTTCCCCCCAACCCCCAACAAAGCCAGCCAGCCCTTTGCAGGGAGCTCCCTCTTAATATTTTTTTCTTCCCCCCCCCCCCCCCCCCCCCAAAAAAAACCTCCTCGCGCTTAAATTACACACCTTCACTGAAATGCAGAAAATCCGTGCTAGTTGGCAGCGTTGTAAAGGGCAATTATTCAGCATTGATGTGTTGGACATGGTTAGAAAAGATTCCCCTAAATTGGGGCGAAGTCAACCTGATGACAATTGCACCATCAGGCTTTACAAAAATTCTCAAAAAACACAACAACAAGAAGCTGGGAAGTATGAAAGACATCACCTTTAAATTGGAGATTAAAGGAGGGGGTCAAGCAAAATGCTTGAAGGCAAGGTCAGTACCCTATGCTATCAGGGCAAAAGTAGAGGCTGACTTGGAATGACTGGTGAAGACAGGAGTCTTGGAACGACTGGTGAAGACAGGAGTCTTGGAACCTGTCAACATTAGTGAATGGGCGACACCAATCGTACCAGTTATTAAGAAGGGCGGATCTGTACAGATTTGTGGAGACTTCAAAGTTACTCTAAATCCAGTATTGGGTGAGCAACAATATCCTCTATCCCACATCGATGACCTGTTCGTAGGATTGGTAGGATGCCAACGTTATAGCAAGATTGACCGAAGCCAGGAATATCCACAAATTAACGTAGAGCAGAAGTCTCAAGAACTTCTGACAATTGTGACACATAAAGGTTTGTTTCGGTACCGAAGATTACCATTTGATATCACATCAACTCCCGCATTGTTCCAAAGAGCAATGGACCAAATCCTGAGTGGGCTAAGCAGAATCCAGTGTTACCTGAATGATATTCTGGTTACTGGTAAAGACTAAGAAGAACATCTTTGGAATTTGGATGCCACTCTTCAAAGATTGGACTACTATGGATTGAGAATCCGCAAGGACAAGTGCAAATTCTTCCAGTTTTCAGTTGAATATTTGGAACATGTGATAGACACCAGGCCTTCACAAGTCTCCTTTCAAGGTCACGGCTATTACAGAGGCACCTGCATTTCAGAATGTTAACCAGTTGTGATCCTTCTTAGGATTGTTGAACTACTAGGGAAGACTTATTCCAAATTTGGCGACCATTTTAAAACCGTTGCATAACCTGCTGAGCCAAAACAAAAAGTGGATGTTCGGTCGGATCAGTGCAAAAATGCATTCATGCAAGCCAAGGATGTGTTGCTCAAATCTGAAGTACACCGTTAAATTGGAGATTAAAGGAGGGGGCCAAGCAAAATGCTTAAAGGCAAGGTCAATACCCTATGCTACCAAATGAGTACATTTCGATCCAATCCTACTGTATTATTCCTTGTGTCTGAATAAAGCTCGTAGTCCTACAGTTGAAGTAGATGCTTTATTTGTATGAGTTCATTCTCTCTCCAACGCTTATACTATGTTACATCTGAGCTGCCTGTCTGTGTCCTGCTCACCAGCTGCCGTTCCTGTGAAGAATGTCCTGACTTCCTGTTTGTCTATGTATATATACATCTCTGGTGCTCCCTCTAGTGGTTAATTAGTTGTGGTGTATTTACATTAACCCCTTGTGTATATACAGTCATGCATATCACTACACCTACCTCTACAGATAACGTGTGATGCACCTCAATGATCTTAGAGTATTGGTATCCCACATCATGCGTCAGGTGAAGAGAAACCATTGCTTTCGCATCCAGAACATTGAGCAAAGCTTAAAGTAACTACGCACAAATCGAAAGAGAAGCCTTAGGAATAATCTTCCAAGTAAAGAGATTCCATCAATTTTTGTATGGAAAAAAGTTGACATTGACAGACCATCGTCCATTAATGTCAATTTTGGATCACATACAGGGATACCATCATTGGCAGCAAGTAGAATGCAGAGATGAGTTTTTATCTGAACACACTTATACCATTAAGAATCGACTATCAAGTTTCCATTGTAATGCTTTCTCGTTTACCACTACCAAATAGTTCATCAGCAAGTGGTGTGAGCGGAAGTATTTTCTACTTTGAAGAGGTAGATAGTACACCTGCCACTTCAGGACAAGTAAAGTATACTCAGATCAATCTGATACTCTTCGAACTGATGGAGATGGTGCTAAGAAGCAAGACCTCAGAACTAAAACCTGACCCGAAACTGTACTCCACTAGAAGATTGGAGCTATCCCGTACAGTCAGGATGTATTCTTTGGGGGCTCAGAGTAATCATTCCACTACCATTGAAAAGATGAATGAAAGAGATAGAGGGGAGCTATTTCTGGTGACCTGGATTGGACGGAGAAATAGAGAAGAAAGCTTCATGTGCAAAGCTGCAAAACCTGCCACCATTAGCACCTCTGCATCCTTGGCAATGGATGGAAGAGGCTTGGCAATGGGTGCACATAGATTATGCAGGACCTTTTGATAGGACACATGTTCCGAGTCACAGTCAATGTTCATTCAAAGTGGCCAGGAGTCGCCATCATAGAAACATAGAAAATAGGAGCAGGGGGAGGCCATTCGGCCCTTCGAACCTGCTCCGCCATTCATTATGATCATGGCTGATCATCCAATTCAATAGCCTGATCCCCCCTTCCCCCCATATCCTTTGATTACTTTCACCCCAAATACTATGTATCTAACTGCTTCTTGAAAACATACAATGTTTTGGCCTCAGCTGCTTTATGTGGTAGCGAATTCCACAGGCCGACCTCTCTGGGTGAAGAAATTGCTCCTCATCCCAGTCCTAAATGGTCTACCCCATATCTTCAAACTGTGACCCCTGGTTCTGGACACCCCAACAGCAACATGCTTCTTGCATCTACCCTGTCTAATCCTTTTAGAATTTTATAGGTTGCTATGAGGTCCCCCCTCAATCTTCTGAACTCCAGCAAATATAATCCTAATCGACTCAATCTCTCCTCATATGTCAGTCCTGGCATCCCAGGAATCAGTCTGGTAAACCTTCGCTGCACTCCCTCTATAGCTAGGACATCCTTCCTCAGACCAAAGCTGAACACCATATTCCATTTGTGGCCTCACCAAGGCCCTGTATAATTGCAGCAAGAAATCCCTGTTCCTTACTTGAATCCTCTCGCTATGAAGGCCAACATTCCATTTGCCTTCTTTACCACCTGCTGTACCTGCATGCTTACCTTCAGTGCCTGGTGTACGAGAACACTCGGGTCTTGTTGCACATTCCCTCTCTCATAATTTATGGCTATTCAGATAATAATATGCCTTCCTGTTTTTGCCACCAAAGTGGATACCCTCACATTTATCTAAATTATACTGCATCTGCCATTCATTTGCCAACTCACTCAAACTTGTCCAAATCATACTGAAGGATCTCCTCATCTTCCTCACAACTCACCCTTCTACCCAGCTTTGTGACATCTGCAAATTCAGAAATATTAAATTTAGTTCCCTTATCTAAATCATTAACATATGTATTGTGAATAGTTGGAGTCCCAGCACCGATCCCTGCAGTACTTACTCTTTATTGCTACTCTTTGTTTCCTGTCTGCCAACCAGTTTTTTATTCATCTTAATACACTACCCCTAACCCCATGCGTTTTAAATTTACATGCTAATCTCTTATGAGGGACTTTATCGAAAGCCTTCTGAAAGTCCAAATAAACCACATCCACTAGCTCCCCTTCATCAACTCAACTCTTTACATTCTCAAAGAATTCCAGTAAATTTGTCAGGCATGATTTCCCTTTCATAAAACCATGCTGACTCTGTCCGATCCTGCCACAATTTGCCAAGTGCTCTGCTATAAAACCTTTGATAATGGATTCTAGAATTTTCCTCACTACCAACGTCAGGTTGTCTGGTCTATAATCATCTTGCAATGATCGTGGCAGAGTTCCTATCTCAAGAATTTGAATGATTTTTGAAAGAAAACAGTATACAACATATTAGGTCTACACCGTACCATCCTGTTACAAATGGACCAGCAGAATGTTTCATTCAAACAATGAAGCATACACTAAGGGCAACCAGGGAACAAGGTTTAATCACCAAATGTCTAAATCAATTCCCACACATCTTTAGGAATACTGTTCATTCAACAACAAAAGTTTTATCAGCATTGCTGACGATGAAGCGACATTCAACTTATTGAAACCTCCAAAGAAACAAGGTCTGTTTGAACGGCGGGAAAACATTGCAAAATATTTTCCATTAAGGACAGGATGTTCTGGCTAGGAACTACTCTATAGGAATGAAATAGGTTCCTGCCACGATGATCGCACAAACAGCATCTGCCTCATATATCATCCAGACCTGGGATGATATAATCTGGAGGAGGAATGTGGACCAACTGTTGGCCGGGAGAACCAATACTTTGGAAAACCTGCAGTGAATCCGAATTCAACCGTAAAAGATTCTGACCTGCACATTCATGAAAGCCAGACACCAACAGAACCAGATGAAGAAAAAAAACACCTCTATTTCAGAGTCAACCTCTTGTTACAATGTCGACACCAGTCAAAACAACCAATGATGACACTCAGTCAGAACGCCAGAGGCTACAAGTAGTGCCAAGAAGCAGACACCTCAGGTTTGCCAGCAACCATTCAGAGAACGATGACCCCCTAAACTGTCTGACTTATTAATTATTGTTGTTTGATTATAGTTCATGTTACACTTGTTTAAATTTGTTGTAGAAGGGGAAAGGAAATGTTACATATTTATATTGATTTCTGAGAATCGACGCTGAAGCTGCACGGAGCACTGTATAATGATATATGCATGACTGCATGACCGATCGCTAACGTGGGTAACTGCAAAGTAAGAAGCAGCCTATACTGAACACACCTCATTAATAAACCTCCTTTAGTTTGTCAGCCTCTGTGCCTCATAGCATCAATCCTGCGGACACAACAACTTGCATAAGGCATAGTTTCTGCCAGAGATGCCACAACCACAGCCATCTGCTCACAAGGACCACCATCGAGCAGGCCACCTGGCCTCTGAAGGTCTGGTTCCAGTGTCTGCACTGGACACGCCTACAAGAATCTCACACATTGTGATGCCTGCTGAACTCTACATAACATTGTCCTTCAGAGAAATGTGGACCTTGAAGGCCTCAAGGCTTTGGAATTACACAACTCACCGAAGGAAGAGGTGGAGCGGGATGTGGAAGAGTAGTTTTCTGCACTGGCATTATTGGATGGGGAGCCTCCATCACTGGGCCCTACTGTGCATTTCATCCCTCAGTCACAGTGGCTAAGGCCAGTGATGAAGGTGGTTCCCTGTGGGGAACAATATCCTCAACATCTCCAGCGACTGCCAGTCCTTTGCCAGCACTTCAGAGGCCGATGCAGAATAGCAGCTGGACACAACTGGCATTTCCTCAAAACATGTCTGTGCTAAAAGCACAACTGACCACTTGTAGCATGCATTCTGTGCAGCTATCTGAGTGCTGTTGCATGTGGCTCTCCTTGAGATTATCCACTCTCTCAATGCATGTTTTCATGTGTTCAAAGCTCTGAGCCATGTAGGCATGCACATGAGCTGAACTGACTACAATTTCAGCCCATGACACCGCATTGCCTCAGACAATTTTGACATGTAGAAAGTCAGCCGTTAATAAGTAAAGATTCTTTTCATGACATCTGAGCCTCAGTCACCTCCTCCTGCTCACATGTGACATATTCATTACTCAATGTAATCCAATCGATGCGCACGAGAGAACCCACCAAGGTGAGTGTATCTGAGCTGGTGGAGGGTAACTTTTATTTTTGTGATGGTTTGAGGTCTCTTCTGGCAGTGCTTGGTCCAGTCCAGACACAGCAATCTGTCTTTATGCCTCTGCATTTGGAGCGCACAGGAGATCGTGAGAACTAGCCTTAGAGGTCTTGGAGTGCTGAGGTTTCCTAATCTAGCTGAGTCTTTGGTATGCACTGCACCCTCTTAATCTATGCATTGCAAATCTATTCACCCTCTTCAGCAGGGATGCATATCTTACTGGCTCATGGTCTGCTCCCCTGGAGATCACCATTGCTCCCTCTTTCCATGGTGGTGATGATATGTAGGATGGCAACCCCACCCCTGATATGCAACCTTTCTCGTGCATTATGTGCCATTTCTCTTACAAGGAAAGAAAAGAGAGAGAGAGAGAGAGAGAGAGACCTCTACGGCCAATGCCAACAGAGTGTTGAGATAAAAAACTGCATGTATCAGTGTGGGTAGGTCCTATGCAGCCTTATGGCTCTGAGCCTCACCGAGGGATCAGTACTTGCCTTGGGCACCCTATTGTCCCATGTTCAGGACTAGCATGCACCCTCAGACTCCTTAGCTGGAATGTTTGCTGGAGGTTGAATACCAAGGTCCTGTCGAGGGTCTGGAATTACACTCACCTTGCTAGAGCGAAGAAGATTTTGAACTTTTTCCTGCACTGTACTCTGTCTGCTCACGGTCTCAGCAATCTCTAACCCGGGTCTACTTGGTTTGGGTGGTTGGCCTTCTGTTACCAGCCTCCAGAAAGTGAACTTCTCTCTTTTCTCTTCTGCCTCAAGAAGGACTTCCACTCTGCATCTGAAAAAAAAAGGACAGGCTTGCCCTGGGTTCTAGCCCTCTGCTTTTCCTGCTCATGAGCAATATAGCAACTAAAGAGTAAAACAGAAGTCATTGTAATGGCTGCCAAGGTCTGTTTAAATACTCTTTTTCTCCCATCTCCATTCCTGCCTCCAATAATTGGCTGCCCAAACCCCTAGTTGTTCTATTCCAGAAAGCCAGTAGTTGAAAGATAGTGCTAGAGCCAATCTTTACTTAACCTTACATTTATTTACAGCACAAAACAGTGCAAGCATACACTTCCTGACTCAACCTCAGGGGAGAGGAGCAGCGAGGGGTGATAATGGTATAATGGCAATGTTACTGAGAGGGAAACAAGGTGCCTGAGACTAGAGTAAACAGGGCAAGCGCTGTGTAGATCCTTAACCAATCAGAGTCAATGATTATGAAATAAGCAGTGCAAGGACTGGGAAAGAAATATAAATTACAATGGATGAATTCAATGTCATATCAGGTACAGAAAGAGAAATATAGAGAAAAATGGCTTGAGAGAGAAAGGTACAGAAAGGAAGTAAAAAACATTTAATTTAAAATGTTACAATTTACATTTTTATTTTATTTATTAGGATTTTCAATTTTATACAAAGAATTCACAACAAGCCAACAAAAGCAAAAATATAGCTATAGATGTCAATATATGACTGGCAGAGCACAAAACAATAGTCATTACATAACTGGGAGCACATAAAACCAGATAATACAGGGAGAGAATCCCAACATGTTGCTTCCACGGATAAGTGATCCATCTGCACCCAACCAGAATACAGGTAACATTACAGACCTATACCTCACCCATAGCTCTACCAGACGAAGAAAACAATACCCGAGAACCGCAGTGCGAAGGGGAATAGACATAACTCTTACAGCGCAATTTAAATCTCCTCCAGATCCAAACCAGAACAGGCAACCTTCTAAACCGTTGAGGTGGCAGAATAACAAAGACAAAGAGAGGACTGAGCACAACCACGCCTTAATACTCAGCCTAAGGTCTTCCATAGAAGAAGTAAAAAGAGCAAGCACAGGAACCAAGATCAAGAATCTGCACTTCCACAATCCCCTCTCCCATTGCCAGATCGAAGGACAAAGCAGATGACTGAATCACCAACTCCAGTACTGCCCCCCAGTAGGACAACAGGATATCTTGGTGCCAAAAGCCAAATAAAATGATCCCAATCAGGGGGGTGGAGGAGGAGGAGACCCATTCCAGGGTGGGAGAGCTGTCAGAGTGACCCCAAACTGGGGAGGTCCCTGGGAGGGAGGTTCAAACCCTCTCCCCGGAACCATGAGACCCACCCGCACCACAACCAGGACAAATCAAAAGAAGAAACGATTACGCCACCCAAAGACAAACATAGCTCCATAACTGAATGTCGATGTCACCAAAGCTCAACATCCAACACACTACGGCCAACCCTTGCAGGCACCAGTACTAAGAGAGAAGTAGAAGCAACACCCTCCAAAACTCTCAAAGACAGAAGAAAAGTGAAGAAGAACAAGAACTCTCAGAACTAACCCCTCAGATCCACAAACCACCTCCTAACATATTACCAGACGAGAACCGGCCAATCAACCATCAAGTGGGCCCCAGAGAACTCTCCAGACGAACAAGGACAATTCCTACACAGTCTTTGGACCCTTTCCCAACCTTCACCTCTCTGGATGTGGACCTACCCACACTGGACTCCACCACCACAGCTCAAGGGAGGAATCC
The DNA here is from genome assembly GCF_047496885.1 of Scyliorhinus torazame. Taxonomy (NCBI): domain Eukaryota; kingdom Metazoa; phylum Chordata; class Chondrichthyes; order Carcharhiniformes; family Scyliorhinidae; genus Scyliorhinus; species Scyliorhinus torazame. The sequence goes on along the minus strand of NC_092721.1, from coordinate 156,785,865 downwards.
CTGTCTAAGGAACAACAGGATACTAACCACGATGTAGAGCCTGGTCTAGCCCAACACCACCACAAAGAAACAAAAGGATCAAATAATTGGCTCCAAGGACTCCCTTGATAGCCTAATACCTGCACTCCGCTGAAGCCAAGCTAGTTCAGCCCCATATAGAAACTCTCTTGAGGAGTACCACACCACTAAACTCAAAAGGATAACCTCATTCACAAGAACACTGACAGCAATCGACCAGACAAAGAGGGAGATCGACCTCAGGAAAAATGACTGACTCCCCCCTAAAGTGGAGTCCAACAAACTCCAATTCTCAACAGAATAATACACAGTCCACCTGGGCCTGAAGAAGTCAAGCACAGACCAAAATTTTAAAAATCTCTAACTATGGGAGACCTTTCTGGAACATAGCGAGGACAAATCTAACCTGATTGCCCACACCCTCCACCCCTCCCTCCGCTCTGGCTCTGCGCTTACTTCCCCCACAGATATTAGGTTAAAGAAATGGTGCACAAATCCCGAACTCAGTATTCAGCCTAACATGATAAAGCCTTATTAAATTAGGATAGCCAAAGGCGAAGAACATCACACTCGAATCATTTACTTCCCTGCAAATGAATGAATGGACAACATTAACAGACAACTACATGATTATCAGATACTAAAGTCCAGGATAACAACCGCGAAGTAAGGCCGTCATCAGGATAATGACCACTTCACTGGCGCACAAAGAAATTAGGCACCCAGGATAAATGAGGATCTTAAATGGACAGCACTCTTCAGGATCTTCCAAAGATCCCAGCAGGATTAGACAACCCCAACCACTCTAGACCGATAACAGGAACAGAACTACGCAGAACCAAGGGTTGGATGACCTCGGAGACAGGATTAAATATGCTCCATCAAATCCAAGTTGCCCATCCTCTAGATCGAGACTCCCAAGACATGACAGCCAGTTCTCAAACTCGGGTGGGTAATCTCTACCACCTCATGAGAGATACCGGACATGACCAGGCTCCTCACCGCTCCATCATGTCCTCACACAAATTACTCAGGGTGGACAATAGACCTTGCATCAGAAACTTAACTGCGTGGAGATGGGCTTCTAGCAGAGACAGTGCTCTCTCTGCAACCAGAACCTTCTCGTGTGCCACCACCGCCTCCATAAAGAAATCTCTCAACTCTTGAAATTGGGCTCTAACGTCCTGCACCACAGAGGCAATATTATCAGCTGGATCACCTTCATTATAAGCAGCCATCATCAGTCGGTGTGCACTGTATCGTAAGAACGATAAACCTCTCAAAAGCAGCAGCTAGACCCTATCCCAACTCCCCCCAGCCGTCAAGAATCCATGAGGATTAAAGTATATTGTCTCGATTCAAAAGTGCTGAAATATTGAGTAACAAATCTTGGCACATTGTGAAAGCGATGCAAGCACCACAAAACACATAAAGAGATGTGCAAAAGGATAAAATCAAAGATTGAAATATGAGGAGAGCCGGAGTTCGTGAAAACGCAACCACTCCTGGGCTCACATCACTTGATCCCCCCAAATTTTTACATTATAAAATGTCTAACAGTTAAACACTGGCCTAGACCTTCCGGGCTAAATACTCTTCCAAATACTATATAATACTATATCAAGTTGAGGAATTAGACTCCAAAGTTCTCATTTTTAATTTTCAGTGTCAGAGGTTGATTGGCAACAATTGTCACTTATCACATTGTTAAAAAGATGCTTATCCTTGAGATGACAAGACTTACTTTCTGTGGTGACTTTTGTTTGTTTCTACTGTGCAAATACAAAAACGTTATAACAATCAATGATAATAATAATACCTTCTTCAAGAAACACATTTGCAGCCCAAGGGCTGCATTTCAGTGTTACTTAATTTTTAAAAATTCAGGCAATAACCTAATAGTCAAACAAATGCAACTGATAACAGGGAAGTGGCAGATGGGGTATTAAAACAATGAATATTAAATTAAAATTATATTCACATTGCAAACCAATACCAGTGCTTAACCTTTTCCTGCTGTGACCCCATTTTAATACTTGAAAATTGATGGAACCCCAGAGTGAGAGTGGGATGGGGAGTGGAGGGGACGGGGATGAGTTGTTGAGGAGGGAGGGGAGAGCAGTTGGGGAGAAGGTCTGTTGTGTGGGGTGGGGGAGGGGAGTTTGTTGAGACGGGGCAGGAAAGTTGTTCAACGGGTGGGGGCACAAAATTGTTGGGTTGTTGTTTTTTTTTAACCAGTATAGGGGGTAAGGGAATGTTTTTCTTTCCAGAATGGTCTGGCAGGCTCCAAAAGAGGTAGAAATGAAACATCAGAGTTCAAACATCCAAACCACAGCTGATAAAAAAAACAATGTGCATGCACATGTCATGGGGTCTTGAAGCCAGTCCTAAGGCTGTCTTGACAGACTCTCCGATCCACAGTCACGATTACTGCCTTGGAGCTCAGAACCTCAATTGCCAATAGCACGTAGGGCAATGGGGATCAAAGGATATGGGGGGAAGCGGGATGAAACTACCGAGTTGGATGATCAGCCATGATCATAATGAATGCCGGCATGGTAGCACAGTGGGTAGCATTGTTGCTTCACAGCTCCAGGGTCCCATGTTCGAATCCCAGCTTGGATCACTGTCTGTGAGGAGTCTGCACGTTCTTCCCGTCTCTGCGTCGGTTTCCTCTGGGTGCTCCGGTTTCCTCCCACAGTCCAAAGATGTGTAGGTTAGGTGGATTGGCCATGCTAAATTGCCCTTCGTGTCCAAAAAGGTTAGGTAGGGTTACTGGGTTAATGCGACAGGGTGGAGGTGTGGTTATCTTTCCAAGGGCTGGCGCAGACTAGATGGGCTGAATGGCCTCCTTCTGCACTGTAAATTCTATGATTCTATGAATGGCGGAGCAGGCTCGAGGGCCAAATGGGCTCCTCCTAATCCTATTTTCTATGTTTCTATGTAAGGAATATCGCAGGGTAGGGGGTAACATATTAACATGGAAAGTGGATTGATGAGCTAACAGGAAACATAGAATAACATAAAAAGGTCATTTTTGGGTTGGCAAGACATGACGAGTGGAGTGCCAATGGGATCAGTGCTGGAGCCTCAACTTTTTATAATTTTTAATCCATGATTTAGATGAAAGAACCAAATGTATGGTTGCTAAATTTGCTGATGATATAAGATAGGTGGCAAATGAAGTTGTAAAGAGGATATAGAGACAAAGATAGGTTAAGTGAGCGGGCAAATATTTGGCAAAATGGGGTAGTGTAATAAGTCCACAGAGGCAGAAGTCCTGTCACCAGATTTCCTTTTATTTACAAACTCAACAGCTGAACAACCATGACCATTCAGTCTGCTATCTACACCGGGAGTGCAGAGGATCTGACACTCCCGGTTATGTACACAGAAAGGGGTTCCCTGATTGGGCCACAGAAAGGGGTTCCCTGATTGGGCCACTAATCAGGGAATTCGTATTTTAATTGGCCAATTTCAAAGGCCTGGCCTAAGTCATTACAAGTAGAATGTGAGAAAATGTGAACTTGCCCACTTTGGCAGATAGAATGGAAAAGCAGCACATTATTTGGACATTCTGAATTCTCCCTCAGTGTACCCGAACAGGCGCCGGAGTGTGGCGACTACGGGCTTTTCACAGTAACTTCATTGCAGTGTTAATGTAAGCCTACTTGTGACAATAAAGATTATTATTTCAATGGAAAGATTACAGACCTCTGAGGTACAGAAGGATCTGGATGTTGTTATGCAGCTCATACTTAGCTTGTTGAGTGAAGGTCGGAAACTCCAAGTCCCGATGGGCCTTGGTCTTTCTGCACATTGTGCTGGCCGGGTGCGGGCTGCACATGCAGAGTTTGGCACCTTTTACTTTCTTTGGGAAGTAATCTTTTTTAAACATGCAAGGTCATGAGGGACTTGTCTGGGTGGATACTGAAATGATGTTTCCCCTTGTGCAGAGATGAGAACAAGGGGAGAGTTAAAAATAAATGGTCTCCCATTTACGATGGAGTTGGGTAGGATTTTTTTCCTCTCAGCGGGTGATGAATCTCTGAAACTTCCCCAGAGAGCAGCGGAGGCAGTATCATTTGAGGTTGAGATATATAGATTATTAAACAACAAAGGAGTCAAAGGTTCTTGGAGGTAGTCGAATGTGAAGTTGAGGCCACAATCAGATCGGCCATGGTCTTACTGAATGGCGGAGAAGACTCGAGGGGCTGAATAGCCTTCTTCTGCTCTTAAGGATTTTCACAGTAACTACATTGCAGTGTTAATGTAAGCCTAGTTGTGACTCTAATAAAGATTATCATATTAGAATTTGTATGTTTGTATGGCTACATCGATATCTTTCTGGCATACATCTGAAAGGGTTGAATTTAGTCCAACCTCTCTGATTTCTCTGGGTGTGGTGGTAACCAGTTCTGAAATTGGGTGGATTGCTTTAGGGATTTTCTGAACTCAGTATAAATATTAACTCTTCTTGTTTGTAGAGTTTCAAGCTTTGAAAAATGAAGGGCGCTGGTGTACAACTAAGATCATTCTGAGCATATGCTTCTGTATTCTTTCGATCTGTGTGGTTTGTGTATGTGAGGCCAGGATGTCACACAGGCACGGCATATTTGATTAAGAGACAGATGTAACCAGTGCAGACTAACAACAAGTCATGGACAGGGAGTCATGGGTGACATGGTAGCACTGTGGTTAGCATTGCTGCCTCACAGCGGCAGGAACCCTGGTTTGATTCCTACCTTGGGTGACTGTCTGTGTCGAGTTAGCACTTTCTCTCAGTGTCTGCGTGGGTTTCCTCCAGGTGCACCGGGTTCCTCCCACATTCCAAAGATGTGCAGGTTAGGTGGATTGGCCGTGCTAAATTGCCCCTTAGTGTCCAAATGTTAGGAGGGGTTGCAGGGATGGAGTTGGGTGCTCTTTCAGAGAGTTGGTGCAGACTTGATGGGCTGAATGTACTGTAGCAATTATATGGGATGAGGGATTGAGAATAAACATCAATTTATTTGTTTATTTTAAGCATATTGTCCACCTGGCCATCCCACTTCATGTCAGCTTAGTGTGTACCCAGGATTTGCAAGGCTTTCAACTCTGCCAGTGGTGCCATTGCCTAACTTTATGTAACATAAGAACATAAGAACTAGGAACAGGAGTAGGTCATCTGGCCCCTCGAGCCTGCTCCGCCATTTAATGAGATCATGGCTGATCTTTGTGGACTCAGCTCCACTCTCCGGCCCGTACACCATATCCCCGAATCCCTTTATTCTTTAGAAAGGCATCTATCTTTTTCTTAAAAACATTTAAAGAAGGAGTCTCAACTGCTTCACTGGGCAAGGAATTCCAGAGATTCACAACCCTTTGGGTGAAGAAGTTCCTCCTACACTCCGTCCTAAATCTACCTCCCCTTATTTTGAGGCCATGCCCCCTAGTTCTGCTTTCCTCGACCAGTGGAAACAACCTGCCCGCATCTATCCTATCTATTCCCTTCATAATTTTATATGTCTCAATAAGATCCCCCCGCATCCTTCTAAACTCCAATGAGTACAGTTCCAGTCTACTCAACCTCTCGTCATAATCTAATCTCCTCAACTCTGGGATCAACCTAGTGAATCTCCTCTGCACTCCCTCCAGTGCCAATATATATAAAGAGGAATGTGCTCATGTCTGCCAAAATTCACTCGCATGGCATTACATTTAGCGACACTTAGCTGCGTACTGTTTTCCTCAAAGCATTTACTAAGACTATAGAAATTTTCCTGATCCTCACTGACTGCACCACAGAGCCTAGACTACGTATCTGTTATGTTGTCCTCATATTTCCAGTGTTTGAGGCCAGAAGAAGAAAAAAAAAAAAAATCGCACACGAGGATTAGGAATGCCAATTGCCTTGGCCAAGTGCTCTGGGGCGTGCTTACTGTTAATTGAACACTTTCAGATAGGCAGCCACAGTATCTGACAGAGTGCAGCCATTAAGGAAGTCAACAATCCATTGGGCAAGAATTTCATACATGCTTAATTTCTTCAACTTTTAGACCACAATTGTATAATCAACCCTGTCAAACACTATGAAAATTATATTGTAATAATCGTTGTATTACAGAACAATGGTGAGGCAGATAACAAAATGCAATTTTTGCAAAGCATACCATGGGGCAGCACAACTTTGACCATAAATTGATATTTAAGCTCATAGATCTGAAGTTTCCAAATTACAGTAACATTTAAAAAAACGTGAATTGATGTGACACGTTTCAGAGCCATGGGACCTCCCAGTCAATGAAAAATAACTATAACATTTTTTTTTGAATTTGACAATATACTTCCAGTTTTCTCTAATTAAAAGTTCGGGCTGTACTAACAAGTTTCTGTAATATTTTTAAGACTGTTTTAACAATTATTATTTCTCCATCAAGTCCACTTTCATTGTCATTCTTTATTCGAATAGTGCATACTTATAAGGAAATTTTGCCTTAAAAACATTTGGAGATCGATGCCAGGAAAAGCGAAAGCGTAGCAAAATAACTTTGTTTAAATTAGCTTTACCGAGCAACACAAGCATGTGTAATGTAAGAAACAATGCGTTGAGGTCATTGTGAAAATTTCGAATTGTTTTTGGTCATATTTAATAATTGCAAACGTGTTTATGTTAACGAAGGAGTAAACTGCAAAATAAGTTAACACCTTTCAATAATATATATTTAATTAAATGTAACCATGGAGGTTGAATGCAATATTTATTATTCATCAAGTTATCCTTTGTTTTTGGGGGAAGGGCGGGGGTGGGGAGAGAGGATAATGTGGCAAACGAAAATCCCATCACAACACTTGAGGTTCAAAACAATGAATTGGGACGAGAAGATCACAGGAGAACCGATGACAATTTGTTGCTCTGGCTCTCTCGGGAAGTTGTCCCGAGTGATAAATTGCCTATTTATTTATTTCCACAAAGCCATAAGCGGAAAATAAAATGTGCGATGATTAAAAATAATTCTCCTCAAAAATAGTGAGCGGGTTGAGAGAAAGGTTCGACTGTACAATTAATGTTTAAAAATAAACACTCTGCTCGATTCTGCGCGGACTGCATCTAGATCTGCACGGCAAATGTATAGCTCCATACCGTTTAACCGCTGGTTCCAACTGTCACCATCACTCAGCCTCGCGCTGGCCGCCGTTAACTGGCCACTGGTTCCATTCCGGTTGCTGCGGTTCCCACGGCGACCGCGTACCTCCCAACCCTCCTCTCAACTTCATCTGATCAGCCGCTCGCCCGCCTTCCCCTTCCACTCATTGGCTAATCACAACGCGGCAGGGGGTGATTCCTTCTAATGAGTGGTTAATATCGATGTCAATCAAAGTAGTTCCCGCCCTTCAAGCTTGCTCGTCGCCCTCATTCGGTGGATCCAATGGATAAAGGTTCCATCTGGGTCTTAAAGCTCTCAGACGTCCCGCCTCCATCAAACTCAACATCAAGGGAGCTCGAGTTATCCTGTTGTCATGGCGACCGGTGTCTTTTAAGGTACAGGCAGATTGACGGTGGCAGACTCGGGTAAACTTGGTTTTCAGCGGACTTTTTTACTGATAGAATTTACAGTGCAGAGTGGGCCATTCGGCCTTCTCTGCAGATCCTGATCAATAAGTTTAACATTCTTGAAAGCAAGTTGCTGAGAAATCCAAACAAGAGTTTGTGTCCTAATCCAACGAGATCCCCTCCCATCCTCTCACACCCGATATCGAGGAGATTCATTAAAAAAAATTGACAAGATTTTCTGCTCATCTATGTTGGGCTTATTGGCCTTGAACACCGAAACAAAATCCTCATTTTTAACCACTCAGTGATCGTATCAATTACTTTGAGTAATGAAGAGAATCGCAAGTTTGGGCGAACATTTGATTGACTTTATTCTGATTTGACATGTTTTAACACTAATTGGAAGACGCACTGAGGGTGGCAAGGGCACAGAATGGGGAAATCCAATGTCCCATCATCGAGGTTGGCTTGGTAGCACCACGACTGTGAAGGACATATCTGCTAGACAGGGCCTACAGCAGTGGTGAGGAAAGCAAAGAGGCAGGAACACCTACTTGCCCTCACCCTCACCAATTTACTTGTCACAGATGTTCATGACAGAATTGGTAGAAGTTGACCACTGCATAGCATCGAGAAAATTTTGTCAAGGCTTGGGTAGCACTGCCCGCGCTTTCAAGTGGCTGCCTCTTGCCACAATGTGCTCACAAATAAAAGTGGACACTCTACTCCAGGACAAAGTTACAGTGCTTGAGGCCCGTTTGCCTGCCTGGAGCGAAAGCCTGATTCCATGTGGCTATTTGTTTTGGCAGCAAGGTGCATTCTCGGTGATGTGGTCTGCCGTTGGCAGCACTCTTGCACCCATCACCCACATAGGTGTCAGCCAACTAAAGGACCACAGGACTTCAGATGTGGAGGCTAGGAGGGGGGTTGTAGCATCAGAGAAGTCAAGGTCAACTGGTGTATTAGGCAGGGCTGAAAGGAAGTGTGTCTTACCACCATCGCAGAAAACCCAAACAACTTTGTTAAAATTAATTCATGGGGCTTCTGATGGGAACATGTAGGAGGAGGTTGCACGTTGGGTATCTCCCGCCAGAGTCCTGGGTTTTTGGTCCTTTCCACTCGTTTTCTGGCGGCGGAATCTTCAGATAATTTGTCCCAGACAATTCTTTGACTTAGTTGGCAAAGAATTAAGAGCCAGCGAAAGAATAATGTGCAGAAGGATTCTAACCCCCGGCAGGGTCAAGCACAGCAAAAGGTGCGTTGGCAGGGAAAATGGCGGAGGTAAGCTCAGCGGGTGATGCCACCTGTATAACCTGTCGAGACACTGTCGGAGGTGGTGGTGGCAGAATTTCAACGGCAATTCAATAAGCATTCCGAGAGGTATGGGAGGGAGAAGCTGGAATCGCTCAAGCAGTCGGTCGAAGGTCTGCTGCCTCCGATCAGTGAGTTGCTTGGAAGAACATCAGAGGCGGTGCAGGAGCAGGCTGAGGTGTTGAAGAGGGTGGAGGAGACACTGTCGAGGCACTGTCATCAGTTTGCCTCGCTGGAAGTTGAACTGGCCAAGGTGGAGGACAGAAATAAGGGCCTGAGAGCCAAGCTGGAGGACCTTGAGAATAGATTTCCATGGCAGAAATTGAGGATCGTGGGGCTGCCCGAGGGAGTGGCGGGATTGAGGCCGACAGAGTTTATAGCAACGATGCTGAGGAAGCTGATGGGAGAGGGGGTGACCCCCCCCCCCCCCCCGCTCCGTGGAGTTGGATAGGGCCCACCGGTAGCTTTGGCCAAAATCACGGATACCGGTAGCTTTGGCCAAAATCATGGATGAATGAGCCACCGAGGACAGTGATAGTCTGCTTCCATAGGTATCAGTCGAAGGAAAAGGTGCTGAGATGGACAAAGCAGACACAAGAAGTGACGTGGGAAGGATGGGTGGCCTTTAACAGGGCAAAGGCAGCATTGTATAACGGGTGGTCAACCCAGCGAAATTGAGGGCTACGCACAACTCGAGAGACCATTTCTTTGAGATAGTGGAGGAGGCGGAAGCGTCCATAAAGGCAGAAGGACTGGGAGTGGATTGAGTATGGTGGGAGACTTTGTTACTGTTGGGGGGGGGGGGGGGGGTTAGGGACAAATGTTTGATAAAGTTGTATTTTCCTGCTTTTTTTGTTAGTCTAGGTGTTTGATGCACTTGCGCTGAATATGGTGGGGGAGGAATGTGGTGGGTTATGTTTTGGTGGGGTTCTCATTGCGGCAGGGTGGTTACTTGGGGTGGAGAGATTTTGATTTATTTTGTTTGAGTGGGAGGACTCTGGTGGACGGGTTCCCTGGCGAGCAAGCAGCAGTTCAATAGTGAACAGAAGCAAGGTGGGGGGAGGGGCTGCGGCTCGCAGAACCTATTTGAGCAGGTTTCGGCGTGCCTAAGAAGTGTGAATGGTGGGGGGTGGGAGATTGTGGGGAATGAGTGGTTTCAAGAGGAAGTGGAGATTTCTGGGGAGGGGAGGGGGAGGTGGGTTGACAGTGATTGGGAGCGAGGAATGGGTCCACTAGTTGGGTGGGACACAGCATTATCTTGTGTGGGCTTTTTGCTGTGGAATTCGGGGGGGATTGGGAGCATCCCATGGAGGAGTGATGGCTGAGAGCAGGAGGGTGGGGGGGTGAGAGCCCCCCGATCTGGCTGGTGACATGGAATGATGGTTGGGAGGCCCAGTGAAACGGACAAGAGTTTTTGCGCATTTAAAGAATCTGAGGGCTGGTGTGGTGCTGTTGCAGGCAACGCAATTGTGAGTAAATGACCAGGTAAGGCTTTGTAAAGGTTGGATGAGTCAGGTATTCCACCTGGGATTTGATAATAGGACCCGGGGGTGGCAGTCTTGGTGAATAAGATAATTTGTTTCCAGGTGGAAAAGGTGGTGGCGGAGCAGGGGGGGGGGGGGAAGTATGTTATGGTTAAGACATAGACATAGAATTTACAGTGCAGAAGGAGGCCATTCAGCCCATCGAGTCTGCACCGGCTCTTTGGAAAGAGCACCCCATCCAAGGTCCACGCCTCCACCCTATCCCCATAACCCAGTAACCCCACCCAACACTAAGGGCAATTTTGGACACTATGGGCAATTTAGCATGGCCAATCCACCTAACCCGCACATCTTTGGACTGTGGGAAGAAACCGGAGCACCCGGAAGAAACCCACACACACACGGGGAGAATGTGCAGACGCCGCACAGACAATGACCCAAGCCGGGAATCGAACCTGGGACCCTGGAGCTGTGAAGCAATTGTGCTATCCACAATGCTACCGTGCTGCCACGGTAAGGTGTTAGGGTAAATCAGTGGTTTTGGTGAGCATTTATGCCCTGAACTGGGATGGCATAGATTTTATGAAGAGGATGATGGTGACAATCCCGAGCATGGACATACATCAGTTGATTTTGTGGGGGACCTGAATACAGTCTTGAACTCGAAAGTGGACCGTTCCAAGCTAAAGTCACAGACCCTTACAGGGGGGTTAGGGGAAGAGGGGGGATGAGAGTATTGCTGGCATTTCTAAAAGATATGCGGGGAGTGGATCCAAGGCGATTTTTGCACTCGGGAGAGGGAGTTCTCCGTTTACTCGCTGGTGCACAAGGCTATTGCGATTTCTGACCATGCTCCGCATTTGGTAGGTATGGTACTGGAGAAGATTTTTTAAAAATTAATTTATGGGAGGTGGGTGTCGCTGGTTATGCTAGCATTTATTGCTCATTCCTAGTTGCCTTTCAGAAGGTGGTGGTGAGTTGCCTTCTTGAACCGCTGCAGTCCTTGAGGTGTAGGTACAGCCATTGTGCTATTAGGGAGGGAGTTCCAGGATGTTGCTCCAGCAACAGTGAAGGAACGGCGATAAATTTCCAAGTCAGGATGGTGAGTGACTTGGAGGGGAACTTCCAGGCAGTGGGATTCCCAGGTGTCTGCTGCTCTTGTCCTTATGGTAGGGATTATGGGTTTGGAAGGTGTTGTCTAAGGAACCTTGGTGATTTACTGCAGTGCATCATGTAGATGGTACACACAGCTGCACTGTTCATCGGTGGTAGAGGGTTTGAATGTTTGTGGAAGGGGGAGCAATCAAGTGGGCTGCTTTGTCCTGGATGGTATTGAGCTTCTTGAGTGTTGCTGGAGCTGCACTCATCCAGGCAAGTGGAGAGTATTCCATTACACTTCTGACTTGTGCCTTGTAGATGGCGGAAAGGCTTTGGGGGTTCAGGAGGTGAGTTACTCGCCATAGGATTCCTAGCCTTTGACCTGACCTAGTAGCCACGATATTAATGTGGCCAAACCAGTTCAGTTTCTGATCAATAGTAACCCCCAGCATGTTGATTGTGGAGGTTTCAGCGATGGTAATGTCATTGAATGTCAAGGGGCAGTGGTTAGATCCTCTCTTGTAGGAGATGGTCATTGCCTGGCACTTGTGTGGCACAAATGTAACTTGTCACTTGTCAGCCCAAGCCTAGTTATTGCCCAGTTATTTGGACATGGACTGCTTCATTATCTGAGGAGTTGCGAATGGGGCTGTACATTGTGCAGTCATCCGCAAACATCCCCACCTCTGACTTATGATGGAAGGGAAGTCATTGATGAAGCAGCTGAAGATGGTTGGGCCTAGGGCACTACCCTGAGGAATTCCTGTGGTGATGTCCTGGAGTTGAGATGAATGACCTCCAACCACCACCACCATCTTCCTTTGTGCCAGGTATGACTCTAACTAGCAGAGAGATTGCCCCTGATTCTCATTGACTCCAGTTTAGTTGGGCTCCTTGATGCCATTCTCGGCCAAATGCTGCTTTGATGTCAAGACCAGTCACTCTCACCTCACCTTTGGCATTCAGCTCTTTTGTCCATGTTTGAACCAAGGCTGTAATGAGGTCAACAGCTGAGTGACCCTGGTGGAACCCAAACTGAGCGCCGTGAGCAGGTTATTGCTGAGTAAGTGCTGCTTTATAACACTGTTGATGACTCCTTCCATCACTTTGCTGATGATGGAGAGCAGACTGATAAGGCGGTAATTGGCTGGATTGGATTTGTCCTGTTTTCTGTGTACATGATACTCCCGGGCAATTTTCCACATTGCCAGGTAGATGCCAGTGTTGTAGCTGTACTGGAACAGCTTGGCTAGGGGTGCGGCAAGCTCTGCAGCATAAGTATTCAGTACTATTACGGTGGATGGGGTTGGAAACTGACTCAATGGGGTGCATGTTTCTGTGCTGTGCTGGAGGCCCTGGGGGTATTGTTACTTGTGTTTCAGTTGGGCTAAGTCAGACCTGATGCTGTCCTTCTCCAAGGGTGTTGGGTGGCGCTTCCTGGGAGACTGGATTTTGTTTCCTTGACTCTCTGGTTCTTGGAGGCCTGAGGATGGATCAAATTCTGTGCCTTGGTCGATACCTTGTTGTTCCCCCTGGAGGTCACCCACTTGTTGATTGAGTAGCCTGTCCTCTTCACTGGTGGCTGTTGTCATATGGTGGGGTAATTCAGGTCGGTCTTTTGTCGCTCTTTTCCTTCTTTTCGACCCTGAGAGGCTCTGAAGGCTTGACCATAGTCTGAACATGTTGTTATTGTTGCCGGCCTTCTTTTCCTCTCCTCTCTTCCTAATTGTGATTCTGCCCTGGGCCTGTTTTGGGGTCTAATTGCATTGTACGTATGTAACTCCCCTTAGATCTGAAATTCGCAGAGAGGAGAGACGGCTATTGGGTCATTGGTGCTGTTGACTCTGCTGGAGTTGAGGGGATGTATATTGGTGTGCACCTGATCATGGCGTGGGAAGTTTATTCTGATTTTTCATGATGATTGCAGGGCTGTGTGGCGTGGGAAGGTATGCTGCATGTTGTCAAGTTTTCATGATCCTTTCCGGTTTCTCTGTCGGTCTCTGGTGGGGCGAATTGAGTATCTAGGTCTGTGTATTGATTCTATTAAGTCAGTATTGATGTTGTTCTCCTGTTCCACTGTGCACATGTAGGTTGAGCCTTTTCTGTTTTTTCCCTTCCTTGCTGATGGTGAGGTATTATTTTGTAACTCTGTTGCATTATTTTATAAAATGTAAAATCTTAATAAACATACATTAAAACATGAGAAAATGGAAAAGCCTGGAGAATACATAAAAGAAGTGTGATCAGAATTGAAAAAAATGTTGACAGAGTTTATTTTAGAGGTGCCTGGTTAACATTACAAACATTGAGTGGCTTTATTATGTAATACTGGTGTTTGGTTTTGCACTAAAATCCCACAGAAACAGACTTCCGGTGCCGACCATGCCGGAGACAATCACATACTTGGTGGCTCACACGCAAGGCAGCGCAATTCGACCCGATACACCCGATTATGCGGCCGAACGAGGCAGGATTAAGCAGCAAAAAGTGAGAGGTGAAAGTTTCTTCTCATCGCGGTATGTCCATTACTCACCCAACCAAGAGGAGCGCAAAAAAAGCGGCTGCAGGCAGACCAGGAGTCCTTCGCAAGTTGAAGGCTCGATGGTGGTGGGCTCCGAGACGGCACTTCCAGCACAGTGGTCGACCGACCAACTGGTTGAACTTTTAACACTCCAGTTTGAAAAACAGGATTCTAAACCTCAGAAGATCTGGCTAGGATAACGGATCCGACGTGGGCGGCTGTGGAAAGGATGGAGCAAAAGTTTGAATCTCAGGGAGCGTCACTGTAAAAAATGGAGAGGTCTATGGCCGACCATGAGGACCAGCTAACCTCATTGGAAGCAGAACTTACCTTAATGGTAGAAAGTCATAAGAAACTGTGTGACAAGGTGGATGAGCTAGAGAACTGCAAGAGACGCCAAAACCTTTGTATAGTTGGGCTGCCGGAGGAGATCAAGGGCTCGCAGGCCATGGAATATATTGCACGTATGCTGGAGAAATTGATGGGGGAGAGAGCCTTTGACCATCCCTTGAGGTCAATCGAGCGTATAGAGGGCTGAGAAGGAAGCCAAAGGCAGGAAAGCAGCCAAGGGCGATGGTGGTTGTGGAAGGGAAATTAATGAGTTGCCAACTTAGAAGCATGCTGGGAAATGCTTGACTGTAGTTCAACATTGCTTTTGAACTAAAATATGTAGGTCAGGTAACAAAAACGAAATACTGCTTAATATTTTGGTCTCGGCCATATTACGAAAACACATTGTCCTCCGAAAAATAATAAAATGTGTACTCGAGTTTTTAGCAAAGGGCAAGAACATACATACTACGTATTTCATCTTACATACTTCCAAGGTCTATTTAATATAAACATTGCTGTTTACTTCAAGCTGTTGTTTCAGACTATAAAAACGTGCTTTCTTCAATTGAATATCAGAGTGCGGTGCCCTGGCTTTGCAGCTGGAACACTCTCTCCCCGCAAATATATTTGTGTAAATAAATTTCCTTAAATCGAACCTCGAGGAATTTGTCTTTATTATAATTTCCACGACAGTGGTGCACCTGCGTAGATTTCTGGAGAAGGAGAAAATCTTGCACTGGACCAGTCAGTCGATGATGAGCACATGAGAGAGGAGCATGGTCCGAGTCTATCCAGATTAGAGCATGGAGCTGACCAAGCGTTGGGCCGGATTCAATAAGGTCAAGGCGATCCTACATAAGGAAGGCTTGAAATTCAGGGTACTATATCTGGCTCGATCGTAGATCAAGTTTCAAAATCAGGAGTTTTACATGTACACTCCAGAAGAAGCGAGCAGGTTTTTGCGTGGCCACATGATTGGGAATTTGTAAATATGGTTGACTGGGTTTGGATTATGTTGTTACTAGTTCGGCTGTTGTTTCTTTGTGTTTCACTTTTCCTCTTTCGTTATTATTCACTTCTGTTTTTCTAATGTTGGGGGCTGTTTGTTCTGTGTTTGGGTGTGTATGGGGGGAGATTTGGAGGGGGGGGGAAAGAGTTTATGATGTGTCGGTTGTGGGGATGTTGAGGTGGGACCAGGAGTGGTCGTTGAGAGTGCTGTTCGGGTGCAGATGTATAAGAATCGATGGCTGTGGACACCTTATGGAGGCCACATTGGGTACAAAATGATGAGCTGGGCAAGTAGGTTAAGACAGAAATATGGCTGGTGACTTGGAAAGTTCAGGGACTAAATGGACCTGTTAAAAGACCATGCGTGTTTGCGCATTTGAAGAATGTAAAGACGGATGTAATATTCTTTTGAAAGTGGCGGATCAGAGGAGATTATTGAAGGGCTGGGTAGGTCAGGTCTTGCACTTGGACTTGACATGAAGATGAGAGGGGTGGCTGTGCTGATCAGGAAGACGGCTTTCACAGCGGGAAATATTGTGACCAATCCGGATGGTATATTTGTGCTGATGAGTGGGAGGTTGGATGGTTACCCGGTGGTGCAGTGCAACATCAATGCCCCAAACTAGGATGATATGAAATTCATGAGGTGGGTCTGGCAAAGATCCCGGATTTGGATCCTCAGAGATTGATTCTTGGGGGGACTTTAACACAATGGTAGACCCTGTGCTAGACCGATCATGCTCTAGGCCTGGGAAGCTGTCGGCGATGGCTAAGGAGCAGTCTTGCTCTATGCAGATAACCTGCTCCTCAACATCTCGAACCCCCTGGCCAGCATGGAAGCGATAATGAAACTCCAGAAGGAATTTGGAGCCTCCTCAGGTTACAAACATAGCCTGAGTAAGAGCGAGATCTTCCCTGTGAACCCGCAGGGGGGAAGAGCAGAGCTGGAGAGGCTGCCATTCAAAATGACCAAGATCAAATTCCAATACCTGGGGATCTGAATAGCACATGACTGGAAGAGGATCCACAAGTGGAACCCGCAAGTCTGATGGAGGAAGTTAAAAGGGACCTGCAGAGGTGGGATTCAATCCTGCTCTCTGTTGTGAATGTATTGCTGTAACAATTCACCATGTACATATCTGTATTACGCTGTTGCCCATGTGGGCTCCACCTATGGACCATTGTAAGGTATTACCTATGATGTAGCATGTTGGGGCCTGTGTGGGCTCTGCCCCTGGCTCCACCACTTCAGGGGAGGTATAAAGAGAAGTCGCCCTGTAGGCGGCTCCCACTAACAGATCAGTCGCAGGCAGGCACTGTTCTAGTTGATTAAAGCCACAGTTTACTCCTGGTTTCGTGTGAATTGATGGTCGCATCAATTTAATCAACTACAGCGCCACTATGGAATCGGCCCTCAAATCTGACCGACTGGAACTCGATCCGCAGGCCACGGAGGCGAAAGAGATTTTTTCGCACTGGCTCCGCTGTTTCAAGGCCTACCTCGCCGCCTCCTCCTCGCATTCCATCACCGACGAACAGAAGCTGAGTCTCCTCCACGCAAGGGTGAGCCATCGAATCTCTTATCAACTCGAAGCCTCCACCTACGCAGACGCCCTTGCGATGCTAAAGCTCCTCTACGTAAGGCCCCTGAACGAGGTATATGCGCGGCATGTCCTCACTGCCAGTGTCCCGGGGAATCGCTGGAAGAGTACCTACGCGACCGCAAAGTCCTTGCACGAAGCTGCAATTACCAGGCTGTTACGGCCACTCAATATATGGACCTCGCCATCTGGGACACCTACGTGCCTGGAGTCAGGTCCAACTATGTGAGACAGCGCCTACTCAAAAAAGGTGCCCTAGACCTGGAACAGACGGTAAAATTCGCATCCTCTCTGGAAGTAGCATTCCGAAGCCTTAACACGTTCCCGTCCGATCACATGACCCCCCTCGTGGACCCCCGACCAAAGAATACCCCAGGCCTGTGCCGCGCAGCTGCCCGCTCACCATGGGGGGCTACCCTGTTATTTCTGCGGCCAGCCTCAACACCCCCAGCAGCGCTGGCCGGCCCGGAACGCGAACTGCAGCGACTGTGGGAGAAAAAGACATTTTGCTAAAGTTTGCCTGGCCAGGTCCAAAAACTCTAAATCGCAAGCCCGACCCTCAGATCACAGGCCCGCAGATCCCGCACTGTGGCAGCGTGTCTGTCTGCTCCGCCCCCCCCCCCCCCCAGACGCGTCATCGGCCTCGTGTTGTCCATGGGGGCAGCCATCTTACAACCCGCACAACGTGTGCGACTCATGGGGGCCGCCATCTTGGACGGCATCTTCCTCACCGCCCGACACGTGCGACCGACGGGGGCCACCATCTTGGCCGCCATCTGCAACACCGCCCAACACTTGCGACCAACGGGGGCAGCCATCTTGGAAACGCCCCAGCACCTCCAACCACGCCGGCTACCCGCAACTCAGCGCGGTCACCCTTGACCAGTCGCGACTCAAACACCTCCGGAGCTCTATGATGACCGTCCGGGTAAACGGACACGAAACGCCCTGCCTTTCAACTCTGGGAGCACAGAGAGCTTCATTCATCCAGACATGGTAAGACGCAGCTCACTCCCAATCTTCCTGGCGCATCAAACCATCTCCCTCGTCTCCGGGTCGCACTCAGTGCAGGTCCGGGGGTGCACTACCGCAACCCTCGCAATACAGGGTGCCAAGTACGCCAATTTTAAATTATATGTACTCCCCAACCTCTGCGCTCCTCTTCTATTGGGACTGGATTTCCAATATAACCTCAGGAGCCTAACCCTAAAGTTCGGCGGGCCTCTACCCCCACTCACTGTATGTAGCCTCGCAACACTAAAGGTCGACTCTCCCCCGTTCTTCGCAAATCTCACCGCCAACTGCAAACCAGTCGCCACCAGAAGCAGGCGGTACAGCATCCAGGATAGGACTTTTATCAGGTCCGAGGTCCAGCGACTCTTGCGGGAGGGAATCATCGAGGCCAGCAATAGTCCCTGGAGAGCCAGGTGGTGGTCGTCTGGACCAGGGAAAAGAACCAGATGGTTGTAGATTACAGCCAAACCATAAACCGGTACACGCACCTCGATGTGAACCCATTCCCCGGATCGCAGACATGGTTAATCAAATCGCGCACTACCAGGTGTTCTCCACGGTGGATCTGAAGTCTGCGTACCACCAGCTCCCAATCCGCCCGGGGGACCACCACTACACGGCTTTTGTTACAGACGGCTGCCTCTTCCACTTCCTCCGGATCCTCTTTGGCGTCACGAACGGGGTCTCGGTCTTCCAAAGAACAATGGACCGAATGGTGGACCAGTACGGGCTGCGGGCCACATTTCTGTACTTGGACAACGTCACCATCTGCGGCCATGATCAGCAGGACCAGGATGCCAACCTCCAGAGATTTCTCCAAACCGCCCGAACCCTTAACCTCACTTACAACAAGGAGAAATGCGTTTTCCGCACAACCAGGCTAGCCATCCTCAGCTATGTCGTGGAAAACGGGGTTCTAGGACTCGATCCCGACCGCATGCACCCCCTCCTACAACTCCCCCTTCCCCACTGCCCCAAGGCGCTGAACAGGTGCCTCGGGTTCTTTTCATATTACGCCCATTGGGTCCCCAACTTTGCGGACAAAGCCTGCTCACTAATCCAGGCCACCATCTTCCCACTGGCAGCTGAGGCCCGCCAGGCCTTCAGCTGCATCAAGGCGGATATCGCCAAAGCCGCAATGCGCGTGGTGGACGAGTCCGTCCCCTTCCAGGTGGAGAGCGACGCATCAGAGGTCGCCCTCGCCACTACCCTCAATCAGGCAGGCAGGCCAGTAGCGTTTTTTTCACAAACCCTCACCATCTCCGAAATTCAACACTCCTCAGTCGAAAAGGAAGCCCAAGCCATCGTGGAAGCCGTGCGGCACTGGAGGCACTACTTCCCTGTAGGAGGTTTACCTTCGTCACCGACCAACGATCGGTAGCCTTCATGTTCGATAATACACTGCGGGGCAAGATCAAGAATGATAAGATCTTGAGGTGGAGGATCGAACTCTCCACCTATAATTACGATATCGTTTATCGTCCTGGGAAGCTCAACGAACCCCGAGATGCCCTATCTCGCGGCACATGCGCCAGCGCGCAAGATGACCGACTACGTGCTATCCACGATGACCTCTGCCACTCGGGGGTCACCCGGCTTCTCCACTACATCAAGGCCCGCAACCTGCCCTACTTCACCAAGGAGGTCAGAGCCCTGACCAGGGACTGCCAAATTTGTGCGGAGTGTAAGGCGCACTTCTATCGACTGGATAGGGCCCACCTGGTAAAGGCATCCCGGCCCTTTGAGCGCCTCAGTATAGATGTCAAAGGGCCCCTCCCCTCCAACAACCGCAACACATATTTCCTCAACATCATCGACGAGTTCTCCCGCTTCCCCTTTGCAATCCCTTGCCCCGACATGACCGCAGCCACCGTCATTAAAGCCCTACATAGTGTCTTCACCCTGTTTAGTTTCCCCACGTACGTGCACAGTGACCGGGGCTCGTCGTTCATGAGCGACAAACTGCGTCAGTACCTGCTTAGTAAGGGCATCGCCTCGAGCAGGACTACCAGTTATAACCCCAGGGGAAACGGGCAGATGGAGAGGGAGAACGCAACGGTCTGGAAGACCGTCCTCCTGGCCTTAAGGGCTAGGAATCTTCCAGTTCTCCACTGGCAGGAGGTCCTCCCCGACGCACTCCACTCTATTAGGTCCCTACTTTGCACAGCCACAAACGAGACCCCTGATGACCGCCTATTTGTTTTCCCCAGGAAATCCACCTCCGGGGCCTCGCTTCCGCCCTGGCTGAAGACACCGGGACCCGTCCTGCTCCGCAAACACATCAGGAGCCATAAGTCCGAACCCCTGGTCGAGAGTGTCCAGCTCCTACACTCCAACCCCCAGTACGCATACATCGAACACCCCGACGGCCGACAGGATACGGTCTCCCTCCGGGACCTGGCACCCGCAGGTTCCACTACCACCGCCACCCCATCTTACCCAGCCCAACCTACGCTGACTAGCGCCCCCGCCCCTACATGGCACCCGCAACCCTCCCACCCGCCATTCCCCCTTCACTGACCCACAGGAAGGAAGCCCCAGAAGACACG
This sequence comes from Scyliorhinus torazame, assembly GCF_047496885.1. NCBI lineage: Eukaryota > Metazoa > Chordata > Chondrichthyes > Carcharhiniformes > Scyliorhinidae > Scyliorhinus > Scyliorhinus torazame. The sequence goes on along the minus strand of NC_092721.1, from coordinate 156,765,397 downwards.
CGCCCAGAGTGCACACCTGTGCCCGCACCGGCGACTTCACTACCGATGCCAGCACGGCTGAGTTCGATGCCCGGGCCAGCTGCGATACCAAAGCTTCGGCGATCACAGCACACAATCCGTGCGCCGGACAGGCTGAACTTATGAAGCCTTCACCCCCGCCGGACTTCATTTTTTTAACGGGGTGAATGTGGTGAATGTATTGCTGTAACAATTCACCATGTACATATCTGTATTACGCTGTTGCCCATGTGGGCTCCACCTATGGACCATTGTAAGGTATTACCTATGATGTAGCACTTTGGGGCCTGTGTGGGCTCTGCCCCTGGCTCCACCCCTTGAGGGGAGGTATAAAGAGCAGTCGCCCTGTAGGCGGCTCCCACTAACAGATCAGTCGCAGGCAGGCACTGTTCTAGTTGATTAAAGCCACAGTTTCCTTCTACTCCTGGTTTTGTGTGAATTGATGGCCGCATCACTCTCCCCAGCAGGGAGAGTACAGACGATCAAGATGAATGTGCTGACAGGTTCCTCTTCCTGTTCAGGTCCCTCCCAATGTTCATCCCCAAAGCCTTGTTCACTCCAGTCGATAAATTAATCATGGTATTAGTGTGGGGCGAGGTGCGGGGAGGGAACAGACAGATCAAAAACTTCATCCACAAGGAAACAATGACATTCCCCCATATACCAGGACACTCATTACTAGACAGCCTACTGAACGCGGGCAAACTAGAGGAAGGGAACTGTGTAGACATGTATGGATGACTATTAGAGGAGGTACGCTCACCCCTGGATGAGACACAAAAGAAATGGGAGGAAGAACTAGGCAGGGAAATAGGGAGAGGATTCTGGATCGAATCACTGCACAGGGCAAACTTCACTGCCACGTGCCCGAACTGAGCCTAACGCAGCTGAAAGTGGTGAATAGGGTGCACCTAACTAGAACTAGAATGATCAGGTTCTTCCCGGAGGTAGAGGACAAGTGTGAACAGTGCCAGGGAGGCCCAGCTAAACACACCTACATGTTCTGGTCATCCCCCAAACTTGTCAGGTACTGGACGTCCTTCTTTGAGGCCATGACCAGGTTCGTGGGAATGAGGGTGGAGCCGTGTCCACTAGTGGCAGTATCAGAAGAGCCAGAGCTCTTCATGGGGAGGGGTCTGACGCCCTAGCCCTTTCCTCCCTGATTGCCCGCCGGAGGCTTCTGCTTGGCTGGTGGTCAGCAGCACCACCCAAGGCTGCTGACTGGCTGTCCGACCTTGTGGAATTTCTCAGGCTAAAGGATTGGAAGAAGGCTTCCATGAAACGTGGAGGCTGTTCACAAACCAGTTCCAAGACGTGTTCTTGGAGGAGGGACCCAGGCAAGGCACAAAATAAGGAAGAGAATGGGAGGGGGAGATAATAAGGGTGGGGAGGGGGAGGAGAAGGGGGAGAGAGGGGAGAGAGGGGGGGGGCGTAAGCACCGAAGGAAGACACAGGGCATGTAGAGGAGGAAAGAACTGTCAAGAAAAAATGCACTTGGTGGACACCCCCCCCCCCTCCTGACCCCCCTCCTCACTCCCCCCTCCTCACTCCCTCCTCTTCACTCCCCCCTCACCCCCCTCCTCACTCCCCCCCACCCCACTCCCGCACCTCACCCCCCCCACCTCACCCCCCCACCTCACCGCCCCACCTCACCCCCCACCTCACCCCCCCACCTCACTCCCCCCCCCACCTCACCCTCCCACCTCACCCCTCCCCCACCTCAACCCCCCCTCACCTCACCCCCCTCACCTCACCCCCCTCACCTCACCCCCCCCTTACCACACCCCCCACACCCCTTCCCCCTGCATGGATAAATGCCAGGAGGAAACCAAGGCGGTGCAGGGGGAGGGGGCTGCAGCAGCAATGGCCGATCACCAGTTGGGGGCCTCCAAACAGGGACCTCCCCACAACTACACAAAAGCTACACCCAGGGGAGCACAGCCAACTACTGCCCCCCCCCCCACATGGCCACCACCTGGCCCAGCAAACAGACTATATGTTATAACCTGCCTGCTTACCACTGGCTGGGGACTAATGGCAATCCCACAATCCTTAGGAATATGAGCTTCCCAATGAGGGGGGCGGAGAAATCATGAGCAGAGTCCCTGCATAAATAGAGCTTGCCAGTAAGGAACCAGCTAGAGAGAGGAGTGAGCAGCAAGAGAGTACTGCTGCTGTTGTTTGTATAATATATATATATATATAAAATGTTATTTCTTTCTATCCTACAAACTCGTGCTGGATTCTTCGTGGCCCTCACAAAACTGGCGACGAGGGTTAAAGTGGATAGCTGTCTACGCTGCTGAAGCCACCTCCCTGGATTTTTGTTGGATACAGGTTGGAAGTTCTTTATCTGTTACATCATGCCTCTTTATGGACGTTTGGATGTCTTTGATGCTGCGCTGGAAAGTTGGAACCAGTATGCACAACGGATGAGGTACTTTTTCCGGGCAAACAACATCACTGAACACGAGCGCCAGGTGGTCATTTTGCTCACCGCCTGCGGCCCGATACGTTTGGGGTGATTAGGAGCCTTACGTACCCAGCTGCGCCGGACACCAAGACATTTGATGAACTTGTGACCTTAGTGGGGCAACATTTTAACCCAACCCTGTCCACGATAGTCCAGCATTACTGGTTTAATACTGCAGAGATGACCCCAGGAGCATCCCTTGCAGAGTTTCTATCCAGGCTACGCAGGATTGCGGAATACTGTGACTATGGTGAGACCTTGTCAGAAATGTTATGCGACCGTTTGGTTTGCGGTATTAACAACACGGCCATCCAGAGAAAGTTGTTAGCCGAGCCAACATTGACTTTTCAACAGGCCATTCAAATAGTATTGTCCCGAGAGAGCGCGGAACGTAGCGTGCAGGAGCTACAGGGAATGGAGGTGCACGCCTTGAGGCGCATCCCCTTCCGTCCAAAAGCGTCTCCCCGCACCCCTGCGGTGCCTTGGGCGGGGCGGCGTCCGGATCGACACCAGTGGCTGCCGGACATTCCTCCCCGAAGGGAGCCTTCTCCAGAACCGATGGATGAGGAGCCATGTCAGTGTCGGACATGTGGGCGCCGACCCCGTCGCGGACTCCGGTCCTGGGGCGCCAGAGGCGCCGTCGCTCTGACAGAAACTGGGGCCAGCCCAGGGGCCATTTCTTCCATTTGGATGAACCTGCGGCAACTATTCCTGAGTACATGGAGACGGAGGACGACTGCCTGCAGCTGCATTGTGTGGCAGCTCCCTGTGTGGCCCCCATTAAGGTGACAGTACGGGGCAATGGTCACCCACTTGAGATAGAGTTGGATACTGGCGCAGCAGTCTCCGTGATCGCCCAGAGGACATTCGACCACATCAAGCAGTGTATACAGACCCTTACATTAACCGATACACAGGCCAGGTTGGCCACCTACACGGGGGAACCATTGGACATTGCAGGAACTATGATGACCCCTGTTGTTTATGGACGCGAGGAGGGGCGTTTCCCATTTATCGTGGTGCGCGGCCATGGGCCCAGCCTGTTGGGTCAGGACTGGTTGCGCCAGTGGCAGCACATCCTCCAAACAGTTTCTGGAGGGTTGACTGAGGTGCTAGGACGATACCCAGATGTATTCCAGCCCGGTTTGGGGAAAATAAAAGGGGCCGTAGCCCGTATCCAAGTCGAACCAGGAGCCACGCCACGTTATTTCCGGGCGCGCCCCGTGCCTTGCGACTTGCTTGAGAATGTAGAAGGGGAGCTCACTCGTTTGGAGTCCTTGGGTATTATCAGGCCCGTCCGTTTCGCTGGCTGGGCAGCGCCAATTGTACCTGTAATGAAGCGACTATAAACTTACAGTGAATACTGCCTCCTGGCTCGACCGATATCCAATGCCCCGCATAGAAGATCTCTACGCGAAGCTTGCAGGCGGACTCTCGTTCACGAAATTAGGTATGAGTCACGCCTACCTACAGTTGGAGCTGGACCCTGCCTCCCGGCCATATGTAACTATTAATACAGACCGGGGCCTGTATGAATACATACGGTTGCCCTTTGGGGTATCCCCTAACTGCGCTATCTTTCAACGCGTCATGGAGGGCATCTTGAGAGGTTTACCACGTGTCCTTGTCTACTTAAGCGATGTTTTGATTACAGGGACGTCGGAGCAGGAACATTTGGAAAATTTGGAGGCTGTCCTTAGAAGCTTTTCAGAGGCTGGAGTCCGTTTACGTCGTACAAAGTGCTTCTTTCAGGCGAAGAAAGTCGTCTACCTGGGTTATCGGGTGGACTCCGAAGGTTCGCAACCCGTCGCAGAGAAGGTGCGCGCAATTCAACAGGCCCCCGCCCCGACTGACACTTCGCATCTTGATTCTTTTCTTGGCCTCGTAAACTTGATTCTTTTCTCGGCCTCGGCCTTGTAAACACAGATCCGCGAGTGGACCCAGATGGAGCCAGCCCTCGTAAACGGGAAGTTCCTCCCCAATCTGGCAACTACGCTGGCCCCGTCAAACTAAAGAAGAATCATACCTGGGTTTGGGGTCAGCTGCAAGAAACCGCTTACCGGCGGGTAAAACAGCAATTGTCATCGTCTGGGTTACTAACCCACTATGATCCTGGAAAACCTTTGCTCATCACGTGTGATGCATCCCTGTATGGTATTGGGGCCGTCCTGTCTCACAAGATGGAGAATGGGGCCGAGCGGCCGATTGCTTTCACCTCCCGCACATTGCAGCGGAAAAGAAGTACGCGCAGATCGAGAAGGAGGGCCTGGCAGTGGTCTTGCGGTGAAACGCTTCCACCAGTACGTGTATGGCCGCTACTTCACTATTGTGACTGATCATAAGCCTCTGCTGGGCCTTTCCCGAGAGGATAAGCCAATACCGCCCATTGCTTCCGCACGGATCCAGTGCTGGGCTTTGTTGCTCGCTGCCTCCTCTCTGGAGCATAAACCAGGGACCCAGATAGCGAATGCCGATGCACTGAGCTGATTGCCTTTGTCGACCGGCCCCATGTCGATCCCCACGACTGGTGAGGTGGTTGCAACCCTAAATTGTATGGACTCCTTGCCTGTCACGGCATCACAGATCCGCAAGTGGACCCAGATGGAGCCAGTTGTCAAAGGTTCGGCACACAGTCCTGTAAGGTGGGCAACATAGACAGCATCCAGGTGGGTTGCGGGCATTTTCCTCCAAGCTGTCAGGATTTAGCGTGGAAGACGGTATCCTCTTGTGGGGGACACGTGTGATTGTCCCGGAAAAAGGACAGGAGCTGATACTAAAGGACTTGCACAATGGGCATCCGGGTGTGATCAAAATGAAAATGTTGGCCCGGAGTTATGTCTGGTGGCCTCGACACCGACATTGAGAAGGTGGCCCAAAATTGCTCCATTTGCCAGGAGCATCAGACGCTTCCCGCGGTCGCGCCCCTACATCACTGGGAATGGGCGCGCTTGCATGTGGATTTTGCCAGCCCTTTTCAAGGATCCATGTTCCTTCTATTAATCGATGCCCAGTCTAAATGGTTAGAGGTGCATAAGATGGTAGGCACAACGTCCTGCTCGACAATCGAGAAGATGCGTTTGCCATTCAGTAGCATGGCCTCCCCGAGGTGCTGGTCACGGACAATGGCACTCCGTTCACAAGTGAGGAGTTTGCGAGGTTCATGAAGATGAACGGCATACGCCATATCCGCACCGCTCCATCCCACCCGGCTTCCAATGGGTTGGCAGAGCGCGCAGTGCAGACATTCAAACAGGGCCTAAAGAAGCAGTCTTCTGGGTCTATGGACACGAGACTGGCACGTTTTTTTGTTTTCATACAGGACAATTCCACATGTGGTGACTGGGGTAGCTCCCACGGAACTCTTAATGGGACGGAGACTTCGCATCCGCCTTAGCATGGTTTTTCCGGACATTGGCGCAAAAGTACACCGCACTCAAGAACGGCAGGGACATGGCCCTTCTCGGCATCGGCCGATTCGGCATTTTGCGCCTGGTGACCCAGTGTTCATTTGAAATTTTGCTGGTGGTGCCCAGTAGGTCCCTGGCATTATCTTTCGCTGAATGAGCCTACTTGTGACAATAAGCGATTCTCATTCTCTCAAATGAAATGAAAATCGCTTATTGTCACATGTAGGCTTCAAATGAAGTTACTGCGAAAAGCCCCTAGTCGCCACATTCCAGCGCCTGTTCGGGGAGGCTGGTATGGGAATTGAACTGTGCTGCTGGCCTGCCTTAGTCTGCTTTCAAAGCCACGATTTAGCCGTGTGCTAAACCAGTTGGAAGTCTCCTTGGACGTTCAAGCAGTGTGTTCTCATGGCCAGTCCTTGTGATGTCCAAAATGAGAAGACAACATGAATCTCTCAAGGATCTTGGCTTATGAGACCTGTTCTAGCTCGTCACACACTCGATCATCTCACATTGGTCCTCAGCACAATATGAGAAGCAACAATGAGTGATATCAGTGCAGGCCTGAAGGCAGATGTGGCCCTCAGCAATCATCATTTGCAAGCTGCATCAGTAACCTGATGGGGAGTGAAAGAAATGGGACGAACATCACCATCCACCAACTTTGTGGAGATACTGGGTTGGATTCTCCGATTTCCAGAATAAGTGCTGATGCTGGCGTGGGAACAGTGGCGTTTACTCCAGAAAAAACGGCGTAACAGCTGCACCGATACTCCATCCGGTGGGGGGCTAGCAGCCGCACAGCATAAAGCCCCCGGCTTTACCTGCGGATACGGCTGGAGAATTGCCAGGTCCGAGCTGCGCACGCGCATGGCGGCAGCCTGTGGTGGGCGCGCCATGCAACATGGCGCTAGCCGCGCCATGCAACATGGCGCCGGCCGCGCACAGACCCAGCCTGCCAAATAATGTCCCCCAGTAACCCCCTCGCCATCACCGTGCCACCCCCTGTAGCCATGTAAAATGGCTGCGTTCCGATTAATCTGGCCAAAACCCAGTTTAAAACGGCTAACCCAAAAGACTGCTGGGAAAAGCAGCCAAAAAGACACAAGCAGGCAGCTGCAGACACGTTTGCATATTCAGCTCTGGGAACGTAGCCCAGATCGATACTCAGGGCTATCAACAGCCCATCAACCCAGGTATCCGCAGTTGCATTCAGGACTGTTTACACCTAATCTACTCAGACATCCACAGTTAAATTGGCTATCCCCGGGAACAATTGCAACATATTAGCAATTGAATACCGGGCCAGACCTGTCGGCGCCTGCAGTGGCCGAAACAAAGACAGGTGAGCGACCACCCCCCGATCGAGGAATCGCCTCACCATTGGACACATCGACCCCAGAGATTGGGGACAGAATCCAATCACTTGGGACTCAGGGTCAAGGGCCGCCCCGGGAGGCGGGAAGCCCCTGGGCCCTATAAAAGTGAAGGTCCAAGTTCAGATCTCTCTCTCTCTCATCTTCGCCTGCTCGAGACCTTCGCAAGACCAGCCACCGGCAGCAGTAAGTTTGAATCCAGCGATCGCTATCCGGTAGAGACACCTAGCCACCGACCTGTAGCAGCCTTTTGAATCCCGCGGGCCAGATTTGATTGGACAAGCCATTCGTTTCCCTGACCTGGTGGGCTCTTCCTAAGTTAAGTATTGGCCAGTAGTGATAGGTTTATTATATAGAAAGTAGTATTAGGGTATTAATATTGCTTGTTGTATATAATAAATGACCGTTTTAATCCTTACTAAGCGGTGTGCTGTGTTATTAATCGTAACCTGAACTTGAACCACGTGGCGGTATCATAAAGATACCTGGCGACTCATGAGCAAAGGTGACCTAAACAGAGCAAATAGACTAAGGTTAAAAAGAGCAACACCCCCCACCGGTCCTCCCAGGGAGAGTGATGTTGAAACGGAACATTCTATGGTCAGAATGTAATACACCGCACAGAAGACAGGCCCAGGATACCAACAATTGCCATTAATGTGTGCAGGAACCATGTTTTCACACCTAATTGATATTAACACAGCTCATTATAAAAAGGTATGCACAAGGAGACATGAAATGAGTGTATTTTCACACTTGAACATCACGTACAATTGTTTAACACCTGTGCCCTGTTGTACAAATATATCTTCTTCACTTTCCTTACCCTGCTGTGACGTCTTGATGTTCTCCGAACATTCACAGTGAAGGAAGATGAAGCCCGCTCCCTGGTCTGCCCTATTGTCAGTAATCCCCTTGGCAGGCAGCCTCTGGAGGTCTGAGACCTATAGGGTGCCTCCTGATTCTGGGGTCCTGCTGTGGGACAGTTGGGCCTTCGTTGGCCTGCAGCTGATGGAGTCACAGCAAGAGGGCATTTGGATCAACTGGACACTCCTGGAGTCACCTGGGTGGATGGCCCTGGGGTGTCAAGTTGCTGGTCCTCCCTGTGGGTGCCCAAGGGCCCGTGATTGACTACTTAAGGAGAAGAAATAGTTGGGGTGAGATTAAGATGCCATGTCCCCCCTTTGCATTGACACTGATGGATGAGACTAATGGTTACAGTGATGGAGCCCAGCTCCTGCAGCACTGATGTCCTGGTTCACAGTTTCTATGGCAGCAGTCAACCTGTCAGTGTTCACCTTGGTGCAGTGGTATGCTGGTACTATGAGCTTAGACTGAAGGTATGCAGATTCCTCCATTGTGTGGTGCAATCTGAAGAGTGCAGTTGATATCTCTTCCTGATACTTCCATGACTGTCACCAAAGTTCCACCAATTGATTTAGGGCTGAGTCCAGAGGCTCGTCATCTGATTCATCAAATTCCTGGCATCCACTGCTGGCACCCTGGGAGGTCCGTCTGCTAGCAGATAGTGAACTATTGTCAGCAAATTGTGACTCCCAAGGCTAATCTGGAACCAGGTCTGTGTCTCTATGCTGGTGCAGGTGAGGGTATGGGTGAGCACTGTTATGGGTCTTCAATGTGTCTCCCCTCAGATTCCCCATCCGAGGTCTGCTTGGGTTTGGAATTGATGGTCTGGCTCTTACCTGATCTTGGCAGCTTTCCATAGAGGATTGCAAAATGCAGGAGAGTTAATTGCTGCATGGCAGGGGGCTGTGAATCAGGAGCCATCACTCATAGTATGCTTATCTGATGGGTGTTGTAATGCAGGATCTTTGCTTGGTTGAGTGCTGCTGACCTCACCGTCAGTGCATGCATGGTCTATATACTTGTCACCCAGTTGAATAGCTCTATTCTCAAAATCTATTCTCAAAATCAGAGAAGTTGATTTTGGTGATCCCTCCATCGGTATGGTACCTCGTTTTTATTGTGAATCAGCATGGGAGCACAGATGACAAGGATGCCCGGAATGTGTGGGCAGCGAGTGGAGATTTGGACAGGATAAGGACGCAAGTTGCAGAGGCGATGAGGCCAGATGAAGACGTTAGGGTGTGTGAGAGTAAGTGGTGATGTCTCTTGAAGTGGCAGTGAGTGAGATCCTTGTGAATGTGTGATAGGCTTGTGTGTGGGTTGAGAGTGATAACTGGTGGAATAAAGGAGATCATTTATCCTCTTGCTGCACTGGGTGGTTGGCCTCTTTTGCAGTGCATTGGCATTTACCACAGCTGTCACCATCTCCCAAGTTCAATTGTTCAACATACTTGCAGTTCTGCGTTCAAGACAGGGATAGAGGAAATCGCAGCGGGCATCCACTGCATCCAGCAGGTGGTCCAATGATGCGTCACTAAATTTGGGCGCTGCATTGGTCCTCCCTTTGGATGCCATTTGTTTTCTGCAGCATTCCTATGCTTTAGAGATTGTGAACAATGTACAGGGAATCCCTTTAAATATGGCACCTGTAATTAAGGAGCTCTGAGGTCATAGCAGTGTGGGCGAATCAGAGGCTGCCAGCCGGTGATACGGCCTGATCTCCGTGGATTACTAATTATTTTAGCTGGAGCGCACAATATGGCACAAAAAGCCTACTGCAATGCCGATTTTCACATCTGCTAACGGACTCTGCCGATTTCAGAGGAAGACCCGTCATAGGTGTAACATATCACAATTGAAAAACTGTACCACAGGCTTCCAATTCTTTTTTACTGGCTACTCATCTTAGCAAGAATTTCACAAAATAACGAAACATAGTCAAATTGAATTTAAAATTATTGTTGTTACTAGAGAACGTATTTATAATCGAAGAAAAGGAACAGTACCAATCACCAACATTTTATATAAAACTTCAAGATAAACCATTTTCAGGTAGTAACTGCTACATAACTACCAAAACACTTGCCCTCTTCAAATCCAGCAGGTTTTGAACTGTAGTAATGAAGGTACACTCTCAAAATACAGGCAACAATTACTGTATTCAGTGATCCCGTTAATGAGCCGATTGGTACTTCTGAACAATGCTTCCATACTTGATGTTAAGAATGTTCCACAGTGTCAGTGATGCCTTGAATTCATTACATCTTCTGCAGCAGATGCCCTTTTTAAAAACCCAAGTTTAACTGATGAAATTGACTGTCTTGAAGAACTCTCTGTCCACATGTTCTTTCCGTTAATTTTTTGATGCTTGCACAGGAATTGTTTCATCTTTTCCCTGAAGAAACTGGTTGTGAGCGTGTAGAGAATTGGGTTCAATGCACTGTTTATTGGGAGTATGAATATAACTACCCATGACGTAATTGTTCCTGAAAAATCAAGAAAATACAAATAAAAGGACATTTATACTTTTATCAATATTTGTGGACTGAAATACTAAAAAAAACAAGAATAGGAAGACCCCCCCTCCCCCCCCAAGGGCCCCATGAATAGGGAGATCCCCAGGATTCCGTAACTGAAGGAACCCCACAGGGTCCCCCTAACTAGAGGTTCCCCCCACAAAAGCCCTCTAACTAACGGGACCCCCGGCTAGTGGAACCCACCCCACAGTCCCCTACTCCTCTACCCACAGCCACCCCCCCCCCACCCCCCCCCACCCACCCCCACCCCCCACCCCCCACCCCCCCCCCCCCACCCCCCCCCCCTAGTGGGTGTCCTTCATTCACATCCGTGAAAAAATAAAGTTTACAAGCTTGCTAGTAATTTTTTAAGAACATCAATTCAGTGCGACTTGTTTTATACATTAATACGCTTTTGTCAATCCCACTGCATCCTAGACATTTCAGACCCTGAATTACCCAACATGTTAAAACATTTGAGCAGCAGGTATGAAACATCCAATGGGCATATACCTATGTACTCTAACATAATGGATAAAGCTGAGGAGAAGCAAAGGCTATTGAGTGAGGCATCATGGCAGAAAGCAATAATCCATTCACTATTACCTCTCCTCAAAATGTGCACAGGCACCACGTTGTAAGGAAACTTTTTAAAGCAATTGTATATTAGCAGACCTGCAATTCTTCAAGGAACTGATAGACTATCTGTCAAACATTTTGAAAGAACACTTCTGAGTCACTATCAAGTACCCATAGACAGTTCTTTGTACAGATAAAGATTACAACAGCCTGAATGTTTGTAGTCCATGGGTACTATCTACAGAGTCCCATAGTGAGCGCATTTAGCCAGGTGTTTCCCGGTGCTTGGAGTGCCAAGAAAAAAAATGCTATGAACCCCCATTTTCATAGAATTTACAGTGCAGAAGGAGGCCATTCGGCCCATCGCGCCTGCACCGGCTCTTGGAAAGAGCATCCTACCCAAGGTCAACACCTCCAGCCTATCCCCATAACCCAGTAACCCCACCCAACTAAGGGCAATTTTGGACACTAAGGGCAATTTATCATGGCCAATCCACCTAACCTGCACATCTTTGGACTGTGGGAGGAAACCGGAGCACCCGGAGGAAACCCACGCAGACACGGGGAGGATGTGCAGACTCCGCACAGACAGTGACCCAAGCCGGAATCGAACCTGGGACCCTGGAGCTGTGAAGCAATTGTGCTATCCACAATGCTACCGTGCTGCCCTTTTATAGTTTTAGTTCTGGTCTTTATATGTTGCCGTTCTGACTATGTACATGGAATTTTAAGGCAAATTTGGGTAGATACCTGGCCTCAGCGGGGAACTCCCCAATGAGGACGCACTTAGTCCCGTTTTCTGCACTGAGGAGTTCCAGCGAGACATTTTTAAATGGCATCCCAATCTCTTGATCCCCCCCCCCCCCCCCCCCCGACACGACTCCCAAACTCCCCCAAAAGCACCAACTCACCTATCAGGGGTCCTTCGGCCCCCCAGCACTCCCCTGCACACAAACAGGGCAACCCCAGGCCTGATCCCCATCGTGAGAAAAAGTCAGCTTGGCACTGCCAGCCTGGCACCCTGGCAACGCTCCTGCCAGCTGACAGACCCACCTGGGTACCCTGGCAGTGCCAGACTGGCAACTTGGCACTAACAGGGTGCCAGGCTGACAGTGCCAAGGTGTCCCGGTGGCACCTGACCTGCCAGGGTGCCACCCTGCCTCTGATTCCCTGGGAGACCCCCACAATTGCCATTCCATCTGGTCCCCGAAAGCTTTGTTTAATTCTTCACTGCGTTTGAGCAGCTGAGACAATCGGCTGCTTTTTCTTAAGGGAGTTTCACTTGACAGAAGAATCTGAAGACTTCTCTGTGAATCGTTGAAATCAAGGCTAATCATCCCCAGTCAATGCGAGGAGACACCATGGCGGGATTCTTCAATAATGGGGCTATGTCCCCACGCCGGCGTCAAAACTGCCGCCAACCACTCCGGCGTCAATGGCCCCCGAAAGTGAGGAATTCTCCCCTTTCTAGGGGCCAGGTTGCCACCGGTGTGGTTCCTGCAGCTCCAGCCGGCACCGAACGGCCCGCGCAAGTTGGCGCATGTGCGGAACGGCTGGCGTATTTCCACATATGTGCAGAACGGCTCGCGTATTTCCGTGCATGCACGGAACAGCCGGCGTATTTCCACACATGCGCGGGGGTTCCCTTCTCCGCGCCGGCCCCTGGGCAATATGGCGGAGCCCTACAGGGGCACGGCGCGGAGTAAAGTAGGCCCCCACGGAACCAGCCCACCCACCTTTCAGTAGGCCCCGATCGCGGGCCAGGCCACCGTGGGGGGCCCTCCCCAAGGTCAGATCCCCCCGCTCCCCCTCCAGGACGGCGGCCGCACACTTACCTTTCGGGTCCCGCCTTGTGGGAGGCGAGTAATCCACACCGGCGGGACTCGGCCAAACTCGTCGGACACACAGCCCATCGGAGCCTGGGGAATCGGCGGGGGGGGGGGGCCACTGTCAACAGTCCCCGACCGGCGCGGCAGGTAGCCCGCAGGCACCTGAAAAACGGCACCAGAGAATAGGGAAGTCAGCGGCGGGACGGGATTCACGCCTCCCCCCCCCCCCCCCCCCCCCCCCCGGGGATTCTCCGGACCGACGCAGGGTTGGAGAATCTCGGCCTATGAATCTAGAAGTCAAAAATGCAGGAAGTTGAAGGCGAGACAAGAGAGTGAAGCTAGGCAAAAAGACAGTTTGGCACTTTACTTTAAAAGGTTTGAAGTATTGAGCAGTGCCCAAACTGCACATTCATTCTCAACAATAATATCCACAAAAGGTTTTGGTGCCTTGTCTGATGACACCGACCAGCCGATTTCTGGAGACACAAATCTCCTGAAAACATTAAACAAGATGTAGACTCTGAAATGGGAATCGATCTATGAAATACTGTTCAAGCTCATTGTTCTTCTGCTGCTGATGTGGAGGGGGAAGAAACCTACCCTGAAGACATTGCCTTATGGCCAAAATCTGTTCCACTGATTGAATATTTTGTAATAAATAGATCAGAAAACATAGATAAAATGGAATATTTGAGAAATTGGGTAATTTTTTCGGAAACATCCAAGTGCAAATTATTCCCTGATCCTAATAAAGGGAAATAATCATTTGCTGCTGGGTAATCTAACTGGAGAAATGTTGGAAGAGATATTGTCGACCATGAAACTTCCAAAAGTCATATTAAGACTATGTGTGTATTCGTTCAAAGATGTTAATAATTTGGAAGAATTGATTCTGCGTTATTAGCTCAGTTTGAAATGGAGTGTTCTTACAGGGGGAAAGTGCTGAGATGTGTTGGTGCCACAGTCAAACTGCTGTCTTCCTTGGAACTATCTCTAAGAGGACATGATAAGTCATCAGGGTCAACTCGAATAGGTAATATTTTAGCCTGCCTTGAATATCTGTGAATTTTATGAGCTTCTCAAGGAGCATTTGAAAAATTATCAATATTGCGGCTCAGGGTAGACCAACCTTTTAATGCAGAGAACCTATGGTAACTGCAAGTCTATAATGGCAGAGCGGCTCAAAAAACAATTCACTAATGAAGTTGAAGGTGTCAAATACTATTCCATGATAGCTGGATCAACACCAGATGTGAGTCATGAAAGTGACCCTAAGCTTCATCTAGAATGATGCCCCGCTGAGTTGTCTGTCTCTGTGTTGACGGAGGGTGTGGATCAGTGTTGTGATGGATGTCCATAAGCCACCTCATCCTCAGTCATGCTGGGGTTCAGGCTGCTGCTCGGATACTGCTCAGAAGACATGTGATCAGGGGGCTGGAGCTGAAGATTAATTGTATGTCCTCTGTGTGTGTTGAGCCCTCCCCAAAAGGGATAAAGAATAGAGTGCGAACAACATGACTGATGGGATGGTGGTGATGTGAAAGTGTCATGAAAAAATGAGAGTATTCCCCACAAATGGATGTGTGAGAGCCGTGAAGAGAGTAACCGTTTGTGTAAATGATGTAATGATGGGAGTTTGACAGCGGAGAAAGCTGAGACAGGAATTATGCAGGCATCTTTAAGGGGCATCTTGACAAATACATGAATAGGATGGGAATAGAGGGATACGGACCCAGCAAGTGTAGAAGATTGTAGTTTAGTCGGGCAGCATGGTCGGCACGGGCTTGGAGGGCCGAAGGGCCTGTTCCTGTGATGTACATTTCTTTGTTCTTTGTTCAGGCAGAGCAAATGAAATCATATATGCATTTTTGCATTGTATTGAACTTCTAGTTTTGTTGCCAGCTATGCTAATCTTCTGGGTGATGGCCTTCCAGGTCAGAGAGGTGATGTTTAGGTGATTCCTTGAGCCATCCCTTGGGTAAAGGGCATACCTCTGCACCCAGACTTCTTGAATCAAGGCTTTGAGGGGCTGGTGGCTGAAATGGGATGCTGCCTTCACTTTCATAAGGTGGGCTTTTGCTTGTGGCTGGATGCAAGCTGATCAGTCTTCTGACAAAGGTGGGCTTGAGAGAGTGTGTTGGACTGACATTTAAATATGGCGCTGGGACCATCAAACCCACTAGGTGATGGCGGATGAATCAACTCCCGACACGCCAGGTGATTCGGAGAGGTACTTGTTAATGCTTAATCAATGAGGCACCAAGTAGTACAGATCATTTTAGCTGGTGGAAAGGACACTACCAGAACTGCCCATCAATGCAAAAAAATTGAGAATTCGACCCATAGAGGAATTTACGGCACAGGAGGTTATTCCATCCATCAATTCTATGCTGGCTCTTTGTAGAGCAAACTAATCAGTCTCACACTCCTATTCTAGCCCTGTAGCCCTGCAAGTTTATTTCTTCCAAGTACCATCTTATTTCCTTTTGAAATTGTTAATCACCTCTGCTTCCACCAGCCTAATGTGCAGTGGATTCATGGTCATGGTAACTGAATAAAAAGGTTTTCCCTCGAGCACTTCTGTATCTGTTCCAAACAGAATTTAATACTGTGTCCCCTATCACTATGGCATCAACTAATGGGAACAGATTTTTCTTATCTATCTTTTCCAAACATGTAATAATCTTGTACAGCTCAATAAAATCTCCCTTCAATGTATTTTGGTCCAAGGAAAACAAACTCAGCTTCTGTACCTTATCCTTGTAGCTAAAATGCACCATCCCCTGGAACCATTCTGATAAATCTCCTCTGCACTCTCAAGGAATCTCACATATTTCTTAAAATATGATTTAAAAAAGACAGAATGCTCTAATTGTGGCCTAACCAGAGCTTTATAAAGATTCAGCATAACCTCACTGCTTTTGTATGCAATACCTTTATTTCTGAAGACCACAGTCTCATGTACTTTGCCTGCCTTTGCTTCTCAAGATCATCTGCTACCTTCAAAGATCTAAGCACATGCACCTCCAGCATATGGGAAGCAGACATGTGAGCATTCAGCCAATGCAGCAAGTTCTGGTTGTGACTGTCCTCATCAGTTATAAAGTGGCATAAGTGATAGCTCTGTCACTTTGGAACAGTAGATCGTGGACAGTAGATTATGCCCAATCTGCAGAGTCACTCGCAGATTCCTGGAAAGAGCTGATGGAAAGGAGGTCTTTTCCAAGAGGCTGTAGATGTCAGAAACTGTACCTGCTGTGAAGGCTTGAAACTCCTGAGACACTGTTGTTCAATCATGTGGAGAAAATTGATTCCTTGCATTTATGGCCTCTAATGGGGTTCCTGTCCTGCCTTTTCTTTTGTTCATGGGATGTGGGTATCGCTGTCCAGGCCAGCATTTTTTTTGTCCATCCTTAATTGTCCTTGAGAAGGTAGTAGAGAATCATAGACATTTACAGTGCAGAAGGAGGCCATTCGGCCCATCGAGTCTGCACCAGCCCTTAGAAAGAGCCCCCTATCCCCTTAATCCTTTAACCCCACCTAACATTTTGGACACCAAGGGTAATTTAGCATGGCCAATCCACTTAACCTTTGGACTGTGGGAGGAAACCAGAGCACACGAAGGAAACCCACGCATACATGGGGAGATCGTGCAGACTGCACACAGACAGTGACCCAAGCCGGGAATCGAACCTGGGACCCTGGAGGTGTGAAGCAACTGTGCTAACCAACTGTGCTAACCACTGTGCCACCCTAGTGTTCAGCTACTTTCTTTAACTGCTGCCCTCCATGTGTAGGTACACAGACAGTGCTGTTAGGGAGTGAGTTCCATGATTTTGACCCAACGTTAATGAAGAAATTATGATATTTGCCGGAATTTTCCAGCCCCTCCTCCCCCCCCGCCGTGGGTTCCTCTGCAGTGGATCCAGCAAGCCATTGAAATCTCCATTTTCATCGGCAGGTTCAGAGGATCCTGCTGGCTTGAAGGGCGAGAAAATTCTGGGCATAATTCCAAGTCAGGATAGGTGTGGTTTGGAGGGCAATTTGAAAGTGGTGGTGTTCCCATGCTGCCCTTGTCCTTCCAGGTGGCGGGTTTGGAAGGTGTTGTCAAAGGAGCCTTAGTGAATTGCTGCACTCTATCTTGTAGATCCTATACATTGCTGCCACTGTGTGTCGATGGTAGATTGAGTGGATGTTTAAGGTTTTTTTTTATTCGTTCATGGATCATAGAGTCATACAGTACAGAAGAGGCCATTTGGCCCATTGTTCTGCACCGTCAAAACTGCACTAAATCTGCATTGATCCCAATTTCCAGCATTTGGCCCAAAGCCTTGAATGTTATGATATTTCAAGTGCTCATCAACCTATCTTATAATGGTTGAGAGGTTTCTTGTCTCTACTACCCTCCCAGGCTGGGGATTCTAGACTCCCACCACCCACCGCCTCTGGGTGAAAATTACTTTCCTCAAATCCCCTCAAACCCCTGCGCCTCACTTTAAAATGACGGCCCTAATTATTGACCCTTCAACTAATCATAGAATTTACAGTGCAGAAGGAGGCCATTCGGCCCATCGAGTCTGCACCGGCTCTTGGAAAGAGCACCCTACCCAAGCCCACACCTCTACCCTATCCCCATAACCCAGTAACCCCATCCAACACTAAGGGCAATTTTGGACACTAAGGGCAATTTAGCATAGCCAATCCACCTAACCTGCACATCTTTGGACTGTGGGAGGAAACCGGAGCACCCGGAGGAAACCCACGCACACACTGGGAGGACATGCAGACTCCGCACAGACAGTGACCCAAGCCGGAATCGAACCTGGGACCCTGGAGCTGTGAAGCAATTGTGCTATCCACTATGCTACCCTGCTGCCCTCGGTAAGGGATACAGCTGCTTCCTATCCACCCTGTCCATACCCCTCATAACCTGATACACCTCAATCAGGTCCCCCCTCATCCATCTCTGCTCTAAAGAAAACAATCTGAGCCCATTCAGCCTCTCTTCATAGCTCAAATGCTCCATCCTAGGCAACATCCTGGTGAATCTCCTCTACGTTCTCTCCAGTGCAATCACATCTTTCCTATAGTGAGGTGACCAGAACTGCACACAGTACTCCAGCTGTGGCCTCACCAAAATTTTGTATAGCTCCAACATAACCACCCTCATTTTATAATCTATGTCACGAATGATCAAGGTAAGTGTCCCATATGCTTTCTTAACTACCTATTAACCTGTTCTGCTGTCTTCAGAAATCTGTGGACAAGCACCCCAAGTTTCATCTGTTTCTCTGAGCTTCCTTAGTGTCCTGCCATTTATAGAGTACTCCCTTGTATTGTTACTTCTTCCAAAGTGCATCACCTCGCACTTTTCAGGGTTAAGTTACATCTGCCCATCAGACAAATCCACCTATATCTTCCTGAAGCCTAAGACCTCCTTCCTCATTATTAACCACCCTGCCAATCTTTGTGTCATCTGCAAGCTTAAATATCACCCCCACCCCACACATTCTCATCTAATATATATATATATATATATAAAATGAACAATGAGGGACCTATCACTGTGGTGCGCCACTGGACACTGCCTCCAATCACACAAAAAACCTTCTACCATCACCCTGTCTCCTACCACTAAGCCAGTTTTTATATAATTAACAGTGCCATTCAGAGGCCATTCGACCCATCGGGTCTGCACCGGCCCTTGGAAAGAACATACTACTTAAGCTCATGCCTCCACCCTATCCCCGTAACCCAGTAACTCCACCTAATGTTTTGGACACTAAGGGGCAATTTAGCATGACCAATGAAAGGAAACCAGATGAAACCCACACAGACATGAGAGAAAGTGCAAACTCCACACAGACAGTCATCCAAGGCCGGAATTGAACCCGGGTCCCTGGAGCTGTGAGGCAGCAGTGCTAATCACTGTGCCACCATGCCACCCAGCTTGATCCAACATGCCAATTTAAACAATTTGGACGAAGACAGCCATGTTCCGCGAGATCCCGGAGTTGGACTGGGCCCACTGCACCTTCCGGTCGAAGCCTCGCCATGGTGACTCCTCATGAACCATCATAGCCCATTTCCACAGCTACAAAGACAAAGAGCTGGTCTTTCGATTGGCAAGAGAACTCCACAACTTCAGCTACCAGGGCCACCCTATTATGATATATCGAGACATGAGTGCCGACCCAGCTAAGCAACGAGCTGCATTCAACAGCATCAAGCCTACACTGTTGTGGTAGTACCAGGTATTGCGGTACCTGAGAGGCTGATGACCATTGGTTAGACCCAGGAGTCTACCATTGGCTGTTGTATGTAGCTCCGCCCTGACAGGCGGAGTATAAGAAACAGTGCCGTCCCAGCAGCCTTCACTTTCTGTATCGAAGCTGCTGGGGAAAGAGTTCGAGTAGATTAAAGCCTTCAGTTATGAAATCACTTCGTCTTGAGTGTAATTGATTGCGCATCAATTTAATCTACTACAACTTAAGCTGGAAGGATGGATCTCCGAATCAAACCGGAGTGCCTTCAGCTCAGCCCCCACGCGGAGAACTCTGCTGCAATTTTTAAACACTGGCTGGCGTGCTTTAAGGGCTACCTCGAGACGGCCGTAGGCACCCCCACGGAAGGACAGAAAATGCATCTCCTGCGCTCACGGGTCAGCCCTGGGATCTACCCCCTTATCGAGGAGGCGGAGAACTATGCTGCCGCGATCGAACTGCGAGAAGGACATTATATCCGCCCGATAAACCAGGTCTACGCTCGTCACCTGCTTGCGACTAGGTGGCAAAGCCCCGAGGAAACGTTGGAAGATGTCTACCGGGCGCTACTGGTGCTGGGCCGAAACTGTGGCTGCCCGCAAGTTTCGAGGAGCGAGCACACAGAACCTTTAATCAGGGATGCTTTCGTAGCAGGTATGAGCTCCCCAGATATCTGCCGAAGACTCCTAGAAAGGGACACTCTGGGACTTAGAGAGGCACGGGCCCTGGCAGGGTCCATGGACGTTGCCTACAAAAACACGCAATCCTTTGCACCCGACCGCGCGGCGGCCCCCTGGGCTGCATGGCACCCCGCAGCAGCAGCCCCACAGACCTTCCCCCTGACCCCGCAGGCCAGCGCTACGAGACGGCCCGCTAACGCCGCCGGGCCCCGCTGTTTCTTCTGCGGGCAGGCGAATCATCCCCGCCCGCGCTGCCCGGCCCGCACCACCGCCTGCAAAGGGTGCGGCAAGAAGGGCCACTTTGTGGGGGTCTGCCAGGCCTGCGCCGTGGCCGCGGTCTCCAGCGACTATGGACCGCCGCGGCAACCCCCCCTTCAGGCCCCGACCGGCCAGCACTCACCGCCACCCTACTATCCTAGGGCCACGTGCGAGCCACGGGCGCGGCCAACTTGCCCCCCGGACACCACGCTGGACGGGTGGGCGCCGCCATTTTGTCCATCGCCACCGCCATCTTATTCATCCCCGGACACCATGTGCGACCCTTGGGTGACGCCATCTTGGATGGGGCCCCAGGCCCCCAGCATGGCCGACTACACGCTGCCCGATCAGAACTCGCAATTGCTTCATCTGGCCTCGGTGACACTGGACCAAAGTCGACCCCGGATACTCGCAACAGCTACAACGATGGTCTTCATCAACGGCCACGAGACGTCTTGCCTGATTGACTCTGGGAGCACGGAAAGCTTTGTTCACCCCGACACGGTAAGGCGCTGTTCACTTGTAACCCACCCTGTAAATCAAAGGATCTCCTAGCCTCCGGGTCACACTCGGTGGAGATAAAGGGGTTCTGCCTCGCGAACCTCACTGTCCAAGGCAGGAAATTCAACAATTTCCGCCTGTACGCCCTGCCGCACCTCTGCACGGCTACCCTCCTGGGGCTGGACGTCCAATGCCATTTGCAAAGCCTGACTTTTAAATTCGGCGGCCCTATACCTCCCCTTACTGTCTGCAGCCTCGCGACCCTTCAGGTCGACCCGCCTTCCCTGTTTGCGAACCTCACCCCGGATTGCAAACCCGTCGCCACCAGGAGCAGGCGGTACAGTGCCCAGGACTGGTCCTTCATCAGGTCAGAGGTCCAAAGGCTGCTGGGGGAAGGGGTCATCGAAGCGAGCAAAAGTCCCTGGAGAGCTCAAGTACTGGTGGTAAAGATCGGGGAGAAGCATAGGATGGTCATTGACTACAGCCAGACCATCAACAGGTTTACGCAGCTGGACGCGTACCCTCTCCCCCGTATAGCCGACCTGGTAAACAGGATCGCACAATACACGGTCTTCTCCACGGTGGATCTCAAGTCCGCCTACCACCAGCTACCCCTCCGCACTAGTGACCGCAAGTACACGGCCTTCGAAGCAGATGGGCGGCTCTATCAATTTTTAAGAGTTCCCTTTGGTGTCACTGTGGTAGTATGCATTAGGGGTCATGTGGGACTGTGAAGCCGTGATGTCATTGGCTGACAGATCCCGGGTCCTGGTTGGACGTTGACCTCGAGCTCCGCCCTGAAGGCGGAGTATAAGTACCTGGAGTCCTCCCCCGCAGGCAGTCTACTACTGAACTGCGGGGGAACAGTCACGCTTAATAAAGCCTCATCGACTTCACTCTAATCGTCTCTCGGAGTCTTTGTGCGCTACAATTTATTAAGCGTGACTAAAGGACTATGGAGCTCAGGATCATCCCGGAATGCCTGAGGATCAGCCCCCACGCAGTGAACGTGGCAGCAGCTTTCAAGCACTGGCAGACTTGTTTCGAGGCCTACCTCAGAATGGCCACCGGCCGGGTCACAGAAGACCAAAAACTACAGGTCCTGCACTCGAGGTTAAGCATGGAGATTTTCTCTCTCATCGAAGACGCAGAGGATTTCCAGACGGCGTTCGCAGCACTAAAAAGTCTCTATGTCCGCCCAGTAAACCAGATCTACGCTCGCTATCAACTCGCAACGAGACGGCAAAGTCCCGGAGAATCGATAGATGAATTCTACGCCGTGCTACTAATTTTGGGACGAGCCTGCAGCTGCCCGCCGGTGAACGCAAATGAACACACGGACATGTTAATGCGCGATGCTTTTGTGGCAGGTATGAACTCCTCCCAAATCCGCCAAAGACTTCTAGAAAAAGAGTCGCTAGGACTCTCAGAGGCACGGGCCCTAGCAGCCTCCCTAGGCGTGGCCGCGCGAAATACCCGCGCCTACGGCCCCGACCGCGCGGCAGCCCATTGGGCTCCGTACGTACCCGTCGCGACAAACCCACCCCCCCCCCGGACACCCCACAGGCTTGCGCGGTCCAAACGCCAAGTCGCACCGGGGGTGCCCGCTGCTATTTCTGCGGCCAGGCAAAACACCCCCGGCAGCGCTGCCCGGCCCGCGCAGCGATCTATAAGAGCTGCGGGAAAAAGGGCCATTTCCCGGCTGTGTGCCGGTCCCGCGAGGTCGCCGCTGTCCCGGGAGAACAGGGAGCCCTGCACGCCGTTTACGCTCCCCAACCCCCCCAGCGCCCCATGTACGACCCGCAGGCGCAGCCACTCTGGGTCCCGACCACCGCTGTCCCCAGAGAAGAGGGAGTCCTGCGTGTTCTCAACGCTCCCCAACCCCCCCAGCGCCCCATGTGCGACCCGCAGACTGCCTACCATCTTGGACCACCCCAGACCTGTGCGACGCATGGGGGTGGCCATTTTGTCCACCCCCGCCGCCATCTTGTGACCCCCCAGCCATGTGCGATGCATGGGGGCAGCCATCTTGTTCACCCCCGACGCCATCTTGGACGGCAACAACGGACCCCAGTGTCGACGGCTCCACGGGGTTCGAAGAAGACGCTCAACCACTACAACCACGTCTGGCTTCAATGACGCTGGACCAAGCTCGGCC
The DNA here is from genome assembly GCF_047496885.1 of Scyliorhinus torazame. Classification (NCBI taxonomy): domain Eukaryota; kingdom Metazoa; phylum Chordata; class Chondrichthyes; order Carcharhiniformes; family Scyliorhinidae; genus Scyliorhinus; species Scyliorhinus torazame. The sequence goes on along the minus strand of NC_092721.1, from coordinate 156,742,475 downwards.
CCGGACGCTCCAGACGACGACGACAACGGTGCTGATAAACGGGCACGAGACACCATGCCTAGTCGACTCCGGGAGCACGGAGAGCTTTATCCACCCCGACACGGTAAGACGCTGTTCTTTGACCATCCATCCCAGCGCACAAAAGATTTCCCTAGCTGCAGGATCCCACTCCGTACAGATCAAAGGCTTCTGCATAGTTACCCTAACGGTGCAAGGGAGGGAATTCAAAAACTACTGGCTCTACGTCCTTCCCCAACTCTGCGCCCCCACATTACTGGGATTAGATTTCCAGTGCAATCTACAGAGCCTAACCTTCAAATTCGGCGGCCCAATACCCCCACTCACTATCTGCGGTCTCGCAACCCTCAAGGTGCAACCCCCATCCTTGTTTGCAAACCTCACCCCGGATTGCAAACCCGTCGCCACTAGGAGCAGACGGTACAGCGCCCAGGACCGGACATTCATTCGGTCCGAAGTCCAGCAGCTACTAAAGGAAGGCATAATCCAGGCCAGCAATAGTCCCTGGAGAGCACAGGTGGTAGTAGTAAAGACAGGGGAGAAGCAAAGGATGGTCATAGACTATAGCCAGACCATCAACAGGTACACACAACTAGACGCGTACCCTCTCCCCCGCATATCCGACATGGTCAATCGGATTGCCCAATATAAGGTCTTCTCCACCGTGGACCTCAAGTCTGCCTACCATCAGCTCCCCATCCGCCCAAGTGACCGCAAGTACACAGCCTTCGAGGCAGACGGGCGATTATACCATTTCCTAAGGGTCCCATTTGGCGTCACAAACGGGGTCTCGGTCTTCCAACGAGAGATAGACCGAATGGTTGGTCAACACGGGTTACGGGCCACGTTCCCGTATCTCGACAATGTAACCATCTGCGGCCACGATCAGCAGGACCACGACGCCAACCTCCAAAAATTCCTCCAGACCGCTAAAGCCTTGAACCTCACGTACAACGAGGACAAGTGCGTCTTTAGCACAAACCGGCTAGCCATCCTGGGCTACGTAGTGCGCAATGGGATAATAGGCCCCGACCCCGAACGTATGCGCGCCCTCATGGAATTTCCCCTCCCGCACTGCTCAAAAGCCCTAAAACGCTGCCTGGGGTTCTTTTCATACTACGCCCAGTGGGTCCCCCAGTACGCAGACAAGGCCCGCCCCCTAATACAGACCACGACCTTCCCTCTGTCGACAGAGGCTTGCCAGGCCTTCAGCCGCATCAAAGCGGATATCGCAAAGGCCACGATGCGCGCCATCGACGAGTCCCTCCCCTTCCAGGTCGAGAGCGACGCCTCCGACGTAGCTCTAGCGGCCACCCTTAACCAAGCGGGCAGACATAGAACATAGAAAATACAGCACAGAACAGGCCCTTCGGCCCACGATGTTGCGCCGAACCTTTGTCCTAGATTAATCATAGATTATCATTGAATTTACAGTGCAGAAGGAGGCCATTCGGCCCTTTGAGTCTGCACCGGCTCTTGGAAAGAGCACCATATCCAAACTCAACACCTCCACCCAACACCAAGGGCAATTTGGACATTAAGGGCAACTTATCATTGGCCAATTCACCTAACCCGCACATCTTGACTGTGGGAGGAAACCGGAGCACCCGGAGGAAACCCACGCAGACACGGGGAGGACGTGCAGACTCCGCACAGACAATGACCCAAGCCGGAATCGAACCTGGGACCATGGAGCTGTGAAGCAATTGTGCTATCCACAATGCTACCGTGCTGCCCTTAAGAACAAATAAATCTACACTATATCATTTTACCGTCATCCATGTACCTATCCAATAGCTGCTTGAAGGTCCCTAATGTTTCCGACTCAACTACTTCCACAGGCAGTGCATTCCATGCCCCCACTACTCTCTGGGTAAAGAACCTACCTCTGATATCCCTCCTATATCTTCCACCTTTCACCTTAAATTTATGTCCCCTTGTAATGGTGTGTTCCACCCGGGGAAAAAGTCTCTGACTGTCTACTCTATCTATTCCCCTGATCATCTTATAAACCTCTATCAAGTCGCCCCTCATCATTCTCCGTTCTAATGAGAAAAGGCCTAGCACCCTCAACCTTTCCTCGTAAGACCTACTCTCCATTCCAGGCAACATCCTGGTAAATCTTCTTTGCACCTTTTCCAGAGCTTCCACATCCTTCCTAAAATGAGGCGACCAGAACTGTACACAGTACTCCAAATGTGGCCTTACCAAAGTTTTGTACAGCTGCATCATCACCTCACGGCTCTTAAATTCAATCCCTCTGTTAATGAACGCGAGCACACCATAGGCCTTCTTCACAGCTCTATCCACTTGAGTGGCAACTTTCAAAGATGTATGAACATAGACCCCAAGATCTCTCTGCTCCTCCACATTGCCAAGAACTCTACCGTTAACCCTATATTCCGCATTCATATTTGTCCTTCCAAAATGGACAACCTCACACTTTTCAGGGTTAAACTCCATCTGCCACTTCTCAGCCCAGCTCTGCATCCTATCTATGTCTCTTTGCAGCCGACAACAGCCCTCCTTACTATCCACAACTCCACCAATCTTCGTATCGTCTGCAAATTTACTGACCCACCCTTCAACTCCCTCATCCAAGTCATTAATGAAAATCACAAACAGCAGAGGACCCAGAACTGATCCCTGCGGTACGCCACTGGTAACTGGGATCCAGGCTGAATATTTGCCATCCACCACCACTCTCTGACTTCTATCGGTTAGCCAGTTCGTTATCCAACTGGCCAAATTTCCCACTATCCCATGCCTCCTTACTTTCTGCATAAGCCTACCATGGGGAACTTTATCAAATGCCTTACTAAAATCCATGTACACTACATCCACTGCTTTACCTTCATCCACATGCTTGGTCACCTCCTCAAAGAATTCAATAAGATTTGTAAGGCAAGACCTACCCCTCACAAATCCGTGCTGACTATCCCTAATCAAGCAGTGTCTTTCCAGATGCTCAGAAATCCTATCCTTCAGTACCCTTTCCATTACTTTGCCTACCACCGAAGTAAGACTAACTGGCCTGTAATTCCCAGGGTTATCCCTAGTTCCTTTTTTGAACAGGGGCACGACATTCGCCACTCTCCAATCCCCTGGTACCACCCCTGTTGACAGTGAGGACGAAAAGATCATTGCCAACGGCTCTGCAATTTCATCTCTTGCTTCCCATAGAATCCTTGGATATATCCCGTCAGGCCCGGGGGACTTGTCTATCCTCAAGTTTTTCAAAATGTCCAACACATTTTCCTTCCTGACAAGTATTTCCTCGAGCTTACCAATCTGTTTCACACTGTCCTCTCCAACAATATCGCCCCTCTCATTTGTAAATACAGAAGAAAAATACTCATTCAAGACCTCTCCTATCTCTTCAGACTCAATACACAATCCCCCGCTACTGTCCTTGATCGGACCTACCCTCGCTCTAGTCATTCTCATATTTCTCACATATGTGTAAAAGGCCTTGGGGTTTTCCTTGATCCTACCCGCCAAAGATTGTTCATGCCCTCTCTTAGCTCTCCTAATCCCTTTCTTCAGTTCCCTCCTGGCTATCTTGTATCCCTCCAATGCCCTGTCTGAACCTTGTTTCCTCAGCCTTACATAAGTCACCTTTTTCCTCTTAACAAGACATTCAACCTCTCTTGTCAACCATGGTTCCCTCACTCGACCATCTCTTCCCTGCCTGACAGGGACATACATATCAAGGACACGTAGCACCTGTTCCTTGAACAAGTTCCACATTTCACTTGTGTCCTTCCCTGCCAGCCTATGTTCCCAACTTATGCACTTCAATTCTTGTCTGACAACATCGTATTTACCCTTCCCCCAATTGTAAACCTTGCCCTGTTGCACGTACCTATCCCTCTCCATTACTAAAGTGAAAGTCACAGAATTGTGGTCACTATCTCCAAAATGCTCCCCCACTAACAAATCTATCACTTGCCCTGGTTCATTACCCAGTACTAAATCCAATATTGCCCCTCCTCTGGTCGGACAATCTACATACTGTGTTAGAAAAGCTTCCTGGACACACTGCACAAACACCATCCCATCCAAACTATTTGATCTAAAGAGTTTCCACTCAATATTTGGGAAGTTAAAGTCGCCCATGACTACTACCCTATGACGTCTGCACCTTTCCAAAATCTGTTTCCTAATCTGTTCCTCCACATCTCTGTTACTATTGGGGGGCCTATAGAAAACTCCTAACAAGGTGACTGCTCCTTTCCTATTTCTGACTTCAACCCATACTACCTCAATAGGGTGATACTCCTCGAACTGCCTTTCTGCAGCTGTTATACTATCTCTAATTAATAATGCCACCCCCCCCACCTCTTTTACCACCCTCCCTAATCTTATTGAAACATCTATAACCAGGGACCTCCAACAACCATTTCTGCCCCTCTTCTATCCAAGTTTCCGTGATGGCCACCACATCGTAGTCCCAAGTACCGATCCATGCCTTAAGTTCACCCACCTTATTCCTGATGCTTCTTGCGTTGAAGTATACACACTTCAACCCATCTCCGTGCCTGCAAATACTCTCCTTTGTCAGTGTTCCCTTCCCCACTGCCTCATTACATGCTTTGGCGTCCTGAATATCGGCTACCTTAGTTGCTGGACTACAAATCCGGTTCCCATTCCCCTGCCAAATTAGTTTAAACCCTCCCGAAGAGTACTAGCAAACCTCCCTCCCAGGATATTGGTGCCCCTCTGGTTCAGATGCAACCCGTCCTGCTTGTACAGGTCCCACCTTCCCCAGAATGCTCTCCAATTATTATCCAAATACCTGACGGTATTATGGGCCAAAGTCCCGCCGCTAAAAGACCCGTGGCCTTTTTCTCCCGAACCCTCCACGCTTCAGAAATCCGCCACTCCTCAGTGGAAAAGGAAGCCCAAGCCGTAGTGGAAGCTGTGCGACATTGGAGGCATTACCTGGCCGGCAGGAGATTCACTCTCCTCACGGACCAACGGTCGGTAGCCTTCATGTTCGATAATGCACAGCGGGGCAAAATCAAAAACGACAAGATCTTAAGGTGGAGGATCGAGGTCTCCACCTTCAACTACGAGATCTTGTATCGACCCGGAAAGCTGAACGAGCCGTCCGATGCCCTATCCAGCGGCACATGTGCCAACGCACAAATTAACCGCCTCCAAACCCTCCACGAGGACCTCTGCCACCCGGGGGTCACTCGGTTTTACCACTTTATCAAGTCCCGCAACCTCCCAAACTCTTTAGAGGAGGTCCGTACAGTCACAAGGAACTGCCACATCTGCGCAGAGTGCAAACCGCATTTTTTCAGGCCGGATGGTGCGCACCTGATTAAGGCTTCCCGCCCCTTTGAACGCCTTAGTCTGGATTTCAAAGGACCCCTCCCCTCCACCGACCGCAATATATACTTCCTTAATGTGGTGGACGAGTACTCCCGCTTCCCATTCGCCATCCCCTGCTCTGACATGACCGCGGCCACAGTCATTAAAGCCCTGAACACCATATTCACACTGTTCGGTTGCCCCGCATACGTCCACAGCGATAGGGGGTCCTCCTTCATGAGTGACGAGCTGCGCCAGCTCAGCAACGGTATAGCCTCGAGCAGGACGACCAGCTACAATCCCCAGGGGAACGGGCAAGTAGAGAGGGAGATCGGCACGGTCTGGAAGACCGTCCTACTGGCCCTACGGTCCAGGGACCTCCCATTTTCACGGTGGCAGGAGGTCCTCCCGGACGCCCTCCACTCCATCCGGTCACTACTGTGTACTAGCACTAACCAAACGCCTCATGAGCGCCTCCTTGTCTTCCCCAGGAAGTCCTCCTCTGGAACATCGCTGCCGACCTGGCTGGCGGCCCCAGGACCCATCTTGCTCCGAAAGCACGTGCGGGCGCACAAGTCGGACCCGTTGGTCGAAAGGGTTCACCTCCTTCACGCGAACCCGCAGTACGCTTACGTGGAGTACCCCGACGGCCGACAGGACACGGTCTCCCTGCGAGATCTGGCGCCCGCCGGCAACACACACACCCCCCCGACACCAATCACCCAACCCCCCCCCCATTCCTGCCACCGCCGCACCCCGCGACCGCCCCCTTCCCAGGAGGATCGGTCCTCCTCCCAGCCCCGACCAGGAATGAAGCCCAAGCTGAAACCGTAAGGCTCCCGGAGACGACAACACCGGAACAAGCACCACCACCACCACCGGGGCCGAGGCGATCGACACGGACGACCAGACCGCCCGACCGACTCGTGGCGTCGATCTAACAGTACAATATGTGGACTTTTAACGAGAACATTTTGTCTTTTCCTGACAATTACTGTAAATAGTTTGAAACAAAAAAAAACCTTGTACATACTGTAATAACATGCGAAAGTTTTCCTCCCAGGACCAACCTTGTAAACCCTTACCACCATGCGAAGCATCACCCCGCCGGGTTCATTTTTAACAAGGGGTGAATGTGGTAGTATGCATTAGGGGTCATGTGGGACTGTGAAGCCGTGATGTCATTGGCTGACAGATCCTGGGTCCTGGTTGGACGTTGACCTCTAGCTCCGCCCTGAAGGCGGAGTATAAGTACCTGGAGTCCTCCCCCGCAGGCAGTCTACTACTGAACTGCGGGGGAACAGTCACGCTTAATAAAGCCTCATCGACTTCACTCTATTCGTCTCTCGGAGTCTTTGTGCGCTACAGTCACTAATGGGGTCTCGGTCTTCCAGCGAGAGATGGACCGAATGGTTGACCGGTACGGCTTACGCGCAACATTTCCGTATCTGGATAACGTCACCATCTGCGGCCATGACCAGCAGGACCACGACACCAACCTCCGCAAATTTCTCCAGACCGCGAAAATCCTTAATCTGACCTACAATAAGGAGAAATGCGTGTTTAGCACCGACCGTCCAGCCATTCTAGGCTACGTAGTGCGAAGTGAAGACCCTGAGCGCATGCGCCCCCTTATGGAGTTCCCCCTCCCTCACTGCCCCAAGACCCTGAAGCGCTGTCTCGGGTTCTTCAGTTATTATGCACAGTGGGTCCCCAAATTCGCAGACAAAGCCCGACCCCTGATCCAGTCCACAACCTTCCCCCTGTCGACAGAGGTCTGCCAGGCCTTCAGCCGCATCAAAGCAGACATTGCAAAGGCCACGATGCGCGCCATCGACGAGTCCCTCCCCTTCCAGGTCGAGAGCGATGTGTCCGACGTTGTTCTGGCGGCCACCCTCAACCAAGCGGGCAGGCCCGTAGCTTTCTTCTCCCGTACCCTCCATGCTTCCGAAATTCGCCATTCCTCGGTCGTAAAAAAGGCACAAGCCATAGTAGAAGCTGTGCGACACTGGAGGCATTACCTGGCCGGCAGGAGATTCACTCTCCTCACAGACCAACGGTCGGTGGCCTTCATGTTCGATAATGCACAGCGGGGCAAGATTAAAAACGACAAGATCTTGCGGTGGAGGATAGAACTCTCCACCTTCAACTACGAGATCTTGTAACGTCCGGGGAAGCTACACGGGCCTCTTGATGCCCTGTCCCACGGCACTTGTGCCACTGCACAAGTGGACCGCCTCCGATCCCTCCACGAGGACCTCTGCCACCCGGGGGTCACTCGCTTTTTCCATTTTGTCAAGACCTGCAATCTGCCCTACTCCATCGGAGGAGGTCAGGTCAGTCACCAGGGACTGCCAAATCTGCGCAGAGTGCAAACCCCACTTCTACCGGCCACAGAGGGCACACCTGATAAAGGCTTCCCATCCCTTTGAACGCCTCAGCATGGATTTCAAAGGCCCCCTCCCCTCCACCAACCGCAACACGTATTTCCTGAATGTGATTGACGAGTACTCCCGGTTCCCATTCGCCATCCCCTTCCCAGACATGATCACAACCACCGTCATTAAGGCCCTCCAGGGTATCTTTACACTGTTCAGTTTCCCTGCGTACATTCACAGTGATAGGGGGTCCTCCTTTATGAGCGACGAACTGCGTCAATTCCTGCTCAGCAAGGGCATCGCCTCGAGCAGGATAACCAGTTACAACCCCCGGGGAAATGGGCAGGTAGAGAGGGAGAACGGAACGGTCTGGAAGACCGTTCTACTGGCCCTACGGTCCAGGAATCACCCAGTGTCCCGCTGGCAAGAGGTCGTCCCGATGGCCCTCCACGCCATCCGGTCGCTGCTCTGTACAACCACAAATCAGACACCTCATGAACGTCTCCTTGTTTTCCCCAGGAAGTCCTCCTCCGGGACCTCGCTCCCAACCTGGCTAGCTACACCCAGACCCATCCTGCTTCGGAAGCACGTGCGGGTGCACAAGTCAGACCCGTTGGTCGAGAGGGTCCACCTGCTGCACGCTAACCCCCAGTACCCCTACGTAGCATTCCCTGACGGCCGGGAAGACACAGTCTCCCTTCGGGACCTGGCGCCCACCGGAACCCCACGCGCACCCGAACCATTGCCCCCACCCCCACCTCCCCCATAGCACCTCACTGGAGCGTCAGTACTCCCGCCGCTCCTGCCTAGGCCCGACCACCCATCGAAGCCCCCTACAGGCGCCCGGCGCCCCCCCCACCCCCCCGCCGTGTCAACCTTTTGCCCCCACAGCGCTGCCTAGGGGTGACGAAGCTGCCAGGGAGGACAAAACCACGCTCCCGGAGTCGCAACTGCCGGGACCCCCATCAGAATCACCGCCGAAGCCCAGACGCTCCAGAAGGACGATGAGGCCACCCGATCGACTGATTGCTGCACTGTGAACACTTTGTAAATATCCTCGACATCACGGTACCTCCATATCTGGTCATACCATGCTAAAGGCGACTATTAATGCTGGCCACCATCCCCGCCGGGCTCTTTTTTAACAGGGGGTGAATGTGGTAGTACCAGGTATTGTGGTATCTAAGAGGCTGATGACCATTGGTTAGACCCAGGAGTCTACCATTGGCTGTTGTACGTAGCTCTGCCATGACAGGCGGAGTGTAAGAAACGGTGCCATCCCAGCAGCCTTCACTTTCTGTTTCGAAGCTGCTGGGGAAAGAGGTTTAGTAGATTAAAGCCTTCAGTTATGAAATCACTTTGTCTTGAGTGTAATTGATTGCGCATCAGCTGTACAAAAAAGGAATTGGCATTTGGATGATACACTCTGCCCATTTTCGATTCTCAATGGAAAAGACCAATTCTTCAACACACCAAATGAGGCAGACTCTTTTCTACAGAGGCATACCCGAACAGGCGCCAGAGTGTGGCAACTAGAGGGTTTTCACGGTAACTTCATTGCAATGTTAATTTAAGCATACTTGTGACACTAATAAAGATTATTTTTATTATTAGGTCACCAGGGGCTGTTAGATAGGGGGTCACACCCATCAATTGTATGTAGATTGGCCTTAAGTGGTGATTATTGGTTTCTCTGCACAATGGTTTCCTCATTGGAAGAATCCTGATCTTGCCAATGGGAGCAGGCCTATTGGATCACAGATAGGCGCCCGGCGTGATTTTCTGCGCTCTTCACAACCTAGTGCAGCAGATCAATGAGGCCTTATATGCAGACTAATGGAGGAGACTTCTAATGGGGTGACTGTAGAGGAGAAGGCAGGATAGCAACATAAGCCATTTGTACCAGAAACCAGGATCTTGGAGATACATGCTAGGAATGCTTGCAAGAATATTATTCACAGCTGCTTCCTGCAAACATCTGGTCCCTGAGCTGCCTGCCACACACCAGCACCACCACATCTCCCCCACAGCTCATTGGGCATATTACTTCCCACTATCCATTGATCAGCCTCTCCACGTCCAGCGTCCCATACCTGGGCGTGGCTACACTCTGCCTTCAACCCTACTCACACATAGAAAAGGGTGCAAGGTTTGTCAGAGCCAATCAGAAGCCGTAAGACAGTAAATAAAGGGTGCATGAACAGGTGCAAACACATTTTTTAAAATAAATAAATTTAAGAATACCCAATTTTTTTTCCCCCCAATTAAGGGGCAATTTAGCGTGGCCAATCCACCTAACCCGCACATCTTTGGGTTGTGGGGGTGAAACCCATGCAGACATGGGGAGAATGTGCAAACTCCACACGGAAAGTGACCCAGGGTCGGGATTCAAACCCGGGTCCTCAGCGCTGCAGTCCCAGTGCTATCCACTGCGCCACATGCCATCCTAGGTGCAAAAACATTTAATGAAACACAGGAACGATTAAAGGTTGAAAATCCCTTATCCAAAATGCTTGGGGCCGAGTGTATATCAGATTTTGGAATTTTTTGGATTTCAGAATATACCGTGTGCAGCGCATTGGGAACTGTGTATGTGCGGAACATTGGGAACTGCACATCGCCCGCTTGTGGGATTTCCCACTTGTGACGTCAAGTCGGCGCTCAAAATATAGTGCAGTTTTCAGATTCTTCAGTTTTCGGCACAATGCTCCATGGCCTGAGATGATCTCGGCAGCTGTCCTGAGGGCCTGACATTCAGAAGGGCTCTTGCATCAGTGCAGAAGTCTCCTTTGTATCTGCTCCCCCTGGAGGCAGTTGGGTCACTGTCAGAGGAACTGAGCAGCACATGTCTCCCTCGGAGCTCCCAGATTTGGCAGATACACCACCTCCTCCCTCTCAATGCACAATGGCATCTTCTTCTCTACTGGAGATTGAGGGGCACCTGGAGGGAACTATACCCTCCTGGCCACTGAGGCCTAGAACACTTGACCAAAATGATGATGCATATGTCTGCTTGCATACCCGGCAGCCAAGAGAGGACTGTTGGATCTAGATCTCTGTGACAGTCGTCAACCTGATCATGAAGGAAATCATGTGCTCATACCTAAGATTTGGCATAACATGGCCTAGATGGACTCCTCCTTCGTCCACACATTGCTGAGCATATCATCTTGCAGCTCTGCCAGGTGTTCCCCTGTTTTATACTGTAATTCCAGCAGGTTCTGTGATTATCCTGGTGCTCAGCATGGGTCAAGCCTCCAACATTCCCTAACGGTCAGGGCCTTCATCTATCAGAGCCTCCATCAGCTGTTCCCGTGTGTCTGTGAGGTGCTCACCAGGTTGTGATCCCAAATCCATTTGTGATTACACACATATCCACCGAGGTGAAAGTTTTTGTGTTGGTGAAGTGTTCAAGAGAAAGATGTATTACTGCATCCTCTGAGACTTGGACACCCTCCTCCCCAAAAATGGATTGCAGGATCTCTGTTTAAGTAGTAATCTGTACCTCCGGATTGAGGCTACCTGCATGGGAACACACAAACAATTAGGTCTTATGCCTTCCCATTCATTTGTCCCGTCGATGCCGACCACTTTCTGCCTATAGGTATTCAGCACATTCTAGGCGTCCTCATTGACATCGACCACCATTTCGATCTCTTTATCAGCAATGGCCCAGCAGCCCTGTTCTTCTGCAAAGTCAAGAGCCTCCACCTCAGTGGCCGTCAGGGTTTTCAGATCTGGGGCGAGATTCTCCAACCCCCCGCCAGGTCGGAGAATCGCCGGGGGCTGGCGTGAATCCCGCCCCCGCCGGTTGCAGAATTCTCCACCACCGGAGATTCGGCGGGGGCGGGAATCACGCCGCACTGGTTGGCGGGCCCCACCCCCGCGATTCTCCGGCCCGGATGGGCCAAAGTCCCGCCGCTAAAATGCCTGTCCCGCCGGCGTAGATTAAACCACCTACCTTACCGGCGGGACAAGGCGGCGCGGGCGGGCTCCGGGGTCCTGGGGGGGGGGGGGCGCGGGGCGATCTGGCCCAGGGGGGTGCCCCCACGGTGGCCTGGCCCACCGATCCGCGGGCGGGCCTGTGCCGTGGGGGCACGCTTTCCCTTCCGCCTTCGCCACGGTCTCCACCATGGCGGAGGCGGAAGAGACTCCCTCCACTGCGCATGCGCGGGAATGCCGTCAGCGGCCGCTGACGCTCCCGCGCATGCGCCGCCCGGCGATGTCATTTCCACGCCAGCTGGCGGGGCACCAAAGGCCTTTTCCGCCAGCTGGCGGGGCGGAAATTCATCCGGCGCGGGCCTAGCCCCTTAAGGTTGGGGCTCGGCCCCCAAAGATGCGGAGCATTCCGCACCTTTGGGGCGGCGCGATGCCCAACTGATTTGCGCCGATTTGGGTGCCAGTCGGCGGACATCGCGCCGTTTCGGGAGAATTTCGCCCCAGGTATTCCTCCACCCACCTTCATTCTTTCTCTGGTGTTGCGAGCCCCTTAATTTTGGAGTCAGAAGGGGAAATATGCCTCCAATGTTCAACTGGTCCCTCCTTGTTTGCCGTCCCTTAGGCCCATGGTGGATCCTCCTGGATGGCTCTCACACATCGGCTCTCATCAGGCTTGAAGGCTCCTGGCACCAAGAGGCAGGTGCCTTTTACTCACGCAGCCATTCCCCCTGAGCCAGTTGTTGTTGGCACATACTATTATTTTGCCTGCCTGCCTGCCCAATTTCTCCCCACCCTGAGACCTGTCATGTGTTGCCCACCTGGCAGCCGCAGCATGCACATTATGCACTCAGACTCACCCAGGTGGTGCAGAGGAGGTCATTCTACCTGCCTCCAGCTTTGGAGCTGGTTGCACTGTTGGAGTGGAGTGCATGACAGCTAACATCCAGTCCTACCTCTGCCCGAGCGCCCTTGGACAGGTGGAAATATCTATTCTTTCCTTCGGTTGAGAATAAGATCTCCTGCCATTTCTGAGCCACCTGGAGGAAAACCTGCAGGGAGACATCCTGGCCGGAATTATCCGGCCGTTGCTCCTCACTTTTCCTGCTGGCAGCGTGGAATAACTTCAATAGAAAACCCCACTGACAAGCGGCGGTAGTATAGAATTCCGCCGCCAGCGAATGGTGCACCGACAAGAAACACACGGCTGGAGAACCGGAGAATCCAGCCCCCCTCGCTTCTGGCCTTTGTTATTTCCCTGCTGTTGGCCTTTTTCCCTGAATTCTTCACTGAAAACTGTGGATGCAGGATGCAGCTGTACTGCCATCTGCTGACACCAGGATTTGTTCCTTCCTGTCCTCCCCGTCATTTGATTTGCCAGGCAGAAGACCAAATGTTTGGCCAAAGAGATAGGTTTTAAAGAACATCTTAAAGGAGGAAACAGAGGTAGAGATTTAGAGAATAAATTCCAGAACTTGACCTAGACTGCTGAAGGCATGGCCAGAAATGGTGGTATAACTAAAATCAGGAATGTTATCGAGCCTTGAATTAGGTGGGTACGGATACTTTGGAGAGTTTTCGGGTTGGAGAAGATTACAGAGGGATAAGACAATTAAGTGGTTTGAAACCAAGGACAATTTTTTAAAAATTGATGCATTGCTTCTACCAAGCTTACTGTACGTGAACGAGCACTGTAGTGTATGTTTACAGTACTTAGTGTGGGTAAGGATATGGATATCATAGTTTTGAGTACCCTCAGGTTTCTGGAGGTAGAAAGTGGGAGGCTGGCCAGGGGTTCATTAAAATAGTTAAGACTCAATGTAACAAGGCATAGATGAGGGTTTCATCAGCAGGGACTGAGTTGGGTGATGTTAAGGAGGCAGCAATAGACGGCCTTAGTGATTGCCAGATATATGGCCAGAGGCTCAACTCGGTGTTAAATATGACACCAATGTTATGAACAGTCTAGTTCATCTTCAGATAGTTGTGAGGGAGAGAGGTGGAGTCAATAGTTGGGGAAAGCTGTTCTTGGCAGCAATCAAAGACAAGCTTCACATTTTTCCAGTATTTAATTGGAAGAAATGTCTGCTTTTCTAGTACTGTTTGTCAGAAAAACAATGTGATAATTTAGTGACAGTGGAGGAGTCCATGAAATGGTGGTGAGATATAGCTACGTGCTGTCAACGTACATGTGAAATCTAATGCTCCACTTTTGAATTATGTCACTGAGGGGAAGAGTGTAGATGTGAAATATGAGGGGCTGGATTCTCCGCACTCCGACGCCGAAATCGTGTTCGACGACGGGGCGGGGAATCCAGTTTCCGCATGAAATCGGGACCGGCGCCAGTTCAGTGATTCTCCGCCCCCGAAAAGCGGCGTATTCGGGGAGTACTCCGCCCCGATTATCCTCCACCTGCGGCCATTGCTTGAGGCCTGCCCTGCTATTCTCCGCCCCCGACTGGCCGAAGCCCCGATGGCGTATTTCTAATATGGTCCCAGCCATTCGGGAAACTCGCGAGGCGGCTGCAGACTTAGTCCACGGCCGCCATGGTCGGGGGTGGGCCTATCGGAGGGCAGCGGGGGCCTCATATGGGACTGGGCCTTTATTGTGCAGGCAGTCCGGGTCGGACGCGCGGCCGATTGGGGGCACTATTTCCGCGGTCCAGGTCTGAGTCCGCCATGGAGCACGGCTCGGCCGCTGGAGGCCACCGCCATGCATATGTGCGGCTTCTGACCCGGAGGTGCGGGGGGCCGTATCTGCAGCTGGAGCTGCAAGCTCCACGAAGGCTCCCTGCTAGCCTCCTGTGAATCTGTGGCCTTTTGATGCCAGTTTTTCTGGTGTAAAAGGCCAGTTTTCATGAAACTGAGAATCCAGCCCAAGGTTTTAAGGATAGATTTTTGGACACCGAAGGTAATGGCGGACAGCTATAAGAGAGGCCATTGTAAGTGATACTCTTGGCTGAGATTAGCTAGATAAGAATGCAATTAGATCTAAATATGCCAGCAAGCTCATCTAGTATAAAAGGCTGATAGTTGAATTTCCCTGCCTTTGTGGTGGCGGGCCTGGGTGCCAAAGGTTGGGGACAGGGTTGCAATAAAATAGCAGGGAACCACCAACATATTCCTCGTTGCCTCCTGCACAGAAGTGTACATTTATAATGAATAACTCTAAATAAATATAAAAGTATGTAAAGATCGGCTCCAGTTCTATCCTCCAGAAACTTGCTTTCAAATTTTGAAAAATGTATTCTTTCATGGGATGTGGCTTGTCGCTACCAATCCCTAATTGCCGTTTGTAGGCCATTTCAGAGGGCAGTTATGGGTCGACCATATTACTATGGATTTGAAGTCACAAACCAGTTAAGCATGGTAGTCTCCTTATCTAAAGGCCATTAGTGAACCAGATGGGTTTTTGCAACAATCAACAATAGATTCGTGGTCACAATTACTGAAACTAGCTTTCAGTTCCAGATTTTTATGAATTGAATTTAAATTCCATTCACTGCCAAGGTTGGATCTGAACACACACCCCCAGAGCATTAGCCTAGACCTTTAGATTACTAGTCCAGGGACATTTCCAATAGGGCTACTGTCTCCCCCTAATAATAATAGAACAATGGGATCTGACACAAAATAGAAGAGTTTTAGATAAGCAGGCTTACAGTTTGGAGGATGAAAATCAGGCAAGGGTAATCAAACCAGGAGGTGATGAAGGCACATTTGAGACATTTGGTAACAAATGACATGAAGCAAGGGCAGAAGTGGGGAATTTTATGCAGGAAGAAGTATGGTAATCTTCATGATTGAGAGGATTTATGTTCGAAGTTCAGCTGAGGATTGAACTGAGAATATCATTTCCACACTAGTGTAATTGGGAAGGGGGATGGAATAGATGGCAAGAGTCCAGAGTTTCTATCTGCAGCAACAGTATGGTCTAAATATTCATCGTACTGCTGCTGTTATGCATAAAGTCTGACAGTAAGAGGTGTTAAACCATGTTCTAAAGGTAACATAGCACTGCTGCTAGGATCTGTCCTAAAATTGCCTTAGTTGGCTTTTCAGCCTATCGATGGTCAATTGTCATGTTAAAGATTTTCAGTTAATCCTTAAACTTTCTGATGATTTAGGAAACTATACCAGCTAATTTTATACATCATCCGATGCATGTTATTCTGAAATAAATAAATAATGCAATAATAATAAATCTAATTTAATATCAGGAGTGGTTTTATTACTAATTATTAAACACATATATCTGAAATAAAAGTTTCTAAACATTTTAAGCTGAAAGAAATACTTTACTACTGTTACCCTTTATCCATTGTCTCTGTCTTTTTATTTCTAGCTTTGTTTCTGCCTAAGCTAATGTTTATTCTATTTCCTTTTAAAGTCCCATTGAAACAATGTTTCTTTTTCAATTTTGAAAACCTGAAACATTAATAGTTGATACAATTTCAGTGCACAGCTAGAATGCTACCTGTATCAGTCAACTTGCAGAAATACACGAGCTACTAACCAGAAATATTGGGAGACAAATGCAGCAAATTATACAATCAAGAAAACATCTTTTTGTAACAAACAAAATATTGCACTTTTATCAAGGGAAAAGAAGCATGAAGAAACAGTAAGAGATACCTGGAATCTCCACCTGAATCAATGAGAGGACTTTTAAGAGAAAAATTGGAATCCAACAAAGGGCATCAGAAAGCACTATGAAGAAAAATCTGTAAGCCACTGCGACTTCACTTCGAATGTGCCTTTTCATTTCTGGTGTCTGGATTCCAGTTTTGTGCATGGAATAAAACATGCTCGAATAAGAGAAGACAATTATGATGAAGGCAATCAGGTTCAAACCTTTCAGAAAAGAAAAAGAAACATTGCATAAGTTGGTATCTAAGGAAGTATTCTATTTATTTTTCTCCCATTATTTTCCCTATGCATTCAAGGCAAAAGCAGGTTATCTATTCCCAGCCCCTTTCTCAAATTACTGTTCAGGATATATCTAGCAGCAACACAGGCTCACAGAGAAAGTAAATTTATTTTTCTACCAGTTGATCATCTGTAGTATTACACATGAGGAAATAAAACCACGGGTAGTTTGAAATGAGAAATCAAGAACAAATGTAGCTTTTAGGTGAAAAAGTGTTAGAGAGTAGCAATAATTGGACCAGGATATACATGTGTAACTCAGTCTCCATTTTAAAGTTGTCCATTCTGTCCTTACTTTTATTTTCATTGTAAATGCTAATCTCCACATTTACAATGGAAACTGTAAACTTGTCACTCTCCTGCCAATATTGCAGGAGGTATGACAATGGCACAAAACTACATAGGCAATTTCCATTAAGAGTCACAATAGAAAGGTTTGCAAAAAAAGTGCCGCAGACATTTTTTATAAAAAATATTAATTGACCTCTCATTGCACATAGAAAATGAGAGAAAATTGTCACTTTCTGCCCTATGTCAATGTTTCTCTCCATCACCTCATCTGCTCTGTCTCTTTCTCATGCTTTTCTCTCATCTTTTCTTCTCCATATTCTTTTCTTACTAGGTTTGAGATGGAAGGTGGTGAGTTGGTAAAGAAGACAGCAATGGCTGCAAGCTGTATTTGTGGTGGGTGATGGTAGCAGGGAACATATGGTCCCCATAGACTGTTACTATTTATCCCCTCCAAATACTAATTAATGCATCTTCAAACTCCACCTCATCACATGCTCTATTCCTTCACCTACTTACTTTTCTCTCACTTCCAATCATTGATCATTAACTCTACGTAGCAGGATCTCTGCCATCAAGTGGCAAAGGGGAGTGTCAGACAGAGGAACTGGTTGGCCCTGTGAGCCCCTTCCTGCAGTAAGCAGCATCTTTGGCAGGCTAGGATTGGGGGAGGGGTGGGGGGGGGGGAGCTGTGTGGAGCCAGATGCCATGAGCAGCAGGCTAAAGAAGAAGCAAGAGCCCTGAACTGGTGACCTGATGCATGGTGGAGCTGTCCAAAGTCTTGTTCAGTGTCTGGAGAACTGACGAGGGGAAATGGACCAGGAATACAGCTGCTGGAGCCCAAGGGGAGCTGTTTGGACAGCACAGAACCCTCCGAGCCTAACACACTCTAAGGTGAGGATGATACCCTTCATAGTCCGGATGACAAAGTAATTCAGCTCACGCCATTGAGGGGGATTAGCACCAGGAGCTCCCACTAACCATCACTTCTGCTGCATGCCTTTGTTCTTGCTGCTGTATAATGAACTCTATTATCTGGCTGATTTAAAGATCAGGAGTTGAGCTCTTGATAATATCCTGGTGTGTCTGGAGCGTTGGGCTGCAATAATTGTCCATCATAAATAATTTGTTTCTATGGATTAAGCTTTTCTGTGAATGTACATAAAGATTTGATGCCAATAGAATGACTCCCTATTTTAGAACTTAGGCGCAGTCCATGTGCTTGAACTTCATGTTATCCCCATCTTTAAGAACTATCCACCCAACCCTGTTGCTTGCTTCACTATCCAGTCATATCAGCTTAACTTGCTATCCAGTCTCCCTCCATTCCACTTGCTCCTATAAATAGTAGATTATGTAAGATTGAGGGCCGGCGCTCTTAATGAGCTATCCTCTTTCACAGCATTCTTACTGTCCCTGATTTCTCAAGATGTTTTGTTTGCTTTCAAAATTCAATTGGTTAAAATACTCTTCTCCGTTTCAAACCCTGCTCCCTACTTCAACCTCTTTGCTCAACCTCCCCTTTATTGCAACCTTCTCACTTTTAATTCACTTACTGCATGGAGGTGCACTCCTTTCCTTTCCCTTTAACCCTCTCTTTCCGTTTCCTTAAAAAATTAGAATGAGAAAATAAAATGTTTTCTAGTTTCCGCTCAATTTGTATGTCTCTTTATCTTCATAAAATATATATTTCTATTAACAAATTTTCAATATAACTATTTAACACCCATAAACATACAATAATTGTCAACATTTCAACCCTTCCATTGCAACCCAAAAGAAACAATAACCAATCCCTTATTTCCCCCCTAACACCTGACGGTGACCAACTCTCTGAAATAGGAAATAAACGGCTTCCACCTCAAGTAGAACGTTTCAGCCAACCCTTTCATTTTTTTATAAATGTTTTTTTTCGGTTTTTCAACAAAGTATATTTGCCATTATGTACACAGGATATGATATATAGAAGGGCACACAAACACAAATCACAAAGGGAGAGAAAAAAAAAGGAGTAACAACACGAGAGAAATACAAAATCAAATAATGGTACTGGTAGGGTATTATGCACCGCCCAACAGCAGCAACTCGGTACACTTGGCAAAATTATTTGCACACATAAGTAGGCATCTGTTTGTGCGGTGGGGGGGCATAGACTGGTGGGGGAGGGGTAAATATACATTTGGGTGCTGAAGAGACAATTACGGAGGGCAATACTCGAATGGGTCTGGTGCTGGTGTTGTCCCTTGCTTCTCCTGGAGGGATTTCGCTGCCGTTGTCGTCTCGTGCTCACTTCCGCTTCAGCTGCCGTCCCATATTCCGCCTGTATTCTCCTTTTTCTCTGTTCCTGTGGATGCCAAGTTTGTTAACGTTTCCCTGCCTCCCTCCCCTCCGGGAAGAACCTACTCATACGGGTTCTTGTTAAGTGTGTTCTATGAACCACTTTTAGTTGCGTCAGGCTGAGCCTTGCGCACGTGGAGGTGGAGTTGATCCTATGCAGTGTTTTGCTCCAGAGTCCCCACCCTATTTCGATCCCCAGGTCCTCCTCCCATTACATTCTTATTGCGTCCAGTACGGTATTGGTCCTTCTACCAGTCGGTCATACATATCGCTACAGTTTCCTTTCTCTAGTATGCTTGTGCCCAGTAACTCTTCCAGTAATGGAAGTTTTTAAGTTGCAGGTACCTTAGCTCGTTCCCCCTGGCTAGCTGGAATTTCTCTGTCAGTTCGTCCAGTGTTGCGATCCTGCCATCTGTGTATAGGTCCCTGACTATCAGTGTCCCCCCCGTCCTGTCTCCACCTTTTGAAGGTGGCGTCAGTCAGCGCTGGTGTGAACCTATGGTTGTTGCAGATGGGAGCTTTGTCCGACATTTTGGTCAGGCCAAATTGCTGCCGCAGTTGGTTCCAGGACTGGAGGGTGGCTATCACCACTGGGCTACTGGAGTGTTTTTTGGGCGGGGATCGGAGTGCTGCCGTGGCAAGGGCCCGTAGGGAGGTCCCCTTGCAGGAGGCCTCTTCCGCACTCACCCACTCGGCTTCTGGCTCCTTGATCCATCCCCTTATTCGCTCGGCCGTCGCCGCCCAGTGATAGAATTGTAGGTTTGGGAGGGCTAGCCCCCCCCCTGGATTTTGATTTTTGTAAGACCTTTTTTAGGATCCTAGCATTCTTCCCCCCACCCCCCATATGAATGCCATGATTAGTTTGTCTAGTGCTTTGAAAAAGGACTTGGGAATGTAGATCGGGATGGATCTGAATAGGAAGAGGTACCTGGGCAGCACGTTCATTTTGATCGTCTGGACTCTCCCCGCGAGGGAGAGTGGGAGTGTGTTCCATCTTCGCAGGTCCTTTTTTACTTCCTCTGTCAGACTGGTGAGGTTCCATTTGTGGATCCCTTTTCAGTCATGGGCTATTTCGATCCCCAGGTCGCGGAATTTGTGTCGGGCTTGTTTAAACGGCAGTCCCGTTAGTGCTGCCCCACCTACTTGTGGGTGTACTGGGAAGATCTCGCTTTTACTCATGTTGAGTTTGTAGCCCGAGAAGGCGCCAAACTCTTTCAGGAGCGCGATGATTCCGTCCATGCTGTTCTGTGGATCCGGAATGTAGAGGAGCAGGTCATCTGCATAGAGTGAGACTCTGTGCTCTCTGCCGCCCCTTTGGACCCCCCTCCAACTTTTTGCTGCTCTGAACGCGATTGCTAATGGTGCGATCGCTGGAGCGAACAGCAGCAGGGACAGTGGGCATCCTTGTCTGGTGCCCCTGTGCAGCTGGAAGTATCGGCAGTTGGTGTTGTTTGTCCGTACACTCGCCATGGGAGCGTTGTATAGGAGTTTTACCCAGGAGGTGAATCCTGTCCCAAGCCCGAACCGCTCCAGTACCTCTATGAGGTATTTCCATTTGACTCTGTCGAAGGCCTTTTCTGCGTCTAGGGAGACGATCACCTCTGGTGTTCTCTCCTCGGATGGGGTCATTATCACGTTCAGCAGGCGCCTAATGTTCGAAGTAAGCTGTCTACCTTTAACAAAGCCCGTCTGGTCCTCTGCGACCACCTCTGGTACGCAGTCCTCTAGCCTTTTGGCTAGAATCTTGGCCAGTATTTTGGCATCTGAATTCAGCAGTGAGATGGGTCTGTATGACCCACATTCGATTGGGTCTTTATCTTTCTTAGGTATCAGCGAGATTGAGGCCTGTGCTAGCATTGGTGGCAGTGTGCCCTTAGCCAGCGAGTCTGTGAATATCTCCCGCAGGTGCAGGGCCAGTGCTGTCGCAAATTGTTTGTAGAATCCGCCGGGAATCCGTCTGCTCCCGGCGCCTTCCCCGCCTGCATGGAGCTAATGCTGTCCATGATCTCCCCCAGTGCGAGTGGTGCTTCCAGGCCCCGTTTTCTGCCCTCCCCACGATTGGTATGTCCAGTCCGTTAAGGAGCCGTTTCATCCCGGACTCCCCTATTGGGGGCTCTGAGGTGTACAGCCCTTGGTAGAAGGCCTTGAAGGTTTTGTTGATCTTTTCTGGTACTGTTTCTAATGTGCCTCTGGTATCCCTGATTTGTGCAATTTCTCTGGTGGCTGCCTGCTTTCTCAGCTGGTGAGCCAGCAGGCGACTGACTTTGTCTCCGTGTTCATATAAGGTCCCACGTGCCTGGCGGAGTTGATGCACTGCTTTCCTGGTGGAGAGCAAATCAAAGCTCCTTTGTAACTCTTTCCTCTCCGCCAGGAGCTCTACGGTCGGGACCTCGGAGTATTTACGGTCTAGCTCCAGTATGGAGTCGACCAGCTGCTGCCTGGCTGCCCTTTCCTCCCTATCTCTTTGTGCTTTGAAAGCGATGATTTCCCCTCTTAGTATGGCCTTTAGCGCTTC
Source organism: Scyliorhinus torazame (assembly GCF_047496885.1). Classification (NCBI taxonomy): domain Eukaryota; kingdom Metazoa; phylum Chordata; class Chondrichthyes; order Carcharhiniformes; family Scyliorhinidae; genus Scyliorhinus; species Scyliorhinus torazame. Next base: position 156,720,752 of record NC_092721.1, on the reverse strand, counting down.
CCGGAACGTGGAGGGTGAGACCTCCTCGTTCTGGTTGCTCTCCATGTACTGTGCTATGGCCCGCGATATCTTTTCGTTGAAGGCCTTGTCAGCTAGTAGGGCAACGTCCAACCTCCATGTGGGGCGTTGAGCCCTGCCTGTCTCCAGCCTCACGTCCACGTAGTGTGGAGCATGGTCTGATATCACAATTGTGGAGTATTCCACTTTGTCTATCCCCGGAAGCACCATTTTCCCCACCACAAAGAAGTCAATTCTGGTGTATATGTTGTGTACTGGGGAGAAGAAGGAAAACTTCTCCCCTGGGTGGGTGAGCAGTAGAGTGGGACAATGTCCCATTTGGGAGGAAGAAATCAGGAAGAAATTGCGAGGCACAGAGTAGGTCGTTAGGACGCTCCGGAAAGAGGTAGAAGGCATACATCGAATGAGTAAGGTCGATGTAAGCGAGGTAGAAAAATAGAACTTAGAATTAAGGAGGAAGTTGGCAGCAAAAGACGGAGAGGTGGAGGATGCCGAAAGGGCACACCAGTCTTGTCTGGCGCACTTAAGCAGCTTCCAGTCCCAGTATGAAAAGGCCTATCAGGACACACAACGTGCAGTCTTGGTACGTGAAGAAACAGAGAAGCAGGTAGAGATATTGCAGAAGCAGTGTAGTGACCTGAAGGCAGCGTTAAGAGCACTCCATGCTGCCACCACGGAGCAAAGACAAAGCTCACTAGACCACGCAAAGTGCCGGAAGCAGATTGCAGAGCTGCAATCGCTGCTTTCAGTCCAAAAAGGATTCCAGGAAACTTTTGGAGCAAAGTTAGAAGAGGAAGACGGCCCTGATTGGGAAGAATTAAACGAAACAGCGCAGAGATATGTTCAGGGAACATGTGCACAGGGAAAGCCACAAAAGAGAAAAGCGCCCCAACCCCCCACAGAGCAGATAGTTCAGGCTCCAATGAACCCTGTAACCACCCACCGCACAGCCACCTCGGACGATACGGAATTTTTGTATACCACCCCCCTTAACAGTGACCCAATTACGGGATGCGTGCGAGAAAAATCACACCGTTCCTCCCCACCTCAGCCCCCCACCATTTGTTTGCCAGAGTAAAGCAGCAGGCGACCATGTGTGGCCTGGATGAGCGAGAGCATGTAAAGCTCACAGTTTTAAGTTTAGAACCTTCAGTCGTAGCAGCCCTTCCCGACCCACAGAATGTAGGAGGAGGCACCCTTGCAGAAATGCATACCGCAATCCTGGATGCGATTGGGTACAACCGAGGTGACCCCGTAGATGGCCTCAACAATTGCAGGCAAAAGACCGAGCACCCCACGGCGTTCGCTGGACGCCTGTGGATCCACTTTGCTGCAGTCTTTGGAGACTTAGACCGCGCCCATTTGTCCCCAGACGACATGGCCAAATGGACCCGCACCCTTATCTCCCATGCCACAGAAACAGGACAGAAAGCGTGCGCCAATTATGATCCCTCAGAGGAGGCTCATAACGAGAAATGGGTAGTAAAAAGATTGTCCGACGCCTGGGAGCAGTCTGTACAAAGCAAACCCGCAGTTAAAAATCCCGAGGAAAAGCAGGCCGACGCAGATATACAGGCAGTTACAACACACCAGAACCCCGCATGGGTAAATGAAGGAAAGAACAGCCCCCCACAAAAGTCACAGGAGTGTTACAACTGTGGACATTTAGGACACTTTGCAAAAGAGTGCAATGCCTCTAGAAAGGCACAGAGAGCCCAGCAGATGGGCACTCTGAGTAAGAAGAAGACAGAGCCCATTTATAGTGTTAGCGCCCGTTCAGATCAGACAGACCTGACCGGAACGGACTGACGGTGTACGGGCTCCCCCAGTTGGATCTGCGACACCCTTTGGGATAGGTCCGGACGACCGGTCATTGCAGCGAAAATTCGGGGCCAGCCCATCGAATTTCTATGGGACACAGGAGGGTCCCACACCACAATAAATTCCCCCACCATGTTTCAAAAGGACACGTTGCCCACTACAGCCACCATCACCCTCAGCGGCTTTACAGGCCACTCACAGCAGGGACACATCACAGCCCCAGTACCCATTCAAATCGGCAACATCACCACCAAGCACCCCGTGGTTTTAGTTGACCTGCCCCACACAGCAGAACACATTCTGGGAATCGATTTCATGAATTCCCACAATCTTTCATTCGATCCAGTCAACCAGTGTGTCTGGAAAATGGCAAAGTCTGCAAGAGCCCCCGCAACGCTCAACATAGGAGAATACGCAAACAAAATTAGCGCGGTAGGCAAATTTTGGTTCAACCCGACCACGCTTAGCACGGACAAGCAGGTTAGGGCAGTTCTGCAAAAGAACAGGACAGCATTCGCGACCCACAAACACGACTGTGGCCGGATGACTGGCTCCGTACAAATAACAGGACCTGACCCTAGACCCCAAAAACAATATGGATTTCCCCAAGAGGCAGAGGGAGAAATCGCAAAAGTAATCGAAAGCTTATTAGAGCAAGGCGTATTTAGATCAGTAGCCTCCACTAATAATGCCCCGATTTGGCCAGTGAGAAAGCCCGATGGATCATGGCGACTATCGATTACCGGGAACTCAACAAAATCACCCCTCGCAGCAGCCCCCACAGTAGCAACAAGTCCCAAGACCATGCTCAAGCAGGGACTCAATTCCCGATTCTTTACGGTTTTGGATGTCTGTAATGGATTCTGGTCCATTCCATTGGCAAAGGCGTGCCAGTACAAATTTGTCTTCACCTTTAAAAATCAGCAGTACACGTGGACATGCCTGCCACAAGGATTCCACAACTCCCCCTCCATTTTCCACCGACAGCTGGCAAATGGTTTAGCCAAATTCTCTCACCCCGAATATCTGGTACAGTACGTAGACGACCTACTACTGCAGACAGACACCAAGGAAGAGCACATCGAGCTTCTGTCCGAACTCCTGGAACTCTTACATTCAATTGGTTGTAAGTTAACCCCAAAAAGGCCCAGATTCTGGAAGACAAGGTGATATATTTGGGAACAATTATCAATTTTGGGCACGGTAAACGTGAGATCGAGTATAAAAGAATTGACTCGATCACTAAATTGCTCCTTCCCCAGAACATTCCAGCCCTCCGGCCGTTTTTAGGACTGGTTGGCTACTGCCGAAACCACATTGACGGTTTCGCCAGCAAGGCAGCGCCCCTCTCAGACCTCCTAAAGAAAGGAGCCCCCTGGGAATAGCTTCCACAACACACGGATGCTGTGGACTCTTTAAAACAGGCACTCATAGCAGCCCCCGCACTACAAGTTCCAGACCCGCTTTCCCCTTACACTACAGAGGAAGCAACTACAGACCGCACCCTTTCGGCCGTGCTCCTTCAGGAACAGTTAAGGCCTGTAGCTTACACCTCCAGAATTTTAGATGCTGTGGAGCAGGGATTTTCGGCCTGTGAGAGGCACCTGCTTGCAGTATTTTGGGCAGTTCAGTATTTTTCGTACATTACCGGACTGAACCCCATCACAATCCTCACAGAACACAACCCCGCCCAGCTTTTACTGGACGGACGACTCAAGGACGGTACAGTCAGTCAGATTAGAGCAGCTAGATGGACCCTTCTCTTGCAGGGACGGGACATCACTGTGAAACGGACAAAGACCCACACTTTTTTAGCCGACAACCTACAGTACCCCGGAACCCCCCATGAATATGAAATTATCTCTCCACACCACAACACAGGCCCCTTTATTGCGAACCCCCCCCGCCCCCCCCCCCCCCCGAAAGATAGGTAGTTCAACCCAGAGCCCCAAGCACACAGACACGTGCGAACCTATAAAGATATATGTGGATGGATCTTCCACGATATTGGAAGGGAAGCGCATAACAGATTGCGATATTTATGTCGAGGACGCGCAGGGACGCGCCCTAGAAGAGATAGCAATAAAACTTCCAGGACACTTAGGCGCGCAGGCAGCAGAACTTGCGGCCATCGCAAATATAGTTGAACACCCAGATTCCTTCCCCAGCCCAGCAGACATATACTCGGGCAGCCTCTATGTCTGCAACAGCCTTACGGAATTCCTGCCCCTGTGGAAAGCAAGAGGATTTGTTTCCGCAGACGGAAAACCCCTCCCCTCAGCCCCATTGCTCCGTCACATTTTAGAGACAGCACAGAACAGGACTTTTGGGAGAGTCAAAGTTTGTAGTCACCATCGCTCCTCCCCCCCTGGAAATGTAAAACCCGACGCACTGGCTAAAGCAGGTTCCAGGCATGGATATTTTTGGGCACCCCCCGAAAGCGCACCAGTGAATGCAGTTCAGGTCTCACAGACTAAGATCGAGGATCTAGTGCAGGCCCAGAAGCAGGACAGCAATCTCAGGGAAATTTTATAAGGAAACTATCCAGCACCCTACGAGAGGTTTAAGAAAACACCCTTTATGTGGTTCCTGAACAGGACAGGAATCAACTGATTTGTTTGTTCCATGATGGTCATGGACATCAGGGAATCGATCCCACTACAGCCCACCTCAGGCAGCTTTGTTGGTGGGCGAATTTAAAGGACGATGTAAATCATTACATCGAGAATTGTCTGATCTGTGCCCAGAATAATCCGGACAGATATGCCAAAAAGGCTCAACTCAGCCACACCCGACCCGTTAATGGCCCCTGGACTAACCTCCAGATTGATTTTATAGGACCATTGCCCCCTTGCAGGAATGGTTACAAATATGTACTCGTGGTGATAGACACGTTTACAAAATGGGTGGAAGCATTCCCAGCCCGCACAAACACTACAAAGACCACAGCCAAAATTTTGACCCACCACATCTTTACAAGATGGGGATTCCCCGCAGCATTGAATCCGACCAAGGTTCCCATTTTACAGGACGCGTCATGAAGAACGTCCTCACGATATTTGGCATTACCCAAAAATTCCACATTGCATACCACCCACAATCGAGTGGTATCGTGGAGCGCATGAATCGGACCCTAAAATCCACCCTCAGAAAAATGGTCCAGCAAAACAACACCACTTGGGACTCGGTCCTCCCTTTTGCGCTGATGTTTTTGCGAAATACAGTTTCAACCTCCACAGGTTACACCCCACACACTCTCATGACCGGACGCCCCATGAAAGGCACAGAATTTTTATTAGGTTTAGACTTGACCGGCCCCGAAGTGACGGCCCTCACACACGAGAACGCAGTCAAACAATTGGTAGAGAATGTTAAAACGGCTCAGCTCGCAGCCGCAGTGAAATTGGGCACAAGAAAGAAACAGAGCAAGGCTTGTTTCGATAAGACAGTGCATGCGACTGAGTTCAGTGTAGGACAGCAAGTCACGCGGACAAAGTAAGCCCTTCCGTCTACAAGATAAAATATCCCAACGGAAAGACTGCGTGGTTCCATATCAACCAGCTGAAGGCATATGGAACACAGTCTAACCACGCACACCACATCATGCTCGACGCAGCACACCACACCCTGCCCACAGCCAATGTAACCCTACCATCCCCCAACACGTCCAGCCCAGCCACGGACTCAACCTCGACTCCACTCCCTAAATATACACTCCGCCCCGGAACGCCCACAGACTGCAGCAGCAGAGACAGCGACTGTGACTCGGACGATAGCTACAGCACGCCTCCCTACTATCCCCATGCAACAGGACCCACACCCAGCGAATCTGACCACGATTCAAGTGATCCCTTCATGATCATTTTCCTAAACAAACCCCACCACCGACCACCGACCCACAATGACGACCCCGATTCCGTCCCCACAGAACTAGACACCACCTATTGGCACAGAGACAATTCGTTCAGACTCGTCCGGAATGACGAGAGCAATCCAAAATCATACCAAGCAGCCCTATCAGCCCTGATACATTCAAGAGTTTGGCATCCGGGAGAAGATGACGACCTTGAGTCTGACTCCCAAAACGAGAACCCCTTTGCGACCCTGTTCGCAACCGATAACTGAGGTGTCCAGATGATGTTTTAAAAGGAACCACTTGGGAGAAAACGGTGTCCTTTCTGATGGAACCTGCATCATTATGTTGTTTGTAGTGTTTTGTTAAATGCTGTATGTCAGACCGGAATTTTCTTTTCACGGCCCCACGCCTTTTCGGCCGAAACCTCTGAGGACTTGCCCACAGAGACTTGCTATTGGCCAGACGCTAGTTCAGAGGAACTAATTTGTCTGCAGAGACTTGTTAAGGTCCCAGACTCCAGTTCAGTGGAACTCGTCTGTCGACGGAAACCCAGACCCCCGTTCGTAACTGCCCTTCTGGTTCGAAGGTAGAACCAATACGGCAGCCCCTCACGATGACTACATTTCTTGTCGGTTGCTCAGGCAGTGGAGAAATGGCTTGGGACCCGCGCTGCCTGGGAACCCCCCCTCTGGTCAATCACGCTTGGGTAGGGGACACATGGCATTGGTCGCCGTCCTACCCGGGGGCTCCATCCAACTCTTAACCGTCGCGGCCCATTTTGGAAAGTTTTAGTTTTGGAACGTTTTAGTTCAAAAAGTTTTGTTTTGTTTCAGGTAACCCTTAGGTTGCCAACCACATGCTATTTACATCCTCAGACATTTGGATGGTAAATCGCACAGTCTGCGAGACGGCTCGCACTGGTTCATTATTTGAAAGTGTGTCTTGTCCTAAAATTCGGTTTTTGAAAAAATATGAGGGAGTCACACATAGTGACCAATTATAAAGGGAGTAATTGGCACTAAAGGACAGACAGGCTATCACACGAGATGTTAAACCAAGATAGTAACAGACACTATGCTTGATCACACAGAACTCCAGAAGCTCCAGGACCGGAGAAGAGAAGAGAAGTGAAAGAAGAGGAACCATGAGGACATCCTCCGCGTGGTTCATCGTTATAATGGACATTTGGTTGCGCGCGAACGCGAACCCCATGACCTCAAGCCCCCCAGCCGGTAATGATTCACTTCCCCACAGTACCCAGAGCCCAGTCACCAGCGGCACCACACCATCTTGGTGTGCCAGGTTTATAACCTGGTCCTACTTGATAGAATCCCTATTGGTATTGGCGATACTCTGCTGCATCGTGCAGACTATGCGTCTGAGAAAATGGAGAAGGAGAGCCTACCGCACTCGCACCCAGGTATATAGGATCAGATCCCCTATTTTCGGATACGACCAGACCCCCGACCCCCGCGATCTATAATAAAGAGCACTCGTTTGCGTTTTTGTTGTAAATAAAGAAATGTTCATGAGCAATTGTACGATCCTGAGTTTGACTGCCAAGCCAGGAAAAATGTGTATAAACTGCTATGATTTTGTTTGTATGGTTGAGGATGTTAGAGTGATGAAATGTTTAAGTGAGTGTACTGTATTAAGGATAGTTAGAGGTTCCCATTTTCTTGTTTTGTAATGCATGTCCCTGTTTGACATAACGCCCCTTAGAATTGTCAGTTAAAACATTTTTGCATAGTTATGGTCAGTGTAGAGGCCATGAAAGAAGTGCTCGCCGGGGCAGGGAATGAAAACAACGCAGTTATGTGATCCTTCACGCTTTGCCACCTAAATTGGCCATCTCCCGATTTAAAATGGCGAACGGCAAAGACTGATGGGAAAGTCAGCCAACACAGGCAGAAACCAGCAGGTGCAGGTTTGCTGTGTATTTAACTCTGCAAAAGCCCAGACAGCATCGATACCAGCGACCATCAGCATAACAATGTAGCAGCCATCTACATACTGATGAGCAATCCCCGGGAACAATGGCAACATTTGGGACACTCAAAACTAAGCCAGACTCCCCGGCGCCAGCAGGAGCCAACACAAAAGAGGTTAACGAACACCTCAAGACCGCCCATCGATCAGGGAACCGCTCCAGTATTGGAGAAATTGTACCAAGCGATTGGAACAAAGTCCAATCACCTAGAACCAGGTACAGGGTCCGCCCCGAAAGACGGGAAGCCCCTGGGGACTATAAGAGTTAAGCCCCAAGTTCAAATCGCTCTCTTCGTCCTGCCCGGGTCACCCAGCAACGCGAACCAACCTTGACCGTGACCGGTGCAGTGACCACCGAAAGAAGTAAGTCTTAATTCAACGCTCGCTACGAGATAGGCGCTCCTAGCTACCAATCCGTACCAACTTCGAATCCTGCAGACTCAGAACCCGAACAAAAGGCCATTTGTTCCCCTGACCTGGTGGGCCAGTCCGAAGTTAAGTATAGGCCTATTAGTTGCAGAAGTAGCTTAGACGTAGAATTTGTGCATGAGTAGCGATTACTGTGTATAATAAATGTGCTTTGATTTGAATCTTACTAATTGGTGTATTGAGGTATTGATCATTACTTGGACTTGAGCCTCGTGGCGGTATCATAAAGATACCTGGCGACTCGAGAGCAAAGGTAATAAAACAGAGCAATTGAACCAACCGGAAAGTTAGCAACACATGTGACCAGCCAGATGGGGGGTCATCTGCTCCACCCCCCTTACCAGACTCAGCCATTCCCATCTCATGAGGCTGTCCAGTAACTGTCCAATAACGGCCGATACCAGGCCCACCCAAAATGGCCACCAGATCCCCCAACACAACAGAACAAAGAAAAGTCTCCATTTCTGTCAGAAGACTCCTCCCCTCCTTTCTCTCTCCTACCACCCACCAACCCCACACCCAAACAACCAAGCAAACCCGACCAAGCCCCATATACCCCCCTCAATCAAACCCCAACCATCCAACAACCATAACCCCCAAGGTAATATCTAATAAACACCCCATCGTACGAGCCACAGTTAACTCCATCCCTTCACTTCATTGACTAACTATTCCAGCTCGTGGGGTAGCCCCCACACAGAGAACCATTCATAACCCCAAAATTCCAAAACACCAAACCAAACCCCCACCCAAAACTGACTTTATTAAATCCAAAATAAAGTAACATGAACAATGAACAACTCCCACCCCACCAACTCTCAAAATACAGTCCAATATGTAAAGTTACTAAACAGCCCCATCAACACCCCTTCAAGCTTTGATAATAAAGAACCGACAGACCGAAAACCCAAACACCTTCCAACAAACATCCTGCAACACATACAAAATACTATTATTTCAACCCCAGTCCATTTCTTTGAATGAATGCCTCAGCTTCCTCTGGAGTCTCGAAGTAGTGGTCCTTGTTTTCATAGGTCACAAAACAAGGCTACCTTCTTACTAACCAGGATCATTGCCCCCTCCCTCTTGACCAGCTCCATTCCAACATTCTGGTAGATTTTCACCTCGTGGCCTGGACGTCTGCTATTCCGAAGCTCCGCAAAACTCTTTCTTCATCCTGATAGCTGTGGAATCGGACTATAATCGCACAAGGTGGCTCACCAGCAAGGGACTTCTGCCTCAGTGACTGTAGGCTCGATCCAGCTCGTGAGGTTCTGCGATTTCCCTCTCCCCCACCAGCTTCCAGAACAACTGCACTATATACTTTGTCGGGTTCAGGCCCTTCAGCCCATCCGGCAACTCAACTACTCTCAGATATTGCCTTCTCGACCGATTTTCCAGGTCATACACCATAGCCCTCAAACCCTTGTTGTTGGCCACTACCTCGCCACCTCCAACTCCAGATGTACGATCTGATCACTCTGCTTGACAGAGCAACCCCCACCTCTTGCAACTCCGCTCCCTGCTGCTTCACCACCTCGCCCACCTTAGCCAGAGCCTCTCGAATCGAGGAAATCACCGCCTCGATTGCCTTCTCGTGGTCTCCTGAGACCTCTCGATGCAGTGGTGCAGAACCACAGCTAAAATTTCAATGGTTAGTGGCCCCTTGCACTGCAATCCCCTCTGCCATTTTCCACTCCACCCAGGTACTCGAAGCTTCCACTTTTTAAACTATTTCCTTCTTATTTTGTTGCCTAGTTTGGTACCGATTGCACACCTCCTTACATAAACGATCGACTTCAAAAAATTCCGGCTCCGATTACCATTGGAAGCTGGGCAAAAAGGGTTTAAACCGCAATGTCCGGCAGGATCTCCCACATGTGCAACTGCTCCGTTACTTGCCAGACCGGAAATACGTATTTGTCTCTTTAACCTTGTTTTATATTTGTTAGAAATACCACAGTGTTATGGGTCAGGGTTTAGAGAATCCCAAAGTGTATCATGGAGTTCACCCAATCCACAACTTTTAATAGATTGTGGTATGGGAAGCACACGGCTCACTCTACAGGTATGGTACAGCAGAGATGGACCAGTGTTTTTTTAAAACAAAACAATGTTTATTCTATGAACTCAAGTTAACCTTTTTAAAACAAACAGTGAATATCTTAGCAACCAGTAAATCAAATACACTCACCAAAGAATACAACACTAAGTATTCTGTATGCCGTCCTTTTAACATCCAAAAGACTTAATAAACCTTCCAACAGGAGCACATTAGGGTTTACATTCAAGACTGAAAACATTTATAATTCTTCTGAATTCACCAAATGATCCATAGATAGTCTTTGGATGGCAGAGATCAACAGCAGTGCAGCTCACTTTTAACTTCAGATTCAGCTCACTGAAAAACACAGACATACCCAAGCTCTTTCTCAAACTGAAACTAAAAAGCAGAAGTGGAGCTTGTAGCGCACAAAGACTCCCGAGAGACGAATAGAGGTGAAGTCGATGAGGCTTTATTAAGCGTGACTTGTTCCCCGCAGTTGAGTAACAGACTGGCCTGCGGGGGAGAACTCCTGGTTCTTATACTCCGCCTTCAGGGCGGAGCTAGAGGTCAACAGCCAACCAGGACCCTGGATCTGTCAGCCAATGACATCACGGCTTCACAGTCCCACATGACCCCTAATGCATACTACCACATTCACCCCTTGTTAAAAATGAACCCGGCGTGGTGGTGCTTCGCATGGTGGTAGAGGTTTACAAGGCTGGTCCTGGGAGGAAAAACTTTTGCATGTCATCACAGTATGTACAGGGTATTTTTTTTGTTTTGAACTATTTACAGTATTTGTAAGAGGGAAAAAGGTAAAAAAATTCTCGTTAAAGTCCACAACATTCTAGTGTTACACCGATGCCACAAGTCGGTCGGGCGGTCTGGTCGTCCTTGTCGAACGCCTCAGCCCTGGTGGTGCTTGTTCCAGTGTTGTCGCCTCCGGGAGCTTTACGGTTTCTGCTTCAGCTTCACTTCTGGTCGGACCTGGGAGGAGGACCGATCCTCCCGGGAAGGGGGCTGTCGCGGGGTGCGCCGGTGGCAGGGAGGGGATGATAGGTGTCGGGGGGTGTGCGTGTTGCCGGCGGGCGCCAGATCTCGCAGGGAGACCGTGTCCTGTCGGCCGTCGGGGTACTCCACGTAGGCGTACTGCGGGTTCGCGTGGAGGAGGTGAACCCTCTCGTCCAACGGGTCCGACTTGTGCGCCCGCACATGTTTCCGGAGCAAGATGGGTCCTGGGGCCGCCAGCCAGGTCGGCAGGGACGTTCCAGAGGAGGACTTCCTGGGAAAGACAAGGAGGCGCTCATGAGGCGTTTGGTTAGTAGTGGTACACAGTAGCGACCGGATGGAGTGGAGGGCGCCCGGGAGGACCTCCTGCCGCCGTGAAACTGGGAGATCCCTGGACTGTAGGGCCAGTAGGACGGTCTTCCAGACCGTGCCGTTCTCCCTCTCTACTTGCCCGTTCCCCCGGAGGTTGTAGCTGGTCGTCCTGCTCGAGGCTATCCCCTTGCTGAGCAGGAACTGGCGCAGCTCGTCACTCATGAAGGAGGACCCCCTGTCGCGATGGACGTAAGCGGGGCAACCGAACAGTGTGAATATGGTGTTAAGGGCTTTAATGACTGTGGCCGCTGTCACGTCAGAGCAGGGGATGGCGAAGGGGAAACGGGAGTGCTCGTCCACCACGTTCAGGAAGTATGCGTTGCGGTCGGTGGAGGGGAGGGGCCCCTTGAAATCCAGACTGAGGCATTCAAAGGAACGGGAAGCCTTGATCAGGTGCGCTCTATCTGGCCTGAAAAAGTGCGGTTTGCACTCTGCGCAGATGTGGCAGTTCCTGGTGACTGTACGGACCTCCTCCACAGAGTAGGGGAGGTTGCGGGACTTTATAAAATGGTAGAACCGAGTGACCCCGGGTGGCAGAGGTCCTCGTGGAGGGCTTGGAGACGGTCTATTTGTGTGTTGGCACATGTGCCGCGGGATAGGGCATCAGACGGCACGTTCAGCTTTCCGGGACGGTACAAGATCTCGTAGTTGAAGGTGGAGAGCTCGATCCTCCACCTTAAGATCTTGTCATTTTTAATTTTGCCCCGCTGTGCATTATCGAACATGAAAGCTACCGACCATTGGTCAGTGAGGAGAGTGAATCTCCTGCCGGCCAGGTAATGCCTCCAATGTCGCACAGCTTCCACTATGGCTTGGGCTTCCTTTTCCACTGATGAGTGGCGGATTTCTGAGGCGTGGAGGGTTCGGGAGAAGAAGGCCACGGGTCTGCCCGCTTGGTTAAGGGTGGCCGCTAGAGCTACATCAGAGGCGTCGCTCTTGACCTGGAAGGGGAGGGACTCGTCGATGGCGCGCATCGTGGCCTTTGCGATATCCGCTTTGATGCGGCTGAAGGCCTGGCAAGCCTCTGTCGACAGAGGGAAGGTCGTGGTCTGTATTAGGGGGCGGGCCTTGTCTGCGTACTGGGGGACCCAATGGGCGTAATATGAAAAGAACCCCAGGCAGCATTTTAGGGCTTTTGAGCAGTGAGGGAGGGGAAATTCCATGAGGGGGCGCATACGTTCGGGGTCGGGGCCTATTATCCCATTGCGCACTACATATCCCAGAATGGCTAGCCGGTTTATGCTAAAACCGTACTTGTCCTCGTTGTATGTGAGGTTCAAGGCTTTAGCGGTCTGGAGGAATTTTTGGAGGTTGGCGTCGTGGTCCTGCTGATCGTGGCCGCAGATGGTTACATTGTCGAGATACGGGAACGTGGCCCGCAACCCGTGTTGATCAACCATTTGGTCCATCTCTCGTTGGAAGACCGAGACCCCGTTTGTGACGCCAAATAGGACCCTTAGGAAGTGGTATAATCGCCCGTCTGCCTCGAAGGCTGTGTACTTGCGGTCACTTGGGCGGATGGGGAGCTGATGGTAGGCAGACTTGAGGTCCACGGTGGAGAAGACCTTATATTGGGCAATCCGATTGACCATGTCGGATATGCGGGGGAGAGGGTACGCATCTAGCTGTGTGTACCTGTTGATGGTCTGGCTATAGTCTATGACCATCCTTTGCTTCTCCCCTGTCTTTACTACTACCACCTGTGCTCTCCAGGGACTATTGCTGGCCTGGATTATGCCTTCTTTCAGTCGCCGCTGGACTTCGGACCGAATGAATGTCCGGTCCTGGGCGCTGTACTGTCTGCTCCTAGTGGCGACGGGTTTGCAATCCGGGGTGAGGTTTGCAAACAAGGATGGGGGCTCAACCTTGAGGGTTGCGAGGCCGCAGATAGTGAGTGGGGGTATTGGGCCGCCGAATTTGAAAGTTAGGCTCTGCAGGTTGCACTGGAAGTCTAATCCCAGTAATGTGGGCGCGCAGAGTTGGGGAAGGACGTAGAGCCTGTAGTTTTTAAACTCCCTCCCTTGCACCGTTAGGGTCACTATGCAGTAGCCTTTGATCTGTACGGAGTGGGATCCTGCAGCTCGGGAAATCTTTTGCGCACTGGGACGGATGGTCAAAAAACAGCGTCTTACCGTGTCGGGGTGGATGAAGCTTTCTGTGCTCCCGGAGTCGACCAGGCATGGTGTCTCATGCCCGTTGATCAGCACCGTTGTTGTCGTCGTCTGGAGCGTCCGGGGCCATGCTTGGTCCAGCATCATTGAGGCCAGACGTGGTCGTAGTGCTTCAGCGTCTTCCTCGAACCCCGTTGAAGCGTCGATGCTGGGGTCCATTGTTGCCGTCCAAGATGGCGGCGGGGGTGAACAAAATGGCCGCCCCCATGCATCGTACATGGCTGGGGGGTCACAAGATGGCGGCGGGGGTGGACAAAATGGCCACCCCCATGCGTCGCACAGGGCTGGGGGGTCCCAAGATGGCGGCGCTCCTCCTCCCCTCGTGGTGGCCGGGACCCAAAATGGCGGCGCCTGCGGGTCGCACATGGGGCGCTGGGGGGGTTGGAGAGCGTTTGAAACGCGCAGGACTCCTTGTTCTCCGGGGACAGTGGTGGCCGGGACCCAAAATTGCTGCGCCTGCGGGTCGTACATAGGGCGCTGGGGGGTTGGGGAGCGTTAGAAACGCGCAGGACTGCTTCTTCTCCTGGGACCGCGGCGACCTCCCAGGACCGGCACACAGCCGCGAAATGGCCCTTTTTCCCGCAGCTCTTGCAAATCGCTGCGCGGGCCGGGCAGCGCTGCCGGGGGTGTTTCGCCTGGCCGCAGAAATAGCAGCGGGCCCCCCCGGGACGACTTGGAGTCTGAACCGCGCAAGCCTGTGGGGTGGGGGGGGGGTTTGTCGCGACGGGGGTCCACGGAGCCCAAGTGGCTGCCGCGCGGTCGGGGCCGTACGCGCAGGCGTTTCGCGCGGCTACATCCAGGGAGGCTGCAAGGGCCCGTGCCTCTGAGAGTCCCAGCGACTCTTTTTCCAAAAGTCTTTGGCGGATTTGGGGAGAGTTCATACCTGCGACAAAAGCATCGCGCATCAACATGTCCATGTGTTCAATAGCGTTTATCGGCGGGCAGCTGCAGGCCCGTCCCAAAATTAGCAGCGTGGCGTAGAATTCGTCCAGCGATTCTCCGGGACTTTGCCGTCTCATTGCGAGTTGGTAGCGTGCGTAGATCTGGTTCACTGGGCGAACATAGATGCTCCTTAGTGCTGCGAACGCCGTCTGGAAATCCTCTGCGTCTTCGATGAGAGGGAAAATTTCCGGGCTTACCCTCGAGTGCAGGACCTGTAGTTTCTGGTCTTGTGTGACCCGGCCGGGGGCCGTTCGGAGGTATGCTTCAAAACAAGTCTGCCAGTGTTTAAAAACTGCTGCTGAGTTCACTGCGTGGGGGCTGATTCTCAGGCATTCCGGGATGATCCTGCGCTCCATAGTCCTTTAAGCACGCTTAATAAATTGTAGCGCACAAAGACTCCCGAGAGACGAATAGAGGTGAAGTCGATGAGGCTTTATTAAGCGTGACTTGTTCCCCGCAGTTGAGTAACAGACTGGCCTGCGGGGGAGAACTCCTGGTTCTTATACTCCGCCTTCAGGGCGGAGCTAGAGGTCAACAGCCAACCAGGACCCGGGATCTGTCAGCCAATGACATCATGGCTTCACAGTCCCACATGACCCCTAATGCATACTACCACAGAGCTCAGCTCCACCCATACTCTGACAACACTCCAGTAACATGAGCAGCTCCATTTCTTAAAGGTACATTTCATAAACACCCATTTCTTAAAGGGTACTCTCACATGACACCTCCCCCCCAAGAAATAAAAATAAACCATCAACTTCAAGATGGTTTCATTTTTCACATTTTCACCATCCTTTAAGAAATGCACACAGTAAATATACTCGTTTGTTTAAAAAAACAACACACGCAAACAGGTATAATAATAAAGTCCATTTTTTCCGCTCTTCTTCCTCCAACTGAAATCCTTCATGATTAACAGTCTCGTTGAACAGGAAGGTCTCTGCACGATCCGTCCAATTCTCTACGCCTCGGCATTTCTCTTTAAAGTCAGATAATTTAGTTCAATCTGATCATTGAGTCCCTTGCAAATGTCCAACACAGGAGCATTGGTTATCACAGTTTTCAGGCAGTCAAATGCCCGTCGAAAGACCGCTGTCCATTGAAATTTTCGACGTTTCTTCAGCAAGTCCATCAGTGGAGCAATCACGCTACAAAACCTTTGCACAAATGTTCGATCAAATCCACTCGTGACAAGATCGTCGATGTATACCGCACAATTGGGTAATCCTGAAACAAATTTGTTAGTTAACCGCTGAAAAGTGGCTGGGGCGTTTTCATGCCAAATGGCATAACTTTGAATTGGTATGTACCATCTGGAGTCACAAAAGCTGAACTCTCCTTCGTCTTTTCAGATAAAGGTACCTGCCAGTAACCTTTAAGTAAATCCAGTTTGGAATAAAAACTGTTTTGTCCCACTTTCTCAATGCAATCCT
Organism: Scyliorhinus torazame; assembly: GCF_047496885.1. Lineage (NCBI taxonomy): Eukaryota > Metazoa > Chordata > Chondrichthyes > Carcharhiniformes > Scyliorhinidae > Scyliorhinus > Scyliorhinus torazame. The sequence continues at coordinate 156,704,663 of NC_092721.1, read as the reverse complement.
CCAAACGTGGGATAGGATAAGAGTCTGTTCTTGTAACTGCATTAACCTTTCTATAGTCCACACACAACCGTTGGGTGCCATCTGGTTTTGGTACCATAACTATGGGTGAGCTCCATTGGCTGCCACCCACTTCAGTTATGCCATTTTTAAGCATACTCTCAATCTCTGTTAACCTGTGCCAATTTTAAAGGGTTATGTCTATATGGATGTTGTTTGATTGGAACAGCATTTCCCACATCTACATCATGTATAGCCATTTTAGTCCTTCCCAATTTATCTCCACAATCTTGCCCATATGATATCAATAAGTCTTTCAGGTCAGTTTGTTTTTCGTCTGGAAGATAACTCAACAATTTATCCCAATTTTTAAGAACATCCTCATTTTCCAATTTAATTTGAGGTATGTCAAATTCACAGTCATCTGAATTTGGTTTGTCACTTTGAGTTAGAATCATTAAAACCTCCTCCTTTTTCTCTCCTTCCCTTTCAAAGTACCTTTCAGAGGAAAGGATTGCAAAGATGTTTCTGGATAGGAGCGAAAGCAACAGGGTAGTTGTTATGGGGGACTTTAACTTTCCAAATATTGACTGGAAACGCTATAGTTCAAGTACTTTAGATGGGTCTGTTTTTGTCCAATGTGTGCAGGAGGGTTTCCTGACACAGTATGTAGATAGGCCAATGAGAGGCGAGGCCATATTGGATTTGGTACTGGGTAATGAACCAGGACAGGTGGTAGATTTGGAGGTCGGTGAGCACTTTGGTGATAGTGACCACAATTCGATTACATTTACTTTAGTGATGGAAAGGGATAGGTATATACCGCAGGGCAAGAGTTATATCTGGGGGAAAGGCAATTATGATGCGATGAGGCAAGACATAGGATGCATCGGATGGAGAGGAAAACTGCAGGGGATGGGCACAATGGCAATGTGGAGCTTGTTCAAGGAACAGCTACTGCGTGTGCTTGATAAGTATGTACGTGTCAGGCAGGGAGGAAGTGGTCGAGCAAGGGGACCGTGGTTTACTAAAGCAGTCGAAACACTTGTCAAGAGGAAGAAGGAGGCGCATGTAAAGATGAGACATGAAGGTTCAGTTAGGGCGCTCGAGAGTTACAAGTTAACTGGGAAGGACCTAAAGAGAGAGCTAAGAGGGGACATGAGAAGTCTTTGGCAGGTAGGATCAAGGATAACCCTAAAGCTTTCTATAGGTATGTCAGGAACAAATGAATGACTAGGGTAAGAGTAGGGCCAGTCAAGGACAGTAGTGGGAAGTTGTGCTTGGAGTCCGAGGTGATAGGAGAGGTGCTAAATGAATATTTTTTGTCAGTATTCACACAGGCAAAAGACAATGTTGTCGAGGAGAATACTGAGATTCAGGCTACTAGACTAGAAGGGCTTGAGGTTCATAAGGAGGAGGTGTTAGCAATTCTGGAAAGTGTGAAAATAGATAAGTCCCCTGGGCCGGATGGGATTTATCCTAGGATTCTCTGGGAAGCTAGGGAGGAGATTGCTGAGCCTTTGGCTTTGATCTTTAAGTCATCTTTGTCTACAGGAATAGTGCCAGAAGACTGGAGGATAGCAAATGTTGTCCCCTTGTTCAAGAAGGGGAGTAGAGACAACCCCGGTAACTATAGGCCAGTGAGCCTTACTTCTGTTGTGGGCAAAATCTTGGAAAGGTTTACAAGAGATAGGATGTATAATCATCTGGAAAGGAATGATTTGATTAGAGATAGTCAACATGCTTTTGTGAAGGGTAGGTCGTGCCTCACAAACCTTATTGAGTTCTTTGAGAAGGTGACTTTTGTAAGGGCCCCGAAGAATCCAGCACGAGTTTTAAGGATACAAAATAATAACGTTTATTTACTATAACAATATATACATAACAGTAGCAGTAACTTCCCTTGCTACCTTCTCCTTCCTCTTGGTTCCTGGACTGGTCAGCTTATTTATAGTAGGAGTTTCTCCGCCCCATTCATTGGGGAAGTTCATACTCCCATAGGATTGTGGGATAGTCATTTGTCCCCAGCCAATCGTCAGTAGGCAGGTTATAACATCCCTCCCCCCCTAAGTCCAAGGAATCCACCGTAGGCTCTAGCGAAGGAAGGCATCAAACTCGTTTGGCCGCAGGCCGGACGCCATTTGCACGCGGCGCTGGATCAGGCAGCGTATAACGAGACGGAGACCGGCGCTTCCGTGATGAACGGCGCGGTTGTACATCCTCGGCCTGTGGACCCGAGGATTCCCCCTCTGATTCATCCTGTGTCTCCATCTCGGAGTCAGAGTCTGCTGCCTCCGTCATGTCAGCGTCTCTATCCCCATTCGGTCCCGTCACGACCTGCGCAGGCTTCGAGTGAGGCACCAGTGGAAGATTTGGAGGACTACCTTCCCTTGTTTCTGGTCTTTGCCGCTGTTGAACTGAGCTCCGGGGGTGGGGAATCTTTTGCGGGGATGATCTTCTGGACCGGACGTGGTCTACATGTTTTCGCTGGAGACGACCCTGGGCTTGCACTTGGTACGATATAGGGCCCGTTTGGTGAAAGATTACACCAGGAACCCATTGGGCACCACCAGCAAAATTCCGCACGAATACTGGGTCACCGGGCGCAAACTGCCGAATCGGACGATGCAGAGAAAATCCCGGTCCCTGCCGTTCTTGTGTGCGGCGTACTTTTGCGCCAGTGTCCGGGAAGACCATACTAAGGCGGGTGCGAAGTCTCCGGCCCATTAGGAGTTCTGCGGGAGCTACCCCAGTCACTGTATGGGGGGTGGTCCTGTACGTAAACAAAAACCGAGCCAGTCTCGTGTCCATTGATCCGGAAGATTGCTTCTTTAGGCCTCTTTTGAATGTTTGCACTGCACGCTCTGCCAACCCATTTGAAACCGGGTGGTAAGGGGCAGTGCGGATATGGCGGATGCCGTTCGTCTTTGTAAACCTAGCAAACTCCTCACTCGTGAATGGAGTGCCATTATCCGTGACCAGCACCTCGGGGAGGCCATGGGCCATGCGTGCTAAATGATAAACGCATTTTTTCAATTGTTGCGCAGGACGTTGTCCCCTGCATCTTATGCACCTCCAGCCATTTGGACTGGGCGTCAATTAGTAGAAGGAACATGGATCCCAGAAAAGGGCCTGCGAAATCTGCATGTAAGCGTGCCCAAGGCCGCCCTGGCCATTCCCAGTGATGTAGGGACGCGGCCGGCGGAAGCTTCTGATGCTCCTGGCAAATGGAGCAGTTTTGGGCCACCTTCTCAATGTCGGTGTCGAGGCCTGGCCACCAGACATAACTCCGGGCCAACATTTTCATCTTGGTCACACCCGGATGCCCATTGTGCAAGTCTGATAATATCAGCTCCTGGCCTTTTTCCGGGACAATCACACGCGTGCCCCACAAGAGGATGCCGTCTTCCACGCTGAACTCTGACAGCTTGGAGGAAAATGCCCGCAACTCGCCTGGGAGCTGTCTATGCTGCCTACCATACAGGACTATGTGCCGAACCTTTGACAGGACTGGCTCCGTCTGGGTCCACTCACGGATCTGTGATGCCGTGACAGGCAAGGTGTCCATAAAATTTAGGGTTGCGACCACCTCATCGGTCGTGGGGGTCGACATGGGGCCGGTTGATAAAGGCAATCGGCTCAGTGCGTCGGCATTTGTTATCTGCGTACCTGGTTTGTGCTCCAGAGAATACTCATATGCAGCAAGCAACAAAGCCCAGCACTGGATCCATGCAGAAACAATGGGCGGTATAGGCTTATCCTCTCTGAAGAGTCCCAGCAGGGGCTTATGATCAGTCACGATAGTGAAATGGCGGCCGTACACATACTGGTGGAAGCGTTTCACCGCGAAAACCACCGCCAGGCCCTCCTTCTCGATCTGCGCGTACTTTTTCTCCGCTGCAGTCAATGTGCGGGAGGCGAAAGCTATCAGTCGCTCGGCCCCGTTCTCCATCTTGTGGGACAGGACAGCCCCAATACCATACGGGGATGCATCACATGTGACGAGCAAAGGCTTTCCCGGATCATAGTGGGTTAGTAACCCAGACGACGACAATTGTTGCTTTACCCGCCGGAAAGCGGTTTCTTGCGGCTGACCCCAAACCCAGGTGTGATTTTTCTTCAGCAGCAGGTGTAAGGGGGCCAGCGTAGTTGCCAGATTGGGGAGGAACTTCCCGTAATAGTTTACGAGACCGTGAAAAGAACGAAGATGCGAAGTGTCAGTCGGGGTGGGGGCATGTTGAATTGCACGCACCTTCTCTGCGACGGGGTGCAGACCCTCGCGGTCCACCCGATAGCCTAGGTAGACTACTTCTTTTGCCTGAAATACGCACTTTGTGTGACGTAAACGGACTCCAGCCTCCGAAAGGCGTTTAAGGACAGCCTCCAGATTTTCCAAATGCTCTTGCTCCGACGTCCCTGTAATCAACACGTCATCTAGGTAGACAGCCACACGTGGTAAACCTCTCAAAATGCCCTCCATAACACGTTGAAAAATTGCGCAGGCAGAGGATACTCCAAAGGGCAACCGTGTATATTCATACAGTCCCCGGTGTGTGTTAATTGTTACATATGGTCGGGAGGCAGGGTCCAGCTCCAACTGCAGGTAGGCGTGACTCATATCTAATTTTGTGAATGAGAGTCCGCCTGCAAGTTTCGCATAGAGATCCTCTATGCGAGGCATTGGGTATCGGTCGAGTTGGGAGACTGTATTCACTGTAAGTTTATAGTCGCCACACAAGCGAACTGTGGCATCTGGCTTCATTACTGGTACAATTGGTGCTGCCCAGTCAGCAAAACGGACGGGCCTGATAATACCCAAACTCTCCAAACGAGTGAGCTCCCCTTCTACCTTCTCGAGCAAAGCGTAAGGCACTGGGCGCGCCCGGAAATAGCGCGGCGTGGCTCCTGGTTCAACTTGGATACGGGCTACAGCCCCTTTTATTTTCCCCAAACCAGGCTGGAATACCTCTGGGTATCGTCGTAGCACCTCAGTCAACCCTCCAGAAACTGTTTGGAGGATGTGCTGCCATTGCAACCGCAAATGGCGCAACCAGTCCCGACCCAACAGGCTGGGCCCATGGCCATGCACTACGATAAGTGGGAAACGCCCCTCCTGGCGTCCATAGACAACAGGGGTCATTGTAGTTCCTGCAATGTCCAGTGGTTCCCCCGTGTAGGTGGCCAACCTGGCCTGTGAGTCAGTTAATGTAAGGGTCTGTATACCCTGCTTGATGCGGTCGAATGACCTCAGGGCGATCACGGAGACCGCTGCGCCAGTATCCAACTCCATCTCCAGCGGGTGGCCATTGACCCGTACTGTCACCTTAATGGGGGCCACATGGGGAGCTGCCACACAATGCAGCTGCAGGCAGTCGTCCTCCGTCTCCACGTCCTCAGGAGTGGTCGCCGCAGGTTCATCCACATGGAAGGTACGGCCTCTGGGCTCGTCCCAGTTACGGCCCCTGGGCTGGTCCCAGTTTCGGTCGGAACAACGGCGCCTCTGGCGTCCCCAGGACCGCCATCCGCGACAGGGTCGGCGCCTACAAGTCTGACACGGACATGGCTCCTCATCCATTGGCTCTGGAGAAGGCGCCCTTCGGGGAGGAATGTCCGATGGCCACTGGCGTCGGTCTGGTCGTTGCCTCGCCCAAGGTACCGCAGGAGTGCGGGGGGACGTTTTTGGGCGGAAAGGGTTGCGCCCCAAGGCATGCACTTCCATTCCCTGTAGCTCCTGTACTCCTCGCTCTGCGCTCTCTCGGGACAAGACTATTTGTATTGCCTGTTGAAAAGTCAATGTTGGCTCCGCTAACAACTTTCTCTGGGTGGCCGCATTGTTAATACCGCAAACCAAACGGTCGCGTAACATTCTGACAAGGTCTCACCATAGTCACAGTATTCCGCAATCCCGCGTAGCCTGGATTAAAAAATCGGCAAGGGATTCTCCAGGTGTCCTCTCAGCGGTATTAAACCGGTAACGCTGGACTATCGTGGACGGGGTTGGGTTAAAGTGTTGCCCCACTATATTCACAAGTTCGTCAAACGTTTTGGTGTCCGGCGCAGCTGGGTACGTAAGGCTCCTAATCACCCCAAACGTATGCGGCCCGCAGGCGGTGAGCAATATGACCACCTGGCGCTCCTTTTCAGTAATATTGTTTGCCCGGAAATAGTAACGCATCCGTTGTGTGTACTGGTTCCAGCTTTCCAGCGCAGCATCAAAAACATCCAAATGTCCGTACAGAGGCATGGTATAATAGAAAACAACTTCCAACCTGTATCCAACAAAAATCCAGGGAGGTGGCTTCAGCAGTGTAGACAGCTATTCACTTTTACCTTCGTCGCCAGTTTTGTAAGGGCCCCGAAGAATCCAGCACGAGTTTTAAGGATACAAAATAATAACGTTTATTTACTATAACAATATATACATAACAGTAGCAGTAACTTCCCTTGCTACCTTCTCCTTCCTTTTGGTTCCTGGACTGGTCAGCTTATTTATAGTAGGAGTTTCTCCGCCCCCCTCATTGGGGAAGTTCATACTCCCATAGGATTGTGGGATAGTCATTAGTCCCCAGCCAATCGTCAGTAGGCAGGTTATAACAGTGACCAAACAGGTGGATGAGGGTAAAGCAGTTGATGTGGTGTATATGGATTTCAGTAAAGCGTTTGATAAGGTTCCCCACGGTAGGCTACTGCAGAAAGTATGGAGGCATGGGATTCAGGATGATTTAGCAGTTCGGATCAGAAATTGGCTAGCTGGAAGAAGACAAAGGGTGGTGGTTGATGGGAAATGTTCAGACTGGCTCCAGTTACTAGTGGTGTACCACAAGGATCTGTTTTGGAGCCACTGCTGTTTGTAATTTTTATAAATGACCTGGAAGAGGGCGTAGAAGGATGGGTGAGTAAATTTGCAGATGACACTAAAGTCAGTGGAGTTGTGGGCAGTGCGGAAGGATGTTACAAGTTACAGAGGGACATAGATAAGCTGCCGCGCTGGGCTGAGAGGTGGCAAATGGAGTTTAATGCAAAAAAGTGTGAGGTGATTCATTTTGGAAGGAATAACAGGAAGACAGAGTACTGGGCTAATGATAAGATTCTTGGCAGTGTGGATGAGCAGAGAGATCTCGGTGTCCATGTACATAGATCCCTGAAAGTTGCCACCCAGGTTGAGAGGGTTGTTAAGAAGGCGTACGGTGTGTTAGCTTTTATTGGTAGAGGGATTGAGTTTCAGAGCCATGAGGTCATGTTGCAGCTGTACAAAACTCTGGTGCGGCCGCATTTGGAGTATTGCGTGCAATTCTGGTCGCCGCATTATAGGAAGGATGTGGAAGCATTGGAAAGGGTGCAGAGGAGATTTACCAGAATGTTGCCAGGTATGGAGGGAAGATCTTATGAGGAAAGGCTGAGGGACCTGAGGCTGTTTTCGTTAGAGAGAAGAAGGTTAAGAGGTGACTTAATTGAGGCATACAAGATGATCAGAGGATTGGATAGGGTGGACAGTGAAAGCCTTTTTCCTCGGATGGTGATGTCTAGCACGAGGGGACATAGCTTTTAATTGAGGGGAGATAGATATAGGACAGATGTCAGAGGTAGGTTCTTTACTCAGAGAGTAGTAAGGGCGTGGAATGCTCTGCCTGCAACAGTAGTGGACTCGCCAACACTAAGGGCATTCAAATGGTCATTGGATAGACATATGGACGATAAGGGAATAGTGTAGATGGGCTTTAGAGTGGTTTCACAGGTCGGCGCAACATCGAGGGCCGAAGGGCCTGTACTGCACTGTAATGTTCTATGTTCTATGTTTTAAACATATTCACATGACACACTCGGTGATTCTTCTTTCTATCCGGTGTTTTTACCACATAATTCACCTCAATTAATTTCCTTTCAATCTGATCAGGTCCACAAAACCTAGCTTTTAAAGGTTCACCTACCACTGGTAACAATACTAAAACTTTATCTCCACTGGCAAAACTACAAACTTTGGATTTCTTGTCCGCTACCCATTTCATCACATTTTGTGCAACTTTCAAATGTTGTCCAGCCAAACCACCTGCTCCATTTAATCATTCCCTAAAATTTGACACGTAATCCAATAATGTAATTTCCGATTTCTCACTCACCAATTTTTCCTTAATCAATTTAAGTGGTTCTCTTACCTCATGACCAAAAATTAGTTCAAAAGTACTAAATTTGGTTGAGTCATTCGGTGCATCCCTAATTGCAAACAGTACGAATGGAATTCCTTTATCCCAATCCTCTGGATAATCGTGACAATAAGCTCTCAACATTGTCTTTAATGTCTGGTGCCACCTTTCTAACGCTCCCTTTGATTCTGGATGGTACGCAGTTGATTTAAATTGTTTTATTCCTAAGCTACCCATTACTTCTTTGAATAACCTGGAGGTAAAATTTGATCCTTGATCCGATTGTATTTCTGTGGGTAGTCCATATCTAGTAAAGAATTTAAGTAATTCCTCCACAATCTTTTTAGCTGTAATATTACGTATTGGAATGGCCTCTGGAAACCTAGTAGACACATCCATTATAGTCAAAAGATATTGATTCCCACTTTTTGTTTTCGGAAGTGGTCCTACGCAATCAATTAGGACTCTTGTAAAAGGTTCCTCAAATGCTGGAATGGGTATTAAGGGCGCTGGTTTTATCACTGCTTGAGGTTTCCCAATCACTTGACATGTGTGACATGATTGACAAAATTTAACTACATCTTTATGTAGTCCAGGCCAATAAAAATGTTTTGGGGTTTTAGCTTGAGTTTTCCTTATGCCCAAATGACCTCCCACTGGTACCTCATGTGCAACTCGCAACACCTCCTTTCTATACCCTACCGGCAATACTACTTGATGAACTTCTGCCCACTTTACATCCGCCTGCATATGTACACATCTCATCAAGACATCACTTTTGCGGTAATAACACTCTGGTATACAGTCAGATTCCTCTTCCATAGACGCTTTCTGATACATCCATTATATTTCTATATGTTTTTGTTGTAACTCCGCCAATTTTCCTGAACTAAAAATATCCGCCTCATCCTCTACCTGTTCTTTTTCTTTTTCAACCATCTGATCAAAAATCATTTCTGATAATTGCACTTCCACTTCATCTTCACTCTTTGACTTCTCCTCGTCTTAACCTATGACTTTGCGACCTTGTTACTACACAATCTGGAAAAATCCCAGGATATTCGTCCTTCAACACATTCAGTTGTCTGATTTTCCACTGGCTTATCAACCACAGTAGGCATCACTCCCACCTGTGATCCAGCTATATCATTGCCCAAGATAAACTGTATTCCTGGACAAGATAGTTTCTCTATTACTCCTACCACCACTTCACCACTCTTCACTGGACTTTCCAACCTTACCTTATATAATGGAACACTACTCCTCTCACCCTGAAATCCACATATTACCACCTTTTCTGGCAACATTCTTCCCAAACTACATAACTCCTCATCTCTTACCATTAAAGATTGACTAGCTCCCGTATCTCTTAAAATTGTGACTTCTTTACCTGCTCCTCCTGATACACATGAGTAAACTTTACCCACACAAGTAAATTCTTTAAAGACATCTGGCACCTTCTTATCAATCACCTCTTGATCAGGTTGTACAATCTTTTGCATCTCTTTTGCTTCACTTGGGCTTTCCTTTACCACTTTAACAAACCCCACTGTCTTCTCCTGTTTTACCACGTCAGCCTTCCCAGTGCTTTTCTTCAACCACCAACACTGTGACTTTACATGGCCTAGTTTATTACAATGAAAACATTTGAAACTTTTCATGTCTCTTCCACCTCCTGGATTTATTTTTTAATCTGAGGTACACTCTCCTTATTATCTCCCATCAGATCACCTATGCCTCTACCACTTGAGTATTTCTCATGTCCCCAGTTTCTGTCCCTCACAGGCTGAAACTGATGTCGGAAACCAAGCTTTGATTTATGAACTAATTCATAATCATCTGCCATTTTTGCTGTTAATCTTGCAGTTTTAACTCTCTGTTCTTCTACATGAGTTCTCACTACATCAGGAATTGAATTTTTTAACTCCTCCAAAAGTATAATTTCTCAGAGCTTCATACGTTTTGTCTATTTTCAAAGCCCTTATCCACCTATCAAAATTAATCTACATGTCGATTGGTTTAACCAGGTCGGTCAAGGCAGCCTTGAGGAGGAGTTTATAGAATGTATCTGCGATAGTTTCCTGGAACAGTATGTAATGGAACCTACGAGGGAACAAGCGGTCCTAGATCTGGTCCAGTGTAATGAGACAGGATTGATTCATGATATCATAGTTAGGGATCCTCTCGGAAGGAGCGATCACAATATGGTGGAATTTAAAATACAGATGGAGGGTGAAAAGGTTAAATCAAACACTAGTGTTTTGTGCTTAAACAAAGGAGATTACAATGGGATGAGAGAAGAACTAGCTAAGGTAGACTGGGAGCAAAGACTTTATGGTGAAACAGTTGAGGAACAGTGGAGAACCTTCCAAGCAATTTTTCATAGTGTTCAGCAAAGGTTTATACCAACAAAAAGGAAGGACGGTAGAAAGAGGGAAAATCGACCATGTATATCTAAGGAAATAGGGAATCAAATTGAAGGAAAAAGCATACAAAGTAGCAAAGATTAGTGGGAGACTAGAGGACTGGGAAATCTTTAGGGGGGCAACAGAAAGCTACTAAAAAGGCTATAAAGAAGAGTAAGATAGATTATGAGAGTTAACTTGCTCAGAATATAAAAACAGATAGTAAAAGTTTCTACAAATATATAAAACACAAAAGAGTGGCTAAGGTAAATATTGGTCCTTTAGAGGATGAGAAGGGAGATTTAATAATGGGAGATGAGGAAATGGCTGAGGAACTGAACAGGTTTTTGGGGTCGGTCTTCACAGTGGAAGACACAAATAGCATGCCAGTGACTGATAGAAATGAGGCTATGACAGGTGAGGACCTTGAGAGAATTGTTATCACTAAGGAGGTAGTGATGGGCAAGCTAATGGGGCTAAAGTTAGACAAGTCTCCTGGCCCTGATGGAATGCATCCCAGAGTGCTAAAAGAGATGGCTAGGGAAATTGCAAATGCACTAGTGATAATTTACCAAAATTCACTCGACTCTGGGGTGGTCCCGGCGGATTGGAAATTAGCAAACGTGACACCACTGTTTAAAAAATGAGGTAGGCAGAAAGTGGGTAATTATAGGCCAGTGAGCTTAACTTCAGTAGTAGGGAAGATGCTGGAATCTATCGTCAAGGATGAAATAGTGAGGCACCTGGATGTAAATTGTCCCATTGGGCAGACGCAGCATGGGTTCATAAAGGGCAGGTCGTGCCTAACTAATTTAGTGGAATTTTTTGAGGACATTACCAGGACGGTAGATAACGGGGAGCCAATGGATGTAGTATATCTGGATTTCCAGAAAGCCTTTAACAAGGTGCCACACAAAAGGTTGCTGCATAAGATAAAGATGCATGGCATTAAGGGGAAAGTAGTAGCATGGATAGAGGATTGGTTAATTAATAGAAAGCAAAGAGTGGGGATTAATGGGTGTTTCTCTGGTTGGCAATCAGTAGCTAGTGGTGTCCCTCAGGGATCAGTGTTGGGCCCACAATTGTTCACAATTTACAGAGATGATGTGGAGTTCGGGACCAAGGGCAATGTGTCCACGTTTGCAGACGACACTAAGATGAGTGGTAAAGCAAAAAGTGCAGAGGATACTGGAAGTGTGCAGAGGGATTTGGATAGGCTAAGTGAATGGGCTATGGTCTGGCAGATGGAATACAATGTTGACAAATGTGAGGTTATCCATTTTGTTAGGAATAACAGCAAAAGGGATTATTATTTAAATTATAAAATATTAAAACATGCTGCTGTGCAGAGAGACCGGGTGTGCTAGTGCTTGAGTCGCAAAAATTTGGTTTACAGGTGAAACAGGTGATTAAGAAGGCTAGGGAGGTTATGCTGCAATTGTATAAGGTGTTAGTGAGGCCACACCTGGAGTATTGTGTTCAGTTTTGGTCTCCTTACTTGAGAAAAGTCATACTGGCGCTGGAGGGTGTGCAGAGGAGATTCACTAGGTTAATCCCAGAGCTGAAGGGGTTGGATTACGAGGAGAGGTTGAGTAGACTGGGACTGTACTCATTGGAATTTAGAAGGATGAGGGGGGATCTTATCGAAACATATAAAATTATGAAGGGAATAGATAGGATAGATGCGGGCAGGTTGTTTCCACTGGCGGGTGAAAGCAGAACTAGGGGGCATAGCCTCAAAATAAGGGGAAGTAGATTTAGGACTGAGTTTAGGAGGAACTTCTTCACCCAAAGGGTTGTGAATCTATGGAATTCCTTGCCCAGTGAAGCAGTTGAGGCTCCTTCACTAAATGTTTTTAAGATAAAGATAAATAGTTTTTTGAAGAATAAAGGGATTAAGGGTTATGGTGTTCAGGCCGGAAAGTGGAACTGAGTCCACAAAAGATCAGCCATGATCTCACTGAATGGCGGAGCAGGCTCGAGGGGCCAGATGGCCTACTCCTGCTCTTAGTTCTTATGTTCTTATGTTTGAGCCTTTCAAACTCCATGTATGTTTGACCAAATTCTTTCCTTAAATTCCTAAACCTTTGTCTGTAAGCTTCAGGCACTAGTTCATATGCACCTAAGATGGATTTTTTCACCTCCTCATGTCTCAGATACCTCCTCCGGTAGTAATGCAAACACTCCACCAAATCTACCTACCAGCTTTGTTTGAATCAGTAATACCCACATGTCCTGGAACCATTTTATTTGTTTAGCTACCTTCTCAAATGAAATGAAAAAGGCTTCTACCTCCTTCTCGTCAAACCTTGGCAATGCGTGGACATATTTAAATAGACCCCAGCCATGCCTTCAACTTTGACGCTCTTTCTCACTATCCTCATCACTATCATCCATGTCATGTTTTATGGCCATTTTCTGAAGTTCAAACTCTCTCTCTTTATCTTTTTCCCTGATCTGTATCTGCCTTTCTCTTTCTTTTTGTTCTGCTAGGGCTATTCTTTCTTTTCTCTCCTTTTCTTTTTCCTCACTCTCTCTTTCTCTCTCCTCTCTCTTTCTCTATCCCCTCTCTCTCTTTCATATTCAAGCTGCTTTAATTCTTTTTCATGTTCAAGTTGCTTAATCTGCAACTGGATCTTTGCCATTTCCAATGAGTCAGACTGTATCTCAGGCAACTTTAAATGCTTAACCACCACCATAATTACCTCATCTTTTTGCATTTTGTCAGGTAATGTTAACTGCAATGTTTTTGCCAAATCTAACAGATTGCTTTTAGTCTCTGTAAGGTACGGCGTGTGACTGTCTCCACCCCCAAAAACTTCTGAGCCTCTGAAAGAGCCACTGTCCACAACACACTCCCCACTTAAACTAAAATACCACACCCAAAAGCAACCACAATATGCTCACCCCTCACTGTCTTTACGTTCACTAAGCCAATCCAATGGATAGACTTTTATCCCCCTCGAGCCCCCAATTGTTATGGGCCAGGGTTTAGAGAATCCCAAAGTGTATCATGGAGTTCACCTGACCCACAACTGTTAATAGATTGTGGTATGGGGGAGCACACGGCTCACTCTACAGTTATGGTATAGCAGAAAATGGACCAGTGTTTTTTAAAAACAAAATAATATTTATTCTAAGAACTCAAGTTTCCCTTTTTAAAACAAACAGTGAATATCTTAGCAACCAGTAAATCAAATACACCCCCCCAAAGAATACAACACTAAGTACTCTGTATGCCGTCCTTTTAACATCCAAAAGACTTAACAAACCTTCAAACAGGAGCACATTAGAGTTTAGATTCAAGACTGAAAACATTTATAATTCTTCTGAATTCACCAAATGATCCATAGATAGTCTTTGGATGGCAGGGATCAACAGCAGTGCAGCTCACTTTTAACTTCAGATTCAGCTCACTGAAAAACACAGACACACCCAAGCTCTTTCTCAAACTGAAGCTATAAAGCAGAAGTGGAACTCAGCTCCACCCATACTCTGACATCACTCCAGTAACATGAGCAGCTCCATTTCTTAAAGGTACATTTCTTAATCACCCATTTCTTAAAGGGTACTCTCACATGACAACAGGTGTAAACTATTACCATTAATCTTTTCTAAATGCCAACAAAACAGGCAGAGATAATCACTTGGCTTCAAAATATAACTAGCAAGGGGGTGAGAACCCTCTCTACACTTACCTCTGGGATGCCAAGGGGGGTTCCTTCAAGGGCGGGGGCCTCAAGCGGAGGTCTTGGGCTGGCCCGTGTGCTGACTGTGAGATGCAGCCTCATCAGAGGAGTGAAACTCGGGGGAACTAGTGGCCATCGTCGCCACTCCATGGGATGAGTCCGGGTTGGCACCCAGTGCCCCCTCCTCCCGCTCAGTGGCCACAGGGCCCTGGGGTTCACCTTGGGATGGAGGGGCAGCTGGTATGAGCCCCAGCTGCACCTGTAGCATCTGGCCCTGCCAGCCCTGGTTGTTCTCCATGGTCCGCACCATCGTGTCGACGCTCTCGGCGATGCACCTCAAGTGACTGGGACATGCTCTGCAGTGCCTCGGCTGTTCCCATCTGAGACGGGTACTTGTCACGCAGAACTTCACCAAGGTCAGCCTGGTACTGGGTGTAATCCCTCAGTGAGGCTACATTCTGCCTACACCCTCAGCCATGGCGTCACTGACTGCGCGATGCCTTGGACATCTTCACGAATGGTGCCAATGTCGTGCACCAGGCTCTCCACTACGGTCGCCACCCTAGCAACGTTGTCCTCCGTGCCAGGCATTGCCAGCGACATCTCCTCCGTCCATAGCCTTTGGAACTCCTCCAAGCGGCTATGGATATGCTGGAGTGACCCTGATAATTCCCTCTGAATATCTTTGTCGCATCCTAACATCTCCATCAGCTTCAGAATAACCTCTTCATCAGGCTCAGCATCAGGTTGGGACCCAGCTGGGTCCTGGGGTCCCGCAGACCTCCGACTGCTATCTTGCCTGGGGGTTCCTTCCTCTGCCTGATGCACATCAGCAGCAGTGTAGTGCCCACCAGATTGTGCCTGACCACTAATATTTCCCACCGAGGTGTGTGTATCTGCACTGGTGGAGTGTGGGGACCACAGCTGTGATGCGGCTAGTATAGTGACATCCTTGGAACTCTCCTCCAAGGTGTTGTCCTGGGAGACTGGAGAGGGGGCTACCCGGGATGGGCCGTCGCCGTTGGCTGGAGGACCTGCAGGAGAATGGACATGTGGTCAGTGGAAGGGGTCAGTCAGTAAGGCAATAACAACGCACGTTTGACAGGTCCTCTGGCTTTGGCCCGGTTGTTCCTCACCTCTGCAGCGTCCACCAGCCTCCGTGTTGGTGACCGCCCTCAGTGTTGGTGACCGCCCTGTCCTTGGCCACACCGATCACCTCCAGGGCCCGCTCCTCGAAGGTGTTGAGGATCCTGATGTCTGGCACATAACTGCCAGTCTGGGCCCCCTCCCGGCGATTGTGGGAGAGCATTTCCTGTGGAGACACAGAGAGAGCATTGCTAACCACACTTGTGGTTCACATGGGGGGGGGGTTGGACATTTGTGTCTACTCACTCTTGCTGCCCAGTGTAGGTCATTAACCTTCTTCCTGTCCTGCACTGAAGGCCAGTCCTTCTGGTCACATTCCCGGCGCTCACGGCAGCCGCCACCTCGTCCTGGGCACCACTGGCTGCCCTACGGCTGATCCTCCTGGACTCTTGGGAGAACAGGACATCTCTCCTGGCCTCCACAGCATCTAGCAGCCTCCCCAGGTCAGTGTCCCCGAATCTTTGGGCTGGTCTCCTCGGTGCCTTTGTTGCGAGCTGGCTGGGTTTGGCTGAGCAAGTGCAGCTTAAGTGCTGCTCGACCTTGTTAGCGGTGGGCTGGCAAGCACGGTGCCGGCGAATCAGTTGGCGAGCCTTCATTTGAGGCGAGAAGCCCATGAGGCCTCATTAAGTGGATCAATTAACGTTGAATCGCTTTGCCGGCCTCGCTGGGCCGAGCGGCGGGAAAACCCGCGGCAATTCCTGCTCGCTACAACACTTAGAAATCTTTCTGGAAAATCGTACCATTAGTCATTTTTTGGGAACATTCTGCCCTGTATCTCCAAAACTACTGTATGGTTGCTGGTGGGTGATGTATGTATAGAGGAAGCTATGATGCCCAATTGCAAATGCTGTCCAAGATAGGTTTGAAAGAATCAGCTGGTATTTTCCTATGCATCATTTCGTTCATAATTAAGTTGAAAAGGAGACTGTGGTCGATACTGATTATTGTTTATTGTTGGGTGTAAATTTGGGAGAAAATGTGAAAAAGGAGGAGAATAAAAATATTTTTAAAAAAAGAAAAGGAGATGGTGGTAGAGTAATAATGGTCCTGGGCCAGTAATCTGGAGGACATGACTAATGGTCCAGGTACACGGGTTCACATCCCACTACAACAGCTGGTAGAATTTAAATTTTATTAATTAAAGAAAAATAATCTGGAATTTCATGCGAGTCTCAGTAATTGTGCCATGAAATTATTATTGATTGTCTGAAAAACCTATCTAGTTCACTAATGTCCTTTAGGGAAATAAATCTGCTGGGTGAGATTCTCAGGGCCCGTTCGCCGCAGGGACAATCCCATTATGACAACCAACTCTCACGACAGGGCCACAACGGGATTTGCAGCGGCGAGATCTCAGTTTGAGATCTTTCCCAATTTCCGCTGGAGATGTAATCAGACTGGGTGTGAACCCGATTACTATGAAATTAGTTCCATTTAACTATTATTATACGGCCTAAAGCGTTGTTTCCGGGAGCGCTGACTGCTCCCCTTGCAGGCATGATGTCACGCCGATGGGAATCACGACTGGTTTCCAAAAACGGAAACCAGTCAAGATGACCATGTCTGGGAAGCAGAGGTGAGTGTAGCACCCAGGTGGTGTGGAGATGTCATTGTCCCCTGTCTCCCTGACACTGCCTCCTGGCACTGTAACCTGGCAATGCCAGCAACATCTTCTGCCCCTGAAGGCTTTGGCATTCCTCCAAGCGACCTTGCAATTGCTGCAATGTTGCTGACACACCCTCGTGGGTTCCCCAGTTCTGCCTTTGCATACCCAGCAGCTCTGGGAGAAACTTTCCAGAGGCTTGGCATTTGCCTGCTGGCCAGCTATTTCCTGCATTCCTCCAGACCTCTGACTGCCTGCTTCCTTGGAAGATGCAAGAAGGCAGTTTTCAGGGGGTAGCGCTCAGGGGTAGTTTCAGGGGGTGGGGCTTCTAGGGAACCCCATTGGGGGGGTTACGTGGGATGGTGGCTGCTGGTGGTGGGAGGTTGTGCCTGCATGGCAGTGGGGAAGGAGGCACTGTCAGTGAGAATGAGGGGGGTGTCCCGATGCCAGCGACGATGGGGGGGTGCGGCTGGGACACTCTGATGCCTGCATTGTGTGTGGAGAGATGGGGGTGATGATCCAACCATTAAATGTTGGGAGAAAGGTTGGCCTACTTTGTTCAAGGGTTGCAGGTGTTCCCTTGTATGCCACGTAGTCCTTATGTCTGGCTGGGGTGGGGGTGGAGATGATGGGGGTGGGGGTAGGGGAGGGGGAAGAATGGCGGTCTTAATCTTCACTTTGAGATCAGGGCATCCTTAATCTCTGAATCCTAGTTTTGCCAGTGGGTTAAGGCCCATCCCCCCTAGTCGCTGTGTATTCCTCACCAGTACTGAAGGTTTGCCCTGGCGTGAAAAGGCAGCTGTGAAACCAGTAAGTTTCACACAGCTTTTCTTGCCTGATCCAACAGTGTAACATTTTGGGAAAATTCCACCTGCTGTCTTTCGAAGAACACATGGGTGAACTGCACCAATTATTTCTTTCTATTTGTTGCAAAAGTAAAACAGGAAAGGTGGCCAAACCATGGCTTACAAGGGAAGTTAGAGGTAGTATTAGATCCAAGGAAGAGACATACAAATTGGCCAGGAAAAACAACAGACCTGAGGAATGGTAGTGGTTTAGAATTCAGCAAATTTGAATTCAGCAAAGGAGGACCAAGGGATTGATTAAGAAGGGGAAAAAGGAGTACCAGAGTAAGTTTGAGGGGAACATAAAAACTGAATGTCAATATTTCTATAGGTATGTGAAGAGAAAAAGATTGGTGAAGACAAATGTTGGTCCTTTACAGTCAGAATCAGGGGGATTTATAATGGGGAATAAGAAATGACTGACCAACTAAATAGACACATTGGTTTTGTTTTCATAAAGGAGGACACAAATAACATCCCAGAAATGTTGGCAAACACAGGGTTTTATAAGAGGGAGGAACTGAAGAAAATCAGAATTGGTAGGGAAATGATGTTGGGAAAATTGATGGGATTATAGGCTAATAAATCCCCAGCGCCTGATAATCTACATCCCAGAGTGCTTAAAGAAGTGGCCCTACAAATACTGGATGCATTAGTAGTCATCTTCCAGGATTCTATAGACTCTGGAACAGTTCCTTCAGATTGGAGGGTAGCTAATGTAACTCCACTATTCATAAAGGTAGTAGAGAGAAAACAGGGAATTATAAACCAGTAATTCTGACATCAGTAGTGGGGGAAATTCTAGAATCCATTATCAAAGATTTTATAGCAGAGTACTTGGAAAACATTGGTCAAATCAGACAGAGTTAGCTTGGAATTACAAATGTAAAATCATGCTTGACAAATCTACTGGAATTCTTCAAAGATGTAACTAGTGGAGTTGATGTGGATGTGGTTTATTTGGAATTTCAGAAGGATTTTGACAAAGTTCCATATAAGAGATTAGAATGTAAAATGAAAGCGCATGGGATTGGGGGTAGTGTATTGAGATGGATATAAAACTGGATGCAGACAGGAAACAAAGAGTAGGAATAAACATATCTTTTTCCAAATGGCAGGCAGTGACTAGTGGGGTACCGCAGGGAACAGTGCTGTGACTCTAGCTATTTACAATATATATTAATGATTTAGATGAAGTAACTAATTGTAATATCTCCAAATTTGCAGATGACACAAAGTTGGGTGAGAGGGTGAGTTGTGAGGAAGTTGCAGAGATCCTTCAGTGTGATTTGGACATGCTGAGTGAGTGGGAAAATGCATGGCTGATGCAGTATAATGTGGATAAATGTGAGGTTATCCACTTTTGTGGCAAAAACAGGAAGGCAGATTATTATCTGAATGACTGCAAATTGAGGCAGGGGAATGTGCCACTAGACCTGGTTGTTCTTGTACATCAGCTGCTGAAGGTAAGCATGCAGGTGGAGCAGGTGGTAAAGAAGGCAAATGGTATGTTGAGGACTTAAGTAGAGGAACAGGGATGTCTTGCTGCAATTATACAGGGCCTTGGCGGGACTACATCTGGAATATTGTGTGCAGTTTTGATCTCCTTATCTGAGGAAGGGTGTTCTTGTTATCGAGCGAGTGTAGCGAAGGTTGACCAGACTGATTCCTGGGATGACGGGACTGACCTATGAGGAGAGATTGAGTAATTTAGGGTTACATTCGCTGGAGTTCAGAAGAATGAGGGGGGATATAATGGAAGCCTCTAAAATTCTAACAGGACTAGACAGGATAGATGCAGGATGTTCCTGATGGCGGGAGAGTCCAGAACCAGGGGTCACAGTATGAAGATATAGGGTAGATCATGTAGGACAGAGATGAGTAGAAATGTCTTCACCCAGAAGTGGTGAGCTTGTGGAATCCACTACTACAGAAAGTAGCTGAGCCCAAACATTCGATGTTTTCAAGAAGGAGTTAGATATAGCTCTTGGGGCGAAAGGGATCCAAGGATACGGGGGGGGGGGGGGGGAGCAGAAACAGGCCTATTGAGTTGGATGATCAGCCATGATCAGAATGAATGTCAGAGCAGGATTGGAGGGCCGAATAATCTACTTCTGCTCCTATTTTCTAAGTTTACCTCGTCTGGCTGATATGTGACTGCCAGACCTACCTATGTGGTTGACTCTTAACCGCCTTCTGAAATGGCCTAGCAAGCCTCTCAGTTGTACCTAACTGCTGCAGAAAGCTTCAAGAAGGTGGCCCGCCACCCCCTCTCCAAGAGCAATTAGCGATGTGCCAGTGATGCCCACATCCCATGAAAAAATTAAAGAAATGTGAATCACTCGCATATTTGCTGCTGTTTGTATTGCATGACTCCTTTTCCTGACCAAACTCTCTACAAATCAGTTATTTTGATTTAAGCTAGGGACGTAAATTGGACAGCTAAGTTACAAATCTTTGTCATATGATTGAACACTGCCAAATTAGGGCGAGGAAAAATGTTTCTTTTTTTGTCGGAGCTAACACAAAGCAACATTTACTGCATTTTGCTGTGTTGTGTTGCATTCAAAATATTTTACATGTCTCTGTGAACCCAGAACTGGAGCAGAATGGTTTGGGGCTCCAGACGAAAGAACAAAGTGTTAGGGGTGGACTCCACACAAATACCAGCATCTGGTGGTGTGTCAGTTTCATCACACCAATCTCACCGTCAGCTAAAATCAGAAGGGTAGATGGACAGTGTGACCTGGATCTCCTCTTTTCCGAATTAGGGCCAATTAAATCAGTTAGCTTGTTATGAGCTTGTCAAGGGGTTACTTTTACATTTTTAAAGGGATGAACAGTTTACCCATTCCTTTCGAAACTGACTTGCTGAAGGCAGGCCAATGGAGAGGGGGAGCCTTCATGGCTGCCCTGGGGTATCACACTGGTCCTATAAGAGGGTCAGTGAGGCAAAGGGGGATTGTGCATTTGGTAAGGAAATGCTTTTGGTGAAGTGCAGATGGCAGGGAGAGTGGACACTCAGTTCAAGCTTTAAACCCCCTGGCTTCAAGGGAGCAGCAGGCCAGTGGGCAAGGGTGGTCACCTGTTCAGAAGGAAGGCTCCCTTCCTTTATGAGCAACAGGGACAGACTCTGTGCCAGAGACCTATACCCCATGGTTTACCCCTGGTAAGTCATCCCCCCCACCAGTATCCAAAGCGATATACTTGTTACGAAGGGGAACGACCACAGGGGATCCCTGTACTGACTGCTTCCTCCCAGCCCCTCTCACCATCACCCACCTATCTTCATTCTTCGGAGTAACTACATCCCTGACGCTTCTATCTATGACCACCTCTGCCTCCCGAGGGCAGCACGGTTGCATTGTGGATAGCACAATTGCTTCACAGCTCCAGGGTCCCAGGTTCGATTCCCCGCTGGGTCACTGTCTGTGCGGAGTCTGCACATCCTCCCAGTGTGTGCGTGGGTTTCCTCCGGGTGCTCCGGTTTCCTCCCACAGTCCAAAGATGTGCAGGTTAGGTGGATTGGCCATGATAAATTGCCCTTAGTGTCCAAAATTGCCCTTAGTGTTGGGTGGGGTTACTGGGGTATGGGGATAGGGTGGAGGTGTAGACCTTGGGTAGGGTGCTCTTTCCAAGAGCTGGTGCAGACTCGATGGGCCGAATGGCCTCCTTCTGCACTGTAAATTCTATGATAATCTATGATAATCTGAAGTTCATCCAGCTCCAGCTCCAGTTCCCTAACGTGGTTTTTGAGGAGCTGGAAATGGGTGCACTTCCTACAGGTGAAATCAGCAGGGACACTGACAGTGTCCCTCACCTCAAACATTCTGCAGAAGGAACATTGCACTGCCTTCCCTGCCAACCCCTCTAGATAACTTGTGGATAAAACAAGAAAAAGAAAGAAAGAAAGAGCTTACCTGATAATCACTCAACCCCTTAGGTTAGAGGAGGTGGCTCATCTTCCGCGCTTTTAAATCTCCGGCTCCTCTCCCACTTTTAAATCTCCGGCTCCTCTCCTGCTTTTAAATCCCCAGCTCCTCTCCCGCTTTTAAATCTCCGGCTCCTCTCCCGCGCTTTTAAATCTCCAGCTCCTCTCCCGCGCTTTTAAATCTCTGGCTCCTCTCCCGCTTTTAAATCTCCGGCTCCTCTCCCGCTTTTAAATCTCCTGCTCCTCTCTCATGCTTTTAAATCTCCGGCTCCTCTCCCGCGCTTTTAAATCTCCGGCTCCTCTCCTGCAATTTTAACTCTCTGGCTCCTCTCCCGCTTTTTAATCACTGGCTCCTCTCCTGCTTTTGAATGTCTCAGCTGTCTCTCTCTCCTCACTGTTTTCAATGTCCCGACTGTCTCTCCTCTCGCACTGTTTTCAATGTCCCGGCTGTCTCCCTCTCCTCGCTGTTTTCACTCTCCCGGCTGTCTCTCCTCGCGTGCTGTTTTCAATGTCCCGAATGCTGCACAACGTGGCGAGAAAAGATAGCAGTGCAGACAACAAACTGCACGCCACTTTTCTCGCCTCTGCCAGCACTCCGTACAAAAATGAAAATTCCACCCAAGAAGTCTGTTGCTTTTATATTTCCCTTCCACTCCCCAGTTCCCATTCTCCCCAGTCACACCTTGTTGATATCCCAAAATGCATTGTAGACACATATAATACCTAATTTGAATACAATGAGGTCCCACAAACAGTAATGAGTAAACAATCAGATAATCAGTTTCAGAGGTGTCACTTGAAAGATAAATGTTGACAAGGACACTAGGAGAACTCACCTGCTCTTCATCCAGTAGTGTTGCAGTATCTTTTATGGCCACTGCAAAGGGCAGACAGGCTTTGATTTAATGGCTTAGACAAAAGGTGTTACCTCTGACAGTGCATCAGCCCCTCACTCAGTATTGCATTGCAGTGTTTGCTCCAATGTTATTTTGTATGTCTAAAAGGTTCTTGCCTAGGAGTACCTTACTTTTCCTTCCTATTTAACATGATAGCTTTCTGCCCCAACAATGGATTGTGAGACGCGAATGTGACCCATGTTTGAGGATCTTTGGTTCAATTTTAATTCAATTTGTTTTTCGTATGGAAACTTATTTTGGGTACATTACTTGTTCATTAAAAATAATCCTAACTGAATAATAATAAGGAAAATTACCCTATTACAAAAGTCAGAATTTGAATTGAAATTGAATTGTTTGAGAATCTTTGCATTACTTGTGTCTTGCATATTTTTCCCACTGTAATATTTCTACTGTCCTAAACAGACAATAAAATTAATCATGAAAAATATTAAAAATTCATACCAAGGAATATTCCAATAGAATAACCTTTTGCAGCATCCTTTTCCACTTGGTCTGCATGAAGAGGAAAACAAACTCCATTTCTTCCGTAGTAGTTCCCAAATATGTCTTCATTCCAGAGTGGGATTATAGCAATAGTAAATCCAATGAACCAAATTGTAATGTGTGTTATCAAAGTCTGGTACTTTCCTGGTTTGACATTACTGAATGGAAAAACAATGACGATGTACTTCTCCAGACTCAGGTAAGTCAATAACAGGACTGAGACCTCAGTAGAAAGCATGGCCAGAAATCCTATCATTCGACACTGGATACTGTTCATCCATAGCTGCGCATGTCTGTTATACTCGCCACGATATTTGACGTCAAAAATGCCAACAAAGAATAGATATACTCCCATCAGGCAATCGGCACCTTGAATGTAAAAAAGGGAGACATACATCTTTCAAATATGAGATATTTGCATATTGTAGTAATATCATCAGTTACAAACTTTAGTACAAAAAAAGGAATTGTTCAAATTTTCACTATCTAGCCCTCTAGATACTGGTTACTGTGGTAACTAGGGCCCACAGATAAGGTAAGGTAGTCAAATGCATTGTTAAGAAAAGGATCTTCACAAATAAAAGGTTCAGGAGCACTGGAAGAGAACATGCCTGGACTTGCAGGACTCTCTTGCAGACTGAAGCCCCGCCCAAAGCCCACACGCTCAGAAGGGCGAAAAGCCTGCACATGCTCAGAAGGGTGAGCGGCTTATAAAAACACTAACATTTCTCCCCCCTTAATTTCAATCCCCCATCAGGATAGAAATACAACAAAAGTAATGTCTTAACTATACAAAAGTCTGTCAAGAGCTTTGTGATTGCATTGCGAACATGAACATTCCTCTTCCACTCCCCCAACAGAGTCAACTGACACACCTGGAAGCACAGGAACCACTTCCTGGTAAAAGCTCACAGCAGCATTACCCTCTGCCACCTTACCTGAAACTTTTTCTGACTCGGGGTCATACCGCAAACAAATATGGTCTTGGTGTCTGTGGATAACTTCCATTTTGCAGACTCACGACTCAAGCTCCTGGACTACGTCCATTTAAAATTATTCCCGTAACCAGCTCTGGTTACTACCAATGTCTCTGATGTAAACCTGATCACCTGGTTTAAACTGCCTTTCTTTGGAATACAAGTCGTGTCCCTCCTTCTGCTTCTCTTGTCTCCTAGTCACTTTCGCTCTGAGATCTGGATGAAGCAGATCCAGATGAGACTTCGGCCTTCTGCCTAACAACAATTCCGCAGGAGCGAGCGCTACAGTGGATTGTGGTGTGATACAATACTGGAATAAAAATCTTGAGAGCTTGTTGTACACCTGCCATTTTCTTCAATGTCTCCTTCAAAATTTGAACAGCTCCCTCTGCCAAACCATTTGAAGCTGGATGCCATTCTTTTGCATGAGTTCCTGAAACACCTTACTTGTAAGCGTAGTGCCGTTATCTGAGACAAGCGAATCTGGTAACACACGGGTTACGAAAATTTGACGTAGCTTCTCTTTTGAATGCGCATCTGTGATGACCCAAAACATGTGGCTCATGAAAGGTGCCGCAAAGTCCACATGCAGTCTGGATCACGGCTTAGCAGACCACTCCTCAGGATGAAGTGGTAATGTATCCACTTCAACATTGAACACATCTGGATACCTCGTAACAAGATCCTTGGTTACCCTGGTGTGCTTGATCTCACCCCAGTTCAGGGGAATTTTGCAGAGCCAGTCAATCCATAGCAAACTCGGTCCCTTTCCTTTTACCACAAGGAGGCATGCTTTGGATTCTTGCCTGTTATGTGCAACATGGATATCCAATGTCCCAAGCAAAGGAATGGACTCTCCGGTGTATGTCCAAAGACTAATCTCTGTAGGAGTAAGAGCAGGTGCTCGTTTATGTTTGCTCACTAATTACAGATGCAAAAGGTCATGTGTGCATCTCCATCCTGATCTGCTCACCATTGGCTTTACAACTGCAGCAAAAATAGGCTTTGCTCATGCTTAGCTGATTGAAGCTTCTTTAAATTAAAATTTCTTTGTTCAGCCTTCATCTTGCCTCTGCATTTCTTTGCTAAATACCCTTTCTTGCTGCATTGGTGACAAACAGCATCCATAAACTTGCAATAATTGGCATAGTGTGGCCCTCCACATCTAAAACACTTCACTGCTTCAACGTTTTTCCTGGAAGCTTTTTTCTGTATTTGACACCACCCCTGCCTGGGCACTACCATTAGCTTTCTGAATATTGCAAGGCTAGCCATGGCTTTTCCATGCCCTGAGAAATTTCTAGAGCCTTCTTAAAAGTAAGTGTGACCTCCTCCAACAATAAACACTGAACGCTAACCTTGGTAATGCCGCAGACCAGTCAGTCTTTGAGCATACCTTCTAAAATTGATCCAAAATCAGTGTTCCGAAAGCTGGCATAATTCTGCCACAAATTTAGCTACGGATTGACCTATTTTTCAAAAATGGCTATGAATTTTGAATCATGGAATAATCACCTAGGGCTTTGGATTATGATAATTCTAGACCAGAGAGACTATGTCTTCGAATTAAATCTCCCCTGGCTTTTGTGGCATGGACAGCTTCCTCATCAACTTGTAAGTCCTCAGGAGAATCATCGAGCACTGCTTCACCACATCTTCTATTCCACTTGCTAAAAGAAGTGCTGTGGCCTTTCCATGTACTTTGCCCAGTCCTCAATTCACTCAAGCATGGCCATGGTGCTGTCAACTTCAAATTCCATCAAATAAATTCACAAAGAAACTAGCTACTCACTGTATGCAACCATGTGTAGCCATGCTGGACAAAGAAAAAATTCCTTTTTTCTCTTCCGTTTCTTCCTCGTTGCCAAAAATGTAGTAACTTGGTCCACAAATAAGATATTCAAATGCATTGTTAAGAGAAGGATCTTATTTATATAAATAAATAAAGTTTAACAAACAGTAGGAAACAAAAGGAAACAGGAGCACACGAGAACAAATCTGGAGATGCAAGACACTCTTTCAGACTGAAGCCCCACCCAAAGCCCACACATGCTCAGAAGAGATAAAAGCTTGCACATGGTCAGAAGTGGGAATGGCTTATAAGAACACTTCGATCAGTTGCCTAGGTCTTGATGTTGAAGAACAATTGTTCCCTAAGCAGAGAGCAA
The DNA here is from genome assembly GCF_047496885.1 of Scyliorhinus torazame. Lineage (NCBI taxonomy): Eukaryota > Metazoa > Chordata > Chondrichthyes > Carcharhiniformes > Scyliorhinidae > Scyliorhinus > Scyliorhinus torazame. Next base: position 156,678,358 of record NC_092721.1, on the reverse strand, counting down.
AGAAAAGGTGTTTCCATCTGTTGATGCTGGGCCTCCCCACCACAAACTTATAAACCTCTCCAGGATAAACTGGGCCATTTCCTTGCACAACAATGAGGGAAAGGCGCACTAATTGGTGCCCATAAACCACTGGAGTGAGGGTGGATCCCGCAATCTTTAGTCTTTTCCTTGTACAAGTGGCCAAACGAGCCATCGTGTCAGCCAAAGACAAAGTATGCACTCCTTGTTTGATAAGATCAAAAATGCTATGTTCCACCACAGAAACGGCTGCTCTCGTATCCAGTTCCATTTGGAGCATATCACTTGTATCGGAACATGATTAGGGGTCACACGGGTACTGACAAACTGTTCAGCTGCATCTCATCCTCTTCCTCTTCTGGGTCATCCAGATGCAAGGCCTGACCCCAGGGCTAACGCCAACCTTGACGAGGGCGGTTGGAATGCTGGCCCTCCTGCTGCCTGCGGGTACCTCTGGACCGGTGTCCACATGTTGCACAAGGGCCGGAATCGCTTTCAGCAGAGTCCAGTGATGTTGCACATCCCGGCGGCCGGCTCTTTGCTTAGAGGCTAGAGCCGCAGAGGCGTTTGGTCCGGGTTGAGAGGATTCCACGTGAGGGACGACGCCCAGGGACATTCACCACCATCCCTTTTATTTCTTGGATGCCACGTTCCAGGCTGAAAAATTAGGGAGACTTTTCCCCAAAGCTTTTTCTCAGTCTCCATATTATTAAAACGACAGACCAAACAATTGTGGAGCATATTGGACTAAACAGTCCCATACTTACAAAACTCGGCAATCTTCCGTAGCTGAGATACAAACTTAGTGACGGATTCCCCGGAGGACCTCTCCATCGTATTAATCTGATATTTTTGAACAATTATCGACGGGGTTGGGTTAAAGTGTTGCGGCACAAGCGCCACAAGCTGGTTGAATGATTGTGTATCCGGTGTCGCCGGGTACATGAGACTCCGGATCACCCAAACAGATGCCATCAATAGTATGACTGTCTGGTGTTCGTTCTCCATGATATTGTTGGCCCGACAGAAATAACGCATTCATTCAGCCTATTGGTTCCAGTCTTCAACACCGGTGCCAAATGCATTTAACCACCCAAACTGAAGCATGGCGAATCAAAGAAATCCAAACCTGGTTGCAGAAAACCAGGGAGGTGGCTCAGCTGAGTAGGTGGCAGTGTTGACAGCAAACCAGTTTCCTCCTCGTCGCCAGTTTAATGATGGCATGGAGAGACCACACCAGTAAATTAAGAAACAAAGTTTTATCCACACGAGCGATATCTACTACCAGTAGATCCTACCAGGTTCCTTCTGAGGTTGGTGCCTTACTGGCCAACCTTAGATACATGGGTTAATTGAGATACCCCTCCCCTTACGGGGGAGCTCGTACCCCTCAAAGAACACGGAGAAGACAAATATTCTCATCCCTAGGTTCCGTGCCGGATATTACAGACTCTTTCCTGCTCATTATTCATTATCTAATGAAAAGTGGTATTAGCCAAAAGAAAATGTAACTTCTCATAGATTGGACCGATTCTAGGCCTGGACATTCATAATGGCCCTCATTTACACCATTCAACTGGCTCGAACTCCCATTTGCTTTTTGGATTTCACCTTTCAAAGTTATTCCCTGTAAATTTGTGAATGTAGAAACTCTCTATTGAGAGAGTCCCTGAACAAGCCACACTTCTACCTCCTCTAACGTGTGTACTTTGGAAGGGTGAACAGTGATTTAATATTTTACAAAGTCACATGAGTACTGTTCAAACTGTTTTTGGCCCTTTCCATCTCAGTTCCATTAAAGATGTAACTGAAGCATGTAAAGATAACCCCAGAATATCAGGCCGAATACTACTAATTGACAGAAGGATAATGTGACAGCTCTGGGACAGAGAAAATTTTACTGGCTGTTTTTTTGCAATGCATTTATAATTTGAAGAAAGAAATTTTACTTACAACACAAAATTTTTATAGACATCGCATGCAGTTTGTTTTCGGCTCTAATAAGTGACCTCATAAAAATGACGAAAAGGTTTCCAAAGCAGGTAAGACAAGCTATGACCCAGACAAATACTCTAAGGATGATGTTTGCTAGTAGGTCTTCAAAGGAAGATATGCCATCTGTATTTGGTTGACAGCTGCGTACACGAGTAGAATATGCACAGTACTGAAATTTATTGAAGTATCTGCGAAGAAAAATGGCACAAACGACATTACAGTCACGAGGAGATGTTAGCAAGGATATAACAAGTAAGAATGAAAAAAGCTGGAGAAACTCAACAGGTTAGGCAGGATCTGTGGAGAACATGTAAGGTTGATGACCTGATGAGCTTTTGCAGCTGTTTTGTTCTTATTTCAGATTTCCAGCACTTGCAGTGTTTTATTTTCAGTATAACAAATAAGGGACTTTAATTGAAGCTACCCTGATAATGCAGTTAATATTATACCATCAATGATGGGAAAGAATGATCTGCAGGAATTTTCATGGGCTTAATCACTCGAGCAAGGAATTCCCATGATGCTTCTCCCAATCAGCTATTATGATTTTAAAGGAAGACAGTGGAAACCCCAGGTAGGTGCATGAGCAGAGTTTTTGCCAATCGTCCACCACAATTATGGTGCGCCAATTGGTTGAACACCTGAGGTAATTCCTAACTTCTGCACTCCTCATGTTTACAGCAAAAATATAACAAGCAAGCACAGCATAGTGGTCTCTCTAAATTGATAATTGATGCAATTCAAGGAAACAATAAATTATTTACTTAGAGGCAAAAATCTGAAAGGCATTCATAAAGCTGCTAGTATATTTGGAAATTGTGATAAAATGTAAAACGAGGAATCCAATAATAATAATAATCTTTATTGCTGTCACGAGTAGGCTTATATTAACACTGCAATAAAGTTACTGCATAAATCCCCTTGTCGCCACACTACGGCACCTGTTCGGGTACACTGAGGGCGAATTCAGAATGTCCAAATTACCTAACAGCACATCTTTCGGGAGGAAACCAGAGCACCCGGAGGAAACCCACACAGACACGGGGAGAACGTGCAGACTCCACACAGACAGTGATCCAAGCTGGGAATTGAACCTGGGACCCTGACAATAATTGGAAATTGTTCTGGTGGTTGTCTGATTAAAGAAAAACAAATTATTTTAAAATGGAAATTGTAGAAAGGCAAATTGGCTGAGTTGATTGAACTCTGTTTTTGATATGCTAATTGGCCTAGAAATACGGTGAACAGATGTTCACCTAAGACAAATTGGCAACAATGGAAATAGAAAGTTCAAGTAAAGATGGTAAAAGTTCAAAAGAGATGGGAGTGAATTTCACATTTCCATTCAAAAAGGTGAATTCATGTAATAAAGGCAATTAAGAGTAGCTTCTGAGAAGGTTAGTTCAGATAAGGGAAGATCAAAAGGAAAAACAGCATATCACAGGCAAGTTCACCCTGTCCAGGGGAGCTGTTTTAATATTGCAGCCCACAGCAGCATGTTATGTCCACTCCCAACAAACTATGTGAAGAGAAAGCCTGTTTGAGAAGCTAGTTGTTTCCACCCTAAATGGGAAGTAACCCCAAAAGATATAGGTCCCTAGTGTGGTAACTATTGCTGGGTTTTGCTTATACTTTTAAAAACGATGGGATGTTGTTTGGGGATGTTTAGCTCTGAGATTAGGAAAATAGAGCGATTTGGAACTGAGCAACTTTAAAGATAAGTTTTGTATAGCCATTAAAGTTGTTAATTATATTTTTAGTTGACTTTCTTGTGTATTTTACTGTTTAATAATCATCTGGGGCATCCTTCATGGGTCTTCACATCTTTCCTCACACTATACCAAATTGCAAATTACAGTTGAGAGCAGGCATTCCAAGTTCCCCTTCTCTGATTTGGAATACCCTTTAACATCAGCTGTGTTCCGAACACCATATTTATAATATATGGGAAGATCTCCATTATAGTACATGCAGGTGAATAAATATGTTCATTACATTTTTTAAAAATAGTAATTTAAACCATTTTTAAGTCCAAAAATTTTGGTCTTCCAAGTATCAGACTATGCTCCTGGGTGAACCTAGGCAGTATCTGCATTCGGAGAGTACTTTCACTAGTAGCAATTTGTAAGTGAACATTTACAGCCTAGTCAGGGAATGAAGAGAAAACCTACTATTAATCCTAAAATAATACATTTTTGCTCAGTAAGAATATATATATATATATTTTTTAAACGCATTTTATTCAAACTTGTATCAAAGTAGGTTACAGCAAATAAACACCCCGGGAAACATTCTTCCCAACAATCAACTCTGCAGTTTGTACAGATTCTTCTCCTTTTTCACCCCTCCACCTCCCCCCCCCCCCTCCCCATCACCCACCCCGCGACCCCCCTGTGACGAACAGCTCCTCAAATACGGTCACAAACATCCCCCACCTTTTCTCAAACTCCCCTGCTGAGCCCCTTAACTCATACTTTATCTTCTCTAACCGCAGAAAGTCATACAGGTCACCCAACTATGCTGCTACCCCCGGTGGCGATGCCGACCGCCACTCCAGCAAAATTTGTCGCCTGCAATCAGAGAGGCGAAGGCGAAGCCATTGGCCTTCCTCCTCTCCATGAGCTTCAGCTTCTCTGAAATCCCAAATGTCACCACCAAAGGGTCTGGGTCCACTCCCTCCTCCACTACCCTGGCTAAGACTGCGAGCACTCCCGCCCAGAATCATCCCAATTTTTCACAACCCCAAAACATGTGTGCATGATTCACTGGCCCCCGCCCACACCTCTCACACTCATCTGCTACTCCCTGAAAGAACCCAAGTCATATGCACCCTGTGCATTACCTTAAGCTGTATCAGGCTCATCCTTGCACAAGCGGAGGTCCCATTTACCCTTCGCAGTGCCTCACTCCATACTCCCCAATTGATCTCCATTCCCAACTCTGCTTCCCATTTCTCCTTGATCTTCACCACCTGCTCGCCTTCCCCAGCCACTTATATATATCCCCAATTCTTCCCTCCCCTTTCACATCCAGGAACAGCAGTCACTCCAGCAGGGTGTATCCCGGCAATCTAGGGAACCCCTTCCAGACCTTTCGTGCAAAGTCCCTAACCTGTAGATACCTGAACTCACGACCGCTTGGCAGCTCTACCCTTTCCCTTAGCTCCTCCAGACTGGCGAACCCTTCCTCCAAATACAAATCCCTCACCTTGACCAGCCCCACTTCCCTCCACCTCCTGTATACACTAGCCACCCCTCCTCCCCCCGGCTCAAACCCATGATTCTCGCACAGCGGCGTTAGCACCGACATCCCTTCCACCCTAAAATGCCTCCTCAGCTGATTCCATACCTTCACCGTGGACTGCACCATTGGGCTCCCTGAATACCTACTCGGAGCCATTGGCAATGCTGCCGTCACCATAGCCCTCAGACTAGACCCTTATAAGATTCCTCCTCCATCCTAACCCACTCTACCCCTTCTCCTTCCCACCACCGCCGCACCTTGTCCACATTCGCCGCCCAATAACAATGAAGCACGTTTGGCAACACCAACCCCCTCTGCTGCCTCTGCCTCTGTAGCAGGGTTCTCCCACCCTCGGCACCTTCCCCACCCATACAAAGTCAGAGATGATTGTGTCCTTTGGTATAAAGATCGGGAGAGCCTGAAAGATAAACAAGAAACTCAGCAGAATATTCATTTTCACCACTTGGACCCTCCCCGCCAACGTTAAGTGCAGTGTATCCCATCTTTTAAGATCCTCCCTGGCCTCCTCCACCAGCTTCGTTAAGTTCTACTTATGGAGCCCCATCCATTCCCTCGCTACCTGAATCCCCAAGTACCTAAACCTATCCCTCGCTACCGTAAGTGGCATCCCCCCTAAATTAGCCCGCTGTGCCAGCTCATTCACCGGGAATACCTCGCTTTTCCCTACTTTCAGCCTGTATCCTGAGAACCCACCAAACCTCCCCAGCAGGCCCATAATCCTTTCCATAACTCTCCAACGGATCCGAAACATACAGCAAGAGGTCATCGGCATAGATCGATACCCGATGCTCCCTCTGCCCCCTCATTATCCTCTGCCACTCTGCCGACCCCCTGAGAGCCATCACCAGTGGCTCTATGGCCAGCGCAAACAGCAGCGGCGACAGTGGGCACCCCTGCCTCGTACCCCTGTGTAAGTTAAATCTTTGTGAGTTCATATAATTCGTCCTCACCCTCGCTCTTGGCACCACATATAGCCACAAATCTCGGCTCAATCCCAAACCTTCCCAAAACTTCAAACAAGTACCCCCACTCCACCCGATCAAATGCATTCTCCGCTTCCATGGACACCACCATCTCCGGTACCAGAGCTCTCGACGGATTCATCATCACATTCAACAGCCACCTTATATTACTCGTGAGCTGCCTGCCCTTCACGAAGCCTGTTTGATCTTCTGCAACCACCCCCTGGACACAATCCTCCATCCTCCCCATCAACAACTTCGCCAATACTTTTACATCCATGTTCAATAGTGATATGGGTCTATATAACCCACATTCCACCGGATCCTGCCCTTTTTTGGGGATTAGTGTGATTACTGCCTGCTTCATTGTCTCCGGCAACTCCCCCTTCTCCAGTGCTTCATTAAATGCCCCCAACAGATGTGGTGCCAGGTCCGTCGCAAATTCCTTATAAAATTCTGCCGGGTACCCGGCCCAGGGGCCTTCCCCAACTTCATACCCCTGATACTATCCAGCACCTCCGTCAGCCCCCAGGGGTTCCTCCAACACCTGCCTCTTTGCTTCCTCCACCTGGGGAAATTCCAGCTCGTCCAGAAACCACCCCATGTCCCCCTCCTCTCCTCCTGGGTCTGCCTCATAAAGTCCCTGATAATACTCTCTAAATGCCTCATTTATCTTCCCTGGCTCTGACACCACATCCCCAGCCTCAGTCCGGATCTTCAATATTTCCCTGGACGCATCCTGCCTCCGCAGCTGGTGCGCCAGCCTGCGGCTCGCCTTCTCCCCATACTCGTATTGCACCCCTCTTGCCCTACGCAGTTGCCCTACCGCCCTCCCCGTTGTCAGCCTGTCAGATTGCTCCTGCAGCTTTTTCCTCCTCGCCAATCCCTCCACGATGGGCACCCTCGAATATTCCCTGTTCTCCTCCACTATCTCGTTCACTAGATGGTCATGTTCCGCCCTCCTTTCCTTATTCGCACGAACCGTAAATGAGATAATTTCTCCCCAGACCACTGCCTTCAGTGCTTCCCAAAGAATGCCCACCGACACCTCCCCATTCTGATGGAACTCCACATAATCCCTAATCGCCAACTGCACCTTATCACAAAATCCTCCATCCGTCAACAACCCCGAGTCAAACCTCCACCCCGGCCTCTGCTCTCGTCCCGTACTGAACCAAATATCCAGCCAGTGGGGTGCATGGTCCGAGATAACTATCCCCGTATACTCTGCCCCCTCCACCCCAACCAAAATCTCCCAACTCACTACAAAGTAATCAATCCTCGAATACACCTTATAGACGTGTGAAAAGAAGGAATACTCCCTTCCCCCTGGGTTCTGAAAGCGCCATGGATCCACCATACCCATCCTCTCCATGAACCCCCCCCAGCTCCCTTGCCATTCGTACCCTACCCATCGACCTGGGGCTCGATCTACCCATCCTCGGCTCCAGGACGCAGTTAAAATCTCTTCCCATGATCAACTGGTACGTGGCCAAATCCGGATTTGCTGCCAGTAACTCCCTCATAAAACCCATATCATCCCAATTTGGGGCATACACATTTACCAACACTACCGGTGCCCCTTCCAATACCCCACTCACAATCACATATCTCCTACCTGGATCCCTCACCTCCTTCGCACTCACGAATCTCATTTTTTTGCTCATTAAAATTGCCACACCCCTCGATTTCAAATCAAACCCCAAGTGAAAAACCTGCCCGACCCACCCCTTCCTTAACCTAACTTGGTCCTTCACACGGAGGTGTGTCTCTTGCAAAAAGACAACCCCTGCTTTCAAGCCCCTGAGGTGCGTGAACACCCGCGACCTTTTAACCGGCTCATTCGGTCCTCGGACGTTCCACGTTACCAATTATACCGGACTCCCCTCTGCCATTCGTCATCTTCCCCACTTAACTCCTGCCCCTTTAATTCCACTCTGTACCTTCGCCCTTGACCATGTCATCTCTCACCCCCTGCCGCGTCACAGAACACCCCCCCCCCCGCTTTTCCCCTTCCCTTTCTTCCCCCCCCCCCCACTTCCCCTTTCCCCCCTCCTTCCCGGCCATCCCTCTTGGCCTTCTCCCCCACCAGCTCATTTCTGTTCACCAGCATAACCTGCTAGCGCGGCTGCCCCTGCCCAAAGGCACATCCTAATGCCCCCCCCTCCCTCTCCCCCCCAACTCCTCAGCTCAAAGAAGAAGGCCTCCTGCTGGCCTTACCCTCCCCCATCCAAACAAGAACTTCTCCTGAACTCCAGGTAGCCTTCTCTAAAAGCAAACAGATGTTAAACACAAACAGTCCCATAAAACAGGAGGGGGATGGGAACATCCATCCCCAAATAAACTTTTCACCCCTACAACTCCTTACAATCTCAACATTGAACAGAAAACACCCCCCCACAAAAAAAGGCAAAAATCTTCCAATCCCTACACCCACTTCAAACATGCTCCCGACCATTACATAGTGCCAGCACCCCGGTTCCCAAGCATTGTCCACTCAGTTCTTCCCCAGTTTATGCTCCTTTATGAAGTCTTCGGTCGCTTCTGGGGTCTCTAAATAATACTCCCCGTGTGTGCGTGGGTTTCCTCCGGGTGCTCTGGTTTCCTCCCACAGTCCAAAGATGTGCGGGTTAGGTGGATTGGCCATGCTAAATTGCCCAGAGTGTCCAAAATTGCCCTTAGTGTTGGGTGGGGTTACTGGGTTATGGGGATAGGGTGGAGGTGTGGACCTTGGGTGGGGTGCTCTTTCTAAGAGCCGGTGCAGACTCGATGGGCCGAGTGGCCTCCTTCTACACTGTAAACTCTATGATATACCCCGGCCTCCGAAGGTCACCCATAATTTCGCCGGGTAGAGCACCCCAAACCTGATCTCCCGCCGGTACAGCACCGCCTTGACCTTGTTGAAACCTGCCCGCCGTTTTGCCAACTCGGTTCCGATGTCCTGATAAATCCGGACGTTATTTCCCTCCCAGTCGCAGCTACGCTTCTCTCTGGCCCAACGTAGAATTTCTCTTTTTCCACAAATTTATGGAGTCTCACGATCACCGCCTGCGGCGGCTCCCCAGCTCTAGGCTTTTGCCTCAGAGACCTATGTATTCGGTCCACTTCAGGTGCCTTATCTAGGACCCCTTCTGCCACCAGTCCCGCCAGCATCCTCGAAACATACCTCGTGGCACTCACACCTTCCACTCCTTCAGGCAGGACCACTATTCGCAGGTTCTGCCTTCTCGAGGCATTCTCCTGCTCCTCCACCTTTGCCCTCAATGTTTTACAGAGGTCTCCTAGGAGCCCCACCTCCGCCTCCAGAGCCACTACACGATCGCTGTGGTCCGAGATCACTCCTTCAATCTCCCGAATCTGTGAACCCTGCACCTCCAAACACCTCTCCATCTGCTCCAAAGTACTCTTCAGGGGTGCCACAGTGTCTGCAATGGCCTTTGTATGATCATCATGCATTTCTTTCCTCTGTTTATGGAATTCCTCCTTGATAAAAGTCATCAGTTCCTGTATCTGGGGCCTTACAGCTTGGCCCTCTCCCGCCTGCATGTGGAAGCGGCTGTCTGTGAAGCACAAGACTGTTTCAACTTTCCAGCCAAACCTCTCACTGTTTTCTGCCAGGTCCGGTGATCAGAAGACAGACCACTCCAGGGGTAAACTACTCCTCTAACATTCACCTACGCCTTTTCATCAAAATTCCACCTGGATCTGGGTTTAAAGAGCCCTTTTCTGTGACTTTAAACAGGAATAGCCCTTTGTGTGACCAATCACTCCATGGTCACAAGCGGAAGTGCTTAGTAAGAATATTAAGGGTTAAGGAGCAAAGATAGGTAAATGAATTTAAGGCTCTAATCAGCTATTGCTTGATTGAATATTGGAACAGGTATGAGGGCTGTAAGGCCTACTTCTGTTTCTAGAATGAAGATAAATACTTTAATATGGGTGACATTGGTTTGAATTCCATATGTACTGGGCAAAATTGAAAAACTAATAGTAAAGTAAATCTTAAAACAAAGATTTTTCACTTTTATGTCCTTGTGATATCCAATCTTCTTTCTTCTCTGAATAAAGAGGCCCAAAAGTTGACAATATGCATCCAAAGACACTATTTGGCGAGCACCAACAGGCCACTGACACAGATAAACATACCATGAGAGAAAGTAATAGTATTGCTGAGGAGGGTCAATAGAATTAGGAACTAAGCATTGTTGCTGAAAATTAATGAAGCTGGAGGTTGATGACAAACCACATGTACATCAAACTGAGTGTAAATCCTAAGTTGTATGGTATACAGAAATTGACAGCATATTTTCAGCAGGGGCTTTTAGCGAACAAGACTGTATTCTTAAATTATTTGTTTCAAATTTAAAACACTGAAGGAAAGTATAGTTAGGGCTAACCAATGATTATCTCTAAGGTCCTCTGTTATTGAGCATGTGATAACATTGCTGACATCTACAATAGCGATCTCAGTTATACAGGTCACATACAGATTAGCAGCATCTCTCTTTAATGCCCTCACTGATACCATGAAAATCGTGAGGACCAAAACCCAAGATACAATTGTATCTTGAGTAACTGCTACATGAACGAGTGATCCAAAGACCTTACTGTTGACTATTGTTTTACGCTGGGTGGGAAGCATGTGAATGTGCCCTTGAGCAGTGCCATGCACCGAGTAACACATGAACAGTTTACAACATTCACAATGTCAAGTAGGTACTGTTTCTGAATGCAAGGAGCCCCCAGCAAAGGATATGCCAGGTTTCTTCATGGATACAGATAGCTACAGTTTTCAGTATTTCTTGTAACTCACTAGTCTATTATGAAGCCATGCAATATTACTACTCCCTAGAAAGTTCATGCCCGGGCATGCAGACTACCAAAATGTAGCTCATAGTACAGAAGAAGCTAATATAGCGGGGAAATAATTTAATCAAAGTATCTCAAGCAAAAACTTCAAAATTGATTAATTTTAATGAGGTAGACCTTTCATTCGAATGAATTTTAGATGACTGGCCTGTAAAAACCTTGTCCATATTAAAGTCCAAGCCTAATTAACATGGGGAGCAGAGGACACTGAAAGGAAAATCAATATCCTGGTTATTTTCCACCATAATTGAAATAGGTGAGTTAGACAACCATATTTAACACATATAGTTAATTTAGATATTTATATTGAATCAGGCCACTGCCATTTCAGTAAATGTGGCCTGTTTCCATGCCCACAAAAGTATAACACAGCATCTGATGCGGTTGTGGGAGGCATGGGTATAGGAACAGAAGAGTAAAGGGTTAATTTTGTGGAGTTTAAAGCATCAGTCCTGCCTCTGGCCCAACAAATATAAATGAGTGCTTATCTGTGGGCTTCTCTTTAAGCTGGATTGCTAGGTGATACTGGGCAGGGCGTGCACAGAACATGCTTCAACAAGTGGAATCCTAAAATGGCATATAATTATTGGACTCCAATATAAATACCTAAATTAATTATATTTGTTAAATATGGTTATCTAACTCACCTATTTCAATTATGGTGGAAAAGAACAACAGGCATGCGACAGCAAAAAATAGGTTGTGTGAACTTCCCTGTTTACAATTTACAGGGAAATACGGATAACCTCATGATGCTCCACTTCTCCAGCTTCCACCCTAAACACATTAAAGAAGCCATCCCCTATGGACAAGCGCTCCGTATACACAGGATCTGCTCAGACGAGGAGGAGCGTAACAGACATCTACAGACGTTGAAAGATGCCCTCGTACGAACGGGATATGGCACTCGACTCATCGATCGACAGTTCCAACACGCCACAGCGAAAAACCGCACCAACCTCCTCAAAAGACAAACATGGGACACAACCGACAGAATACCCTTCGTCGTCCAGTACTTCCCCGGAGCGGAGAAACTACGTCATCTTCTTCACAGCCTTCAACACGTCATTGATGACGATGAACATCTTGCCAAGGTCATCCCCACACCCCCACTACTTGCCTTCAAACAACCGCGCAACCTCAAACGGACCATTGTTTGCAGCAAACTACCCAGTCTTCAGAACAGTGACCACGACACCACACAACCCTGTCATGGCAATCTCTGCAAGACGTGCCAGATCATTGACATGGATACCACTATTACACGTGAGAACACCACCCACCAGGTACGCGGTACATACTCGTGCGACTCGGCCAACGTTGTCTACCTCATACGCTGCAGGAAAGGATGTCCCGAAGCGTGGTACATTGGCGAGACCATGCAGACGCTGCGACAACGAATGAACGGACATCGCGCAACAATCACCAGGCAGGAATGTTCCCTTCCAGTCGGGGAACACTTCAGCAGTCAAGGGCATTCAGCCTCTGATCTCCGGGTAAGCGTTCTCCAAGGCGGCCTTCAGGACCCGCGACAACGCAGAATCGCCGAGCAGAAACTTATAGCCAAGTTCCGCACACATGAGTGCGGCCTCAACCGGGACCTGGGATTCATGTCGCATTACATTCATCCCCCACCATCTGGCCTGCAAAATCCTACCAACTGTCCTGGCTTGATACAATTCACACCTCTTTAACCTGGGGTTACCCCATCTCTGGATCTGTAAAGATTTAATCACCTGCTAATGCTCGCATTCCTAGCATTGTTTGGCATCTTTGAATTTGTCTATATATGTGTTTCTGAAACAGACCTCTGCATTCACCTGAGGAAGGAGCAGCGCTCCGAAAGCTAGTGACATCGAAACAAACCTGTTGGACTTTAACCTGGTGTTGTAAGACTTCGTACTGTGCTCACCCCAGTCCAACGCCGGCATCTCCACATCACAATTTACAGAATTGGGGACCAAGTGTAATATGTCAAAGTTCACAGATGACACTCGGGTGAGTGGCAGAGCCAAGTGTGCAGAGGACACTGAAAGTCTGCAGAGGGATATACATAGTTTAAGTGAGTGGGCCAATGGGTCCGGGAGCAGTAGTGGCAGCGGAGGAGGAGGAACATGCAGAGCCAGGGCATCTGGAAGCAGGTCTGATAGATTAGGAACACAACTGCGGAGGTGGTCCCCATGCCAGTTTGCGCTCTCACCATATACGATGCCATCCTGGTCTGGGACAGTACCACACCCAGGATCCACACCTGGCAAAAATATGCATAGGGCGTATGCTTGGCTGTGACCGGATTGGAGCTGTCCCGGCCCTGACGAACCTTCACGCCGATGTCCGGGAGCACCAGACTCTACTGAGTGTGGAAGAAGTGTCCCATGACACCAGCTCGGATGGTGTGACCCCTGTCCAGTCAAGTGGTGTAGTCTGACAGCAAAAAAGGAACCTGGCTAAAAGTGCCTCTAGGGATCCCGACGTCTGCTTCTTCATCCCCTGTTTGAAAGTTTAGACCGCTTGCTCGACCAACCTGTTTGATGCACGTGACAAATTCCTTTTGAGTGGGAATGAGCTGAATCTGCACTGGTAAAGGCCGTGCCGTCATCTGAAATTAGCACTTCGGGGATGCTGTGTATGCTGAATGTCTGGTGCAGCCACTTGACCACGGCCTTTGTGGTTGTCACCTGCATCTGGTGCGCTTCCATGCATTTGGCGTGGGCGTCAACTATGATGACCATGGAACCTTGGAATGGTCCCATGAAATCAACATGGAGGCGGGACCAGGGTTGGCCAGCCATTCCCAATGTTGGAGGTGCCACGGGTGGCAATCTCTGGTGTTCCAGGCATTGCTCACATTGCTGGGCCAACTTCTCAATGTCAGCATTAATTCCAGGCTACCAGACATAATTGCAGGCCAACATCTTCGTTTTGAAAACTCCACTCCTACAGAAGTGGGCCTCGGCCTCTTTCTGGAACCACAACTCAGGTTCCCCAAAGGATAACACCAGCCTCGATAGTCAGCTCTGGGATTTTAGATGAGTAAACCCTCAGGTCGTCCAGCAAAGTGCGGCGTTGGGCCCCGTACAATATAATGTGCGGGACAACTCCGGATCCGCCTGGGTCCAAGCCCGAATGCGAGATGCTGTGATGAATAAAGAAATGGGTAAATGTAAGGCAGCAATGACCTCACTGGCCAAAGTAGGTGTCAGTGGTCTGATTGGAAGAGAGAGGCAGGCTTAACGCATCCGCGTGGGGAATCTTCATCCCGGAACAGTGCTCCAATACGTATTTGTAGGCGCCAGCAGTAGAGTCCAGCATTGGATGTGTGCAGAATCGATGGGGGAATAGCCTTGTTCTCCTTAAACAGCCCCATCAAAGATTTGTGGTCTGTGAGCCCCGTGAATGCATGGCCATAAACGTACTAGTGAATGTTTTCACCTTGAACATTACGGCCAGACCCTCTTTTTCGATTTGTATGTAGTTATGCTCTGCATTGGCGAGTGTCCTGGAGGCAAATACTATGGGACGTTCTGACCCGCTGTCCATGCAGTGGGCTAAGAGAGCCCCAACCCCGTAGGGCAAGGCAGCGCCCGTCAACAAGAGTGGCTTGGCAGGGTCAAAATGGGTTAACAACCGTCGTGACGCTCGCTGCTTTTTGACTTCAGAGAGAGCCGCACTCCGTGGCTGAGACCATTCTCATGGCTGGCCCTTTTTTACTAACTGATGGATGGGAGCCAGCAAGGTGGCCAGGCTGGGGAAGAATTCTCATCGTGGTTTAAAAAAAAAACAACAAATTCCGCTTAAGGGACAATTTAGCATGGCCAATCCACCAGCCCTGCACATCTTTGGGTTGTGGGGATGAGACCCACGCAGACATGGGGAGAATGTGTAAACTCCACACGGACAGTGATCCAGGGTCGGGATCGAACCCAGGTCCTTAGCGCTGTGAAGCAGCAGTATTACCACTGCACTACCGTGCCGCCCTGAATTTCCTGCAGTAGTTAATGAGCCCCAGAAACGAACAAAGCCCCGTCGGCCCTCCCGGGATGGACGCCCATTGGAAGGTCCGCACCTTATCCTCAATGGGATGCAGGCTGTGGTGGTCCACGTGGTAGCCTAAAAATGTTGGGCAGGATTCTCCATTGGCCATTGCCGGAATCCGGAAAGTCGATTGGGTGGAGAATAGGTCGTGAGGCCAAAATCGTGGCTGACGCCGGTGCCTTAACAGCGACGTCAATGCATTCTACCCCAGACGTTGGCACATCATTAGCAGGCCTGACCCGATAATCTCTGGGGCTTCCGCGTTACTCTGCCTCCGCCAGGAGGTATTACCGATGGCGATGGTCACTTGTGGTTTCAACAATCGAGAAGCAGGCGCCGTGGCTGCTGAGGGAGAAAGAGGGGGTATGGAAAGCATCCAAGATCGATAACAGTTGTGCCACAGGGGGGCTTCTGCCAGGGCCAGGAGTAGTGGGGGGCAGCCAGGAGGTGGGCCAACGGGCCGGGGAGGATGGGCATGGACCATCATTGCCGCAGCCTGCAAGGCAGCCTTGTGGCTGCGCATGTTGTTACTGCCCACTGTGAACTCAGTGCCACGGGTCATATGGGAATCCCCCCAGGCCACCTATCTCGGTACCCTTTGGCGCCAGTCGACCGATCAATGGGGTGATCGGCTGGCAGTCAGTGTCATCTTGCTGGCTGGGATGAGTGGGCGTGGGGAGTGGAGTACTAATATGCGGCTGCAGCTTGTCAGCTTCTCGAATGCTAATCCCGAACCCGGTGAATCCAACAACATTTTTCATCGGAATCGGTCGTGTGCTTTGTGGCGCTGGTGTTTGCCCATTAATGGTTCCTGAATTGCTCTGGGAGTGGCATCAATTTTGCTGTTGTAGAAGTCCACAGATTCTGTCCTGGCATCAGCACTTAGTCTATAAAATAGAGAATCCCGGCCGTTACCTCCATAGTGTGGAACACTCATTTCGCCCTGCGTAGGTGAACTCCGGCTACCTCGAAACGGCGGAGAACCTTGGCCTGGCACCGAAATGTTCCAGGTCGGAGGGCCCTGTAATGAGCACGTTGTCCAGGTCGACCGCTATGTGTGGCAATCCCTGTAGGATATTCTCCATTACCCGCTGAGAAGTTTCACAAGCTGAGGAGGCCCCAAAAGGCAAACGGGTATGTTTGTATAGACCCCAGTGTGCATTTTTACTGCAACAAATTTTCAGGACCCGGGTCCAAAACCAGCTGCAGGTCCGCATGACTCATGTCCAATTTTATAAATGTCTGCCCCCGCTGAGCATTGCGTATGGGTCCTTTATGCACGGGACAGGATAATGATCCAAGCGAGATACCCTGTTTACGGACATCGTATAGTTGCTGCAAAGGCAAACGGAGCCTTCAGGCTTCATCACGGTCACGACCAGGGCAGCCCAATCAGAGAACTGCACAGGGTGGATTATGTCCAAGTGCAACAATCGGTCCAGGTCTGCCTCCACCTTTGGCCGTAATGGGACAGGTCGGGCACAAAAATAGCCTGGTTGCACTGACGGATCAACACTAATATTGGCCGCTCCCCCTCTGGGCTGCTGCCCCTCTGATGGTGCCCTGGATCTCTTGGAACACTTTTGGAAATTTTGCCAAGACACACTAGCCTGTGCGGGTTCATGCGGCAGACCTGACAGTTGAGGCGGAGGTGTTGCAGCCAATCGCGGCCCAGCAAGCTTGGCCCGCCTTACGCACCATTACCAACGGTAGACTCTCCAATTGCTGTCCTTATGTGACTGGGACCACCAAGGTACCTGCAATGGTCAATGGCTCCCCCATACATGTTGCCAGTCAGGTGTCCATGTCCCATAGTGCCAAAGCCTGGATGCCTGATCAGATCTGGTCAAATATTCGGCGGCTGACCACAGAGACCGCTGTCCTGGTATCCAACTCCATGCATATGGGGTGCCTGTTCACCTGGAGCGTGATATGGATCATGACGGAGCAGACTCGATGGGCTGAGCAGCCTAATTCTGCCCCTATGTCTTATGGTCTACCCTTGGTGCTGCTAAGCAGTGCAACTGCTGGTATGGGTCGTCTTCATCTAAATAATATGCCCGGTTGCGGGGAGGGTGGCTGTATCTGTCGGGATAGCAGGGGGCGGTGCCTTCTCGCGCCCATCTATCTTCTCAGTCTCGGTGGACTTTTGCCAGCCCGTATCCACGGTTCGGGTCTTCCGGTTTGGGGAGACTCTTTCACGGCTCTCTGGGCCCTTCGGTGGCGATCTGCCTTCTTGCGCTAGCAGCCTCAAGGTCGGGGGCCCATCTCCTCAGGTCTTTGAAAGGCTGTATGATGCTCACCTGGACGTCCCAAGTTCTGGACCACCATCCCTTGGAGCTCCTGGGCTCTCTGCTCTGCGCTTTCGTGGGAAATAGCAATCTCAACCGCTCGCTGCAAATCCAAATGGGTTTCTGCTAGGAGCTTCCATTGGGTTGTTGCGTCACGGATCCCACAAACCAAACGGTCTCTCAAGGTTTTATTTAGCATTGTTCTGAACTTGGGGAACTCAGTTTCTGAGTTACCAAAGTACAGGTTTATTAATACATATATTAAACTACTCCACACCCCAAAGGGTTCTCCCACCCTGACCTTCACCCAGGCCGGGGTTTTTATACAGCACAGGCTCACCTCATTTTTTTTTTTAAATAAATATTTTATTGAAAATTTTTGGTCAACCAACACAGTACATTGTGCATCCTTTACACAATATTATAACAACACAAATAACAATGACCTATTTTATAAACAAAAAATGAATAAATAATAAATAACAAAAATGAAAACTAACCCTAATTGGCAACTGCCTTATCACAAGTAACACTCTCCAAAAATATAATTTAACAGTCCAATATATAATTATCTGTCGCAACGACCTATACATATTATACAGTATATATTAACAACCCTGAGAGTCCTTCTGGTTCCTCCTCCCCCAACCCCCCCTACCCCCCCCACCCCCCACCCCCCTCCCCACCACCCCCCCTCCCCCCCCACCCCACCCCTCCCCCCCACACCCCTCCCCCCCAACCACCCCCCACCCCCCAACCACCCCCCACCCCCCCTCCCCCCCACCCCCCCCTCCCCCCCCCACACCCCTCCCCCCCCACCCCCCCCTCCCCCCTCTCCCCCTCGATCCTGGGCTGCTGCTGCTGCCTTCTTTTTTCCATTCCATCTATCTTTCTGCGAGGTATTCGACGAACGGTTGCCACCGCCTGGTGAACCCTTGAGCCGACCCCCTTAGAACAAACTTAATCCGCTCTAGCTTTATAAACCCTGCCATGTCATTTATCCAGGTCTCCACCCCCGGGGGCTTGGCTTCTTTCCACATTAACAATATCCTGCGCCGGGCTACTAGGGACGCAAAGGCCAAAACATCGGCCTCTCTCGCCTCCTGCACTCCCGGCTCTTGTGCAACCCCAAATATAGCCAACCCCCAGCTTGGTTCGACCCGGACCCCCACTACTTTTGAAAGCACCTTTGTCACCCCCATCCAAAACCCCTGTAGTGCCGGGCATGACCAAAACATATGGGTATGATTCGCTGGGCTTCTCGAGCACCTCGCACACCTATCCTCCACCCCAAAAAATTTACTGAGCCGTGCTCCAGTCACATGCGCCCTGTGTAATACCTTAAACTGAATCAGGCTTAGCCTGGCACACAAGGACGACGAGTTTACCCTGCTTAGGGCATCTGCCCACAGCCCCTCCTCGATCTCCCCTCCCAGCTCTTCTTCCCATTTCCCTTTTAGTTCATCTACCATAGTCTCCCCTTCGTCCCTCATTTCCCTATATATATCTGACACCTTACCATCCCCCACCCATGTCTTTGAGATCACTCTGTCCTGCACCTCTTGTGTCGGGAGCTGCGGGAATTCCCTCACCTGTTGCCTCGCAAAAGCCCTCAGTTGCATATACCTGAATGCATTCCCTTGGGGCAACCCATATTTCTCGGTCAGCGCTCCCAGACTCGCGAACTTCCCATCCACAAACAGATCTTTCAGTTGCGTTATTCCTGCTCTTTGCCACATTCCATATCCCCCATCCATTCCCCCCGGGGCAAACCTATGGTTGTTTCTTATTGGGGACCCCCCAAGGCTCCAGTCTTTCCCCTATGCCGTCTCCACTGTCCCCAAATCTTCAGTGTAGCCACCACCACCGGGCTTGTGGTGTAGTTCCTCGGTGAGAACGGCAATGGGGCTGTCACCATAGCCTGTAGGCTAGTCCCCCTACAGGACGCCCTCTCTAATCTCTTCCACGCCGCTCCCTCCTCCTCTCCCATCCACTTACTCACTTACTTATCCCTGCTACGCTGTAAGAATCCCTTCCTCACTCTCGGGGTCTTCCCGGCCCACACAAAACCCATGATGCTCTTTTCAATCCTTTTAAAAAAGCCTTCGTGATCACCACCGGTATGCACTGAAATACAAAGAGGAATCTCGGGAGGACCACCATCTTAACCGCCTGCACCCTCCCTGCCAGTGACAGGGATACCATATCCCATCTCTTGAAATCCTCCTCCATTTGTTCCACCAACCGCGTTAAATTTAACCTATGCAATGTGCCCCAATTCTTGGCTATCTGGATCCCCAGGTAACGAAAGTCCCTTGTTACCTTCCTCAACGGTAGGTCCTCTATTTCTCTACTCTGCTCCCCTGGATGCACCACAAACAACTCACTTTTCCCCATGTTCAATTTATACCCTGAAAAATCCCCAAACTCCCCAAGTATCCGCATTATTTCTGGCATCCCCTCCGCCGGGTCTGCCACGTATAGTAGCAAATCGTCCGCATACAAAGATACCCGGTGTTCTTCTCCTCCTCTAAGTACTCCCCTCCACTTCTTGGAACCCCTCAACGCTATCGCCAGGGGCTCAATCGCCAGTGCAAACAATAATGGGGACAGAGGGCATCCCTGCCTTGTCCCCCTATGGAGCCGAAAATATGCAGATCCCCGTCTATTCGTGACCACGTTCGCCATCGGGGCCCTATACAACAGCTGCACCCATCTAACATACCCCTCTCCAAAACCAAATCTCCTCAACACCTCCCACAAATAATCCCACTCCACTCTATCAAATGCTTTCTCGGCATCCATCGCCACTACTATCTCTGTTTCCCCCTCTGGTGGGGCCATCATCATTACCCCTAACAGCCTCCGTATATTCGTGTTCAGCTGTCTCCCCTTCACAAACCCAGTTTGGTCCTCGTGGACCACCCCCGGGACACATTCCTCTATTCTCATTGTCATTACCTTGGCCAGGATCTTGGCATCTACATTTAGGAGGGAAATAGGTCTATAGGACCCGCATTGTAGCGGGTCCTTTTCCTTCTTCAAGAGAAGCGATATCGTTGCTTCAGACATAGTCGGGGCAGTTGTCCCCTTTCCTTTGCCTCATTAAAGGTCCTCGTCAATACCGGGTCGAGCAAGTCCACATATTTTCTATAGAATTCGACTGGGAATCCATCCGGTCCCGGGGCCTTTCCCGCCTGCATGCTCCTAATTCCTTTCACCACTTCTTCTACCTCGATCTGTGCTCCCAGTCCCACCCTTTCCTGCTCTTCTACCTTGGGAAATTCCAGTCGATCCAAGAAGCCCATCATTCTCTCCCTCCCATCCGGGGGTTGAGCTTCATATAATTTTTTATAAAATGTCTTGAACACTCCATTCACCCTCTCTGCTCCCCGCTCCATCTCTCCTTCCTCATCCCTCACTCCCCCTATTTCCCTCGCTGCTCCCCTTTTCCTCAATTGGTGTGCCAGCAACCTGCTCGCCTTCTCCCCATATTCGTACTGTACACCCTGTGCCTTCCTCCATTGTGCCTCTGCAGTGCCCGTAGTCAGCAAGTCAAATTCTACATGTAGCCTTTGCCTTTCCCTGTACAGTCCCTCCTCCGGTGCTTCCGCATATTGTCTGTCCACCCTCAAAAGTTCTTGCAGCAACCGCTCCCGTTCTTTACTCTCCTGCTTCCCTTTATGTGCCCTTATTGATATCAGCTCCCCTCTAACCACCGCCTTCAACGCCTCCCAGACCACTCCCACCTGGACCTCCCCATTATCATTGAGTTCCAAGTACTTTTCAATGCACCCCCTCACCCTTAGACACACACCCTCATCTGCCATTAGTCCCATGTCCATTCTCCATGGTGGGCACCCTCCTGTTTCCTCCCCTATCTCCAAGTCTACCCAGTGTGTAGCGTGATCCGAAATGGCTATAGCCGTATACTCCGTTCCCCTCACCTTCGGGATCAACTCCCTTCCCAGCACAAAAAAGTCTATTCGCGAGTAGACTTTATGGACATAGGAGAAAAACGAGAACTCCTTACTCCTAGGTCTGCTAAATCTCCACGGGTCTACACCTCCCATCTGCTCCATAAAATCTTTAAGTACCTTGGCTGCTGCCGGCCTCCTTCCAGTCCTGGACTTCGACCTATCCAGCCCTGGTTCCAACACCGTATTAAAATCTCCCCCCATTATCAGCTTTCCCATCTCTAGGTCCGGGATGCGTCCTAGCATCCACCTCATAAAATTGGCATCATCCCAGTTCGGGGCATATAAGTTTACCAAAACCACCGTCTCCCCCTGTAGTTTGCCATTCACCATCACGTATCTGCCCCCGTTATCCGCCACTATAGTCTTTGCCTCGAACATTACCCGCTTCCCCACTAATATAGCCACCCCCCTGTTTTTCGCATCTAGCCCCGAATGGAACACCTGCCCCACCCATCCTTTGCGTAGCCAAACCTGGTCTATCAGTCTCAGGTGCGTTTCCTGTAACATAACCACATCTGCCTTAAGTTTCTTAAGGTGTGCGAGTACCCGTGCCCGCTTTATCGGCCCGTTCAGCCCTCTCACGTTCCACGTGATCAGCCGGGTTGGGGGGCTTCCTACCCCCCCCCCCCCCTTGTCGATTAGCCATCCCCTTTTTCCAGCTCCTCACCCGGTTCCCACGCAGCTGTATCTCCCCCAGGCGGTGCCCCCCGCCCATCCCCTCCCATACCAGCTCCCCCCTCTCCCCAGCAGCAGCAACCCAGTAATTCCCCCCTCCCACCCCCCCCCCGCTAGATCCCCCGCTAGCGTAATTACTCCCCCCATGTTGCTCCCAGAAGTCAGCAAACTCTGGCCGACCTCGGCTTCCCCCCGTGACCTCGGCTCGCACCGTGCGACGCCCCCTCCTTCCTGCTTCTCTATTCCCGCCATGATTATCATAGCGCGGGAACCAAGCCCGCGCTTCTCCCTTGGCCCCGCCCCCAATGGCCAACGCCCCATCTCCTCCACCTCCCCTCCTCCCCCCATCACCACCTGTGGAAGAGAGAAAAGTTACCACATCGCAGGATTAGTACATAAAACTCCTCTTTCCCCCCTTTTTAACCCCCCTCTTCGCCCCCCACATTTGCCCCACCACTTTGTTCAAACGTTCTTTTTAATAACCCGCTCATTCCAGTTTTTCTTCCACAATAAAAGTCCACGCTTCATCCGCCGTCTCAAAGTAGTGGTGCCTCCCTCGATATGTGACCCACAGTCTTGCCGGTTGCAGCATTCCAAATTTTATCTTCTTTTTATGAAGCACCGCCTTGGCCCGATTAAAGCTCGCCCTCCTTCTCGCCACCTCCGCACTCCAGTCTTGATAAACGCAGATCACCGCGTTCTCCCATTTACTGCTCCGAGTTTTCTTTGCCCATCGAAGGACCATTTCTCTATCCTTAAAACGGAGGAATCTCACCACTATGGCTCTGGGAATTTCTCCTGCTCTCGGTCCTCGCGCCATCACTCGGTATGCTCCCTCCACCTCCAACGGACCCGCCGGGACCTCCGCTCCCATTAACGAGTGCAGCATCGTGCTCACATATGCCCCGACGTCCGCTCCCTCCGCACCTTCAGGAAGACCAAGAATCCTCAGGTTATTCCTCCTTGCGTTGTTCTCCAGTGCCTCCAACCTTTCCACACATCGTTTCTGATGTGCCTCATGCATCTCCGTCTTCACCACCAGGCCCTGTATGTCGTCCTCATTCTCGGCTGCCTTTGCCTTCACGACCCGAAGCTCCCGCTCCTGGGTCTTTTGTTCCTCCTTTAGCCCTTCGATCGCCTGTAGTATCGGGGCCAACAGCTCTTTCTTCATTTCCTTTTTGAGCTCTTCCACACAGCATTTCAAGAACTCTTGTTGTTCAGGGCCCCATGTTAAACTGCCACCTTCCGATGCCATCTTGGTTTTTGCTTGCCTTCCTTGCCGCTGTTCTAAAGGATCCACTGCAATCCGGCCACTTTCTCCTCCTTTTTTCATCCGTATCCAGGGGGGATTCCCTTCTGGTTTACCGCACAGTGTTTTTAGCCGTCAAAATTGCCGTTGGGGCTCCTATCAAGAGCCCAAAAGTCCGTTTCACCGGGAGCTGCCGAAACGTGCGACTCAGCTGGTCATCACCGCACCCGGAAGTCACGCTCATCTCATTAAAGGGGAAGCTCCACCCCATTACCGGGGAAGTTTGTACTGGGTAGAGATCACGGGAACCAGATGGTCCACTTCCCATGACCTCTGTGGGGGCTATAATAGCAGAGCAGGCTCAAAGGGCTGATTGGCCTACTCCTGCCCCTATTTCCCATGTTTCTATGTGAAGGTCTATCAATGACCAAGGCACCTTTGGCAAGGGTAAGTGAGGTTGGGGGATACCTGGGCTTGTGACCGAGGGATGGAGTTTAGTATCATGAAGCACGGACAGCACACTTGCTGTAGGGGAAGCTATTGCCACCATGGGGTCTCTCTGAGTTTATGGAGTGCCCAAAATTGAGAGTGCCCACCCCTGAATTCACTGGGAAGCTGCCAGGTTTCCCTGAACTGTCTTCCCATGCGGCAGCAGCTTGCAGAGTTGGGAAGCAGCCCTTAATTGACCACTAAAGTAATTTAATTGGTCGATTTGCCACCTTTCTGATGGGAACACGTAAGGCCTGATGCCTTCATATGCCTACCTCCCAAACCATCGTCAAAGACGGGATTCTCCCCTTCCCGGCGGGGCGGTGGGTCCCGGCGCCGAGGAGTGGCGTGAACCAGTCCGGCGTCGAGCCGCCCCAAAGGTGTGGAATCCTCCGCACCTTCAGGGGCTGGGCTTCCCCCGGAGTGGTTTGCGCCGCGCCGGCCTGCGGAGAAGAGGCTTGGTGCCATGCCAACCGGCGCCGAAGCGCCTCTGCCAGCCGGCGTGAGTTGGTGCATGCGCGGGAGCACCTGCATCTGCTGGCGTCATCACAGCGCATGCGCGGGGGGGGTTCATCTCTGCGTCGGCCATTGCGGAGGACCTCAGCGGCCGACGCGGAACAATGGAGTGCCCCCACGGCACATGCCCGCCCGCGGATCGGTGGGCCCCGATCGCGGGCCAGGCCACCGTGGGGGCACCCCCCGGGGTCAGATCCCCCCGCGCCCCCCAAGGACCCCGGAGGCTGCCCGCACCGCCAGGCCCCGCCGGTAAGGACCTACTCTAATTTACGCCGGCGGGACCGGCAAAAAAAAAACCGGGCGGCCACTCGGCCCATCGCGGGCTGGAGAATCGCCGGGGTGGGGGGGGTGGGGGAGGGCGCTGCCAGCGGCCAGCAGTAGCAAAGGGGTCGGAAATCATCAGCCAGTCAAGCTTGTATGGGACAAATTGTAGACAACATGATGTGTTTCCTTTGTCCTACCTAGCTCCACATCTGAAAGCCCATCAGTGGACCAACTTGTTTTTTTCTTCAAAAATGCATTTGCAAATTGCGGGATGAATCATTCTACAGCAATCTGAACAATTACTTCAACTCATTAAAAAAAGGCATTACAACTTTCTAATGCATATTTATTGATGCATAAAAAGCCTACCCAAGGAGCTATACAATGTGGTGAATCTTCAGCTGTTTACTTACATATGTTCCAAGCTTGTCATAGACTTAAACATTCGGCTTTCTATGTTTGTAATTTCTATTCCTTCAAGACTGCTGTTAAAGGAAATGGGGGGAAAAATAAGTTAAATAATAGATTATTAAGTAAAAAATAGCAAAATGCTCGGAACGTATTCATTTATCATGGTGTCAAAAACATTTTTTATCAAAAGAACATGTACAAAGACGTAACAAACTTCCTTTCAAATAGGAAACTCTCATGATATATGGAAGGTATTTTTCTTTTCAAAATGAACCAGCATAATTCCAAGCAATTGCTCACTTGCAGCATTTGATAAGGTCCCTCATGGCAGGCTGGTGCAAAAGATTAAATCACATGGGGTCAGGAGCCAAGCTGGACTTGATCCAGAACTGGCTTGGCCATAGAAGACAGAGGGTAGCAGTGGAAGGGTGTTTTTCCGAATGGAGGTCTGTAACTAGTGGTGTTCCACAGGGATTAGTACTGGGACCTCTGCTCTTTGTAATATATATAAATGACTTGGAAGACAATGTAGCGGGTCTGATTAGCAAGTTTGCAGATATACTAAGATTGCAGGAGTTACGGATAGTGATGAAGATTGTCAGAGAATATAACAGGATATAAGCAAATTACTGCGGATGCTGGAATCTGAAACGAAAGAGAAAATGCTGGAAAATCTCAGCAAGTCTGGCAGCATCTGTAGGGAGAGAAAAGAGCTAACGTTTCGAGTCCGGTGACTCATTGTCAAAGCTAACAGACAGAGAAAGTGGGAAATATTTATACTGTGGAGTGAGAATGAAAGATGAGTCATTAGCCACAGAAACCCAGCGAAACCGGGTGCTAATGGCCACAGAAACCAAAGGGAAAGAGTGCTAATGGCAGTCCCCAGAGAGGACAAAAGATGTGAAAGGTCAAACAACAGAGAAATTAACATCAGAGGATGAACTGTAGATGTGGAGTATATAGAGGAGACCACATTGGGAGCAGCGAATGCAGTAGACCAAATTGGAAGAGATGCAAGTGAAACGCTGCTTAACCTGGAATGACCAAACGCAGACTGGATGATCGTTTAGCTGAGCATCTTCGGTCTGTGCACATTCAGGACCCTGACCTTCCTCTTGCTTGCCATTTTAACAAAAGACCCTGCTCCCATGCCCACCTGTCTGTTCTTGGCCTGCTGCAATGTTCCAGTGAAATGCAAGGCAAACTGGACGAACAACATCTCATCTTCCGGTTAGGCACGCAACAGCCTTCCGGCCTGAACACCGAATTCAACTTCAGATGATCAGTTCTACCCTACCTCGACACATTTGTTTTCATTTCATTTTAACTGTCTTTTACCATTTCTTTCTTCTTAATATATATGTAATTCTCCCCCCCCCCCCCACCAATTTTATCCACCTTTCCTTCACCTTTCTCCTCTTTGCTTCCCCTCCCCCCACATCTACAGTTCATCCTCTGATGTTAGTTTCCCTGCTGTTTGACCTTTCACATCTTTTATCCTCTCTGGGGACTGCCATTAGCACTCTTTCCCCTTGGTTTCTGTGGCCATTAACACCCGGTTTCCCTGGGTTTCTGTGGCTATGACTTATCTTTCATTCTCACTCCGCAGTATAAATATTTCCCACTTTCTCTGTCTGTGTAGCTTTGACAAAGAGTCATCGGACTCGAAAAGTTAGCTCTTTTCTCTCCCTGCTGCCAGACTTGCTGAGATTTTCCAGCATTTTCTCTTTCGTTTCACAACGGGATATAGATAGGCTGCAAAATTGGGCAGGGAAATGGCAGATAGAATTTAACCCGGACAAATGAGGTGTGATGCATTTTGGTAGATCCAATTCAGGTGGGAGTTATAAAATAAATGGCAGAACCATCAGAAGCATAGAGACACAGAGAGATCTGGGCATGCAGGTCCACAGATTCTTAAAAGTGGCAGCACAGATGGAAATGGTGGTAAAGAAAGAATATGGCATGCTTGCCTTCATGGGGCGTGGTATCGAGTACAAAAGCTCGAAAATTATTTTACAGTAATATAGAATGTTGGTTAGGCCACATTTGGAATACTGTGCTCAATTCTGGTCACCGCACTACCAGAAGGACGTGGAGGCTTTGGAGAGAGTACAGAAAAGGTTTACCAGGATGTTGCCTGGTATGGAGGGTATTAGCTATGAGGAGAGATTGAATAAACTGGGATTGTTCTCCCTCAAGAGACGGAGGCTGAGGGGCGACCTGATAGAAGTTTATAAAATTATTAGGGGTATAGACAGGGTGAACAGTTGGAGGCTTTTTCCCAGGATGGAAATGACAATTACAAGGGGGCACAAATTCAAGGTGAGTGGGGAAAGGTTCAGTGGAAATGTGCGGGGGCGTTTTTTTACACAGAGGGTGGTGGTGGCCTGGAATGCACTGCCAAGTGATGTGGTTGAGGCACATACATTAGTGACCTTTAAGACTTATCTGGATAGACACATGAACAGACGGGGTATAGGAGGATACAGGTGGTTGGTCTAGATAGGACACGTGATCGGCGCAGACTTGGAGGGCCAAAGGGCCAGTTCCTGCGCTGTATTGTTCTTTGTTTAATCTCTTTTTGTCCATATGATTGACTCAAACCAAACTGTATTAAACTAAATAGCCGACTAGGTCATGAGGTACATCTTGCAGCTGATATGTAACACCTTATGACATTTCACAAAAATATTAGCTTGTATTCATCTAAATGTTGTAATAACTTACAGAGATTGAAGTTGATTAAGAGTATCAAACTGTTCAAGGTGAATAAGCTTGAGAGGATTGTTAGATATATTCCTGAAAGAAATGAATGATTTTTATTTAAAATTTAAAAACAGAACTAAATGACAATGCATCAATTATGGTAACACTAATTGGTTGTACTTACAATCTTCTCAGTAATTTAACATTTTTGAAACTATATTTGGGCAGTTCCTGAATCTTGTTTGATGCTATTTCCCTGAGAAAAATACAAAATAAGTGATCATTTTTTAAGAAATATTTTTATTGAAAACCTTTTCATGAAAACAAAATATAATACAAAATAGAAGCTTCTAGTTACAATGTAATTAGAACACAATCAGCAATCAAGAATGCATCTAATCCTACTCCCTCCACATTAAACTAACCCCCTTTAACAACTGACGGGGACTAACTCCTTAAAAAAGGAAATTAATAGCTGCCATCTTGAGAGAACCCTTCTACGGACCTCCTTACAGTGCATTTGACCTTCTCCAAGTGTAGGAACTCCATGAGGTCACCCAACTAGTCTGAGGCACTGGGCGGAGTAAGAGACCTCCACCCAAGCAGAACCCACCTCCGGGCTATCAACGGGGCAAAGGCGAGGACATCTGCCTTCACCCCCATCTAGAACCGATGAGTCTCAGACCCCCAAAATGGCCACCAACGGAGAAGCTCCAGTTTGAGATTAAGAATCTTTGACATGGTGTTAAAGAAAGAGACCCAAAAGTTTAACAACTTAGGACACGACCAGAACATATGAGTGTGATTAGCCAGCCCCCATGAATGCCGCTCACACTTATCGAGTACATCTGAAGAAAAAATACTCTTCCTTGGCTTGGTCAGATGAGCCCTGTGTACCAGCTTGAACTGGATCAAACTAAGCCGAGCACAGGAGGATGTGGAGTTGACACTGTGAAGAGACTAGCTCCACACCTTGTCATCCACAATAGGACCCAATTCACCCTCCCATTTTATCTTCACCTCATCCAACGGAGCCGACTCCGCTGATGTGATCTGACCATCAATACCCAAAATACTCCCACCACCACACCCGACCAAAGATAAAATCCTCTTCAAAAGGGAGGGCGGTGGTGCCAAGGGAACAGAAGGAATAGTCTTCCACAAAAAAAATAACAAACATGGACGCATCTACACAAGTTTGTCACAGGGAGATGAAAGTTTTTCGACAGCTCCTCAAAACTGGCAAAACCTCCCTCCGCGAACAAGTCCCTAAAGCTCTCCAGACCCTTCCTCTCCCAGGTCCTAAACGTTAAGTCCAAGCTCGGCAGTACAAAGAGATGATTACTACAGATAGGGGCCAACAACAACATGGACCTAAATGTAAAATGCTGTCTGAAGTACTTCCAGATTCTCAGGGTGGACACCACTACCAGAGAGAACAGATGCAAGGCAGTTACTAAAGCACCTAAACCAGTGCCCCTACAAGACCTCACCTCCATTTGTCCCCATACAGAACTTGGATCACTAAGCCACTCCAGCACTTACTCAACATCGGCAGCCCAGTAATAAGATAACAAATTGGGTAAAGCTAAACCACCTGACTGTCTATCTCTCTGGAGAAATGCCCTACAGATCCTTGGGATCTTGCCCAATCAAATAAAAGAGGACACTAACTTGTTAACTGTAACAAAACAGGATTTGGGGAGCCACTGAAAAATAAATTAAAACCTCGGGTGAGCGTTCATTTTCATAGTCTGAGCCCTGCCCGCCAAGGACAGCGGCAGGTTATCCCACTTAGAATCATAAAATCCCTACAGTACAGAAGGAGGCCATTCAGCCCATCGGGTCTGCACCGACCCATCCCCCCATTTCTGTAACCCTATAACCTAAGCTGCACATCCCTAAACACTATGGAACAATTTAGCATGGTCAAGCCACCTAACCTGCACATCTTTGGACTGTGAGAGGAAACCAGAGCACCCGGAGGAAACCCACGCAGGGTCGGAGAGAGCGTACCAACTCCATACAGACAGTGACCCAAACCGAACTGAACCCGGATTCCTGGCACTGTGAGGCAGCAGTGCTAACCATCGTGCTGCTCTTATGCAAGACAGACTTGACCCCATTCATCAGACCGGCATAATTTAATTTATGGAGTAAAGCCCAATCGTGGACCACCAAAATTCTCACATAAGGAAATATGGCCAGACGAAAGGTATCATCCCCATATTGGCTCCCCTCCCTGGGAGGTTAACTGGAAAGTTTTCACTCTTGTCCAAATTCAACTTATATCCAGAGAAGGAGCCAAAATTCCTAAGTAGCTTCATTATCTCATCCATAGTGGAAACTGGGTCCGTAATATAAAGACGCAGATCGCCTGCTTACTTGAACACCCTCTGCTGTCTTTCTCCCCGACTTATCTCCTTCCACTTACTGGAGGATCCTAATGCTATGGCCAGTGGTTTAATTGCTAAAGCAAATAAAAGTGGAGACAATGGACATCCCTTCCTCATACCCCTATTCGACAGAAAATACCCCAAGCTCAATAATGGGGGCCCTATACAGCAAATGAATCCAAGAAATGAACTTTTGCCCAAAGCCAAAACTCCCAGGGATCTCAAAGAGATATTCCCACTCCACCTTATCGAATGCTTTTTCAGCGTCCATGGACACAATCACCTCTGATTCAGGCACGAGAGAGGAAAAGGACAATATTTAATAGACAATGTATATTGGCCAACAATTGCTGATCCTTCACAAAGCCTGTCTGATCTTGCGCGATCAGCTCTGGAAGGCAGGGCTCCAACCTCAGCGCCAGCACCTTTGCCAGTAATTTAACGTTTGCATTCAAAAGCAAAATGGGTCAAACCCACCCATATTCCCTGGGGTTCAGTGTAACAGGCAACGCACCCCTGGACAAGGAGTCATTGAACATGTCCAATATTAACAAGATCAAGTGACCGACAAACTTTTGTAAAATTCAATGGGGAATCTATCAGGGTCGGGAGCTTTACCCGTCTGCATTAAACCAATACATTTCATAATGTCCAACGGGCATTCCAACTCCTCCTGCATCTCTCTCTCCACCAATGGGAAGGCCAACCCATCCAAAAACTCCGTCATGGCTGAACCCTCCTCCAGAGGCAATCGTATGGTTCAAAAGCCGCACTGACTTTAGACGGGGCAGAAACCAAACTGCTGCCCAAGATGCTTATGTGCACAATCTCCCGGAAAGCTGCCTGCCGCCTCAGCTGATGAGCTAAAGGCAACTGGCTTTCTCCCCATGTTCATAAAGTGCCCCCTCGAGCGTCGCAACTGGCTCACCGCCTTACCTTTGATACCAAATCAAACTGCGTATGGTCCAAAAGCACCATCGCCGAATACCCTGCATTCTTCACCCAGGGGAGAAGAGACCTACAAAAAGTCAATCCGTGAGTAAACCTGACAGGCATGGAGAAAAAAAAAGAATAATGTTTATCCCTCGGGTGCAAAAAACACCACGGATCTGCCTCCTCCCCATCTGTTTCCCATAAAATCCAACAACACCTTTTTCATCCCTGGTGGAGCCAACAATTTGGGCCTAAATCCATCCATCCTCAGATCTAGAACACAGTCTAAGTTCCCCCTCAAGATTAGCTGATGTGAGTCCAAGTCAGGAATGGAGGCTAGCAACTTGCTAACAAAACCCACATAACCTCAATTTGGCACCTTGACATTGACCAGGATCACCAAGGTGCCTACCAAGACCCCCTAACAATCACATATCTACCATTAGGATCAGCCAAGGGGTCAAAAGGTGAACCCTTTTATTGATCAGAATTGCTGCCCCTACCATTGAAACCCGAGTGAAATACTTGACTCACCCACTCCTTCTCAGTCTGGTCCCTACCCGCAAATATGTCTCCTCCAGAAAACACCACATCAGCACTCAAATGCTTCAGGTGAGCAAATACCCTCAACCTTTTCACTGGGCCATTCAGCCCCCTTACATTCCAAGTGACCAGCCGAATTGGGGGCTGCCTACCCCGCCTTGATCCGGAGTCAGCCAATTCCACCAAAAGGGGTGATCCAGCAACTGCTTAGACAGTACAGGTACCAGGCCCACACAAGGTGGCCACCAATCCCACCAGCAAGGGAAGACAAAGAAAGATTTGTCGTCACCGGCAGCAAACCAACCCTACTCCCCACCTCCCCACCCCCAAACAATATCAAACCAAAATGTACATACACATAATAGTGAGGCAAAAGAAAACCCTAAATCCTACTTCTATTAATCCTAACTCCAAACAGAACAAAAACACTAAGCTCAGTATCCAAATCTAAAAAGATAATGAACTACAACTACTCCCACCGCTCCGCTCCCATTAGCTAGCTAATACTTCGGCTATCCAGGTGTCCCCCGCCCAGAGTGAACAAAAAGTCACTTGGAGCTGCGCTGGGTACACCACCCCAAATCAAACCCGTATACCAGCAGCCTTAACCTTGTTAAATGACACCCGTTTCCTTGTCGGCTCCAGACCAACATCTTGATACATCCTGATGGCATTACCTTCCCCATTATAGTCACAATGTTTCTTATCCCATGTCAGGACACGTTCCTTTTCCTGAAAGCTATGGAACTTTACAATAAATAGTTTGTGGCAGCTCAGCACCAACTTATTGTGGGCAATTGGGAATGGGCTATTAATGCAGGCCTTCCCAGCAATCCACAATCCAGGAATGAATAAAAAAAGCCTCTTAACCTTGTGCAAATAAACATTGAGACACTGACAAAAAAAACACAGAATGATTAATTATAACCTCCTAGATATGTCAATCAAGCAAAGTCAACACTTCTCTGCAACTGTGTAAACAGCTCATTCAAAAAGTCCTTTTATAAGAGTCTGAGCAGACAGAAGGACTGCTTATCACCTGATGAGCATACAGTCAGAGATTGCAGCAGAAGTTAGCAGCCACTCGAACCATACAAGAAACTGAGTTAAATGCCGCAAACGTATCGACAAAAGAGGCACGGTGTAGTCACTGCAAAGTGGCACTCGCGTCCCCCACACACTCCCCTCATTACTCCCTACCTAGTGCCCCCCCACCCGTGTCCTCTTAGTGATCCTCGATGTGCTTTGCCTTCCTAGCTCTACCGCTTTGTCGAGGTGTGTCCCCAGGATGCACTGTCATAATATGCACCCATGCACATCATGAGGTAAAGGCAAGCAGTGACAGACACCCAGGCGAGCCAATCAACATACAGAACAGAACACAACGAATCACCAGACAGGACACCAGAGGGGGGCTTCCAACTATAAAACACACGAGGCATCAGCACTCTGCCTCTTTCTACCGGTGACCACTGTAGTGACAGTCAGGATGTACATATCAATCAACACCTTCTACACGTGGATCAGAGCTAGCCTGGTCTAGATAATTAGAGTTAGTTTACTTAGAGTAGTAGAGAGTCAACACACAGGCAACTGTGTGCTTTGTTACAGAAGTTCAATAAATCTTATTGGACCAACACCTACGTTTGGTGTATGCTTTATCGTTTATCTGCATCGTGTTGCAGTCCGTGTTACCCCAGGGTGAATAACACAACATGATACCAGGAGTGGCCACTTCTGCTAAGTAATTTACCTTCAAGAATTCACTAACGACCAGCAAGTGCCTTCCAGCGGCATGGAAAAGATCGAGGCACCTCCACAGCTCCGGAACTCCGGAAACCTTGGCTCCAGCTGGCGGGTCTTCAAGCAGAAATTCAGTCTATACATTGAGGCCTCGGGCCTCGAAAGTGCGTCCCGATGCCAGAAAAATTGCGCTGCTACTATCGACTGCGGGGGACCAGGCCATCCAAATCTTCAATTCGCTCACTTTTGCCGATGGTGAGGACAAGAATACATTCCAGACCGTCTTAGCCAAATTCGACAGTCACTGTGAAGTCAAAACGACGAGAGCTTCGAGCGCTATGTCTTCCAGCAACGCTTTCAGGGTAAGGATGAGCCTTTCCAGTCTTTTCTCACTCATCTTCGCATTCTAGCACAATCCTGCAACCACGGTGACACCGCTGATCCCCTCATCAGGGATCAGATCATGTTTGGCATCCACTCCGATGCCCTGCGGGAGCAGCTCCTAAAAATAAAAAATATGACCCTGCCAGTGGCCATCGAGACGTGCAAAGTCCATGAACAGGCGAAAAGTCGCTACTCCCGCCTTAAGTCGGCAGAACAGGACCAACTTGCCTCCCACGAGGCTGAGAGTGTGCAGGCCATCGCCCGAATGCGGCGCCTGAGCATCGATGAATGCGGCCATTTTGCATGCTTTTCCAGGGGTGCCACGCATACGCACCACGGTCGGGAGAACGAAGCGGCTGAAGACCTCACTGCGCAGGTGCGAGCAGTGGCTGACCGCACTGCGCATGTGCGACGACGCACGGAGCATCACGACGTCGACGTGATGACGTGCCCGAACTGCGGCACTGCCCATTTAAAGCGGCAATGCCCTGCAAGAGGCAGGCAATGTCTAAACTGCAAGAAGCCTGGCCATTATGCGGCCTTGTGCAGGTCTGCACCTCCGATAGTGGGCCAGCGACCCCAGTTCCAACGCAGACGCGTTCGAAGTGTGCAGCAAGGGCTGCTGGATTTGGAACCTGATCCCACCACGGGTCCAGAGGGTGACTGCCCGGAGTCCCCATATCGAGTGGGCATCATTACCATGCATGACAAGGCCTCCTCACATTCAGCAACACACACACTCATCCTCAATGTGGATTCTGTGGACGAGTAGCGTGCAATTGTACAAGTCAACCATTGCAGCATCCGGTTCAAGCTGGATACCGGTGCTCCGGCCAATCTCATATCTCAAACAGATCTTGCTCGTATCCAAAGGCAGCCAACAATTCTTCCACTGGCCTGCCAGCTGCTTGACTACAATGGCAATGCCATTACTGCGTTAGGGTCCTGTCACCTCCATGTACCCAACAAGGCCATCAAGGCCACTTTGCGGTTTGAGATCGTCAAGCCCGACAAGGCTTTTCTGCTTGGTGCCCATGCATGCAAACTACTTCATCTCGTCCAGCGCGTACATGCCATGTCCTCTGCCAACATCACTCTTCAGGCCGACATTGATGAGCTACTATTGCAATACCCGGATGTGTTCAGTGGGATGGGCACGCTGCCCTACCACTACAAAATTTTGCTCAGGCCTGATGCCACGCCTGTGATCCATGCACCACGCCGGGTGCCGGCTCCTCTGAAGGACCGTTTAAAGGCGCAGCTGCAGGTGCTCCTAGATCAGGGTATAATCTCTAAAGTAACGGAACCGACTGACTGGGTCAGCTCGACGGTCTGTGTCAAGAAGCCCTCTGGAGAACTGCGCATTTGTATCGATCCCAAGGATCTGAACCGTAACATTATGTGGGAGCACTACCCAATCCCGAAGCGGGAGGAGCTGACAAGTGAGATGGCATATGCCAAATTCTTTACAAAGCTGGATGCATCGCGTGGCTTCTGGCAGATACAACTGGACGAGTCCAGCAGGAAGTTCTGCACATTTTATACAGCTTTCGGAAGGTATTGTTACAACCGTATGCCGTTTGGTATTGTTTCGGCCTCTGAAATCTTTCATAGAATAATGGAGCAAATGCTAGAGGGCGTTGAGGGTGTGCGGGTTTATGTTGATGACGTCATCATATGGCCCACATCCCCGGAGGAACATATTTCTCATCTGCAACAAGTCTTCAGACGCATACATGCCAACGGCCTGAAGTTAAACAAAACCAAATGCTCCTTTGGCATGTCATCAATCACGTTTCCGGGTGATCAGATATCCCAGCAGGGCGTGCAACCGGATTTGGACAAAGTCAAGGCCATCAACACAATGAAGACCCCAGAAGACAAAAAGGCGGTCCTCCGCTTCCTGGGGATGGTAAATGTTTTGGGGAAGTTCATTCCCAACCTCGCGTCACACACCACGGCTCTCAGGCACCTGGTGAAGAAGTCCACCACTTTCCAGTGGCTACCCGCACATCAAGCAGAGTGACTTGAATTAAAAGCGAAGCTAACCACTGCTTTTTTTGACCCAGAGCGGGAGACTAAATTCTTCTCAGACACCAGCCAGGACGGCATTGGGACGGTGCTCCTCCAGAGGATTGGTTAATAAATAGAAAGCAAAGAGTGGGGATTAATGGGTGTTTCTCTGGTTGGCAATCAGTAGCTAGTGGTGTCCCTCAGGGATCAGTGTTGGGCCCACAACTGTTCACAATTTACATAGAGAGTTGGGGACCAAGGGCAATGTGTCCAAGTTTGCAGACGACACTAAGATAAGTGGTAAAGCAAAAAGTGCAGAGGATACTGGAAGTCTGCAGAGGGATTTGGATAGGCTAAGTGAATGGGCAAGGGTCTGGCAGATAGAATACAATGTTGATAAATGGTAGGAATAACAGCAAAAGGGATTATTATTTAAATGATAAAATATTAAAACATGCTGCTGTGCAGAGAGACCTGGGTGTGCTAGTGCATGAGTCGCAAAAAGTTGGTTTACAGGTGCAACAGGTGATTAAGAAGGCAAATGGAATTTTGGCCTTCATTGCTAGAGGGATGGAGTTTAAGACGAGGGAGGTTATGCTGTAATTGTATAAGGTGTTATTGAGGCCACACCTGGAGTATTGTGTTCAGTTTTGGTCTCCTTACTTGAGAAAGGACGTACTGGCACTGGAGGGTGTGCAGAGGAGATTCACTAGGTTAATCCCAGAGTTGAAGGGGTTGGATTATGAGGAGAGGTTGAGTAGGCTGGGACTGTACTCGTTGGAATTTAGAAGGATGAGGGGGGATCTTATAGAAACATATAAGATTATGAAGGGAATAGATAGGATAGATGCGGGCAGGTTGTTTCCACTGGCGGGTGAAAGCAGAACTAGGGGGCATAGCCTCAAAATAAGGGGAAGAAGATTTAGGACTGAGTTTCGGAGGAACTTCTTCACCCAAAGGGTTGTGAATCTATGGAATTCCTTGCCCAGTGAAGCAGTAGAGGCTCTTTCATTAAATGTTTTTAAGATAAAGATAGATAGTTTTTTGAAGAATAAAGGGATTAAGGGTTATGGTGTTCGGGCCGGAAAGTGGAGCTGAGTCCACAAAAGATCAGCCATGATCTCATTGAATGGTGGAGCAGGCTCGAGGGGCCAGATGGCCTACTCCTGCTCCTAGTTCTTATGTTCTTATGTTAAGGACGACACCTCGTCCTGGGCTCCAGTGGTCTATGCGTCAAGGGCCACGACACCCACTGGGCAACGATATGCTCAGACAGAGAAGGAATACCTGGGCCTTCTCACTGGCATCGTGAAATTCCACGATTATGTCTATGGTCTCCCGACCTTTACAGTAGAGATGGACCACAGACCCCTAGTTCATATCATACACAAGGACTTGAATGACATGACGCCCAGGCTCCAGCACATTCTCCTTCGACGCCGCAGGTATGATTTTGAACTGGTTTACACACCTGGAAAGGAGCTAATCATCGCGGGCGCCCTGTCGCGTGCCATCAGCTCGCCCTGTGAGCAGGTAGACTTCATACGCCAAATTGAGGCACAGGTGCAACTGTGTGCCAGCACCCTCCCGGCATCCGACGAACGACTCTTCATCATTTGAGAAGAGACTGTCAAGGACCCTCTTCTGCAGCGGGTCATACATCACCTCACGAATGGCTGGCAGAAAGGGCAATGCCCCCAGTTCTATAATGTAAAGGATGACCTAACCGTTGTCGAGAGGATCTTCCTTAAATTGGATCGCATCGTCATTCCTCGCAGCCTCCAGAGCTTAGTGCTCACGCAGATCCACGAGGGACACCTCGGTATTGAGAAGTGCAGGTGCAGGGCCCGGCAGGCTGCCTATTGGCCCGGCATCAATGAGGATATATCAAACATGGTCCTCAATTGCGCGACCTGCCAGCGCTTCCAGCCTGCTCAGCCCAAAGAAACGCTCCAGCAGCATGAGATCATGACCTCTCCGTGGTCAAAGGTAGGAGTTGACCTTTTTCACACCAATGGGCGTGACTACGTCCTTATAATTGACTACTTCTCCAGTTACCCCGAGGTGGCGAAACTGTCCGACTTAACATCCAGGACTGTCATAAAGGCCTGCAAGGAGGCATTTGCCAGGCATGGGATCCCGCTCACGGTTATGAGCGACAACGGTCCCTGTTTTTATAGTCAAGAATGGTCCAACTTCGCAAAGCAATACCAGTTCCAGCACATCACCTCAAGCCCACATTACCTGCAATCTAATGGGAAGGTCGAAAAAGGGGTCCATATCATGAAGCAAATGCTCTGCAAGGTTGCGGACTCAGCTTCGGACATTAATTTTGCTCTTCTGGTGTACAGGGCAACCCCTCTGTCCAACGGTATATCTCCGGCACAGCTCCTTATGAATCGTAACCTGCGGACAACTGTTCCGGCCATTCATGTACCTGACCTGGATCACCTTCCAGTGCTGCAAAAGATGCAGCAAATCAGATCTGCCCGTGCTCTCTCCGAAGGATGCTGTTCGCATCAAGTTGCCTGGTGGAGGCTGGTCAGCTCCAACTGTTATTGTTTGACAGGCTGCTCCCAGGTCGTTTGTGGTTCGCATGGCTGATGGATCCATTGTCAGGCGCAACAGAAGGGCAAACTTGCCTGCCCACCACCGGTTCTCACGTTCCCAGATGTCATTATGCCTTATCCGGACACCTCACTCCACGAGGCCACCAATCTGGCTGCATTCCCGCCTGTCAAGACGCCATCATCCCCACCTCCACCTCTCAGACGGTCAACAAGAATCCAACGCCAGCCCCAACGACTGGACTTATAAATAGTTCCTTTGTATATATACTGTTATGTTTCTGCACGCTAGACACCTTACATGAATATATCCATTCACTCACCAATTGCTGTATATAGTTACTTTTGTAAATGTCGTATATGCTCTAAGCAGCCGACAATTTTTTTTTTTAAAAAAAGAAGGGATGTCATAATATGCACCCATGCACATCATGAGGTAAAAGCAGACAGTGACAGACACCCAGGTGAGCCAATCAACATACAGAACAGTATACAACCAATCACCAGACAGAACACCAGAGGGGGGCTTCCAACTATAAAACACACGAGGCATCAGCACTCTGCCTCTTTCCACTGGTAACTACTGTAGTGACAGTCAGCGTGTACATATCAATCAACACCTTCTACACGTGGATCAGAGCTAGCCTGGTCTAGATAGTTAGAGTTAGTTTACTTAGAGTAGTAGAGAGTCAACCCACAGGCAGCTGTGTGCTTTGTTACAGAAGTTCAATAAATCTTATTGAACCAAAGCCTACGTTTGGTGTATGCTTTATCATTTATCTGCATTGTGTTGCAGTCCGTGTTACCCCAGGGTGAATAACACGAAATGCACATTAGGGGTGGAGGCAGCCAGCTGCTTACCACGTCCTGTGGTCTTCGATGCTCCTAGCGAGCACCCTGCGGGGGCTCTGGGGCCTGAGGGCCCTGGTGCACTTGATGGCGGCACATGCAGCTGTTCTGGGTGGTGGCTGCAAGACGCAGCCTCATCAGAGGGGTGGATCTCCCGTGAACTGTGACCACTGTCGTCAGTCCATAGGATGGGTCCAGGTTGCCAACCTACGCCCCCTTCTCCCGGTCGGTGCCCATAGATCCCTGGGGTTCACCTCGGGACAGAGGGGCAGCTGGATTGAGTCCCAGCTTCCCTTGTGTCGCCTGGCCTTGCCAGCCCTGGCAGCTCCCCAATGTCTGCACCATGTTGTAGATGTCTTGGCGATGCTCCTCAGTGATTGGGCCATGCTCTGCAGTGCCTCAGCAATGCCTACATGCGACTCTGACAAGCTTCGAAGCACCTCAGCCATTCCCAACTGAGATCAGGACATGTCCATCAGCACCTCGGCCATTCCCAACTGAGATCAGGACATGTCCATCAGTGCCACTTCAAAGTCAGCCTGGCACTGGGTCATGTCTCGCAGCGAGTCGGAAATTCTGCCGAGACCCTCAGCCATGACCGACACCGACTGCGCCACACCTTGGACACCTCCACTAGTGCTGCTGATGTTGTGCATTAAGCTCTCCACCGCGATCATCACCCTAGCAGTATTGGCCTTGGCACCATGGTTGCGGGGTGTCGGGGGCTCTGAAGGAAGGGTTGGGGAGGGTAAAGTGAGTGGGGTGAAGGGCCCGGGTGAAGTGTGGGCGTGAAGGGAGGGCTGGCAGGGGTGGGGGGCGGCAATGGAGGGTTGGGTGCTGGTCACATGGATGTGGGAAGATTTCGGGTGGGGGAGGGTCAAATGTGTGTGGTCTGGTGTAGGTTGTTGACCTTCTTGCAAAGTGGAGGCCAGTCTTCCTGTTCACGTTTGCCGAGCTGATGATCACTGCCACTTCATACCAGGTGGCACTGGCTGCCCTGTGGTTCACCCTCTGGGACCTTCGGGGGAACAGGACATCCCTCCTGGCCTCAACCCCATCTAGGAGCCTCCCCAGGTCTGTGTCTCCAAATCTTGTGGCTGGTCATCTCGGTGCCATGGATGCGAGCTGAATGGCATTCACTGTGCAATAACTGTTTAAGTGCTGCTGAACCTTGTTAATGGGGGGCTAGCGAGTGCAGTCCTGGCAAATTGGCTGGCGAGCCTTCATTTGTGGCGTGAAGCCCGTGGGGCCTCGTTAAGTGGACCAATTAATGTTGTATTTTGTTGCCCATCTCGCCGGGCCGAGAGACGGTGAACTCGCGGCAGTTCCCGCTCGCTACCACACTTAGAAATCTTTCCGGAGAATCAGGCCTGTAGTTTGGATATCTTTATTTAGGTGTATTGAATAGTCATGTTGTTGAGATGTTTCCAGACAGACAGTGGCATGTTAGGGCTTATCAATTTATTGACAATCAATGTTTGCTGAGGTGAGATTTATGAACTTGCCATTTTTCCTGATGCGTCAGATTTATGCATTTAAAACGGAGGATTTATGTTTCAAAGTATTATTGGTCTGAGTATTGAAAACTTGGTGGCAGGCAAGCATAAGATGCTCACCCCTTATCAACACTCAGAATGTGTTGTCAGAACGGTGTATGCATCTGAGGCATTCCATCATTAGCATGTACACGCATGGAGTTCCTAGTGAGGTCTTCCAGGATTTGGAGCTTGCATAAATGAAGATTATGCAACCTTCTTCCAAGTCAGAATGGTGTATTGATTTAACAAGACCATGCATAGTTGCATGTTCATGACTAGAGTTTGCAGCTGTTTCCGCTTCTAAGTTCTGGAGTTTGCAGGCCTGTGCATTGATCTGGAAGGAGTGTACCCAACATGGTGGCATTTCAACCATGAAATCTGCTGAGTCTGAGATCAAGAGATTTTCAGGGGCCTCACTTTGGCTGAAATCAGGTTTCAATGAATGTATCACTGGCTTTCCTCGCACGTTGTTCCATCACCCTGGCATCACCCATATACCATCTCAGGGTCTTGTGATGCTTCCCCTTCATTCCTGTTTGAGGGTCTGTGATGAATTTCACAAAATCATTGAACTTTTTTAACATGGCAGTGATGAACTTATATATGTATCTGTGTGTAGTTGACTGGGAGATGCCACACATGGCCCCATGGAGCCCTGGAAAGACCCAGTGACATTGAAATTCTAGGTCATAGTGACGTCTAAGGATACTAGAATAGGATTTCCTCCCACTAATGGGGCCATGTCAATGACTAACTTTTGTGACATCCTCACCCATCTTTGATATTGTAAGATGTCTTACAACACCAGGTTAAAGTCAACAGGTTTGTTTGGAATCACTAGCTTTCGGAGCACATCTCCTTCCACAGGTGAGTGAAGAGGTGGGTTCCACAAACGTATCCGTGTTTTTTTAACAAACAACCTTATCTAATTTAAATGTAATTTGAGGTTCAGAATGAAATACAAGCCTGAGGCAAGAATAGTAAGGGTTATAGTTCGCACCGCCATTTAAAAACAATTTAGTAATAGACAGGAAGCAGGTTTCCGGGTCAGTTTGAATCAGAAGAATGGGTGGGATTCTCCGTC
This sequence comes from Scyliorhinus torazame, assembly GCF_047496885.1. Lineage (NCBI taxonomy): Eukaryota > Metazoa > Chordata > Chondrichthyes > Carcharhiniformes > Scyliorhinidae > Scyliorhinus > Scyliorhinus torazame. The sequence continues at coordinate 156,636,581 of NC_092721.1, read as the reverse complement.
AGCTGACACTTGAATCGGGAAACCTGATTGGATGGAGAATCGGTGGTGGGCGCCGCTTTCACGCCAAATCACAATTCTCTGGTGCCTCACAGCAGCATCAATGCGTTCCACTCCACACGTATAGTAAGCACCGTTGGCATATCATTAGCAGGCCTGACCCAGTATTCTCCGGGTCCTCCACGATCCTCTGCCTCCATCGAGACTACTTCCCGACGGCGAGGTTCACTTGTGCTTTTAAAAATCATGAAACAAGTACCGTGGCTGCTGAGGGAGAGAGAGGGGGGGGGGGGGGGGGTTACGCTAAGTATCCCACATCGCCATTGTTGCTGACAGTCATGTTGTTGGTTGGGGGGCTTCTGTCAGGGCCGGGGAGAATGGCAGGGGGTGGCCAGGAGGTGGGCTCTGGGATTAGGGTGGACGGGCATGGAACACCATTATTGCGGCCTGCAAGGCAGCCATACAGCTGCGCATGCCGCTGACTGCCCATTGTGGACTTAGGGCCCCAGGCTACCCCCCTAGGCGCCCTCTCGCCCAGTCGACCCCTGGGCGTGCTCCAGCGAAACCATTGCCACCTTGTTGGCTGGGATGGTGTGTGTGAGGAGTGTAATATGTATATGCAGCTACAGCTTGTCAGCCTCGGAGTGTTAATCATGGACCTGACGAATCCGCACCATTTCTCATTGGAATCGATTGTGTTCCACGTGGTGCCGGAACTAGCCCCTCCACGGTTGTTGAATTGGTCCAGGTGCAGAGCCAGATTTGCTGCCGTGGAAGTCCACGAATCCTACCCTGGTGTCAGCAATTAGAACATAGAACATACCGTGCAGCAGGAGGCCATTCGGCCCATTGAGTCTGCACCGACCCACTTAAGCCCTCACTTCCACCTTATCCCCATAACCCAATAACCCCTCCTAAACGTTTTGGTCACTAAGAGCAATTTATCATGGCCAATCCACCTAACCTTGCACATCTTTGGACTGTGGGAGGAAACCAGAGCACCTGGAGGAAACCCACGCAGACACGTGGAGAACGTGTAGACTCCGCACAGACAGTGACCCCAGCGGGGAATCGAACCTGGGACCCTGGGGCTGTGAAGCCACAGTGTTATCCACTGCGCTACCGTGCAGCCCAAATTAGTCTCAGGAACAGAGGGAATGGGGAATTCCACCGAGTGTTTATTCACAAAATACCCTGAAACAAAATCATAACAAAAGACACTCATGCCTTGTGCACAGACACACACAAGTAAATACAGATTCTACAAAATAGCATGCAGCTATATTATTAACAGAATGTAAAAAGAAAATCAGATTTGCTACAAAATAACTGGACAGAATCTTGCTGGTGCCACGGGCAGAAAAACCCACCTTATATTCAGCCTCTTTTTTTCCCTTAAATTTAGAATACATAATTAGTGTTTTTCCAATTAAGGGCAATTTAGCGTGGCCAATCCATCTACGCTGCACATGTTTTTGGGTTGTGGGGGTGAGACCCACGCAGACACGGGGAGAGTGTGCAAACTCAACACGGACAGTGACCTGGGGCCGGGATCGAAACCGGATCCTCGGTGCCGTGAGGCAGCAGTGCTAACCACTGCTTCACCGTGTCGCCCATAATCAGCCTCTTTAAGAAATTTTTCACACTCCACTGTGGCGGCCTGCCTCTGATTCGCTCACCGCATTACAACTTAAATCTCTGCAATCAGTGTAGCGCACCATTTAAACACCCCCCTAAACTCTTTAGCACTTGTTCCAAGTCAAATCGAGGGAGATTGCTGCCAGAAAGGCTCCACCCCATTTGACAGAGGTAGACCTCAGCAAACATCTCGATCGGTTTGAGCACAGGCAGGAAACCGTTTACCCTCAATCGGGCAGGCATCCAGCCAGCAAAGTGACCAATCCCGTCTAGGAGGTTGTGGCCACGGTTATGAGCGCCAGTTCACTCCATAAAAGGATGGGGCTGCAGTGTTGTAAGAAGATAAATGATCTTCTTTGTGAAGCCATGGTAAGTCTGCCTCCTTATGTCACCCTCAGCATCCCTTAATACACCCCTCACACCTTCCCAGTGATCTCATCCCCATCCACCTCGCATGTCACAGCACTTGTCATGCATTCCCCCCCTCCCCATAATCCTCCCATTGACTCTGATACCCTCACATGCCTGCTCCCACTCACTTCACACATGCCAGACTTCATTCCCATCTGACGTGGCACAACTCCTGCCTACACTCTCTCCATCTGTCAAATTGCAGGACAAACTCGAGCAGAGCAGGTGTGAGCAGGCATATCTGACCAGAGTGATGCCGGAGCTCAAGACCCTAACCCCACTTGAGGAACAAGCCCTTGAGCTTGTTGGTGAGGAGCAGGACTGCTCCTGTGCAGAGAGCTTAAGGTGTGGGCCAAAGACACAAGTGAGAACCCTCAAGATATCTAGCCATGCGCAAGCTTTCTGATCCCGGTCCAAATTGATGTACAGATGGGCCCTCGCAAATAGCGCATCTGTCAGTTCTCTTATGTACATGTCTGTGGCAGACTGGGAGCTGCCGCACAGGTCATACATGCTGCCCTGAAATGGGCCACTGGTATAGATATTCAGAATGGCAGTGACTTTAAGGGCCACAGGAAATGGCTGACCTCCCAGTTGATGTGGTGCTAACTCTTGCATCATCTGACATAGGTGGTTCACCGTTCCCCGGGACAGACGCAGCGATCTCTGGCACTGGGCCTCTGACGTTTGGAGGTCGGAAGTTCTACGGCAGTAGATCCATGGCCTGTAGTGTCTCCTCGGAGATTCCACCGTCTGCGGACCTGCTTCTGGAAGATCAGCAGGCCCAGTCCCCCATCCTCTGCATGGTGCTGGTCCTGGCCACGTGAAACTGTATGTCGATGTTGCTGCTGCTGTTCTATAACTATCAAAGGAGCTGCCTGCTCAATTGGCTCCATGATTCTCTCGAATCAGAAAATGAAAGGAAGAGAACATCAAAGTGAGTGATGAGGAATCCTGTCAATGCTCTGACACAGTGCTCTCAGGATCTGGGATATCCACCCATGCTCATCCCTCTATGTGAGGGGCTATCCAATGAGCCTCACTCCCTCCCTGTCACACAATAGCCAATTCCTCACAGTTGCCCCTCTCAACCCCACTTGAATGAAGCACTTAGATCCTCGAGAGCCTCAGCAGGCCGCGTGACCCCCCCACAAAGGGTGGGGATCAAGGGAAGTTGAGTGCATTCAATGGACCTGAGTTCTAACCTCACAGAGGAAGAAGATGCTTCCGCTTGTCATGTCTTCAATGGGGTGGTTGATGAGCACATTCACCGTAAGGCCCTGCAATGGGGGCAACATCTGTGTCACCTCTCTGTTATGGATAGGTGACTGTTAGCCTTGGAGTTCAATGATTGGGTGCCAATCAGTGGCACACTCATGCTTTGCAATGCTGGCTAAATTGGCACAATTGATTCATCTAGGAAGGGTCATGGAGCTGATTAGGCAACTGGCTCCCCTGTGGCAGGTGACGCACACCTGATACACGTGAAGACTGCAATTTACAGTCAGCTTTATCCTTAGAGGGAACCCTCAATCTGCCAACTCTCATGGGCTACAGATTATCGAGTCTTCCAACTTGAACACTAATTAATCATTGACAGCCTGGCCTCCACAACTAGTGGCCTTGCACTGCCAGACAGCTTATTCCCTCAGCCTGCAAAGAGGGTGAGGATTTATGCAGACTGCACTCATCTCCCCCTTGTGTGATGAACCTCTGCCCTTGCAGCCTGGCATTTCAGGAGACCCCACCCAGGGGTCCCTTGTGCTGACTGTAGCCATCTGGGATGGCCACGCCCCGATTACAAAATGGAAACTTTGCAAAGAATGCAGGGAAAATGGACAATACCGAGAAAGCAAGCAGGTGCAAGGTCTGTCTGTTGATTAGAGCTGTAGCTCTCAGACAAGACCGATACTGCAGAACCATTTCCATATTAATGAGCCATCTCCGGGGACAAAAGTGTAACATTTAGGTAAACAATGCCAAGACAGACACTCCGGCGCCAGAGGAGACTAAAGCAAAACAGACCAACGGCCACCTAGGACACGCCCAGCAATCAGGACACCTACCCCTCCATTGGAGGAAAATCGATAGGAACGATTGGGAAACGGCCCAATTAATTGGGGCCAAGATAAAGGCCCACCCAAAAGCACGCAAAGCCCCTTTTGGGTATAACAAGGATTCCCCAAGAGAGAATCGCTCTCTTGGCCTTGGCTCTCAGCGAGGAGAGACCTGCCAAAGCTGCTCCAGACCAAGTAAGTTCCAAGTCAACACACGCTACGAGATAGATGTTCTTACTTGCTATCCTGTAACAGCTCAACCCAGCAGCCTCAGAACGGCCATTGTTCCTCTGACTGAGTGGGCACCCGAAGCTAAGTATAGGCTTTTAGTAGTAGTGATAGTTTAGGTTGTAGAGTTTTATGCATGAGTATATTTGATTGTGTGTGTAAATAAATGAGCATTGCTTTTGAACTTACTAACTGGTGTATCGAGTCTTTGATCAGTATTCGGTTTTGAACCTTATGGCGTTTTCAAAAGATACCTGGCGACACTTGAGCAAACGTAATTAAACAGAGCCAAATTAAGAGAGAACACAATTAGCAACATTTACTGGCGACATCTGACGGGACTCGACTTAGAAGTGGCCTAACCACTCCGAGAGAACCCAAATTTGAATTGAGAATCCAATTGGAAACAGAAAAATCACAAGTGTAAGAACAATACTGATCAAACCTCTGAGATTCGGAAGTGTGTTAATGCACGCGTACTAACAGGGATATAAGGTAAACCTGAGAGATTTTGTTGCGTAAAACTGTCGGGGGTTTTGTAGGCCAGAAATTAGCGTAAGCCGTACCCGTGTTTACATCACCACTTTATCACCCTCTGTTCCAAATTCAGTAGAGAACCTAGATAGAGAAAATGTCAATGAAGGCAATGGAACGCCTTATGAACCCCCAGGAATTCGAGGTCGCAGCGACCAGTCGAGTAGGACAGTGTCCCGTTTGGGAAGATGAGATCAGGAAATATCGCAAAGGGAAAGGATGGCCCCTTTGGAGTGAATTCTGCGCCAATGATGGAACAGGTCCCGGGGGTATAGGACATACTTGGTGGGAGAACCTGTCAGAGATCCGCAAGAAGAGCTTAGGGAAAGCTCACAAGCCGATGACAATCGTGTCCTGCTTGGCACAATTGCGAAGTACAGGGGAGGTCGTCAGGACGCTCCATAGAGAGATAGAGGAGAGAGACAGAAGTAGTGAGGTAGACGTGAGCGAAGTAGAGAAGGAGAATAGAGATTTGATAGAGCAGTTAGCAGCAAGGGACAGAGAGATGGATGATGCCAAGAGGGCACACCAGTCTTATCTCGCCCATTTGATTAGTTTCCAAATGCAGTATGGTAAAGCCTACCAGGACACGCAACGTGCGGTCTTGGTAAGACAAGAGACCGATCAACAAGTTGAGAAATTGCAGAAACAGTGCAATGATTTGAAAGCAGCCCTACGAGCGCTCCACACTTCCATGACGGAACAAAGGCAGAGCTCCATATACCACGCAAAGTGCCGGAAGCAAATTGCAGAATTGCAATCTCTACTTTCTGTTCAGAATGGGTTTCAAAGCATATTTGTACCCCAGTTAGGCCAGAAAAATGGCCCCGATTGGCAGGAATTGACTGAGACTGCCCATAGATACGTACATGGGACATGTACGCAGGTAAAACCCCAGAAAAGGAGAGCTCCCCAACCCCCAACCGAACAGGCAGAACACACCCCCATGAACCCTGTAACCACACAACGCAGGCCCGCAGCAGAAGGAGATGCAGATTTCCTTTACACAACCCCGTTAACCATGACCCAATTACAGGATACGTGTGGAAAAATTACACCGTTCCTTCCCACATCAGATCCCCACCAATTTTTTGCGAAAGTTAAACAGCAGGCCACCATGTACGGCCTGGACGAGAAGGAGCAAGTGAAGCTCATGGTTTTAAGCCTCGACCCTTCAATCGTGGCAGCCCTTCCCGACCCACAGAATGTAGGAGGAGGCACACTCCAAGAGATGCACACAGCGATCCTTGATGCGATCGGCTGTAACAGAGGAGACCCCATAGAAGGCCTAAACAAGTGTAGGCAAAAAAAAACAGAGCACCTCACAGCGTTTGTTGGACGCTTGTGGATACACTTCACAGCAGTTTTCAGAGAGTTAGCCCGCGCCCATTTGTCCCCAGATAATATGGCCAAATGGACTTGAATCCTAGTCTCTCATGTGACAGACGCAGGACAGAAGTGGCACACTCATGCTTTGCAATGCTGGCTAAATTGGCACAATTGATTCATCTAGGAAGGGTCATGGAGCCGATTAGGCAACTGGCTCCCCTGTGGCAGGCAACGCACACCTGATACACGTGAAGACTGCAATTTACAGTCAGCTTTATCCTTAGAGGGAACCCTCAATCTGCCAACTCTCATGGGCTGCAGATTATCGAGTCTTCCAACTTGAACACTAGTTAATCATTGACAGCCTGGCCTCCACAACCAGTGGCCTTGCACTGCCAGACAGCTTATTCCCTCAGCCTGCAAAGAGGGTGAGGATTTATGCAGACTGCACTCATCTCCCCCTTGTGTGATGGACCTCTGCCCTTGCAGCCTGGCATTTCAGGAGACCCCACCCAGGGACCTTACAGCCTCCCTTGTGCTGACCCTGTGAATTCACCTGCTCCCACCCACCTTCCAGCTACCCCTAGATGGTCATTCATTCAGTGGTGATAGCGCCACAAACCCAGCAAGGAGGACACGGGAAGCGCTGTCTGCAAACTATCCGCCACACCTACAGGTCTGCAGCCATGAAGGGCGACGAAGGCCTGCAAGTGACCCCCTCGCCCCGCCTGCTGAGATGTTGAGACTGAACCCCTCCTCTCTATCCCGGTCCTGAATTGCACTTATCTGGGTCCCCCGTGTCCTCTCCGGTGCCTCCTCTGCAAATCACACCCTGGAAGGTGACCGGAATGCTGACCTCCGATATCCCATTTGGTGGGGAGGTTGGCAGGTTCTTGATTCTATATAGCTGTTGTAAGCCACCCTGGTGTGGCACCACACTGGCGCATAATGAATATTCATTAATGAGGGACGTCCCAGCGGGAAGGCTCACTAATGATATGTTAAATCACACAAATGAGGTTCCTGACCTTCCTGGTTGGGAACCTCGTTATGTCATCTGCGAGGGGTGGGAAAAAAAAAGAAAAAATAAATAAATAAAATAAATTTTTAAAAATCGGAAAATGGGATCTTGCCGGTGGGAATCCCGTTTTGTGACTCTCGCAGGACTTTGCGCCTGTGTCGCCATTTTGCTGACGGCTAACGCAGTCTCAATATTCCACCCTGTGTTTTTTAAGGTGTACATGGTGCAGGATGGGTACTTTCGCATGGTTCTTTGGGGATGAATGGAAGTTGGAGATCTTTGGGTTTCCAGGCAAGGTTGTGGCTTAGTTTCTGTGGAGGCATATTTTTGTAGTGAAAACAAAGTGGTCCCTCCCCCATTGCCTGAATTAACGGATTGTTAGGCAGAGTTCGCTTTCTGGCTGGAGGAATGGTCACTCATATCCAGTTAGTTTGAGACTGACCTAGTTTCCACCGATGCATGGAGGAAAAGATTGGTTGTTTGAAGATAATTTTGATCACATCAATACTATTGTCCACCCAGAATGTTTTGGAAGTCCAGAACCATTGCTACACAATGAGGAAATGGATGGGTTAGTCACACCGATGTATGATGAACTAGTTTCCGCATCTTTCTGATATTAAATATCGAGCTTGGAAACTATGGGCCTGGAAGTGTACTGATTTTGAGTTTTGGATAAGTCCAGATGGTATATCCATTCAAAGGAGGACATTCCATTCATGGGGCGCGATCTAACTAAAAGAGAATAGATCCATTCTGAGCGGAATATCTAAAGGCACACTTAGTGTCCCAGTGGGGAACGCCCCCCGAGGCCTCACTCAGCGTAATTTCCTGCACTAAGGAGCTCTGCTCAGTGCAGGAACAAATCGGGATGCCATTTAAAAATGGCGCCCCAACTTTCAACCTCTCGACGCAGCCCCTGCACATGGGCAGGGCACCCCTGGGCCCGATCCCAGTATGGGAAAAAATGCCAGCCTGGCATCTGGCACTGCCAGCCTGGCACTCTGGCATTGTCCCCGCCAGCCTGACAGTACCACCTGGGCACCCAGATGGCACTACCAGGGTAACAGGATGGAACTGCCAGGGTGCCAGGTTGGCAGTGCCAAGGTGCCCAGGTGGCACCAACAGTGCCAGAGTGCCACCCTGCCTGGGGGCCAACCACCTGGAGGCCTCTAAATGCCTGGGAGACTCCCCCGGTGTTCTGCCTGGTCGCCGTTTGTGGGGACCAGTATTGAACAGCGCCCGGCTGGGGTCTCTTCAGCGAGGCCAATAGATGCCGGGTGGCCGTTAGATCCAGCTCAAGCATGGCTGAGTGGTTTCTTGAATGTTCTATTCTACCTTCACTTTATTATCTGGGGAAATCACTTTACTAATGCATAAAAATCTTTTTATAGCTTTGATAAATAAGAAGCATGTTGGCATTATCACCAGGTGTAAAAGCTAGCACTCAAGCGGGCATTTCAAAAGTTAGGAATGTTTATATATACAAACATTACAAAAAAGCAAATTTACGTGGATGGTATTAGAAAGCATGCAAACTTACAGTTCTATCAATCTATATAGTGGAGCAAATGCTTTTTCTGAAATGGTCGTAATTTCATTATGATGAAGGTACCTATAAATGAAAAAAACATAAATGTATTTCTATTCATTCAAATTGGTACGTTCATCTTCAAACTCTATCAGAGTGTTTTTAAAAATAATATAGTAAAGCCTGCAATAGAAACTCTGAGATTTATTTCATTTAATCTCACCATGGCTCCTGAGGTCTCGTTTTATGGGATATAGGATGAGTTGGCATGGAGGGTGGTGAGTGGGGGAGGCATGTGTTGGCATGAATTGGCATTAAGTTGGCTTATAGTCTATAAAGGGCAATAGGGATGAATGGAGGTTCAGGTTCATGGGTTGGCATGAGTTGCATGGAGGACATACAGGTGCATATGTTGGCGTAAGAGGTAAGAGGAGGGTGGGTGGGTGCATGAGTTGCCATGAATGGGCCATGGGGGATGTGTGGGAGTGGAGAGGGTGTGAACAGCGCATAACAGCTTCACCTGTTTCAGCCCAGCTGCCACTGAAACTCTCATCAATGCCTTTGTCACCCAAAAACATTCTTCCTGCCCTGGCTTTGTCCTATTTTCCACCCACTACTGTCCTCAACTGGTGATTCAGTACTCATCCATGTTGAAGGATGCAAAGGCACAAAAATATATTATGGATGGGGAATTTTAATGTCCAGCATCAACAATAGTTTGTTAATGCCATCTTGGACAAAATACTAAAAGGACATAGCCATTAGAAAGGTCTGCATCAGGTGGTAAGGAATCGACATAAGAAAGTAACCTTTTTTCACAATCATACTTGTAAGATCCTGCACGGGACTTTCGGGTGGGAATGATTATCTTTCCCGTGGCCCTCGTGGAGTACAAGCTCCCCTGCTGAGGGTGGGGGAACTCTATTAACCTTTGTAAAAATGGTCGGGCAGAAAGGCACCGGCCAGAGAAGGAACCCGGCAGGGACCTACCGGGTAGTGTAAATACCGTTATTATAAATAAACCTATGTTATTTATTTTACTCAGTTTGGACTCCCCATGTCCTTATTAAACTGGTGACGAGTTGTAAACTGGTTTTCTGTCGACGCTGCAACCTACTCGGCTGAGTTACCTCCCCAGTTTTCTGGACCCGGGTTAGAGCCAATTGTTTCGGCATGCTTCTGTTTGAGTGAGTTGATGCATTTGACGCCAGTGTTGAAGGCTGGAACTAGTACATAGAAAGGATACGTTACTTCTTCCGGGCCGACAACATCACAGAGAACGAGTGCCAGACGGTCATACTACTGACAGCCTGCACACGTTTGGGGTAATCCAGAGTCTCAGATAAATTACCATCAAATCCCACAGTCCTAAATGATAAAGATAGAATTTGATTTATTTCGCCATGATAAACCAGTAGGTCAAATTATGAATGGACAGAATTGCAGAATGTAACATAGATGCTAGTTTAAAATTCTAATATGCCATTTCATAAAAATAACTTAAATTATTCAGTCACTGTAAATCAACAGCTGTGACAGTGAACTCTCAGATATTCGTATCCTATAAAAGCACCAACAAATAACTGGACTTTACTATTTTGTGGACTTCTCCCACTGTTTTTATCATACAAACAGATATGTCTGCATAAATATACTTACAGCCCAAGCAGTTTCTCACAATTCAGGAAAGTTGAATAATCTAAGGACTTGATGCGATTATTGTCAAAATCTCTAAAAGAAAAGTTGGAATCAAAAAAATTTGAGCACAGACATAATAGGGTTAATTTGACCATAATAATTGTTTATAAAATAACAGTACCATCTGAAAGATCTGAAAACACTAGTTGCCTCAGAAAGAAACATACTAACAGGGGCAGCACGGTAGCATGGTGGTTAGCACAATTGCTTCACAGCTCCAGGGTCCCAAGTTCGATTCCCGGCTTGGTTCACTGTCTGTGCGGAGTCTGCACGTTCTCCCCGTGTCTGCGTGGGTTTCCTCCAGGTGCTCCGGTTTCCTCCCACAGTCCAAAGATGTGCAAGTTAGGTGGATTGGTCATGCTAAAATTGCCCTTAGTGTCCAAAATTGCCCTTAGCGTTGGGTCGGGTTACTGGGTTAAGGAGATAGGGTGGGGGTGTGGGATTAGGTAGGGTGCTCTTTCAAAGAGCCAGTGCAGACTCGATGGGCCGAATGGCCTCCTTCTGCACTGTAAATTCTATGAAAACTTTATAAACAAGTGGAAATTGTATTCACTCACAGCCATCGCACGTTGGGGATTTCAGCACATATTGTTCTCTTTGGCAGTTTTTCCAGTAAATTGTTAACCATGGATCTAAAAAAAAGACAAAAAAATAAAAAGTAGGCTGATTAATTGAGTAGGTATTTTGCATCGGTTTTCATTATAGAGGTTACAAATAACATCCCAGAAATAGCTGTAAGTCATGAATTGTAAGGGACGGGGGAGAAACACGGGAAGTGGTGCTTAGCAAATTGTTGGAGCTGTAGGTTGTTAAATCCACAGGTCCTGGTGAGTTCATTCGAATGAAATAGTTAATGCGGTGGTTTTAATTTTCCAAAACTCCCTCGATTTGGAAAAGATGCCATCAGAGTGGAAAATAACAAATGCAACAATTTTATTCCGAAAGTCAAGGAGACAGAAAGCTTAACATCTGTCATGGGGAAAATATTGGAAGTTATTATTAAAGATTTTGGTGTGGCACCTTACCAAATGCCTCAAGTTCCCCTCAATGTGAATACAGTACATCCAGAAGTTCCCCTCAATGTGAATACAGTACATCCAGAAGTTCCCCTCAATGTGAATACAGTACATCCAGAAGTTCCCCTCAGTGTGAATACAGTACATCCAGAAGTTCCCCTCAATGATAGGGCATTTTGCAAAATTCAAGGCAGTCAGGACCAACATAATTTTTTGAAAGGGAAATCAAGTTTAACCAAGTTATTGGAGTTCTTTGAAGGTGTCATATGTGTTATGGGTTGAGGGGAACTTGTGGATGTACTGTATTCGCATTTCCAAGAGGCATTTGGCAAGGTGCCACACCAAAGGTTATTGTGGAAAATAAAAGCTTTGGTTAGAATTGTGGCCATCCGACACTGTTGAGAAACCCGTGGGCGTGGGTGGGCCGCCAGCAAAGCGGAGGATCCCACCAATGGAGAATTCTGCTGTAGAAGATTTTTTTCTCTTAGCAGATAGTGAGTGTTGGCATTTTATTCCTCAAAGGGCAGTGGAAGCAGAATCTTTGAGTGTTTATTTTTAAAAATAAATTTAGAGTACCCAATTATTATTTCCCAATTAAGGGGCAATTTAGCATGGCCAATCCACCTAACCTGCACATCTTTGGGTTGTGGGGGTGAGTCCCACGCAGACACGGGGAGAATGTGCAAACTCCACACAGAGAGTGTCCCGGGGCCGGGATTGAACCCGGGGGGTCCTCAGTGCAGTAGGCAGCAGTGCTAACCACTGTGCCGCTCCTTCTTTGAATGTTGTGAAGTCTGCTAAAGACAGAGCAGACATATTGGGGGCGAGTTTGACCCCTTCTCTCTCTGTCCATAAGAAAGTCAGTATGGGCTCAAAATCTGAAGAGAAACAAAAAATATGATTCACTCCTGCATGACTGACCTTTGAAGGTGTACCTGCCACCCCCCCCCCCCCCCCCTCTGGAGTAGAGAGATTCGTGCCATGGGAGCCCGAGAACCTCATTTTAAGACATTACCATGTCATGAGCAAGCACTCTCTCCAGACCTTCCCCCCCCCCGAAGGAGTCTTGACCTGGCATCGGCGTGTTATTTGCACCAAGTCTTGTCAGGCATGAGGCAGTTGAGGGATTGCTCTGGGGCTGAAAGAAAATATAGCACCCAGGGGCAGGATAGAGAGACATGCCCTTGCCAGTCAGTTGGTACTGAAAGGAACCTGGCAGTGCCAGCCTGTCAGGGAACAGTGCCAGGGCAGGGCCCTAGTGGGAGCTCCATGGGGGTGGGGGCATATATGCATGGTAGGCCGAGGTGGGGGGGGGGGTGGAGTGGACATTGAGTGACATGAATCTGCCGGCATTCTCTGTTGAAGGGGATCAGACTGCCGGGGGTGGTGGAGTTGGCAAGCTGCTGGTGATGACTGTCAAGGAGGGGTGGGGGGGGAATCTGCCGGCGATAACATTTGGGGTGGGGGTGGGGGGGTGGGGGGGGGGGGTGGGGGGGGGGGGTGAACTGCCAGCGACGAGAGCCCCGAGACCTCTGAGATGTGGCCTGGGTGCCGTGCAGCTGCAGCGCCAGCTGGTGCGACCTTTAAGGTGGCGCCGCAATCTGTTTGAAGCCCATTTCCAGCTCTAAGAGTTCCCACTTCACCAGATTGATGCAGTTAACCACACCCACTCTTTTTTTTCTAAGATGCTCAAGATTCCATGAGAAATTAATCGGGATTCACTCCGTTTTCTTGCCGAAACTGACACTTTGCCATTTTTTGGTAAGATTCCGCCCATTAATTCTGCAACATTCAATTTCCCAGCTCCATATTTTAAGGGGCTTAACACTTGTTGCTACCAAGGAGGCTTGAAAAATGGCCGAACCCAATATTGGGTCAGATGTCTCCCAGGCATTCTTTAGATGAGAAACATTTTCCCCTAAATTGGCACTCATTGCATCCTTTTTACACCCGTAAAAGAAGCAAGACAGGGGATGGGATTCTCCACCGGCGGAGTGGGGTGGCCACAATGGGAAATCCCATTGGCAGGTGGCGGGAAGGGGAAATCCCGCTGACGGCGAGTGGCACAGGTGGTTAGCACTGCTGCCTCACAGCTCCAGGGACCCGGGTTCAATTCCAGCCTCGGATGACTGTCTGAGCGGAGTTTACACTTTTGCTCCGTGTCTGCGGGGGTTTCCTCCGGGTGCTCCAATTTCCTCCCACATTCCAAAGATGTGCAGGTTAGGTGGATTGGCCACGCTAAATTGCCCCTTAGTGTCAAAAAGATTAGGGGGATTACTGGGTTACAGGAATAGGGTGGAGGCGTAAGCTTAAATAGGGTGCTCTTTCCAGGGGCTGGTGCAGACTCGATGGGCCGAATGGCCTCCTTCTGCACTGTAAATTCTATGATCAATGAAAATGGCTCATCAGCTAACATCGAAATCTATAGGTGTGAGCTATACATCTTCTATAATTATGCATTCTGCAATGAATACTGAATACTTTATACATCAGTGGGCAGCACGGTAGCATGATGGATAGCATAATTGCTTCACAGCTCCAGGGTCCCAGGTTTGATTCCGGCTTGGGTCACTGTCTGTGCAGAGTCTGCACATCCTCCCCGTGTGTGCGTGGGTTTCCTCCGGGTGCTCCGGTTCCCTCCCACAGTCCAAAGATGTGCAGGTTAAGTGGATTGGCCATGATAAAATTGCCCTTAGTGTCCAAAATCGCCCTTAGTGTTGGGTGGGGTTGCTGGGTTATGGGGATAGGGTGGAAGTGTTCACCTTGGGTAGGGTGCTCTTTCCAAGAGCAGGTGCAGACTCGACGGGCCGAATGGCCTCCTTCGGCACTGTAAATTCTATGATAATCCCAGAAATGTCAAAATAAATCAGTCTTATTCAGCACAATGTTATCAGGAAATCAGATACAGCCACCTGACTGTCTTTAAGAAAGAATGAATGTCAAGAACTGCTAAACATAAACTGCAATAAATTTACATTATGATAAAGAAAACCCTCAAAATATTTACTAAATTGGAAGAGTGAAGAAATATACTTACAAAACAAGCAAAGACTTTAGGCCAATAAATAACCGTGGTGAGATTTTTGATATTAAGTTATCATCAAGAGATCTGAAAAAAATAATTACATTATTTCAAGAAGGTGTGTACAGGTTAGGTTGTGGGGATAGTATGGAGTGGACGGGGGCAATGGACCTGGGTAGAGTGCTCTTTCCGACAATGCCACTTTGTTCCTCCAATCAGAACTGCCTCTGAAATTCACATTGGAGGCCTGTTGCCTGAAATTTGAAGTTTGTGTATATATCAGCCAAGTAATCACAGGCAACAGGGCATTTCAGAAGGAAGGTTGCCTCCAACTCCACTGTGGATATTAAGGATATACCCAGATGTAACAGTAGGGCTAGGGAAGTTAAAAATATGTAAGGAACACAAAGTGGCACAGATGTTCATCAAATGTAAATAGAATGAAGCCCATTTCACATTTCCTCTCGTGTATGCCACCTTTTTATGATGGCTGTGTTACTGTCAATCAGGTGTGACACTATGGTTCCTCCCGCAACCTCACACATGTCACCATCATAGGGGCCTCTCCTCTATGTAGTCTGCTATCATATCACCACAGTATGTACCTGTTCTCAGATCACTCCCAACATCAGTGATGCCTCACCCTTAATGTAGAGTGTGCTTGAGAACGGAACCTTGCTTTTGGCAGGGTCATGTCATGTTTATTCTTGTCTGTGTAAGATTGAGCAGAGGTGTTCTCCGATCCTATCTTCATCTTTGAAAGGTGTAGTGTAGTAGAAGAGATGTGAATGCATGGAGAAGGGTCATACATCCTGGAACTCCATGTGCTCTCTGTCATTTGACAGAGTTCTCATGCTATGAGCCCACACTCAGAATATGTTTGCGCTCATGTCTGCCAAGCGTTTTCGACTTTCTGAGTGTGCATTTGCTAAACTGACCAGTAGGTGGCAGGACCCGGCCACCTCCATGTGTTGAGGCTCTGCTCTCTCAGCCACATTATTGAACCTTAATATTTCTCACCTCTGTAGTTGCCTGCATTGTAGCCAGAAGGCTCTCATCACAATGTAGGGATGCAGCGCTGTGCATCCGATCACCTAAATATTCACTGAGGTCAGTGCCTAATTCCAAATGGTGAGTTTTGATGGTCAATGGAGCCTTTAAACATTCTCTGGAAGCACACGGTTGTTTTAAACAATGCTGAGTGGAGCAATGGATAAGAGCAAGGATGTACTGAAGCTGAATTGTGCTTTTTATTTGCAATGGCGGGTGATCTTCAGGTCTTCATGGTGTCTGAGCGTTTTTGAGTTTGCAAGGGCCAGGGATCTCCATGAGGACAGAATGTCTGTGTAAACAGAAGGTATCGTAATGGCTGGCAGGCAAGTGTCTGAAAGTTGTCATCCTCAGGTCATCAGCCATAGAAAGGTCAGGATAAATGTGAGCCAGCATCCCTAACGGAGTGTGCCAGATATCAAAGTGATTGAGAAGAAGGTGACACAGGGAGTAGAGTCCTCTCTAAATGGATTGACATCTGTGGAACATCCTCAGCTGCCTTGGCCCAAGTGTCACCAATCAGTTTCACCATCAGGTTTACACAGAATACACTGTCCTGTTGCTGGAGATAAATCTCCTTGACAGAAGCATATGCCTCTTATAATCTGCCATTGCAGCTGGGATGCTTGAGAGATTATTGAAGAGGCAGCACCTTCTGACATTTGATGCTGGGACTCCCTCCTTCAGATAGTACTTCATTTCAACAAAGGCACATACAGCCGAGACTTCATCATCCTTCAAAGGAGCAGGCCAATGTGAGCTTGATGCGTCACTATTCACTCTCATATTGAAGTGGATGGTTGAAATTGATTGGAGTAGCAACACTGGCATTCATGGTGGTCCATGATGGAGGGCACTCATCCAAGAGGAAACTCACAGCAACTTGTCATCCTCCTCAGGGAACCTGGTGGCTACGAGGGCCTCACATACATGCCTGCCGTGTATGGCCCATGACATGGCCTCACCCCCTACAGCCTCTGTTTACTCAACCTCATCCCCTTTGATGTCGTTCTCATTGGAGGAGATGTGCAGTTCATCCATGTTGGCATCTGGCAAGTCCAACCTGAAAGAGCGGCACATCTTTACAGTGTCAGATTGTGCAGACAGCAAGCCACAATTATACATGAGACACTCTGACAAGATGTCAATCCATTTAGAGAAGACTCTACTCCCTGTGTCACCTTCTTCTCAATCACTTTGATATCTGGCACACTCCGTTAGGGATGCTGGCTCACATTTATCCTGACCTTTCTATGGCTGATGACCTGAGGATGACAACGTTCAGACACTTGCCTGCCAGCCATTACGATACATTCTGTCCTCATGGAGATCCCTGGCCCTTGCAAACTCAAATATCTGGTTTTATGTCTATGAATCACAATCGTACTTTTTAAGTTGACTATTGTGTGCTTTATCGATGTTCGGGTAGCGGCATGAGCATTGTTGCACCTTCTCTCTGCAGGATTCTGTGGCCGCTGCATGGGCAACATCAGCCATGCCCTTTACAGATACCCTTCGTCACCCTGGGGAATAGGATGTCCCTCCTCTCCACAGCATCCAGCATCCTATCAATGTTGGCATTGAGGAACCTTGAGACTGGTCTTCTTGCAGCCATCTTCTTGGCTGTAATGACAGTCTGTGCTGAGGGGAGCATTTAAAAGCTGCTCCAGCTTGTCACGTTAACAAGTGATTCCCGACTTCAGCGAATTACACGCCTGAGAATCAGGATCTGGCGCGATTCATGTGGGCAGAGTGATTGCCCATTTGCATGCTGTGTATCTCACCTCTCCAGCGATCTAGCGCCAATGGGAACCACTCAAGTTTCCCCCCTAGTGGGAACACTTAGTTACCAATCGTGAGACCCGTGCCCAATTTCAGGTCAAAAAACATGGAAAACTCACTTACACCGTAGTCTTTCTTTTGCCTGTACCCAGAACCCTGCAGCCACTCTAATTAGCTAGGGACAAGACATTGCATCATATTTCACAGGATAGAGGCCTATGGTATTGCTATACCAGTATTTTATGATTTCATAACAAATCCATGGACATGCTGTACTGTACCAAGGTTGGAGCAATGCACAATATGCAATAATGCAATGCTGGCTCTCATAAAGCCAGGTGAAGAACTTCTCTTTTAGCATTTACTGGCCATTGCATCGCATGACACCAGCTTCCCCAACCTCCACCATATCAATCCCTCCCACCCTCTCACCCACACCGGAGTTATGAGTTGGTGTACGGGGTAATTTTAGAAAATTAGACTCCTGGCAGAAAACTTCAGCTGCTGGGAATGCTCATCAGGAATCCCTATAATGTTCCATCCATTTGGGCAGAAATTCAAATCCAAATTGTTGATATGTGTTCTCAGTGATGAAGCTATATTAAAATTAATTTACGGGATGAAGGCTTCACTGGCTAGGCTAGAATTAATTGCCCATTCCTAGATTCCCTTAAGAAGGTGGTGGTGAGCTGCCTTCTTGAACCACTGCTGTCCCGATGGTGTAGATACACCTGCAGCGCTGTTGGGGAGAGAATTCCAGGATTTTGACCCAGCGACAGTGAAGGAATGGTGATATAGTTCCAAGTCAGGGTGGTGACTTGGAGCGGAACCCCCAGTTGGTGATTTAGATTTTTTGATTTGATTTGATTTATTATTGTCACATGTATTAGTATACAGTGAAAAGTATTGTTTCTTGCATGCTATACAGAATGTAATGTTACAGTCATAGCTAGGGTGTAGAGAAAAGATCAACTTAATACGAGGTAGGTCCATTCAAAAATCTGATGGCAGCAGGGAGGAAGCTGTTCTTGAGTCGGTTGGTACGTGACCTCAAACTTTTGCATCGTTTTCCTGACGGAAGAAGGTGGAAGAGAGTATATCCGGGGTGCATGGGGTCCTTAATTCTGCTGGCTGCCTTTCTGAGGCAACGGGAATTGTAGAGAGACAATGGATGGGAGGCTGGTTTGCGTGATGGATTGGAGTACATTGACGACCTTTTGTAGTTTCCTGCGGTCTTGTGCAGGGCAGGATCCATACCAATCTGTGGTAGAACCAGAAAGAATGCTTTCTATGGTGCATCTGTAAACGTTGGTGAGAGTCGCAGCTGACATGCCAAATATCTTCAGTCTTCTGAGAAAGTAGAGTCGTTGGTGGGCTTTCTTAACTATAGTGTTGGCATGGGGGGACCAGGATAGGTTGTACTTGAAGTTCTCGACCCTTTCTACTTCGTTCTCATTGATGTAGACAGGGGCATGTTCTCCACTAAGCTTCCTGACATCGATGACAATCTCCTTTGTTTTGTTGATATTAAGGGAGAGATTATTGTCGTTGCACCAGTTCACCAAATTCTCTATCTCATTCCTGTACTCTGTCTCGCCAATTTTTGAGATCTGACCCACTACTATGGTGTCATCAGCAAATTTGAAAATCGAGTTGGCGGGCAATTTGGCCACACAGTCATAGGTGTATAAATAAGGAGTATAGAATAGTGGTGAGGACACAGCCTTGTGGGGCACCGGTGTTGAGGATGATCGTGGAGGAGGTGTTGTTGCCTACTATCCTTACTGATTGTGGCCTGTGGGTTAGGAAGTTCAGGATCCAATCGCAGAGGAAGGAGCTGAGGCCCCAGCCATGGAGTTTGGAGATGTGTTTCGTAGGAATGATGGTGTTGAAGGCTGAGCTGTAGTCAATAAATAGGAGTCTGACATAGGTGTCTTTGTTATCTAGGTGTTCCAGGGTTGAATGCAGGGCCAGGGAGATGGCGTCTGCTGTGGACCTGTTGCAGCGGTAGGCGAACTGTAGTGGATCCAGGCAATCCGGGAGGCTGGAGTTGATTCGTGCCATGACTAACCTTTCGAAGTACTTCATAATGACGGATGTCAGAGCCACTGGACGATAATCATTAAGGCACGCTGCTTGCCTTTTCTTTGGTTCAGGGATGATGGTCGTCTTTTTGAAGCAGATAGGGACCTCAGATTGTTGTAAAGAGAGGTAGAAGATGCAAATACCCCCACCAGCTGATCTGCGCAAGACCTGAGTGCTCATCGAGTACCTCATCCGGGCCAGTGGCTTTCCGTGGGTTGACCTTCGAGAAGGCTGCTCTGACATCTGCAATGGTGATCATAGATACAAGTTCATCTGAGGCTTCTGCGGTGGAGGGCGTGCTCTCGCTGACCTCTTGCTCAAAGCGTGCATAGAATGCGTTGAGCTCACCAGAGAGGGGTGCATTGGAGCCAGCGATTTTACTTGCCTTCATCTTGTAGTCTGTTATGTCTTGCAGGCCTTGCCATAGTCGGCGGGGCTCCGTTTGGCTAGCCTGGGACTCTAGCTTGGCCCGGTACTGTCTTTTGGCATCTTTGATGGATCTCCTTAGATCATATCTGCCTTTCTTGTATAGGTCAGGGTCAACCCAGGTACCTGCTGCTCTTGTCCTTCTAGATGGTAGTGGTCGTGGGATTGGAAGGTATTGCCGAAGGAACTTTGGTGAGTTCCATACAGTGCACCTTGTAGACGGTACATACGCCTCCCACTGTTCGTTGGTGGTGGGGAAGTGAATATTTGTGGAAGGGGTAACTTTGTGTTGGATAGTGTTGAGCTTCTTGAGTGTTGTTGGAGCTGCATTCACCCAGGCAAGTGAAACCATCACACTCCTGACTTGCACATTGGTGGACAGGTTTTAGGGGATCAGGAGCTGTGCTACTTGCTGCAGGATTCCTAGATTTGACCTGCTCTTGTAGCCACAGTATTTATATGGC
This sequence comes from Scyliorhinus torazame, assembly GCF_047496885.1. Classification (NCBI taxonomy): domain Eukaryota; kingdom Metazoa; phylum Chordata; class Chondrichthyes; order Carcharhiniformes; family Scyliorhinidae; genus Scyliorhinus; species Scyliorhinus torazame. Next base: position 156,616,292 of record NC_092721.1, on the reverse strand, counting down.
TAGTTTAGTTCAGTTTTTGATCAGTGGTAACCCCCAGGATGTTGATAATGAGGGATTGAGCAATGACAATGCCGTTGAATGTCGAGGGGCGATGGCTAGATCCACTCTTGTTGGAGATTGTCGTTGCCTGGCACTTGTATGGTGTGAATGTTCCACACTAGGAATATTATTTTGTAAAATGTTCACCATAATGGCAAACTTGTTTGTGGAGGTGATAAGCTTAATTTCTAACTTCACTGATTATTTGATATGATGAGTTAACCTTACATTATTTTTGGTGATTCAGTATGCAGGAGATAGAAGCAGAAAATCATGAGTAAACATTTAAATTGCAAAGATCAGGCAATATACTTAACTTATCAACTAATTAGCCTAACACGTATATATTGCAAATCGAGCTCAGACATTAAAAAATCTCTTTACTAGATAAAGAACGTTTTAAAATTAAAGTCTCTATGCGGACAGAATATCCCATTTAAAAAGAAATGTTTATTTTATAAAACACTTAATTAATACATACTGAAAAACATTCAAATGCTTTGAAAGTTATTCAAAATAAATTGGAAATGTTCACACTGTAAAATATAGTGTGAAATTGATGATACTGCACAGAAACCAGTATAGAAGTACTTGGGGAATGGTTGATACATACAAAAAATGCAGTCTATGAAGATCTTGAAATACTCTTGGCTTCAGAGCGGTGATCCGATTCTGACTGATGTACCTAGAAAATAAAATGTAACATGCAAAAAGATAACCCTGCAAACACAGCCATTGTAATTATTTATCGTAGAATTATGAAGGTTAAAAAACTGGAGATGAGTTTATTATGATTCTGGACCAGACCCCAACAGGGTCTAGGATACTGGACCGAAATCCAATATTTTAGTTCATTTAAATAAAAGCAAATTACTGCAGATGCTGGAATCTGAAACAAAGGAGAAAATGCTGGGAAATCTCAGCAAGTCTGGCAGCATCTGTAGGGAGAGAAAAGAGCTAACGTTTCGAGTCCGATGACAACATTAGCTCTTTTCTCTCCCTACAGATGCTGCCAGACTTGCTGAGATTTTCCAGCGTTTTCTCTTTCATTTTAGTTTATTTGTAAGACCGTGCGGAAATATTTATTCGCTCCAGGGGTGACTGCATGAAGAAATAAAGCTTGGTTATTTTTAAAACAAAACTCTATTAGGACTACAATATTAAACTTCCCAAAAAGAATAGCTGCCAATTTACACCTTAAACATTACTACTCAATTTCCTATTAAACAACACGAAAAGAAACATACAGATCTCAATCTATCTTACTGTGGGAAAATTGTGGACTCAGCATCAGACAGGTCAGAATACAACTCCTCCCTCCAAGGCCCTCTCCAAAAATAAAACTACTCTCTCCACAGCTTCTCAAAATGTAGGCTCTCTCCACAGCTTCTTTAAAACTGCCTCTCTCCATAGCTTCTCCATGCCTCGATAGGGAGAGAGCATGTTAAAGAAATGATGTAAGCCACTTGAGGCCAGAATAGGTGGTCAGAATGGGAGTGAAGAGGTGCTCGAGTCTACATTGTTAAGCTTGTAAAGACTGTGTTGTCCCAGCCCGGGGAGTGGGGACACATCAGTCCAGTCTCAGCCATGCCCAGCATGTTGTGCACAGTCTGTTATCGTTGACGAATGTGATATAAAATAGTTACTTTAGAGATATTAGTTATTGTAATGTAAATATAGGCTGGTCTGATTCTGTTAGTTCACAGACAAAGGATTTCAGAACGCATGGCAAAGCAAGGGGAGGGATGTCCAGCTAAGGAGGAGAAAAGGATGCTGGGTAATAGGAGGCCAGAGGAAGGGATGAGAAGTGAGCCAATCAGGATGTATGGCCAGGTCAGGAGGGGTATAGGATGACCTATGGGAATCGTGTATGTGAAACTTGATGCCATTTGAATGTATTTGCAGAAATCCCTTTGTCTCCTTCTTCATTCGTTTTCCAGGGGTATAGGAGACTGGTTCTGTGTCCTGTGTCTGTGAGAAACGAATCAGACTTGCAAGTCAAATAAAATAACTAATGCTATACCTGCAAATCCATCTCGACTTTTATTGAGGCCAGACTGACGGGTAAAGAAATTTATATTTGTCATTTGGTGCCCGAAACCCTGGATTTCTCAAGATGGTCATTGGCCAGCTGCGAACTCAGAATTAGACTGATTATGGACAAAAGGAGAGTGGAAAAAGGGGCCCACAATGTATTGCTGGAAAATGACCGCGCATTGATTTTCCCCCTCTTCTTATGGTCTGATTGGTCTGGTCACTCGCGGTTAGTACGGAAAGATCATCTCGATGAAATCAAAGGTCAGTCTGGGGATTAGAAAATTAAACTGATGGGATATCATAATTGATAGTTCAGTTTTGGGTTAATTGTGGAACTGATGGGACATCGGGGAGATGGTTTAGTTGCATGAGTGTTGTTGATGAACTGATGGGACATCGGAAGATGGTTCAGTTCTACGAGTGTTTTTGATGAACTGATGGGACATCGGAAAGATGGTTCAGTTCCACGAGTGTTTTTAAAACTATAGTTGATTAAGCTAAAATTGTATCCTTGGACTGAAGTGGCGGGAAACGATAAATTTTAAAACAAACTGGATGCTGCATGTTAGTTAAAGCAGAAGTCTCTCAAAGGGTTAACAGCAGCTTGAGTTAACAGGCAGCTTGTGGCGTAATTGGATACCTTTCCTTCGAGTCAGTGAACTCCAGCAAAGTTACGTTTTGAATTAATTAAAGGAAACCAGTGGGTTTCTCCACCTCTTTGATAAAAGTTATTATTTTCGAAAGCAATTGAAATGAAATGAAATGAAAATCGCTTATTGTCACAAGTAGGCTTCAAATGAAGTTACTGTGAAAAACCCCTAGTGGCCATATTCCAGCACCTGTTCGAGGAGGCTGTTACGGGAATTGAACCGTGCTGCTGGCCTGTCTTGGTCTGCTTTCAAAGCCAGTGATTTAGCCCTGTGCTAAACAGCCCCTATTGAAATTGCCAGAATCTTAAGTTTTACTTACTTGAAATAATGTTTATCTCATTTTATTTGTGAATTAATAGAAACTTAAAGAAACTCACTGATACCATTTTAAAAAGTGTAAATCTGGAAATGACAGTTGACTTTGCTCCGGTATACATCACCGCAGCTAACTGCTCCCTCATTGATAGCAGCCAACATTTTTGTGAATGTAAGAAAAACTTGTTAAAAGAAAAATTGTTAAGATAAAGAATTAATTAAGTTGTAAAAGTTATACAAGTTTGTGTTAAGCAAATCGTAAATTTAGTTCTGAGTTGAGATCAGAGCTAAGCTTGCAGGTTGCAGTAATTCAATTTGAATTTTCAAACATTTTAAGTTTTAAAAGAACACTGTTAGAACCTTTTCAATAATTTTGCCAAGGAGCAAAAATTGCCATTGGTTATAAATAGGCAAAAAAAAAAAAATATATATAATAATAATAAAAAAGGAAGAGCCAAAGTATGAAAGCTAAAGAGTTAATTAGATTATGGAGACAATATTGTCAAAATGAGAGGGATAAGATCATGTTATTAAGTTGGCAAGAAAATGCCCTTAAAATGGGGATTCCAATTAGTGAAGAGGAAAAAACAAAACAATGGGCTACGTAGTTCAATGGCTGGCCTGGCATTGACAGAGACAGAAGATGACGAATTGGACAATTTGACCAGGTCGGCTAGGATTCCGACTGCACCTGTAGCATTGTCTGCACTAATTCCAGAACCACCAGAGTATCATAATTTATATCCAGTCACTGCTCCCCAGATTCAAATCATGCCAGCCCCTCCAGCCCCTTCGGTACCATCTTCACTGTCTGAGAGAGAAGGGGGGGCTCTGTTCCACAAGCCCAATTAGCTCTAGGACCCTATCTCGGACAGCGAGAGAAGGGCCTGATCCTATCCAGAAACAATCAAGCATACCACCTAAATCCCTTCAGACCGATAAGGGGGAACAGAAAACTCCGAGAACAAAGGGAGAGGAAAGGGATGGTTCTGAGGAGAAGGAGCTCGAAGTCTTGGAAGAGCCAGAGGAAATAGCTAGAGTGCCCCCTGGTGAGACTCTGAGACAGTTGCCGATTAGGAAAATACCAAACCCTGATGCTGTGACGGCGGCCGTCCAGCCCACGATAGACGTTTATTTCCCATGGAGACCCAGTGAGATGATGGCTATTATGGCTACAATCACAGACAGAACAAAATCTCTTGCTGCTTTCGTGGATCACCTGAGAACTACCATCTCAATTTATCAAGCTGAAGGCCCTACTCCAGCAGGGTTTAACCCCAGCAGAGTACCGCAATCGTCTTAATCATTTGAATTATGCTAGCGACGCCACACTTCAGCAAGCCCATGCGTTGGACGATGATAGACGGACACAAATCCTGAATGCGTTGAATAACACATTTCAAAAGCCCATAAATATTTCTGCTATCTTAGAACTCAAACCTAAAAAGATTGAAGAGCCAGAGGAATTTCTGGAACGTTTTAATGAAATCTACCGTGGGCAGTCAGGCGACTTGCCGTATCAAAATGGTCAGAATTCCCCATAATATTGTGCTATGTTAATGCGTTGCCTACCACCTTCCGTGGCTACTGCCGTGAAATGTAGTAACATGAATTGGACAGAGAACGACCCTTCCCGAATGGCCAGGGCAGTCAGATTTTATTGGAAGGAGGGTGTAGGCCAGGACGGAGGCTCAGTTACAAAGATTAAGACTGAGTATGTAATGAAAAAGGATGATCTGAGACCCCAACCAGCGGCAGAAACCAGCTGGAACCCCAATATTGTGACTTTGAGTGGGTGGATCAACATGGGGGAGGATATCAAACCCACCCAAATGGACCCTCAGCTCCTCTTTATGGCCCACCGTATGCACCAACAGCTTTACAACTGCCGCCCCCTCTGAGGGGCCATTGGTCTACTGGGAAAAAAGGACGGGGCAGATATAGAGGGAACAATGCATGTTTTAATTGCGGCCGTGCAGATCACTGGCAACAGGAATGCCCCTTTAAAAGACAGGCAGCAGAAGGAGACTACCCAACCCAAAGGAGGGGGTACCCACCAAGGGGAGGACAGACGAGATACACTGACTTCTCCCAGGCAAACCCTTTCCCAACACAGGATTGACTAGCTAATTTAGTCATAAGGACTCTCCAATCGGACAGGGAACCTATTATCTCTCTGCAGATAGGAGATCAACATCACCCATTTGTAATCGACACTGGAGCAGCCATGTCTTCAGTGCAATCAGAACTTCGACTACCACTATCTGACCACACGCAGCATTTGTCGAGGTTCCAAGGACAGGTGTGTGAGTATCCTATTTCTGAACCTGTGACAGTCACTTACGAGAATAAGTCTGCAGATCATCAGTTTGTAGTGACTACTGGATTAGACTGTAACTTGTTGGCCCGAGATTTACTGTGTATCGTCCAGCTACAGCTAGAGTGCGGAGACGAAGGGGTAATGGTTCAATCATGGAGGATGAGACAACAGTGCTATATTTCTATCACCCCTCAGTGGTGGACGTTAGACATTGAACATTCACTGCATCACGTTACCCTGGCCTATGACAGAACCAGACAAAACAGGGTGTTGGAGGACAAATACCGGCTGTTAATTGGGACCGAATGGCCAGTCAAGGTTACAGCCATAGTCACGGGAAAAGAAGGTATGGCCGATTTTGTTACAATACCACCACATTTATGGCCACAGTCAGCTTCAGTAAGCCCTCATATTACACGTCAGGTCCACAACCAATACCATGCCAAGGATCTGGGGCCTATGGTAAGGAGGGCAGTGGATCATTTAGATCCAACAGAGAACGCACTTCAAGTCATGCCAGACGGCACTGCCATAAAATATTTTGAGGTTCCTGAAACGATTAACACTCGACTTCAGCCAACCCACAGCTCTGGAAGAATAGGGGATTCCTTATCTCGGCCGGCAGGGAAATATCCCACCGGGGTTTAGTTAATGACCTACTGCAGGCCCTCCTTATGCCCGCGCAGATTTCCGTCATTAAATGCGCTGCCCACACAAACGGTAAGACCCCAGTTGACGTTGGTAATGAACAAGCAGATTGTGCAGCGCGGACAGCCGCACAAATTCAGCAAGTGATGGTGCCTAAAATGTTAGGTCAGACTAAACGTTCTGCAATGAATAGGTCTGCCTCTGACAAGTCAATGCCAACCATCCAAGACGTCATAAGGTTACAGGAGGACGCTCCTGAGAGTGATAAACAAATGTGGAAACGGTTAGGTTGTACATATGATTCTGTTTCCTCTTTATGGACCACGCCAGCACATCAGACTTGTATGTCTGATGTACTGGCTTTATGGGTCGTTGAATGTGTACACTTTGCAACTCATTGTGGGGCTCGGGGGACTAGTGATTTGTTGCTGGACACTTGGTGGCACCCTAAAATGCAGGGGTTGGCTCAGAGTATCAGCACTCGGTGTTTGATTTGTCAGCAATATAACACCGGCAAAGGTATCCCTTGTGGTATGAGGCAAACCCCGTTGCCCACTGGTCCCTTTGAGACGCTCCAGGTGGATTACATTGAGTTGGAAAGGTATCAATGTTGTCAATATTATAAATATGTTTTGGTTATTGTGGATGTGTTCAGTAGATGTGTTGAAGAGTATCCGACTATCGATAATAAAGCTGCTACTGTGGTTAAAGTTCTGATGCGGGAAATCATTCCCCGGTACAGTATACCAGCTCAGTTGAGTTCCGATAACGGGCCTCATTTTCTTGGACAGATTAACCTGCCTCCCTTCCCCAGTGCTATTTTACAGGTGTGGAGCATGATGGGGTGGCTACGCACCGCCTGTGTGACCACGGCCTCACCTCGCTTGGAGTGACATCGGGGACGGACATGGAAAAGGGACATATTATCTACATTTGTAACCCCAACCAAACTACAAGGACATTTTATTTATGCAGAGGTGATGTTCTTCAATGCCCCCGTATACGAGGACATGGTATCGACTCATGGAAGGTCATCAAATTAACGGACAATGCAGGACTCATGAAGCAATTGCACCGGTCCCGGCGATGGGAAGGGAACATTACATGGACATTGCCTTGTTTTTGGAGTACATGTAAATTTGATTTTGGATGTGTTAAGATCGGTGCGATAAAGGTAAAATCAGACCGTCAGGAGAGAGTAGGAAGAGGTTGTGGGAGAGAGAGGGGGATAGAGAGGACGGAGCGTGTGAGAAGGGGAGTACAACTAGAACGTAGGTTATCAGGAGATACACTTAATTCATTTAGAGGCCAAACTGAGGAAAACCCGGGTAGTATGAATCTCTTTTACCAGATTTACCACCGCTTGTATGGCCAGGGACGGCTTGTCTGCTACCCGAACCCCGCAGCGGTGTCTAGGTTATTTTCTGTTTCACCGCTTTGGGGCACTCCCCAAACGGTGGTTCATTGTCAGCATTCCGAGCCACCGCACGAGCAAGTCACTCTTCCTTACGATCCGGGTGCAGCACCACCGGCTATTTGCCTTCCCCTTCCTCGGGATAATTCCCACTCACAGTATGATAGGCTGCAACGGTGGAGGGCGTACATACCTAGCCACTTCACTCCCAATAGGGATTCCCGGTCATACGAGAATTGTTTCAGCAGTGAAGGATACGGCTGTTTGTTGGTAGAGGTGGAAACAAATATAACATGTCTGTTCCCCACCTGTATGGACAGGAGGTGTCATGTCACCCAGGCGTCTGGCCAATGCGTTTGTTACAACACCACCTGCTTTCCATTGAACGCCGGCCTCCAGCTCCTTTGTGGCTGGGTGAATGTCTCTCATATCACTGCTGGGACTAGGGCTTGCCGCATTGCTAGGCGGCCCGAATGGGCGTTTCAAAGCTGGATAAACTGGGCTACTGGGGGATCCCTACTCAACCGATATACTGATTGTGATGCTAGCCTGTACATGGAGCAAGGATACTACTTTTTATTTAATGGCACAGCGACCAATGTTTTGTCACCCCCATTTCCCTGCCAAATTGCTATTGAGACTCTAGTCCCTACCACAGTCCCCTGCCCTGCATAATCAGTTAGCACGCTGGGCAGTCTCAGCTGAATTCTGCGAGAACTGGAAACAACCTCAGGTTCTCGCACCCAACCGGGGCCACTCAGCCGGGTGGGGAATTCTGAGCGTCTTGTAGCTGCGGTTGTTTGCAATGCAGAACCGGTATGCTCTTGACTATCTTCTGGTCCGTGAGGGTGGGGTATGCGCCATAGTACAGGGCAAGTGTATCATGGGAGTTCAAGACTTAACCGCTAACATCACTAAATTTATGGATCGCATACGGGATCACCTGGACGGAATGCAGGATCCTGGCTCTTGGGGTAACTGGGGATTTGGAGGTTGGAAGGACTGGTTGATAAATATGGCCATGTATTTAGCAGTGGCTATTGGCTGCATCTTTGAGGACCCAGACATCATTAAATGCGTGATGGGTAGAATGCGGGGTGCACTGGAACAGATAGATGCCCCAAAAATCTTGGCTGTTAGGATCCACGAGAGTGCAGCGGATGAAGGGGGCTAACTACAGGAATTGGAAATGCAGCGGCGAATCTTTTTAGATGAGGGACCGTAGCTATGGATTGAATAGTTTGGTTATCATGAAATGATAAAAGGAGGGAATGACGAATGTGATATAAAATAGTTACTTTAGAGATATTAGTTATTGTAATGTAAATATAGGCTGGTCTGATTCTGTTAGTTCACAGACGAAGGATTTCAGAACGCATGGTAAAGCAAGGGGGAGGGGTGTCCAGCTAAGGAGGAGAAAAGGATGCTGGGTAATTGGAGGCCAGAGGAAGGGATGAGAAGTGAGCCAATTAGGATGTATGGTCAGGTCAGGAGGGGTATAGGATGACCTATGGGAATCGTGTATGTGAAACTTGATGCCATTTGAATGTATTTGCAGAAATCCCTTTGTCTCCTTCTTCATTCGTTTTCCAGGGGTATAGGAGACTGTTTCTGTGTTCTGTGTCTGTGAGAAACTAATCAGACTTGCAAGTCAAATAAAATAACTAATGCTATACCTGCAAATCCATCTCGACTTTTATTGAGGCCAGACTGACGGGTAAAGAAATTTATATTTGTCATCGTAACATCACGCGCCTTGGCCTGTGGGATTTCTGGCATCATACTGGGATGCAAGTGGCACACTCAGTCAGATGAGACATCTGCAGTTTTAGGACAAGGAAAAGGCATTGTGAGGATATCCAAAGATGTCGGGCATGCGGGTGGAGGGGGCTGGTCGTAAATGTTTTACTGTGCAAGTGACCCCATCCGGGGGGAGGGGGGGGGGTGGTTGGTGGTGAGGTCAACATGGGGCATACGGACATACATATGGATGCACAGATTAGGAACAGAAGTAGGTCATCTGGCCCTTTGAGCCTTCTCTGTCATTCAATAAGATCATGGCTGATTGGATTGTAACTTCAACCCCATATTCCTGCCTACCCCCAATAGTCTTTCACTCCTTTGTTAATCAAGAATCTGTCCATTCCTGCCTTTAAATATTCAAAGTTTCTGCTGCCTTTTGAAGAAGAGTTCCAAAGACTCAAGGCCCTCTGAGAGAACAAATTTCTCTTAATCTCTGTCTGAGCAACCCCTTATTCATAAACAGTGACCCCTAGTTCTAGATTCTCTAAAAAGAGGACACATCCACTCCGCATCCATCCTGTCAATAGCCCTCAGGATCTTAAAGGTTTTAATCAAGATGCTTCTTACTCTTCTAAACTCTAGTGGATACAAACCTAATCTCTCCAGTCTTTCCTCATAAGGTAGCCTGCCCATTCCTGATATTAGTCCAGCAATCCTTCTCTGAACTGCTTCTAACACATTTATATCTTTCCTTTAATAAGGAGCCTGATACTGTATACAATGCTCCTGATGTGGTTTCACCAATACCCTTTACAATTGAACCATAACCTCTCGACTTTTGTAATCAATTCCCTTCACAATAATAGACAGCCCCCAAAGAATGTTCAGGGGCTAACAAATGGATATCCACTACAATCAGGATGGGATCAAAGAATACATGGGAGGATTGAGAGATCTTGGATGGAGGGAAACCTGAAAATTAAGGCCCTCCAGGACAATGGAAGGAGTTTCCATACTGACCCAGGGAAGATCAAAGCTGATCTGGCAGTGAGAGCTCAGCTCCGCCATCTTCCAATCTGCATCGATGGCGCAGTACAAAATTGTGCAATCCCAAATGAGAGAGGCACAGCTGTGACATGTTGGCAGCCTCTCAATGAAGCAGGGAATCAGTACAGTAAAGCAATGATGTACATTCATGCTGAAAAGGAGCACTAACAATTGTATTATTGCATTGCATTAACCAGTTGCTCGCAGCATGGAAGCCAAGATTCCCCATTAACTTCCTCTCTGATTGGGAATCCCAATTAGGCGGATGATCGAGTGTCCCCCCCCTCCCCATGAAACAGGTGGTGAACACGATCGTGGTGGTCAAGCTGCCAAGACCCTCGGGACGTTGCTATGCTCAAATCCCCTGCCGCCACCAGCAGCACGCTACCCTCTCCACGCTGGCGGGAAAATGTAAATTAAAGCATGTATATGCATGCAATTAATGGGCCTGAAGCCTAGTCTCCCCCTCCATCATGATGCTCTGTCCCCCTCATTGGGAACTCCACGCCCCTGTCTGCTCTTTAATTCATCTCCCCTTCACGCTTCCTCTTTTTCTCTGCAGGAAGCGCCTAACTGTCTTTGATGTGGTCCAGGAGTTGTCAATCCTAGCTAGATGTTTACAAACATTGTGTTTTACATCTGGGACCTTGAAAGCTACTCAAGCATGAAGGGAGATGAATGAAACAATGCAGGCAGCTGGGTGTGTTTGGAAGCTGCCAATCACAACCTGGTTAAATTAATTTCATAGATATATGAATGAAAGGCTTGCTGATCAAAGATCTGAGGGGGTTTTAACCCAGCTGACTGGCTTCCTATTTCAAGGAATTGACAGGTGCTGTTTCATCTGCAGGTGAGTTTTAAAGCAGTGATTTTTTTTCAGTCTCTGGACTGCTCTCTCACTTCCAGGCAGGGTCTCTCTTATGGGAGGTCTCTGGTGGGGGTCTCTGTAACCAGAGGTCTCTGGTGAGGGTCCTGTAATTGGGAGGTCTCTGGTGGTGATCTACGAAATTGGGGTGGTCTCTGGTGGGGGTCTCTGCTGAGGGCTGATGCACTATCAATTACGACGAGACGAGAGTAGAATGTAATCGTGGCTTTATTACACAGAGATGTGTGGCCTCCTACAGCAGTTTACGAAATGGCTGCTATTCGGAGAGCACACACATACTGCGCCTCCTGGGCAGAGCCAGCAGGCAGGGATTTACCCCGTAATACCCATATATACAATATAATACAAGTGGTGACTACCACATTCACCCCGTTATAAAAATGAGTCCAGTGGGGGGGGGGGGGGGGGGGGGGGGGGAACTATAGACATACAGATTGGTTTTAAAATTACAGAGAAGGTTACAATTTTAGACGATCGGGCGCCTTGATCTGTCGTTGAGAGCGCCGCAGTGCTGGTGTCGGCTTGGTCTTCGGTGACTCCGGTAGCGTGTCGAAATCCTCTTCAGCCCCGGGTGGGAGCAAGGGGAGGACGGATTGTCCTCCAGCGGGGGCTGCGGTGGGGTGCGCCGGGTGTGGGGAGGGTGGAGCCGGGGCAATTGAGGGGGGTGGGGAACCAGCTGGTGCCAGGTCCCTGAGGGAGACTGTCTTGGTGGGTTTGCATGGAGTAGCTGTACCCTCTCGACCAACGGGTCCGCCTTGTGGAGCCGCACGTGCTTGCGGAGGAGAACCGGTCCTGGAGCTGCCAGCCACGTTGGGAGCGAAACCCTGGAGGTGGACGTCCTGGGGAAGGCAAAGAGACGTTCATGGGGGGTTTCGTTGGTCGCGGTGCACAGGAACGACCGAATGGAGTGAAGTGCGTCGGGGAGGACCTCCTGCTAGCGGGAGGCCGGGAGATTTCTGGACTGTAGGGCCGGCTGGACGGCCCTCCATACCGTCCCATTCTCCCACTCCACCTGCCCATTTCCCCTGGGGTTGTAGCTGATTGTCCTGCTCGAGGCAATGCCCCTGTTGAGCAGGTACTGGCGCAGCTCCTCGCTCATAAATGAGGATCCCTGGTCGCTGTGGACATAGGCGGGGAAACCGAACAGAGCGAAGATGATGTTGAGGGCTTTGATGACGGTGACAGACGTCATATCGGGGCATGGGATGGCGAAGGGGAATCTGGTATACTTGTCGACCACATTCAGAAAGTACGTGTTGCGGTCGGTGGAGGGGAGGGGCCCTTTGAAGTCCACGCTGAGGTGTTCAAAGGGGCGGGAGGCCTTCATCAGGCGCGCACGGTCTGGCCGGTAGAAGTGCGGTTTACACTCCACGCAGACCTGGCAGTCTCTGGTGATGGCCCTGACTTCCTCGATGGAGTAGGGCAGATTGCGGGTCTTAATGAAGTGGTAAAAGCGGGTGACTCCCGGGTGACAGAGATCGTCGTGCAGGGTCCGGAGTCGGTCCATTTGTGCGCTGGCACATGTACCTCGGGACAGGGCATCGGGGGGCTCGTTGAGCTTACCGGGGCGATACAAAATCTCGTAATTGTAGGTGGAGAGCTCGATCCTCCACCTCAAGATTTTATCGTTGTTGATCTTACCCGCTGTGTGTTGTTAAACATGAAGGCAACCGACCATTGGTCAGTGAGGAGAGTGAATCTCCTGCCGGCCAGGTCATGCTTCTAATGTCGCACAGTTTCAACGATCGCTCGTGCCTCTTTTTCGACGGAGTGCCGGATTTCGGAGGCATGGGTGCAGGAAAAGAATGCCACGGCCTGCCTGCCTGATTGAGGGTGGCGGCCAGAGTGACGTCTGATGCATCGCTCTCGACTTGGAAGGGGAGCGTCTTGTCGACCGCATGCATCGCGGCCTTGGCGATGTCGGCCTTGATACGGTTGAAGGCCTGGTGAGCCTCGGCCGTCAGTGGGAAAGCGGTGGATTGAATGAGTTGGCGGGCCTTGTCCGCATAGTTTGGGACCCACTGGGCGTAATACGAAAAGAACCCCAGGCATCGTTTGAGGGCCTTGGGGCAGTGGGAGAGGGGGAGTTCCATGAGGGGGCGCATGCGATTGGGGTCGGGCCCTAGAACTCCGTTCTGAACCACATAGCCGAGGATGGCTAATCGGTTCGTGCTGAACACGCACTTCTCCTTGTTGTAAGTTAGGTTGAGGAGTGTGGCCGTGTGGAGAAATTTGGAAAGGTTAGCGTCGTGGTCCTGCTGGTCGTGGCTGCAGATGGTGACGTTGTCCAGGTACGGGAAAGTGTCCCGCAACCCGTACCGGTCAACCATTTGGTCCATCTCCCGTTGGAAACCGAGACCCCGTTGGTGACGCCAAAGGGAACCCTAAGGAAATGGTAAAGGCGGCCGTCTGCTTCAAACGCAGTGTACTGGCGGTCCGCCTTACGGATGGGGAGCTGGTAGTAGGCAGATTGCAGGTCCACTGTCGAGAAGGCCGGGTACTGTGCAATCTGATTGACCATATCAGATATGCGTGGGAGGGGGTACGCATCGAGCTGCGTGTACTGATTGATGGTCTGACTGTAGTCAACGACCATCCTGTTTTTCTCCCTGGTTTTCACCACTACCACTTGGGCTCTCCAGGGAATGTTGCTGGCCTTGATGATACCTTCCCGCAGCAGCCGCTGGACCTCAGACCTGATGAATGTCCTGTCCTGGGCGCTGTACCGTCTGCTCCTGGTGGCGACGGGTTTGCAATCCGGGGTGAGGTTTGCAAACAGGGAAGGCAGGTCGACCTTAAGGGTCGCGCGGCCGCAAACAGTAAGGGGTGGTAGGGGCCCGCCAAATTTCAGGATGAGACTCTGGAGGTTGCACTGGAAGTCCAGGCCGAGTAGCAAGGCAGCGCAGAGGTTGGGGAGGACATAGAGCCGGAAGCCGCTGAACTCTATGTCCTGGACGGTGAGGGTGGCGATGCAGTACCCCCGGATCGCCACAGAGTGGGATCCGGAGGCCAAGGAGATTCTTTGGTTAGCGGGGTGTACCGCGAGGGAGCAGCGCCTTACCGTATTGGGGTGGATGAAGCTCTCAGTGCTCCCGGAGTCCAGAAGGCAGGATATCTCGTGTCCGTCGACCTTCACCTTTGTCGAAGCGGTCGCGAGGTTGTGCGGTCGTGACTGGTCGATCGTGACCGAGGCGTGATGCGGCTGGTCGGCGGCGGTTGCAGGCGATGAGCGGCCCGATGAGGTGCCCGACGGGCAGGGGTCCTGAGGTGGGTAAGATGGCGGTGCCCACGGGCCGCACGTGTCCTGGAACAGGCAAGATGGCGGCGCCCTCGGGCCGCACGTGTCCTGGGGCAGGCAAGATGGCAGTGCCCATTGGTTCTGAGGCAAGCAGGTTGCAGGCGCCCACGGGCCACACGTGTTGTGAGTGGAGCAAGATGGCGGCGCCCACGGGCCGCACGTGGTCTGAGGAGAGAAAGATGGCGGCACCCACTGGCCGCACGTGGGGGGTGCCGGGCCAATAGCAGTGATTGAGCGGGCCTGGCACACTGCAGCGAAATGTCCCTTCTTGCCACAGGCCTTGCAGAGCGCGCTCCGTGCCGGGCAGCGCTGCCGGGGGGGTTTTGTCTGTCTGTAGAAGTAGCACTTGGGTCCGCCAGGGTTGGTTGGCTACTGCACAGTGCAGGCATGGGGTTGGCTGAGTGCGGTCGCTGATGGGGTCCACGATGGAGTGGCCGCTGCAGGGTCCACGATGCACAGGGGGGTGGGCAGTGCGGTCAGCGGCATAAGCCTGTACGTTGCGTGAGGCGACCGTGAGCGAGAGCGCTAGTTTCTTGGTCGCCGCGAGGTCAAGCGTGGCCCCTTCTAAGAGGCGCTGGCGGTTGTAGTCAGACCCTATGCCCGTAACGAACGCGTCTCTCATTAGCAGGTTTGAATGTTCAGTGGCCGAAATGGCCTGGCAGTCACAGTCTCTCACCAGGGCGAGCAGGGCACGCCAGAAATCTTCCACAGACTCACCGGGAAGTTGGTGCCGCGTGGATAGGAGGTGCCTGGCGTAGGTCCTGTTGGTCTGCTGAGCGTAATTTTCCTTCAGTTGCGCCATGGCCTCTGCGTAGTTAGGCGCGTCCTGGATGAGGGGAAAAACGTTGGAGCTCAGAATTTGGAGCTTCTGTGCTTCTGAGATTGGGTCTGGCGCAGACCCGATGTCTGCTTCAAAACAGGCTAGCCAATGTTGGAAGTCCTTTTTGGCATTGTCTGCTTGAGGATGCAGCTGCAGGCGATCCGGCTTGATGCGGAGGTCCATCTCTGAAAAATCTCTGTGTAATAAATTGATGCACTATCAATTACGACGAGACGAGAGTAGAATGTAATCGAGGCTTTGTTACACAGAGATGTGTGGCCTCCTACAGCAGCTTATGAAATGGCTGCTGTTTGGAGAGCACACACATTTATACTCCACCTCCTGGGCGGAGCCAGCAGGCAGGGATCTACCCCCGTACCTGTAGTACAGGGCCTTACTGTAATACCCATATATATATATAATATAATACAACAGTGGTGACTACCACAAGGGATTTGGTGGGGGGGGGATCTGGCGGGGGTGGGGTGGGCAGGGGTGGCCATTGTGGGGGTGGCCCTCTGATGGACTTTGGGGCAGCACCTTTAAAGAATTACCCCCTTGGCCCACGGTGAGGTCCGCTTCATCAGGGCGAAGTTTGTCAACAACTGCACCAATTCCCGCCCACGTGATTCCCGGCCCAGAAGACCAGAGAATCACGTGGGCTTGGAGAATATGGTGCCTGTCGTATGAGTAGGATGCAAATAGATGACCTATTTTCATCCTCTCACTGGCGCAAGGAGCAAACCTCCATGCCGCCACCAGCGGGCGACCGGATGCTCGACGCTGTAATCATAATAATCTTTATTGTCACAAGTAGGCTTACATTAACACTGCAATGAAGTTACCATGAAAATCCCCTAGTCGCCACATTCCGGCGCCTGTTCGGGTACACAGGGGGAGAATTCAGAATGTCAAATTACCTAACAGCACGACTTTCGGGACTTGTGGGAGGAAACCGGGTACCCAGAGGAAACCCACGCAGACACAAGGAGAACGTGCAGACTCCGTATAGACAGTGACCCAAGCCGGGCATCAAACCTGGGAACCTGGAGCTGTGAAGCAACAGTGCTAACCGTTGTGCTACATGCTGCCCTGACTCTCCCTGATTGCGAATCAGCCCTCAGGCATAGTGAACCAGAGAATCTAACCCCAGATCTCAGAAGGTGCTGCCTCTTCTAGTGTGTCACTAGCATCCCAGTTTCTGTGGCAGCCTACAAGAGCTATGACTGTTCCACTATCCTCAGTGGGCTTGTAGCTGTACGCCTTCAATCAGACAAAGTTCTTCGAGGAGATCTATCTCCAGCAACGGGACAATGCATTTGGTGGAACATTGATGGTGAAACTGATCGGTGACCCTTGGGTCAAGGCAGCCGAGGACATTCTGCAGGTATGCATCTATTCTGAGATGACTCAAACCTCTGTATTACCCTCTTCTCTATCACATTAACGTCTGCGCTCTCGGATAGGGGTGCTGGTCTGCTTTTATCCTCACTTTATTGTGCATGAGGACCACCTGAGGATGACAACCTTCAACCCCCTGCATGCCTGACATTAAAATGCCTCCTCTTTAAAACACACATTGTGCCTCTCATGGCCAGGCCTGGCCTGTGTAAACTCCAAAATGCTCAGACACAATGGAGCCCTCCAGAGACAAGTCATGCTAATAAAGAGCAGAGTTCATTCTCGCTCCTATCCTATTGCTCCCCTCAACATTGTCTGAAGCCATGACTTTGGAAACATGTTCAAAGGGTCTACTGACCGCCACAAATCACCATTTGTTATTTGCATCACACTTCTCAGCGAGTGTTTAGGTGATGGGATGCACAGCACTGTGGTGAGAGCCTTGCTGCCGCAATCCAGACAGTCACAGGTTGAGAAACACTCAACGTTGTACATCTGAGCACCGGGGCAATAATGTGGCTGAGAGGTGAAGTGCTTCAGCCCCTAGAGATGGCAAGCTGCTCCACTTATTGGGGAAGCACCACGACAGCAGGATGGTTTGAAAATCTAAGAAATATTAGGAGTATGACGATGGTCAAACAGATGCGCCTCCACAGTCCTCCTCTCTCTCTCTCCCCCCCCCCCCCCCCCCCCCCCCTTTCACGTAAGGATTCCTTATGGGGGGACCTGCAGGGTCATACACTGCTATTTCTTGACTGTGTAACATTGAGGCTGACGTGTGTTCTCAACTCATCTGCTTTCAGAAAAGGTCAGGTATGGTGTCGAAGGAGAGTTGTTGACAGAGATAGAGAAGGGTCATATATCCTGGAACTTCATGTACTCTCTGCATTGCAGCAGTGTATACAAGCCGAGTCCCTCCTCAGAGCGTCTGTGCGCTCCTGTGTACTAATTGCATTTCTGACTTTCCGAATGCATATGCGGTAAGTTCACCAATAGTTTTGAGGACCTTGCCTCCTCAATATGCCTTGGCTATGCCCCTCTCAGACACCTTGTTATTATGCCGCTAATGCCTATACCCTTGAGATTGTATTATCATTCAGTTGACTGCTGAGCGGTTGCTAGGCTTCAATCACAATGTAGGGCTGCAAAGCTATGAATGGCCTTACCTATACACTTGCCGAGGTCAACAATGGTGACTACAAGTGGTGATATATTGCGCCCATGGTGGTCTTTTAAAAAAATATTTCCAATTAAGGGGCAATTTAGTATGGCCAATCCGCCTACCCTGCACATCTTTGGGTTATGGGGGCGAGATCCATGCAGACACAGGGAGAATGTGCAAACTCCACACGGAAAGTGACCTGGGACCGGGATCAAACCCAGGACCTCGACGGCGTGAGGCAGCAGTGCTAACCACTGCACCACCATGCCGCCTACCCAAGGTGGCCTTTGAGCATGGTCTGGGAGTGCATATGATGGCTCTAAACTATGCAGAGGGATCAGCTGGATAGTAACAATGATTTGTGAACCTGACGGATGCTTCATGTTATCAAGTTAAGGTGACCTTGAGGGCTTCATGATGTTTCAGCCTCCTGGAGATCCTCAGAGACACTCATAATGGCAGGCTGTAATTGCAGACAGGGTAATGTGTGGCAGGCAGCCTTTAGGATCTTGTTATTCTTATGTGATCCACATCCAAATAAATGTGAGGAAGAATGCAGGCCATCATCTGCGAGCACTTGATTTCATATTACTTGCAAAGAAGGCGACATAAAGATCTCAGTGAAGTCTAAATAGTCTTGTCTAAACACCTTCGACAAAGAGTCATCCAGACACAAAATGTTAGCTCCCTTCTCTCTCCACAGATGCTGTCAGAGCTGCTGAGATTGTCCAGTATTTTCTCTTTTATGTCTAAATAGTTGTCTGGAAATGTCCATTCCATGGCCCATTCCTCAAGCTGGGGCCTCAGCCTGCAGCCGACTTGAAGCTACCCATGCCTTAGTAATGTTTCATCCCCACCAACACCCTCCCCACTTAGACAGCTGAGCCTGAAGATGTCCCAGGAGCATTCAGCGAGATCGGCGAACGAACCATGATTGCCTGCCAATGTGGCCTATTGATGCAGCAAGAGGGTGAAGGATCCTAGTGAGGAGCCATTTGAATGAAATTTAAGGATATTCCACAATGTGCTAAATATGTTCCTGACATTGAGCAGAAGGAAACGTAGCCCATCATTGAAGTTTTTATGGCATAATCACAAAATGGCTTAGCGATATTGGAAAGCTCGCGATATTTCCGCTCCCATCTGCCGTGGGGAGCAGCGGAAAATCATGCCTTATGTTAGTTATGGGTCCAAAGACTTTTGACTCAGGTGATGATAGAGGAATGGTGCAAGACTGGGAGGGGAATGTGGATTTGATACTTTCTCTTTTGTTCTTTTCTTTCTTGATGGTAGGTGTCATAGGCGATTGAGGTATGTCAGATTACGTTTGGTAGATGTGTGCAGAATATTGTGCAGCCAAAATGTAAGACCATAAAATAAAGGAGAAGAAGTAGGCCATTCTGCTTCACCAATGATGGAGGGTGTGATGCAGGCTTCAATGCTAAGGATGTCAATCAAATCAACGGCTGTGTTCTGGATGGAGTTGATTCTCCTGAGTATTGTTTATCCCCAAGATGTTGATGATGGGTGATTCAACATGGTGATGCTGTTGAAGATCAGGGGGAGATGATTAGGTTTTTTTTGCTGTACATTAGCATGGTGCAAGTTAAACTGTTTTACCAGTCTGTGGGAGAGTACGTTGGACTTAAATAAAACTTCAAACCGTTACATATTGTTGACTAAAATATGAATTTTACATCTGTGAGCCTGTTCCGCTCATCTTTAAACATAACACATTCTGCATTTTTGGCCTCTGAGCAAGGCTCATGTTCATAATGTGAGTAGGCTGGAGCCACCCTTGGTTCATACTTGACTAGCTACTGGAAGTAGTTCTGTGGGTTAAACTGTGACCGTAACCTGATTTCATTTAGTCAATCAAGCTAAGCCTGTGCTTATGATAAGCACACAATTATTTATTAGTTGTATCCTCAAACATTAAAATAAGCCATTGTATTTAAACTGTTTACTTACAATCGTCTGAGTTTGTAAAGTCCAGCAAATGCAGTTTTTGCGATGGATCTGATCTGGTTATCATGCAAAAATCTGCAAGGCAATGAAATAACAATATTGTAACTATCTTCCTAATTATATTGATGGACAACTGCTTGGATTTTGCAATTGGAATGGCAGTGAACCTGTTGGTGTTTGCAGTCACTGTTGCTCTGAAACTGACAGCAAATTCTGGGTCTCTCACATGCAGAGAAAAATGTGGGGCGCTATTTAATGGTCTTGTCGCATCCGACATAGTGACATGACGAGGCTGGTGAATCTTGCGAGAGGCCTTGCGAGATTTAATGAGATCTTGCAAGACGTCGCGATCTGGATTTCGCCCTTGCTGGGTGAGATCCAGATCAACATATTTAAATAGGTCTTCACAGTACTCACCTGGTGCCCAGGAACTAACGACCTCACCTGGGGGACGTCGCTAGTGCGCCGTTTAGCACTGATTTCCACAAGCATAGACCAGGTGTAATGGCACCTGGGGGAGGGCGGGGGGGTCTCCCAAGCCATTAGAGGCACCTGGGTGGTCGGGCTCTGGGTAGGATAGTGCCCTGGCACTCCCGCCAGCACCTGGGCACCTTGGCACTGCAATCGCAGTGGCTATTCTGGCATGATTTTGATCACAATTCTCCCAGATTTCCTTCTCACTAATTTCTCCCCACTTCGAATTCAATGAAATTACTTCTCTTTTATCTGAACTTCAGAGAATTCCGGCCTAATTTACTCCTCCTGTCATCATAGGACAACCCTTTCACCCAGGGGCCAATTTAGCTTTACTGTCTTTAATTGAAGCATATCCTTCCTTAAAATGGAGATCAAATTAAATAGTTCATAAGGCAAGGTCTCACTAAAAGCCCCCAAAAGTGTAGCAAATCCTCTTTATTCTTGTACTCCAATCCCCTTCCATTAAAGGCCAACATGTTAGTTGCTTTCTTCATTGATTGCTGGACCTGCATGCTAACCTTTTATGTTATTTGTATAATACACATCGGCCTCTTAAGAGTTTACAAATTTCACACCTTTTAAAAAATATTCCACTTTTTTATTTTTGCAACTAAAATGAATAACCTCTCACTTCTCCACATTATACTCCATCTGCCACCTTGTTGCCCACTCACATAATCTGTCTATATCTCTTTGCAGTCTTTTTGTGTCTTCCCCACAGCTTGCAATTCCACCTAGCTTTGTATTGTCAGCAAATGTAGATACATTACTCTGTCACTTTGGGAAGGATTTTCTGGATGGATCTTCCGGTCACTCCAAAGGCGACCGCACCGCAATGGGCTACTTGGCAGATGAATGGGTATGCCACAAAAAGTGCCATAGACATCAAGATGGACTGGAAGTTCCCGCCACCAGCCAAAGGGGAGAACTTCAATGGATACAGGCCCAGCCTTTCTACACAAGATAACCAGCCCTCCCAATCCAAGTGTCAGTTGTGTGGACTAAATTTCTATTTTAATTCCAACTCTATGTCACCATAATTTATTTTGCTATCTGTAAAATTTGGAAACTAAACGTGAACTGAATTTTACTTCCCGGCTTGGTGTCTGTAAGAATACTTCAATGTGATTGGCTGCTCACCCTTGTTTCTGACATTAATGTTACAAGATGCCTTCCCTTGTGTTGACGCAGATCTAAACAAGGTCAAAGTAAAACACATCACATTTCCATGCCTTCCATGAGTTCTGAATTGGAGATATTTGACTCAAAACCTTGGGAGGGATTCTCCGATCCCCCCCGCCGGGCCGGAGAATCGCCGGGGGGGTGCCGTGAATCCCGCCTCCGCCGGCTGCCGAATTCTCCGGCGCCGGGGTTTTGGCGGGGGTGGGAATCACGCCACGCTGGTCGGCATGCCTATGGCAGTGGCCCCCCCGGCGATCCTCCGACCCGCGTGGGCCAAGTGGCCGCCCGTTTTAGGCCGGTCCTGCCGGCGTAAATTGGACCAGGTACTTACTGGCGGGACCTGTCTCTGCGGGCGGCCTCCGGGGTCCTCGGGGGGGGGGGGGGGAGGGGGGGGCGCGGGGGGAGTTCTGGCCCCAGGGGGTGCCCGCACGGTGGCCTGGCCCACGATCGGAGCTCACCGATCCGCGGGCAGGCCTATGCCGTGGGGGCAGTCTTTCCCTCCGCTCCGGCTGCCATGGCCGATGCGGAGACGAACCCCCCTGCGCATGCGCTGGGAAGATGCCAGCACACGCTGAAGCTCCCGTTCCTGCGCCAACTTGCGCCGGCCGGCGGAAGCCCTTCAGCTCTGGTTAGCATGGCGCCAAGCCCTTTGACGCCGGCTGGCACGGCGCCAACCCCGGTGGCGCTGGCCTAGCTCCTGAAGGTGCGGAGATCTGCCAGCACTGTGAAATATTTTTTAGCACTTTCTGTTTTTAATTATAAGCAGCAGCTTTTGGTAATGATTCTGCCATTGCCAGTTAAAACATCCTCTGGATCCATCTTATGTTTCTTTACTTTTTCCACTGGCATCACCTTTTGTTTTGTACCATCAGCCCATTTGTTATTTTACCTCTCGTCTTTCACCCTACAATAAGGCCCCATTTTAGATTGGTCTGTTTAATAAGGTCACAAACAGTCCACACCAAGCAAAATAAAGAAACACAATTTTATTTACACACGATATGTATACTGTCCAATAGATCTCAACCAGGTTCCTGTTCTGGTCAGTGCCTTACTGGCCAACCTTTTATACAAAAGGTTAATAGAGATCCCCTGCCCTAAGTGGGAGTGCTCATACTCTGCAAGGACAATGGGAAGGATAATCATTCACACTCCGTAGGTCCTGTGCGGGCTATTACATTCCTCCACCCAAACATAGAACATAGAACATACAGTGCAGAAGGAGGCCATTCAGCCCATCGAGTCCGCACTGACCCACTTAAGCCTTCACTTCCACCCTATCCCCGTAACCCAATAACCCCTCCTAACCGTTTTATTTTGGTCACTAAGGGCAATTTATCATGGCCAATCCACCTAACCCGCACATCTTTGGACTGTGGGAGGAAACCGGAGCACCCGGAGAAAACCCACGCATACACGGGGAGAACGTGCAGACTCCACACAGACAGAGACCCAGCGGGGAATTGAACCTGGGACCCTGAAGCTGTGAAGCCACAGTGCTAGCCACTTGTGCTACCGTGCTGCCCTAGTCTGAAGACTCCCTTGATGACCGATGAGGCGGAGAAAGAGGAGCAGGCGGCGGACATCAGATTCTTTATGGCTCCAACAAATCATCATGTAGCCGACGTGCCGGATCAGTCGACGTATACCTTTCTGGTATGAGGCGGCCAGTCGGCGTCCGAGACCTCAGAGGCCTGCGACTCCATTACAGAGTCGGGAGATACAACGTCTGACATGACCGCATTGAGATAGAACAGAGGCGTCACAGCTGGCTGGTTCGACAATGGGACCTGAGGATCCAGCACAGGGTTCTTTCGAGGAACTTCACCAGGGAGTAACCTCCGCGAGTGAATGAGATACAAATGCCTTTGCATCAGATGCCCTTGGGCCCGAACATGGGAAGAAACTGGTCCTGTTTAGCAGTTGACAATCCCAGAGAGCCAGCGTGCACCGTCGTTGAACACCGTATCGTTAGGTGCAAAATATCGAAGACATCAACATCAAACTGGGGAATTTGCAAATCTTGGTTATGGTGCACCTTCGCGGCAATGTCCGGGAGAATGAAACTCAGTCGCATATGAAGCCTACAACCCATTAACACCTCAGCAGGGGTCATGTTATTGCGTGCTGTGTGGTCCTGTATGAGCATAAAAATCTTGCCAGCCTACTGTCCATCGAGCGCAAAGTCCCTGTTTAACCGTCTACACAGCCCTCTCTGCCAAGCCATTTGATGCCGGATAGTATGGGCAGTGCGGACAAGAAGGGCAAACTCTTCAGTCGTGAAAGAAGTCCCGTTACCTGTCACGAGCACCTCAGGGATTCTGTGGAGGAAAAGGAAATGCGCAATTGCGCGATGGTCGCCTGGGAGGTGACCGTTGCCATCTTGTGGACCTCCAGCCACTTGGAGTGGGCGTCCATGAGGACGAGAAGCATCAAACTCAGAAATGGACTGGCAAAATCGACGTATATGTGAGCCCAAGGATGCTCAGACCACTCCCTAGGGTGTAGGAGAGCCGCCGCAGGAGCTTCTGCTGCTCTTGACAGATGGAGCACTGTTGGGCCGTCTTGATATCCGTGTCCAAACCATACCACCAGATGTAGCAACTCACCAGCATCTTCATTTTGGACATTTCAGAGTGCCCATTGTGAAGGTCCTTCAACATGATTTCCTGCAACAGCCCTGGTACCCCACAGGTGGATACCATCTTCCACAGTCAGCTCTGAGAACTTGGAGGAGAAAGCCTTCAGCTCCCCTGGTAGCTGTCGATGCTGGCCACCATTTAGCACCAGACGCTGCACCGTAGCAAGATCGGGGTCGGTCTGCGTCCAGTCACAAATACATGATGCCGTGACGGGCAAGGAGTTCATAACATTCAGGACTGTGACCACCTCGTCCGCTGTAGGGGGTTTTGCAGATTCAGTTTGGAGGGGAACACGGCGCAACTCATCATCATGCTCCATCTGGGTCCCTGGGCGGTGCTCGAAAAAGTATTTGTAAGCAGCCAATAAAGAGGCCCAGAGCCGATTCCTCGTAGATGCCATTGACAGGATCGCATTGTCTTCACGAAAGAGTACCAGTAATGGCTTGTGATCCGTGACGATAAAGAAATGGCGGCCATAGAGGTACTGATGAAACCGCTTTTCACCAAATACGACTGCCAGACCTTTTTTTACTATTTGAGCATATTTTCTCTCAGAAGCAGCCAGCGTCCGGGAGACAAAGGCAATCGGACGTGCACGCCCATCGCTCATCCGATGAGACAAGACAGCCCGAATCCCATATGGCAAAGCATCGCATGTAATGTATAATGGTTTTGAAAGGTCAAAATGCGTCAACACCCCCGAGGAGGACAATTGGCGTTTCATTTTCCTAAACACATCATCCTGGCCCTTGCTCCATTCCCAAGGCTGGTGCTTCTTGAGGAGCAAGTGAAGGGGGACTAGAACGGTTGCCAGATTTGGAATAAATCACCCATAATAGTCCAAGACAAGTGCAGAGCTCGGGGGGCGGAGCCATTTTGATGGAGCTCACTTTCTTGGTGACAAGTTGCAAACTCTCGGTCCACCAGATTACCCCAAATGTAGTACTTCTTTTGTGTGAAACAAGCACCTTGAGCAGTGCAGGTGGACCACATACTCTGAAAAACGTTCCATCATTGCCTCAAAGGGCAGAATTCAATTCAATTATTTGTGGCGGGTTTTTCAGGGCGTTTCCGAGCGAGTTCCCCCCACTGCTATCCAATGACACTTAGGGAGCAATCCAATGGCCACGCTGCGCCTAAAAAGCAGCTCGCTGCGGTACAGCTTGGTTGATAAAATCTGGGAGACCCGCTCCCAGATCTACCTGGCTTGTCAAGCCTCGCGAGATCCAACATGGTCTTGCCTGACGTTGCGGTGTAAATCCTGCCCATTGTTGGTGGGATCATTTTTTGGCAAATCTGCATACTAGAGCGAGACAGTTAGTCTGGGTAGATTTCCGGGGTGTCACGGTGGCATAGTGGTTAGCACTGCTGCCTCATGGTGCCGAGGACCTGAGTTTGATCCCGGCCCTGGGTCACTGCCCGTGTGGAGTTTGCACATTCTCTCCGTGGCTGCACGGGTCTCATCTCTACAACACAAAGATAGGCAGGTTAGGGGACCTGGCCACGGTAAATTGCCCCTTAATTGGAATTTTTTTTAAAAAGTAAAAAAAATTATGTGCAGGTTCCAGAGTACCTGAGGCTTTGGGATTCATCCCCTTTGCCTCGGAGACCTGGGCGAGCACTGTTGAGCACTGATCTCCACAGATGGGGACCAGACAGAATGGCACTTCTCAGGGTCTACCCGGGGATCGGAGGCCTCCAGCTGCATGCCCTTTGGACAGGGTGCTGATGCCACCTGGGCAGCCTGGCTGTGCCAGCCTGGCACACTGGCAGTACCAGCCTGGACCTTGGCAGTGCCAGCCTGGCACCCTGCCAATGCCCATGCCAGCTGACAGTGCCACCTGGGTGCCAGCTTGACACTGCCAAGGCACCCAGGTGACACTGTCAGCTGGCATGGGCACTGTCAGCGTGGCAGATTTTTTGCACATGCGTGATCGGGCCGGGGTACCCTGCGGAATATTGTGGGGTGAGGGTGGGGACCTCACATAGTGCATTTGGACTGGGGTGTCAGGGTTTGCTTCCGGGGCCTCGGAAATCAGGACGGCATTTAAAAATGGCGCCCCGATCTCTCGCTACACTGGGGAGTTCCAGCGAGCCCAGTGTACAAAACGGGGCTATGTGCGGCCTCTGCCATGCGTTCCCCACTGAGGCCCCTTATACAATGCGAGTTGCGTTGAGCGATTGAGCTGGGAGCGCCAGGAAACACATGGCTAAACGCCCTCGGTATGGGACTTTGTTCCCATTTAATTGAATCAAGCCCTTAGTCACTTTTCTTGGCCCTGGGGAGTTTCTCACCAGTTTAGGCCACACTTATTTCAGCACTGGGAGCTGAACTCAGAGATCAGGTCGCTGTTTTGAAAGAGTGTCCCAACCTCTAAGTGAGATTTTGGGCCCCCCATTCTCCCCAACCATGGGCAATGTCACCCCCCTCACACACATGGGAACTACCCCCCACCCCCCCAAAATGAGGACACCCCACTATGGGGTCCTTGGGGGTCTCCCCTCTTCAGACCCCACCAAGCCCCCTTACAGCATCCCCCCCTCAAGACCCCCACCCGTCACCCTCCCTACCTCCAAGAGGCTCCTATTTACTTGCCCTGCACACCCCCACCCATCAACTCTCCCTCTACCTTCCTTTCTTGCACATTGGAACCTGACCTTGGCAGCGCCACCCTGATACGCTTGCACTGCCACCTTGTCAATCTGGCAGTGCCACTTGGGAACCTTGGTAGTGCCAGGGTGGCAGTGCCAAGGTGCCAGCTGGGGAGAAGAGAAGGGAGCCACCATGCACTATACCTGATCACCCAAGGGCCTTCTATGACCCGGGATACCCCTGGGTGCCATTCTGCCTGGTCGACGTTCTTGTGGACCAGTACTGATTGGCACCCACCTGCCGCCTCCCTGGGAAGGCCAGTAGATCGAGTGAGGCTGGTGGATATAGGTCTTAAGTAGGTTTAAGGCCTACTTCAGCGAACGCTGTTTGTTCCCGCCTCTTTTGGGTGGAGTTCCGATTCCGATGCCTCGCGGTACTTGGGTATATGCCACGAGGGTGAAGGCTGCCGGGAGGCCCACGGGAGGCTTCACCCAGGATCTACCGGTCGCGGTGTGCTCTTGCTTGAGTTTAACGCGGCCAATGAATTGCACCCATAGATGTACTTCCGAGTTGATTTATTGAGTTCCAACTGTCGATAAGTGTTGCTCATGTCCAATTTCATAAACGCACAGCCGCCGCCCAATGTTGCATACAGATCCTCGATGCGTAAAGGATAACGGTCTAACCTCTAAGCAGTGTTCACCGTCAATTTATAGAGCGCAATTCAGTGGCCTCGTTGCGCTCGAGCGAGAGCGTAATGAGGACGGTGAATAGCGGTAGAGGCCAAAAACAAGATCCGCACCGGGCACCAAACCGTTAGCAAGTCAAACGGCTCGCACCCGTAGGCAAAATCGGGATCCCAATACCGTGGCAAGAAACCAATAATCACCACTTAAGACCGATTATCATGCAATCAATGGGTGCCATCCCATATACAATGGCCTCCCGTGATCCAACCCCTTCCCCAGCAAGTGGTCATGCTGGCGCTGAATAGTACTCCTTTTGAAAATCGTGAACCTAGCAGAAGGGCTACAGCGGTGAGCTGAGGAGATGAGCAGCCATCTTTGCTCACAGGTAAAGAGCCCGGGGCACTGTGCTCGGTGCCACTGTGCCCGGAGGTTGGTGGTTGCAAGGGCAACCAAGGGGTCCAGCCTCATTTGGGGTGGACTGCCATGAGGTGGGGGGGTATCGGAGCTGGAGGGGGGGGGGAATGTCTCAGCTTGGGGGGGGGGGGGGGGGGAGCGGGTGGCTGATCCGTGCGCAGGTTCTCCATGCAGATCCCTGGATCATGTGTACCCGTTCCGGGAACACGTCTAGTCCCTGCTGGTCTGCCCCACCGACATGCCATAACTCCCACTGACCGCTGAGGCCTCTAGCCGCTCAGCTGAAGGCTATCACTCCTGGCAATTTAGTTCAGTGAGCACTTCACACATTCCAAGTGGATCCCCGAGGTAGAACGGGCCACATGTGGGATTCATTGCCTTGCATCCCAATCAGACCATGATGCCAGGACACTGCTTGAACACTGTGGCAGGCAGCACCACAGACGCATGAGCCAGCATCTGAGCACCCAGGGGATTGGTCCCAGCACCGGGCACATGTGTCTGTGGCTGGGGTGTGGCAACGTTATGTTTGGGTGTCTGGAGTGCAGGGTGTGGGATCCGGTGCAGGTGCCCCCACTGCGGCCAGGTGTGCGTGGGCAGGGCATGTGGGGGGGGGGGGCAAGACCCACATGTCCGAAGTGATGGGGCATGGGATTGGTGGTCGTTCCGCATCATGGAACAAAGTGCCGCAGGCATCATACCAGTTGTGGTGAAGGTTTTTAAGTGTGTCGCTAACAAGACATTGCCCCACTCTCCCGATGGTGCTGCCCCAATCTCCCCTTCCTCCCTCCCCCTAAATGCACACTCCCACCCCCTCCCCCCTTACCCGCGACCTACCCCCCCCCAACACCCCCGGCATGTGCCCTATCAGTGATCCTCAACGTGAATTGCCTTCCTAGTTCTACCGCTACATCCTGGCAATGCACCAGGATGCACATCTGAGGTGGAGGCATCCAGCTGCTTACCACGTCCCATGGCCTTCGATGCCCCTGGCGGGTGTCATCTGGATGCTGAGACCGGATGCCCAGCCGCATTTGAAATGAAATGAAAAATGAAAATCACTTATTGTCAATGAAGTTACTGTGAAAAGCCCCTAGTCGCCACATTCCGGCGCCTGTTCGGGGAGGCTGGTACGGGAATCGAACCATGCTGCTGGCCTGCTTTAAAAGCCAGCTATTTAGCCCAGTGTGCTAAACCAGCCGGCGGCACATGAATAGCTGTGCGATCCAGTTCCGGGTGATGGCTGCAAAACACGGCCTCATCAGAGGGGAGCTCAGGGAAGCTAGTGGCCAGCGTCGCCATCCGTGGGATGGGTCCAGGTTAGCACCTAGCACACCCTCCTCCAGGTTGGTGCCCATAGGGCCCTGTGGTTCACCTCAGGATAGCTGGACTGACTTCTGGCTACCCCTGTGTCATCTGGCCCTGCCAGCCCTGGTGCCTTTCCAATGTCTGCTCCTCAGTGACTGGGTCATGCACTGCAGTGCTTCGGCCATTCCCATCTGCGACAAGGACATATCCCGCAGCACATAATCAAGGTCCACCTGGCACCGGGTCACGTCCCCCATCAGTCAGTCTACCGAGGCCCTCAGCCATGGCCATCACTGGCTGAGCCACGCCTTGGGCACCTCATGATGCCGATGTCGTGCACTGGGCTCTCCACTGCGGTCGCCACTCTAGCAGTGTTGGCCTCGGTGCCCTGCATTGCCAGCGCCATCTCCTGTGCATGTAGCCTCTAAGACTCCTCCAGTTGGCTATGGGCCTATGGTTGCGAGTTGAGTGGAGTTGGCTGTGCAAGAGCAGTTTAAGTGCTACTCTACCTTGTGAGCAGGGAGCTGGCGGGCGTGGTCCCAGCGAATCGGCTGGTGAGCCATGATTTGCGGCGTGAAGTCTGTGGGACCAATTACCGTTGGATTACGTTGACAGCCTTGACAGGCTGAGCGCCGAGAAGCTCGCAGCAGTTCCCACTCGCTACCAAACTTAAAACCCTTTTAGACCATAAGATCAGAAGACATAGGAGCAGAATTAGGCCACTCGGCCCATCGAGTCTGCTCCGCCATTCAATCATGGCTGATATTTTTCTCATCCCCATTCTCCTGCCTTCTCCCCATAACCCCTGATCCCCTTATTAATCAAGAACCTATCTATCTCTGCCTTAAAGACACTCAGTGAATTGGCCTCCACAGCCTTCTGCGGCAAAGAGTTCCACAGATTCACCACCCTCTGGCTGAAAAAATTCCTCCTCATCTCTGTTTTAAAGGATCGTCCCTTTAGTCTGAGATGGTGTCCTCTGGTTCTAGTTTTTTCTACAAGTGGAAACATCCTCTCCACGTCCACTCTATCCAGGCCTCGCAGTATCTTGTGCGTTTCAATAAGATCCCCTCTCATCCTTCTAAGCTCCAATGAGAACAGACCCAGGGTCCTCAAACGTTCCTCATACGACAAGTTCTTCATTCCAGGGTTCATTCTTGTGAACGTCCTCTGGACGGTCTCCAAGGCCAGCACATCCTTCCTTATACATGGGGCCCCAAAACGGCTCACAATACTCCAAATGGGGTCTGACCAGAGCCTTATACAGCCTCAGAAGTACATCCTTGGTCTTGTATTCTAGCCCTCTTGACATGAATGCTAACATTGCATTTGCCTTCTTAACTGCCAACTGAACCTGCACATTAACCTTAAGAGGATCGTGAACAAGGACTCCCAAATCCCTTTGTGCTTCTGCTTTCCGAAGCATTTCCCCATTTAGGAAATAGTCTATGCCTAGATTCCTCCTTCCAAAGTGCATAACCTCACACTTTTCCACATTGTATTTCATTAGCTACTTCATTGCCCACTCTCCTAGCTTGTCCAGGTCCTTCTGCAGCCCCCTTGCTTCCTCAATACTACCTGTCCCTCTACAGATCTTTGTATTGTAGCCACCTAAAATGGCTGATTCCCTATTCATTTGGCCAAAACCCGATTTAAAATGGCTAACTGGAAAGGCTGATGGGAAAAACAGCCAACAGGACACAAACGGACAGCTGCAGACAGAATAGCATATTCGGCTCTGGGGAAGTCGGCCCAGATCGATACTCAAGACCATTAGCAGCACATCAACCCAGACATCTGCAGTTTAATCGGCTATCCCCGGGAAAAATTGCAACATATTAGCAATTGAATGCCGGGCCAGACCTGGCGGCGCCTGCAGTGGCCAAAACAAAGACAGGTGAACGACCACCCCCCGATCAGGGAATCGCTCCGTTATTGGATATATCGAACCCAGTGATCAGGGAACAAGTCCAATCACTTGGGACTCAGGGTCAAGGGCCGCCCCGAGAGGCGGGAAGCCCCTGGGCCATATAAAGTGAGGGGCCACGTTCAGATCTCTCTCTCTCTCCCTTCTTCTCCTGCTCGAGACTTTCGCAAGAACATCAACCAGAAACAGTAAGTTTGACTCCAGCGATCGCTACCCGATAAAGACTCCTAGCCATCGACCTGTATCAGCCTTTTTGAATCCCGCAGGCCAGATCCGATTCGATAAGCCATTCGTTTCCCTGACCTGGTGGGCCCTTCCTAAAGTTAAGTATTGGCCAGTAGTGATAGGTTTCTATATAGATAGTAGGATTATTGTGTAAGCATTACTTGTTGTATATAATAAATGACCGTTGATTTCAATCTTACTAAGCGGTGTGCTGACGTATTAATCATAACTCGAGCTTGAACCACGTGGCGGTATCAGAAAGATACCTGGCGACTCGTGAGCAAAGGTGACATAATCAGAGCTAATAAACTAAGGCTAAAAAGAGCAACATAATTGGCGACTCCGCCGGGACCTGACATAGAAGTGGAAAACCACTCCGGGAGAACCCCAACTATTTGAATAGAATCCAATCGGAAACAAAAACAAAAAAAACCACAAGTGTTCAAGCGGTTCTGGTTAATAATTCACAATTCGGAAGTGTGTGTATGCATGCGTAACTAACAGGGTTATAAGGTAAAACTGATAGATTTTGTTGCGTCAAAACTGTCGGAAGTCTGTATTTTCGGAAATTAGCGCAAGCCGTACCCGCATCTACGTTAGCCCACTGTTCCAAATTTGAACGTAACAAGCAGATAAGAGAGATGGCCATGCAGGCAATGCAATGCCTCATGAACCCCGAAGAATTTGCGGTCGCACCGATCAGCAGCATTAAAGTGGGACAGTGTCCCATCTGGGAAGTGGAAATTCGCAAATTTCTGCAGGGCAAAGGATGGCCCATGTGGAGCGGTTTCTGTAATAACGACGACTCAGGTCCCGGAAGTAGAGGGCATACTTGGTGGGAGAACATGAGTGAAATCCATAAGAAAAGCTTAGCGAAAGCGCGCAAGCCGATGGCAATCGTGTCCTGCATGGCACAATTGCGAGGCACAGAGGAGGTCGTCAGGACGCTCCGAAAAGAAATAGAAGGCATCCATCGTATGAGTAAAATCGATGTATGCGAGATGGAAAAGGAAAACCTGGAATTGAAAAGGCAGTTAGAAGCCAAGGACAGAGGTGGCTGACGCCAAACGGGGTCACCAGTCTTGTCTGGCGCATTTAAGCAGTTTTCAATCCCACTATGAGAAAGCTTATCAGGACACGCAGCGTGCCATCCTGGTTAAGAAAGAGACGGAGAAGCAGGTGGAGACACTACAGAAGCAATGTAGTGATCTCAAGGCAGCCTTGAGAGTGCTCCACGCTGCAACCACGGAACAAAGGCAGAGTACATTGGACCATGCAAAGTGCCGAAAGCAAATTGCAGACCTGCAAGCAATGGTTTCTGTCCAAAAGGGATTCCAAGACACCTTTGGGGAAAGTTTAGACCAGGAAGACGGCCCTGATTGGGAAGAACTGCAAGAGACAGCGCAGAGATATGTTCAGGGAGCATGTGCGCAGGGAAAACCCCAAAGGAGGAGAGCACCCCCACACAGCAGGTAATACAGGCTCCCATGAACCCTGTAACAACCCACCGCACCGCAACAGC
Organism: Scyliorhinus torazame; assembly: GCF_047496885.1. Lineage (NCBI taxonomy): Eukaryota > Metazoa > Chordata > Chondrichthyes > Carcharhiniformes > Scyliorhinidae > Scyliorhinus > Scyliorhinus torazame. Next base: position 156,583,565 of record NC_092721.1, on the reverse strand, counting down.
AGACGAGGCGGAAGTCTTATATTCCACCCCCCTCACAGTGACCCAATTATGGGATGCGTGTGCTAAAATCGCATCGTTCCTCCCCGCTTCAGACCCACACCATTTCTTTGCCACCGTCAAACACCAGGCGACCATGTACGGCCTGGATGAAAAAGAGCAGGTAAAGCTCACGGTCCTCAGCTTAGACCCATCGGTCGCAGCAGCCCTTCCCGACCCACAGAATGTAGGAGGAGGCACCCTTGCAGAAATGCATATCGCGATCTTGGATGCGATCGGGTACAACCGGGGCGACTCCGTAGACGGTCTAAATAAGTGCAGACAGAAAATGTCTGAACACCCCACAGCATTCGCAGGACGCTTGTGGATTCACTTTGAAGCCGTTTTCGGAAATGTAGACCGTGCCCATTTGTCCGCAGACAATATGGCCAAATGGACCCGCACCCTTATCTCCCATGCCACGGAAGCAGGACAGAATGCCTGTAGTAATTATGACCATTCGGAGGAGGCTCATAATGAGAAGTGGGTGGTCAAAAGATTGTCCCGCGTTTGGGAACAAGTGGCTCACGGTAAACCCGCAGCTAGAACCCCTGAGGAAAACCAAGCCGCCGCAGACGTGCAGGCAGTAAGAACCACTCTCCACAACCCTGCCTGGGTAAACGAGGGAAAGAGCAGCCCCCCAGCAAAACCGCAAGAATGCTACAATTGCGGACAGTTGGGACATTTTGCCAAAGAATGCAAGGTCCCTAAAAAACCACAGAGAGCCCAACAGACAGGCACTCTCAATAAGAAAAAGGCAGAGCCCATACATAGCGTTAGCGCCCAGTCCGATCAGACAAACTTGACCAGAACGGACTGACGATGTACAGGCTCCCCAGCTGGGTCTGCGATACCCTTTGGGATAGGTCAGGGCGACCCATAATTGCAGCAAAGGTTAGGGGACAGCCGATCGAGCTTCTCTGGGACACAGGAGGGTCCCGCACAACTTTAAATTCCTCCACCCTTGGTAAGGACACGTGGCCCACCACAGCCACTATCACCCTCAGCGGCTTCACAGGCCACTCACAGCAGGGACATATCACAACCCCTGTACCCATCCAGATCGGAACCATTAATACAAAACACCCCGTAGTGTTAGTCGACCTGCCCCCAACAGCAGAGCACATTTTGTGGGGATCGACTTCATGAATTCTCATCACCTCTCTTTCGATCCAGTCAACCAGTGTGTCTGGAAGATGGCGAAATCCGCTGGAGCCCCCGCAACGCTCAATATAGGGGATTATATGAACAAAATTAGCGCAGTAGGCGAGTTTTGGTTCAACCCCACCACACTCAGCACGGACCGACAGGTTAGGGCAGTCCTGCAAAAGAACAGGGCAGCATTCGCAACCCACAAACACAACTGTGGACGGATGGCCGGTTCCGTACAAATAACCGGACCGGACCCAGAACCCCAAAAACAGTACGGATTTCCCCTAGAAGCAGAGGGAGAAATCCTAAAGGTCATAGAAAGCTTATTAGAGCAGGGCGTCCTAAGATCGGTAGCCTCAACTAATAATGCCCCGATTTGGCCAGTAAGGAAACCCGACGGATCATGGCGCTTGACCATTGATTATCGGGAACTCAATAAAGTCACCCCCGCAGCAGCCCCCACCGTTGCAACAAGTCGCGAGACCATGCTCAAACAGGGACTCCATGCCCGATATTTCACGGTTTTGGACGTCAGTAATGGGTTCTGGTCCATTCCATTGGCAAAGGCGTGCCAGTATAAATTTGCCTTCACTTTCAGAGCGCAGCAGTACACGTGGACATGCCTGCCACAGGGCTCCCACAACTCCCCCTCCATTTTCCACCGACAGCTGGCAAATGGACTAGCAAAATTTTCTCCCCCCGAATGCCTGGTACAGTACATAGACGATCTACTACTGCAGACAGACACAAAGGAAGAGCACATTGAGCTTCTGTCCGAACTCCTGGAATTACTACATTCCATTGGCTATAAAGTAAACCCCAAAAAGGCCCAGATATTGGAAGCAAAAGTGGTATATTTGGGTACAATTATCACACACGGCAAACGCGAGATCGAGCACAAAAGAATTAACTCGATCGCTAAATTGCCCCTTCCCCAACACGTTTCAGCCCTCCGGTCGTTTTTAGGACTGGTTGGCTACTGCTGAAACCACATTGACGGTTTCGCCAGCAAGGCAGCGCCCCTCTCAGACCTCCTAAAGAAAGGAACCCCCTGGGAATGGCTTCCACAGCATACGGATGCTGTGGAATCATTAAAACAGGCGCTCATAGCCGCCCCCGCAATACAAGTTCCCGACCCGCTTTCCCCTTAAGCCATAGAGGTAGCGACCACAGACCGCACCCTTTCAGCCGTGCTCCTGCAGGAACGGCACGACCAGCTAAGACCCGTGGCTTATGCCTCCCGGATTTTAGATGCTGTGGAGCAGGGATTCTCAGCCTGTGAGAGGCACCTGCTCGCAGTTTACTGGGCAGTCCAGTACTTCTCATACATTACCGGACTGAACCCCGTCACCATTTTGACCGAGCACACCCCCACCCAACTTTTACTAGACGGACGACGTAAAGACGGTACCGTCAGCCAAATCCGCGTTGCTAGGTGGACCCTTCTCTTACAAGGACGGGACATCACAGTAAAACGGACAAAGACTCACACATACTTAGCGGACAATCTACAGTACCCCGGAACCCCCTATGAGTGTGAGATCATTTCACCCCACCATAATACAGGCCCCTTTATAGCTAAAACACCCCCCAGAAAACTAGCCACTCCATCTCAGAACCGCCCTCACCCGGACACATGTGACCCCATTAGGATTTATGTGGATGGATCTTCCACAATCCTGGATGGGCAACGCATAACAGGTTGTGGGATTTATGTGGAGGACGCGCAGAGACGCGCCCTTGAGGAAATCGGATTAAAATTACCCGGACACTTAGGCGCACAGGCAGCAGAGCTTGCGGCCATCGCTTACATTGTAGAGCACCCAGATTCCTTCCCCAGCCCAGCAGACATATATTCAGACAGTCTATACGTCTGCAACAGCCTCACTGAATTTCTGCCCCTCTGGGAAACGAGAGGATTTGTTTCCGCGAATGGGAAACCCCTCCCCTCAGCCCCATTACTCCGCCATATTCTGAAAAAAGCCAAGAACAGGACTTTTGGCATTATAAAAGTCCGCAGCCACCATCGTTCCTCCCCCCTTGAAATGTAAAAGCTGATGCGCTGGCTAAGGCTGGATCCAGGCATGGGTATTTTTGGAAGCCCCCCGAGAGCGCCCCAGTGAGTGCCCCAGTGAGTGCAGTTCAGGTCGCGCAGACTAGGATCGAAGATCTAGTAGAGGCCCAGAAGCAGGATAGCGCTCTCACTGAAATCGTGAAAGGGAAGTTTCCAGCCTCATACGAGAGTTACAGAAATACAATAACCACACATGACGGTGTGGTGCTAAAGGACACCCTTTACGTAGTTCCTGAGCAGGATAGGAATCAAATGATCTGTTTATTCCATGATGGTCATGGACACCAGGGAATTGAACCCACCGCAACCCACCTCAAACAGCTTTGTTGGTGGCCTAATCTCAAAGAGGATGTATCCCATTACATTGAGAATTGCCTCATCTGCGCTCAGAACAACCCAGATAGATATGCCAAAAAGGCACATCTGAGCCACACCCGACCCGTTAACGGCCCCTGGACTAACCTCCAGATCGATTTTATAGGTCCATTGCCCCCTTGCAGGAATGGCTATGAATATGTTCTGGTGGTCATAGACACTTTTACAAAGTGGGTGGAAGTATTTCCAGCCCGTACCAACACCGCGAAAACCACAGCCAAAATCCTAACCCACCACATTTTTACAAGATGGGGACTCCACCGCAGTATTGAATCGGACCAAGGTTCTCACTTTACGGGACGGGTCCTGAAGAACGTCCTCACGATATTTGGCATAACCCAAAAATTTCACATTGCGTACCACCCTCAGTCGAGTGGTATAGTGGAGCGCATGAATCGGACCCTAAAAACCACCCTTAGGAAAATGGTCCAGCAGAATAACACCACTTGGGATTCGGTCCTCCCCTTTGCGCTGATGTTTTTACGTAACACTATTTCCACCTCCACAGGTTACACCCCACACACCCTCATGACCGGACACCCCATGAAAGGGACAGAGTACTTGTTGGGCTTAGACCTGACCAGCCCTGAAGTTACGGCCCTCACCCATGAGAAACCCGTTGAACAATTACTCGCAAATATAAAAATGGCTCAGGTAGCAGCCGCTGTTAAACTGGGCACTAAAAGAAAATATGCAAGGCCTGTTTTGATAAGGCAGTACATGCGACGGAGTATAATATAGGACAACAAGTGATGTTGTCGGTGTATAACCCCAGCACATTTCTGTCTCCGAAATACTCGGGTCCGTACTCCATTACGGATAAAGTAAGCCCATCGGTATACAAAATCAAATACCAAAATGGTAAGACTGCGTGGTTTCACATAAACCAGCTAAAAGTTTATGGAGCACAGTCAAACCACGCCCACCACGACATGCTTGACGCAGCAGACCAAACCCCGCCCACAGCCAACGTAACCACACCAACCCCTTCCACTCGCTTCCGACTCCACCCACAAACTTTACACTCCGCCCTGGAACGCCCACAGACTGCAGCAGCAGAGACAGCGACAGTGACTCTGACGACCGCCACAGCACGCCTCCCTACCATCCTGGTCCCACATCCAGCAACTCCGACTTCGACTCCAGTGACCCCTTCCTCATCACTTTCTTAAACAAACCACACCACCGAACCACACGGACGACCCCGACTTTGTTCCCACCCAACTCGACCCAACTCATTGGCACCGCGGCAACTCCTGCAGACTCGTCCGCAACGACGAGAGCGACCCCAACTCATACCACGCAGCCCTTTCCGCCCTAATTCACTCCAGCGTTTGGCACCCGGGAGAAGGTGACGACCTCAGGTCTGACTCCCAAGCCGCCAACTCCTTTGCGACCCTGTTCGCAACAGAGAACTGAGGTGTCCACATGATGATTTAAAGGAGACACTTGGTGAAAAGTGTTGTCCTTCCTGATGGAACCTGCAGGATGTTTTCCGTTGTTTATATGTTTGTTTAATGTTGTTCGTCCAACAGGAGAATGTTCTCACCGCCACACACCCATTCACCTGAACTTTTTAGCTTTTTCCCACTGACACCCACCGCGGCCACACGCCAATTCTGCCGAAACCTCTGAGGACTTGCCTCAGGCACCCACCACTGCCACACGCCCATTCGGCTGATACCTCTGAGGACTTGCCTCAGACACCCACCAACACCAGACGCTTGTTCAGCGGAACTAGCTTTTCAGCTGATACTGGTTCGGGTATCAGACGCCCGATTGTAACTGCTCTTCTGATTTAACGGGAGATTCAGAACAGCAACCCCACTATGATGACTACATTTTTGTCCGTTCTTGTCGGTTGTCCAGGCAGTGGAGAAACGGCGTGAGACCCGCCCTGCCTGGGGACCCCCCCGTTGGTCAAAAACGCTCGGGTAGGGGACATACGGTATTGGTAGCCGTCCTACCCGGGGACTCCATTCAAATCTTACCCGTCGCGGCCCATACGCACCTCATTCGACCTTTTCCTTTCAAAAACAGTTTTATTTATTTAGGCAACCTTTGGGTTGCTGCCAAATGCTATTTATATCCTAGAACATTTGGATGATAAACTTAGCACTGGTCCACCATTGGGAAGTGTACCGTGTCCTAACATTTGTTTTGAAAAAAAAATGGGGGAGAAGTCACATATTGTGACCAATTATAAGGGTTTAATTGGCCCCAAGAAGGACAGACACACTAACACACCGGAAGGTAGTTACAGATACAATGCTTGTTTTACAGAACTCCAGAAGCTCCAGGACCGGAGAAAAACAGAGAACACAGAGAAAGAAAAGAAAGAGGACAGCCATGAGGACTCCTTTCATCGTGCTCAACACTCTTTTGATGAACATTTGGTTGCGCGGGAACGCGGACCCCATTACTCCAAACCCCCCTGCCGTTAATGTTTCACTGCCCCGCAGTACCGAGGGCCCAGTCACCAGCCACGCTGCATTATCCTGGTGTGCCAAGTTCATAACTTGGTACTCCCTGTCGTACGTCATTGAGGCACTATTAGCATTGGCCATATATTCGGTTATGACCAGACCCTAGGCGCCCGCGACCTATGAAACCAGAATAATGAAACATGCACTTGCGTTTTCCTGTAAATAAAAAGAAATGTATGATCCTGAGCTTGACTGCCAAGCCAGGAAAGAATATATGGAATATTATGATTGTTGTTGTATGCTTAGAGAGATAGAATGATGCAATGCTTGATGAGTGGTTTAGGTAAAATTAGAGGTTCCCAGTTTTATTTTTTTTAGATACATGCCCCTGCCTGACATAGCGCCCTCAAGAATCGTTTAGGTAAGTTTTTGTGCATAGCTAGGGTCAGAGTAGTGGCCATGTAGGAGGTGCCCCCCCCCACCCCGGTCAGGGAACGGAAAGGACAAAATTTATGTGATCCTTCACGCTTCGCGTTAGGATCACAAAGAGGGACTGTAGACACCTAAAATGGCTGATTCCCTATTCATTTGGCCAAAACCCGATTTAAAATGGCTAACCGGAAAGGCTGATGGGAAAAGCAGCCAACAGGACACAAGCGGACAGCTGCAAACAGAATAGCATATTCGGCTCTGGGGAAGTCGGCCCAGATTGATACTCAAGACCATTAGCAGCACATCAACCCAGACATCTGCAGTTTAATCGGCTATCCCCGGGAACAATTGCAACATATTAGCAATTGAATGCCGGGCCAGACCTGGCGGCGCCTGCAGTGGCCGAAACAAAGACAGGTGAACGACCATCCCCCGATCGGGGAATCGCCCCATTATTGGATATATCGAACCCAGTGATCAGGGAACAAGTCCACTCACTTGGGACTCAGGGTCAAGGGCCGCCCCGAGAGGTGGGAAGCCCCTGGGCCCTATAAAGTGAGGGGTCAAGTTCAGATCTCTCTCTCTCTCCCTTCTTCTCCTGCTCGAGACCTTCGCAAGAACATCAACCAGAAACAGTAAGTTTGACTCCAGCGATCGCTACCCGATAAAGACTCCTAGCCATCGACCTGTATCAGCCTTTTTGAATCCCGCGGGCCAGATCCGATTCGATAAGCCATTCGTTTCCCTGACCTGGTGGGCCCTTCCTAAAGTTAAGTATTGGCCAGTAGTGATAGGTTTCTATATAGATAGTAGGATTATTGTGTAAGCATTACTTGTTGTATATAATAAATGACCGTTGATTTCAATCTTACTAAGCGGTGTGCTGACGTATTAATCATAACTCGAGCTTGAACCACGTGGCGGTATCAGAAAGATACCTGGCGACTCGTGAGCAAAGGTGACATAATCAGAGCTAATAAACTAAGGCTAAAAAGAGCAACAGTATCATCTGCAAACTTAGCAACAGTGCCTTCAGTACCTTCTTCAAGATCATTAATGGATATTGTAAAAAGTTGTGGTCCCAGCACAGATCCCTGAGGCACACCACTAGTCACCGGCTGCCATCCTGACAAAGACCCCTTTATCCCCACTCTCTGCCTTCTGCCAGTCAGCCATAGTCTCCACACCACTGGACTATCTTATCCGGATTCATAAGAAAATATATAAAAACTAAGGCATGATGGAAACAAGATAGAATTGAACTCACAACTGGTCCAGATCGGTGTACTTGATGAAAACATCAGCAGGCAGGTTTTTGATTTTATCGTGCTTCAAAGATCTATTATAGAGAAAAGTACTTTTAATATTTAAAGTGTAATTGGTGTGGTGTAAACTTTCTATCACAGTGTCAGCCATGCAAACATCTGGTAGGTTGGTTCAAAAATGATATATTAACAATAGCATGTGTATGATGAATACACATAGAAAATATTTTACATATGGCATTCGTCCAAATAATCAAGCAATCAAGTAAGAAATTGCAGAACAATCACAAGTGTGATTGCCTAGATACTACCTGTACTTAGGCCATTGAGGGTTGCACATTTAGGGAGTGAGACCCCACAGACCTTGAGGATTGGTCCTTTGGTCATGTGGCGATTTTGCCAAGCTGGGACAGACACATTAGGGACTGGATTTTCAAAGACTGATGGGGCTGAGCTGGCAGAAAAATCACTGTGGGTGAATGGCGTGCCGATATCCTCCAGCCTGCCAGCCATTTTCAAAATGACGAGTCTGAGGCATAATAGCTGTTGGCCCAGAAGTTACATGTAGTCTATTAAGAAACTTAATAAGGCCCCTTCCTTGAATCAACTGGACCGCTGTGGTCGAAACCACCATCTCACACTCCTTCCCCACCAACTTACAATTTCAGCAATTTTACAAGTGTTCAGAGGGCATCTCCATTTTGAATCGGCCTCTCTCTCTCCCTTAACAAGTTGCAGCTCTCTCAGTACAGGGGGCCTGGTGTTAGTTCCATGACCATTGGAAGCTGTCCTACCACCACTCGTTGCACAACCAGCATGACCTCTGACCCTTAATTGGTCAATCCAAAGAAATGGTGTTGAGTGACTTTTTTTGACACATTTGAGGTCGGAACTCATATTTGGTCCCGATGTCAGGAGCTCAATGTCTAATAGCAAATCAAGCCTTAGAAAGCTATTAAATACGGCAACTTCTGACAAGACTGTATTGTCATGATATTCAAACATACATCATAACACATACATAATGATAGACAGACCAACAGACCAATTAGCACACATAACACGACAGCCAATCACAGACAAGAGCAGACACAGTATAAGACAAGAAACACGACACTTCCTGGCCAGTCTATCTGGAGACAGGACAGGGCCAGGACCTCATTAGCAAGACACTCACACAGTCACAACGTGCTGAGTAACAAGTCAAATGTATAAATAGTTGGTTGGAATAAAACTGCGTTGTACCAATCGCAACCGTGTTGGTTCGTCTGTACCTCAGGCACCCAACACCTAATGTATAATTACACAAGTTTATATAACCAAAATCACTAATAACAGTAAACATAGAACATCTAAAATATCTGATATGAAGTGTGCCAAAACATTACAGCATTACAGAAAGTCAGGTTATGCAGACAAGTGGGTATATTTTCTGGTCCCACCCACTGTGGGAATGGTGGGGGGGGGGGAAATATGGCAGACCATTTAAAGGACCCTTGACCTCAGGCGGGAATTTCCGTTCATGGGGTTGACACGATTGGAAAACCCCGCACATGGTTTCCACAGAGATAATTCCAGAATGTTTCTAGGGATTAAGCGGGACACTGGATCCCCACTCGTTCTTCTAAATTCCAGAGAATTTAGGCCTAAATTACTCAGTCTCTCATCATCGGATAGTCCTCTCATCTCAGAGACCAATTTAGTGAAGTTGCCTCCAATGCCCCTCCTTAAATGAGGAAGCCAAACGTTGATTTTTTTCCACTTGATTCCCCCAATAGAAATGTCAGTCACAAACCAACCGATGTTAAACAAAGTCTCCCTGCTACAGGTGTCCTCAAGAAGGTGTGGGTGGGACGAGCACCCTCAAGAGCTAATTACTTATCTGATTGGCAGGCAGCTTTAGCCAGAGCGCAGTAGTGGGCAATGAAAGGATCGTAAGTAGGCACCATGATTAAGAGGATGTGACCTCCAGAGCGAGGTAGGTTTGAAGATTTGGACAGGGAAGGTTCTGGGAGCCAAGAGAGGAGGACAAGGGGAATGCAACCGTGTGTTTTGGTGGATGGACAGTAAGTGACCAGAGGTTACATCTTGGGCAGGGGTTGGGGTGCATGGTAATGTAGTGGTTAGCACTGTGGCTTCACAGCATCAGGGTCCCAGGTACGATGCCCCGCTGGGTCACTGTCTGTGCGGAGTCTGCACGTTCCCCCCGTGTCTGCGTGGGTTTCCTCCGGGTGCTCCGGTTTCCTCCCACAATCCAAAGACATGCAGGTTAGGTGGATTGGCCATGCTAAATTGCCCTTAGTGTCCAAAAAGGTTAGGAGGGGTTATTGGGTTACGGGAATAGGGATGAAGTTAGGATTTAGGTGGGTCGGTGCAGACTCAATGGGCTGAATGGCCTCCTTCTGCACTGTATGTTCTGTGTTCTATGTTCTATGGAAGAGAACGTCTTTGAACCAGAAGACAAAACAAGTAGAGGGAAATGAGCACAAAACATGGTGACAGCCCAAAACACCCACCATTGTTTTAAAAGTAATTAAGGGTCAGTGAACTTGGTCATACACCAATTGACCCAAATATTACGTCCCCCACCATAACACGTGTAGGCTACTGGAAATGGGAAAGTCATTATTTTAACCCAACTAGTTAAAGATGGAAAAGAAGTGAGTTTACATTCTTAATGGGTGCCCGAGTGCATCACTATGAGTGATTTGAAGATCATCACTATTTCGCTTTTCAAAGTCCGCCCATTCTGTGACTTTCACCCTGCGGCCTGGGTGGGTGTCTTCTGGGGTGATTGAGCATGGATGGGCCTGGCTGCTGCTCCGGGGGATAGGGGGGGGTGGAGAGAAAAGTCCAAGGTGCTGCAGTGTTCCGGCATCTCCTCTGCGGGAGTCACCGACATGGGCCCCATCACCTCCTCCTCCCTCGGGGTGCCCGATGACCCCTGGGCTACTCGATGGGACAGGAGTGCAAGCGGAGCTATCTCCGGAGGTTGCCCTGCCAGCTGGCGCTGCCAGTCCTGAGTCCCGCTCTGGTCTGACGAGAGTCCGCATACTCGCGGCCATGGAGCACGAGGAGTGGACCATCTCCATCTGGGACTGCACCACATCACCCATTAATTGTGCCATTGAAGAAATGAACAGAGCAGAGGATGCTGGGTGAAAGGGTCCCCAGGGTAAGCTTATATGGCCAGGTCAAGGGATGTGTGAGAAAGACCTATGAGAATCTTGCATTTGTTACCGTTATCTTATTTGGTCGTGTGTATGTGAAACTTGGTGCTACATGAATGTACATGAGAACACATGCTTTGTCTCTCTTTGTTCACTCACTCTGGAGAAGTCGGAGGCTGTGGTCTCTGATCTTTGTCAAGGTGAGTGAGGCTTGCAAGCGGGTTGAAATAAAATAAAGAAATACCTATAAATCCGACTCAGCCTTTGACTGAGACCAGACTGAGGGCAGAAAGAACTCAATTTCATCACCATAACCTTCTGGGTTTGTGTCAAATCAGCTGGTGACTGAGCCACCTCCCTCTGTGTCTGCGCCACATCGGCCAGCGCATGGGCAATGTTACCAACATTCTCAGCCATGGCCCGCTGTGACTGGGCCATGCTCAGGAGCGCCACTGCGATGTCCACGTGGCTCTTGCACATGGTCGCCTGTGAGGCGGCAGCCCTGTCCTGGGCCTTCGCCATCACCTATACAGATTGCCCCAGGCCTTGGCCATGCTGATCCATAGCTGAAATGATCGCCCCCAAGGCCTCCACCGCAGACACCATCCGTGCGATGTTGGCCTGGTGGCACGTATTGTCAGCACCACCTCCCGCTGCTGCACTCGATTGGTCTCTTCCAACTGCATCTACAGGTCCTGGATGCTCACCGACAACCCCTCATATAGTCCCTGGCCCTGTGATTGCATCTCCACAATCGATGGGACTGTCCGTTCCAGAAGCCTGAAACCCATCTGGACAGCAGCTAGTCCCTGGGGTCGGCCTGCCCTCCAACCGTCCGAACTCCATCAATGAAAGCCAGTTACTATCTCCAGCTGCTGTACCGGAGCAGCTGTGTGGTGCACATCAGATAGTGTCCCAGGAGCCTCTTCACTAAAGTGCCCAACCGAGGTGAGTATCTCTGGGATGTGGAGGGTGTTGGAAACAACTGTGATGGGAAATCTGTGTCATCCTCCGACTCGTGCTCCGGGGTCTCCTGAGTCTCGGACGGAGGGCTTGTGTCCGAGCTGCTCTCATCGCGGCTCTGCTCACCTGGGGGGGTTCCAGCTGTGGCACTGGCTGGGGCGAGGGACGCCAGATGGACTCGCCTCATGTCCAGACGTTCCTGCAAAACACAAGACAAGACGTATGATTAGACCGCGACCCAGGGGGGTGAGCATTTGGGTGGAGGGAGGGGGGTGTAGGGTGAGGGTGGTGTAGTGTGGCCCAGAACCCTCTCCACTAAAGTGCCCAACCGAGGTGAGTGTCTCTGGGATGGTGGAGGGTGTTGGAGACAGCTGTGACGGGAAGTCTGTGACACCCTCTGACTCGAGCTTCAGACACCGGAGTCTTGGGCGGAGGGCTGCCAAAAGGGGAGGAGGAGGTGGGGGGGTGCGGCTCTGGCTGTGGCACTGGCTGGGGGCGGGGGAAGCTAGATGGACCTGCCCCATCACTAGCAGCTCCTGCAAGACACAAGACAAGACGTGAGATTAGACTGTGACCCGGGGTTGAGCGTGTGGTGGTGTGGTGAGGGTGGGGTTGGTGTAGTGTGAGGGGGTGGTGTAGGGTGAGGGTGGTGAAGGTGGGGTTGGCGTCGGATGAGGGGATGGTGTAGGGTGAGGGTGGTGAAGGTGGGGCTGGCGTAGGGTGAAAGGTGGTGTGTGGGATGAGGATGGTGCAGGGGTGAAGATGGTGTGAGGGTGGTGTTGGTAGGGGTTGACACACATGGGGAACTGCAATTAAGCGAAGTCTCACTTCCTCACCCACGGCCGAACTCCACCTCGGCGACCTCCCTTTCCTCCGGGCTGCCAACCATGTCCAAGGCCCTCTGCTCTGCCACAGTGAGGGGCCGGAGGTTCGACGATCCCCCTCCAGTCTTCTTCCACTCCCGGCGGTTGTGCGCGGCCTTCCCCTGGATGGGGGTGGGGGGGGGGGGGGGGTGGGGGGGAAACAGAAAACAACAGTGTTAGACAGTCCAATGCATGCAGCCCAAACCATGGATAGCTGTTGGCCTCAGGATCAGGGCACCCGGCCACGGCAGCCGGTATGGCTGTCGGCATGTGATGCAGGGTGGGGGTTCGCTCGCCCTCCGGGTGGGAGCTGGAGAGGGTCACAGGTGTGTGGAAGGGAGGTGGCACCAGGGGCATGGCGTTGCCTACTTATCTTGGTCGCCCTAAGGAGGTCATGCAGGTTTTTTTTGGCACTGCTGGATGGTCCGATGTTGCCCACGGCGCTGACCACCTCTGCCACCTGCGCCCAGGCACAGTGAGCGGCGGTGGCTGACAGCCTCCTTCCCAGGCCGGGATACAGGGTCATCCGTCTCTCCTGCACAGCATCCAATTGGTCTCCAGCTCGGCATCCATGAACCTTGGAGCTGCTCTCCCTGCTGCCATCATGTTGGCTGGGGTGGTGTGTGTGGGAAATGAAGTGTGTCTATGCGCGTGCAACTTGTCAGCGTCTAGAGTGGCAATCGTGAAACCGGCGAATCCGTCACCGTTTCTCATTGGAATCGATTATGTTCCACCTGGCGCCGGTGCTAGCCGCTTAACAGTAGCGGAATCCAGGTCCAGGTGCGGCGCCAATTTTGCTGTCGAGGAACTCCACGAATTCTGTCCCGGCATCAACACTTAGTCTCAGAAACGGAGAATCCTGCCCTGTATGTTTTCAAGAAGGAGTTGGCTAAGGAATCAAAGGCTATGGGGAGACAGCAGGAGTCAAATGATCAACCTGGTCATATTGAGTGGTGCAGTTGGCTAGAAAGACTGAATGGCCTACTCCTGCCCCTACCTTCTGTGTTTATATGGTGGGGAGAGGTGTGAGGAACGCACTACTGGGCTAAGGGTTGCCCTCTAACCCGTTGGTGCCGCAAGAGTGAACAGGAGTCAGCTTGGTTGAAAAGGAGGAAGACCTCGTTGGGAAGAAGCTACTGAAAGCCACTGTCTTCATTCGTGCTGTAAAAGGGACACCCAGAACTCAGTGGCTTCACTTCACAGTCACTGCATCTCAAGAGTTACATGTAGGAATGTAGACTTTGTGAATGCAGACAATAGTGAAGGAGGCCAAGCTGCATCATATCTGGTATTTCATCAATGAAAGCCAGTTACGTGTTCATCAGAATTGGCATTCACAACGGGCCAAATGACATCCTTTCATTGACCATGAGCAACTGATCGATCAAAAGTAGTCATATCAGAGGTTGGAGCAGACACATAGTTTGGGTCAGTTACCTCATCCCAAGCAGAGGTCCTAATGTCACAATTTTTGGATGGCATCTTGGTCACCTCAATGTGCGCGCCAGCGTCTCAGGGACAAGGCTGTATCAGCCACTATGCTAGTAGAACCGAAAAAGCTGTTCAGCCTTACATGTCCCAGAGATTCCATAATCAGCACTTCACTTTCATGGCCCTTTAACTATTCTTGTCTCCAATATTTCATTTCAGAGAGAAGGCAAAAGGACAAATGGACTAAGGGCTCAATGCTGCCTTTTTCAGAGTCCGAATGCAATGGAGGAGGCGAAGGAGGGAGAAGTGACGCAGCAGGAGACCCCAACTGGCGAATACGGTCAGGGGGAGCCAGAGCATGAGCAGGAGGGGCAGGAGAGGGAGACCCAGGCAATGGAGGTTACTAACCAAACCTAGGGTTTATTGTGGAAGGTTTGAAGTTAACGGAAAAGGACAAGTCCAAAGAGTTCATAAGAAAGACGTTTATTCAGCATAACAGCAGTATTTACACAGGAGCCGGTTACACATCTCAGGGTCCTCACTCCTTCCTGTCAGCTGCTACAGAAGCTTACCTGTTATGCTAGTGCTGGTTAACTCACAGCCCAATCAGCACTAGGGAACAATCATCTTCAGCCGGATGAGTCCCATGCAGGTTATAATAAGTTTTTTTTTGCAAATGAATGTGAGGCAGTGCCTGGTATGTCTGCTATTGTCCTGAGATCTGGTGCAATACAAACACCACATTCTTCATGAATACCTGATGTCTCGTGGGGTTGGAAGCTTCCCCCTGCCAGTGACTGAAGGTGAGATTAGTGCTCAATTTAATTGCATCTGAATCTTTCCAGGGATCAACAGGGACCTGTGCAGCATCTCTCAGTACGCAACAAATTGATGGATAAAGGAGACCACCAATGTCCTTTACAGGAAGGTCAACCCTGGGGCGGGATTCTCCCCTACCCGGCGGGGCAGGGGGTTCCGGCGTGATGGAGTGGCAGGAACCACTCCGGCGTCGGGCCGCCCCAAAGGTGCGGAAGTCTCCGCACTTTTAGGGGCCAAGCCCTCGCCTTGATGGGCTAGGCCCGCGCTGGAGTGGTTTCCGCGGGAAAGGCCTTTGGCGCCATGCCAGCCAGTGCCGAAAGGTCTTCGCTGGGCGACGCATGCGCGGGAGCGTCAGCGGCTGCTGACGTCATCCCCGTGCATGCGCAGGGGAGGGGATCTCTTCCGCCTCCACCATAGTGAAGACCATGGCGAAGGCGGAAGAAAAAGAGTGCCATCACGGCACAGGCCCGCCCGCGGATCAGTGGGCCCTGATCGCGGGCCAGGCCACCATGGTGGCACCCCCCAGGGCCAGATCGCCTTGCGCCTCCCCCAGGACCCCGGAGCCCGCCCGCGCCGCCTTGTCCCGCCGTTCAAAAGGTGGTTTAATCCACGCCGCGGGAGAGGGTTGACAGCGGCGGGACTTCGGCCCTTCACGGGCCGGAGAATCGCCGGGGGTGGGCGCGCCTACCGCGCACACAGCTTGCTGTGGGTTGACCCTCTACTACTCTATGTATGCTAACTCTAACTAACTAGACCAGACTAGCTCTGAGCCACGTGTAGAAGGTGCTAACTAATATATGCACCCTGACTGTCACTACAGTTGTCACCAGTGGAAAGAGGCGGAGTGCTGATGCCCCGTGTGTTTTATAGTAGGAAGCCCCCCTCTAGTGTTCTGTCTAGTGATTGGTTGTGTTCTGTCCTGTGTGTTGATTGGCTAACCTCGGTGTCTATCACTGCCTGTCTTTACCTCATGATGTGCATGAGTGCATATTATGAGTGGGAATGTTTGCTGATGACTGCACAATGTTTCATTCGTGACTCCTCAGATACTGAAGCAGACCATGTGCAAACCTGGCTAATAACATGCTTTGGCTGACAAGTGGCAAGTAACATTCTTGCCACACAAGTGCCAGGCAATGACCATTGCCAATAAGGGAGAATCTAACCATCGGCCCTTGACATTCAATGGCATTACCATCGCTGAATCCCCCACAATCAACATACTGATGGTTACCATTGACCAGAAACTGAACTGGACTAGCCATATAAATATGGTCTGGATTCTCCGGTCCCCCAGCCACATGTTTCTCGGCGATGCGCCGTTTGCTGGTAGCAGGGTCCGCTCTTCCCGCTGCTTGTCAATGGGATTTCCTATTGAAGCTACCGCATGCCGTTGGGCAACCTGGGGTTGAGATGCGGTGCCAGCAGGAAAAGAGAATTCCAACGGCCGGAGAACTCCGGTCACTTTGTCCACAACACAGATCAAAAGCTAGAAATCCTGCAGGGAGTAACTCCCCTCCTGATTCCCTAAAGCCTGTCCACAATCTAGAAATCATAAGTCAGGAGTAAATACTCTCCACTTGCCTGGAGGAGTGCAGATCCAAAAGCACTTGAGAAGCTCGATAGCATCCAGGAAAAAAACAGCCCATTTGATTGGCACCCCGTCCTCAAACAATTACTCCCTCCACCACTCCTGCACAATGGCAGCCGTGTGTACCAACTACAAAATGCACTGCAGCAACTCACCAAGTCTCCTTTGACAGCACCTTCCACACTCACGACCTCTACCTTCTAGAAGGACAAGGGCAGCAGATGCTTGGAAACCTCAACACCCTCAAGTCACATATCATTCTGACTTGGAACTAAATTACCGATCCTTTATTGTTCCTGGGTCAAAATCCTAGAAATCTCTTCCAAAAAGTACTGTGAGTTTACCTATAACACATGGACTGCGGAGATTCGAGAAAGCAGCTCACCACCACCTTCTCAAGGGCATTTAGGAATGTTCAATAAATGCTGCTCTAGCTAATGCCACCCACATTCCAAGCCAAATTTTAAAATATTTTGTAGATATAAATTCCACATTTTAAGAGTTGTAATGCATTGAGAGTTTTTCATTGATATTAAAAGATATGCTTAAGAAATTGTATTAATAAAAATAATAAATTTGCTTACAGCAAGGTCACGTTTAGTGAAACCTGTGGCACATAGCGTAGGTTCACATCTACACATTCCAATTCTGTTTCCCGGCAATCACACTTCTGTGGGTACTCCTTAAGAACTGGAAAACAAATATATATATCTCATCTGATAATATGCAAAAGAATTCTTAATAACTTTTGTACAGCTGCCATAGTTTATTTTTTGTGTATTAATATTAAAACATAAGATCCAGGCTGACGAAGCTTTAGATACTCAGTGTGGGCCAATTAAACTAAATCTTACTAGGGATTATTTTGTCCATCTACGTCCCTTGGCACAATGAAAATCAAGGTTTCAACAATCAAAAAACCAATTGCCTCGCCCTGAGCTGAGTTTTGAGATCACCTGCTTCAATTTTCAAGAGGATCTTGAAATGGACAGCCAGGTTCCCATATCAAACATATGGACATCCAGGCTCCCATATGGGCAGCAGGGTAGCACAGTGGTTAGCACTTCTGTCTCACAGGGACTTGGGTTCAATTCTGCCCTTTGGTGACTGTCGGTGTGGAGTTTACACATTCTCCCCGTGTCTCCGTGGGTTTCCTCTGGGTGCTCCGGTTCCCTCCCGCAATCTAAAGATCTTCAGGTCAAATGGAGTTATGGGGATAGGGCAGGGGATTAGGCCTCAGCTAGGTGCTCTTTCTGAGAGTTGGTGCAGACAAGATGGGCTGGATAGCGCCCCCCCCCCCCCCCCCCCCCCCCCACCTCCTCCATCCTACAACCCTTTATGAACATTTTCATTCTCCAATTCTGGCCTCATGTGTTTTTCCAGTTTTATTACCCCCCCATGATCTGCAACCATGCCTTCAGCCATCTAGGTCCTGAATATTTAAATGGTCCCATCCCCAGGGATAAGATTAAGGACTGGTTAATGGAACTTCCATCTCACGGACTTCTGGCACATGTGTTGGTAAAAGTTTAATCTTTTAATGTTTGAAATAAGGTTCTAGTTTCATCAGGTTTAAAAACAGCAAGGAACAGATAAACATTATATTTAGAAAACTGATGTTTGAGATTAAATCACTTACAGCATTCTTTTGAAATGTTTTCGTTTTGAATTGCAGGAAAGACCTTTTCAAAAATGTCTGACAAGCCAGTATAATCATCTAAATGGACAGCAGAGCACATTTCAATAAAGCTTAGGCACAAAAAAGTATTTGAGGCTGACATAGTAAAACCTTATTTTCCCAAGATTAGAATTAAAATATAAACAACAATTGAATATCTCAGTAAGTAAGTAAAGTAAGCTAAGAGTTTGGAGCAGAGGACAGAAATGGTAATTAGTGACAAGTAAACTTAGAACATATCTTCAAATATTTTATTAAAGTATATTCATGATAATCTACCAAACAAGTTAAGAATAAACAAAACTATTTTGCTTTACATTAATATATACCATTATAAATCCATGCACTCAATTCACATAAACTAGCTTGGGGCTATTGTCTGCTGTAAATATCTGGATGAAAGTATTCAGTTTTCATGTCCCAATGAGTGTACCAGAAAAATAAATTAAACAGGTAACTTTGTAATCTTTCTGCTTTTCAGCTTGCAAATGGATATAATCACAGACACTATTGCTTCACAGTGCCAGGATCCCAGGTTCGATTCCGGCTTGGGTCACTGTCTGTGTGGAGTCTGCACGTTCTCCCCATATCTGCGTGGGTTTCCTCCGGGTGCTCCAGTTTTCTCCCACAAGTCCAAACAGACGTGCTGTTAGGTAATTTGGACATTCTGAATTCTCCCTCTGTGTACCCGAACAGGCATCGGAATGTGATGACTAGGGACATTTCACAGTTACTTCATTGCAGAGTTAATGTAAGCTTCCTTGTGACAATAAAGATTATTATTATCTTGCCCATACTTTATGCCCCTTGGTCTCTGGTGTTAGAAGTGAGGTTCGAACGTATGTGGTCTGGTCAGATCTGTAGAGCTTAGCCATACAAGAGGCATGGACAATGTTAGACATATCAAATATTTGGGAATATATAGGAAAATACCAAAAATATTTCAGTGCAGAAGTGCAATCAAAAATACACCAATACATTAGCTTTTATACTGTAAAGTTTTTCCTTGTCTGATTCACCTACAAACATTTCAGGAAACAATTTTGCATAGCATACAATGTTAATACTTCAAAATAATGTTAATTTGTTCACTGCAAAATTGTGTCAGAATAATAGGAATACTTCAAAAATGTTTCCGTGCAGAATTGCAACCAAAAATACACCAGCTATGGTATGTTGAAATAAACTTACTAGTTTTTTTCTGCGTGCAATTCATTTATAAACATTTCAGAAAATAATTTTGCCTGGCAACAATGACACTGCTTTAACATAAGGCTCATTTGTTCATAACTTCCATACCTTGGTACCTGGAGGTACCCGGATGATGTGCTGGGGCTCTCCCCGGAAGTCCCCATGCAAGGATTGCCTGGGAATTGCCGGGAGAATTTAAATTTCCAATGGAAAATTCCCCAGCACATTGAACTATCCAATACTCAGATTCCAATCGGAGACTTCTGATGGTTCTGACACTCTTAGCAGAAGAGTTACCCAGGAAAAGGATTTAAAACTACTTCTGATGCCTGGGTAACTATGGTACTGACCCCACTGACTACCTCCGACCCCTGACTCTTTCTACTCCCGGCTACACTCTCCACTCCCCAACTATCCTGCCCACTCCCCGATTACCTTCCCGACCCCCTTTTAACCTCCCAACCCCCAAATACCTCCCCACCTCCACTCCAGTCTACTCTCCCAAAAGCACCCTGCCTCCCACTCCCCACTTCCCTCCCAACCCTACCATCCCCAAATTCCCCTGCTCTGGCTTCTCACACTTAAAACTTACCTGGTTTATGGCAGCTAGTACAATGAAAAAGGGGTACAGCTTCATTTCGCCTGACCATCTTGCACTGCACTGAAGGCCTTCAGGAACAGTTAGGCTGCACATTTGTCACCAGGCCAGGGGAGGACGTCCAGGCAAGAAATATGCAACTCCAGACTAATGCAAGTGAAAAGTAGCGGAGTGACAAATTGAGGAGGATTATTGCCATTCCACAGACATTCTGGCCCATTATGATTTTTACTTTAGAATACACAGGGAATCTGTGATGCAGTATGGCACTTACCAGTCCCTTTACGTAATCAATTCTGAGTCCCAGTAGAAGCTGATTCTTTAATAGCATTTAGAAATTAATCTAGAATTTAATTTGATAATTTGTAATCATTGCTGGGAACGAGTGCAGGGACCAAACTAGGTTCAAAATCACTGAAAAGTCAGGGTTTAAAAAAATGAAGAGACATAACTAACAATACCTCAATAATTGTAACTTCACAGATTGTTCTTCATCTATTCAAATTTGGGTCTTTGGGTGTGGGCAGGGGTGTGGGTCACGTGTATCACAGATAAATAAAAAGGATTCCATATCTATCCTATATATGTAAATCTGCCACTTTGCACAGATTTGCGACTTCACAGCTTAGACAACTTCCTTTGAATGAACAGCTGATCCAAAAAACATGTAACAATGTTTCAGATTATAATAATTGTTCCAACAATACTTTATATTATGTGCCATGTAAATGACATTGACAGGTTACTCTGTTTCAGATTATCAAAAGTGTGTTACCGCAATCTGCCTCATCAGCTCCGTTTTCACAGTCTTTAATGTCATTGCAATACAATGACTGTGGTATGCACACTGAGGGACTGTCACATGGGAAAAATCCAGTTGGACAACCACGGGTGTCAAGGATGAATTCTGACATTGCAAGTTCTAAAGAGGAAATAGAGAGAGAGAATAAATCACTGAAATTGTTTTACTTGAAGACCTACTATTGTGAAAAAATTGTTCACGTCAAGAGCGAGCTATTGGAATCAGCAGAGGATTTCAGCAAATTAATGAGGCAGTCAGGATGTATAAAATGCAAAGATCATAAACTGATACACAAAAGGATCAAACTGTTTAATGAGCGTCGACACTTCAACTTGATTCAAGTCCACTTGAAAGAACAGAATGAATTCAACATTTATTTCCTTTTCCCAATTTTATTTTATTTTCTATTCTCCTCATTTGAGGGTCCTGACTGTTGCAAATATCCACATCTGAGTATGATGCTATTCATTTGTAGCAGGCATCACAGTGAAGCCAGATCCTTTCTTCACAAACTTGAGCACACACAAGTGCATTTTTCAACTGGGGTTACGGAATAGCAATAACAAGCAAAAGCTCTGGCTGTTTTTATTTTTCTCCCTGACCTGAGAATACCATTGTAGTGGCCTTGTTGAATAATGGAATCATAGAATGGTTATGGAAACATACAAGCATAGGAACTCAGAGCAAGAGCAGGGCATTTGACCCTTCAAGTCTGATCCAATAGCTTAGAAAAGGCCATTCAATCCATCGTATCCATGCCATTCTCCGCAAGTACAACTCATCTAGTCCCACTCACCCTCCCTTTCCCTGTAGCCCTGCGGTTATTTTCTCTTCAGATAATTATTCAATTCTCTTTTGAGTTCCTCAGTTGAATCTGCCTCCATCGCACACCAAGGCAGTGCATTACGGTCTTAACACTAGATGTGGAACAACCATTTCTCCTCATGTCACCATTGCTTCTTTTGCCAATCACCTCAAGTCAATATCCTCTGATTCCCGATCCTCCCACCAATTTCTCTTTGCCTACTGTGTCCAGGCAACTCATGATTTTGAACACAACTTTCAAATCTCCACTTTTTTTACGATCTCATATGATGTCATAACTGGACAGGAAGATCCCAAAATGGAATCCTGGCTCAAAGGTCCATAATGTTACATTTTGTTTAGAAAACATGGAGGAACAGAGTCACCTGACTGCAAATTCGTTAAAAGAATAAAAAAATATTAAACATGAAGAGGTTAATTATGATACAATACAACTCAGGATACAACTCAGGACTGGGAGAAGGTGCAGTTTGAATCAGCCATCCAGCCAAAAGCAGAAAGGTCTTGAGGCTGCAAAAAATGTCTTGTTCTGAAGTCTAGGTTTCCACAGAGAATTGGAGTAAGAGAATTGGCATAAGAGAGAGTTTGAAAGGTCACGTGGTGTGCATTATTAAAGCGACAGCAGTGTTCACTTGGGGTAATATCACTGGATTTTTATAGTTAAACACCCATAAGGGAGTATTACCTGGCTGGTGTTTACTTGTAGTCTGACCAAGTAAGAAGTCTTTTCGGGGGAACTGTTTTGTGAGGCTGTTAACTGTGTAAATGTAGTGTTGTGTGCTTAAATTTTCTTTTCTTCCTGTTAATGTGTGGTGTTTTTACAACCACGACCTCAAACCTGAAGTTGACAGGATCTGGGAAACCTCTACATTAACTTCCTTTAACTTCAGCCAAAGGCAGCTAGACTCCAGGACATAAGAACATAAGAACATAAAAACTAGGAACAGGAGTAGGCCACCTGGCCCGTCAAGCCTGTTCCGCCATTCAATAAGATCATGGCTGATCTTTTGGTGGACTCAACTCCCCTCACCCGCCCACTCACCTTAACCTTTTATTCCTTAATTGTTCAAAAATCTATCTACCTTTGTCTTAAATGCATTTAACGAGGTAGCCTCAACAGCTCCACTGGGCAGGGAATTCCACAGATTCACAACCCTTTGGGTGAAGAAATTCCTCCTCAACTCATTCTTCAATCTGCTCCCTTTTACTTTGAAACTATGCCCCTCCAGTTCTAGTTTCACCTACCAGTGGAAACAACCACCCTGCTTCTATCCTATCTATTCCCTTCATAATTTTATATGTTTCTATAAGATCCCCCCGCATCCTTCTAAATTCCAATGAGTATAGTCCCAGTCTACTTAGTCTGTTCTCATAAACTAATCCTCTCAACTCCAGAATCAACCGAGTGAATCTCCTCTGAACACACTTCAATGCTAGTATATCCTTTCTCAAGTAAAGAGACCAAAACTGTACACAGTACTCCAGGTGTGGCCTCACCAGCATCCTGTACAGCTGCAACATAACCTCCCTGCTTTTAAACTCCATCCCTCTAGCAATGAAGGACAAAATTCCACTTGCCTTCTTAATTAACTGCTGCACCTGCAAACCCACTTTTGTGATTCATGCACAAGGACACCCAGGTCCCTCTGCACAGCAGCATGCTGCAATGTTTTACCATTTAGTCCATTTTGATGTTTTTCCTAACAAAATGGGTGATTTCACATTTATCAACATTGAACTCCATCTGCCAGACCCTTGCCCACTCACTTCCACTATCTCTATCCCTCGGCAGACTTTCAATGTCTTCTGCACACTTGGCTCTACCACTCACCTCATCTGCGAAGTTTGACACAATACACTTGCTCCCCAACTCCAGATCATCTATGTAAATTGTGAACAATTGCAGACCCAACACTGATCCCTGAGGCCAACCAGAGAAACATATATTTATCCTTGGGTGAAGAAGTTCCTCCTCAACTGAACATGTAATTTGAGTACGCAGAGTCCAACTAGCAGCCCCCCCCAACCAAAAAAAGAAAATCCCAATTGTTATTTTTTAAACCTAGATTGTAATTTCTGGGATAATGTAAGGGTCCAGGTGAGAACTCCTCCTCCTTATTCTCCAAAGGGATTAGTAGTTGGGTTTTCAGAGTGGTTTAAGGTCAGATGAGATAATTTAATTTTATGTAAATTCATAAATGTTACATTATGTAAAAGCATCCAATTCGGTGGTTGTACAAAGAGTAGAAGTATAAATCACAATGCTTACATATTTTGAGAAGAAACAATATCTAATTCTTATTTTAATTGATACAAATACTAGAATTTAAAAGAGGACTTGGCAATGTCAGGCTGGCATCTAGGTGGCTCTGCCAGGGTGCTGGGCTGACACTACCTGGGTACCCAGGTAGCACCAGCAGTGCAGGGCATCACCCTGCTCAAAGGTCATGCAGCCGGGGGCCTCCGATCCTTTTGGAGACCTTAACGAGAGTTGTTCCATCTGGTCCCCGTTTGTGGGGACCAGTAGCAAAAGGCGCTCGCCCGTGGTCTCGGAGGCGAAGGGGATGAATCCAAAACTGGACACAATACTCCAATACCCTCGGAAATCTGCACATTAGAGTCAGGCTAGCTGCCTCACTCTAATGTGCCTATTTGCTAAAAAAATTATCCCTCCCGTTGTGGCTGGGATTCATATCACAACGTCTTGCGAGATTGCGTTAAATCTTGCGAGGCATTGCGAGCCGGGTAGATCCAGGGAACGGGGTCTCCTGGCTTTCAACGGCCATGCTGCACTGTGGCGAGCTGCCTTTCTGGCACAGTGTGGCCGTAGGATTGCGCCCAATATAAATGGTCTGCAAGCAGGGACAGAGTGTTACATAGCAAAATAGTGAAGAGGAGATAAAAATACAGATACAGAAAAATACTGAATGGAAAGCAAATTCAAAATGCCACAGGGTAGAAGGATCTGGGTGTCTTTGTTCATGAATCGCAGAAAGTCAGATTGCAGGTACAGTATATAATTAAAAAGGCAAATGGGATGTTAGTGTTTATTGCAAAAGGACTGGAGTATAAAAGTAGAGAAGTGTTGTTGTAATTGTATAGGGTGTTGGTGAGACCACATCTGGAGTATGTCCAGTTTTGGTCTCCTTATTTGAGGAAGGATGTGGTGGCATTGGAAGCAGTTCAGAGGAGGTTCACCAGATTGATTCCGGGATGAAAGGGTTGATGTATGAGGAAAGATTAAACAGTTTGGGCTTATCCTTGCTCGAGTTTAGAAGGATGAGAGGGGATCTAATTGAGGTATATAAGATACTAAAAGGGATTGATGAACTAAATGTAGTCCAAATGTTCCCCCTTGTGGGGCAATCTAGAACGAGAGAACACAGGTATAGGTTGAGAGGCGATACATTTAGAACTGAGATGAGGCGGAACTACTTCTCGAGAGGGTGGTGAATTTGTGGAACTCGCTGCCTATAGTGCGATGGAAATGGAGTCATTAAATGGTTTCAAGAAGGAGATAGATATATTTCTGATAACAAATGGGTTAAAGGGATATGGGGAACAGGTGGGGAGGTGGACTGGAGACCAGGAAGAGATCAGCCATGATCTGATTGAATGGCGGAGCAGGCTTAAAAGGCTGAACTGCCTATTTCTGCTCCTACTTCCAAAGTTCCTGTATAGATGTGTATAATCTTTATCAGCAATGGCACATTAATGTGAAGGGCGTTGACTATGTTTGTGCTTGATCAACTTTGCACTTAGAAAATGCAGCTTGCTTTACTGAATGCAGCAGGTTTTACTGAAAAGTAATTTTAAAAATTAATTTCTTGTACCTATCCCATATGGTATAGCCCTTATTGCTTTACAAGTAAAAGTTTAGCTTTTAAAATCCGAAAACTGTTACTGGATTTCGTGCTGCTGAGTTTAGTACATTTTCTTCTAATTTTCAAAATACAAAAAAAACGTATGCCAAGTTTCCCTCTGTGATTTCGTTTGCTCAGCATTTAATATCTGCTGTGGTAATAATGTCACTATGACTGAGAATAGCTGTATATTCCAGATTTATTAATTACATTTCAATTCTATCAGCTGCTGTGGTGGGATTTGAACTTGTGTCCCCAATGCATTTATCTGGGCCACAGTAACATTATTACCACAGCATTGCCCTCAGCAATAACCTGCTCACCGACACTCAGTTTGAATTGCACCAGGGGGCCACTCAACTCCTGGCATTGGCCTTAGTCCAAACATGGACAAACGAGCTGAACTCAAGAGGTGAGGTGATGTTGGCTGCTCTTGACATCAAGGCAGTTTTTGACTCCGTCTGGCATCAAGCAGCCTGGGCAAAATGGGAATCAGTGATAATCAGGAGGAAAGCTCTCCACTGGTTGGAGTCATACCTGGCACAATCATTTCTGTCCCAGGACATCAATTCAAATGTACATCAGGGTAGTTTCCTAGGCCTAACCATCTTCAGCTGCTTCATCAATTACTTTCCTTCCATCATAAGATTATAAATTGGAATGTTTGCTCATGATTTCACAATGTTCAGTACTCTGCCTGCTTAACTTTTTGTCAACCTGCAGAAAAGCCAGAAGTGGGCATTATAAAAATGCCATTTCCTTTGTTATCGAGGCCTTGAAGCTAAAGAGCAGAACATCAAGAAAGTTCCTTTCTTTTATGCTGAAGCTGCAGCCGCAGACAATGTTCCCATCAGGCAGGGAGTGGAGGAGTCCACCACAGATTTTGAAACCGTTCTTAAAGCCTTTGACAATTATTTTAGCCCGAAGTGAAACTTAGTAATTCAGTGCGACTCCGTGACGTCACATGATTCTGTTGACTGGTTAAGCCCATGGTTAAGCCCAAGAAAGCCTGTCAAACTGAATCTAAGGGTAGGAAACGCCACACCAGCAGTCATTATGGGATGCTTGCATTGTGGCATTAAAAAACAATATAGACATTGAGAGTGCCCAACAGTGACTGCAGCGTATTTTCTGTGTGGAAAAAGTGGACATTTCAAGCGTTTCTGCAAATCCAACAACTTTAATGGAACTGGAAGGCAGGAAGATATTTATGAAACACACTTCATGCAAGAAATTGGAAATCAAAGTAAACACAAAAGGGGTGTATTCTCCGTCGCCGGTAGAAGAGTTCCCGATGCAGCGGAGAATCACATGTCGGGTCAGAATCGGGATGGCCGCCAGGCACCAATCCTGTTCCTATGCTCCAGCCCACCCCCCCCCCGGTCGACAGCAACAACGGGTTACATGCCCCACGCCGACGGGAAAATGTAAATAGGTCATATTAACCCATTTGTATCCGATTAACGGACTCAATACGCGATTCTCCATGCTTCCGTGATGTTCCGGCCCTTTTGGTCGGGATTCACTCGGGCATGAATTGGTGCAAGTATTTTTAAGTGTGGCTCTGACGTGGTGTACCTCATGGTGGGTCAAGGGGGTAAGTATGTTACATAAGTGGCCCTGAAGTCCATTGGAGGGCCCCCCTTCCCCCACAATGCAAACTTTGCCCATCCCACTCCCAGCTCCCCCTCCCCATCAGAGCCCCCCATGTCAGAGACCCCCTGCCTGGGAGCTAACCCGTCAGCCTGGGGTGGTCCTCGAAGACACCGGGGATCGCTGAGTGCCCCAGGATATAGCGGTCATGCACGTTCCTAAGGTAGCGGGCACATACAGGCGTGATCCTTAGGCAGTGGGCACACATGATCTGAACATTCAAGGAATGGAACCCCTTCTTGTTAATGCTGATGCCCCATGCTCGCAGGGCAGCTTGCTTGCCATCGATGGCCCCCTGGACCTGGGGAATCCTGGCAATGGTGGTGAAACGTGCAGCTCGGGCAATTTGGTGGGCCTAGTCCAGGTTGAAGGTAATGTCATTGGATGCTTGGGCATACAGAACATCTGTCATCTCCCAGGTGCACCTGTGGGCTGGCTGTGAGATGCCACTGCGAGGTCCCTGCTCGAGCCCTGGAATGGCTCAGTGGTGTAAAAATGAAAGGCTCCTGTGACCTTCCTGGTCACTGGGGGCATGTGTCCTCTTCCTCCACAGGGTGCAATTTTCAGGGGGACATGGCGCAGGAACCACAGTGTCTCCGTGTTGAGATGCAGTCGTCTGCGGCACATATCGTCAGTCTGCCCATTGTATGAGCTTTGAGTCCTGGACATCGTAGCATGTGGTTGGTCTCCCCTCAGCCGGATCGGCAGCCAAGTCTCGAGAATGTGTCCAGCGGCCCCCTGTAGATGTGGTGCAGGCTCCAGCCTGCGTTGTCCTTGATACTTTGTGCGATGGCTGCGATAATCAGTACAACAGAAACCTCAGTGGGATCAGCTCCACCATTCTTTGTATCTGGAAGTATTTGGAGAAGGAGAGAGACCGACAATCAGTTAGGTCTTCCGTCCCGGGAACCTGAAATCCCCCAATCCTCCCCAACCTTATCATGATTGTGGTGATATGCCTATGGGTCATATATAATTCGATGGTGTGGTATCAAGACCAAGGTCATGTGACCTGGGGACCTGTATATAAAGAGAGGCTCATCTGGCCACCTCCAGAAGGACATGAGTAGAGGGTAATAAGAAGTACATGTAACAGGTCAACAGAAGGTGTAAGTTCCAGAGGAGTAACAAGACTCCATGATAACGTGCTCTGTATTAGATTGCCATCTTACCACACGAGACCATCTTATCACACGAGACAAACTAAAAGAATCTTAGTTTGGACAGATTGTGGTAAACACCACTGGTAACACATTGCACGTATTACGGTACTGCCAGGCTCCTCCCAGCAGGCGACGTGTAAAAGTGTCTGCTCTCCTGCGCTGCTCCCATTCTGGTTCCAGCTGCAGGAGGCACAACACCTTGTGCAATAAAGCCTCGATTGTTTCACCATTCTCGTCTCGTGGTAATTGACGGTACATCAATTTATTGAACAAGATTTTAAAAGATGAACATCTTAATCAAGCCTGATCGCCTGGAGCTGAGCCCTCACGCAGCCAACGCCACGTCCGCCTTCGACCACTGGCTAGCCTGCTTTGAAGGCTACCTCAGAGCAGCCACTGAAGAACTCTCGGACCCACAAAAGCTCCAAGTCCTCTACTCACGGATGAGCCCTCAAGTTTTTCCCCTCATCCAGGATGCGCCCACCTACACAGAAGCGATGACGCTACTAAAGGGACACGACATTAAGTCGGTGAATCAAGTGTACGCCAGGCCCCTCCTGGCCACGAGACGGCAACTCCCGGGGGAGACTCTGGACGATTTCTTGCGGGCTCCACAGATTCTCGGTCGGAACTGTGACTGCCAGGCAGTTTCGGCAACCAACACACCAAACTACTAATCAGAGACGCTTATGTCACGGGCATTAAGTCTATGTACGTTTACCAGCGACTACTGGAAGGGAGTATGCTCGATCTTGCAGAGGCTGCGCAGCTTGCTAATTCCCTAGAAGTGGCCTCCTGTAATCTGGAGGCCTACACCTCCGACCGCGCGGCACCCTCGTGGGCATCGTGGGCCCCACCAGCTGCCGACTCGAGTACACCGCAAGCCTGCGCCACGCGGCAGCCAGCCAACCCCAAAGGGCCCAAATGTTATTTTTGTGGCCAGAGCAAACATCCCAGGCAGCGCTGCCCGGCGCGGACGCGACCTGCAACGGGTGCGGGAAGAAGGGCCACTTTGTTTCCGTTTGCCAGGCCTGGTCGGTCGCCGCTGTTTCCAGGCACGGCATTGCTACACCCCCGTGTGATCCGGGGCGCCGCCATCTTCTCCACCACAGGCCACGTGCGGCCCGTGGGCGCCGCCATCTTCGGCGGCATTTTGGACCGCGCCTCAGGACCCCTGCTCGCCTGGCCGTTCGTTGCCCGCTGATACCTCTGCCACCGCTGATCAGCCCGGGACCTCCCAACATCTTCCGCAGCTCGCCTCCATCAACCTGGATCTGTCTTGGCCCCGCAACCTCGTGACCGCTACAACGACGGTAAAGATCAAAGGGCACGAGGCAACCTGCCTCTTTGACTCCAGGAGCACCGAGAGTTTCATCCACCCTGCTACGGTCAGGCGCTGCTCCCTCCCGGTACTCCCCGTCACCCAGAAAATCTCCATGGCCTCCGGATCCCATTCCATGCAAATCTGGGGGTACTGTGTCGCGACCCTCACCATTCAGGGCATAGAGTACAGCAACTTCAGGCTCTCCGTCCTCCTCCATCTCTACGCTGCCCTGTTACTAGGTCTTGATTTTCAATGCCACCTCCAAAGCCTTACTTTGAAATTTGACGGACCCCTGCCCCCCCCTCACCGTCTGCGGCCTCACGACCCTTAAGGTCGATCCACCTTCACTTTTTGCAAACCTCACCCCGGACTGCCAGCCCGTCGCCACTAGGAGCACACAGTACAGTGCCCAGGACAGGACCTTCATCAGGTCGGAGGTCCAACGGCTTCGGTGGGAAAGGATCATTGAGGCCAGCAACAGCCCCTGGAGAGCTCAAGTGATGGTAGTGAAGACTGGGGAGAAGCACAGGGTGGTCACTGACTACAGTCAGACCATCAACCGGTACACGCAGCTCGACGCGTACCCCGTCCCATGCATATCTGACATGGTCAATCAGATTGTGCAGTACCTAGTTTTCTCCACAGTAGACTTGAAGTCCGCCTACCACCAGCTCCCCATCCGCCCGGAGGACCGGCAATACACTGCGTTCGAAGCAGATGGCTACCTCTATTATTTCCTTAGAGTTCTCTTTGGTGTCACCAATGGGGTCTCGGTCTTCCAGCGAGAGATGGACCGAATGGTTGACCAGTACGGGCTGCGGGCCACCTTCCTGTATCTAGATAACATCACCATCTGCAGCCACGATCAGCAGGACCACGACGCAAACCTCCAAAAATCCCTCCATACCGCCAAACTCCTTAACCTCACCGACAATAAGGAGAAATGCGTGTTCTGCACCAACCGTTTAGCCATCCTTGGCTACATAGTGGAAAATGGAGTCCTAGGGCCCGACCCCGACCGCATGCGCCCCCTCCTGGAACTCCCTCTCCCCCACTGCCCCAAGGCCCTGAAACGATGCCTGGGGTTTTTCTCGTATTACGCCCAGTGGGTCCCTAATTAAGCAGACAAGGCCCACCCACTCATCAAGTCCTCATTCTTTCCCCTGACGGCTGAGGCCCGCCAGGCCTTCAGCCACATCAAGGCGGACATCGCCAAGGCCACAATGCACGCAGTCGACGAGTCCCTCCCCTTTCAGGTGGAGCGCGATGCATCAGACGTAGCTCTGGCCGCCACCCTCAACCAGGCGGGCAGGCCCGTGGCTTTCTTTTCCCGCACCCTCCATGTCTCTGAGATTCGGCACTCCTCTGTCGAAAAGGAGGTCCAAGCCATCAAGGAAGCTGTGCGACATTGGCAGCATTACTTGGCCGGCAGGAGATTCATTCTCCTCCCTGACCAACGGTCGGTTGCCTTCATGTTTAACAATACGCAGCGGGGCAAGATCAAAAATGACAAGATCTTTAGGTGGAGGATCGAGCTCTCCACCTACGAGACCTTGTATCGCCCGAGGAAGCTCAATGAGCTCCCAGATGCCCTGTCCCGCGGTGCATGTGCCTGCGCACAAGTGGTCCGACTCCGGGCTCTCCACAATGACCTCTCCCACCCGGTGGTCACCCGGTTCTTCCATTTTGTCAAGGCCCGCAACCTGCCCCACTCCATTGAGGAGGTCAGGACCGTAACCAGAGACTGCCAAGTCTGCGCAGAGTGCAAGCCGCAATTCTACCAGCCA
Source organism: Scyliorhinus torazame (assembly GCF_047496885.1). Taxonomy (NCBI): domain Eukaryota; kingdom Metazoa; phylum Chordata; class Chondrichthyes; order Carcharhiniformes; family Scyliorhinidae; genus Scyliorhinus; species Scyliorhinus torazame. The sequence goes on along the minus strand of NC_092721.1, from coordinate 156,552,084 downwards.
GATAGAGCGCACCTGGTGAAGGCCTCCCGCCCCTTTGAGCGCCTCAGCATTGACTTCAAAGGGCCCCTCCCCTCCACATGTACTTCCTCAACGTAATTGATGAGTACTCCCGGTTCCCTTTCGCCATCCCATGCCCCGACATGACTTCTGTCACGGTCATCAAGGCCCTGCACAGCATCTTTGATGCATGATCAATCACTACTGAAGCGAGATTGTAGTCCAATTGAATGAACAAGTAGTTACTCCAGCAGCTCCGGTACAGAATGACTGCTGTGGGTGAAACACAGACTCTTATGCTCCGCCTGCTGGGCGGAGCCAGCAGGCAGGTTCTACCACTCAGACTACAGTATAAGGTACATCCCATCTAGGTACCGCAATACCCCTAATATAGCCCACCACAATCTTCACCCTGTTCGGTTTCCCCACCTACATCCACAGCGATCGGGGATCCTCCTTCATGAGTGATGATCTGTGTCAGTTCCTGCTCAGCAAGGGCATCGCCTTGAGCAGGATGACCAGCTACAACCCCCAGGGAAACGGGCAGGTGGAGATGGAGAACGGGACGGTCTGGAAGGCCGTCCTGCTGGCCCTTCGGTCTAGAAATCTCCCGGTCTTCTGCTGGCAGGAGGTCCTCCCCGACGCGCTCCACTCCATCCGGTCGCTCCTGTGCACTGCTACTAATGAGACCCTTCACGAACGAGTGTTTGCCTTCCCTAGGATGTTCACCTCTGGGGTCTCGCTCCCAACATGGCTGACCGTTCCCGGACCCGTCCTCCTCCGGAAGCATGTGCGGAGCCACAAATCGGATCCCTTGGTTGAGAAAGTCCACCTCCTCCATGCAAACCCACAGTTCGCCTATGTGGCACACCCCGACGGGCGCCAGGACACAGTCTCCCTCCGGGACCTGGCACCCGCTGGGTCCCCACCCACAACCCCCGACCTTATACCGCTCCCCACCAAGGTTGCCTCATTCACCCCTGCGCCACCCACCCTCCCACCAGCGAACCTCACCGCAGCCCCCACCCCAGCAGATCTGTCCTCCCACTGGATCCACTAAGGGGTGACGAAGGAGAGGACAACACGCTGCCGGAGTCGCAGGTGACCATGTCGGCGCCCACATCACAACCAGGACTGAGGCGATCGCAGCGGAGGGTCAGAGCCCCCGACAGACTCACTCTGTAATGTTTCCTTCACCCCCGCCGGACTTTTTTAGAACAGGATTGAATTAGTGGGCGGGCCTTGTCCGCATAGTTGGGGACCCACTGGGCATAATACAAAAAAAATCCCAGGCAGCGTTTCAGGGCCTTGGAGCAGTGGGGGAGGGGGAACTCCATGAGGGGGCGCATGCGTTCGGGATCTGGGTCTATAACTCCATCATGCACTACGTAAACAGGGGGTGAATGTGGTAAACACCACTGGTAACACATTGCATGTATTACGGTACTGCCACTGTATTACAGGTACCACAGTAAATCCCAGCCTGCTGGGTATAAAAGTGTATGCTCTCCTGTGCTGCTCCCATTCTGGTTCCAGCTGCAGGAGGCACAACATCTTGTGCAATAAAGCCTCAATTGTTTCACCATTCTCGTCTCATGGTAATTTACGGTACATCACAGATTGAAGTGTTTGGTGAGTTCATCTTAAGTACAAGGGACCAAACACAACATGGCACCAGGTATGCTTAAGATTTGAGGTTTGCAATGGGGATTCGGCTTGAAGGCCGGTCTGGTGAACTGCAACCTGAGGCAACTCAATGCGTGAAAATGCTTAAGCTCAAGATGGATGGACTGAGGGGCCCCAGCAGCTTCAGATACCTGATAATGTAGATGACAACTGGCGGCTGTTCAAACAGCAGTTCGAACTTTATGTTTCGACTGTGGGCCTGCAGGCCCAGCCTGATGAAAGGCGAATCACGTTGCTGCTAACATTGCCAGGTTCACAAGCGTTCAAACGATATAACTAATCTGTCTTTGAAAGTGAGGGAGATCGGAAGTACTTTGATGAAGTAATGAAGCACTTTGATAAGCACTGCTCCCGCAAGAAGAATGAAACGTTTGAATGTTATATGTTTTGCATGCATACCCAGAGACCTGGTGAATCATTTGATAGATATGTCATGGACCTGAGGCTGAAGGCCCAGTCATGTAACTTCGATGACTTAAAATCCTCGTGACGCTCGATCAATAACTCCTCAGACGAGATTGGAGACAATTGAAGGCTTTAATGCACTAGATGTTTCCCCCAGCTGCGCAGGTACATAATGCAGCTGCTGGGGAGACACATGCTCTTATACTCCGCCTTACTGGGCGGAACCAGCAGGCAGGCTTCACCAATGAAAATAACAGTCTCAGGTACCTCCCACACCAGTGGTCTTACAGCATTATTCAGGGTACCGTAATACCCCTAATACCAACTACCACATTCACCCCCTGTTAAAAAAAGAGTCCGGCGGGGGTGGTGGTCTCGTGTTATACAGTGGTAGAGGTGTAGGTTATGGTGGTACCCGGTATACATTAGCACAGTGCTTTGCCTTGTTACATGTCGCAACTATTTACAAGAATTATTTACAGTCAGAGTGAAGCAATTAGTCGATCGGGGGCCCTGGTCGTCCTCCGCGATCGTCGTAGCTTCAGCAGTGATGCAGGCGCTGGCTCGGGCATCCGTGGCTCCGGGATCATGGCTTTGTCTTCTTCAGCAGCTTCATCACCCCTAGATGGGACCAGTGGAAGGACCGATCCACCTGGGAAGGGGGCGGTTGTGGAGTGCGCCGGTGGGAGGGAGGATGGGGTCGGTAGTGGAGGTATGGGTGGGGATCCAGCGGGTGCCAGGTCCCGTAGGGAGACCGTATCCTGTCGGCCGTCGGGGTATGCCACGTAGGCGTATTGAGGGTTAGCGTGCAGGAGGTGGACCCTCTCGACCAATGGGTCAGACTTGTGCGCCCGCTCGTGTTTGCGGAGCAGGATGGGTCCAGGAGCTGCCAGCCAGGTTGGGAGCGAGGTCCCGGAGGACTTCCTAGGGAAGACAAGGAGACGTTCGTGAGGGGTTTGGTTGGTCGTGGTACACAGCAGTGATCGGATGGAGTGGAGAGCATCCAGGAGCACCTCCTGCCAGCGGGAGACTGGGTGATTCCTGGACCGTAGGGCCAGTAGGACGGTCTTCCAGACCGTTCCGTTCTCCCTCTCCACCTGCCCGTTTCCCCGGGGGTTGTAACTGGTCGTCCTGCTCGAGGCAATGCCCTTGCTGAGCAGGAATTGACGCAGTTCGTCACTCATAAAGGAGGTCCCCCTATCGCTGTGTATGTAGGCGGGGAAACCAAACAGCGTGAAGATACTGTGGAGGGCTTTTATGACGGTGGCTGCGGTCATGTCGGGGCAGGGGGTGGCGAAAGAGAACCAGGAGTACCCGTCAATCACGTTCAGGAAGTACGTGTTGCAGTCGGTGGAGGGGAGGGGCCGTTTGAAGTCCATACCAAGACGTTCAAAGGGATAGGAAGCCTTTATCAGGTGCGCTTTCTCTGGCCTGTAGAAGTGCGGCTTGCATTCCGCGCAGATTTGGCAATTACTGGTGGCGGTCCTGACCTCCTCGATGGAGTCGGGCAGGTTTTGGGTCTTAATGAAATGGAAGAATCGAGTGACCCCCGGGTGGCAGAGATCCTCATGGAGGCGGTCCACTTGTGCATTGGCACATTTGCCGCGGGATAGAGCATCAGGAGGCTCGTTTAGCTTCCCGGGACGATACAAAATCTCATAGTTGTAGGTGGAGAGCTCGATCCTCCACCGTAAGATCTTATCGTTCATAATCTTGCCCCGCTGTGCATTATTGAACATGAAAGCAACCGACTGTAGGTCAGTGAGGAGAGTGAATCTCCTGCCGGCCAGGTAATGCCTCCAGTGTCGCACAGCTTCAACTATGGCCTGGGCCTCCTTTTCAACTGAGGAATGGTGGATTTCTGAAGCATGGAGGGTGCGTGAGAAGAAGGCCACGGGTCTGCCCGCTTGGTTGAGGGTTGCCGCCAGAGCTACGTCAGATGTGTTGCTGTCGACTTGGAAGGGGAGGGATTCGTCGATTGCGTGCATTGTGGCCTTTGCGATGTCCGCTTTGATGTGGCTGAAGGCCTGGAGAGCCTCTGCCGACAGGGGAAAAACTGTGGATTGAATTAGTGGGCGGGCCTTGTCCGCATAGTTGGGGACCCACTGGGCATAATACAAAAAAAATCCCAGGCAGCGTTTCAGGGCCTTGGAGCAGTGGGGGATGGGGAACTCCATGAGGGGGCGCATGCGTTCGGGATCTGGGCCTATAACTCCATCATGCACTACGTAGCCAAGGATGGCTAGACGGTCGGTGCTGAACACGCATTTGTCCTGGTTATATATTAGATTAAGGACTTTTGCGGTATGGAGGAATTTTCGGAGGTTGGTGTCGTGGTCCTGCTGGTCGTGGCTGCAGATGGTGACGTTATCGAGGTACGGAAACGTGGCCCACAAACCGTACCGGTCAACCATTCGGTCCATCTCCCTTTGGAAGACCGAGACTCCATTAGTGACATCGAAGGGATCCCTTAGGAAGTGGTAGAGCCGCCCATCTGCTTTGAATGCAGGGTATTTGAGGTCGCTAGGGCGAATGGGGAGCTGGTATTGTGCAATCTGATTGACCAGATCAGATATGCGGGGGGGGCGGGGGGGGGGGGGGGGGGGGTACGCATCGAGCTGCGTATACCTGTTGATGGTCTGACTATAATCGATGACCATCCTATGCTTCTCCCCGGTCTTTACAACCACTACTGGAGCTCTCCAGGGACTGTTGCTGGCCTCAATAATACCTTTCTTCAGTAACCGCTGGACTTCCGACCTAATGAAGGACCGGACCTGGGCACTATACCATCTGCTCCTGGTGGCGACGGATTTGCAATCCGGGGTGAGGTTCGCAAACAGGAAGGCGGATCGACTTGAGGGGGGGGTATAGGGCTGCCGAATTTAAAAGTTAAGCTCTGGAGGTTACATTGGAAGTCTAACCCTAGGAGCGTGGCAGCGCAGAGGTGAGGAAGGATGTAGAGCCGGTAATGTTTAAACTCCCTTCCCTGGACTGTGAGATTCGCTATGCAGAACCCTTTGATCTCTACCGAGTGAGACCCGGAGGCCAGGGAGATTTTTTGGTTGACTGGGTGGATAGGAAGAGAACAGCGCCTTATCGTATTGGGGTGCATGAAGCTCTCTGTGCTCCCGGAGTCGATCAGGCAAGATGTTTAATATCCGTTGATGAGCACGGTCGTCGTCGCAGTCGAGAGTGTTCATGGCCGAGTCTGGTCGAGGGTCACCGAGGCAAGTCGTGGCAAAATTTGGACGTTTTCCTCGGGCGGTGTTTGGTCATCCGAGTCGGGGTCCTGAGAGTCCAGCCAAGATGGCGGCGCCCATTGTTCGCGCATGGCTGGAGGTGTACAAGATGGCAGGGCCCAGCCGTCGCACGTGGTCCCCGGGGGACAAGATGGCGGCGCCCGGAAGCCGCACGTGGCCCTGGAGAAGGAAGATGGTGGCGCCCGCTGGCCGCACGTGGCTCGTGGAGAGGGTTGTGGTGGCGGTCCCAGTTCGCCCCCGGAGACTGCGGCGACCGCCCGGACCTGGCATACTGCCACGAAATGGCCCTTTTTGCCGCACCCTTTGCAGATGGATGAGCAGGCCGGGCAGCGCTGCCGGGGGGTGCTTGGCATGCCCACAAAAATAGCAGCGGGACCCCCTGGCAGTCTCGCAGCACAAGCTTGTGGGGGAATGGGGGATGCATTGGAGTCGGCCGCGGGGGGATTCCACGCTGCCCAAGGGGCTGCTGCGCGGTCAGGGATGTAAGCGCGGGCGTTTCGGGAGGCCACATCCAGGGGGCCAGCAAGGGCCCATGCCTCCTTGAGGCCTAGTGTCTCTTTCTCCAGCAATCGTTGGCGGATTTGGGAGGACAGTATACCTGCAATGAAAGCGTCCCGGATCAAAAGCTGGCCGAAACGTGCGTGCAATCACAGTTCCTCCCTAACACCCGGAGCGCATGGCAGAACTCCTCCAGCGATTCCCGGGGATTTGTCGCCTCGTCGCTACCAGATGTCGGGCGTAGACCTGGTTTACAGGGCGAATATAGTGTCCTTTCAGCAGGGTCATTGCGGCCTCGAAATCGTCCGCATCCTCAATGAGGGTGTAGATCTCTGGGCTCACCCTCGAGTGGAGAACTTGCAGTTTCTGGTCCTCCGTAGGTTCAGTCGTGGCCGTCCTGAGGTACCCTTTTGAAGAATGCCAGCCAGTGTTTGAAGGTTGCCGCTGAGTTTGCCGCGTGGGGGCTGAGTTGCAGACACTCCGGCTTGATTCGGAGCTCCATTCTTTAAAATCTAGTGCAATAAATTGATGCTCGATCAATACCTCCTGAGATGAGATTGGAGACAATTGAAGGCTTTATTGCACTAGATGTTTCCCCCAGCAGCACAGGTAGAGAATGCAGCTGCTGGGGAAACACAGGCTCTTATACTCCGCCTTACTGGGCAGAACCAGCAGGCAGGCTTCACCAATGAAAATAGCAGTCTTGGGTACCTCCCACACCAATGGTCTTACAGCATTATTCAGGGTACCATAATACCCCTAATACAGACTACCCAACCTCGTTAATCCACGATTAAATTGTATATGGTGTGCATGATGACAACCTTCAGGCGATACTATTGTGGGAGGAAGATTTAGTACTGTGAAAAGCAGTGAAGATTTGCCAGGCGAGTGAGATTGCTGCACAATTAATAGGCGCACTCAGCTCAAAAGGTTTTGGTGCCAAAGTGGATGAAGAAGTCATCACCATTAGTGCTGTGATGCACGTCATAAATAAACGTGATCCCAGACGTATGGCCATTTTAAGCAGCTGACAGGAGCCGCCGCCACCACCTTGTGCCAAAAATGTGGCACTCGACACCCCCAAGGCAATGCCCGGCTTGTGGAAAAGCCTGTTTTTGGTGTAGCCGTGTTGGCTACTTTACAAAGCAATGCTTTGCACGTTCCACCATAGATCATGCACGAGCGGTGTTTTTCAAACTTCTTTTCCCGGGACCCACTTTTGCCAAGGGGCCAACCTTTGGGACCCACGCCGGCCGACCTTCGAAATCCATGTTCCGTTTGCTTCCCCAGTTTTCCGAGTCTGAGCAATGGATGGGACATTAAAGCTTCCTTGCCCCAGACAAAGGAGAGAAAGAAACTCATCTAGATCTCCTGTTCTTAATCACTATCTAGTAGCCCCTGGTGCATTTAACCTATGTTAATATTGAATGAGGACAGGATAATTAAGCTAACGGACCCCCCCAATGCGAAGTACTTCAATTTAAAACAGACGATACTGGAAATAGCTGATCAGGCAGCACTTGATGGCTGTGATGGAAAGCCATCGATCTGAAACGTTTTGCTATTTCTTTTTTATCACTGAACTTTGAAACGCTACTCAAACCTAAAATGAAGGGTAAGAGAAAATAAAGGCATATCCTTATTCAGTCATCCTGTCTCCCCTTTCTCAGCAACATGGTGTCTTCCATATTCAAAGTGTTGAAACCACTCAGAGTTATATTAGCTGGCTGAGTTGTGCGATTAAATACATCCACGCTGTTATTGAAAATATGGAAAGATGTGTCATTTGAAACATGAAAGTCTGGCAAAATCTGGTCTGAGAGAAACATGAGAGAATACAGGGAAAGATCCACAAAGGGTTAACAGCAACTGCCAGGGAAGGATTGGAAAATGCAGATATCCTTGGTCAAGCAGGCTTAGCAAACAAGACAAACAGGATTTTGAATGAAGCCAAAAACAATGGCTCACATCTTCATTGAAATTAACTATCTTAGTGAGCAGCTGGAAAAGAAAGGATGAGGTTCTAGGTGTGAAAATTTGCTAATACCAGGTAAATTAAAGAAAACTGGAGACTATCAGTCTACGAGAAACATAATTCAAAGATAAAATCAAAATTATGAGCTGAGGACACAATTGGATAATAAAACTATAGAAATGACCGGAATTAAAATTTACTCCTCTATTGAAACCAAAGCATTTCAAACATCACAAAGGAAACAATGTAATCAGATCTATGAGATGAAGTTATGTCAAAATGAATACTTAGTTGGATTAGAAGGTTTAGATCAAAGATACTTTTTACAATCAAAGTGAAAAATGTTACTTTACAATGTCATAAAAACTAGATAACTGTTAGAAAAATATATAAACCTGAAGAAAGGGAACAGCAGGCAGAACGAGAACCAGAACTCAGAGGGAGAGAGAGAGAAGCAGAGAAGGAACAAGCAGCTAGAGTCAGATTACAGTCAGCTCGGCCATGGGAAAGAGACAGGGCAAAGCAGCCGAGCTAAAATAGCTAATACATCTAAGGAAGACTAGAATTTAAAGAGTAGGCAGATTCAGCTCAGAGTCAGCCAGCAGAGTCAGCTCTCACAGCTCGGTACATGGGAAAGATAAGACACAGCAACTGAGCTAACCAGCGAATACATCTAAAGAAGACCAGACTTTAAAGAAGATTGATTGTCAAGTTGGGCCTGAAGGTCCCTTTAACCAACCAGAAGGATCCAGAAGAAAGACCTTTTTACCTTTCTGTAAAGTAATTGCAGCTTTTAAAAGAAAAAATATAATAATAAAATAACCTAATTTAACCTGAAATAGTGGTTATTCCAAAGTCTACTTTACTTACTTAGTAATGCAGTACCCAGGATTGATGCTACTAAGTAGTAAGTAGATGAAATCTTCGGTGAAGGTATGGGTTATACCGGGGGATATCTTGAAAACATAGTTTGACCTGAATAGCACCCACTGAAGCTTGCATCGGAGTCGGGGAATGAGAATCCCTGACCACCATTTGGAATGTCGGCCCATTTTGGTATAGGGGGACATCTAAGAATAGTGGTGAGTTTTCAAAAACAACGTTCACAGACATGTGAAATCAGTACAAGTGGGCAAGCATTTAATTAAAATAGAGAGAGATGAGAATGACAGTTTTCTTGGTCAGTGGTGTGGAGGAATTAAAACAAATGTGTGCAGAATCACAAAACAGTCTGAATCCCATTTGCAGATCTTTCTAAACACACCCAATGCTCAATCGTATTCAGCAATTAGAACAGAACTTCGGATAGGACCATATAGATCCAAGCAATGTGCAATTTCAGCTCGACATTTTAGGTAGGATTTTCCCTGCAGGCTTCTGAATGTTGCTGTTGGGAAACTCTGCGTTAGCAGCTGATGGGCATAACGAGCAGCAATACAATCCTGCCTCCGCGACCCTTATGACGCCCACCTACGACCCACCCGCAGGTCGCGACCCCCACTTTGAAAACCCCTGCTATAGATGAAATCGACACCGAGGATCAATTTAACATGGAATTAATTGCACCGAGAAACCAGGCGGTGAACAGAAACAAAGATGGAAGTACAATCAGAACAAAGCATGAAGACAATCAGAAGATTCTGAACAATTTCACGTCCGTACACAAATCAAAGGTAATGCTCAATGATACTTTCATTCGGTGTGACTTTGACCCTAAAGTGTCAGCGAACCTAGTAAATCGGCATATTTTGCAGCAGCTAAATGTGAAATGAGACTTTGCAAATCGGTCGGGAACCACGATGGACATCGCAACAGAACACTAGAGACTTTTGATGTTTGTGAATTAGTGCTGTCAGTGGCAGCCTAATGCACACAATACTTTTTCATATTGTAGATTTGGACGTGGACTTGGTAATTGAAATAAAATTGTACGATTCATTAAATCTAGTCGAGTGGTAAAATCTCCTCGGAGATACCTGGTCATCTGAGCACAGTGAATCACTGCAAGGCATTACAGTGTGCACAGTGTACAAGGATTTAGAAGAAATCCTATTAGCAGGCACAGGGACGGAACTGCCGGCGAGCATTCTACAATTCGGGCTAACAGTCTTGAAGAATGTGCATCGACTCAATGGCATAATACAAGGAGATGATGAGCCCGTATTAGAGCATCTGTGTGATGTGGGTGTTAAATGGACAGAGAATGAAAAGTCGTGGAGCTTCACTCTGGAGCTTACATTCGGGCCTAATGAGTATTTCACGAATGAGGTGATCACTAAAGTGTATCAGATGAACTCACAGCCGCTGACATCGTGCGTGGATGAGCCACAGATCATCGGCTCCACAGCCTGCACAATCAGCTGGAGGGAAGGCAAAAATGTAACAGTACAAGAAACTCAAACGATACCAACCCACAGGGGTCAAAACAATCAAACGACAGCAAAAAGAACCACATCCAAGGTATCATTTTTCAACTTTTTCAGGCCCACTCCAGTTGCACGGAATGGAAGTTTAAGCTCAGCAATGGCGGACAAGCAAAAGGCTGATTTTGAAATTGGCCCCCTATTTCAAAAACATGTAATTCCATGTGCACAGTTCGATTTTTCAGGTGGAAAGATTGACGATCATGCTGAATCTGGGGCCGAAGACCATAAGAAACCGTTTGAGGTGACCAACAATGATGAAATTAAAATGGGCGATGAGTACTGTGAGCTGATCATACAGCTTTTCTCCAGCAGCACAGATGAGGCTCCAGAGACAGGGCTCCGGCAGTCTGTAAGCAATCACGAGTTGGTCCTGGAAGACACCCTGACCGCGCTGTGGAGAGCGACAGTTTGGAAATGGCGCAGTCAGAATTGAAGGCTGCTGATACTACTGACAATAAATACAAGAAATTGTACCGATTTTAGATAAACTGGCCTTGGAGATACATGATGTCCCGACGCAAGTTCTGGAAATGGCTCCAATGGCACACTCCCAAGAAGTCGGTGACACAAAAGACGAGTGGGAGGACATCGATAAAGAGGCTGATTGCGGTGATGTGGAGGTTCAATTATTAGGCGACTCTAACACTGATCCTGAAGGCGACCTAATAACCATGTCATTACACAGCTCCACTGACCACGAGTTTGATCTAGAAGACCCAGGGCTTGGATCAGCTCAAACAGAAGCCATAGTCATCTCCAGTGATGGGCCAAGTCACTGATAGTCCACCAAGCCGAGATGAGGTGAGACCGGCAAACATCCTCCATGCTGGCACTATAAACCGAGGCGATCCAGCATGCTGATGAGTCTGTAGACATAAGACCATAAGACATAGGAGCGGAAGTAAGGCCATTCGACCCATCGAGTCCACTCCACCATTCAATCATGGCTGATTTCAACTCTATTTACCCGCTCTCTCTCCATAGCCCTTAATTCCTCGAGAACTCACACTGACCAGAGATGAGGAGACTCCAAGACCTCTTTGGATACCTCACCACACAACAATGACCAGCGCCATGAAAAAGGCCGCGACAAAGAAGACAACCAAGAAACACACTAGGGCACTTCACTATTTCCAGAGAATAAAAAAGATAAAGAAGAGGCTGAGAGCACCACTGTATCCCGCCAGCCAATCAATATAGAATGCACTGGCAGGTAACAAGCTACAACGTGCCAGAAAACAAAAGCAAAAGAGACTGCTGACGCAGATATGGCGATCTTGGACAAAGGCCTTTCAGCAACACAGGGCAAAACACAAGACAAGCAAGAAGCTTGCAAGTGAGCCAGACTCTGCAGAAATGGACACCGATTTGAAATATTGATTTCTGTACAGAATGCAAATGGACACTTTCTGTAAACGAAGCTTGCTCACTGTATCAGTGATATGCCATATCCGCATAATATGTAATGTGGTGATATGTCTCTGCGCCATATCTTGGTTGGATGGTGTGAGACCTCCAACCAGCAGGTGGTGGTACAGACACATCATGCGGTATCAAGACCATGGTCATGTGACCTGGGACCTGTATATAAAGAGAGGCTCAGGTGGCAATCTCCAGAAGAACATGAGTTAGAGGGTAATAAGACGTACATGTAACAGGTCAGCAGAAGGTGTAAGTTCCAGAGGAGTAACAATACTCCATGACAACATGCTCTGTATCAGATTGCCATCCTACTGCATGCGACACAATAAAAGGATCTTGGTTTGGACAGATTGAAGTGTTTGGTGAGTTCATCTTAAAGTACAAGGGACCAAACACAACATTGACTGTCCTGCGTTCTCCCAGAGTGCCAACCAGAGAGCCAGTTCTGCTGGCAACCTTCACTCTGAACACTCACTCCGCCCCAGATCAGGAGCCCCTAGACCCCAGATCTCTGCTAGCAACATTAGGAAGAGCATGTTCAGCTGTCATCTGTTCATCCAGATAGTTACCCTTTGACTGCGGGAGAGTCCTCACTGGTGAAGTACCTCTCTTTGCTGTTTGATTGTTGGCAGCTGCCTTTATGGTGCTGACACTCCTAGAGTACAGGCGCACTGTTCAGGCATTAAAGGCTGCAGGACATCCAGTCCACTAATCATCCTCTCAGACAGGCCATCTGATCTTTCAAGGAGGCACTTGAGAGTTCAGGGACCGTGAAGTGCGATCACAACTGACAAGGCTAATCCTTCCTTTCAGATAGCCTTCAGCTGTCAAGCTCGAGGCTGGTCACAGTCAAAGGGGTGTGAAATGGGAATATGAACGGCCAAGTGGAAATGTAGAAAAGAAGGCAGCCTGCAACATTGAAACACAGCCTCTTGGAGCCTAAAGGAGGGTGAAATGGACTTTCATACGACAAGCTGCAGCATGGCTCTGTCCTGTGATAGTTTGGTAGGACAGACAAGCTGAGGGTGTGGTTGCCCCTGTTCTGGGTCTCCACAGTATTTAAAGATGGCTTGAATGTCTCACATATGCTAGCCTCCTCCCACGCCCCCCCCCCCCCCCAAACTACCCAGGCCCAGGGGTGACCCCCGACCTGGCCCCCTCCAGCACCCTGGACAACCCCAGCTCCCTTGAAGGGCTGCCCACCCCCTCACAGCAGTGGGGCATCAGCTATGGTGCCTTTGAGTTGCATACCGCTACATGGAGAGGGCTACTCACCTCCCCTCGGCATACATGGGGCCAGGACCCCGCTTTTGTAGAGGTGTACTAAAGAACGCCTGCATGACTTCTCTCTAGGGAATGGGTAACTCTTGGGAGGCTGTTGTATTTGCCTTTTATCTCGCTAATGAGATTACAATGAATGCAAATGGGGTTTGATCAGGTTCTTGTCCCTTCTGGGTGAGATCCTGATTATGAACAAATACAACAGCAGATATGTCCTACTTTTCTGTACAATAACATAAGAGGGTTTTACAGTTCAGCGTGAAGATGTCACACCTCATATACAGGGTGCTACTTTATAGTGTTATGACATCCAAGATGAATGTGCGGTCAATTCCAGCCCCATAGACCCTGGAGTCCCAACACAAGTGAATTGACCAATAATTTGTAAATGAAATGAAAATCGCTTATTGTCACAAGTAGGCTTCAAATGAAGTTACTCTGAAAAGCCCCTAGTCACCACATTCCGGCGCTTGTTCGGGGAGGCTGGTACGGGAATTGAACCGTGCTGCTGGCCTGCCTTGGTCTGCTTTCAAAGCCAGCGATTTGACCCTGTGCCAGCCCCTTTTAAAGGTTCCTTGGCCCCTTGACAGGCACCAGATTTGTAAGTTAAAGCCAACTGTTTATGTATAACAAAAATAGAGATGACATGCAATTGTCATGGGCCAGTGTTTAGAAAACTCCCAAGTATATCATGGAGTTCACCTGACTTACAACTGTTTATTTATTTTGGTTGCGAGGAGCAAAGGGCCTGCCTTTCAGGTGTTACTCAGAGGCCTGAAGCATTTTTTAATCAAAAAAAAGTCTATTCTATGAATTTCATTAACATTATTATCAACACACACAGTAAGCATTTTTATCAACTACCAACACAAATCCCCACACAGCTACAGTACTCTATGTATAACCATTAATAAATTTCTCCCTTAAGCTGGTCCAATTTAAAACCAAGATCCCGTAAAGCAGAAAACCCTTTGGAAAGGTGTGGGCCAGCACCCAGCACTCAAGACCTGATTTGGATGCTCCTGTGTCCTTTTTAAAACAGCAGGTTTAAATTTCTTCCAGAAAACAATTATTTATTTTCAAGTTATCAAGCCGTCTGGAAACAGCTTTTAAAATGCAGATGGAGGAAACCACCTTCATTCAACCTGTGCTGTACAAACCCATTCAGACTCAAAGTGAAAGTAAAACCCAGAGCCACAGCCCAGCTCCACCCACACAATGACATCACTGAAGCCATATGATAAGAAAAAAATATTTCTTAAAGGGACACTCCCATGACACAATTATTATAATAGAATAACGGCCAGCTAAACTACTATTCCCCCTTCCTTTTACATCCCACCTTCTACACAAACACACACAAACAATAGACACACACACAGAGGGAGGGGTAAAAATAATAAGAGGGTTCATATGACATAGAAGATGAGTGTCCTTGCTTTGGATGTTGAAGTTGTTGCAGTAGCTGGCTGTCCTCCCAGGATGCGGAGTGATTGTAACCACCAGTTTGATTGCCAACAAGGATCTTCTGACTGTAGCATTCAGTCAGAACCCCAGGGTTTCCTCTTGGGGACTCACTTAACTTTTATTACCCTGGGCCTTCACTCAAAAGAACAGCCTCGGGCCTGTGTAATTCCTATTTGTTTTCAACTCCACCAGAATGACCATTCTGAGATAAAAACAAGTTCTCCACATGAGAATTAAAAATGGTTTTAAACAACTGATCCCACTTTCAGCCACTGGCTTTTTTGGATTCTTTAAGATTTTCTTTGTCTCCCCTCAAACCCAGTTCTCAGCCTGAGGTTTTTTTTCTTTTATTAAGGGGCAATTTAGCTGGGCCAATCCAGTTACCCTGCACATTTTGGTTTGTGGGGGTGAGACCCTTGCCAACACGAGGAGAATGTGCAAACTCCACCTGGACAGTGACCCGGGGCCGGGATCAAACTCGGTTCCTCGTCGCCATGAGACAGCAGTGCTAACTACTTTGCCACCGTGCCGCCGGTGAGTTTTAATCTTATTTGGTTTCCAGCCTCACTAAAATGTCCTCGAGCTTTACAGAGGAGAAAACCGAGTCTCCAATCGGGTGTTTGAGAGAGGTTTAGACTTTCAAGGAGAGAGAAACTCAAAGGGCCTCCTTCAGATCTGAGTTCAAAACTAAACTAAAAGCAAGGTGAAGCCATCCTGCCTTTACAGAACATTCCAGAACAGTCAGCACCAATCAGCATAGATTATCAGCTAAGCCTCAGCAATCTGTAAACGTGCATTGGCTGACAGCCAGATCCATCAAGATGTGTCTTCATTGATGTCAGACCAAACAACACATCCTGCTGGAGTTTTAAAATAAAAGGTGCAGTTCATCTTAAAGACATAGTCCCATTAATTATCCAGGTACAAAAATTGAAATGGCAGAACAACAGAAATTAAAAAGAAAAAAGCAAGGGACAGACAGGGATTAACAAGAGGATCCTTACAATACTTCGGCACTATGTAACAACCCCAAATTACTGGTAGCATTGCAAGGTTATCACAAGCAGTACAATGAAGCAGGCAATTAGTCTTCTAGAAAATGTGTTTCGGATGTCTTAAATGACTCAGGTGGCACCGGGCAGATTAGTGCAGCAAGGTTAGCAAGAATAGTAAATGTGTTGTATGCTGCACAACATTATGACCCTATTACTCAAAGACAGCACTGCAACGGGCAGAGCTCCAACCTCTGAGGAAGAGAAGATGAGAAAGATGTGGAGGAGGAAGCCCATGTCCATTCTGAAGATTCTAAAACAGGTTAAGGAGAATGGCAGAGCAGTTAGAAGGCACGGCCATGTAGCCAGGACTGACTTTGTGCAGGAGGGGCTCATCACTAGACCCAACTTTGTGCGAAATAGGTTCACATAAGGTCCTCTATCCCACATTTGCCATCAGCCAGTATCCGGTGACCAACGTCAAACAGAATAACCTTTTACATTGATACAATTACTCTTGGATGAATGCCCATTCTTAATAAGAGAATATAAACAACATAATTGCGTTTGACTTAGTTACATTAAGGTGACTGCAACCCATATCATCAGAACCATCAGCCTCAGCACATTACAAACATATATGGTAATACGTCCTTCATAACCTGGCTCCCTAATGTAAACAATGCCAGCAAATGAGGCACCAAGGCTCATGAGATGTATTCCTTCTCTGGTCTATCATAAGAATCCAGTGTTCAAAGGTTCAAACACTGAGATATTCCTTACTTCTCTCACTGTCCATCCATGTTTGACTTTAAGGGAGGCTTAATGATCAGACTCCATAACCAGATGCATCTCAAGCATGAGTGCTGTGTACAAGGCAGTTATCTGCACAACAGCTTTATGCATTGGTTTGGGTGTAAGCGTTGCAGGTTGAGATGCCATGTCTGCTCCAGGGAATGTTGATTTTCTGATGTCCCCACTAAGTTGACAGCACTTATATTTCAGGTGGTGGAGGATGTGCCTTGTGAGAGGAGTAGGGTGCTCTTTCCAAGGGCCAGTGCAGACCAGATGGGATGAATGGCTTCGTTCTGCACTGTAGGGATTCTATGATCCTATGACAATGGAAGCCAGGGATGTTACATGCAGAGCTCCCTTCAGAAACTCGACCATTGACTGAAATGGATGGTGAGCAGGTTCATTCAAAGAGCTGTTGTTGCACAATTGTGAATTCATTCGATGCATTATGCCTCATCTGCATGTATATCGATACCACTGGCACATAGCAGCATGTATTTGGTGTGAAATTTCAAGTCATAGTGGCACTCTCAGCAATGTGGGCATGGTTGATATACACAGGGCTGGGGAGGTGAAAGAAGTTGAGGGTGCTGAGGGGCATTCAGTACCTTAACCCTTCTCAGTGACCAGCACAGTCCAAGGTTGGGCTTTAGGTGGGTTGATGGGGCTAACTGCTGACGTGCTCCAGTCGTCCATTACAGCAACCGTTGTACTAATGGTGGGATTGTCATGTTAAGGGTACACAGCTCCTCATGTATTCTGTGGATGTCAGTGCCCATACTCTGAGGGGACTGGTCCAGGGTGCTGAGGGAGGCTGACACCCTTTCCTGGCTGAGATGTTACAATCCCAGTTGGTGTTATCACTGGATGGGAAGATCTCAGCATGGAACCCTGGCTCAAAAGACAGCAACTTTTTTTTTTTTAGAAACTGTGGAGGAACAGTGTTACAGGAACACTAATTAGTTTTAACAAGAAAAAAAGCATTTATTAAACATGCTTCACAAATATACACCGATTTTAAGGTTAACAGGGTTGTAAAGTACATCTTAGGCCATAATGGCCTCAGTATTAAAGTCCATTTAAACACACAGGCTGGCTGTGGTTAGATACACTGCCCTCTGAACTAGAGTGAATATTATGTGAATTTCTCCTCAACACCCCCGTAGATGATTCTTAAACCATGATCCATCTGGTCTCATTGAACTCCAGCTTCCACATGAGGGACGTCAAATTCCGCTTTCAGAAAGGAACTTCCGAATTTTCGTTTAAACAAAGCTTTCCCTCAGAGGGTCCATCAAGGATCCATTTACAGGTTTTATACCCCCTCCCCCTTCATGATTTCTTTGTCTTCACAGTTGTTTTAACTATTTATTGTATTCAGGTGGCATCAAACATTTTGATTTACCTCGGAGGTCTGCTTTCCCACTCAAAACTGGTTACTGCAGCTGTCTCTTCAATCCAGAATATTTTATCTGCTTTTTGTTGAAATCTCTTGGTTGGTTTTGTAAATAAAAGGAATCCTGATGAAGGGACTTCTGCCTCCGTGAACCTATTACAGTGGCAACAAGGAAAACGGAATGACCCAAAGGAACCTGCTCATTAGCAGCCGCCGCATATTGAGGGTAAGCCACTGACAGGCAAAATGCCTTTATTCAGGAAGTTGGACTTCGGGAAGTGGAAGACTGGGCCCAACATGTAGAGTGGATGAAGTACTTTTTTTTTTTTAAGAGCAAATGATATTATTCTAGATGAAAAGCAAGGGGTCATTCAGCTGCTTTTGGGCCGGCAGCTTTTGCCATTATGCGCAGTCTCACTTTTCCGGAGGCACCGGACACGTAAACTTTCCAGGAATTAACGGACTTAGTAAAAGAGTACTATGACCCTAAACCACCTCTGCTCCTGCGTAGGTACCAGTTTTACTCAGCATTCCGAGACACTGGGGAGTCAGTTACAAACTTTTCAACAAGATTAAGGCGATTAGCAGAGGCTTGCGAATTTGGCCTGGTGCTAAATGAGATGCTCCGAAACCAGTTGCTGTGCGGAATAAATAATTTAGCAATACAGAAACGTCCGTTAGCAGAGGCCGAGCTGGATTGCAAACAAACATTGCAGCTGGCTTTGTCCTTAGAAAAAGCGGCAAGCGGAGCACATGAGTTACAGGGTACTCCAATAGAGGTAGACGCCCACACCAGTGAAACTGAGTTAAGGGACTACAGCTGGGGGGATAGGCAACTGCATAGCCACCCTCAGGAACGACTCGGATTACCCAGGCCCACTCACAGAACCGCTCCCGAGCAAGGGAAAATTAAGTCCAGACAGACGGCAGCCCCTGCAGCCTTTCGCCCAGCAAAATATTGTAGTTGTTGCCAGAGATCGGAGCCAGAAAGGAGAAATAGAAGCCCAAAACCAACATCTTGGAGAAGGACACGTAGGCCAGGGTACAGGAGAATGCACACCCTAGAAGCCCCACCTACCTCCAACAAGCAACATCTAAATTGTGTAACCATGGTGTGGTAATACCAGGTATTGCAGTACCTGAGAGGTGGATGCCCATTGGCTAGACCTAGGAGTCTACCATTGGCTAACGCACATAGCTCCGCCCTGAGAGGCGGGGTATAAGAACCCATGCCGTCCCAGCAGCCTTCACGTTCTGTATCGGAGCTGCTGGGTACAGTTATAGCTGATTAAAGCCGATTAGTATGACTCTCCTTGTCTCACGAGTACTTGATTGTGCATCAATTTAATCAGCTATTACTTCTGAAAGGATGGACCTCCGCATCAAGCCGGAGTGCCTTCAGCTCAGTCCCCACGCAGACAACTCCGCTGGTATTTTTAAGCATTGGCTGGCGTGATTTGAGAGCTTCATCGACACAGCCGCCGACACCCCCACGGAACGGCAGAAGATGCACCTTCTACGCTCCTGAGTCAGCCCTGCAATCTACCCTCTGATCGAGGAGACGGAGAATTATGCTGCAGCTATCACGCTGCTAGAAGAACATTACATCCGTCCTCTGAACCAGGTCTACGCCTGTCACCTGTTGGCAACTAGAAGGCAGAGCCCTGACGAAACACTGGAGGACTTCTATCGGGCTCTACTAGTGCTGGGCCGGAACTGCGGCTGCCAACCAGTCATGGGGAATGGGCACACGGAACTTTTAATTCGGGACGCTTTCGTGGCAGGTATGTCTTCTCCCGACATCTGCAGAAAGCTCCTTGAAATGGACACGCTGGGCCTCACTGAGGCACGGGCCCTGGCAGGGTCTATGGACGTTGCGTACAAAAACGCACTGGCTTTTGCTCCCGGGCGCACGGCACCCCCCTGGGCTGCATGGCACCCCATCGCGGCAGCCCCCCAGACCTTCCCGCTAACCCCGCAGACCTGTGCCGCTAGACGGCCCTTTTTCACCGCCGGCCAACGCTGCTTCTTCTGTGGCCAAGCGAATCATCCGCGCATGCGCTGCCCAGCCCGTACCGTCACCTGCAAAGGGTGTGGCAAGAAAGGCCACTATGTCGCGGTCTGCCAGGCCCGCGCCATGGCAACGGTCGCCAGCGACTATCATCAGTGTTTGTTCCAGGTCCCGGCCGTCCAAGGCCCACCGCCTCCCTCCTACCCACAGGCAACGTGCAACCCCCGGGCGCGGCCATTTTGCCCCCCCCCCCCGGCCACCATGCTGGGTGGATGGGCGCCGCCATTTTGTCCCTCGCCGACGCCATCTTCTGTATCCCCGTACTCCTTGTGCGACCCGTGGCTGACACCATCTTGGATGGGGCCTCAAGCCCCCAGCGCTGCTGACTCCACGCTGCCTGACCGGAACTCCCCCTTGCTACAGCTGGCCTCCGTTACCCTGAACCGGCCTCAAGCCCCCAGCACCGCCGACTCCATGCTGCCTGACCAGAACTCCTCCTTGCTGCAGCTGGCCTCCGTGACCCTGGACCAGAGTCAGCCCCGGACGCTAGCGAAAGCCCCACAACGATCGCTATCAACGGCCACGTGACATCGTGTCTGATCGACTCCGGGAGCACGGAAAGCTTCGTCCACCCCAACATGGTAAGGCGCTGTTCCCTTGTCACCCATCCCGTAAACCAACGGATCTCCCTGGCCTCCAGGTCACACGCAGTGGAGATAAAGGGGTTCTGCCTAGCGAACCTCACTGTCCAAGGCAGGTAACTCCGCAATTTCCGCCTGTACGTTCTGCCGCACCTCTGCGCAGCCACCCTCCTTGGGCTGGATTTCCAGTGCCATCTGAAAAGCCTGACTTTTAAATTCGGCAGCCCTATTCCCCCCCCTTCCTGTCTGCGGCCTCGCGACCCTTACGGTCAAACCGCCTTCCCTGTTTGCGAACCTCACCCCGGATTGCAAACCCGTCGCCACTAGGAGCAGACGGTACAGTGCCCAGGACCGGACCTTCATCAGGTCCGAGGTCCAAAGGCTGCTGAAGGAAGGGGTCATCGAAGCAAGCAACAGCCCCTGGAGGGCTCAAGTAGTGGTGGTAAAGACTGGGGAGAAGCATAGGATGGTCATCGACTACAGTCAGACCATCAACCGGTTTACGCAGCTGGGCGCGTACCCTCTCCCCCGTATAGCCGACCTGGTAAACAGGATTGCGCAATACAAGGTCTTCTCCACGGTGGATCTCAAGTCTGCCTACCACCAGCTGCCCCTCCGTCGTGGGGACCGCCAGTACACTGCCTTCGAAGCAGATGGGCGGCTCTATCACTTTTTAAGGGTTCCCTTCGGTGTCACGAACGGGGTCTGGGTCTTCCAGCGTGAGATGGACCGAATGGTTGACCGATAATGCTTACGCCGTTCCCGTATCTTGATAATGTCACCATCTGCGGCCATGACCAGCAGGACCACGACACCAACCTCCGAAAATTTCTCCAGACCGCGAACCTCCTTAATCTGACCTACAATAAGGAGAAATGTGTGTTTAGCACCGACCGTCTAGCCATCCTAGGCTACGTAGTGCGAAATGGAGTCATAGGCACCGACCCTGAACGCATGCGCCCCCTCATGGAGTTCCCCCTCCCTCACTGCCCCAAGGCCCTAAAGCGCTGCCTCGGCTTCTTTAGCTATTATGCACAATGGGTCCCTAATTACGCAGACAAGGCTCGACCCCTGATCCAGTCCACAACCTTCCCCCTGTCGACGGAGGCCCGCCAGGCCTTCTGCCGCATCAAAGCAGACATCGCAAAAGCCACGATGCGCGCCATCGCCGAGTCCCTCCCCTTCCAGGTTGAGAGCGATGCGTCCAACGTAGCTCTGGCGGCCACCCTCAACCAAGCGGGCAGGCCCGTGGCCTTCTTCTCCCGCACTCTCCATGCTTCCAAAATTCGCCACTCCGCGGTCGAAAAGGAGGCCCAGGCCATAGTAGAAGCTGTGCGACACTGGAGGCATTACCTGGCCGGCAGGAGATTCACTCTCCTCACGGACCATCGGTCGGTGGCGTTCATGTTCGACAATGCACAGCGGGGCAAGATTAAGAACGACAAGATCTTGCGGAGGAGGATAGAACTCTCCACCTTCAATTACGAGATCTTGTACCGTCCGGGGAAGCTAAATGAGCCTCCTGATGCCCTGTCCCGCGGCACTTGTGCCACAGCACAAGTGGATCGCCTCCGATCCCTCCACGAGGACCTCTGCCACCCGGGGTTCACTCGCTTTTTCCATTTTATCAAGACCCGCAACCTGCCCTACTCCATCGAGGAGGTCAGGACCGTCACCAGGGACTGCCAAATCTGCGCGGAGTGCAAACCGCACTTCTACCGGCCAGAGAGGGCGCACCTGATAAAGGCTTCCCATCCCTTTGAACGCCTCAGCATGGATTTCAAAGGCCCCCTCCCCTCCACCGACCGCAACACGTACTTCCTTAACGTGATTGACGAATACTCCCGGTTCCCATTCGCCATCCCCTGCCCAGACATGCCCACAACCACTGTCATCAAGGCCCTTCAGGGTATCTTTACACTGTTTGGTTTCCCCGCGTACATACACAGTGATAGGGGGTCCTCCTTTATGAGCGACGAACTGCGTCAATTCCTGCTCAGCAAAGGCATCAATTCCAGCAGGACGACCAGTTACAACCCCCGGGGAAACGGGCAGGTAGTGAGGGAGGACGGAACGGTCTGGAAGACCGTCCTGCTGGCCCTTCGGTCCAGGAATCTCCCAGTCTCCTGCTGGCAAGAAGTCCTCCCAGTGGCCCTTCACTCCATTCAGTCGCTGCTCTGTACTACCACAAACCAGACACCTCACGAATGTCTCCTTGTCTTCCCCAGGAAGTCCTCCTCCGGGACCTCGCTCCCAACCTGGCTAGCGACACCCGGACCCGTCCTGATGCGGAAACATGTGATGGCACACAAGTCGGACCGGTTGGTCGAGAGGGTCCACCTGCTGCATGCCAACCCCCAGTACGCCTACGTAGCGTTCCCTGATGGCCGCCAAGACACGGTCTCCCTTTGGGACCTGGCGCCCGCCGGAGCCCCACGCGCACCCGCACCATTGGCCCCACCCCCACCCTCCCCGCAGCACCTGACCGGAGGGTCAGTACTGCCGCCGCCCCTACTCAGCGCCGAACAGGCACCAACACCCCCTACAGGCGTCCCTCCCCATGCCCACTTTTCACCCCAACAGCGCCGCCCTAGGGTTGACGAAGCTGCCAGGGAGGAAGACACCACGTTCCCGGAGCCACAACCGCCGGGGCCTACACCAGGATCACCGCCGAAGCCCAGACGCTCCAGAAGGACGACCAGGCCACCCGATCGTCTGATTGCTGCACCATAAAACAATGAAAAACTTTCTCTGTTACCCTCGACATCACGGTACCTGCAATACCTGGTCCTACCATGCAAAAGGCGACAGTAACACTGGCCATCACCCCGCTGGGTCCTTTTTTAACAGGGGGTGAATGTGGTAATACCAGGTATTGCAGTACCTGAGAGGTGGATGCCCATTGGCTAGACCTAGGAGTCTACCATTGGCTAACGTACATAGCTCCGCACTGAGAGGCGGGGTATAAGAACCCATGCCGTCCCAGCAGCCTTCACTTTCTGTATCGAAGCTACTGGGTACAGTTCTAGCTGATTAAAGCCGATTAGTATGACTCTCCTGGTCTCACGAGTAATTGATTGTGCATCACATGGTTAAATCAAAACCCATTGAATTATCCATAAGGTTGAATGGACGTCCCACGCTATTGGAAGTCGCCACGGGAGCAGCCATATTAGTGATAGGGGAAACAGTATTTCATAAAATTCGCACTGGGCACCAACCTTTATCCCTAACCAGGACCTCGGCAAAACTGCGGACATACACAGGGGAACCACTGAGAGTGTTGGGCACAACACGTGTACCAATGGCTTATGGTGAGCAACTAGTTAGGCTTCCTTTAATGGTAGTGAAAGGTGCGGGACGAAGCTTATTGGGACGAAACTGGCTAAAAGAGATCCAGCTGGATTGGGTAAACATTTTCCAGCTGGAGCGAACTCCTGTGCAGATACCCAGAGGTTTTCCGAGAAGGGCTCGGAACAATAAAGGGAGAAAAGGCGACATTGTATGTAGATCCAGAGGCAGTCCCAAAATTCTACAAGGCCCGACCAGTACCCTTCACGTTTAGGCAGAAAGTCGATATGGAAATCAAAAGATTGGAGCGTGAGGGAATAATAAAACCAGTCCAGTTTGCAGAATGGGCGGCACCCGTGGTGCCTATCCTTAAGCCGGACGGCTCGGTCCGCCTTTGTGGAGATTTCAAACAAACGATTAATCGTTACTCACAACTGGACAAAGACCCAATTCCCCAGATTGAGGATTTGTCTGCAAAGCTGGCTGGAGGACTCTTATTCTCAAAGCTGGATATGAGTCATGCATATCTACAGCTGAAGCTGGACGAAGAGTCGCAAAAAATTCTCAACGATAAACACCCTGAAGGGCCTTTGTCAGTATGCAAGATTACCCTTCGGGGTATCGTCAGCCTGTGCGATATTCCAGAGGACAATGGGGAATATATTACAAGGGTTACCACAGGTCGCCATTTATCTGGACGATGTCCTCATTACAGGAAAAACAAAGGCAGAACACCTGCAAAACCTGGAGGAAGTCCTTCGGAGGTTTTCAGCAGCAGGTGTGCACCTAAAGAGAGGGAAATGTGTTTCTCTAGCACCTCAAGTAACCTATCTGGGGTACAAGGTTGACAAGACAGGGTTACACCCTTTGGAGGATTGGGTGAGGGTGATTTAAAGATGCCCCGGCCCCCACCACAATCCAGGAGTTGAGATCTTTTTTAGGACATACTAGAGAAAGTTCATACATGACAGGGCTTCCATCCTGGACCCGCTACACCAATCACTAAAAATGGGGCAAGCCTGGGAGTGGTCCACCTGCCAAGATATGGCTTTCAAGAAGATCAAAGAACAACTCTCCTCAGAAAGCGTCTTGGCACACTACGACCCCAGGAAAGAGTTGGTGCTCACTTGCGACGCATCTCCATATGGCGTTGCTGCAGTTTTGGCACACAGAGGGCAAAACGGACATAAACGACCTATAGTGTTTGCTTCCAGGACGTTTGCAGCAGCAGAACGAAAGTACGCCCAAATTGAAAAGGAAGGACTGGCTGTGATCTTCGCGGTGAAGAAATTTCACCAGTACTTGTACGGTTGGAAATTCACTATAATCACAGACCACAAGCTATTGCTGAGTTTGCTGAAAGAAGACAAAGTGGTGCCACCAATAGCTTCGGCCCGGGTCCGACGCTGGGCTTCATGACTGGCGCCGTACCAGTATCAACTGGATCATCGGCCGGGAACCCGGGTGGCTGCCATTACCGGGCACCCCGCCATTAGAATAGAGGAAACGGTAATGACGTTACATTTCCTGGACACCCTTCCAGTGGCCGCACAAAACATTCATTTGTGGACTCAAAGGGACCCGGTTTTATCAAAAATAAAACACACGGTGCTAACTGGGGAGATGGAAAGACCGGTCCAGGCGGAATTCCACCCTTACTGGAGCAGAAGAGAGCAGATCACCGTGGAAGATGGGATCCTGCTGTGGGGGTCTTGAGTAATAGTTCCAAGTCAAGGCCGTCGAGCCACACTGGCTGAACTACATCATGGGCACCCTGGAGTCTCAAATATGAAGATGCTGGCCCGGATCTATGTCTGGTGGCTGGGCCTGGACACAGACAGAGCGGCATTGGTAGGTCGGTGCCACGAATGCCAACAAGAGCAGAAGGTGCCACCTGCAGCACCCATGGGAATGGCCGGGTAGACCATGGTCATGACTTCATGTCGATTTTGCAGGCCCCCTTATGGGTTCAATGTTTTTTGTAATAGTAGACGCCCATTCCAAATGTGTGGATGTTTACAAAATGAACTCTGCAAATTGATCAGCTACCATCGAAAATCTTTGCACCTCGTTTACAATACATGGTATCCCGGAGGTGTTAGTTTTGGATAATGGATCGGTTTTCACCAGCCAGGACTTCACAAAATTCAAGAAGTCAAATGGCATTCGGCACATAAGGACGGCACCATACCACCCGGCATCGAATAGGTTGGTGGAGAGAGCCGCCCAGTCCCTAAAAGTTGGGTTGAAAAAACAGTCAGCAGTATCATTAGACACCAAACTGTCATGCTGGCTATTTGACTACAGGACAACCCCACACGCCAAACGGGAATAGCACCGGCTGAGCTACTCATGGGCAGACGACTCCGAACCAGGTTGAGTCTACTATTCCCAAATTTAGGCGGAGAGTACAGCGATACCAAGAGGCCCAATGCAGGGGCCACGACAACACTCGCCGAGAAAGGCAGTTCAACATGGGAGAAAAGGTATGGGTCAGAAATTATGCCAATGGCCCCACATGGGGAGCAGGAACAGTCAAGGCCAGGACAGGACCTGTGTCGGATGAGGTACGTGTGGGAAAACATGTAATAAAGAAACACCTGGACCAGGTGTGGGCCTCAGATTAGCTTCCACCCCCGGAGCTCACTCAGACCAGTTTACCGAGAGTCCTCCGCGACAAACTATTCACGCCCCTCCGACACCACTGGTGAGGACATCGGACTCGGAAATAGGCACAATGGATAATGCCACAGCTGTCCCCCTGCCTCCGGAGGAAAGGGGCGAACCGCCCCTCAAGCGCTCACATCGGAAGAGACGGGTGCCTAACAGTTATTCCCCTTCGTCGGAGGCCGAAGTAGAGGGTCCGGAACCGGCATAGAAATGAAGCAGGAGACCCGTGAGCCACGAGGACCAGGGAGGTTCCTCGGACTTTGGTGGGAGGTGGGGGGGGGGGGGGGGTGTGTAATGATGTAGGCCAGGCCTTTGAGATTGGTCAATTAGAATACGAATTCCCTGATTAGTGGCCCTAACAGGGAGTGTCAGATCCTCTGCACTCCCAGTGTAGGCAGCAAGCTGATGCACCTCGTTGTTCGGCTGTTGGTTTTGTAAATAAAAGGAATTCTGGTGAAGGGACTTCTGCCTGCGTGGACTTATTACAAAACAAATGATATATCTTCCCTTTGGAAAGTGGCCCCTGGTTACTAAGCAACGACTTCTACTTCTCCACAGCTTTCACTTACTTTTCATGCTGTAAATTCTCTGAGGACAATAGAAGCACGGTGTAAATTTAAACCAAAACCCCCACACATGCAAACATGTCTTTGTCCGGCAGGAATCTAACTATAGGTTTACCGTTAATACACAGTGAAATTAAATTAAACCCACTTAAACCTATACCTGATTAATAATATTTTACAATACAAATATAAATCTCTTAAAACTACCTTTGTTTTTCTGATAACTGCCACATGGAGGTAGTCTCCATGAAGCTGGTGGCCTCCTCAAATATAGCAGGCGACCATCAGCAAAATGGACCAATCCCATAATGGGCCTTTAATTATGCAAAGTGGCTACCCATCTCTATGGAGAGTGAGATGATTTGCCTTACAGCAGCCGCTGTTGTTGGGACTGCATCGAGGATCTGTCTGGACGCATCGTTAGAGGATGGAGAGCAGAGGTTCTTCAACAGTAGTACCTTTAAGGATTCCAGAGGAATGGAAACACCCCTCCAGAGCTGACAAAAATAATTTGTGCTGCTATTGCTCCGGGAATCTTACCCTCCATGGTCGAAACCTCCCATCTGGCAACATACCATGCTGATGGCAGATATGGCCAAATTTCCAATGTCCAATCTGATGAATTCCATTGGGATGACTGACAGGCACCCTGCAACTCACCTGGTGAATTTAAATGAAGCTATTACCTCACAATTCCAGGGACCACCTTACCAGCAAAACAGATTACTGATCAGTGCATTCTGTCACTAATCTGTCCAAATCTATCTCTGCATGTGCACAAAATGACATGAATTATGTTCGGCAACTTTCATATAAAAGCCAGACAGGCACTATTATATTTGTACTTCACATTTGTAGATTGGGATTTGGTTGACGAAACATCTCACACAGGATTTCATTGGCCCTGATAATATCCCAGTCCCAAAGCACACTGCCAAACTTTACCCACATCAAACATAAGTTTCAGATACAGATTAATTCCACACTTAGTCATTGGTTTGAGTCATATCTAAACATGTGTGTTGATCTTTGTTCTGACACATCATAATGCAGCATGGTAGCACAGTGGTTAGCACAATTGCTTCACAGCTCCAGAATCCCAGGTTCGATTGCCGGCTTGGGTCACTGTCTGTGTGGAGTCTGCACGTTCTCCCCATGTCTGTGTGAGTTTCCTCCGGGTTTCCTCCCACAGTCCAAAGATGTGCAGGTTAGGTGGATTGGTCATGCTAAATTACCCTTAATGTCCAAAAGAAGGTTGGGTGGGGTTACGGGGATAGGGTGGAGGTGTTGGCTTGGATAGCGTGCCCTTTCTAAGGGCTGGTGCAGACTCAATGGGCCTAATGGCCTCCTTCTGCACTGTAAATTCTATAATGATTTCAGCTGCAAAAACGACTACTTTAATAAAATCAACAGTAAAACATTTGAAAAATCAAAACTGAGAATAGATTTGTGAAAACTATTGTGACTTTAATCTAATGTAGAGGAAAATGAATTTGGTACAAATTGCTCAGCTTTGTAAATTCTTTGTAAAATGAATCACCTACCCTAATTTTAGCTTGTTATTTATTTAACTAGTGTTGAAACTAGATGCAAAATTGGAAAACGTACATTTTTGTGCACAATACTTCATACCCTTTTTGAGCTGTAAAGAATAACCCTTACACATGACATTTATTGTAACAAATGGTGACACTCTAAAAGAAAATGTACAAAATCAAAATCCTCGATGTAATTACTACGGATTATTGGATCAGTGACCAATTGAAAGTTAAGTGGATATAATAATTAAATTTGGGAATTTGGGAACAGTCAAGTCCTTGAACAGTTGGTTGCTTATGATTTTTACAGCAGATGACATTTTTTTCTGTAGTATTACTAATGACTTTCAGTAATAATTGTATGCAATTTATAAAATAAGAAGTTCATTTTGAATCGACAAGAAGTACTCTTGGTGTTTCTGACAAGGCCTTGGCTTCATCAGTTCTCTTTGGTGTGCTGATTTTTGTCAGGATTATTGTATGCCCTTTATGTTAGATAAATAAAAGCAATTTTCTCTGTAGCATGACTGAGCCAATTGCATAACTGATTTTTGATTACCTTGAAATAACCCAAGTAGAATCTGTTCACCCTTCAAGATCAATTGGAGAATTCTAACCAAAATTCTGAAGCTGTCTGCCTCCTTACTTGCATTACTTAGATTTAATAAGATTAGAATGAAGTGTTATAACTTCAGCCAATTTTTAAAATTTACTCTTTCACAGGACAAGGGCTTCGCTGGATAGGCCAGCAATTTTGTTGCCCATCTCTAATGCCCTTGAAAAGGTGGGGGTGAACCATCTTGTTGAACCACTGCAGACCATGTGGTGTAGGGACACCCACAGAGCTGCGAGAGTGGGAGTTGCAAATTTTGACCCAGCAACAGTGAATGAATGGCAATAAATTCCCAAGTCACGATGTGCGCAGCTTCGTTGGGTAACATGCAAGTTGTGCTAATCCCATGTATCTGCTGCCTTTGTCCTGCTAGGTGGTAGAGCTCATGGGTTTGGAAAAGTCTATCAAAAAAGCATTGGTGAGTAATGACACTTTTAGATGGAGCACACTGCTACCATTGTGTTTTGCTGCTGGAGGGAGTGGATGTTGGAGATGGTAGATGGGGTGACAATCAAGTGGGTTGCTTTGTACTGGATGGTATAATGCTTAAGTGTTGATAGAGTTCCATATATTCAGGCAAGTGGTAAGTATTCCATCAAAATCCTAACTTGTGTCTTGCAGTTGGTGAACAGGTTTTGTGGAGTAATGAGGTGGGGTCCTCGCTACACAATTCTCAACCTCTGATCTGCTCTTGTAGCTTCAGTATTTATATGGCTAACCAAGTTTAGTTTCTGCTCAATGGTAACCCCAAGGATCTTGATAGAGGGGGAATCAGCGATGGAGAAATGGTTAGATTCTGTCTTGTTGGAGATGGTCATTGCCTGGCACTTGTGTGGTATGAGCTGAATGTTGTCTTGCTGAATGTGGACATGGACTGCTTCAGTATTTGAGGAGCTGCAAATGGTGCTGAACATTGTGTAATCATTAGTAAATATCCCAATTTCTGACCTTTTCATGGAGGGAAGGTCATTCATAAAGCTGCTGAAGGTAGTTGGGCCTAAGACATGATTGTAGTATAGGTTTTCTTTATAAATTTACATCATTTTATTCTGTAGCAGACCTTGGTTATGTAATGATCAGCCCTTCATAGATTTAAATATATGAATTAAAGGAAGGAGTAAGCCATTCAGCTCCCTGAACTTGCACCACTATTTGATAAGATCATGGTTGATCTTATTGTGGCCACAACTCTACTTTGCTTTCTACTTTGTATACCCTGCCATTCTATTGTCAGTCAAGAATCTATCTAGCTCAACCTTAAAAATATTCAATGACCCCACCTCCACTACTGAGAAAAATTATTCGCCAGACTATCGACTCTCCAGAAGAAAACAATCTTCTCATCTCTTTCTTAAATGGGAGACTCCTTGGGCTGGATTCTCCATTGGCTGATGCCGAAAGCGGGAAAGTGGATTGGGTGGAGAATCGGTTCAGATGCCAACATCGCGGCAGGCGCCAATTTGACGCCAAATCGCAATGCTCCAGCACCGTCAATTCATTCCGGAATGCATGTACAGTAGGCACCATTTGCATGTCATTAGCGGGCTTGACCCGGTATTCTCTGGGGCCTCTGCGATTCTCCGCCACCGATGGGCCATGTTCCCGATGGCGCGGTTCACTTGTGCTTTTAAAAATTGTGAAACTGGCGTGGCGGCTGCTGAGGGAGAGAGAGGGGGTACGGAAAGTGTACAACATCACCATAGTTTGTTGACAGTTATGCCGCTGGCTGAGGGGCTGTGCCAAGGCAGGGGGGAGTAGAGGGGGTGGCCAGGAGATAGGCTGTGGGGTCGGTATGGACGGGCACGGAACATCATTGCTGCAACCGGCAAGGCAGCCATGCAGCTGCACACTGCTAACAGCCCACTTTGAACTTTGTGCCATGGGTCGTATAGATGTCCCCCCCAGGGCACCCCCCACGTGGCACCGGTGCTAGCCCCTCAGTGGTAGCGGAATCGGTCCAGCTGCGGCACCGGTTTTACTGTCACAAAGTCCACGGATTCTGTATTGGCGTCAGAAACGGAGAAACACGCCATATATTTTTAAACTGTGTCCCCTAATTCTAATTTCTCCCACAAGGGTTCTGGCCCAACTTGTCCTCATAAGGTAACCCCTTCATTCCTGGAATCAATCGAGTGAACCTTTTCTGGATTGATTCTTAAGTAAGGAGACCAAAGGAGACAGTTCTCCAGGTGTGATTTCACTAAAGTCCTGTACAACTGTGGTAAAATGTCACTACTTTTATATTCCATTCCCCTTGCAATAAACAACATTTGCCTTCCTAATCACTTTGCGACACTTGCATTATGACCTTTTGTGATTCACGTACCAGGGTACCTCGATCCCTCTGTACCGCAGAGATCTGCAGTCTCTCCCTATTTAAACAGCACACTTTTTTTGTTCTTTCTGCCAAAGTGGACAAGTTCACATTTTCTTACATTACCTGCCAATTCTTTGCCTCATCATTTAATTTATTTATATCCCTTTGCTGACTCCTTATATTCTCGTTGCAACTTATTCTCCTACCTACCTTTGTGTCATCAGCAAATTTAGCGACCATACAGTCACTCCCTTCAGCCTAGTCATTGAATCACAGAGAATCACAGAATCTTTACAGTGCGGAAGGAGGCCATATCACCCATCGTGTTTGAACCTGCTCTCCGAATGAGCAATGTACTTTGTGCCATTCCATCACCTTCTCCTCATAACCCTGTCACTTTTAAATAATTCCCTTAGAATGCCTTGATTGAACCTGCACCCAACACTATCAGGCAATTCATTCCAGACCGTAACCACTCGTTGTGTGAAAAGGTTTTTTCTGATATTGCATTTGCTACTTTTGTAAATTATCTTAAATCTGTAAGTGTAAAGTTGCAATAGTCCCATGATCGTAGCTACTTTCCCGTTTGAGGAGGAGAGCTGACTGGTGGTGATTTAACCCGAGGATCACCACACCTCAGGTGAGGGGCAAGGTTGAGAAGCCGGCGTCTTCATGAGTAACCTCAGCTGGTACGGGAATTGAACCTGCGCTGCTGACATTGCTCTGCATCATGAACCAGCTGTCTAGCCTAGTGAGCTAACCCCGCCTCCTGAAATCTGCATACATGCTTTCTTGATCATTTCATGCATGTGAATATTTTCTCCCTATCTATTCTGTCTGAAATTTCCTGATTTTGTACTCCTCAATCAACTGTCCTCTCAGATTTCTATTCTCCGAGGAAAAAGGTCCCAACTTTTCCAATTCATCTTCATAAGGGAAGTTTCTCATCCCTGGAATTGTTCTCATGAATTTTTTCTGCACTCTCTCCATTTTCTTCACACCTTTTCTAAAGGGTGGCACTCAGAACTGAATGCAATACTCCAGTGAGGCCTAATTAGTGCCTCATACAAGTTCAACAAAATCCTCTCTGCTCCTGTTAATAAAGCCTTGGATTCTGTATGATTTGTTAACTGCTCTCTCAACCTGTTCAGTCACTTTCAATGACTTATGCACTTATACACCCATGTCCCTCTGCTCTCTTTAGACTTTATCCTTTATCTTATATTGTCTCTCTATGTTCTTTTTACCAAAATGAATCACTTCACATTTCGAGGTACTGAGTTTCATCTGCCACCTGTCTGTCTATTCCTCCAACTTACCTATATTTTTTTGAAGTTCTATATTATCTTTTTCATTGCTCACAATGCTTCTAAGTTTTGTATCATCTACAAATTGTGAAATTGTGCCCTATACATCAAGGTTTAGATCACTAATATACAACAATATCTTCCAAAGGAACTGGATAGGCCATTTAACCTATTAAGCTGTCATTTATGGAGACTATGTATATGGCCTAACTTCATATACATGCATATTCTTTGATACCTTTGGCTAACACAAATCTGTCAATCTCAGTTTTAAGTTGAACAATTGATCCAACATCAATCGCAATTTGTGAAAGAATTCCTAACTTCTACCACACTTTGTGTGAAGACTAATTTCACTCTCAAAAGGCCTGGCTCCAAAATTTATAGTGCTTCGAGTCCAGGATTCCCCAACTGGTGGAAACTGTTTCTCCAAATCTTGCCCATCTTTCTCCCTCAATATCTTGGAAACTTCAATAAAATCACCCAACTTTCTAAACTACAGGAAATACAACCCTAGTTTGAGAATCTGTCCTCATAGCCTAATGATTGCAGTCCAAGAATCATTTTCATAGAATAGAATTTACAGTGCAGAAGGAGGCCATTCAGCCCATCGGGTCTGCACCAGCACTTGGAAAGAGCACTCGTCCTAAGCCCACACCTCCACCCTATCCCAGTAACCCCACCTCAACTTTTTTGGACACTAAGGGCAATTTAGCATAGCCAATCCACCTAGCCTGCACATCTTTGGACTTTGGGAGGAAACCGGAACACCCGGAGGGAACCCACGCAGACACGGAGAGAACATGCAGACTCCGCACAGACATTGACCCAAGCCGGGAATTGAATCTGGGACCCTGGAGCTATGAAGCAACTGTGCTAACCACTGTGCTATCCTGCTGCCGGTTTGTCACAGGCAAGTCTCTATGTACCACACCAACAAGATGGTTTTTACTGGGCTGCAGGGCAAGAGCTCCACTGGGGGAAGGAGGAAATCGGCTTGAGGCATGAGATGGGGCCGAAGGGTATAGGCTCCACTAGGTAGTGTGGGTGGTTACTGCCGTCAGCGCCATGATAGAGAGAGAGCATGTTAAAGAAATGATGTCAGCCACTTGGGGCCAGAATGGGAAGGTCGCTGAGTGAAGTGGTGCTTGAATCTACATTGTTACAAAGTTAAGGCTCCTATAATGTTCTCACCTACTTTTAAAACTGTGCAATGGATACCATCTGGTTCTGGGGGGTGGGGGTTTTGTCCCGGATTCAGTGTTATTTTCCTTGGGATGTTCAGCATATTGACCTCTTCCTCAACTTTAAATATCGATAAAAATGAATTATTCAACATGTCCGCTATTTCCTTACTTTCACTGACAATATTATCATCAACTGTCAGGTTCCCCTGATCACCATCATTTTTCCTAATATCATTGTAAAAAACGTTTTGTGTTGATTTAGATGTTCCTCGCAAATTTTTTTCCGTGCTTTCCTTCTGTTGTAGTTACCATCTGTGTGTCACCCTTTCCTGGTCTTTATCTTTCCC
This sequence comes from Scyliorhinus torazame, assembly GCF_047496885.1. Taxonomy (NCBI): domain Eukaryota; kingdom Metazoa; phylum Chordata; class Chondrichthyes; order Carcharhiniformes; family Scyliorhinidae; genus Scyliorhinus; species Scyliorhinus torazame. The sequence continues at coordinate 156,517,990 of NC_092721.1, read as the reverse complement.
AGTGTGTTGAATTTGTGAATTTTTTCACGCTTTTGCTTTTAATTTTATGTTGTCACCTATCTCTTCAGTCATCCAGTCTTTTTTTTTTAAACAAGTAGAATTCTTGCCCCCTAGGGGTATGAACTAGTTCAGTATCATACTAAATCGTTTTTGAATACCTACCACTGATCTTCTGTCAGTTTACCCATGAACAAACCCATGTACTGCCAAAATTCCACCAGCACATCTCCTGTCCCACCATGGTCGACAACACTCTTGACCACTGCTACTCAAAAATCAAGGGCGCCTACCCTTCCATCCCCCAACCGCACTTTGGGAAATCAGACCAGAAGACGGTGCTCCTTCTCCCGGCATACAAGCAGAAACTCAAGCGGGAGAATCCAGCTAAGAAGGTTGTGCAGTGCTGGTCCGAGGAGACAGAAGAGCTCTTACGTGACTGCTCAGAGACAGTGGACTGGTCCATATTTAAGAATTCAGAGACCAACTTAAATGAGTATGCCACCACCGTCACAGACTTCATCAGCAAATGTGTGGATGGCTGCGTGCCAAAGAAAGCAGTACGTACGTTAACCAACCGGAAACCATGGCTCAATCGCGAGATTGACTCCCTACTGAAGGACAGATCTGAGGCACTCAAGTCAGACGACCCTGACCTATACAAGAAATCCAGGTACAACCTACGCAAAGCCATCCGAGATGCCAAGAGAGAATATCAAACCAAGCTAGAGTCACAGACAGAATCTCGGCGGTTGTGGCAAGGACTAAACAACATAACGGGCTACAAAACGAAGCCGAGCAGTATCTCCGGCAGCAGCGCACCCCTCCCCGATGAACTCAATGCATTCTATGCTCGGTTCAAGCAGGTAACCATCAATCCGCTGTAGAGTGCCCCATCAGCCCATAATTCACCCATACCCACCATCACAGCTTCTACCCACGTCGACGCTACCACAAAGAAAGCACAACAGCGCCTATACTTCCTCAGGAAACTAAGGAAATTTGGCATGTCCACATTAACCCTTACCAACGTTTACAGATACACCATAGAAAGCATCCTATCTGGCTGCATCACAGCCTGGTATGGCAACTGCTCGGCCCAAGACAGCAAGAAACGTCAGAGAGTCATGAACACCGCCCAGTCCATCACACAAACCTGCCTCCTAATCAAAGACCCCTCCCACCCGGCTTATTCACTCTTCCAACTTCTTCCATCGGGCAGGAGATACAGAAGTCTAAGAACACGCACAAACAGACTCAAAAACAGCTTCTTCCCTGCTGTTACCAGACTCCTAAATGACCCTCTTATGGACTGACCTCATTAACACTACACCCTGTATGCTTCATCCGATGCCGGTGCTTATGTAGTACATTGTATACCTTGTGTTGCCCTATTATGTATTTTCTTTTATTTCCTTTTCTTCCCATGTACTTAATGATCTGTTGAGCTGCTCGCAGAAAAATACTTTTCACTGTACCTCGGTACACGTGACAATAAACAAATCCAATCCAATCCAATCCAAAACTTTCTAGTTTACTATGGACAATTTCCATCTCATTGCATTATGTCGTTTTGCCTAAACCTTAGTGGCTACTCAGAACCTTAGTCGGGGATCAACCCTGGTTTGATGAAGAGCGCAGGAGGTGATGGCCGAAATAGCATCCTAACATTTTTAGGCATACTTAAAAATGAGGTGACAACTTGGTGAAACTACAACACAGGAACACCTGCATGCCAAACAGCATCTGCAGCAAGTGGTAGATAGTGGTCAGATATTCCACAACCAAATCAGACTTAAGCTCTGCAGTCCTAACACATCCAGTCATGAATGGTGGTGGACAAGTAAACAACTCACTAGAGGAAGAGATTCCACAAATATTCCCATCCTCAATGATGGGGGAACCCAGTTCAAAATATAAGGCTGAAGCATTTACAATAATCTTTAGCCAGAAATGCCGAATGGATGATCCATCTCGGCCTCCCCAGGTTCACAAGTGCTCAAGCTGTCCATGTCCAAATGGAAATCTGCACAATATCTAGGCTTGGACTGACAAATTACGAGTAACAGGCAATGATTATTTCCAACAAGACGGAATCTAACCATCAGCTTAATATTCAATGGCATTACCATCACTGAATCCCCCACTGTCAATATCCTGGGGATTACCATTGTCCAGTAACTGAACTGAACTAGCCATATAAATACTGTGGCTAAAAAAGCAGGAGAGAGACTAGGAATCCTGCAGCAAATGTTTCACTTCCTGACTTCCCTAAGCCTGTCCACCATCTATAAGGCACAAATCAATTGTGTAATGGAATACTCTCCACTTGCCTGGATGAGTGCAGCTCCAACAACGCTCAAGACATTTGACTCCATCCAGGACAAAAGCCCATTTGGGGAAATGTGGCAGTGGAATTGTCACTGGGCTAGTAATCTAACGATACAGGGTTAATGCTCTGTGGGCCAAGGTTTGAATCCCACTATGGCAGATGGTGAAATTTGAATTCAGTGAAAATCTGGACTTAAAAGTCTTATAATCTCCATGAAACCATTGTTGTAAAAATCCATCTAGTTCACTAATGTCCTTTAGGTAAGTGCCCTCCTTACCTGGTCTGGTCTACGTATGACTTCAGACCCACAGCAATGTGTCTGACTCTTCAAATGGCCTAGCAATGCACTCAGCTGAAGACCATTACAGTTGGCAATAAACACGCCCAGCCAGCTATGCCCACATCCCATGAAGTAATTTTTAAAAATTTGATTGCCACCTGATCTGCAAACATTCATCTCTCCACTACTGATGTGCAGTGTCAGCAGTTTGTGCCATATATAAGATTCACTGCAGGAGATCACCAAGGCTCCTTAGGCAGCACCTTCCAAACCCACGACCACTGCCATCTAGAAGAACAAGGGTGGCAGGCGCATGGGAACCCCACCACCTGAAGGTTCCGCTCCAAGCTACTCACCATCCTGACTTGGAAATATATCACCGTTCCTTCACTGTCGCTGGGTCAGTTTCCTGGAACTCCTTTCCTAACAGCATTGTGGGTGTCCTTACACCACAGATTGCAGTAGTTCAAGAAGGCAGTTCACCACCACCTTCTCAAGGGGTGAACAATAATTGCTGGCCTAACCAGTGAAGCCCACATCACGTGAATAAATTAAAAGGAAATTGGCTGTTAACTAAACCTGGATCATTCCTCCTTAGTAAATCTAACATGGCATGCCTCCTTGTTGGTTCTTTGACATTTCATGTGCAAAGAACAATCCCGGACACACTCAAGGCATATCTTTCTGTCGTCTACTCATCTGCCTGTCTCAATCTAAAAGAAAATTAAGACCCCCCCTCCCCAATAAATTTGGAAACAAAGATGAGGGGCGGGCTCCTCCACTTCATCGACAGTGCACTCACACCCGCGGATTTCCCAACGGCGTAGGGGTGCGCACAATGGGAAACCCCATTGGCTGGCTGGTGGGACGGAGGTTCCGCTACCAGCAGGGATGTGGCACATCAGAAAACGGGTGCGGCAGGACGGAGAATCCCACCTGCAAATTTTAAAACAAAGAGGTTGCTTTCCTGGAGCCAGAACATAGAACACAGAACATTACAGCGCAGTACAGGCCCTTCGGCCCTCGATGTTGCACCGACCTGTGAAACCAATCTAAAGCCCATCTACACTATTCCCTTATCATCCATATGTCGATCCAATGACCATTTGAATGCCCATAGTGTTGGCGAGTCCACTACTGTTGCAGGCAGGGCATTCCATACCCTTACTACTCTCGGAGTAAAGAACCTACCTCTGACATCTGTCCTATATCTATCTCCCCTCAATTTAAAGCTATGTCCTCTCGTGCTGGACATCACCATCTGAGGAAAAAGGCTCTCACTGTCCACCCTATCTAATCCTCTGATCATCTTGTATGCCTCAATTAAGTCACCTCTTAACCTTCTTCTCTCTAATGAAAACAGCCTCAAGTCCCTCAGCCTTTCCTCATAAGATCTTCCCTCCATACCAGGCAACATTCTGGTAAATCTCCTCTGCACCCTTTCCAATGCTTCCACATCCTTCCTATAATGCGGTGACCAGAATTGCACGCAATACTCCAAATGCGGCCGCACCAGGAAGTTTTGTACAGCTGCAACATGACCTCATGGCTCCGAAACTCAATCCCTCTACCAATAAAAGCTAACACACCTTATGCCTTCTTAACAACCCTCTCAACCTGGGTGGCAACTTTCAGGGATCTATGTACATGGACACCGGATCTCTCTGCTCATCCACAGTGCCAAGAATCTTACCATTAGCCCAGTACTCTGTCTTCCTGTTATTCCTTCCAAAATGAATCACCTCACACTTTTCTGCATTAAACTCCATTTGCCACCTTTCAGCCCAGCGCTGCAGCTTATCTATGTCGCTCTGTAACTTGTAACATCCTTCCGCACTGTCCACAACTCCACCGACTTTAGTGTCATCTGAAAATTTACTCACCCATCCTTCTATGCCCTCCTCCAGGTCATTTATAAAAATGACAAACAGCAGTGGCCCCAAAACAGATCCTTGTGGTACACCACTAGTAACTGGACTCCAGTCTGAACATTTCCCATCAACCACCACCCTTTGTCTTCTTCCAGCTAGCCAATTTCTGATCCAAACTGCTAAATCACCCTGAATCCCATGCCTCCGTATTTTCTGCAGTAGCCTACCTTATCAAACGCTTTACTGAAATCCATATACACCACATCAACTGCTTTACCCTCATCCACCTGTTTGGTCACCTTCTCAAAGAACTCAATAAGGTTTGTGAGGCACGACCTACCCTTCACAAAACCGTGTTGACTATCTCTATTCAAATCATTCCTTTCCAGATGATTATGTATCCTATCTCTTATAAACCTTTCCAAGATTTTGCCCACAACAGAAGTAAGGCTCACTGGTCTATAGTTACCGGGGTTGTCTCTACTCCCCTTCTTCAACAAGGGGACAACATTTGCTATCCTCCAGTCTTCTGGCAGTATTCCTGTAGACAAAGATGACTTAAAGTTCAAAGCCAAAGACTCAGCAATCTCCTCCCTAGCTTCCCAGAGAATCCTTGGATAAATCCCATCCGGCCCAGGGGACTTATCTGTTTTCACACTTTCCAGAATTGCTAACACCTCCTCCTTATGAACCTCAAGCCCTTCTAGTTTAGTATCCTGAATCTCAGTATTCTCCTCGACAACACTGTCTTTTTCCTGTATGAATACTGATGAAAAATATTCATTTAGCACCTCTCCTATCTCCTCGGACTCCAAGCACAACTTCCCACTACTGTCCTTGACTGGCCCTACTCTTACCCTAGTCATTCGTTTATTCCTGACATATTTATAGAAATCTTTAGGGTTGTCCTTGATCCTACCTGCCAAAGACGTCTCATGCCCCCTCCTGGCTCTTCTTAGCTCTCTCTTTAGGTCCTTCCTAGCTAACTTGTAAATCTTGAGCGCTCTAACTGAACCTTCATGTCTCATCTTTACATAAGCCTCCTTCTTCCTCTTGACAAGTGTTTCGACTGCTTTTGTAAACCACGGTTCCCTTGCTTGACCACGTCCTCCCTGCCTGACAGGTACATACTTATCAAGGACATGCAGTAGCTGTTCCTTGAACAAGCTCCACATTTCCATTGTGCCCATTCCCTGCAGTTTTTCTCTCCATCCGATGCATCCTATGTCTTGCCTCATCGCATCATAATTGCCTTTCCCCCAGATATATCTCTTGCCCTGCGGTATATACCTATCCCTTTCCATCACTAAAGTAAACTTAATCGAACTGTGGTCATTATCACCAAAGTGCTCACCTACCTCCAAATCTAACACCTGTCCTGGTTCATTACCCAGTACCAAATCCAATATGTTAATCCAGATGTAAATAGTATTAGACGATTTCGAACAGCATGCAGGAGAACCTCAGTGTAAAGTCACATTTTATCAAATGTCCTGTGTTGTGAACAATATATAATTTAAAAATTGAATACATATATATATTTGTGTATTAAATAAGGTCAAAGAGTGTTCCGGTTTCATTTGGGTTTTATTTGTGAACATTGGTGTCAGTAAGCTTGGATGGACACCTGATTGAAAGGTCAGGCATTTGGAATTGTTTATAAATACACATTTTAATGTTGTGTTACAACCCTTGAAGGTAAAGATGGGTTAAAATATAATGATTGTGGAGAGCAATTAACACAAAGTAGAAAAAACATAATTGTTGCCTATCGACAGTGGTTCAGGGACATAGGCACAGAAAAAGGCAGAAGAGGGAGCTGTATTTGTGGCAGAGTGAAGACGGGGATTTCCAGCTCCCTGAGAAGAAAACACTACAAGGCTATTGAGACATTAGTTCTGTAAAGATTTAATCACCTGCTAATGCTCGCATTCCAAGCATTGTCTGGCATCTTTGAATCTGTCTATATATATGTTTCTGGAACATACCTCTTCATTCACTTGAGGAAGGAGCAGCGCTCCGAAAGCTAGTGACATCGAAACAAACCTGTTGGACTTTAACCTGGTGTTGTAAGACTTCTTACTGTGCTCACCCCAGTCCAACGCCGGCATCTCCCCATCGAGACATTAGTTGACTGAGCAGTCAGTTATCGCACTCCGTGAAGTGATATGCTCCCAGAAGGCTGAGTTCAGAGTGCAGTTTTTGGGTGTCTCTGGGAGAGAGATGAGTTGGGGAGAAAGCACCTAGTTAATGTTCAGCACCTAGTTAATGCTCATTTGCAGCTACACCAGTCCCAAGCAAGAAATCTTCGTGTCTCAAGCCATTGGTAACTCTTCATTGGTTTATGCCTCTGAAAAGATATTGCTGGGGTAAATCTGAAGCATCTTCTTGCGTTTGTATTGAGATCTTTCCAACCTTTTTGTCTGGTCCGTTTTTCTTGTTTAATAAATATTTTATTCTTTACGAAAGCTTGTCAGCAGATTCCTGTGAATTTATTCAGTAACTTTCCTCCACAGTTTCAAATAAAAACATTTCGGATCCATCAAGCTGGGTTTCACTGTAGAATCTGACCTGTCCAGTATCAACATCAGCTGAATGTTAACACCAGCCCTTACGTGGGCAAATTCGTGAGTCATGTTATGAGAATTTGAAATTTAAACCTTACAAAAATATATCTGGCTAGGCAGCGTACTCGGAATATGTGCTCAAGCCACACGAGATGTAGTCGTTACACGATTCCAATCTACAGACGATATGGGAACCTTTTGTGAGCTGCATTATATTAAAATATCGAACTAGATTGGGGACTCCTCTCAGTGATTAGGATTCATTAACTGACGGTTTACGGAATAGGATTCCGATCAAAGAAAAGCGCAGACGGATCAAACGGTCCACGGGCATCGCTGTTCCAGAATCCTGGTTCAGGATGGACAGATCAGGTACTTCACGTATTAACACTAACAGGAAGCCGCCTGAAATTCCGGAGTTGAAGAGCAGTCTGGCAAAGTTCAGGGTTAACAGATGCAGGAAATTATTCGGAGGCACAGTTTTGTTCCCAGGCTGTGCTCAATAATAAGAGCGGCGCTGGGACGGCAGACTCCTGTAGCAAAGATGCCAAATAACAGCAGCAAAATATCCCCCATGTCCCCAGATAGTTAGACAATTATTACAATGGGGGAAAAAACACGAACAAGACCAATAGCGACTTTTTACGAAGGTTTGATGAGGTTTATTTTGGTAACGATTCTTTATTGTGACACAATGGAAACCAATACTCCTCGTGTAAAACAAACACTTTAGACTGTCCCGATTCCTCTCAAAATGTGGTTCGAGCCTCGAGCCCGGGAAACTGTTCAACTAATATAGAAATAGCACCAAAAATAAAAGTAACAGAGAACTTAAGCAACTTCAAATTAAGCACTTAACAATGCTCATGAAATGCAGCCTTCCCCGTGGCTACCTTTCCCGGTGTAATTTATAAAATAAAATACTTTCCAATATTCAGCGAGACCACGTTTCTAAATTCCGAGGCAGAAGGAGGGCTTCGCTGACACCAACTTTCACAGTTACACCATGTCTCCATTGAATACAAAGCAAAATCATGACACTCGATTACGTTTTAATGTAGCTCATTATTGCAGTCGATGAAACATCTTTGCAACCGATTAGGTGGTTTATAACCTGAACGAGAAGGCAGCGAGTATACCCCCCATACTTTTAAGGATGATCTGGGAGTCTAGCCGCCGTGGTTAGAAAGGAGGAGCTAAATCTATTCCGCCTCTAAAATTCAACGAAGTTTCAACTCCAGAATTTAGAAATTTCACTAAATGTTTCGGGATTTGTTAGTCATTTATCGTACTGGACACGCATCCTTCAACCTGTTTGTTTCAATGTTTATTTTCCAAAACAAAAACAGATTTAGCCCCATTCAGGGTAAGAGGTGTGATCGCGTGTGATCAAACTTAACAGAACTCCAAATCAACACTATTCTTATTAAACCTTTACCAAACTTTAAGTATAACCTTACAAAACTGACCACACTTTCTGATATCCTCACTATAAATCACTCTTAATCATTGTTCTTCGTTTTTCAACGAAACCCTGCTGCTAACATAGTCAGATGCTCCGTGGTTTGTAAGGAGGCAACTCCTCCGAGTCCGCGTCCGCGTCTAAAATTCAACACAGACACAAAGCCCAGGCATGTTTCCCACTTACTATTCACCAAGACGAATACATTTGCACAATAGAATGATAATCCTATCAGACCACGTCTAATACAACCATTAATTCTCCAAATCTTCACGTGGCGCGCCTCCCAATGTGAAATGATCCACTGGTCAGTGGTTTCCAAGTTGACACAGTGACCTGGTGAGCGGCGTAAATCAGTGGTTAAATGGAAGAGAAGGTCTTACCGTTCAGCTGGCCGAGCACAAACAGGTAAGGGAGTATCATGGCGGTGTGTGCGGGCCAGGAGCCGGGAAAGATGCTGAGGTGTTCGCCTGGATTCTACCCCAGCTCACATCTCTCCGAGCCACTGATAAAGCTGGAGTCCAGCAGGCGCCACTCGAGCTGTGCTGAAGGCTGAGAAAGCTCGCACTCCATTTATTCCAAAGCGTTATATAATCTTCCACCTGACCGTGGAAGAAAGTCCCACCTCTGACCACTCAGTGATCAGCCTGAGCTGGGACCAGTGAATCAGGGGGCAGGGAGGGGGAGGACTGATTTGCCTCTGTCACTGCAAGTAAAACACTTACTGAGAAACTGCGAGGAAGCCAAAGGCTGATCCGTTCGCAGTTGGCAAATCCTGAACACATTCACTTGGAAGTGTCTCGCTGCAGGAAAGCGGCACCCTAATAATCGAGTGAGCTGTCATCAAATTAACTCAGTACGAAGTCTTACAACACCAGGTTAAAGCCCAACGGGTTTGTTTCGATGTCACTAGCTTTCGAAACAAACGTGTTGGACTTTAACCTGGTGTTGTAAGACTTCGTACTGTGCTCACCCCAGTCCAACGCCGGCATCTCCACATCATCAAATTAACTGTGATGAAGAGATGCCGGCGTTGGACTGGGGTGAGCACAGAAAGAAGTCTTACAACACCAGGTTAAAGCCCAACAGGTTTGTTTGGAATCCCTAGCTTTCGGAGCGCAACTCCTTTATCAGATTCACCCGAGGAAGGAGCTGTGCTCGAAAGCTAGTGATTTGTATCAAATTAACTGATTTACAAAGGATCTTAATCACGAACCCGAAACTTGTTATTATCATCATAGTGGGATGATCCTCCCCAAAATATTGATACATTTAATTTCCACACCAATTATAATTTTAACACCAACAGTAATTTTCATGGTAGCTTCACTGCAGTGTTAATGTCAGCCTGCTTGTGACACTAATAAAGATTATTATTATGTGTCCTTCAACTCAATTGAACTTCCCCTGCCATATTCCAAACAAAGAATGACATGCTAGTTCAAACCAAATCCTGCTTTGCTGGATGTCTTTGCTGCACCCCCTGTACCCTTTGACTCCCTTGTCCATCAAAAATCTGCCCACCACAGCCTTGAATATTTCAGTGGTCCATCCTCCACTGGTTTGAGGAACACAATTCCCACCCTCTGAGCGAAGAAATTCCTCTTCATCACTGTCTTAAACTGTGGCCCTTTGCTCTCGATTACCCAACAAGCAGAAGCACCCTCTCAACATCTGCCCTGTCAAAGCCTCTCAGAATTTTATGTTTCAATAAGATCACCTCTCATTCTCCTAATATAGATCCTCAATGGGATAATGGAAAGTGGAGTTGAGGATTATCACATCAGATCAGTCATGATCTCAGTGAATGGTGGAGCAGACTAGATGGGCCGAATGGCCTACTTCTGCTTATGGTCTTCCTGTGTTTTATCCATTCAACTCATTTTTGAGCAATCACCTGGTTCTGCTCCCATGTGGCCCATTCTCTTTACTCCAGCAGCACAGCTTTATGCCAAACAATTTAGTTTCTATTACTTAGTGACACATGTTCAGAGATTTCTAACCCAACACAGTTTTCTCCATCTTATTTGCAACCCCATTCACTCCTACTGCCAATTGTCTGCTGTGTTTCTGAGTCAGAAGATTATGAGTTCAAGATCCACTCCACAGTACTGGATTGCAAAATTCTAGGCAGACACTCCAGATCAAGTGCTGCACTTTTGGAAATCTTGTTGTTTGGTAATAAATTAGAGTTTCTTCCACCATTTCCACCAACCCCAGCATGATGCCACCACCAAACTCACCTTCCCCTCCTGTCAGGATTTCAAAGGGAACTTCCCGCTATGACACCCCGATCCATTCCTCTATCACTCCCAACACCTCATCCCATTTTCACAGCACCTTTCTGTGCAATCGCAGGAGTAACATCTTCCCTTTTACCGTCTCTCTCCAAGGGGCTGGTTTAGCACAGTGGGCTAAATAGCTGGCTTGTAATGCAGAACAAGGCAGCAGCGCAGGTTCAATTCCCGGCCTCCCCGAACAGGTGCTGGAATGTGGCGACTAGGGGTTTTCACAGTAACTTCATTGAAGCCTACTTGTGACAAGAAGTGATTATTATTATAAAGGGCCCAAACTCACCTACCAGGGGAAGCAGTGATTTCCTTGTACCTCTTTCAACTTAGCTATTGTATTCGCTGCTCACAAGCGGCCTCCTCTGTCATGATATGCAGACATGCAGATAAAGATATACAGACAGGCACAGACAGGCAGCTAATGAACACAGAGAACAGGACATGACCAATGAGCAGGCAGGACACTCAGGGGTGGTATCTCACTATAAAAGGCACAAGGCACTCACACTCCGCCTCTTTCCACTGATGAACATCTACAGAGTGAGTCAGGGTGTATGTACAGTATCACACCTCCAGCACGTGGCTAAGAGCTAGTCTGGTTCAGTCAGTCAGAGTAACCACACTTAGGTTAGCAGAGAGTCAAACTCATAGAGAACTGTGCTAATCTGGTTCAATAAATCAGATTGAACTAACCTCAAGGTCTGGAGTATCTTTTGGTTAAAGCTGCATCCAGTTGCAGCCTGTGTTATCCCAGAGTACATAACACGACATGCTACCAGGAGACTGCTTAATCTAGGCAGTTTTCCTCAGTCCGTTCCGTGACGACCAGCGAATGTATCCCGGCACCATGGAGAAGATTCAGGCTCCTCACCAGCTCAGGACCTCCGGCAATCTCAGTACCAACTGGCGGACATTCAAGCAAAAGTTTCTGCTGTACATCGAAGCTTCAGACCTTGTGGGTGCGTCTGATGCAAGGAAGGTCACTCTTCTCCTCTCAACAGCGGGTGATCAAGCCATCGAACTCTTCAACTCTTTTCACTTCACCGAAGGCCACGACAAGACAAAGTTTCAGACCATCCTGGACAAGTTTGACAGTCACTGTGAAGTGGACACCAATGAAATCTTCGAGCGCTACATATTCAAACAGCGTCGACAAGGTAAAGATGAATCTTTCAACTCCTTCTTTACTAATCTCCGCCTGCTATCGCTGTCCTGCAACTTTGGTGATATTGCTGACTCCATGATCAGAGACCAAATCATTTTTGGAGTTCACTCTGATCTTCTGAGAGAACAGTTACTGAAAACCAAGCATGTGATCCTGCCAGTCGCGATTGAAACATGCACAGTGCATGAGCACAGCAAAAATCGCTATGCCCAGTACAAATCGGCTGAAAATGAGAAACCTGCCTCCCACGAGGCAGAGAGTGTGCAGGCCATCTCCCGGATGCAGCACCTCAGCATTGATGAAAGCAGCCATATCGCGCGCTTTTCCCAGGGCCCCACGCATGCGCGATGCGAATGGAATAACGAAGCGGCCGACACCCGCACTGCGCATGTGCGACGATGCGCGGAGCATCAGGACACCAACGTCATGACATGCGCGAACTGCGGCAACGCCCACTTAAAGAAACACTGCCTTGCAAGAGGCAGGCGATGTTTAAACTGCAGGAAGCCTGGACACTATGCAGCCTTGTGCAGGTCTGCACCACCAGTCAGGGGCCAGCGCTCCCAATTCCGACGACGGCGCGTTCAGAGTGTGCAACGATTACAGGATTCTGATCCTGGCAGCACAATGGAGCCAGAGGAAGGATGCCTGACAAAGATTGTCTCGGCATCGGAGATCGTCCATCGCATCATGGAGCAGATGATGGAGGGCATTGAAGGGGTTCGTGTGTACATGGACGACATCATCATATGGTCCACGACCCCTGAAGAGCATGTTTCCCGTCTCCAGCAGGTATTCCGTCGTGTTCATGCCAATGGCCTGAAGCTGAACAGGTCCAAATGTTGCTTTGGCATGTCAACACTCAAGTTCCTAGGTGACCAGATCTCTCAGTAGGGCGTGCGCCCGGACACAGACAAGGTCAAGGCCATCGAAGCCATGAAGGTCCCTGAAGACAAGAAGGCGGTGTTGCGCTTCCTGGGCATGGTCAATTTTCTGGGCAAGTTCATCCCAAACCTGGCCTCACACATCACAGCCCTACGAAACCTGGTGAAAAAGTCCACGGCCTTTGAGTGAAAGGCAGCCCTTCAGGCAGAGTGGCTGGAGCTGAAAGCCAAGCTCACCACCGCACCCGTCTTGGCATTTTTCGACGCAGACAGGGAGACGAAGATCTCGACAGATGTGAGCCAGGATGGCACCGGTGCGGTGCTGCTTCAACGCGATGACACTTCATCCTGGGCACCGGTAGCCTACGCATCGAGAGCCATGACGCCCACTGAAACAAGGTATGCGCAAATGGAGAAGGAATGCCTGGGTCTTCTCACTGGCATTCTCAAGTTTCACGACTATGTCTACGGCCTGCCGACATTCACTGCCGAGACGGATCATAGGCCTCTGGTCCACATTATCCACAAGGACCTGAACGACTTGACGCCTCGGTTGCAGCGGATCCTCCTCAAACTCAGAAGGTACGACTTTGACTTAGTGTACACGCCTGGCAAGGAGCTCATCATCGCTGATGCACCCTCCCGACGTCTGATGAGAAGGTGGTTCATATCCGCGAGGATACAACCAAAGACCCCCTCTTGCAGCGTGTCATGCACCACCTCGCCAATGGCTGGCAGAAAGGGCAGTGCCCTCAATTTTACAATGTAAAGGACGACCTGACGGTGATTGATGGTATCCTCCTCAAGCTGGACCGGATTGTCATTCCACTCAGTCTCCAGAGCTTGGTGCTCCGCCAAATCCATGAGGGACACCTGGGCGTCGAGAAGTGCAGACGCAGAGCCAGGCATGCTGTCTACTGGCCCGGTATTAGCCAGGACATCTCGAACATGGTCGTCAACTGTGCGACCTGTCGCGCTTCCAACCAGCGCAGAGCAAGGAGACGCTCCAGCAGCATGAAATCGAGACCTCCCCGTGGTCCAAGGTTGGCATCTACCTCTTTTGTGCAAATGGTCATGACTACGTGTTGATTATTGACTATTTCTCCAATTACCCTGACGTCGTGAAGCTCTTGGACCATCATCAAGGCCTGTAAGGAGACATTCTCCAGGCATGGTATCCCACTCACTGTCATGAGTGACAATGGCCCGTGCTTCAGCAGCCACGAGTGGTCTATGTTTGCCAAGTCATACCATTTCAAACATGTCACTTCCAGCCCACACTATCCGCAGTCCAATGGGAAGGTTGAAAAAGGGGTGCACATTGTGAAACAGCTCATCTGCAAGGCCACGGATTCTGCTTCTGACATCTACCTCGCGCAGTTTGCGTACAGGGCGACCCCACTGTCCACTGGCATGTCGCCGGCTCAGCTCCTGATGAACAGCGACCTGCGGACGACACTTCCAGCCATACACTTGCCCAACCTGGATCACCTCCCGGTACCGCAGAAGGTGCAGCAGCTCCAAAACCAGCAAAAGCAGGGCTATGATGCTCATGCCACCGATTTGCCTGTGTTATCCCCGGCAGACACTGTCAGAATCAAGATACCGGATGGTGGCTGGTCTGCTCCAGCTGTCGCTGTTCAACAGGCTGCGTCCCGCTCATATATTGTACGTATGGCCGATGGTTCTGTTGTGCGACGAAACAGACGGGCACTGCGCAAAGTTGCCTGCCCGCAACCGCTTTCTTCTCCGTTTCCGTCCGTTGTTTTGCCACCTCCTGAATCCTCGAACTACGAGGCCACCAATCAGGCTTCCATCCCACCTGTCAAGGTGCCATCATCCCCACCACCACCTCTCCAGCGGTCGACAAGGATCAGACGCAAGCCCCAGAGACTGGACTTATGAACATTTGTTTTGTTTGCTATGTTCTGTTTTCTCACATTAGACAGCTGTCTTCACATGTAAATACGTTCACATATGCCACCGCTTGTTAATATGTTAATATATGCCACCACATGTAAGTATGTTCCCATGTGCCAACAAAACATAACAAAAAGGGGGGAGATGTCATGATACGCAGACATTCAGATAATGATATACAGACAGGCACAGACAGGCAGCTAATGAACACAGAGAACAGGACAGGACCAATGAGCAGGCAGGACACTCAGGGGTGGTATCTCACTATAAAAGGCACAAGGCACTCACACTCCGCCTCTTTCCACTGATGAACATCTACAGAGTGAGTCAGGGTGTATTTACAGTATCACACCTCCAGCACGTGACTAAGAGCTAGTCTGGTTCAGTCAGACAGAGTAACCACACTTAGGTTAGCAGAGAGTCGAACTCATAGAGAACTGTGCGAACTGTGCTACTGGTTCAATAAATCAGATTGAACTAACTTCAAGGTCTGAAGTATCTTTTGGTTAAAGCTGCATCCAGTTGCAGCCTGTGTTATCCCAGAGTACATAACACAACATCCTCTACGCCGGGGAAACTAAATGCAGACTGGATGACTGCTTTGCGGAACACCTTCACTCAGTCCACAAGTATGATCTCGACCTTCCTGTCGCTTGCCATTTCAATTCGCCACCTTGCTTTCAAACTCATATTTCTGTCCTTGCCCTGCTGCAATGCTGCACTGAAGTCCAACACAAGCTGGAGGAACAGTACTTCATTTTTTAATTTTGCACTTTGCAGCATTCTGGACTCAATATTGAGTTCAACAGCCTTAGACAATGATTTTTTTGTTTTCCCAAGTGCATGCCTGTATCTTGTTCCTTGTATTCAGACAGAGATGGCCAGTATTCTTCCATTAATACCTACTCTGGACCAATGCTTTCTTTCTTTACGACTACTATTGCCATTCCCTTTGCTTTTTTTCCCCACAACATCTTTGTCTTTGAATCTACCCTGTCCTCAAACCAATCCCTGACTGTCACTTTCCACCTGACTCCCCCACCCCCCTTTTTCAGCAGCATAACACCCATCACATTTCTGCCTCCCTTCACATCAACTCTGTTTTTCTCTCCACTGGAAGTGGTGTTCTGAGCACATCTTACAAAGGCTAGAATGAGTTGATTTTTGAAGGGGTGGATGATAGATGCGATCAGTGTCTGAGGGTCCCAGTACATCATACGCACATGTTCTGGTCATGTGCAAGGCTGACAGACGTCTGGAGGTCCTTTTTTGAGACTGTCGGCAATCCTGAACATTGGGTTGGAGCTTTGCCCATTGGTGGTGATTTGGGGGGTTTCAGGACAGGGGAGGGGCAGACATCCTGGCCTTTGCCTCACGTAATTTAAGAAATTACCTGGACATTATCAACATGCATTTTAGTGGACATTTAATACATTTCCTTCATTACAACACTAACTACACTTCCAAAATACTTCATTGACTGTACAACACATCAACATGGCCTGAGGCTATGAAAAGCTCGATGTAAATGCCACAATTCCTCATTCATGATGTTGTTTGTTCAACAAAACCCAAGATTATTCATAGAAATGTATTCATAAATGTAACTTGTTCTTATGGACTTAGTTTCTCTCTATGATCCCATTCCTAACAAATGCACTGATTTGATGTTATAAAGAGTAATGTTTTGGTCTACCGTCTATCCAATACCTTATTGTGCAAATATTTATATGATCAATGTTCATCAATGTATCAAATGTGAGAAATACAACTTTGCTGACTCTTTCACCTGTCACTCCAACTAATGGTTTTTAACATCCCAAATAAATGGTTTCGCCTAAGTATTGACTGCTTTTGATCCAAATTAAGTTTATGGCAGCATAATAACATGAATGATTCTAAAACCTCTTTTGGATTGAATCGATAAAAAACTTCAAAATGTGTCAGTCTTCCAGAACTTTTAAAATATTTTTACAATTGGTACTAGTGGTTAGTCATGTCCCATGAGTGGATGCTGGCTCGATAAATCCTAACTTTTATTTTTTTGTTTGGAGATGTAGATGGACAGAGTCACAGGACTAGTGATTAACTTTTTAAAAAAGAATGAAACATTTGTTAAACAAAAAAAGATGAGCAATAATACACTAGTCCTTCACCCCAGCTCAACCTTTACACACATATACAAATTTGGAAGGATAACATAAATTACAAAATCTTATGTAAGGACAGAGAAGCCCGCTTGATTGTTCCCCCTTCCACAAACAATCAATCCCTCCACCACTGACGAACAGTAGCAGCCGTGTGTACCATGTACAAGATGCAGTGTAGGAACTCGCCAAGGTTCCTTCGGAGCACCTTCCTAACCCATGACCACTACCATCTAGAAGGACAAGAGCAGCAGATACTTGGGAACCCCAGCTTGGAGATTCTCTTTCAAGTCAATCACCACCCTGACGTGGAAATATATCGCTGTTCCTTTACTGTCACTGGGTCAAAGTCCTCCCTAACAGCATTATGGGTGTACAGAACAGAACAGAACAGAAAATACAGCACAGAACAGGCCCTTCGGCCCACGATGTTGTGCCGAACCTTTGTCCTAGGTTAATCATAGATTATCATTGAATTTACAGTGCAGAAGGAGGCTATTCAGCTCCTTGAGTCTGCACCAGCTCTTGGAAAGAGCACCCTACCCAAACTCAACACCTCCACCCAACACCAAGGGCTATTTGGACATTAAGGGCAATTTATCATTGGCCAATTCACCTAACCCGCACATCTTTGGACTGTGGGAGGAAACCGGAGCACCCGGAGGAAACCCACGCAGACACGGGGAGGACGTGCAGACTCCGCATAGACAATGACCCAAGCCGGAATCGAACCTGGGACAATGGATCTGTGAAGCAATTGTGCTATCCACAATGCTACCGTGCTGCCAATGCTACCGTACCTACACCTCAGGTAATGGAGTGATTCAAGAAAGCAGCTCCCCACCACCTTTTCAAGAGCAACTAGGGATGGACAATAAATGCTGCCCTAACCAGCAACACCCACGTCCCATAAAGACAGTTTCAGAAAATACACAGTCAATGTCAACCAAAAGGTGAACTGTGGTCAGACACACCGCACTCTGAAACAAGCGAAAGATGCCACCCAAACCAACCTCTGTGGATTTCTCATCAAATCCCCCCAGATGCTTGTCACACTGTGAGCCAACTGGTCTCACTGGAATTATGGCTTTCACATGAGGGTCTCCAGACTCTGCGCTCAATAAACACACTTGGAGTCTTCTCCTGAACAACGCTTTCTCTCCGATACTTACACAAAGACCCTTATCCGATTTCAACCTCTCCTTTCAGTATTCCTTTGCCCTGGGGCACCACATACATTCAAACTTCCACACAATCTCCCAGGCACCCAGCCATGCCAACAGAACACCACTGCTTCCCAGGCTGTATTAAGGTGTCACAAAACTTTTTCACCTCAGATGTCTGGCATCTTGCAAGCCAACATCTCCAGATTTGCACCTTGCAGCCCTGTCTTTAACTGAAAGCCTTTCTCTGTCACTTTCATTAACTTCAGCGAACCATCGCTTGTTCAGATCCTGATTCTTTGTTCCTTTAACTTCCTGGAACTCGCTTTGTTCCATTCCCTGATTTTTGACTGATCGTTAGCTTCTGGAACTTTCTTGCTGTCTCTCTGGGTTATTCTGCCTCTATTGGCAGATTCTGCTTTCTGTCCTAACCTGTCTGCTCTCTGTCCTAACCTGTCTGCTTTCTGTCCTAACCTGTCTGCTCTCTGTCCTAACCTGTCTGCTCTCTGTCCTAACCTGTCTGCTCTCTGTCCTAACCTGTCTGCTCTCTGTCCTAACCTGTCTGCTTTCTGTCCTAACCTGTCTGCTTTCTGTCCTAACCTGTCTGCTCTCTGTCCTAACCTGTCTGCTTTCTGTCCTAACCTGTCTGCTCTCTGTCCTAACCTGTCTGCTTTCTGTCCTAACCTGTCTGCTCTCTGTCCTAACCTGTCTGCTCTCTGTCCTAACCTGTCTGCTTTCTGTCCTAACCTGTCTGCTTTCTATCCTAACCTGTCTGCTTTCTGTCCTAACCTGTCTGCTCTCTGTCCTAACCTGTCTGCTTTCTGTCCTAACCTGTCTGCTCTCTGTCCTAACCTGTCTGCTCTCTGTCCTAACCTGTCTGCTTTCTGTCCTAACCTGTCTGCTTTCTGTCCTAACCTGTCTGCTTTCTGTCCTAACCTGTCTGCTTTCTGTCCTAACCTGTCTGCTTTCTGTCCTAACCTGTCTGCTCTCTGTCCTAACCTGTCTGCTTTCTGTCCTAACCTGTCTGCTTTCTGTCCTAACCTGTCTGCTTTCTGTCCTAACCTGTCTGCTCTCTGTCCTAACCTGTCTGCTTTCTGTCCTAACCTGTCTGCTTTCTGTCCTAACCTGTCTGCTTTCTATCCTAACCTGTCTGCTCTCTGTCCTAACCTGTCTGCTCTCTGTCCTAACCTGTCTGCTCTCTGTCCTAACCTGTCTGCTTTCTGTCCTAACCTGTCTGCTCTCTGTCCTAACCTGTCTGCTCTCTGTCCTAACCTGTCTGCTTTCTGTCCTAACCTGTCTGCTCTCTGTCCTAACCTGTCTGCTCTCTGTCCTAACCTGTCTGCTCTCTGTCCTAACCTGTCTGCTTTCTATCCTAACCTGTCTGCTCTCTGTCCTAACCTGTCTGCTTTCTATCCTAACCTGTCTGCTCTCTGTCCTAACCTGTCTGCTTTCTGTCCTAACCTGTCTGCTCTCTGTCCTAACCTGTCTGCTTTCTGTTCTAACCTGTCTGCTTTCTATCCTAACCTGTCTGCTCTCTGCCCTAACCTGTCTGCTTTCTGTCCTAACCTGTCTGCTCTCTGTCCTAACCTGTCTGCTTTCTGTCCTAACCTGTCTGCTCTCTGTCCTAACCTGTCTGCTTTCTGTTCTAACCTATCTGCTCTCTGTCCTAACCTGTCTGCTCTCTGTCCTAACCTGGCTGCTTTTTGTCCTAACCTGTCTGCTTTCTATCCTAACCTGTCTGCTCTCTGTCCTAACCTGTCTGCTTTCTATCCTAACCTGTCTGCTTTCTGTCCTAACCTGTCTGCTTTCTGTCCTAACCTGTCTGCTTTCTATCCTAACCTGTCTGCTCTCTGTCCTAACCTGTCTGCTTTCTGTCCTAACCTGTCTGCTCTCTGTCCTAACCTGTCTGCTTTCTGTTCTAACCTGTCTGCTTTCTATCCTAACCTGTCTGCTCTCTGTCCTAACCTGTCTGCTTTCTGTCCTAACCTGTCTGCTCTCTGTCCTAACCTGTCTGCTTTCTATCCTAACCTGTCTGCTCTCTGTCCTAACCTGTCTGCTTTCTGTTCTAACCTGTCTGCTTTCTGTCCTAACCTGTCTGCTTTCTGTTCTAACCTATCTGCTCTCTGTCCTAACCTGTCTGCTCTCTGTCCTAACCTTTCTGCTTTCTGTCCTAACCTGTCTGCTTTCTGTCCTAACCTGTCTGCTCTCTGTCCTAACCTGTCTGCTTTCTATCCTAACCTGTCTGCTCTCTGTCCTAACCTGTCTGCTCTCTGTCCTAACCTGTCTGCTTTCTATCCTAACCTGTCTGCTCTCTGTCCTAACCTGTCTGCTTTCTGTCCTAACCTGTCTGCTCTCTGTCCTAACCTGTCTGCTTTCTGTTCTAACCTGTCTGCTTTCTATCCTAACCTGTCTGCTCTCTGCCCTAACCTGTCTGCTTTCTGTCCTAACCTGTCTGCTCTCTGTCCTAACCTGTCTGCTTTCTGTCCTAACCTGTCTGCTCTCTGTCCTAACCTGTCTGCTTTCTGTTCTAACCTATCTGCTCTCTGTCCTAACCTGTCTGCTCTCTGTCCTAACCTGGCTGCTTTTTGTCCTAACCTGTCTGCTTTCTATCCTAACCTGTCTGCTCTCTGTCCTAACCTGTCTGCTTTCTATCCTAACCTGTCTGCTTTCTGTCCTAACCTGTCTGCTTTCTGTCCTAACCTGTCTGCTTTCTATCCTAACCTGTCTGCTCTCTGTCCTAACCTGTCTGCTTTCTGTCCTAACCTGTCTGCTCTCTGTCCTAACCTGTCTGCTTTCTGTTCTAACCTGTCTGCTTTCTATCCTAACCTGTCTGCTCTCTGTCCTAACCTGTCTGCTTTCTGTCCTAACCTGTCTGCTCTCTGTCCTAACCTGTCTGCTTTCTATCCTAACCTGTCTGCTCTCTGTCCTAACCTGTCTGCTTTCTGTTCTAACCTGTCTGCTTTCTGTCCTAACCTGTCTGCTTTCTGTTCTAACCTATCTGCTCTCTGTCCTAACCTGTCTGCTCTCTGTCCTAACCTTTCTGCTTTCTGTCCTAACCTGTCTGCTTTCTGTCCTAACCTGTCTGCTCTCTGTCCTAACCTGTCTGCTTTCTATCCTAACCTGTCTGCTCTCTGTCCTAACCTGTCTGCTCTCTGTCCTAACCTGTCTGCTTTCTATCCTAACCTGTCTGCTCTCTGTCCTAACCTGTCTGCTTTCTGTCCTAACCTGTCTGCTCTCTGTCCTAACCTGTCTGCTTTCTATCCTAACCTGTCTGCTCTCTGTCCTAACCTGTCTGCTTTCTGTTCTAACCTGTCTGCTTTCTGTCCTAACCTGTCTGCTTTTTGTCCTAACCTGTCTGCTTTCTGTCCTAACCTGTCTGCTCTCTGTCCTAACCTGTCTGCTTTTTGTCCTAACCTGTCTGCTTTCTGTCCTAACCTGTCTGCTTTCTGTCCTAACCTGTCTGCTTTCTGTCCTAACCTGTCTGCTCTCTGTCCTAACCTGGCTGCTTTTTGTCCTAACCTGTCTGCTTTCTATCCTAACCTGTCTGCTTTCTGTCCTAACCTGTCTGCTTTCTGCCCTAACCTGTCTGCTCTCTGTCCTAATCTGTCTGCTCTCTGTCCTAACCTGTCTGCTCTCTGTCCTAACCTGTCTGCTCTCTGTCCTAACCTGGCTGCTTTCTGTCCTAACCTGTCTGCTTTCTGTCCTAACCTGTCTGCTTTCTATCCTAACCTGTCTGCTCTCTGTCCTAACCTGTCTGCTCTCTGTCCTAACCTGTCTGCTCTGTGTCCTAACCTGTCTGCTCTCTGTCCTAACCTGTCTGCTTTCTGTCCTAACCTGTCTGCTTTCTGTCCTAACCTGTCTGCTCTCTGTCCTAACCTGTCTGCTCTCTGTCCTAACCTGTCTGCTCTCTGTCCTAACCTGTCTGCTTTCTGTCCTAACCTGTCTGCTTTCTGTCCTAACCTGTCTGCTTTCTGTCCTAACCTGTCTGCTCTCTGTCCTAACCTGTCTTCTCTCTGTCCTAACCTGGCTGCTTTCTGTCCTAACCTGTCTGCTTTCTATCCTAACCTGTCTGCTCTCTGTCCTAACCTGTCTGCTTTCTGTCCTAACCTGTCTGCTTTCTGTCCTAACCTGTCTGCTTTCTGTCCTAACCTGTCTGCTCTCTGTCCTAACCTGTCTGCTTTCTGTCCTAACCTGTCTGCTTTCTGTCCTAACCTGTCTGCTTTCTGTCCTAACCTGTCTGCTCTCTGTCCTAATCTGTCTGCTTTCTGTCCTAACCTGTCTGCTTTCTATCCTAACCTTTCTGCTCTCTGTCCTAACCTGTCTGCTTTCTGTCCTAACCTGTCTGCTTTTTGTCCTAACCTGTCTGCTTTCTGGCCTAACCTGTCTGCTCTCTGTCCTAATCTGTCTGCTCTCTGTCCTAACCTGTCTGCTTTCTGTCCTAACCTGTCTTCTCTCTGTCCTAACCTGTCTGCTTTCTGTCCTAACCTGTCTGCTCTCTGTCCTAACCTGTCTGCTTTCTGTCCTAACCTTTCTGCTTTCTGTCCTAACCTGTCTGCTTTCTGTCCTAACCTGTCTGCTTTCTGTCCTAACCTGTCTGCTTTCTGTCCTAACCTGTCTGCTCTCTGTCCTAACCTGTCTGCTCTCTGACCAAACCTGTCTGCCCTATGTGCAGGTCTCTTGTCAGGTGACTCTTTACATCATACTGTGGACAGTACTGTTCTCCAGTCCCATATTAACACTTACTATGCCGAACACCCTTACACTATACCTCCCCAAGTCTTTACCCAACATATTAACATTACAATCTTTATTTACCTACTATCCCTTTACCCCACCCCTCAAGTCTCTGATTTTATAAATCAGGTGGTCTGTCAGCTTGACAATTCTTCAAAATCTCTTTCTGATTTGGAAGGCATGGTAGGCTCAGTTGCCTTGGGCAAGCTTTGTGGTTTGGTGTTGAACTCATAGTATTCTGTGTTTCGTTGGAATCCTAAATGTCTGAATAAGGTTGCCTCTCATTCTTCTGAACTCCAACGAATACAGGCCAAACCAACTCAACCTCTCCTCTTAAGAAACTCCCTCCATACCTGGGATCAACCTAGTGATCCTTCTCTGTGCTGCCTCCAATGCCAAAAAATATTTCCTTAGGTAAGGGGACCAAAACTGTTCACAGTGTTTCAGGTGTGGTCTACTCGTGACTTGAATATTGTTAGCAAGAGGTTCCTATATTTGTACTCCATTCCCTTTGAAATAAAGGCCAACATTCCATTTGCCTTTCCTATTACCTGCTGAACTTGCATGCTAGCTTTTTGTGATTTATGAATGAGGACCCCAAATTCCTCTGTGCAGCAGCTTTCTGCAGTCCTTCTCCATTTAAAAAAAATATTTTCATTGACACGTTTTCCAATAGGGCTGGATTCTCCGCCCCCCGCGATGGCAAAATCTCATTCAGCGACAGGGCGGAGAATCCGTTTGGCGGCAAAATCGGGAGCAGCGCCAGTTTCTGAATTCTCCGCCCTCTGAAAAGCGACGTACTCTAGAAGTACGTTGCGCCGATTATCCACCGCCTCAAGCCATTGCCTGAGACCCGCCCACGATGCTCCGTCTCCGATCGGCCGAATTCCCGACGGCGTGGGGCTGTCATGGTCCCAGCCGTTCAGGAATCTCGTGAGGTGGTTGCGGGAAACTACGGAATGGCAATAGATGCTGGCCAACCAGAGATGCCCACATTCCATAAAAATTAATTTTTAAAAAATGCTCCCTCCCCCCTCTCTCTGTCTCCCTCTACTTCATAGATGACCTGAATGCTATGGCTAGAGGCTCAATTTCCAAGGCAAACAATAGTGGGGACAGTGGACACTCCTATCCTGTGCCTCGCCTCAGTTGGAAGTATTTTGATTTTAAAGATTTGTATGGATGCTCATGGTGGGGGCCCTATACAAAAGCCGGATTCAAGATATAAATCTAGGCCCAAAGCCAAACCTCCCCAAAACCTCAAGCAAGTAGCCCCACTCCACCCTAACCTTCTCCGCATCTAATGAGATAATCACCTGCTTTTCAGGGGATGGAGAGGGGGGCAAAACAACATTAAACAGCCTCCGAACATTAGCTGACAACTGTCTTCCCTTAACAAATCCTGTCTGCTCTTCTGATATGACCCCGGGGAGTCAGGGTTCCATGCGCCTAGCCAAGACTTCACCAACAGCTTTACATTCAGGTTCAATCATGAAATGGGCAGTATGACCCACATTCCATCGGGTCCTTAATCTTCTTTAATATTATGGAGATCGTCGCTTGCGTCAACGAAGCCGTCAATGGTCCCTGAGCCATAGAATCCTCAAACATCCTAAGCAGCAGTGGGACCAGCCACCTGGCAAACTTTTTATAAAATTCAACCAGAAACCCATCCAGCCTTCCCCAACTGCGTACAACTCATACCTTCCATTGCCTCTTCCAAAGTCAAAGGATACTCAAATTATTCTCTTTTAATTTGTTCCACCACTGGAATATCCAGACCATCAGAAAACTCTAACATTGAGGACCCATCCGTTGCGGATTCCGATTCATACAGGCTCCAGTAAAAGGTTTTACCTGAAGTTAAGAGCCTATGGTGTAAGGGTAAGGTCTTGGCATGGATAGAGGATTGGCTGACTGGACGAAGGCAGAGAGTGGGGATAAAGGGGTCTTTTTCAGAATGGCAGCCGGTGACTAGTGATGTGCCTCAGGGGTCTGTGCTGGGACCAAAACTTTTCACAATATACATTAATGATCTGGAAGAAGGAACTGGAGGCACTGTTGCTAAGTTTGCAGATGATACAAAGATCTGTAGAGGGGCAGGTAGTATTGAGGAAGCAAGGGGGCTGCAGAAGGATTTGGACAGGCTAGGAAAGTGGGCAAAGAAGTGGCAGATGGAATACAATGTGGAAAAGTGTGAGGTAATGCACTTTGGAATGAGGAATTTAGGCGCAGACATTTTTCTAAATGGAGAAATGCTTAGGAAATCAGAAGCACAAAGGGACTTGGGAGTCCTTGTTCACGATTCTCTTAAGGTTAACGTACAGGTCCAATCGACAGTTAGGAAGGCAAATGCAATGTTAGCATTCATGTCAAGAGGGCTAGAATACAAGACCAGGGATGTACTTCTGAGGCTTTATAAGCCTCTGGTCAGACCCCATTCGGAGTATTGTGAGCAGTTTTGGGCCCCGTATCTAAGGAAGGATGTGCTGGCCTTGGAAAGAGTCCAGAGGAGGTTCATAAGAATGATCCCTGGAATGAAGAACTTGTCGTATGAGGAACGTTTGAGGAAACTGGGTCTGTACTCGTTGGAGTTTAGAAGGATGAGGGAGGATCTTATTGAAACTCACAGGATACTGCGAGGCTTTGTATAGTGGACGTGGAAAGGAGATTTCCACTTTCTGGAAAAACTAGAACTAGAGGACACCATCTCAGGTTAAAACAGAGATGAGGAGAAATTTCTTAAGCCAGAGGGTGGTGAATCTATGGAACTTTTTTGCCGCAGAAGGCTGTGGAGGCCAAATCACTGAGTGTCTTTAAGACAGAGATAGATAGGTTCTTGATTAATAAGGGGATCAGGGGTTATGGGGAGAAGGCAGGAGAATGGGGATGAGAAAAATATTGGCCATGATTGAATGGTGGAGCAGGCTCGATGGACCTAATAGCCTAATTCTGCTTCTATAACTTATGGTCTCATTAACCTTGGCCAGGACAGAGACCAATCCAACACCCACGTCTCTGACCTGCGGCATTTCTGAGAGGCCAATTGTCACCTCAACTGGTGAGCCAACAAGCGACTAGCCTTTTCTCCATGCTCACACAAGGCCCCCTTGAATGTCGCAGCAAGCACACTGCCCTCTCTGGAGTGAGCAACCCAAAATCCATCTGTAACTTCCTCCTGCTGGCCAGCAATTCTGGTATCTGATTGATCGAGTATTATCGGTCCACTTCCAAGATAGTATCCGCCAACCTCTGCCTCTCTTCCCTTTCACGCTTTTGCTTGTGCACTTGAAAGTATTAATCTCCCCTCTGATAACCCCCTTCAATGCCTCCCACAATGTGGAAGCGGAAATCTCCTGACTCCTATTATATCTCAAATACTCCTCAATGGCGGAGGAGACCCTTTCGCAAAAGCTCCTATCCGGGGGTGGCATGGTGGCACAGTGGATTAGCCCTGTTGCCTCACGGCGCCGAGGTCCCAGGTTCAATCCCGGCTCTGGGTCACTGTCCGTGTGGAGTTTGCACATTCTCCCTGTGTTTGCGTGGGT
Organism: Scyliorhinus torazame; assembly: GCF_047496885.1. Taxonomy (NCBI): domain Eukaryota; kingdom Metazoa; phylum Chordata; class Chondrichthyes; order Carcharhiniformes; family Scyliorhinidae; genus Scyliorhinus; species Scyliorhinus torazame. The sequence goes on along the minus strand of NC_092721.1, from coordinate 156,491,629 downwards.
GTCGCCCCCATAACCCAAAGATGTGCAGGCTAGGTGGATTGGCCACGCTAAATTGCCCCTGAATTGGAAAGAAAATGAATTGGGTACTCTACATTTATTTTTTAAAAGCTCTTATCCGCCAATAATGAAGCGTCAAACCTCCATGGGGGGCGCTGAGCAGGGCCCGACACAACAACCGCGTCCACATAATGCGGAGCATGATCAGGAATCACTGTTGCCGAGTATCCCGACACCACCACCCGCGGCAGCAGACACTTACCCACCACAAAATAAATCATTCCTGGAATAGACCTGGTGGTCCTGTGAAAGAACAAAATTCCTTCTCCTAGGGTGGAGAAATCTCCAAGGGTCAGCATAGCCTACCTGCTCCATGAAGGTCAGCAGTGCCTTCGCTATCCCAGAAGGCCTCACGCCTTAGGCCTCGACTTATCCAGTTGGGGATCTAATACACAATTAAAGTCCCCCCCCCCCATGATTAGCTGGTGCAAATCCAATCCGGGATCAAAGACAGCAACTTATGAATAAAAGCTGTGTCATTCAAATTTGGGGCATATGCATTGACCATCACCACTGGTGTACCTGCTAACAACCCACTGACAACTATGTACCTCCCATTTGGATCCGCCAAAATCTTCCCCGCTGAGAAGGCTACCTGGTGAGGATTGCTACTCCCCTTGCTCTACTACAAAACCCTGAGGTGGAACAACTGTTCCAGCCAATCCTTCTGCAATCTTATCTGATCTGTAACCCGCAAATGGGCCTCCTGCAACAGCACCACATCAGCCTTCAAAATTTTAAGGTTGGAAATACCCTGGGTCTCTTTACCGGGCCACTTAACCCCCTTACATTTCACATGACCAGCCAGATGGGGGGTCGGCTGCACCCCCTTCCTATCAGAGTCCTATCAGCCAACCCTCCAAGAAGGGCCGACACCAGGCCCACCCAAGATGGCTGCCAGATCCCCTAATACAACCAGACAAAGACATGCCCTCAGCAACTGTCAGTAAACTAACCCAAAACCTCCCCCTCTTTCCTCCCAACCACCCATCAGCATCACACCCAAACAACAGAGCCAACCACAATCAAATCCCCAAATACCCGCTCCCCAGTGTCAAACTCCAACCACCCAATACCACTAACCCCAAAGCTCATACTTAGTAAACCCTGTCACACCAGCTGCAGATAACCCCATCCCTTCACTTCGCATGATAGTGCAGTGGTTAGCACTGTTGCTTCACAGTGCCAGGGTCGCAGGTTTGATTCCAAGCTTGGGTCACCGTCTGTGCGGAGCCTACACGTTCTCCCCGTGTCTGCGTGGGTTTCCTCCGGGTGCTCCGGTTTCCTCCTACAAGTCCCGAAAGACGTGCTGTTAGGTGAATTGGACATTCTGAATTCTCCCTCTGTGTACCTGAACAGGCGCAGGAATGTGGCGACTAGGGGTTTTTCACAGTAACATCATTGCAATGTTAATGTAAGCCGACTTGTGGCAATAAAGATTATTATTAATTAACTAATCTAGTTAGCAAGGTAGCTCCCACACCGAGAAACCTTCGCAACTCCAAAATTCCACAGCACCAAACCCACCCCCTCCCGCCCAAAACCGACTTCATTAATTTCAAAAGGAAACAACATCAATAGTAAGCAACACTCGTCCCACAAACCCCCACAAAACAAATCTACGTGTAAAGTTACAAGCAGCTACATCTACACCTCTTCAACTATTAATAAGAAAAGGTGGACAAATAAAAAACTCAAACAACCCCCTACCCACCTCCAAACAAACATCCCTCAACCCATACAAAATACAATTATTTCACCCCAGCCCACTTCTTTGGATGGGTGCCTCAGTTTCCTCTGGAGTCACAAAATGGTGGTTCTTATTCTCGTCAGTCACCCAAAGACTTGCGAGATAAACCATGCCAAATCGAACCTTATTGCTGCCTTGGCCTTATTAAAAGCTGCATGCTTCCTGGCCAGCTCCGCGCCAACATCTTGGTATATTCTCACCTCGTGGCCTTCCCATCTGCTACTCCAATGCTTCTTTGTCCACCATAACATTCTCTCTTTAGCTTTATAACTGTGGAACCGCACAATAAACGCACAAGGTGGCTCCCCAGCACAAGGCCTTTGCCTCACCAACCTGTGGGCTCTATCTAGCTCCGGAGGGGGTGGGGGTGGGGGGCATTTCCCCCTTTCCCACCATCGAGGAGATCGCCGTATCGATCGCCTTCTCATGGTCTCCCGAGACCTCGCGATGCAGTTTCTGCAGTTCTCCAGCCAAAGTTTCCACAGTTAGAAGGTGGCCCCTGGCACTGTAATCACCTCTGCCATTTTCTTTTCCTCTGGTACACATGAAGCCTCCATTTTCAAAGCCGTTTCCATCTTTTTTTGTTGCCTAGTTCGGCATCGATTTCACACCCCCTTACTGTGGGGAACTTAAACTATCAAGTTTTTAAAGAATTGTAAGTTTCATTGCTGGTCAGGTCGAAAATCTCCGCCGAACACTCCCACATGTGTGGCTGCTCTGTTGCATGCCGCATCGGGGTCTTTTGCAATATAAATAATATTTAGCTCCTTTATTCTTCCTTCCAAAGTGCATAGCTTCATACTTTCCTAAATTATATTCCATCTGCCAAGTTTTTCCCCACTCAACTAACCTGTCTATATCCCTCTGTAGACTCTTTGTGTTATCCTCACCACTTGCCTTCCCACCTATTTCTGTATCTTCCACAAACTTGGCAATAGTACACTAACTTTCCTCATCCAAGCCATTAAAATATCCAATCTCTCCTCATAGTTATTTTCAAGCCCTGGCAACATTCTTCTCAATCTCTTCTGTACTCTCCTCAGACTAAATACATGCTTTGTGTAACATGGTGACCAGATCTGGACACAAAACTCCAGCTGTAGCCTAGCCAACATTTTCTGCAGTTCAATCATTACATCCCTGCTTTTGCATACCTCGCCCAATAAAGGGAAGCATTCCACACGCTTTCTTGACCACCTTCTCCACCTGCCCTGCCACATTCAAGGACCTGTGGACATACACTGCCTCAATCCCTCTAAATACCTTCCTGTTTATTGAATATTCCCTTGCTTTGTTTGCTCTCCCCAAATGGATTGCCTCACACGTCTCTGGATTCCGAGTTAAACGTGTATCTCCATTCCGTTTGAATGTTCCTAAACCATATGCTCAACCTGGAATTTGTCTATCATCGCCACACTGTGTTCTTTCCTGTGCCCTTGTACTTCCCGAAGGTGTGTTTTAATGAGTTGATGATTGCTACTCTCCTGCTCCAGCATGGCCATGCTGCTGTGCACTATGGCTGGAATTGCAATCTTTTCATAGAATCCCTACAGTGCAGAAGGAGGCCATTCAGCCCATCAAATCTGCACCAACCCTCTGAAAGCACACCCTAGCTAGGCCCACATCCCCGGCCTATCCCCGTAACCCCACCTGACCTGCACTGGGGACTGTGGGAGGAAACCGGACCACTCACACCCAGACTTTGCCCTCTTCCAGACCCTTCCATCAGGCAGAAGATACAGAAGTCTGAAGATCCGCACATCCAGACATAGGAACAACTTCTTCCCCACAGCTACTAGACTCCTCAACAACTCTCCCTCGGACTGATCTGTTCCCTGTAAGAACACTATTCACGACGCCCTATATTGCTCCTTGCTCATGTATTTGCTTGTTTGGCCCTTATTCCGCATGTAACCAATCACTATTTGTTGATGTACCATTTGTCAATGTACTCTATCATTTACTCTTTTGTCTACTATGTTAGTACTGTGTACGTTCCTTTGGCTGCAGAAAAATACTTGTCATTGTACTTCGGTACATGTGACAATAAATATAAATCAATCACGCAGATATGGGGAGAATATGCAAACTCCACACAGACAGTCATCCAAGGTCGGAGTTGAACCCGGGTTCCTGGTGCTGTGAAGTAGCAGTGCTCACTATTGTGCCACCCCACAGTTACCACAGTGTTCCCAGTTTGTGTGACAACAACTGTTGGAGCCTGAGGTTGGGGCTCCTCATTCTCTTGCTGGTCTTCACCTGTGTGATTTCTGCTCAAAGTGTGCTGACACTTGATGCGACCATCAATTCACACGAACCCAGGAGTAGAAGTAAACTGTGGCTTTAATCAACTAGAACAGTGCCTGCCTGTGACTGATCTGTTAGTGGGAGCCGCCTACAGAGAGACTGCTCTTTATACCTCCACTCAAGGGGTGAAGCCAGGGTGGAGCCCACACAGGTCCCAACATGCTACATCATAGGTAATACCTTACAATGGTCCATAGGTGAAACCCAACAGCGTAATACAGATATGCACATGGTGAATTGTTACAGCAATACATTCACCACATTCACCCCCTGTCAAAAAAATGAAGTCCGGCGGGGGTGAAGGGTTCCTAAGTTCAGCCTGTCCGGCGCACGGATTGTGCGCTGTGATCGCCGAATATCTGGTATCGGAGCTGGCCCGGGCGTCGAACTCAGCCGTGCTGGCATCGGTAGTGAAGTCACCGGTGCGGGCACAGGTGTGCACTCTGGGCGCGTGTCTTCTGGTGCTTCATTCCTGTGGGTCGGTGAAGGGGGAATGGCGGGCGGGAGGGGGTGTGGGTGCCATGTAGGGGCGGGGGCGCTGGTTAGCGTAGGTTGGGCGGGGTAAGATGGGGTGGCGGTGGTAGTGGAACCTGCGGGTGCCAGGTCCCGGAGGGAGACCGTATCCTGTCGGCCGTCGGAGTGTTCGATGTATGTGTACTGGCGTTGGAGTGTAGGAGCTGGACCTTCTCAACCAGGGGGTCGGACTTATGGCTCCTGACGTGTTTGCGGAGCAGGACGGGCCCCGGTGTCTTCAGCCAGGACGGAAGCGAGGCCCCAGAAGTGGATTTCCTGGGGAAAACAAATAGGCGGTCATGAGGGGTCTCGTTTGTGGCTGTGCAAAGTAGGGACCTAATAAAGTGGAGTGCGTCGGGGAGGACCTCCTGCCAGTGGGGAACTGGGAGATTCCTAGACCATAGGGCCAGGAGGATGGGAATGCGTTAAGGCTTTGGAATGCTACTTCCAGAGAGGAGGCTAATTTTACCGTCTCTTCCAGGTCTAGGGCACCTTTTCGAGTAGGCGCTGTCTCACGTAGTTGGACCTGACTCCAGCCACGTAGATGTCCCGGATGGCGAGGTCCATATGTTGAGTGGCCGTAACGGCCTGGTAATTGCAGCTTCGTGCAAGGACTTTGAGGTCGCGTAGGTACTCTTCCAGCGATTTCTCGGGACGTTGGCGGCGAGTGGTGAGGAGATGCCGCACGTATGCCTCGTTCACGGGCCTTACTTAAAGGCGCTCTAGCATCGCGAGGGCATCTGCGTAGGTTGAGGCTTCCTCGAGTTGAACAGGGATTTGATGGCTCACCCGTGCGTGGAGGAGACTCAGCTTCTGTTCGTCGGTGATGGAAGGCGAGGAGGATGTGGCGAGGTAGGCCTTGAAACAGCAGAGCCAGTGCGAAAAAATCTCTTTCGCCTCCGCGGCCTGCGGATCGAGTTCCAGTCGGTCAGGTTTGAGGGCCGATTCCATAGTGGCGTTGTAGTTGATTAAATTGATGCGACCATCAATTCACACCAAACCAGGAGTAGAAGTAAACTGTGGCTTTACTCAACTAGAACAGTGCCCGCCTGCGACTGATCTGTTAGTGGGAGCCGCCTACAGGGCGACTGCTCTTTATACCTCTCCTCAAGAGGTGGAGCCAGGGGCGGAAACCACACAGGCCCCAACATGCTACATCATAGGTAATACCTTATAATAGTCCATAGGTGGAGCCCACATGGGCAACAGCGTAATACAGATATGCACATGGTGAATTGTTATAGCAATACATTCACCACAATACTTAGCTGAAGATCTGACTGGTCTGACAAAAGAGGAACGCCTGCCATCTGCAGGAAGTTGGACTGGAGCAGTTTGAGGATCTTGCCTGTGCACTGAGGTGCATTTCCTCCAGGATCTGTTGTTTGTAGTCAGATGTCTTTCAGCCATGACTACTTATCTGAGAGGACTAAAGCGCAGGCTCCAGTGTCCAATTTGGGGTTTGTGAGGTGATTGTCCACAGATATGTAATTGTTCCAACAGGAGAATCTGGGATCCCTGATCTCACCCAAGGAGCATGGTTGGTCCTCTTCCTGGTGTGATACCACAAGCTCATGGACTGCTTTGGGATCCTCTGTTTGTCTGGATGTCTTAACCTTTCACAGCTTTCCAAAGTGTCCCAACTGGCTGCAGTTGAAGCAGAAATTGCTGGACATTGCTTTCGTCTGTGAGATCTTTCCACTCCACAACACTGACACCTTGTGGTCTGGTTGGGTATTGCCTTCCTTGGACTGGAGTCTCCCTGGCCTTTCATTGCTTGAAGAACTGGGTAGTGGGGGGTTGCTCTATACTCTGATTTAACCTCGTCACATAAAATGGACCAGTGTTACTGGCAAATTTCAGGCTGCCTGACTGTTTGGATGCCCTTTTCTCGAGTCAGGTCTGCTTTTATAGGTAGAATGTCTGAAAGGGCATCATCAGCCACTTTCACAACAAGTTGGTCTCATATGAGATCTGACTTAAGGGCACTGTAGTCACGGCCTTCAGCTAATCTGTATAATTTGTTTATAATAGAATCAAAGGGTTCTCCAGGCTGTTGGACTCATTTGTTGAATTTTGCCTACTTTAAAAATCTTATCCTTTCCTGAATAAAAATAGGTGTTGAAGGATTTCAGAACATTTCCAAACTTATCTGAAGATTAATGTATTCCTTGTTTTGCAATTATGTCATTGCCTATTTGACCTACTGAGTACAGGAGAGTATTCACTGATTTCAGCTTCTGTCTTCTTTACTAATTCTGAAGCTATCATGTATCGTAAAAATCTTTTCTGCTGCAGTTCCAGACTCTTTGCATTAGCCCACGTTGATCTGATTGGGTTGATTTGTTATCCATAATTGCTTTTCAGCTCAGGGGAGTTCAGCTTTAATTGCTCTTGCACTGGTGCTGCAGTAATGTCACGCTTGTCATGTTTCTGTAGGACCGGATCTCAAAGGGATTAATTTCTTGGAGCAAATTTTAAAACCAATGATTTTGGCCCTTTAGAGTGTTTGAAGTACATATTAGGGTGATTAAAAGGCTATTCCTTGTTTTGGCTATGAATGTAAATAATTGAGTTTTTTTCAATAGAGCTCAGCCACCATGTGGATGTGGCACCAACTCTGACCCTGGGCTGGCCGCTGTGGTTAGTGAAATGGACTACTCTGACTGATTAATGATCTGAAGACGTTTAAAGGCTTTTTTTTTTTTGCTCACCCTGCCTGGTCCTTTGACTCTACAATCGATGGGGATTCGCAATGGACCACAACATGCTCTAGCCGAGTCCTTTCGCTGAATAGTGGATTTCTCTTCCGCTCTTCAGCATCCATGTCTGCAGTACAACTTCTCTTTAGATGCTCCCCAGTTATGTCTTCAATTCAGCTGCACTCAGTCAGGTCAGGATGTCGTTCCTCCAGCTTTTCAGATTCTCGGGTGTGACAAACTGCAATGCAAAGAAAAGGGAAAATCGGAGAGAGGAACCTCAGAAGATCGGGAACTTCTGTTCCCAGTCTCTGCACATGGGTTGGCTGGAGAATGGCAGAGCTGACGCAGTTGGGGAATTTTGTCACTTCCAGGTCTTTTGCAGTTCCTTCTTTTATATATCTTCAAATGTGGAAGCCAACTATGTGATTGGGCAGAAGATTAAAACAGTGTGAAAAGAAGGTCAGGTGACCTGGAAGAGGAGTGCAATTCCAAAAGAACTGCCCAAAGAAACAGGACATGAGAGGGGGACAAGGAGCAGATCACAAAATCAAGAAAAAGGACCCAAACCAGGACCCAGGGTCCAAAAAGGACAGAAAGAATAAGTCTAGTTAAGGGACAAGGACAAAAATCTGAAACCGATCTTGTTAAGTAAAGTCAACAGTGAGGATCAGAGGAAAAGACCCCAAATTAAAGAGACAGAACTGCAGGGAGCAGACATGGAGTGGAGTGGGCTTAAGTGGCCAGAAGAGCCAAGGATGCAGCCAAAGGTTGGTAAGTCCTTACAGTGGGGCCTTTGGAGCAGTGCTGTTCTGCTTGGCATAGCCAGAAATCTGACAGTGCACATGGAAGGAAAGATTGAATGCACGTGGTGATGGAGGGGAATGCAACATTGGAAGGGGAGATTGAAACCCTTGAAGCACATCCTTATTGAAGGAATGAAATGCGAGTTCTTTGAGCGTGGAGTTTGGAAGCCCTTGCGAGAAAGACAGAGGGCAAGATACAACCAGAAGAAAACTGAGTTTGAGTATGGGCGTGTTGAGCGGGGTGTTTCTCGATGCCTGAAGTGCCAGGAAAGACCACGCTATTCAATGGCCTTTTTGGTCTCGGCGAGGAACACCCCCACCACCCGTCGAGTCCACGATTACATCCTTTCCTGCACGGATGTGCTCAGCTCACCGGTGCAGGAAGATGACACACGGATCGGGAAGCGACGAGACTGATAAATCACACCCAGAGTTTCAGTGAGACTGATTAGATCAGTGTGACAAGAATCTGTGGGAGTTGATGAGAAATCCATAGATGCTGATTTGGTGGATTTATGAGTGTGGTCTGTCTGACCACAGTTTGCCTATTAGGTTACATGTACAGTACATTTACCATGAATATTAGAGTATAAGGTAGATATTGGAAATTGTGTTATCTTTACAAAATTGTATGTATCTGTAAAGGTACAGTTGGGGTGAAGGAATATTGTGATTTGGCTCATTTACCATTGTAGAAATAAAAATAGAATCCCTACAGTGCAGAAGGAGGCAATTTAGCATGACCAATCCACCTAACCTGCACATGTTTGGACTGAGGGAGGAAACCGGATTTGTTTGTATTGAAATCTTTCCAACCCTTTTGTCTAGTGTAATATAGTTAATTTTCCTCGTTTAATAAATGTTTTATTCTTTTATTAAATGTACACTTAGCAGACTCCTGTGAATGTGTTCAGTAACTGCTCACCACAATTTCTAAAAATTGCTAAAAGTTGGATCTATCAAACCAGTAACATCAGCTGGGATAGTAGGAGGAATCATTCACCAGCTTCTCTGGGCTCCAAGGTTCTTTCATTAGCTTTCACTGTGGGTTGTAAGGGTTTCTTCTATAGGTCTCATAAATAATTTCAGAGGTTTGTAAGGTTAAATAGTAACAGTTTATTGGTAATATATGTACAAGGTATAGCCCGGACTATAAGCTGATTCCATGTTTACTTCTACATGTGTCTCTAGTTCATGTTTGCTCCATGTTGTATCCTTTCTGCTGTGTACAGTTCTTTGTCATGTGACTGTTTACATCACACTGTGCGCAGTACTGCTCTCCAGTCCCACATTAACCCTTGTTATGCCAAACACCCTTATCCTATAGGGTGCACTGGAGGCACATGAGGGTGACAGACGTCCGCCAGGGCAAGGGGCTGCTGAAAGTAGGATGCTGCAACCACAAAGGCTCAGAACAAGGTCTTATGCTCCCAATCGAGTATGGACAGAACGAGTTACTTTCAAATGTCTGAGACACATTGACCGAGGAGTCTCAGGCTCCCTGGAGCCACAGTGACCTTTCTCTGTAAGATGTTGGCAACTGTGTGCATGGGCATCCAATGCCAGTAGCAATCAAGGTCACTGTGGTGCTGATTGTTTTTGAGATCGGATCCTTTCAGGCAGCCTGTGGAGGTTTCCGTCGCATTACGCAGGCTGCTGCCTATTGCTGTATTAAGGTCTTTAACAAAGGTTATGTCACTACGTTGCATTCTCGATGGTGTGCCACAGTCAACTTGAACAAGCCAGAGGCTTTGTACTGATGGCAGGTTTCCATAGCGTTCAGGGTGGGGGGCGGGGAGTAAGGCTGCACACATATCACCAAAAAGCTCCAGTCAGCCAATCCTGTGCATTGATTCACAGGTTGGACTATCATCCTTCAAATGTCTAGTTGATATGTGATCACCATCGAAGAATTATGTTGCTCTGCGCTAGGTTCCTAGGCTGCAGACACTACTCCTACATTCTCGGGCGACACGATAGCACCATGGTTAGCACTGTTGCTTCACAGCGCCAGGGACCCGGGTTCGATTCCTGGCTTGGGTCACTATCTCTGCAGAATCTGCACATTTTCCCCAGGTCTGCGCGGGTTTCCTCCGGGTGCTCCGGTTTCCTCCCACAAGTCCTGAAAGACATGCTTGTTAGGTGAATTGGACATTCTGAATTGTCTCTCAGTGTACCTGAACAGGTGCCGTACTGGGGGATTTTCACAGTAGCTTCATCGCAGTGTTAATGTAAGCCTACTTGTGACACTACTAAAGATTATTATTATATAATTATCCAAAACGCCCAGGCTTAATGGACTCGATGCCCTAGATGGTTGACTTCTGGGTGACAATGACTACCCTTTGAAGGAGTGGCTCATGGCACTAGTGATGGTCAATAGGACAGACACAGGGAAGAGGTACAATGATAGTCACCAGGGCCATTGCAGAACAGATGGTTGGGCTGCTAAAAATGAGGTTCCAATGCCTGGAAAGATCAGGAGGAGCACTAAAGTAATCTCTATTGTTACAATCCCTGCTGATTTGGGCAGCACGGTAGCACAAGTGGATAGCACTGTGGCTTCACAGCGCCAGGGTCCCAGGTTCGTTTCCCCGCTGGGTCACTGTCTGTGTGGAGTCTGCATCTTCTCCCTGTGTCTGCGTGGGTTTCCTCCGGATGCTCTGGTTTCCTTCCACAGTCCAAAGACGTGCAGGTTAGGTGGATTGGCCATGATAAATTGCCCTTACTGACCAAAAAGGTTAGGAGGGGTTATTGGGTTACAGGGACGGGGTGGAAGTGAGGGCTTAAGTGGGTCGGTGCAGACTCGATGGGCCGAATGGCCTCCTTCTGCACTGTATGTTCTATGTTCTCTATGTTCTGTTGCTAATATTAGTACTGAACAAGTCTGATCCCAGCGTGAAATGTGTCTTCATAGATCCTAACTTTTTTTACAAACTGTAGCGGAAAGTTACTGAACAAATTCGAGGCAACTGATGATGCACTTTTAACACCAATAATAAAATATTTATTGAAACAAAACAAATGAATAATACTACACCAGAAAAAAAGGTTGAAAATATCTGAACACAAACACAAAAAGGATGATTCAATTTCCCAACATTCCTTTTATCCCAGCAATATCTTTACAGACACATACAAATTGAGGAAGATAAAGTAATCCTAAATGAATACTTCTCGTCAGTATTTACCGTTAAGAAAGGCACAAATGTTAGGGAAATTGGGGAAATAAAAGTGATGTCTTGAGGATATTACAGAGAAGGAGGTGCTGGAGGTATTAAAGCACATCAAGATAGATAAATCCCTGGGACCTGATGAAATGTATCCCAGGATGTTGTGGGAGGCTAGGGAGGAAATTGCCGGCCCCCTAGCTGAGATTTTTGAATCATCGTCAGCCACAGGAGCGGTGCCTGAAGATTGGAGGGTAGCAGATATTGAGTCCTTGTTTGAGAAGGGCTGTAGGGATCAGCCTGGGAACTACAGACCAGTTAGCCTTACTTCTGTAGTGGGTAAATTGTTAGAAGATATTCTGAGGGACAGGATCGACAGGCATTTCGACAGGCAAAGGCTAATTGGGGAAAGTCAGCTTGGCTTTGTAGGGGGAAAGTCATGTCGCACAAATTTGATTCAGTTTTTTGAAGGGGTAACCAAGAAGGTAGATGATGGCAGTGCAGTCGATGTTGTCTACATGGACTTTAGCAAGGCCTTTGACAAGGTACCGCATGGTGGGTTGTTGCAAAAGGTTAAATCTCACAGAATTCAGGATGAGGTAGCCAATTGGCTTGGCAACCGAAGCCAAAGGGTGGTTGTGGACGGTTGTTTTTCAAACTGGAGGCCTGTGACCGGCGGTGTGCCTCAGGGATCGGTGCTGGGTCCACTGTTATTTGTTATATATATTAATTATTTGGATGAGAATGTAGGAGGCATGGTTAGTAAGATTTTGCAGATGACACCTAGATTGGTTGCATAGTGGACAGTGCAGAAGGTTATATAAGATTGCAACAGGATCTTGACCAATTGGGCCAGTGGGCAGATGGAGTTTAATTTGGATAAATGTGCGGTGATGCATTTTGGTAGATTCAATCAGGGCAGGACCTACTCAGTTAATGGTAGGGAGTTGGGGAGAGTTATAGAACAAAGCGTGTTAGGGGTACAGGTTCACAGCTCTTTGAAGATTGAGTCACAGGTGGACAGGGTGGTGAAGAAGGCATTCAGCATGCTAGGTTTTATTAGTCAGAATATTGAGTACAGGAGTTGAGACGCCTTGTTGAAGTTGTACAAGACTTTGTAAGACCACACGTGGAATACTGTGTGCAGTTCTGGTCACTCTGTTATATGAAGGATATTGTTAAACTAGAAAGAGTGCAGAAGAGATTTACGAAGATGCTACCAGGACTTGATGGTCTGAGCTTTAGGGAGAGGCTGGATAGGCTGGGACTGTTTTCCCTGGAGCGTAGGAGGCTTAGGGGTGATCTTATAGAGGTCTATAAAATAATGAGGGGCATAGATCAGATAGATAGTCAACATCTTTTCCCAAAGGTAGAGGAGTCTAGAACTAGAGGGCATAGGTTTAAGGTGAGAGGGGAGAAATACAAAAGAGACCAGAGGGGACATTTCTTCACACAGAGGGTGGTGAGCATTTAGAATGAGCTTCCAGAAGCAGAGTTAGAGGCGGGTACAATTTTTTCCTTTGAAAAACAGTTAGGCAGTTACATGGGCATGGTGGGTATAGAGGGTTATGGGCTAAATGCGGGCAAGTGGGACTAGCTTAGTGATAGAAACTGGGCGGCATGGACAAGCTAGGCCAAAAGACCTGTTTCCATGCTGTCAACATCTATGACTCTATGAAAATATCTGAGCACTGTAGCCATCTGGGATGGCCACTTCCCGATTACAAAATGGACACTTTGCAAAGGTTGCAGGGAAAATGGACAATACTGAGAAAGCAAGCAGGTGCATGGTTTGTCTGTTGATTGGAGCCGCAGCTCCCAGACAAGACTGAAACTGCAAAGCCATTACCATACTAATGAGCCATCTCCGGGGACAAAAGAGTAACATTTAAGTAAACGATACCAAGGCAGACACCCCGGCGCCAGAGGAGACCAGAACAAAGCAGGCCAATGGCCACCTAAGACATGCCCAGCCATCAAGGCACCTCCCCCTTTATTGGAGGAAATCGATAGGAACGATTGAGAAATGGCCCAATTAATTGGGGCCAAGTTCAAGGCCCGCCCAAAAGCGCACGAAACCCCTTTGGGTATAAGAAGGAACCCCCAAGAGAGACTCGCTCTCTTGGCTCCGGCTCTCACCAAGGAGAGACCTGCCAAAGCTGCATCAGAACAAGTAAGTCCAAGGTCAACGCACGCTACCAGACAGACGCTCTTAGCTGTTATTCCATACCAGTTCAGCCCCAGCAGCCTCACAACCGAACAACGGCCATTGTTCCTCTGACTGAGTTTAGTCTGTAGAGTTTTATGCATGAGCATATTTGATTGTGTGTGTAAATAAATGAGCATTGAGTTTGAACTTACTAACTGGTGTATCGAGTCTTTGATCAGTATTCGGTTTTGAACCTTGATGTGGTGTATATGGATTTCAGTAAAGCGTTTGATAAGGTTCCCCACGGTAGGCTACTGCAGAAAATACGGAGGCATGGGATTCAGGGTGATTTAGCAGTTTGGATCAGAAATTGGCTAGCTGGAAGAAGACAAAGGGTGGTGGTTGATGGGAAATGTTCAGTCTGGAGTCCAGTTACTGTGGTGTACCACAAGGATCTGTTTTGCGGCCACTGCTGTTTGTAATTTTTATAAATGACCTGGAGGAGGGCGTAGAAGGATGGGTGAGTAAATTTGCAGTTGACACTAAAGTCGATGGAGTTGTGGACAGTGCAGAAGGATGTTACAAGTTACAGAGGGACATAGATAAGCTGCAGCGCTGGGCTGAGAGGTGGCAAATGGAGTTTAATGCAGAAAAGTGTGAGGTGATTCATTTTGGAAGGAATAACAGGAAGACAGAGAACTGGGCTAATGGTAAGATTCTTGGCAGTGCGGATGAGCAGAGAGATCTCGGTGTCCATGTACATAGATCCCTGAAATTTGCCACCCAGGTTGAGAGGGTTGTTAAGAAGGCATACGGTGTGTTAGCTTTTATTGGCAGAGGGATTGAGTTTCGGAGCCATGAGGTCATGTTGCAGCTGTACAAAACTCTGGTGCGGCCCCATTTGGAGTATTGCGTGCAATTCTGGTCGCCGCATTATAGGAAGGATGTGGAAGCATTGGAAAGGGTGCAGAGGAGATTTACCAGAATGTTGCCTGGTATGGATTGAAGATCTTATGAGGAAAGGCTGAAGGACTTAAGGCTGTTTTCGTTAGAGAGAAGAAGGTTAAGGGGTGACTTAATTGAGACATACAAGATGATCAGAGGATTGGATAGGGTGGACAGTGAGAGCCTTTTTCCTCGGATGTTGATGACTAGCACGGGGGGACGTAGCTTTAAATTGAGGGGAGATAGATATAGGACAGATGTCAGAGGTAGGTTCTTTACTCAGAGAGTAGTAAGGGTGTGGAATGCCCTGCCTGCAACAGTAGTGGACTCGCCAACACTAAGGGCATTCAAATGGTCATTGGATAGACATATGGATGATAAGGGAATAGTGTAGATGGGCTTTAGAGTGGTTTCACAGGTCGGCGCAACATCGAGGGCCGAAGGGCTTGTACTGCGCTGTAATGTTCTATGTTCTATGTTCTATGTTCTATGTTCTTGTGGCGGTATCGAGAGATACCTGGCGATTCTAGAGCAAAACGTAATTTGAATTAAGGGAGGCGACCATATTGGCCACCATCTTCAGAGCCAAATAAAGAGAAACACAATTAGCAACAGCACAAACACAAAAAGATGATTCAATTTCCCAACATTCCTTTTATCCCAGCAATATCTTTACAGACACATACAAATTCAGGAAGATAAAATAATTTCCAATATCAATCTTCTACATTAATACTTAAGATAAATATGAGGTATGTATGAATTAATGGATTAACTATGGTCAGACACATCATATTCCAAAGAAAATGACAGATTCGATCAAAGCGCATCCATGGAATTTTCAATTACCCACCCAGGCGTTTGTCACACCGTGAGCCAACTGGTCTCTGTCTTTATCATGGGAGCTACTAATCTCCACATTTGAAGAACTCTTCTTGGAATTCTCTCGAAAAGTCACTCCAACTCGGATGGCTACAACAAGGATCCATCTCCAGGGTTTTCATCTCATCTTCTGAGACTCCATTCCCCTGGAACTTCCAGAGCATTCAACCGTCACCCTGTAAAAACAATTCGAGACCTTTGGCAGTGCCAAACAGAACACCACTGCCTCAGAAGGCCCACAGCTAGAAATTGGCAATCTTTGGCTGCCTCTTGGCGTTTCAGAGCTACTCCCGAGCCCAGTTACTTCCAGTCTGCTCCCTGCAGCCCTATCTTTACTCTGTAGAGTATATCGTTGTTCTTTTCTTTCAACTTTACTAATTTCTTGCCCTCCTCTCTGTCCCTTACCTGGAACTTTTTTCTTCTGGGACTTATTTCTGATCCATGTCTTTCTCCCTGCCTTTCGACTGAGACCTCTCCCTATCCCTCTCCCTGTGTCCTTCTCCCTGGGGCACCTTCTCTGGAATGGTAGTCTGGTTCGGCTCACTTGGGGCACGATCTAGAACAAAGAACAAAGAAAAGTACAGCACAGGAACAGGCCCTTCGGCCCTCCAAGCCTGTGCCGACCATGCTGCCCGTCTAAACTAAAATATTCTACACTTCCGGGTCCGTATCCCTCTATTCCCATCCTATTCATGTATTTGTCAAGATGCCCCTAAAAACTTCACTATCGTCCCTGCTTCCACCACCTCCTCCGGCAGCGAGTTCCAGGCACCCACTACCCTCTGTGTAAAAAACTTACCTCGTACATCTCCTCTAAACATTGCCCCTCGCACCTTAAACCTATGCCCCCTAGTAATTGACCCCTCTACCCTTGGAAAAAGCCTCTGACTATCCACTCGGTCTGTGCCCCTCATAATTTTGTAGACCTCTATCAGGTCGCCCCTCAACCTCCTTCGTTCCAGTGAGAACAAACCGAGTTTATTCAACCTCTCCTTTGATAATGCCGACCTAGCCAATCTTCTCGCTGCTGTGGTTGAGAACAGGATAGCAAGGCGACACCTGTGAGACTGGAAAGTTGGCTGGGACACTCCGGCTCTAGGCCCTCCAGAGGGCGTCCACTGAGGGCACCAAAGGCCATAGGGCGTGGAAAGCAGCAGGCTGCCTCCACATCAGATTTGCATCCTGAGGACAGACTTAGACGTAGCAGTAGACCACAAAAGACCAAGAAGAGTGAGGAGCATTGAGTGGGTATTGGAGGGCTCACTATCTCTAGCTAGGGGGAATGGAAATGTAAAATGTTCACTATTAAACATATAACACCTGTTACATAGAAACATAGAATTTACAGTGCAGAAGGAGGCCATTCAGCCCATCGAGTCTGCATCGGCTCTTGGAAGGAGCACCCTATTTAAGCCCACGCCTCCACCCTATCCCTGTAGCCCAGTAACCCCAGCTAAAGGGTGAGATTTGGACACTAAGAGCAATTTATCATGGTCAATCCACCTAACCTGCACATCTTTGGACTGTGGGAGGAAATCGGAGCACCCGGAGAAAACCCACGCAGACAAGGGGAGAACGTGCAGACTCCGCACAGACAGTGACCCAAGCCAGGAATGGAACCTGGGACCCTGGAGCTGTGAAACAACTGTGCTAACCACTGTGCTAACGTGCTGCCCACTTACATGTGAAGCCTCTGTCATGTTAATATTCACAGCGGTGCTGCCTGCAACCCCACCCTATGTTGCCCTCCCCCCCCACAACCACATGTAACACCAGTGTAAAGTTATGAATATTTCTTTCTTTTAAAGGAGGAGGTTTTTTGAAAACAAAGAGAGCTTTAAAGGTTTTATATTTCATAGACTGCAGTGCAGAAGGAGGCCATTCAGCCCATCAAGTCTGCGCTGACCCTCCGAAAGAACACCCTGCCCAGGCCCAGGCCCCTGCCCTATACCTGTAACCCCACCTAACCTTTGGACACTAATGGCCAATTTAGCATGGCCAACCCACCTAACTTTCACATCCTTGAATTGGTAAACATTAGAAATAAGGTATAGTTTTGAGTGGGTTTCATTTGATGTTCTGCGGAAGAAAGGGTAAAACACATTGTTGGGCTCATGCTAGACAAAGGTATTTGTATGGGGGGTTTGCTCAGTTCAAACTGTGCTTCTATAGTGCTTAGCGAGGGCTATGGTGTGAACAGTAAATAAGCTAGCAGAAGTAAGCATTGCTCAGCAACCGGGGACCTTTTAAGATAGGAAAGCTTGAAGTTTAAATTTTTAGCTGAATTTGTTTGCATTTGGAGACAGGACACTGGGGAGTGATCATCTCTCAACTCTGCCAGAAGAAAGACTGGACAGGACAAAGAGAGAGAGAAGCAGACTTCCCAAAACACAAGATTTAGTCCAAATAACCAAGGAATTGGAGCAGAAAGAATGTCTTAGGAAGACTGAAGTTAAGAGAATAAAGAACAAGGTACTGTTCAGAGGAGAATTCGAGGGAAAGTCAGACGGTATTGTGAATGAAATATACAGCTGCAGTAACCATAGCTAAAGTGGGAAAGCAGACCATAAGAGCATAAGACATAGGAACAAAAATAAGTCATTCAGCCCATCGAATCTGCTCCGCCATTCAATGAGATGGGCAGCACAAAGGCACAGTGGTTAGCACAGTTGCTTCACAGCTCCAGGGTCCCACTGTCAATTCCTGGCTTGGGTCACTGTCTGTGTGGAATCTGCACATTCTCCCTGTGTGTGCGTGGGTTTCCTCCAGGTGCTCCAGTTTCCTCCCACAGCCCAAAAGTGTGCAGGTTAGGTGGAATAGCCATGCTAAATTGCCCTTAGGTTAGGTGGGGTTACTGGGTTACGGGGAAAGGGTGGAAGTGTGGGCTAAAGTAGGGTTCTCTTTCCAAGAGCCGGTGCAGACTCGATGGGCCGAATGGCTTCATTTTGCATTGTTGATTCTATGATATGATTTTCTAGATCTTCACTGATCTGATAACCACAACTCCACTTTCCTTCTTATCTCCATAACTCTTGATTCCCTTACTAATTAAAAATCTGTCTATCTCAGCCTTGAACATAATCATTGATCCAATCTCTACATCCCTGCAGTAAAGAAATCCACAGATTCACTCCCCTTTGAGACAAAAAAATCCTCCTCATCTCTGTCTCCTTCTCTGACTTCAGAGGTAAATTAAAAGTTTGATGCCATTTCAATAGAGTCTGGGAATAAATAGTAAAAGCAATTATCAACATTTTCTACAACTGTCAAGACAAATAAATCCTGAAGAGGAAGTTGTAAAACCTAGACGCTGGATTCTTTGTTAAAAGTGGAGCGGAAGATTTGTTTGGAAAGTAATTTGGAAAACATGGACCGAATTTCGGAATGCAAACCACTGATGAAAAGCATAGGAATCCACACAGTGCAGAAGGAGGCCATTTGCCCATCAGGTGGACACCAACCCTCTGAAAGAGCACTATACTGAGGTCCACTCATTCCCCCGCTCTATACCCACAAGCCCGCGCATTGTTCATGGCCAATCCACCTAACTTGCACATCTTTAGACTGTGGGAGTAAACCGGAGCACCCGGAGGAAACCCACGCAGACATGGGGGAAACGTGGAATCTGCACACAGTCACCTAAGGTCGGAATCAAACCGGCTAACCGATTGTGTGTCACCATGCCACATTGTTATGAAACAAAATTTTATAGCATGTTTTCATGGGTGTGGAGTTTGGAAACTCTCATGTGACAATCATCTGGGGAAATTATGAGGAGAAATCCTCATAAATTGACATCGCTTGGGTTCAGAGTGGAGTGTGTGTTTGACCACAGTCATCTTTTGTGTTACTGGGACCATTGTAGCTTAAGGGATTTTTAAATCCGTGGTAACCTTAAAATATGTGAATTTGTGTAGCTGAGGGAAGAGTAAAGGAGTATTGTATCATAATCAAAATTTTCATATTTAATAAATGTTTGTTTTCTTGGTTTTAAAACTAATTAACAGTCTTGTGACTTTGTTCCTCTATGTTTTCTGAAGAAAAAGTAAAGGTTACAGTCTCTTGAGCCAGGGTTCCATTCTGGGACCTTCCCGTCTGATGATAACATCAATTGGGATTGTAATAGTTTGAAGGCTAGAAAGTATTCTAGCATGAGTCATGTCGAGTCAGGCATGTCAGGGTAAATAAAGCCTTTGTCCACTTTTAAAATAAAATAATAATATTAGAAAGTAGCCAGCTTGAGATAGATACATATTTTCCTTCCAGGACAGGACACAGTGCACACATCCTGGATGGACATCTCCACTGTCTGTGCCCAAGCATATAACCCTTCTGGCATATCTGTCAAATCTCCATGTACCTCACACTGGATGCCAGCTTCTCCTGCCTTATGAACATCTTCAGAGGCTCATCGTCCAACTCGAACTCAGTCTCTGGACTTCCCGGAACACTCTGACAGCCCAAAGCCTGCTCCACCATACTCGCTGCAAATGCATATATAAATGTGACGTGCCCTCACCAGATTGTGTTTGCCCTCTTTCCACCGCACTAATCCCTGCTGAGGTGCCCGTATCTGCACTGCTGATTGGTGTTGGTAGAGGATTTGATGCTGCACCCTCTGAAACTTCCTCTTCTTCCTCAGAGGTAAGCATGAGTCCCCCAGGGCTGGAGGTCACAGCAGCCGACGGTTCACTTGTGCAGGAGACATAAAAGAAAGAGCATTAAATGGCCTTTCACGGTCTTCATGGTGTGTACGAGGGCACAAGCATCAACTACATCAGCACTGTATGGATAATGAGACATGACTCCTTGCTAAACTATGTATAACATTCTTACACGGTTTCTTCACACACAATTTGAGCGTTTGAATGCATAAATCAACAATATTCAATTCAGATAAACATGCCAGGAATGCCAGAAACCCCATCTCGCCCTCTCCTCATATCTGTTCTATTGTTGGTTAATGTCCCTCGCAATCTCACCACTGCGAGGCCTTCCTTCAATTTGACCTCTGCCAATTGACCGTTTCCATTCACTCAAAGACAACAGTAGAACTCCTTCTCTAGCATGGTGAGGATAGCCAAGGCGGGAACACCACCTTCAATCTATTCTTCAGCCAATTCAGTTCACTCCATATGATATCAAGAAACAGCTCAAATCACTACATATGGAAAGGCTAATGGCCCTGACAGTATTCTTGCATTAGTACCGAAGATTTGTGCTCCAGAACTTGCTGTGCCCCTAGCCAAGCTGTTCCAATACAGCTCCAACACTGGCATCTACCTGGCAATGTGGAAAATTGCCCAGGTATGTTCTTTAAACAAAAGCAGGACAAATCCAATTACGACTCTAACAGTCTACTTTCAATCATCAGTAAAGTGATAGAAGGGGTCATCACCAGTGCTATGAAGTGGCACTAGCTGAGCAATAACCTGCTTATTGATGCTCGGTTTAGATGTCATCAGGGCCACTCAGCTCCTGATCTCATTTCAGCCTTGGTTTAAACATGGACAAGTGATAGACTCCAGAGGTAAAGTGACAGTGTCTGCCATTGACATCAAGGCAGCATTTGAGCAAGTGTGGCATCACCAGCCCTAGCTGGAGTCAGTGCAGTCAAGGGAAAAGTTCTCTGCTGATTGGAGTCTTACCTGGCACAGAGGAAGATGTTTGCTGCTGTTGGAAATCAATATCTCAGTTCCAAGACATCACTTCAGGAGTTCCTCAGGGTGGTGTCCTAGGCCCAGCCATCTTCAGTTGCTTCATCATAAAGTAACAAGTGGGGATGTTTGCTGATGACTGCACAAGGTTCAGCATCATTCATGACTCCTGAGCCGTTGAAGCAGCCCCTGTCCAAATGCAGCAAGACCTGGACCATATCCAGGCTTGGGCTGACAAGTGGCAGGCTACATTCACGCCACACAAGTGCCAGGCAATAACCATCTCCAAAAAGAGAGAGGCAATGACCATCTCCAAAAAGAGAGAACCTAACCATCGCCCGTTGACATTCAATGGCATTACCATCACTGTCAACATCCTGGGGGTTACCAATGACCAGAAACTGAACTGGACTAGCCATATTAATACTGTGGCTCCCAGAGCAGATCAGAGGCTAGGAATCTTGCGGTGAGTAATTCACCTTCTGGCTCTCCAAAGCCTGTCCACCACCTACAAGGCACAAGTCAGGAGTGTGATGGAATACTCTCCACTTACCTAGGTGAGTGCAGCTCCAACAACACTCAAGAAACTTGCAACCATCCAGGTCAAAGCAGCCGGCACACCATCCACAAACATTCAAACCCTCCACAACCGACGCACAGTAGCAGCCGTGTGTACCATCTACAAGATGCACTGCAGGAACTCACCAAGCCACCTTAGCGAGCACATTTTAAACCCATGACCACTACCTTTGAGCAGGACAAGAGCAACAGATACCTGGGAACATCACCAGTTGGAAATTCCCTCAAAGCCACTCACCATCCTTGTCATAATATACACCAGTATATCATGGTGCAGATACACAAACACTGATGGACACACAGCAAGACCAATCAACACACACAACACCGCAGCCAATCACCAGTTAGAGCACACTCACTATAAAGACAGGGGGCATCAGAGTTCCCGCTCATTCGGGATGCAGCCTCCTACAAGGACAGAGTTTACAGCTTACAGCACGGATCCTCACCATGTGCTGAGTGCATAGACTGGTTCGGACAGGCATAGGTTTTTAGTTTAATCTAACATCGTGTTAACCCACAGTGAAACTATGTTCAACAGTTTCTAACTTAATAAAATAGTGTTGCACTATTTTAAGTGTTGGTGGGCTGTATGTGTTCCACGGATACAGAGCAGCCAACACATCAATCCTGACTTGGAACTATATCACCATTCCTTCATTGTCACAAGGCCAAAATACTGGAACTCCCTTCCTAGCAGCATTGTGGGTGTACCTACACCATATGAACTATAGCGGTTCAAAAGACAGCCCACCACCACCTTCTCCAGGGCAATTAGGGATGGATAATAAATACTGGCACAGCCAGTGATTCTCATATCCCATGAATGAATAATAAATAAACTTTGGGTTTGGAGTGAAGACCTGGGGCAGCATGAATTGATAGAGGGTGAAGGAGTCATGGGAGCTGCCATGCAGTGACATGGCAGACATCGGAAAAGCTGTTGTTGTGGTTGCAGACTAAGTAGACATTTAAGATAATATAAGTTCTTCCTTCTGAAGGGTCTGAATGGAAATTCACTGGGTGTTTGATGGCCAAATGGGTGCAAGTGATGATGCCCAGGAGCTGGGTGCTTCCAATGATCACAGTGAAATCCCTACCCTCTCTGCTGCGAGGCTACATCTGTCTTGAACTGACTGCACAGTCTAGATCTCAAAAAGAGGCCATCAGTGCCCTCTGAGATGCAGTGGGGTGATGCCTTTTACAAGATGTCACTGAGGTCCACATCAGATTCTTGGAATGGAGCCAGAGCCGAAGAAGTTCAAGTCAACAAGGCCTTTGACAGCTACTGGCAGGATATGGCGACCATTGTTATGTGGTCTTTTTACCTTGAACAACAGTTTCTGATGGCACTGGGTCTTGGTCATCTCCAGGTGGCTCGGTTTTAAAAAGCAGATCCTGTACTGCTGTAGCCTCTGTGTCCTTCCTGAGCCTTTTTCCTGGCCTTTGCCCTCTAACTACTCAGGGTTCTGCCCTTACTGTGGAAGGTGTTGTCCATTATTGCACTGGGCCCAAAACCTGATTGTCATGCCCTATTGTCAGCTGTAATTTTTCTTCTGGGGCTGGCCACCAAATTGTTACTGGCAGATTTTCCCTCTGCTCTTCTGCCAGCATGATGCCAGGAGGTTTATGCCTCCTTTCAATGTTCGAGTGCTGGGTGCCCACTCTCCCTTGCACCTATACAGCACCAAGGGCATGCCTCTTCTAAAGGCTGAGTCATCGTCTGCCCGCTGACCCTCTTCTGGGGCTAGTGTGATTCACTCCTTAGCATGACCAATCTCTTAAGAGATCTTAAACAGCTTTAATTGGCCTCAATTCGGAGAAGAGTGGATTTTCTGTCCCATTCGCTCCTTGCTGAAATTGGCACGCTGTTTTTTGGGGCGTCTCCGTACGCTTCTTTTCCCACCCTCGGAGAGAGTTGGGGGGGGGGGGGGTTAGCGGTAGGGGAAGGTGAGGTGGCAGAAATTCCTGACCATGGTGGTGACGTACAGCTGGGTAGTGTCAACATACAGGTGAAAACTGGTGCTGTGTGTTCAGATGATGTTACTGAGGACCAGCCTGTAGATGAGAAATTGATGGAGGACAGATCCTTCCGAGTCTTCTGAGATAACGGTGTGGAAATGGGAAGACAAGCCATTGTGGGCCATACTCTGGCTAGAACAGGATTGAAAGAATGTATATAAGAATGCAAACTGTAATGTTCCAAAAAATTTCAACAGGATCAAAATAGGATGAAGGAGCATTAGTCAATCTTGGAACGTTAGGAACCGTTCAACAG
Organism: Scyliorhinus torazame; assembly: GCF_047496885.1. Taxonomy (NCBI): domain Eukaryota; kingdom Metazoa; phylum Chordata; class Chondrichthyes; order Carcharhiniformes; family Scyliorhinidae; genus Scyliorhinus; species Scyliorhinus torazame. Next base: position 156,467,837 of record NC_092721.1, on the reverse strand, counting down.
CTTTCTCAGTTCAGCTCAACAATGTAGCCAAAAACTGCCTTTGGCAATCAAAAAGACTGCTTGATGTTGCCAATCTTCTGCCTCTGCTTGTAAAGATGATCAGCAACCCAAATCAGTATTACTAACCATGGCCAAATCCTGGTACTAAGCACATGTACAAGACTTTATTTTGGCATGCCTGTACATAAATATATGAACGAATTAATGTATGTACGATTTTATTCACTACTTATATAAATTTCAGTATTTTCTTTTGGTTTCAGAGCTAGCTAAGGTTCTGGAGCTTCTACTCTTCAAAGTTTTTAGCACTTTATTGTTTCCCATATCTGACCTGAAAAAAACATTATGTTTTAATCATCATATGATAAGATGTATTTACTTCTTAAAGGCAATAGGTATTGACTCAAAATCCAATGCAGAACCAACAAAGCATAGGATCAAGTTAATGCAATGGTCACATTTGGTCTTTACACTGCTAATCTAGAACGACTTCCAACAAAGAAATGTCTCATCCTGCAAAACTCCCAGTGAACATGTTTACTGACCCTCTACCTTTTCTATTGTGGCCCCAGCACATTAATCTCACAGGGTAAAAAGGGATATCTCAAAATTCCAATAGGGAATACAGACAAGTGCTCATGGATACAACTCAGTTATCTCCAAATTCACAGGAAAGAGGGAGGCAAACCTCGGGTACAACTGATAACCTGCATAGGTTAGGGGTCTTGTGGTTAGGTCTGAAGGTGAAAAACACGATCTTCAACACATGCAGCACTGTTCAACTAAAATTATAGTCATAAAGTTGCTTCTGTAAATGCCATATGTGCATGGTATGCATGAACAATACAACTATGAAAAATAATGGACCAAAAAAGTGACATCTCAGCTCTGCTTATACCATTTTAAATGACATTTTTTTAAAAATTAAAAATAATTTTTATTAAAGGTTTTCATAAAATATCAATAACAAAATGAGAAAAAAAAAGAACCCAACAGGGTTAAGTACAAAACACAATCTAGAAAACCAACCCCCCATAACCGCCCCCCCCCTGTACATAAATAATAAATTAACATTAATACCCCAACTTAACACAACTGGTATACACACCCCCTCAGACCCGTCAGTGTAAATAACAAAAACAATAATAAAGTAATCCCCTCCCCCCCACCGAGCTGCTGCTGCCATTGACCAATGTCTATCGTTCTGCCAGAAAGTCTAAGAACGGTTGCCACCGCCTAAAGAACCCTTGTACCGACCCTCTCAAGGCGAATTTCACCCTCTCCAATTTAATGAACCCTGCCATATCACTGATCCAGGATCCCACGCTTGGGGGGCCTCGTATCTTTCCACTGAAGATGAATCCTTCGCCGGGCTACCAGCGACGCAAAGGCCAGAATTCCGGCCTCTTTCGCCTCCTGCACTCCCGGCTCCTCTGCCACCCCAAATATTGCGAGCCCCCAGCCCGGTTTAACCCTGGATCCTACCACCCTCGACACCGTCCTCGCTACGCCCTTCCAAAATTCCTCCAACGCTGGGCATGCCCAGAACATATGGGTGTGATTTGCTGGGCTCCCTGAGCACCTAACACACCTGCCCTCACCCCAAAGAACCGGCTCATCCTTGTCCCGGTCATGTGTGCCCTGTGCAGCACCTTAAACTGTATGAGGCTGAGCGTCGCGCACGATGAGGAAGAGTTCACCCTCCCCAGGGCATCTGCCCACGTCCCTTCCTCAATTTCCTCTCCCAACTCCTCCTCCCACTTACCTTTTACCTCCACCACTGAGGCCTCCTCCTTACCTGTAAGTACCTGAAGGTGTTCCCCGGGGGGGAGCCCGTACTTCTCCTCCAGCTCACCCAGGCTCGCAAACTTCCCGTCCATAAACAGGTCCCCCAACTTTCGTATCCCTGCCCTGTGCCACCCCGAAAACCCTCCACCTGTTCTTCCTGGGGTGAACCGGTGGTTCCCCCGTAATGGGGTCCACACCGAGGCCCCAACTTCCCCCCTGTGCCGCCTCCACTGCCCCCAAATTTTGAGGGCAGCCACCACCACCGGGCTCGTGGTATACCTCCTTGGAGGGAGCGGCAGCGGCGCCGTTGCCAGCGTCCCCAGACTTGTACCCACACAAGACGCCGTCTCCAGCCTCTTCCATGCAGCCCCCTCCCCCTCCATCACCCACTTGCGCACCATCGTCGCATTGGCGACCCAGTAGTACCCACAGAGGTTGGGCAGCGCCAGTCCCCCCCTATCTCTACTCCTCTCCAGGAGCACCCTTCTCACCGTCGGAGTCCCTCGCGCCCATACAAACCCCATTATACTCCTGTTAACCCGCCTGAAAAAAGCCTTCAGGATAAACACGGGGAGGCACTGGAACAGGAACAAAAACCTTGGGAGCACCGTAATTTTGATTTATTGCACCCTACCCGCCAAGGACAGTGGCAATGCGTCCCACCTCTTGAACTCCTCCTCCATTTGCTCCATCAGCCTTGTAAAATTAAGCCTATGCAGGGCCCCCCAGCTCCTGGCCACCTGGACCCCCAAATACCTGAAGCTCCTCTCTGCCCTTTTTAGTGGGAGCTTGCCCCTCTCCTGGTCCCCTGGATGAACTACGAACAGCTCGCTCTTCCCCATGTTGAGCTTGTACCCCGAAAAGTCCCCGAATTTTAAATGACATTTTAAATCAACATTTTTGCATAGTTTTGTACCAATATCTAAAGGAGCAGTGTTAAGGCTCTCAAAATTCTTTAACGATATAAAGACTTTCACCCATCAATCTGAACAAGATATCTGCCTCTTCTGCAGATTACTTCAGCTGCAGCTCGTCGATGTATCAAATATACTCACATCAAAAAAAAATTCAGCATCAGGGGCAAAATTCTCCGGTATCGGTGCCCAAAACGGCGCAAATCAGTCGGGCATCGCGCCGCCCCAAAGGTGCGGAATCCTCCCGCATCTTGAGGGGCCGAGCCCCAACCTTAAGGGGTTAGGCCCGCGCCGGACTAATTTCCGCCCCGCCAGCTGGCGGAAAAGGCCTTTGGTGCCCCGCCAACTGGCGCGGAAATGACATCTCCGGGCGGCGCATGCGCGGGAGCGGGAGCAGCCGCTCACGGCATCCCCGCGCATGCGCTGTGGAGGGAGTCTCTTTCGCCAACCGGCGGGGGCGGGATTTACGCCAGCCCCTGGAGATTCTCCGACCCGGCGGGGGGTCGGAGAATCTCACCCCAGGTTTGCCTTTTGCTCCAGTTTGGTATCCTCAGCTGTGGGAGCTTTCTCAGTTCAGAGATTTCTGGGCAATCTTAGCTGTTGGCAATAGGACTCTAGCACAATCTGGTGAAGCTACAACACAGGGCTGTGTGCATGCCAAACAGCAGAAGCAGTCTGCTGTAGATAGAACTACAACCAATGGATCAGATCGAAACACTGCAGTACTGTCGGATCCCCCTGTGAATGGTGCTGGACAAACAGCAGGAGGAGGTTCCATGAACAAGAAGGGTCCAAGATTTAATTCCTAGTCCGTGAGAGTTAGTTGATCTCAGGTACTGGACTCGAGAAACAATTGAAATGATAAAATTGGCTTCTGCCTCGGACTAGTAAGAGGAGGTGGACTTACCAGTTCTGTGTTAATGTTGTGTTAATAAGATCAAACTTTACGGTGATATCCCCATGGTTGAATTACCTACAAATGCTGGCCATCTAGGATGATGAGAATGAGAGATTATACAGACAAAGGTTGTATTCCCTTTTGGAATTTAAAAGAGCTGTCTTCTTGAACTGCTGCAGCCTCTCTGATGTAGCTACCCCACAGTGCTGTTAGTGAGAGGGTTCCAGGATTTTGACCCAGCAATATTAAAGGAACGGTGATATAGTTCCAAGTCAAGAGGATGTGTCGCTTGGAGGGGAACTTGCAGGTGGCCATATTCCCATGATTCTGCTGCCCTTGTCCTTCTAGATGTTAGAGATTGTGGGTTACCAGGGTGTTTTTGAAGGAGACTTGATGGGTTGCTACAGTACATCTAGTAGAAACTACACATGCAGTCACTGTGCACTGGTGGTGGAAAGAGTGAATGTTTAAAGTGGTGAATGGGGTGCTGATCAAACAGGCTGCTTTATCCTGGATGGTTTTGAACTTCTTGAGTGTTGTTGGAGCTGCACTCACCCAGGCAAGTGGGCGTGTTCGATCACATGCTTGACGTATTCCTTGTTGAATCTAAATGTAGATCATGGACAGGCTTTGGGGATTCAGGAATTGAGTTATTTGCCTCCCTTATCCCAGCCTCTGAGCTGCCCTTGTAGTCACAATATTTATATGTCTGATCAATGGTGACTCTGAGAAGCTTGATGATGGACATTCAGCAATGGTAATGCTGTTGAACATCGAGAGAAGGTGACTGAATTCTCTCCTGTTGGAGATGGCCACTGCCTGGTGCTTGTGTGGCACAATATCACTTGCCACTTGCCAGCCTGAGACTGGATATTGTCCAGATCTTGCTGCTTTGGCGGAGGTTGATGTTAGGCACCTATTGGGTCAGTGATGAGGTGTTGATTCTTTATGCTACATTTATCCCAAGATTCTGTTCATCAGGATAGTGAGTGCATAAACGTTAGCTGCTGTTACCAAGAATGGCCAATATGTTCTAAAACACTTTTGTACTTTTCTTTTAAGACTCTGTGAATGGAAGGGATTAGGTTGCTCATGAAGTCCATCTCACCGAGAAGGGTTGCTGCATGTGGCAGATGGGGCAATAAGGGAAAACAGTAGGAATCACTTAAACATCCCTGACACCATCCTCCGGTGGCATTTAGCTGCATGTGCACAATGTTTATATGGTAGCTGCCGGACTTTGAGGCAGAGCAGTATTCTGTAGCAGAGTAGGCTGGGGCCTTTGTTGCAATGCAGTGTACTGGATGTGCTCCCATTGGAGTTCCAGCAAGTTTCCAGACCAGGTTCACCCTGATATTTTTCCTTTTGGCCAATGCCGCTGATGTGAGAGCCCAGTCCAGGGTTACGTTCCAGTTATTTTGGATGGGGGTCATGGATAAGTCCCTTCCCACAGAAGGAAATGTTGAGTTCTATCTTATCTTGTTGTTGAGGGTCCATGTTCCATTGACCTTGTCGCCAAGATAGATGTGAAACGTAAGATTGTCCATTAGGATGTTGATATGTGAAATAGTTTTTGGTATGGTATGATTGTTGAAGTTTTCAGTTGTCGGCCTTTACCGTAAACTGTGTTGTGCGATGATGCCAGACTCTGAGGGTGCTCCAGACATCAGCTGCTTCTGCAATCCTGTTTCAATGTTGGCAGCGAGTGCAAGATCCTGATCAAAGCAGCTACTTCCTGTTCTGGAGCCCATTTGAGAGTGTAGCTTCTAAAACCAGCTTTATTCGATTAAGGGGGAGATGTAGACCATAGACTGAAGAGCAATGGCCTAGTAATGCTTGGGATCATTGCCATTCTACAGCCAGGAAAACTAATCAATGATTTTGGAATAGCGCCAGATGTCTAGGATTATCCCATTATCAAGGATGTTGGAGGTGAATTTGGTAAGCTATATTCATCTATTTGTGCCTGGGTTCTTGAGAAATTCTGGATAGACTCCATTGAATACCAATGACCTTCGCAGACTTGGTGACTGTTAAAAATGCTGAAGGGGAGTTGGTGATAACCGACACATTTGGTCTCCCTGTGTATGTATTTAGAAGATGATCAAATGCCCGAACACGGCCTCCTGGTCTGAAAAGCATAACAGAAAATTTGATAAGGTAAATAGGAGCAAGCAATTTCCTTTGGTGGGGGAATCTGGGACTCGGGGATATAGCTTAAAAATTAGAACCAGCCCTAACAAGAGTGAAGTTAGGGGTCTGGTTTCTCCGTCCCACTGCACCAGATTTCCGGTCCGACACGCCGTTGGCATTCTCCATTTCGCTGGTTGGTCAGTGGGGTTTCCCATTGTGGGGCAGCCGCTTGCCATCGGGAAACCCCCGGGCTGCCGGCAAAACGGAGAATCCTGACAGCGGAGAGTTAAGCCCAGGAAGTACTTCTGCATGAAAGAGATGATAAAAATTTAGAAGTGTCTGCCACAGGTCAACTGTTAAATTTAAATCTGCGTTTGATAGATTTCTGATTATCAAAGGTATGGGGAAAAGTTACCATGGAGTTAGGTGACAAATCAGCCATGATCTCACTGAATGGCATACAGGCTTGAGCAGCTTAATGACCAAGTCTTGTTTCTATGTCATTAATTAAAATGATTTTTTACTGTGCCATTTATTGCACATTAAAAAAAAAACAGGTAAACATCAATGATTAAAAGAAAGACTTGCCTTGATATAATGCATTGCATGATCACTGGACTTCCACAAAGTCCTTCCCAGGTAGTGAAATACTTTTGTTGTGCCACTGTTATAATGAGGGGAACATGGCAGCCAATTTGCACATACCATGCCCCCCATAACCAGCAATATGATGCTGATTAAATAATCTGTTTTTTTATGTAGATTGAGGGATGAATATTGACTGGGACGCTTCTATTATTTAAGATTATTCTGAGGAATAATAAGGCCTCGGTTTAACATCTCAACCAAAAAGCAGAACCTCTAACAGCGCAGTGCTCCTTTAATACTACACTGAAGTATCAGCCTTGGCTTTCTTGAGCTGAAGTCCTGAGATGGGACTTTCACCGTTGTGAATTAGGCAAGAGTGCTACCAACTGAGCTGCCACAACAAGATGAATGACTAGTTCATTAATTTTGTCAGCGGTGGTTTACTGAGGGTGCAATATTGTCTGAAACATCAAGAAAATGCTTTGCTGTCCTTTGTGTATACACTCAGGGATTTACTTGAGCAGACAGTTTAATATATTTTCGGCAGAGGACTGTGATTAGTCCAGTTTTATACATAAGCATGTTAGCTGTATTTGAAGCCCAATTGTAACATTATAATTATACAATAGGTCATAATGAGATTCCTATCAGTATTGTATTTGGCTATTATGACAATATAGACCTCCCACAGCATTGCAGACCCCCCTTCCTCCATACAATCATTAAGTTGTGTTTAGATCATTTAACTGTAGTGTTCATGTTACATGATGAAAGGAATTTTTGCCTATTTTTGTTATGACTTATATAAAATCATTAAAGATCTGAGGGATTGTTTTATGAGGGTTCAACCCTTACCAGACAGGAATGTAGATTACAGAATTGGCACTGCAGTGTTATAACCAATCTGCCTTCTACCAAGCTTACATTTTTGGAATGGAACTTTGCAAATGTACTCCATAAAATTAATTTTAAACCATGACAATTAAGTTCTGAAAAGAACACGTAAATCCTGATTTTAAATCTGCCTGCACGGGAATTGAGGGTGCGATTAAAATAGCAGTGATGTCATGTCATGAGGTAGGCCCATTGCTCATTGTTGGCAGTAATGTATCCGGAGCGGTTTTTCTTGGTAGTTTTCATTACTGGTACTTTGCCATTACCTTATTCTCAGGGGCATTTGAGTTCAAGCCCTATGAGACAATTTTTTTCCTCTTCAAGTCATGACAACCTTAGCCAGTGTTCGATCTGCCACAGTAAAACCTGATGTGATTGGTTCCTCGCAACCAATGAAACAACAGTTAAAGGAGAACTTAACTGCAGCTGATTGGATGACAGGATCTTTGCGCTATTTGAATTGCTAGGAGAAATTTTAGCTTCTACATAGGTTTTTAAAAAAATATTTCTTTATTCTCCTCCTTTTTCACATTTTCTCCCAAATTTACACCCACCAACAATAAACAACAATCAGTAATAAACAATAATCAGTAACAAATATGTCAATCCCCATATCAATAACAATGATCCCATCCTCCCACCAAACCCAAAACATTTCCCACATGTTCACATAAACAACTGACAAAAAGGAATCAGGAATCACCCATGGCCACCATTAACACACACCGCCCCCTCCCCCCCCAACCCTTCCACCCACCCCACCCCCCTCAACTAATGTTCAATGTTATCCAGTTCTTGAAAGTGCATAATTAATAATGCCCATGAATTGTAGAACCCCTCCGAGCTTCCCCTCAATTCAAACTCAACCTTCTCAAGAGTCAAGAATTCCAACAGGTCCCCCCACCTCGCCAGGGCACAGGGTGGAGAGGTTGCTCTCCAACCCATCAGGATCCGCCTTCGGGCGATCAATGAGGCGAAGGCTACAACATCTGCCTCCGCACCCATTTCCACCCCGGCTAGTCCGACACCCCGAACATGGCCTCCCGGGGGCCCGGGTCCAGTTTCACGTGCACCACTTTAGATATTACCCTAAAAGCCTCCTTTCAGTAATCTTCTAACTTTGGGCAGGACCAAAACATATGAACGTGATTAGCGCCCCCCACCCCCACGACGTTCACACACATCTTCTACTCCTTCAAAGAATCGGCTCATCCTCGCCCTCGTGAGGTGTGCTCTGTATACCACCTTCAGCTGTATCAGCCCCAACCTCGCGCACGAGGTGGAGGCATTCACTCTCCAGAGCACCTCACACCTGAAACCCTCCTCCATATCCTCTCCCAACTCTTCCTCCCACTTTGCTTTGATCCCTTCCAGTGGTGCCTTCTCCTCCTCCAAAATAGCTCTGTAGACCACTGACACTACCCCCTTCTCCAGTCCCCCTCTCGGCAGCACCTCCTCCAGCAATGTGGAGGCCAGCTCCTCCAGGAAGTTCTGTATCTCCTTTCTGGCAAAATCTCGAACCTGCATGTATCTAAACATTTCACCCTGCTCCAGCCCATACTTCGCTTCCAGCTCCTTCAATCCTGCAAACCGACCCCTAAGAAACAAGTCTTTCAGTGTCTTAATCCTCTTCTCCTCCCATTTCCGAAAATTTCCATTCCACCTCCCTGGCTCAAATCTGTGGTTCCCCCGAATCGACATTTCCCTTGACCCTGCCCCCAACCCGAAGTGTTGGCAAAACTGCCTCAAAATTCTCAATGAAGCTATTATTACCAGACTCCCTGAGTACTTCCTCGGGGCTATCGGGGAGCGGCGCTGTTGCCAGTGCTTTCAATCCCGACCCCCTGCACAAACTCTCCTCCATTCTGACCCATTGGGAGTCAACCCCTCTTACCCGGTTCCGCACCTTCTCCACATTCACCGCCCAGTAGTAATACATCAAGTTCGGAAGACCCAAACCCCGTGCCTGCCTTCCCCTTTGTAGTAGCACCTTTCTAACTCTGGCCACCTTCCCTCCCCATATGAACAACGTAATCCTTCCCTCAATCTCTCTGAAAAAAGCCTTTGGCAGGAAAATTGGCAGGCATTGAAAAATAAACAGAAATCACGGCAACACGTTCATTTTAACCGCCTGTACCCGACCCGCCAGTGACAGAGGGAGACCATCCCACCTTGCCTGATCAACTTTCACTCACCACACCAAACTAGAAATGTTGTACCTGCGGAGCCCCCCCCCCACTCCCGGGCAACCTGCACCCCCAGGTACCTAAAATGAGTCCCTGCCCTACGGAATGGCAGCCCCCCCACCCCTGCCCCCACATCCAGCTGAGATACCACAAAATACTCACTCTTGTCTAGATCAAGCTTGTACCCCAAGAAAGACCCAAACACTCGAAGCAGCTCCAATATTCCCCCTATCGACACACTCGGTTCCGACACGTATAACAGCAAGTCATCGGCATATAAGGACACCCTATGCTCTATCCCCCCCGCACTATTCCTTTCTATACACCCGAACTCCTTAATGCGATGGCCAACGGCTCAATCGCAAGTACGAACAGCAGGGGGTCATAGGACATCCCTGCCTAGTTCAACGGTGGAGAGGAAAGTATCTCAAGCTGATGTTGTTTGTGCGGACACTCGCCCTCTGCTCCTCTGGGAGGAGTCTCTGATAATGCTGTCCGCCTTCCTGAGGCAGCGGGAGGTGTATAATGTTTGAACGGAAAATGAGCGATGTTTCATTGGCAATGATAAGAGAGACGACGTAATGAGAATGACATTAATGAGATGTAGTAAGAAGTCTTACAACACCAGGTTAAAGTCCAACTTAAGACTTTAATTAAGACTTAATTACCTGCAAAAGCATCGTCTTGCATCTTTGACTTTGTCTATATATATGTTTCTGGAATCTACCTCTTCATTCACCTGAGGAAGAAGCAGTGCTCCGAAAGCTAGTGATTTGAAACAAACCTGTTGGACTTTAACCTGGTGTTGTAAGACTTCTTACTGTACTCACCCCAGTCCAACGCCGGCATCTCCACATCATTAATGAAACGCACAGAAGTGTAAAGCGAAGACAGAGGCGAAAACAGCGCGAGCGGAGAGAGAGCCGGGACAGCGAAAGCAGCGCGGCAGGAGAGAGACGGGAGATTTAAAAAGCGCGGGAGGAGATAGCCCGGACAGTGCTGGGAGAGGTGAGTGCACAAAAGGTGTGGCAGGAGAGCCTTTAGACATGGAGTGCTGATTGGAACAGAGTGCATCTGAGTTTAGGTGAGTGACTGAGTTCGGGTGAGTGGCTGTGTTTTTGTTGGTGTTCGGGTTTATCCTTGAGGTTCTATAAAAACGTTTTTTTAAATTATTTAAATTAATTAACTAGTTGAATATGGCTGGACAGGTGATGTGCTGTTGCTGTATGATGATGGAACTGGTGGATCCCATTGAGACCGTCAGTGACCACATCTGCAGCAAGTGTTGGCTGCTCGAGGAACTTCGGCTCAGAATTGATGGGCTGGAGACCGAGCTGCACACACTGCGGCACATCAGGGAGGGGGAAAATTACCTGGACACTTTGTTTCAGGAGGCAGTCACACCCGGTAGAATAAGTACTGTTAATTCGGACAGTGGTCAGGGACAGAGTGTGTGACTGCAAGGGAGGCAGGTAGGGGGATCCTGAGTTTAGGAGTTGAGGAGCCTCAGCCCTTGACCTTGTCCAACAGGTATGAGGTACTTGCTCCCTGTGGGGATGAGGAAGAGGGCTGTAGGGAGGATGCGTTGACTGACCACTGCACCGTGGTACAGGAAGCCGTTCAAGAGGGGTGAGCAAAAAGACACGTGGTAGTTGTAGGGGATTCTATAATTAGGGGGATTGATGGCATCCTTTGTAAGCCAGATCAAGAGTCCCGCATGGTATGTTGCCTGCCCGGTGCCAGGGTGAGGGACATCTCTGATCAGCTTGAAAGGATTTTGGAGAGGGAGGGGGAGGATCCAGTTGTTGTGGTCCACGTTGGGACTAACAACATAGGTAAGACGAGGAAAGAGGACCTGTTTGGGGATTATCAAACACTAGGGACTAAATTAAAGAACAGGTCCTCCAGGGTTATAATCTCTGGATTACTACCCGAACCACGTGGAAAATTAGGGAAGTTAACACGTGGCTAAAGGAGTGGTGCGGGAAAGAGGGATTCCATTTCATGGGGCATTGGCATCAGTATTGGGGCAGGAGGGACCTGTACCATTGGGACGGTCGTCACCTGAACCATTCTGGGACCAGTGTTCTAGCGAATAGGATAAATAGGTTGGTCACAAGGACTTTAAACTAGCAAGTTGGGGGGAAGGGAAGTGTAAAGCTATGGACAGGATAATGGTTAATGGAGATCAAGGCAGCAGGTTATGTGACAGGTTATTATGTAGAGATATGGGTTCAAAGACAAGGAAAATTGGGAGAAAGGGTAAGAGGAAAAATAAATTGCGAAAAGTTACTGATCAAGGTGTTAGGATTCATAACAAAGACATAAAAAGCAGCATAAGTGTACTTTACCTGAATGCTCGTAGTATACGAAATAAGGTAAATGAGTTGATGGCGCAAATCATCGTGAATGACTATGATTTAGTGGCCATTACTGAAACATGGTTAAAAGATGGTCACGACTGGGAGTTAAATATCCAAGGGTATCAGACTATACGAAAGGATAGAATGGACGGTCAGGGCGGTGGTGTAGCTTTGTTGTTTAAGGATGGCATCCGGGCAATAGTAAGGGATGATATTGGTGCTATGGAGGACAAGGTTGAATCAATTTGGGTGGAAATCAGGAATAGTAAGGCGAAAAGGTCACTGGTAGGAGTAGTCTATAGGCCACCAAATAGTAACAGGATGGCAGGGCAGGCAATAAGCAAAGAAATAACGGATGCATGTAGAAATGGTACAGCTGTTATCATGGGAGATTTTAATCTGCATATCGATTGGTTTAACCAGGTTGGTAAAGGCAGCCTTGAGGAGGAGTTTATAGAATGTGCCCAGGATAATTTCCTGGAACAGTATGTAATGGAACCTACAAGGGAACAAGCGGTCCTAGATCTGGTCCTGTGTAATGAGGCAGGATTGATTAATGATCTCATAGTTCGGGATCCTTTTGGAAGGAGCGACCACAATATGGTGGAATTTAAAATACAGTTGGAGGATGACAAGGTAAAATCAAACACTAGTGTTTTGTGCTTAAACAAAGGCGATTACAATGGGATGAGAGAAGAACTAGCTAAGGTAGACTGGGAGCAAAGACTTCATGGTGAAGCAGTTGAGGAACAGTGGAGAACCTTCCGAGCGATCTTTCACAGTGTTCAGAAAAGGTTCATACCGACAAAAAAGAAAAACGGTAGAAAGGGGAAAAATCGACCGTGGATATCTAAGGAGGTGAGGGAGAGTATCAAATTGAAGGAAAAAACATACAAAGTGGCAAAAATTAGTGGGAGACTAAAGGATTGGGAAGTCTTTAGGGGACAACAGAAAGCTACTAAAAAAAGCCATAAAGAAGAGTAAGGTAGACTATGAAAGTAAACTGGCTCAGAACATAAAAGCAGATAGTAAAAGCTTCTACAAATATATAAGACAAAAAAGAGTGGCTAAGGTAAATATTGGTCCTTTGGAAGATGAGAGGGGAGATTTAATAATAGGAGACAGGGAAATGGCTGAGGAGCTGAACAGGTTTTTTGGGTCAGTCTTCACAGTGGAGGACACAAATAACATGCCAGTGACTGATGGAAATAAAAATATGATAGGTGAGAACCTTGAGATGATTGTAATCACTAAGGAGGCAGTATTGGGCAAGCTAATGGGGGTTAAAGGTAGACAAGTCTCCTGGCCCTGATGGGATGCATCCCAGAGTGTTAAAAGAGATGGCTAGGGAAATTGTAAACGCACTAGTGATAATTTATCAAAATTTACTAGACTCTGGGGTGGTCCCAGAGGATTGGAAAGTAGCAAACGTGACAACACTGTTTAAAAAAGGAGGTCGGCAGAAAGCGGGTAATTATAGGCCGGTAAGCTTAACTTCGGTTGTAGGGAAAATGCTAGAATCTATCATTAAGGAGGAAATAGCGGGGCACCTGGAGGGAAATTGTCCCAATGGGCAGACGCAGCATGGGTTCACAAAGGGTAGGTCGCGTCTGACTAATTTGGTAGAATTTTTTGAGGACGTTACCAGTGCAGTAGATAACGGGGAGCCAATGGATGTAGTATATCTGGATTTCCAGAAAGCTTTTGACAAGGTGCCACACAAAAGGTCGCTGCATAAACTAAAGATGCATGGCATTGAGGGTAAAGTGGTAGCATGGGTAGAGGATTGGTTAACTAACAGAAAGCAGAGAGTGGGGATAAATCGGTGTTTCTCTGGTTGGCAACCTGTAACTAGTGGGGTCCCTCAAGGATCAGTGTTGGGCCCGCAGTTGTTCACAATTTACATAGACGATTTGGAGTTGGGGACCAAGTGCAATGTGTCAAAGTTTGCAGACGACACTAAGATGAGTGGTAAAGCAAAAAGTGCAGAGGATACCGGAAGTCTGCAGAAGGATTTGGATAGGTTAGGTGAATGGGCTAGGGTCTGGCAGATGGAATTCAATGTTGCCAAGTGTGAGGCTATCCATTTTGGGATGAATAACAGCAGAATGGATTATTATTTAAACGGTAAGATGTTAAAACATGCTGCTGCGCAGAGGGACCTGGGTGTGCTGGTGCACGAGTCGCAAAAAGTTGGTGTGCAGGTGCAACAGGTGATTAAGAAGGCTAATCGAGTTTTGTCTTTCATTGCTAGAGGGATGGAGTTCAAGACTAGGGAGGTTATGCTGCAATTGTATAGGGTGTTGGTGAGGGCGCATCTGGAGTATTGTGTTCAGTTTTGGTCTCCTTACCTGAGAAAGGACATATTGGCACTGGAGGGAGTGCAGAGGAGATTCACTAGGTTGATCCCAGAGTTGAGGGGATTAGATTATGACGAGAGGTTGAGTAGACTGGGACTGTACTCATTGGAGTTTAGAAGGATGCGGGGGGATCTTATTGAAACATATAAAATTATGAAGGGAATAGATAGGATAGATGCGGGCAGGTTGTTTCCACTGGTCGGGGAAAGCAGAACTAGGGGGCATAGCCTCAAAATAAGGGGAAGTAGATTTAGGACGGAGTGTAGGAGGAACTTCTTCACCCAAAGGGTTGTGAATCTCTGGAATTCCTTGCCCAGTGAAGCAGTTGAGGCCCCTTCTTTAAACGTTTTTAAGAAAAAGATTGATACCTTTCTAAAGAATAAAGGGATTCGGGGATATGGTGCACGGGCCGGAGAGTGGAGCTGAGTCCACAAAGATCAGCCATGATCTCATTAAATGGCGGAGCAGGCTCGAGGGGCCAGATGGCCTACTCCTGTTCCTAGTTCTTATGTTCTTATGTGTAGGGGTAAATGGTCCGTCAAATTTTCTTTCCCACCCGCGACGATTCCCGTGTGAGACCAGAAAATTTACCCCATGTTTGAAATGGGAAGTCTTTCATTAGAATTGAACATAATTACTGTAATACATAATGTTAACAATTGAAATGAAAGTCACCTGAGCCCCAGAGGCTGCTTTTCCCTGTGAGAGAGAGCGCACTGACTGGTGGTGATTTAACCTGAGGATCACCACACCTCAGGCGCGGGGCAAGGTTGAGATGGCAGGACCTTCATGAATAACCTCAGCCGGTACAGGAATTGAACCCGAGCTGTTGGCCTCGCTCTACATCATAAACCATCCGTCGAAACTGAGCTAACCAACTCCCAGTTAATAATTACAGTTGTCATCATACTGAGAAGTCAAATAAGTTGTTGCAATTAATATCCATGTTAATAAAATGCAAATACTTCAACCTAATAATTTTATTGGAAATTATTGATTGTAACTGAATGCGTAACCATTTTATTTTAATTTACTTCTTACCACAGAACATGCTTTTATGATGGGATCAAAATGGAAAACACAAGAGAATATGAGCAGAGTAAACGTGGGCATTAATTTTGTTTTGGTACGAATCATTCGGTGAAAAAACACATTTTCAAAAGTGGCTCTTTTTATCTTTAACAAAAGCTTTTACATCCATATATCTGATGGGGTGGTGGGAAGGCTCTTTTGGAAGTGGGAGGAAGGGGCCGATTATTTTTGTGGGATTTAAAGGAGCATTTCTGATTAACCTGGCATTGAAAATTAATTTGCACTTACTTTTCTTGGGCCTCATTGGTAGTTGAACTTGCTGGAGTCTGTACATTACATACTGCAACAAGTTCCTTCATAAAACGACAATCAGTGCATTCTGCACATCATAGGATCCTGCTTTGCAAATTTTAAAAGAGATTTATAAATCAAAGCAAGCATTCTGCACCACTGGACAAGCCGTTCTATATTCATGGTCATGATCTTAAAGCTTCCCCACAACTTTCCACTTTTAACTTGGAGACATGGGTCACAGAAAGATGGCTGATGTGACTTCATCAATTTTTAAAGGCATTATTTTATAGAACTGTCAACATCAAATAAGTGTAACTTTCCTAATCCATCCTAATTTTGTTTGTTTCTCATTAAATTAGTTCAAGTGGTTATGAAATGAGAGCTCCTCAAAGAATACCAGAAAGACTTAGGCCCGAATTTCAGATTTGGGGTAGGCCCGAAGTCGGGTGCATGCGGGAGCAGATGTGAAACCCACTCCCGTCCAAGATTGCGTTGTTATCGATTATTAAGCTGGCTGGCCTATTGATGGCCAACCAGCATGAAACACACATTGTGAATGGCTGAGCACTGTTGGGGAGAGTGGGGGGTGGGTGGGTGCCAAGAAAAAGGAGGGTGCTGGTTGGCGCGTCCAATGTACTTCCTTAGGGAAGCAGCTGCTTCAGTGCTGTTTGAGGAAGCTGCTGACTTGTAAAAGATAAATGTGCAATGAAAAACAAGATATGAGTGTCTTAATAGTACAATCATACGTCCTCAAACACATTGGTAAATTTTAGTCCTGACTTTCAGCGCTGGCGGGATGAAAAATCCTGGCCAATGCTCAAATTATTTTCTTTAATATAAATTTAGAGTACTCAATTAATTTTTTTTCCAATCAAGGGGCAATTTAGCATGACCAATCCACCTAGCCTGCACATCTTTGAGTTGTGTGGGTGAGACCCATGTAAACATGGGGAGAATGTGCAAACTCCACACGGACAGTGACCTGGAGCCGGGATTGAACCTGGGTTCTCAGTGCTGTGAAGCAGCAGTGCTAACCACTGCACCACCGTGCCACCCCGCCTATGCCCACATTAAGAGACCACATTCGTAATTTTGGTCACCTCATTTTCAAAATAATATCACATTTTGTTTACAAATTCTTATTTACAAAGGGCGTGCCTGAATATTAGATATTTATAGAGCTATTTCAGTTTTCTTGCAACTGCTTATTACTGGGCTGGGACTGAACCGCAGAGGATTAGAAAGTATAAAATCCATTCACATCTGCAAAAATGGAGTGGTGAAACATCAAATTATAAACCTTTCTTCCACTGTTGGTGAAGTGTTTGAAAATGATATAAGAGATAAGTGATAACCAGAGGACATGATCTAATCTGAACCAGTCTTAGAAGTGGGAGGTCATACTTGATTAATTATTGGGTTTCTTTGTACAGATGACAGTTTTACTGGATAGGTGAGAGACAGTAAAGTTTATCGAGCTGGATTTGAAGAAGGCATTGAGTCAATCACACATAATAGGCTATTACAGATTGCAAGCCCCTGGAATAGATGGGAATGTCTTCAAATTAACTGTCAAATAGTTGGTTGGTTGATACAGAACAGCAAGTAGTCGTTACAAAAAAATAAGCAAAAGATGCTGGATAAACTCAGCAACATCTGTGGTGAGAGAAACAGAAATAAGGGGTGGGTTTTCTGTGGCCGAGACTAAGTGCAGTGGCAGGTGCCGCTTCCCTCCAGCCCCAATGGTGGATTGCCAGAAACTTGCCAGATCATCTCCTTTTTAGCTCATTTTAATGGATGAACAGGAAGTGCATGAGGTCTGATTTGCCCACCCCACCATGTCTCATTGGGTCATCTTCCCCGGTGCCATCTACACACATTATTCACTCTCTTCAGCCCAGGTCAGGTGCATCAGAGCGATAACTCCCATAGGCAAGAAGTTGCGTGCCCCCAAATTCAGAGCACGAGGGGTTCTAACGAATGCAATTGAGGAATCCTAAGACGTCTTCTACCCCCGTGAAAGGAGAAAGTGGTTCACCAGCCACACCAACCGCACCAATCTGGCTTTGGAGGAGGTGGCCAGTGCGGTCAGTTCCACGGTGTGCACAGGATATCTGCCTTCCAGAGCAGAAAAAGGATGAATGATCAAAGAGGATCATCAGACTAATTGTTGTCATCCTCCGTGTGCACACCTACCTTGTCTGGCTATCCAGACATCAGAACTGCATCTTCAAGAGGCCAATGGTCCATTCTACCAGTGAGCACATTGATGTATGAGCAACGTTATACTTTTCCTCAGAGGCACTTCCAGGCTGGTGGATGGGTGTCATCAGCCATGTCTTTAGTGGGTAGCCTTTGTCCCCAAGGAGCCAACTCTGTATGCTCTGAGGTCCCTGAAAAATCTGTGGACCTGCGATTGACACAAGAAATATGAGTCATGGCAACTTCATGGCTATCTGACACATCACGCAAACATGTTTCTGGTGGTTGCAGACCAGCTGCACACTGAGAGAATAGAACCCTTTGCTATTGATGAATTTGAATGGCTGCAGCCAGGGAGATCTTAAAGCCAAAGAGTGCAGTCGATGGCACCTTGTACCTGTGGGAATCCGGAAATAGCAGCAAAGCCCAATGCTCTCACAGTCTGGCTTGCTTCATCTTGAATAAGTTCACATAATAAAATGGGCGGCCATCATCTCCTGGGCATACTTATGTGTTCACAGTAAGAAGTCTTACAATACCAGGTTAAAGCCCAACAGGTTTGTTTGGAATCACTAGCTTTTGGAGCGCAGCTCCTTCATCACCTGATTTTTTAAAGGGTAGGTTGGGGGTTGGAATCATTACACTTCCAGATCATAAATTATATGTTAACCAGTTTTGCATCTGCTTTAAAAAAAGATATTTGTATTCTAAGATATCAATTATTATCAGTTTATTGAAAGAAACCTGCTTAAATTCTCATTCACGCTGGGTAAAGCAGTAGAAAAGGCAAACAATTGGTCATTTCTGGTGAGTGAATTGAACATTTATAGTTATGTTACAACCTGTGGAGCAGTAGGGCTAGAATTCATTTACCACTCCCCACTGATTATAGCAAGAGGGTTATGAGTATGAGGGGCGCAATATGTAGAGAGGAAAGAATGAGAACATGAAGGTTGACTGTGAGGGATGGGTGTGAGATGGCAATAGGAGAATGGTGAGTGTGAGCATTCGCTGTTTAGATGGAGATATGAGGAGGTGCCTGGAGAGAAAGGAATATGTGGAACTGCAAGGTGTGTGTTGGAGAATATTAGGGAACTCCGTGGGTGACAGCTGACACCTAAAAGTGACACTCACCTTTCTTGGCCTAATGAGATCATTAAACCTTTATTGGCAGTGTCCAAATCCTCAGCACCATACATACTCCTTCGGTTCCCAGTCTCGGCAATGGGCCCTCACTGCTTCTAGCATGACCTCCAGGGTTGGATCAGAAAACTGGTGATGGTGGGGAATGGGAGTGGGGCAGTCTTCCCAAATCTTCCTTCCAATTCTTCACTTGGAAAAACTCCATTCCTGGCAGACGGCGTGGGTTCAAATTAACAGCTCATTTGAAATAGCAGTTATTCTTCACTTTCCTGATGATTTATTTGTTTGAAATCACAAAACTGCTTCATATTACAAAATAAAATTAAACATAATAGAAGAAGTGTTGGGCTTTTTATTGTTTGGAGTTTTTATAGCCAAATGTAAGTCAAAGAAAGCTAACTGTAAATCCTAATTGCTTATTTAATACCTCCTAAATAGTATTGCTGGGGATATGACTGATTAAACAAGGAGTCAGGTTTTATGTGAAGCTTTCCTGCAGTGCAGGTATTAAATTGTGCTCTGGAGACTCCTTTACTCTATTCTTGATCATTGTGACAAATCAATGTTTAAAGGATAAAATATCCAATCTAAAATAATTTGCTTTGCCATATAAATAAGAAAGGATCGCATTTCTTGGTGAGTAAAATGTGCAAGTCGTCAATTATTTTTGATTAGTTTACCCAAGCTACAGTTGGCAGGAAGCATGTCAACTATGGTGAGAATTCCTTTGATTTTGAGAAAATGTGGGGAGAGGGGTTGTCGTGTTCTAAAATATCAACTAGAATTGTTTATGGGGAACAAGTGTAGGGAATTTGAAAGGCAATGAATTGGACAAAAATTCAAAATGAAGAACATTTTATCCATTCTTGTCCTTCGTTTAAGTTTGAAAACAGAAGCAACAACGATATCAATGGGGTAAAGGGGAAAATAAAGGCTGTGAATTGGATGTAAATTGTAAGGTGGAAAAAGGTAGCCTTTTTATAAATATGCTAGATGCAAGGCAAATGTTGAAAATCCCACACGTTTCATTGTACCGGTTACAGATTCTAGCCTAGATGAGCTATCAGGCAAAGTATGTCTAGGAACCACATGATAAGGCAAGTGAAGTGGATTATTTGATATGAAAGAGATATTTGGTGAGAAATTTGGTTCTGGATTTAGAGCCACAGAAGTTGAAGGTTGTCTGCGTGCGGTGCAGAGTGCTTCAGGTCAGGCCTACGTGGTGACCCATGCTGGGAAGGCCTTTTGTGGCATTGTCCCAGTCCTGCACCACAAGGTAGTTTAGACAAACTTCTGCTGTTCAGTTGTAGAAGTACTGTGGTGCGTTTTTGGAAGTGTTGTGATGTGTTGCTGGATTTGGCAGGGGCGTGTTGCTGCATCTTCACAGCGAGGGCAGAGGAATTTGTAATCCGTCTGGAAGTATAAAGCATTAATAGCTATTGTGTTGAAACCTAACATACATCATCAGTGATGTCAGATCACGTGTGGCCAGAGCCCAGACTTATCTATTTATTTATTTATTCTTGAGTACCCAATTCATTTTTTCCAATTAAGTGACAATTTAGCATGTTCAATCCACCTAGCCTGCACATCTTTGGGTTGTGGGGGTGGGACCCACGAGAAAACGGGGAGAATGTGCAAACGTCATAGAACATAGAACATACAGTGCAGAAGGAGGCCATTCAGCCCATCAAGTCTGCACCGACCCACTAAAGCCCTCACTTCCACCCTAGCCCGTAACCCAATAACCCCTCCTAACGTTTTTTCGTCACTAAGGGCAATTTATCATGGCCAAACCACCTAACCTGCACATCTTTGGACTGTGGGAGGAAACCGGAGCACCCGGAGGAAACCAACGCAGACACGGGGAGAACGTGCAGACTCCACACAGATAGCGACCCAGAGCCAGGTTCGAACCTGGGACCTCGGCACCGTGAGGCAGCAGTGCTGACCACTGCGCCACCGTGCTGCCCTCAAAGCCCAGACTTAAGTGTGTACTTATACATAGTTCCTAAATGTTAATTAAAGTTCACTGAGGCCTTGTTTCCATCACTGTACATCAAACACACCCTGTGACTGTTTGTGACCATGCTTCACTAAGGGTCCTTATTGTGGTACCTCTGGGTCTGTAACGTGGCAAGGAGATGGAGCTGAGGCGGTGAAGAGGGAAAGCTCTACTCAATTTTCTGCCAAATCAGAGCCACTTAAGGGCCACTTCCTCCTGGACACAATTTCTCAGTTGCAAGGAGGATATTGACAATGAGGTAAACGTGTAGGAAGCCTGGCAGCTACGCCTTGTATGAGATGTTTCTGGACTAGAGAACTGTCAGCCAATTAGTCCCAGCTCTTGGAGGTGGACTATCCTCCAAAATGGGGGTGGAACCCATCTCAAGACAATTAATGCTCCTCGGAGTGTTAACTGGCTGCAGGGCAGTATGCTGGAACAGGGACAATTTTAACAGTATCTTTTTCAGTGGTAGGGAGGGAATCTCCACTACCCATAAAATCCTACCCAAAGTCGGCAATGGTTGAAAAATGAACATTTACTTTCTAATGCCAACTAATCCATAAAAGGCTCATCATGCATCTCTTCAATTAGAGACCTTCTCCCTCCTGCATAAAGCTATGGTAGCTCACAATGTCAAGCAAGCTTTTCTCTTTGCTGACCACAAGGAACGTCTGCTGTGTGTCTGTGATATTTATTGAGTTTGTAGAGATATCTATAACTGGATCTTAAAAATTACTTTCTCAACTCTCTTTTCTTGGCAGCCTGTAACACATCAGTCTTGTATGTAGGTAGAATTGGCAGTGAGTTAACTTTGATCTCAACTTCCTTTCATTATAGAAGTACATGGCTAGCTTACAGCCATTTATAACCCAATACCCACAACACCTTTCTGGGACTTTGGGAGACCCGTAGTCTATTCATGGCCGGGTTTGAAGCAGTGGGTGACTGTAAAATCTTTGTGGCTCACCCCAACATCCCCACAATTGTATGCTGGAACAGGTGGAGCCTAGGCAGGCTTGTCATCCTTTGCCCAATTTAGGTCCTTAAGTGGCTAATCCTAAGGGCCGTTTCCTTCCCCAGCCTCGGTTTTCAGGCTGGCTGTAGCGTGTTCAGTGGCGAGGAGGGAAGCCTTAAAAATGATCCAACTCATACTTCAAGTGGGAAGCGTGGGGTGGTGGTGTGAACAGTTTAATCAGCAGCCTCTTTTTAATATCGGGCTTCTACCCCAAAATGTCTGGCCCCTGCAAGCGATATATTTCCAAGTCAAGATGGTGAGTGACTTGGAGGGGAATCTCTAGGTGATGGTGTTCCCAGGTATCTGTAGCCCTTGTCCTTCCACATGATAGTGGTCGAGGGTTTGGAAGGTGCTGTCAAAAGAGCCTTGGGGTGTTCCTGCAGTACACACAGTCCCACCCCTGCTCCCGCCACACCTGATCGAATGCCACACCAGGCAGAAAACACAACAGTCCAGAACACGTCTGGATGAATGTTGCATGAAAAATTGGCACTTACATTAAGACACTCATGAAGATCAGAAGAGAAGATGGAAGACTGGACTGTGAAGCACCACGGAACTTCATACATTTGCGTCCTCTGCAAAATAGCTTCCAGAAGTTGGGAGTTCTCCACACAGCAACTTCACCAAAATGCCGACTTTCATCCAAGGACTTCACCCAGGGATCGGACCCTCAACCAGGGACTTCGTCAAAGGATCAGTTTGTCCAGCTGCAGGTGGAAAGAAGCAGGTGGTACGGATCTGTTGAAGGTGTGTGGTCTTGAAAGAGGGGTGGGAGAGGAATGAAGAGGTGGGTGGGGGTTCAGACCTGTGACTATTACCATTGCAAGGCTGCAAGCAACTATGCAGTGCCTTGTGGTGGAGATCTCAAGTTGTTGCATGGGGGTTGGGTCATTGGGGGTGGGTGGAGATGCAGCTCCTCTCAACTGGACAACTGAATTGGAATCCGAGCATGTAGTATTTCCAAAGCTAGGGCCCTGGGAGGCATAACCATTTGAAGGATAAAGGCAGAGTGGGCATGGGCGAGTTCTTGCACATGACTGATAAGGGCCCTGGTACATACCTTTCCTTCCCTGCAGATGCTTCCTTTTGGAGGATGAGGCAAGTGGGGAGAGTGCTAAGAGCATGAGAACATAAGAAATAGGAGCAGGAGTAGGCTATTTGACCCCTTGAGTCTGCTCCTCCCTTTGATATGATGATGACTGATCTATTTGTGTTTCAAGCTCTACTTCCCCATCTACCCCAATATCCTTTCATCCCCTTAACTAACAAGAACCTATCCACCTCCACCTTAATTATCCCGTCTCCACAGGCTTCTCAGGCAGAGAGTTCCAAAGTCGCACAACCCTCTTATAGAAAAAAGTTCTCCTCATCTCTTTCCAAAAGGGCGACCCCAAATTTTAAAACAGTGCCAGCTAGTTCTGTGTTTACCCGCAAGAGGAAATATCCTTTCCACATTCACCTTGTCAAGATTATTCAGGAACTTATATACTTCAATCACTAATCTGAACTCCAGTGGAAACAAGCCCAGTCTGTCTAACCTTTCCTCATAAGACAACCCGCTCATTCCAGGTATCAATCAAGTAAACAATCTATCTAAGTACAAAAGTTAAACCAAGAAAGACATTACTAAGGGAAAGTAATTATGTTTGCAAATGTTTTCTGATTGTGACATTCAATTGTTCACCCGTCAACCAATTGTGCGTTTAACAATTCTTAATTTTTCTTTCCATTCTGTTTCTCCTATGTCCTCCCCTGACATCCCAGGCAGCGGGGATGGAGGAAGTTGATGACCATTTGGCCTTGCTGCCGTAGATGACTTTGGCAGCTGGCCTCTGGAAAGCTGAGGTCTGGAGGGCCCCAGCTTATTTTGGCAGTCCTGCTGTAGGTCAGCTTCTCCTTCTGTGGTAACAGAGGGCAAGATTGAAGTGGTCACAGGCAAAGGGGATTTGGAAGGGCCGGACAATCCCTGAGATTCCTGAGAAGATGTCCCAGGAGTGTCCAGTTGCCGCTCCTCCCCTCTTTGGGTGCCTGAAGGCTTCTGTCTGACTCCTTGAGGGGAAGTGGCACTTACAGATCATAGAGGTGCTCTCTCGTGTACCAACTGCAGAAGCTTCCCCGTGGCAACAGCGATCGAGTGCAGGTCTGCGCACATCTCCAGCAAAATCTGTTGGACTAGGATCTCCATAGAGTCTGCCATCCTCCCTATGGAGACCTTGCTACATGCACATGTCAGCACTAGTTCATCAGCCAGTTCGCGGACAGACTACTCTGCCTCGTGTGCCACCCTGTTGAGGGCCTTTAAAACATCTGTGTAATGCTCCCAATCCTCTTGCTGCCTCACCGCCATTTGTTGGAAGGCTGATTCCAGAGGCTTGTCATTGGGCTCTGGCCTTGCAAATGCCTCTTCCCCAGCACTCCTTCAAGTGCCGGGGTAGTCTGCTGACCCTGCCTCCTCCTGCTGTGGACGCATGCAGTGTCCTCCAGAGTGTGAGACCCTTCCTACACTTGAGCTAAGACCCACCAAGGTGTGTGTCTCTGGGCTGCTGAAGGGTGCAGGTGGCTGCCGTGACAGCTCTACCATTGCAAACGTCTCTTGAATTATTCCTCACTCCTCTCTGTGCTTGGGTTGAAGCTGGGCAGGTTTTCCTGGTGGTCCCTGGAAGTGAGAGAGGAGAGAGCAAGTAACAGCATGAGCTGTCCTCAACATGCAGGCACTCTTCAATTGGACCTGAGGCTTCTATTGCATGCATGTATCCTGACTGATTGGAGGTCCAAAACCAGTATCCCCATTCCCAATAACCCGGTCCTGCTTCACTCTGCTAACTGGGCTGGTCGCTTCTTGAACTCTGTCACCTCCTTCAGGTGTGACCAACCTCCTCCCATATCCTCCCTCTCTGTCTGATTATGGCTTAACCTGTCCTGCACAATGATAACAGAGAAGTTGGGGTTGAGGAATTGTATTTAGTATCCATTATTACATCTTAATTTCACATTTCTTTCTATACTTCCAGTCTGACAGATAACCCGCTGGGGCATTGAGTATAAAAATTGGCAAGTCATGCTACAGTTGTATAGAACCTTGTTAAGGGCACACTTCGAATATTGTGCACAATTCTGGTTGCCACACTATCAGAAGGATGTGGAGGCTTTGGAGATATGCAGGTGGTTTACCAGGATGTTGCCTTGTCTGGAGTGTGTTAGCTATGTGAAGAGGCTGAATAGACTCAGACTGTTTTCATTAGAACAACGGAGGTTGAGGGCCAACCTGATAGAGGTCTACAAGATTATGAGGGGCATGGATTGATTGGATGGGCAGGCACGCTTTACCAGGGTGGAGGGGTCAGTCACTAGGGGGCATAGGTTTAAGGTTTGTGGGGCAAAGTTCAGAGGAGATGTGCGAGGCAGGTTTTTTACACAGAGGGTGGTGAGTGCCTGGAGCGTGCTTCCAGGGGAGTTTGTGGAAGCAGATATTTGACAGCGTTCAAAAGGCATCTTGACAAATACATGGATAGATGGATGTCGAGGGATACGGCTCTAGGAAATGCTGAGGGTTATGGCCAAGGGTGGCATCATGACTGGTGCAGGCTTGGAGGGCCGCAGGGCCTGTTCCTGTGCTGTATTGTTCTTTGTGCGGCATTCATTAATGCACTGCATACTTTCAAGAAGGGATTTGGGACAGCACCCTCCAAAGCAGTGAACCCATGCACATAAGCATAAGTATGGTAGCACTTGGGCAGCACGGTAGCATAGTGGTTAGCACAATTGCTTCACAGCTCCAGGGTCCCAGGTTCGATTCCCGGCTGGGTCATTGTCTGTGCGGAGTCTATATTATTCTCTAAGTCTGAATAAAGATTGTGGACTTCCAGTTAACACAAATACTTTATTCAGTGGGTTTGTTCTGTTTCCAGAGCTTAACTAGATGTAATACAGTCAAGAGGTATGACCAGTGAAGCTAAGGTAAGCTGTCTATGCTGAGCTGTCTCTGTCTGCTGCTGCTCCCTAGCCTTGTGCTTCTGAAAGAGGCGGATCCTACCTCGGGCTCCACCCTTTATACCTGTCTCTGATGCCCTCTAGTGATGCTGTGGCTGTTATATCTGTCTGCAGTCCCTGGTGTATGTGCAGATGTATGTACAGATGTACAGATCACTACACCCCCCCCCCTTTTATTGGACATGTTTTCTAGACTGGCCTCAAGAAAACTATACATAACAAGTGGTGAGAATATGCAAATCTGCGCACTGTGAAAATGATAAAAGTAATACAGAAACAATTAACTGTGTTGTGAGTCCATCTTGAGAAATGACCATATTCGTCTTGTGCGTGTGTTGAAGTGTTGTTACAAATCTAGCTGGTCGGGTGCCTTACGGCTTCTGCTGGAGCATCTTAACGATGGTAGTAGGGATGATGGAGTACTGTCTGGCGTGGTGTGGTGAGGAGCATCCTGTGGACAAATGGACTCGGTCAAGTCCAGTGTGTGAAATACTGGCGTTGTAGGCTGAATCTTTAATAGATCCCGGCGGTTACAGCGAAAAAGTACTCCCGCAGACGATTTGACAATGTAGGACCGCAGTGCCTCCTGCCTGATCACCGTGGCTGACTCAGACCATCCGCCTCCTGGGTCCCTGATTCTGATGGTGTCACCTATTGTCAGTGGCTTGAGTGGGATTGCATGTTGATCGTAGTATAGTTTTTGTTTGGAGCATGGAGCCCGCATGTCGCCGAGAACCGGTGCATTGCCGGGGTCTCGGAATTGCTTTGCCGGTAGGGTTGTCCGGATGTCTCTGCCGAAGAGCATTTGCGCTGGCGCCAGTCCCGAGCTCAATGGGGTTGCTCGGTACGATAACAGAGCTAGGTTGATGTCGGAACGTGACTTGGCTACTTTGCTGACGAGTCGTTGAATGATGTTGACACCTTCTTCCCCTGTTCCATTTGATTGCGGGTAGCGATTCTGTGTCGCACCGTTGTCTGACCTCGACATTTTCTTGTGTTCGTGGTATTGATTCTGTATGTCATTGTTCATGAAAGCTGTTTTGCTTGTTTTTTCTGGAGTCAATGTGAATTTGTGTGATTCTTTATCATGCCATGGCATGTTTGCAGTCTTGTCATTGTTTCGCAGTGTGTTGTGACATTGTCCTGCACGTGCAGAGTTGTACCATGTTGTACAGGTCGTTGTTTCATTGTTGTTGTTTCTGTCGTTTCTGTCTTTGTTGTTTTCGTTGGCGCACTTGTTGTTGTCTTTGTCACGCTTGTTGATTTCGCTTTTATTCTTGCTCTTTTTCTTGTCGTGCTTGTTGTTTCTGGGATGCCTCTTGTTGCTTTTGTCGTTCTTGTTGCTGTTGCTGTTCTTGTTGCGTTCAATGAGTGTGCCATGTGGATGATTTTAGTCATGGTCACAGTTATTGGTGTCCGTGTCCTTTGTGGTCTCTGCTACATTGAGTGTATCTGCTTGAGAATTGTGAGAATGATCTGATGTTGCATTGATGTTGGTGACATCAGTCATTTGTGGTGGATTCGATTCCTCTTCTTTGCTTGCTTGGTACTCCTCTTTTGGAGTCATTTCTGGTTCACTTGAATCATCATTGATTTCTTGGTGCTCCTCTTTTGGAGTCATTTCAGGGCCACTTGAATCATCATTGATTTCTTGGTGCTCCTCTTTTGGAGTCATTTCAGGGCCACTTGAATCATCATTGATTTCTTGGTGCTCCTCTTTTGGAGTCATTTTAGATTCATTTGAATCATCTGTGATCTCTTTCTGCTCCTTTTCTGGAGTCAAAATCTTCAAGATTTCAATTGACGTGGTCTCTCTGGACTCATGGGTGGCCGTCCTCTGATTATTGAGTGCTTCTGCGCAGATGAGCTGAGATATGTCAGTCTCGCTCTGATCCTGCACATCCTGTATGGGAATTGTGATTTCTTCGTCACTTGTCTCACATACAGTGGGTAGACATTCAGCGTCTTCTTCTGGTTGCTCAAAGACGCATGATAGATCTTCATGATCTTGTACATGCATGGCATTCGCTATGGAATGTTTGCTTGCTGCCATTTTTGAGTCTGTCACCGAGCTGTCTGTGGAGGCTTGCGTCACTCTCGTTGTGGAGGCTTGCGTCACTCTCTTTGTGGAGATTGTCATCGCTCTCTCTGTGGAGTCCTTCCTCGCTCTCTCTGTGGAGTTCTTCCTCGCTCTGCTTGTGGAGTCGTGCAGTGTTCTCGCTGTAGAGTCGATCTGTGCTCTCTCAACAGAGTCGTTCTGTGCTCTCCATGTGGCGTCGTCTTCATCTTGGGTATTGCTGTCATCCAAAGTATCGACGATCTGCCATGGCATCATGGTGTTGGATTCATCTACCATGAGAAGAGTCATGTTGACCTGTTCAACCGTATTGCCGATGCTGTGATCAGGATCTCCGAATAACTCAGCCATGTCTGAGCAGTATTGTGCGTATTGTTCGTTGGACAAAT
Organism: Scyliorhinus torazame; assembly: GCF_047496885.1. NCBI lineage: Eukaryota > Metazoa > Chordata > Chondrichthyes > Carcharhiniformes > Scyliorhinidae > Scyliorhinus > Scyliorhinus torazame. The sequence goes on along the minus strand of NC_092721.1, from coordinate 156,439,560 downwards.
CATCGCTTTTTGTTTCGGAGTTGTGATCGTTCTCTTCATGTTCAATGAACAAATCATCTTCTTGTGTGGAGGCTGAGACCCTTCATGGTGCGTGGACCACTCTCTGTTTTTTGGCATCAGGCCGCAGCATAATCCTGCACTCACGAGTCGGGATGTCATATATGCTGGGCTGAAGATTTCCCATTCCGAAGAACTCATCATCGGGGTCTTCACGGTACAACACCTCTAGTTGTGGTTCGGATTTGGTACAGGGGTAGCCATCTCCCAAGATGAAATCTTCGTCTGAGTCGTAGTCTACAAGTGAGGATTCTTTGCTGCCAGTCCGGATGAAATGATCAGTCGAACACCTCGTTACTTTAACATATGTTTATTTCTCGGCCGGTGCTAAGACCACTGTATCTCTTGAGAGTTACAACAGTAAGCCAAAATCAATACATCTAACAGCAGTTCTTATACAGTTTTTGGTTCATTTCTGAGGGCAGCCCCCTCGCATTCCATTTTGTTTTCAGCTTAATTATAATTCAGCCCCCTCAATTATAATTATCTTTAAGCCTAGTGCACCCATTCCCAAGGCCGTTACTGCAATTTGTCTGGTACAAAAACAAGTGATTACAGCTTGCTACCAAAAGCCTGTAAAAGCCTTTCTTGACATTTCTTCACACAAAGCTTTATTTAACATTTTGTTTTTCCCATTAAGTTCCAATCCGTCTTGAGCCAAATTCTCATTCCCCCCTTTTATCATTTCATGATAACTTCTAATCCATAGTTAATCGTCTCAGTGATGGAGCCAAATTCTCACAAGGACCATATAATCTTCTAGGGCGGTGCTAACTATTTGTTCCAGAGTGTTGTGAAAGTTATTTGTTACTGCTAGTGTAAGTTCGGGCATTGTTCCGTCTTTTGAGGCAAGAAATTTGGTTGTTGCAGTTTTAAATTTATTTTTGTTCATTTTCGTGCATTTCCCTTCTAAGTGGGCGTGGTCCTGGTCACCTGACATCATGACGATAGTGACATCATGTGCCGGACTCGATTGCGCATGCGCAATTCGAGTTTCCTTTACTGTGCACTCTTGGCACAACTGCGCATGTGCGGCTCCTTTCTCAAGATGGCTGCTGCTCAAAACTTCCGTCAATCCTGTCTCTGCCTCGAGGTAAGTTTTGGCGCCGTTTTTCCTGATTTTCTTTCGAGACACTGTTTCTGTGTTTGTAGAAATTGACAGCATTGATTTTGCTTTTGTTCATAAGCAAGGCATTTTTGTATAGCGATTTCTAGAGTTAGATGCTTATTTTGTAATAGCTCTTGCCTCAAATTTTTATCAGATAGTCCAGAAATTAATTGATTCATTATCAGTGTCTCTGAAATCAGCATAATCACAGCCTTGTGGTATTAACTTTGGATTTGTAATAAAATCAGTGATGAGCCCTCTGTTTCTCTGACCAGAGTTAAATCTTTCCAGCACCTCACCAGACGGACTCTACAGAATTTAGCAAATTTTTTGAGTATGATTTCTACTTTCGATTTGTCTTCATCTAAGTAATTAAAGCAATTATAGATTTCTCTAGCTCCATGCCCTCCTGTTGAGAGAAGTAGGGCTATTTTCGTTGCATCAGAGGCATGGCTTAAATCATTAGCTGTGATAAATATTTGGAACATTTGTTCAAACATTTTCCAGTTATAACTTCAATTACCGGTTGTTTCCAGCTGCCATGGAGTTCCAACAAGTTTCATCGAATCAGTTAGTCGTCGAGGATCCATTTGCCAGGAAGTCTTCCACAGTCCAATATCCGGTTTAAGTTTTTCTCCTCTTGCTGGTGTCTAGCTAGCTGTCTGAAATTACTCCGGTACCATATATTATTCTCTAAGTCTGAATAAAGATTGTAGATTTCCAGTTAACACAAATACCTTATTCAGTAAGTTCGTTCTGTTTCCAGAGCTTAACTAGATGTAATACAGTCAAGAGGTATGACCAGTGAAGCTAAGGTAAGCTGTCTATGCTGAGCTGTCTCTGTCTGCTGCTGATTCCTAGCCTTGTGCTTCTGAAAGAGGCGGATCCTACCTCGGGCTCCACCCTTTATACCTGTCTCTGATGCCCTCTAGTGATGCTATGGCTGTTATATCTGTCTGCTGTCCCTGGTATATGTGCAGATGTATGTTCAGATGTACAGATCACTACAGAGTCTGCACGTTCTCCCCGTGTCTGCATGGGTTTCCTCCGTGTGCTCCGGTTTCCTCCCACAGTCCAAAGATGTGTGTGTTAGGTGGATTGGCCATGCTAAATTGTCCTTAGTGTCCAAAAAATGTTAAGTGGGGGTTATTGGTGTCATGATATTCAGGTAAACATCATAGCACATACATACTGATGGACAGATCAACGGACCAATCAACACACACACAACACAGCCAATCACAGGCAAGAGCATACACAGTACAAAACAGGGAACACGACACTTCCTGAGCATTCCAGCAGGAGACATCTCAGGGCACAGAGCTCATAGCAAGCCACTCAGACATCCACCATGTGCTGAGTGCCACTACAAGATAGTATTAGGAATAGGTCTACAGATTCTAGGGTTATGATCGAACCTCAGTAACCAGTTTACCACTGTAAATACATTTTAGCAATAAAACTGAGTTGTACCATTCGCAACTGTGTTGGTTCGTCTGTGTAGCAGAGTACCCAACACATCATAGTACCAGGAGTAACTGTGGGACCTACCTACGGATCCTCCGGAATCTGCCATCCTGCGCCATGGACACCGTCAGCACACCGCAGCTGCTACAAGTCGCTGGAAACCTCGGCGTCAATTGGAAGCTGTTCACACAGCGCTTCCAGCTCTTCCTGGAAGCCAACGAAAAGGAGAGCGCTTCGGACACCAGAAAGATCGCCATCCTCCTCTCCACGGCAGGTCAACACGCCATCCATGTCTACAACTCCCTGGTGTTCGCGGAAGGTGAGGACAAGACCAAGTACAAGACGGTCCTTCTCAAACCCGACCAACACTTCAACGCCGAGGTCAATGAGAGTTTCGAGAGGTATCTCTTCCAGCAGCGCCTGCAGGGTAAGGATGAGCCCTTTCAATCCTTCCTTACGCATCTCCGTATCCTTGCGCAGTCCTGCGGTTACGACACCACCTCCGATTCCATGATTTGGGACCAGATCGTTTTTGGGGTCACCTCGGGCACACTACGCCAGCAGCTCTTAAAAATAAAAGGCCTCACCCTAGCCTCCGCAATCGAAGCCTGTGTCCTGCATGAAAACGCGACTAGCCGCTATTCCCAATTTCAGGCGGCCGAATCGGCGCGGCAGGGGTCCTACGCGGCCGGATCGGCGAGGCAGGTGTCCTACGAGGCCAAACAGGTCCAGGCGATCGAGTTCCTCCCGGCCTGTGGGCCGGACGAGGGCGGCCATTTCGCGCGCTTTTCGAGGCCTCCCGCGTTTGTGCGCGCCAAAAACGACGTCGACACAGAGGGACATGATGCGCAGGCGCGCTCGACGCAAGACCGAATTGAGCATGCGCGGTGGCACAACGAACGCCATGACGTCACGACGTGCGGCAACTGCAGAGCCGCACATTTAAAGCGGCAATGTCCCGCAAGAAACCGACAATGCCTCTGCTGTGGCAAGATGGGCCACTACGCTGCCTGCTGTCGAGCAGCTCAACTTGCCAATGTTCCCCAATTCCGACAACCTCGCCGGGACGTGCGGACCATTCAGCCTCCTTACTACGAGTCGTGCCCAGACGATATCCAGACCAGTGACACAGACGACCGAGGCGCCTTCCGTGTTGCGGTCATTGATGGGAATCGGATGTCTCCAGCCGGGACCCACCAGCCGTTGCAAGTGAACACTGTCAATCCGGGTGATGAATGATGTGCCACCCTAACGGTCATCCGATCACCGATAACATTCTGTCTGGACACTGGCGCATCCGCCAACCTCATAGCATGGTCAGCCTTCTACGCTATGAAGGTCAGACCACCAATTCGGCCATCCTGTTGCAAGATGGTCGACTACAATGGGAACGTTATCCCGGCTATGGGATCCTGCCAGCTCCAGGTGACACACAACACACACACGGCCACACTCTCATTCGAGATAGTCGGTTCATCAAAGGACTCCCTGCTAGGCGCACAGGCATGCAAGGTTCTCCACCTTGTGCAACGAGTCCACGCTCTGTCTCCAGAAGGCACATCTGACTTCCGGGATGCAGAATTCAGGGCACAGCTCCAATCACTCCTCGCCCACAACCAGGAGGCATTCGAGGGCATGGGAATACTGCCCTACACCTACAGAATTCGGCTCAAACCGGATGCCACCCCGGTCATTCACACACCTCGCAGGGTCCCAGCGCCACTCAAAGACCGCCTCAAGCAGGAGCTGCAGGATCTCCGGGACCAAGGGGTGCTATCCCGGGTCATGGAGCCCACGCCATGGGTCAGCTCCATGGTGTGTGTTAAGAAGCCCTCCGGTGAGTTCAGGATCTGCATTGATCCAAAAGACCTCAACAACAACATAATGAAGGAACACTATCCCATACCCAAACGGAAAGAGATCACGAGCGAAATGGCCCCGGCTAAAATCTTCAGAAAATTGGATGCCTCGAAGGGTTTTTGGCAGATCCAACTGGATTAGTCCAGCTGAAAGCTGTGCACCTTCAACACCCCTTTTGGCAGGTTCTGCTATAACAGAATGCCATTTGGCATCATCTCGGCATCCGAGGTCTTTCACAGGATCATGGAGCAGATGATGGAGGGCATCGAAGGGGTGCGCGTCTACGTGGACGACGTCATCATCAGGTCCACCACACCACAGGAGCACATCAATCGTCTCTAGCGCGTCTTTGCGCGCATACGGGAAAACGGCCTGCGCCTCAACCGAGCCAAGTGTTCTTTCGGCCAAACCGAGCTGAAGTTCCTGGGAGACCACATTTCCCGGTCAGGGGTCCGTCCGGATGCAGACAAGGTCAGCGCCATCACAGCCATGCCGCAGCCGGCAGACAAGAAAGCAGTGCTACGCTTCCTAGGCATGGTCAACTTCCTGGGGAAGTTCATTCCCAACCTTGCCTCCCACACGACGGCTCTGCGCCACCTAGTCAAGAAGTCCACGGAGTTCCAGTGGCTGCCCGCACACCAGAAGGAATGGGAGGAGCTCAAAATTAAGCTCACCACAGCCCCGGTATTGCCGTTTTTCGACACATCTCGTGACACTAACATTTCGACTGATGCCAGCCAGTTCGGCATTGGGGCGGTACTCCTACAGCGGGATGACACTGTGTCATGGGCCCCGGTCGCCTATGCCTCGCAGGCCATGACCCCCACAGAACAGCACTACTCACAGATCGAAAAGGAGCGCCTGGGTTTGCTGACCAGAATAGACAAGTTCCATGACTACGTGTATGGTCTCCCCCAGTTTACCGTTGAGACTGACCATCGCCCCCTGGTCAGCATCATAAATAAGGACCTGAACGAGATGACCCCTCGTCTCCAGTGCATCCTACTTAAACTCAGGAGGTATGACTTCCAACTGGTCTACACCCCGGGAAAGGAACTTATCATTGCGGATGCCCTATCCAGAGCAGTGAGCACACAGCCCGATTTGGAGGGGTTCGTCTGTCAGGTCGAGGCGCAGGTGGCCTTCACATCGGCAAATCTGCCAGCTGACGACTCCAGTCTGGCCCGTATTCGCCAGGAGACTGTGGCTGACCCCCTTCTACAACGGGTGATGCGCCACATGACGGAAGGGTGGCTCAAAGGGCAGTGCCCGCAGTTCTACAATGTCCGAGACTACTTGGCCGTCATTGATGGTGTCCTTCTAAAGCTGGACTGGATTGTGATTCTGCACAGCATGCACAAGCTGGTCCTCGACCAACTACACGAAGGCCATCTGGGGGTCGAGAAGTGCAGACGGAGGGCCCGAGAAGCGGTATACTGGCCGAGCATCAGTGATGACATTGCCAATATGGTGCTCAACTGCCCCACCTGCCAAAGGTTTCAACCGGCGCAGCCTCCTGAGACGCTTCAGCCCCATGAGCTGGTGACGTCCCCCTGGGCGAAGGTAAGTGTCGACCTTTTTCACATGCTCGGCAGGGACTATGTAATCATCATTGATTACTTTTCTGACTATCCAGAAGTCATACGCCTGCATGATTTAACATCGTCCGCTGTCATAAGGGCCTGCAAAGACACCTTCGCTCGCCACAGCATTCCGATTACTGTCATGTCGGACAATGGGTCCTGTTTTGCCAGCCAGGAATGGTCGTCCTGTGCTGCTTCGTATGGCTTCACACACGTGACGTCCAGCCCTCTGCATCCCCAGTCCAATGGAAAGGCGGAAAAGGGCGTTCACATCGTCAAGCGGCTCCTCTGCAAGGCTGCTGCTGCCGGATCGGATTTCTGCCTAGCCCTGCTAGCCTATCGCTCGGCCCCACTAGCCACTGGCCTCTCACCAGCCCAGCTGTTGTTGGGTCGCGCTCTCAGGACCACTGTGCCATCCATTCTGGTACTCACAACCAACCATGCTCCGGTACTACACAGAATGCAGCAGCAGCGCGTTCGCCAGAAGATGGCATATGACACACGGGCAACTGATCTTCCCGCCCTAGCGCCTGGAGACGACGTCCGCATCCACCTACCAGAAGGTGGCTGGTCAGCACCTGCCGAAGTTCTCCGACGCATGGCTCCCCGCTCGTTCCTGGTTCGCATGCCTGATGGCTCCATTCGTAGGCGCAATGGCTGGACTCTTCGCCTACTTCCACACTCGCTATGGGAACTTACACCGACACCGCACCCTCCTGTTGTTCCCGATATCGACTTCGTGGAGCTTCCTGCCACCATGACCATTCTGTCGTCGCCCGTGGCCAGGCCCATTCCTCAGCCGGTGGATCCAGACCCTCCCTTGAGGCGGTCAATCCGAATTCGTCGCCCACCTACTAGACTGGACTTATGAGCCTGTTTGTACATTGAACTCATAATACCACTGTGTTAATATGCTTCTGTTCTTCCTTGTTGTTACAGGAATTTGTTTTTGTCGTTCAACATTTCCCCGTTCTTTGTTTACGGTACAACCTCGTTGTTATGTCGCACCCGACATCGCCCCTTGTATATAGTTTAGCCTCATGTACATGCTGTAGATATTGCACACACACACATTCAGCTGCACTCAGTACACGTCTCTATTTATAACCACATAGGCACATGTTCTTGTACAAAAGGGGGGATGACATTATATTCAGGTAAACATCATAGCACATACATACTGATGGACAGATCAACAGACCAATCAACACACACACAACACCACAGCCAATCACAGGCAAGAGCATACACAGTACAAAACAGGGAACACGACACTTCCTGAGCATTCCAGCAGGAGACAGCTCAGGGCACAGAGCTCATAGCAAGCCACTACAGACATCCACCATGTGTTGAGTGCCACTGCAAGATAGTATTAGGAATAGGTCCACAGATTCGAGGGTTATGATCGAACCTCAGTAACCAGTTTACCACTGTAAATAAATGTTAGCCATAAAACTGAGTTGTACCATTCGCAACCGTGTTGGTTCATCTGTGTAGCAGAGTACCCAACACATCAATTGGGTTACGAGGATAGGGTAGATACCTGGGCTTCAGTAGAGTGCTCTTTGTGAGGGCTGGTGCAGACTCGATGGGCTGAATGGCCTCCTCTGCATTGTAAATTCTATACTCAGAGAGTCATGTCCTTAATGGAGCTTGCTGGTGCTGTCTGTGCCTGCGCCCCCCCCCCCCCCCACCTCTACCTTCCCCTTCCAGACAGCTTGCGAGCTCTCTGCGTGAAAAGGTGAAGGAGGTCGTGTTGGGTGTTCCGATACACAAACGAACCAACACGGTTGTAGATGGTACAACTCTGTTTTATTATTCTGTTCAATAATAACTGTTAACTTCTGGCTGTGGTTCGTACTTCACCAGCTAACCTGCGGACCCAGCCCTAGCACTATCTTAGTGAGGTACTCAGCACATGGTCTATGTCTGAGTGGCACGCTGTGAGCTCTGTGCTCTGAGCTATCTCCTGGTGGAATGAGCGGTAACTGTGGTGTTCCCTGTTTTATAGTGAGTGTGCTCTCACTGGTGATCGGCTGCGATGTGTGTGTGTTGGTTGGTCCAACTACCTGTCCATCAGTGTATATGTGTGATTGCACCATGATATGTTAAGGTGGATATCATGACAGTGGTCACATGTGGATAGACTGCAATAGGGCTCTAAGGCATCACCTTGACATTGCCACTGGCGCCCATGTTTTCAATATTCATTCATTGTGGTAACATGAGCAACTGAAGTTCAATTAGCCCAGTGGAGCAGATGAGGTAAATCATCCTCTTCTAGTATTGGCTAGCTGACCTATGTTGAATACTCTGGTCACTGACAGGGGTGGCGACCTGCCCCAATGCAGGGTTGGTCTTTCTGCTCAGCCACCCCTTCCCATTGCTGGGAATATAGAGACAGGAGTTTGGAAAACTGATTTTGCCAAGCAGAATTATGGATGAGGAGAAATTAACATGACAGTTATCCAGAAGCACTACTGGGAGAGAGCAGGAAATCTCTCTCTCTCTTTCGGTCTTTCAATGAAGCTAAAGAGTGTTTTCAAAAAGTGGAGGCCTGAACTATGCCAACTCCAGAATTCTACAGGAAACCTACTAACTTCAGACGGCTGCAATGTTCAACAATCTGCACCGCAAGGTGTATCAAAATAATTTTGACCATTGAATACAGGCATTGAAGGTAGTGGGACATACAAAGCTCTTAAAGAAGGGATTCCTTTAGAATAATTTAAAGATTCACTTCCTTTGGTTATTAGAACACAAGATGTGACCAAAGACCATTTAAATTCTGCTGAGAACTAGACTTAGATCGTTCAGAACTTGTGTAAAAAGGTTGAAGGGGTAGAATGAATTATTACATTTCAGAGAGAGGAAGTGGTTGACATGGCTCAAACGGATTTGAAAATAACTTGTTTGAAATAGGACTGGGAGTAACAACAAGATCACAAAAAGTTCAATGAACAAATAAAGCAGGAATACAAAACCATTTTGACTAAATGTAAGAAGCATCTTAACAATAATCTTGAAACAGCTAAACGAGATTTTGACAAGAGGAGAAATGAGATGTTAATGCTCAAAAATGACATTTTGACTGTGTTACATCAAATTGTGAATTTATCATATGTGAATTTTGAAAGTGTGCTTGAGAATGGAACTATGCCTGCAAGTAGCAAAATAGAAAATTACACTGTAGACTTAAATGGAACATTCTTTTTGAGCTTAAAACTGGAAACCAGAAGAAAAATAAACAAAAGACATGAGTTATGATAATGCTATTATGCATAGATTCTGATAATGCTGTCAAATTATTGCCTTTGTTTTGTTTAACTCATTGTAAATGGACAATCCCCCCCACCCCACCTCCCCCCCAACCTCCCCCCCAACCTCCCCCACCCCCCCACCCTCACTCCCCCCACCACCGCGCCCCCCACATCCCACCCTCACCCTCCCCGCCCCCCCCGGCCACCCCCCCACCCCCCCCACACCCCACCCCCCCACCCCACCCCCCACCCCCCCACCCCACCCCCCACCCCCCACCCCCCGCCCCCCGGCAACCCCCCCCACCCCCCCCCACCCCCCCACCCCCCACCCCCCCACCCCACCCCCCACCCCCACACCCCCAGCCCCCCCCACCCCCCCACCCACCCCACCCACTCCCACCCCACCCACCCCCGCAGCTCCCTGACAAGACTGAAACTGCAAAGCCATTACCATACTAATGAGCCATCTCCGGGGACAAAAGAGTAACATTTACGTAAATGATACCAAGGCAGACACCCTGGCGCCAGAGGAGACTAGAACAAAGCAGGCCAACGGCCACCTAGGACACGCCCAGCCATCATGGCACCTACCCCTTTATTGGAGGAAATTGATAGAAATTATTGAGAAACGGCCCAATTAATTGGGGCCAAGTTCAAGGCCGGCCCAAAAGTGCATCAAGCTCCCTTTGGGTATAAAAAGGAACCCCCAAGAGAGAATCGCTTTCTTTCCTCCGGCTCTCACCAAGGAGAGACCTGCCAACGCTGCATCAGAACAAGTAAGTCCAAGGTCAACGCACGCTACCAGACAGACGCTCTTAGCTGTTATTCCATACCAGTTCAGCCCCAGCAGCCTCACAACCGAACAACGGCCATTGTTCCTCTGACTGAGTTTAGTCTGTAGAGTTTTATGCATGAGCATATTTGATTGTGTGTGTAAATAAATGAGCATTGAGTTTGAACTTACTAACTGGTGTATCGAGTCTTTGATCAGTATTCGGTTTTGAACCTTGATGTGGTGTATATGGATTTCAGTAAAGCGTTTGATAAGGTTCCCCACGGTAGGCTACTGCAGAAAATACGGAGGCATGGGATTCAGGGTGATTTAGCAGTTTGGATCAGAAATTGGCTAGCTGGAAGAAGACAGTTGATGGGAAATGTTCAGTATGGAGTCCAGTTACTGTGGTGTACCACAAGGATCTGTATTGGGGCCACTGCTGTTTGTAATTTTTATAAATGACCTGGAGGAGGGCGTAGAAGGATGGGTGAGTAAATTTGCAGATGATACTAAAGTTGGTGGCGTTGTGGACAGTGCAGAAGGATGTTACAAGTTACAGAGGGATATAGATAAGCTGCAGTGCTGGGCTGAGAGGTGGCAAATGGAGTTTAATGCAGAAAACTGTGAGGTGATTCATTTTGGAAGGAATAACAGGAAGACAGAGTACTGGGCTAATGGTAAGATTCTTGGCAGTGTGGATGAGCAGAGAGATCTCGGTGTCCATGTACATAGATCCCTGAAGGTTGCCACCCAGGTTGAGAGGGTTGTTAAGAAGGCGTATGGTGTGTTAGCTTTTATTGGTAGAGGGATTGAGTTTCGGAGCCATGAGGTCATGTTGCAGCTGTACAAAACTATGGTGCGGCCGCATTTGGAGTATTGCGTGCAATTCTGGTCGCCGCATTATAGGAAGGATGTGGAAGCATTGGAAAGGATGCAGAGGAGATTTACCAGAATGTTGCCTGGTATGGAGGGAAGATCTTATGAGGAAAGGCTGAGGGACTTGAGGCTGTTTTCGTTAGAGAGAAGAAGGTAAAGAGGTGACTTAATTGAGGCATACAAGATGATCAGAGGATTGGATAGGGTGGACAGTGAGAGCCTTTTTCCTCGGATGGTGATGACTAGCACTAGGGGACATAGCTTTAAATTGAGGGGAGATAGATATAGGACAGATGTCAGAGGTAGGTTCTTTACTCAGAGAGTAGTAAGGGTGTGGAATGCCCTGCCTGCAACAGTAGTGGACTCGCCAACACTAAGGGCATTCAAATGGCCATTGAATAGACATATGGATGATAAGGGAATAGTGTAGATGGGCTTTAGAGTGGTTTCACAGGTCGGCGCAACATCGAGGGCCGAAGGGCCTGTACTGCGCTGTAATGTTCTATGTTCTTGTGGCGGTATCGAGAGATAGCTGGCGACTCTAGAGCAAAACGTAATTTGAATTAAGGGAGGCGACCATATTGGCCACCATCTTCAGAGCCAAATAAAGAGAAACACAATTAGCAACAGCACAAACACAAAAAGATGATTCAATTTCCCAACATCCCTTTTAGCCCAGCAATATCTTTACAGACACATACACATTCAGGAAGATAAAATAATTTCCAATATCAATCTTCTACATTAATACTTAAGATAAATATGAGGTATGTATGAATTAATGGATTAACTATGGTCAGACACACCATATTCCAAAGTAAATGACAGATACGATCAAATCACATCCATGGAATTTTCAATTACCCGCCCAGGCGTTTGTCACACCGTGAGCCAGCTGGTCTCTGTCTTTATCATGGGAGCTACTAATCTCCACATTTGAAGAACTCTTCTTGGAATTCTCTCGAAAAGTCACTCCAACTCGGATGGCTACAACAAGGATCCATCTCCAGGGTTTTCATCTCACCTTCTGAGACTCCATTCCCCTGGAACTTCCAGTGCATTCAACCTTCACCCTGTCAGAACAATTTGAGACCTTTGGCAGTGCCAAACAGAACACCACTGCCTCAGAAGGCCCGCAGCAAGACTTTGCCAATCTTTGGCTGCCACTTGGAGTTTCAGAGCTACTCCCGAGCCCAGTTACCTCCAGTCTGCTCCCTGCAGCCCTATCCTTACTTTGTAGAGTATATCGCTGCTCTTTTCTTTCAACTTTACTAATTTCTTGTACTCCTCTCTGTCCCTTACCTGGAACTTCTTTCTTCTGGGACTTATTTCTGATCCATATCTTTCTCCCTGCCTTTCTTCTGAGACCTCTCCCTGTCCCCCTCCCTGCGTCCATCTCCCTGGGGCACCTTCTCTGGAATGGTGGTCTGGTTCGGCTCACTTGGGACACGATTTAGAACAAAGAACAAAGAAAAGCACAGCACAGGAACAGGGCCTTCGGCCCTCCAAGCCTGTGCCGACCATGCTGCCCGTCTAAACTAAAATCTTCTACACTTTCGGGGTCCTTATCCCTCTATTCCCATCCTATTCATGTATTTGTCAAGATGCCCCTTAAATGTCACTATCGTCCCTGCTTCCACCACCTCCTCTGGTAGCGAGTTCCAGGCACCCACTACCCTCTGTGTAAAAAACTTGCCTCGTACATCTACTCTAAACCTTGCCCCTCTCACCTTAAACCTATGCCCCCTAGTAATTGACCCCTGTACCCTGGGGAAAAGCCTCTGACTATCCACTCTGTCGATGCCCCTCATAATTTTGTAGACCTCTATCTGGTCGCCCCTCAACCTCCGTCATTCCAGTGAGAACAAACTAAGTTTATTCAACCGCTCCTCATAGCTAATGCCCTCCATACCAGGCAACATTCTGGTAAATCTCTTCTGCACCCTCTCTAAAGCCTCCACATTCTTCTGGTAGTGTGGCGACCAGAATTGAACACTATACTCCAAGTGTGGCCTAACTAAGGTTCTATACATGACTTGCCAATTCTTATACTCAATGTCCCGGCCAATGAAGGCAAGCATGCCGTATGCATTCTTGACTACCTTCTCCACCTGTGTTGCCCCTTTCAGTGACCTGTGGACATGTACTCCTAGATATCTCTGATTTTCAATACTCTTGAGGGTTCTACCATTCACTGTATATTCCCTACCTGCATTAGACTTTCCAAAATGCATTACCTCACATTTGTCCGGATTAAACTCCATCTGCCATCTCTCCGCCCAAGTCTCCAATCTAAATCTTGCTGTATCCTCTGACAGTCCTCATCGCTATCCGCAATTCCACTAACCTTTGTGTCGTCTGCAAACTTACTAATCAGACCAGTTACATTTTCCTCCAAATCATTTATATATACTACAAACAGCAAAGATCCCAGCACTGATCCCTGCGGAACACCACTGGTCACAGCCCTCCAATTAGAAAAGCATCCTTCCATTGCTACTCTCTGCCTTCTATGACCTAGCCAGTTCTGTATCCACATTGCTAGCTCACCCCTGATCCCGTGTGACTTCACCTTTTGTACTAGTCTACCATGAGGGACCTTGTCAAAGGCCTTACTGAAGTCCATATAGACAACATCCACTGCCATACCTGCATCAATCATCTTTGTGACCTCCTCGAAAAACTCTATCAAGTTAGTGAGACACGACCTCCCCTTCACAAAACCATGCTGCCTCTCATTAATACGTCCATTTTCTTCCAAATGGGAGTCGATCCTGTCTCAAAGAATTCTCTCCAGTAATTTCCCTACCACTGACGTAAGGCTCACCGGCCTGTAGTTCCCTGGATTATCCTTGCTACCCTTCTTAAACAGAGGAACAACATTGGCTATTCTCCAGTCCTCCGGGGCATCACCTGAAGACAGTGAGGATCCAAAGATTCCTGTCAAGGCCTCAGCAATTTCCTCTCCAGCCTCCTTCAGTATTCTGGGGTAGATCCCATCAGGCCCTGGGGACTTATCTACTTTAATATTTTTTAAGACGCCCAACACCTCGACCTTTTGGATCTCAATGTGACACAGGCTATCTACACACCCTTCTCCAGACTCAACATCTACCAATTCCTTCTCTTTAGTGAATACTGATGCAAAGTATTCATTTAGTACCTCACCCATTTCCTCTGGCTCCACACATAGATTCCCTTGCCTATCCTTCAGTGGGCCAAGTCTTTCCCTGGCTACTCTCTTGTTTTTTATGTACGTGTAAAAAGCCTTGGGATTTTCCTTAACCCTATTTGCCAGTGACTTTTCGTGACCCCTTCTATCCCTCCTGACTCCTTGCTTAAGTTCCTTCCTACTTTCCTTATATTCCAGACAGGCTTCGTCTGTTCCCAGCCTTTTAGCCCTGACAAATGCCTCCTTTTTCTTTTTGACGAGGCCTACAATATCTCTCGTTATCCAAGGTTCCCGAAAATTGCCGTATTTATCCTTCTTCCTCACAGGAACATGCCTGTCCTGAATTCCTTTCAACTGACACTTAAAAGCCTCCCACATGTCAGATGTTGATTTGCCCTCAAACATCCGCCCCCAATTTAGGTTCTTCAGTTCCCGCCTAATATTGTTATAATTAGCCTTCCCCCAATTTAGCACATTCACCCTAGGAACACTCTTATCCTTGTCCACCAGCACTTTAAAAACTTACTGAATTGTGGTCACTGTTCCCGAAATGCTCCCCTACTGAAACTTCTACCACCTGGCCAGGCTCATTCCCCAATACCAGGTCCAGTACCGCCCCTTCCCTAGTTGGACTGTCTACATATTGTTTTAAGAAGCCCTCCTGGATGCTCCTTACAAACTCTGCCCCGTCTAAGCCCCTGGCACTAAGTGAGTCCCAGTCAATGTTGGGGAAGTTGAAGTCTCCCATCACCACAACCCTGTTGTTTTTACTCTTTTCCAAAATCTGACTACTTATCTGCTCCTCTATCTCCCGCTGGCTGTTGGGAGGCCTGTAGTAAACCCCCGACATTGTGACTGCACCCTTCTTATTCCTGATCTCTACCCATATAGCCTCACTGCCCTCTGAGGTGTCCTCCCGTATACAGCTGTGATATCCTCCATAACCAGTAGCGCAACTCCGCCACCCCTTTTGCAGCCCCCTCTATCCCACCTGAAACATCTAAATCCTGGAACGTTTAGCTGCCAATCTTGCCCTTCCCTCCACCATAATCCCAGGATCCTCAGACATTCATCGTATGTTAGGCCTACCATTCCTGGGATCATCTGTGTGAACCTTCGCTGGACCCGCTCCAGTGCCAGTATGTCCTTCCTGACGTGTGGGGCCCAAAATTGCTCACAGTATTCTAAATGGGGCCTAACTAGTGCTTTATAAAGCTTCAGAAGTACATCCCTGCTTTTATATTCCAAGCCTCTTGAGATAAATGACAACATTGCATTTGCTTTCTTAATTGCGGACTCAACCTGCAAGTTTACCTTTAGAGAATCCTGGACCAGGACTCCCGAGTCTCTTTGCACTTCAGCATTATGAATTTTGTCACCATTTAGAAAATAGTCCATGCCTCTATTCTTTTTTCCAAAGTGCAAGATCTCGCACTTGCCCACGTTGAATTTCATCAGCTATTTCTTGGACCACTCTCCTAAACTGTCTAAATCTTTCTGCAGCCTCCCCACCTCCTCAATATTACCTGCCCCTCCACCTATCTTTGTATCATCGGCAAACTTAGCCAAAATGCCCCCAGTCCCATCATCTAGACCGTTAATTTATAAAGAGAACAGCTGTGGCCCCAACACTGAACCCTGCGGGACACCACTCGTCACCGGTTGCCATTCCAAAAAAGAACCTTTTATCCCAACTCTCTGCCTTCTGCCTGACAGCCAATCGTCAATCCATGTTAGTACCTTGCTTCGAATACCATGGGCCCTTATTTTACTCAGCAGTCTCCCGTGAGGCACCTTATTAAAGGCCTTTTGGAAGTCAAGATAGATGACATCCATTGGCTCTCCTTGGTCTAACCTATTTGTTATCTTTTCAAAGAACTCTAACAGGTTTGTCAGGCACAACCTCCCCTTACTAAATCCATGCTGACTTGTCCTAATCCGACCCTGCACTTCCAAGAATTTAGAAATCTCATCCTTAATGATGGATTCTAGAATCTTGCCAACAACCGAGGTTAGGCAAATTGGCCTCTAATTTTCCATCTTTTTTCTTGTTCCCTTCTTGAACAGGGGGGTTACAACAGCGATTTTCCAATCCTCTGGGACTTTCCCTGACTCCAGTGACTTTTGAAAGATCATAACTAATGCCTCCACTATTTCTTCAGCTATCTCCTTTAGAACTCTAGGATGTAGCCCATCTGGGCCCGGAGATTTATTAATTTTTAGACCTCTTAGTTTCTCTAGCACTTTCTCCTTTTTGATGGCTACCATATTCAACTCTGCCCCCTGACTCTCCTGAATTGTTGGGATATTACTCATGTCTTCTACTGCGAAGACTGACACAAAGTACTTATTTAGTTCCTCAGCTATTTCCTTGTCTCCCATCACTAGATTACCAGCGTCATTTTGGAGCGGCCCAATGTCTACTTTTGCCTCCCGTTTGTTTTTAATGTATTTAAAGAAACTTTTACTATCATTCCTAATGTTACTGGCTAGCCTACCTTCATATTTGATCCTCTCCTTCCTTATTTCTCTCTTTGTTATCCTCTGTTTGTTTTGGTAGCCGTCCCAATCTTCTGACTTCCCACTACTCTTTGCCACATTATAGGCTTTCTCTTTTGCTTTGATGCATTCCCTGACTTCCTTTGTCAGCCATGGCTGCCTAATCCCCCCTCTGATAACCTTTCTTTTCTTTGGGATGAACCTCTGTACTGTGTCCTCAATTACTCCCAGAAACTCCTGCCATTGCTGTTCTACTGTCTCTTCTACTAGCCTCTGCTCCCAGTCGATTTTCGGCAGTTCCTCCCTCATGCCCCTGTAATTACCTTTATTTAACTGTAACACCTTTACATCTAATTCTACCTTCTTTCTTTCAAATTGCAGACTGAATTCTACCATATTATGATCACTGCCTCCTAAGTGTTCCCTTACTTTAAGACCTTTTATCAAGTCTGGCTCATTACATAACACTAAGTCCAGAAAGGCCTGTTCCCTCGTGGGCTCCATCACAAGCTGTTCCAAAAAGCCCTCCTGTAAACATTCAATGAATTCCCTTTCTTTGGGTCCACTGGCAACATTATTTACCCACTCCACCTGCATATTGAAGTCTCCCATGACCACTGTGACCTTGCCTTTCTGACATGCACTTTCTATTTTGTGGTGCATTTTGTGCCCCTGGTCCTGACCACTGTTAGGAGGCCTGTACATAAGTCCCATTATGGTTTTTTTGCCTTTGTGGTTCCTCAACTCTACCCACACAGACTCCGCATCACCTGACCCTATGTCGTTTAGTGCTATTGATTTAATTTCATTCCTAATTAACAAGGCAACCCCGCCCCCTCTGCCCACCTCTCTGTCTTTTCTATAGGTTGTGAATCCCTGGATGTTTAAATGCCAGTCCTGAACCCCCTGCAACCACGTCTCTGTGATGCCTACCACATCATACCTGCCAGTCACAATCTGGGCCACAAGCTCATCTACCTTGTTCCGTACACTGCGCGCATTTAAATATAGCACTTTTAATTCTCTATTGACTGTCCCTTTTTGTTTTCTTAGTGTGATGGACCTTGGTTTACTGAGCCTTTCCATACACTGTGTCATATTTTGTGAGATGGGGACTATCGTAACCTCTCCTGAGTTCTGTCTTTTCATGCTTTTTTGTATTCCTAAGCAGCTACGCTTCCCACTGATTACTTCACCTCTTGGTTTCCTGACTTTCCCTTCCCCCCAATCCCTAGTTCCCCCCCAACGTAACTTGTTTAATGTAAAATTTAAAACAGACATGATCCAATGTAAGCAACATTCTTACCTACATAACCACACTCTGTCTAAACGTTACCTGATTCTTTACGTTGACAGAGTCAGCTCCAGAGGTCTATTTCCGAAGCTGAGCGCTCCCAACTTGTTGGTCAATAAATGATTGTTCTGTGCCTGAGAGCGCTCTGCTTATTTCGTGGAAAAGAGAAAAGCCCACAACAGTACCGGCACGGGGCTCTCTCATCCAAGGTCTTTGCTAATTTCTGGCTAATACCACATTGATAGGTCTGAGTCATTCGCCTTCTTACATCACTGTGTGTGTGATACTGTACTCAGTCCCACATTAACCCTATGTGAACCAGACCCGTATACGACATTGACAGGGATGTGTTCAGTGACAGGAAAGTTTTAGAGGGTTTAGAGGGATGTGGGCCAAATGCAGCCAAATGGGGTTAGCTTAGGTGGGCTTTTTGGTTGGCATGGACAGTTTGGGCTGAAGGGCATGTCTCCGTGCCGTAGATTCTCTGATTCTATAATTCTGTGACTCCACAAAAGTGGGAAAAGAATCCCCACCATCTTGAAGTTCCTGGCCATGATAAACTCATGGTAAATTGCAACCATTGTCTTCAAGCATAACTACCTTGCACTTCCTTCTCAGCAAAACAATTTAAACCTTCCTTTGATCTCCAACAATTAAACCACCTAAACAAAGGTTTCCACAAAGATTCATTCAGGTCTCTTTAGTTTCAGAAATACAGCAGCTTTTCTGGAGAAAACCCGAGAGAGAGAGAGAGAGAGAGAGCAGGGGCGAAATTCTCCCCAAACGGCGCGATGTCCGCCGACTGGCGCCCAAAACGGCGCCAATCAGACGGGCATCGCACCGCCCCAAAGGTGCGGAATGCTCCGCATCTTTGGGGGCCGAGCCCCAACATTGAGGGGCTAGGCCGGCGCCGGAGGGATTTCCGCCCTGCCAGCTGGCGGAAACGGCCTTTGCTGCCCCGCCAGCTGGCGCGGAAATGATATGTCGGGGCAGCGCATGCGCGGGAGCGTCAGCGGCCGCTGACAGTTTCCTGCGCATGCGCAGTGGGAAGAGTCTCTTCCGCCTCCGCCATGGTGGAGACCGTTGCGGAGGCGGAAGGGAAAGAGTGCCCCCACGGCACAGGCCCGCCCGCGGATCGGTGGGCTCTGATCGCGGGCCAGGCCACCGTGGGGGCACCCCCCGGGGTCAGATCGCCCTGCGCACCCCCCAGGACCCCGGAGCCCACCCACGCCTCCTTGTCCCGCCGGTAAATAGGTACTCTAATTTACGCCGGCAGGACAGGCAATTTATCGGCGGGACTTCGGCCCACCCGGGCTGGAGAATCCAGCGGGGGGGCCCGCCAACCGGCGCGGCCCGATTCCCGCCCCCGCCGAATATCCGGTGCCGGAGACTTCGGCAACTGGCGGGGGCGGGATTCACGGCGGCCAACGGCCATTCTCCGACCCGCTGGGGGGTCGGAGAATGACGCCCCAGGTCCTTTCCCCTGAGTGTCTCGAATTCAAACTGAACTTCTTGGGTTTCTGAAAATCATTCCACTCGAGTAGGACCCAATCACCACCTATTACCGGGCAGAATACGGCCTTTTGGCGAATTCATTGGCTACCAGCCAACCAATCGAACTGAGTCCCACCCCATCTCTCGGGTGCCACAAAGTCTGAGTCATATTGTCCAAAGTTAGCAGAGTGTACTCTGTTGTAACTTTTAAATCCTCATTCTTTCTGCTCTTTGACTTAAAGATCCATGTCCATTAAGCATCCTTGGGTCAAAAATTATAACGGCAAAATTAAAGAAAGGGGAAATAAGGGAATCAACAGGGAAGGACCCTTACAGGCTACATGACAATAACAATTGCACAGAACTATAGCAGAGTCGCATTCCATCCTCTACACATCGCATTGGAATGTTCAAAATAATAATAGGTCAATCCTTCAGGATTGTTATGATACTGGGATGATCGAGTAATTTATTTAAAATAAACAACCCAAAATATTTAGTTTAGAAATCATCAATAGAATCTCAAGGTACCTCAGCTATTGACAGATGCATCAAAGATAGAGCTGAAAAATCCCTGTTTTGAGCACACTTATGGAAAGTAGTGGAAAGGCAGAAGGTCTTGGAGCAGATAGTAAAACTGAATCAATTGGTCAAAACTCTCGGTCTTTCTGGATATGTTCACAGTTAGAAAATGGAAGATGAAACAATAAGCAACTATAAGGAAGCTACTAGAAGGGCATCTCAATGAAATATCCATAAGTATAGGAAATAAAATTTTGTTTAATATAATTGTAGAACTATTTATTCAAAGGCATAACAATAATAGGCAGAGACAGTGCAGCTGAAACATTGAATTACACTGAACGATGAGGTCTTTGCTTTCTTAGCAGATGAGAATACAATAACCTTGGCTACTCTGGAAAAAAGATGATTTTGCTCATAATGGTTTTGTGAAGTGATCTGATCTCAACCATAAGAAAATGAACATTTGATTGCACACAAAGCTCAAAACTCTTGCATGATACAAAATAAGCAGGTGATTCATCAGCGCAACAGACAGGTCTAGTGAGCCTAAAGGAGGGTTTGATTCAAGAATCATTTATCATACTTTATACTCTAGGTACAGGTGCTACTAGCTACCCTTTCTTGCTGATTTTCTAGTCAATTATTTGCTCCTATGACAAATACCATCATTTATTCTGAGCCCCTCTGAAACATACCATTCTTTCAACAAAGAAAAAAAACATTAAAACATCTTTCATTATTCATTTGCCACTCATTCGGCTACATTGCTGTTGAAAGTGATTTTTCTAGCCATGTACTTCAAACTTTACTTTGTAATTTGGAAAATTACGAGCATTAAGTTCTCTATGAAAAATCCTAACTAATTACAGCAAAACCCTTGAAATGTTGAGAACAGTGAAAGAGGAAGTAACTCAAAATTTCCAATTCATGCAAATGCTTTTATAGCACATTCCTTTTCATAGAATTATCAAATCCGTAAAGTGCAAAAGTAGTACATTCGGCCTATCGAGCCTGCACCGACCCTCTGAAAGAGCACTCTACCTAAGTCCACTTCGTTGCCTGTTATAACTCCCACGAAGGTCAAACAATAAGGATGATCCGATTCCCTGTGACCTCCACAGAATATGAACTTTCCCAGTAACAGGGGCTTAACAAGGGGAGCCCTCACTAGCATAAAAACTTTGACCTGGTGCAGGTCGGAGAGGGAGCTCCTTGGAGGAGTGGAGAGTTTGATTGCATTACTAATAAACCTTGTTCATCATCTTCTACCTCTGTTTCATGCGTGCTGCTATGTCGGGTTCAACACTTCCCTATCCCCGCAACCTCACGCATTGATCATGGCCTAACAGCATCTTCGGACTGTACGTGTTTCGACGTTTGTTCTGTGCCCAGAATTATTGTGCATTAATTCAAATCCAGTGGTCTGGTCTCTTGTGCCTGCTGAATGTACATCAAAGAGAGCCAAAAAAGACCGCCCTGTCTCACTCAACTTGATGCAACTAAACAGCATGATCCCCAATGCTCCCTCTCCACCCATGTAAGTCCTCGGAACAGGCAAAAAAACTTTGTTTACCTAGCTTTTAGCTATACCTTCTAACTATTTTCTTTCCTCTTGTCTGTTTATTTGTGAAGCAACTTGTGGTATTGTTACATTAAATAAGTGCTTGCTGATACATCTGCCAAAGCTGAAACTGTAGGAAGCCAGTACATAGAAGGTCCTGCAGGAGAGGGGGATGTCATGGACTTAATTTTAGGTAATGATACTGGGCGAGTGGTTGCAGAATAAATGGGACAGCATTTTGCAGACAGCGATCATAACTCCGTCAGATTCAAGATTGTTATGGAAAAGGACAAGGATGGGCCTGAAATCAAAGTTCTAAATGGGCAGGCCGATTTTAATAAGATCAGATATGATTTGGCCGGCGTGGAGTGGGAGCGGATACTTTTTGGTAAATCTGTGATACGACAGTGGGATGCGTTCAAGAAGGAAACAGGGAGAGAGCCGGGGCAACATGTTCCAATTAGGAAAAAGGGTGGGACCAACACATCCAGTGAACCCAGGATATCGAGGGATACACAGCATTGGATAAGGAGAAAATGGGAGGCTTAAGGCAGATATTGAGGGCGCAAAACGGCAGAAGACCTTGAGGCGCATAGAATGTTCAAGATGGAACTTAAAAAGAAATTTAGGGGAGCAAAAAGGGGACATGAAAGGATACTGGTAGGGAACATCTAAGTTTTTTTACAAGTACATTAAGGGTAAAAGGATAACAGGGAAAGAATAAGACCCATTAAGGACCACAGTGGTAAGTACAACCAAATACTGTTAGGTAGAATGTTCCAGAATATTGACCCATTGACATTGATGGAATAGCAATATATTTCCAAGTCGATCTAGTGTGTGACTTGGAGTGGAACTCACAGGTCATGGTGCCCCGTACATCTGCTGCCCTTGCCCTTCCAGGTGGCAGGTCTGACGATAGGACGGAATATAAATAACAGCAAAGAATGGCTAAAATATTGATAAGGAGGGAAAATTAGAGTAAAAGAGAAAGCTAATTAGAAATACAAAGACAGAAAGTAAGAGTTCAATAGATATTTTAAAAAGAAAAGAGCTAACAAATTGACTGTGGGGAATTAATACCGGAAAATAAGAGGATGACCGTTAGGTATTGCATGTCCATCCACCAATGGATTAACAGAGAGATTTGTTCAAACGATGAAACATGCTTTAAGATCGCTGTAAGGACATTCCTCCATTCAAAAGCATCTGGACACATTCCTGCTGACATACCGAAACATGCCATAAGCTCTGACTAAACATCTCCAGCATTCCTGTTCATAGGATGGCAACTGCACACTCGCCTTGATCTCCTGAAACCAATGAAAGCACAACAATTTGTGCAAGATCAACGGCAAGATCAAGTGGAGAAAAGAGCTCAAAAATCAAAGCCAAAAATTTTCTGTTTGGGCCAAGAGGTTTTAATGAAATGAAAATGAAAATCTCTTATTGTCACAAGTAGGCTTCAATGAAGTTACTGTGAAATGCCCCTGGTCGCCACATTCGGGCGCCTGTTCGGGGAGGCTGGTATGGGAATTGAACCGGGCTGCTGGCCTGTCTTGGTCTGCTTTCAAAGCCAGTGATTTAGCCCTGTGCTAAACAGCCCCTGCAATAATAATAACCTTTTATTGTCTCAAGTGTGAAGATGCTGTGAAAAGTCCCTAGTCACCACATTCTGGCGCCTGTTCGGGTAAGCTGGTACTGGAATTGAACCCGCGCTGCTGGCCTTGTTCTGCATCACAAACCAGCTTCTAGCCCACTGAGCTAAACCAGCCCGCTGTTTCATTAAAATGTTTCATTTTAGCTCGTAATTATGCTACTGGAGCTTAATGGGTTCCTGCTACTGTGATTGCTCAGACAGAACCTGTTTTATACACAGTCTAAATGGCAAATGATCTCACTTGGCGGAGACAGGTTAACCTCTGATAGGAGGGCCTGACTTCACCACTTCAAAGAACAAAGAACAAAGAAATGTACAGCACAGGAACAGGCCCTTCGGCCCTCCAAGCCCGTGCCGACCATACTGCCCGACTAAACTACAATCTTCTACACTTCCTGGGTCCGTATCCTTCTATTCCCATCCTATTCATATATTTGTCAAGATGCCCCTTGAATGTCCCTATCATCCCTGCTTCCACTACCTCCTCCGGTAGTGAGTTCCAGGCACCCACTACCCTCTGCGTAAAAAACTTGCCTCGTACATCTACTCTAAACCTTGCCCCTCTCACCTTAAACCTATGCCCCCTAGTAATTGACCCCTCTACCCTGGGGAAAAGCCTCTGACTATCCACTCTGTCTATGCCCCTCATAATTTTGTATACCTCTATCAGGTCGCCCCTCAACCTCCTTCGTTCCAGTGAGAACAAACCGAGTTTATTCAATCGCTCCTCATAGCTTATGCCCTCCATACCAGGCAACATTCTGGTAAATCTCTTCTGCACCCTCTCTAAAGCCTCCACATCCTTCTGGTAGTGTGGCGACCAGAATTGAACACTATACTCCAAGTGTGGCCTAACTAAGGTTCTATACAGCTGCAACATGACTTGCCAATTCTTATACTCAATGCCCCGGCCAATGAAGGCAAGCATGCCGTATGCCTTCTTGACTACCTTCTCCACCTGTGTTGCCCCTTTCAATGACCTGTGGACCTGTACTCCTAGATCTCTTTGACTTTCAATACTCTTGAGGATTCTACCATTCACTGTATATTCCCTACCTGCATTAGCCCTTCCAAAATGCATTACCTCACATTTGTCCGGATTAAACTCCATCTGCCATCTCTCCGCCCAAGTCTCCAGACAATCTAAATCCTGCTGTATCCTCAGACAGTCCTCATCGCTATCCGCAATTCCACCAACCTTTGTGTCGTCTGCAAACTTACTAATCAGACCAGTTACATTTCCCTCCAAATCATTTATATATACTACAAAGAGCAAAGGTCCCAGCACTGATCCCTGTGGAACACCACTGGTCACAGCCCTCCAATTAGAAAAGCATCCCTCCATTGCTACCCTCTGCCTTCTATGGCCTAGCCAGTTCTGTATCCACCTTGCCAGTTCACCCCGATCCCGTGTGACTTCACCTTTTGTACTAGTCTACCATGAGGGACCTTGTCAAAGGCCTTACTGAAGTCCATATAGACAACATCTACTGCCCTACCTGCATCAATCATCTTAGTGACCTCCTCGAAAAACTCTATCAAGTTAGTGAGACACGACCTCCCCTTCACAAAACCGTGCTGCCTCTCACTAATACGTCCATTTGCTTCCAAATGGGAGTAGATCCTGTCTCGAAGAATTCTCTCCAGTAATTTCCCTACCACTGAAGTAGGGCTCACCAGCCTGTAGTTCCCGGGATTATCCTTGCTACCCTTCTTAAACAGAGGAACAACATTGGCTATTCTCCAGTCCTCCGGGACATCCCCTGAAGACAGCGAGGATCCAAAGATTTCTGTCAAGGCCTCAGCAATTTCCTCTCCAGCCTCCTTCAGTATTCTGGGGTAGATCCCATCAGGCCCTGGGGACTTATCTACCTTAATATTTTTTAAGACACCCAACACCTCGTCTTTTTGGATCACAATGTGACCCAGGTTATCTACACCCCCTTCTCCAGACTCAACATCTACCAATTCCTTCTCTTTGGTGAATACTGATACAAAGTATTCATTTAGTACCTCGCCCATTTCCTCTGGCTCCACACATAGATTCCCTTGCCTATCCTTCAGTGGGCCAACCCTTTCCCTGGCTACCCTCTTGCTTTTTATGTACGTGTAAAAAGTCTTGGGATTTTCCTTAACCCTATTTGCCAATGACTTTTCATGACCCCTTCTAGCCCTCCTGACTCCTTGCTTAAGTTCCTTCCTACTTTCCTTATATGCCACACAGGCTTCGTCTGTTCCCAGCCTTTTAGCCCTGACAAATGCCTCCTTTTTCTTTTTGACGAGGCCTACAATATCACTCGTCATCCAAGGTTCCCAAAAATTGACGTATTTATCTTTCTTCCTCACAGGAACATGCCTGTCCTGTATTCCTTTCAACTGACACTTGAAAGCCTCCCACATGTCAGATGTTGATTTGCCCTCAAACACCCGCCCCCAATCTATGTTCTTCAGTTCCCGCCTAATATTGTTATAATTAGCCTTCCCCCAATTTAGCACATTCATCCTCGGACCACTCTTATCCTTGTCCACCAGTACTTTAAAACTTACTGAATTGTGGTCACTGTTACCGAAATGCTCCCCTACTGAAACATCTACCACCTGGCCGGGCTCATTCCCCAATACCAGGTCCAGTACCGCCCCTTCCCTAGTTGGACTGTTTACATATTGTTTTAAGAAGCCCTCCTGGATGCTCCTTACAAACTCCGCCCCGTCTAAGCCCCTGGCACTAAGTGAGTCCCAGTCAATATTGGGGAAGTTGAAGTCTCCCATCACCACAACCCTGTTGTTTTTACTCTTTTCCAAAATCTGTCTACCTATCTGCTCCTCTATCTCCCGCTGGCTGTTGGGAGGCCTGTAGTATACCCCCAACATTGTGACTGCACCCTTCTTATTCCTGATCTCTACCCATATAGCCTCACTGCCCTCTGAGGTGTCCTCTCGCAGTATAGCTGTGATATTCTCCCGAACAAGTAGCGCAACTCCGCCTCCCCTTTTACATCCCCCTCTATCCCACCTGAAACATCTAAATCCTGGAACGTTTAGCTGCCAATCCTGCCCTTCCCTCAACCAGGTCTCTGTAATGGCAACAACATCATAGTTCCAAGTAGTAATCCAAGCTCTAAGTTCATCTGCCTTACCCGTAATGCTCCTTGCATTAAAACATATGCACTTCAGGCCACCAGACCCGCTGTGTTCAGCAACTTCTCCCCGTCTGCTCTGCCTCAGAGCCACACTGTCCCTATTCCCTAGTTCTCCCTCAATGCTCTCATCTTCTGACCTATTGCTCCCATGCCCACCCCCCTGCCATACTAGTTTAAACCCTCCCGTGTGACACTAGCAAACCTCGCGGCCAGGATATTTATGCCTCTCCGGTTTAGATGCAACCCGTCCATCTTATACAGGTCACACCTGCCCCGGAAGAGCTCCCAGTGGTCCAGATGACGGAAACCCTCCCTCCTACACCAGCTGTTTAGCCACGTGTTTGTCTGCTCTATCTTCCTATTTCTAGCCTCACTGGCACGTGGCACAGGGAGTAATCCCGAGATTACAACCCTCGAGGTCCTGTCTTTTAACTTTCTGCCTCGCTCCCTGAACTCCTGCTGCAGAACCTCATGCCCCTTCCTGCCTATGTCGTTAGTACCAATATGTACAACGACCTCTGCCTGTTTGCCCTCCCCCTTCAGGATTCCCTCTACCCGTTCGGAGACATCCTGGACCCTGGCACCAGGGAGGCAACATACCATCCTGGAGTCTCTTTCACGTCCACAGAAGCGCCTATCTGTGCCCCTGACTATAGAGTCCCCTATTACTATTACTCTTCTGCGCTTTGACCCTCTCTTCTGAACATCAGAGCCAGCCGTGGTGCCACTGCTCTGGCT
This sequence comes from Scyliorhinus torazame, assembly GCF_047496885.1. Lineage (NCBI taxonomy): Eukaryota > Metazoa > Chordata > Chondrichthyes > Carcharhiniformes > Scyliorhinidae > Scyliorhinus > Scyliorhinus torazame. The sequence continues at coordinate 156,412,491 of NC_092721.1, read as the reverse complement.
GCTGCTGTTTTCCCCTGATAGGCTATCCCCCCCGACAGTATCCAAAGGGGTATATCTGTTCGAGAGGGGGACAACCACAGGGGATTCCTGCACTGACTGCCTGCCCTTTCTGGTGGTCACCCATTTCTCTGCCTGCACCTTGGGTGTGACCACATTTACATAACTGCGATCTATGACGCTTTCCGCCACCTGCATGCTCCTAAGTGCATCCAATTGCTGCTCCAACCGAACCATGCGGTCTGTGAGGAGCTGCAGTTGGGTGCACTTTCTGCAGATGAAGCCATCCGGGACGCTGGAAGCCTCCCGGACCTGCCACATCTCACAGTCAGAGCACAGCACCCCTCTAACTGACATTGCGTCAATTAATTAAAATTAAAATTTGTCTTTTTTTTTAAAATACCTTTTTTTTTTAAATTGCAAAGTTACTGTCAACTATCTGTTTCCTAGCACTAGATTTCTAATAGAAATGCGATAGCTAACTATAATACTCTCCGATCTCTGGCTTAGATATCCTCTAAATTATAATTAAGTTATTATGTTTAATTAGTTCCCAAATACTCAAATTTTTTTAAAATTTCGGTTAGAATCCCAACCAGCCACTCTGGCCACAGCTTTTCTGTGATGTCACTTCAGTTTCCCCCCGACACACAATTTGAAAAAAGGTATAAAAGTAAAAATCACTTACTTACCTTCTTACCTTCTGAGTGTCTGAGATGTTCTTAGGTTCTCTCGCTGACAGAGACTGCTCCTCCACCTCCGATCCTTGACCTGCACAATGCTAATAATATAATAATATAATATGGCACTTACCTTACACCAATGGGTCTTATTATTAGGTTAGAGGAGGAGGGCGGGTGGGAGACACTACACGTGTAGTGTCTCGGGTTTCCTCTCCACCAGAATTTATTGGTTGGTGGGGGGGGGGGGACTTGCCAGAGGTCGAACTTCCGGTTCCCGCCTTATATAAAAACAAATAGAACAGAAAAGAAGAACAGACACGGGACCAGGCAAGGCTTTTTAAATTACTACTCGCCTCCCAGAAGGCCCCTGCGCACCGCTGCCGCCGAAATCCAAAGGGCTGCTCCTGTAAAGGTAAGAGCTTTTAAACTCACTACTCACCTCCCAGAAGGCCCCTGCGCACCGCTGCCGCCGAAATCCAAAGGGCTGCTCCTGTAAAGGTAAGAGCTTTTAAACTCACTACTCACCTCCCAGAAGGCCCCTGCACACCGCTGCCGCCGAAATCCAAAGGGCTGCTCCTGTAAAGGTAAGAGCTTTTAAACTCACTACTCACCTCCCAGAAGGCCCCTGCGCACCGCTGCCGCCGAAATCCAAAGTGAGCAATCTCCAAATCAGGAAATGCCGACTCCAGTCTCGCCTCTTCAGTTCAGCTCGACTGAAGCTGGTTTGTCTCTCCTTCACCGGCATTAGATAAGACTTCAAATTGGGCTATAAGTCCTAACGTGAGATCAGCCTCCAATGAACATTACTTTTCAAAAGCACCAGAAGTCCACTGGAAGTCACATTGGCAGAGACGTTTTCCTGAACGCCTGCATTATAGTTAAGGTGAACCCATGTATTTTTTGAGGCAGTCAACCCTCTTTCATCAAATCAGAAAATGTTTCATTAAGCTGACATTTCCAATGGGTGGGGGGAGGGGGAAATGTTCGGTATTGTATGTTTCATCTGGCTGACCGTACTTTGAAAGCTTCTGCATTGTGAAATCACAGGATCCATTTTTCTCATTAGTTTGCCTGCAAGAACAGTTGCAACGCTAATCACCTCCTGTGACTGTCTACTTGTGTACCAATTGATCTTTAAAGGTACCAGGACCAAAAACACTTACTCTCAGAAACAGAGAATCCCGCCTTCTATCTCAACTTTATCAAGGAGAGACACCAACCAACAATTCTTGGAACAAAGTACAATCAAAATTCTCTTGTGTGTGTAACTTTGTGAGTCTGATGTGAAGATTATTACAAGCTGAAGGAAAAGGAAGTACCCAATGTGGTGTTGGGTGCTCTGAGGTACAGACGAACCAACACGGTTGCGATTGGTACAACGCAGTTTTATTCCAACTAGTTATTTACACATCTGACTTGGTACTCAGCACGTGGTGACGGTGTGAGTGTCTTGTTCATGAGGTCCTGGCCTTGTCCTGTCTCCAGATGGACTGGCCAGCAGGTGTCGTGTTTCTTATCTTATACTGTGTCTGCTCTTGTCTGTGATTGGCTGTCGTGTTATGTGTGCTGATTGGTCTGTTGGTCTGTCTATCATGATGTGTGTGTTGTGATGTGTGTTTGAATATCATGACATCCACCCTTTTTTACAAGATTATGTGCCTATGTGGTTATAAATATAAATGTGTCCTGAGTGCAGCTAAAGGTGTGTGTGCGTGATATTTACAGCATGTACATGTGGCGTAACTATATACAAGGGGCGATGTCAGGTGTGACATGCTAACGAGGTTGTACCATAACAAAAGAAGAAGAACGTTGAAATTTGGACCGATCAAACGAGGCCTGGAACGATAAAACAGTGACATGTTACAATACAGTAGTTGCTAAAATGTGACGTGTGAACAGTCTCATAAGTCCAGTCTAGTAGGTGGGCGACAAATTCGGGTTGACCGCCTCAAGGGTGGGTCGAGAACCACCAGCTGAGGTGCGAGCCTGGCCACGGGCGGCGATAGAAGGGGCATGGTATATGGCAGCTCCACGAAGTCGCTATCAGGAACCAGTGGAGGACACGGTGTCTGTGTATGGTTCCGTTGCGAGCGTGGAAGTAGGCGAAGGGCTCGGCGATTGCGCCTACGCACGGATCCATCCGGCATGCGTACCAGGAACGAGCGGGGTGCCACGCGTTGGAGAACTTCGGCAGGTGCTGACCAGCCACCGTCTGGTAGGTGAATGCGGACGTTGTCTCCAGGGGCCAGGGAGGGAAGATCAGTTGCCCGTGTGTCGTACGATCTCTTCTGGCGATCGCGCTGCAGTTGCATCGTCTGCAGTACCGGAGCATGGTCTATTGTTGGTGCCAGGATGGAAGGCACAGTGGTTCTGAGGGCGCGACCCATCAGCAGCTGTGCTGGCGAGAGACCCGTGGCTAGTGGGGCCGAGCGATAGGCCAGCAGGGCGAGGTAGAAGTCTGATCCGGCAGCAGCAGCCTTGCAGAGGAGCTGCTTGGCAATGTGAACGCCCTTCTCCGCCTTTCCATTGGACTGGGGATGCAGAGGGCTGGACGTCACGTGTGTGAAGCCATACGAGGCCGCAAAGGACGACCATTCATGGCTGGCAAAACAGGGCCCATTGTCCGACATGACAGTCAGCGGAATTGCGTGGCGAGCAAAGGTGTCTTTGCAGGCCCTGATGACAGCAGACGTCAGATCCTGCAGGCGTATGACTTCTGGGTAATTGGAGAAGTAGTCCACTATGATAACATAGTCCATGCCAAGCGCGTGAAATAGGTCGACACCCACCTTCGCCCAGGGGGACGTCACCAGCTCATGGGGCAGAAGCGTCTCAGGAGGTTGCGCCGGCTGAAACCTTTGGCAGGTTGTACAGTTGATCACCATGTTGGCAATATCGTCACTGATGCCCGGCCAGTATACCGCCTCTCGGGCCCTCCGTCTGCACTTCTCGACCCCCAAGTGGCCTTCGTGTATTTGATCGAGAACCAGCTGGTGCATACTGTGCGGAATCACAATCCGGTCCAGCTTCAGAAGGATCCCATCAATGATGGCTAGGTCGTCTCGTACATTATAGAACTGCGGGCACTGCCCTTTGAGCCATCCTCCCGTCATGTGGCTCATCACTCGCTGTAAAAGGGGGTCGGCCGCTGTCTCTCGGCGGATGCGGGCCAGACAGGAGTCATCAGCCGGCAGATTTGCCGCTGTCAAGGCCACCTGTGCCTCGACCTGACATACGAACCCCTCCGCATCTGGCGACGTGCTCACTGCTCTGGATAGGGCATCCGCCACGATGAGGTCCTTCCCTGGAGTGTAGACCAGTTGGAAGTCGTACCTCCTGAGTTTAAGTAGGATGCGCTGGAGGCGAGGGGTCATCTCGTTCAGGTCCTTGTTTATTATGCTGACCAGGGGGCGGCGGTCAGTTTCGACCGTGAACCGTGGAAGACCATAGACGGAATTGTGGAACTTGTCTAAACCGGTTAGCAAGCCCAGGCATTCTTTTTCGATTTGCGTGTAGCGCTGCTCTGTGGGGGTCATGGCCCGCGACGCATAGGCAACCGGGGCCCATGACGACATGTCATCCCTCTGCAGGAGCACTGCTCCAATGCCGGATTGACTGGCATCAGTTGAGATTTTGGTGGGACGAGACGTGTCGAAGAACGCCAACACTGGTGCCGTGGTGAGTTTGCGTTTGAGCTCCTCCCATTCCAGCTGGTGTGTGTGTTGCCACTGGAACTCTGTAGATTTTTTAACGAGGTGGCGCAGACTCGTTGTGTGGGAGGCAAGGTTGGGAATGAATTTCCCTAGGACGTTGACTATGCCAAGGAAGCGTAGGACAGCCTTCTTGTCGGCCGGCTGCAGCATGGCTGTGATGGCGCTCACCTTGTCTGCATCCGGATGGACCCCTGACCGGGAGATATGGTCCCCCAGGAACTTCAATTCGGTCTGGCCAAAGGCGCACTTGGCTCAGTTGAGGCGCAGGCCGTTTTCCCGTATGCGGGCAAAAACGCGTTGGAGACGATGTATGTGCTCCTGCGGTGTGGTGGACCAGATGATGACATCGTCCACATATAAGTGCACCCCTTCGATGCCTTCCATCATCTGCTCCATGATTCTGTGGAAGACCTCGGATGCCGAGATGATGCCAAATGGCATCCGGTTGTAGCAGAATCTGCCGAAAGGGGTGTTGAAGGTACATAGCTTTCGGCTGGACGGGTCCAGTTGGATCTGCCAAAATCCTTTAGAAGCATCCAGTTTCGTGAATATCTTTGCTTGGGCCATTTCACTGGTGATCTCCTCCCGTTTGGGTATGGGATAATGTTCCCGCATAATGTTATTATTGAGGTCTTGGGGGTCTATACAGATGCGGAGCTCGCCAGAGGGCTTCTTGACACACACCATGGAGCTGACCCATGGCGTGGGCTCCGTGACCCTGGATAGGACCCCTTGGTCCTGGAGATCCTGCAGCTGCAGCTTGAGGCGGTCTTTAAGTGGCGCAGGAACCCTGCGAGGTGCGTGAACGACCGGGATGGCGTCCGGTTTGAGGCGAATTCGGTAGGTGTATGGCAGTGTTCCCATGCCTGCGAATGCCTCCTGGTTGTGGGCGAGGAGCGATTGGATCTGTGCGTTGAACTCTGCATCCGGGAAGTCAGACGTGCCGTCTGGAGAAAGAGAGAGAATTCGTTGCACAAGGTGGAGAGCCTTCCATGCCTGTGCGCCCAGCAGGGAGTCCTTCGACGAGCCAACTATCTCGAACGAGAGTGTGGCCATGTGTGTTTTGTGTGTCACCTGGAGCTGGCAGGATCCCATGGCCGGGATAACGTTCCCGTTGTAGTCGACCATCATGCACCAGGATGGCTGGATTGGTGGTCTGACCTTCATGACATAGAATGCTGACCATGCTGTGAGGTTGGCGGAGGCGCCAGTGTCCAGGCGGAAAGTGATCGGCGATCGGTTGACCGTCAGGGTGGCACTCCATTCATCGGCCGGATTGATGGTGTTGACCCGGTTCACATCAATGACCGCAACCCGGAAGGCGTCTTGGTATCTGTGTCGTCGGTTTGGATGTCGTGATGTGGAGGCTGGATGGTCCGCACGTGTCTGTGAGGTTGTCGGAGATGTGGAAGATCCACAGGTTGAGCCGCTCGACAGTAGGCAGCGTAGTGGCCCATCTTGCCACAGCGTAGGCATTGTCGGGTTTTTGCAGGACATTGCCCTTTTAAATGTGCAGCTCCACAGTTGCCGCACGTCATGACGTCATGGCGTTCGTTATGCCACTGCGCATGCGCAGTTCGATCTTGCGTCGGGCGCGCCTGCGCAGCACGTCCCTCAGTGTTGCCGTAGGTGTTGGCGCGCACAAACGTGGGAGGCCTCAAAAAGCACGCGAAACGGCCACCCTCGTCCGGGCCGCGGGCCGGGAGAAACCCGAATGCCTGGATGCGTTCTGCCTCGTGGCCGGCCTGGCTTGCCGATTCGATCGCTTGGGACCCCCTCCGTGCCGATTCGGTCGCCTGAAATTGGGCATAGCGGCTGGTCGCATTTTCATGCAGGACACAGGCTTCAACTGCAGATGCTAAGGTCAGGCCTTTAATTTTTCGAAGCTGCTGGCGTAGGCCACTGGAGGCAACGCCAAAAATGATCTGGTCCCGGATCATGGACTCTGAGGTGGTGCCGTAACCGCAGGACTGCGCGAGTATGCGGAGGTGCGTCAGGAAGGGCTGAAAGAGCTCATCCTTACCTTGTAGGCGCTGCTGAAAGATATAGCTCCCAAAGCTTTCATTGACCTCAACGTTGAAGTGCTGGTCGAGCTTGAGGAGGACCGTATCATATTTAGATTTGTTCTCGCCTTCCGCGAACACCAAGGAGTTGTATACATCGATGGCGTGCTGACCTGCGGTAGTGAGGAGCATGGCAATCTTTGTTTCGTCCGAGGCGCCCTGTTTTTCTTTGGCTCACATGAACAGTTCGAATCGCTGCTTGAAGAGCTTCCAATTGGTGCCCAGGTTCCCAGCGACTTGCAATGGCGGCGGTTTGTTGTGGGTGTCCATGGCTCAGGATAGCAGATTTGCCGGTAAGTATCGATTCACTCACTGGTACCATGTGGTGTTGGGTGCTCTGAGGTACAGACGGACCAACACGGTTGCGATTGGTGCAACGCAGTTTTATTCCAACTAGTTATTTACACATCTGACTTGGTACTCAGCACGTGGTGGCTGTGTAAGTGTCTTGTTAATGAGGTCCTGGCCTTGTCCTGTCTCCAGATGGACTGGTCAGCAGGTGTCGTGTTTCTTGTCTTATACTGTGTCTGCTCTTGTCTGTGATTGGCTGTCGTGTTATGTGTGCTGATTGGTCTGTTGGTCTGTCTATCATGATGTGTTTGTTGTGATGTGTGTTTGAATATCATGACACCCAACTGAAGGCCTAACCTTCAGAAAGACATTACCGGGAAGACAACCATCTCAATCAAAGATCCTTTATTCTTTTATTTTGTTCCTATTTTCTTTAACATTCAATCACCCTGTTCCCTCTATGTTATTTGTCTGTGTGTGTGGGTGGGAGGGTAGAGAGAGTGGGGATCGTTAGACAGGTGGGAGGGTTGGGAGGGTTTCTGTCAGTTTAATAATAAAACTGTTCATAATAAAAGCTTACTTGTGTTTAAATGTACAAACCTGGTGACTACAGTCAATTTTACTCAACCAAAGCCATGGATAAGAATATAACATTTAATTTCACCTTTTTTGCGACTCTGGCTCAATTGGGGCTAGAATCGGCTACACACGACCCTAGGTTGCCGTAACACCAGTGATATCCTTTGTGATACGGAAACCCCTTTTGTGCAGGGTGAGTCCTCAAAGAAAGGGGACGTTTCCAGATCCTAGTCCTGATTACAATATTCTGGCTAAGTGGCACGAAGTTTGAGCCCCAGTTGCACATTGGGAAGGAGCCGTACTTGGAACTCTGCCCTTTGCATTCTGTGCGCAAGTTTTGGATTGATCTGAAATAATTTTATAGTGCAGCTGCCATAGCTGTTATGTTCCAGGCATAAACATCGGTGCCTAGATTAAACATTAGGAAGATTATTGGGGCTGCTCCAATTCCAATTTTGTAAAGAATTGACAGCCCATCTGTTGCAGAATGTATGCAATACATGCAATTAAACAGAATCATGGAGTCCACAGAACTGTTGTTTTGCATCCAGGAACTGGAGATGTGTTTATTCCTAAAGCTTGCCAAAAGAGACCATAATATTCAATTATTGAATGAATGTAAACCAGCAAATTGCTGTGCTGCACTATTCTGGTGCTGATCGATGACTGCGTTCAAAGTATTTCATTTTCGACAAAACAGGTTGGAATGTTCTGAGAAAAAACATTGTATAAATGCGGGACTTTGCTTTAGGCTTTTATTTGAACACTGCTGCCGTTCCTACTCCCCCCCCCCACCCCCCCTCACATCAACCTCCACCACCACCTGCTCAAATTTCCTTGGGTGCTTTTTGGCCTTTCCAGTGATTTAACTGCTATGGTCCTGAGTGAATGCGCTAATTTAAATATATTATCTCATTGAAGTATCTTATAACAAAGGCTGGAAGGGCTACGGCTCCAGGTTTCTTGTGTTTACAGTCACAAAGCAATCAGGGTAAACTGAGAATTATATGGCATAGCTGTTTCGAGGATCACCTAATATGTTAGAAGCAAAGGTATTCTGAGCTTGACCCTTTGCATCTGCAAATGACTTTCTGCTTGAGTTTTTTTTGCCATTTTGACTGTGAGGACCTGGACCTGGACTTGCTTCCTTCAGCTTCTGAAATTTGCGAGGTAATTGGGAGATTTCCCTATCTTGGAGAAGGGAAAGTGCTATAGGAAAGAACAATGAGAGTCAGGCAGCACTTAAGCAGAATCTTATTAGTGTCACAAGTAGGCTTACGGTAACACTGCAATTAAGTTACTGTGAAAATTCCCTAGTCGCCACACTCTGGCGCCTGTTCGGGTACACAGAGTGAGAATTCAGAATGTCCAATTCACCTAACAAGCACGTCTTTCGGGACTTGTGGGAGGAAACTGGAGCATACGGAAGAAACTCGCACAGACACGGGGAGAACGTGCAGACTCCGCACAGACAGTGATCCAAGCCAGGAATCAAGCCCGGGTCCCTGGAGCTCTGAGGCAGCAGTGCTAACATCTGTGCATGCACCCTCATATCTTTGCGCACAACCCCACTCAATAATACAACACCTGCCATATGTGAGCATTAGTATTGAATTGTGCCTAAGAATCGTCTACTGCTAAGATAATGGACCTGACCCCTTACATTTGTAGGATAACCGGACAAGAACACCAAACAATTTTTTTACATTTGTAAAACTGTGAGGAAAAGATATTTCACTCCAGGAGTGATGACACTGACCAAAGGTATCTTTTATGTCAAAACAAACTTCAATTTAAACATGGAATTAACCACGTTAACATCAAAGAAAATAGCTTTACAATTATTAATTAAACAGTTCTTAACTACCTGGAAAAACATAAAATTGCCATCTATACCTGTTACTAACTTCCAATTTAGTAACCCAATACAGTTCAAATGCCACTTATAAATAAAGTTAACACACAGATTACTTGCTTAGTTGCATGTAGACTTTTGGAGACCCTTTTAGGTGCAGAACCAGTACACTTCTGCACAACTGAGCAGAATTTGACAAAACTGCTGTTCAAATTAAAATCCTTCGGTCTTGTCAGACTCAAATCCTATGGCGAACTGAAAAACTACAGACAGACCTGGCTTCTCCCATTAGTTATATCATTGTATTGCACTAAGATGTAACATGATCTGCTTAGCTAGGACTAAATACAACCCCTCATAAATTATTTACTCTCTGGGGCATCTAAAGCAATCATAACAATATCCCATTAACCTTCTACATGTAAACAAGTAAATGGTTAGAATCAATCATGACCTGCCCTTTTAAGTCCTCTTAATTACAGCTTTAGCAGACACACAGTCTCCCCTTAACCCAGGCTTTTAACAACAATACTGCCACAAATTTAAAAGATAACATGTAACAATTTCTACATTTATCACTGTACTAATGAGACAATGTGATTGTACAAAACCACAGTGTTTTGTATAAGTTCAACACAAACTCCTTCCTTCTGTACTCTATGCACCTATTGATAAAGCCCAGAACACTAAGTGCTTTATTAACTGCTCTCCACCTGTCCTGCCACCTTCAATGACCTATGCGCAAATACACCCAGGTCCCCCTGCTCCTGCATACCCAGAATAATTCCACTCCTTATTTTAGTGTCACTCTACGCTCTTTGTACTAAAAAGCACCACCTCACAAGTTTTTGCATTGAACTTCATCTGCCACTTATCTACCCACTCCATCAACATATCTATGTCTTTTTGAAGTTCTACACTGTCCTCTTTACAGTTTACAATACTTCCAAGTTTTATCTTCTCCCCAAACTTTGAAATTGTCCCTACACAGCAAGATCTAGATTATCATATATATTAGGAAAAGCAATGATCCCAAAACTGACCCTTGGTGAACTCCACTGCAAACCTTCCTCCAGCCTGAAAAATATCCACTAACCATTATTTGCTGTTTCCTATTACTGAGGCAATTCAGTATTCACATTTCTATAGTCCTTTTTATCCCATGAGCTATAATCTTTCTCACAAGTCTGTTGTGTGGCACTGCATTGAGTGCCTTTTGGAGGTCCATGTACACCACATGAACAGCATTACCCTCATCCATCCTTTCCACTTCAGAAAACACCAGCAAATTAGTTAAACATTGGTGGAATTCTCCAGCCGTTGCGGTTCACTTTTCCGCTGGCAGCACACACTCGCCCATTGGTTTCCCGGCGGTGTCGGGTGGCTTCAATGGGAAATCCCATCAACAAACAACGGGAAGACATAATCCCATCACCAGCGAATGGCGTGCTGCCGAGAAACACGCCACTGGGGAACCAGTGTTCAGCTCATGATTTCCCCTTTCGAAATCCATGCTGGCTCTTCTTAATCAACCCACATTTGTCCATGTGACTACTAATTCTCTCCTGAATAATTGTTTTGAGAAGCTTGTTCACTATTAATGTTAAACTGACTGGTCTGCAAGAGCTCGGCTTATCCTTACAACCTTTTCTGAACAAAGGCGTAATATTTGCAATTCTCCAGTCCTCTGGCACCTCCCCTGAGCCTAAAGGAGATTGGAAGATTATGGCCAGGATCACTACAATTTACATTCTCACTTCCTTCAATACCCTTGGATGCATCTCACCTTGTCTCGCTGCCTTGTCAACTTTGAGTACTATTCCACACTTCATCGTTATCAATTTTGAACCCTTGTAGGGACAGAGTTTCCTCGGCTTTCACCAGGCCCTGGGTAGCATCTACATCCTTGATAAAGATATGGACATGGAGTAGCTGCTGAATTTAGTTGTTAGATATTTATTTAAAGAATTCTAATTGAATAGCGATCTTAGAGGAAGTAACCAGCAATGTGGTTAGAGGGGAACCGGTAGATGTTGTGCACTTGAATTTCCAGAAGACATTAAGCACGGTGCCACATCAAAGGTTACCACACAAAATAATAGCTCATAGTGTCACAGATAACATAATAACCTGGAGTAACACCTTCCTCCCTCTATTCCACATGGGGGTTTCCAGTCTCCGCTCTTGAAGAACACACTTTAATTCTTCTCCCACGGAATGCTTTCTCGCGGTTGCTTTCACCAAGGATCCACCTTCAAGATAATAATAATCGCTTATTGTCACAAGTAGGCGTCAATCAAGTTACTGTGAAAAGTCCCTAGTCGCCCATTCCGGCGCCTGTTTGGGGAGCTGGTACGGGAATTGAACCCGTGCTGCTGGCCTTGTTCTGCATTACATGCCAGCTGTTTAGCTCACTGTGCTAAACCAGCACCTAACTTCTCCTTTTGGTATTCCTCTGCTCTGGATTACCACATGCATTCAAGCTTCTGCACAATCTCTCAGGTACCCAGCCACACCAACAGAACACTGCTGCTTCACAGGCTGTATTAAGGTATCACCAATCTTTTGATCACCTTCGATATCTGGTTTTTCGAAAGCTGACACCCCCCAGGTCAGCATCTTGCAGCCCTGTCTTTATTTGCTCCTTATTTTAACTTCCTTCGACTTTGCAGTCTTCCTGGGACATTCCCCTGTCCCAATCTCTGGGAACTAGGACTTTCTATTATTTGGCTTTGGCTTTCTGAGCCTATTCATTATCCTGCCTGTTCTGACAGTGCCTCTAGAATGTTCCTTGCCTCTAGTTACCTGCTTCCAAAACAGGCTCTGAACTGTCCTTGCTTTCTCACTGGGGGCCTCTGGTTGCTGAGCAACAGCTTAGTTTTTCATATCCTGTAATTGCTTTCGTTGATGTAAATTATTATTCCAATGAAGGTGAAGTTTAAAGTGAAACTAAAGCTGAATCAAACTGAAGTTATTAACACTTCTCAGAACATGCATATAGAATCAGAAGATTAAACTTACTTTAACTTGTACCTTATTCCTATTCCTACAAATATAAATTACTTAATTCTCTATTTCCTAATACTTGCTTAGGCTATTATTTTGAAGTTTAGGATTAAGAGTGAATTTTACAATAAACCGTGTATAAAGTTTCATAGAAGCAGATTGGATTGGAAAATTAGGACTCAAAACTTTCATTCTCTGGGGATAATAATGATTTTGTGAGATAGTGTAAAACAGGTCATAACGATTCAGCAGCTGTTTTGCACATCTCTGAATTTTTATTTCCATTCACATCAACAACTGCAAAGATTTGAAATAGGTTGCCAATTTGATAGCACAGAATTTACAATATTAGACCAAATCAAAATGATTGGAGCACATCCTCGCTGACTCTGCCTGCCCCACAGTCAGATCACGCTTGAACAAACCTCAATTGGCTGTAGGTGGGTCTTCCACCCCTCACTTGGGAAGAAGTCCTGCCTCTAGTCCCTGTAGTGACAGATGCTGCAGTGGACTGAGTAAGAAGCATTTCAACATGTTTTTCAACAGGGCCTAAGACCTGGGACCGGACGGCAAGGCAGGTTTTGGGTGTCCCAGGGAGAGTGGCTTTTTGGGGTTTGTTGGGAGAGTCTGGGGGAGAGAGGTCCAGTGGCCACCTTAATAGGAAAGCACCAAAAGTCAGAAGGGTGCTTCTGATGGAGGAGCCCCACCCCTTCCCGCCCGAGATCTAAGCCTGTTTGTTTTCAGCCTTCTCCTACATCAGGTAAATCCTCCCAACAGCCAGAACATTGAGGCTAGGCTAGAAAAAGAACCTTAAGGACCTTTTCCCACCTAGGTTCAATAATTGGCCACTTAAGGACCTTGTTCCGCCTAGCCTCAATAATTGGCCAATCAAGGACTTTGTTCCGTCTAGTCTCAATAATTTGCCACTTAAGGACCTTTTCCCACCTAGCTTCAATAATTTGCCACTTAAGGACCTTTTCTCACCCAGCCTCAATAATTGGCCACTTAAGGACTTCAAATGGAGCAACCGCAGGCAGCCTGTCTGAGGCCTTTCCTGTCCCAGTGTAAAATCACTGCAATGGGGCAGGCGGGAACACAAAGGGAATCCTTCAATTTCATACTTCCACCCCTGCCGGAAAATCCTCAAGTGGGGGAGTGTGAAATTAAGGTTCATCTCCTTTCTACTGGGCAAAAGCGGACTTCATTTTTTGAACATGCAATTCTTCTTTAAATGTAACAATATACAAATTGTGCCCCATTCCATATTCTCAAATTTCAGGTTAGTTTTTTGACCATTGGTGCATCTATTTCAACGTGGCTTGTTCTAAAGATTGAAGCTGGCGTGCTCCCGCTTATATTACAGCAATTTATTTCTGGTTGATCGAGATAACCATTTTGGCTATTTGTGAAAACGTAAATTTAGCTCTTTTAGGCAGAAGAGGGAAATATTATGTTTGGTAACATCACTTTCCAGATTATGATCATTCCATTATTTTTACTATAAATAATTTTGAAAATGTTTGGGAATTTAGCTTTTATATATATGGTCCAATCTTTATGTTGCTCTCTGCAAAATTTCTAAAATGTGAAGGATAATTGGTTTACTTTCTATTTTGCTGTCCATGGGAATGTTCCAATTTGATTTGCTGTTTAGTTGATGACATCACTGCTGCTTGGTATCTGACACCAAATTAACATTGGGAAAGGTGAAATCCTCATCCTGAGACTGCCAGATGTTTGTGGGCAACTTTCTTTGTCGTCACCACTGCCCAATTACTGTATCAAAACAATTACTGTATGTCCCAGAATCAGCATCAGAATTCATTGCAGGTAATTCCTAACACCTCAGTCTCTTGTGCATTTATTCATAGATCATAAATCATAAATCATAGAAGAGATCATAGATCATAGATCATAGATTTGCAGTGCAGGAGTCCCTTCGGTCCATCGAGTCTGCACCGGCTCTTGGAAAGAGCACCCTACTTAAGCCCACTGCCTCCAGCCTATCCCCGTAACCCAGTAACCCCACCCAACCTTTCTGGACACTGAGGGGAATTTATCATGGCCAATCCACCTAACCTGCACATCTTTGGACTGTGGGAGGAAACCGGAGGGACCCGGAAGAAACCCACGCAGGCACAGGGAGAATGTGCCGACTCCGCACAGTTAGTGATTCAGACTCATCCAGTTATTTTTCTCATGACCAGTATACATGACCATACGATACATAAGTGTTCACTGTGGACGTCTCACAAATCTGGCTATGTCATCTTGAAGTCCCCTACTGTCCTGCTCACTATTTAGTACAATGCTAAGTTTTGTTCCATCCACAAACTTTAAAATTGTGCTCTCCATACCCAAGTCAAGGTCATTTATATATAACAAAAGAAGCAAAATTCCTGATATCGACCCATGGGGGGATACCACTACATACTTACTTCCAATCAGAAAAGCATATTCTCACCATTACTCTCTATCTGCTCTGCCTGAGTTAAGTGTGTACTATGGGCGTGATATTCCGGCCTCGTTGCACTCGCGCTCAAGCGTAACGAGGCCGGAGAATAGTGGGAAAGGCCAAAAATGGGAACCGCCATAGTGTTGCTAGAAACCAATTATCACCACTTTTTTCCATACAATTAACGAGAGCAACCCATCTTCCAATGGCCTCCTGTCATTCACCGGCCTCCGCAGCAACAGGTCAGGCTGGCGCCAATTAGTACTCCTTTTGACAAACGTGAACCTGGCGGAAGGGATTCCGTGGGGGGCCGAGGAGGGGAGTAGCAATCTTTGCTCATGGGCAAAGAGCCTGGGGATTCTGGGCTTGCCACCCCCAGTGCTCGGCAGGGGGTGGGGACCCTCCATGGGGGTGGGCTGCCATGGGAGGGTGAGGGGGAGGCACTGGGGGGGGGCAACTGGGGGGACAATTGCTCGCAGCACCACCATGCCAACCCTTGGATCCAAACCCCATTCCGGGGTCAACCCCTGTCCCTGCCCGTCTGCCCCACCGATCACCCAGCTGGGGCTGAAGGCAATCGCTAATAGGGAATTGGCAATCACGGTTAAGTGAGCAATTGGCACATGCCAAGTGGATTCCCGTGTGTAGGCGGCCATGGAGCATGTGGGAGTCATTGCCTTGCATTCTGATCGCAACTTGATGCCTGGACACTGTGTGGGAGTCAACACCACACACGCAGCAGCCACCATCCGAACACCCAGGGGATGGGACACAGCTCCCTGGACAGGACCATAGCCGGGGGTGGATGGGTGCCACGGGGAGGAGGGGTTGCCTGGAAAGACTGGCAAAGGGTCTGGGGGTCAGCCCACAATGCGGAAGAAAGTGGCAGAGTCATCATTATGCTCGTGCAAAGAGTTGTCTAATGTGCTGTACGATACATCCCCAACCCCCCTGACTCCCAATCCCATCCCCTACCTAACCCCTACCCCAGTGCCCTCAGTCGTGCTCAATGTGCCTGGCCCTCCTAGCTCTACCACTATGTCTTGGTGTTTCCCCAGGATGCACATCTGAGGTGGAGACAGCCAGCTGCTCACCTCGTCCTGTGACCTTCAATGACCCAATGTTCACCTTGGGACAGAGGGGCAGCTGGGCCCTGGATCCCCTGCATCATCCAGCTCTGCCAGCCCTGGAGTTCCCCATAGACCACACCATTGTGCCGACACCCTCGGCGATGCTCCTCAGTGACTGAGACAAGCTCCGCAGCGCCTCGGCCATTCCCATCTTTGTGCGGGACATGTCCCACAGAACCTCATCAAGACCGGCCTGGTATTGGGTGGCATCCCCCTACAAGGCAGACATTCTGCCGAGACCCTCAGCTATGCTGTCACCAACTGCGCAACGCCTTGCACACCTTCACTAATGGTGCCGACGTCGTGCACCAGGCTCTCTGCTGCGGTCGCCACCCTAGCAGTGCCGGTGCCATCTCCTGCTCCCGTAGTCTCTGGGACTCCTCCAGCCGGCTGTGGATTTGCTGGAGTGACACTGACATCTCCCTCTGAATGTCCCGGCCGCTCCCTATCATCCCCATCCCCAGGTAACTCTGTTCCAGAGGCTCAGCATCAGGCTGGGACCCAGCTGGGTACAGGGATCCAGCAGACATCCGACTGCAGTCTCGCCTGGGGGTTCCTGCCTCCACCAGATGTACATCAGCAGCAGTGTGGTGTTCACCAGGTTGTGTCCCGAAAGCCTGAACTCTAACATTTCCCACCGAGGTGTGTGTATCTGGTGGAGAGTGGGATTGACAGCTGTGCTGTGACTATAACAATTGTATCCTCGGAGCTCTCCTCTGAGGTGTTCACCCCAGAGTCAGGAGAGGGGTCCGCCCGGGATGGGCCTGCGCTGTCGGCTGCTGGACCTGCGGGAGAATGGGCATGTGGTTAGTGGGAGGGATGGGTCAGTCAGTAAGGCAATCACTATTCACGCTTAACAGGTCTTCCGGGTAGAGCCCGGTGGTCTCTCACCTCTGCGGCCTCCACCAGCCTCCACGTTGGTGACTGTGATAGTCTCCACTGATGTATTATACTGTATATGTATGGGTTTTACGGTAAGGCCCCTGTACTACAGGTACGGGGATAGATCCCTGCCTGCTGGCTCCTCCCAGTAGGCAGAGTATAAATATGCGTGCTCTCAGTACAGCAGCCATTTCATAAGTTGCTGTAGGAGGCCACATATCTCTGTGTAATAAAGCCTCGATTACATTCTACTCTCGTCGCGTCGTAATTGATAGTGCATCAATTTATTACACAGAGATTTTTCAGAGATGGACCTCCGCATCAAGCCGGATCGCCTGCAGTTGCATCCTCAAGCAGACAACGCCAAAAAAGACTTCGAACATTGGCTAGCCTGTTTTGAAGCAGACATCGGGTCTGCGACAGACCCAATCCCAGAAGCACGGAAACTCCAGATTCTGTACACGCGGCTCAGCTCCAACGTTTTTCCCCTTGTCCAGGACGCGCCGACATACGCAGAAGCCATGGCGCTACTGAAGGAAAATTACGCTCAGCAGACCAACAAGACCTACGCCAGGCACCTCCTATCCACGCGGCGCCAACTTCCCGGTGAGTCTGAGGAAGATTTCTGGCGTGCCCTGCTCGCCCTAGTGAGAGACTGTGACTGCCAGGCCGTTTTGGTCACTGAACACTCGAACGTACTGATGAGAGACACGTTTGTTACGGGCATAGCGTCTGACTACATTCGCCAGGGCCTCTTTGAAGGGGCCACGCTTGACCTCGCGGCGACCAAAAAACTAGCACTCTCGCTTACAGTTATCACACCACATTCAGGCCTATGCCCCCGACCGCGCAGCCCACCCCGCTGTGCATCATGGACCCCGCCGACTGCCACCCCATCATAGACCCCATCAGTGACAGCTCCCAGCCAACCCCACGCCTGTGCCACACGGCAGCAAACCAACCCCAGGGGACCCAAATGCTACAACTGTGGACAGTCAAAACGCCCCCGGCAGCGCTGCCCGGTGCGGAGCGCCCTCTGCAAGGCCAGTGACAAGAAGAGACATTTCGCTGCAGTGTGCCAGGCCCGCTCAATCGGCGCTATTGTCCCGGCACCCCCCACGTGTGGCCTGTGGGCACCGCCATCTTGCTCTACTCACAACACGTGCGGCCCGTGGGCGTCGCCATCTTGCCTACCCCAGGACACAAGTGGCCTGTGGGCGCTGCCATCTTACCCACCTCAGGACCCCTGCCCGTCGGGCACCTCATCAGGCCACTCATCGCCTGCAACCGCCGCCGACCTGCCGCGTCTCGCCTCGGTCACGATTGACCAGTCTCAACCGCACAACCCCGCGACCGCTTCGACAAAGGTGAAGGTCGATGGGCACGAGAACCCCTGCCTTCTGGACTCCGGGAGCACTGAGAGCTTCATCCACCCCGATACGGTAAGGCGCTGCTCCCTCGCGGTACACCCCGCTAACCAGAGAATCTCCCTGGCCTCCGGATCCCACTCCGTGACGATCCAGGGGTACTGCATCGCCACCCTCACCGTCCAGGGCGTGGAGTTCAGCGGCTTCCGCCTCTATGTCCTCCCCAACCTCTGCGCTGCCTTGCTACTCGGCCTAGATTTCCAGTGCAACCTCCAGAGAGTAACCCTGAAATTTGACGGGCCCTTACCACCCCTTACCGTTTGTGGCCTCGCGACCCTTAAGGTTGACCCGCCTTCCCTTTTTACAAACCTAACCCCGGATTGCAAACCCGTCGCCACCAGGACTGGACCTTCATCAGGCCTGAGGTCCAGTGGCTGCTGCAGGAAGGTATCATCGAGGCCAGCAACAGCCGCTGGAGAGCCCAAGTGGTAGTGGTGAAAACCGGGGAGAAAAACAGGATGGTAGTTGACTACAGCCAGACCATCAATCGGTACACGCAGATCGGCGCGTACCCCCTCCCACGCATATCTGATGTGGTCAATCAGATTGCACAATACCGGGTCTTCTCGACAGTGGACCTGAAATCTGCCTACCACCAGCTCCCCATTCGCAAGGCGGACCGCCCATACACTGCGTTCGAAGCAGACGGCCGCCTTTACCATTTCCTTAGGGTTCCCTTCGGCGTCACCAACGGGGTCTCGGTTTCCAACGGGAGATGGACTGAATGGTTGGCCGGTATGGACTGTGGGCTTCCTTCCCGTACCTGGACAACGTCACCATCTGCAGCCACAACCAGCAGGACCACGATGCTAACCTTTCCAAATTTCTCCACACCGCCACTCTCCTCAACCTCACGTACAACAAGGAGAAGTGCGTGTTCAGCACGAACCGATTAGCCATCCTCGGCTATGTGGTCCAGAACGGAGTTCTGGGGCCCGACCCCAATCGCATGCGCCCCCTCATGGAACTCCCCCTCCCCCACTGCCCCAAGGCCCTCAAACGATGCCTGAGGTTATTTTCATATTACCCCCAGTGGGTCCCAAACTATGCGGACAAGGCCCGCCCACTCATTCAATCCATCGTTTTCCCACTGACGGCCGAGGCTCACCAGGCCTTCGACCATATCAAGGCTGACATCACCAAGGCCGCGATGCACGCGGTCGACAAGATGCTCCCCTTCCAAGTCGAGAGCGATGCATCAGACGTCGCTCTGGCCACCAACCTCAACCAGGCAGGCAGGCCCGTGGCATTCTTTTCCCGCATCCTCCATGCCTCCGAAATTCGGCATTCCTCCATCGAAAAGGAGGCCCATGCCATTGTTGAAGCTGTGCGGCATTGGAGGCATTACCTGGCCGACAGGAGATTCACTCTACTCACTGACCAATGGTCGGTTGCCTTCATGTTTAATAACATACAGCGGGGCAAGATCAAAATCGATAAAATCTTGAGGTGGAAGATCGAGCTCTCCACCTACAACTACGAGATTTTGTATCACCCCGGTAAGCTCAACGAGCCCCCCGATGCCCTATCCCAAGGCACATGTGCCAGCGCACAAGTGGACCGACTCCGGACCCTGCACGACAATCTCTGTCACCCAGGAGTCACCCATTTTTACCACTTCATTAAGGCCTGCTATCTGCCCTACTCCATTGAGGAAGTCAGGGCTATCACCAGAGACTGCCAGGTCTGCGCGGAGTGTAAACCGCACTTCTACCGGCCAGACCGTGCGCGCCTGGTGAAGGCCTCCCACCCCTTTGAACGCCTCAGCGTGGACTTCAAAGGGCTTCTCCCCTCCACCGACCGCAATACGTACTTCCTCAGTGTGGTAGACGAATATTCCCGATTCCCCTTTGCCGCCGTCATCAAAGCCCTCAACACCATCTTTGCTCTGTTCGGTTTCCCCGCCTACGTCCACAGCGACCGGGGATCCTCATTTATGAGCGATGAGCTGCGCCAATACCTGCTCAACAGGGGCATTGCCTCAAGCAGGACGACCAACTACAACCCCAGGGGAAACGGGCAGGTGGAGTGGGAGAATGGGACGGTCTGGAGGGCCGTCCAGCTGGCCCTATGGTCCAGAAATCTCCCGGTCTCCCGCTGGCAGGAGGTCCTCCCCGACGCACTTCACTCCATTCGGTCGCTCCTGTGCACCGCGACTAACAAAACCCCCCATGAACGTCTCTTTGCCTTCCCCAGGAAGTCCACCTCCGGGATTTTGCTCCCAACGTGGCTGGCAGCTCCAGGACCCATTCTCCTCCGTAGACACGTGCGACTCCACAAGGCGGACCTGTTGGTTGAGAGGGTACAGCTGCTCCACGCAACCCGCAGTACGCTTACATAGCGTATCCCGACGGCCGCCAAGACACAGTCTCCCTCAGGGACCTGGCACCAGCTGGGTCCCCACCCCCCCACCCCCTCTGCCCCGGCACCACCCTCCCCTCCCCCGGCGCACCCCACCGCAGCCCCCTCTCCAGGACAATCCATCCTCCCCTTGCTCCCACCCGGGGATGAAGAGGATTTCGACTCGCTCCCGGAGTCACCGAAGACCAAGCCGACGCCTGAGTCGCCACCAGCACTGCGGCGCTCTCAACGACAGATCAAGGCACCGGACCGTCTAAATTTGTAATATTCTCTTGTGATTTTTAAAAGCAACTTGTCTGTATATAGTTCTCCACCACCCCCGCTGGACTCATTTTTAACAGGGGTGAATGTGGTAGTCACCACTGATGTATTATACTGTATATTTACATATGGGTATTACGGTAAGGCCCTTGTACTACAGGTACGGGGTACATCCCTACCTGCTGGCTCCGCCCAGTAGGCGGAGTATAAATATGTGTGCTCTCAGTACAGCAGCCATTTTGTCAGCTGCTGTAGGAGGCCACACATCTGTGTGTAATAAAGTCTCGATGACATTCTACTCTCGTCTCGTCCTCAGCCACATCAGTCATCTCCAGGGCCCGCTCCTCAAAGGAGACGAGGATTTGCAAGTCTGGCACCACTCTGCCAGTCTGAACCCTCTCCTGCCGTTTATGGGATAGCTTTTCCTGAGGGGCACAGAGAGGGCATTTTTAGCCACACAGTTGTGGGGTGGTGCAGGGGGGGGGGTGTGAAGGGAGGGTTGGGGTGGAGGGAGGATTGAAGGGGTGGGTGAAGGGAGTGTTGAAGGGGGAGGGGGATAGAGGAAGGGTTGAGGGCCGCCTGGGGGGATGCTCCCTTGGGGAATTGGGGTGTGGGGGATTGCTGTCAACTCACTCGTGCTGCCTGGTGTAGGTCATTGACTTTCTTCCGACACTGAAAGCCATTCGTCCTGGTCACACTGCCCCAATTGACTGTTGCCGCCACCTCGTCCCAGGCAGCACTAGCTGCCCTATGGCTGACCCTTCTGGACCCTCGGGGGAACAAGACATCCCTCCTGGCCTCCACCGCATCCAAGAGTCTCCTCAGGTCAGCATCCCCGAATCTTGGGGCTGGTCACCTCAGTGCCATTGTTGCGAGCTGGCTGGGGTTGGCTGAACAAGTGTAGCTTAAGTGCTGCTCAACCTTGTAGGCGGGGGACTGGCGAGCGTGGTCCTGGCAAATGAGCTGGCGAGCCGGCATTCAGGGCGAGAAGCCCGTGAGGCCTTGTTAAATGGACCTATTGAATAGTGTTGCCGGCCTCGCTGGGCTGAGTGCCGGGAAACTCGCAGAAATTCCCGCTCACTACAGCACTTGGAAATTTCTCTGATGAATCGCGCCCTATGTTACCACTCTTCCTTTAAAAATATTTGCTTCTATTTTCCATATAAGTCTGCAATGAGGTACTTTATCAAATGCATTTCAAAAGTCCATTTACAAAACATATACTTCACGACCTTCAGCAACTATTTATTACTTCATCCAAGAACTCAATTGGATTACTCAAACTTGAGTTACAGTCAATAAATCTGTGTTGGCTGTTCTTATTACCTATGCTTCTCCAAGTGAGAATTAAAGTGTCCTTGACAATGTATCTGGTAGTTTTCCCACCACTAGTGTTAGACTGATTGGCTGTTACCTATTTTGGTAATTACCTATTTGCAATTCACTAGTCCTTTTTCACCACTCCCAGATCCAAGTAGGATTGAAAGTTAATCAGAACTTCTGCTATCTTCACCCTAACTTCCCTCTGTGACCTTGGATGCTGGATGAGTTGGCGTGTTAATTTTGAATGATGCCAACCTATTCAGCACCTCCTTTTTATCTATTTTTATCTTATCTAATATTTCTTTTCCCCCCTCCTCTATTGAAATGTAGGGCACAATTTAACCAAATAGGAACAAAGTCCCATAGGGAGCACGTTTAGCTGCTTGTTTCCCAATGCTCACAGCAGCAAGAAACAACCTGCTATTTAACATGCCCCCGGTTATATATGGGGCCTCAGCGGGAAACGCGCGGCACATCTGCACCGAGGAACTCCGCTCGCGGGAACTCCTCAGTGCAGTGAGAGATCATGACGCCATTAAAGAAAGACATCCAATCTCTGGAGCCGCGGACATAACCCCCGCCGCCCCCCCCCCCCCCCCCCCCACCCCTCCCAAGCCCCAATTCACTATGAAGGGGTCCCAGGCCCCCTGGGCCACCTGCATCCACCCAACACCTGCGCAGGACACTCCCAGCCTGATCACCGCTGCATGAATAATGCCAGCTTGGCACCTCGGGAAACTGCATATTAAAGTGGTACTGGCTGTCTCGTTGTATTATGAAGATTTGCCAAAAAGTGATCGCTCGCACAATGGGCAGGATTCACATTGGAACGTCTCGCGAGATCGCGTTAGATCTTGCGAGGCGTTGCAAGCCTAGTAGATCACGGGTGTGGGGTCTCCCAGCTTCTATTGGCCATGTTGCACTGCAGAGAGCTGCCTTTCAGCCGCAACATGGCCGTTCGATTGTGCCCATTAACTTCACCCTCTGCTTTTGTGAAGACAGATGCAAAATACTCATTCGTACACTCCCGCCTCGACAAAAGGATTTTCTTTATCCCTCTCTAATCCTCACCATCCTCCTTTTAACTTTCCTTTTACTTTTATATTCTCAGAAAACTTTGGACTGCCTTCTAATTTGACTCACTTACAACAGTGGACATTATGTTCGACTGTGAAATTTCCAAACGGTTAGGATATGCTTCTGTCACAGGAGCAGACAGCACTTCATTTATCGATTACAAAAAAACTATGTTACCGCACAGATGTTCTGCATTGCATATCTGCAATGGTTATTTGTACAGAGGGACATTTATCTCTCTTTTTAATATCCTTCACTCCTTCGAAAAAA
Source organism: Scyliorhinus torazame (assembly GCF_047496885.1). Classification (NCBI taxonomy): domain Eukaryota; kingdom Metazoa; phylum Chordata; class Chondrichthyes; order Carcharhiniformes; family Scyliorhinidae; genus Scyliorhinus; species Scyliorhinus torazame. The sequence continues at coordinate 156,389,115 of NC_092721.1, read as the reverse complement.
TTAGGCCTGCATGCAGACTGTGTGCTGAGTACAGTCATTTTGAATAAGCCACAGAAGTGGTTCCTTTGAGTCAAAACCAACAGTGTTCCAGCAATTAACAGTGGTTAGAAAAATATATACAGGGAAGTCTAGAAATCGTAAAATAAAGGCGCATTGTTCATTCTTTAATGTGTGTTAAGAGCCCACATTATCAAGGTCAAGATTTTTATTCAGAGCTCCAACTCCAAAGCTGAATAATAGTAATCCTGAATAATAAGCCTTCCGAGACTTCTTTCCTTTTCCCATTGGTTTAGTGTTCTCCGAAATACATAAATAAAAGAGGTTAACTTCTCCAACAACTGATCACACATTAAAAAATAGGAAAGTTTCAAGCGCAGAATTTCATTTAGGGTGTTTGGTTGCACACAAAGATGTGCACTGATATTGACAATCTGCATGTGTACGGGGCCATAAGGAATTGGGAGTCAGAAGGTTGTAGGTTCAAGACGCAGTCCAGGAACGTGGGCAGGATTTTTCAGACGGCCGTGTTTCCTCCCAGCCACTCAAAGAGTTGGCAGGGAATCCAGCTCACCAATCCATGAAAGCAAAATACCGTGCATGCTGGAAATCTGAAATAAAAACTGAATCCGCTGGAGAGTCTCAGCAGGTTTGGTAGCATCTGTGGAGAGGGAAACAGAGTTACTGTTTCGAGTCCAATGTGACTCTTCTTCAAAAGAGTTTTCATTACAATCATGTGGTTAAAATGTTCACATCAGATATAGCTTCCACTGTTACATGTAAAGCGATTGGCGTTCTGAGGAGCACTAATTGGCTGCAGCCAGGACTTTGACCCCTCCCTCAGGTGGAATTTGCACCTCAGGAAGCTGCCAGCCAATCAGAGTTCCACCTCTCGGTTCCTTGATCTGTGGGTATGGGCTGCTGCGGACTGTTATACGCCTTATTGTCACATGATGTGGTGGTCTTTCTTGAAAAGGGATGACACAGGGCTCTTGCCAGCTCTCCAGCTGATGGGTAAGACCCCCGTTACTTCCATAGTACCCTGTCCATAATCTACACTGAATTTTCAGTAGAGATTTGCACTGTCAGAAGTGCCATCTTTTGGCATGTCCAGTGGCGGCCATGGAGTGAGTGGTCGCACATTTAGCAACTCTCGCTCAAGGTGGATTTTTTGGTCCTTTTCCCCGGTTGCCGGGCAGATGTTTTGAAGGAAAAGGCAGCAGGAGTGGTGGAGGAAGACATTACTCCACCAATGAATGGATTTCTGCACCAGAAGTGGGTTTAGAAGAAAGGAGTTGGAAGAGCAAGAAACACTTTGTGCGACACAGGGAAAGATGGTGGAGAGGAAGGGGTCGGCCCTACCAGTCCAATGCTTGACGATCGAAAAGTTCAGTCATCGGAAGAGGGAGGCTTTGGAGGACCTGGCGAAGGTGGGAGACCCGCTGAGAGTGGGGATCAATCGTGTGGAGCTGAGGCTGGAGACCCAGAGCCAGGCGATCCAGACGATGGAGGAGGTGGTGGGGGAGCACGAGGAACAGTTTACAGATTGGGATGATGCGAGAGACTCAGAAGCAGCTTAAGGAAAAGGTGGAGGATCTGGAGAATCACTCCCACAGGCAAAATGTAAGAATTGTGGGGATGCCAGAGGGCATTGAGGGATGGATGCTGGCTCTTATGTAGCCAAAATGCTGGAGACGATTATGGGGGAGAGGGCCTTTTACCAGCCCCTGGAGGTTGACCGAGCGCGCAGGGTGCTGATGAGGAAGCTACAGGCGAATGAGCCGCCCAGGGCAATGGTGGTGAGGTTACATAGATTCCTGGGTAAGGAGAAGATCTTGAGGTTTGCCTGGCCGATGAGGAGGTGTACCTGGGAGGGTAATGAGCTCAGGGTATACCAGGACCTGGGTTTGGAACTGGCCAAGAGGAGAGGGGGATTCAATTGGGTCAAGGCTTTCATCTATAAGAAGGAGGTGAAGTTTGGGATGCTGTACCGGGCCCGCCTCTGGGTGACCCACAATGGTCATGAGTATTATTTTGGAGCACCAGAGGAGGCAATGGAGTTTGTGAGAGACAATGGACTTGCAGGAGAAGGAGGACATTGAACTTTGGAGGATGTGTGTGGAGATGCTGGTCTCTCAGTTTTGTTTTGGTTGCTTATTTTTTTATTATATTGTTTCATTTGGGGGGACGGCCAGGGGAGAACCTCGTTTCACTCTGGAATTGTTTTTCTTTCTTCTGTGGTTCTTTGGTGGGAGGCTGGAGGATCATGTTGGGCGAGTGCACCTTTTTTTTTTCTTATGGTTATTGTTGTTTGCACTATGCAAGTGTGTGAGCGGGGCTGGTGAATCAGTGGAAGGTAGGATGTTTGGCGCTGTGGGCGGGGGCTGCCAGGCTAGCTAGGCGGGTTAGTTCATGGGAGTGCAGTGGGGGGTGAACAGGTGGTTAGAGTATTATCGGGGGTTGGGATTGTTGTGTTGTTCAGGGTTGGGGGGGGGGGGACTGCTGACAGGGGCAGGGCTTTTGAAGTGCGGTAAGGAGGAGGTTGATGACCTCAGGGGGCAGGCCTGGAGGGTTGTCTGATGCGGGCCGGAAGCCGGCCCAAGAGGGGCTATGGCTGATTGGCGGTGGTTGGGGGGGGGGGGGGGGGCTTTGGGGTTAAAAAATGGAGGCAGGGAGGGTGGAGGGGAATAGCATGTACGGTGGGGTGGTGGGGTGTTAGTTATTTATTTGTTGGGCGATTTCCTGTTTGTTGTCTTTTTGGTTTTGGTTGTATTTGAGGTATGTATATAAAAGCCTTAATAAAAACATTTTAAAAGAAGAAGTGACATTTTAAACTGAGGTTCCACCTGACCTCTCAGGTTAATGGAAAGATTATATCTCTCCATTTGAAGAAGACCAAAGGAGATCTGCTGGTTTCCTGGTCAAAATTCATCCCTCAATCACCAAAACAGATTATCTGGTAATTATTTGGCAACAGGAGGAAGAGGGAGAATAGATTGATGATGATGGAACACTCACTCACAAACCGACTAGTTTTCAGATACTTGTACTGTGTTTACTTTAGTGGGTAACCGAGAAGCAAGATCTGCATGTGGTGAGACATTGGGCATGAGTGAAATGCAGCATTGCCGGGGAAGAGGGTAGTGCAAGTGCCAACTCAGTGGATGAGGGGGCTGGATATGTGTTCTTCTGTGGAGGACTTAGAAGAGGACTTACAAGGGGCGGCACCAGGAAAACGTTGATGGATATAGACCATTAAATACTTTCCGCAATACCGGGTCTGCCAGAAAACCTTCAGACGCCATCAAGGAACACGGAAGGGTCCAACTCCAACTTGGCACAGGTTGTTTCACAGAGTGTGGTGCCGAGCATAGAAGTGGTGACCAATTCTGGTAGCACTCTGGCCAGATCCAAGCTTGGCAGAATGTCTAATGCTCAGTGCCTCAGCTTCCATTTGGCACAATCAGAAGCCATCCAATATTTGGCTTCTGCAGTGGAAGCTCAACTGAAGCCATGCAAGATCAGTTTACTGCCATGCACACTCGGGCTGTTGCCATCATGGCTATGGATTACAGTGTATCAGAGTGTGACAGCAGTCCGGCAATCAATCCCCCAGCTCATCACGATAATTATTGAGACATTGCTCAACGGGACATGGCTCCGTGAAATATGAACCAACTGTCGTCTCTCAGGATAACAGCATATGTCTGTGCTCCTGCTATTGCCTGTCAGCCAGCTAGCCCAGACCGGTGCCACACATGATGAGGTGGTGTAGTCCAAATCTGAACCTGTAGGGACAAAATAATTCAAGGTGGTCCTGCAAGACCATCAGCAGTCTCCCCCTCTGAAAGTCAGCAGCCACATGCCAACCATGCTGCAACCATTGGGGTAGCACTGCATGGGAGCACTAGGACAGGCAAAGGCACATGGAAGATGGGCATTAGGGGAATGTGAAAGTGTGATTAGTTAATTTCTGGCTGGAACTTTGGGTGGTTTGTTTGTAAAGCTCGTTTGGAACACTTGCGTCTTATTTTTTTTCTGCATTGTGACCGATAAGGAAGGGATGGTAAGGTTGGGACTTTTGGTGAATGGGAAATTGGGATTGCATTCACTGGTACTGCAGGCGGTTGAGCCCATCACAGCCCGCCTGGAAAGGAGGTGCATTGTCTGCCTCTTCCCTTCCTCCTCCTCTCTCTCTCCCTCCTCCTCTTCTTATTCCGCCTGAGTTGCTCATCATTTAGTCTGCGGCCTTATGATGGTGAGGGTGTGCAGGATATAGTAGACCATGACAAATTGTGACTTGTGCTCTGGCTTATCCAGAACAGTCCAAGTAGCAGAGGTGCTGCTTAAACACCTCAATGGCCTGCTCGATGACATTCTGTGTGGTGACATTCCACTCGTTATGTTTGTTGCCCAAGTCACTGGTCCTGAATTAGGCGGATACTGCTCGTCCCCCAATAGTCAACCTCTGGTATCTCGTGGTGACTCAAATGCTGATGGCACAGCAGACTGGTGCAGAATAAAGGCCTTATAACTGCTGCCAAGATACCAGGCACAATGTGTTGAATATGGTTATTAAAAAACTGAAGGTGAAGGAAGTGGGAGCTTTTTTGTTGTGGTGCATCTCTGAATTTACATGCCCACACCTTGCCCATCGTGATGTCCACCGTCTTGCTTCATTCTGGAAAGAGACTGCAATGTATTCTCTTCCTCTTGTAGACAGAGCAGCAGTGACTCATTTTATATAAGAGAGGACGGCAACTTTGAGATGTTAGAGATTTCTCATGCTCCAGGCTGGAGCCAGGCATATAGAAATTCAGAAAGATGGCCACATTTGCAATCACTGGCAATGTGGTCCTTGACTGGCTTTGAGGCTGCTGGCTGCCTGCAGCAGGTGGAAGATTTCACTTCATGACCACTTCATGGCCCATGGTTGGGCCCCTAGCAGCAATGCCAGCCCCAGTGGCTGCCACTTGAAGGTGACCCTCCTCATACCTCTAATCGCTCGGGCTAGCCTGCCTGACCCCAAGTCATTCAAATAAACTCTCCTTATAAGAACATAAGAACTAGGAGCAGGAGTAGGCCATCTGGCCCCTCGAGCCTGCTCCACCATTCAATGAGATCATGGCTGATCTTTTGTGGACTCAGCACCACTTTCCGGCCCGAACACCATAACCCTTAATCCCTTTATTCTTCAAAAAACTATCTATCTTTATCTTAAAAACATTTAATGAAGGAGCCTCGACTGCTTCACTGGGCAAGGAATTCCATAGATTCACAACCCTTTGGGTGAAGAAGTTCCTCCTAAACTCAGTCCTAAATCTACTTCCCCTTATTTTGAGGCTATGCCCCCTAGTTCTGCTTTCACCCGCCAGTGGAAACAACCTGCCCGCATCTATCCTATCTATTCCCTTCATAATCTTATATGTTTCTATAAGATCCCCCCTCAACCTTCTAAATTCCAACGAGTACAGTCCCAGTCTACTCAACCTCTCCTCGTACTCCAACCCCTTCAGCTCTGTGATTAACCAAGTGAATCTCCTCTGCACACCCTCCAATGCCAGTACGTCCTTTCTCAAGTAAGGAGACCAAAACTGAACACAATACTCCAGGTGTGGCCTCACTAACACCTTATACAATTGCAGCAGAACCTCCCTAAATTCCATTTGCCTTCTTAATCACCTGTTGCACCTGTAAACCAACTTTTTGCGACTCATGCACTAGCACACCCAGGTTTCTCTGCACAGCAGCATGTTTTAATATTTTATCATTTAAATAATAATCCCGTTTGCTGTTATTCCTACCAAAATGGATAACCTCACATTTGTCAAGATTGTATTCCATCTGCCAGACCCTAGCCCATTCACTTAGCCTATCCAAATCCCTCTGCAGACTTCCAGTATCCTCTGCACTTTTTGCTTTACCACTTATCTTAGTGTCGTCTGCAAACTTGGACACATTGCCCTTGGTCCCCAACTCCAAATCATCTATGTAAATTGTGAACAGTTGTGGGCCCAACACTGATCCCTGAGGGACACCACTAGCTACTGATTGCCAACCAGAGAAACACCCATTAATCCCCACTCTTTGCTTTCTATTAATTAACCAATCCTCTATCCATGCTATTACTTTCCCCTTAATGTCATGCATCTTTATCTTATGCAGCAACCTTTTGTGTGGCACCTTGTCAAAGGCTTTCTGGAAATCCAGATATACCACATCCATTGGCTCCCCATTATCTACCGCACTGGTAATGTCCTCAAAAAATTCCACTAAATTAGTTAGGCACGACCTGTCCTTTATGAACCCATGCTGCGTCTGCCCAATGGGACAATTTCCATCCAGATGCCTCGCTATTTCTTCCTTGATGATAGATTCCAGCATCTTCCCTACTACCGAAGTTAAGCTCACTGGCCTATAATTACCCGCTTTCTGCCTACCTCCTTTTTTAAACAGTGGTGTCACGTTTGCTAATTTCCAATCCACCGGGACCACCCCACACCTTGTCCTTGATGGGGCCTTGCCATGGGTGTGCATTCTTCTTCACCTTACAGTCTCAGCATGACAATCTATAATAGTGGTACTGTCGAGGCTGCAGCCATTTGATTGGGTCGTTAGCTCTGGGAGGTGGACTATCAGTCCTTGGATGGTGGCCGTGGCAGCAGCCTGTTAATTGGCTGCCACTGGTAAAAGTCAGCCCCAAGGACCCGCGGCCTCTTGGCCCAGGGTTGCTTTTAGTCCTTGTGTGAGAATTCACGGTTCCTGATGAAATTCAGTTCATTGTTTCTCACTGAGGAGAATTATTCTCTGAATACAGACTAAAGGGGATAGGAACCATTATACCTGTGGCTGGGACCAAATGGCCTGAGCAGGAGGTTTGAATTAGGAAATAATGCTTTCACCATGCGTCACACCATTTCTTGTGGCTTCACCAACTTGAAGTAGAAGTATGATCCTCCAAAAACTTCTAACTCAGCACACCTCCTCAAACACTCCTAACTCAGCCGTACAAATCCTCCTAACACTTCGAACTCTGCAGCAGCAAGTAGCGATTGAACAAGTGACCTGAAAATAGTTGCTGATCCCTTTGAATTGTATTGATAATGGTAGTGGGATGTCGGATGGGGTGGGGGGGGGCAGCTTCTTACTGCTGAACATATGTTTAGCTCTGCAAGATTAAGGCAGGGCTGAAGAACTGAGGTCGGAATGGCGCCACTCGAATCAACTCAGAGTTACACGTTGACTGACATCACTATTGATCTATTATGCAAATTTCCAATGCATGTTCCCAGAAGCCATGCTAATGATCTATCCAAAATGGCATCTGGAGAGACTTCCATCGGAAGTGTGCGGCTTGAAGTAGATCCAATTTTGAAACTGAAACGGCACCTAGGGAGCTAAAATCCTTACCTGCAGTGCAGGTGTCCTCTGCGGTCATCTCCCTGCAAAACAGATATACCGCTTTGGATACTGTTGAGGGAGATGGCTCACCAGGGGAAGACAACAGCAGCCAGGTTCATGGCACCGTGGCTGGCTCTGCTGCGCAGCTGGGCAGGAAGAAGAATGGCAGGGCTATAGTGATAGGGGACTCAATTGTAAGGGGAATAGAAAGGCGGTTCTGCGGACGCAATCGAGACTCCAGGATGGTATGTTGCCTCCCTGGTGCAAGGGTCAAGGATGTCTCGGAGCGGCTGCAGGACATTCTGGGGGGGGGGGGGAGGGTGAACAGCCAGCTGTTGTGGTGCACATAGGCACCAACGATATAGGTAAAAAACGGGACGAGGTCCTACAAGCTGAATTTAGGGAGTTAGGAGTTAAACTAAAAAGTAGGACCTCAAAGATAGTAATCTCAGGATTGCTACCAGTGCCATGAGCTAGTCAGAGTAGGAATGTCAGGATAGAGAGGATGAATGCGTGGCTCGAGAGATGGTGCAAGAGGGAGGGATTCAAATTCCTGGGACATTGGAACCGGTTCTGGGGGAGGTGGGACCAGTACAAACCGGACGGTCTGCACCTGGGCAGGACTGGAACCGATGTCCTATGGGGGGTGTTTGCAAGAGCTGTTGGGGAGAGTTTAAACTAATGTGGCAGGGGGATGGGAACTGATGCAGGAAGTTGGAAGGTAGTAAAACAGGGACAGAAACAAAAGGCAGTAAGGGGGACAGTATAAGGCAGAGAAGCCATAGTCAAGAATCAAAAAGGGCGACAGTACAAGGTACAGTGACTGAGGGGAGCTCAGTGAATAGGACTAGGAATACTAAAAGGAATAAAACGGGAAGTGAAAACATTAATGGTAAGCGACGCGGCAGGTTGTTACATGAAGATATGGGTTCAACGACAAGGAAAATTAGGAGAAAGGTTAAGAGGAAATATAACTTAGGAGAGGTTATTGATCGAGGTGTTAAGATTCAGAACAGAGGTAAAAAAGCCAACATAAGTGTACTTTACCTGAATGCTCGTAGTATTCGGAATGAGGTAAATGAGTTGATGGCGCAAATCATCGTGACTGACTATGATTTAGTGGCCATTACTGAAACATGGTTAAAGAATGGTCACGACTGGGAGTTGAATATCCGAGGGTATCAAACTATTCGGAAGGACAGAGTGGATGGTAAGGGAGGTGGTGTAGCTCTGTTATTTAAGGATGACATCCGGACAACAGTAAGGGATGACATTGGTGCTATGGAGGATAAAGTTGAATCCATTTGGGTGGAAATCAGGAATAGTAAGGCAAAAAAGTCACTGATAGGAGTAGTCTTTCGGCCACCAAATAGTAACATTATGGTGGGGCAGGCAATAAACAAAGAAATAACTGATGCATGTAGAAATGGTACAGCAGTTATCATGGGGGATTTTAATCTACATTTCAATTGGTTTAACCAGGTCGGTCAAGGCAGACTTGAGGAGGAGTTTATAGAATGTATCCGCGATAGTTTCCTAGAACAGTATGTAATGGAACCTACGAGGGAACAAGTGGTCCTAGATCTGGTCCTGTGTAATGAGACAGGATTGATTTGGGATCTCATAGTGAGGGATCCTCTCGGAAGGAGCGATCACAATATGGTGGAATTTAAAATACAGATGGAGGGTGAGAAGGTAAAATCAAGCACTAGTGTTTTGTGCTTAAACAAAGGAGATTACAATGGGATGAGAGAAGAACAAGCTAAGGTAGACTCGGAGCAAAGACTTTATGGTGAAACAGTTCAGGAACAGTGGAGAACCTTCCAAGAGTGATTTTCCACAGTGCTCAGCAAAGGTTTATACCAACAAAAAGGAAGGACGGTAGAAAGAGGGAAAATCGACCGTGGATATCTAAGGAAATAAGTGAGAGTATCAAATTGAAGGAAAAAACATACAAAGTAGCAAAGATCAGTGGGAGACTAGAGGACCGGGAAATCTTTAGGGGGCAACAGAAAGCTACTAAAAATGCTATAAAGAAGAGTAAGGTAGATTATGAGAGTAAACTTGCTCAGAATATAAAAACAGATAGTAAAAGTTTCTACAAATATATAAAACAAAAAAGAGTGGCTAAGGTAAATATTGGTCCTTTAGAGGATGAGAAGGGAGATTTAATAATGGGAGATGAGGAAATGGCTGAGGAACTGAACAGGTTTTTTCGGTCGGTCTTCACAGTGGAAGACGCAAATAACATGCCAGTGACTGATGGAAATGAGGCTATGACAGGTGAGGACCTTGAGAGGATTGTTATCACTAAGGAGGTCGTGATGGGAAAGCTAATTGGGCTAAAGGTAGACAAGTCTCCTGAACCTGATGGAATGCATCCCAGAGTGCTAAAAGAGATGGCTAGGGAAATTGCAAATGTACTAGTGATAATTTACCAAAATTCACTAGACTCTGGGGTGGTCCCGGCGGCTTGGAAATGAGCAAGCATGACACCACTGTTTAAAAAAGGAGGCAGGCAGAAAGCGGGTAATTATAGGCCAGTGAGCTTAACTTCGGTAGTAGGGAAGATGCTGGAATCTATCATCAAGGAAGAAATAGCGAGGCATCTGGATGGAAATTGTCCCATTGGGCAGACGCAGCATGGGTTCATAAAGGACAGGTCGTGCCTAACTAATTTAGTGGAATTTTTTGAGGACATTAACAGTGCGGTAGATAACGGGGAGCCAATGGATGTGATATATCTGGATTTCCAGAAAGCCTTTGACAAGGTGCCACACAAAAGGTTGCTGCATAAGATAAAGATGCATGGCATTAAGGGGAAAGTAGTAGCATGGATAGAGGATTGGTTAATGAATAGAAAGCAAAGAGTGGGGATTAATGGGTGTTTCTCTGGTTGGCAATCAGTAGCTAGTGGTGTCCCTCAGGGATCAGTGTTGGGCCCACAACTGTTCACAATTTACATAGATGATTTGGAGTTGGGGACCAAGGGCAATGTGTCCAAGTTTGCAGACGACACTAAGATAAGTGGTAAAGCAAAAAGTGCAGAGGATACTGGAAGTCTGCAGAGGGATTTGGATAGGCTAAGTGAATGGGCTAGGGTCTGGCAGATGGAATACAATGTTGACAAATGTGAGGTTATCCATTTTGGTAGGAATAACAGCAAAAGGGATTATTATTTAAATGATAAAATATTAAAGCATGCTGCTGTGCAGAGAAACCTGGGTGTGCTAGTGCATGAGTCGCAAAAACTTGGTTTACAGGTGCAACAGGTGATTAAGAAGGCAAATGGAATTTTGTCCTTCATTGCTAGAGGGATGGAGTTTAAGACTAGGGAGGTTCTGCTGCAATTGTATAAGGTGTTAGTGAGGCCACACCTGGAGTATTGTGTTCGGTTTTGGTCTCCTTACTTGAGAAAGGACGTACTGGCACTGGAGACTGTGCAGAGGAAATTCACTAGGTTAATTCCAGAGCTGAAGGGGTTGGATTACGAGGAGAGGTCGAGTAGACTGGGACTGTACTCATTGGAATTTAGAAGGATGAGGGGGGATCTTATAGAAACATATAAGATTATGAAGGGAATAGATAGGATAGATGTGGGCAGGTTGTTTCCACTGGCGGGTGAAAGCAGAACTAGGGGGCGTAGCCTCAAAATAAGGGGAAGTAGATTTAGGACTGAGTTTAGGAGGAACTTCTTCACCCAAAGGGTTGTGAATCTATGGAATTCCTTGCCCAGTGAAGCAGTCGAGGCTCCTTCATTAAATGTTTTTAAGATAAAGATAGATAGTTTTTTGAAGAATAAAGGGATTAAGGGTTATGGCGTTCGGGCCGGAAAGTGGAGCTGAGTCCACAAAAGATCAACCATGATCTCATTGAATGGTGGAGCAGGCTCGAGGGGCCAGATGGCCTACTCCTGCTCCTAGTTCTTATGTTCTTATGTTCTTATGTGAATTCTTCAACATGCCAAATACATCTGAACTGCAAGAAAACTATGTGCAAGATGACTGAAAAATATGACAGCGGTTTAGGAGCTCGAAGGAATTTTTAGTTTCCATCCCCTACAAGTATTCTGGTTAGTGAATTTATTAAAACCCAATGTGTAGCAGATGTGTTAACTTTTGGGTCTCACTATACAACTGGCATTGCAGTCAAGATCCCATGAGGAAAGGAATCGTAATATTTTGGTTGCACCCCTTCGGAATGGTGTTTTGAAAGGCTATACTGAAACATTAACTTGTCTGTTCTCTTTACAGCTCATAGCAAACTTGGGAAGGCGAGAGACAAGCAATACCCGCATGACAGGTCTCTAACTGTGTAAGCACTTGGGTTGAGCAGACTGAATGCCCATAATTCTCCTTCATGTGAATGTCAAGCTGGGATGGGTGATGGATGGCAATCTTCCATAAATCTTTTTCCCTTCATGTTGTTCAAGAGGAAAGCACATAATTCAAGAGCAATGCCTCGGACTGTTGTTGGTGTGTCACACCTCGCCACACTGAACCCTATGGAGAAAGGTTTTGAGTGCAGGAGCTCCTCCATTGAGAGAGTGGCCAACCACTTAGAGAGTCACCTCCAGTACCACTCTGTGTGGGTACAGGAGAAGCACACTGACATACACAGAAGGAGAGTAAGAACTCTCTGCTGCATTGACCATCCAGTGTCACTGATGCTCAGAGATATATGGATTGGAAGTCAGCTTTGTCCCAGATGGAGACTTCCTCCAGCATGCAAGTGCACCATGAAAAGGTTGAGTAAATCAAAGAAGTTGATGATGGGCCACACCTCAGGGGTACTGGTACCATCACTTCCTTCCTTGGCCCCTTCAACTGAGGAACCATCCGCAGTTAGTGTAGCCATCTGGGATGGCCACTTCCAGAATACAAAATGGATGTTTGCAAAGATTGCAGGGAACTATGGACAATGCTAAGAAAGCAGGCAGGCACAGAGCCTGTATGTGTATTGGGACCGCAGCTCCCAGACGAGACTGAAACTGTAGGACCATTAGCATATTGATGCTGAAGTAACCGATCTGGCTCCAGACCTCACGGCGCCAGTTCCCCAAACCGAAAGCACAAACAAAGCCAGTCCAATGACCACCTCGGACATGCCCAGCCATCAGGGCACCCACCCCTTTATTGGTCAAGATCAATACGAGTGATCAAGATACGGCCCAATTGATTGGGGTCAAGTTCAAGGCCCGCCCAAAAGCGCGCGAAGCCCCCGTTGGGTATAAGAAGAAGGCCCCAGGAGAGAATCGCTCTCTTGGAATCGGCTATCAAAGCGGAGAGACCCTTCCACCAGCTACACCAGAAGCAAGTAAGTCCAAGGTCAACGCTCGCTACCAGACGGACGACCTTAGCTGTTCCCCTCTACCACCTCAACCCCAGCAGCCTCAGAACCGAACAACGGCCATTGTTCCTCTGACTGAGTGGGTACCCGAAGCTAAGTATAGGCTTTAGCAGTAGTGATAGTTTAGTCTGTAGTATTTCGTGCATGAGTAGATATTGCTGTGTGTGTAAATAAATAGTATTGACTTTGAACTAACTAACTGGTGTATCGGGTCTTTGATCAGTATTCGGGCTTGAACCTTGTGGCGGTATCGAAAGATACCTGGCGACTTTAAAGCAAACGTAATTGGAATTAAGGAAGGCGACCATATTGACCGACATATTTAGAACAAAATAAAGAGAGCAACATTTACTGGCGACCTCTGACGGGATTCGACCTAGAAGTGGCCTAGTCATTCCAAGAGAACCCAAATTTGATTTGGAATCCAATTGGAAACAGAAAAACCACAAGTGTAAGGACGATACTGATCAAACCTCCAAGATTCGGAAGTGTGTTAATGCATGTGTACTAACAGGGATATAAAGTAAACCTGAGAGATTTTGTTGCATAAAACTGTCGGGAGTTTTGTAGGCCGGAAATTAGTGTAAGCCGTACCCGTGTTTACATCACCACTTTATCACCCCCTGTTCCAAATTCGGTAGAGACCACAGAGATAGAGAAAAATGGCAATGAAGGCAGTGGAACGCCTTCTGAACCCCCAAGAATTCGAGGTCGCAGCGACCAGTAGAGTAGGACAGTGTCCCGTATGGGAAGAAGAGATCAGAAAATATCTCAAAGGGAAAGGATGGCCCCTTTGGAGTGAATTCTGCATCAATGATGAAACAGGTCCCGGAAGTATAGGGCATACTTGGTGGGAGAACCTGACAGAGATCCATAAGAAGAGCTTAGGGAAAGCTCGCAAGCCGATGGCAACCGTGTCCTGCTTGGCACAATTGCAAGGCACAGAGGAGGTCGTGAGGACGTTCCGTAGAGAGATTGAGGAGAGAGACAAGAGTAGTGAAGGAGATGTGAGTGGATATGAGAGAGAGAACAAGGAACTGAGAGAGCAGTTAGCGGCAAGGGACAAGGAGGTGGCTGATGCCAAGTGGGCACACCAGTCTTTTCTCGCCCATTTAAGCGGCTTTCAGTCCCAATATGACAAAGCCTACCAGGACACGCAACGCGAGGTGTTGGTAAGACAGGAAACCGAACAACAGGTTGAGCAGTTGCAGAAACAGTGCAGCGATTTAAAGGCAGCCCTATGAGCACTCCACACTTCCACAACGGAACAAAGGCAGAGCTCGTTAGATCACACAAAGTGCTGGAAGCAAATTGCAGAATTGCAATCTCTGCTTTCTGTTCAGAATGGGTTTCAGAGCACGTTTGGACCCCAATTAGACCAGGAAAATGACCCCGATTGGCAGGAGTTAAATGAGACTGCCCACAGATATGTACATGGGACATGTACACAGGAAAAACCCCAGAAACGAAACCCCCCGGCTGCACAAGCAGAACACACCCCTATGAACCCTGTAACCACACATCGCAGGGCCGCAGCAGAAGGAAACTCAGATTTCCTATACACTACCCCGTTAACCGTCACTCAATTACGGGACGCGTGTGATAAAATACCACCATATTTAGAACCAAATAAAGAGAGCAACATTTACTGGCGACCTCTGACGTGACTCGACCTAGAAGTGGCCGAGTCACTCCGAGAGAACCCAAATTGGAATTGGAATCCAATTTGAAACAGAAAAACCACAAGTGTAAGGACGATACTGATCAAACCTCCAAGATTATGGATCTCTGTCAGGTTCCTACCCACATCGGACCCCCACCAGTTCTTTGCTAGAGTAAAACAGCAGGCGACCATGTACGGCCTGGATGAAAAGGAGCAAGTGAAGCTCACAGTTTTAAGCCTCGACCCTTCAGTCATGGCAGCCCTTCCCGACCCACAGAATGTAGGAGGAGGCACCCTACAAGAAATGCACACAGCGATCCTAGATGCGATCGGCTGTAACAAAGGAGACCCTGTAGAAGGCCTAAACAAGTGTAGGCAAAAGAAAACAGAGCACCCCACAGCATTTGCAGGACGCTTGTGGATACATTTCACGGCAGTATTCGGAGAGTTAGCCCGCGCCCATTTGTCCTCAGATAATATGGCCAAATGGACCCTCATGCGACAGAGGCAGGACAGAGAACTTGCGCAAATTACGACCCCTCAGACGAGGCCCACCACAAGAAATGGGTTTTGAAAAGATTGTCCCGCGCTTGGGAACAGTTAAAACAGAGGAAGAACAGGCAGACATGCATCCAGTTAGGACGCACCAGAACCCCGCATGGGTAAATGAGGGTAGGAACAGCCCACAGCAACCCAAATCCCAGAAGTGTTATAACTGTGGACAATTAGGACACTATACACGAGAGTGCAATGCGCCCCAGAAGCAGCAGAGAAACCAACGGACAGGCACCCTAAATAAGAATAAGGCAAAGCCAATTCACAGTGTTAGCGCCCGTTCTGAGAACACAGATATGAATGGCACCGACTGACGGTGTTCGGGCTCCCCAACTTGGGTCTGCGACACCCTTTCGGACAAGTCCGGTAGACCGGTAGTGGCAGGCACAGTCCGGGGACACCCCGTAGAATTCCTTTGGGACACCGGGAGGGTCCCGCACCATGCTCAATTCCTCCACGATGTTTCAGCGAGACACGTGGCCCACGACAGACACCATTACACTCAACGGTTTTACAGGGCATTTACGGCAGGGACACCACAGTCTCTGTAGCAGTCCAGGTAGGGAACATTAAAACTAAACACCCCGTAATTCTGGTCGATCTACCCCAGACAGGTGAACACATCTTAGGAATTGACTTCATGAGCTCCCACAACCTCTCATTTGACCCGGTAAATAAATGTGTGTGGAGAATGGCAAAGGCAGCACGAGCCCCCGCCACGCTCACAGTTGGAGAGTATGAAAATAGGATCAGCGCAGTAGGAGACTTCTGGTTCGACCCTTGAGCCATTAGTCAGAACAAACAAGTTAGGGAAGTCCTGCAGCAACACAAAGCAGCATTTGCACAGCACAAGCACGGCTGTGGCAAGCTCGCGGGCTTTGTGAATATTACAGGTCCCGACCCCAGACCCCAAAAGCAGTACGGTTTTCCCCAAGAAGCAGAGGGAGAAATCTCAAAAGTGATACAGAGTCTTCTTGATCAAGGCGTACGCCGATCAGTAGCCTCCACGAATAACGCACCAATTTGGCCCGTCAGGAAACCCGATGGATCATGGCGACTGACCATTGATTACCGGGAACTGAACAAAGTAACCCCAGTAGCAGCCCCCACCGTAGCCACGAGTCCTGAGACCATGCTCAAACAGGGACTACAGTCAAAAAAAAATTCGGTTTTGGACATTAGCAATGGCTTTTGGTCCATTCCATTGGATAAAGCGTGCCAGTACAAATTCGTCTTCACATTCCAGGGACAGCAATATACGTGGACGTGCCTTCCACAAGGCTTCCACAACTCCCCCTCCATTTTCCACCGACAGCTGGCAAATGGATTAGCAAAATTTTCCGGACACGATTGTCTGGTCCAATATGTAGATGATCTGCTACTACAGACAGACACAAAGGGAGAGCACATTTCACTTCTCGCCGAACTTTTAGGACTCCTCCAACAAATTGGCTGTAAAGTGAACTCCAAGAAGGCTCAGATTTTACAGAAAAAAGTGATTTATTTAGGTACAGTAATCACACATGGCAAACATGAGATCGAGCATAAAAGAATCGACTCGATCATCAAATTACCCCTGCCCCATAATGCCTCAGCCCTCCGGTCATTTCTAGGACTGGTTGGCTACTGCCGAAACCATATCGACGGTCTCGCCACAAAAGCAGCGCCCCTATCTGAACTTCTCAAGAAACAAGCACCTTGGGAATGGCTTCCACAGCACATGGATGCCATGGATGTTTTTAAAAGAGCACTCAGCACAGCCCCCGCATTACAGGTCCCAGATCCACTTTCCCCATACGCAATTGAGGTTGCAACTACCGACCGAACCCTTTCGGTCGTGCTCCTCCAAGAACGACATGATCGATTAGGCCCCGTGGCGTACGCCTCACGCATATTAGATCCAGTCGAGCAAGGATTTTCTGCCGGCGAAAGGCACCTGCTCGCAGTTTTTTGGGCAGTACAATACTTTGCCTACATTACAGGACTCAACCCCATCACCATTCTCACTGACCACACCCCAACACAGCTACCACTAGATGGTCGACTTAAGGATGCCAAATCCGCGCAGCCCATTGGACCCTTCTCTTACAGGGACGGGACATTACAGTTAAGAGAATCAAGACCCACACTTTCCTAGCCGACAATTTACAATATGCAGGCACCCCACATGAGTGTGAGATCATCACCACAAAGCATAATACAGGTCCCTTTATACCAAAGTCAGCTCCCCAGAAAGCAGGTACTACGCCCCAGAGACCCCAGCCCACAGACACATGCGCATCCCTGAGAATCTATGTGGATGGCTCCTCCACAGTTCTAAACGGGAAAAGAATTACCGGTTGTGGTATTTATGTAGAGGACGCGCGGGGACGCGCCCTAGAAGAGATTTTGTTAAAATTGCTAGGGCATTTAGGCTCGCAGGCAGCAGAACTGGCAGCCAGAGCATATATTGTAGATCACCCCGACTCGTTTCCGACCCCTGCCGACATATATTCGTGATTCACCTGAGGAAGGAGCAGCGCTCCGAAAGCTAGTGATATCGAAACAAACCGGTTGGACATTAACCTGGTGTTGTAAGACTTCTTACTGTGACATATATTCGGACAGTTTATATGTCTGCAACAGTTTAACCAAATTCCTACCCCTGTGGGAAACTAGAGGATTCGTTTCCGCAGATGGAAAGCCCCTACCCTCAGCCCCATTACTCCAGCATATCCTAAAAACATAGAACATAGAACATTACAGCGCAGTACAGGCCCTTCGGCCCTCGATGTTGCGCCGACCTGTGAAACCACTCTAAATCCCATCTACACTATTCCCTTATCGTCCAGATGTCTATCCAATGACCATTTGAATGCCCTTAGTGTTGGCGAGTCCACTACTGTTGCAGGCAGGGCATTCCACGGCCTTACTACTCTCTGAGTAAAGAACCTACCTCTGACATCTCCCCTCAATTTAAAGCTATGTCCCCTCGTGCTAGACATCACCATCCGAGGAAAAAGGCTCTCACTGTCCACCCTATCTAATCCTCTGATCATCTTGTATGCCTCAATTAAGTCACCTCTTAACCTTCTTCTCCCTAACGAAAACAGCTTCAAGTCCCTCAGCCTTCCCTCATAAGATCTTCCCTCCATACCAGGCAACACTCTGGTAAATCTCCTCTGCAGACTTTCCAATGCTTCCACATCCTTCCTATAATGCGGTGACCAGAATTGCACGCAATACTCCAAATACGGCTGCACCAGAGTTTTGTACAGCTGCAACATGACCTCATGGCTCCGAAACTCAATCCCTCTACCAATAAAAGCTAACACACCGTACGCCTTCTTAACAGCCCTCTCAACCTGGGTGGCAACTTTCAGGGATCTATGTACATGGACACCGAGATCGCTCTGCTCATCCACACTACCAAGAATCTTACCATTAGCCCAGTACTCTGTCTTCCTGTTATTCCTTCCAAAATTAATCACCTCACACTTTTCTCCATTAAACTCCATTTTCCACCTCTCAGCCCAGCTCTGCAGGTTATCTATGTCCCTCTTTAACTTGTAACATCCTTCCGCACTGTCCACAACTCCACCGACTTTAGTGTCATCTGCAAATTTACTCACCCATCCTTCTACGCCCTCCTCCAGGTCATTTATAAAAATGACAAACAGCAGTGGCCCCAGAACAGATCCTTGTGGTACACCACTAGTAACTGGACTCCAGTCTGAACATTTCCCATCAACCACCACCCTTTGTCTTCTTCCAGCTAACCAATTTCTGATCCAAACCGCTAAATCACCCTCAATCCCATGCCTCCGTATTTTCTGCAATAGCCTACCGTGGGGAACCTTATCAAACGCTTTACTGAAATCCATATGCACCACATCAACTGCTTTACCCTCATCCACCTGCTTGGTAACCTTCTCAAAGAACTCAATAAGGTTTGTGAGGCACGACCTACCCTTCACAAAACCATGTTGACTATCTCTAATCAAATTATTCCTTTCCAGATGATTATACATCCTATCTCTTATAAACCTTTCCAAGACTTTGCCAGTCTTGAAGTAAGGCTCACTGGTCTATAGTTACCGGGGTTGTCTCTACTCCCCTTCTTGAACAAGGGGACAACATTTGCTATCCTCCAGTCTACTGGCACTATTCCTGTAGACAAAGATGACTGAAAGATCAAAATCAAAGGCTCCGCAATCTCCCTCCATAAAAACGGCCAAAGACCGTAAATATGGAATCATCAAAGTTCGACGTCATCATCGTTCTTCCCCCCCTGGTAACATTAAAGCAGACGCCCTAGCGAAAGCAGGTTCCAGATATGGTCACTTTTGGAACCCCCCCCGAAAGCGCCCCAGTACACGCGGTTCAGGTCTCACAGACCGACATTCAAGATTTGGCAAAGGCTCAAAAGGAAGATGAGGAGCTTAGGGAAGTTTTCAAAGGCAACTTCCCAGCCCCTTATGATAAGTTTAAAAACGCAATAACCACACATGACGGTGTGATTTTAAAAGACGGCATTTATGTAGTCCCCAGCCAGACAGGAATCAAATTATTTGTCAGTTCCATGACAATCATGGACACCAGGGCATTGAACCCACCCTAGCCCACCTCAGACCTCTCTGCTGGTGGCCTGATTTAAAAGCCAATGTTACACATTACATTGAGAATTGCTTAATCTGTGCCCAGAACAATCCGGACAGATATGCAAGAAAAGCTCAGCTAAGTCACACCCGCCCTGTTAATGGCCCCTGGACGAATTTGCAAATCGACTATATAGGACCGCTACCACCCTGCAGAAATGGTTTTAAGTATGTGTTGGTGGTCATCGACACCTTCACAAAATGGGTGGAAGCTTTTCCATCAGAACAAACACGGCCAAACCGACAGCTAAAATCCTAACCCAGCATATCTTCACAAGATGCGGACTCCCACGCAGTATAGAGTCCGATCAAGGCTCCCATCTTACAGGATGAGTGATGAAAAACGTCCTCACAATTTTCGGAATAAAGCAAAAGTTCCATATTGCGTACCACCCCCAATCAAGCGGCATTGTAGAAAGGATGAACAGAACTTTAAAAACGACCCTCAAAAAAATGGTGCAATAGCACAACAGCACCTGGGACACAGTTTTCCATTTGCATTAATGTTCATTCGAAACACAGTATCCACGTCCACAGGATAGACCCCCCACACCCTCATGACCGGACGCCCCATGAAAGGGACAGAGTATTTATTCGGACTGGATTTAGCCAGCCCCACAGTCACCGCCCTCACGCATGAGAAAGCTGTACAACAAGTTATAGAGAATGTGAAGGCCGCCCAGCTTGCAGCAGCCGTCAGGCTTGGCACACGGAAGAAACAAAGCAAAGCTTGCTTTGATAAAACGGTACATGCCACCGAGTTTGCAGTAGGGCAGCAAGTGATGCTATCCCTATACAACCCCAGTTCATTCCTTTCCCCCAAATTTTCAGGACCCTACTCCATCTCAGATAAAGTCAGCCCCTCTGCGTATAAGATCACCTATCCGAATGGAACGTCTGCGTGGTTTCACATAAACCAGCTGAAGGCTTATGGCTCGCAGAACAACCATGCACACCACATCTCGCTTGCAGCAGCAGATGAGAAAGCCCCGCCCACGACGACGTATTCCTACCCTCCCCCAACCTGTCCAGCCCGTCCTCAGACACAACTTCGACTCCACCCCCAGAGGCACGACTCAGCTTCTCCCTTCCTTCAAGCAGCAGCAACAGCGACAGCGATAGCGATGACGACAGCCCCAGCACACCACGTTACGATTATACTCCTGCACCAGGCCCCACTCCCAGCAATTCCGAACATGATTCCAGGGACCCCTTCGAGATAACGTACATTAAAGCCCCGATCCAGACCCACCGCCCAACGATTATGGATTAAACCCTAGCAGCTCCAACCTCGGTACAAAATTCTGGCACCGAGACAATTCGTTTAGGCTCATCCGGAATGATGAGATGGACCCCAATTCGCCCCAAGCAGCTTTAGCCAAGAGTATGGCAACCGGGAGAAGATGATGACATAGAGTCTGACTCCCACCAAACAAATCCCTTTGCGACTCTGTTCGCTTTAGAGCAATGAGGTGTCCAGATGATGGTAAAAAGGAACCGATGGAGATTTACGGTGTCCTTTTTGATGGAACCTGCACCATGTTTGTAATGTATGTTTGTTTGTTACTGTAAAGGTTAAATGTTGTTTGTCAATTTAAAGTTTTCATGGCCCCACGCCACCACTCTTTAAATGCCCACTGGCAGCTAATGGAACAAGTTTGTCTGCGGACAACCGTTCATAATTACTCTTCTGCTTTGAAAGTAGAACTTAGCAAAAATGCAACCCCCATGACGACCACAAATTCTTACCGTTCTTGCCGGTTGCTCAGGCAGTGGAGAAACGGCACTGGTCCCCGCTCTGCCTGAGGACCCTCCTCTGGTCAGCTAAGCTTGGGTAGAGCACATACGGCACTGGTCACCGCCCTACCCGGGGATTCCACCCATTCTTACCCGCCGCGGCCCATACGCACCCCATTTTGGCGCTTTTAGTTCAAAACTCTTTTGTTTATTTATGGCGACCCTTAGGTTGCTTCCAAATGCTATTTACATCCTCAAACACTGGGATGGTAGATCACACAGGCTGCGAGGTTCGCACTGTGTCAGTATTTTTGTTGGATGTCTTGTCCCAAATATTTTGTTTTAAAAAAAAACAAAATGAGGAAGTCACAGATGGTGACCAATTATAATGAGTAATTGGCAATAAAGGACAGACAGACAGACATACGAGATCTTAAACAAGATAATAACAGAAATTATGCTTGTGTCCATAGAACTCCGGAACCACAGAAGTCTCAAGAAGATGAAAGAAGGAGAAAAGATGAAGACAACCATCATGCTTTACAGTTGGATCTTAGCGGGATCCCTCCAGTTGCGCACGGACGCTATCCCCCCAACCCTTTTAAGTGAATTAAAGTACATCCGTTTTCTTGTGTGTTTGTTGTTCTAATAAAAGAATTGTAAAACTCTGTGCTTGACTACCAAGCCAGAGAAACCTGTGTTGCTGCTATTGTACAGTTTAAAATGTTGTAAATTCCTTTGATTGATTAAGGATAGTTTAGTTAAGGACAGTTAGAGGTTCCAGTTTTTTTATTTTGTAGTGCATACCTGAATATCATAGCGCACCGTAGAATTTTATAATGATGTATGTACATAAGTTTCAATTCATAGGACAGAGCAGTGTAGAGCCTCTCAGTGCTTATGGGCGCCCGACTTAGGAGGAGAACGAAGACGACGCGGTAATGTGATCCTTCACGCTTCGCGTTGAGAATCACAAGGAGGGAGTATATCCATCTGGGATGGCCACTTCCAGAATACAAAATGGATGTTTGCAAAGATTGCAGGGAACTATGGACAATGCTAAGAAAGCAGGCAGGCACAGAGCCTGTACGTGTATTGGAACCGCAGCTCCCAGATGAGACTGAAACTGTAGCGTTTTGATGGCCCATCTCCGGGAACAAAGGGAGATACTCAAATAACCGATCTGGCTTCAGAGCTCACGGCACCAGTTCCCCAAACCGAAAGCACAAACAAAGCCAGGCCAACAGCCACCTAGGACACGTCCAGCCATCAGGGCACCCACCCCTTTATTGGTCAAGATCAATACGAGTGATCAAGACACAGCCCAATTGATTGGGACCAAGTTCAAGGCCCCCCAAAAGCCCCCTTCAGGTATAAGAAGAAGGCCCCAAGAGAGAATCGCTCTCTTGGAATTGGCTCTCAAAGTGGAGAGACCCTTCCACCAGCTACACCAGAAGTAAGTAAGTCCAAGGTCAACGCTCGCTACCAGATGGACGACCTTAGCTGTTCCCCTTCACCACTTCGACCCCAGCAGCCTCAGAACCGAACAACGGCCATTGTTCCTCTGACTGAGTGGGTACCCGAAGCTAAGTATAGGCTTTAGCAGTAGTGATAGTTTAGTCTGTAGTATTTCGTGCATGAGTAGATATTGCTGTGTGTGTCAATAAATAGTATTGACTTTGAACTAACTAACTGGTGCACCGGCTCTTTGATCAGTATTCGCGTTTGAACCTTGTGGCGGTATCGAAAGATACCTGGCGATTCTAAAGCAAACGTAATTAGAATTAAGGAAGGCGACCATATTGTCCGCCATATTTAGAACCAAGTAAAGAGAGCAACATAAGGCCGCTGCAATTACACAGGCATGATAGTCCGTGAGAAGGATGGAAACCACAGGCATCTCATGTATAAGAATAGACAAGGGAAAAGGCCATCCCACCTCATCTTCAACCACAAGGTGGAAATCCTGTACAAATGGATGCGAACACAAAGTGTCACCTTGCTAAAGGCATTTTATGGGTCACTTTGTTGATATTTTATGAGTATGTTTGTTCATTGACTCATTCTTTATTATATTATTGATTATATTAATGAGTGAACATAGCTTGATGTCAAAAGGGCCAGAAAGACAAGGGCTTGGGGGTGGATACAGGAATGGGGGTTGTTGGGTGGGAGGAGTGGCTGAGTTAAATTTTTTAAAATGTTTTTATTGAGTGTTTGGTACATAAGACAAATATAAATATGATCAAAGTAGGAGTTAAAAAAGAGAAAACAAAAAGTAAAGCTAAAACTATTTACACGTAGGTCGGCTTCAACTATTTACATACATACATCACAGTTTCCTTTGTTTTTCCTCCTTACAGTATTTGCAGTGGTGATTGTGGTTTCCTGCGTTTCGCTCCCCAACGGTTTTCTTGTTTGTTTTTCTTCACTTTGGTTCAGGTTGTTGCACCTAACCCCCCAACACCCCTCCCCCCCAACCACTGCCCCCCCCCCCACCACCCCCCCCCCCTTCCTTGCTGTGTCATGGCACCCCCCTCCTGTTCTTTGACTCCAAACAGGCCTTGGAACAACTGAGTGAATGGCTCCCACGTTTTTTCTGGAAGCTTTCTTCCAACCCTCGGATGGCGAATTTAACTTTCACTATTTGGAGAAATTCTGTCAGGTCAGACAGGTCAATCTGTTGGGTCTTTGTCTTTTTAGGCATCAGCGAGATTGAGGCTTGTGCTAGTGTCGGCGGCAATGTGTCCCTCGCCAGCGTGTCTGTGAACATCTCCCGCAGATGCGGTGCCAGTGCTGTCGCAAATCTTTTGTAGAAGTCCCCGGGAATCCGTCCAGTCCTGGGGCCTTCCCCTCCTACATGGAGCTAATACTCTCCATGACTTCTCCCAGTTCTAGCGGCGCTTCCAGGCCCCATCTCCTGTCCTCCCCCATGACTGGCATGTCCAGTCCATCAAGGAACCGCTTCATCCCCGAGTTCCCTGCTGGGGGTTCCGAGGTGTACAGCTTTCAGTAGAAGGTCTCAAATGCTTTGTTGACCTTATCCGGCTGCGCCACTAATTTGCCTTTGCTATCCCTAATCTGGGCTATTTCCTTTGTTGCTGCCTGTTTTCTCAACTGGTGAGACAGCAGGCAGCTAGCTTTGTCTCCGTGTTTGTACAGGGTCCCCTGTACCTGGCGGAGGTGGTGCTCAGTTTTCCCAGTGGAAAGCAGGTCAAAGTCCATCTGTAGCTTTTGCCTCTCTCAGCGAGGAGCTCTACGGTCAGAGCTTCAGGGTATTGCCTGTCTACTTCCAGTTTGGAGTCAACTAGCTGTTGCGTAGCTGCCGTCTCTTCCCTATCTGTGGCTGAGTTTCATGCAGCACCAAAGTCTGTGTTGGGGCGACTGTTAATGTTGCAGACTCGAGTTTCATTCATTGTGCGTGGCAAAGGGATTAGTTAGCTATGTGTGTGCACTGGATCATTTCTGTCTTTTGTGGAAGTGAGTTACTGAGTCTCCTGACATATGGGCTGGGAGTCGTTCAAGTGGAATGTTGCTGAATTAACAGCCATTGCGGCCATGCCAGCCTGCCAATTGCTGTCAATCTGGAATTGCTGTAATGGCCTTGCTCTAATGTCTAGGCATTGGGATCGCTGGAGCAGCCCTTTGTTATGTATTTGCATTAATTCTTTTTAGTATTAGTTAAGCTCTGTTGTACTAATGTATTCACCGGAAGCGATTTCATATAGCCTAGTGCAGGAAACAGAGTGACAAAAACAGTCATGTAAGAGATAACACGCTGTAAATAAAGCTTCCGTGCTACCTAGTATCACACCTCCAAAACACAACGTAAAACTGGCGCCGAGCGTGATGGATGTGCGCTGGCTAGCCACCCGGGAATAAGAAATTTACTTAGAAAAGTTGGAACAAGAAAAGTTAGAAAGGAAATAATTTCACCCAGAGCGACAGGTGCTATGGGGAACTAATGGGTTTGGTGCAGGTGAGTAACGATAATCTGCCTGCAGAGCAGATTATACAGCTGCCTGTGATAAATAAGAGGCTGAAGCTCAGGATGTTGCCTTGTCTGTGAGGGAACCAAGGTAGCTGTTGAAAACACAGTTGTGACGTTTGCTTATCAAAACCTCAATTAGTAGAAATGTAGTGGGAGTTTTCAGCGTAGTGAGATTCTTTGATGAAAATGTGGAGCGATGGAGTTCCTATGTTGAGTGTTTTGACTATTTTGGGCAGGCAAACAAAATATCTGAAGATATTATCGTGACTACATTCCTGAGTGTGATGGGGGGGAAATGTTAACCTCTTCTGTAGTTTAGTGCAACCTGAGAAGCCAGGCATTAAGATGTACAAATAGATTGTAAATATTTTGCAAGCAAATATTTTGCTGAAACTCCAGAGTGCTTTAGATTCCATGAAAGAAACCACGAAGAGGGGGAGTTAATCGTGCAATTTGAGGCCGTGTTCAAAAGACTTTCAGAATATTGTGAATTCGGAGCTGTGCTGAATGACACTATTTGGGACAGATTTGTTTGTGGTCTATGCAGCGAAGCAATACAGAAATGTTAGCTAACTGAGAGTAATCTTACGATCTTACTCTGCAGAAGGCTATGGAAATCACTGTTTCGATGGAGATGGCTGCAAAGGAAGATAAGCAGTTGAGTTTGTGTACTCTGTTATGGGTCAGGGTTTAGAGAATCCCAAAGTGTATCATGGAGTTCACCTGACCCACAACTTTTAATAGATTGTGGTATGGGGAGCACACGGCTCACTCTACAGGTATGGTACAGCAGAAAATGGACCAGTCATTTTTAAAACAAAACAATGGTTATTCTATGAACTCAAGTTAACCTTTCTAAGACAAACAGTGAACATCTTAGCAACCAGTAAATCAAATACACCTCCCAAAGAATACAACACTAAGTAACCTGTATGCTGCCCTTTTACACCCAAAAGACTTAACAAACCTTCAAACAGGAGCACATTAGGTTTACATTCAATATGGAGACCTTTTTACAATTCTGAGTTCACCAAATGATCCATAGATAGGCTTTGGATGGCAGAGATCAACAGCAGATGCAGCTCACTGAAAAACATAGACTCACCCAAGCTTTCTCAAACTGAAAACAAAAAAGCAGAAGTAGAGCTCAGCTCAACCCACACTCTGACATCACTCCAGTAACATGAGCAACTCCATTTCTTAAAGGTACATCTCTTAAACACCCATTTCTTAAAGGGTACTCTCACATGACCCCTCTTTCCCCAAGAAAAAAAACCCCATCAACTTCAAGATGGTTTCATTTTTCACCATCCTTTAAGAAATGTACACAGTAAATGTACTTTATCGTTTCAAAAAAACAACACACGCAAACAGGTATAATAATATAGACCATTTTTTCCTCCGTTCTTCTTCCTCCAAATGAAACTCATCTCGATTAACAGTCTCTTTGAACAAGAAGGTTTCTGCACCCTCTACGCCTCGGCATTTCTCTTTAAAGTCAGATAATTTAGTTCAATCTGATCATAGAGTCCCTTGCAATTCTCCAACACAGGAGCATTGGTTATGACAGTTTTCAGGCAGTCAAATGCCTGTTGAAAGTCCGCTGTCCACTGGAATTTGTTACGCTTCTTGAGCAAGTCCATCAGTGGAGCAATCACGCTACAAAACCTTTGCACTAATGTTCGATCAAATCCACTCATGCCAAGAAATCGCAATATTTCCCTTTGTCTCGAGGGTATCGAAAACTCCTCAAGGAAAGTGATTCAGGCTTTTCCAAATTCACTTTCGGCTTGGTTTATCACCAAACCCGCCTCCTGAAGTCGATCGAATAACTCTATCAGGTGTTTCAAATGTTCTGTCCATGTCTGGCTGAAAATTACCAGATCGTCGATGTATTGGGTAATCCTGAAACGACTTTGTTAGTTAACCGTTGAAATGTGGCTGGGGCGTTTTTTATGAATTGGTATATACCATCTGGAGTCACAAAAGCTGAAATCTCCTTCGCCCTTTCGGATAAAGGTACCTGCCAGTAACCTTTTAATAAATCCAGTTCGGAAATAAAAACTGATTGTCCCATTTTCTCAATGCACTCCGCCAAACGTGGGATAGGATAACAGTCCATTCTTGTAACTGCATTCACCTTCCTATAGTCCAC
Source organism: Scyliorhinus torazame (assembly GCF_047496885.1). Lineage (NCBI taxonomy): Eukaryota > Metazoa > Chordata > Chondrichthyes > Carcharhiniformes > Scyliorhinidae > Scyliorhinus > Scyliorhinus torazame. The sequence goes on along the minus strand of NC_092721.1, from coordinate 156,361,630 downwards.
ACACAACCATTGGGTACCGTCTGGTTTAGGTACCATCACTATGGGTGAGCTCCATTGGCTGCAACCCACTTCAATTATGCCATTTTTAAGCATACTCTCAATCTCTTTGTTAACCTGTGCCAATTTTAAAGGGTTAAGACTGTATGGGTGTTGTTTGATTGGAACAGCATTTCCCACATCTACATCATGTATAGCCATTTTAGTACTTCCCAATTTATGTCCACAAACTTGCCCATGTAATATCAATAACTCTTTCAGGTCAATTCGTTTTTCTTCTGGAAGGTAACTCACCAATTTATCCCAATTTTTAAGAACATTCTCATTTTCCAATTTAATTGGAGGTATGTCGAAATCACAGTCATCTGGATTTGGTTCGTCACTTTGAGTTAGAATCATTAAAACTTTCTCCTTTTTCTCTCCTTCCCTTTCAAAGTAGCTTTTAAGCATATTCACATGACACACTCAGTGTTTCTTCCTTCTACCTGGTGTTTTTACCACATAATTCACCTCACTTAATTTCCTTTCAATCTGATAAGGTCCACAAAACCTAGCCTTTAAAGGTTCACCTACCACTGGTAACAATACTAAAACTTTATCTCCACTGGCAAAACTACGAACTTTGGATTTCTTGTCCGCTACCCGTTTCATCACATTTTGTGCAACTTTTAAATGTTGTCTAGCCAATTCACCTGCTCTATTTAATCATTCCCTAAAATTTGATACGTAATCCAATAATGTAATTTCCGATTTCTCACCCACCAATTTTTCCTAAATCAATTTATGTGGTCCTCTTACCTCATGACCAAAAATTAGTTCAAAAGGACTAAATTTGGTTGACTCATTAGGAGCATTCCTAATTGCAAACAGTACGAATGGAATTCCTTTATCCCAATCCTCTGGATAATCGTTACAATAAACCCTCAACATTGTCTTTAATGTCTGATGCCACCTTTCTAATGCTCCCTGCGATTCTGGATGGTACGCAGTTGATTTAAATTGTTTTATTCCTAAGCTATCCATTACTTCTTTGAATAACGTGGAGGTAAAATGTGATCCTTGATCTGATTGCATTTCTGTGGGTAGTCCAGATCTCGTAAAGAATTTAAATAATTCCTCCACAATCCTTTTAGCTGTAATATTACGTACTGGAATGGCTTCTGGAGAACCTAGAAGACACATCCATTATAGTCAAAAGGTATTGATTCAAACTTTTTGTTTTCGGAAGCGGTCCTACGCAATCAATTAGGACCCTTGTAAAAGGTTCCACAAATGCTGGAATGGGTATTAAGGGTGCTGGTTTTATCACTGCTTGAGGTTTCCCTATCACTTGACATGTGTGAGGTGATTGACAAAATTTAACTACATCTTTATGTAGTCCAGGCCAATAATAATGTTTTTGGATTTTAGCTTGAGTTTTCCTTATTCCCAAATGACCTCCCACTGGTACCTCATGTGCAACTCGCAACACCTCCTTTCTATACCCAACCGCAATACTACTTGATGAACTTCAGCCCACTTTTCATCCGCCTGTATATGTAAAGGTCTCCATTTTCTCATCAATACATTACTTTTATGGTAATAACACTCTGGTATACACTCAGATTCCTCTTCCGTGTATGCTTTCTGATACATCAGTTTTATTTCTATATCTTTTTGTTGTAACTCCGCCAATTTTCCTGTACTAGAAATATCCGCCTCATCCTCCACCTGTTCTTGTTGTTTTTCAACCATCAGATCAAAAATCGTTCTGATAATTGCACTTCAACGTCATCTTCACTCTTTGATTTCTCCACTTGTTTTAACCTGTGACTTTGCGACCTTGTCACTACACAATCTGGAAAAATCCCAGGATATTCGTCCTTCAACACTTCAGTTGTCTGATTTTCCACTGGCTCATCAACCACAGTAGGCATCACTCCCACCTGTGATCCAGCTATATCATTGCCCAAGATAAACTGTATTCCTGGACAAGATAGTTTCTCTATTACTCTTACTACTACGTCACCACTCTTCACTGGACTTTCCAACCTTACCTTATATAATGGAACACTACTCCTCTCACCCTGAATTCCACATATTACCACCTTTTCTGGCAATATTCTTCCCAAACTGCATAACTCCTCATCTCTTACCATTAAAGATTGACTAGCTCCCATATCATTTAAAATTGTGACTTCTTTACTTGCTCCTCCTGATACACATGAGTAGACTTTACCCATACAAGTAAATTCTTTAAAGACATCTGGCACCTTCTTATCAATCACCTCTTGAACAGGCTGTACAATCTTTCGCACCTCCTTCGTTTCACTTGGGCTTTCCTTTACCACTTTAACAAACCCCACTGTCTTATCCTGTTTTACCACATCAGCCTTCCCAGTGCTTTTCTTCAACCATCAACACGGTGACTTTACATGGCCTAGTTTATTACAGTGAAAACATTTGAAACTTTTCATTTCTTTTCCACCCTCCTGGATTACTTTTTTAATCTGAGTGACACTCTCCTTATTATCTCCCATCAGAGCACCTTTACTTTTATCACAGGAGTATTTCTCATGTCCCCAGTCTCTATCCCTCACTGGCTGAAACTGATGTCGGAAACCAAGCTTTGATTTATGAACTAATTCATAATCATCTGCCATTTCTGCTGCTAACCTCGCAGTTTTAACCTTCTGCTCTTCCACATGAATTCTCACTGCATCAGGAACTGAATTTTTAAACTCCTCCAAAAGTATAATTTCCCTGTGAGCTTCATACGTTTGGTCTATTTTCAAAGCCCTTATCCACCTATCAATATTACTCTGTTTGATCTGTCAAACTCCATGTATATTTGACCAAATTCTTTCCTTAAATTTCTAAACCTTTGTCTGTAAGCTTCAGGCACTAGTTCATATGCACCTAAGGTGGATTTTTTTCACCTCCTCATACATCCCAGATACCTCCTCCGGTAGTGATGCAAACACTTCACTAATAGTAATAACCACATGTCCTGTGGCCATTTCATTTGTTTAGCCACCTTCTCAAATGAAATGAAAAAAGCTTCTACCTCCTTCTCGTCAAACCTTGGCAATGCCTGGACAAATTTAAATAGATCCCCACCAAGCCTTCGACTTTGACGCTCTTTCTCTTTATCCTCATCACTATCCTCAAACTGTACATTTCCCTTTAAATCCACCAATCGTAACTGACTGTCATGATTCATGGCCATTTTCCGAAGTTCAAACTCTCTCCCTCTTTCTTTTTCCTCTCTATCTCTTTCATATTCAAGCTGCTTTAATTCTTTCTCATGTTCCATTTGTTTAATTTGTAACTGAAGTTTTGCCATTTCCAATGAGTCAGACTGTATCTCAGGCAACTTTAAATGCTTACCCACCACCATAATTACCTCACCTTTTCACATTTTGTCAGGCAATGTTAACTGCAATGTTTTCACCAAATCTAACAATCTGCTTTTAGTCTCTATCCATAAGGTACTGCGTGTGACCGTCTCCAGCCCCAAAAACATCTGAGCCTCTGAAAGAGCCATTGTTCACAACACACTCCCTACTTAAACTGAAATACCACACCTCAAAAGCAACCACACTATGCTCAACCCTCACTGTCTTTAAGTTCACTCAGCCAATCCAATAGATAGACTTTTATCCCCCTCGAGTCCCCAATTTGTTATGGGCCAGGGTTTAGAGAACCCCAAAGTGTATCATGGAGTTAACCTAAACCACGACTTTTACTAGATTGTGGTATGGGGAGCACACGGCCCACTCTCCAGGTGTGGTACAGCAGAGATCGAAAATTATTTTTTAAAGCAAACAATGTTTATTCTATGAACTCAAGTTAACCTTTTTAAAACATACAGTGAACATCTTAACAACCATCAATTCAATTACAACCCCCAAATAATAAAACACTACATAATCCTTACTTTCCTTTTAACATCCATAAGGCATTAAAAAAAACTTTTAACAGAAGCACATCCAGGTTTAAATTCACTACTGAGAATAGCTATAACTCTGAATTCACCAAATGATCAAGAGATGGTCTTTACATGGCAGAGAGAGCAACATTATACCTTCTGTGGCTGACTGCAGCTCCAACACCGAAACAAACCAAAAAAAAACACAGACGCACCCAAGCTTTTCTCAAAGAAAAACTAAAAAGCAGAGCCAGAGCTCAGCTCCACCCACACTCTGACATCACTGCAGTAACATGAGCAGACAAACATTTCGTAAAGTGACATTCTCATGACAGTATGGACCATACCTGCTGGTACTGCCAACCCAGGGTCCTTCACATTTCTCCACATTGTATTCTATCTGTCAAATTTATGCCCGCTCACATAGCCTCTCCAAATCCCAATGAAGCCTCTTTGCATCCTCCTCATTACTCACACTTCCATCTAGCTTTGTGTCCTTTGAAAATTTTATTATTACATTTAACCCCTCACCCAAATCAAGATCTAGATTGTGAATAGGTGAGGCCCACGTGCTGATGTTTGTGGTACAGTCTGCCAACCTGAGAATGACCCATTTATTCCTCCTCTCTGATTTCTGGGAAGCCAACATTACTCTGGAAATAAAATGTAAAGGTCTAATAAACGGGTTATATACAAGTTGACTCAAGTATCTGGAGATTAAGTCCAGCAGGGGAACTGCTACTTGATTCTGAAGAGATTAAATGATCAAATATAAGTAAAGTATTTCACTGTGCCAGCGTACTTAAGTGCTAGATTATGGGCTTGGTTCAACTAAATGGGGACAAAGTCCCATAGCGAGCGCTTTTAGCCGCGTGTTTCCTGGCGCTCCTGGCGCAGTGCTGAGAAACACATGGCTATTCAACGCTACTCGCGATGTATAAGGGGCCTCAGTGGGGAACGCACAACCGAGACTGCACATAGCCCAGTTTTATACATTGAGGAACTCCCCATCCATTTTTAAATGGCATCCAGATCTCCAAGGCCTCCGAAGCAATCCCCGACCCTTCCCAGCCGAATGCACTATGGGTTTTGATGTGTTCCCCCCATCAAAACCCACACAGGGCATCCCTGGCCCGATTACACACGTGCAACAAATGCCAGTTTGGCACCTTGGCAGTACTAACCTGGCACCCAGGTGGCACTGCCACAGTGCCAGACTGGGACTGCCAGGGTTCCCAAGTGGCACCAGCCGTGCCAGGGCACCACCCTGCCCAAATAGGATAGGCATGCAGTTTGGGACCTCCAATCTCCTGGGAGACCTCCACGAATGCCATTTTGTCTGGTCCCTTTTGTGGGGATGAGTGCTGAATAGTGCTCACCCAAAGTCTCCGAGGCGAAGGAGATGAATCCCAAAACCTCAAGCACCTCGGGAATCTGCAGATTAGGGTGAACCTTACTGTCTCGCTTTAATATGCAGATTTGCCAAAAAGTGATCCTGCCCACAATGGGCAGGATTTACATCGCAGCATCCTGCGCGATCATGAGGAGTAGCGAGCCGGGTAGATCTCAGGAACACGGTCTCCCAGCTTTTATTGGTGAGCTGCTTTAAGGGCGCAGCGTGGCTGGAGGATCGCGCCCTATATAACTTTGCCAAGCATCCATAGAGATAGCATATAATAGTACAAGAGTACGGAACACTGCAAAGAAATACGTTTCCTACACGTTAGTCAGCAAACTCCTCAAAGCAATCTTTCTGAATTTCTAAGTCATTTCTTTCAGTTGCCATCAATATTTTGGATAATCTTATTTTCAGCTTTCAGACATTTAAAGCAGTCGTCATTTTCAAAGTCAGGATCGTAGGGCCATCGGTCGCAGCATTCCCGATCACGGGAAGTAGTGCCCAATGGCTGCGACTGGCTTTCAGAATGCCGGCCATCCCGTGCATGCATGCCCCCTCAGCCATGCGCAGGCCCGGAGCCCAGTGAGGCAGACCAGTGAGGCAGGCCCGGAGCCCAGTGAGGCAGACCAGTGAGGCAGGCCCGGAGCCCAGTGAGGCAGACCAGTGAGGCAGGCCCGGAGCCCAGTGAGGCAGACCACCTCCTTTTGACGTCAGTGCGCTGACCAAGGAGCAAATTTTAAAAAAAGATTGATACAGGCGCCCTGACTGAAGCGGCTGCAGTGAGCAGGTCACGTGCCCTTTAATTTGACATCACGTGCTCTGGGAGTAAGAGAGACTCCTCCATTTTGTAGCTGCCAGCAGTGCTGGTGTGAACTCCAGGGCTTCTGGTGAACAATCAATGAAGAAGCTGAAAACGGGAACAAAGCAGTATAAAGACGATTTATTGAGTTATGGCTTTCTTAATTGTGCCACTGCAAATCAGGGTGCAAAGTTTGTGCAGGGAAAATGAAAGACTAAAGCCCTCAAAACCTCAAACGCATTTGAAGACTAAGCATGGTGAGTTCAAGGACAAATCTCTTGATTTTTTTCAACAGATGCATTGAGAACTTAAATCATCAACTGAAGCCTTTAGCAGAAATGTAACTTGAACAACAAAGCAAGTGAGATTGTGAGGACCAAGCAGGCTCACTTGTCGCATTGAAGGTAAGCGAAAATGGTGGGTCGTGAAATTCGGGCGGCGTGGATTGCAAAGGTCAGCCAGCGTGGGTCGCAAAGGTCAGCCAGCGTGGGTCACAAAGGTCAGCCAGCGTGGGTCACAAAGGTCAGCCAGCGTAGGTCACAAAGGTCAGCCATCGTGGGTCACAAAGGTCAGCCAGCGTGGGTCACAAAGGTCAGCCAGCGTGGGTCCCGAAGAATGGGCAGTTGCAAAAATGTGTCCTGGGCAAAAAGATTTGAAAAACATTGATTGAAAATACACGAGAGCATAGATTAGATTGTCAACTGGCATAAAATTGGTGTTGAAGATCAGACCCCTGTTATAAAAACAGTGTGATATTAATTTACATATTGCATTTCTATAATTATTACTTTTACATATGGGCAACGCATTAAAATACATTCTCAGATTTTTGATTGATTGACTGTTTTATTGTCACATGTACTGAAGTACAGTGGAAGGGATATTTCTGCGGTAAAGGGAATGTACACAGTACGTAGACAGGAGATGAGAATCTCAATTAGCAATGGTAAAGGCCACTTTCGATCAGTTCAGTATGTTTGATCTGGTGCCAAACGGAATGTAGAACAACACTGGCCTTATTCCAGTTTAGAACAACTTGACATCGTTAAACTGAACTCAGTGTTTGTAGACGTTGGGAAGGGAACATTAGGTAGATGCTCATGTTTTGTCAAAGAACTTCTATGTTACTGACTATAGCCATAATATGAGACTCATTTGTAAAATAAAACGTATAAGTATGCTGAAGATTACTCATTACCTAGAGTCACAAGGTGTGATACATACTGATTTGCATCTTCAGCAAAGCTGAATAACAATTGAACAGAACAGTACAATGTCTTACTCTCCTAATAATAACCTTAAGTAACCACAGGTTACATCTATTGGTACAATGTCTTCTTACTTGAGTTGCACATTGAATGATCTGGCTATGTCAAGTAGTTTCCTGTAAAATAGAAGCTTGTAAAACTCTGTCCTTGTCCTGGCGGTAGATCCGTTTGCAGAGCTCCATACAGCATGGTCATGCAGTGATTTGAAGGTGAACATTGACACATTATTAAGTCTTGTCACCCTTCCTTGCTTGGAATTTTTTGTTAGTCTTTTGGACTACTCTTATATGCCAATAATATCCCGACCTTAAGTATCTTCACAATTGTTCTGATATATAAGTATTATCGATAGCACAATTGGGTAGCACAGTGGCACAGTGGTTAGCATTGTTGCCTTGCAGCGTCAGAGACCCGGGTTCAATTCAGACCTCGAGTGACTGTCTGTGTGGAGTTTGCATGTTGTCTTGATGGGTTTCCTCCAGTTTCCTCCCACAGTCCAAAGATGTGCAGGTTAGGTGGATTGGCAATGCTAAATTGCCCCGAGTGGGGTTACAGGGATGGTTGAGGGAATGGGCCTAGGTAGGGTGCTCTTTCAGAGGGCCAGTGCAGACCCGTGGGCCGAATGGCCTCCTTCTGCACCATAGGGATTCTGTGGTCCTAAGACTATTCTTTAGAATGCTGTAGTAACTGGTTCTATAGTCATAACGCCATAGGTGTGAGAAATTGCAAAGCACTACACTAGGTAATATTTTCAGATTTAGAAGCAAAGCAACTTATTTAATAACAGCAAATAACTCATTGAAATGTTACTGTAAAAGCTGTGCCCAAATTTGTCACTTATGAAATGCTTACCAGATGTTCTGGATGGACAAAGTTTGTAGACTTCAGCTAAAATTGAACATAGAACATTACAGCGCAGTACAGGCCCTTCGGCCCTCGATGTTGCGCCGACCTGTGAAACCACTCTAAAGCCCATCTACACTATTCCCTTATCGTCCATATGTCTATCCAATGACCATTTAAATGCCGTTAGTGTTGGCGAGTCCACTACTGTTGCAGGCAGGGCATTCCACGCCCTTACTACTCTCTGAGTAAAGAACCTACCTCTGACATCTGTCCTATATCTATCTCCCCTCAATTTAAAGCTATGTCCCATCGTGCTAGACATCATCATCCAAGGGAAAAGGTTCTCACTGTCCACCCTATCCAATCCTCTGATCATCTTGTATGCCTCAATTAAGTCACCTCTTAACCTTCTTCTCGCTAACAAAAACAGCCTCAAGTCCCTCAGCCTTTCCTCATAAGATCTTCCCTCCATACCAGACAATATTCTGGTAAATCTCTCTGCACCCTTTCCAATGCTTCCACATCCTTCCTATAATGCGGCGACCAGAATTACACGCAATACTCCAAATGCGGCCGCACCAGAGTTTTGTACAGCTGCAACATGACCTCATGGCTCCGAAACTCAATCCCTCTACCAATAAAATCTAACACACTGTACGCCTTCTTAACAACTCTCTCAACCTGGGTGGCAACTTTCAGGGATCTATGTACATGGACACCAAGATCTCTCTGCCAATCCACACTGCCAAGAATCTTACCATTAGCCCAGTATTCTGTCTTCCTGTTATTCCTTCCAAAATGAATCACCTCACACTTTTCTGCATTAAACTCCATTTGCCACCTCTCAGCCCAGCGCTGCAGCTTATCTATGCCCCTCTGTAACTTGTAACATCCTTCCGCACTGTCCACAACTCCACCGACTTTAATGTCATCTGCAAATTTACTCACCCATCCTTCTACGCCCTCCTCCAGGTCATTTATAAAAATGACAACCAGCAGTGGCCCCAAAACAGATCCTTGTGGTACACCACTAGTAACTGGACTCCAGTCTGAACATTTCCCATCAACCACCACCCTTTGTCTTCTTCCAGCTAGCCAATTTCTTATCCAAACTGCTAAATCACCCTGAATCCCATGCCTCCGTATTTTCTGCAGTAGCCTACCGTGGGGAACCTTATCAAACGCTTTACTGAGATCCATGTACACCACATCAACTGCTTTACCCTCATCCACCTGTTTGGTCACCTTCTCAAAGAACTCAATAAGGTTTGTGAGGCATGACCTAACCTTCACAAAACCGTGTTGACTATCTCTAATCAAATTATTCCTTTCCAGATGATTATACATCCTATCTCTTATAAACCTTTCCAGGATTTTGCCCACAACAGAAGTAAGGCTCACTGGTCTATAGTTACCGGGGTTGTCTCTACTCCCCTTCTTGAACAAGGGGACAACATTTGCTATCCTCCAGTCTTCTGGCATTATTCCTGTAGACAAAGATGACTTAAAGATCAAAGTCAAAGGCTCAGCAATCTCCTCCCTAGCTTTCCAGAGAATCTTAGGATAAATCCCATCCGGCCCAGGGGACTTATCTATTTTCACACTTTCCAGAATTGCTAACTCCTCCTCCTTATGAACCTCAAGCCCTTCTAGTCTAGTATTCTCCTCGACAACATTGTCTTTTTCCTGTGTGAATACTGACGAAAAATATTCATTTAGCGCCTCTCCTATCTCCTCGGACTCCAAGCACAACTTCCCACTACTGTCCTTGACTGGCCCTACTATTACCCTAGTCATTCATTTATTCCTGACATATCTATAGAAAGCTTTAGGGTTATCCTTGATCCTACCTGCCAAAGACTTCTCATGTCCCCTCCTGGCTCTTCTTAGCTCTCTCTTTAGGTCCTTCCTAGCTAACTTGTAACTCTCGAACGCGCGAATTGAACCTTCATGTCTCATCTTTACATAAGCCTCCTTCTTCCGCTTGACAAGTGTTTCGACTGCTTTAGTAAACCACGGTTCCCTTGCTCGACCACTTCCTCCCTGCCTGAGAGGTACATACTTATCAAGGACACGCAGTAGCTGTTCGTTGAACAAGCTCCACATTTCCATTGTGTCCATCCCCTACAGTTTTCCTCTCCATCCGATGCATCCTAAGTCTTGCCTCATCGCATCATAATTGCCTTTCCCCCAGATATAACTCTTGCCCTGCGATATATACCTATCTCATTCCATCACTAAAGTAAACTTAATCGAATTGTGGTCACTATCACCAAAGTTCTCACCTACCTCCAAATCTAACACCTGTCCTGGTTCATTACCCAGTACCAAATCCAATATGGCGTCGCCTCTCATTGGCCTATCTACATACCGTGTCAGGAAACCCTCCTGCACACATTGTACAAAAACAGACCCATCTAAAGTTTCAAAAGCTCACTAGAATACCCCCAAAATAGTTAGTGGGGCTATCCAAAATTAAATAAATGCTACAGTCAAAGGGAGTTACCAGTCCAACACATATGGGCGGCACGGTAGCACAGTGGTTAGCACTGTTGCTTCACAGTGCCAGGGACCCGGGTTCAATTCCTAGCTTGGGTCACCCTGTGCGGAGACTGCGCGTTCTCCCAGTGTCTGCGTGGGTTTCCTCTGGGTGGTCCGGTTTCCTCCCACAAGTCCCAAAAGATGTGCTTGTTAGGTAAAGTGAACATTCTGTATTCTCCTTCAGTGTACCCAAATAGGTGCCGGAGTGTTTTGAAGTCAGAGTCTCACCTTATGCTCACAGTCATATCCTTCATAATGAATCCTGATTCTTGAGAATGATTTGAAATGTTTCATACATACATACATACATACAGACTTCCTCAGCACCTTTCCCACAAAAGATGACCCATTGTCATTGTCTATGGCCTTTGACATTTTCCACCAAGAGGACATCTGTTTTAATAGACCCTCATTGAGTGTCACCAGCATGAATCTGCTAATTAAGGTAGTCTTCATCCATGCATGAATCAACTCTCATCAACAGATATTTCCTCGCACCAGCACTCTGGGGCAATTCTCCTTTGTAGTCAGGCTGTATCTGATCCCAAGAACACAAGGGGAAATTATCAGTTGAGAAATTCCTGTTTATTTCAAGGCTGTAGTCAAAGCAAGGTAGTTGTTAAAAAAGACCCTGATGTCCAAAGCCACATCTATCTACCCCAATGATTTTGTCAAAGATGTTAAGATGGCCCAGGTGTTCATCAACCGGCAGGCCACGTATTCAAAGATGTTAATCTTGCCCAGGTGTTCATCAATCAGGAGGTCAGGTTTTAAAAGATGTTAGCCTCGCCCAAGTGTTCATCAATCACGAGGTTAGATGTTCAAAAATGTTAGACTTGCCCTCGTGTTTATCAATCAGGTGGTCAGGTATTCAAAGATGTTCACCTTGTCCATGTGTTCATTAATCAGGAGGTCAGGTATTCAAAGATGTTAGCCTTGTCCAGGTGTTCATCAACCAGGAGGTCAGGTATTCAAAGATGTTAGCCTTGTCCAGGTGTTCATCAACCAGGAGGTCAGGTATTCAAAGATGTTCACCTTGTCCACGTATTCATTAATCAGGAGGTCAGGTATTCAAAGATGTTAGCCTTGCCCAAGTGTTCATCAATCAGGAGGCCAGGCATTGCTCTCAAAAGTCTTTCTTCAGGGACAATAGAACAACCGAAAGTTGGAGTGAACCCCTTTGTTATGGCAAAATAATGAATGGCGTAAAATGGCCACCGATTCCCCGTTTTGCTGGGGGCTACCATGCTGGCAGCGTAGAGCACCCAGCAGTAGCTGCCGATATGCTCCGGTGAATTGCTGGGTCTGTGGCCGCGCACGCACACAGCAGTGGCCTGCAGCTGCCGCACCACGCTACATGGCAGCGGCCGCACGTCACCCCGGCCCGCAAAATAGTTCCCCCTCTTTGGCCGGCTCGTGCACCCCGGACCACCCCTCCCACAGTGTCCCAGTCCCGAATAATACCCCCTGCCCACAGATCAGCCTTCCCACGACTGTGGCAGCACTGGACTGAGTCTGCAGACGCCACGCCAAGTTCCCGACAGATGAGACCACATGCGATCAACGGAGCATCAGGGGGTGGGTATCAGGCAATGGCCTGAGGCCGTCGATACGTGCCGCATGCTTTGGGGGGGGCACGGCATCGTGAAAGCGGCACTGCCCTCGATTTGGTCGGAATTGGGTATTCTCCGGCCGATCAGCAAACACGATTTCAGCGTCGGCGAACGGAGAATCTCGCCCGGGGATTTTCACAGTAACTTCATTGCAGTGTTAATGCAAGCCTGCTTGTGACAATCATAAAGATTATTATTACATATAATGGGTGGTATCTGCCATAACCTCTATGTTGGCAAGAGCATGTTAAATCACAGGACAGATTATGAACTGGAGGCTCTTTTACAGTTTAATTGATCTAATCATTCTCTGAGTTAGTGTAACCTATCAAGAATGGGTGTTATCCTGAACAATAAACAGTTGTCAAGCTGTGGATAACCAGTAGTTTGGCAAATGAGGTCAAATAAATCTTAATGGGACAAAATTAATTTACCACCCAGTGACAGGGAAAGCTGTGACTGACAGACATGGGAAATCGGAGTCGGATCAAATAACATCTGTGGATGTATCAGACACGACATCCGGGGGAATCTGCAGGACTGTGGCAACTTCTGCAAACTGCACTGAATTTTCAGTACACTTAAACATGATCGGTTAGTGTTCCAAATTGGACGACAGGGAAACAGAGCTTTCAGGTCTCATCGCAGTAGCAGCAATCAGCATTTATTGTGAGGTTGCCTCAATGTCATTCAGCTGGGGAGGGGAAGGTACTGCGGAAATAGAGCTCATGCTCCAGAGTGGAATTTACCCAATCTGTTGGACACTTATAAGGGGTGCCTTTGATAGTAAGATCCATTGTCACAAGGTCAGGATTTTTCAAGTGTACAGCATCAAGGATCTCCTTTAAGGGTGTGCAGGAGACATGGACTCGATGTATTTCTATTCTTAATCCTACCATTGGTTAAAACATCTCCTGGAATGTGGTGAAAGAGCACTTTACATAAATCCATCATATATTTCAAAGTTTCTACCTCCAAAAAAATGTGAAAACCTGCGTCTTGAATTTCCACTCACCATCATGCAGACCCCAGCAATATTGGTGTTGGGTCTCACTCTTCCACATTTTCCAAAGCCAGCTCTGTCATAGAGTTCTTGCTGTATGATTGTGGATGGTGGAGTGGCTGCCAGGGACAGACTGTTGAACAAGCAGTCCATTAATTAGTTAATTGGCTCAGTGTGAAACTCAATCCATTCTCAGTCGGTGTCCTTGTAGAGCAACTTGAGGGATGATCAGTTCTGCTCAGCCAGGAGTGAAATCTCTAAAACAAATCCAGACATTCCCAAAAAGGTTCAAACAACAGTTTTGCTCATGAGCATAAAGAGGGAGGTAATCAACTGTCTTGATTCATGGTTATATTCCCTGCTTCTACTATGTTTCCACAATGTCAACGAGATGGATTTCCCATTGTCCAGGAACACATGTTCTTGAACACCCTCTATTTTGAGGACATCCAGACTCAACAGGGCTACCATTTTTTATATGGATGTCTTGGTATTACTAATAACTAGCTAATAGGGATCCTGGTAGCTGTCAGGATGCCTGTATTTGCGCAGTTTGAACATCTAAGTCAATCACTTTGATTTGATTTGATTTATTATTGTCACATGTATTAGTATACAGTGAAAAGTACTGTTTCTTGCATGCTGTCCAGACAACGCATACTGTATATAGGGAAGGAAGGAGAGACTGCAGAATGTAATGTTACAGTTCAGCACCAAGGTGTCGAGAAAAGATCAACTTAATACGAGGTAAAAGAGTTAGAATGAAATTTTAGAAACATAGAACGAGAGTAAAAGATAGAATTGGAGGGAATGCTGGGCACAGCTTGCAAGAAGTCGCCTCGCTCCGGGGCCAACTTGGATTTTTTTTCACACTCCTGTCTAAGATTTTACATTTACTTCTGCATGTGAGGGAATGAAATCCAGGGCCAATGTGAGTGACCCTTTCCTTGCCATCTCTGTCCTCTGTGTCTCCCTGTAGCATTATCCCATTGTTTGGACTGATACCCACTCTCCATATAGAATTCATAAGCTTCATCAACATAAGCTTCCTCCTTAATTCGCCGAACCATGTTCTGTATAATTTTTACTTTATCCAAAAGCTCGGCTGCTGTGCCTCCTCTGTTCCATACTAACCCCTGATCATGTAATTTCTGTGAGCAGATATCATTGTGGAGGCTCAGTCATTGGGCAGCACAGTGGTTAGCACTGCTACCTCACAAGCGCCAGGGACACGGGTTCAATTGTAGCCTTGGGTGACTGTGTGGCGTTTGCTCTATATTTTAGGCACTCAAACCCTCACACCCCCACACTCTCCCCATGCCACGTCCAAGCCAAAGATGCCTCCCTAACACCTCCAAATGCCCTACATACCTCCATGCAAACTCATGGCACTTACATGCCAATTCATGCAGTATACACTCTGTACGGAGCCAATGAACCCTATAGTAACAATGGCAAGTGCCATACTGCTTAAAAAACACTCATTCATAGTTTCCTTAGACCATAAGACCATAAGGCATAGGAGCATAATTAGGCCACTCGGCCCATCGAGTCTGCTCCGCCATTCAATCATGGTTGATATTTTTCTCATCCCCATTCTCCTGCCTTTTCCCCGTAACCCCTGATCCCCTTATTAATCAAGACCCTATCTATCTCTGTCTTAAAGACACTCAGTGATTTGGCCTCCACAGCCTTCTGCGGCAAAGAGTTCTACAGATTCGCCACCCTCTGGCTGAAGAAATTCCTCCTCATCTCTGTTTTAAAGGATTGTCCCTTTCGTCTGAGATTGTGCCCTCTGGTTCTAGTTTTTCCTGCAAGTGGAAACACCCTCTCCACGTCCACTCTATCCAGGCCTCGCAGTATCCTGTAAGTTTCAATAAGATCCCCCCCTCATCCTTCTAAACTCCACCGAGTACAGACCCAGAGTCCTCAACAGTCCCTCATTCGACAAGCTCTTCATTCGAGGGATCATTCTTGTGAACCTCCTCTGGACCCTTTCCAAGTCCAGCATATCCTTCCTTAGATATGGGGCCCAAAACTGCTCATCATACTCCAGATGGGTCTGACCATAGCCTTATTCAGCCTCAGATGTACATCCCTGCTCTTGTACTCCAGCCCTTTCGACATGAATGCTAATATTACATTTGCCTTCCTAACTGCCGACTGAACCTGCGCGTTAACCTTAAGAGACCTTATGGAAACCACTGTTGTTCCAACCCTATAAACGTGTCAATCAGCCAGACTTTTAAAGAATTAATAACAAGCTATAAGCACTTGACACCTCTTTATCTGGTACAAATAAACATTGGTCCATTGACAAAACAGATCATGAAAAATAACTGATTATAACATCATAAATCCCATTAGGCAGAGATTTCCTTTCTCCTCACCTGTATCAACAACATGAAATCTTTTATGGGAGTCTGGGCTTTCAGCTAAGCATGCATAATGAGGTTTGGTTTTGGCATTGGATATTTGACCTTGTCAATCATCAGTATGTATAATATTGCTGTTACAATTCTGTTTGATTCCAATACGCTTCACTGGTGCTCAACGTGTGAAATCAGGGGCTGGATTCTCCGCCAGCGGGCTGCTCCATTTTGCCAGCGGCCTGGGGGTTTCCCGATGGCGTGGGGCTGCCCCACAATGGGATTGACCAGCCGTCGTGACGGAGCATCCCACTGCCGGGGTTAAACAGAAATGTGGCGTGGCAGGGCCGAGAATCCAGCCCCAGGTTTCTTGGGTAAATATATGCTTCATGTAGATGGAAATTTGATCTTACGCTTACAGTATTTGAGTTAATGTGCTGCCAAACTTACATTGACGTTTCTACAGTTGCAATGTGAAACAGAATATCCATCTCTAGGTGTCTTTGAATCTGCAGAAAACAACATTCGATGATTCACACAACTCAAGCTATAAATTAAACAACTATCACCACACTCAACTATTATTTCTGTTGGTACATTGTTTTAACGTTGCTAAATGTCCCAATGTGCTAGAAAGATGGGTAGCGAGGTTAGGGAGAGAATAAAAATATAAGAATGATTATTCATTGAACCTGAAGGAAGCAATTAAGAGATGCAACTGAAGACATGCTGATGGAGTTTGAAGAGGAGAGGGGGAGGATTTAGAGAAGCCAAGGAATAAGGCTAAAGCGACTGAAGGCTTTAACATTGATGGAGGAATCAAGGAAGCAGAGATCCAAAACAAATTCAGTTATTTGGGGATCGAAATTGCCCATAATTTGACATGGATCCATAAATGGAACTGACAAGTCTGGTGGAGGAGGTAAAGAAGGACTGCAGAGGTGGGACACACTCCCACTCTCCCTGGCAAGATGAACGTGCTGCCCAGGTTCCTGTTCCTGTTCAGATCCACACCAATCTACATCCCCAAGGTCTTTTTTAATACGATAGATAAAATGATCATGGCATTTGTGTGGGGGAAAGAATTCAAGTATCCCAAACAGGTCCTCCAGAGAAAGGGAAGCATGGGAGGTTTGGCCCCCCCAAACCTGCAATACTACCACTGGGCAGCCAGAAGAGTGACAGGATGGGTAAGGGATGGATAAGGGAGCCGGAAACAGAATGGATAAGGATGGAGGAGAGTTCCCGCACAAGGATGTCCCTTTGGGCCCTTGCCACATCAAATCTTCCACCCCCTCCAGTCAAGCACTCTACAAGCCCTATGGTAATAAACATGCTCCGGACATGGAACCAGCTAAGGCAGCACTTCAGTCAAATCGAAATGTCCACCGTGGCCTCCATCTGCAACAACCACAGGTTTGTGCCAGCCACAATGGGCGCCATCATTAAGAGATGGAAACAGGACGGGGGACACTGACGGTTAGGGACTTCTACACGGCTGACAAATTAGCAATGTTAGAGGTATTGATGGAGAGGTTGCAATTGCCCAGAGGGAATGAACTACAACATTTACAAATAATAAACGTCCTTCGCAAGGAGATGACATCATATCCACGGACGCCGAGACGCTCAATGATAGAGGAATTGCTGGGCGCGAGCACCATAGGCAGGAGTAACTGCAGGGACCTATATTTGAAGACTTACGTTCCCCGCTAGATGAGACATGGGAAAAATGGGAGAAAAAACTAGGAATAGAAATAGGGTGATGAATCTGAAGCGAAGCACTGAACAGGACAAACTCCACCTCCACATGCGCAAGGTTAAGCTTAATGCAGCTGCAAGTGGTGCACAAGCGCATCTAACCAGAACCCGATGAGCAGGTTCTTCTTGAAGGTGGAGGACAAATGTGAATGGTGCCAGGGATGCCGGCAAACTACACCCACTTGTTCTGGGCATGTCCCAGATTTGTCGGGTTCTGGACAGCCTTCTTTGAGACAATGTCCAAAGTTGTGGGGGTGAAGGTGGAGCCAAGCCCAAAAGTGGCAGTCTTTGAGTTTTCAGACCAGCCAGAACTCTTCATGGGGAGGAGAGGCCGACACCCTTGCCTTTGCCACCCTGACTGCCCGCCAAAGAATCCTGCTCGACTACCAATCAGCAGCACCACCCAAAGCAGCTGACTGCAAAGGGCGGGTCTCAGGCAATGGCCTGAGGCCGCCGATACGTGCCGCATGCTTTGGGGGCGGGCACAGCATCGCGAAAGCGACGCCTCCCTCGATTTGGTCGGAATTGGGTATTCTCCGGCCGATCGGCAAACACGATTTCAGCGTTGGCGAACGGAGAATCCCGCCCGGGTATTTTCACAGTAACTTCATTGCAGTGTTAATGCAAGCCTGCTTGTGGCAATCATAAAGATTATTATTACATATAATGGGTGGTATCTGCCATAACCTCTATGTTGGCAAGAGCATGTTAAATCACAGGACAGATTATGAACTGGAGGCTCTTTTACAGTTGAATTGATCTAATCATTCTCAGAGTTAGTGTAACCTGTCATGAGTGGGTGTTATCCTGAACAATAAACAGTTGTCAAGCTGTGGATAAACAGTAGTTTGACAAATGAGGTAAAATAAATCTTAATGGGACAAAATTAATTTACCACCCAGTGACAGAGAAAGCTGTTACTGACGGACATGGGAAATCGGAGTTCTTGCTGTATGATTGTGGATGGTGGAGTGGCTGCCGGGGACAGTCTGTTGAACAAGCAGCCCATTAATTAGTTATTTGGCTCAGTGTGAAACTCAACCCAATCTCAGTCGGTGTCCTTGTAGAGCAACTTGAGGGATGATCAGTTCTGCACCTCAGGCTTGAAATCTCTAAAACAAATCCAGACATTCCCAAAAAGGTTCAAAGAACAGTTTTGCTCATGAGCATAAAGAGGGAGGTAATCAACTGTCTTGATTCATGGTTATATTCCCTGCTTCTACTATGTTTCCACAATGTCAACGAGATGGATTTCCCATTGTCCAGGAACACATGTTCTTGAACACCCTCTATTTTAAGGACATCCCCACCCATCCAGACTCAACAGGGCTACCATTCTTTATATGGATGTCTTGGTATTACTAATAACTAGCTAATAGGGATCCTGGTAGCTGTCAGGATGCCTGTATTTGCGCAGTTTGAACATCTAAGTCAATCACTTTGATTTGATTTGATTTATTATTGTCACATGTATTAGTATACAGTGAAAAGTACTGTTTCTTGCATGCTGTACAGACAACGCATACCGTACATAGGGAAGGAAGGAGAGACTACAGAACGTAATGTTACAGTTCAGCACCAAGGTGTAGAGAAAAGATCAACTTAATACGAGGTAAAAGAGTTAGAATGAAATTTTAGAAACATAGAACGAGAGTAAAAGATAGAATTGGAGGGATTGCTGGGCACAGCTTGCAAGAAGTCGCCTCGCTCCGGGGCCAACTTGGATTTTTTTTCACACTCCTGTCTAAAAGTTTACATTTACTTCTGCATGTGAGGGAATGAAATCCAGAGCCAATGTGAGTGACCCTTTCCATGCCATCTCTGTCCTCTGTGTCTCCCTGTAGCATTATCCCATTGTTTGGACTGATACTCACTCTCCATATAGAATTCATAAGCTTCATCAACATAAGCTTCCTCCTTAATTCGTCCAACCATGTTCTGTATAATTTCTACTTTTTCCAAAAGCTCGGCTGCTGTGCCTCCTCTGTTCCATACTAACCCATGATCATGTAATTTCTGTGAGCAGATATCATTGTGGAGGCTCAGTCATTGGGCAGCACGGTGGCACACTGGTTAGCACTGCTACCTCACAAGCGCCAGGGACACTGGTTCAATTCCAGCCTTGGGTGACTGTGTGGCGTTTGCTCTATATTTTAGGCACTCAAACCCTCACACCCCCGCCCTCTCCCCATGCCATTTCCATGCCAAAGATGCCTCCCAAACACCTCCAAATGCCCTACATACCTCCATGCCAACTCATGGCACTTACATGCCAATTCATGCAGTATACACTCTGTACGGAGCCAATGAACCCTACAGTAACAATGGCAAGTGCCATACTGGTTAAAAAACACTCATTCATAGTGTCCTTAGACCATAAGACCATAAGGCATAGGAGCAGAATTAAGCCACTCGGCCCATCGGGTCTGCTCCGCCATTCAATCATGGCTGATATTTTTCTCATCCCCATTCTCCTGCCTTTTCCCCGTAACCCTTGATCCCCTTATTAATCAAGACCCTATCTATCTCTGCCTTAAAGACACTCAGTGATTTGGCCTCCACAGCCTTCTGCGGCAAAGCGTTCCAAAGATTCACCACCCTCTGGCTGAAGAAATTCCTCCTGAACTCTGTTTTAAAGGATTGTCCTTTTCGTCTGAGATTGTGCCCTCTGGTTCTAGTTTTTCCTGCAAGTGGAAACACCCTCTCCACGTCCACTCTATCCAGGCCTCGCAGTATCCTGTAAGTTTCAATAAGGTCCCCCCCTCATCCTTCTAAACTCCACCGAGTACAGACCCAGAGTCTTCAACCGTCCCTCATTCGACAAACTTACATTGATGTTTCTACAGTTGCAATGTGAAACAGAATATCCATCTCTAGGTGTCTTTGAATCTGCAGAAAACAACATTCGATGATTCACACAACTCAAGCTATAAACTAAACAACCATCACCACACTCAACTATTATTTCTGTCGGTACATTGTTTTAACGTTGCTAAATGTCCCAATGTGCTAGAAAGATGGGTAGCGAGGTTAGGGAGAGAATAAAAATATAAGAATGATTATTCATTGAACCTGAAGGGAGCAATTAAGAGATGCAACTGAAGACATGCTGATGGAGTTTGAAGAGGAGAGGGGGAGGATTTAGAGAAGCCAAGGAATAAGGCTAAAGCGACTGAAGGCTTTAACATTGATGGAGGAATCAAGGAAGCAGAGATCCAAAACAAATTCAGTTATTTGGGGATCGAAATTGCCCATAATTTGACACGGATCCATAAATGGAACTGACAAGTCTGGTGGAGGAGGTAACGAAGGACTGCAGAGGTGGGACACACTCCCACTCTCCCTGGCAAGATGAACGTGCTGCCCAGGTTCCTGTTCCTGTTCAGATCCACACCAATCTACATCCCCAAGGTCTTTTTTAATACGATAGATAAAATGATCATGGCATTTGTGTGGGGGAAAGAATTCAAGTATCCCAAACAGGTCCTCCAGAGAAAGGGAAGCATGGGAGGTTTGGCCCCCCCAAACCTGCAATACTACCACTGGGCAGCCGGAAGAGTGACAGGATGGGTAAGGGATGGATAAGGGAGCCGGAAACAGAATGGATAAGGATGGAGGAGAGTTCCCGCACAAGGATGTCCCTTTGGGCCCTTGCCACATCAAATCTTCCACCCCCTCCAGTCAAGCACTCTACAAGCCCTATGGTAATAACCATGCTCCGGACATGGAACCAGCTAAGGCAGCACTTCAGTCGAATCGAAATGTCCACCGTGGCCTCCATCTGCAACAACCACAGGTTCGTGCCAGCCACAATGGGCGCCACCATTAAGAGATGGAAACAGGACGGGGGACACTGACGGTTAGGGACTTCTACACGGCTGACAAATTAGCGATGTTAGAGGTATTGATGGAGAGGTTGCAATTGCCCAGAGGGAATGAACTACAACATTTACAAATAATAAACGTCCTTCGCAAGGAGATGACATCATATCCACGGACGCCGAGACGCTCAATGATAGAGGAACTGCTGGGCGCGAGCACCATAGGCAGGAGTAACTGCAGGGACCTATATTAGAAGACTTATGTTCCCCGCTAGATGAGACATGGGAAAAATGGGAGAAAAAACTAGGAATAGAAATAGGGTGATGAATCTGAAACGAAGCACTGAACAGGACAAACTCCACATCCACATGCGCAAGGTTAAGCTTAATGCAGCTGCAAGTGGTGCACAAGCGCATCTAACCAGAACCCGATGAGCAGGTTCTTCTTGAAGGTGGAGGACAAATGTGAATGGTGCCATGGATGCCGGCAAACTACACCCACTTGTTCTGGGCATGTCCCAGACTTGTCGGGTTCTGGACAGCCTTCTTTGAGACAATGTCCAAAGTTGTGGGGGTGAAGGTGGAGCCAAGCCCAAAAGTGGCAGTCTTTGGGTTTTCAGACCAGCCAGAACTCTTCATGGGGAGGAGAGGCCGACACCCTTGCCTTTGCCACCCTGACTGCCCGCCAAAGAATCCTGCTCGACTACCAATCAGCAGCACCACCCAAAGCAGCTGACTGCAAAGGGCGGGTCTCAGGCAATGGCCTGAGGCCGCCGATACGTGCCGCATGCTTTGGGGGCGGGCACAGCATCGCGAAAGCGACGCCTCCCTCGATTTGGTCGGAATTGGGTATTCTCCGGCCGATCGGCAAACACGATTTCAGCGTTGGCGAACGGAGAATCCCGCCCGGGTATTTTCACAGTAACTTCATTGCAGTGTTAATGCAAGCCTGCTTGTGACAATCATAAAGATTATTATTACATATAATGGGTGGTATCTGCCATAACCTCTATGTTGGCAAGAGCATGTTAAATCACAGGACAGATTATGAACTGGAGGCTCTTTTACAGTTGAATTAATCTAATCATTCTCAGAGTTAGTGTAACCTGTCATGAGTGGGTGTTATCCTGAACAATAAACAGTTGTCAAGCTGTGGATAAGCAGTAGTTTGACAAATGAGGTAAAATAAATCTTAATGGGACAAAATTAATTTACCACCCAGTGACAGAGAAAGCTGTTACTGACGGACATGGGAAATCGGAGTTCTTGCTGTATGATTGTGGATGGTGGAGTGGCTGCCGGGGACAGTCTGTTGAACAAGCAGCCCATTAATTAGTTATTTGGCTCAGTGTGAAACTCAACCCAATCTCAGTCGGTGTCCTTGTAGAGCAACTTGAGGGATGATCAGTTCTGCACCTCAGGCTTGAAATCTCTAAAACAAATCCAGACATTCCCAAAAAGGTTCAAAGAACAGTTTTGCTCATGAGCATAAAGAGGGAGGTAATCAACTGTCTTGATTCATGGTTATATTCCCTGCTTCTACTATGTTTCCACAATGTCAACGAGATGGATTTCCCATTGTCCAGGAACACATGTTCTTGAACACCCTCTATTTTAAGGACATCCCCACCCATCCAGACTCAACAGGGCTACCATTCTTTATATGGATGTCTTGGTATTACTAATAACTAGCTAATAGGGATCCTGGTAGCTGTCAGGATGCCTGTATTTGCGCAGTTTGAACATCTAAGTCAATCACTTTGATTTGATTTGATTTATTATTGTCACATGTATTAGTATACAGTGAAAAGTACTGTTTCTTGCCTGCTGTACAGACAACGCATACCGTACATAGGGAAGGAAGGAGAGACTGCAGAATGTAATGTTACAGTTCAGCACCAAGGTGTAGAGAAAAGATCAACTTAATACGAGGTAAAAGAGTTAGAATGAAATTTTAGAAACATAGAACGAGAGTAAAAGATAGAATTGGAGGGATTGCTGGGCACAGCTTGCAAGAAGTCGCCTCGCTCCGGGGCCAACTTGGATTTTTTTTCACACTCCTGTCTAAAAGTTTACATTTACTTCTGCATGTGAGGGAATGAAATCCAGAGCCAATGTGAGTGACCCTTTCCATGCCATCTCTGTCCTCTGTGTCTCCCTGTAGCATTATCCCATTGTTTGGACTGATACTCACTCTCCATATAGAATTCATAAGCTTCATCAACATAAGCTTCCTCCTTAATTCGTCCAACCATGTTCTGTATAATTTCTACTTTTTCCAAAAGCTCGGCTGCTGTGCCTCCTCTGTTCCATACTAACCCATGATCATGTAATTTCTGTGAGCAGATATCATTGTGGAGGCTCAGTCATTGGGCAGCACGGTGGCACACTGGTTAGCACTGCTACCTCACAAGCGCCAGGGACACTGGTTCAATTCCAGCCTTGGGTGACTGTGTGGCGTTTGCTCTATATTTTAGGCACTCAAACCCTCACACCCCCGCCCTCTCCCCGTGCCATTTCCATGCCAAAGATGCCTCCCAAACACCTCCAAATGCCCTACATACCTCCATGCCAACTCATGGCACTTACATGCCAATTCATGCAGTATACACTCTGTACGGAGCCAATGAACCCTACAGTAACAATGGCAAGTGCCATACTGGTTAAAAAACACTCATTCATAGTGTCCTTAGACCATAAGACCATAAGGCATAGGAGCAGAATTAAGCCACTCGGCCCATCGGGTCTGCTCCGCCATTCAATCATGGCTGATATTTTTCTCATCCCCATTCTCCTGACTTTTCCCCGTAACCCTTGATCCCTTTATTAATCAAGACCCTATCTATCTCTGTCTTAAAGACACTCAGTGATTTGGCCTCCACAGCCTTCTGCGGCAAAGCGTTCCAAAGATTCACCACCCTCTGGCTGAAGAAATTCCTCCTGAACTCTGTTTTAAAGGATTGTCCTTTTCGTCTGAGATTGTGCCCTCTGGTTCTAGTTTTTCCTGCAAGTGGAAACACCCTCTCCACGTCCACTCTATCCAGGCCTCGCAGTATCCTGTAAGTTTCAATAAGTTCCCCCCCTCATCCTTCTAAACTCCACCGAGTACAGACCCAGAGTCTTCAACCGTCCCTCATTCGACAAACTTACATTGATGTTTCTACAGTTGCAATGTGAAACAGAATATCCATCTCTAGGTGTCTTTGAATCTGCAGAAAACAACATTCGATGATTCACACAACTCAAGCTATAAACTAAACAACTATCACCACACTCAACTATTATTTCTGTCGGTACATTGTTTTAACGTTGCTAAATGTCCCAATGTCCTAGAAAGATGGGTAGCGAGGTTAGGGAGAAATAAAAATATAAAAATGATTATTCATTGAACCTGAAGGGAGCAATTAAGAGATGCAACTGAAGACATGCTGATGGAGTTTGAAGAGGAGAGGGGGAGGATTTAGAGAAGCCAAGGAATAAGGCTAAAGCGACTGAAGGCTTTAACATTGATGGAGGAATCAAGGAAGCAGAGATCCAAAACAAATTCAGTTATTTGGGGATCGAAATTGCCCATAATTTGACACGGATCCATAAATGGAACTGACAAGTCTGGTGGAGGAGGTAAAGAAGGACTGCAGAGGTGGGACACACTCCCACTCTCCCTGGCAAGATGAACGTGCTGCCCAGGTTCCTGTTCCTTTTCAGATCCACACCAATCTACATCCCCAAGGTCTTTTTTAATACGATAGATAAAATGATCATGGCATTTGTGTGGGGGAAAGAATTCAAGTATCCCAAACAGGTCCTCCAGAGAAAGGGAAGCATGGGAGGTTTGGCCCCCCCAAACCTGCAATACTACCACTGGGCAGCCAGAAGAGCGACAGGATGGGTAAGGGATGGATAAGGGAGCCGGAAACAGAATGGATAAGGATGGAGGAGAGTTCCTGCACAAGGATGTCCCTTTGGGCCCTGGCCACAGCAAATCTTCCACCCCCTCCAGTCAAGCACTCTACAAGCCCTATGGTAATAACCATGCTCCGGACATGGAACCAGCTAAGGCAGCACTTCAGCCGAATCAAAATGTCCACCGTGGCCTCCATCTGCAACAACCACAGGTTCGTGCCAGCCACAATGGGCGCCACCATTAAGAGATGGAAACAGGACGGGGGACACTGACGGTTAGGGACTTCTAAACGGCTGACAAATTAGCGATGTTAGAGGTATTGATGGAGAGGTTGCAATTGCCCAAAGGGAATGAACTACAACATTTACAAATAATAAACATCCTTCGCAAGGAGATGACATCGTACCCACGGACGCCGAGACGCTCAATGATGGAGGAACTGCTGGACGCGAGCAACATAGGCAGGGGTAACTGCAGGGACCTATATTAGAAGTCTTACGTTCCCCGCGGGATGAGACATGGGAAAAATGGGAGAAAAAACTAGGGATTGAAATGGGGTGGTGAATCTGAAGCGAAGCACTGAACAGGACAAACTCCACCTCCACATGCGCAAGGTTAAGCTTAATGCAGCTGCAAGTGGTGCACAAGCGCATCTAACCAGAACCCGATGAGCAGGTTCTTCTTGAAGGCGGAGGACAAATGTAAATGGTGCCAGGGATGCCGGCCAACTACACCCACATGTTCTGGGCATGCCCCAGACTTGTCGGGTTCTGGATAGCCTTCTTTGAGACAATGTCCAAAGTTGTGGGGGTGAAGGTAGAGCCATGCCCAAAAGTGGCAGTCTTTGGGGTATCAGACCAGCCAGAACTCTTCATGGGGAGGCGAGGCCTTTGCCTCCCTGATTGCCCGCCAAAGAATCCTGCTCGACTACCGATCAGCAGCACCACCCAAAGCTGCAGACTGGCTGACCGACCTGTTGGAATTTCTCCAACTGGAGAAATTCAGCCATCCGGGAGTCGGAAGACAAGACTTGGAAGCCATTCACCAACATGTTCCAGGATCTGTTTGCAGCCAACAGAGTAAGGTGGGGGAGTGGAGGCATGGGTGAGTCATGGATGACAAAGGAAGGGGAAGGAGGGAGGGGGTGGAGAGGGTGAGGAGGGTAAAAACCTACAAGAAGCCCGCGAGATGCAAGGGGCACAGCTGCAGGGGCAAATGGAGGAGCAGAGGGAATGGCAACAAATGGAGAAGCACAAGCTAGGGCCAACAACAGGCAGGGCAGCAGAGGCTGACCGGCCAAATGCAGCCCACAGACACCAAAGGGAGACTTTCGAAGCAGGCAATTGTAAATATGTCCAGCAAGACTAGCCTGTTTGCTCTCTGCTTGACTTTTTAAAAACATTTCTCTTTAGTTTATTTTTCTGTTTTATCTTCTCTTGTATAAACCAGAACTGCACCCTGATTGCCTTTGTAAAGTACTACTCATGGGTATGACACCTGCAACTCAACATTGAAACCAGAAATATGTAATGTAAAATGATTTGTTAAATATAAGATGTGAAAATCCATAAAAACATTTTTAACAAAAGAAGAGCAGAGATGTGGAAAAGGCTGAAGACATGGCATGAGGATAATGTTGGAAGAGTTGCAGAGATATAGTGGGACAAGACCATTTCGAGGACACGGATTAAAGGTGATGGGCAAAAGAAACAACTGTGACATGGGAAAACCTTTCTCATAAAGTCAGTGATTATGATAGGGAATACATTGTGAAGTAAACGGCACAAGGCAATCCAAAACGTTCATAAGAAAGATGTATATTCAGAATAACGCACGGGACCCGGTTACACATCTCAGGGTCCTCACTCCTTCCTGTCAACTGCTACAGCAGCTGACTTGTTATACTAGTGCTGGTCAACTCACAGTCCAATCAGCACCAGGGAACAATGATCCCCAACTGGGCAAATCCCTTGCATGTCACGTGCTGATGGCTGGAGTTTGTGCTTCCAGACCTGGAGTTTTGGATGCTGGCTGCCTTTTTTTCCCGGACTTTACAGCCTGGACTGAGGCAAGGGAGAGTAATGCTGCGACCGGTTGGATGAAGGGGAACAGGAGCCTGCTGCTGCAAGTTGCTAGCAGGGGAGAGAGAGGAGAGAACATGCTTGCCTGAAGCTGCCATGCCTCGGACTGTATATCAGTTATTGGCTGCCTTTTTGCTGCTCGACTTGGAGTGAAGCGAGGGGCGGATTTTGTTGGCCTGCTGCCGGGCTTAAGGTGGAGGAGAAAGAACTCGCTCTTGCTGTCCTTGGACTGGATGGTGTCCAAAGACCGGATGCCGGTACTGTGGGAGCGGCAGGGTGATGGTTTGATTAATTGTGTACCTCTTTGCACTGATGTTGGTTTTTGTCTTACTAGTTGGGGAATTGTATGTTTGTTGTTTATGTGCCTAGCGGCTGGGTGCTCACCAGTTGTGGCCCCTCATGCTTCTGTGCACTGGAGGTTCAGGGACACTCCCGGTGCTGATGAGGGGAGAGGGTATTCTCTCTCTCTCTCCCAAACTGTGCTACACCTGTCCTTTTCTGGTGGGCTGTGTTGTTTGTGGGCGCCTTTCCACCGATGTAGCGCTAGTGCTGGAAATGGGAAGGGAGGGGGATGCTAGGGGGAGTGTGCACTGGCTTGAGAGCTGGTGGCTTTGTCTTCTTGATTGTTTGTTGGGTTTTGTTTTTTGGCTTTGTTGCGCTTACATTGTATTTTGTCTTGATTTCTTGTGTAATGCAGCTGTTTCTTGGGTTGAACTGTGGCTCCCTCTTGGGAGGGGAGGAGTGTTCTCTCTCTCTCCTTTTCACCTCAAGTCAGTGTGTCTTTTTCCGGTAGTCTTTGCTGCTCCTTTGGGTGCCTTTCCACTAATGTGGGGTTACGTTGGGGTGGGGGGGGGGGGGGGGGGGAGGGGGGTATGTGGATGTGCCGGATTGAAAGCTGGTGGTTTTGTTTTCTTGTTGATTCCTTGGTTGTGTTTTTGGTGTATTGTGGATGTTTTTAGCGCGTTGCCAATTGTTTTATATTTGGTTATGTTCTTTTGTATCACGGAGTTGTTAATAAACTCAAAATATCTATAACACATTGTCTGAGAGTGTGGTGGATCAGATTCAAACATGGCTTTCAAAAGGGAATTGCATACTGCCTGAAGAGAAAACAAAATTGCTGAGGTACAGAAAAAGTGCAGGAAAGTGGGATTCGCAGGGTGAATGGCCTTCTCACCGTTATGATGAATATCTAGTTCATTGTTAATGTTAATATTTGGGGGGAAATGTTTAAATCTTGGAAGATTGTTGTTGTGAAGTTAATGTAACTAAAAATCGGATTCTCCGTCCCGCCAGCCCTGCTCTCCCGCGCGGTGCACCCTCGTTGGCAGCGGGATTCTCCGTTCCCACAGCCGGCCAATGGGGTTTCCCATTGTGGCCCACCCCACGCTGTCGGGAAACGCGTGGGCATGGGCACGCTGCCAGTGGACCTGAGGATCCTGCCGACGGAGAATTCCGCAGCCGGGCTTTAAAGATTTCCAGAGCACCTAAAAGAAAATGGCAGTTCAGAAGGTTACTCATGATTGTTTAATAGATTCAGAGTGGAGAAGATGAAGCCATAAACCAGCAGATGGGTTTATTTAGCCGGAGAACTGTAGATGTGGGGGGGGGTAGATTCTCCGCTACCTGCTGCGGGTAGCGGGTACCAGATCCAGCGGAGAATCAAGCATCAGGCTAAACACGGGATTGGCGCCGGGTGCTGATCCTGTTCCGATGCTCCAGTCCCCCACCAGCAGTGACAGCGAGCTACACGGCCTGCATCAGCGGGAGGATGCACATGGTTCGCCTCACTCATTTGCATCTGATTAACGGGCTGGAAACCCAAATCTTCAGGCCCCCATGATGCCCCAGGCCTCTCAGTCAGGATTCATGTGGGTGTGGATTGTGGGTGTTTTCAAGCGTGGCCCTGATGGGGTGGGCCCCGTGGTGGCCAAGGGGGTAAGTGTGCAATGTAGATGCCCCCCAAAGCTAATTGGAAGGCCCTCTTCAACCCACAACACAAATCTTGACCCCCCCACAGCTGATTGCCCCCCTGCCCATCAGAACACCCCAAGCCTCCCCATCAGACTGCCCCCATCAGACTCCCTCATCAGATGTCCCTTCTTTTTAACAATGCAATTATAGTGCTAACCTAAATTTGTTATTAATTCACAGTGCTTCCAGGCAGATGGAATGCAGATTTTAACTTCTATATGTCATCCACCTAGGCTCCATCAAACTCTTTCCCAGAACTGGCAGGAGGCACTACATGGTTGGTAAGTGGATATGTTGTGTGATAAGGTGGGCAATGGATATGCAGAATGCTGCTCCTGGCATCCTGAAGGAACTGTTAACCTTCTGGTAAGTGGGTGGGATGGAGTTTGGAACGGTCTCATGTTTGTGGAGGGAGAAGGGATTGCTGAGACAGGGAAGACCGGAACTTTCTTTTGGAGCTCGGTGATCACACCATTAGAGCCCAAAAAAGGAAGAATATTTAAAGGAAGAACCTGCTGGCTTCTGAACTGGAGAGATGAGATTGGTCTTCATAAGTACACTGGAAACAGGGGAAGAAAATTCACTAAAGCTCATTCATAATGTTTAGAGGGTGTGAGGTTGGGGTGGGGGGGGGGGGCGGTGAATGAAAGGAGGCAACTGATGGTGGAGACACTGCTTACTCCACGGTTCACCTTCAATACGGAGCAGCCAAATGAAATCTGCCAGGGAGTTCTCTCCCATGCTCTACCACGATTACCTTGCTAAATAATTCTCAGTGTGTTAAAGCTGAAACCAGTTTAAAATTTCATTCGGGGAAAAAAATAATGCAGAATTTAATTTGATTTGGTATTAATTTTTTGATAAGAGGTAAATGAATAATTGTCATGAAGATGGGTATTATAATTAAATGTCAAACGAAGAATTGTACAGGACACGCTGGGTTTACAATCCACATTCTGTTGTCAAGATGGAAATACACCAAAGGAGATGAAACGAGGTCTGACTTTAGAAAATTGTCAACATTGTGTATTGCATTAATAATCTGCATAAAAATAAAAGCTCAAAGCAGCCCAATTGTGAAAAACTGTCATTCTTAGACCAATAATATAAAAGCACATTACTGAGGATGATGGAGATCTGAAATACAATCAGAAAGCGTTGGAAAAACTCACCAGGACTTGTGAAGAGAGAACCAGAGAGCGGAATCTCGCTGGCAGGACAGGGCCTGAAGGAGCTGACAAGCCAGCTTGTCAGAGATTAGGGCGCCCTTTTTAAAATGCCAAGAGGCTTTGCCAGGGGGCAGTGCCTCCGCTCCTTGGCGCAATCTCTTTGTCTGATTTATCTTGCTCCAGACCTGTTGTAAACCTCCCTGATGTGACGTCATGCTGTCGAGGAGGGGAAATCCCAATTTGGAGGAAAGCTACAATGGGGATGCCGGCTAGGAGGTAATAATGTCATTAAATGAGATTCCTGACCTTCCTGGAAGAAAACTTTGTTACATCAATAAAAGGCGTTTGGGGGGTGGGGGGTGATCTCGCCGTGAAATCACACTGGTGAGAATCTTGGTTTTGGCCTCTTGCGGACGTTTGCACCCATATCGCCATTTGCACCACCGGCAAATGCGGGTGCAAGATCCCAGCCAGAGTTAATATTTCAAGACCAATATCACTCTAACAGAACAATGCCATTTAACTGCGGGACTACATTTTCCCAGTCCTGTGAAGGTGGGTTAGGAGATAAGGCAAGGAACAAAATGAGGAAACAGCACCTAGGGTCACCTCCCATACTTGTGCCTGACCTTTAGCAATCTTGCCAAGAATAGGACCAAACTGGTATCAGCTATCCATCAGGCACTGGAGGATAGCAAATTAATCAATCGAGTGCCCACTTGGGGTAAATTGGTGACGTCGTCAGGATCATCCCAAAGTTAGACAGGCCCTCATTGAGTATGAAGCCTGGTAGGTGCCTGGAGGTAACTTACTAATGGCAGGCTAGGGAGTCATCAATATCTCCTATGTCCCTCCTCACCATGGAGCTGTGGGGATCAGAGAGCAACCGCTACGGCGACAGGCTGTCCTATAAAGCAGTTCTGCCTCCGTAATGATGGCCCAAGAGCTGAGGCCATTCTTTACTTCCAAATTTGCTGAATTGTTCAGTGAGTGCACCATCTTGAGATGCCTTTGCACTTCCCTACCTCTATCAACCACCCTTACCACTCCCAGTGGAGCTGGCCAGTTTAGAGACCGCTAGACCTTGGTTATTCTGAATTCTCCCTCTGCGTACCCGAACAGGCGCAGAATGTGGCGACTGGGGGCTTTTCACAGTAACCTGATTGCAGTGTAATGTAAGCCTACTTGTGACAATAATGTAGATTATTATTATTAGTCTCTCAGAGGACTAAAATATGCAAAATAAATCTGCATGTGTGATTAAATGATATCTGAAAATTTCATTAAATTTCAATGCTGTTCAGTTAATAGAAATCCTGATTGGTCAGTAAACTGATAATAGATTTATCAGGAATAAGCTGAAGCTTATGACTTGAAAGCAGGAGGACATGTTCCAACAAATTCTGTTGTAATTCTTTATTTTGATATTCTGTGCTTCTGCATAATTCAATTTCATGAATGCCAATAAATGTTTACCTTTTGACAAAATTCAATTTTAGAGCATCTTAGTCAAGGAGGATTTTATTCCCCCAGATCACCAGGCAATTTATTTAAGTAAGAATAATCATACTATAAAGAATTACAGAAGAACAATTGAATCAGGTCAGCCAAAATGTAGCAATTATTTTTTGTGGCTTCCTCTACAATACTCCAGCTAGTAAAACTGTAATTGAGCAATAACAATGAAAAACATGTTTCTTGCAAATTATTAATTTGTAAAATGCATTTTGAATCTAACAGCTTGTTTCTTTCCAAATATGTTTGTTTGTGTTTTAGACACTAAAGTTCAATATAAAAATTCCGAACAGCTGCCAGTCTCTGTTTAAAAATCTTCTCCTGGTATTGAACCTAACGCCATGGGCTGCAATGCCTTCTAACTCCTGCTTGTCCTGTCAAATCTGTAGCCTGATGGAATTTTTGAAAGCATAATCAACGGAACAGGCAAAAGCAATCAAACGTACAACGGAGCAGCATGTGAATCTAGGTCAAATAAAGACAGCACGTCCATTTTTCTTGCAATTGCACAACCAAGCCACAATGGACACTACTGTTGCAGGAATATTTGTTCGAAATCCTTGAAGTCAAATTTGAACCACTAATCATTAAACCACTTCTCAAACAGTCCGAACCTAACTTTAACATTTGGTAATGTGCGGAAATTCTGGACTCAAAAGGCCAAGTTCTGATATATTTTAGCCTCCCATGACTCCAAGTCTTTGCAAAGCAAAATGTAGGCAAATACTGTCATTGGTGCATAGCAAGATCCAAAAACAGCAATTAGATAACCTCTTGTACTGAAGCTGGGCACGGGCTAAATATCACCCAGGACATCTCGAGATCTTCCTTGAACATTCTCTAAATTGTGTCATGAGGTATTTTACATCCCTGTGAGGGGACAGTAAGGCCTCAGTTTAACATTTCACCTAAACGATAGCACTTCAGACAACCAGCCACTCCTTCAGTGTAGGTTAGGTGCCCAACCTATGGAACGGAGCTGAACCAACCTCTGAGTCAGAGGCAAAAGTAAAACTATTGAGCCGTAACAATCACTGTTTTCTTTAATTCTCAAGGGAAGGGTAACACTGGCTATGCTGTTATCATTGTCCATTCCCTGGTGTCCTGAGATGGCGCCAATGAGTCTTTTCCTTGAACTGCTGGAGTCCTGACATATATATCAGCTGATAATAGGCATAAAACATTCCAGCACGCCAAAAACAACTACTGAAACACATACCCTGTTGGATATTGTCAACCATTGTTTATTCCAAAAGGCAAGTTACTGTACGAACTTTGCAAAAATATCTAATGTTATCCTTGTTTTGAACTAGTCTTCCGAATCCTCAGCGATGGATGGTGGAAGTACTTGTTGAAAGAGTGAAGATGAATGGTAGAGAAAGCACGACAGTTTCCTCCAGTGGATGTATACATTGGTTGCCCTTTCTGTTGACAGTGACTATGTGAAGCCTGTTCGAGTGTCCTCGGGACATGAAAGGCACTATAGCTGGGATTTTCGCTTCTGGGAATAAGTGCCATGATGGGTGGGGTTGGGTGGGTGGGAGGGGGGGGGAGGGGCGAAGCCTTATGCGCCACAGAGGCTGACAGAAATTCATCATCATAGAATCATAGAATTTACAGTGCAGAAGAAGGCCATTCGGCCCATCGAGTTTGCACCGGCCCTTGGAAAGAGCACCCTACCCAAGCCCACACCTCCACCCCATAATCCCATAACCTAGTAACCCCACCCAACACTAAGGGCAATTTTGGACACTAAGGGCAATTTAGCATGGTCAATCCACCTAACCTGCACATCTTTGGACTGTGGGAGGAAACCGGAGCACCCAGAGGAAACCCACGCACACACGGGGAGAACGTGCAGACTCCGCACAGACAGAGACCCAAGCCGGGGAATCGAACCTGGGACCCTGGAGCTGTGAAGCAATGTTGCTAACCACCATGCTACCGTGCTGCCCGTAATAATAATCGCTTATTGTCACAAGTAGGCTTCAATGAAGTTACTGTGAAAAGCCCCTAGTCGTCACATTCCGGCGCCTGTTCGGGGAGGCTGGTATGGGAATTGAACCCGCGCTGCTGGCATTGTTCTGCATCACAAGCCAGCTGTTTAGCCCACTGTGCTACAATCTATGACAAAATATGCACAAAATTGTGCAACTTGGTTTCATTACTTATGTTGTTGGTGGCTTCCCATGCAGCGAGGCAGGCTGGATGGCACATGCCATACTGTCATATCCGGGCACCATATTTAAAAGGTTCCTGGACAACAACTCCAATCCACATGGCAGGAAGAGGACAAGGACCTTGGACACCAATGTTTACTGCAGTGGTTCCCAACCAATGTGCTGTGGCACTCTGGTGTGCCATGAACATCCCCTCAAGTTTGCTACAAAATAAGATTCAAAATGATTAAAAATTAATGTAAATAAGCTGAATCTAACCTTTGTCTTCAGCTCCATTGGTGCCACAGTAGCACAGTAGTTAGCACTGTTGCTTCACAGCGCCAGGGTCCCAGGTTCGATTCCCGGCTTGAGTCACTGTCTGTGCGGAGTCTGCACGTTTTCCCCGTGTCTGCGTGGATTACCTCCAGGTGCTCCTGTTTCCTCCCACAGTCCCAAAATACATGCTTGCTCGGTGAATTGGATATTCTGAATTCTCCCTCAGTAGAGCCGAACAGGCGCCGGAATGTGGCGACTAGGGGATTTTCACAGTAACATCATTGCAATGTTAATGTAAGCCTGCTTGTGACACTAATAAAGATTATTATCTCCAAGACCCAACTAACCTCAGGTCTTCCACACATGTGTCAGCTGGGAAAGGGCCACACATGTACATCTCGGATTTTTCACATTGCTCAGGAACATGAAATGTTCCTCTTTCTGATACTACAATCAAATGGCATACTGATGAAATGCCAGTTGATTTTGAACAGGTTCTTCAGGAGAAATATGAAATGAATGGAAAATTTGCCCTGCAGATTGGTGACGCCACAGATAGTTGTGGACATTGGTAGCTCTTAACCAATGTCAGGTGTGTTGACGGGGATTCCATCAAAGCAAATTTATTCTTTTGCAAAGAATTGCCTGGCCATGCAGAGAGGACATCTTTCATGTTACAACTGCTTATCTGGAGGGATACAATCATAATTAGATCAAGTACAATAGCATCTACACTGATGAAACAGCTTCCATGACCGGAAAAGTCAAAGGATTCGTGAGTGAGGTGAAAGAACAGAATCTTGACATCCGGGTCAGCCATTGTGTCCTGCATCGGAAAGTCCTTGTTCCCAAAACAATGAGTTAACTGCAGTGTTAGATCAAACAGTGGAAATCGTCCACGAGGTGAAGTCATGTTCTTTGAAATCACGCTTGTTTCCAATTTTGTATGACGAGATGGGAGCCAAGTACCAGGATTTGCACACAGAAGTGCAATGACTATCTCGGGGAAAGAACCTCTCTCATGTCAATGGGTTCCATAATGTGCTGAAAGAGTTTCGGTTCTGCATGAATTGCTGCACAAAGATTTAATATGTGATGATTCTTGGTGGGCTAAGTTTGCTTAACTTCCATGTATATTCAACCATTCGAATGAGCTGAATGTTGAAATGCAGGGGATAAAATGAGAACATTCTTACTGCCACAGATAAACTTCAAGGTTTCAGATCCAAGCTTGTCCTTTGGCAGGAAGAACTGGCAAGTGGGTCGATTCAGATGTTCAAGCAAATCCTGTAGGCCAGAACTATACTCAACCTCATCTTTACACATCTTAAAACTCTACAAGAGAAGCTTAAATGCTACTTTCCCTTCACGAATATGGAAGACTTTGATTTGATATGGGATTCATTTAATTTTGAATCAACAGATAAATTGTCATTTAAAGAAGATGAACTTTATGAGCTCAGAATGGATTGCACACAAACTGAAGTTTGCAGAGATGCCTCTGGACATATTTTGGTTGCGAGATAAGAATATCCATCTGTTTCAGATTGTGCTCGAGCAGTACTCTTACCGTTTCCCACAGCCTACTTGTGTGTGTTGGCATTCCCAACACTGGCTAATGTGAACAACAAAAGTAGGGAGCGTCTGTCAGTGGAGCAAGACCTATGAATTGCTCTGTCATCAGTTCCTTCCCAGATCAAAAGACTGCTCACAGACCCTGGTGTTACAGTAATGTTATCGGTAAGATACTGCCCACAGTTTCTCCTTCAGTCCTGAACTGTCACATTGAGAAACATAAACTTAGAAAAACTGAAAACAATTGAAATCTTTAATGGAAAACACTTTTAAAATGTGTACGTTTTGAATAAAGAATATTGTAATTGACATGTAACTGGTGATGACGCTTTCATTCGAAACTTCTTAACGAATGGTGGCTTGATGTGCTTTTAGGATGTTTTAGGGATAACAGGCATTTGCTACAGAAAATAGGAAGTTTGCCTCAAAGTTTTTATGGTATAAATATCTGCTGCGACATAAAAATGGTTGGGACCCACTGGTTTAGTGACTCATCCCTGGGCATCCTACTTGACCAGGTGGAGGCCAGGAGGACGTACTACACCAGGGTGATGGGGGTGAAGGGCGAGCAGAGAAACCAATCCTGCATGTAAACAGGTCGCTGCCGCGTCAAAGCCCGGGGCGTCCAGCGCAGGTGAGTCCTCGAATGCTGGAAGAGAATGAACGACCTCATCTGTGCCGTCAGGGTGTATGAACCCTCAGCTATTCACAATAGCCACAATGAATGTGGCCACTATATTTCTGCACCTCTCTCACCCTTCCACATAGTAAGAGCTCACATTTGGTCAGGAAGGATGAGGGGTAGGGCATGCGAGAAGCATGAAAAGGGGCTCAGGCATTGAGGATTCTGGCAAGCTCTGCAAACGACATGACTCTCTGAGCCTTATTCCTATATTTGGATGACCTTCTCACTGTGGAGAGTTGTGGCCCTGAACCCTTCTGGAAAATCTGCAGTGCATCAATGACACACCGCACAATCGAAAGGGGTATCTTTAAGCATGAGAGAGATGTGAAATTGTTATGTAAAACTGGATGCTAAATACAATTCCTGTCTTCCGCACCTCCTCTGTTCTCATTGAACAGGAGAAGTTCACCCATAACTGATGAGAGAGGGAGAAGTTGGAAGGGGCCCGGCCACAGCTGAAAGAAGTGACAGAGTTTGAGCAGCTGGCAGGGGTAGAGTGGGACCAGGTCATTGCAGATGGAGAGATTGGTGTGTAGTCTACAACCAGTAAGGTTTTGAGGAAGCTCACGCTGTCACTCACTCTGTCCACTCTCAAATACAGATTTCACCAGGGAGAGGGCATGGGATGATCCAGCTCCAATGGCCAGCTCCAATACAAGCCCAAGATCCAAGAGGAGTGAGGATGTCACAGAAGAGTGAAGTGCAACTGTAGAGCCTTCACCCTCCATTAACCCAGAGACACGCACCTTTGTGGGTCTTAGCTCAAGTGTTGGAAGCGTCTCACATTCTGGTGGTCACAGCATGAACACATGTCCGCAGCAAGAGGAGGCAGGGTCAGCTGACCTCACCAACACTTGGAGAAGTGATTGGGAAGAAGTCTGACAAGCCTCTGGAATCGGTCTTCCAACTAATGGTAGGGAGGCAGCAAGAGGAGAGAGAACATCAGGCATAAGATGTTCATAAGCAACTGGGATCAAGTAGATCCCTTGAAGAGTATAGAGATTGTCGAAATAGAGTTAAGAGGGAAATCAGGAGGGCAAAAAGGGGACATGAAATTGCTTTGGCAAATAATGCAAGGGAGAATCCAAAGAGATTCTACAGATACATAAAGGGGAAAAGAGTAACTAGGGACAGAGTAGGGCCTCTTAAGGATCAACAAGGGCATTTATGTGCAGAGCCACAAGAGTTGGGTGAGATCCTGAATGAATATTTCTCATCGGTATTCACGGTGGAGAAAGGCATGGATGTTAGGAAACTAAGGGAAATAAATAGTGATGTCTTGAGAAGTGTGCATATTACAGAGGAGGAGGTGCTGGAAGTCTTAAAGCGCATCAAGGTAGATAAATCCCCGGGACCTGATGAAATGTATCCCAGGATGTTGTGGGAGGCTAGGGAGGAAATTGTGGGTCCCCTAACCGAGATATTTGAATCATCGGCAGCCACAGGTGAGGTGCCTGAAGATTGGAGAGTGGCGAATGTTGTGCCCTTGTTTAAGAAGGGCAGCAGGGAAAAGCCTGGGAACTACAGACCGGTGAGCCTAACGTCTGTAGTAGGTAAGTTGCTAGAAGGTATTCTGAGAGACAGGATCTACAAGCATTTAGAGAGGCAAGGACTGATTCGGGGCAGTCAGCATGGCTTTGTGCGTGGAAAATCATGTCTCACAAATTTGATTGAGTTTTTTGAGGGAGTGACCAAGAAGGTAGATGAGGGTAGTGCAGTAGACGTTGTCTACATGGACTTTAGCAAAGCCTTTGACAAGGTACCGCATGGTAGGTTGTTGCAGAAGGTTAAAGCTCACGGGATCCAGGGTGAGGTTGCCAATTGGATTCAAAATTGGCTGGACGACAGAAGGCAGAGGGTGGTTGTAGAGGGTTGTTTTTCAAACTGGAGGCCTGTGACCAGTGGTGTGCCTCAGGGATCGGTGCTGGGTCCACTGTTATTTGTGATTTATATTAATGATTTGGATGAGAATTTAGGAGGCATGGTTAGTAAGTTTGCAGATGACACCAAGATTGGTGGCATAGTGGATAGTGAAGAAGGTTATCTAGGATTGCAACGGGATCTTGATCAATTAGGCCAGTGGGCCGACGAATGGCAGATGGAGTTTAATTTAGATAAATGTGAGGTGATGCATTTTGGCAGATCGAATCAGGCCAGGACCTACTCAGTTAATGGTATGGCGTTGGGGAGAGTTATAGAACAAAGAGATCTAGGAGTACAGGTTCATAGCTCCTTGAAGGTGGAGTCGCAGGTGGACAGGGTGGTGAAGAAGGCATTCGGCATGCTTGGTTTCATTGGTCAGAACATTGAATATAGGAGTTGGGACGTCTTGTTGAAGTTGTACAAGACATTGGTATGGCCACACTTGGAATACTGTGTGCAGTTCTGGTCACCCTATTATAGAAAGGATATTATTAAACTAGAAAGAGTGCAGAAAAGATTTACTAGGATGTTGCCGGGACTTGATGGTTTGAGTTATAAGGAGAGGCTGGATAGACTGGGACTTTTTTCCCTGGAGCGTAGGAGGCTTAGGGGTGATCTTATAGAGGTCTATAAAATAATGAGGGGCATAGATAAGGTAGATAGTCAACATCTTTTCCCAAAGGTAGGGGAGTCTAAAACTAGAGGGCATAGGTTTAAGGTGAGAGGGGAGAGATTCAGAAGGGCCCAGAGGGGCAATTTCTTCACTCAGAGGGTAGTGAGTGTCTGGAATGGGCTGCCAGAGGTAGTAGTAGAAGCGGGTACAATTGTGTCTTTCAAAAAGCATTTAGATGGTTACATGGGTAAGATGGGTATAGAGGGTTATGGGCCAAGTGCGGGCAACTGGGACTAGCTTTAATGGTAAAAAACTGGGCGGCATGGACTGGTTGGGCCGAAGGGCCTGTTTCCATGCTGTAAACGTCTATGATTCTATGATTCTATGTTAGAGGCCCTTAACAGGGTGGCACGTGAGGTGGAGGAGTCCGTCCGCCTGTTGACTAATGAAGTGGTGCTGATTAGAGCATGAATAAATGTCTCCATGGGGAGGATGGCAGACTCCATGAAGATCCTATTCCAGTGGATTCTGCCAGAGATGGGGCAGACCAGCACTCCACCAGGGTAACCATGGAAAAGTTTCTGCAGTGGCTGCATGAGAGCAGTACAGGACACCTAAACCTCCTCCAGGTGTCCCTTCCCCTTAAGGAGTCAGGCAGGGTCCACTGGGTACGCAAAGAGAGGACTTGCAACAGGACTCTGAGGGTCTGTCCAGTCCTTCCGTATCACCTCAGTCTGTGACCCCTTCAACTTCATACCCAGAGGGAGCAGCTGCCCTGCAGTAAGACAGCCAAAGTAAATCAGGGCCCTCCAGGCCTCGGCTCTATAGAGGATGGCCGTCAAGATCATCCAAGACAACAAGGCCATTTGGTCAATTGACTGCCTGAACCCCTGCTGCGGATGTCAGGGGAGCACTTTTAAGAAGTGGCAGGCAAAATAAAATTAAGAAATATTGAAATCGCAATTAGTTGCACTATTGAATGCCACAAAGATCGAACCGCTTTAAATATATTCACTTATACTTTAATAATGTCTAATGTGTTGTTTTATTTGTTGGCCTTAAGGTGCTTACCCCTCCCCACAGCCTCCCCCCCCCCCCCTTTCTGCGCCCCCACCTTCATCTCCCTGGGAAAACCCCATCACCCGAATGAGGCACATGCAGGGAGGCAGCTAGGACACTTGCTAAGGCATATCCAAGCACTCTTCTGCGCATGCTGAGCCTTTGGCCTTCAGACTCTCATATGGACCAGGGCTCTAGCATTGGAAATACTCGGATTCCCTTTCAGTTGTCCAGTTGAGTTGAGCTGCATCTCCACACACCTCCGATGACCCAAGCCCCATGCAGCATCTCGGGATTCCCACCACGAGGCTCTTCCTAGTTGCGACCAACCTAGATATGATGGCAGTGACATTCTTCCTTCAGCCCAACACCCTTACCCCACCATCAGCCACCTACACCTTATCCCCTGTAACCATTGACCCCCTTCCCTTCCGTTATAACTCTCGACCACCCACACAGTCACCCTTCAGACTTCCCCCATAATCTTCGGAAATGTGAAGTTTAATGTTGAGGTCCCCTTCCTCCCCAAGAATCTATCCCCTTTGCCATTGACCTGCTTGCCCTCATCCTGCTCACCTCTCAAATCTATATCCATCTCCATGTCCCCCCCAACAACCTCGGTGCCCCTTCACATGGCATTGTCGCACCATCAGCCTCCAACCCGACCCACTCCCTCTGCCCCCTGTAACCCTCACCATACCTCCTACCATACTTACACTCAGTGTGCACCCCACCATCATTGGGGTCATTTGGTGAAGTTGATGGTGTCCACCATCAACTCCACCAAACCCTCTCTGTGAGCCCCTGTGGACACCTGACACCCAATACCACTTCAAACCGCTCACCTCTCACCCCTGTATAACTCTTCAAACCTCTGCCCCCCATGGTCTCTCAGATATGCACAAGGACACCCTCCACCACCCCCCCCCCCCCCCCATAGAACCTTGCCATCCAAAGTACCTCCTGCAGCCGGTGGCTCCAATCCCTGGGTGAAGTCCCTGGATTGTGGCCTGATCCATGGGTGAAGTGTCCAGATGAAGGTCCGATCCCTGGGTGAATAGTCGCCGGATTAAGCATAGATTATAGATCATGGATAGAACATAGAACAGAGAACATAGAACAGTACAGCACAGTACAGGCCCTTCAGCCCACAATGTTGTGCTGACCATTTATCCTAATCTAGGATTAACCTAACCTACACCCCTTCGATTTACTGTTGTCCATGTGCCTGTCTAAGAGTTGTTTAAATATCCCTAATGACCCTGACTCCACCACCTCTGCTGGCAGTGCATTCCACACACCCACCACTCTCTGTGTAAAGAACCTACCTCTGGCATCTCCCCTATACCTTCCTCCAATCACCTTAAAATGATGTCCCCCCGTGACAGCCATTTCCACCCTGGGGAAAAGTCTCTGACTATCCACTCTATCCATGCCTCTCATCACCTTGTATACCTCTATCAAGTCACCTCTCTTCCTTCTTCGTTCCAGTGAGAAAAGCCTCAACCTTTCTCCATAAGACATGCCCTCCAGTCCAAGCAGCAACCTGGTTAATCTCCTCTGTACCCTCTCCAAAGCATCCACATCCTTCCTATAATGAGGCAACTAGAACTGGACACAATA
This sequence comes from Scyliorhinus torazame, assembly GCF_047496885.1. Classification (NCBI taxonomy): domain Eukaryota; kingdom Metazoa; phylum Chordata; class Chondrichthyes; order Carcharhiniformes; family Scyliorhinidae; genus Scyliorhinus; species Scyliorhinus torazame. Next base: position 156,319,747 of record NC_092721.1, on the reverse strand, counting down.
TTCCAAGTGTGGTCTAACTAGAGTTTTATAAAGCTGCAACAAAACCTCGCGGCTCTTAAACTCAATCCCCTTGTTAATGAAAGCCAACACACCATACGCCTTCTTAACAATCCTATCAACCCGAGTGGCAGCTTTGAGGGATCATAGATCATAGATCATCGATCATAGAATTTACAGTGCAGAAGGAGGCCATTCGGCCCATCGAGTCTGCACCGGCCCTTGGAAAGAGCACCCTACCAAGTCCACATAATCACTCTAACCCCTTAACCCAGTAACCCCACCCAACCTTTTTTGGACACTAAGGGCAATTTAGCATGGCCAATCCACCCAACCTGCACATCTTTGGACTGTGGGAGGAAACCAGAGCACCGGAGGAAACCCACGCAGACACTGGGAGAACGTGCTGACTCCGCACAGACAGTGACCCAAGCTGGGAATCAAACCTGGGACCCTGGAGCTGGAGCTGTGAAGCTACTGTGAAGCAACTGAAGCAACTGTGCTAACCACTATGCTACTGTGCTGCCCACAAGCAGGCGGCGGGGTTCTCTACATCTACATCCATTTTCTGCACCTAATAAAAGTGGTTTATGTTCGTGACCAGAAACTAGAAATTTCATTCAGATTGGCTGTACTGTTGGTTTGTTGGATGTTAAATTATCCATTTTGTTATGTCATAGTGACCAACAATTCTCACCTACCACTATAGGTGATAATAGTTCAGAGATAAATGGCAGGCAATCCATGAGAAATAGTTAGAAACAACCAATGAATTGCAAAAATTTCAGACTTTATTTCATAGTTTCTGAACAGATCTGAACAGTGATGGGGAAGGTTTTGGATATCATCCTAAAAGATATGTTAACAAACATGAATTGGAAGAATCCAGACCTCAAGCCCTATATCACGAGAAGACTTGAGTTGACGGTCCAGAGTGGAGTTCTGCCACGGGAACATTCACGTGATTATTCCTCCGTGCCTGCGTAACAGAATCCTTGATAAGCTACATGAAGGACATCCTGGTGTGGTGAGAATGAAGATACTGGCAGGCAGTTGTTTTTGGTGGCCGGGATTAGATGCCCAAATTGATAAGAAGGTGGGGCAATGTCAATCCTGCGCTACATTAAGGAATATTCCACCTCTGCAACCTTTACATCCATGGCAATAGCCGACACAGCCATAGCAGAGAATCCATGGAGACTCTGATGGTCCAGTTGCAGGGCATATGTTCCCAGTGATGGTAGACACACACTCTAAATGATCAGAAGTTACAATCATGGAATCCAGGTCAACCGAACAAACCATCAAGAGTCTGGATAAGGTATTTGCAAGGTTTGGAATTCAGGAGCAACTTCTAAGTGATAATGGGACTCAATTTACACCAAAAGAATTTGAAGATTACTTCAAGGGGATTGGTATTCAACATATCAAATCTGTCCCATATCACCCAGCAACCAATCGGGTCGGCCGAACGATTTGTGCAATCACTCAAAGACGAAATCAAGGCATCTAGAGATCGAGGCTCATACCAAAACATGTTAACTACTTTTTCAAGTTGTATAGAAATTCCACATATTCAATAACACAAAGGTCACGAGCGATGCTCCTGTCCAAGAGGAAATTGAGAACGCAATTTGACCTCCTGATATCACCTGATACTTTGGAAATAATCAGATAACAACAGCAAGCACTCATTGCTGGGAGAGAGCAAAACTCAAATAGTAGAGTCTTCAACTGGGGAGAATGAGCATTACCTACGAACGATGCAACGAGTGAGAAATGGACATCATCCACCATCCCAGCAAAAACACGTCCGATATACCCCGTCCAGATGGATGATGAAAGAGTTCGGTGACGTCATGCTGACCAATTACTAGCTTCACAAAGTGAATGTACTGAATCTTCACCAGAAGTATTCATGTCGGAATGTATGGTCAGTGATACTTCAGAGGAAATTCCCAAATCTGTCACTGCAGAATCTTCAGTGCCAACAGAGATAGATACCAAGTTAGTATCTCAACAAGTACCACCAGCAAGTGAACAGGAAGATGCTTCCGTGATCTGTGTAAAGTATAACCAGGATTTTCTGTCATTTTAAAAATTAAAGGGGAATCGTTTCTGTAGTTTAGAGTATTAGTTGCCCACTGAATACTGTTTAGGCATTGGTGCTTTTAGGTTGTTTATTACATTGAAAGTTCTAAAACTTAAAAAAACCTTGTCATGCGTTCCTTCCAATCAGCCACCAGAAATTAAAATATCTTTGTAAAAATGTTATCAGTTTCTACAGGGGTTATGACACCAGTGTCAGTAATGGTAACCATGAAACTACTGGATTGTCATTAAAATACATTGCAGCAGCCTCCTCGAACAGGCGCCGGAATGTGGCGACTAGGGGCTTTTCACAGTAACTTCATTTGAAGCCTACTTGTGACAATAAGAGGTTTTCATTCATTTCATTTAATTCAGTGTCCTTCAGAGAAAGAAATGTGCTTTCCTTGCTTGGGATGGGATTTTCCAGCTGAAGGTGACACCCCCCCCCCCCCCCCCCCCCCCTCCGAGCCATACAAAATGCGATAGACTGACAGGAACAGAAGATCCAATGACGCCACTGAAAAACATGCCACAGGAGGGCCAGAAAATCCCGGCCTTGGTCGACCAAATGTGACCCAGACTAACACTTGATTCTTAACAACCTTCTGAAATGGCCCAGCAAGCCATTTAGTTTTATAGCAATAACTAATAAATATTGGCCTGGCCAACAATGTCCACATTCCTTGAATGAATTTTTAAATGCCACAAGTACATAGTTTCTGACCCCTTTGTCCTGCGGCATGAAATGGGGAATGAATAGAAATGACACAGGGGAAGACAAACAGTTCAAAGGAAGAGGAGGACTTTCAGCAGGAGGCCAGATCCACCCAGGGTGCAATTCTCCTACCTTAACCAAAGTGACCACTCCGCTTCACCACTCCCATTCCTGAAGCAGGCAACATCACGTCCACTGCTGTAAATGAGGTCACTGGAAATATCAACTACCTTCCCTCTTCCCAGAGTGAAACAAGTTGATGATGCTCACTGTTATGCTAGGAGAATAGACTTCCTCATGGTGCAGATTGCCATGACTGCACACATGCTGCTTTGTGGGCTCTGGGTCAGAAATGTGTCGCAACCGCAAAGAATTCCTGTGCCTGAATGTCTCGCTGGAGTGCGACTATACTCTGAATCATATGCACCATTGCCCAGTACCCTCTCAATAGTCACGGTGCATTCAAACTCTCCAGTTTCTGTATCACCTGTGTTTGAGCCATCACTAGAAACTAAAGGTGAAGGGCTATCTGCTCGTGAATCAGGTGGACAGTACGTACACATGTAATTAGTATATATTTGATGAGAGCAATAAGAATGATTGAGCAGATCACCAGGGTGCTTAAGCAACACTTCTACTGTCTGGACCATTCAGGAGCTTTGTCGTGTCCCTCACAATTCAGCATGGCCTGCTGTATGCTTCACAATCCTGCCATCAAGAGGCACAGAACTTGCCACAAGGAATATGCGAAGCAACTGAAATGAAGAATGAAGGGAGAAGGGGAAAGAGGCGAGAAACACGTCTTCCTTCCAGCCTGGAAATCCACGATTGACTCGTCCGACTGCGGTATCAGTGAATGCAATGCTAATTTCCCCATTCAATGGCAGTCCCACCTTTCCTCTGTTCTAATATTCCATTCAAAAGTCAACAATCATCCTTGAGCTTTCCCTAGGTGTCTGTTGACTGTATTCCTTTGCTCCTCCTGGCACTACCTCAGTGACTGTAGCACAGCTGGCAGAAGGCTGCGGAACTTTAATGGGAAAGCTGAAAAGGATCTTGCAAGATGGCCTTGTGCAGCCCTGGGTCTACAGCTTTGGCCTGCAGCACCTGGGTAGAAGTTCGAGCTAGCTGGCTGACAGGCAAAGGCAAAGGCACTGACGGAATATCTGTGATGGGAGGATGAATTCTGGAGAACAGCAGATTCATGACGCATGGAGCCAGTCATCCCCAGGGGTGGCACCTCAGCAATTCTCACCATGTCGTAGAAACAGATTGCTGGACTGCTGTTAGACCTTTTGAATACAGTAAGTCCTCGCTTAACACTGTTTTGTGGTAATGTTGCTTATTGTTTAGCGTTCAGACTCTGGCTCCACCCCCCGCCCCCGCCCCCTCCACCCCCCACCACCACCACCACCACTGGCTCACCGGCTCAGTCCGCAGCCCAGCTGTCTCAATTCATGACCCGGGGTGATCCTGTCCCCTGAAGACTGTAAGGAAGGTGTCCAGTCTGTGAAGAGTGAGAGAGGCAGAGTGGGAATGGAGAGAGAGTGAGAGTGAGAAAGGAGAGCGAGAAACAGACAGAATGGGAAATGAAAGCAAATAAAAAGTTGATCTGAGTTTCAGGAATGCTGTGGGTGAGACACAGAAACTGTGCTACTCAGGGCTTGTTTGGGTCATTAAGTGCAATGTATTTTCAAGTTAGATTGTATTTAGAAAAAAACATTTTTAAAAATAGGAGCAGGAGGAGGCCATTCGGCCCTTCATGACTGTTCCCGCCATTCATTCTGATCATGGCTGAACATCCAACTCCATAGCTTATTGTCCAAAAAGGTTAGGAGGGGTTATTGGGTTACAGGGACAGGGTGGGAGTTTGGGCTTAAGTGGGTCGGTGCCGTCTCGATGGGCCGAATGGCCTCCTTCTGCACTGTACGTTCCATGTTCTAATCCTGCTTTCCTGTTTATAGTTCTGTTGTATTCAGTAATTTATTTTATTTTGCAGGTTATTCCAGCTTGGAATGTATAGTGCTGCATATATACAGTACACTATTTCAACCTGTACATTGAATTTTCCAGGCACAAAATGTATGAAGGAACCTAACTCCAGCTTTAACATTGATTCCTATGGGAACTCACAATTCGCATAAAATTGTTCGACTTAAAGTTGTGATTTTCATAAAAAATAACCACAACTTAATTTGAGGACTTGCTGTGTTGGTATCCACAGCCAATGGGACTGCGACTGAAACTTTCTTGGCAGCAAACTGCATTTGCATGACTTCAGTTTGAGATTCCACCGCAGCTCCGACATGATGGCTTCCTCCTGTGAATAATGACAGGTTAACCATTGGCGCCATCATCTGCTGCATCATGGTTGGGATCACATTGTGTGACAATGGAGTTGGTCACCATTGCCATGCTGGAATGGATGGGGTCCAAGCTCTGGGCAAAGCCATGCAAAAAATTGCTGCAACTCTCCTCCATTTTCCCTCGGCTCTCTGACAGGCTTTCACTGCACCAAGCATTTGTGAACGCATGTCCATCAGTCTTGTTCTGTACATTGCATCAGTCATCAGATGAGTCCTCTGCAACTAATATCTGAGCTGGAGCTTGTGAATGTTTTCGAGGTTATCCAATTTCAACCACTTTCTTTTTGCTCCAAGGACAATAAACCTTATCCTTAACAATGATGACACAGAAATCTTTATGACTCTTATTCACTTTAGAGACCATCTTTCTACTTTATTCCATTTTGCTTTCCATCAATCCAGTAAAGAATCAATAACAATGCGGAGCGTGTGCATTAATGATCCCATCAAAGAAATGGAAGAGAAGGGTATCCCGTTGGTAGTAAGACATGTATGTTTTATAAGTAAGAGGAAACAATTTAAAATTATCCTTACCACAACCCAGTACAAATTTCCTGCTGAAACCTATTGTCATGTGAGAGTACCTTTAAGAAATGGGTGTTTAAGAAAGGTACCTTTAAGAAATGGGTGTTTATCAGTGATGTCAGAGTGTGGGTGGAGCTCGGCTGTCTGTCAGCTTTTTACTTTTGTTTTAGGCTGTTTGCTGCAGGGTGTGTTTTAGTTTCGTTTTCAGAGCTGGATCGTTGCAGTCACAGCCAGAAGGGGTATTAGTCACTCTCTCTGTAATCTAAAGACGGTAAATCGATCCTTTGGTGATTTAAAACTAATAACTGCTCGCGGTAGTGACTTTAACCTGATGTGCTTCTGTTTGAAGTTTTTTAAAAAGTCTTATGGATGTTAAAAGGACAGTTTAAGGATTACTTAGTGTTGTATTCTTTGGGGGTTGTATTTGAATTAATGGTTGCTAAGATGTTCACTGTATGTTTTAAAAAGGTTAACTTGAGTTTATAGAATGAACATTGTTTTGCTTTAAAAAATACTTTTCCATTTCTGCTGTACCACACCTGTAGAGTGGGCCATGTGCTCCCCATACCACAATCTATTAAAAGTTGTGGGTCAGGTGAACTCCATGATACACTTTGGGGTTCTCTAAACCCTGGCCCATAACACTATCTGGACCTGACATTTGTTGTGGAGGCTGTAAAAGTTAGTTTGTAGTTTCTGATCGGTTCAGGTGAATGAATCAAAGATAGGAATTAAAATTGATGTGTGATGCTTTAATTACAGGTTGGGAAGTCTAAAATCCGCTCAGACACAGATATGACCTCTTTCTGTGTGCTGCATAGCAATGCTTCCTAGTGCTGGAAATGCTGTTACCATGGATTCAGGGGGACTGTCTAAGATTAGATGTGCAGTCCAACTAAATTAAGTCAAATTCTATCAAGTAAGATCTTCATTCATGCAGACGATCAGAAGGATAGTCACAGCTGCATTAACTATCTAAGTCTTCATCCTACCTTCTGTCCCGGACGTTGTTAAAAAAAAATTAATTCACAAAAATAAATACAGGAAGAGGAAAATATTCAGTTGATCTATTTTGAGTTGGAACGTCAGGTTTACTGGTTACTTGCTACTGATTAATGAAATCAACTATGCTAGATTGCCAACCCATCCAATGTTCTGATTGGGTTTTGTATGGATGCCAGTTTATATTCAAATTAGACCCTGATGGTGCAATTTAGTTATTGACAGAATCTCCCAGTATTCATGCTAATACACTGTAACCTCTCCAGTCCAGAAATCTGGAAACGTCTGTTTTTTTTTGTAAGAGGCGTTTGAATACATGACTTTATTCTGATGGCTTCATGGGCATTTCTTGGGAGCTTTTTTGAGTAGGCCCTACTACAAATATAGTTGTTACTCACGGTGCTGCAATAAATCACAATTTAGTAAAAAGAGAGAAAGAGAGAGAGAGAGAGAGACAAGAGGCCAGATTTTCCCCTTTGTTTTGGGAATCGTGAGCCGGGCTACTTCCTGGTGCCTTGTTCCTGCCTCCTATATAGACCCTCATGCACAATTTATTTTCTCCCAGGGAGACGGGGTCAGCCTGAGAGTTGGGACCACTGCCTCGGAAAGCAGGCTTCCCAAAGATGGGAATGGGGGTAGGTGGATGACAATATAGGCATGTTACAAGGCCTACCTTCGCTGGTTCATTGGACCAATTCTATTTTGTCTGTTCGGTGCTCTGGTCCCAATCTTCATCTCCCAACCACCAAAATGCCCATCAATAGCCACTGATCTCTTAATGCTCCCTCATATATCTCATGCCCTTCCATACCCATTCAGATCTTTGATGCCCCCTCCATGCCCCTCATATCTCCCATACATGCTCCAGGCTTGCATTCCTCTCCACATTGCCTCATTTCTCCCATTCTCCCTCCATGCCCCCATGCATCCACGATACCCACTCACCCATTCTCCACTATGGGCAGAATTCATGGGCCCTATAGTAACACTGGGGCGTCTTTGAAATGCAGACAAAACCATCAAAATAAACAATCATCCATTCAGCCTCCTCTTCAAAAATCTTAGTGCATTTAAATGCTCATAATTCGGTCAAATTAAATCAATAGACATTCAAAAAACACTTCAAAGGAACACAATCCAGTTAAATGGTCATATAGCTGTTACTCAAACAAAGCTGACAGTCCTCTTGACAGATGTGTAAATGGCTCCTGCTGAACTGAATCTATGAGAGGCATATGGAGCTCAGCCACACATTAATAGAGGTTCCATTTCACAATTGTGTCACAAACCCTCCAGGGTACATTAAAATATTTGACGTTTCCTGAACAGATGGCTGTCCATCTGTCCATTCTAAATGTTCAATAGATAGATTTTCAATCAAAGAAATTAGGCACTTGTTCAGAATTTTTTGAAATGATCAACAGATACCTGGGCTTTGAATTGATGTAAAATCAAAACACAGGGCCCACTTGACATATTAATCTCTGATTGTTGAATGTATAAAAGCACTCTGGAGAATCTATTCTAATAGACCTGAACACTTACCCAGTGCTGGTCAATTTAACAATCACTTTTTAAGTACAGCGCCTTAGATCAAACACAGCTTTGGAAACAAACGTAACTGATTATACAGTATCTGATTATACAGTATCTGATTATACAGTATCTGATTATACAGTATCTGATTATACGGTATCTAATGATGATGTTTAAAGATGGAAGCAGCTTTCACACTTACCTCTCAAAAGGCTCCTGAATCCACATCAGGCTTCCCCCAAGGTTCATGAACGAACGGCGTTTCACACAGACTTCAGAAACACACCCACCTCACTGAACATCTCAAACTCATGGTGCGGGATTCTCCGTCCGGCCGCACCAGTTTTCTGGTGCTGCACGCCCCCACCGGCAGTGACATTCTCCATCCTGCCAGGCAGCCAATGAGTTTCCCCATTGTGGGCAGCCCACGCCGCCAGGAAACCCCCGAGCCTGTCACTACGGAGAATCCCGCCAGTGGAGAATCCGGCCCCAGGAAATTCAAAATTGAGGCAGGGGCTCGATTTCTCCGGAAAGATTTCAAAGTGTGGAAGTGAGCGGGAACTGCCACAAGCTTCCTGGAACTCGACCCGGTGAGGCTGGCAACGCTAAACAATGCTAACTGATCCACATAACGCGGCCCCGCGGGCTTCATGCCGCAAATGAAGGCTTGCCAGCCGATTCACCAACACTGTGCTCACCGCCCACCCCTCTCCCCCTCTAACAAGATCAAGCAGCACTCAAACAGCACTTGCACAGCCGGCCCCACGAAGCTCACAGCCATGACGGTGAGACGACGGGCCCCATGATTCAGGAATGCAGACCTGGGGAGGCTGCTAGATGCAGTGGAGGCCAGAAGGGATGTCCTGTTACCCCCGAGGGTCCCGGAGGGTCAGCCATAGGGCAGCCAGTACCGCCTGGGATGAAGTGGCAGCAGCCGTCAGCTCGGGCAGCGTGACGAGAAGGATTGGCCTCCAATGCAGCAAGAAGGTCAACGATCAAGCACACATGGGTTGACAAGGCTCCCTCCGCCTCAGACCCCGTAATGCGATTAGAACCGCCCCACCCCCCCAAACCTCAATCCGCCTCCCCAACCCACCCTTCACCCCCCCCCCTCCCTTCACCCCAACCCTCCCATCGCCCAACCCTCCCTTTACACCCCCCTCAACACTGTGACCCACGCATATGGCTAACAATGCTCTCTCTGAGTCTCCACAAGAGAAGCTCCCCCACAATCGCCGGGAGAGGGCTCTGACTGTCAGAGGGGTGCCGGACATAAGAATCCTCACGACCATCAAGGAATGAGCCCTGGAGGTGAGGGGGGTGGCCGCGGACAGAGGGGTGACCAATGCGGAGGTCGGCGCACGCCGCAGTGCTGAGGATTCACTGGGTCTGTCAAATGTGAGTTGTCAATGCCATACAGACTGACCCATCCCTCAAATGACCATGTGTTCATTCTCCTGTAGGTCCTCCAGCTGACAGTGCTGGCACATCTGGGGTGGCCCCTCTCCTGCCTCCCATGAGACCACCTTGGAGTCGATGCGTCACAGTCGGGCAGCTGCTGGATCCCAGGTCCCAGCTGGGTCCCAGTCAGATGCTGAGCATCTGGAACAGGGTAACCCGGAGCTGATGGAGACGTTAGGGAGCGGCCGGGACATCCAGAGGGAGATGTCAGCATCACTCCAGCAGGTCCATAGCAGATTGGAGCAGTTCCAGAGGCTACAGGTGCAGGAGATGTTGCCGGTAACGTGTGACAGTGAGGCCAGCACTGCTAGGGTGGTGACCGCAGTGGAGAGCCTGGCGAACGACGTCCGCAGCATTAGTGAAGGTGTCGAAGGCTTGGCACAGTCGGTGAAGGCCATGCTGAGGGCCTGGGCAGACTGTTCAATGGGGGATGTAACCCAGGCTGACCTTGATCAGGTTCTGCAGGACATGTACCCGTCTCAGATGGGAACGGCCGAGGCACTGCGGAGCTTGTCCCAGTCGCAGGTGGGCAATGCCGAGGTGCTGCAGAGCATGTAGGGCAGCACGGTAGCATTGTGGATAGCACAATTGCTTCACAGCTCCAGGGTCCCAGGTTCGATTCCGGCTTGGGTCACTGTCTGTGTGGAGTCTGCACATCCTCCCTGTGTCTGCGTGGTTTTCCTCCGGGTGCTCCGGTTTCCTCCCACAGTCCAAAGATGTGCAGGTTAGGTGGATTGGCCATGATAAATTGCCCTTAGTGTCCAAAATTGCCCTTAGTGTTGGGTTGGGTTACTGGGTTATGGGGATAGGGTGGAGATGTTGACCTTGGGTAGGGTGCTCTTTCCAAGAGCTGGTGCAGACTCGATGGGCCGAATGGCCTCCTTCTGCACTGTAAATTCTATGAAATTCTATGTCCCAGTCACTGAGGAGCATCGCCGAGGGTGTCGACACCATGGTGCAGACATTGGGGAGCTGCCAGGGCTGGCAGAGCCAGATGACGCAGGGACGTCATCTTATTGAAACATCTAATTTTATATGTTTCAATAAGATCCCCCCGCATCCTTCTAAACTCCAATGAGTACAGTCCCAGTCTACTCAACCTCTCGTCATAATCTAATCCCCTCAACTCTGGGATCAACCTAGTGAATCTCCTCTGCACTCCCTCCAGTGCAAATATGTCCTTTCTCAGGTAAGGAGACCAAAACTGAACACAATACTCCAGATGTGGCCTCACCAACACCCTATACAGTTGCAGCATAACCTCCCTAGTCTTGAACTCCATCCCTCTAGCAATGAAAGACAAAACTCGATTAGCCTTCTTAATCACCTGTTGCACCTGCACACCAACTTTTTGCAACTCGTGCACCAGCACACCCAGGTCCCTCCGCACAGCAGCATGTTTTAACATCTTACCGTTTAAATAATAATCCATTCTGCTGTTATTCCTCCCAAAATGGATAGCCTCACACTTGGCAACATTGAATTCCATCTGCCAGACCCTAGCCCATTCACCTAACCTATCCAAATCCTTCTGCAGACTTCCGGTATCCTCTGCACTTTTTGCTTTACAGCTCATCTTAGTGTCGTCTGCAAACTTTGACACATTGCACTTGGTCCCCAACTCCAAATCGTCTATGTAAATTGTGAACAACTGTGGACCCAACACTGATCCTTGAGGGACCCCACTAGTTACAGGTTGCCAACCTGCCACTTCCTTCTACCTCCAGCCAACTACTGGTCAAATAGAGCTACGTGTTTGGATAAATAAAACATTTTTTATTGATGCATTGTAGTGTTCTGTCACTGATTTATGCCTCATGTACATATTTATATTTGGCTAGCATGCTTGTGGTTAGGCACTTTAACATTATTCTATAATCTGGAAAATTCCAGAATCCACAAATAACTTCTTCCTAAGAATTCCAGACTAGAGAGGTTAAAGTGCATGGTGCTCAGTCATCTACCCACTTATATTTATTGTGAATTCAGGGCTGGGAGAGTACAGCATTTACAAATGTGCACATAAAGAATCCTATCCTGTTGAAGGATTTGTGGCGGAGATTTTCAGACTATTTCCAAAACTTGTTTTTCTTTCATGTTTATTTCCTTGTTCCCTTAATTACTCGAATTTCAAAAAAATCCTTGCAATATTGGGATTCCCATTGGTGATTTTCCTTCCTACTGCAATTGGTGAGACCTCACCTGGAGCATTGTGTGCCTTGTTGGTGTCCTTATCTGAGGAAGGATGTTCTTGCAATGGAGGGAGTGCAGTGAAGATTTACCAGGCTGATTCCTGGGATGGCGGGACTGTCATATGAGGATTATATTCATTGGAATTTAGAAGAGTGAAGGGGATCTCATAAACGTACAAATGTTTAACAGATTAGACAGGGTAGATTCAAAAAGAATGTTCTCGATGGAGGGGGAGTCCAGAACTAGGGGTCATAGTTTGAGAATAAGGGGTAAACCATTTAGGACTGAGGTGAGGAGAAATTCCTTCACCCAGAGAATGGTGAATCTGTGGAATTCACTCCCACAGAAAGTAGTTGAGGCCATAATGTTGTGTGACTTCAAGAAGGAATTAGATATAGCTCTCGGCGCTAAAGGGATCAAGGGATATGGGGGAAGGCAGGATCAGGGTATTGAACTTGATGATCAGCCATGATCATAAAATGAATGGCGGAGCAGGTTCGAAGGGGCGAATGGCCTCCTCCTGTTTCTATTTTCAATGTATATTTCTTTTTAATAATAATCTTTATTATTGTCACAAGTAGGCTTACATTCACACTGCATGAAGTTACTGTGAAAATCCCCTAGCCGTCACACTCCAGTGCCTGTTCGGATACACAGAGGGAAAATTCAGAATGTCTAATTCCCCTAACAGCACGTCTTTCGGGACTCGTGGGAGGAAACCGGAGCACCCGGAGAAAACCCACACAGACACGGGGAGAACGTGCAGACTCTGCACAGACAGTGACCCAAGCTGGAATCGAACCCAGGGCCCTGGCGCTGTGAAGCAATAGTGCTAACCACTGTTTATGTTCCTACAGTGTGGCAACCAGAACTGCACACAGTACTCTAACTGTGGCCTAACAAACATTTTATACAGCTACACCATAACCTCCCTGCTCCTATATTCTGTGACTCGGCTAATAAAGGCAAGTACCCCAAATCTCTTTTTAACCACCTTATCTACCTGTCCTACTGTCTTCACGGACCTATGGACATGCAAGGTCCCTCAGGTCCTCTGTATTTTCTAGCATCCGACCAATTATTATATACTCCCGTGCCTTGCGCTGGGTACCAGCCTGGCACTACCAAGGTGTCTGGGTGGCATTGCCAGTTGGCATAGGCACTGCCAGGGTGCCAAGCTGGCATTTTTTGCACATGCACGATCGGGCCGGGGTAGCCTTGCATTGGTGTTGGAGGTGATGTGGGCCATCCCATAGTATGTTCAGGCTGGGGATGGAGCGAGAGGCCTCGGCGATTGGGACGCCATTTAAAAATGGCGTTCCGATCTCTCGCTACACTCGGGAGTTCCGGCGAGCGGAACTTCCCAGTGTACAAAAGGGGGCTATATGCGGCCTCGGCCGCGCATTCCCCACTGAGGCCGCTTATACAACGTGAGTCACGTTGCATAGCCATGTGTTTCTTGCCGCTAAGAGCACCTGGAAACATGCGGCCAAATGTGCTCGCCATGTGCCTTTGTTCCCAATTAATTGAATCGCGCCCACAATGTTTGCTTACTTTATGCACAAATCCAGCTTTGTTAAAATTTTAAAAGGTTGTACTAAATGACTACATGTCCAGGTTATCACTAGGATAATAAACTAGTTAAATGAGGGATTTTATATCTCCTTTTCAATATTATTCAATTACTCCAGGGAATGAAAAACAATTTTCATTATCAAATTGATAAGAAGGACATGATAGCAGGAGCTGAAACCATAGAAAGTATGGACTGTTTCGAGAGGTATAATTTCTATCTTTTGAAAGGTTTGTTCCCAATGTAGATTAGTGAAAAGGCAGGCTTTGAATATTGTGAGCAAAACCCTATGAAGACTTACAGCTATCAAAAATAAATATCAGAATATTTTTTGATCATCTGAAAAGAAAAGGAACATCAAGGTCCATATTTTCTATCAGTGCAAAGTTAAAGGAACATTTAATAACTGATAAAATGCAGACGAGTGTAACCTTTGATAACGGATCCAAAAAAAACATGTGTGATATTATTCAGTACATGCTTCTCACTGATTACAGGAAAAATACACGAGGAAAGTAATCAAAAGGCTATAAGGAACTTGTTTGTGCTGTTCAGCTCTTGTTCAACATTACTGCAAAAATGATTAACACCACAATGAAAAAAACACCTTTCTTTCTGAAAGTACACTGGATATTGCACTCATGAGGAAAGAAGGAAAAAGCTTTGAAGTGAAAGCAGGGCCCAGCAAAAATATATATTGTCACTGGAGTTCAGAGATGGAGAAGTTAAATATCAGTCTCTTTAATTAGATATTAAATTGGAAGGGCCGTATAGAAAAGAGGGCGGGCATTGTACAGTAGAGGTCATAGAATGTGCACCTATGTCTTAAGGTCAGGGAAAGGTAATGTTTCCTTCGACAATGTTGCTTCATTCTAACTATGAAATAAAGGCGCAGAATGCAAAGTAAAAATGCAACGGGAATTTTTCAAGGCACCAAAAGACTTATTTCTTGCATCAGTCCATGCTGTCAGTTAGTGGAGCGGCACGGTGGCACAGTGGTTAGCACTGCTGCCTCACAGTGCTAGGGATCCTGGTTCAATTCCGACCTCGGGCAACTGTCTGTGTCGAGTTTGCACTTTCTCCCCATGTCTGTGTGAGTTTCCTCCGGGTGCTCCGGTTTCCTCCCACAGTCCAAAGATCTGCAGGTTAGATGCATTGGCCATACCAAATTGTCCCTTAATGTGCAAAGGTTAGGTGGGGTTATGGGATTGCAAGAAGGTGGGTTGAGGTAGAGGGCTCTTTCAGAGGGTCGGTGCAGTCGATGGGCCGAATGGCCTCCTTCTGACCTGTAGGGATGCTATGTATAATGGACAGAACTAAAGCAATGTCTCAGTACACACATATGTATGCTATCATCGGCAAGGGTCCTGCAGCAAAGGACTAATTTATATGGCATATCACATAGCAGATTACTATGTAAAATTAAAATGCATGGGATTGTGGGCAGTGTGTTGAGATGGATAGAAAGCTAGTTAGCATTTAGGAAGCAAAGAGTTGGAATAAATGGATTATTTTCCGACTGGCAGCGGGGTACCAGATCGATCTGTGCTAGGACCCCAACTGTTCACATTATATATTAATGATTTGGACAAGGGAACTAAATGTATTATCTCCAAATTTGCAAATGATGCAAAGTTGGGTGGGAGGGTGAGCTGTGAGGAGGATGCAGAGATGTCTCAGCATGATTTGGACAAGCTGAGTGAGTGGGCATATGCATGGCAGATGCAGTATAATATGGATAAATGTGAGATTATTAGGGCAAATGTTATTGAACAAAAATAGGAAGGCAGATTATTATTTGAATCGGTGTAAATTGAGAGAGGTGGATATTCAGCTTTGACAAAGGGTCATCTGGACTCAAAACGTTAGCTCTTTTCTATCCCTACAGATGCTGCCAGCCCTACTGAGATTTTACAGCATTTTCTCTTTGGTTTCAGTGAAACCTTGGTGTCCTCGTGCATCAGTCACTGAAAGTAAGTGTGTCGGTACAACAGGCAGTAATGAAGGCAAATGGTATGTTGGCCTTCATAGCGAGAAGTTTTGAGGAGAGGAATAGGGATGTTTTATTGCAATCGTATAGGACATTGGTGAGGCTACACCTGGGGTATTGTGTGCAGTTTTGGTGTCCTTATCTGAGGAAAGATGTTCTTGTTGTGAAGGGAGTGAAACAAAGGTTTACCAGGCTGATTCCTGGGATGGCAGGACTGTCATGTGAGGAGAAACTAAATCGGTTAGGATTATATTAATTGGAGTTTAGAAGAGTGAGAGGGGATCTCATAGAAACTTACAAAATTCTAACAGGATTAGACAGGGTAGATTCAGAAAGAATGTTCTCGATAGCGGGGGAGTCCAGAACTAGGGGTCATAGTTTGAGGATAAGTGGTAAACCATTTAGGACTGAGATGAGGAGACATTTCTTCATCCAGAGAGTGGTGAATCTGTGGAATTCACTACCACAAAAAGTAGTTGAGTCCAAAATGTTGTGTGCAGGAGGGTTTCCTCACACAATATGTGGATAGACCGACAAAAGGCGGGGCCACACTGAATTTGGTACTGGGTAATGAACTGGGCCAAGTGTTAGATTTGGTTGTGGGAGAGCACTTTGGAGATAGTGACCACAATTCGGTAACTTTCACTATAGCAATGGAGAGGGATAGGAACATATGGCAGGGCAAGGTTTATAACTGGGGGAAGTTAATTACGGTGCGATTAGGCAAGAATTGGGGAGGATAAGATGGAAACAGGAACTGTCAGGGATAGGCACAATTGAGATGTGGAGCTTGTTCAAGGAGCAAATACTGCGTGTCCTTGATATGTATGTCCCTGTCAGGCAGGGAGGAAATGGTCGAGTGAGGGAACCATGATTTACAAAAGAGGTTGAATGTCTTGTCAAGAGCAAGAAGGGGGCTTATGTAAGGATGAGGAAACAAGGTTTAGTTAGGGCACTTGAGGGATACAAGAGAGCTAGGAAGGAGCTCAAGAAAGGGCTTAGGAGAGCTAGGAGGGGGCATGAGAAGTCCTTGGCGGGTAGGATCAAGGAAAACCCCAAGGCTTTTTGCACTTAAGTGAGGAATAAAAGAGTGACAAAGGTGAAGTTAGGGCCGGTCAAGGACAGTAGTGGGAACGTGTGCATGGAGTCTGAAAATATAGGAGAGGCCCTAAATGAATGTGACCCTGCCTCTTCAGTGTTCACAAAGGAGAGGGCCCATGTTGTTGAGGAGGATAGTGCAATACAGGCTGGGAGGCTGGAGGAGGTAGATATTCGGAAGGAAGAGATGTTAGAAATTTTGAGAAGCCTGAGGATAGATAAATCCCCTGGGCCTGATGGGATGTATCCTAGGATTCTTTGGGAGGCGAGGGATGAGATTGCAGAGCCTTTGGTTTTGATCTTTATGTCCTCACTGTCTCCAGGAATAGTGCCAGAAGACTGGAGAGAGGCGAATGTTGTCTTCTTGTTCAAGAAAGGGAATAGGTATAAGCTGGGAATTATAGGCCGGTTAGTCTCACTTCGGTCATAGGTAAATTATTGGAAAGGGTCCTGAGGGATAGGATTTATGATCATTTGGAAAGATACAGCTTAATCCAGGATAGTCAGTACGGATTTGTGAGAGGTAAGTCTTGCCTCACAAGTTTGATTGTATTCTTTGAGGAGGTAACTAAGTACATAGATGAAGGTAGAGCAGTTGATGTCGTATACATGGATTTTTGTAAGGCGTTTGATAAGGTGCCCCATGGTTGGCTCATGCAGAAAGTAAGGAGGCATGGCATAGAGGGAAATTTGGCCGATTGGATCAGTAACTGGCTATCACGTAGAAGACAGAGGGTGGTGGCAGATGGTAAATTTTCATCCTGGAGCCCCGTCACCAGCGGTGTACCACAGGGATCAGTGCTGGGTCCTCTGCTATTTGTGATTTTTATCAATGACTTATAGAATAGAATAGAATTTACAGTGCAGAAGGAGGCCATTCGGCCCATCGGGTCCGCACCGGCCCTTGGAAAGAGCACTCGACCTAAGCCCACACTTCCACCCTATCTCCGTAACCCCACCTCAACTTTTTTGGACACTAAGGGCAATTTAGCCTAGCCAATCCACCTAGCCTGCACATCTTTGGACTTTGGGCTTCGATGATGGAGTTGAAGGTTGGGTTAGTAAATTTGCTGATGACACCAAGATTGGTGGAGTAGTGAATAAAGTGGAGGGCTGTTGTAGGCTGCAAAGAGATATTGATAGGATGCAGAGCTGGGCTGAAAAGTGGTAGATGGAGTTTAACCCTGATAAATGTGAGGTGATTCATTTTGGTAGGACAAATTTGAATGCGGATTACAGGGTTAACGGCAGGGTTCTGAAGAATGTGGAGGAGCAGAGAGATCTCGGTGTTCATGTCCATAGATCTCTGAAAGTTGCCACCCAAGTGGATAGAGCCGTGTGTTAGCATTTATTAACATGGGGATTGAGTTTAAGAGCCGTGAGGTTATGACCACATTTGGAGTATTGTGTGCAGTTCTGGTCACCTCATTATAGGAAGGATGTGAAAGCATTGGAAAGGGTGCAAAGGAGATTTACCAGGATGCTGCCTGGATTGGAGGGTAGGTCTTATGAGGAAATGTTGAGGGAGCTAGGGTCTTTCTCATTGGAGCGCAGGAGGATGAGAGGTGACTTAATTGAGGTGTATAAGATGAAGAGAGGGATAGATAGAGTGGATGTTCAGTGACATTTCCTCGGGTGGATGTAGCTGTTACAAGGGGGCATAACTATAAAGTTCATGGCGGAAGATATAGGAGGGATGTCAGAGGTAGGTTCTTTACTCAGAGAGTGATTGGGGCGTGGAACGCATTCCCAGCTATGGTAGTGGAGTCGGACACTTTAGGAACTTTCAAGCGGTTATTGGATAGGCATATAGAGTGCACTAGAATGATTGGGAGTAGGTTGATTTGATCTTAGTTTCAGACTAGTTCGGCACAACATCATGGGCCTGTACTGTGCTGTACAGTTCTATGTTCTATGGTCTATTTAGATATAGCTCTTCGGGCTAAAGGGATCAAGGGATATGGGGAGAAGGCAGGATCAGGGTCATAATGATCATAATGAATGGCAGAGCAGGCCCGAAGGGCTGAATGGCCTCCTTCTGCTTCTATTTTCTATATAATTTCCCCAAGTTGCTGAGAATCATTGTTTTCATTTATTAAATATTGATATAGAATTTACCTACACATCTGCCAATAATGCAAATGAAATCGCATTTACCTGGCAGTGCAGGTAATTTATTTATTTTCAGCCAATCCACTATGAAAAGTTGCTTTCTGATGAAGAAAGGATGCCGAACGTTTTGGAGGCTGGGACGTTTATTACAATGATTGTTTATAACATCCAAATCCAAGCACAGCTATGTTGCAACAGACGCGTTTTGTCATACAGATTTACATGTCATATAGATACATAGTGTTATGGGCCAGGGTTTAGAGAATCCCAAAGTGTATCGTGGAGTTCACCTGACCCCACAACTTTTAATAGATTGTGGTTATGGGGCGCACATGGCCCAATCTACAGGTGTGGTACAGCAGAAATGGAAAAGTATTTTTTAAAGCAAAACAATGTTCATTCTATAAACTCAAGTTAACCTTTTTAAAACATACAGTGAACATCTTAGCAACCATTAATTCAAATACAACCCCCAAAGAATACAACATTGGTAACATCTTCCCTGCATCTACCCTGTCTAGTCCCATTAAAATGTTATAAATCTCTATGAGTTCCCCCCTCATTCTTCTGAACTCCAGTGAGAATAATCCCAACCTAGTCAATCTCTCCTCATATGACAGTCCCGCCATCCCTGGAATCAGTCTGGTAAACCTTCGCTGCACTCTCCTTGAGAGCAAGAACATTCTTCCTCAGAGAAGGAGACCAAAACTGCACACAATACTCCAGATGTGGCCTCACCAAGACCCTGTACAATTGCAGTCACAGATCCCTGCTTCTATGCTCGAAACCTCTCGCAATGAAGGCCAGCACACATTAGCCTTCTTTACTGCCTGCTGCACCTGCATACTTACCTTCAGCGACTGGTGCACAAGGACACCCAAGTCCCTCAATTTACAACCATTCAGGTAGTAATCTGCCTTCCTGTTTTTGCTTCCAAAGTGAATAAATTTGAAACGTTAACTCTCTTTCTCTCACCACAGATGTTTCAAGACATGCAGAGATTTTGCAGCGGTTTTGTTCATATTCGTTAATCACTTGTTAGTAGCTCCAGTAAATCACAGAAGCGCAGAATTGTTACAAAGCAGAAAGAGGCCATTCAGCCATCCATTTCTGTACCGGCTCGCCAAATGAACATTATGAGTTATTGCCATTCTCCTTCTGTTTCCCCATTTTCCAGCACATTGCGGGTGATTTTCAGTCTGCATTCGCCGCCATCAGAGAATGGTAACATGGCCGGAAACATTCGGAGAGAATCCGAGTCTGCGGTTCTCTCTGGAGAGATTGCGTTTCCTTATTTTTCACGCTCCTCGCCGGCCACGTCACAAGGTTCAGAACAACAAAAGGTGAGGACTTAATTTCAATGGATTTTAATACATTTTAATATCATTAGCCAGGCCCCCCCCCCCCCCGACCTCCGGTACATGATTTCCCCCCTCACTAAATGTTCACACGTTGGCAAGGTTTACAACAGGTTTTGAAGTATAAGGGGCTGGATTCTCTGTCGGCAGGATTCTCCGTTTCACCGGCAGCGCATTCACGGCTGCATATTTCTCGATGACGTGGGGGTGCCTACAATGGGAAACCCTATTGGCTGGCTGCCGGGATGGAGGGTCCCCCTGCCGGCGGGAGGGGGGCGCTGAACCAGAAAACGGGTGCGGCCGGGCGGAGAATCCTGCCCACGATTCAGTTGAAGGGATCCTACTGGTGGCGCAAAGGTAAGTATAGTCCCTGCGGAGAGCATGGCATGCCTGGGCAGGGCACTGGGACTGCACCTTAATTGTATGTTCTGCCTGACACCTGTCATAAGCACACTTTTATTACTTTATCTTAATTGCTATCTCTTTTTTCAGCCTGGGAGCTCTGGATGTGTTTGCCTGACCATTCCCATTTGAGGAAATATACCTTGACTGTGCCTGAGCCATTTCTCCTTTGAAGGTAGCTCATTATTCAGCTCCAGTTTTTCCCGCCAACCTTTAGTTCCAGTCTATCCAGTCCAGCTATGTTCTTGCCCCATTGAAGTTGGCTGTACCCAGTTTATTATTTTTACTCTGGATTACCCACTGTCCTTTTCTAACATCATCCTAAATCTTATGATGCAATGATCACTGTGTCACAAATATTCCCCCATTGACACTTGATGTACTTGACCCACCACATTTTACGAAATCAGGTCTAGCCGTGCCTCCTTTCTTATTGGACTGGGCACCATATTGCAGTCGAAAATTCTCTTGAACATATCCTCGGAACTCGTGCCCCTCTCTGCCCTCCACATTATTACTATCTCAGTGTATATTCGGTAATTAAATTTCAAATCAAAGGAATATCATGCAAACCTTCTGCATGTTGGGCTCACTCCTATCTTCTGTGTTGAGTCACGTTTCAGTAATTATTATAACACCGACTTCCAGCAGCAACATACACCTCTAATTTTATATTGAATGCTTCAAGCATTCAAACAGAAGCGCCCAGCTGTGCTCCTTCCTCTATTTTTCTACGATTTATAAATCAGATGGAAGCGAGTAAATATGCTAATTTTCAAAATAGATATTCACTTTATAATTTTGTCAGATTCTAAAGGCAGAGGAGTACTTAAAAATATTCTAATTTAATCTGAAATCATAACAGAAAAGCAGCCAGTGACTCGGCTTGTTTTATCTTGTCACAGTGAAGGGCAATAAATATAATGATAAATCCACACTGACAAGTGATTTTTAAAAATAAAGACCTTTATTTTATTTTCACTGGAAGACATAGCTGGATTAATTATTTCCAAGAAATATTTCATCCCAAGCTCTGTAAAAAAAGAAATTGAGAGTTATGTCTTAAGGGGTTGCTTGATTAACACCCTTGAATCTGTCTCCAGACTCTCAGAACTGTTGTTCAAACTTATCTTCATGATGACAGCAGAGGTTGGGAGTTTCAACTCCCTATGATCCCTGGAGCCTTTGCGCCTGCTATGACTGGGAATGGGCTGCACATGCTCACTTCTGCAATTTATGAGTTCTTTGGGGCCAACGCGCCTATGCAGGAAAAAAGGTGCAAAAACTCTGCATATGTGACTGGGGCCGGAGGACTGTGGCAGACTCGTGTCCCAGGCAGGGGATAAGGGACAGGTCCCAAAGGGAGAGGTCCCAAAAAGAAGTTCCAAATAAGGAACAGAGACGGGAGACAGAGTCAAGTTTTTGTTTAGTTAAATTTAAAATGGAAAAAGGTTGTGGGCTAACAGATTCTAAGTCAAGAGGGCATGAGAGAACCCCTGGCAATTGAAGAGGGCTTGGGTGAATCCCTGAAGATTCAGGAAGACAGCTGAACAATTTTACAGCGTTGGACCTACGCATCAAGCCAGATGGCCTGCAGCTACACCCTCAAACAGACAATGCTACATCGGCCTTCGACCACTGGCTAGCGCTTTGAAGCCTACATTGGACCAGCGACAGAACAACCCTCAGAAGCACAGAAACTCCAGACCCTGTACACACGGTTGAGCTCCGATATTTTTCCACTTATCCGGGACGTGCCCAACTACACTGAGGCCATGGCGCTTCTGAAAGAGAACTACACCCGGCCGACCAACAAACTCTACGCCAGGCACCTCCTGTCCACGCGGCAACAACTCCCCAGTGAGTCATTGGAAGATTTCTGGCGTGCCCCGCACGCCCTGGCGAGGAACTGCGATTGCCAGGCAGTTTCGGCCGTTGAACATACCAAACTCCTAATCAGGGACGCTTTAGTTATGGGCATAGGGTCGGCGTACATCCGCCAGCATCTCTTAGAAGGGGGTACGCTCGACCTCACGGCAACCAAGAAACTCGCGACCTCACTAACGGTAGCCTCCTGAAATGTACAAGCATACGCCCCCGACCGCATGGCGCACCCCTCCTGGACATCGTGGACCCCACCAGCGACCGCCCCCAGCCAACCCCAAGCTTGCACCGCGTGGCAGCCAGACAACCCCGGGGGGCCCAAGTGCTATTTCTGCGGGCGGACAAAGCACCCCCGGCAGCGCTGCCCGGCACGGAGCGCAATCTGCAAGGCCTGCGGGAAGAAGGGACTTTTTGCTGCGGTGTGCCAGGCCCGGTCGATCGCCAATGCAACCAGGCCCACTGTTCCTGCACCCCCCCCACGTGCGACCCGTGGGCGCCACCATTTTTGTCACGGCAACCCACATGCGGCCCGTGGGTGCCGCCATCTTCCTCGCATCGGAACACTTGCGGCCCGTGGGCGCCGCCATCTTCCCCCCATTGTGGTGATGTGCATCACTGTAAATACATGTAAGCTAGACAGACACTAGAGGGAGCACCAGAAACATCACACACATACACTCAACCAATAGATAAGTTAGATAGGAGGCGACCAATGGACATTCACGATACACAAGGAGGTGACACGACCACAGGGGGCCATTACACCAACCCATACATAAAGGATACCACACACATGATCAGCCCCTTTGGCCAGTGGAGACAGTCAGTGAGGAGAGGCACAGGGTTGATTCATTATCACACCCACCACGTGGAAGACAGCAGATGGTTAGTCAGTTAGGTAGCTATAATAGGATTAGCAGTAGTGTTGAACTCAAGTTATAAAAGTGTACATAGTGTAAATAAATGAGTTGAAGTTATTTACACGTCTCGACCTTCCTTGACAAATGCAACACAAGGAAGCCGCTTATGTTACAAAGGAAACATAACAAAACATGGTACCAGTAGTGAACTGCTTAAATCCAGATAGCCATACCTCAGCGTACAGTGACAACCAGCAATACCCAGGCAAGATGTTCGAGCTCCCGGTTCCGCAGACACTCCAGTGCCACGGCGATCTCCACGAAAACTGGCAGCTATTCCGGCAAACATTTGAACTCTTCCTGGTGGCAGCCGAACTTAAAGACCTGGCCGATGATGAAAAAATAGAGTTTCTCCTCACCATCGCCGGTGCCAGAGCAGAAGAAATCTTTTAAAAATTCAAGTTCTCCAAGGGGCAAAACAGGTACGACTTCCAGGCAGTCCTGGACAAATTCGGCAAATACTGTGAGGAAAACACACTCCAATTGGCAAGGAAAGGTAAGAGAAGCGCCAGTACTCACCTCGAGGCCGAAATCCCGGACCAGAGAGCGATTTGGGTCGAGGTCGGTGGCCATCTTGCTAAAGGGACTACACTAGCGCAGTTGCGCGAAAAGTGTGCAGAACCGGAAGGTTCGTTTGCGCATGCGCGAGACGCCGTGCATGCGCAATCAAGAAAACGGCCATCGACTTCCGGGTGCGGCGATGACCAGCTAAGTCGCACGTTTCGGCAGCTCCCGGAGGAACGGACTTTTGGGTTCTTAATAAGAGCCCCAACGGCAATTTTAACGGCTAAAAGCACTGTGCGGTAAACCAGAAGGGAGTCCCCCCTGGATACGGATGGAAAAAGGAGAGGAAACTGGCCGGATTGCGGTGGATCCTTTTGAGCAGCGGCAAGGAAGGCAAGCAAAAACCAAGATGGCGTCGGAAGGTGGCAGTTTAATATGGGGCCCTGAACAACACGAGTTTTTGAAACGCTGCGTGGAAGAGCTTAAAAAGGAGATGAAGAAGGAGCTGTTGGCCCCGATATTACAGGCGATTGAAGGGCTAAAAGATGAGCAAAAGACCCAGGAGCGGGAGCTTCAGGTCGTGAAGGCAAAGGCTGCCGAGAACGAGGACGATATACAGGGCCTGGTGGTGAAGACGGAGATGCACGAGGCACACCATAAACGATGTGCGGAAAGGCTGGAGGTGCTGGAGAATAATGCGAGGAGGAAGAATTTAAGGATTCTTGGTCTTCCTGAAGGTGCAGAAGGGGCGGACGTCGGGGCATATGTGAGCACGATGCTGCACTCGTTAATGGGAGCGGAGGCCCCGACGGGTCCGTTGGAGGTGGAGGGAGCATACCGAGTGATGGCGCGAGGACCGAGCGCAGGAGAAATTCCCAGAGCCATAGTGGTGAGATTCCTCCGTTTTAAGGACAGAGAGATGGTCCTCAGATGGGCAAAGAAAACTCGGAGCAGTAGGTGGGAGAACACGGTGATCCGCGTATATCAAGACTGGAGTGCGGAGGTGGCGAGAAGGAGGGCGAGCTTTAATCGGGCCAAGGCGGTGCTTCATAAAAAGAAGATTAAATTTGGAATGCTGCAGCCGGCAAGACTGTGGGTCACACATCAAGGGAAGCATCACTACTTTGAAACGGCGGATGAGGCGTGGACATTTATTGTTGAAGAGAAATTGGAATAAGTGGGTTATTAAAAAAGAACGCTTGAGACAAAGTGGTGGGGCGAATATGGGGGACGAAGAGGGGGGAAAAAGGGGGGAGAGATGATTTTTATGTTGTTAATCCTGCGACCCGGTAACTTTTCTCTCTTCCACAGGTTGTGGGGGAGGGAGGAAGGGAGGTGGAGGAGCTGGGGGCGTTGGGCATTGGGGGCGGGGCCAAAAGGGAAGCGCGGGCTTTGTTCCCGCGCTATGATAATTATGGCGGGAATAGGGAAGCAGGAAGGAGGGGGCGTCGCACGGTGCGAGCCGAGGTCACGGGGAGAAGGCGAGGTCGGCCAGAGTTTGCTGACTTCTGGGAGCAACATGGGGGGTGCAACTACACTAGTGGGGGATCTAGTGGGGGGGGTGGGGTGGGAGGGGGGATTTACTGGGTTGCTGCTGCTGGGGAGAAGGGGGAGCTGGTATGGGGTGGGGTGGGCGGGGCGGGGGGGCACCGCCTGGGGGGGACACAGCTGCGTGGGAACCGGGTGAGGAGCTGGATAAAAGGGGATGGCTAATCGACAAGGGGGGGGGTAAAGAGCCCCCCAACCCGGCTGATCACGTGGAATGTGAGAGGGCTGAACGGGCCGATAAAGAGGGCACGGGTACTCGCACACCTCAAGAAACTTAAGGCAGATGTGGTTATGTTACAGGAGACGCATTTGAAACTGATAGACCAGGTTAGATTACGCAAAGGATGGGTGGGGCAGGTGTTTCATTCGGGGCTAGATGCAAAAAACAGGGGGGTGGCTATATTACTGGGGAAGCGGGTAATGTTCGAGGCAAAGACTATAGTGGCGGATAACGGGGGCAGATACGTGATGGTGAGTGGCAAACTACAGGGGGAGACGGTGGTTTTGGTAAAAGTATATGCCCCGAACTGGGATGATGCCAATTTTATGAGGCGGATGCTAGGACGCATTCCGGACCTAGAGATGGGAAAGCTGATAATGGGGGGGGGGGGGGGTTTAATACGGTGTTGGAACCAGGGCTGGATAGGTCGAAGTCCAGGACTGGAAGGAGGCCGGCAGCAGCCAAGGTGCTTAAATACTTTATGGAGCAGATGGGAGGAGTAGACCCATGGAGATTTAGTAGACCTAGGAGTAAGGAGTTTTCGTTTTTCTCCTATGTCCACAAAGTTTATTCGCGAATAGACTTTTTTGTTTTGGGAAGGGCGTTGATCCCGAAGGTGAGGGGGACGGAGTATACGGCTATAGCTATTTCGGATCACGCTCCACATTGGGTGGACTTGGAGATAGGGGAGGAAAAAGAACGGCGTCCACCCTGGAGAATGGACATGGGACTAATGGCGGATGAGGGTGTGTGTCTAAGGGCGAGGGGGTGTATTGAAAAGTACTTTGAACTCAATGAGAATGGGGAGGTCCAGGTGGGAGTGGTCTGGGAGGCGCTGAAGGCAGTGGTTAGAGGGGAGCTGATATCAATCAGGGCACATAAAGGAAAGCAGGAGAGTAGGGAACGGGAGCGGTTGCTGCAAGAACTTCTGAGGGTGGACAGGCAATATGCAGAGGCACCGGAGGAGGGACTGTACAGGGAAAGGCAAAGGCTACACGTAGAATTTGATTTGCTGACAACGGGTACTGCAGAGGCACAGTGGAGGAAGGCACAGGGTGTACAGTACGAATATGGGGAGAAGGCGAGCTGGTTGCTGGCCCACCAATTGAGGAAAAGGGGAGCAGCGAGGGAAATAGGGGGAGTGAGGGATGAGGAGGGAGAGATGGAGCGGGGAGCGGAGAGAGTAAATGGAGTGTTCAAGGCATTCTATGAAAGATTATATGAAGCTCAGCCCCCGGATGGGAAGGAGAGAATGATGTGTTTTCTGGACCAGCTGGAATTTCCTAAGGTGGAGGAGCAGGAGAGGGTGGGACTCGAAGCACAGATCGAAATGGAGGAAGTAGTGAAAGGAATTAGGAGCATGCAGGCGGGGAAGGCCCCGGGACCGGATGGATTCCCAGTTGAATTTTACAGGAAATATGTGGACTTGCTCGCCCCGCTACTGATGAGAACCTTTAATGAGGCGCGGGAAAGGGGACAGCTGCCCCCGACTATGTCAGCGGCAACGATATCGCTTCTCCTAAAGAAGGAAAAAGACCCGCTGCAATGCGGGTCCTATAGGCCTATTTCCCTCCTGAACGTAGACGCTAAGATTCTGGCCAAGGTAATGGCAATGAGGATAGAGGATTGTGTCCCGGGGGTGGTCCATGAGGACCAAACTGGGTTTGTGAAGGGGAGACAGCTGAATACGAATATACGGAGGTTGCTAGGGGTAATGATGATGCCCCCACCAGAGGGGGAAGCGGAGATAGTGGTGGCGATGGATGCCGAGAAAGCATTTGATAGAGTGGAGTGGGATTATTTGTGGGAGGTGTTGAGGAGATTTGGCTTTGGAGATGAGTATATTAAATGGGTATAGCTGCTGGATAGGGCCCCGATGGCGAGCGTGGTCACGAATGGACGGGGGTCTGCGTATTTTTGGCTCCATAGAGGGACGAGGCAGGGATGTCCTCTGTCCCCATTATTGTTTGCACTGGCGATTGAGCCCCTGGCAATAGCATTGAGGGGTTCCAGGAAGTGGAGGGGAGTACTCAGGGGAGGAGAAGAACACCGGGTACCTCTGTATGCGGACGATTTGTTGTTGTATGTGGCGGACCCGGCGGAGGGGGTGCCAGAGATAATGCGGATACTTGGGGAGTTTGGAGAATTTTCAGGATATAAACTGAACATGGGGAAAAGTGAGTTGTTTGTGGTGCATCCAGGGGAGCAGAGCAGAGAAATAGAGGACTTACCGCTGAGGAAGGTAACAAGGGACTTTCGCTACTTGGGGATCCAGATAGCCAAGAATTGGGGTACATTGCATAGGTTAAACTTAACGCGGTTGGTGGAACAGATGGAGGAGGACTTCAAGAGATGGGACATGGTATCCCTGTCACTGGCAGGGAGGGTGCAGGCGGTTAAAATGGTGGTCCTCCCGAGATTCCTCTCTGTATTTCAGAGCCTCCCGGTGGTGATCACGAAGGCTTTTTTCAAAAGGATTGAGAAGAGTATCATGAGTTTTGTGTGGGCCGGGAAGACCCCGAGAGTGAGGAAGGGATTTTTGCAGCGTAGTAGGGATAGGGGGGGGGCTGGCGCTACCGAGCCTAAGTGAGTACTACTGGGCCGCCAATATCTCAATGGTATGTAAGTGGATGGGAGAAGAGGAGGGAGCGGCGTGGAAGAGATTGGAGAGGGTGTCCTGCAGGGGGACTAGCCTACAAGCTATGGTGACGGCGCCGTTGCCGTTCTCACCGAAGAAATACACCACAAGCCCGGTGGTGTTGGCTACTCTGAAAATTTGGGGGCAGTGGAGACGGCATAGGGGAAAGACGGGAGCCTCGATGTCGTCCCCGATAAGAAATAACCATAGGTTTGCTCCGGGGAGAATGGATGGGGGATTTGGAACATGGCAAAGAGCAGGAGTAACACAATTAAGAGATCTGTTTGTAGATGGGACGTTTGCAAGTATGGGAGCGCTGACCGAAAAATATGGGTTGCCTCAAGGGAATGCATTCCGGTATATGCAACTGAGGGCTTTTGCGAGGCAACAGGTGAAGGAATTCCCGCAGCTCCCGACGCAGGAGGTGCAGGACAGAGTGATCTCAAAGACATGGGTGGGGGACGGTAAGGTATCAGACATATATAGGGAAATGAGGGACGAGGGGGAGATTATGGGCGATGAGCTGAAAGGGAAATGGGAAGAGGAGCTGAGGGAGGAGATTGAGGAGGGGCTGTGGGCTGATGCCCTAAGTAGGGTAAACTCATCGTCCTCGTGTGTCAGGCTAAGCCTGATACAATTTAAGGTGTTACACAGGGCGCATATGACTGGAGCACGGCTCAGTAAATTTTTTGGAGTAGAGGATAGGTGTGCGAGATGCTCGAGAAGCCCAGCGAATCACACCCACATGTTCTGGTCATGTCCGGCACTACAGGGGTTTTGGGTGGGAGTGACAAAGGTGCTTTCGAAGGTGGTGGGGGTCCAGGTCGAACCAAGCTGGGGGTTGGCTATATTCGGGGTTGCAGAAGAGCCGGGAGTGCAGGAGGCGAAAGAGGCTGATGTTTTGGCCTTTGCGTCCCTAGTAGCCCGGCGCAGGATATTGTTAATGTGGAAGGAAGCCAGGCCCCCGGGTGTGGAGACCTGGATAAATGACATGGCAGGGTTTATAAAGCTGGAACGGATTAAGTTCGTCCTAAGGGGATCGGCTCAAGGGTTCACCAGGCGGTGGCAACCGTTCGTCGAATACCTCACAGAAAGATAGAGGGAATGGAAAAGAAGAAGACAGCAGCAGCAACCCGGGGGGGGGGGGGGGGGGGAGGAACCAGAAGGACTCTCAGGGATGTTCGTGTATAAGTATAATATGTATAGGTTGTTGTTATAGGCAATTGTATATTGGACTGCTGAATTGTATTTTTGGAAAGTATTTATTTGGGACAAGGCAGTTGCCATTTAGTTTTGTTTTTTAATTTTGATGTTGTTTATATATTATTTATTTCTTGTTTAACACTGGCCATTGTTATTTATATTGTTATATTACTGTGTAAAGGATACACAATGTACTGTTATGGTTGGCCAAAAATTTTGAATAAAATATATTTACAAATAAAGAAAACGGCCATCGGTAAAGGAACAGCGATCTGGCATTCGCAATCGCTTCCTACGTGCTACGTCACGCGCGTCATGACGCCAGAGGCCCCAGACCGCACCAATTTAAAGGGGAAACGTTCCAAATCCAATTTAAAGGGGAAATGTCCCAAATCAAAGAAAAAATCTTTTAAAGCTGTAAAACAACCTTCCTTCACCTGGAATGACAGCACAATGCCTCAAATTGAACCAGGAAATGAATTTAACCTCCGAAGAATCCTGCAACAAGCAGTTACCTACGCACAAACCGATGATTCCGACCTCGAATACTTCGATACCGACCTTTACATTTTCTCTGGACCTCGCGAGCCCAATGACCGCTCCATGGTCCTAGACGACTACGACTCGGACAAACCTTTCATGTTGCACATTGGCGACCCCCGCATTGAATCCGATGCAGATGCGGATTCATTTTTCGGATTTGAGGATCTTCAACCCAACAGATATGACGTCCCAACTCATCAATGCAGGATGATGCTGCAGCCCGAAATTAAGAGACAGAAAGCGGTACAAGCCCACAGAGAGCGGCCTGCTGCCACACAGAGGGTGGTCCATGCCCCGCTCAGGGTTCCTGACTCTACGAAAGAAGACATGCAAGACTCCACACCGCAGTCCTTGCATGAACAAGACGTGACTCCAGTGTCACAAGACTCCACAGCAAGCTCGTGGATAGACTCCACAATTGCAGAAACGCATGACTCCGATGCGCAGTCCTTTCAGGAACAAGACCATGAGGGTCTAGCAACCTCCTCTGACCAACTAGCGGCAGACGATGCAAGTCTGCCATGCTCACGTAAACAGCAAGAAGGCTATAACAGTCTACCACGCTCCACTGCACAGCAGGACGACCATGACGGTCTATCATGCTACAATGAAGGGCACAGCGCTGATGACTGTTCAAGCCCAAATTAAGACAAGCCAAAGGAATCCAAGCCCGAAGAAAAAGATTATGCGCTGACCTTCAGGATCATTCTAGCCGAAGAGATATTAATAATGCTGTACAGTCACAAAAGGATGCTGAGGATTTGCTAAAGAAATTGCTTGTATGTCTAACTTGCAAGGAGCAGACTGAAAATTGCCATTGCTTTAGTACGGATCGAAAAAATGGACAAGACATTGATCCTCATTTAATTGAAATAACACAACCTGAATCATATCTACAGCAGGGACAACTGTCTCCCTTCAACACAAAACCGCAAAGTCCCAACTACAGAGACCAGCAGTTAGTCAGTAATGACTCTTCAACCCCTGATAGGAATATTAATCGCATTGGACCTCTGCACACTCCACTGATAAATGAGCAGAACATTGGAGCAAGAATCCTGAGGACACCGACATCGAGTAGCCTGATAAAGCACTTAAGACCCGCAGCAGTTTCAAGTGAACCAATTGTGCCTTCCAGTGATGATGAAGATGCAGATAAGGTCGACCCGCTTATCCATTGTACCACATTAACTCCAGAGATTAAGCATTTATGTCTGGGGAGTAGATTGTGGGCAATTGAGAACAGTAAAAGAGAGACTGTGACTGTGCCAGTCCCAGCAAAATCAGAGCCAGAGACTATGAAGGCATGTACATTAGAAAAGGATGCATATGAAGTAACTGAGAAGAAAATTGAAATGGACTGTTCTTTGGAAACTGGTACAATGACGAAAGAAACATTGGATCTAACATTTGCTACCCTACATATGGGAGAAATTGAGGGAAATGAACAAGGTTCTGTAATGTCTGGGGGAAGATTTAAAATTCCAAAGAAGAAAAGCCCAAATGAAGGACAACGGCAAGACAATGATAGTCCACCCACATTGTTTGCACCACCAGATGAAAACTCTGACAATTTACCCAACCCTAGTGAACAGCAAGCAGCTACTGAGGATCTATCCACGGGATGTGAAACGAGTGACGACAGCATCCCACTTCCCATGCAAAAGGTGCAAAGTGACAGACCTCAGCTAGTGTGTACAGAGACACTCGACGATCCCGGTGAGACCACTGGTGACTCCGGTGACACCACACTACTTCCACCCTCAATTGCTCGAACTTCTCCACTAGTCAATGCATTCCTGCATGTTCCGACTCCAGACGTGCAGCTTCAAGAAATCTCAGCTGACTCCAGTGAACCTGCTAAGACTCCGGACAGGGAGCATCAACAAAAAACAGACCAGACTCCAGATGGGGAGCAACCAAACGCCGACTCTGATTCACGTAAGCCAGACTTTACTCCAGACAGGCAGTGTCACAACCTCAGTGATGGCACGCTCAGGCTGACAGCAGATGCCACAACAACAGGAGATGGATCACATGACAATCACACTGGGTCAGCAATAACAAGCAGCAGCTACAGTCCAAGAGGAATACACCAATTTTCACCACAACTATGTCCACACATTTGTTCCACGCCAACAGTGCGGCCAATGACAGCTCTTGCTGGACAAATCCAGTATTCAAACCTGCAGCAGCCAGCAGTCTATGCAGCATATTCTCAAACAGGCCAGCACTACGGATTGCCCACTAATGGAATCAAGACCGAAGGAGGACTACCACCAGCGCAATCTGCACTACAGACTGGATGCCTTAGTCACTGCCCAGGATTTGCTGCATCACAGCCTGGCCAGACAGCATATTCCTATCAGATGCAAGGTTCTAGTTTCACACCATCACCAGACATTGATGCGAGCAGCAATTCTGTCTCCAAAGCGACATGCTTCAACGCTTCTCAGCAGAATCACCCGTCCAGCACAGCATGTGGCCAGAACCAGTATGCACAGTCTCATCCGACTTCAACATCTGGCACATCCATGACCTCTAATGATACTGTTGATGGTACCTCTTCAATGTCAACGACCTATCAGCTACAAGATGCCATCCGACAGCACCACCACAAACACAAAAAGAAAAAAGACTCCAAGTCGGACAGCGCAGTGATTCGACCACTTCTTGGTTCCTGTTGATGGCGTTCATAACCAAGGGAGACATTTGACCATGATGATTGATGATTTATGGACTCACATGAATGATGTTGACTTATTGTTTAATCACCGTTCCCATGACTTGTATATACCTTACCTTCTCTACCTGTTCTTTGTTCAGTTTTTCTTAAAGTGTACAGAAAATATGAACATATAAAAAAGGGAGGATGTGGGGATGTGCATCACTGTAAATACATGTAAGCTAGACAGACACTAGAGGGAGCACCAGAAACATCACACACTCAACCAATAGATAAGTTAGATAGGAGGCGACCAATGGACATTCACGATACACAAGGAGGTGACACGACCACAGGGGGGCATTACACCAACCCATACATAAAGGACACCACACACATGATCTGCCCCTTTGGCCAGTGGAGACAGTCAGTGAGGAGAGGCACAGGGTTGATTCATTATCACACCCACCACGTGGAAGACAGCAGATGGTTAGTCAGTTAGGTAGCTATAATAGGATTAGCAGTAGTGTCGAATTCAAGTTATAAAAGTGTACATAGTGTAAATAAATGAGTTGAAGTTATTTACATGTCTCAACCTTCCTTGACAAATGCAACACAAGGAAGCCGTTTATGTTACAAATGAAACATAACAAAACACCCATCAGACCTTGTGCGGCCCGTGGGCGCTGCCATCTTTAATGCCACCATCTTCGACGCCATTTTGGACGGCGCCTCAGGACCCCTGCTCATCGGGCACCTCATCGGGACACTCATCGCCCGATACCGCCGCGACCAGCCCGGGTCCCACCAACACCAGCGACAGCTCGCATCCATATCGCTCGACCAGTCCAGGCCACACAACCTCGCAACCACAACAATGACGGTGAAAATCGATGGCCACAGGACACCTTGCCTTCTCGACTCCGGGAGCATGGAGAGCTTCATCCACCCCGATACGGTAAGGCGCTGCTCCCTTGCGGTACACCCCATTATCCAACGAATCGCCCTGGCCTCCGGATCCCAGTCCGTGGAGGTCCGGGGTACTGCGCCGCCACCTTCACCGTCCAGGGCGTAGAGTTCAGGAACTTCCGACTCGACGTCCTCCCCAACCTCTGCGCTGCTTTGCTACTCGGCCTGGACTTCCAGTGCAACCTCCAAAGTCTAACTCTGAAATTCGGCGGGCCCCAACACCCCTTACTGTTTGCGGCCTCACGACACTTAAGGTCGACCCACCTTCCCTGTTTGCAAACCTCACCCCGGATTGCAAACCCATCGCCACCAGGAGCAGACGGTACAGTGCCCAGGACAGGACCTTCATCAGCGGCTACTGCGGGAAGGCATCATCGAGGCCAGCAACAGCCCCTGGAGAGCCCAAGTGGTAGTTGTAAAGACTGGGGAGAAGCACAGGATGGTCATTGACTACTGTCAGACCATCAACCGGTACATGCAGCTCAACGCGTACCCCCTCCCATGCATATCTGACATGGTCAATCAGATTGCGCAGTATCGAGTCTGTTCCACAGTGGACTTGAAGTCCGCCTGCCACCAGCTCCCCATCCGCACGGAGGACCGCCAATACACTGCGTTCCAAGCAGATGGCCGCCTCTATCACTTCTTTAGGGTTCCCTTCGTCACTAATGGGGTCTCGGTCATCCAGCGAGAGATTGACCCAATGGTTGACCGGTACGGACTGCGGGCCACCTTCCGGTACTTAGATAACGTCACCATCTGCGGCCACGATCAGCAGGACCACGACGCTAACATCCAAAATTCCTCCAGACTGCCAAACTCCTTAATCTCACAAACAATAAGGAGAAATGCGTGTCCCACACCAACCGCTTAGCCATCCTTGGCTATGTCATGGAAAGTGGAGTTCTAGGGCCCGAACCCGATCGTATTCTCCTACTACGCCCAGTGGGTCCCTAATTATGCGAATAAGGCCCGCCCACTCATTCAGTCCACAGTTTTCCCCCTGGCGGCTGAGGCCCGCCAGGCCTTCAACTGCGTCAGGGCAGACATCGCCAAGGCAATGATGCACGTGGTCTTTCAGGTGGAGAGCGATGCATCGGACGTAGCTCTGGCCGCCACCCTCAACCAGGCGGGCAGGCCCGTGGCCTTCTTTTCCCGCACCTTCCATGCCTCCGAAATTTGACACTCCTCTGTCGAAAAGGAGGCCCAAGCCATTGTGGAAGCTGTACAACATTGGAGACATTAACTGGCCGGCAGGAGATTCACTCCCCTCACTGAGCAACAGACTGTTGCTTTTATGTTTAATAATACACAGCGGGGCAAGATCAAAAGTGACAAGATCTTGAGGTGGAGGATCGAGCTCGCCACTTTTAACTATGAGACCGGGGAAGTTCAACGAGCCCCCTGATGCCCTGTCCCGCGGTACATGTTCCGGCGCACAAGTGACCGACTCCGGCTCTCCACTATGACCTCTGCCACCCTGGGGTCACCCAGTTCTTCCATTTCATCAAGGCCCGCAACCTGCCCAACTCCATTGAGGAGGTCAGGACCATTACCAGAGACTGCCAAGTCTGCACAGAGTGCAAACCGCACTTCGACCGGCCAGATCGAGCGCACCTGGTGAAGGCCTCCCGGCCCTTTGAGCGCCTCAGCGTGAACTTCAAAGGGCCCCTTCCCTCCACCGACTGCAGCACGTAGTTTCTGAACGTGATTGATGAGTACTCCCGATTCCCTTTCGCCATCCCATGCTCCGACATGACTTCTGCCACGGTAATCAAAGCCCTGCACAACACCTTCACTCTGTTCGGTTTCCCCACCTTCATCCACAGCGATCGGGGATCCTCTTTTATGAGTGATGAGCTGCGTCAGTTTCTGCACAGCAAGGGCATCGCCTTGAGCAGGACGACCAGCTACAACCCCCGGGGAAACGAGCACGTGGAGAGGGAGAACGGGACGGTCTGGAAGGCCGTCCTGCTGGCCCTGCAGTCTAAATGTCTCCCGGTCTCCAGCTGGCAGGAGGTCCTCCCCAACGCGCTCCACTCCATCCAATCGCTCCTCTGCACCGCGACTAACGAGACCCATCACAAACGTGTGTTTGCCTTCCCTAGGAAGTCCACCTCCGGGGTCTCGCTCCCAACATGGCTGACAGTTCCTGGACCCGTCCTCCTCCGGAAGCATGTGCAGACCCACAAGTCAGATCCCTTGGTCGAAAAAATCCACCTCCTCCATGCTTACCCGCAGTACGCCTACGTGGCACACCCCGACGGGCGCCAGGACACAGTCTTCCTCCGGGACCTGGCACCCACTGGACCCCCATCCATGACCCCTGACCTGACACTGTTCCTTCCCCCCCCCGGTTCCATCATTCACCCCTGCACCACTCATCCTCCCTCCAGCCAACCTCACCGCAGCCCCCACCCCCGCAGGGCCCGTCCTCCCACTGGATCCACTCTGGAGTGACGAAGACGAGGACAACACGCTCCCGGAGTTACAGGTGACCAAGTCGGCGCCCACATCACCACCAGGACTGAGGCGATCACAGAGGAGGGTCAAGGCCCCCGACAGACTGAACTTGTAATGTTTTCCACCACCCCCGCCGGACTCTTTTTTTAACAGGGGGTGAATGTGGTAGTCACCACTAGTAGTATATGATATGTATTACGGCACTGCCCGTATATTAGAGGTACAAGGGTAAATCCCTGCCTGCTGGCTCCGCCCAGTAGGCGGCGTATAAATGTGTGTGCTCTTCTGAGCTGCAGCCATTCTGGTTCCAGCTACAGGAGGCACAACATCTTGCTCAAAAAAGCCTGGATTGTTCCACTATTCTCGTCTTTGTGGTAATTGATCGTGCATCATACTGTTACTGGTTTTAAATCACCAGGATCGACTTACAGTCTTTAGATTACAGACAGAGACCCTAATGCACCTTCTGTGACTGCAGCTATCCAGCTCTGAAAACAAAACTAAAACACACCCTGCAGAAAACAGCCTAAAACGAAAGTAAAAAGCTGACAGACAGCCCAGCTCCACCCACTCTCTGACATCACTGCAGTGATAAACACACATTTCTTAAAGGTACTCTCACTACAGATATTTCTGTACACACCCATTTATAAACACCCATTTCTTAAAGGTACTCTCACATGACACCTCCCCCCAAGAAAAATAAATAAACCATCAACTTCAAGATGGTTTCATTTTTCACCTTTTCATTATCCTTTAAGAAATGCACACAGTAACTATACTTTTTTGTTTCAAAATACAACACACGCAAACAGGTATAATAATATAGTCCATTTTTATTTCGTTTTTCTTCCTCCAACTGAAATCCTTCTCGATTGACAGTCTCTTTGAACAAGAAGGTCTCTGCACAATCTGTCCATTTCTCTACGCCTCGGCATTTCTCTTTAAAGTCAGATACTTTAGTTCAATCTGATCACAGAGTTCCTTGTAATTCTCCAACACAGGAGCATTGGTTATCACAGCTTTCAGGCAGTCAAATGCCTGTTGACATTTTTGACATTTCTTCAGCAGGTCCATCAGTGGAGCTACCACGCTACCAAAATGTTTCACAAATGTTCGATCAAATCCACTCATGCCAAGAAATCGCATTATTTCCCTTTGTGTTGAGGGTACTGAAAACGCCTCAATAACTGTTGTCCTCACATCCCGTGTGACCATTCGACCCTGTCCGATTGTATGGCCAAGGAAAGTGACTTGGGCTTTTCCAAATTCACTTTTGGCTAGGTTTATCACCAAACCCGCCTCCTGAAGTCGATCAAATAACTCAATCAGATGTTTTAAATGTTCGTTCCATGTCTGGCTGAAGATTACCAGATCGTCGATGTATACCGCACAATTGGGTAATCCTGAAATGTGGCTGGGGAATTTTTCATGCCAAATGGCATAACTTTGAATTGATATGTACCATCTGGAGTCACAAAATCTGAGATCTCCTTCGCCCTTTCGGATAAAGGTACCTGCCAGTAACCTTTAAGTAAATCCAGTTTGCAAATAAAAGCTGATTGTCCCACTTTCTCAATGCAATGCTCCAAACATGGGATAGGATAAGAGTCCGTTCTTGGAACTGCATTAACCTTTCTATACTCCACACACAACCGTTGGGTACCGTCTGGTTTAGGTACCATCACTATGGGTGAGCTCCATTGGCTGCAACCCACTTCAATTATGTCATTTTTAAGCATACTCTCTATCTCTTTGTTAACCTGTGCCAATTTTAAAGGGTTAAGTCTATATGGACATTGTTTGATTGGAACAGCATTTCCCACATCTACATTATGTACAGCCATTTTAGTACTTCCCAATTTATTTCTACAAACTTGCCCATGTGATGTCAATAACTCTTTCAGGTCAGTCCGTTTTCCTCTGGAAGGTAACTCAACAATTTATCCCAATTTTTAAGAACATCCTCATTTTCCAATTTAATTTGAGGTATGTCAAATTCACAGTCATCTAGATTTGGTTTGTCACTTTGAATTAGAAGCATTAAAACCTCCTCCTTTTCTCTCCTTCACTTTCAAAGTACCTTTTAAGCACATTCACATGACACACTCAGTGAGTTTTCCTTCTATCTGGTGTTTTTACCACATAATTCACCTCACTTAATTTCCTTTCAACCTGATAAGATCCACAAAACCTTTCTTTTAAAGGTTCACCTACCACTGGTAACAGCACTAAAACTTTATCTCCATTGGCAAAACTGCGAACTTTGGATTTCTTGTCCGCTACCCGTTTCATCACATTTTGTGCAACTTTCAAATGTTGTCTAGCCAATTCCCCTGCTCCATATAATCGTTCCCTAAAATTTGACACAAAATCCAATAATGTAAGTTCCGATTTCTCATTCATCAATTTTTCCTTAATCAATTTAAGTGGTTCTCTTACCTCATGACCAAAAATTATTTCAAAAGGACTGAATTTGGTTGATTCATTAGGTGAATCCCTAATTGCAAACAGTACGAATGGAATTCCTTTATCCAATCCTCTGGATAATCGTGTCAATAAGCCCTCAACATTGTCTTTAATGTCTGATGCCACCTTTCTAACGCTCCCTGCGATTCTGGATGGTACGCAGTTGATTTAAATTGTTTTATTCCTAAGCTACCCATAACTTCTTTGAATAACCCTGAGGTAAAATTTGATCCTTGATCCGATTGTATTTCTGTGGGTAGTCCATATCTAGTAAAGAATTTAAGTAACTCCTCCACAATCTTTTTAGGTGTAATATTACGTACTGGAATGGCCTCTGGAAACCTAGTAGACACATCCATTATAGTCAAAAGATATTGATTCACACTTTTTGTTTTAGGAAGCGGTCCTACACAATCAATTAGAACCCTTGTAAAAGGTTCCTCAAGTGCTGGAATGGGTATTAAGGGTGCTGGCTTTATCACTGCTTGACGTTTCCCTATCACTTGACATGTGTGACATGATTGACAAAATTTAACTACATCTTTCTGTAGTCCAGGCCAATAAATATGTTTCTGGATTTTAGCTTGAGTTTTCCATATTCCCAAATGACCACCCACTGGTACCTCATGTGCAACTCGCAACACCTCCTTTCTATACCCTACCGGCAATACTACTTGATGAACTTTTGCCCACCTTTCATCCGCCTGCATATGTAAAGGTCTCCATTTTCTCATCAAGACATCATTTTTACGGTAATAACACTCTGGTATACACTCAGATTCCTCTTCTGTGTATGCTTTCTGATACATCTGTTTTATTTCTATATTTTTTTGTTCTAACTCCGCCAATTTTCCTGAACTAAAAATATCTGCCTCATCCTCCACCTATTGTTGTTCTTTTTCAACCATCTGATCAAAAATCGTTTCTGACAATTGCACTTCAATGTCATCTTCACTCTTTGATTTCTCCTCTTGTTTTAACCTGTGACTTTGCGACCTTGTTACTGCACAATCCGGAAAAATCCCAGGATATTCGTCCTTCAACACTTCAGTTGTCTGATTTTCCACTGGCTTATCAACCACAGTAGACATCAACCCACCTGCAATCCAGCTATATCATTACCCAAGATAAACTGTATTCCTGGACAAGATAGTTTCTCTATTACTCCTATTACCACTTCACCACTCTTCACTGGATTTTCCAACCTTACCTTATATAATGGAACACTACTCCTCTCACCCTGAATTCCACATATTACCACCTTTTCTGGCAACATTCTTCCCAAACTACATAACTCCTCATCTCTTACCATTAAAGATTGATTAGCTCCCGTATCTCTTAAAATTGTGACTTCTTTACCTGCTCCTCCTGATACACATGAGTAAACTTTACCCACACAATTAAATTATTTTAAGAGATCTGGCACCTTCTTATCAATCACCTCTTGATCAGGCTGTACAATCTTTTGCACCTCCTTCGCTTCATTGGGCTTTCCTTTACCACTTTAACAAACCCCACTGTCTTATCCTGTTTTACCACATCAGCCTTCCCAGTGCTTTTCTTCAACCACCAACACTGACTTTACATGGCCTAGTTTATTACAGTGAAAACATTTGAAACTTTTCATGCTCTTTCACCCTCCTGGATTTCTTTTTTAGTCTGAGGTACACTCTCCTTATTATCTCCCATAAGATCACCTTTACCTTTACCACTTGAGTATTTCTCATATCCCCAGTTTCTATTCCTCACAGGCTGAAACTGACGTCGGAAACCAAGCTTTGATTTATGAACTAATTTATAATCATCTGCCATTTCTGCTGCTAACCTCACAGTTTTAACCCTCTGCTCTTCCACATGAGTTCTCACTACATCAGGAATTGAATTTTTAAACTCCTCCAAAAGTATAATTTCTCTGAGAGCTTCATACGTTTGGTCTATTTTCAAAGCCCTTATCCACTTATCAAAATAACTCTGTTTGATCCTTTCAAACTCCATGTATGTTTGACTAAATTCTTTCCTTAAATTTCTAAACCTTTGTCTGTAGGCTTCAGGCACTAGTTCATATGCACCTAAGGTGGCTTTTTTCACCTCCTCATACGTCCCATATACCTCCTCCGGTAGTGATGCACACACTTCACTAGCTCTACCTACCAGCTTTGTTTGAATCAGTAATACCCACCTGTCCTGTGGCCATTTCATTTGTTTAGCCATCTTCTCAAGTGAAATGAAAAAGGCTTCTATGTCCTTCTCGTCAAACCTTGGCAATGCTTGGACATATTTAAATAGATCCCCACCAAGCCTTCGACTTTGACGCTCTTTCTCACTATCCTCATCACTATCATCCAACTGTACGTTTCCCTTTACGTCTGCCAATTTTAACTGACTGTCATGTTTCATGGCCATTTTCTGAAGTTCAAACTCTCTTTATCTTTTTCCCTGATCTGTATCTCCCTTTCTTTTTCGTTTTGTTCTGCTAGGGCTATTCTTTCTGTTTTACTTTCTTCTCTCTTTTTCCTCTCTCTCTCTTTCTCTTTCTCTTTCTTTTTCCTTTCTCTCTCTTTCGCATTCAAGCTGCTTTAATTCTTTCTCATGTTCCATTTGTTTAATTTGTAACTGAATTTTTGCCATTTCCAATGAGTCAAACTGTATCTCAGGCAACTTTAAATGCTTAGCCATCGCCATAATTACCTCATCTTTTCGCATTTTGTCAGGTAATGTTAACTGCAATGTTTTTGCCAAATGTAACAGTCTGCTTTTAGTCTCTGTCCGTAAGGTACTACTGCCTGTGACCGGCTCCACCCCAAAAACCTCAGAGCCTCTGAAAGAGCCATTGTCCACAACACACTCCCTACTTAAACTAAAATACCACACCACAATACCACAATATGCTCACCCCTCACTGTCTTTAAGTTCACTGAGCCAATCCAATAGATAGACTTTTATCCTCCTTGAGCCCCCAATTTGTTATGGGCCAGGGTTTAGACAACCCCAAAGTGTATCATGGAATTCACCTGACCCACAACTTTTAATAGATTGCGGTATGGGGAAAACACGGCCCACTCTCCAGGTGCGGTAGAGCAGAAATGAAAAAGTATTTTTTAAAGCAAAACAATGTTTATTCGATGAACTCAAGTTAACCTTTTTAAAACATACAGTGAACATCTTAACAACCATGAATTCAAATGCAACCCCCAAAGAATACAATACTAAGTAATCCTTTAAGGTTTCCTTTTAACATCCATAAGACTTAAAACACCTTTTATCAGAAGCACATCAGGTTAAAGTCACTACTGTTTTAGTTTTAAATCACCAGGATTGATTTACAGTCTTTAGACTACAGAGAGAGACTCTAATACACCTTCTGGCTATCACTGCAGCTATCCAGCTCTGAAAATGAAACTAAAACACACCCTGCAGCAAACAGCCTGAAACAAAAGTAAAAAGCTGACAGACAGCCCAGCTCCACCCACTCTCTGACATCACTGCAGTAATAAATACCCATTTCTTAAAGGTACTCTCACTACAGATATTTCTGTACACACCCATTTATAAACACCCATTTCTTAAAGGTACTCTCAGATGACACCCAATGTAACCTTTGGACACTAAGGGACAATTTAACATGTCCAATCCACCCAACCGGAACATTTTGGACTGGGGGAGGAAACTGGAGCACCTGGAGGAAACCCACGCAGACACGGGGAGAACGTGCAAATTCCATACAGACAGTCACCCAAGGTCGGAATTGAACCGGGTCCCTGGCACTGTGAGGCAGCAGTGCTAGCCACTTTGCCTCCATGCTGCCCCAAATAACATTTGCCCTCATAACATTTAGTTCAGGTAAACTATAAGCATGGAGCACTTGGTTAAGATCATCAAGGTTTTTGTTGGCCTCTGCCTCCGCTACCAACCAGGCCTTTAAAAACACATCTATATTATCAGTCAATATCCTGCCCTCCACATATCATCTAAATGTCTGATGCACTGGCCAGCAACACCAGGCTTTAATCTACTCTCTCACTGAGTACTGGGACAAAGAAATCAGTTGCCTAATACTGCCATATTGTTGTATTTCTGCAAATGAAGAGGGTAATTGATAGCAACCACTTAACCATCCTCATGTCGATCTACCTTCTGCAGATTACTAGCTGGGTGTATCTGCTGTTGTGCTTACAAACATAGATGAGAGCCACACAGGTAACTGTTATGGTCAATCTTTATCTGGGCCACTCTGTGCTGGCAGGTACCTTCTCCAGCCGGATACACAAGAGGAACCAGTGTAGTTAGGGTGATTTTAAACTCAACAGATTCACTAATTTACACCTGACTTTGCAACTGCCACACAGCATTGTCATGTGCACTTGGATATTCATGACATTCTTGTGAAAGTTTGAGTTGTAAGAGACCGCTATAGAATATGCTGCTATAGTCTTGTGAATGTTTCACTTATACTCAGCTTTCAAATGATTTTTGTAGACACTGGAGATGGACTTGTTCTTTGGAGGTAGCATGTAATGGGTGATTGCAAACTGACGGCCTTTTTTTAAACAATGCATGATATTCAATTATAGTGAGAAATTAGATATGGTGTAAAATGGTCTGCTGGTATGATATTTCTGGCAGTTTCAACACAAACATTTACTCTTTGAAAACTGTTGATCCTTGTGCAAGTGTGGGTCATTCCAGTAGATGGGATTAGAATATCTAGGTGGTTGTTTCTGACCGGCGCAGGAGCGATGGGTCGAAGAGCCTTTTCTGTGCTGTAAGACTATAAGACATAGGAGCAGAATTAGGCCACTCGACCCATCGAGTCTGCTCCGCCATTCAATCATGGCTGATATTTTTCTCATCCCCACTCTCCTGCCTTCTCCCCATAATCCGTGATCCCCTTATTGATCAAGAACCTATCTATCTCTGTCCTAAAGACACTCAGTGTAAATTATACTCAGTAATTTGGCCTCCACAGCTTCTGCGGCAATGTGATCCACAGATTCACCACTCTCTGGCTGAATATATTCCTCCTCATCTCTGTTTTAAAGGATTGTCCCTTTAGTCTGAGATTGTGTCTTCTGCTTCTAGTTTTTCCTACAAGTGGAAACATCCTCTCCACATCCACTCTATCCAGGCCTCGCAGTATCCTGTAAGTTTAATAAGATCCCCACTCGTCCTTCTAAACTCCAATGAGTCATCTGGATTTTTCTCAACAAAGCATGTCAAATATGTCTGTTAGTACATTGTGAATTTTAAGATCTCAATGTCCCTAAAATGACAAAGGAAGCACATTTGTGAGAGATGTCCACACTCTGTTCCACTTAGGTATCCACAGGAATTGTCAGGATAGACAACTCGAGTGTCGTCAGACAATAGCTGCATCCTGGCAGATTGGAGTGATTAGCACTTTATTTATGTACATCTGAGGTTGTGAAGTTGGGCTTCTCTCGACTGTCCATGATAATGTCAGTGGAGGATTTGCTTAAACCCTGGGGAAACGCAATGAGTAAACATTTCTACCCCTTAGGCATTTTGCACATCTTCCACTAAAGTTTCAGCAATCTGGAGAACACTTGCAGAAACCCATTTCAACTATTCGTGTTCCAAAGCACTGTTGAAGATTTGCGCATTGACTGCAATCCACAAAGGGATTGCTAAGATGTATGTGCTAGTGCTGTCAGTCAATGAGTCCAAGCTGTGGTGATAA
Source organism: Scyliorhinus torazame (assembly GCF_047496885.1). Classification (NCBI taxonomy): domain Eukaryota; kingdom Metazoa; phylum Chordata; class Chondrichthyes; order Carcharhiniformes; family Scyliorhinidae; genus Scyliorhinus; species Scyliorhinus torazame. Next base: position 156,275,604 of record NC_092721.1, on the reverse strand, counting down.
AAAACGTTGTTGCACTAGTCTTTCCCGATAGTGCTTCAAGGAATTGCATCTTGCAAAAACTGTGAATAAATAATGGCAATTATTTGATTAGCCGAAACAGATGAAGGCTCTGCTTTTCTAAGCTGAACAGTCTTTGATAGTTCCATAACTACCCAGATGAATAAAGGGCTTATTTCCTTTTGCACTTTGAAGTGGGTAAGTGGTAAATAATATATACAAGTCTGGTACCACTTTCCAATGACATTTCTCACAAGGTAACTCAAATCTGTCTTACTGTTGGCAGAATTTTACATAACAGCTGTATGACTCACTGTGATGGCTTTCTGTAAAAGCTAGCCATTTGGCTTCATTCCTCATAACCGTTGAAAGTATCATTTTTTAGATAGTGATTCAGTTACCTTTTGAAACGATTAAGGATTCTGCCTCCACCATTTATTCTGCCTCTACCACTGGGTATTCCATTTCTTAAGAACATAAGGTATAGGAGTGGAAGTGTGTGATATGGTCCATCGAGCCTGCTCTGCCATGCAATAGCATCATGACTGAACCGCAACATCAATTCCACTCTGCATCTCTGATATCCCTCAACTCCTTTAATGTCCAACTATCTATCGATCCTTGAACATAATTACCAATCGAGCATTCACAGCCCTCTGGGGATAGAGAGATCCACAATCGCCAGAGTGAAGATCTTTCTCATTTCTGTCCTCAGAACACCCCCTCATTCTGAAGCATACCGCTATATTTTCTATACTTCTACATTTCTATATTTTCCAACCAGGGGAAACAGCGTCTCAGAGTGTTTCACAGGGGTGATGCTAATATTTTTTCATGTTTCTTGAGGTCGCCTCTCATTTTTCTAAACTCCAGAGATTTAGGCCGAGTCTATTCAATCCATTTTCATAGGGTCCCATCTTGGAATAGAGGCTAACATTCCAATTGCCTTCCTGCCTTTTTCTTTTGTGTTGCCTTTTCAATTGCCTTTGTGTACCTTATGTTAACTCTGTGATTTTTATATAAGAACTCCAAAATCCCTCTGAATATCAACGTTTACAAGATTTTCACCTTTTAAAAAAATGGATTTTCATTCTTCCTACCAAAAGGGAAGATTTTACACTTCCCCATTTCATATTTCATCTTCTAACTTCTTACTCAATTACTTAACTGGTCTATAACCCTTTGCAAACATAGGTTAATTTCCACAGGGCTAAGGTGACTGATTGTACACATCAAGGCACCCTTACTTCACCCTGGCATCTGCATGAACCAGAATGGATCCCACCTTCTAAATGTCCATCTAGTTTGAACAAGAACACAAGGGCCCAGATATTCTGAGGAATGTCAATTATTGTTGGATTGCCGCTGTGTCTGGAGATTTGTCCCAACCAATGCTGCTCCGCATTTATAATGGGGCGTACTGAATCCGGCTGTCCGAAATGCGGAGTTCCACGTCCCTCAGTGAACTACATTGACTCAGGGGGAGACAACGCACACCCACTTTTTACAGCACCAGCTGCCCTCGGGTAAGTTCAAATGTCCACTGCGAATATTGGCGAATGAATGTTTGTGAGGTGTGCAGGTGGGTGAAATGGGTAAATAGATAGGGGATATGTGGGTGAGGTAAGTAAGTGCTTAACTGGGTAAGTCAGAGGGGTAAGTGGGCAATGAGGCTAGGTGCATGATCTGGGTAAGTGGATGGGGGTGGGTAGGGTAGGTAAGTGCATAGGGGATGACTGGATAGTAAACACGGGGATAGTGGGGTCGGCTCAGGTCAGGACGGTGTTTGGAACTGGAGGGTGGTTAGCTATTCAGGAGTCTAATCAGATAGTCAGGAGAGATAGTTGGGGGGGATCGCGATGGTAGTCGGTGGTTGGGTATCTGGTTCGGAGGGTCGGGATGGTGGTCGGTGGTTGGGGATCTGGCTGGGATGGTCGGGATGGTAGTCGATGGTTGGGGATCTGGTTGGGAGGGTCGGGATGGTAGTCGGTGGTTGGGGATCTAGTTGGGAGGGCCGGGATGGTAGGAGGTGGTTGGGGATCTGGTTGGGAGGGTCAGGATGGTAGTCGGTGTTTCGGGATCTGGTTGGGAGAGTTGGGTTGGTAGTTGGTGGTTGGGGATCTGGTTGGGAGGGTCGGGATGGTAGTCAGTGGTTGGGAATCTGGTTGGAAGTGTCGGGATGGTATTCGGTAGTTGGGGATGGTAGTCGGTGGTTGGGGATCTGGTTGGAAGGGTCGGGATGGTAGTCGATGGTTGGGGATCTGGCTGGGAGAGTCGGGATGGTAGTCGGTGTTTGGGGATCTCGTTGGGAGGGGCGGGATGGTAGTCGGTGGTTGGGGATCTGGTTGGGTGGGTCTGGATGGTAGTCGGTGGTTGGGGATCTGGTTGGGAGGGTTGGGATAGTAGTCGGTGGTTGGGGATGTAGTTGGGAGAGTCGGGATGGTAGTCGGTGGTTGGGGATCTGGTTGGGAGGGTCGGGATGGTAGTCGGTGGTTGGGGATCTGGTTGGGTGGGTCGGGATGGTAGTCGATAGTTGGGGATCTGGTTGGGAGGGTCGGGATGGTAGTCGGTAGTTGGGGATCTGGTTGGGGGGGTCGGGATGGTAGTCGGTGGTTGGGGATCTGGTTGTGAGAGTCGGGTTGGTAGTCGGTACTTGGGGATCTGGTTGGGAGAGTCAGGATGGCAGTCGATAGTTGGGGCTCTGGTTGGGAGAGACGGGATGGAAGTCGGTAGTTAGGGATTTGGTTGGAAGAGTCGGGATGGTAGTCGGTAGTTGGGGATCTGGTTGGGAGAGTCGGGATGGAAGTCGGTAGTCGGGGATCTGGTTGGGAGAGTCGGGATGGTAGTCAGTGGTTGGGGATCTAGTTGGGATGGATTGTACTCGGTAGTTGGCGATCTGGTTAGGAGGGTAGGGATGGTAGTCGGTAGTTGGGGATCCGGTTGGGCGGGTCGGGATGGTAGTCGGTAGTTGGGGATCTGGTTGGGTGAGTCGGGATGGTAGTCGGTGGTTGGGGATGTAGTTGGGGGGGTCGGGATGGTAGTCGGTGGTTGGGGATCTGGTTGGGAGAGTCGGGATGGTAGTCGGTGGTTGGGGATCTGGTTGGGAGGGTCGGGATGGTAGTCAGTAGTTGGTGATCTGGGTGGGAGGGTCGGGATGGTAGTCGTTGTTTGATCTCTGGTTGGGAGAGTCGGGATGGTAGTCGGTGGTTGGGGTGGTAGTTGGGAGAGTTGGGTTGGTAGTCGGTGGTTGGGACATCTGGCTGAGAGGAGTGAGCAGCAAGGGAGTTGCTGCTGCTGTTCTGGGTCATTAACACTCCAATGTATAAAAGAAACATGACAATGGAAATATTTAAGAAAAATTGTAACGTAAAGAGCGATATGTGTGTAATGTTATCAAAATTGAATGGAAGAAAGTCAAGGGAATGTGTAACGCTGATGGAAATGTACAGTCAAGACAATTCGAAATGTTCTATAATGTTTATGATAGATTTTATGAATAAAGTATATTTTTTGAAAAAAATATATATATGTTATTGTAAATAAATTTTATTTCTTTCTATCCTTCAACTGGTGTTGGATTCTTCGTGGCCCTGACAAAAGAAGAGCTGTATCCTAAGCTGATTTGGCTGGTGCCATCTGGTCAGGACCATTCATTTCACCTTCAAACGTACTGGAGCGTGCTGAGTCCAGTTCTGGACGTAGACTGATGAGATTGGCGGGTGTCCAGGAAATGTAACGCCAGGACAATCTCTTGTGGGACGGTGGCGGTGTCTAATTTTGTGGAAGCGGGAGCCAACTCAAGGCCTCGGCGTTTGAGATCTGTGTCCGGCCGATGCTGGGAAATGTAGGCCGGTAACAACAAAGCCCACCAGTGTAGCCTGGAGGAAGAAATCGGAGCAATTGGTTTCTCTCACGGAAGAGTCCCATCAGTGGCTTGTGATCTGTTATAATGGTGAAACACCAACCGTATATGTACTGGTGGAATTCCTTGACACCATAAATTACAGCCCTTCTTTTTCAATCTGTGCATAGTTCCGTTCTGCATAACTCCGTTCATCGCCGCAACCGGAAGTCAGCTCAACAGATCATTAAGTACATGGGAAGAAAAGGGAATAAAAGGAAATACATAATAGGGCAACACAAGGTATACAATGTAACTACATAAGCACTGGCATCGGATGAAGCATACAGGGGTGTAGTGTTAATGAGGTCAGTCCATAAGAGGGTCAGTTAGGAGTCTGGTGACAGTGGGTAAGAAGCTGTTTTTGAGTCTGTTTGTGCGTGTTCTCGGACTTCTGTATCTCCTGCCCGATGGAAGAAGTTGGAAGAGTGAGTAAGCCGGGTGGGAGGGATCTTTGATTATGCTGCACACTTTCCCCAGGCAGCGGGAGGTGTAGATGGAGTCAATGGATGGGAGGCAGGTTTGTGTGATGGACTGGGCGGTGTTCACGACTCTCTGAAGTTTCTTGCGGTCCTGGGCCGAGCAGTTGCCATACCAGGCTGTGATGCAGCCAGATAGGATGCTTTCTAAGGTGATGGGCCTCTCTGAGCCATCCTCCATCCTATGGGGCAGGACCATAAATATTCCGTAAGGCGAGGTGTTGCAGGTCATGATGATTTGTTTGTTTGAACTGAAATGAGCCAACAAGCTGGACAACTGACAGGTCTGTTTAAGATGGTGGAAAGCCTGTTCCTGCAGTTCTTTCCAATACCAGCTATGGTACTTCTTTAAGGCCACGTCGTCACCGCGCGACGCCCGAATGACGCGGCGCTGCGTCATAAATTGCGCGAACCGCGCACAGAGGACCCGGAGGAGAACTGAGGAGATGGCTGAGCCCCAAAGAGCCGCACCGAGGGTCCGGGATACGGACCTGGACACCCTGGTGGATGAGGTGGAGCGGAGAAGGGACACCCTCTGCCCAAGATGTGGGCATTGCCAGCCATCCAGCGCGGTGAGGCGCGGCTGGCGGGAGGTGGGCACCGCAGTCAGTGCTGTGAGGCAGACCCCCCGGACGGGGAGCAGTGCCGCAAGAAGCTGCACGACCTCATCCGGGCTGCCAGGGTAAGTGCAGTGAGGGTGCCCCCAGGCTTCCCCCCGCCCCCCCGCCACGGGGGGGGGAAGTGGGGTGGGGTGGGGGGTTGGGAGTGTTGAGGGGGACTGGGGCATCAGGGGCGATGTTGGGGGGGTCAGGAGGGTTTGGGGGGGGTCACGGTGCCCAACTATCTACTCGACCCTCATGAGCCCCAGGACCCCCCCTGGAGCGAAGCCATGGCGTGCTATCTCCTGAACCAGCAACAATGTTGTCTACATCTGCATGCCCTGATGATACCCGCCTAGTGGTGATGCTTTATCCAACCCCCCCCCCTCCAGGACAAGACAGCGCACAACCAGCGGGAGCGCATGAGAACTGGAGGGGGTTCTCCGGTCTAACTGTTCACGAGCAGAGGGCCCTGGACCTCGCTGGGGGATCCGCCACCCGGGAGGTCGCGCCATGCCAGGTCAGAGGCGCAGAAGCAAGTGAGAGAACCCTGCATGTCCTCTCCACCCCCAACCCGTCATCACCCCCCTCACACTCTGGCCACTGCACCCCGATCCCATCCCCCCTCACATTCTGGCCACTGCACCCCCGATCCCATCCCCCCTCACTCTGTGCTCCCACCACCACCATACACCCGGGCAACCGTGTCTAACGAACCCCGAATCTTTTATGTTCCCCAGGGCCATCGTCCGAACCTTCAGGGACGTCTCACCCAGGAAATAGCGCAACGCCACCCACCGCAACGGCACCCAGGGATGCACGCGAGAGGTTGGCAGTTGTTTGGACAGGAGGGCAGACCTCACAGTCTGGAACACATGACCGGGACACTGAGACCTCCGGGACAGACATTAGTCAGGGGCACAGGGTGGACAGTAATGCCAAAGCCCACATCACGGCCACACACCCGCTGGATCAAACCCAGGACGACATGGCCCGCATGGAGCTTGCGCCGGGCCATGAGGGGGACCAGTACACACCAGACTTCTGGACGGATGATGACCTCGAGCTTGCGGTACTGCTGTCTCCCACACCGTTCACCATCGCAGAGACACTCACCTCGGTTGGGCATATAAGTGATGAGGCTCCCGGGTCACAGTCTGGTGCGCACCCCACAGCCGAGCCGGTACAGCAGGTGGAGCTTGGAGCAGCCGAGGGGCTGGACGGTCGGAGGGCAGCCCAGGCCCAGCAACCAGCTGCCACCCAGACGGTTTCCGGGTTCCTGGATGTAATTGACCCACCCGGACAACCGATGCGTGTGGACACCCAGGGACTGAGTAATGGGATGAGGGCCATCTTCCAGGACCTGCACATGCAGCTGGAGGAGTCTATCCGCGTCCAGGAGCAGGGAATGGAGCCGCTCATCGCAGCCACCCCGGCCGACACCGCACAGGTGGCGTCCGCATTGGAGGCAATGGGTGAAGGGGTTTCGGCCATGGGTCAGGTTCTGCAAGGCGTTGGGCTTCACGTGCACGCGTCATCCGTGGCCCAGGAGTGGGCTGCCCTCTCACAGGCAGCCATCTCACAGAGCCAACAGGACATTGCCGCCGCTCTCGGGGCCCTGGCTGAGTCTCACCATGCCATGGCCCGGTCCCAGCAAGCGATGGCTCAGTCCCAGCAGTCGGTCGCGGAGAGCATTGACCGCCTGGCGCACGTGATGGATGGCGTCGCGCACTCACAGGTCGAGATCGCACAGTCCTTGGCAGGAAGGGCGTGATTCTCAGCAGTCCACCTCCACTCCTGCTGTACCATCTGGGAACACACCTAGATGTAGTGGTAGGGCCCGTAAGGCAAAGTCATTAGGCACGTAAGAAGTTGGCACGGGTGCAGGGCACAGTCTAGTTGTAGTGGGTAGGGCACCTATGTTTACCACACGCACTGTTAAATCTGACTTGTAAGACTGTTTGCACTGAGTGCTGAATTTGGTGCTTTTTGAGTGCGATAGTGAGAGTTTGGTGACCGAGGGAGTATAAGGCTTCATTTTTATCTAAAGTTTAGTCTTTCTTTTATTTAGTTCATGAACTTAAAAGTTGCTGTTTGGTTTAGAAGAAGGTGAATTTTCAATCAGCTTTAAACAGGCTTCTACTTCTAGGCACTTGCAGCTGGAGCTTGTTAATTAGTTAATTGGATTAGGCCAGTTTTTCAGAGGCTAGATTCACAATATAAAAGTGATCCCCTACAGTGCAGACTTTGTTTGCACTGAGTGCTGAATTTGGTGCTTTTTGAGTGCGATAGTGAGAGTTTGGTGACCGAGGGAGTGCTGAATTTGGTGCTTTTTGAGTGCGATAGTGAGAGTTTGGTGACCGAGGGAGTGCTGAATTTGGTGCTTTTTGAGTGCGATAGTGAGAGTTTGGTGACCGAGGGAGTGCTGAATTTGGTGCTTTTTGAGTGCGATAGTGAGAGTTTGGTGACCGAGGGAGTTAGGTGAGGAGGGAGTAAGGCGCTCCTTTCATGTTGTTTCCGACATTTCCGCAAAGAGTGCGAAGAGAGCCAGGAGTTTACAGAAAGTGTAGCTGACTGGGAGCAGGGTCGGAGGGCGGAGATCTAGTTAGTCCACATAGCAGCTATATTCTTTAAGGTAAGAGGGGATGGAGGCTAGGCCAGTTACATGCTCCTCCTGTAGGATGTGGGTGGTGAGGGATACCACCGGTGTCCCCACTGACTATACCTGCGGGAAGTGCACCCAACTTCAGCTCCTCAAAGACCGTGTTAGGGAACTGGAGCTGAAGCTGGATGAACTTCGGATCATCCGGGAGGCAGAGGGGGTGATTGAGAAGAGTTACAGGGAGGTAACCACACCCAAGGTACAGGACAAGAATAGCTGGGTTACAGTCAGGGGGAAAAAAACAAACAGGCAGACAGTGCAGGGATCCCTCGTGGCCGTTCCCCTTCAAAACAAGTATACCGTTTTGGATGCTGTTGGGGGGGATGACCTACCAGGGGAAGGCCCTAGCGGTCAGGTCTCTGGCACGGAGTCTGGCTCTGGGGCTCAGAAGGGAAGGGGGGAGAATAGAAAAGCAATAGTTGTAGGAGATTCAATGGTTAGGGGAATAGATAGGAGATTCTGTGGTCGCGAGCGAGACTCCCGGAAGGTATGTTGCCTCCCGGGTGCCAGGGCCAGGGATGTCTCGGATCGTGTCTTCAGGATCCTTAAGGGGGAGGGTGAGCAGCCAGAAGTCGTGGTGCACATTGGTACCAACGACATAGGTAGGAAAAGGGGTGTGGAGGTAATAAACAAGTTTAGGGAGTTAGGCTGGAAGTTGAAAGCCAGGACAGACAGAGTTGTCATCTCTGGTTTGTTGCCGGTGCCACGTGATAGCGAGGCTAGGAATAGGGAGAGAGTGCAGTTGAACACGTGGCTGCAGGAATGGTGTAGGAGGGAGGGCTTCAGGTATTTGGATAATTGGAGCGCATTCTGGGGAAGGTGGGACCTGTACAAGCAGGACGGGTTGCATCTGAACCAGAGGGGCACCAATATCCTGGGAGGGAGGTTTGCTAGTACTCTTCGGGAGGGTTTAAACTAATTTGGCAGGGGAATGGGAACCGGATTTGTAGTCCAGCAACTAAGGTAGCCGATATTCAGGACGCCAAAGCATGTAATGAGGCAGTGGGGAAGGGAACACAGACAAAGGAGAGTATTTGCAGGCACGGAGATGGGTTGAAGTGTGTATACTTCAACGCAAGAAGCATCAGGAATAAGGTGGGTGAACTTAAGGCATGGATCGGTACTTGGGACTACGATGTGGTGGCCATCACGGAAACTTGGATAGAAGAGGGGCAGGAATGGTTGTTGGAGGTCCCTGGTTATAGATGTTTCAATAAGATTAGGGAGGGTGGTAAAAGAGGTGGGGGGGTGGCATTATTAATTAGAGATAGTATAACAGCTGCAGAAAGGCAGTTCGAGGAGTATCACCCTATTGAGGTAGTATGGGTTGAAGTCAGAAATAGGAAAGGAGTAGTCACCTTGTTAGGAGTTTTCTATAGGCCCCCCAATAGTAACAGAGATGTGGAGGAACAGATTGGGAAACAGATTTTGGAAAGGTGCAGAGGTCATAGGGTAGTAGTCATGGGCGACTTTAACTTCCCAAATATTGAGTGGAAACTCTTTAGATCAAATAGTTTGGATGGGGTGGTGTTTGTGCAGTGTGTCCAGGAAGCTTTTCTAACACAGTATGTAGATTGTCCGACCAGAGGAGGGGCAATATTGGATTTAGTACTGGGTAATGAACCAGGGCAAGTGATAGATTTGTTAGTGGGGGAGCATTTTGGAGATAGTGACCACAATTCTGTGACTTTCACTTTAGTAATGGAGAGGGATAGGTACGTGCAACAGGGCAAGGTTTACAATTGGGGGAAGGGTAAATACGATGTTGTCAGACAAGAATTGAAGTGCATAAGTTGGGAACATAGGCTGGCAGGGAAGGACACAAGTGAAATGTGGAACTTGTTCAAGGAACAGGTGCTACGTGTCCTTGATATGTATGTCCCTGTCAGGCAGGGAAGAGATGGTCGAGTGAGGGAACCATGGTTGACAAGAGAGGTTGAATGTCTTGTTAAGAGGAAAAAGGTGACTTATGTAAGGCTGAGGAAACAAGGTTCAGACAGGGCATTGGAGGGATACAAGATAGCCAGGAGGGAACTGAAGAAAGGGATTAGGAGAGCTAAGAGAGGGCATGAACAATCTTTGGCGGGTAGGATCAAGGAAAACCCCAAGGCCTTTTACACATATGTGAGAAATATGAGAATGACTAGAGCGAGGGTAGGTCCGATCAAGGACAGTAGCGGGAGATTGTGTATTGAGTCTGAAGAGATAGGAGAGGTCTTGAATGAGTATTTTTCTTCTGTATTTACAAATGAGAGGGGCGATATTGTTGGAGAGGACAGTGTGAAACAGATTGGTAAGCTCAAGGAAATACTTGTCAGGAAGGAAGATGTGTTGGGCATTTTGAAAAACTTGAGGATAGACAAGTCCCCCGGGCCTGACGGGATATATCCAAGGATTCTATGGGAAGCAAGAGATGAAATTGCAGAGCCGTTGGCAATGATCTTTTCGTCCTCACTGTCAACAGGGGTGGTACCAGGGGATTGGAGAGTGGCGAATGTCGTGCCCCTGTTCAAAAAAGGAACTAGGGATAACCCTGGGAATTACAGGCCAGTTAGTCTTACTTCGGTGGTAGGCAAAGTAATGGAAAGGGTACTGAAGGATAGGATTTCTGAGCATCTGGAAAGACACTGCTTGATTAGGGATAGTCAGCACGGATTTGTGAGGGGTAGGTCTTGCCTTACAAATCTTATTGAATTCTTTGAGGAGGTGACCAAGCATGTGGATGAAGGTAAAGCAGTGGATGTAGTGTACATGGATTTTAGTAAGGCATTTGATAAAGTTCCCCATGGTAGGCTTATGCAGAAAGTAAGGAGGCATGGGATAGTGGGAAATTTGGCCAGTTGGATAACGAACTGGCTAACCGATAGAAGTCAGAGAGTGGTGGTGGATGGCAAATATTCAGCCTGGATCCCAGTTACCAGTGGCGTACCGCAGGGATCAGTTCTGGGTCCTCTGCTGTTTGTGATTTTCATTAATGACTTGGATGAGGGAGTTGAAGGGTGGGTCAGTAAATTTGCAGACGATACGAAGATTGGTGGAGTTGTGGATAGTAAGGAGGGCTGTTGTCGGCTGCAAAGAGACATAGATAGGATGCAGAGCTGGGCTGAGAAGTGGCAGATGGAGTTTAACCCTGAAAAGTGTGAGGTTGTCCATTTTGGAAGGACAAATATGAATGCGGAATATAGGGTTAACGGTAGAGTTCTTGGCAATGTGGAGGAGCAGAGAGATCTTGGGGTCTATGTTCATACATCTTTGAAAGTTGCCACTCAAGTGGATAGAGCTGTGAAGAAGGCCTATGGTGTGCTCGCGTTCATTAACAGAGGGATTGAATTTAAGAGCCGTGAGGTGATGATGCAGCTGTACAAAACTTTGGTAAGGCCACATTTGGAGTACTGTGTACAGTTCTGGTCGCCTCATTTTAGGAAGGATGTGGAAGCTCTGGAAAAGGTGCAAAGAAGATTTACCAGGATGTTGCCTGGAATGGAGAGTAGGTCTTACGAGGAAAGGTTGAGGGTGCTAGGCCTTTTCTCATTAGAACGGAGAAGGATGAGGGGCGACTTGATAGAGGTTTATAAGATGATCAGGGGAATAGATAGAGTAGACAGTCAGAGACTTTTTCCCCGGGTGGAACACACCATTACAAGGGGACATAAATTTAAGGTGAAAGGTGGAAGATATAGGAGGGATATCAGAGGTAGGTTCTTTACCCAGAGAGTAGTGGGGGCATGGAATGCACTGCCTGTGGAAGTAGTTGAGTCGGAAACATTAGGGACCTTAAAGCAGCTATTGGATAGGTAGATGGATGACGGTAAAATGATATAGTGTAGATTTATTTGTTCTTAAGGGCAGCACGGTAGCATTGTGGATAGCACAATTGCTTCACAGCTCCATGGTCCCAGGTTCGATTCCGGCTTGGGTCATTGTCTGTGCGGAGTCTGCACGTCCTCCCCGTGTCTGCGTGGGTTTCCTCCGGGTGCTCCGGTTTCCTCCCACAGTCCAAAGATGTGCGGGTTAGGTGAATTGGCCAATGATAAATTGCCCTTAATGTCCAAATTGCCCTTGGTGTTGGGTGGAGGTGTTGAGTTTGGGTATGGTGCTCTTTCCAAGAGCCGGTGCAGACTCAAAGGGCCGAATGGCCTCCTTCTGCACTGTAAATTCAATGATAATCTATGATTAATCTAGGACAAAGGTTCGGCACAACATCGTGGGCCGAAGGGCCTGTTCTGTGCTGTATTTTCTATGTTCTATGTTCTATGTTCTATGTGTGCTATGTCCGGTGCCAGGGGGCTCGTGAGGGTGCCCGACTGGCGTAGTGGTATACGAGCCGTTGAAGGTCTGTTCCGGATGTGCTGACCCTTCCCCCCCCCCCCCGCCCCCGCCCCCGATAATCGGACACCGTTGTCCTCGGTACACCGACTCCAGCCACCCCACGGGCATGTGGTGACATATCCGTCACGAAGGCTGTGACCACCGGAGTGCGTGGTTCAGCTATAGCCATGCATCAGACCTCGGCTGGTGAATCTGAGCTCACAGCTCATCGCAGAGAGGGCGGTCATCATTCAACATGGCATTGATCACACCCGCTTACCCAATCATCAATGTTGTGCAATCCCGTAGTGCCGCAGTGGTAAGGTGATGTGGAATTGTTGCCGTGAACGCGGTGCGGGGGTGCGGGGGGGGGAGGTGGTGGGCGCTGTGTGGTGCCCATGTACAGGAGTGACGGTGCAAGTGGCAGTGTTCAGCGAATCCCACCCCCACAGTGCGTGAACCGTGCGGCCACCAACGCGTCGCGTGCCCGCTGTCCCCGGCGGTGCCGTCGCGTAGCCTCCCGGGCGTAACGAGCAGCCGGGCAGTGTCTGTGTCCTGCGCCCCTCCCCCCACCCTGATGCGCGCCATCATCCGCATCCTCCTCTTCCCCATCCCCCTCGTTTGCGTTGGCTCCAGTGCCGTCGGGTCCTCCCTCCGGCTCCTCCACCAGGTCATCTCCCCTCTGCATGGCAATGTTGTGCAGCGCACAGAAGACCACAACCATGCGACCGACCCTGTCGGGCCGGTACTGCAGGGCCCCTCCTGATCGGTCCAGGCATCTGAAGCGCATCTTCAGCAGGCCGAAGCACCGCTCCACCACACCCCTGGTTGCTGCATGGGCCTCGTTGTATAGGCTCTCCGCGTTGGTGTGAGGCCTCCGTATTGGCGTCAGCAGCCATGACCTCAATGGATAGCCCTTGTCGCCCAGCAACCAGCCCCTCAGCCGGAGGGGACATCCATCGACCACTGCGGGGATGAACGACTGTGCCAGAATGTCGGCGTCATGCACACTCCCGGGGAACATTGCACACACATGCATGATCTTCATGTGGGGGTCGCACACCACCTGAATGTTCATGGAGTACGCGCCCTTCCTGTTCATGAACACGTCCCTGCTGTCTGCAGGCGGGCGCATGGGGACGTGCACACCATCGATGACACCCTGGACCATCGGTATCCCGGCCACCTTGGCGAATCCACCTGCCCGTGCTTCCTGCTGTGCTCGGTCCACGGGGAATTTAATGTACCTGTCCGCGATGGCGTACAAGGCGTCGGTGATGGCCCTGATGCACCTGTGGACCGATGCCTGTGTTATCCCGGATAGGTCCCCGTTCGGCGCCTGGAAGGAACCGGTCGCATAAAGGTTTAGGGCCACCGTCACCTTGACGGAGACTGGTATCGCGTGTCCTCCTCCCATTCCACGTGGTGCGAGGTGTGCCACGAGGTGGCATATATGTGCGACCGTCTCCCTGCTGAACCGTAGTCTCCTCCTGCATGTGATGTCCGTTAGGGCCTCGAACGACATTCTGTCACGGTACACCCTCGGCCTTGCTGGACGCCTGTGGCGCCCTGGCACCACCATCAGTGGATCCTCCTGCTCCTCCTCCTCCTCCTCCTGCTCCCCCCCAAGCACTTCCTCTGCATTCCTCGCCGTCTGGCGGTCAATGTTCTCCTCGGCATCCCCCTGTACATTCGGGTCCTGAGCTCCTGCGGCCTGCGTGTCGACGACGGGCCACTCTGCGGCCATCCCCTCTGCTGCACCGGCGACCGCTGCATCTGCAGCCACTGTGGGCCGTCCGACTCTACGCTGCCGGATGGCAAACTCCAGAGCTGCGGCTCCAACCACGGCAGTAAACATCGCTGTCTGGTTGGCATACATGGTGACATGCAGGAGGGTGGTGGGGGGCAGAGAAACGACATGTTACACGGAGGTTCTTCCACACCTCACCAGCCGGGTTGCATGGGATACCTGTGTGTCCCAGTGGCCTGGTCGCGCTGCAGATACGCAGCCAGCCGAACACCTGGTCACCAACGGTCAGTTCACACCGTACTGCTCACCAGTGTGCCAGTCGCCTGTGCCCATCAGCCACACGCACCCTGCGGCCGTGTCCTCGTCACCGTCCTGCCATATCAGGACGGCTGACCTGTGGCATCCGCGGATGGACGATACCATCCACACTCTCCCTCACCCCCCCTCCCACCTGCACACTCTCCCTCATCCCCCCTCCCACCTGCACACTCTCCCTCACCCCCTCCCACCTGCACACTCTCCCTCATCCCCCCTCCCACCTGCACACTCTCCCTCACCCCCCTCCCACCTGCACACTCTCCCTCATCCCCCCTCCCACCTGCACACTCTCCTTCACCCCCCTCCCACCTGCACACTCTCCCTCACCCCCTCCCACCTGCACACTCTCCCTCATCCCCCCTCCCACCTGCACACTCTCCTTCACCCCCCTCCCACCTGCACGCTCTCCCACACCCCCCTCCCACCTGCACACTCTCCCACTCCCACCTGCACACTCTCCCTCACCCCCCTCCCACCTGCACGCTCTCCCACACCCCCCCCCCCCACCTGCACACTCTCCCACCCCCCCCACCTGCACACTCTCCCGCACCCCCCCTCCCACCTGCACGCTCTCTCCCCCCCCCCCCCACCCCACTGCACGCTCTCCCCCCCCCCCCCCCTCCCACCTGCCCACTCTCCCGCAGCCTTCCCAGGGAAGCCGACCCGGTCTCCGGGCGCTGCGTTACAGTCCGCTCACCTCCTCCCTGCTCAGCGTCAGCCAGCACGACTGGCTGACGACTTTAAAAAGCAGGTGTGAACGGCGACGGCGTGAACTGGGGTCACGCTGTCGGGACTTCGGCCCATCCAGGCCTGAGAATAGCAGGGGTGCCGGAGAATCGCCGTTTTGCGTGTCTCGGGCAATTCTCAGGCCCGCGGCCCGCGAAACTCGATAGGGCCGTTCCCGCCGCTTGGGAGAATCGCGGGAGGGCATCGGACCGGCGTCGCGGGAAATTTTGGCGGCCCAGGCGATTCTCCCAACCGGCACGGGAGTGGAGAATCGCGCCCAATATGTTATGGATCCAAGCAGGGATCAGGCTATTTTGGATCTGGTAATGTATAATGAAGCATGTTAATAAACAATAACAGTGTAAAAGATCCCCTCGGAAACGGTGACCACAACATGGTCCAATTTAGCATTCAGTTTGAGAGTGAGAAACGTGGGTGCAAAACAACTGTGTTAAACTTAAATAAGGGTAATTACAAAGGAATGAGGGCAGAGGTGGCTGCAATGGACTGTGAAAGGGATTTAGCATAAAAGATCCGCAATGGCCGATGTTTCTGAAAATAGTTCATGACTCACAACAAAGACATATCACAGTGAGGAAGAAAAATTCTAGGAAGGGGATAAATTAACTTATGGTCAGCCAAGGAAGTTAAGGATAGCAATAAACTGAAAGCTAACTATACAGTATGACAAAGATTAATGATAAGCCAGAGGATTGGAAAAGTTTTAGAAACCAAAAAAGACCAGAAGAAATAGGAACAATAGTAGGCCATTCAGCCCTTTGAGCCTGTTCTAACTAGTGAGGCTACATGACTGATCCAACACTCATTATGTCCACTTTCTTGCCTTATCTCCGTAACCCCTAATTTCCCTTCCTTTTTTTTCGTTGGTTTTTTTCCTTTAAATTTAGAGTACCCAATTATTTTTTTTCAATTAAGGGGCAATTTAGTGTGGCCAATCCACCTAACCTGCACATCTTTGGGTTGTGGGGGTGAAACCCACGCAAACACGGGAAGAATGTGCAAATTCCACACGGACAGTGACCCAGAGCTAGGATTGAACCTTGGACCTCGATGCCGTGAGGCAGCAATACTAACCACTCTGCCACCATGCTGCCTCTAATTCCCCTTTCTATCGATCTCAGCTGTGAAAATGTTCAAGGGCTTGCCCTCCACAGCTTCCTGGGATAAAGAATTTCCAAGATTCATTACTGTTTGAGAGAATAAATTCTACCTCAAATCCGTCTTAAATGAGCAGCCCCTTATTCTGCGACTATGTCCTCTGGTTCGACCCTCTCCCATGAGTGGAAACAACTTCCCAACTGTCTAAATCCCTAAGAATCTTATTGTAATGTCCCACATGCAACCTACGGGGTGGGAATGTTCATCTTCCCCGTGCTCCTTGCGGAGTATGATCTCCTCCGCTAGGGGCGGGGTATCTCAATTACCCAATGTCTATGAGGTCAGCCAGGAAGTCATCGACCAGGAAGGAACCCGGCCCGAATCTACCGGCTAGTGTACATATCGTTTGTCTAAATAACATTTTATTCTTATTTTACTCGGTGTGGACTCCCCGTGCCCTTATTAAACGTATATGCTTCCATCATATCACCTCTCATTCTTTTAAATAGACCCAACCTGTTTAATCGTTCCTCATATGGCAGTCCTTCTATACCCGGGATCATCCTAGTAAACCTCCTCTGTATGGTCTCCAATGATAATATATCTTTCCTGAAACAAGGGGAACAAAACTGTGCACAGTATTCTAAATATAGCTTGGCTAACACCTTTTAAACTCCAGTCCCCTTGAAAAAAAAATCAGCATTTATTTTGACTTCTCCATTACCTTCTGCACCTGTATGCTCTCTTTCCGGGTTTCATAAACAAGGAGGTCCAAGTCCTTTTGTGCTACATGTAAATAATAATAAGTCTTCCAAAATGACCAATCTCGCAATTTCCTACATTGAATTCCATTTTTCAATTTTCTGCCAACTCACTTAACCTGTCAATATCTCTCTGTAAGCTATTTATATTCTCCTTACAACCTCCTTCCCTCCCACCTTTGCATCATCAGCAAATATGGCCACAGTACACTCTGTTCTTTCTTCCAAATCATTAATATATATTGTGAAGTGCTGTGGTACCAGCATTGATTACTGTGACCCACCACCAGTTACTTTCCTCCAACCTCAAAAAGACCCCCTTTTGGGCAGCACGGTGGCGCAGTGATTAGCACTGCTGCCTCACAACGCCGAGGTCCCAGATTCGATCCTAGCTCTGGGTCACTGTCTGTGTGAAGTTTGCACATTCTCCCCATGCCTGCGTGGGTCTCACTCCCACAACTCAAAGATGTGCAGAGTAGGTAGATTGGCCGCGCTAAATTGCCCCTTAATTGGAAAATATGGATTGGGTACTGTAAATTTTTTTTTTTAAAGACCCCCTTTTCACTACTCACTGCTTCCTGTTGGTTAGTCAATCCTCTAACCATGCCAAAATATCACCTCTAACATCATGACCTCCTCCTGTTTTGCATAGTGGCCTTTTGTGTGCACCTTTTGAAAATCCAAATATACAACATTGACTGGTTCTCCTCGATCTACTCTGGCTGATACCGCCTCAAAGAACTCTCATAAATTTGTCAGACATGATTACCCTTTTATGAAACCATGCTGACTCTGCTTGATCAGATTATGAATTTCTAAATGCACTGCTTTTCTCGCCTTAATAACAGATTCTAATATTTTTACAATAACTGAAGTTAGAAGTTAGGCCTGTAGTTTCCTGCATTTTACCTCCTTCCCTTTTTGAACAAGGATATCACATTGGCAGTTTTCCAATCCTTTGGCACAGTTCCAGAATCCAAGGCTTTTTGGAAAATGACTACCAATACATTCCTAATCTCTGTAGACACCTCCTTTGAGATCCTCCTTGGGGATTGCCATGTGCCAGCAGAATATGGACTTGTGGTTGTATCTTGGTCCTCTTTTATCCTGAGAACATTTGTTCCTGGTAGCTCTCCATTTTTTATCCTGTCTTGTTTAATATGTTAGGAATCGCTGACTTCACTGACCATAATCAAAATGTATAGCTGCTGGTCCTCTTGGTATAAATATGTGAAATGATGATCATTCTCTACTGTGCTTGAGGTTGGGATTATGTGACGTTGTGTGGTATATGTAAAAGTTCCTTCTGGAATTGTGGTTCTCACGTATTTACTTTGTATTTTTCTATTCCTGTTATGGTGGGGTTGGGGAATCTGTGATTTACTCCTGCAGGGGTACAGATGGGTTTGACATCCAGAGGAAGGGGTATGTCATTGGTGCCTGTGGTGTTGCTGGAGTTGAGGGAGATATGCTATGGTGCGCGACCAAACACGGAGCGAACAATGTATCTGAACTCACGTGGTCATTGCGAGCAATCGCCGTGTGGGAGGGTGTGCACCATTTTACCATGTTTTCATGGCCATAGACTTCTATCCCTTGTTCTCTGGTGGCGCGTACAGAGGCACCAAGTTGAGACTAATAATTGTACTAAGCCAATTATATTGTTGCTCTCCTGGTCCCCTCTGTGTCCATATATATTGACATTTTTCTTGTGCTGAACTACATCATTCCTGTGATTTTGTTGTGTTATTTGTTGAAATGAAAAAATTCAATAAAAATACTTTTTTAGAAAAGCATGAGCTCAAGGATCAATTCTGAAAGTAAATTGTGTAAGAGCAGGAAGAGAAGTCATTGGAGTTGATACTCAGTCTATGACTGGAATAAGAATGGAATCAGAAGAGTGACTCAATTGAATAAATGACGAACAAGCGATAGTGTGACAGTGATAGATTACAGTGATACCTCAACAGAGAACTGCCATTCATCTCCTTGAAATTGCTAAATAACAAATTGATAGCGTAATATCCTGACAGACAGCAACGGCCAGATAGAGTAACAAAATGAACAATTTATTAAAGTAAGAATTTATATACTGAGAGTGAGATAAAAGTTACCATGTTCCAAGACTCCCAGCTCCCTGGGAATCTACGTCCTGTCCCCTGGGTTTCACACGCTCCAGCCCATTGGCTGATTAGGTCCATGACCGTCTGGGGACTCGCTCTCCCCCTTAAAGGGGATGCTACCACAGTTTGAATCTCTAAAAGTTCATAAGGGCAGGTGGTGGCATTGTGATATTGTCAGTGCACTAGTCATTCAGAGGCCCAGGGAAATGCTGGGTTTGAATCTCACCATGGGAGATGGTGAAATTTGAATTCAATAGAATTCTGGAATCATAGAACATACAGTTCGGCCCATCGAGTCTGCACCGACACACTTAAGCCCTCATTTCCACCCTCTCCCCCTCACCCAATAACCCCTCCTAACCTTTTTTTTTGGACACTGAGGGCAATTTAGCATGGCCAATCCACCTAACCTGCACGTCTTTGGACTGTGGGAGGAAACCGGAGCACCCGGAGGAAACCCACGCAGAAATGGGGAGAACATGCAGACTCCGCACAGGCAGTGACCCAGCAGGGAATCGAACCTGGGACCCTGGTGCTGTGAAGCCATAGTGCTGACCATTATGCTACTGCCTGCTAAAGTCCAATGATGAACATGAAATGATTATCGTAAAGACCCATCTGGCTCACTAATGTCCTTTAGGAAAGTAAATCTGCCAACCTTACCTGGCCTGACCTACATGTGACTCCAGATCTACGGCAATGTGGTTGACCCGTAAATGGCCTCACAAGCCACTCAGTTCAAGGGCAATTTCGGATGGACACCAACACCCCATGAATGTATATAATATTTTACTTGACCTAAGATTTATATAGGGTTCCCGTTTATGTACATGGAATTCTAAACTCCCATAATTCTTAACCTGAAATTCACCAGGATATTTGTTCTTTAAATATATTATCTTGAAGAGGTTCATTGATGTTTCGTTTGCTCAGTTCATTTGACAAACGTTTTTTTCCTTTGCAAATGCATTGGCCAGAACTTTCCTTTGATTCAAATCAAAATCTGGGACTATTTCAAATTAAGTCAGAGTTCAAAAACAATATGCATTTATATAATAGTATAGTAGTAATATGTCCCAAGGAGATTTGGGAGTAAATATCAAACAAATTATTATATTGAGTCAGATATTAAGCATATATTAGGATAGATAAGGTAGCTTCTTCCCTAACAGCTGCTGCCTCAGACAAAATTGTTTAAAGTAGGAGCTGTTACAAATGTCAGAGGCTTCCTCAAAAGCCAAGTACACTTGAAAGGGCTTCAAAGCCCCGGACAGCCTTTGAAATGCAAAGCTCCCATTCAATTTCATACAGCACTAGCCAGTGATTGACACCCGACACCGGGTCCTCGGTGCTGTGAGGCAGCAGTGCTAACCACTGCGCCACTGTGCTGCCCTGAGAGCTCAGCTAAATTAAAAGATAATTCAATCTTCACAAAGCTAGATTCAAATAATGGTTTTGGGCAACTACCCCTTCATGAAGAGTCTAAGTTGCTCAAAACCTTCATTATTCCTTTTGGGAATTTTGCTTCAACAGACCACCCTTTGTCATCAAATCGGCGCTAGAAATATTCCAGAGTACAATGTCAAGCATCCAAGAAAACCTGGAGTTGTCCTGGATGATATCCTGATCCATTGATCCACTCAGACAAGAACATGTAATTCGAGTGCAATGCCAGGAGGCAGCAGGATTTAAATATAATAATAATAATCTTTATTGTCACAAGTAGGCTCACATTAACACTGCAATGAAGTTACTGTGAAAAGCCCCTAGACGCCACATTCCGGCACCTGTTCAAGTACACGGAGGGAGAATTCATAATGTCCAAATTACCTAACAGCACGTCATTTGAGACTTGTGGGAGGAAACTGCAGCACCCGGAAGAAACCCACGCAGACACGGGGAGAACGTGCAGACGCCGCACAGACAGTGACCCAAACCAGAATCGAACCTGGGACACTGGTGTTGTGAAGAAATAGTGCTGACCACAGTGCTACCGTGCCGCCCATAACTCAACATTGTGGTGTTGGGCATTGCAGGTATCGATCCACTCCTGTACCATGTGGTGTTGGGCGTTCTGACACACAGATGAGCCAACACGGTTGTATATGGTACAACGCTATTTTATTTAAACTTTCTATGTACAGTTTTGTCTTGATACTCTGCACGTGGGGATTCCCTGTTTGTGATGTTGAAACAGGTCTGGTCCGTGTCCTTGTCCCCAGACCTACTGTCCACTAGGTGTCGTGTTCGTGCTTTTATGTGGTTCCTGTCTTTGTGTGTGATTGGTTGTGGTGTTGTGTGCTCTGATTTTTCTGTTGGTGTGTCCATCATGATGTGTGTGTTTGAATATCATGACAAACATCAAATGCAAATTCTCACAGTCGATTGTCAAGTTCCTTAGGAACATTATGTGTAAGGGTTGATCCACATAATACAAGAGCAATCAAGAGGTTTCCACTTCCTCAGAATGTGACTGAACCCCAGAGATTCATGGGTATGGTAAACCAAGTTAGAAAGTTCTTGCCCAACGTAACAGCCACCAATGAACTACTATACCAGCTGTGGTGACAGAACAATACAAGGTGCTGGGAGGGAGCACAGCAGAGGTTTTTTGAGAAAATCAAAGAGATGCTGATATCACCTAATATTTTAGCTCACTATGACCCAGAACTATCCACTATCATTGCTGCAGATGCATCTTCTGCAGTACTGGGGGCTCTACTATTTCAGATACAGAGGAATGAAAAGCAGAGACCGGTTCACTGATAGAGGTTGAACAGAGATATCCAGTGATGGAGAAAGAAACAACAGCTGCTACATGGGCTTCCGAGAAATTCACAGATGATATTCATGGTTTCCACTTCACGATAGAGACAGAACACAAACCCTTAGTGATACTCTTAAATTCAAAGGAGTTTGGCAAAAATGCCTCCACAAGTACAATGATTCCGAATGACGATGTGGAGATTTGATGCAAGGACAGAGTATATTCCAGGAAAGCAGCAGAATATTGTGGATGCTTTGGCTCTTATCCCAGTGCCAAGATCCAAACAAGGTGATGTTGCCTTTGTTGAGGAGGTAGAAACATTTGCATTACCAATTACAATTCTACCATCATAAAATGAACTACTGAAAAGGCAGTATGGTGGCGCAGTGGTTAGCACTGCTGTCTCACGGAGCCGAGGTCCCAGGTTCGATCCCAGCTCTGGGTCACTGTCCATGTGGAGTTTACACATTCTCCCCGCGTTTGTGTGGGTTTCACTCCCACAACACAAAGATGTGCAGGGTAGGTGGATTGCCCACGCTAAATTGACCCTTAATTGGAAAATATGAATTGGGTACTCTAAATCTATTTTTAAAAATGCACTACTGAATGAAATCAGAGGTGCACAGAAACCTGATGCCAAATGTGCTCAGGTCAGAGGCAACTGCGTCAAAGGATGCCCAAAATATGGACACTGCAGTCCTATTCTCAGACAGTGTTTCAAACAGAAAGGACAGCTCTTTTTGGATTTACTCATCAATGATGAGAGAGTGGTCATTCCAAGAATTCTGAGATTTGACATACGGCAACAAGTGCACCAAAGCCATTTCGGCATCACAAAATGTCAAGCCACAGCAATATATTCCGTTTGGTGGCCAGGTTTCTCAAAGCCAGAGAAGAGGTTATATCCAACTGTATTTACTTGTGCTATTCATTATTACGAGACAAGGGAACCGTTAATGTCATCTTCCTTTCCATCAAAACCTTTTGGAACATTTTGGACTGGACCTCTTCAAACACAGAGGTAAGATGTTGTTGATCATACTAAGCTGCTACTCAAGCAACAGACCCATAAAAATGATCAATGGTAAGCGAAAAGTAAGGCACAATTGAAAAGTCCGTGATTGAGGAAGGGAAGGAGTCCTTGGATCGAAGGAGCATTCCTAAGAAAAGAACACTTACCTGGTGCTCCTCCAGCCTGTACAGCACCGGCCACCAACTCTCGTTAACAGGTATGACACTGCAGTCCATAGTTAAATCAAATGAAGTGCATATTCCCATAGCATCGGCATGATATGGCATCACCATTTAAATTAGACCTCCACGTGTCTGGGGTAAGGTGATTTTAGGATAGTTAAAATGGGGACATGGATGATTGTAATGTGGACTCTCCCACTATTTTGACATCCCCACCTGGACAGTACTGTTCTGGTTATATGATGAAGGTGCAAAAGTGTCGGTGAGGGTGAGAGGAGGGACAGTTGGTAAAATCATGCTTCCAATTTACATGGGCACACTGAGATCCACTTTTATATCGACAACCGCAAAGACAAATGCTTGTGGGATCCAAATCCATCTCATCGTTACTAAAGTCACCCCCTTAGCAAAATAACAAAGTATAAACTGATCTCATAGAATTTACAGTGCAAAAGGAGGCCATTCAGCCCATCGAGTCTGCATCGGCCCTTGGAAAGAGCACCTTGCCTAAGCCCACACCTCCACCCTATCCCTGTAACCCAGTAACCCCACCTGACCTTTTTTGGACACGAGGGTCAAATTTATCATGGCTAATCCACCTAATCTGCACATCTTTGGACTGTGGGAGGAAACCGGAGCACCCGGAGGAAACCCACGCAGACGTGGGGAGAAAGTGCAAGCTCCGCACAGACAGGGACCCAAGCCGGGAATCGAACCTGGGGCCCTGGAGCTGTGAAGCAACTGTGCCCCCTTCAGAAAAATCTGAAAAGCATGTGGACACTTTACAATCTCCCTTTGTTCACCCTTTACTTTCAAACCTTTGTGTGATCTGGGACCCAGATGAAGACAAATGTAGGCATCTCATCGCTACTTTAGGTTTGTTTCCTAACCTCTCAAACCCAGGTTTTTTTCACATTTATCTTACATTTAACACTTTAATCCCCAAACTACGAGTTATATTCCTAAAACTTACGAATCATGTTCATAACATAGATGAATCCTTATTCCTTGGCAGATTTCTCAATGCCTTTATTTAAAGAGAATCATCCCCAGCACAATTATTTTGAGTAGAAAGAAGAGAAGGTTAATGCCTGGCTCAGGCTCCCATGGAACAATGGTTCATGGCATTGATGAATCATGGACTGAAGTAGAGTGTGGGCATAATTAGAATTGTTAATGAAGATACCACTAGGATCTTAAAGCAGAGTTTCAGATATCTCAATATTACAAACATTTTCCCCCAAGGCCTTATGGTGCAAACATTTAAATAATAAAAATAGGATTTTTTTTGTTATTCGTTCATGGGATGCAGACATCGCTAGCTGGGACGTTTATTGCCATTCCTTGAAGATATTCAAGAGTCACCCACATTGCTGTGGATCTGGAGTCACATGTAGGCCAGACCAGGTAAGGACAACAGATTTCCTTCCCTAAAGGACATTAGATGGGTTTTTACTACAATGAACAATGGTTCTCTGGTCATCATTAGACTTCTAATTCCAGATTTTTATTGAAATAAAATTTCACCACGTTGGGATTTGAACCCAGGTCCCCAGAGCATTACCCTGGGTCTCTGGATTACTAGCCCAGTGACAATACCACAGACACCATCCCCTTGCTGCTGAAGTAAAATCACTGCAGAGATTTCTTGATTCATTTTCCCAGCATTAGTACCTACCTATTGGAAATGTGTGTGTAGGTACATTCTCCTCACTTTTCTATCCAAACAGATAGAAGATTGTGGGAAACACATTTGGAATTCCTGATTTGTAACCTCACTGAGTAAGACCCCATATTTGGAGAAGCCATTGATGAAATATACCTTCATGTATTAAAAACATTCTGTATAACCTTCAAAAAATTCAATTTAACTAATTCCTGGAGCATGTTAAGGATAACATTACAGTAATAAAGCCTTTGCCTTATATTCAATTTTATTATATAACCACCCTTTAAAAATCCCACTATTTTGACCTATCATACTCATAAAAACTAACATCTCAATTTGTTGCTTAAAGACTTTGCAATTTGTCTCAATTTTTGGTCATAAATCTCACCATAATTGGTCGGCCTAATCTTCAGTGGTGACTATTAATATCGAATTCTGCTAGGTTTTAACACACTGGCACAGCAGCTTGTTTTTTAAGCTGGACTGTTCATTACTGATCCGTTGAGAGGGGGGTGCGATTTTCCACTGCAGTTTTTGGGGGGACAGAATCGCCAGTGAGAGCAAGGATATCCCACAGGGGTCCCAAAACGTGGTTTACGCTGGCAGGAATTCCCATCCCAGTTGAACCCCCCCCACCCAATGATGCAGTGGGAATTCCAATGTTGAATGTTTGGATCCCCAATTGAATATATTTAAATATAATTATCAAGCCTTTACGTCTGATTGTCCCCCACCCACCCCATTAGATTGTCCATTCATGTTGGCATGAGGGCACACAACATGAATCACGATACGTCCCCCACGACGTGCACTAGGTGAACAGAATCCACCGGAGGCATGCATGCGAGTACATCTTCCAAGTGGGAGAGGGTCATGCCCAAGCAGTACCCTGGCACTGCCCCCTGGCACCACCTCTGGCACTTCCTGGACATGGGTATGCTCCATGAGGGGATTGTTGCGTGGGTGGGGTTCACGGGAGGGAGGTACATGGTGCGGGCATGCTGAGTGGGCGAGTTCCATGGGGGAACTCTATGAGGTGGGTGGTTCCGTGGGGAGGGGCTCCTTGAGGGGTGGGATTCTTCAGGAGGGTCTGCATGAGGGAAGGGAGTTTCTATTTCAATTATTTTAAATCAGGGACTTTTGTGAGGGCCACGAAGAATCCAGCACGAGTTTCAAGGATACAAAGAAATAACATTTATTTACTATAACATATATATTTACAACAGCAGCAACCTCGCTTGCTGCTTACTCCTTCCTGCTGGTTCCAAACTGGCCAGCTTTATTTATACAGGGAGTCTGCTAATGATTTCTCCGCCCCCCTCATTGGGGAAGCTCATACTCCCACAGGATTGTGGGATTGTCATTAGTCCCCAGCCAATGGTAAGCAGGCAGGTTATAACAGGGACCTTAAAAATATGGCAGTGGAAACCACCCTCAGCACCAATCTGCCTAAAAATTAAAATAGCCTGCCCCCTGTGTCCCCATTAAGGGGAGGACTTTCGCAGTGCAGTGGACTCAGTTGTCTGGATGGCTAGCATGTGGATCAGATTAAGACTGCTGAAGCAGGGCAGCACGTTGGCGCAGTGGTTAGCACTGTTGCCTCATGGTGCTGAGTACCAGGGTTCGATAACAGCACCGCGTGACTGTCCGTGTGGAATTTGCACATTCTCCCAACGTCTGCATGGGTCTCACCTGCACAACCCAAAGGTGTGCAGGGTGGGTGGATTTGTCATGCTAAATTGCCTCTTAATGGGGAAAAAAAATTGAAGGTACTTCAAATTTAAAAAAAAACTGCTGAGGCTGCCACGGGATGGGCCGAGCCGCCGTACAAAAAACCCCGAGTCCCGCCGGCACAGTTCTAACCTGGTCTTACCCGGTGGGACCTCAGCGTGAATGGATCCGGGGACAGCCTGGTGGGGGGGGGGGAGGGGGTCCGACTCCGGGGGGGGCCTCCGCTATGGCCTGGCCCACGATCGGGGCCTACCGATAGGCGGGCCGGCTTCTCAGGCTGGGTGCCTCTTTTGTTCCGCACCGGCCCCTGTAGCCCTACGCCATGTTGCATCAGGGCCGGCGCAGAGAAGGCAGCCACCGCGCATGTGCGGCAATCTGACTGGTCCCACTGCGCATACACAGACCCACAGGCCCATCCGACGTCGGGATCGGCAGCTGGAGCAGCGTGGGTTGCTCTGGTGCCATGCTGGCCCTCCTGTAGGGGTCAGAATCACTGCTCCTGAGGCCACGTTGACGTCGCCGGGAAACGCGACGGTGTTTACGACGGCGTCAACACTTAGCCTCAAGATCGGAGAATCCCACCCAATATTCCAAGTGTGGCCTAATCAACGCTCTATATAACTGTAATGTTCGAGCTTTTATACTCGATACCCCGTTCTATGAAGGCAAACATGCCATATGCTTTCTTTACCACCATTTCCACCTATGCTGCCACTTTTAAGGATCTCTATGTGTCTCTATGCTCCTGATGGTTCTGCCATTTATTTTATAACTCTCACCTGAATTGGCTCTACCAAACTGCATCACCTCGCATTTGTCCGGGTTAAATTCCATCTGCCATTTCTCTGCCCAATTTTGCAGCCTATCTATATCCTATTATATTCTCTGACAATCTTCATCACTATCAGCAACTCCTACAATCTTAGTATCATCCGCAAACTTGCTAATCAGACCCGCTATGTTTTCTTCCAAGTCATTTATATATATTACAGTATTGATCCTTGCGAAACAGCACGAGTTACAGACCTCCATTCGGAAAAACACCCTTCCACTGCTACCCTGTGTCTTCTATGGCCAAGCCAGTTCTGGATCCATCCAGCTAGTTCACCCCTGACCCCATGTGATCTAATCTTTTGCCTGCTATGAGGGACCTTTTCAAATGCTTTACTAAAATTCATGTAGACAACAGTAGTGCAGTGTTAGCTTTGTACAGAGCTCCAGGGCTTCTGATTAACAGCCTACAATGAAGAAACCTACCTTGGGAACAAAGCAGTATAAAGATGATTTCTTGAGGTGCAGTTTTGTCAATTGTGCCAATGCAAATCAGGATGCAAAGCCCACGTGTAATATATGGAGGGAAGTACTGGCAAATAAGAGTAGAAGTTTCAGATTTTGAAAGACAAGTGGTGGGTGAAAAATTCCTTTTGAGGTTGAAACCCCAGCTGACTCCAAATGGACAACGTTGAGCTGCTGTACCTGACCTGTGACAGCACATTAAAAACACGCCAATAGTCCATAAGGCTGACAGCATGCTGGAGTGGCATCTCCCAGGAGTATTTAGCGCTGAGTTAAACAAGCATCTCGTTCCTATTGCCTTTCACAATGACCGACATGTGCAAGGTTGGATTTCCTTTCTCAAAAAAGAACCAACTGAACTCTGCATCTGATATGTGTATTGCTCTTTCTGCCTATAAACCTGATTGGAGGGAGATCGCGAGGACCAAGCAGACTCCCCTTTGACATTAAAGGTAAGCGAACGTGGCCTGTGTCACAAAGGTCGGCCGTCGTGATGGACGGCCGGTGTATGTCCTGAAGGTTGGCCGGTTGACAAAAGTTTGTCGCAGGAAAAAAAGTTTGAAAAAGACTGCTTTAAAAGATTGAAATAGTTGTCATCCCCAATGCACTGAAGTGTCATTTTTGGGTACAGGTATGAAAGAACTTTAGTTAATGAAAGAACAAAGGTAAAATGAAGGAGATTACCAATTTCTCTTCTCAATTTAGCATATTGAGCATGATTTTCAACTTCATTCCTTAGTTAATAGCTTGGCATAAATGGAGTTAAAACTTGGCTGTTTCTACTGCAGGCAAGGAATCCACAATTCCAGGTTTACCACCCAAGCTGTGAAATTAAAAATGACTCCCACTAACCTCAAATTTAACATGCAATATAATCTGTTAAATTTGTAAAGCATTCAAATCATTATTCTTAATGCACCGCAGTATGCAAGAGAGGGTAATGTCATGTTACCATAGTTACAGCACGCGTGATACATTTAATGACACAATTCTTCTCTGCTATGGTGAAAATGTTTAATTTATTACGATGACTTGAGTAACGCAGCAAATTGCAGCAAGCCTGAATATTAGTTGCAGGTTGTTGGTTGCCTCTGCGTTGCGGTAACAGTTTTAAAAGTAGACCCCTAATGATTTATTGGACTGTAATTTACAGGCTTCATCATGCCTCACGAGATCTATCAAGCGTTGCGATCTGGATGCCGCCCATTGAGAGCGGGGTCCAGATTTGCATATTGAAGTGATCAGTTAGTCTCACTTGAATATGTCTACACCGGATCTACCCAGCCTCCAAAGGCCTCACGTTGGAGACCCCGAGCGGGCGCAATTTAGCACTGGTTTTGACAAACGTGGACCAGCCGTATTGGCACTCAGAAGGGGAAGGGGGAGGGGGGAGGGGGAAAGGGGGAAGGGGAGGGGGAGGGGGTCTCCCAGGTCTCCCAGGCTCTGGGTGGTACTCTGGAACCCCAGATGTCACCCGGGCACTATGGTACTGACAGCTTGGCACCCTGGCAGTGCCACCTGGTGCCACCCTGGGAGTGCCAGGGTGCCCAGGTGGCACTGCCAGGCTGGCACTGCCAAGGTGCCCAAGTGGCATCATGCCTGCGCTGAGGATCGGAGCCGGGGGTGTCCTACTTTATGACGTGGGGTGTGGATGGCTCGATGACCCCCTTATTGGTGAGTTGAGGTGTTGGGGTAGAAAGGGCTGTGGGGGGGGTCTCGAGATCGGGGCATCATTTAAAAATGGCACCCTGATCTCTTCCTGCATTGGCGAGTGGAGCTTGTTATCTTAGGAAATGGGACTAAGTGCAGCCTCGGTGGGGCATTCCTCGCTGGGGCCCAGAAATGAAGCAGAGTCCTGTTTAAAGGCGGGGTTCTTCTCGCCGCTGCTAGCGCTGGATGCGGATCTCTGTTTCATTTCCATTAAATTGCGCTCTAAGGGGCAATTTAGCATCGCTAATCCACCGAAACCTGCACATCTTTGGACTGTGGGAGGAAACCGGAACACCCGGAGAAAACCCACGCAGACGTGGAGAGAATGTGCAAACTCCACACAGGCAGCGGCCCAATACTGGGACCTGGGTCCCTGGCGATGTGAGGCTGCAGTGCTAACCACTGTGCCACCGTGCTGCACAGAAATTCTGAAATATCAGGAAACTCGAGTTGTGATTTGGCAACCCTAGTGAATCTTTATTTAAGCGAATATTTTCTTACGTCGAAGAAATGAATGAGATATGAAAAATATGACTGCTTCCATTATAAACGCTGGCATCGGAGCCAGCCACATATGACATATTTCTGGTCAGATTGGATGATAGGTTAATTTGTCCGAGGAAGGGCAGAATACAAATGAATCAATTCTGCAAAATTATAGTGCCTTAAATAAAGTGAGGTGCGTGGTGTGGAATTTGATTACTTGCATAAGCCAGTTTGATTAATTATAGTCTGTTTATTGGATTGGATTTGTTTATTGTCACGTGTACCGAAGTACAGTAAAAAGTATTTTTCTGTGACCAGTCAAACAGATCATTAAGTACTATTGTTATCGGCAGCACGGCAGCACAAGTGGATAGCACTGTGGCTTTACACTGCCAGGGTCCCAGGTTCGATTCCTGGCTTGGGTCACTGTCTGTGCGGAGTCTGCACGTTCTCCCCGTGTCTGCGTGGGTTTCCTCCGTGTGCTCCGGTTTCCTCCCACAGTCCAAAGATGTGCAGATTAGGTGGATTGGCCATGCTAAATTGCCCTTAGGAGGGGTTATTGGGTTACGGGGATAGGGTGGAAGTGAGGGCATAAGTGGGTCGGTGCAGACTCGATGGGCTGAATGGCCTCCTTCTGCACTGTATATTCTATGTTCTATGTTCTACATGAAAAGAAAAGAAAAATAAAATACATTAATAGGGCAACACAAGGTACACAATGTAACTACATAACACCGGCATCGGGTGAAGCATAGAGTGATGCAGTATTAATCAGGTCAGTCCATAAGAGGGTGGTTTAGGAGTCTGGTAACAGCGGGAAAGAAACTGTTTTTGAGTCTGTTCGTGCGTGTTCTCAGACTTTTGTATCTCCTGCCTGATGGAAGAAGTTGAAAGGGTGAGCAAGCCGGGCGGGAGGGGTCTTTGATTATGCTGCCCACTTTCCCCAGACAGCGGGAGGTGTAGATGGAGTCAATGGATGGGAGGCAGGACTGGGCTGTGTTCACAACTCTCTGAAGTTTCTTGCGATTGCCATACCAGGCTGTGATGCAGCCAGATAGTCTTTCAATGGTGCATCTGTAAAGGTTGGTAAGAATTAATGTGGACATGCTGAATTTCCTTAGTTTCCTGAGCAAGTATAGGCGCTGTTGTGCTTTCTTGGTGGTAGCGTCGACGCGGGTGGACCAGGACAGATTTTTGGTGATGTGCACGCCTAGGAATTTGAAATTGTTATTCATGTTACATAGAGAGATGATACCTTTCTAACTTTCTAATCTTGTTCCCCCTTAGAGCTGAATGTGTCGCTTGTTAATTATTGTTGGACAATGATAAATTTTATGGGGACGGTGCGTATTTCATCCATATTCCATCCCCCATTCTCTTGGTTCCCATGTTGACGTCTGGAGATGAGGAAGGACTAGCAGGGTGATGTCAGCCAACAGAAATACGACTGGTCTGCATCACAAAGTATGCCTGCATCATGTATCGTCTCGGTCTATGTAAACATTCCATCGCTGTGGTTTGCGCTAGAGTCAGGGGTGGGGCAGACTGAACAATGAAAGTTCCACTGCCTCAGTGCTCATTCTATGTTCATTTGTAACTTCTGTAATGATACGCATCATGATGTGGGCGGCACAGTAGCACTGCTGCTTCACAGCGCCAGTGTCCTCGGTTCGATTCCCGGCTTGGGTCACTGTCTGTGTGGAGTCTGCACGTTCTCCCAGTGTCTGCGTGGGTTTCCTTTGAGTGCTCCGGTTTCCTCCCACAAGTCCCAAAAGACGTGCTTATTAGGACATTCTGAATTCTCCCGAACAGGTGCCTGAATGTGGAGACTAGGGGATTTTCGCAGTAACTTCATTGCAGTGTTAATGTAAGCCTACTTGTGACAATAATAAAATCTCTAGTAAAGATTATTATTATATCATTAAAATGTAAACTGTGCTCTTGATAAATAACCGGTGTTTAAAATGTATTGGGCGGGATTCTCTGATCCTGAGGCTAAGTGTTGCCGTCGTCGTAAACGCCGTCGCGTTTTTATTTGCAGATGTGAACGGGGTCACGCCGTCGGGACTTCGGCCCATCCGGACCGTAGAATCCACGGGACCCCGGAGAATCGCGGGACTTGCCCCCTCGGCCGATTCTCCGGGTGGCGCGGCGCCGTTCACGATGATGCCGTTCTCGCCGGTTGAGAGAATGGCAGAATGTCGTCGGACTGGCGGCGCATAAAAAGACGGCGCAATCGCCGATTCTCTGACCCGGCGCAGGGTGAGAGAATCCCGCCCAAGACATCAATGCCTGGGAGACCCTTGCTCATAAGAGACCTACTTGGGGGAAACCTCCTGATTGAAGGGACAGAGTTCTTCGAGGACACTCATCAGCAAGAGGAGCCCAGGAAAAAGAGCCTGAGAAAGGAATACCAGTGATATGGGGTCCAAGGGCCGATCCCACTTCCCAGAAATACCCGCCAAGTATACAGTCGAAGATGTGGCTCCAGGATTGGGCTCATGAGCCACACAAGAACCCAGAGAACCCATGACCAGTAACATGGAGTTTCTTAGGTGGACAATCATATTCGTTAGAGAGTGATCACCGAAGAAGTGCTGTGCACTCTAGACTTTTGATGAAGAAACCACTCAAAGCATTAACCTCTGATTCTCTTTCAGACTCTCACTCAGCAGCATTTTAGCTGTTATTTCGACATGTTAACATCCATGTTTTTCTAACATTTTAACTGCTCTGAATATTTTGCACAGCTTAAGTAATTCTGAAGCTAAGTATGTATAATTTATATTTAATTTCTATGTTAAGCACCCTATTCTCAAAACTCCGGAATACTACAGATTGTCCATCTGGGATCAGACAAAAGCAGCAAACTACAATATCAACGGATAAACACCACTCAAAAAAGGTTTTATTAGGAAAATTAATTTTGTGGAATCTGTTATAACCTTCCTGCTTACGATTGGCTGGGGACTAATGTCTATCCCACAATCCTGTGGGAGTATGAACTTCTCCAATGAGGGGGGCGGAGAAACTCCTAGTATAAATAAGCTGGCCAGTTCAGGAACCAGCAGGAAGGAGAAGGTAGCAAGGGAAGTTACTGCTACTGTTATGTATATATTGTTATAGTAAATAAATGTTGTTACTTTGTATCCTTAAAACTTGTGCTGGATTCTTCGTGGTCCTTACAAAACTGGCGACGAAGGTAAAAGTGAATAGCTGTCTACACTGCTGAAGCCACCTCCCTGGATTTTTGTTGGATACAGGTTGGAAGTTGTTTTCTATTATACCATGCCTCTGTACGGACGTTTGGATGTTTTTGATGCTGCGCTGGAAAGCTAGAACCAGCATACACAATGGATGTGTTACTATTTCCGGGCAAACAATATCACTGAAAACGAGCACCAGGTGGTCATATTGCTCACCGCCTGCGGCCCGCATACGTTTGGGGTGATTAGGAGCCTTACGTACCCAGCTGCGCCGGACACCAGAACGTTTGACGAACTTGTGAATATAGTGGGGCAACACTTTAACCCAACCCCGTCCACGATAGTCCAGCGTTACCGGTTTAATAACGCTGAGAGGACCCCTGGAGAATCCCTTGCCGATTTTTTTTTTATCCAGGCTACGCGGGATTGCGGAATACTGTGACTATGGTGAGACCTTGTCAGAAATGTTACGCAACCATTTGGTTTGCGGTATTAACAATGCAGCAACCCAGAGAAAGTTGTTAGCGGAGCCAACATTGACTTTTCAACAGGCAATACAAATACTCTTGTCCCGAGAGAGCACAGAGTGAGGAGTACAGGAGTTACAGGGAATGGAAGTGCATGCCTTGGGGCGCAACCCTTTCCGCCCAAAAATGTTCCCCCGCACTCCTGCGGTACCTTGGGCGAGGCAACGTCCGGACCGACGCCAGTGGCCATCGGACATTCCTCCCCGAAGGGAGCCTTCTCCAGAGCCAATGGATGAGGAGCCATGTCCGTGTCAGACTTGTAGGCGCCGACCCTGTCGCGGACGGCGGTCCTGGGGACGCCAGAAGCGCCGTCGTTCCGACCGAAACTGGGACCAGCCCAGGGGCCGTAACTGGGACCAGCCCAGAGGCCGTACCTTCCATGTGGATGAACCTGCGGCGACCACTCCTGAGGACGTGGAGACGGAGGACGACTGCCTGCAGCTGCATTGTGTGGCAGCTCCCCGTGTGGCCCCCATTAAGGTGACAGTATGAGTCAATGGCCACCCGCTGGAGATGGAGTTGGACACTGGCGCAGCGGTCTCCGTTATCGCCCAGAGGACATTCAACCGCATCAAGCAGGGTATACAGACCCTTACATTAACCGACTCACAGGCCAGGTTGGCCACCTACATGGGGGAACCACAGGACATTGCAGGAACTACAATGACCCCTGTTGTCTATGGATGCCAGGAGGGGCGTTTCCCACTTATCATGGTGCGCGGCCATGGGCCCAGCCTGTTGGGTCGGGACTGGTTGCGCCAATTGTGGTTGCAATGGCAGCACATCCTCCAAACAGTTTCTGGAGGGTTGACTGAGGTGCTAGGACGATACCCAGAGGTATTCCAGCCTGGTTTGGGGAAAATAAAAGGGGCCGTAGCCCGTATCCAAGTTGAACCAGGAGCCACGCCGCGCTATTTCCGGGCGCGCCCAGTGCCTTACGCCTTGCTCGAGAAGGTAGAAGGGGAGCTCACTCGTTTGGAGAGTTTGGGTATTATCAGGCCCGTCCGTTTTGCTGACTGGGCAGCACCAATTGTGCCAGTAATGAAGCCAGATGCCACAGTTCGCTTGTGTGGCGACTATAAACTTACAGTGAATACAGTTTCCCGACTCGACCGATATCCAATGCCTCGCATAGAGGATCTCTACGCGAAACTTGCAGGTGGACTCTCATTCACAAAATTAGATATGAGTCACGCCTACCTGCAGTTGGAGCTGGACCCTGCCTCCCGACCATATGTAACAATTAATACACACCGGGGCCTGTATGAATATACACGGTTGCCCTTTGGAGTATCCTCTGCCTGCGCAATTTTTCAACGTGTTATGGAGGGCATTTTGAGAGGTTTACCACGTGTGGCTGTCTACCTAGATGACGTGTTGATTACAGGGACGTCGGAGCAAGAACATTTGGAAAATCTGGAGGCTGTCCTTGGACGCCTTTCGGAGGCTGGAGTCCGTTTACGTCACACAAAGTGCGTATTTCGGGCAAAAGAAGTAGTCTACCTAGGCTATCGGGTGGACCGCGAGGGTCTGCACCCCGTCGCAGAGAAGGTGCGTGCAATTCAACATGCCCCCACCCCGACTGACACTTCGCATCTTCGTTCTTTTCTCGGTCTCGTAAACTATTACGGGAAGTTCCTCCCCAATCTGGCAACTACGCTGGCCCCTTTGCACCTGCTGCTAAAGAAAAATCACACCTGGGTTTGGGGTCAGCCGCAAGAAACCGCTTTCCGGCGGGTAAAGCAACAATTGTCGTCATCTGGGTTACTAACCCACTATGATCCGGGAAAGCCTTTGCTCGTCACATGTGATGCATCCCCGTATGGTATTGGGGCCGTCCTGTCCCACAAGATGGAGAACGGGGCCGAGCGACCGATAGCTTTCGCCTCCCGCACATTGACTGCAGCGGAGAAAAAGTACGCGCAGATCGAGAAGGAGGACCTGGCAGTGGTTTTCGCGATGAAACGCTTCCACCAGTATGTGTACGGCCGCCATTTCACTATCGTGACTGATCATAAGCCCCTGCTGGGACTCTTCAGAGAGGATAAGCCAAGACCGCCCATTGCTTCTGCACGGATCCAGCGCTGGGCTTTGTTGCTTGCTGCATATGAGTATTCTCTGGAGCACAAACCAGGTACGCAGATAGCAAATGCCGACGCACTGAGCCGATTGCCTTTATCGACCGGCCCCATGTCGACCCCCACGACCGGTGAGGTGGTTGCAACCCTAAATTTTATGGACACCTTGCCTGTCACGGCATCACAGATCCGTGAGTGGACCCAGACGGAGCCAGTCCTGTCAAAGGTTCGGCACATAGTCCTGTATGGTGGGCAGCATAGACAGCTCCCAGGCGAGTTGCGGGCATTTTCCTCCAAGCTGTCAGAGTTCAGCGTGGAAGACGGCATCCTCTTGTGGGGGACGCGTGTGATTGTCCCGGAAAAAGGCCAGTAGCTGATATTATCAGACTTGCACAATGGGCATCCAGGTGTGACCAAAATGAAAATGTTGGCCCGGAGTTATGTCTGGTGGCCAGGCCTCGACACCGACATTGAGAAGGTGGCCCAAAACTGCTCCATTTGCCAGGAGCATCAGAAGCTTCCGCCGGCCGCACCCCTACATCACTGGGAATGGCCAGGGCGGCCTTGGGCACGCTTACATGCAGATTTCGCCGGCCCTTTTCAGGGATCCATGTTCCTCCTACTAATTGACGCCCAGTCCAAATGGCTGGAGGTGCATAAGATGCAGGGGACAACGTCCTGTGCAACAATTGAAAAGATGCATTTATCGTTTAGTACGCATGGCCTCCCCGAAGTGCTGCTCACGGATAACGGCACTCCATTCACAAGTGAGGAGTTTGCTAGGTTTACAAAGATGAACGGCATCCGCCATATCCACACTGCCCCTTACCACCCGGCTTCAAATGGGTTGGCAGAGCGTGCAGTGCAGACATTCAAAAGAGGCCTAAAGAAGCAGTCTCCCGGATCAATGGATACGAGACTGGCTCGCTTTTTGTTTACGTACAGGACCACCCCCCATGCAGTGACTGGGGTAGCTCCCGCAGAACTCCTAATGGGCCGGAGACTCCGCACCCGCCTTAGTATGGTTTTCCCGGACATTGGCGCAAAAGTACGCCGCACACAAGAACGGCAGGGACAGGGATTGTCTCGGCATCGTCCGATTTGGTAGTTTGCGCCCGGTGACCCAGTATTCGTGCGGAATTTTGCTGGTGGTGCCCAATGGGTTCCTGGTGTAATCTTTCGCCAAACGGGCCCTATATCTTACCAAGCGCAAGCCCAGGGTCGTCTCCAGCGAAAACATGTAGACCACGTCCAGTCCAGAAGATCATCCCCTCAAAAGATTCCCCGCCCCCGGAGCTCACTTCAACAGCCGCAAAGACCAGAGACAAGGGCAGGTAGTCGTCAAAATCTTCCACTGGTGCCTCACTCGAAGCCTGCGCAGGTCGTTACGGGACCAAATGGAGATAGAGACGCTGACATGACGGAGGCAGCAGACTCTGACTCCGAGATGGAGACACAGGATGAATCAGAGGGGGAATCCTCGGGTCCACGGGCCGTGGATGTACAACCGCGCCGTTCATCACGGAAGCGCCGGTCTCCGTCTCGTTACACGCCGCCTGATCCAGCACCGCGTGCAAATGGCCTCCGGCCTGCGGCCAAACGAGTCCGACGCCTTCCTTCGCCAGGGTCTTGGGTGGATTCCTTGGACTTTGGGTGGGGGAGGGATGTTATAACCTGCCTGCTTACGATTGGCTGGGGACTAATGACTATCCCACAATGCTGTGGGAGTATGAACTTCCCCAATGAGGGGGGCGGAGAAACTCCTAGTATAAATAAGCTGGCCAGTTCAGGAACCAGCAGGAAGGAGAAGGTAGCAAGGGAAGTTACTGCTACTGTTATGTATATATTGTTATAGTAAATAAATGTTGTTACTTTGTATCCTTAAAACTCGTGCTGGATTCTTCGTGGTCCTTACAAAAGAATCATAAGCGGCTGACATTTTGCAGGGCTACAGATAAAAAGGTAGAAGTGCGGGGTTTGTTAAGTTGTTCTTGCAAAGAGCTGGCACTGACTCAACAGGCCAAATGGCCTCCTTGTGTGCTGTCACCTGTTCTATGATTCTATTCAAGTCTAATTTAGCATTCACAAATATCCCAAAGATGTACATAAAAACAAATGTTTTGAGTAGACAACTCTATAGAGCATGACATTGGTGATGCCAATCTAGTGGACTATCATCAATCCAAGCCATTTTGTTCCCATTCTTTCAGTTTGATTCCAAACTGGTGTCAGCTTAAAAGTTATTTTATACATAAGGCACACTGCTTGGGAAGACAGTGTGGCAATGGTAATGGCACTGAATCCAGAGGTCTAGGCTGATGTTCTGCCGGCATGAGTTTAAAATCACGCTACAGCATCGGGTCCATGGACAAGATGGTTTTTTGCAAGGGTAAAGCATGGCTTGTTACTCTTGTAGGAGGGTCCCCCTGGCTGGAGGGGGAGCGACTACTTGTGATCCCCACAGAATCACGCCATCCTCACAGGTCAATTCATCCTGATGAGTGAAGTAGGGCCATAGTTGCTCAGATTTCCCATTGTGCCATCCAGTCTATATCATTCTTTTCACCTTTGAAAGTATGGGATCTCTTTGGGTCCAGTTTCAGATCTATCCAGCGGACACTGGCAGAGTGTTTAGGAGGTTAGTATGATCTCCTGGGATATTCGTGGCAGCGGAATGCCCTTTGACAGGGGCAGGTGACTTAAAGCATCCGCACTGGCAATCTTTGTGCTGAGCTGGTGCTGGAACGCATAATTGCAGGCTGCCTGCAGCAAGGCCTAACATTGTCCCCTTGCCGAGGCTGTAGGTGGTATGGACTTGTCTTCCGTTAAAAGTCCTAGTAATGGCTTGTGGTCGGTGACAATGTCAAACAGCTGTCCATATACATATTGGTGCCATTTATACACACCGCATATAACCGCAAAGCCCTCCTTCTCGATCTGGGCATAGTTCCATTCTGTTTCTGAAAGGGTCCTTGAGGGCTGCTTCGAACCACCTCCCATTTTGTGGGATAAATTGCTCCTATTCCATAAAGGGACACATCATAATTGGTTTTCCTGGGTCAAAATGCACCAGAGATTTGAGAACTGTAATGCTTGCTTCATAACTCTGAAGCCTTCCTCTTGGGGCTCCCTCCATTGCCACCACTTTCTTTAGTAGCTGGAGTAATGGTGCCTTTGGTGTGGCTTAACTTAAAATAAACCTTCCATAGCAATTGACCATACGGAGGGAACCCGTGCGTGCTCCTGCGTGATTGGCCCCGAGCCGGCTACATGGTCCATGGAGCCCACTCTCTTAAAGGGGCTGGGTTACCACAGTTAGAGGAAAAAATAAATTCGAACTCCAGAATAACTATTTAATAATAATAATAATCTTTATTGTCACAAGTAGGCTTACATTAACACTGCAATGAAGTTACTGTGAAAAGCCCCTAGCCGCTACATTCCGGCGCATGTTTGGGTACACAGAGGGAGAATTCAGAATGTCCAAATTACCTAACAGCACGTCTTTCGGGACGTGTGGGAAGAAACCGGAGCGCCCGGAGGAAACCCACACAGACACAGGAGAATGTGTAGATTCCACACAGACAGTGACCTAAGTCAGGAATCTAACCCGGGACCCTGGCGCTGTGAACCACTGTGCTAACCACTGTGCTACTGAGCTGCCCTTATTTATTAATTTAATAAACCTAGTCACATCTCCACACGGGACACCCCCACACATCGGACCCCGCAGTGGACACACTATACCACACCCACCCCCGCTCAGCCCAACCTCCCCTTGGCCTGGCTTGACCCCTACACAACACATGAATCCCCCCTTCTCGGACCCCCCCCTACAGGACTGTCCACCCCGTCCTGGTCTGACCCCCCTCCCTCCCAGACTAACACCCCCTTTACGAACTGAACCCCCAATTCTGGAGTGGCTCCCCACTGCCGGATAACCTTCCCCTCGCATTGGTCACTCCTCCAGCCCAACCCCACCCCCCACCTCTTGGGATGACCCACCCCTACGCCTGAGCTAATCCGCCTCCCCCTCGCAGACTGACCACCCCCCTCCTGGACTATCTCCCACTCTGGTCTAACACCTCTCCCTCCCGTACAGATCCACTCCCCTCCTAGATTTACCCCACCCTCTCCATCCTCCACTGGACTGACCGACCCCTCTGGTCTGCCCCCCCCCCCCCCCCCCCCCGCCCCCATCCAGAGACAGACACGCCTGTGGTCCAAACCCCAACCCGGACTGGCTCCTCCCTTCGCTCCGAGCCCTCCCTCTCTGTTCCAAATCCCCATCCCGCCTCCGGTCCGACCCGCTCACCGTCTCCGGACTAACCCAACCCAACCGGTCCAACCCCAGTTTGTGCGATAAAAGCGGGGCATTTCTCACCTCTCTGCATTCCAGTTACTCCTTGCCGATACAGCTGGGGCCGGAGGAGGGGGGGGGGGGGGGGGGGGGGGGGGGGATTAGTTCATGCAGAATGCGGCAGTTTTTTAAAATTCTCTGAACGAATAATGGGTTGTCCCTTCAATCAGGATGTTCCTCCAAGTAGGTCTCTTCTGAGCAGGGGTCGCCCAGGTGTTGACGTTGATGTTGCATTGCTTGAGGTGAGCCTTCAGGATGACTTTGAAGTGCTTCCTTGGTCCTCCTCTTGTTCGGAAGCCTTCCCTGAGCTGGGCAAAGATTTGCTTTTGGACTCTGACATCCTAAGCACAAGGCCGGCCTAGCGGAGTTGGAGTTGGATGATCATGGCCTCGATGCTGGTGCTCTTGGCTCCTTCAAGGACACTGATGTTAGTACACCTATCCTCCCAGCTGATGTGGACAATCTGTCTCTGACAGCATTTATGGTACCTCTCCAGGGCCTTGAGGCGGCATCTGTCCGTAGTCCAAGCTTCTAAGCCATATAGAAGAGTTGGGAGGACAACTGCCTTGTACACGAAGATCTTGGTGTCAGCACGAATGTCTAGGTCATCAAAGACTCTCTTCCTCCGGTTTCTTGTCCAGAAGGAGGCGCTTGTGGATTAGATACAATGTCAGAACTCCACATCGATACCAGCCTTAGATGAAAGGTGGCTGCCCAGGTACAGGAAATGTTCCACATTTGGTAGGGTTTCTCTGTTGATCTTAATGGGGGGAGAGACCAGATCTTGTCCTGAGATGGGATGGTAAAAGACTTGAATCTTCTTGAGGTTGAGGCTGTGATCAATTCTTTGGTATGCTTCCACAAAGGTATCAAGCATGGCTTGGAGATTGCCATCTTTGTCACCCGCATACTGAAGTTCCATGAGCGACATCAGTTTAGTTTTCTTCTTAGATTTCAAATGGTTGAGGTTTAAAAGTTTTCATCCATCCTGTAGACGATGTCCACTCCACTGGGAAGCTTGTTGATGACAAAGTGAAGGATGGTGGTGATGAAGATGCAGAAAAGTGTGGCAATGATGACATAACCCTACTTGGCGCCAGTCTTGACCTTGAAGGTTTCTGTCTTATTTTCTTCAGTGAGGGCTGTCACCAACATCTTGTCGTGGAGGAGTCAGAGGATGTTGATGAATTTCTCTGAACAACCAGCCTTTGATAGCACTTACCGATTGACTGAGTCAAAAGCCTTGGTCAGGTTGAGGAAGGCCATGTAGAATTGTTGATGTTGCTCCTGGCATTTCTCTTGAAGTTGCCGAGCAATGAAAATCATGTTCGCTGTTCCACAGTTTGAATCATCGAATCATAGAATTTACAGTACAGAAGGAGGCCATTCGGCCCATCGAGTCTGCACCGGCTCTTGGAAATAGCACCCTACCCAGGCCCACATCTCCATCCTATCCCCATAACCCAGTAACCCCACCCAACACTAAGGGCAATTTTGGACACTAAGGGCAATTTAGCTTGGCCAATCCACCTAACCTGCACATCTTTGGACCGTGGGAGGAAACCGGAGCACCCGGAGGAAACCCACACACACACGGGGAGGACGTGCAGACTCCGCACAGACAGTGACCCAAGCTGGGAATTGAACCTGGGACCCTGGAGCTGTGAAGCAATTGTGCTAACCACAATGCTACCGTGCTGCCCACGGTCAGAAGGCACACTGGCTTTCCGGAAGGATTTATTCAGAGACTGGGAGAAAGCAACCAATAAAGGTTCAGGCAATGATGTTCACGGTGATGGAGAGTAGGGAGATTCTTTGTTAGTTCCCACAGTCTGCTTTGTCTCCTTTCTTGGAGATGATAGCGATGCCTGAGATGGCAGGAATTGCTTCTCGGTCCCAGATTGTTAGGAACAGCTGATGTAGGTAACGTGTGATCTCTTCTCCTCCAAGTTTGAAAATCTCCACTGGAATCCCATCCACTCCTTTGGCTTTTCCAATCTTCCATTTTTAATGGTGGCTTCAACTTCGTCTACACTTGTTGGGAGTTCAAAATCATCTTTGATGTGGAATTGAGGGATTTCTCCAAATACACCTCATCAATGGTTGTATTACGGTTCAGGAGTTCTTTAAAGTGCTCTCTCCATCGAAGGCCAATGTTTTCTTTGCCCCTCAAGAGGGTTCCATCCTTACTCCACACCAGTTTGAGGCCTAGGATATTGGGTCCATATGTTGCCTTGGTGGCACTGGAGAAGCCCCAGGTGTTGTGTTCATCAGCGAGGAGTTGCAGCTCCTTAGATTTCTCAGTCCATCATTGGTTCTTGATTTCCCTAGTTCTTCACTGTACCTCCGATTTGGCTAATTGATGAGCTCTCCTCTTTACCTTACCTACATACTACGTACATAGATACATAGAAGATAGGAGCAGGAGGAGGCCTTTTGGCCCTTCAAGCCTGCTCTGCCATTTATTACGATCATGGCTGATTATCCAACTCAACAGCCCAATCCTGCTTTCTCCCCATAACCTTTAATTCCATTTGCCCCAAGTGCTATACCTAGCCGCCTCTTGAATATATTCAATGTTTTAGCATCAACTACTTCCTGTGGTATTGAATTCCACAGGCTCACCATTCTTTGAGTGAAGAAATGTCTCCTCATCTCTGTCTGAAATGATTTACCCTGAATCCTCAGACTGTGACCCCTGGTTCTGGACACACGCATCATTGGTAACATCCTCCCTGCATCTACCCTGTCTAGTCCTGATAGAATTTTATAAGTCTCTATGAGATCCCCGCTCATTCTTCTGAACTCCAGAGAGAACAATCCCAACCTAGTCAATCTCTCCTCATATGACAGTCCTGCCATCCCTGGAATCAGTCTGGTAAACCTTCGCTGCACTCCTTCAAGAGAAAGAACATCCTTCCTCAGAAATGGGGACCAAAGCTGCATATAATAATCCAGGTGTGGCCTCACCAAGGCCCTGTATAATTGCAACAATGCTTCCCTGCTCCTGTACTCAAAACCTCTCACAATGAAGGCCAACATGCCATTAGCCTTCTGATGATCTTATCATTCTTAGGAATGTTGGAGAATATAGGGTTCAGAGCGGTGTAGAAGCCTCCTTTAGACTCATTATTGGCATCAAGGGTTGGGGTGTAGGCACCTAGGCATTCACGATCATTGCCTGCTGGTCCTTGACAAGTTGTAGACGGAGGGTCATGAGGCGCTCATTGATGCCGACAGAGAGCTGCGAGAGTCACTTGACAAGTTTGTTCTTGAAGGCAAATTTAATTCCACGCGTCCTGGGCTGATTCTTTCGGTCTTCCTCTCCAAAAGGTGGTGTAATCACCGTCATCTTCCCTCAGCTGCCCTTCACCTGTTCTTCGGGTCCATGCCATTAATGTTGAAGTGCCTGAGTTCACGTAGCCAGTGGGGTTCTCCGTTCCGGTCAATTGTTTTCCTCATTATCGATGAAGTTCTGAAATTCAGTTTAACTTTTCTGACCACAGGTAGATGAACCTGCCGGAAATGGTTTTCCA
This sequence comes from Scyliorhinus torazame, assembly GCF_047496885.1. Taxonomy (NCBI): domain Eukaryota; kingdom Metazoa; phylum Chordata; class Chondrichthyes; order Carcharhiniformes; family Scyliorhinidae; genus Scyliorhinus; species Scyliorhinus torazame. The sequence continues at coordinate 156,232,301 of NC_092721.1, read as the reverse complement.
GCCAGGTTGGAGACAGAGCAGACTATCTTTAGCCCTTTCCTCATGCGGGGTGAGCAGAGTGGATCCTGACGTGGACTGCTCAGTCATGAAGAAAGCTGCCGAAACGCTCCCCTGTTCCTATTCCAAGAATGAGACGACTGAATCAAACTTCACCGCCTACCTGCCGGTCCGAAGCAAGGGACTTCCAGATCTCACAGTCCTGTCCCTGTCACCTCTCAACATTTGCTGCAGGGCTTGTCTATGTGGGGTATGTGTTGGTTTCCTCTAGGTAGATGCCTGGTGCAGGACATCTTTTAATGTGAGTATGCCATTGCACATCAGCAGACACACGATCCTTGACAGAGGTTAAATCCAGTTCCAGTGGCAAGGGAACCTCGACAACTGGGAATCTCCCTACTGCCGCAGCCTTCATCCACCATTGCAGCCATTGATACCATACAAATATCTTCCTCCTGACCTGCCTTTGAGGATTTGTTCTGGATTGTTCTTTATCTCGTTCTTCTCCTCCGACCTTACTGTCATGTCCGGTGACCCGACCAGGAGTTTAAGACTTCTGACGTCACTGCTCTCAGGATCAACGGAACATTCCTGCTTCTCCACCACGCCAATATGGCAATCCAAGGAAAGGCCTTTCTGATGGATAGTGTGAATAAGTAAGTAGGTGTTTTCTATGAGGAAACATTCCATGAGGTAATTATCCAATCTCACTACCTGGATGACACTGTGACAGAGTAGACAGCCTGCCTGTTACTGAATCAGCAACAATTTTATTCCGTGGAAATCAGTGGAATAAACATTTGGCAGGTTGTATGACTGACGGGACGTCCACTGCGGCAGAACACCACTAGCAAGTGTGAAGCTGAGAATTTGCCCCTCTGACATTTCTGGGCGGGGAAAGGGCGGTGACATCCAAGTGGACATTTGAAATTTCTGTATCATACGGTGTGTCTCCGCTTCCCGAAATCCTCCTTTGCTCCCCTGCCACATTTTAATTTCACCCTCGTTATCTTAAAGACAAAGTAGAAGACTCAGCCTCACAACTACAATAATAGACACAGAGAAATTAAGTTGTTTTCATTGGATATAAAGAGATTGATGGACACTATGACCCAAGCCATTGACACTGAGGAAAGGCGAGGCAACCTCTAATCCAAGCAGATTTCACCTTCAACTAAAATGTAATTAAGAGGGTGGGAACTCAAATATCCAAGTTTACGGTGATGTAGGGATTCGTAGAAATGTTTTCTCAGAAATATTTGATGCATGTAATAGATTTCCAATTCCATTCCTTTCGGAAGGAGTCCGCTGATCATAGGTAAATGGAATGATGTAGCTAGAAATGGAATTGGAGGTTATAAGATGCAGTGAAGATTTACTAGTTTATGTAGCACAAAGAGACTAGTTTGTCAGAACATGAGGCTATTATCTGGAAGTTTACAGCTTTGGTTTCTTTGAAGTTTTATCTGTATTTGGCCACCATCCTCAGGAAATATAAATCGTACACGATCTATCAGAAAGAATCAGCCATTCCTTGTATTACTTATCAGAAGACTGCTGAAACTGAACTCCAGCAAGAGTACATCCTTCAAGAAGAGGGAGATAAAATGGAGGGATCATCTTAAAATAAATTCCTAATAGGCATTTGGTCCACAAGAATTTGATGTTAACCTTTGCATGAGAAAGGCCTTTGAAATTGTGGCTGAGCAGATTGAGCAGATAATTGGAATCCTCAGCAGGCAACTCTTTCAACAACATCATTAAAATCCGATTGTGAGAATATTGTTTTTCTTTTTCGACCAGTTTTCTCCAACACTTTGCTCTCTTTCCCCTCCACTCATGAAGTCACTCTTTTCTGATTCCGCTGACTTGATTATCTCCTGGTACTTTTCCACAATGTCCCCTTTTCATGTATCAGACTCGACAGTGCATGTTGGCAGTCGATTAACCTGACCGGGATTAAATTTTGTTGCTTTTCCTTATCTTGCACCCATTTATGCGCACTTTCAGCTGAGGATCCTGCATTGTTATGATGTGAAGATGGCCTTAGTGTCATACTATGGGCTGTAACTTCATTCTGGTTCCCCGACTTACGTCGCTTGACCGCTGCGTGGCACGATGACCCAGGAGTGTGAACGCATGGACCTGCATGCTGGAGGCGCGTGACGTTTAAACTCCTGGCACGCTTTTTTTTGACACATTGAGTCAAGTGCTGCGCTGAACATGCTGAATGCAAATTGCAAGGACAGTGCTAACTTGGTCAACTCGGCCCAGATTAGGCACGTTTTACACTTTTTTATTTGCACTTTTATTTCTCAGTCCAGGATCATCGAGCAGAGGCAGGAGACATCGGGAGCCATTTGTTTGGTACTTTAATGTTTTATGTTATTCGTGTTTAGCATTCATAAATATATTTAAAATGCAAATAAAGTGAATGTTCTGCTGACGAGGGAATGTTCTGCTGACGAGGGAGGGACTTAGGCTGAGGGACAGAGAGGAGGTAGGGGGCGGAAGCTGCCTGGGGATGGACGGGTGGAGGCGCGGAACACAGGCTGGTGGCGGGCCTAAAAAAGGGGATGGCTGATCGGCGGAGTGGGGGGGGGGGCGCAATGAGCCCCCCAACTAGGCTGATCACCTGGAATGTTCGAGGGTTAAATGGGCCGGTCAAAAGGGCACACGTGTTCGCGTATCTTAGGGGATTAAAAGCGGACGTGGTAATGTTGCAGGAGACGCACCTTAGAGTAACGGACCAGGTTAGACTGAGGAAAGGCTGGGTCAGCCAGGTATTTCACTCGGGACTAGCTTCAAAGACTAGAGGGGTCGCGATCCTGATCAATAAGCGGGTGATGTTTGAGGCGGGTAGAATAGTCTCAGACGTGGGAGGTCAGTACATTATGGTCAGTGGGAAGCTAGAGGGGGTGCAGGTGGTATTAGTTAATAAATATGTGCCAAATTGGGACGATGTGGAGTTTATTAGGAGGATGCTGGGAAAGATACCGGACCTGGACTCGCACAGGTTAGTCATGGGAGGGGACTGCAATACTGTTATGGACCCTAGCTTAGACCGGTCAAGCTCGAAAACGGGCAGGGTGCCAGCGATGACAAAGGAACTAAGAGGGTTCATGGACCTGATGAATGCGTTGCTCGTGAGATGGTGCAAGAGGGAGGTATTCAAATTCCTGGGGCATTGGAACCGGTTCTGGGGGAGGTGGGACCAGTACAAACCGGACGGTCTGCACCTGGGCAGGACTGGAACCGATGTCCCAGGGCGGGTGCTTGCTTGAGCTGTTTGGGGGGGGGGGTTTAAACTAATGTGGCAGGGGGATGGGAACCAATGCAGGAAGTTGGAAGGTAGTAAAACAGGGACAGAAACAAAAGGCAGTAAGGAGGAAAGTATAACGCAGACAAGCCATAGTCAAAAATCAAAAAGGGCGACAGTACAAGGTACAGTGACTGAGGGGAGCTCAGTGAATAGGCCCAGTAATACTAAAAGGAATAAAACGGGAAGTAAAAACATAAATGGTAAGCAATGCGGCAGGATTTTCCATGAAGATATGGGTTCAACGACAAGGAAAATTAGGAGAAAAGTTAAGAGGAAATATAACTTAGGAGAGGTTACTGACCGAGTGTTAAGATTCAAAACAGAGGTATGAAAACCAACATAAGTGTACTTTACCTGAATGCTCGTAGTATTCAGAATAAGGTAAATGAGTTGATGGCGCAAATCACCATGAATGACTATGATTTAGTGGCCATTACTGAAACATGGTTAAAGGATGGTCAAGGCTGAGAGTTAAATATCCAAGGGTATCAAACTATTTGGAAGGACAGAGTGGATGGTAAGGGAGGTGGTGTAGCTCTGTTATTTAAGGGTGACATCCGGGCAATAGTAAGGGATGACATCGGTGCTATGGAGGATAAGGCTGAATCCATTTGGGTGGAAATCAGGAATAGTAAGGCGAAAAAGTCACTGACAGGAGTAGTCTATAGGCCACCAAATAGTAACATTATGGTGGGGCAGGCAATAAACAAAGAAATAACTGATGTATGCAGAAATGGTACAGCAGTTATCATGGGGGATTTTAATCTACATGTCGATTGGTCTAACCAGGTCGGTCAAGGCAGCCTTGAGGAGGAGTTTATAGAATGTATCCGTGACAGTTTCTTCGAACAATATGTAATGGAACAAGCGATCCTAGATCTGGTCCTGTGTAATGAGACAGGATTGATTAATGATCTCATAGTTAGGGGTCCTCTCGGAAGGAGCGATCACAATACGGTGGAATTTAAAATGCAGATGGAGGGTGAGAAGGTAAAATCAAACTCTAGTGTTTTGTGCTTAAACAAAGGAGATTACAATGGGATGAGAGAAGAGCTAGCTAAGGTAGACTGGGAGCAAAGACTTTATGGTGAAACAGTTGAGGAACAGTGGGGAACCTTCCAAGCGATTTTTCACAGTGTTCAGCAAAGGTTTATACCAACAAAAAGGAAGGACGGTGGAAAGAGGGAAAATCGACCGTGGATATCTAAGGAAATAAGGGAGACTATCAAATTGAAGGAAAAAGCATACAAAGTGGCAAAAATTAGTGGGAGACTAGAGGACTGGGAAATCTTTAGGGGGCAACAGAAAGCTACTAAAAAAGCTATAAAGAAGAGTAAGATAGATTATGAGAGTAAACTTGCTCAGAATATAAAAACAGATAGTAAAAGTTTCTACAAATATATAAAACAAAAAAGAGTGGTTAAGGTAAATATTGGTCCTTTATAGGATGAGAAGGGAGATATAATAATGGGAGATGAGGAAATGGCTGAGGAACTGAACAGGTTTTTTGGGTCGGTCTTCACAGTGGAAGACACAAATAACATGCCAGTGACTGATATAAATGAGGCTATGACAGGTGAGGACCTTGAGATGATTGTTATCACTAAGGAGGTAGTGATGGGCAAGCTAATGGGGCTAAAGGTAGACAAATCTCCTGGCCCTGATGGAATGCATCCCAGAGAGCTAAAAGAGATGGCTAGGGAAATTGCAAATGCACTAGTGATAATTTACCAAAATTCACTAGACTCTGGGGTGGTCCTGGTGGATTGGAAATTAGCAAACGTGACACCACTGTTTAAAAAAAGGAGGTAGGCAGAAAGCGGGTAATTATAGGCCAGTTAGCTTAACTTCGGTAGTAGGGAAGATGCTGGAATCTATCATCAAGGAAGAAATAGCGAGGCATTTGGATGGAAATTGTCTCATTGGGCTGACGCAGTATGGATTTATAAAGGGCAGGTTGTGCCTAACTAATTTAGTGGAATTTTTTTAGGACATTACCAGTGCGGTAGATAACGGGGAGTCAATGGATGTGGTATATCTGGATTTCCAGAAAGCCCTTGACAAGGTGCCACACAAAAGGTTGCTGCATAAGATAAAGATGCATTGCATTAAGGGTAAAGTAGTAACATGGATAGAGGATTGGTTAATTAATAGAAAGAAAAGAGTGGGGATTAATGGGTGTTTCTCTGGTTGGCAATCAGTAGCTAGGGATCAGTGTTGGGCCCACAATTGTTCACAATTTACATAGATGATTTGGAGTTGGGGACCAAGGGCAATGTGTCCAAGTTTGCAGACGACACTAAGATGAGGGGTAAAGCAAAAAGGGCAGAGGATACCGGAAGTCTGCAGAGGAATTTGGATAGGTTGAGTGAATGGGCTAGGGTCTGGCAGATGGAATACAATGTTGACAAATGTGAGGTTATCCATTTTGGTAGGAATAACAGCAAAAGGGATTATTATTGAAATGATAAAATATTAAAACATGATGCTGTGCAGAGAGACCTGGGTGTGCTAGTGCATGAGCCGCAAAAAGTTGGTTTACAGGTGCAACAGTTAATTAAGAAGGCAAATGGAATTTTGTCCTTCATTGCTAGAGGGAGGGAGTTTAAGACTAGGGAGGTTATGCTGCAATTGTATAAGGTGTTAGTGAGGTCACACCTGGAGTATTGTGTTCAGTTTTGGTCTCCTTACCTGAGAAAGGACATACTGGCGCTGGAGGGGGTGCAGAGGAGATTCACTAGGTTAATCCCAGAGCTGAAGGGGTTGGATTACGAGGAGAGGTTGAGTAGACTGGGACTGTACTCGTTGGAAGTTAGAAGGATGAGGGGGATCTTATAGAAACATATAAAATTATGAAGGGAATAAATAGGATAGATGCGGGCAAGTTGTTTCCACTGGCGGCTAATAACCGAACTAGGGGCATAGCCTCAAAATAAGGGGAAGTAGATTTAGGACTGAGTTTAGGAGGAACTTCTTCACCCAAAGGGTTGTGAATCTAAGGAATTCCTTGCCCAGTGAAGCAGTAGAGGCTCCTTCATTAAATGTTTTTAAGATAAAGATAGATAGTTTTTTGAAGAATAAAGGGATTAAGGGTTATGGTGTTCGGGCCGGAAAGTGGAGATGAGTCCACAAAAGATCAGCCATGATCTCATTGAATGGTGGAGCAGGCTCGAGGAGCCAGATGGCCTACTCTTGCTCCTAGTTCTTATGTTCTTATGTTCTTATGATGTGGGGGGGTGGGGGGGGGGGGGGGGGGGATCCATGGAGCTTTGGGCAGCCAAGGGTGAAGGAGTACTTCTTCTACTCACACGTGCATAAGGTGTATTTCCGGATTGATTTCTTTATTTTGAGCAGGGCCTTTCTCGTTGGGGTAGTGGACATGGGGTATTCGGCGATTACAATTTCAGACAATGCACCACATTGGGTTGACCTGCAGATTAGCAAAGACGTTAACCAGTGCCCGCATTGGAGGTTAGATGTGGGACTTTTGCCGGATGAGGGGGTGTGCGAGCGGCTGAGGAAATGTATTCAGTGCTACCTGCAGGTCAATGACATGGGTGAAATTTCAGCAGCGGTGGTGTGGGAAGCACTGAAGGCGGTGGTCAGGGGGGAGCTGATCTCGATCCGGGCTCGTAGGGAGAAGGTTGACAGGGCAGAGACGGACCGACTGGTAAAGGAGATAGGAGGTATGCGGAGACCCCAGAGGCAGGGCTTTTAATGGAACTGCAGAGATTGCAGGCGGAGTTTAGCTTGCTGACCACAGGGAGGGTGGTGGAGCAGCTGAGAAAGGAGAGGGGGCGATTTATGAACATGGAGAGAAGGTCAGCAGAATGCTTGCACAGCAGCTTAAGAAGGGGGAGACAGCTAGCGAGATAGGGAAAGTAAAGGACGGTGATTCGGTAGGGGTGAATAAGGCGTTTAAGAATTTCGACAGCAGGCTGTACAGGTCGGAACCCCTGACGGGACCGGAGGGGATGAGGCACGTTTTGGAGGGGCTGAATTTCCAAACGGTGGACGGGGAGCGGGTAAAAGGGCTGGGGGCCCCAATTGGGCTGGAAGAGATAGTGGAGGGCATGAAGGCCAAGCAGGCCTCGGGGCCGGACGGGCACCCTGTGGAGTTTTGAAAAACGTTCTCGGGGATATTGGGGCCGGTGTTTTTGAGGATGTTCAATGAGGCAAGGGAAAGAGGGGTGCTGCCCCCGACCATGTCACAGGCAACAATTTTGCTGATTCTTAAGCGGGACAAGAACCCGGAACTGTGTGGGTCCTACAGGCCGATCTCCCTGTTGAATGTGGATGCCAAGTTGCTGGCCAAAATCTTGTCCTCCAGGATTGAGGATGGTGTTCCGGATGTTATTGGGGAGGACCAGATGGGGTTTGTTAAGGGTAGGCAGTTGGTGGCCAATATAAGAAGGTTGTGAAATGTGATCATGATGCCCCCGGAAGGTAGGGAGGTGGAGGTAGTGATCGCAATGGATGCAGAAATCGGGTAGAATGGGATTATCTGTGGGAGGTACTGGCACGGTTCAGATTTGGGCGGGGCTTTATTGACTGGGTCAGGTTACTGTATCAGGCTCCTGTGGCAAGTGTACGGACGAATAGGACAACTTTGGACTATTTTAGACTGCACCAGGGGACGAGACAGGGATGCCCCCTCTCCCCACTGTTGTTTGCGCTGGCTATAGAGCCATTGGCAATTGCTCTGAGGGCCTCAAGGGGCTGGAGAGGACTGGTCCGGGGGGGGGGGGGGGCACAGGGTTTCGCTCTATGCGGATGATCTGCTTCTGTACGTTTCGGACCCAGTAGAGGGGATGGAAGAAATCATGAAGATTCTAGGGGAATACGGCCGGGTTTAGGGGTGTAAGCTAAATATGGAAAAGAGTGAGATGTTTATGGTTCAGGCAAGGAGACAGGAGGGGCGACTGGGAGAGCTGCCTTTAGGTCAGTAGGGGGGAAGTTTTAGGTATCTGGGCATTAAAGTGGCGCGGGAATGGGACCAGCTGCATAAATTGAATCTGGCCCGGCTCGTGGACCAAATGAAGGACGATTTTCGGAGGTGGGACGCGCTTCCATTGTCACTGGCCAAGAGGGTGGTGAAAATGACGGTCCTCCCGAGATTCCTATTTGTATTTCAGTGTCTTCCCATCTTTATTCCGCGGTCCTTTTTTAAGCAGGTCCACAGAGTGATCACGGGCTTCGTCTGGGCGGGCAAGACACCGCGGGTAAGGAAGGTAATGCTTGAGCAGAGTCGGGGAGAGGGCGGGCTGGCGCTGCCAAATTTTAGCAACTATTACTGGGTGGCTAATATAGCCATGATCAGGAAGTGGGTGGTGGGGGGAGGTGTCGGCATGGGTGCGTATGGAGGCGGCTTCTTGTAAGGGCACCAGTCTGGGGGCATTGGTAACTGCGCCTCTGCCGCTCCCACCGGCATGGTACTCCACCAGCCCCATGGTGGTGGCAGCCCTGAGAGTTTGGGGCCACTGGAGGCGGCATTTGGGAGCATTGGGAGCATCGGTCTGGGCCCCAATTTGTGATAATCACCGGTTTGCCCCGGGGAGTATGGGTGGGGGGTTCCAGTTATGGCCGAGAGCGGGGATTGAGAGGATGGGGGATGTGTTCATAGAGGGGAGCTTTCCGAGTATGAGGGCGTTGGAGGAAAAGTTTGGGCTGGCGAGGGGAAACAAATTCAGGTATCTGCAGGTGCGGGACTTCCTTAGTAAACTGGTGTTAACCTTCCTGCTCCTACCACTAAGGGGGATTCAGGACAGGCTGGTTTCCAGAGGATAGGTAGGGGAGGGGAGCTTATGGGGTTGGAGGAGACGCAGACCGAGGAGCTGAAGCGCAAGTGGGAGGAGGAGCTGGGAGGTGAGATAGAGGATGGTCTATGGGCAGACGCGTTGAGTAGAGTCAACACATCCGCAACATGTGCCAGGCTCAGCCTGATACAATTTAAGATTGTTTACCGAGCTCACATGACAGTGGCCCGGATGAGCAGATTCTTTGGGGTGGAGGACAGGTGCACAAAATGCGTGGGAAGACCAACGAATCATGTCCACATGTTTTGGACATGTCCGAAGCTTAGGGGATTTTGACAGGTGTTTGCGGATGTCATGTCCAAGGTTTTAAAAACAAGAGTGACGCTGAGTCCAGAGGTGGCGATTTTCGGGGTGTCGGACGATCCGGGAATCGAGGAGGAGAAAGAGGCAGATGTTCTGGCCTTTGCTTCCCTAGTAGCCCAGAGACGGATACTATTGGCATGGAGGGACTCAAAGCCCCCAAAGTTGGAGACCTGGCTATCAGACATGCCGAGCTTTCTTTGTATGGAGAAAATCAAATTTGCCTTGAGAAGTTCACTGTTAGGGTTCACCCGGAGGTGGCAACCGTTCGTCAACTTCTTTGCGGAAAATTAATCGTCAGCAGGGGGGGGGGGCGCCGTCGTTTAGGTTAGAGTAGGGGGGTAATAAGGGTGGGACTTGTACGAAAGGTAAACAGCTTTTGCACTATGTTTATGGTTTCATGTATATTGTTTATTTTGTTGTTGTTACTATACCACAAATACCTCAATAAAATATTTATTTTAAAAAGTGCAGTTAAAGTGAAAGGGAGATATATTTTAATTTTTTTAAACTTTGATTTGTCATGAGGCTGTCAATTCCATTAAAAGCATAGTGTTGTGCAGTATTTATTTTCCCAGGCCCCACGCTTTCCAAACTTTGCGACATACCATTTACACTTACCTTTAATGCGACAGGTTAGTCTGGTTGCTCCTCACACTTACTTTTTCATTCAATGTTACATTTCTGCCAAGGACTTCAGCTGATGATTTAAGTTCTCGCTGCATCAAGAGATTTGCCCTCAAACTCGCCATGTTTGGTTTTCAAATGCCTTTGAAGTTATGAGTGTTTAAAACTTTAAGTTGCCTGTACTTCCCTGCATATAACGAACATGGGCTTTGCCTCCTCATTTGCATTGACACAATTAACAATGTCATACCTCAAGAAATCATCTTTCTCCTGCTTTGTTCCCGATTTCAGTTTCTTCTTAATGTGAAGTTCGCCAGAGGCCCTGGAAGTCTGTATATAGCTCAGACCAGCATTGCTTTGTCCTGCCGAGGACTCTCCTGTGCAGCTCTCTCTAGCAGATTCAGTTGTGAGATGCTGGCCTGTTTGTGACTCTGGCTCTCTCTTCCTTATTGCAAAACAATCCAAATTCAGTTCTTCACAGTCCTGTTGCCTTGCTTGCTCAAAATGGAGGAATCTCTCCTCCATGATTACATGCCCAAAGCACAGACTTACAGGGTACGTTACGTCAGTTTACAAGCCAGTCATGTGGCCTGCTTTCTGCTGCCACTTTTGGCGGGAAGACTCCATCATTCGTATTTAAAGGCTGGTCGCTGTCGGAATTCTCAACTTTAAAGCTGGTCACGGCCATTGGACATTTCTCCCGCAAACGGAACTCCGCGACCGGTCGTTCTGAGACCCTTCCGATAACCCCCCCCCCCCCCCCGATCCACCTGTGGGTTGCGACCCACAGTTTGAAAAACCCTTCCTGAAGTGTACAGGCAAAGGAGATGTGTGCCAGGAGACAGTGCTTCAGCAGCTGCTGCTTTTGGACTTTGAGCTTGTAAAATTAACAATTCATGTGTCTGAACCCTCTCTCCCTCCTCATCTCACTCCCTCCCTCTCCCCCCTCCTCCCTCTCCCCTACCCCCTTATCCCTCTCCTCTCTCCCTCCACATCCCTCCCTTTCCCTCCCCTTTACAAATAGACAGAACTGTTGTGTTTATGTGGAAAAATATTTTTTTTAAAGTTGAGATGATGACACAAAGTATCATTGTTTAGCTGATGTTCAAAGTTAAATGTTAAGTTAAATGTTAACTAGTTTCAAAGTTTGGTTTTGGAAAATTATTTTTGCTATTAAATGTTTTCCAATAAACTTTACAAGCTTCTTACTGAAACATCAAAACACAATATTTAACGATGAGATAATTATAAATGAATAAGATCATTGAAGTAAAGCAGGCAGAAACATAATAACACGGGTAACATGGTAGCACAGTGGTTAGCACTGTTGCTTCACAGCGCCAGAGACCCAGCTTCTATTCCCGGCTTGGGTCACTGTCTGTGCGGAGTCTGCACGTTCTCCTGTGTCTGTATGGGTTTCCTCCAGGCACTCCAGCTTCTTCCCACAAGACCTGAAAGATGTGGTTGTCAGGTGATTTGGATATTCTGAATTCTCCCTCAGTGTACCCAAACAGATGGCGGACTGTGGCGATGAGGGGATTTTCACAATAACTTGTAGCGTTAATGTAAGCCTACTTGTGACACTAATAAAGATTATTATTATTCAGGTTGGACCTTTGGTGACTGTGTGCCGTTTGTACATTCTTCCCATGTCTGAACGGGCTTCCAGAAACCATAGCATGGAACCATAGAATTCTTACAGTGCAGAAGGAGGCCATTCGGCCCAGTGAGTCTGCACCGACCCTCTGAAAGAGAGCTCTACCTAAACTCACTCCCCTACCCAATCCCCGGAACCTAACCTGAAGATCCCTGGACAATAAGAGGCACTTTTTCAAGTTCAATCCACCTAACCTGCAAATATTTGGACTGTGGGAGGAAACCAGAGCACCCATGCAGCCGCATGGAGAAATTCCACACAGATAGTCACCAAAGGCCGGAATTGAACCTGGGACCCTGGTGCTGTGAGGCAGCAGTGCTTACCACTATGTCACTGTGCTGCCGCCGTTTCTTCTAGATGCTTTGGTTTTGAATCCCATTTTCCGGCACAGCGTGGCCATTGGATCGCATCCAACATCTCCAACCAACAGCAATGGCAGGAGTTGTAACACCTGTCCCTTTATCTTTACCCTCCTCAGTGTCCAAAGCCTCAAACATCCTTCCGAGTGAAGCAGGGATTTACTTATATTTCTTCCAATTTATTTTACTGTAAATTTGGACCCCTTGGGATGAAAAAAGCTTCAGCAAGTTCTTAACATAATAAACCTTTAACAAATAGCTAATTACATACTGTACACGTAACTTTTTCATTTATCATAACTACACATATTGTACTTGCAGAGTTGCAAGAGCTTAACCAAAACAATAGCAAGTACATATAATAAGTAGGTTTAACAGGATTCAAACACCATAGGATTATCATAACTCAGAATGTACGTTCTTGAAAATGAAAATCGCTTATTGTCACGAGTAGGCTTCAATGAAGTTACTGTGAAAAGCCCCTAGTCGCCACATTCCGGCGCCTGTTCGGGGGGGGCTGGTATGGGAATTGAACCCTGCTGCTGGCCTGCCTTGGTCTGCTTTAAAAGCCAGCGATTTAGCTCAATGAGCTAAACCAGCCCCCTTTCCTGCATCTTTCCTGCATCCTTTCTCTAACTCTGCATAGAATGTCTCAGCTAAGACCAGAGTTAAGTTGTCGGCATATCTCCACCATTTTTAAGCTCATTTTCAAAGTTCAAATGTTGAAATTCTCTTTTTGAGAGAGTAAAGTTAAAATGGCTCATTAGCTCAAAAAACACATTCCTTCTTTGATCAACATCCCTTCCAGCTATCCCAAGAATGCCACTGAGATGCTTTTCATGTTCAAACACAAGAGTTTGATATTGCGGTTCGATTTGATCTTTGAACATTTTTACATCTTTCAGTTTCTCCGGAACCATTTAGGCTTTGTCTTATTGAATCATTTTTGAGTGAAGACAATGGGCGGGATTTTCCGCAATCGGCGCGATGTCCGCCGACCGGCGCCAAAAACGGCGCGAATCAGTCCGGCATCGCGCCGCCACAAAGGTGCGGAATTCTCCGCATCTTGAGGGGCCGAGCCCTAACCTTGGCCCGCACCGGACTGATTTCCGACCCCGCCAGCTGGCGGGAAAGGCCTTTGGTGCCCCGCCAGCTGGCGTGGAAATGACTTTACCGTGTGGCGCATGCGCGGGAGCGTCAGTGGCCGCTCACGGCATACCCGCGCATGCACAGTGGAGGGGGTCTCTTCCGCCTCCGCCATAGTGGAGACCATGGCGAAGGCGGAAGGAAAAGAGTGCCGCCACGGCACAGGCCCGCCCGTGGATCGGTGGGCCCCAATCCCGGGCCAGGCCACTGTGGGGGCATCTCCCGGGGCCAGATCGCCCCGCGCCTCCCCATGGACCCTGGAGCCCGCCCGCACCGCCTTGCCCCGCCGGTAAGAGAAGTTGTTTGATTCTCGCCGGCGGGACAGGCATTCCAGCAGCGGGACTTCGGCCCATCGCAGGCCGGAGAATCGCCGGGGGGGGTCCGCCAACTGGCGCGGTGCGATTCCCACCTCCGCCGAATATCCGGTGCCGGAGAATTCGGCAACCGGCGGGGGCGGGATTCACGCCAGCCCCCGGCGATTCTCCGACCCGGCGGAGGGTCGGAGAATCCCGCCCAATGGCTTCCTCATTCTGGCCTGGACACCTCCGGCTATTGGGATTGTTTTTTCCCGCTGCCAGCACAGCTCCGCCCGTGGGTTTCCCAGCGGCGTGCGGTGGCTTCAGTGGGAAATCCTATTGACAAGCGGCGGGAATACCGCCACTAGCGAACGATGCGCTCATGGTTTTTATTTTTATTTCTATTGAGTGTTCCACACAAGTCACAAACCACATCACTGCAATCATTCTGGGCTCTTCAGTCACCTTTTGTAAACTGTCCACTTGTCTGGATTCCTGCTGCTGTATCTTGTGCCTCAACACTAGAAAGCACTTGTGGTTTTGAATCCCTTTAGGGTCACTTTGAGATCTCAGTCTTTCCCATTGGAAATGTTTAATCTCATAGTCACTGTACTATCCATTTCTGAGGTGGATATATCTATATTTTTATATGAATCAGTTCTTTACTCAACTGGATCACAAGTAGGCAAGGAGTTTTTACTCACAAGAACAACTTTGGAACTCTGACACCCCATACCAGATTTTAGACTAACTATACCAACCCGATATCATTTCCCCAATATAAAATCAAGCTTTCATTGGGTCATTTAGAAACAATTTCATCCACACACGACCCAATTATTAACACAATTTAATTTCACTCTACACAATGGGATAAGCGTGATTCCCATCAATACCCTGTATTGACGTATTTTTATTCAGCAAACATTCTGACGAAAGGTCTAAATCCTTTGCTAACAGTAAGCTCTAAACCAAACCAGTATCTCTCAGGATGACAATCTTTCTAGAGGCTCTCTTGGATAAAAATGGAGCAACATCCTCTTCAAATATAATCCCCTTATAACGCCTTGCAGCTCTATCTATTCCTACTGTAAAAACATTCGGAACGGGTTTCCCATGTCTCTAAGAAAACTGGAAATTACACAATACAGGCTTACTCCTGTGTCCCACTTCCAGCTGCACTGAGCTATCAACTGCTCTTCGGCTCTTCCTCTGCCTCAGCTGCATGGAGCTAATGATATCACTTCCACTGCATGGAGCTGACCCTCTTCTACCACCACGGTAGCACATTGGTGGGTAAGTGGTGGGCAGCATGGTAGCACAGTGGCTAGCACAGTTGCTTCACAGCTCCAGGGTCCCAGGTTCGATTCCCTGATTGGGTCACTGTCTGTGCGGAGTCTGCACATTCTCCCTGTGTCTGCGTGGGTTTACGCCGGGTGCTCCGGATTCCTCCCACAGTCCAAATATGCGCAGGTTAGATGGATTGGCCATGCTAAATTGCCCTCCAAAAAAGGTTAGGTGGGGTTACTGGGTTATGGGGATAGGGTGGAGGCATGGGCTTAAGTTGGGTGGTCTTTCCAAGGGCCGGTGCAGATTCAATGGGCCGAATGGCCTGCATCTGCACTGTAGACTCTATGATTCTATGATTCCCCCGACATGGGAGTTTGTTTTTGAGCCCAAAAATCCAGGTCACCTAAAAAACCTTGCACCATTTCCTCAGGTCATTTGGTCAGTCTTTTTGCGCCAATGGTCATAGGAAACCTGGAAATGGGGATGCACGGCCTGTTTCCGTGCCACGCTCTGCCCTTGCGCTGCAGTCCTGTGCATGCTGGGAGTTGTGTCTCTGCCCCAAAAACACAGAAAACAAATTTTAAAAGATAGATTTACTCACAATCTCAGGAGATGTAGCACCTGCCCTTTTAACTCTTCTCTCCCCATCATCCAAGGCCCAAAACACTTTGTTCACGTGAAGCAGCAATTTACTCATGCGACCGTATATTTAATATACTGTTTCACTGTTCACCACGTGGTCTCTACATTGGAGAGACCAATCACAAATTGGGTGACCATTTTGCAGAACACCTCTGCCCAGTCTTCAAGCACGACTCCGAGCTGCCGGTTTCTTGCCATTTTAATTCACCATCTTGCTCTCACACTCATTGAAATAAACCTGTTGGACTTTAACCTGGTGTTGTAAGACTTTGTACTGTGCCCACCCCACTCCAACGCCGGCATCTCCACATCACTCACTTTCTGTCCTTGGCCTGCTGAAGTGTTCCATTGAAGCTCAATACAATCCAGAGGAACAGTCCCTCATCTTCTGATTAGGCAAAGAATAAAGAACAAAGAAAAGTACAGCACAGGAACAGACCCTTCGGCCCTCCAAGCCTGCACCGACCATGCTGCCCGACTAAACTACAATCTTCTACACTTCCGGGGTCCGTATCCCTCTATTCCCATCCTATTTATGTATTTGTCTAGATGCCCCTTAAATGTCACTATCGTCCCTGCTTCCACCACCTCCTCCGGCAGCAAGTTCCAGGCACCCACTACCCTCTGTATAAAAAACTTGCCTTGTACATCTCCTCTAAACCTTGCCCCTCGCACATTAAACCTATGCCCCCTAGTAATTGACCCCTCTACTCTGGGGAAAAGCCTCTGACTATCCACTCTGTCTATGCCCCTCATAATGTTGTAGACCTCTGTCAGGTTGCCCCTCTGTCTATGCCCCTCATAATTTTGGAGACCTCTATCAGGTCGCCCCTCAACCTCCTTCGTTCCAGTGAGAACAAACCAAGTTTATTCAATCTCTCCTCATAGCTAATGCCCTCCATACCAGGCAACATCCTGGTAAATCTCTTCTGCACCCTCTCTAAAGCCCCACATCCTTCTGGTCGTGTGGCGACCAGAATTGAACACTATACTCCAAGTGTGGCCTAACTAGGGTTCTATACAGCTGCAACATGACTTACCAATTTTTATACTCAATGCCCCGGCCAATGAAGGCAAGCATGCCGTATGCCTTCTTGACTACCTTCTCCACCTGTGTTGCTCCTATCAGTGACCTGTGGACCTGTACACCTAGATCTCTCTGACTGTCAATACTCTGGAGGGTTCAACCATTCACTGTATATTCCCTACCTGTATTAGACATTCCAAAATGCATTATCTCACATTTGTCCGGATTAAACTCCATCTGCCATCTCTCCGCTCAAGTCTCCAAACGATCTAAATCCTGCTATATCCTCTGACAGTCCTCATCGCCATCCACAATTCCACCAACCTTTGTGTCGTCCGCAAACTTACTAATCAGACCAGTTATATTTTCCTCCAAATCATTTAAAGATACTACGAACAGCAAAGGTCCCAGCACTGAACCCTGCGGAACACCACTAGTCACAACCCTCCAATCAGCCTTCCATTGCTACTCTCTGTCTTCTATGACATAGCCAGTTCTGTATCCATCTTACCAGCTCACCTCTGATCCCATGTGACTTTACCTTTTGTATCAGTCTGCCATGAGGGACCTTGTCAAAGGCTTTACTGAAGTCCATATAGACAACATCCACTGCCCTACCTGCATCATCTTTGTGACCTCCTCAAAAAGCTCTATCAAGTTAGTGAGACATTACCCCCCCCCTTCACAAAACCGTGCTGCCTCTCGCTAAGAGGCACTTTGGACTTGATGTTCAGCTCAACAATTTCAGACCATGAACTCTGTCCCCCACTTTGATTCTTTTTTTTTTGCCATGTGCCGATTTGAATCTCGTTTTTCATGGTTTTGCTTTCTGGCAGAGCTGTTCAGGCATTTACATTCACTCTGGACAAATTCTTTACTGGAACTGTTACCACTCCCTTTGACTTTTGTTCCATGGTGTCTTTGCCATTTAATGTCTCCCTCCTCTACCCTATTCCAGACCTTCCTTCTTGTTCTTCCTTCCCTTCCCCCTTCCCCCTCTCAAGAGCGTCCCTCTTATTATATTTCTACTCTCCATCAGCTCTGAGGTAGAGTCATATTTGACTTGAAATGTTAATGCTTCCTCTCTCTACAGGTGCTGCCGAACCTGCTGAATATTTACAGAACTTTCTGGTTTTATTAAAGTAATTGGTCTCGGTAGGGAATCCTTTGGGATCCTTCATTCCTTCCTTCTGACCTTTCTTTCATTTCTCCCAGTTACACACCATCATGACTATCGTCAATGGTAACATATTTGATTCAGGAGTAGATTTGGCTTGACAGCACATGCCAGCAGACAAGAATTTCCAGTTTATAGCACAAGCAACGCTCCGGGTGAAAATTGCACTCAAACGCAGGTTAGTGCTCAGAGGTACCTTCTCAGGTTTCTACCAAGTTTATTTGCATCTTGTTCAACTTAAAATCTGCCATGAGTTAAAACTTTAAAGTGCATTTTTTTAAAAAAACATACCTTTGCATTAATACATACTCTTTAAAATATATAAGACTACTAACCTGTTGCAACTTCATTAATACAGCTGAAATAAAGTTTATCATATAAAAAGAACACTTTCAATAAGGGAGTCTAGTCCACCACTTGGGATAACTTGATTTTAAAACCTGAAAATGATCTGAAAGGTTATATCGAACTATTTACTAGTTACATTAGTGTTCAGTAATCAGTCTTAGTAAAACAAAAGATATATCATTAGAAACTTCTAAAATGTGCCTAATAGTGCACACGGGCCTTGAAACAAATTACCCCTTTTAGCAGACTCTTCAGAGGCCCGCAAACTGGCGCAATTAGCAGAAACTCACAGTGGTAATTAAATTGATCTGGGGGCATGGCCAGTTTTGTGGATGGTATCAGCTTCTGCTCTGCACTAGCACAAAAAAAAAATCGAGAAACTTGACTTGGATGAAGTTTAATTTGCACTTAAAATCCCACAATCCTTTGCACAGGTTCGGCCAATTTCAGGCAAATTGGACGACATGGAAGAAAGTGAATATTAGCTCTTAAGCTGCAGACACGTGCTCCCAATTCAGGATGGACTGTCAGAATTCTTACAAATGCAAAATCACCTCTATTATGACGATTTTTCGAAGTGAAGGACTGTTTGCTCAATTTCTCTGTTTTTCGGCCATGTTTGTGAAACTATTTATTTCGTGTCTTATCTCGGATTTTCATTGTGCTAGTGGATGACACCATGAACAAAATGTTCCAAATTCGAGACAAACACATGGAACATAATGTTCTTCTTTCAAAGATTAATTTATTATGTGTATAGGAGATAAATACAATCTTGATATTTTCCAATTGCATTCATCTAGATGATCCAAAATAAAGCTAGGAAGCGCTCTTTATGAAAATTAATTTAAGCGTTCCTTTATATATTCTAAGATGTGAACGGCAGATTTCCATGTCATATGGGATGCTCTAATAATGAAAGCCAGACTTTCTGGTCAAAACATTTTATGCGGGTTTAACTCACCAAAGCAACGAAGAAATATATGCAGGATAAAACATAAACCAAGATTAATTAGCTAAGAAGTCATTTTTTTTTTGCCAAGAGACATTTATGCAACATTTTAAGGAGAATTGAACATCAAGTGGTGGGGTCATTCCTTAAATTACGTTTTCTATCCTTTTTGACTGCAAAGATTGTTAGCTTGGTCACGTTCCTCTTCTAATGGCCTTACTTTCTCAAGTCCATAGCTTAACTGCCTTGATTTGCATGACATCTGTTTCTAATTAAAGATTGTAGGAGCGTTAAGTGTTCAGTCTTCCTGATGAGTAGCATTCGGCAGGTGTACAAGCTATTTTGTCACTTGATCAACAAGAATACAGCTGTCTGCATCTTTGGATGGTAATTTATAGCTACGAGTGATTCTACATCCTTATGTTAAATGAGATGTGAGTAACATACCATCCCAAAAACTTATGTTTGAGCTTCTTAAAGAGCATGACTCCATGGGTGGGATTCTCCGATCCCCCCGCTGAGTCGGAGAATCCCCGGGGGGCGGCGTGAATCCCGCCCCGTCGCTCCGACACCGGCTGCCGTATTCTCCGGCGGCGGTTTTCGTGCGGGGGGCGGGGATCACGCCGCGCCGGTCGGGGGCCGTTGGCAGCGGCCTCCCTGGCAATTCTCTGGGCCCCGATGGGCCGAGCGGCTGTCCATTTTCGGCCAGTCCCGCTGGCGTGAAATGGACATGGTCCCACACGGCGGGACCTTGCTGGTATGCCGGCTGGTGCGGTCCTTGGGGTGCGCGGGGGGATCTGGCCCCGGCGGGGGGGGGGGGGGGGGGGAGGGGCCACGGTGGCCTGACCCGTGATCGGGACCCACCGATCTGCAGGCGGGCCTGTGCCGTGGGTGCACCCCTTCCTTCTGCGCCGGCCTCTGTAGGGCTCCGCCATGGCCGGTGCAGAAAAGAAACCCCCTGCGCATGCGCGAGACCACGCCGGCCCTTCTGCGCCGGTTGGCGCACGGCCAACCCCTCCGGCGCCGGCGTAGCCCCCGGAAATGCGGAGGATTCCGCAACATCCGGGTGGCCCGACGCCGCAGTTGCTTGCGCCGTTCTTGGCGCCGGCTACGGGCCAGCCCGCCGATTGCGGGAGAATCCAGCCCCATGTCTTCCAAAATTAAATCTGGATAGATCTTGCTGCTATTTCAGAGACCGAAGAATGTCAGATGATCTTCATTCAAACTCACCACACCATTAAACCATAGAAATGTCTGTCTGAAATGAAAAATGTATTACATTTTTTCCAGTGATACAAAGAAATGTGCAGATGGATGAGACCATAGGACCATATGACATAGGAGCAGAATTAGGCGACTCGGCCCACCGAGTCGCCTAATTGGGGTCAATTACTAGGGGGCATAGGTTTAAGGTGAGAGGGGCAAGGTTTAGAGTAGATGTACGAGGCAAGTTTTTTACGCAGAGGGTAGTGGGTGCCTGGAACTCACTACCGGAGGAGGTAGTGGAGGCAGGGACGATAGGGACATTTAAGGGGCATCTTGACAAATATATGAATAGGATGGGAATAGAAGGATACGGACCCAGGAAGTGTAGAAGATTGTAGTTTAGTCGGGCAGTATGGTCGGCACGGGCTTGGAGGGCCGAAGGGCCTGTTCCTGTGCTGTACATTTCTTTGTTCTTTGAGTCTGCTTCGCCAGTAAATCATGGCTGATATTTTTCTCATCCCCATTCTCCTGCTTTCTGCCTATATCCTTTGATCCCCTTATTAATCAAGAACCTATCAATCTCTGTCTTAAAGACACTCAGTGATTTGGTCTCTGCGGCAAAGAGTTCCACAGATTCACCACCCTATGGTTGAAGAAATTTCTCCTCATCTCTGCTTTGGTTCTAGTTTTTCCTACCAGTTGAAACATCCTCTCCATATATACTCTATCCAGGCCTTGCAGTATCCTGTAAGTTTCAATAAGATGTCCTCTCATCCTTCTAAACTCCAACGAGTAGAGATCCAAAGTCCTCAACCGCTCCTCTTTTGACAAACTTTTCATTCCCAGGATCATTCTTGTGACCTCCTCTGCACCCTTTCCAAGGCCAGCACATCCTTCCTTAGATATGGGGCCCAAAATTGCTCACAAGATTCCATTGTCTTAAAGGTTTAGCTAGATTTGATGGGACTTATTTAGATTGGGATAACTCTGATTATCAATTTTATTCATAAACCTTTTTATACACAACAGTTTAGGAGAATTGCTGAAAAAAAAGAGAGATACTATTGAAGCTTTTGGGCTTGCACTCATCAGGGAATCCATGCAAGATAAAGGGAACATCAATTTATTTTACATGAGAACAGAGTGCTGATTGGTTGGCAAGCGGGCTCTGACTGGTAGAGGCATTGCCATGGAGAATGCAGCAAAGAAGAATTAACTGTTAATTGCCAAACATTTCAAATTCAAACATGGCAGGTCAACTCTGACTGGTTCAGGCATTGCATGGGGAATGAACCAGGGAATGGCTGTCCCACAAACTTTTGTTCAGTTCGAAAAGGCGTAAAGCGTGAACATTTTCCTTCTGTCTGCAGAGGACAGGGCCCTGTTTGTGAATACATGTGCCTTCTCGCACATGTAAGAGAGCCACACTGTGAACACGACTAATAATCTTAAATCAGTTTTCAGTGTAATTCTTAGCACAATCAGGATTGTTTAGCAATTGTTGTTCAATCGTAGAAAGTGGAAATTTCCTTTTTTTCTTCTACATGCTGGCTTTCCTCACCATATTGTCCAGCACTTAGGAAAAAACAATTGCTGGTGGAGATTCCCACACCATCACGTTGGTGGACAGGGCCTGAGAAAGAGATTAGATGCCTTTTTTTTACAGGATGCGCCGACCTCCGGTCAAAAAAAAGAATGGCCCTCCCACGCACAAGGAGACACCCCACACACACATGGGAAGCCTCCTCCATCCCCATGGGAACATCCCACTCCCCTATGACATGGGGAACCCACCATGGAGATGGTACACCTAATTCCCTATGGAACTCCCCAGAGGGGCCCCCCACCTGGTACCACCGGCTGGCACTCTGGCACTGTCACTGGCACCCTGGGACTGCCCCGGTACCTTGGCACTACCCCCTGGGGAGGCAGTTCTGGAGACAGCACCTGGGCATATCCCCCCCCCCC
Source organism: Scyliorhinus torazame (assembly GCF_047496885.1). Classification (NCBI taxonomy): domain Eukaryota; kingdom Metazoa; phylum Chordata; class Chondrichthyes; order Carcharhiniformes; family Scyliorhinidae; genus Scyliorhinus; species Scyliorhinus torazame. The sequence goes on along the minus strand of NC_092721.1, from coordinate 156,210,171 downwards.
CAAATCGGGTCTAGACTTACCTGTACGTCCCTGGCAGGGACCCTTCGCATAGTTCACAATTTTAAAAACCTGTCATAAACCACACTGATGTGACATTATAATTAGATGTTAATGCATTTAATTAGATGTTAATGCATTTAAATGAGGTTCCTGATCTTCCTGGGATCTCGCTGGCAAGAAACTCGCTTTTGACCTCTTGTGAGGTTTTCCACCCACGTCACCATTGCCACCGGCGCAAAATCCCAGCCTCAGCCTATGTTTTGAGTTTTGCAAGCACAGCCAGATTGGATACGGCCAGTACCTTACCTGTTGCAAACAGCTGAAGGTAGGTGTTGTTTGATATGTTCTGCCAATCACTGGGACGTACAGAGTATATTCGTGACATCACATCCGGACTGAAATTCATGTAACACACTGCTCAGTTGTGTTTGGGCAGAACATCTTTTTGGCTTGATGGCAGCATCCTGTTAGTGGAGAATACCACTCATGTTGCTAACGCATACTAACAGCATACAATGGGCAGCTCCGCCTGTTGCTGAATTTTGAGATACCTTCCTCTTTCAGGATAATGTTATGGGCCAAGGTTTAGAGAACCCCAAAGTGTATCATGGAGTCCACCTAACCCACAACGTTTAATAGATTGTGATATAGGGAGCACACGGCCCACTCTACAGGTGTGGTACAGCAGAAATGGAAAAGTATTTTTTTTAAAGCAAAACAATGTTTATTCTATGAACACAAGTTAACCTTTTTAAAACATACAGTGAACATCTTAGCAACCATCAATTCAAATATAACCCCCAAAGAATACTAAGTAATCATTAAGCTGTCCTTTTAACATCCATAAGACTTTAAAAAAAACCTTTAAACAGAAGCACATCAGGTTAAAGTCACTACTGAGAGCAGTTATTAGTTTTAAATCACCAAAAGATCGATTTACAGTCTTTAGATTACAGAGAGAGACTTATACACTTTCTGGTTGTGACTGCAGCTATCCAGCTCTGAAAACGAAACTAAAACACACCCTGCAGCAAACAGCCTAAAACGAAAGTAAAAAGCTGACAGACAGCCCAACTCCACCCACACTCTGACATCACTGATAAACCAATTTCTTAAAGGTACATTTCTTAAACACTCATTTCTTAAAGGTACTCTCACATGACAATGATCTGAGGTAGACTGCACGTTTCGAGGTTGAAAGTAAAGACCTTAGACCCATTCCTGATCTTGTGCAATATACAGTGAGCAATAACCGTATCAGGATGCGCATGAAATCTAAACTTAGCACCTCATTCATTTTTACCATCATTTTATCCACCTAAATTAAGCAGGAGCAGCTTCCGAACAAGAGTAGAATATTCGACCCTTGGACCTGTTACACTATTCGGTTAGCTCATAGTTTATCTGTAACTCAACTTCACTTATCTGTCTTAAAATCGCTTGATACCATTGTCTAGTACAAAATTTCAATTGCAAACTGTCCCTCTAATTTAACCTTTTAAACTTCATTAAATTATGCAATTTGGGCTCCTTTGACATTCCATAAAAATCCAAATGCAATTCTGAGGTCAAAAGTACAGAGCACACACTGCACATTTTCGACACTTTTATGTCAGGTCTGAGCAGCCTAAAAAGCGGTCATAAGGTGTAGGTAATAGGAGCTGTGGTAGACTATATGATCCCTCAAGCCCACTCCACCATTCCATACGATCATAGCAGTTCTTGGGGCGGCACAAAGGCACAGTGGTTACCACTGCTGCCTCAGAGCTCCAGGGTCCCAAGTTCAAATCAGGCCTCGGGTGACTGTCAGTGCGGAGTCTGCACGTTCTCCCAGTTTTTGCGTGGGTTTCCTCTGGGTGCTCCAGTTTCCTCCCATAATCCAAAGATGTACAGTTAGATGGATTGGCCACGCTAAATTGCCCCTTAGTATCCAAAACGTTAGGTCGGGTTACTGGGTTATGGGGATAGGGTGGAAGCCTGGGCTTAAGTAGGGTGCTCTTTCCAAGGGCCAGTGCAGACTCGATGGGCTGAATGGCCTCCTTCTGCAGTGTAAATTCTATGCATCGATGTATCTTCTACCTCAATTACATTTTCCCATCTGCTACCCAAATCCCTTGATTTCCTGGGAGTTCAAAAGTCTGTCTATCTCAGCCTTGAACATATTCAATGATGGAGCATTCACAATCTTCTGTGGTAGAGAAATCCAGAAATTCTCAACCCAATAAATAAAAAATATTCTACTCTACTCAGTCCTAAACAATCAATCCCTTATCCTGTGGCTATGTCTCCTGTTCTAGATTCCTCAGCCAGGGTAAACAACCTCAGTGTTCAGCCGATCAATCTCCTTCAGAATCGAGAGGGGCATGATTCTCCACTCCCACGCCGGTTGGGAGAATCGCCTGGGCCGCCAAAATTTCCAGGGACGCCAGTCCGACGCCCTCCAGCGATTCTCCCAAGCGACGGGAACGGCCTGGTCGAGTTTCGCGGGCAGCAGGCCGGAGAATCGCCGGAGACACCCAAAATGGCGATTCTCCGGCACCCCCGCTATTCTGAGGCCCGGATGGGCCGAGCGGCCAGGCCAAAACGGCGGGTTCCCCCCGGCGCCGTCCACACCTGGTCGCTGCAGTCGTGGGCGGTGCGTGAACGCTGGGGGGGGCGGCCTGTGGGGGGGCGAGGGGGGATCCTGCACCGGGCTTCACCTGGAATGTGGGGTGGCCCGCGATCGGTGCCCACCGGTCGTCAGGCTGTCCTCTCTGAAGGAGGACCTCCTTCCTTCCGCGGCCCCGCAAGATCCGTCCCCCATCTTCTTGCGGGGCGGACTTAGAGAGGACGTCAACCACGCATGCGCGGGTGACGTCCGTTATGCGGCGCCGGCCGCGTCATCTATGCGGCGCCGCTTTTACGTGGGCGACAAGGCGTGTAGATGACGCGGCCCCGATACTGGCCCATTGTCAGGGCCTAAATCGGTCGGGACCGGGGCCGTTCCGAGCCGTCGTGAACCTCGACGGCGTTCACGACGGCGCGGCCACTTCGGCGTGGGAGTGGAGAATCCCGCCCCTTGTGTTTCAATGAGGTTGCCCCTCCTTCTTCCAAACTAGAGAGAATAGGCCCAATTTACTCAGCTTCTCATCATAGGTCAAATCTCTCATCCCAGCAACCCAGAAGGGTTGCCAAACAAGCGGGCTGCTTTGTCCTAGGTGGTGTTGAGCTTCTTGAGTGTTGTTGGAGCTGCACTCATCCAGGCAAGTGAAGAGTATTCCAATGATCAGAATTTTGCCCTATTTAAATTGGCCTCACAAATATAGTTCCCCCATTGCAATCATATCCACACCAGATATCAAGCAGTGGTGAGGGAAAAAAACCTTACACCTCTTTAACAATATCAGTTGGAATAAATCAAAAGCAGGGGGAACAACCAAAAGAAACAAAGGCTATTAATGGCACTGAATTGAAGAAATTAGCTCTGCTGATTGCAAAGGTAAGGGGCGGACTCTCTGTTTGAGAGTGCTGACCCTGGAGTGTTTTACGTTGACAAAAGTGGCGCTGGTCCCGGAGCAATTCAGGACCCGTTAATGGGCTAGTATCATTGAATGTTCTTTTGCAGTGCAGAAGGAGGCCATTGGGCCCGTCGAATCTGCACCTGCCCTTGGAAAGAGCACCTCACTTAAGCCCAAACGTCGACCCTATCCCCATAACCCAGTAACCCCGCCTAACCTTTTGGACACTAAGGGCAATTTAGCATGACCAACCACCTAACCTACAAATCTTTGGACTGTGGGAGGAAACCGGAGCACCCGGAGGAAACCCACGCTGACACGGGGAGAACGTGCAGACTCCGCACAGACAGTGACCCAAGCCGGGAATCGAACATGGGACCCTGGAGATGTGAAGCAACAGTGCTAACCACTGTGCTACCGTGCTGCCCTTTACCGGTGCCATGTTCAACTCGTGCAATTCCAATGGCTGACAGCGTCTGTTTCACCGGGGGTCGGGACCGAGAGCCTTACAAGCTGCAGCCGCATATTCACACTCCACTCTCCACACACACACTCATCTCAGCCAACAAGATGGCAGCCTCAGAGTGGAACCCTGTTTCGCCGATGCGGACTTTGGGACCCTGCTGGATGCTGTGGAGAAGAGGTGGGGCACCTTGTTCTCTGGGTGTGAAGTCAGCCGGGCCTGGGCACAGGTGATAGAGGCCGTGAGGGACATGGAACCCACCGCCAGGACTGGCCTGCAGTGTCGCAAGAAGCACAACCTCCTCAGGGCGGCCAGGGCGAGTAACCAGCCCTGCGCCCCTTGCACTGCCCCCCGCCCCCCACACCCAAACACCCCCCCACCCCTCTTCCCCCCCACGACCCCTCCATGCGGCTCTCAGCAGGCTGACGGGTAGGCAGCGATGGGAGCGGGTGGGCAACCCCCAGGCCAGCTAAGGCTGACCCCAGCATCACCATGCCTCTGGCACCAAGCCCCATCCCACACACCTGTAGTTCCCCCCCCCCACCACCAGAGGGTGACTGAGCCCCATCCGCCAACACCCCACCGAACATCACATGTCAACAACCATACCACCCTCCATGGCCGGGTGCCCTGCACACACAGGCCACCAGCCGCGGACCCCTGTGCTGCCTGTGTCCTAGTGACTCACACGGTGCATTGTCTGCCCCTCAGGAGATGGTGGCCCACAACTGCAGTGGGAGAGAGCAGACCAGAGGGAGCTCGCCAGATCTGTGGCCCCACACCGCTGCTCAGCGGAGTGCGCTGGTCGGTGGGGCCGGAGAACGGGCAGTCGCCGAGGCGGAGGTCGGCATCAGGGAAGCACATGAGTTCCCGATGGATTGCCATGTCCTCATGGCAGGGACTACATGAGGGGTGTCCGCAACCATCCCGTTCCCGCAGGTACAGTTGGAGGAGTCCAACTGCCTGCAGGGGCAGGAGGCGGTGCCGACAATGTGTGCCAACTAGGCCAACACTGCGTTGCAGGCCTTGGGGGCGAAGGTATTGGTCATGGGTCAGGATGTCCAAGGCCTGGAGCACTCCGTGCAGGCAGTGGTCGAGGCACAGGACAGGGCCGCCCTGCCACAGGCAGCCATGTATCAGAGGCACCAGGCCAGAAAGCTGGACCCATTTAAGTTGGCGCGGCAGTGGATAGGATAGTGTTAGGGGTTAGGGCATATGTATATATCATAGTAAACACCTCTTTGCACTGACATTCCGACCTGCCTCGGTGCTCTGTCTGCAGGATGTGAGGGATGAGCCGGGCTGGAGCACAGGGTGTACCTGGTGGGGCGGGGGTGGGATGCCGTAGGCGGGGGGCACGGGCGTTGGAGGTGGGCATGCGCCAAGGCCCCCAGGGCAGCCACCGCACACCGCCCCGGTTCCCACGTCAGCTGACCTTTGTGACCCACGCTGGCCAACCTTCATGACACACGCCATGTTCATTTACTTTTAATGTGACAGGTGAGCATGTTTAGTCCTCACGACCTCATTCCAATCAGGTTCACAGGAGGAGGAGAGGGCAATGTATACATCAGGTGCATAGTGCAGCCAGCTCCTTTGTGCTGAAACATCTTTGCATGGAGTATTATCTCTTCATATTTTGAATAGTTTTAGGAGACTTTAACAATGTAAAATCTTTATTTTCTTTCATTTTTGCGTTCTGTCTCTTTCATCCAATGTTTCTTTCCCTCCGACTATCTTTCTTTCTGTACCTGATTTCTATAGAATCCATACAGTGCAGAAGGAAACCATTTGGCCCATCGAGTCTGCAATGACCTTCCGAAAGGGCACTCCAACTAGGCCCACTGCTATCCCTGCAACCCCGTGCATTGATCATAACCAATCCACCTAACCTGCACATCTTTGGACTGTGGAAGAAAACGGGAGAAGCCGGAGGAAACCCACGCACACACGGGGAGAATGTCCACACAGTCACCCAAGTCTGGAATTGAATCCGGGCCCTGCCGTTGTGAGGCAGAAGTGCTAACCATTGTGCCACCGTTTCTTTGAAACTTTGTAACTTTGAAACTTTCACTTTGAATTTTAAAATAAGGATGAGACTTTTAAAGTTGAGGTTTTGCTTAACTGAGAGCCAATATAGATGAGCAAGTATAGGGTTGATGAGCTAATGGATCTTGATGTAAGTTAGGATATAGGGTACAAGATGGGAGATGGTCAGGAGAATGGTGGAACAATCCAGTCTCGGACTGGCAAAGGCACAGATGAGGGTGGTAGCAGTGATGAGCTGAGAAAGAGGCAGAGTCAAGCAATGTTGGAGAAATTGAAGTAGGTCACCTTTCTCCAAGCATGCACAAAAGCATCCAGCAACATGGCATGCTGGGGCTACAAGGGGTCTTGTTACAGCAAACTCTGGCCCGTCGTAACTCTAACAGTTATGGTGCAGATATTGAGCTAACCAGCAATGATAGAAAACCTTGTTAAAAATACTTTATAATGTAAATGAGTGCATTTACTCACTCTTCCAACTTCTTCCATCGGGCAGGAGATACAAAAGTCTGAGAACACACACGAACAGATTCAAAAACAGCTTCTTCCCCACTGTTACCAGATTCCTAAACGACCTTCTTATGGACTGACCTGATTGACACTACACTCCTTCCTGTATGCTTCACCCGATGCCAGCGTCTATGTATTTACATTGTGGACCTTGTCTTGCCCTTTTATGTATTTTTGCTTTATTTTATTTTATTTTCATGTACTAAATGATCTGTTGAGCTGCTCGCAGAAAAATACTTTTTGCTGTACAAATCCAATCCAATTCATAAACTTGAAGCTCTCATTTTATATCGGAAATTATATGAGCCATGCAAAACTCAGATAATCTAAACACTGATAATAAAATGCACTCTATGGAGTTGAATTTTGCAGAAACACTGGGATTGGGATGAGGTTGGGCTTGTTGTACATGGGAAATCTGGAAGTAAATCTGGAAGTAAATGCAGCTCATCCATTTTTCAACGGCTTTTTAACTCTGCCACATCATATTTCCTGGGTTTTTCACGGATTTCCTGTCCAACCAGCATCAGTGGCCATATTGATGACCAACATGGTGTGATGTAAATGGCAGTGACACTTCTCGTGGAGATTAAAGCACAATGGAATCGAGATAGGCAAATGCTGCACCCTGCTTCAGTAATGGCTCCCTCAATGTGCTGCTGGCAGTTGTAAGGATCCAGAGACAGATACAATTGCCTAATGATGGGAGGAATAATCCTTTTTCTAATACAAAGATGGTGTGCTTGGATGTTATCCAAGGATTCAGCAACAGGAGCTAGGTGCTATTCTCTTGGATCGAATGCAGGAAGAGTTTCAATGACCTAAACAGGGCAATAGCACATTCTCCTACATCTCAATATGCATATCATCTTAACCCTCACATTCTGCCTTCTCAAACCTAGGGTTGCCTCACAGGTGTGCCAATGTCTCTTGTCTGTGCATTTACTCACATCCCCGTCTATGTATCCACCACTGATATTGATCCTCATCCTTACGCGATGTTATGCTTATTATTCACGGTCACCCTCAACAAGTGTTCTTCAACCAACATGTGAATTTTCACTCTTCTTCTCCTCCTTGCAGAAGGTAGCACAGAACTCGAGGGAGAGATAGAGGACCAGAGGCGGCGCTCCAGCCACCTCTTAACTGACAGCTGCAGAAGAGGTACTAGCGATCAATGGTGTTTCAGCATGCCTGGCCAATGAGGAGACAAGGGGCTGACAGAGTCAAGTACCAGGTAGTCATTGTTGTGTTCCGTGGTTCCCCCGATGATGAAGACACACACAGAACATAAGTGTTCAACCAGAACGATGTTTTATTGTTAAACACGTGCGAAGATAACTAACAGATCTATATACAAACAAAGTTACTAAAGTTCCTAGGGAACTACTCGAAGTGCGACTGTCCAACTATCCATCCTATCACCAACTGCCCAGTCCTGTCAGTCATATGAAGCACATCTGACGCCACCCACTGGCAGGAGGTCATTACATACATTGAAAAGCGGCTTTATACATTTGGACAGTTATATACAGATATACATGTACGCATATCACCACAGTCATGTGACATACAATACTCATTCCAATTGATTTAATTTTATCAGTGACTGAAGTAAAATCCCCTAAAATTACCTTGATCAGTCTTTTCTCTCCTACAGAAGTCCAGCAGGAGGTGGTTGGGGTCATCCATGACGATGGCAAAGCCTCAGAGGAGGATGCACTTAGGCAAGCCATGCGCCAGTTCAGATACTTGCATTTTGGTGGGCTAACTTAAAGAGACAACTGAGCTTTCACTTGGTGGCTTGCCCTTCATAAATGAGCAAAAGCAAATGGTGGAGTAAGGAGACAGCTGAATTATAGGCCACAGGTCTCTCCAAGGTGTGGTTAGATGGGTGCAAATGCTGCATCCTGGGAGCTGTTGATGAACCACTTTTTGAGACTTAGCAGAGAATGTGCCATGCACTGACAGACGTTCCAAGTGCATTGTATATGCTTGCAGAGAGATTGGAGGAGGCCATCTCAAGCATGAGTGGGATGATGTTGCATGCCTTTGCAATGTTGACCTCTTCCATTTGAAAATGGCTATCTGCAATGAAAATTAAATATGGTTGTCATAATATACACCAGTATATCATGGTGCAGATGGACACACAGTGGGACCAATCGACACACACAACACCGCAGCCAATCACCAGTTAAAGCTCATGCACTATACAGACAGGGGGCATTAGAGTTCCCACTCATTCGAGCTGCAGCTAGCTGGGAGGACAGAGCTCACAGCCTGTAACACAGACATTCACCATGTGCTGAGTGCATTGACTGGTTAGGACAAGGCAAAGGTCTTTAGTTAAAGCTAGTATATTAACCCACAGTCTGAGTATGTTTAAACAGTTAATGATTCAATAAAATAGTGTTGCACTATTTCAAGTGTTGGTGACCTGTATGTGTTCCACGGATCCAGAGCACCCAGCACAACATAATACCAGGAGTTGAGGGATACTAGCACTTCTTAGACCTACCTGCAAGTGATCTGCCTTCCGCCAGCATTTCGTCATCCTGTAACATGGACAACATCAGCCCGCTGCCGCCGCTCCGCATCGCCGGCAAACTCGGGGCCAGCTGGAAGATTTTCAAACAGCGCTTCCAGCTCTTCCTTGAGGCCACAGACAGGGAGGATGCCTCAGATACCAGAAAGATTGCTCTTCTCCTCTCCACGGCCGGAGACCATGCCATCCACATTTTCAATTCTCTCACCTTTGCGGATGACGAAGATACAACAAAGTTCAAGACGGTCCTCCTCAAGTTTGACACTCACTGCAATGCAGAGGTGAATGAAAGTTTCGAGCGCTACGTGTTCCAACAGCATTTGCAGGGTAAGGATGAACCTTTCCAATCCTTTCTCACGCACCTCCGCATCCTTGCGCAGTTTTGCAGCTTCGGGCCCACCTCCAACTCCATGATACGCGACCAGATCGTTTTCAGCGTTCAGTCGGACCCCCTACGACAGCAGCTCCTCAAAGTAAAGCAGCTCACCCTAGTGACCGCCATTGAGGCCTGTGTCTTACACAAAAACGCCGCGAGTCGGTATTCCCACATCCAAGCGGCTGAAACGGCGTGGCAAGGTCCCCACGAGGCGGAACGGGTCCAAGCGATTGAGCAACTCCAGGGCCTCAGCTTGGATGAGGGCGGTCATTTCGCACGCTTTTTGCGGACTCCCGCGCTTGTGTGCATCAAACGAGGGGACGGCGACGTCGAAGAACGTAATGCGCAGGTGCGCACCACCACACCATGCATGCGCAGTGGTGCAGCGAACGTGCTGATGCTATGACGTGCGGCAACTGTGGCTCCGCCCATTTAAAACGGCAATGCCCTGCCAAATCGCGACAATGCCTAAGATGTGGCAGACTTGGCCACTATGCTGCCTTCTGCTGAGAAGCTCAGCCTGCCAATTCATATCACTTCAGCCAGCCTCTCAGGAATGTCCGGGCAATTCAACCCACGGTCACCAAGCCCGATGTGGACCTCCCACACAGCAGTGACATCGAGGACCCGTAAGGCGCCTTTTCGAGTCGGTGTTGTGCCAAAAAACAGGCAGTCCCCGAAGCAAAGACACCAGCCGCTGTCGGCATACAGCATCGATCCAGACGATGAGTGGTGTGCCACCCTGACGGTCAACCAGAATTCGTCGCCCACCTCAGAGACTTAATTTGTGAACTTTGTGGACTTATGGACTTTCTGAATTGTTCTGTTCTTCTGTTTGATCGTTTACATGGTTTGTATATAGTGTTCATCTCGTTATTCTTGTGACATACTGTTTTTCTGCACCAGGCACCTTCCCATGTAAATAGCTTAGTTCTCATGTATTTAGTCCTGTAAATATTTCGCACACACGTAGTCAGGGACATTCTCACCATACACTATTTATTGCCACACAGGTACATTCTTTTATAAAAGGGGGGATGTCATAATATACACCAGTATATCATGGTGCAGACACACACTGATGGACACACAGTGGGACCAATCAACACACACAACACCGCAGCCAATCACCAGTTAGAGCACAAGCACTATAAAGACAGGGGGCATCAGAGTTCCCGCTCATTCGAGCTGCAGCTAGCTAGGAGGACAGAGCTCACAGCCTGCAGCACAGACATTCACCATGTGCTGAGTGCTTCAACTGGTTAGGACAAGGCAAAGGTCTTTTGTTAAAGCTAGTATCGTGTTAACCCACAGTCAGAGTATGTTACAACAGTTAATGATTCAATAAAATAGTGTTGCACTATTTCAAGTGTTGGTGACCTGTATGTGTTCCACGGATCCAGAGCACCAAACACAACAATGGTAATCACACAAGTGCATGTAGGACTTCAACAATGGCTTGCACAGTCTGAATGCATGAGTTCTTAAATAGCCTCAATGACATTCTAACTTTGGCCTTTCATCACCTGACTGATTTGTAGCAAAGTGTTCTTCAGCATATTGCTAACAGAAAGTGTGGCTGGACCATGCGAGGAATGATTGTGAAAGGATACATGGACTTGAGGGCTCAGCTCAAATTGCTTCCATTTCTCACCAATTGCACCCTCTCCCCCACCCTTCAGTCAGAGCTCCTTTTGTGCTGAAGGTCAAGTCTGCCTTTGCATGGGTACGGGTGAGGGCAACGTTCGCTGAACTCCTCACAGACCCCTATACCAAGAAAACACCAGGGAAGCAGTCAGGACTGGCCCTTGTGCAGCCTGCCTCTACCTACATAAGACATAGGAGCAGGTATAGACCATGTAAATGCTGTAGTAAAAGGGCCTGGCACATATAGGGTTAATGTGAGACTGAGCACAGTACCACCCCCTCAGTGATGTAAGAGGTGCATGAGCCACACCCAGGATCAGTCTCATGTAGGACAGTATGTACCAGCAGCATGCACTCAGCCAGTTGCTTGAACCCTTTTTCTGTACATGTGTAAATAGCTATAAGAGTCAAGGAAATGAAAGTCACCACAGTCCTGGTGGACCATAGGCTGTTATCCCCTTTGTGAGAGAGAGAGCTGACTGGTGATAATTTAACCTGAGGGTCACCATAACTCAGGCGAGGGGCAAGGTTGAGAAGGTGGATGAACTTCCACTCTGCTCTCTGGGGAGAATTCTGTGGGCTAACGACTCTCTGGGGGAAAGAAGTTCTTCTTATCTCGGTCTTAAATGGGAGGCCCTTCATTTTTAAATTGGTTACCTTAGTTCTAGTCTCTCCCACAAGGATAAACATCTTTCCAGCATTCACATTGTCAAGTCCCCTCAGGATCGGATGTGTTTCAGTCGGATCATGTCTCATTCTTCTGAACTCCGTTGGATACAGGCCCAACTTGTCTAATGCCCTCATGTCAGGAGTCAGTCGATGGAACCTTCGCTGTACTACTTCCAATGCAACTATATCCTTTCTTAAATAAGGAGACCAAAACAGCACACAGTACTGTGGTCTCACCAAAACCTGTACAACTGTACAGCAAAACTTCCCTACTTTTATATTCCATTCCCCTTGCATTAAACAACATTCAATTTACCTTTCTAATTATCTGCTGTGACTGCAGGCTAACCTTTTATGATTCATGACACAGAATAACCAGATCCTTCTCTACTTAGTGTTCGCTCCATTTAGATATATACTGCTTTTCTATTTTCCCTGCCAAAGTGGTAAAGTTCATATTTTCCCAAATTATACTCCATCTGCCAATTTCTGCCCACTCATTGAATTTATCTACATCTTTTTACAGAATCCTCTCACAACCCTCCTTATCTTCCCACCTATATGTGTCATTAGCAAATTTAGTGACCATACAGTGATTGTAAATAGTTGCGGCCCCAGCACTAATCCCTGTGGCACTCTACTAGTTACCTCTTGCCAACCTGAAAATGACCCATTTAAGCCATCTCTTGTTAGCTAATAAATCCTGTGTCCATACTAATATATTAATCCCTACACCGTGAGCTCTTATTTTGCGTAGTAAACTTTAAAGTGGCACCTCGCAAAATTCGTACAGGGTGTGACAGGGTAGATATGGATTGGTTGTTTCCCTGACTGGTGAGTCTCAGAATAAGGGGCAGGCCATTTAAGACTTGGATGAGGGGGAATTTCTTTACTCAGAGCAAGTGAACCTTTGGAATTCTGTACAGGGCTAGGGAAGCTCAATCATGGAGCATCTTCAAGACAGAAATCAATAGATTTCTGCCTACTAAAGACATTAAGAGATTGTGGTAGTATGTATTGGGGGTCATGTGGGACTGGAAGCCCTAATGTCATTGGCTGACAGATCCCGGGTCCTGGTTGGCCGTTGACCTCATACTCCGCCCTGAAGGCGAAGTATAAGAAGCCGGTGCCTTCCCCCGCATGCCAGTTTACTATCGGGCTGCTGGGGAACAGACACGCTTAATAAAGCCTCATCGACTTCACTCTATTTGTCTCATGGAGTCTTTGTGCGCCACAGAGATATTATTATTCTGATATTGGCCCCCATTTACAGCTCCACTAATTCTGTTGTTCATCGGCTGGATGCAGGGATCATTCAAATGAGCAAGCAGCAAAGATGTCATGATTCCTGCATTGCAATCGAAGGACGTAAAGTAATTGCATTGCCATCTCTGCACCCATTTTCTGAAACTACCCAATTTAACCCTCACTTTGTCTTAAATTTATAAAAAGGGCAGAGCTGTCACTAAAGGTATTACCTTGACATTTTTCACTTTATGAGATAGATGAAGTAAATTCCCCATCGTAAAATAATCCATCTGGCACTGACTGAAAACAAATTAATTTTCATCTGTTCAGATATACAGCAGGTGATGTGCTTTGTTCATTCCACTGTGAGCCCTGCAGTAGTCTCTTTCAAACCTTTAACTGGCTTGTGTAAACACTCAAATAATTTTGATCATCCTGTTTATTTCCTTTGTTCCCATTTCTTATATGTTATTTTATTATTTTGGTCCATGGACCCATAATCGGAATGTGCCTTTAAGCAGAATACTTGGAGTTGAAACAGCCTGCTTTTCAGGACACTGTGTTCCCAGGTTTTGTTTTTGGACAGAAGAAGCAAGATTCCTTGGAATCAAGCTTGGAGGGAGTTGGAACGATTGGTTAACTGGCAACTGATGAGTTGGCCAGGGACAGTGTTCTGCCTGACAATGGTCAGTGATTGTTTCCTGCGCGATGCTTTCTGAGATAACATATCAGAAGTGTTTAGACCTTGGAAGTGAAAGGAACACTCTTTCTCCTGCTTGCTGAAGTGAAAGAACTGTTGTTCTATTGTTCTGAATGCAGTGAGTGTCTGGCACTTCCTTTGGTGTAAACCTGAAATGATGCTGAGTCTGCAAAGAAGATAGGCAACCTTCCCAGGAAAACCATTTCAAGTCTGGAAGGAAAAAGTACCAAAACAAAAGCCTGAACTTCAGAAAGACATTGACTGGAAGTCATCCCAGTGCATTAAAGATCCTTATACTTTTATTGATACTTTCTTTCCCTTCCCACTACCCTTTCCCCTCTGTGTTGTTTGTCTGTGTGTGTGTAGAGAGAGAGAGTGAAGAGTGCATAGTCAGTTACATTTTCTGTCTGTTTAATTATAATACTGTGCATAATAAAAGGTTACCAGTCTTTTAAAGTTACAAACCTGGTGACTGTAGTTTATTGGGCTCAACCAAGGACCTGAGGTATTTCTAATTTCACCTGTGTTGCAACTCCAGGTCAAGTGGGGCTGGAATTGACTGTGCACTAGCCCAGGGCTCCCAATACTTCTGTAAAATATGTGCTGCTTTCATTCTTGTGATTGGTCACTTTTTAAATCCTGGATTTATTTCTATTAGCTCTTATAGCTGTGTTATTGCACATAGGTAGCTAGATAGAAACATTTGATCCCCTGGGAATGCTTTATCAATATTGCTAATTACACTGCCCATGTAGAGGTAAGGATTCACAAAGTAGTGAACAAATTTTACTTCTTTGAAGTAGAGAATGATTATCGTGCTGCCAGGAATGAACTACACCATATGAATATTAAAATTTCTTTCCCTAAGAGACAACGTACCAAGGAGTCTTCAACATTTTAATTGTTCTGGGGCATAGAAGATATGTTTGGAATAATAATTATCATATTTTAATGATTTTTATTCCTTATTCCAAATTTTCAGCAAAATGTTTATAGCTTGCTTATCAATGTTTACACATGAATAACAAGGTGATGTTCCACCAGTCTGTCTAAAAACACCAAAACAAATGGCATCGAAGTGCTTTAGCTGTTCAAATTAAGATAGTTATGCACATTGAACTTCATCTTGCATTTCAAAAACTATAGGAAATATTTGGGTCTAATGATTAAAGGTTTGTTAAATAGACCTATAATTGGGATGAATGTTAATTATTTAGTATAAGTCACAAGCCCATACCAATATTAGATGGCTTCACTAGCCCATGTTCGTACCCATGCAAATGCATCCAATGACTGAAAAAGAATATTTGAAATAACATTGGTCTCATCAGCATCACAATCATAGCTATAAAATATTTGTACCATAACTTGATATGATGCATCATGTAGAGCAAGTTATACATTATATCTAAAGTTGAAGCTGGTTAGGTCATCAGCTTTGTTTGGCTGGCATCCTAACAATGTGCAAACTCAGAGCATTGCTTAACCAAAAGTCTTACTGTAGACATTGGTAAAAGGTCCATCCAGCTCATCCAGCTAAGTCACATACCCTTTGGGATGTTATTTTGCATCGTTATTTAAAACAAAATGGAACAACTCCCAGTCCCGAGTTTTAGGTTTATCCTTCCAGGTCCCATTATTGCTTGATTAAGATATAGATCAGGATTTTCCATTTGGGGTTGCGAAGCGGATGTCAGAATGATTTCCGGGTCCCTCTCCTCAACCCACCAAACGCGCATCACCCCACCCCCCCCCCCCCACCCCCCCCCCCCCCCCCCCCACCCCCCCCCCCTCCTGCCACGGGGAAAGGGGAAGCAGTTCTGGGCTCTGATTTTTCCTGAAGTGAGATTAGTTGCCCGGAGGGTGGATTTGAAGCAAATGTGGGATGGAGAAGGAAGACTGGGAGTGCAGGCCCGATTTAAAGAGATTATGACAGCCATTATTATGGCAGCTGTTTTAGGAACATGTGAATTAGGGGCAGGAATCACAGAATGGCCTCCTTTTGCAGCATAACAATTCTGTGATAGGAGCAGGAGTAGGCCACTCAGTCCCTCGAGCCTGCTCCACCATCCAATAAGATCATGGCTTATCTGATTGTAATCTCCCGGCTACCCCCAATAACCTATCACCTCCTTGCTAATCAAGAATCTATCGACCTTGAAAGTCCAGTCCACTTCAAAGGGCCTGAAATCCCTTGACAGCCTTTGAAATGTAGATCTTCCATTCAATTTCACACAGAAGTACATTGCATTAGTCAGTGGTTGGCTGTTTTATTACTCCAAAGTCAGCTGCTTGGTGGATTGTTTATTGATCTTTCCCATCGCGCTTGAATACATCTTCATTACCCTTCTTTGATGTTAAACACTATGTTTCTAAACATGTTTGCAACGATTGACAGTCCCTCACCACATCAAAGGCAGCTAAATGCTTCCATGCCCGAGCTGTTATCGACATAACTGATGTCTCTGTGGATGCAAATAGTGATAAATCGCCTGTGCCAGAAGAGGACCCGTCATTGTAGATCTTGCTAACATCGATCCTGTAGAAGGATCTCAGTCAACAGAATGACACTGCTCTACAAAAAAACAGAAAACCCCCTCAAAGACTCAACTCATGTACATCATGTTTTGTTAGTATTTAGAACAAAGTGAATTAGTTATTCAAGGTTGTTTAAAGCGGGAGGGATGTGATGCTTGTGCCTTTAAGGGAAACATAGCAGATAAGGGTCACCTGGCCTGGGTGACTAATCGGGACTCAGAGTGTGGAATCACCCCATGGTGAGAAAGGCTTCTGGGCAGAGACATTTTGAGAACTAACCACAGTCATGAGGCTGTTCCTTTATTAATAAATACTGTTTGTGTTTCCAGTGAAGTCTGTGAAAGTGCATCTTTACAAGTTTCCAAGTCAGGATGATGTGTCACTTAAAAGGGCAAACTGCAGGTGTTGGTGTTTTCATGTATTTGCTGACCTTGTTCTTCGAGACCAATTACAACAAGAAAGAATCTAACCATCTTTGCCTGAGATTCAACATTACGATTGCTGAATCCCCTACACTAACATCCTTGTGTTTATCATTGAGCAGAAACTTAACTGAACTGATCACATAAATACAAGAGCTGGTCAGGAGCAAGTAATTCTGCAATGCGTGGCTCACCTCCAGACACCCCAAAGCCTGTCCACCATGAAGGCACGAGTGTAATGAAATACTCTCCAGTTACCTGAGTGCAGCTTCAACGATGCTCATTGTGTCGGACATCACCCAGAATGCTTGATTCACCACATTAAGCATTCATTTCCTCCCCCACCGATGCAGTATCAGCAGTGTTGCAGCAGCACTGTTGTTCCTTCAACAGCATTGTCCGAACCTGAAACCTCTGCTGCCTAGAAGAACATGAATAGCAGATGCATGGGGAAACCACAAACTGCAAGTTCTCCTCTAAGTCACACAAGGTCCAAGCTTGCAAATATTTCACTGCTGCTGGACAAAATTCTGGTGCTCCCTTCCTAACAGCACTATGGAAGTGCGTGCATCAAAATAAATTCAATGGTTCATTCCCGGGCAAGTAGGGATGGGAAATAAATGCTGGCCTCGCCAATGAAGCCCACATCCCGAGAATAAATTGAAAAAATAATTGAGGAATAGGATTGAAGGATAGTATAGCCATTCTTGTTTCAGAACAGTGAGTTACAGAACAGTGACTGCCAGAAAAATGTGTGCTGTTCATGTAAGTATCAGAGAGATCCTGTTAGATGAAGTGAATGGGGGACAGGCATAGAAACATAGAAAATAGTTGCAGGAGTAGGCCATTCGGCCCTTCGAGCCTGCACCACCATTGAGTATGACTATGGCTGATCATGCAAATTCAGTATTCCACTCACGCTTTCTCTTCATATCCCTTGATCCCTTTAACTGCAAGGGCCACATCCAGCTCCCTCTTGAATGTATCCATCAAACTGGTCCCGACAGCTTTCTGTGGTAGAGAATTCCACAAGTTCACAACTCTCTAAGAGAGGAAGTTCTTCCTCATCTCAGTCCTGAATGGCTTACCCTTTATTCTTAAGCTGTGACCCCTCAACATCGGGAACATTCTTCCCGCATCTAGCCTGCCATCACGATTTTATATATTGGTTTCCACTAAATGTCTCATTTGATAACTAGCCAAGCGTCTGCCAAGGTATTTAAGAATGTTTATGTTCAGAGTCTGATACCACAGATCAGGCAACAATGGGGAACTAAGTTCAGTGGCCTGGCCAGAGCTGCTATTTGCAGCTTTCTCACACTTGCACAGGCCTTCCCCACGGTACTGTATATTCATCACTAATCAGCTCGGCTACCCATTTTACTATTCATTGACGTTGACGGGGTTGACAATCAGTCAATGTTGTATAATCATGAGGAAAGAAAAAAATCAAGGAATTACAGGCCAAAAGAACACAAAAATAGGAGCAGTAGACACATGGCCCATTGAGCCTGT
The DNA here is from genome assembly GCF_047496885.1 of Scyliorhinus torazame. Classification (NCBI taxonomy): domain Eukaryota; kingdom Metazoa; phylum Chordata; class Chondrichthyes; order Carcharhiniformes; family Scyliorhinidae; genus Scyliorhinus; species Scyliorhinus torazame. Next base: position 156,191,992 of record NC_092721.1, on the reverse strand, counting down.
TCTGCCATTCAGTACAATCATGGCTGATCTTGAGCTTCAACTCCATTTTCTTGTCCGGTTCCTCTATCCCTTAATTCTCGGAGACACCCAAAGTCTGTCTTTCCCAGCCTTATATGTATTCAACGTTGGAGCTTCCACAACCTTCTCTGGTAGAAAATTCCAAAGATTCACAACCTATTGAGTGAAGTAATTTCTCCTCATATCAGTCTTAAACGATCAGCCTTTTATCCTGAGACAGCGTCCAACAAAGAACAAAGAACAATGAATTGTACAGCACAGGAACAGGCCCTTCGGCCCTCCAAGCCCGTGCCGACCATACTGCCCGACTAAACTACAATCTTCTACACTTCCTGGGTCCGTATCCTTCTATTCCCATCCTATTCATATATTTGTCAAGATGCCCCTTAAATGTCCCTATCGTCCCTGCTTCCACTACCTCCTCCGGTAGTGAGTTCCAGGCACCCACTACCCTCTGCGTAAAAAACTTGCCTCGTACATCTACTCTAAACTTTGCCCCTCTCACCTTAAACCTATGCCCCCTAGTAATTGACCCCTCTACCCTGGGGAAAACCCTCTGACTATCCACTCTGTCTATGCCCCTCATAATTTTGTATACCTCTATCAGGTCGCCCCTCAACCTCCTTCGTTCCAGTGAGAACAAACCGAGTTTATTCAATCGCTCCTCATAGCTTATGCCCTCCATACCAGGCAACATTCTGGTAAATCTCTTCTGCACCCTCTCTAAAGCCTCCACATCCTTCTGGTAGTGTGGCGACCAGAATTGAACACTATACTCCAAGTGTGGCCTAACTAAGGTTCTATACAGCTGCAACATGACTTGCCAATTCTTATACTCAATGCCCCGGCCAATGAAGGCAAGCATGCCGTATGCCTTCTTGACTACCTTCTCCACCTGTGTAGCCCCTTTCAGTGATCTGTGGACCTGTACTCCTAGATCTCTTTGACTTTCAATACTCTTGAGGGTTCTACCATTCACTGTATATTCCCTACCTGCATTAGCCCTTCCAAAATGCATTACCTCACATTTGTCCAGGTTAAACTCCATCTGCCATCTCTCCGCCCAAGTCTCCAGACAATCTAAATCCTGCTGTATCCTCAGACAGTCCTCATCGCTATCCGCAATTCCACCAACCTTTGTGTCGTCTGCAAACTTACTAATCAGACCAGTTACATTTTCCTCCAAATCATTTATATATACTACAAAGAGCAAAGGTCCCAGCACTGATCCCTGTGGAACACCACTGGTCACAGCCCTCCAATTAGAAAAGCATCCCTCCATTGCTACCCTCTGCCTTCTATGGCCTAGCCAGTTCTGTATCCACCTTGCCAGTTCACCCCTGATCCCGTGTGACTTCACCTTTTGTACTAGTCTACCATGAGGGACCTTGTCAAAGGCCTTACTGAAGTCCATATAGACAACATCTACTGCCCTACCTGCATCAATCATCTTAGTGACCTCCTCGAAAAACTCTATCAAGTTAGTGAGACACGACCTCCCCTTCACAAAACCGTGCTGCCTCTCACTGATACGTCCATTTGCTTCCAAATGGGAGTAGATCCTGTCTCGAAGAATTCTCTCCAGTAATTTCCCTACCACTGAAGTAAGGCTCACCGGCCTGTAGCTCCCGGGATTATCCCTGCCACCCTTCTTAAACAGAGGAACAACATTGGCTATTCTCCAGTCCTCCGGGACATCCCCTGAAGACAGCGAGGATCCAAAGATTTCTGTCAAGGCCTCAGCAATTTCCTCTCCAGCCTCCTTCAGTATTCTGGGGTAGATCCCATCCGGCCCTGGGGACTTATCTACCTTAATATTTTTTAAGACACCCAACACCTCGTCTTTTTGGATCACAATGTGACCCAGGCTATCTACACCCCCTTCTCCAGACTCAACATCTACCAATTCCTTCTCTTTGGTGAATACTGATGCAAAGTATTCATTTAGTACCTCGCCCATTTCCTCTGGCTCCACACATAGATTCCCTTGCCTATCCTTCAGTGGGCCAACCCTTTCCCTGGCTACCCTCTTGCTTTTTATGTACGTGTAAAAAGCCTTGGGATTTTCCTTAACCCTATTTGCCAATGACTTTTCATGACCCCTTCTAGCCCTCCTGACTCCTTGCTTAAGTACCTGTGCTTTAGAATCCCGGACCAATGGAAACATCACTCAGTGTCCACCCTATCAAACCCTTACACAATGTTTTCAATGAGATCAACTCTCATTCTTCAAAACTGTTAGGAGAGTCAGCCAAAGATCAGTGACGGACAAATTATCAGAAAACATGTTGAAGGACAGTATAAATTGTCATTTAGTAAGGCATGGATTAATCAAAGATGGTCAACGTGGATTTATGAAGGGAAAATTGTGTCTAGTTAACTTGATTGAATTTTTTTGAGGAGGTAAGGAGGGTGGATGAGGACAGCGCCTTTGATGAATAATAATGATATAATAATCTTTATTAGTGTCATAAGTAGACTTACATTACACTGCAGTGAAGTTCCTGTGAAAATCCCCTAGTCGCCACATTCCACACCTATTTGGGTGCACTGAGGAAGAATTCAGAATGTCCAATTCACCTAACAAGCACGTCTTTCGGAACTTGTGGGAAGAAACTGGAGTACCCGGAGGAAACACACGCAGACAGGGGGAGCATGTGCAGACTCTGCACAGATAGTGACCCAAGCCGAGAATTGAACTCAGAACCCTTGGAGCTGTGACACCATAGTGCTAACCATTGTGCTACCATGCCGCCGAATATTACATGCATTTTAGCAGGACCTTTGACATGGGAGAGTAGTGAGGATAATGACTGCCCCTGGGCTCCAAAGTGCAATGATAAGTTGGATCCAAAATTGGTTCAGTAACAGGAAACAAAGTTGATATTTGTTTTTGTGACTGGAAGCCTGTTTCCAGCAGGGTTTCATTTGGCTCAGTGCTAAGCAATCTTTGTCATAATATACACCAGTCTATCATGGTGCAGACACACACACTGATGGACACACAGGGGGACCAATCAACACACACAACACCACAGCCAATCAACAGTTAGAGCACACGCACTATAAAGCTGCAGCTTCCTGGTAGGACAGAGCTCACAGCCTGCAGCACAGACATTCACCATATGCTGAGTGCATCGACTGGTTAGGACAAGGCAAAGGTCTTTAGTTAAAGCTGGTATCGTGTTAACCCACAGTGAGAGTATGTTAAACTGTTAATTACTCAATAAAATAGTGTTGCACTATTTCAAGTGTTGGTGACCTGTATGTGTTCCACAGATCCAGAGCGCCCAACACAACATGATATCAGGAGTTGAGGGATATTAGCACTTCTTAGACCTACCTGCAAGTGATCTGCCTTCTGCCAGCATTCCGTCATCCTGCAACATGGACAACATCTGCCTGCTGCCGCCGCTCCGCATCACCGGCAACCTAGGGGCCAACTGGAAGATATTCAAACAGCGCTTCCAGCTCTTCCTTGAAGCCACAGACAGGGAGGACGCCTCGGATACCAGGAAGATAACTCTCCTCCTATCCACGGCGGGGGACCATGCCATCCACATTTTCAATTCTCTCACCTATGCGGATGATGAAGATAAAACAAAGCTCAAGACGGTCCTCCTCAAAGTTTCGAGCGCTACGCGTTCCAACAGCGTTTGCAGGGTAAGGATGAACCTTTCCAATCCTTTCTCACTCACCTCCGCATCCTTGCGCAGTCTTGCAGCTAAGGGGCCACATCCGACTCCATGATACGCGACCAGATCGTTTTCGATGTTCAGTCGGACCCCTACGACAGCAGCTCCTCAAAGTAAAGCAGCTCACCATAGTGACCGCCATTGAGACCTGTGTCCTACACGAAAACGCCACGAGTCAGTATTCCCACATCCATACCGGGCAGCACGGTAGCCTTGTGGATAGCACAATTGCTTCACAGCTCCAGGGTCCCAGGTTCGATTCCGGCTTGGGTCACTGTCTGTGTGGAGTCTGCACATCCTCCCCGTGTGTGCGTGGGTTTCCTCCGGGTGCTCCGGTTTCCTCCCACAGTCCAAAGATGTGCGGGTTAGGTGGATTGGTCATGATAAATTGACCTTAGTGTCCAAAATTGCTCTTAGTGTTGGGTGGGGTTACTGGGTTATGGGGATAGGGTGGAGGTGCTGAACTTGGGTAGGGTGCTCTTTCCAAGAGCCGGTGCAGGCTCGATGGGCCGAATGGCCTCCTTCTGCACTGTAAATTCTATGATTCTATGATAAGCGGCTGAAACGGCGTGGCAAGGTCCCCACGAGGTGGAACGGGTCCAAGCAATTGAGCAACTACAGGGCCTCAGCCTGGATGAGGGCGGCCATTTTGCACACTTTTCGCAGACTCCCGCGCTTGTGCGCACCAAACGAGGGGACGGCGACGTCGAAGAATGTAATGCACAGGCGCGCACCACACACGACCGCACCATGCATGTGCGGTGGCGCAGCGAACGTGCTGACGCTACGACGTGCGGTAACTGTGGCTCCGCCCATTTAAAACGGCAATGCCCTACCAAATCTTGACAATGCCTAAGATGTGGCAGACTTGGCCACTATGCTGCCTTATGCCGAGCAGCTCAGCCTACCAATTCATATCGCTTCAGCCAGCCTCGCAGGAATGTCCGGGCAATTCAACCCACGGTCACCGAGTCTGATGCGGACCTCCCACACAGCAGTGACACCGAGCACCCGTAAGGCGCCTTTTCGAGTTGGTATCGTGACAAAAAATAGGGTGTCCCCGAAGCAAAGACACCAGCCGCTGTCGGTATACAGCATCAATCCAGACGATGAGTGGTGTGCCACCCTGACGGTCAACCAGAATTCGTCGCCCACCTCAGAGACTTAATTTGTGAACTTTGTGGACTTATAGACTTTCTGAATTGTTCTGTTTGATCGTTTACATGGTTTGTATACAGTGTTCATCTCGTTATTCTTGTTGCATACTGTTTTTCTGCACCAGGCACCTTCCCAAGTAAATAGCTTAGTTCTCATGTACATAGTCCTGTAAATATGTCTTTCATACACACGTAGTTAGGGACATTCTCACCATACACTATTTATTGTCACACATGTACATTCTTTTATAAAAGGGGGGATGTCATAATATACACCAGTATATCATGGTGCAGACACACACACTGATGGACACACAGGGGGACCAATCAACACACACAACACCGCAGCCAATTACCAGTTAGAGCACACGCACTATAAAGACAGGGGGCATCAGAGTTCCCGCTCATTCGAGCTGCAGCTTCCTGGTCGGACAGAGCTCACAGCCTACAGCACAGACATTCACCATGTGCTGAGTGCATCGACTGGTTAGGACAAGGCAAAGGTCTTTAGTTAAAGCTAATATCGTGTTAACCCACAGTGAGAGTATGTTAAACTGTTAATGACTCAATAAAATAGTGTTGCATTATTTCAAGTGTTGGTGACCTGTATGTGTTCCACGGATCCAGAGCGCCCAACACAACAAGCTTTTCATGGTATATATAACATAGAACTAAATGTAGGGGACACGATTAAGAAGTTTGCTGATGGTACAGAAATTGGTTGTGAGATTGATAGTGAAGATGAAAGCTGGAGCCTGCAGCAGGATCAGATAGACAGAAAAATGACAAATGGAATTAAATCCAGAGAAGTGCAAGGTGATGCCTTAAGGAAATACAAAATAAATTGTAGGTTACTGAAAAGTGTAGAGAAACCAAGAGATCTTGAGAGTGCACAGATCCCTGAAGGTAGCGGGACAAAGTTGATTAAAAATATACGTATATGATTTATTAACCTTTTATTAACCAAGATATAGAATACAAGAGCAGGATGGTTATGCTTGAACTGTGTAAAACACTAGTTAGTCCACAGCTGGAGTACTGCATCATATTTTGGTCACCTCATTACAAGGAACGATGTGATCATTCTAGAGCGGGTACAGAGGGAATTTATGAATATCATGTCAAGAATGGAGAGTTTTAGCTGTGCGGAAAGACTGCAGAGGCTGGGGTTGTTCTCTTTGGAACACAGGTGGCTGAGGGTAATTGAGGTGTAAAATCACGAGAGGCCTAGTGTGAGTGGAAGAAAATACTTATTTCCCTTGAACAGAGATCAATAATAGGGGTATAGATTTAAAATAATTGGCAGAAGGATTAGAGTGGAGTTGAATTTTTTTTCACACAGTGGGTTGGTGGGAGTCATGAACTCACTGCCTGAAAGGGTGGTGGAGACAGAAACCCTCACCAATTTTCTGATAAGTATCTGGATGTGAACTTGAAGTGCTGTAATCCGCAGAGCTACAGACCAAGAGCAGGAACATGGGGCAAAATTCTCCCCCAACGGCGCGATGTCCGCCGACTGGCGCCAAACACGGCGCCAATCAGACGGGCATCGCGCCGGCCCAAAGGTGCGGAATGCTCCGCATCTTTGGCGGCCTAGCCCCAACATTGAGGGGCTAGGCCGACGCCGGAGGGATTTCCGCCCCGCCAGCTGGCGGAAATGGCGTTTGTTTCCCCGCCAGCTGGCGCGGAAATGCGGCGCATGCGCGGGAGCGTCAGCGGCCGCTGACAGTTTCCCGGCGCATGCGCGGGAGCGTCAGCGGCCGCTGTCAGTTTCCCGCGCATGCGCAGTGGGAAGAGTCTCTTCCGCCTCCGCCATGGTGGAGGCCGTAGCGGAGGCGGAAGGGAAAGAGTGCCCCCACGGCACAGGCCCGCCCGCGGATCGGTGGGCCCCGATCGCGGGCCAGGCCACCGTGGGGGCACCCCCTGGGTCAGATCGCCCCGCGCCCCCCCCCCCAGGACCCCGGAGCCCGCCCACGCCACCTGGTCCCGCCGGTAAATACCAGGTTTGATTTACGCCGGCGGGACAGGCAATTTCTGGGCGGGACTTCGGCCCATCCGGGCCGGAGAATCCAGCGGGGGGTCCTGCCAACCGGCGCGACCCGATTCCCGCCCCCGCCCAATCTCCGGTACCGGAGACTTCGGCGGGGGCGGGATTCACGGCGGCCTACGGCCATTCTCCGACCCGGCGCGGGGTCGGAGAATGACGCCCCTGGTATTAGGCTGGAATTCTCTTCTTTGGCTGGTATGGACATGATGGGATGAATGGCCTCCTTCTGTGCTGGAAATTTTCTGTATGTCACCGATGTAAATTGGATGCCCAATCTGGTATTGCTGAGTCAGGATCATTTCCACTCAGGCAATGTCTTCATAATCAAGAGTGGCCATTTGAAGCAAACAACACTTTGTGTATAATAAAATAAGTGATATATATATATAGGTAATCCTTTATTTTTACAAAATTATATAAATTCTTTTAACATCAACAGAAAGGCATAGAATGCACAAACTTTCCAGAAATACTGTTTCAAATATTATCCAAGTGAATTACAAATATAATCCAGCAATTTACTTAGTAATATAAAAAGTATTAAGCAAAATTAATAATGTGATACGGCTTTAGAGGGGATTTCAAAAATCATGATGCTATTTGCATTCATTCTTAGTAAATCTAAGAACTATTTATCGATATATTAAAAATGCATATTCATTACTAAGACATTCATAAATCTTCCCTTTCCTTTTTTGGTTTCTTTATTATTTGGTCTGATACAGGGTCATCCTCTTTCGCTAACCATGTGAGGTAGACTTCAACTGGATCAATATTCCAGTGTTTGTGGAATGAAATTGGAACCTGATGTGCCAAATAATCTTTTGAATAGTCCATTGGACGTGCCTAGAAAACAGATGCAATAGATTATTTTTCTGCTCATTACTGCTTGATAGTTCAAATTCTCTTGAGTTGTCAGGGTTCTATTAGAGACCCTACTATATAGCTTTTCAAAAATTTTGTCATGGAAAGACTTTTCAAGGAATACACATTTATAAAGAGTCATCCTATTACGGCGACAGTATTTAATTAATTTCCATCAATTATACTTGCAGCGAGTCAGAATTTGCTGAAAGATTGATGGCGTGTGAAAGTGCACACCATTCTCAATCCGTAAATTAAACAACAAATTCAGAGTTAAGAGAGTCATGTTTCCAAAATGTGCAGGTTGATTTATGCAATTCTACATTTGCTTTGCACAAACAGCATCTCCATTATTTATTTGCTGCATTTGCATATTAATTGCCCCTTTAACTTGTCATAAAAAGTTAGATCTAGTAATTAATAGTGTTAGTACATTTCCAAATGTGAAAATTGCCAATCAACCTCACTGGTCCTGAAAGTGAACAATTTAAATTGAAGATATATCACTCCTGCAGAGAGTGCATTGTTGGAAATTTCAAAAATATTTCATTTTACATTTACTTTTCCTTTTGTCTTCTTTCTCTCTCTCTTGTGTAAGTCGGCTGTTACATTTCCCATTTGATAACAGTGATTACATTTCATAAAGTCTTTCATTGTCTGTAAAACACTTTGGGTTGTCTGGTAGGCATAAAATGTTCATGCACACTCTTTTTTATTAAGGAGAAATGCATTCGCTTTTTCAAAATATTCAACATGGAAGAAGGCAAAACTGAAATAATTTTTTTTAAAAAATTTTCTATTTCTCAATTCCCTTTAGCTTATTAAGTGAATATTTTGTTTTCTGTGGCAAAAAGTCTATAGGCTGGATTCTCCGTTTCGCCAGCAGTGCACTCACGTCTGCGGATTTCCCAACGGTGTGGGGTGCCCACAATGTGAAACCCCATTGGCCGGCTGCCGGGGCGGAGGATCCTCCTAGAATGGAGAATCTCGCCCCATGATTTTTTAATGTATGTGTAGAAAAGCAAATGAGAAGGGTTCTGAAATTTGTCATGGTAATCTATTGTAATGTTTGTATTACAGGGAGCATGTTAAAAAAATACAACATTATATTGCATCGATAGTGTCTCCTGACCAAACTCCAGTTTCCATAAACTTGAGCTCGCCCAAGGCTCGGCTGCCTATGGCCTAAATCACACTAAGTTCCATTCACCCATCACCCCTGTGCTTGCTGACCTACATTTTAAGGTGACCATTATTGCCAGTATGGTGACTATTTCTCTTAATGAGAATATTCCTTATTGCGCATACCTCCAATATATCCGGATTAAATATACTGCAAAACAAATCTCCAAAGGGTAGTTCAAACTCATTTTTAAACAAAATAAATACTTATCCTAAAGTAAAGGTGGCAATTGGCACAAAATCTTCCAGTGTGGATGCAGTAGTTGAAAAGGAAGAAAGTTAGTGGTAGGTATATGTTACAGGCCACCATGAAGTCAACGGAGGCGGCTGTACTGCTGTGTTGGATCATAGCAACTGTGAGGCTTGGATTTCTGCAGTGCTGGAGAGCACCAGGAAATTAAAGGGAGGGAGGAACTCAAGAAAATTACTATGGAAGTGGTACTGAGCAAATTGTTGGAGCTGTGTGCTGATAAGTTCCCCGGGTCCTGATGAACTTTATCCTAGGATCTTTAAAGAAGTGGTTGGGGGGTAGTTGGTTTTAATTTTCCATAGTTCCCTAGATTCGAGAAAGGCTCCATTAATTTGGGAAATAGACAAAGTATTCAAAAAGGGAAGGAGACAGAAAAGAGGAAACGACTGGCAATTAGCTTAACATCTGTCATAGGAAAAAATGTTAAAAGCTATTATTAAAGGTATGGTTGATAACACAAAGACAGGTAGGAAAGTAAGATGTGAAGAGGATGTAAGGTGGCTACAAAGATCTGGCAAAGGGAGCATAATGTGCGAAAAAGTATAATTGCCCATTTAGTAGGGAAAATAAGAAAAAAAGCATATTAGCTAAATGGTGAGAGATTGCAGAGCTCTGAGATGCAGAGGGATCTGGGTGTCTTCTGGGTGCATGAATCGCAAAAGCTTACTATGCAGGTACAGCAGGTAATTAGGAAAGCTAATAGAAAGTTATTGTTTATTGTGAGGGAAGTTGATTGCAAGAATAGGGAAGTTATGCTTCAGTTATACAATGCACTGGTGAGATCATATCTGGTGCAGTTTATACAATATTGGTCTCTTTATTCAAGGAATTATGTAAATACATTGGAAGCAGTTTGGAGAAAGTTTACCAGATTAATATCTGGAATGGGTATGTTGTCTTATGAAGTTAGACAGGCCAGGCTTGTATCCGCTGGAGTATAAAAGAGTAAGAATGATTTGATTTTAACACACACGATTTGGAGGGGTCTTGACAAGGTGGATGTAGAAAGAATGTTTCCTCATGTGGGAGAATTTGAAATCGGGGGGTCACAGTTTAAAAATAAGGGATTGCCGATTGAAGACCAAGGTGAGGAGAATTTATTTCTCTCAGAGGGTTGTGATTCTTTGGAACTTCTTTCCTCAAAAGGCAATGGAAGCAGAGGGCACGATTTACACATCACGTCCCACAGGAATCGGGGCGGGACATTGCCGGTAAATCCCACGAGAGGCCTTTCCCAGATTTCCGACGGTCATTACGCCCCACGAGATCTAAAAAGATCTTGCAAGATGTCGCAATCCGTATCCTGCCCACAATGAACGGGACCCAGACTTGCATCGGTTAAGTGTGCAGTTAAACTCACTTAACTATGTCTGCGCCAGCACTAACCAGCCCCGGGGACCTATCGGTCTCGCCGAGAAGACCACAGCCGAGTGCCATTTAGCACTGGTATCCACAAACGGGGACCAGGCAGAACGGCACTTGAAGGGGTTTCCCAAGCGATGAGAGGCCCTCAGGTGGTTGTCCTCTAGGCAGGGTGGCACCATGGCACTGCTGATGCCACCTGGGCAACTTGGCACTGCCACCTGGGTGCAAGTCTGGCACTGCAAAGGTACCGAGGTAGAACTTCCATGATGCCAACCTGGCAGTTCTAAGATGCCCAGACGGAATTTGGACTATGCTGGGGATCGGACCCAGGGGTGCCCTGCCCATATGAGGTGGTGTTGTGGGGGCCTTGAGGACCCCCCAACAAGTGTTGGGGCTTCGGATGGCCGAGAGATGGGGGCGCCACCAATCTCATCCAGCACTGGCGAGTGGAGCTCCTCAGTGCAGGAAATGGGGACTGAGTGCAGCCACAGTGGGGCGTTCCCCGCTGAAGCCTGAAAAAGTAACAGTCCCATTCGATAGCGAGTTCATTTCCAACGCTACAAGTACCGGGAACAGCCCTGCTAAACCCACCCAAAACGGGACTTTTTTCCCCCCATTAAATGGAGTCCAGGGTATTTGAATATTTTAAGGCAGATGCAGTCAGATTCTTGATAAGTAAGTGGGTGAAACGTTATTGGGCTAGGCGGGAATGTGGAGTTGAGGGGCGAAATTCTCCCCCAACGGCGCGATGTCCGCCGACTGGCGCCAAAGACGGCGCCAATCAGACGGGCATCGCGCCGGCCCAAAGGTGCGGAATGCTCCGCATCTTTGGCGGCCTAGCCCCAACATTGAGGGGCTAGGCCGACGCCGGAGGGATTTCCGCCCCGCCAGCTGGCGGAAATGGCGTTTGTTTCCCCGCCAGCTGGCGCGGAAATGCGGCGCATGCGCGGGAGAGTCAGCTGACAGTTTCCCGGCGCATGCGCGGGTTGTCAGCGGCCGCTGAAAGTTTCCCGCGCATGCGCAGTGGGGAGAGTCTCTTCCGCCTCCGCCATGGTGGAGGCCGTGGCGGAGGCGGAAGGGAAAGAGTGCCCCCACGGCACAGGCCCGCCCGCGGATCGGTGGGCCCCGATCGCAGGCCAGGCCACCGTGGGGGCACCCCCCGGGGTCAGATCGCCCCCCCCCCCCCCCCCCCCCCCCCCCCCAGGACCCCGGAGCCCGCCCACGCCGCCTGGTCCCGCCGGTAAATACCAGGTTTGATTTACGCCGGCGGGACAGGCAATTTCTGGACGGGACTTCGGCCCATTCGGGCCGGAGAATTGAACGGGGGGTCCCGCCAACCGGCGCGGCCCGATTCCCGCCCCCGCCCAATCTCCGGTACCGGAGACTTCGGCGGGGGCGGGATTCACGGCGGCCAACGGCCATTCTCCGACCCGGCGGGGGGTCGGAGAATGACGCCCGAGGTTACCATCAGATCAGCCATGATCTTATTAAATGGCGGAGCAAGCTCGAGGGGCCGAGTGGCCTACTTATTCCTACTCCTAGTTCTGTATATTTGTGTGTATTTTAAAGGAATTAAATGCTGTGTTAAAGGAATAAAATGGGAAGTGCTATTTAAAGAGAAAAGTGCAGGGGGAAAATTGGGTGTACTCTAACGAGATTATTTTTATCATTGGAGAAACAGTCGATTCTAGAAATATGTTTCACGGCTCAAAAGAAAATCAAACCAACATAAAGGGCCAATAGGGATAAAGGAAAGATGCATAAAATTCTTAAATGTACAGTAAAGGAGCAAGATAGAGAGAATTCCAAATACACTTAGAAAGACACCTTCGAAAGACAGAATAACTAATGCAAACAGGAAACATGAAAGGGATATATTAAAAAATATATAATAGCAAAGGCTTCTTCAAGTAAATCAGGAACAAGAGAAGAACATAAAGGAAAGTTGAACTGTTGACCAGTGGTAGAGGGGAGGTGGTGTCTAGGGGAATAAGTTTTGAACTAATTATTTTGACTTTTTACTGTTGAGAAGAGCAGGCAGCTGAGTTAAGAGAGGTATATATGAGTATTAGAAGTCTGGAAAGCATAGTAGTTAGGCGGCTTAGGAAGTTGAACCTAAACAAGACTGATAAATCATATTCATGGTCTCAGTTGGAATTAGCAGAGGTGATTACAGATCCCTTCAGCAATATCATTCAAAATTCACTGGAATTGAGTAACATACTAATGGATTGGAAAGCAGCAAATGTGATGTCTATCCTGAAAAAAAAGAGGGAATGCATCTTCATGCTTCATGTTTGTGACTTAAGGAATGATCCATCAAGTGGACCTGTGACTACAACGAATCATCATGGGATCAGAATGAGCCAGTCATCTACTGTGTAAATATGTTCTCCGAGAAGAGAAAATTTTAAATTCCTTTGGCATTTCCCCAGGAATTAAGAGTTTCGATCCAGGAATATTTTTCAGTTGACCACATGATTAAAGGGGATATGGTTCAAAGTTAAAAATCAGACAAAATAAAATATTTTGGCAACGTTATTTATTAGAAGCACAATAGAACTGTGGATCAAATATACCAGTGGATGCTGGAACAAAATGCACGGCAGATTTTATTTTGGATGAATTGGCTGAATTTCTATTGGGAAATTGAGTCCCAGTTTGTTCCAAAACCTTTGTAAATAAACAGATGGGCAGTTTTAAATGATCGACAGGATAGCAAGTTACCTTCTCATGATGCCTGGATGACCACCCACTATAAGTGGCAACATTTTTGAAAAAAATAAACACTGAAATTTATTTTCAAAGTAGTCCACGCTGTAATTTGCAGAGCCTAATAAAAGCACTGAATAGAAAGAAATAAAAACAAATTGCTGGAAATGGTCTGTCTGCATCTCAGAATAAAGAGTTAACATTTTGAATATAATTTGTTTGTCATCTGAAATTACAATTCTCGGATTTCTTTCTTCAGACACCGCCAAGCATTTTCAGCAACTCCCCCCCCCCCCCCCATCGTAATATATATGTAAAGAACCTCCACTTTGTCTGCAAGTAATTAAATAATTTGTTGCTTCCAGTTTGCAAGCGATTGTTTTCGCATTGGCATGAGGCCACTTGAGTGAGGATTACCTGGTGGAAAAGAGGGCTGTGTGTTACTGGGATACCAAGGCTGTTGAAGCACATACCCAGAACCATATCGTCAGGTGCATCTTGACTGTAACAACTGCATCCACTTGCAAGTAATTGCTTGACTGCTTCCCTGCTAAATACAATTCTGTACAAAAACAGGAAGAGAATTGAGATGAAATTGGGAACAAGAAAACGAGACATTAGATTAATTTTAGAATCAGTTTAGGTTTAACTTCTTGGTATCATTTAACAGAGTCTTGTGCTTCATGTCTGAAGTCTGCTTGTGAACCTAGGTGTTTCTGGATGCCACTTACTCGAAAATCAATGCTGGTGATTATTTCAGTGGAAACGATGATCTGACTGCAATTTCTGGAGGAAGAATTTAGTAGCATTCAAGTTTGTTTGCTGTGTTAAACTTTCTGTTAAGTACCTGAAGTGGGATTTAGCGCGGTGCCGGAATCAAAAAAATGGGAGGCACAAATGTTGTTCAGTTAGTCTATGAACGGTACTCCACTGATCACACATCAAAAGATATTCTCTAGTTGATTAGTTGCTTTGTTAAATAGCAGTTGCTAAAGATCACTGAAAGCAATATAAGAACACAAAAAAACATGAGGCAAAGGGGGCCATTTGGCCAATCAATCCTATTCACTGCATGGAGCAATAGTAGAATAGTGACCATGGGCTCAATTGGCGGGGTGTTTCTCAACGGTCGCATTGGTGAGCTCACAGCCCATATTTAACGGCACTTAGTGCCGGAAATGAGCCTGTCTGTGTGGAGTCTGCACGTTGAGCCTGTCTGTGTGGAGTCTGCACATTGTCCCAGTGTCTGCGTGGGTTTCCTCCGGGTGCTCCGGTTTACTCCCGCAAGTCCCTAAAGGCATGCTGTTGAGTAATTTGGACATTCTGAATTCTCCCTCAGTGTACCCGAACAGGCGTCGGAATGTGGCGACAAGGGACTTGTCACAGTAACTTCATTGCAGTATTAATGTAAGCATACTTGTGACAATGCTCCGTTTGAAACAACCATGGCTGAGGGCCTCGACATCACGTCCCAGTTATGAGGGACATGTCCCAGACACAGGTGGACATTGCTGAGGCACTCAAGAGCATGGCCCAGTCACTGAAGAGCATCACTGAGGGCATTGACACCATGGTGCAGATAATGGGGAGCCACCAGGACTGGCAGTGCCAGATGACGCAGAGGCATCTGAAGCTCACTCCAGGCCTCTATGGGCCTCATCAGGGAAGAGGGAGCACTGGAGGGCAACCCGAGGCCTGCCACCAAGGAGATGACAGCGGTCTCCAGTTCTACCGGAAAAAACCCTCCTGACAACGGCACATCTCAAGGGCAATGGGCAGAACAGGGTGGCACGGCGATGCCAGTGAAACTGGTAAGTGGCCGTGGCATCCCGGCTTCGGTCCTCCAGATGATGTCCACTAGGGGCATCAAAGGCCATAGAACACGGAAAGCAGCAGGCTGCCTGCACCTCTGATGTGCATCCTGGGGGCACACCTAGACATAGCAGTACACCACAGAAGATCAAGATGAGTGAGGAGCACTGTAGGGGCACTTGGGACGGGGGGTGGACGGGAACTATCCATCGATAAGGAGAATGGAAATGTCAAATGTCCACAATTAAAACATGTTACACCTGATACATGGGAAGCCTCTGTCACGTTAATCTTCACAGCGAGCCAGCCTGCACCCCCAGCCCCTGGAACCACATTTTGAGCAGTCTGATACATCGCTCAATGACAGCACGGGGGGAAACATGGGCCTGGTTACATCGTGTCTCCGCCTTGGTCTCCGCATTGGCATCATCAGCTAGGACCTCAGTGGGTACCCCTGATCCCTCAAGAGCCAAACCGACATACTGGGGTGGTACTCAAAGATGCTGGGGATCTCCGAGTGTCCCAGGATGTAGCTGTTATGTACGCTCCCTGGGAAGTGTGCACACACATGCATGATCCGTAGGTGGTGGTCACACACGAGTTGAACATTCAGGCAGTGGAACACCTTCCTGTTAATAAAGGGCACTCCCTGATGCCCCCGTGTGTGCAAAGCAACTTGCGTGACATCTATTGTCCCTGAGATTGGGGCATCAAGGCGATGGCAGGGACCCCCGCAGCCTGGCATCTTGATGGGCCTGGTCCAGCTCAAAGTTGATAAAGTCTGATGCCCAAGCTTACAGGGCATCCATGACCTGCGCTTGTGGGCTGTAGCTTGGAAATGCCGCACATGTCCCTGCTCGAGCCCTGGAATAAACTGGCTGCATAGATGTTCAGGGCTGCAGTGACCTTCATGGCCACCGGGAGCGGGTGTCCTCCTCCTCCACGGGGTGACAGGTCCGTGAGGGCGTGGCACAGGTACCGCATTGTCTCTTTGTGGAGATGGAGTCTCCTGCGCCACATGCTCTCCGCCATCTCCTCGAAAGACCAACGGCGCCTGTACACCTTGGGCCATTGTTGGTGTCCCTCTCTGGGTTCCTCCTCGGCCTGATGAGCAGCCCGGGTCTCATCGCTGGCCTGCCCCTCTGGGTTCCTCCTCGACCTGATGAGCAGCCCGGGTCTCGTCGCTGGCCTGCCCCTCTGGGTTCCTCCTCGACCTGATGAGCGGCCTGTGTCTTCAGAGTGTGCAGCAGCCCCCTGACACTGCTGCCGGCTTCTCCGACATTTGGCTGCCTGGGCTGCCACCAGCACCATGAGGGCAACCTCTGCGGGATCGACATAACCAGCCATATTTTGTACACCTATAAGGAATTGGAGAAGGAGATAGACCGTCAATCAGTTAGGGCTTCCACCCGGGAAATCCCCCAAGTCTCCCCCACCCTTACATGTCCCGCCTTCTCACAGAGTGCCATCCATCGAGCCAGTTGTGCTGGAAAACCTCGCTCTGCACACTCACCCCCGGCCTCAGCAGAACCCCTGAGACCCCAGATCCCTGCCAGGAGCATTAGGGAGACCATATTCAGGTGCCCTACCCTCATCCACACACTTATCGTGAGGATATTCCCAGTGCTGAAGCCCAGCTGTTGGTGTTTGATTGTTGGCCACTGCCTCGATGGTGCTGATGTTTTATGAGTTCAGGCAAACTGTTCAGGCTTCAAAGTTTGATTAAAATGCGATGCAATAATAATCATCTTCTACATGACATGTGTACCCACGAGAATCCACTTGAGTAATATTTTACTGGTAAAAACTGTCATCGTTAACACAGATTTGAAAATCAACTATGTAAGATTCCACATATCACACTAACCAATAAACAACAGTGACATTTCCTTGTTTTTGTTTTGTAAATTGTATGAAATTCTATATTGGTGCCAATACAAAGCAATATCAGCTCATTTTTCAAAACAAACGCCAAACACACGGTATCAACTCACCTGATCCTCAGTAGAAACAGAGGATAAGCCCGAGAATGTGTTATCACATCCACAACTTTGTTGTAGAAATGATCTGTCCATCAATGTGTTACTTGTTCCACATATCAGTGCCATTCTCTGTCTAGAACCCACAGCTGTGTAGGCCCTCCCACACGACCCAATCTCACCGGAACCAAATCCTGGCATCCACATATTACACTGCTGCTCAAGGTGCAATTGACCATCCTCGACTTCCAGCGTGTTTAACCCGCAGTGATGTGTCAGTTACATGCAGCACTCACCACACCAGCAACAAAAACATCAACAATGTGCAAAAGCATTTCTTCAACATTGTCATCAGGTGGCTCATTTGGATCAATGTCGCGCACCAGATCCCACAGGGTCTTCTTGCTTCAAACCGGATTGCCTTCTGGACTCGGACGCCCCCCTGAGCGGTGTTCCAGGACCCAGGTATCTTAGAAAAAATTGTCCTTTCTGGCTACAGAAAAGGAAGGAAACAGCAACAGCAGCCTCCAGGCATTTGCAGCCACAAACAGCAAACACAACCTGCAGCTGTGAAGTACTCTCACAACTAACAAGGCCAGTTCCTCATTAGCAATTGCCATCAACTGTGAAGCTAGAGGCTGCTCACAGTCAAAGGGAGTTAAAGTGACCTTCAGCATAGAACCAAGAGCAGGGCTCTGACTTGGAAGTATTTGGTAGGACAGACAGGCAGCAGCTGTAGTTGCTCTTGTTATGGGCATCCACAATATTTAAAGATGGCTTGAAGGTCTCACAGATGCTAAGCCCTGACTCAACCACACCCCCAAACTAAGGGACGACCCCGACCTGGAACGTTTCAGCCACCCGACCAAGCCCAAACCCCCGAGCATTGGGGCAGCAGCTCCTGTGCCCTTGAGCTGCATGCCGGAAAATGGAAATGGCTCCTCACCTCCTCAGTCCCCCATAGCAGTCATTGCGCCAGCTTCACGTTTTTAAAAAGGAGTATGAAACGGTGCCCACGTGATTTCTCACTGGGGAGCCGGTTAATTCCCGGGTGGCTGTTACGTTCGACTTCAATCTTGCTGATGAGATGGAAATGAATGCAAATGTGGGTTAATGATATGCTCGCCGTATATGGGCATGATCGGGAACTTGCCATCGGGAGTGGGCTGGTTAGACAGCAAACTGATTTGCACCTAGCACGACTCTTGTTTTGGCCTTCCCCACTATTTAACCATTGCGGATGGGCGCAGCGCGATGGTTAAATCGCGCCCAATATGAATTAACGAGTCATCCAGAGCCTGAGCAAATAATTCAAGGATCGTGAGTTCAATGTAATGGCAAACTAAGAATTTGAATTCAGTTTAAAAATAAATAAAAAGAGTGTATTAATAAAAGCAAATCTGTCAGATTATTGTTAACCACCCAGCTGTTTCACTGATGGGCCCAAGTTATTGTGCAACCCGCTGAGGGTTTCGCTGGAGGTGGCCCACCTTTGGCTGACGGTGGGGTTTTCTGGTCTTGCCGTTGTCAGCGGCTTTTCCCATTGAATTCGCTCCTCGCCACCGTGAAACCCACGGTGGGACCGGAAGATCCCGCCGACGTGAACGGCCGGAAAGTCTTTTTGGAAAGTCAAGTTGCCTTTGTTTAAGGTCAGTTCCATTTGTGAATCTACTCTGACATTTGTTCCCAATATAAAATTTTTATTCTTCTACATTTTGTTCATCTTAATTTAACATATCATTAAGTGTGAAGGGACGAGTAAATAATTGAACACTTATCTTTTGATCTTCCTTTCTTCTCAGCAATTTCTTCCACCCATGCTCCCAATTTCCACTCTCATCAAATCCTCGTTTTTCAGAGTCCTCGCTCTGTTTTCAGCCTACTCCACTCAAAGTAAAATGATTGTGTAGGTGCTATCGATGGTTGAGCTGTCAATTTGCCTGCAGTAGTTATGTTAGTGGCATTATTTGAAGCAGTAATTTTTTTATATTAGAGCTGTCACATCTCCTTGATTATGAAACACTGAAGACAACAGCTGTGGGTCTCATCCTCAAACTCGATTTTTTATAGTTTTCCATTGTCATGATTGACTAGCTTGTCTTTTCTTATTAACATTAAATCAGCACAGGCAGAGCAACCCATTAAAATTTTACACTTATCGATTTCTACTCTCTATTTCAATGGGCGGGATTCTATGTCCGGTTACAGGCGCATTTAACAGGGTGATTCTCGTGCCTGCATTGCCGAGAAGGACCCCACTATTCAATGGCACTTTGCTGTTTTTTGGGCCTCGACGAGGAATGCCCCGTCGCGGTGGGACCTTAGTCATTTCCTGCACTGGCGATCCGAGCTCACCAATGCAGGAAGACTACTCGCAACACAATTTTTAAAGGCAGTCCCGATCTTTCAACCCCCTCTCAGCCATTCCATCGCGACCTCTGGACCCTCCCACTTCACCAAGTTACCTCTTCTGGATTTCTCGAGCCCCCCCCCCCCCCAACTCTTATGGGCGAGGC
This sequence comes from Scyliorhinus torazame, assembly GCF_047496885.1. Classification (NCBI taxonomy): domain Eukaryota; kingdom Metazoa; phylum Chordata; class Chondrichthyes; order Carcharhiniformes; family Scyliorhinidae; genus Scyliorhinus; species Scyliorhinus torazame. The sequence goes on along the minus strand of NC_092721.1, from coordinate 156,172,395 downwards.
ACCCCCTGGGCTCGACCCCTGGCACAGGCAACCGGTCACTCAGGCACTGCCAGCCTCGCATCCTGGCAGTGCCCATGCCAACCTGGCAGTGCCAAGGTGCCCACATGCCAGTAGCAGTGCCATGGTGTGACACAGCCCAACCACCCGGGAGTCCCCAATGGCCTGGGAGAGCCCCTGAGGTGCCGTTACGACTGGTTCATGTTTGTGTGGACCAGTAGTAAGCGGTGCCCTGGCGAGCCTAATGGTTCATTTAAATATGCCTATCTGGATCTCGCCCAGCGAGCTGTTTCAAGCGTTGTGAATCTCGTGAGATTCAACGGCCTCATCCTGACACTAAGTCAGTGCGACGAGGCCGCTGAATCACACCCTTCATTTGGAAACAATGGAATGGATTTTCATTCCCAAGAGGGGTAGCAGAAGTGGAGAAATTTCCCGGCTTGCTGCACCAACCTTGGAAATGAGTGTCCTGAATGGAGGGATCTTTGTTTCAGTTAGAGGGGTGTTGGTGTTGGGAGCTAACAACTTGCGAGCAAGAAAGGCTTACCTTGGTTCTCTTGGACTTGTCCCAGTCGTTTTCTCAATCATTAAGCCTGTTAGTTTCCACCCTCACCCACTGCCTGTACATGCCAACCCTTGTCCCCACCCACCTCCATGCCCCTGGAGAGATCATCTACGCCATGCTCTCTCATATCCTCCATGCCAAGCCATGCTCCAATCCATCCCATGACCCCTCATAGCCCTATGCCAACTTGGTACCAACTTTTGACCTACCCCGTCCCCCATACCCTTCACGTCAACTCATGTTAGCATGGACAGAGGATTGGTTAGCTAACAGGAAAAGAGTGTAAACAGGATCAAGGTGTAACAAGTGAAGTGCTACAGGGAGCAGTGCTGGGGCCTCAACTAATTACAATCAATGGGCGCGATCGAATGGCCACATTGCGCCTGAAAAGCAGCACGCCGCAGCGCAACATAGCCAACAGAAGCCGAGAGGCCCTGCTCCCAGTATCTACCCGGCTTGCAACACCCCGTGAGATCTAATGCGACATTGTGATGTGAAATCACTTTTTGGAAAATCTGCGTATTAGAGCAAGACAGCTAGTCTCACTTAATAAGCAGTTTCATGAGGCACCCGAGACATTGGGATTTATTCCCTTCGCTTTGGAGACCTCGGACAAGCACCATTCAGTCTTGGTCTCCACAAATGGGAACCAGATGGAACGGCACTCGTGAGTGTCTCCCAGAGGATCAGAGGCCCCCAGGTGCTTGCCCTCTGGGCAGGGTGGCACCCTGGCACTGCTGGTGCCACAAGGAAGTCAAAGGTTATCAGTGGTAGGCGGAATGTGGAGTTAAGGTCACAATCAGAACTGCCATAATCTTATTGAAGGACCAAGAAGTCACGAGGGGTTGAATGGCTTACTGCTACTCCCAGTGCATATGCTCATAGTTCACCATGTTCACCCAATATCCACTTTCAGCAGAACTGACATGAACTAAAAGAAAGTCCTAAATATCTATTAGAGTTTAATATTTACAAAAGTCTCATTTGTGAAAGCGCATTCAAAACATATAAATTCCTCAAGTACATGATCCCTTAACAAAACAAACTTGTTTGCAAAATCCCACATCAAAGACAGTTAGGTTGTGTCAACAAAAAGCTATTGAAGCTACTAGAACAGATTTCTTTCAATTTTCACAAGGAGACAGTTCTATTCAATTTTTAAAGCGATGGCCATTAAATTACTTGATAGCTGACAATTCTACAAATCTTAAATTTCTTTCAAGAGAAATGTGAGTGGGTGGCGGCATTGTGGTATTGCTATTGAACTAATAATCTAGATACCCACTGCAGTGCTCTGGGAACCCGGGTTCAAATTTCACCATGGCAGATGGTGAAATTTGAATTCAATATAAATCTGGAACTGAAAGTCCAATGACGACCATGAATCGATTGTTGTAAAAAACCCATCTGGTCCACTCGTACTAATCCTTACCTGGTCTGGTCTACATGTGATTCCAAATCAAAAGCAATGCGGCTGATTCATAAGTGCCCTCTATAATTGTCTAGCAAGTCACTCAGTTCAAGGACTATTACGGATGGGCAATAAATGTGGCACCTACATCCGATTAATTAAATAAAAGCATTTATGATATCTCAATAAATCTGTAATTCTCACGCTGCAGGATAAGGCTCTTGCTCCAGTGAAAATTGGGTCCGTTTGAACTCAGCATTTGAGTGCGCTGGGGAATGGATGCTTTGTTATTTTCAGGACATGTTTGTGTTGGTGGAAGGTGGGATAGGAAATAACTTATGCATGTGGTTGTCAGATGGGTGGGCTCCGACTGCTGCAAAATGTTATGCACAGAGTAGAACACCATGACAATTCTGGAGATGCTGGCTGGTGCACATTGAAGGATGGTGAAATTTGAATTCAATAAAAATCTGGAATTAAAAGTCTAACAATGACCATGAAACCATTGTCGATTGTCGTAAAAACTCATCTGGTTCACTAATGTCCTTTAGGGAAGGAAATCTGTCATCCTTACCTGGTCTGGCTTACATGTGACTCCAGAGCCACAGCAATGTGATTGTCTCTTAAATACCCTCAGGGATGGGCAATAAATGCTGACCCAGCTAGTGACACCCATGGCGTCACTGTGTCGCAGTGATTAGCATTACTGCCTATGGCGCTGAGGACCCGAGTTCGATCCCAGCTCTTGGTCACTGTCCGTGTGGAGTTTGCACATTCTTCCCGTGTCTGCATGGGTTTCACCCCCACAACCCAAAGATGTGCATTTTGGCTGGATTGGCCAAGCTAAATTGCCCCTTAATTAGAAACAAATAATCGGGTACTCTAAATTTATTTTAAAAAGCTTGCGACACCCACATCCCATGAATGAATAAAGAAAAAATAAATTCTTCCAGATTGGTTCAGAGATCTGAAGCACAACATCAGCATGTCAATGGCTTGTTCGCTGGGGCTTTTCACAGTAACTTCATTGAAGCCTACTCGTGACAATAAGCGATTTTCATTTCATTTCATAATAATAATTGCTTATTGTCACAAGTAGGCTTCAATGAAGTTACTGTGAAAAGTCCCTAGCCATTGGCCATTATATGGATCTCACTGATTGACTCCTGCGAGTTTTTGGTTGGGTGGGTGACATTGTGGTCAGCTGTCCCTCAATTCAAGGATGACGTCTACTCAAGGTGGCATGTTTCTGCCATGAGCCTTCTCCTGTGACTCAACAGGCTCATTTTCAATTTGCAGATCTTTGGGCATAAGTGGCAGAATGTCCATGAAGTAATGGGATCCTGAGTCCAGGATTTGCTTCCTATTCTTTCCTCTTCTGCCACTGCGCTGCCTTTGCTCTGGGACTCAAAGTGTGATCCACTTTGATGGACAGGTTTTCGCCATTCTGAATGATTGGTAGCAAGCTCATCCCGGTCATTAATGTCAATGCTTCAGGAAGAGCTTCAGTGTTTTTGAAGTGTGTGGTCCATACGTGCCTCCAGATCCAAAGCAATGTGGTTTACTCTTACCGCTCATTGAAATGAAACAGTAATTAATACCACGCAGTTCAAAGACGATTAGGGATGGACAACAATTGCTGGTCTGGCTAGTGATACCCACGTCCCATGAACAAATAAAATAGTCACATTTTTTCAAGTGGGTATCTCTTTTCTCTAAACATGCAGTTGGTAACCCTGCTTCAAGGTGCAAAGCGGTCAGGGAGGATAGAGTGTCATAGGTGGAAAGCATTGTGGCAGCTGCCCAAATATTTTGTGCACACGTATATTTTTTGTGCGTTCACACCAGCTGCACACATAGAAGCCTTTGTGGCTGTTGCAAACCTCTGGATGATCTAGGGGAGCCTTAATTGCCACAAATGTGCAGTCAATCATGTCCTTCAGCTGTGGGAAGTTAGCTTTTTTAAATTATATCACGGGAAGCATTTGTTGCCCATCCCTAACTGGCCTTGAACTGAACTTTTTGCTGGGCCATTCGAGAATCACATGTAGGTCAGATTGGATAAGGATGGCAGATTTCCTTAAGGATGTTCATGAACCAGATGTGTTTTTACAATAAGTGATGGTAGTTTTGTGGTCACCATTACGGAGACAAGCTTTTCAATTCCTGATTTTATTCATTGAATTTAAATTCCGCTAGCTGCCGTGGTGAGATTTGAACCCGGTTAAACAGATTAGCCACAGCCACAAACTTGAGCTCCAGCTCATTCTGACTGGTCTCATCGGTGACCACTGCAAACAACTCTTGTCTAGACATTATGGTTTACCAACTCTGAGATCATGCAAATGTCTCTGGCAAGGGCCTCGGAAGGATCCAGAGGCAAAGGAGTTGAGGGCAGTGGCAATTTTGACAGGCACCTGTAAAGCATGGCCACCGGGTCCCCTTGGCAGCAAGTCCTGTTCCAGCAGGCCACAAATGCCTGTCAGCATCTGGTGCAAGACCCTGTGCTGGGGCTGGTTTAGCTCAGTAGGCTAGTCAGCTGGTTTGTGATGCAGAACAAGGCCAGCAGCGCGGGTTCAATTCCCGTACCAGCTGAGAATTCTGAATTCTCCTTCCGTGTACCCGAACAGGCGCCGGAATGTGGCGACTAGGGGCTTTTCACAGTAACTTCATTGCAGTGTTAATGTAAGCCCACTTGTGACAATAAGGATTATTTATTATTTACTTATTTATTACCACCTCAGACATAAGGGTGAGGTTTCAGAACTTAATGGCCTATTGTCCTGTCACAGCGGCCTGTGTTCTTGTCTGTTTTCACAGGTGAATTCCAAGAAAGACTAAAATCCAATGCACTGACAGTTAAATTACAAAAGCCATGTTAATATTAGTGGAATTGACCAACTAATTGACTTCCTGCCTTTACCAAGAGGATTGCTTGCACACAGCCTAACATATTGCAGTTAAATACAGAAGTCAGTGCATTGGAACAGGCTTCTCGATGCGCTGTCAATTTCCCCAGCTCTTATCTCCCACCAGCTCCCAAAGTCGTGCGCTTCTGCACGATAAAATTCTGCTCATTATTGCCAAACAGCAGGTCAGCGGTGTGAAATTTTCCCTTCTCCGTGAAAGAGGGAAAATGGAGAAGCTGAGATTTGATGACCGTATTCGTCAGTTCAAATAAAAATTGACTGTAATTGAAGTAATTTTGCAATCACTTATTTGAAAGCCTGCAGAAATGTCACGTTATTACCCAGTGGGAAGCACATGAAGGAATGAGTACAGATATCAATAACAAGGACTCTTGCACAACCAAAGTTAAGCTCAAGGCTCACGGTAATTTTTTAAAAAATTGTTACGTAGTAATAAAGCTGACTAAAAGCTTGAAGGCAGTACTTAAGTTAATTAAATGATTATTTTCACAATGAACAAGACTAAACTCATGCGTCTCTGCAAATATCGACACAGTTGATTTCTACTATAGCTCTCTGGGACTCTCTTTTTTGGTTCCACTCCTACAAATCTGATTTTAGGCACAGCAATAGTGTCTCTTCCCATCCCTACACTGCAATCTCAGAGATCACCAAGGATTATTCTCTCATTGCCAATGATGTTCATAGCCACATCATCGAATGGCATCAGTTTAGTGTCAGACTGCTTCCTGTTGTTGAAGATCCCTTTGATTGGGTGCCAGTTTCTTCTGAAAGATGAGGAACAATGTTTTTTTTATTTAAAAAAAAAAATAATTTTTATTAAAGGTTTTCATAAAATATCAACAACAAAATGAGAAAGAACAAAGAACCCAACAGGGTTAAGTACAAAACACAATCTAAAAAAGCAACCCCCCAAACCCCTCACCCCTTGTACATAAATAATAAATTAACATTAACACCCCAACGTAACACAACAGGTGTATACACCCCCTCAGACCCTTCAGTGTAAATAACATAAACAAAAATAAAGTACACCCCCTCCCCCGAGCTGCTGCTGTCATTGACCAATGTCTATCGTTCTGCCAGAAAGTCTAAGAACGGATGCCACCGCTTAAAGAACCCTTGTACCGACCCTCTCAAGGCGAATTTCACCCTCTCCAATTTAATGAACCCTGCCATATCGCTGATCCAGGATTCCACGCTTGGGGGCCTCGCATCTTTCCACTGAAGGAGAATCCTCCGCCGGGCTACCAGGGACGCAAAGGCCAGAATTCCGGCCTCTTTCGCCTCCTGCACTCCCGGCTCCTCTGCCACCCCAAATATTGCGAGCCCCCAGCCGTGTCTGACCCTGGATCCTACCACCCTCGACACCGTCCTCGCTACGCCCTTCCAAAATTCCTCCAGCGCTGGGCATGCCCAGAACATATGGGTGTGATTTCCTGGGCTCCCTGAGCACCTATCACACCTGTCCTCACCCCCAAAAAACCGGCTCATCCTTGTCCCGGTCATGTGTGCCCTGTGCAGCACCTTAAATTGTATGAGGCTGAGCCTCGTGCACCAAGATGAAGAGTTCACCCTCCTTAAGGCATCTGCCCACGTCCCTTCCTCGATCTCCTCTCCCAACACCTCCTCCCACTTACCTTTCACCTGCACCACAGAGGCCTCCACCTCCTCCTGCATCACCTGGTAAGTTTCCGAGATCTTCCCCACTCCCCCCCACCCCCCCGAGAGCACCCTGTCCTGTACTGTGCGTGGCAGTAGCCGCGGGAATTCCACCACCTGCCGTCTGGCAAACGCCCTTACCTGTAAGTACCTGAAGGTGTTCCTAGGGGTGGAGCCCGTACTTCTCCTCCAGCTCACCGAAGCTCGCGAACTTCCCGTCCACAAACAGGTCCCCCAACTTTCGTATCCCTGCCCTGTGCCACCCTGAAAACCCTCCACCTGTTCTTCCTGGGGCGAACCGGTGGTTCCCCTGTAATGGGGTCCACGCCGAGGCCCCAACTTTCCCCCTATGCCGCCTCCACTGCCCCCAAATTTTGAGGGCCGCCACCACCACTGGGCTCGTGGTATACCTCCTTGGAGGGAGCGGCAGCGGCGCCGTTGCCAGCGCCCCCAGACTCGTACCCACACAGGACGCCGTCTCCAGCCTCTTCCATGCAGCCCCCACCCCCTCCATCACCAACTTGCGCGCCATCGTCGCATTGGCGGCCCAGTAGTACCCACAGAGGTTGGGCAGTGCCAGCCCCCCCCATCTCTACTCCCCTCCAGGAACACCCTTCTCACCCTCGGAGTCCCTCGTGCCCACACAAACCATTATACTCCTGTTAACCCGCCTGAAAAAAGCCTTCGGGATAAACACGGGGAGGCACTGGAACAGGAACAAAAACCTTGGGAGCACCGTCATTTTGATTGACTGCACCCTACCCGCCAAGGACAGCGGCTACGCGTCCCAACTCTTGAACTCCTCCTCCATTTGCTCCACCAGCCTTGTAAAGTTAAGCCTATGCAGGGCCCCCCAGCTCCTGGCCACCTGGACCCCCAAATATCTGAAGCTCCTCTCCGTCCTTTTTAGTATGAGCTCGCCAATCCCCCTCTCCTGGTCCCCTAGCTGAACTACGAACAGCTCGCTCTTCCCCATATTGAGCTTGTACCCCAAAACTCCCCGAATTCCCTAAGGATCCTCATTACCTCTGGCATTCCTCCCACCGGGTCCGCCACATACAGCAGCAGGTCGTACGCATAAAGCGACACCCTATGCTCCTCCCCACCCCGCACCAACCCCCTCCAGTTCCTCGACTCTCTCAGTGCCATAGCCAGGGGTTCAATCGCCAGTGCGAAGAGCAGGGGGGACAGGGGACACCCCTGTCTCGTCCTTCGGTGCAACCGAAAGTACTCGGACCTCCTATTTGTGGCCACACTCGCCATCGGGACCTCATACAACAGCCTAACCCACCTGACAAACCACTCCCCAAACCCGAACCTCTTCAGCATCTCCCACAGGTACCCCCACTCTACCCTAGCAAAGACTTTTTCAGCGTCATCGCCACCACTATCTCCGCCTCCCCCTCCCTCGCCGGCATCATGATAACGTTCAAAAGCCTCCGCACATTCGTGTTCAACTGTCTCCCCTTCACAAACCCCGTCTGGTCTTCATGGATGATCTGCGGCACACAATCCTCAATCCTCGTGGCGAAGACCTTCACCAGCACCTTGGCATCTACATTTAGCAAGGAAATCGGTCTGTAAGACCCACATTTCAGGGGATCCTTGTCCCGCTTCAGGATCAAGGAGATCAGTGCCCGGGACATCGTCAGGGGTAAAGACCCCCCCCCCCCCTCTCCCATGCCTCATTAAAGGTCCTAACTAACAGCGGGCCCAACAGATCCATATATGTTTTATAGAATTCGACCGGGAAACCGACCGGCCCCGGTGCCTTGCCCGCCTGCATGCTTCCTATCCCTTTGATCAGCTCCTCCAGCCCAATCGTGGCCCCCAGTCCCGCCACCAGTCCCTCTTCCACCTTTGCAAACCAAAATTGGCCCAGGAAACGGCCCATCCCTCCCTCCTCCCGTGGGGGCTCGGATCGGTACAATTCCTCGTAGAAGTCCCTGAGGACCCCATTGATGCCAACCCCACTCCGCACCACGCTCCCTCCCCTGTCCTTCACTCCACGGATCTCCCTAGCTGCGTCCCGCTTCCGAAGCTGATGCGCCAGCATCCGGCTTGCCTTTTCCCCATACTCGTAAATCGCCCCCTGGGCCTTCCTCCACTGCACCTGCACCTTACTGGTGGTCACCAGGTCGAATTCGGCCTGGAGGCTGTGCCTCTTCCTCAACAATCCTTCCTCAGGCTCTTCCGCATACCTCCTGTCTACCCTCACCATCTCCCCACCAGCCTCTCCCTCTCCCCCCCGCTGCTTGTGGGCCCTAATGGAGATCAGCTCTCCCCTCACAACCGCCTTCAGTGCCTCCCATACCATCCCCACTTGGACCTCCCCGTTGTCGTTGGTCTCCAAGTACCTCTCTATACTCCCTCGGACCCGCTCGCTCACCTCCTCATCCGCCAACAGCCCCACCTCCAAGCGCCACAGCGGGCGCTGGTCCCTCTCCTCCCCATCTCCAAGTCCACCCAATGCGGGGCGTGGTCCGAAATGGCTATTGCCGAATACTCGGTATCCTCTACTCTCGCTATCAGCGCCCTGCTCAAAATGAAAAAGTCGATTCGAGAATAAGCCTTATGGACATGTGAGAAGAATGAAAATTCCCTAGCCCCCGGCCTTGCAAATCTCCAAGGGTCCACCCCTCCCATTTGGTCCATAAATCCCCATAACACTCTAGCCGCCGCCGGCTTCCTGTCCGTCTTAGACCTGGAGCGATCCAGTGCCTGATCCAACACCGTGTTAAAGTCTCCCCCCATTATCAGGCCCCCCACTTCCAAGTCTGGGATCCGACCCAACATACGCCGCATAAAACCAGCATCATCCCAGTTCGGAGCATACACATTGACCAGTACCACCCTCTCTCCCTGCAACTTCCAACTTGCCATTATGTACCTACCGCCATTATCTGCCACAATGCTCGATGCCTCGAATGACACCTTCTTTCCCACCAAGATCGCCACCCGCTTAACCGGCCCATTCAGTCCCCTTACATTCCAGGTTATCAGCCGGATCAGGGGGCTACCCGACCCCCTCCCCCGCCGACTAGCCATGATCCCTCCTCGGTCAGCCACGCGCCCGCACCCCACATCCAGCCTGTTCCCCACAGCGGCATACCACTGCCTCGACCCCCCCACTCGCTCCAGCTCCTCCTTGACCTTAGCAGCAGCAACTCCATTCCCCCCCACCCACCCACCCCGGATAGGACCCTTCCTAGCTGGTTTAATCCCCCCATTGCACTTCCACAAGTCATCTGACTCCTGCTGACCCCGGCCACTCCCGCCTCCCCTTCGACTCCTCCCATTGTGCGGCACACCCTCCTCTCCCGCTCCCCATTCACAAGCTCTCCCCCTTCCCCCTCCGTTCTAAGCGCGGGAAACAATCCTCGCTTCCCCGCCCCCCCCCCCAGTGTTCGGCACGGGAAAAAAGCCCGCGCTCTCCACCTACCAGGCCCCGCCACCAACCAAAACAGTGCCCAACCCGCCCGATCCACCCTCCCCTACCCGAAAGAGGAAAACACAGAGAAAAAGAAACCCAAAACAATGCAAAGCCCCACAAACCAAAAATAGGCATAACGGGCGAAATTCTCCGTTATCGGCGGAAACTCCGCCGATCGGCGCAAAAAACGGCGCAAATCCCACTTGCGTCACGTCATAAAAATGGGCCGATAGTCTGCGGCCCGAAATGGGCTAGCAGCGACGTAACGGGATCCGCGCTTGCGCAGTGGTTCACGCCGTGCAGCGTCATACGCGCTGCACGGCGTGACGGCTCATAAGGCCGCGCAGCTCCCCCCCACCCGACCGGAACAGCCGACCGCAACACCCGACTTGATGGCTGGCCGTCGCTCAGCCCCGAGGTTCGAGTCACGCGATGTGGAGGCGCTCCTGGATGCGGTGGAGCAGAGGAGGGACGCCCTGTATCCCGGGCACGGCCGCAGAGTTGCCCCACGCCACAGCCGGCGTCTGTGGAGGGAGGTGGCAGAGGCCGTCACCGCTGTGGCCCTAACACCACGGACAGGCACCCAGTGCCACAAGAAGGTGAACGACCTCGTCAGAGCAGGCAGGGTGAGCGTCCCCCATATCCCCCCTCCCCCATATCCCCCCCTCCCCCATATCCCCCCTCCCCCATATCCCCCCTCCCCCATATCCCCCCTCCCCATATCCCCCATCCCCCATATCCCCCCTCCCCCATATTCCCCCCTCCCCATATCCCCCATATCCCCCCTCCCCCATATCCCCCCTCCCCCATATCCCCCCCTCCCCCATATCCCCCCCTCCCCCATATCCCCCTCCCCCATATCCCCCCTCCCCCATATCCCCCATATTCCCCCCTCCCCCATATCCCCCCCTCCCCCATATCCCGCCTCCCCCATATCCCCCCTCCCCCATATTCCCCATATCCCCCCCTCCCTCATATCCCCCTCCCCCATATCCCCCCTCCCCCCCATATCCCCCCTCCCCCATATCCCCCATATCCCCCCTCCCCCATATCCCCCCCTCCCCCATATCCCCCCTCCCCCATATCCCCCCTCCCCCATATCCCCATATCCCCCCTCCCCCATATTCCCCCCTCCCCCATATTCCCCCCTCCCCCATATTCCCCCCTCCCCCATATCCCCCCCTCCCCATATCCCCCCCTCCCCCATATTCCCCATATCCCCCCCTCCCCCATATCCCCCCTCCCCCATATCCCCCCTCCCCCATATCCCCCCTCCCCCATATCCCCCATATCCCCCCTCCCCCATATCCCCCCCTCCCCCATATTCCCCCTCCCCCATATCCCCCCTCCCCCATATCCCCCCTCCCCCATATCCCCCATATCCCCCCTCCCCCATATCCCCCCCTCCCCCATATTCCCCATATCCCCCCCTCCCCCATATCCCCCCTCCCCCATATTCCCCATATCCCCCCTCCCCCATATCCCCCCTCCACCATATCCCCCATATTCCCCCCTCCCCCATATCCCCCCTCCCCCATATCCCCCCTCCCACATATACCCCATATCCCCCCTCCCCCATATCCCCCCTCCCCCATATCCCCCCTCCCCCATATCCCCCATATCCCCAAGTGAATCCAGCCCTAACCTTAACCTCTGCAATGCACGCGCAACCGATGGCGTGCATTCATATACCTGCCTAACACTGTTGCCTTTTACCCCTGCCACCACCCCCCCCCCCCCCAGGAGAAGCGCGCACACAACAATAGGGAGCATGTGAGGACTGGAGGAGGGCCCGCTGATGAGAGGCCACTGACCGTACACGAGGAAAGGGCCCTGGAACTGGCTGGCGGACCTGAGGACCGGGAGGTTGCTGATCCAGAGGTCGGGGCCCCACGAGCAAGTGAGCCACCAACAGCCCGTCCCCATATCCCCCCTCCCCTATATCCCCCTCTCCCGTATCACCTGATCACTGCCTGATGTCTAACCATGCATGCTTCATTGTGTATCGCAGGACCAAACGTCCAGGCACCCATCCCCGCAGATGCAGACCGCCCGCAGGATGCCCCTGGGAGACCACGGGAGACGGAGAGACCCGCACCCTCCAGCATGCGACGCCCGCAGGATGCGCCTCCGAGACCACGGGAGACGGAGAGACCCGCACCCTCCAGCATGCGACGCCCGCAGGATGCCCCTCGGAGACCACGGGAGACGGAGAGACCCGCACCCTCCAGCATGCGACGCCCGCAGGATGCCCCTCGGAGACCACGGGAGACGGAGAGACCCGAACCCTCCAGCATGCGACGCCCGCAGGATGCCCCTCGGAGACCACGGGAGACGGAGAGACCTGGAGCAACAGGGAGACGACACCCCCGTCACGTGCGGGAGCGACCACCCAGCGATGAGGGGGGCAGCCACAGGCCCCCGTCACATCCGAGCCAGGACACCACTACCCAGGACACCACTATCCAGGACACCCCTACCCGGGACACCACTACCCAGGACACCCCTACCCGGGACAGCACTACCCGGGACAGCACTACCCAGGACACCCCTACCCGGGAAGACGAAATACCGGACAGTGACTCAGAGTGGATGGGTGGAGACGAACCCCCACCCCAAAGTGCCATGGACTCAGAGTGGGACGAAGAGCACGACACAACGCCACTGCTGTCACCAACACCCTCCACCATCGCAGAAACACTCACCACGGTTGGGCACTTTAGTGATGAGGCGTCTGGTACACTCACTGGTGCGCACAACACAGCCGTCCCGGTACAGCAGGTGGAGGTAGGAGCAGCAGAGGGACCGGGCGGTCGGAGGGCAGCCCAGGCCAAGCGAACATCTGCCGCCCAGATGGATCCCGGGTTCCTGCAGTTACCACACCCACACATAGATCCGATGCAACCACCGACACGGAGACGAGCGAATAGGGTGACGGGTGGCTTGCGGCGGCTGCGGTCGCAGGTGGAGGAGTCCACCCGCGTCCAGGAGCTGGGAGTGGTCCCGGTCATGCGTGCCACCCAGGCTGACACCGCACGGGTGGCGTCCGCGGTGGAGGCAATGGGTGCGACGGTGTCAGACATGGGGAACGGTTTGCGAGGCCTGGGGCCTTCCGTGCAGGCGGCGTCTGTGGCCCAGGAAATGGCTGCCCTCTCACAGGAGGCCATGAGCCAGTGCCAGCGCCAGATGGCAGAGGCGCTCAACGCCATAGCCCAGTCTCAGCAGGCCATGGCCCAGTCTCAGCAGGCCATAGCCCAGTCTCTGCAGGCCATGGCCCAGTCTCTGCAGGCCATGGCCCAGTCTCTGCAGGCCATGGCCCAGTCTCAGCAGGCCATCGCTGAGGGCATCGGCGCCAGTGGCCATGTGCGAGCTGGCGTCGCACTGTCGCAGACAGGGTTCGACAACCCCCTGGGCTCCATGGCTGCAAACCTGCAGACCCCTGTCGATACCAGCACGGGCCTCCAGGACTGGCAGCGCCAGATGTCGGGGGCGCGTCGGATGGCCAGTCCGTTCGCATCCCCCACCCATGTAGAGGCCTGGGGGCCATCGGGCACCCCGAGGGAGGAGGAGGTGGTGTGGTCCGTCCCGGCTCCCTCTGTAGGGGAGGTCCCGGTACACCGCGACACCTCGGACTCCCCCCCTTCCGTCCCAGGTGCATCGGGTGGGCAACGGGCAGGACAGGCTGGCAGCTCGCCATCCCAGTCGCCCGGGCCGCAGCCTGGCCCATCTAGGCCAGGACGCCCCAGGAAACGGCCGCCAAAGGGATCCAGTGTCAGAGGGCAGGAATCACAGGAGTCCACCTCCAGTTCTGCTGTACCGTCTGGGGAACCACGTAGACGTAGTCAAAGGGCCCGTAAGGCCAAACAATTAGACACTGAGTAAGTTGGCACGGGTGCAGGGCACAGATGAGTTTTAGGCGCTAGGGCACGTGCATGAACTCCTTTGGTTATTAAAGTCAATGTTACACCTACCGAAGCTGCCTTTGTGCTCTGTCCAAAGTGTGCGGGGGTGTCATGTACGTTGAGCGCAAGTGTGTGTGTGAGGGGTGGTCTTACCTCAGCCCCAGGTGAGTCTGCCCCCTTCCCCCTGGGCCGCCATCAACATCCCCCGGGCAGAGGACGGGACCGTGCGCTGCAGTGTCACAGCCGCATGCAGGGATGGTCCGGGTGGATGGTGGTACTGTGGCCATGGGTCAGACATAGTCCAACGATGTAGAGCCAGGAGCTCATCGGAGGCGGGTTGTCATCATTCTCCATGGCCTGCGATAGACACGCGTCCACCCGCAACTGGGTGAGCCCGGCCCGTTGTGCCGCCGGTGGATCGGCAATTGGGGGTGGGGGGGTGGTGTGCATGCGGGTGGGGTGTGTGGGGTTGGGGAGGGGGGTGATGGTGCTGGGTGGATGGATGGGTGGGGGGTGTGGGTGGTCGGCTGTTGTCATGGTGTGCGGTCTGTGGCCATACTACCCGATTCCCACGCCCATCTAGTCAGTGAAGCGGTCGTCTATCAGTCTGTCCCGTGCCCGCTGGGCCAGCCGGTAACGGTGGACAGCCACCCGTCTGTGTCTACCCCGTCTGCCCTGACCATTGCCCCCATCCCCCTCATCTGGGGAGGACTGGGCCTCTTCCTGCTGCTCCTCCACTCCGCCCTCCTCTGCCTGCGGCACATCGTCCCTCTGCTGGGCTATGTTGTGCAGGACGCAGCACACCACAATGATGCGGCCGACCCTATCTGACCGATACTGGAGGGCGCCCCCAGAGAGGTCCAGGCACCTGAAACGCATCTTCAGCACGCCAAAGCACCTCTCGATCACTCCCCTTGTCGCTACATGGGCATCATTGTAGCGGTTCTCCGCCTCATTGCGTGGCCTCCGTATAGGCGTCATCAGCCACGATCGCAATTGGTAGCCCCTGTCGCCCAGCAACCAGCCCCTCAGCCGGGGATGGCGTCCCTCGTACATGCCGGGGATGGATGACCGCGACAACACGAATGAGTCGTGTACACTGCCTGGGTAACGGGCGCAGACGTGCAGGATCATCATGCGGTGGTCGCAGACCACCTGTACGTTCATCGAATAGGTCCCCTTCCTATTAGTGAACACGGCCCTGTTATCTGCAGGTGGCCGCACGGCGACGTGCATCCCATCGATCGCGCCCTGGACCATGGGGAACCCGGCAATGGCAGAGAAGCCCACGGCCCGGGCATCTTGGCTGGCCCGGTCCACGGGGAAGCGGATGTAGCGGTGCGCCATGGCATAAAGGGCATCTGTCACTGCCCGGATGCACCGATGCACCGATGTCTGCGATATGCCGGACAGGTCCCCACTCGGTGCCTGGAATGACCCCGTTGCATAAAAGTTCAGGGCCACCGTAACCTTGACGGACACGGGGAGAGGGTGTCCCCCGCCAGTGCCACGCGGTGACAGGTGTGCCAGCAGGTGGCAGATGTGTGCCACGGTTTCCCGGCTCATCCGGAGTCTCCTCCTGCATTCCCGGTCCGTGAGGTCCTGGTATGACTGCCGGGGCCGGTACACACGGGGCGCCCTCGGGTGCCTCCGTTGCCGTGGGGCCGCGACGTCCTCCTCCCCCTCCTCGTCCTGTCGGTCAGGTGTCCCTCCAGCCTAGGCGGCTGCCGCCTGCCCCTCTGCGGCAGCCTGCGCCGCCTCTCTGGCACGCTCCTCCTCCTCCTCCTCCTCCTCATCCAGGGCAACATAGACATGAGCGGCTGCCACCACGGCGGCCAACATCGCTGGATGATCTGAAAACATGACGACCTGGTGGGGGGGGGGGGAACGACGACATGTCATCATTGCCCATATCCCCTCCTCCCCCCAGCCAGGTGGCATGGACCGCATGGGTCCAACTGTTGGAGGCTGGCACCTGGCCAGGTGGACCAACTCATTTGCCCTCCCATCACCCACCCCGGCACGGACCCCCCCCCCCCCAACCTCCACCCCAGCACGGACCCCCCCCCAACCTCCACCCCGGCACGGAACCCCTCCCCAACCCCCAACCTCCACCCCAGCACGGACCCCCCCCCCCCCAACTTCCACCCCGGCACGGACCCCCTCCCCAACCCCCAACCTCCACCCCGGCACGGACCCCCTCCCCAACCTCCACCCCGGCACGGACCCCCTCCCCAACCTCCACCCCGGCACGGACCCCCTCCCCAACCCCCAACCTCCACCCCGGCACGGACCCCCTCCCCAACCCCCAACCTCCACCCCAGCACGGACCCCCTCCCGGCACTCCCCCGGAGCCCAGCCTACTCTAACCACCCCCCCCCCCCCCCCCGCCGCACACACACACAAGCCGAGACACACCTCTCCTCAGGCAATCAGTCTGCGGCCACGCCATTTCCTGCCCCAGAGCCAACCCCCCAGGCCGTCACTCACCTCCTCGCTGGTCGGCGTGAGCCTGGAGCACCGGGTCACGCCGATGAAAAGGAGGTTTGATTGACGTCGACGTGAACGGTCATCACGTCGACGGGACTTCGGCCCATCCGGAAGGGAGAATATCGGCAGGCCGAAAATCGGCTGCCTTGCGCAGACCCGTGACATTCTCCGCGGCAGCGGCGCCATTAACGCCCCGCCGACTTTTCTCCCTTCGGAGACTTCGGCGGGGGCGGGATTCACGGCGGCCAACGGCCATTCTCCGACCCGGCGGGGGGTCGGAGAATGACGCCCAACATATCCACCGCAGTCCCCAATCGCCCATCCCGACCCTCAGTCTGTGTCCAACTTCTCGGCCTGAACAAAGGCCCACGCCTCCTCCGGAGACTCAAAATAATGGTGCCGGTCCTTGTAGGTAACCCACAGTCGCGCCGGCTGCAACATGCCAAACTTCACCCCCTTCCTGTGCAGCACTGCCTTCGCTCGATTGTACCCGGCCCTCCTCTTCGCCATCTCCGCACTCCAGTCCTGATATATCCGAACCTCCGCGTTCTCCCACCTGCTGCTCCTCTCCTTCTTGGCCCACCTGAGCACACACTCCCGATCGACGAATCGATGGAACCGCACCAGCACCGCCCGCGGAGGCTCGTTAGCCTTGGGCCACCTCGCCAACACTCTATGGGCCCCTTCCAGCTCCAGGGGCCTCTGGGAGGACCCTGCTCCCATCAGCGAGTTCACATAGGCCCCCACGTCCGGCCCCTCCAGCCCCTCCGGGAGGCCCAGAATCCGCAGATTCTTCCGCCTCGACCGATTCTCCATCTCCTCGAACCGCTCCTGCCATTTCTTGTGGAGCGCCTCGTGCGCCTCCACCTTTACCGCCAGACCTAAGATCGCATCCTCATTGTCAGAGATCTTTTGTCGAGCCTCTCGGATTGCCACCCCCTGGGCCGTCTGTGTCTCCAGCAGCTTATCAATAGAACCCTTCATCGGTTCTAGCAGGTCCGTTTTAATCTCTCTGAGGCAGCGCTGGATACCCTCCTGTTGCTCCTCCGCCCACTGCCTCCACGCTGCCTGGTCTCCGCCTGCTTGAGGGCCCTGAAAAGAGCCCAAAAGTCTGTTTTTGCGGGAGCCGCCGAATGTGCGACTTAGCTCCGCGTAGCCGCATACGGAAGTCTCGAGAGGGAATCCTTTTGGCAGTGTTCGCTTCACCAATGTGCCCCAAAAAGTCTGTGGAAACTCCTGAAAAAGGTCTGAGCATCCGTTCCAGATGGGAGCTGCTGAATGCGCGACCTACTCCTCCATGGCCACCACCGGAAGCCTCGTCCCCGCTTCTTCAATGGCCTTGGTAGATCTTTTCACAGTTGTTCCTTCTGCTGCTAGAATTCACCTTTAATAGAGGCCCTCAAGTCAGCTTGCAGCTTTAAGCTTGCCCTTCCCCCGCCTGCATGCTGGACGAGGCCCCTCTCTCCCCTGCAATTACAGCCAAATGTTTTACTGTTTCTGCCGGGTCTGGTAACCAAAAGACATACCATTCCTGGGGGACACTGTCAGGGGAATGTTGCAGTCTTCTTCCCACACCGGGAAATGTCAAACAAATGCCGTGAGGGCCCTGTAAAAGAGCTCAAAAATCCGTTCCAAGCGGGAGCTACCGAATATGCGACCTAGCTCTGCATAGCCGCACCCGGAAGTCGATGAGGAACAATGTTAACGTGCGCATCCCTGAAGAGTTTTGAAGATATACAAGGCAAAGTCCCTGCTGTGAGAAAGAGCAGGAAGTGCAGCTGGAGAGAAAATGGTTATGGGGGGGAAGTAGCAGGTGGTGAATGTCTGAGTACGCACAGGAGACGGTGTAATGAAATGTCCTTTGTGACTAGAGAAAAAGTACAGGAATCAAGGGAAAGAAGAGTTGAAATTTTGAAGGGGAACAATACCATGGCAGTCCTGTTGAGATCATTAAGTTTCTTCCTGCACTTCAGCAAGGTCCTCGAAATAATCTGTGTCGTGTTAGGTACACTGGCTGCAACTGGATGCAGCTTAGATCAGAAAGATACTCCAGACCTTGAAGTTAGTTCAATCAGGTTTATTGAACCAGGAGCACAGTTAGCACAGTTCTGAGTTCGACTCTCTGCTAACTTAAATGTGGTTACTCTGTCTGACTGAACCAGACTAGCTCTTAGTCAAGTGCTGGAGGTGTGAGATTGTCACAACACCCTTGACTGACTCTCCAGATGTTCATTGAAGTGTTGGGTACTCTGCTACACAGACGAACCAACATGGTTCCGAATGGTCCAACTCAGTTTTCTTTCAAACATCTATTTAGAGTTGTATACTGTTTACTGAGGTTCGATCATAACCCTTGAATCTGTGGACCTACTCCTAATTCTATCTCGTAGTGGCACTCAGCACATGGTGGATGTCTGAGTGGCTTGCTATGAGCTCTGTCCCCTGAGCTGTCTCGTCCTCGAGTGCCCAGGAAGTGTTGTGTTCCCTGTTTTGTACTGTGTATGCTCTTGCCTGTGATTGGCTGTCGTGTTGTGTGTGTGTTGATTGGTCTGTTGATCTGTCCATCAGTATGTGTTTATGTACGCGCTATGATGTTCACCTGGATATCATGACAATCATCAGTGGAAGGAGGTGGAGTGTGAGTGCCTCGTGTCTTTTATAGTCAGATCCCTGCCTGCTTATTGGTCATGTCCTGTTCTCTGTGTCCATTAGCTGCTTGTCTGTATATCAGTATGTGTGTGTCCGCATATCATGGCAATCTGCTCAGCCACCTCTCTTGATTGCTGCTGGCTAACTTGGCAGGGCATCTGCTGCGCAGTGAAAGACATCCATCTTTATCCTCACTTGCTCCTTGAGAATTGGTGGTGGGGGGGGGTACTTTGAACAAAGTCATGTTGTTTGCTTCTTCTTTAACTTGCACACATTTGAAAAATTAACACCATGGCGAAATTCTCCGGTATCGGCGCGATGTCCGCCGACCGGCGCCAAAAACGGCGCAAATCAGTCCGGCATCGCGCCGCCCCAAAGGTGCGGAATCCTCCACATCTTGGGGGGCCCAGCCCTAACCTTGAGGGGCTAGGCCCGCGCGGACTGATTTCCGCCCCGCCAGCTGGCGGAAAAGGCCTTTGGTGACATTGCCGGGCGGCGTGTGCGCGGGAGCGTTAGCGGCCGCTCACGGCATCCCCGCGCATGCGCTATGGAGGGTGTCTCTTCCGCCTCCGCCATGGTGGAGACTGTGGCGAAGGCGGAAGGAAAAGAGTGCCCTCACGGCACAGGCACCCGTGGGGGCACCCCCCGGGGCCAGATCGCCCCGTGCCCCCCCCAGGACCCCGGTAAGAGAGGTGGTTTAATCCACACCGGCGGGACAGGCATCCTAGCAGCGGGACTTCGGCCCATCCGGGCCGGAGAACCCCGGGGGCGGGGGTGGCGGCCGCCAACCGGCGTGTCGCGATTCCCGCCCCCGCCGAATCTCCGGTGCCGGAGAATTCAGCACCTGGCGGGGGCGGGATTCACGCCCGCCCCCGGCGATTCTCCGACCCGGCGGGGGGTCGGAGAATCTTGCCCCATATCTGAACGTAAAGGGATGTGCGTTCCTTTAAGCAGCAGGTGGATTTCATACTCTACAATTCGGCTCGTCTGTTGTATTTATAGAAGACCTTGGTAATTAACCAGACCTCCTGCTGGTCTTCAGATATGCTGGTGGTTCTTGGGCAGGACATCCTCCGTTATGGGTGCATAAACCATGACCCCAAAACTAATTGCGTGATAACAGTAAAATCTGGCCATATATACCAGGGCTGATAGAGGCAGGCATATTCCCAACTCCCCAGCTGGTGGTGGGTGAGGGAAGGCAGGGGTGGAGGACTGCTTTCTACCCAGAAGTCAGCAGAGCCACTTAAATGGGATATTAAGGGGTATTTCCCATCGCTGCTGGCAATATATCACAGCAAGCGTGCTCTGTGCTTGGTGGTCTCTCTCAGGCTGGAGGCCCACATCCCAGCCAACAGGAATGGCAACCACCCCACCCCACACTCGCTGGGGCCTACATGACTAGGGCGGGCCCTGTCAGACCCCACTAACCTATTTGGGAGAACAATCAACTCCATGGTGTTCTCTTCTTCTAGGAGCAGTCTGAGCAGTGGGCACCAGGTGCAGTGGTGCTATTGAGCTACTGGTCCTCTTGAGTTTACAGCAGTTTCTGGGGGCAGGTAGCTTCAGAGGGATGGTGGCTGTATCGGCAACTAATTAGTTGTCTGCCCCTCGTAAAATGTGGCCGGGTATCCTGCTAATGGCCGAGGCTGCAACCTCCAATGCCGTGAGAGAATTCAACCCAAAGTGGGGACTTTGAACTTCCCTTTGAACCTGGTGTCATGAAGCCGACACAAATTCCAGCCCACAGTGTGTGCCTTTGAAAGCAGTGATTTTGACTGACCTCCTACCACCACAATCATCTTCCTTTGTGCCGGGTACAAAAGCAGCGGAGGGTTTTCCCCGATTCTCAATCACTCCAGTTTTGCTAGGGCTTCCTGATGCCATACTCGATCAATTACCTGAAGAGAAGAGAATTCCTGGGCTACAGGGTAACAGCCGGCGAGCAGTAACTCAGTTGCTCTTGTAGAAAGTTGGCACCAATCTGTAAGGCCAAATAGCCTTCTTCTGCGCCATAAATATCTGCATTTCTAAGACTTCAGACAATTTGTGGGTGAGTCAGATTCCTCTCGGTGTTGACAAGGAAATCTCTTCCTGTTCAGCAGTTTCAAAATTTATCTCAGCTAATTCGATTTCATGCAGCCAAACAGACTCATTTCTGAAGTATGTCAGTTTCCTTTCTGCTTCTTCTTGTGCCTTGTGCTGATAATCAAATTCAGTAACCATTTGGAACCATTACATTCTCGTAGAATAAAGCTCAAAAGATATTCATTCTTTCTGTACTGAAGGATTGCAGTCAAGTCATAACATCCTGTAATATCCATGTCAGTCTGGAAAACAGGAAAGATTGATCTCCATTCAAAAGACTGAGAACTCAGGACTGGCTTGAAAAGAAGGACTGCAGCGATTCAAGCAGGCAGTTCACCACTATCACCACCTTCTCCCTGGCAATTAGGGACGGGCAATAAATCCTGGCCTAGGCAGTGTGCCCACATCCCATGAATGATTTTTAAAAATGATCCAATTTTCTTTTGAAAGCCATGATTGCATCTGCCTCCATCACACTCTCAGCATTCTAGGTCCAAACTGCATGCTGCATGAAAATGCTATTCCTCATGCATCCTTTGGTTCTCTTGCCATCCACCTTAACTTATTGGCCCCTGGTTCTTGACCTTCCACCAATGGTAACAGTTTCTGCCTGTCTACTTTGTCTAGACCCCTCCTGACATTTAACAATTCTATTTAATTTCTTTTCAACTTTATCTTCCCTAAAGAGAACAGCTCCACTTCATCAGTCTATCCTTGTGACTGAAATCTCTCCCTCCCTTCTTGTAAATTTCCGCTGGACCCTCTCTAATGCCTTCATGTTTTTCCTACAGTATTGCGCTCAACATTAGCCACGCTACTTCAGTTGAGCCCAAACCAGCTTTTTACAAAGATTCACCAGAATGTCATTACTTTTGTTCTCTATGCCTCTATTTATAAAGCCCAGGGTCCTGGAAGCCATTTTCTCAACCTGCCCTGCAGGAGCATTATTGAACAGGGAGGTTGTTCTGAATTATTTGTTCTCAGAATGTTGTCTGGCAAGGCTGGGAATTGATTGCACCTCCCTAGTTATGCTCAGAGGGTTTTGCTACAGTCTCAAATTAAGGGGTCGGCCCTTTATGATTTAGATGAGGAGAAATTTCAGAGGGTTGTGTATCTTTGGAATTCTCCAACAAAGAGTGCAGTAGACGACCAGTCATTGGGACTGGAGATACACAGAGGCTGGACGTAGGAGGATGGTAGACTTGCTTCTCTAAAGGACATTAATGATTCAGTTCCGTTTTTACGATAACCTGAAGCTTCAGGATCACTTCTTCTTCCAGCTTTTTGTCTCTAGATACTTAAAACGGAATTCAAATTCACAGCCTGCCACGGTTGGGTTTAACGCAGGAATAGGAGGAACACTCTTGCCCCAGATTCAGAGGGAAGTAATTTGCCTTATTTGTTGCCCCTGCATTCTCGGGGGTGGGGGGGTTGCACCCTGAGAACCTAAAGCAGGTGTTAGTAAAGGGCCTGCATCTGCCTCTGGCGTGGTTAGAAGCCGTTTCTGTTTCTGTATCCAATATAGTTGGGAGCACATTACCAGTTCGAAGTGTGCACATGATTCTTGCTGGGGGTCAGATTTGCATTAATGCGGAGGGAAGCTCGAACTAAAACATTCCCAAACTCAGCAGACATGTCTCCGTATAATTTGTCCATGGAAGCACTATTTCCACTCCAGGGAGACATGTGGGGGCAGGATCGAGTCTGGATCACTGACCCCAGAGGCAGATCAGAGATGCTCACGGAGGTGTGCAATTTCCATTGCTGCCTGGTTAGGAGTCCCACCTCTATTCTCTGAGACTTGGGCCCAGTTGTATTCAAGGCTGTTAGGCCCTCTACCCCTCACAACCCCACTCCCATGCCCCTTCAAATCTCCCATTTCCCCCAAAACCTCCTTTCCCCTTACATTCCTCCCATGCCCCCCACCCCCTCCATGTCCACTCACCTAGTATGCACTTTGTATACTATGAGCCACATAATAACAATGTAAGATCTTGAAATTCTCACTAAAGAAAATCCATTCAGAAATTTGCTTTGAAAAAAAAACCTGCTTTTCCCACAACCGTATAAAAGTGTCAGTCGAACACTGCTAGAAGCTTTGCCTAATTTCACATCTCTTAATCATGTCCATATATGGGTGGCATGGTAACACAGTGGTTAGCATTGTTGCTTCACAGTACCAGGGACCCAGGTTCAAGTCCTGGCTTGGGTCACTGTTTGTGCGAAGTCTGCACGTTCTGCCCATGTCTGCGTGGGTTTCCTCCGAGTGCTCCGGTTTCCTCCCACTAGTCCTGAAAGATGTGCTTGCTAGATGAATTGGACATTCTGAATTTTCCCTCGGTGCACCAGGACAGGCGCCGGAGTGTGGCAACCAGGAGATTTTCACATTAACTTAATTTAAGTGCTAATGTAAGCATACTTGTGATACTAATAAAGATTATTATTAAATCAACATACCAACATTGAAAAGAGGAAGAACTACTACTTATAGTCTCAGCTAACAGTCCACTTTAGCCTGTGCAAACAGATCTCTGCTGAGCTGATTCCATCAGCGGGCCTTGAAGCTCAGCCAAGCATTCATAATAAGGCCATCTGGAGAAGCAGATGCCTGACCATTTGTTTTTGTTGATACAGTTTATAGATGGTGTCTATTTACACATGCTGAAGTGGAGTTTTTGATTTGGTGAAATGAAGTCTTTATGAGGTTATAATAAGCTATTCTTTCTTGAATTATTTTATTATTTGTATCTTTATTTGCACAAGACTAAGATGTGAAGTGAGGTAAAAGTCTGTTGTTGATAGTATTGACAGCTCTGTTTGATTGACATTTTTATAGAATTACAAGAGCAGCAGTTTGTTCAAAATTTTTTTTGAATGGGTGTCTTTATTAGTACATTTTAAGGTTTGCCATTGTTATTACATTGTTCATTGGTTCATAGTGCACGCTGAGTGGTCATGGAGGATTCATGGGAACCATGGAACGGCATGGGGGCATGGAGATCATATGGAGGGCATGAAAGGGGCTTGGAACGAGTATGGGTAAGACCTTTTAAACATCCCTTTCAAGTGCTTCCCGACTCCAGACTTTGGTTTACGAATCCTCTGAGCGGCCGTGAACAACACGTCCTGGAAAAGTTGGCCCAACTCCACGGAAATTATAGGGAGAATGAGATGCCTACCCCTACAATGAAACTAGCCAGGTTGGGGATGCAGGGTACGGGCTCGCTACCTGAACCTTTATCCTGTGCTGGTTGAAATTGTTGATGCCAGGAATTCCAGAATCAGGTCCTGCTTGCCATTTTTACAGGCTTCCAGATTCTGGGAAAATCCAGCCTCTATCATTTGAACAGCTGAAGTGTTCCTGTACACTGGGGGAGAGTCAGACATATTACTGTGGTCATAGCTTGCTTTGGGTCCATGCTTTAACAGAAATGGTACTAATCGGAGACAAGTGATGTTTTGCATCACCAATCTCCGAACAATATAAAAGGGTAAAATAAAAAATTGCCCACCTTTACTCAGCTTCCGAATAGACACATATGGACAAACAAGTGCTGTCCAGGTAATCCATTTTCAGGCCAGTAAGGTTTCATTTCACTTACTTCTGTAGTGTCTTCACATACTCTTGCTTAAATAACTTACCCTCCTCCTCCTGTAATGTAACTGTATCCACCAGTGCCCAATCCATATCCGTAACGCTCTCCAAGAAAAACTGGTTCGTTTGGATTGTAGCAGCTCAATAATCTTTGGAGTCTTGGGATGCTGCATCAAAAATACAATTAACCATTTGAAAATGTATAATATACCATTACAATAAAGTAGAATTATAAACATATGAATCCACAGTACTTTCTAAGTCATAGTATATACTAAACATTTTCCACGTTAACCAATGGAATTCCAGACTCTACTGGCATAGCACAGTATTTGTTTTCAGTGAGGCATCAGGTTAATCATTTTTCACTTTGATCTTATTCTCTGCAAGTTATTTTCAACTTTTGTATTACCCTTCCTACCCTTTTACTAATTTCTGCATGCTTTGTGTCATAACCTGCACCCGCACAGGACTTGGGTGTGAACAATTGTATTCCCGTATCCCTTGCGGAATACGAGCTTCCCCGCTAAGGGGGCGGGGGAAGCTCAATTAGCAATGTGTATGAGGCCAGCCAGCTGGGGACCAACCTCCTCACACCCGGTTGGGTTACCGGGAGCAATGTACGTGAAACCTTGTAAATAAACCTTTGTTTCCTTTTTTACAACTTGGTGTGGACTCTTAATAAAACTTTGATTTATCATTTCCCATTTTTGGTTAATAACTATCCTATTTTGGACTTGGTTTCTTCAAGTGTTTTTCCATTTTCAATTAATGATTTCCTGCTATCTACAAAGTTTTTGTGTATTTTGATTCACCATTTCTGTTTCTCAGATACCCATTTCCCTTTTCAAACTTAGCTTCTGAATGTTATTTTTGACTTTTTGGTTCATCATTTCCCTGCTTTTTGGTTAACCATTTTCCTTTTTGAACTTGGGGTCTGAATGCATTGTTTGATTTTTTTTTGGTTTGTATTTTCCCCTTCTTTTTGGCAAAGATACACCTACATCTTGACAGAACTGCTGCTCAACACCAGCAACAAGTCCCACATAAAGTAAATAAAACAGAAATAACAAATGTAATTTGTGACAGTGATACACCCGATCTAAATGTACAAAACTGACTTTCCTTAGTCATCAAAATTACACGTTTGCTGGTGCCAAGATGGGGGAGGGTGGAGGCAGGTGTTGAGGAAAGATGGAGAAGGAGCATGCAATAGGGAGCAGATGGGACGAGGCTGAATAAGATACATTTTACAAAATCTAATACAAAAATATTTTTTTAAGACTACATGTTTTAATGCCTTTATCATTAAGAGTTCACACTGAGGAGTTTGAAGAAACTTTTTTATCAATAAATAATCTTTATTTGTCACAAGTAGGCTTACATTAACACCACAATGATGTTACTGTGAAAATCCCCTAGTCGACACATTCCGCCGCCTCATCAAATCGACGTGATTGGAGGTTGCAGAGGAGAAGCGCAACTGGACTCTGGTGGACTGGATCCAGTGCAAAAAAACACTTCAATGACTTCTTCAGATGTGGCATGTGAGCATCAGATGGCAGCTATTACTCTCACCGCCCTCGCCCTTTCCAACTGCGCATGCGCGGTTTCCCGTGCATGCGCAGAACACTGTTTCGCCGGTTTGCGTCTTTTAGGATAGTGCGCATGTGCGGCCTGGCCACACTGGACATGCGCAAGATGGCTGCCGCTCAGAACTTCCGTCTTCTTCTGTTTTAATCCTGCCTCTGCCCCGTGGTGCGTTACGCACCATTTTTATCCGATTTTGTTTTCTAGATAATGATTGTGTTTGTAAAGACTCAAAGTATTGATTTTGTTTTTGTTCATGAGCAAGACATTTTTGTATAGCAGTTTCTAGTGTTAGATACTTATCTTGTGAAAGTTCTTCCTTCAAATTTTTGTCAGATAGTCCATAAATTAATTGATCCATTATCATAGTGTCTCTGAAATCAGCATAATTACAGCCTTGTGGTATTAACTTGAGATTTGTAATAAAATCAGTGATGGGCCCTCCATTTCTCTGGCATTTATGACAAGAATTAAATCTTTCCAGCATCTCACCAGACTGACTCTTACAGAGTTCATCAAATGTTTTGAGTATTACTTCTAATTTGGTGTTGTCTTCACCTTCTAAGTAATTAAAGCAATTATAGATTTCTCTAGCTTCATACCCTCCTATTGAGAGTAGTAGTGCTATTTTTGTTGCGTCAGAGACTGTGCTTAAATCATTAGCTGCGATAAATATTTGGAATATCTGTTCAAATCTTTTCCAGTCATAACTTAAATTACCGGTTGTTTCCAGCTGCTCTAGAAGTCCAATGAGTCCCATAGTTAGTCATCAAGGATCCATATGCTGCAAAGTCTTCCACAGTCGAATATCTGGCCTGAAATTTCTTCTCTTTTTGTCTAACCTAATCTAACTAGTTCTGTTAAAGACAACACGCCTGGTACCATGTTTTTTTTTTTACCTATGTGGTAGGTAACGTGTGCTACTCAAACCTTGGTTAGTGATGAGGTCTTCTGAATCTCCATGAAGAAAACTCAAACTCGTCCAGTAGTAACAAAAGGTTTATTGAGTAACTATAACAATAATTGCATGAGCTCTTTACTTTATCTGTGATACTAGTGATAAGGTTAACAAGATCTAACTATGGTAACTATACGTTAACTCCACTAGCCATCTGAACTAGTCTGCTATTGCCCTGGTAACAGTGCACCCAAGAGAGAGAGACCCAATGTGGTTGCCTTTTATACCCCTGTTGGTCCGGCCCTCTAGTGATCATGTGGTGCTCCTGATTACACATTAACCCCTTGTGTAGATGCACATATAGAGATCACTACAGATTCCAAGAGGAGTGGGGTGCAGGCAATGAGAGATGGCCTCGTTCCTTCAGTCCCTTAATGTCATATCAATGCTCTGAAAGGGATTTGCAACCAGTCACATTGACAGGAGGTTCTGAATTCGGACCTACACCTTCAACTCTCATGATTCACAAGGCCAGGAACTATGGGAAGCAGCATTGTCAAATCAGATGAAACTGAATTGAGAAACTGGGAGAATGCCAGAGTTCCTACAGGAAGTGGGGGTGGAAGGAAGTGAAATCAAGGTAGCACTGGAAACCAGAGTAATAAATGGCAAGGCAGGTAACAGTCACATCACACAAGTGCCAGGCAATGACGATCTCCAACAAGAGAGAATCTAATCATCGCCTCTTGATATTCAATGGTATTACCATTGCTGGACCCCTTACTTTCAACATCTAGAGAGTTACCATTGGCCAGAAACTGAACTGTACCAGCCTTATAAATACTGTGGGTCAGAGGCTAGGAATCCTGTGGCAAGTAACTCATCTCTGGACTCCCCAAAGCCTGTAAAATAAAAGTAAAGTTGCCATAGCGAGAGAAAATAAAGAAGAAATTGGCAGAATAGACCGTGGGGTACAGAACTGGACCTCGAAGTGGAGAAGTGGAGATGGGATACTAATCACTGTGACATATGCTATTATAAAATATTTGTGCTATATCTCATTAACTAAAAAAATAAAATGTCGCTGGACCAAAATACTGTGAGTTTAAAGCAGAGTTCTGTAAATTGTTCTTCAAAGAAAATAGTCTATTGTTGTCTTGAGGCCAAATTTTAAGCAATACACAATATTAGCTGAAGTCCAAATGTTAGCTCAAGGGAATGTCTCCATTAGTTACTGCCTACAAGCAGAACCACATTAGGTCAAACTGGTCCTGAGTTAATGAAACAATCAAGTGAGAGAGACACCATGAGACAAGACGAAGCTCATAGATCGTGACTGTCATAACCGTCACAGGGAGATACTCCAGGGAGAAGTTCAAAAGACTTTCGGAGAAGGTTCAACTCCAGCCAGGCAGGCACCAGAAACATTGGAGCTAACATGGAAGCAATGCACTTGCTACTGATTTTTTAAAATTACTTTATCAGTGTTACAAAGCCAGAGCTCAGAGTGTGGACAGGGGCAAATCCCTAATCCAGCTCCTTGTCTGCTCCAAAACCCAATTCAAATTGAATCCAATTCATGTTCCCCACAAGAAAGACATACCAGATCCAGGCATTACACCTGACCTCACGCTCATTTTTCCCCCCATGGAGCTGAGGCATTTATCTAACCAGCAAGGACTCCAGTGTAAATTTAATGCTCCACTGATCTGCTAGGGATGGAGGGGGAGTGGCGTGCTCAATTAGTAAATCCGGAGGGTAAAAAGCAGAGGCCTTTTCCGGTAAGTTTTCTCTCTGAGGGACTACAAGGAGCAGGAGTGTTGAATATTTCAGCTGTTATTTGTCCAGGCTCCCCAAATCAGCATGGATACGTAGGCCAAAATGCCTCCTGTGTTGTAAATGTTCTATGATTTCTATGAAATTTATATCTCTGAAACCATCGTAAATCCTGCCGGTGACTTGGATAATGGCCCCCAGGCAGATGATCATCATTGCCCAAAGCAAACTGCCTCAAATCTTGGCCTGGGTAGCTGGCTTGTGCAATGTAAATGAGGCACAGGCATTAAAATGGAATGCTTTCCCCACGTTGTTTCTGGAATGACAGCCTTCGTGAGCGAACTGCGGGCTTCCAACCTGAGAATTAATGGGTGGGATTCTCCGTTTCAGTAATTAAATGTTGATGCCGGGACTGAATCAGGAGACTTCAATGACAACTAAATTGGCGCCAGTCCTGGAGAAATTAATGATCCATTAATGTGGCACTGGTGCCACGTGGGGCTCAATCGATTTAAATGAAAAACATTGTCCGATTCGCCGGGGGTGGGATTGACACGCGAGAGGCTGACAAGCTGCAGCCGCATATTAGCACTCCACTCCCCACACACTCTCATTCCAGCCAACAAGATGGCAGCACGAAGGGCGGCATCCTGCTCCAAGGACACAGAGCTGGAGGCCCTGCTGGACGCCGTGGAGGAGAGATGGACAACCCTGTTGCCTGGGGTTAAGGAGGCTGCCACCCGCCGCTGTACACCGGGCCTGGGCACAGGTGGCAGAGGCTGTGAGCCCCATCACCAGGACTGGACAGAAGTGCAGGAAGAAGTTGCACGATCTCCTCAGGATGACCAGGGTGAGTAACCAGCACTGTGCCCCTGGCACCAACCCCTGCCCCGCACACTCGTAGCCACCCCCACCCCCCAAACTCGGAGGGCGACCAAGTCTCACCCGGCAGCAGTGTGTGTGCTCTCCACCCTGCGCCACAGGCCAGCACCCGTACAACCCGCCATGGCCGGGTGCCCTGGCCAGAAAGGCCAGCAGGTGGCGCAAAACCGCAGAGAGTGAGAGAAGACTGGAGGTGGACCACCAGACCAGCGGCTCATCACTGTCGCAGAGTAGCCGGCACTGGACCTGGTTGATGGGCCTGGAGAGAGGGTTGTCGCTGAGGCAGTGGGCAACCAAATGAGCGGAGTTGCGGTATCCCGATGAGACGCGTGGCACGACCCCCCTCACCTTCCCCCACACCACCCCACTTCCCCTGTACCACCTCAACCCACGATCCAATCATGGGTCATGTTTTGTGTCTTGCAGGATCACCTGGTGACGAGGTGGGCCCTTCTGGTGTTCCCCCCACTCTCTCCCAATCTGGATTCCAGCGAGGAGACAGCAACTGACGGCGATGTGAGCCACCGAACGCCAGCCCGAAACACCCAGAGCATGAGTTCATGGATGACATTGACTTTCCGTTCCAACTGTCACCAACACCCTCCCAGACACATCGGATGGGCGTTTTAGTGAAGAGGTTCCTGGGGCATTACCTGGTGTGCATCGGTCGTGCAGCGGTACATCAGGTGGAGGTAGGAACCTCCGAAGGGGCGGACGGTCGGAAGGCGGCCCGACCCAAGGACTAGCTGCTGTTCAGACGGGTCTCGGGCTTCTGGTCATGGTGGTCCCATCGATAATGGAGGAGTCCAGCTGCCTGCTGGGACAGGAGGTGGTGCCGACCACACACGCCAATCAGGCCAATACCGCACAGGTGGCATCCGCGGTGGAGTCTTGGGGCGCGAAGGTATCGGCCATGGGTCAGGATGTCCAAGGACTGGGGCACTCTATGCGGACGATGGCCGAGGCACAAGACCAGGTTGCCCTGTCACAGGCAGCTATGTACCAGGGCCCTTGGACATTACAGTGGCACTCCAGAGCTTGGCCCAATCACAACGGGTTATGGTTGATGTTATGGGCCAGGGTTTAGAAAACTCCAAAGTATATCATGGAGTTCACCTGACCCACAACTGTTTATTGATTTTAGTTACGAGGAGCACAAGGGCCTGCCTTTCAGGTGTGATTCAACAGAGTCCTTAAGCACTTTTAATCAAAACAAGCTTTATTCTACGAATTTAGTTAACATTTTTATCAACACACACAGTAAGCATTTTTATCAACTACAAACATAGATACCCCACACAGCTACAGTACTCTATGTATAACCCTTAATAAATTTCCCCCTTATGCTGTTCCAATTTAATATCCACACCACCTGGGACACCCGAGCAACTGCCGCGCTCTTCCAGGCCCTATTGGTCCAGCAGCCAAAGGGGATCCAGGTTACAGGGCAGGACTCGCAGCAGGCCCCCTGCATTCCTGATGTACTGCCTGGGGATCCACCTGGACATAGCGTTTGGGCCCGAAAAAGGCAGCAAGGGGGGGGGGGACGGGACACCAGTTAAGTTGGCACGGGTGCAGGACACAGGTTAGTGTTAGGGGCTAGAGCACAACCATTATGAAATGAAATGAAAATCGCTTATTGTCACAAGTAGGCTTCAAATGAAGTTACTGTGAAAAGCCCCTAGTCGCCACATTCCGGCGCCTGTTCGGGGAGGCTGTTACGGGAATCGAACCGTGCTGCTGGCCTGCCTAGGTCTGCTTTCAAAGCCAGCGATTTAGCCCTGTGCTAAACAGCCCCTTAAGTTCACCTGTTGTTATGTTAAAATAAACACCGGTGCACAAAATTCCAAACTTCCTCGCTGCTCTTTCGGAAGGGTGTGATGGATGGGCTAGGTTGGCTGCAGGGGAGCGCTGGGGGTGGGATGAGCGGACTTGGAAGTGGGCACGGGCCGGAGCCCCAAGGTCGGACACCGCATAGTGCCCCGGTACCCCGCCCCCATCTCCACCACCCTAAGGGTTCGGTGGGACCTTGTGATGGAATGGCTAGCTCGCATGCAGGGATCACCCAGGTGGATGGGAGAAAGTGCTACTGTGGTCAGGAGTCAGACATTGTCAAGCAACGTGGAGCACCAGAGCTCATTGCAGAGCGGGTTGTCAACATCCTCCACTCCATGGACCAGACCCACTGTTACTGCCAACCCAGGAAATGCACCACATCCAATAGTGAGGCAGGTAGGAATCACGGAGGGGGTTGAGGGGGAGATGCAGGGAGGGTGGTCATGGGAGGAGGTGGTTGGCTGGGTGGGGTGGGATGGGATGTTCGTGCCACTGGCCAGACCAGGCACACTTTGCACAAGTGAAGGAGACACAGCCAGAGTGAGACACATCAAGATTGGGAATTTGGAACTTGGTAATTTGGTGCAGTGAGGTAATTCGGTGCAGAGTTGGAGAAGGTGCTTTTTCCCTACTGTTTTGTTCTCTCTCTTTCTTCTGGCCTGTAACTTTTAATCTTCAGGGAAAGAACCAGAGAGCATCTGAGAACCTGGGAAGGTAAGTGATTTTTATTTTTATTACCTTTTCAAATTGTATGTGGGGGGGGGGGGGGGGTCTGAAGTGGCATCACAGTAAAGCTGTGACCTGATTGGCTGGTTGGGAATCTACACTAAATTTAAAAATTAAGCATTGTTAAACTAATGAAACATAATTACGTAATTATAATTTAGAGGGGTATCTAAGCCAGAGATCGGAGAGTTCTGTATTTAACTTTCACATTTATAGTAGAAATCTAGTGCTAGAAAACATAGAGTTAACAGTAAATTAAAAAAAAAAAAAATGTTTAAATTAATTTACTAATTAATTGACGCAATGTCAATTAGAGGGGTGCAGTGCTCTGGCTGCGAGATGTGGCAGGTCCGGAAGGCTTCCAGCGTCCCGGAGGGCTTCATCTGCAGAAATTGCACCCAACTAGAACTCCTCACAGACCGCATGGTTCGGTTGGAGCAGCCGTTGGATGCACTTAGGAGCATGCAGGTGGCGGAAAGCGTCATAGATAGCAGTTATATAAATGTGGTCACACCCAAGGAGCAGGCAGAGAAATGGGTGACCACCAGAAGGGGCAGGCAGTCAGTGCAGGAATTCCCTGTGGTTGTCCCCCTCTCGAACAGGTATACCCCTATGGATACTGTCGGGAGCTGATAGCCTATCAGGTGAAAACAGAAGCAGCCATAGCAGTGGCACCACGGCTGGCTCTGATGTTCAGCAGGGAGGGTCAAAGCGCAGAAGGGAAAAGTCATAGGGGACTCTATAGTCAGGGGCACAGATTGGCGCTTCTGTGGACGTGGTGGTATGTTGCCTCCCTGGTGCCAGGGTCCAGGATTTCTCCGAACGGGTGGCGGGCATCCTGAAGGGGGAGGGCAAACAGGCAGAGGTCATTGTACATATTGGTACTAAGGACATAGGCAGGAAGGGACATGAGGTCCTGCAGCAGGAGTTCAGGGAGCTAGGCAGAAAGTTAAAAGACAGGGCCTCTGGGGTTGTAGTCTTGGGATTACTCCCTGGGCCACGTGCCAGTGAGGCTAGAAATAGGAAGATAGAGCAGCTAAACACGTGGCTAAACAGCTGGTGTAGGAGGGAGGGTTTCCGTTATTTGGACCACTGGGAGCTCTTCCGGGGCAGGTGTGATCTGTATAAGAAGGACAGGTTGCATCTAAACTGGAGAGGCATACATATCCTGGCCGCGAGGTTTGCTTGTGTCACACTGGAGGGTTTAAACTAGTATGGCAGGGGGGTGGGCACCGGAGCAATAGGTCAGAAGGTGAAAGCATTGAGGGAGAACTAGGGAATAGGGCCAGTATGGCTCTGAGGCAAAGCAGGCAGGGAGATGTTGCTGAAAACAGCGGGTCTGGTGGTCTGAAGTGCATATGATTCAATGCAAGAAGTATTACGGGTAAGGCAGATGAACTTAGAGCTTGGATTAGTACTTGGAACTATGATGTTGTTGCCATTACAGAGACCTGGTTGAGGGAAGGACAGGATTGGCAGCCAAACGTTCCAGGATTTAGATGTTTCAGGCAGGATAGAGGGGGATGCAAAAGGGGTGGCGGAGTTGCGCTACTGGTTAGGGAGAATATCACAGCTGTACTGCGGGAGGACACCTCAGAGGGCAGTGAGGCTATATGGGTAGAGATCAGGAATAAGAAGGGGGCAGTCACAATATTGGGGGTTTACTACAGGCCTTCCAACAGCCAGCGGGAGATAGAGGAGCAGATATGTAGACAGATTTTGGAAACGAGTAAAAACAACAGTGTTGTTGTGATGGGAGACTTCAACTTCCCCACTATTGACGGGGACTCACTTAGTGCTAGGGGCCTGGATGGGACAGAGTTTGTAAGGAGCATCCAGGAGGACTTCTTAAAACAATATGTAGACAGTCCAACTAGGGAAGGGGCTGTACTGGACCTGGTATTGGGGAATGAGCCTGGCCAGGTGGTAGAAGTTTCAGTAGGGGAGCATTTCGGGAACAGTGACAACAATTCAGTAAGTTTTAAAGTGTTGGTGGACAAGGATAAGAGTGGTCCTAGAGTGAATGTGCTAAATTGGGGGAAGGCTAATTTGCACTGAGTGCTGAATTTGGTGCATTTGAGTGCTATAGTGAGAGTGTGGTGACTGAGGGAGTATAAGGCTTCATTTTTATCTAAAGTCTAGTCTTTCTTTTATTTAGTTAATTAACTTAAAAGTTGCTGTTTCATAGAAGAATCATAGAAGTTTACAGCATGGAAACAGGCCCTTCGGCCCAACCAGTCCATGCCGCCCAGTTTTTTACCATTAAGCTAGTCCCAGTTGCCCGCACTTGGCCCATAACCCTCTATACCCATCTTACCGTTTGGTTTAGAAGGTGAATTTTCAATCAGCATTAAACAAAGGTTCCACTTGTAGGTACTTTCAGCTGGAGCTTGTTAATTAGTTAATTGGATTAGGCCAGTTTTCAGAGGGTAGATTCACAGTATAAAAGTGATCCCTTACAGTGCAGACTTTGTTTGCACTGAGTGCTGAATTTGGTGCATTTGAGTGCTATAGTGAGAGTTTGGTGACTGAAGGAGTGCTGAATTTGGTGGATTTGAGTGCTACAGTGAGAGTTTGGTGACTGATTGGTACAAGATTGGCAATCAGTAGCTAGTGGTGTCCCTCAGGGATCAGTGTTGGGCCCACAACTGTTCACAATTTACACAGATGATTTGGAGTTGGGGACCAAGGGCAATGTGTCCAAGTTTGCAGACGACACTAAGATAAGTGGTAAAGCAAAAAGTGCAGAGGATACTGGAAGTCTGCAGAGGGATTTGGATAGGCTAAGTGAATGGGCTAGGGTCTGGCAGATGGAATACAATGTTGACAAATGTGAGGTTATCCATTTTGGTAGGAATAACAGCAAAAGGGATTATTATTTAAATGATAAAATATTAAAACATGCTGCTGTGCAGAGAGACCTGGGTGTGCTAGTGCATGAGTCGCAAAAAGTTGGTTTTCAGGTGCAACAGGTGATTAAGAAGGCAAATGGAATTTTGTCCTTCATTGCTAGAGGGATGGAGTTTAAGACTAGGGAGGTTCTGCTGCAATTGTATAAGGTGTTAGTGAGGCCACACCTGGAGTATTGTGTTCAGCTTTGGTCTCCTTACTTGAGAAAGGACGTACTGGCACTGGAGGGTGTGCAGAGGAGATTCACTAGGTTAATTCCAGAGCTGAAGGGGTTGCATTACGAGGAGAGGTTGAGTAGACTGGGACTGTACTCGTTGGAATTTAGAAGGATGAGGAGGGATCTTATAGAAACATATAAGATTATGAAGGGAATAGATAGGATAGATGCGGGCAGGTTGTTTCCACTGGCGGGTGAAAGCAGAACTAGGGGCATAGCCTCAAAATAAGGGGAAGTAGATTTAGGACTGGGTTTAGGAGGAATTTCTTCACCCAAAGTGTTGTGAATCTATGGAATTCCTTGCCCAGTGAAGCAGTAGAGGCTCCTTCATTAAATGTTTTTAAGATAAAGATAGATAGTTTTTTGAAGGATAAAGGGATTAAGGGTTATGGTGTTCGGGCAGGAAAGTGGAGCTGAGTCCACATAAGATCAGCCATGATCTCATTGAATGGTGGAGCAGGCTCGAGGGGCCAGATGGCCTACTCCTGCTCCTAGTTCTTATGTTCTTATGAAGGAGTTAGGTGAGGAGGGAGTAAGGCGCTCCTTTCATTTTGTTTCCTACATTTCCGCAAAGAGCGAGAGGGGAGCCAGGGGTTTACAGAGAGTGCAGCTGACTGGGAGCAGAGTTGGAGGGCGGAGGTCCTGTTGGTCCACAGGGCAGCTACATTCTGTAAGGTAAGAGGGAATGGAGGCTACGCCAGTTGCATGCTCCTCCTGTAGGATGTGGGTGGTGAGGGATACCACCAGTGTCCCCGCTGACTATACCTGCGGGAAGTGCACCCAACTCCAGCTCCTCAAAGACTGTGTTAGGGAACTGGAGCTGAAGCTGGATGAACTCCGGATCATCCGGGAGGCAGAGGGGGTGATAGAGAAGAGTTACAGGGAGGTAACCACACCCAAGGTACAGGACAAGAGTAGCTGGGTTACAGTCAGGGGAAAGAAAACAAACAGGCAGACAGTGCAGGGATCCCTCGTGGCCGTTCCCCTTCAAAACAAGTATACCGTTTTGGATGCTGTTGGGGGGGATGACCTACCGGGGGAAGGCCCTAGCGGCCAGGTCTCTGGCACTGAGTCTGGCTCTGGGGCTCAGAAGGGAAGGGGTGAGAATAGAAAAGCAATAGTAGTAGGAGATTGAATGGTTCGGGGAAAAGATAGGGGATTCTGTGGTCGTGAGCGAGACTCCCGGAAGGTATGTTGCCTCCCGGGTGCCAGGGCCAGGGATGTCTCGGATCGTATCTTCAGGATCCTTAAGGGGGAGGGGGAGCAGCCAGAAGTCATGGTGCACATTGGTACCAACAACGTAGGTAGGAAAAGGGGTGTGGAGGTAATAAACGAGTTTAGGGAGTTAGGCTGGAAGTTAAAAGCCAGGACAGACAGAGTTGTCATCTCTGGTTTGTTGCCGGTGCCACGTGATAGCGAGGCTAGGAATAGGGAGAGAGTGCAGTTGAACACGTGGCTGCAGGAATGGTGTAGGAGGGAGGGCTTCAGGTATTTGGATAATTGGAGCGCATTCTGGGGAAGGTGGGACCTGTACAAGCAGGACGGGTTGCATCTGAACCAGAGGGGCACCAATATCCTGGGAGGGAGGTTTTCCAGTACACTTCGGGAGGGTTTAAACTAATTTGGCAGGGGAATGGGAACCGGATTTGTAGTCCAGCAACTAAGGTAGCCGATATTCAGGACGCCAAAGCGTGTAGTGAGGCAGTGGAGAAGGGAACACTGACAAAGGAAAGTACTTGCAGGCACGGAGATGGGTTGAAGTGTGTATACTTCAACGCAAGAAGCATCAGGAATAAGGTGGGTGAACTTAAGGCATGGATCGGTACTTGGGACTACTATGTGGTGGCCATCACGGAAACTTGGATAGAAGTGGGGCAGAAATGGTTGTTGGAGGTCCCTGGTTATAGATGTTTCAATAAGATTAGGGAGGGTGGTAAAAGAGGTGGTGGGGGGGGCGGGGGGGTGGCATTGTTAATTAGAGAAAGTATAACAGCTGCAGAAAGGCAGTTCG
Organism: Scyliorhinus torazame; assembly: GCF_047496885.1. NCBI lineage: Eukaryota > Metazoa > Chordata > Chondrichthyes > Carcharhiniformes > Scyliorhinidae > Scyliorhinus > Scyliorhinus torazame. The sequence continues at coordinate 156,134,827 of NC_092721.1, read as the reverse complement.
AGGAGTATCTGCCTACTGAGGTAGTATGGGTTGAAGTCAGAAATAGGAAAAGAGCAGTCACCTTGTTAGGAGTTTTCTCTGGGCCCCCCCAATAGTAGAAGAGATGTGGAGGAACAGATTGGGAAACAGATTTCGGAAAGGTGCAGAAGTCACAGGGTAGTAGTCATGGGTGACTTTAACTTCCCAAACATTGAGTGGAAACTCTTTAGATCAAATAGTTTGGATGGGGTGGTGTTTGGGCAGTGTGTCCAGGAAGCTTTTCTAACACAGTATGTAGATTGTCCGACCAGAGGGGAGGCAATATTGGATTTGGTACTTGGTAATGAACCAGGGCAAGTGATAGATTTGTTAGTGAGGGAGTATTTTGGAGATAGTGACCACAATTCTGTGACTTTCACTTTAGTAATGGAGAGGGATAGGTGCGTGCAACAGGGCAAGGTTTACAATTGGGGCAAGGGTAAATACGATGTTGTCAGACAAGAATTGAAGTGCATAAGTTGGGAGCATAGGCTGTCAGGGAAGGACACAAGTGAAATGTGGAACTTGTTCAAGGAACAGGTACTACGTGTCCTTGATATGTATGTCCCTGTCAGGCAGGGAAGAGATGGTCGAGTGAGGGAACCATGGTTGACAAGAGAGGTTGAATGTCTTGTTAAGAGGAAAAAGGAGACTTATGTAAGGCTGAGGAAACAAGATTTAGACAGGGCGCTGGAGGGATACAAGATAGCCAGGAGGGAACTGAAGAAAGGGATTAGGAGAGCTAAGAGAGGGCATGAATAATCTTTGGCGGGTAGAATCAAGGAAAACCCCAAGGCCTTTTACACATATGTGAGAAATATGAGAATGACGAGAGCGAGGCTAGGTCCGATCAAGGACAGTAGCGGGAGATTGTGTATTGAGTCTGAAGAGATAGGAGAGGTCTTGAACGAGTACTTTTCTTCTGTATTTACAAATGAGAGGGGCCATATTGTTGGAGAGGACGGTGTGAAACAGACTGGTAAGCTTGAGGAAATACTTGTTAGGAAGGAAGATGTGTTGGGCATTTTGAAAAACTTGAGGATAGACAAATCCCCCGGGCCTGACGGGATATATCCAAGGATTCTATGGGAAGCAAGAGACAAAATTGCAGAGCCATTGGCAATGATCTTTTCGTCCTCACTGTCAACAGGGGTGGTACCAGGGGATTGGAGAGTGGTGAATGTCATGCCCCTGTTCAAAAAAGGGACTCGGGATAACCCTGGGAATTACAGGCCAGTTAGTCTTACTTCGGTGGTAGGCAAAGTAATGGAAAGGGTACTGAAGGATAGGATTTCTGAGCATCTGGAAAGACACTGCTTGATTAGGAATAGTCAGCGCGGATTTGTGAGGGGTAGGTCTTGCCTTACAAGTCTTATTGAATTCTTTGAGGAGGTGACCAAGCATGTGGATGAAGGTAAAGCAGTGGATGTAGTGTACATGGATTTTAGTAAGGCATTTGACAAGGTTCCCCATGGTAGGCTTATGCAGAAAGTAAGGAGGCATGGGATAGTGGGAAATTTGGCCAGTTGGATAACGAACTGGCTAACCGGTAGAAGTCAGAGGGTGGTGGTGGATGGCAAATATTCAGCCTGGATCCCAGTTACTAGTGGCGTACCGCAGGGATCAGTTCTGGGTCCTCTGCTGTTTGTGATTTTCATTAATGACTTGGATGAGGGAGTTGAAGGGTGGGTTAGTAAATTTGCAGACGATACGAAGATTGGTGGAGTTGTGGATAGTGAGGAGGGCTGTTGTCGGCTGCAAAGAGACATAGATAGGATGCAGAGCTGGGCTGAGAAGTGGCAGATGGAGTTTAACCCTGAAAAGTGTGAGGTTGTCCATTTTGGAAGGACAAATATGAATGCGGAATACAGGGTTAACGGTAGAGTTTTTGGCAATGTGGAGGAGCAGAGAGATCTTGGGGTCTATGTTCATTCATCTTTGAAAGTTGCCACTCAAGTGGATAGAGCTGTGAAGAAGGCCTATGGTGTGCTAGCATTCATTAACAGAGGGATTGAATTTAAGAGCCGTGAGGTGATGATGCAGCTGTACAAAACTTTGGTAAGGCCACATTTGGAGTACTGTGTACAGTTCTGGTCGCCTCATTTTAGAAAGGATGTAGAAGCTTTGGAAAAGGTGCAAAGGAGATTTACCTTTGGAGATGTTGCCTGGAATGGAGAGTAGGTCTTACAAGGAAAGGTTGAGGGTGCTAGGCCTTTTCTCATTAGAACGGAGAAGGATGAGGGGCGACTTGATAGAGGTTTATAAGATGATATGGGGAATAGATAGAGTAGACAGTCAGAGCCTTTTCCCCCATTGGAACAAACCATTACAAGGGGACATAAATTTAAGGTGAATGGTGGAAGATATAGGGGGGATGTCAGAGGTAGGTTCTTTACCCAGAGAGTAGTGGGGGCATGGAATGCACTGCCTGTGGAAGTAGTCGAGTCGGAAACATTAGGGACCTTCAAGCAGCTATTGGATAGGTACATGGATTACGGTAGAATGATATAATGTAGATTAATTTATTCTTAAGGGCAGCACGGTAGCATTGTGGATAGCACAATTGCTTCACCGCTTCAGGGTCCCAGGTTCGATTCCGGCTTGGGTCACTGTCTGTGCGGAGTCTGCACATCCTCCCTGTGTGTGCGTGGGTTTCCTCCGGGTGCTCCGGTTTCCTCCCACAGTCCAAAGATGTGCAGGTTAGGTGGATTGGCCATGATAAATTGCCCTTAGTGTCCAAAATTGCCCTTAAGAGTTGGGTGGAGGTGTTGACCTTGGGTAGGGTGCTCTTTCCAAGAGTCGGTGCAGACTCAATGGGCCGAATGGCCTCCTTCTGCACTGTAAATTCTATGATAATCTATGCTTAATCTAGGACAAAGGTTCGGCTCAACATCGTGGGCCGAAGAGCCTGTTCTGTGCAGTAAGTTTCTATGTTCTATAACAATATTAGGCGGGAACTGAAGAACCTAGATTGGGGGAGGATGTTTGGGGATAAATCAACATCTGACATGTGGGAGGCTTTCAAATGTCAGTTGAAAGGAATTCAGGACCGGCATGTTCCGGTGCGGAAGAAGGATAAATACGGCAAATTTTGGGAACCTTGGATAACGAGAGATATTGTAGGCCTCGTCAAAAAGAAAAAGGAGGCATTTGTCAGGGCTAGAAGCCTGGGAACAGACGAAGCCTGTGTGGAATATAAGGAATGTAGGAAGGAACTTAAGCAAGGAGTCAGGAGGGCTAGAAGAGGTCACGAAAGGTCATTGGCAAATAGGGTTAAGGAAATCCCAAGGCTTTTTACACATATATAAAAAGCAAGAGGGGAGCCAGGGAAAGGGTTGGCCCACTGAAGGATAGGCAAGGGAATCTATGTGTGGAGCCAGAGGAAATGGGCGAGGTACTAAATGAATACTTTGCATCAGTATTCACCAAAGAGAAGGAATTGGTAGATGTTGAGTCTGGAGAAGGGGGTGTAGATAGCCTGGGTCACATTGAGATCCAAAAAGATGAGGTGTTGGGCGTCTTGAAAAATATTAAGGTAGATAAGTCCCCAGGGCCTGATGGGATCTACCCCAGAATACTGAAGGAGGCTAGAGAGGAAATTGCTGAGGCCTTGACAGAAATCTTTGGATCCTCACTGTCTTCAGGTGATGTCCCGGAGGACTGGAGAATAGCCAATGTTGTTCCTCTGTTTAAGAAGGGTAGCAAGGATAACCCAGGGAACTACAGGCCGGTGAGCCTTACGTCAGTGGTAGGGAAATTACTGGAGAGAATTCTTCGAGACAGGATCTACTCCCACTTGGAAGCAAATGGATGTATTAGTGAGAGGCAGCATGGTTTTGTGAAGGGGAGGTCGTGTCTCACTAACTTGATCGAGTTTTTCGAAGAGGTCACAAAGATGATTCATGCAGGTAGGGCAGTGGATGTTGTCTATATGGACTTTAGTAAGGCCTTTTAGCCCTGACAAATGCCTCCTTTTTCTTTTTGACGAGGCCTACAATATCACTCGTCATCCAAGGTTCCCGAAAATTGCCGTATTTATCCTTCTTCATCACAGGAACATGCCGGTCCTGTATTCCTTTCAACTGCCACTTGAAAGCCTCCCACATGTCAGATGTTGATTTGCCCTCAAACATCCGCCCCCAATCTATGTTCTTCAGTTCCCGCCTAATATTGTTATAATTAGCCTTCCCCCAATTTAATACCTTCATCCTAGGACCACTCTTATCCTTGTCCACCAGTACTTTAAAACTTACTGAATTGTGGTTACTGTTACCGAAATGCTCCCCTACTGAAACATCTACCACCTGGCCGGGCTCATTCCCCAATACCAGGTCCAGTACCGCCCCTTCCCTAGTTGGACTGTCTACATATTGTTTTAAGAAGCCCTCCTGGATGCTCCTTACAAACTCCGCCCCGTCTAAGCCCCTGGCACTAAGTGAGTCCCAGTCAATATTGGGGAAGTTGAAGTCTCCCATCACCACAACCCTGTTGTTTTAACTCTTTTCCAAAATCTGTCTACCTATCTGCTCCTCTATCTCCCGCTGGCTGTTGGGAGGCCTGTAGTATACCCCCAACATTGTGACTGCACCCTTCTTATTCCTGATCTCTACCCATATAGCCTCACTGCCCTCTGAGGTGTCCTCTCGCAGTACAGCAAGTTATGTTGCAGCTGTATAGAACCTTAGTTAGGCCACACTTGGAGTATAGTGTTCAATTCTGGTCGCCACACTACCAGAAGGATGTGGAGGCTTTAGGGAGGGTGCAGAAGAGATTTACCAGAATGTTGCATGGTATGGAGGGCATTAGCTATGAGGAGCGGTTGAATAAACTCGGTTTGTTCTCACTGGAACGAAGGAGGTTGAGGGGAGACCTGATAGAGGTATACAAAATTATGAGGGGCATTGACAGAGTGGATAGTCAGAGGCTTTTCCCCAGGGTAGAGGGGTCAATTACTAGGGGGCATAGGTTTAAGGTGAGAGGGGCAAGGTTTAGAGTAGATGTACGAGGCAAGTTTTTTACGCAGAGGGTAGTGGGTGCCTGGAACTCGCTACCGGAGGAGGTGGTGGAAGCAGGGACGATAGTGACATTTAAGGGGCATCTTGACAAATACATGAATAGGATGGGAATAGAAGGATACGGACCCAGGAAGTGTAGAAGATTGTAGTTTAGTCGGGCAGCATGGTCGGCACGGGCTTGGAGGGCCGAAGGGCCTGTTCCTGTGCTGTACATTTCTTTGTTCTTTGAAAGGGGCAACACAGGTGGAGAAGGTAGTCAAGAAGGCATACGGCATGCTTGCCTTCATTGGCCGGGGCATTGAGTATAAGAATTGGCAAGTCATGTTGCAGCTGTATAGAACCTTAGGCCACACTTGGAGTATAGTGTTCAATTCTGGTTGCCACACTACCAGAAGGATGTGGAGGCTTTAGAGAGGGTGCAGAAGAGATTTACCAGGATGTTGCCTGGTATGGAGGGCATTAGCTGTGAGGAGCGGTTCAATGAACTCTGTTTGTTCTCACTGGAACGATGGAGGTTGAGGGGCGACCTGAAAAGAGGTCTACAAAATTATGAGGGGCATAGACAGAGTGGATACTCAGAGGCTTTTCCCCAGGGTAGATGGGTCAATTACAGGGGGCATAGGTTTAAGATGCGAGGGGCCCGGTTTAGAGGAGATGTACGAGGCAAGTTTTTTTACACAGAGGGTAGTGGGTGCCTGGTACTCGCTGCCGGAGGAGGTGGTGGAAGCAGGGACGATAGTGACATTTAAGGAGCATCTTGACAAATACATGAATAGGATGGGAATAGAGGAATACCAACCCAGGAAGTGTAGAAGTTTTTTGTTTAGACGGGCAGCATGGTCGGCACGGGCTTGGAGGTCCGAAGGGTCTGTCCCTGTGCTGTATTTTTCTTTCTTCTTTGTTCACTAGTTGGTGAGCCTGGGGGCTATTAGAACATAACGTACGCGCCAGCCCTGGCAGACACATTGCATGGCCTCCTGTGCCTGCCGGGGTCACATGCCATGCCCATTCTGGCCCTCTCCACATGCTCCTCATCGGATGAGGCCTGGCAGTCATCCCCCTCCTCCAAACCCTCTGCTGCTCAATGTTGTGGAGGACGCAACAGGCCACTACGGTGTGGGATACCCTCCTAGTGCTATACTGGAGGGCCTCTCCAGAACAGTCCAGGCACCCGAGCTGTATATTCAGGATGCCAATGCACCGCTCGACCACACCGCTGGTTGCTGCATGGGCATCGTTGTAGCAGGTCTCCATGTCGGTCTGTGGACTCTGGGTAGGTATCATGAGCCACAACCACAGCGGATAGCCAATGTCGTCCAGGAGCCAACCCCTGGCCCGTGGCTGTGCCTTCAAAGACGTCAGGAAACCTCGAGTGTGCCAGGATAAAAACATTGTGCACACTACCTGGGTAACGAGCGCAGACGTGCATGATGTGCAGCTCATTGTCACACACCAGCTGCACGTTCAGCGAGTGGAAACCCTTGCAGTTAGTGAAAATCGGCATGTCACCTGCAGGTGATCGTAGGGCGACATGCATCCAGTCACCCACCCCCTGGACCTGGGGCATCCCGGCATTGGCAGGGAACCCCGCTGCCCAGGCAGCCTGGTGGGCTCGGTCCACATGCAAGTTGATATATTGTGCAGACCGGGCATATAGGGTCTCCATGACAGCGCTGATGCACCTTTGCACCGAGGTCTGTGATATTCCAGACAGGTCCCCTCTTGGCGTCTGGAAGGACCCAGTGGCCTAAAGGTTCAGGACGACCGTCACCTTGACAGCAGGTGTCCTCCTCTATTCCCCCGCGGTGCCATGACTGGCAGATATATCGCATGTACTCCCTGCTCAATGGGAGTATTCGACGGCATGCCCGGTCCGGCAGGTTCTCGAATGACAGACATTGCCGGTGGACATGAGGTCTGGTGCGGCACCTCTTTCCCACCTCCTCATCGGCCTGTTGCGCAGCCGGCTCCCGATCCTCATCTCTGGCCCCAGCACCCATCGCTGCCGGCGGGGGTACCGGCAGCTGGCCCTACCCATGCCAGAGGCACGCTCTGCGGCTCCCGTCTAGTAGGGGCTACTGTGGGCCTTGCCTTTGGGTGGGCCACGTGATGCCCTGCTGGTGGCTGGCACCAGGTTGTGGGGAGGGAGGGGGGCACCCACATGGCCGGTTAATGATATGCCAACAGCGTTTACTGTGCGTGCCAAGTAGAATGCGTTGACGCTGCTGTCAAGGCATTCTGTCGGGCGCCCTTACCTGGCCACGATTTTCAGCTCACATGTGATTCTCCGCCTAATCGCGTTTAGCGATTCTGGCGTCACTGGACGGAGAATCCCGCCCAATATACCTTTTGCTGGAGGACTGGTGTGACAGCATATTCGTCCATACAGCATGATAAAGAAACAAAACTTGCATTTATATAATGCCTCTCATAATTAGAGGATGTCATAAATCAGCACACAGGGGTGGCACACAGCACTGCTGCCTCACAGCGCCAGGGACCCGGGTTTAATTCCAGCCTTGGGTGACTCTGTGTGTGGCATTTGCACACTCTCCCCATGTCTGTGTGGGTTTCCTCCGGGTGCTCCAGTTTCCTCCCACAAAGACTAAGTGGAATTGCCATGTTAAAAATTGCCCCTTGGTGTCCAAAGATCAGTAGATTAGATGGGGTGATAGGGTAGGGGAACGGTGCTTCTTCAGAGGTTCAGTGCTGAGTCAATGGGCCGATTGGCCTCCTTCTGCAGTGGAGGAACTCTACGGTTCTTCAGCACTTTGCAGCTAAATGAGGATAGTCATTGTTTTAAAATAAAAACACAGTAGCCAATTGGTGCACAGCAAGATGCCACAAACATCAATGTGGTAATGGCCAGATAAACTGTTGTGATGCTGTTAAGGGACAAACATTGGCCAGGAAACAATGAATAGCTGCCCTGCTCTTCTTCATACAGTACAATGAGAGCTTCAGCGATAACATTCGCCAAAGACAAGGTCTGAAAATTAGTGGCTGAAGATGAGACGGTCTGAATATATTTTGGGACAAGGGATTATTTAATTAGAGCACATTGTATGATCTATTATGAGGTGCAAATGTTTTTGGACCACTTCAAATAGATGGAATTATTAGATTGCAAGTGGGTTTCAAGCATATAGTTTCTGTGAAGAATGTAGAATATGAATTTTTGACCTCAGTATTTAATACAGGATGAAGTTCATACGAACAACAGAACATGATCTGGGTGGGTTATGCATATGCGCATTGAAGCAAAAGACTGCTGCTGTAAAAGACCACCATACCAAGGAATAACAGCAGCAATGGAACCAACACACCACCATTAAACCACTTCCCCATCACAGATCCCACAGCCCACCCACCCGTCTTCAACCTGCCACACTAACATTGGACATTCCTCAACCGTTTCCGCACTGGCTAAGACCTATCTGCAGCCAATGAGTACAAGTGGTACTTCTCAGCGAATCCCGACTTCAGCTGTGGTGTACACCAATCCATGACTCACATCATTGAAGACAAAATTCAGCGGAGGGCTCAGAGCTCCATTTCGCTGCTATGAAAACTATTGCCTGGCTTGGTGATTACTGCACTCTCCAAACGGAAATATAACTGCTGTACTTAATCACTTATTTTCCAATGTGTCTGCAGTTTAACTCACCACCATCTTCAAAGGCAATTTGGATAAGCAACAAGTGTGCTCGCCTTGATAGTGACGCTCACATCCCATGAACAAAAATATTTTAAAAACTCTTGAAAATTAATGTGATCCAAGACGCTCGAGGACCTAACCTGCAAAATAGTGCCCCCACATTGGCCGGCTGGCGTGCCCCTGACCACCTCCCAACAGTGCTCCCAGCGCCTGATAAAGTTCCCCCTGCCCGACGTTCGGCCCTCCCCGACTGTGGCGGCACAGGACTGAGTCTGCTGCTGCCATGCCAAGTTCCCGACGGATGAGACCACACGTGACCGACACCATTGGGTACTCGGCCGGTCAGGGGCGGAGCATCAGGGATGGGCCTCAGGCCATTTCCTGAGGCCATCGATACGCTGCTTTGTAGGGGCGGAGCATCGCGAAAGCGACGCTGCCCCCGATTTGGTCGTAAACTTTGATTCTCCGGCCTATCGCCGAACGCGATTTTGCCGTCGGCAATGGGAAAATCCAGCCCTATGTTCTCTCGCCAGAAGTGAACCGCTCCTGGTCTGCGCTGACCGTGGAGTGGCGCTCAGGATCGATTCCCTTTCCATGCAAATTTATACATGGCAGGGAGTTTGAGGGATTCCATCTGAATCCTGTTATCAGGCCGCCCACGCAAAATGGGTGGCAGTGGCGTAGTGGTATTGCTGCTGGGCAATTACGAAGTAAACACTAGTAATCCAGAGACTCAGAGTCATTCTCTTTGGACCCAGGTTCGAATCCCACCATGGCAGATGATGAAACTTGAATTTAATTAAAAAATCTGGAATTGGGGCGGGATTCTCCGATCCTGGAGCGAAGTGTTGACGCCGTCGTAAACGCCGGAGCGTTTTACGACGGCGTCACCTGGCCTCTAGGAGCAGCGATCCTGTGCCGCACAGGGGGCCAGCACCGCACAGGAGCACTTCATGCAGCTCCAGCTGCCGATACCGGTGCCAGCACAGGCGGCGCGGGTCCGCGCCACGGTCGGCGTGAGTCCGCACATGCGCGTGGGTTGCCTTCTCCGCGCTGGCCCCTGGACAACATGGCGGAGCCCAACAGGGGCCCGGCACGGAGGAACATAGGCTCCCCGGGATTAGCCCGCCTGCCGATCGGTAGGCCCCGATCGCAGGCCAGGCCACTGTGGAGGCCCGCCCCGGAGTCAGATCCCCCTCCCCCACATCAGGACAGCCCCCCGCAGCATTAACGCCGAGGTCCCACACGCGAACGATGCCGGTGGGACTCGGCAGGCACTCGGCCCGTTGAGCGTGGAGATTCGCCGGGGGGGCCGCGTTGAGCGGCCCGCACCGCCATTGGCGCTGATTCTCCGGCGACCGGAGAATCGGCGGACCGCCATCAGAGCGGCGTCGTGGGATTCGCTCCCCTGCCCCCCGGCGATTCTCCGGCCCGGCGCGTGTTCGGAGAATCCCGCCCTAGATGTCTAAAGATGACCATGAAACCACTGTCAATTATCATAAAAACCCACCTAGTTCATTAATGTCCTTTAGGGAAGGAAATCTGCCATCCTTACCTGGTCTGGCCTACATGTGACTCCAGACCCACAGCAATGTGGTTGACTCTTAAATGCCCTCAGGGATGGGCAATAAATGTTGGCCCAGCTAGCGATACCCACATTGACAAAGACATAAAATAGCGAGGTCCGGCAGCTGGCCGGCCTCCCCTTCCACAACACAAATCTTGCCCACATGTTCCTCCACCGCTGACAAGTATGGACATCCCACCCCCCTCAGCACACACGCATGAGGGTGACCTGACCCCTCCCCCCCCAACCCCACTAGACCCCATCAGATCCCCATATCAGAGACATCCCCATGTCAGAAATGTCCTCTCCTCCACCCCCCATCAGTAACCCCTTCCTGGAAGCTAAAGCGCAGTTCAAGAGAAAGGAAAATTACTGCTTTTTCACTTACCTGTCCCTTACACTTGCAGCTTCAGACAAAGGTGTAGAAAGCAGCAGCTGTTACTTGGTAACCTACATCACTAGGCTTTAAACCCCCTCAGATCCTTTGATCTGTGAGGCTTCTATTCACTTTCAAAGTAAAATTGTTTTTAGTAGGGTGCAATTGATAGGGTAATAGCTTCCAAACAGCCAGGTGTCTGGATTGTTTATTTTCATTTTCCCTCACGCTTGAATGCATCTCAAGGAACAAATGGGATAGATGCGGGGAGGCTGTTTCCACTGGCGGGTGAAAGCAGAGTTCGGGGCACAGCCTCAAAATAAGGGCAAGTAGATTTAGGACTGAGCTTAGGATGAGCTTCTTCACCCAAAGGGGTGTGAATCGATGGGCCGGGATTCTCCGATCCCGCGCTGGGTCGGAGAATCGCCGGGGGTGGGCGCGAGAATCGCGCCACACCTCTCCGTTGCCGGGCCGCCGATTCTCCGGTTGCCGGTCGCCACCGCGCCGGTCGGGGGCGTTCAAAGGGGCCCACGCGGCGATTCTCCGCGCTCGACGGGCCGAGTGCCCGTTGAGTCCCGCCAAGTCCTGCCGGCGTGGGTTGGGTATGGTTCCACCCGACGGGACCTTAGAGTTCTGGCTGCGGGGGCCGTCCTGGTGGGGGGCGCGGGGGGATCTGACTCCGGGTGGGGACTACACGGTGGTCAGGCCCGCGATTGGGGCCCACCGATCGGTGGGCGGGTTAATTCCGGGGGGGGGGGGGGCTATGTTCCTCCACGCCCAGTTCCTGTAGGGCTCCACAATATTGCCCGGGGGCTGGCGTGGAGACGGATGCGCATGCGCCGACCATGGCGCGCATGAGCGGACCCGCACCACCATGGCACGCATGCGCAGACCCATGTCGGTCGTGGCACGCCGGCGCAGAGGACAGCACTCTGGTGCCGTTCTAGCCCCCTAGGAAGGGGTGAATGCCTGGGCCTCGAAGCCAGTTGACGCCGGCGTCACGCGTGCCGGTTTTGACGCCACCGTCAACTCTTGGCCGGGATTTCAGAGAATCCAGGCCCTGGAATCCCCTGCCCAGTGAAGCAGTTGAGGCTCCTTCATTGAATGTTTTCAAGATAAAGATAGAAGGGTTATGGTGTTCGGGTGGGAAAGTGGAGCTGAGTCCACAAAAGATCAGACATGATCTCATTGAATGGCAGAGTAGGCCCGAAAGGCCAGATGGCCTACTCCTGCTCCTCGTTCTTATGTTCTTACTTTACTTTGAACATAACCACAATTTTAATAAACATCTAGCTCTGACTTAAAGTTCCTGGTCACATTAAAAGCAGTTAAGTGCTTTCTGCTGAGAAAAAGAGGAAGTGAAAGCACTTAGCTCCTAGGTATTTATAAACATTGTGGTTAGGTTCAAAGCAGAGTACTTGAGGTGTGGTTCAAGAAGGCAGCTCATCACTAACTTCTCCAGGGCAATTAGGGTTGGGCAATAAATGTTGGTCTAGCCAGGGACCCCTCATCCTGTTAATTAATAAAAAGACACACACACTAGGAACTCTGAGGCGAGTAACCCCTGACTTTCCAAAGTCTGTCCATCATCAAGGCACAAATCGGAATTGTGATGGAATACTCTCCACTTTCCGTGATAAGTATGGCTCCAATAACACTCGAAGTTCAACACCATCGTGGACAAATGTACCCTATCCATCACTTAAACATTCAGTCCCTCCACCAGCAACACGCAGTGGCAGCAGTCTGTACTATATACAAGATGCACTGCAGTATCTCACCTAGGCTCCTTCAATAATATCTTCCAAGCCGGTGCCCTCTACCACCTAGAAGGACAAAGGCAGCAGACCCATGGGAACACCACCAACTGCAAGATCCCCTCCAAACAATACACCATCCTGATGTGACACTATATTGCCATTTGTACATTGTCACAAGATCAAAATCCTTCTATTTTCTTTTCTTCCAAACAGCATTGTGGATTTACCTACGCCACAAAAACAGTATACAACCACCTTCTCAAAGGCAATTAGGGATGGTTAGCACCTGCTGGACTTGTAGTGACACCCACTTACCATGAAAGAATTTTAAAAATGCCCTCTTCCCAACGCCACTCCTTTCCTCGCTCACTCAGCGGCACCTCTCCCAAAGCCACTTCCTCCCACTCACACAGTTGCCCCTCTCTTCAACCACATTCCTCCATTGCTGCTGGGTCAATATCCTGTAACACCCTCTCTAACAGCACTGTGGGTGTACCTACACCACAGGTACTCCAGCAGTTTGAGAAGGCAGCTCACCACCACCTTCTGAAGGGCAATAAATGCTGGCCTAACCAGAGATGCCCACATCCTGTGAATTAATTTTTTTTTTCAAAGGTCGAGTCCTACGAATTTGTTCATTAACTTTTGTCCACGGTTTCTAAAAAGGAATTAGGATCTACCAAGCCAAGCAGGTTTCACTCTGGGATCTGACTCTTCCAGTATTAATATGAGCTGTGATCCTAACAGATGTCATGGTTCACCCATTCTCCCAGTCAGGAGGAAGTGCTGAATGGTACATGGCCAGAGGCACCTCGATTACGTTTTATTCAGTTGGTGGCTTCTGGAGGTTTGGCACCACCGACGCTGGGAGCCCAAATTCACAGATAGAGATAATAAAAGGCCAAAGAATCAACGGTTCTGATAGTAAATTGAAAGGAATGATGTAGTAGGTGGATGTTAAATTTGGAGATAAGGGAAGCATGTACCAAAAACCAATCAAACCACAATGGGAGATTTTAGTTTTTCAATAAACTGAGAGACGCAAAATTCAAGTAGAAAAAGCAATGCATTTCTACATGCATTTGGGAGTTTTCTAAAACTCTGTCCAGATCTTCCCATCTCCAGTCAAAGTATGAACTTCCAATGGAGGATTCCCCTGTTCCTCGGGACCCTCTTAAAAAATCTCCAACTCGGAGTTAGAGTCAGAGACTTTGGATAGTTCTGACTTATTGACCCATTCACTCACTGAAAAGCGGTTTTTCAGAGTGTTAGTGGGCACTTACCAGAATACAGCAGCCAGTGCCATCACAAGGGACATGTCTTGTCTTACCCCGAGCATACACTGCCAAGAGGAAGCAGTTGGATTGAAGGTATGCTACATGTTTCTGAAGAAGTCGGGATCAGAAGTCGCAGCCAGAAATGCAGAGCTGCTGCACGGCACAGAAAAACAGGAGTGGAAATGAAAATCGCTTATTGTCACAAGTAGGCTTCAATGAATTACTGTGAAAAGCCCCTAGTCGCCACATTCCGGCGCCTGTTCGGGGAGACTGGTACGGGAATTGAACAGTGCTGCTGGCCTGCCTTGGTCTGCTTTAAAAGCCAGCGATTTATCCCAGTGTGCTAAACCAGCCCCTTAACGGCAGAGTGGAGATTGTTGCTTCTCAGGAGATTTGGGCCACTGTCTTTTAGAACCAACTGAACAGCTGATGAGTACTGAACCAAGGTTACTTGACAATCTGACAATAAGGGTCCATCTAGCAATAGCAACCATAATATAATTAGTTATGAAGTTGCAGATGGAAAAGGGAGTGTCACATTTAAGTACTGAGATTTTGCGGCCCTGACATGGCGGGACCACCATGCCTTCCGGAAGGAATTGGATGATTTTGGTGGTGGGTGGAAACGGAAGATCCCACCCAAGGTTTCAAATTGAAGTAAGGCAAACTTCCAGTGAAGTAAAATGGATTAACCACAGTAAACCTTGGGAGGGGGGGGGGGGGGGGGGGTCATCAGACCAGGAGAACCATAAAAAGCAACAAAGGGATACAAAGAAAGTAATAAGAGTGCAGAAAGGAATTATAACAAAGGAAACTTGCAAAGCTAACATAGGGTGGAATGTTAAGTATTTTTCCGCAGAGTATGGCAGTGTTGAAGCCACCTTCACCATCGGTGACTTTCTCTGGCATATTGTTAAGAACATAGTGCAAAACATTTCAATGGGTGGGTCCCATGATGTCACGCTGGCGATGATCAGGGTGCCATGTTTAAAGGTGCCGCCCCGGTGCATTCTCACACGTTAACCCCTCCCGGGGTTATGACCCTCGCCCCTCTGAGAGATGCACTTGCCTGAGCTCCTCTGGGAGATCTGTCCGCCAGCAACACGCCGCGAGAGATCAGTCATACATTACGGTGGCATGAGTGGGTTCTCTAATGGGGAATGATGATCAGGCGTAGAGGTCCGATAAGGAGATTGAAATTCATTATAATGGTATTCCTGACGTTGAACATCAGGATCCTGTCACGTCACTGCTGGGGGGTTGGGACAATTGCAGCGAGGCCTCCCGCTGACACAAGTGCAAATTGGGCTTCTTGCAAGGTTTTCTGCTTCTGTAACCAAACCTGCCCGAAAAGAATAGGAGGGGAAAATCCCGGCCATAGTATATGTTGTTCCAGTCACGTATCACATTTCCCCAGCATTCCTGATAGATGATGAGAAATCTGGAGTTGGACAAAACTCATCTCCGTCTCATTCAGAGGTATCCCACTGTTACCCCTAGAAAACCTGATTATAGAGTCATAGAGCTTTACAGCATGGAAACAGGCCCTTCGGCCCAACCTGTGCATGCCACCCAGTATTGACCACCAAGTTAGTCCCAATTGCCCGCATTTGGCCCATATCCCTCCATACCCATCTTACCCATATAACTGTCTAAATGCTTTTTAAAAGACAAAATTGTACCCACCTCTACTACTGCCTCTGGCAGCTCATTCCAGACACTCATCACTCTGTGTGAAAAGATTGCCCCTCTGGACCCTTTTGTATCACTCCCCTCTCACCTTAAACCTATGCCCTCTAGTTTTAGGCTCCTGTATCTTTGGGAAAAGATGTTGACTATCTACCTTATTGATGCCCCTCATTATTTTATCAACCTCTATAAGATCACCCCTAAGCCTCCTACACTCCAGGGAAAAAAGTCCCAGTCTATCGAGTCTCTCATAACTCAAACCATCAAGTTCCGGTAGCCTCCTAGAAAATCTTTTCTGTGCTCTTTCTAGTTTAATAATATCCTTTCTATAAAAGGGTGACCAGAACTGTACAAAGTATTCCAAGTGTGGCCTTACTAATGTCTTGTACAACTTCAACAAGAGATCCCAACTCCTGTATTCAATGTTCTGACCAATGAAACCAAGCATGCCGAATGCCTTCTTCACCACCCTGTCCACCTGTGACTCCACTTTCAAGGAGCTATGAACCTGTACTCCGAGATCTCTTTGTTCTGTAACTCTCCCTAACACCCTACCATTAACTGAGTAGGTCCTGCTCCGATTCGATCTACCAAAATACATCACCTCACTATCCAAATTAAACTCCATCTTCCATTCATCGACCCACTGGCCCAATTGATCAAGATCCCGTTGCAATCCTAGATAACCTTCTTCACTGTTCACTCTGCCACCAATCTTGGTGTCATCTGCAAACTTACTAACCATGACACCTCATTCTCATCCAAATCATCAATATAAATAACAAATAACAGTGGACCCAGTACTGATCCCTGAGGCACACCGGTGGTCACAGGCCTCCAGTTTGAAAAACAACCCTCTACAACCACCCTTTGTCTTCTGTCGTCAAGCCAATTTTGTATCCAATTGGCTACCTCGCCCTGGATCCCGTGAGATTTAACCTTATGCAACAACCTACCATGCGGTACCTTGTCAAAGGTCTAGCTAAAGTCCATGTAGACAATGTCGACTGCACTGCCCTCATTTACTTTCTTGGTTACCCCTTCAAAAAAACTCAATCAAATTCGTGAGACATGATTTTCCACTCACAAAGCCATGCTGACTGTCCCTAATCAGTCCTTGCCTCTCTAAATGCCTGTAGATCCCATCTCTCAGAATACCTTCTCACAACTTACCGACCACAGACGTTAGGTTCACTGGTCTGTAGTGCCCAGACATTTCCCTGCGGCCCTTCTTAAACACAGGCACAACATTTGCTACCCTCCAATCTTCAGGCACCTCACCTGTGGCTGTCGACGATTCAAATATCTCTGCTAGGGGACCCACAATTTCCTCCCTAGCCTCCCACAACGTCCTGGGATACATTTCATCAGGTCCCAGGGATTTATGTACCTTGATGCGCTTTAAAACTTCCAGCACCTTCTTCTCTGTAATATGTACTCTCCTCAAGACATCACTATTTAATTCCCCAAGTATCCTAACATACCTTTTTCAACAGTAAACACCGATGAGAAATATTCATCTAGGATCTCCCCATCTCTTGTGGGTCGACACATAGATGACCCTATAGATCCTTAAGAGGCACTACTCTCTCTCTAGTTACTCTTTTGCCCTTCATATATTTGTGGAAGCTCTTTGGATCTGCCAAAGGATTCTCATGCCCTCTTTTTGCCCTCCTGACTTCTCTCTTAACTGTACTCCGACAACCTCTGTACTCTTCAAGGGATTCACTTGATCCCAGCTGCCTATTCATGTCATATGTCTACATGTTTCTCCATGACTAGTTACAGTTTAGTTTGATTATTAGATAATTAACCAGCTGAATACATGAGGAGAAAAACTCCCATGGCATTAGGCATATTCAAAGTCGCAGTGACTATTTTTGAGCCACTTAGTCCATGCCGTAATATTGCCTATGTCAGTCCAAAAGATGTGCAGGTTAGTCGGATTGGCCATGCTAAATTGTCTCTTCGTGTCCAAAGATTTGTAAGTTAGGTGGATTGGCCATGATCAATGCCACATGTGTTACGGTTATAGAGCAGGGGAGTGGACCTAGGTACGGTGCTCTTTCGGAAGCTTAGTGCAAATTCAATGGGCAGAATGGCCTCCTTCTGCATTATAGGCATCCTATGTTGCTGTTCTTAATGTGTCCATAACTGAGCAAGTAGCAGAGTTACATAAGGAAGGCGCATGAAGCGAAACACAGGAATAGAGCTAGGCAGGAAAGCAATTAAAGGAGAACGGAAGAATAGAGGGCTTATCAGTTGGATTACTTGGCAGTTCGAATATTATTTATTATCCAGTCCCGTTAATAAAGACTAATGTTTTTGCACTGAGTGCTGAATTTGGTGCTTTTTGAGTGCGATAGTGAGAGTTTGGTGACCGAGGGAGTATAAGGCTTCATTTTTATCTAAAGTTTAGTCTTTCTTTTATTTAGTTAATTAACTTAAAAGTTGCTGTTTGGTTTAGAAGAAGGTGAATTTTCAATCAGCTTTAAACAGGCTTCTACTTCTAGGCACTTGCAGCTGGAGTTTGTTAATTAGTTAATTGGATTAGGCCAGTTTTTCAGAGGCTAGATTCACAGTATAAAAGTGATCCCCTACAGTGCAGACTTTGTTTGCACTGAGTGCTGAATTTGGTGCTTTTTGAGTGCGATAGTGAGAGTTTGGTGACCGAGGGAGTGCTGAATTTGGTGCTTTTTGAGTGCGATAGTGAGAGTTTGGTGACCGAGGGAGTGCTGAATTTGGTGCTTTTTGAGTGCGATAGTGAGAGTTTGGTGACCGAGGGAGTTAGGTGAGGAGGGAGTAAGGTGCTCCTTTCATTTTGTTTCCGACATTTCCGCAAAGAGTGCAAAGAGAGCCAGGTGTTTACAGGAAGTGTAGCTGACTGGGAGCAGAGTCGGAGGGCGGAGATCTAGTTAGTCCACACAGCAGCTATATTCTTTAAGGTAAGAGGGGATGGAGGCTAGGCCAGTTACATGCTCCTCCTGTAGGATGTGGGTGGTGAGGGATACCACCGGTGTCCCCACTGACTATACCTGCGGGAAGTGCACCCAACTTCAGCTCCTCAAAGACCGTGTTAGGGAACTGGAGCTGAAGCTGGATGAACTTCGGATCATCCGGGAGGCAGAGGGGGTGATTGAGAAGAGTTACAGGGAGGTAACCACACCCAAGGTACAGGACAAGAATAGCTGGGTTACAGTCAGGGGAAAAAAAACAAACAGGCAGACAGTGCAGGGATCCCTCGTGGCCGTTCCCCTTCAAAACAAGTATACCGTTTTGGATGCTTTTGGGGGGGATGACCTACCGGGGGAGAGCCCTAGCGGCCAGGTCTCTGGCACTGAGTCTGGCTCTGGGGCTCAGAAGGGAAGGGGGGAGAATAGAAAAGCAATAGTTGTAGGAGATTCAATGGTTAGGGGAATAGATAGGAGATTCTGTGATCGCGAGCGAGACTCCCGGAAGGTATGTTGCCTCCCGGGTGCCAGGGCCAGGGATGTCTCGGATCGTGTCTTCAGGATCCTTAAGGGGGAGGGGGAGCAGCCAGAAGTCGTGGTGCACATTGGTACCAACGACATAGGTAGGAAAAGGGGTGTGGAGGTAATAAACGAGTTTAGGGAGTTAGGCTGGAAGTTGAAAGTCAGGACAGACAGAGTTGTCATCTCTGGTTTGTTGCCGGTGCCACGTGATAGCGAGGCTAGGAATAGGGAGAGAGTGCAGTTGAACACGTGGCTGCAGGAATGGTGTAGGAGGGAGGGCTTCAGGTATTTGGATAATTGGAGCGCATTCTGGGGAAGGTGGGACCTGTACAAGCAGGACGGGTTGCATCTGAACCAGAGGGGCACCAATATCCTGGGAGGGAGGTTTTCTAGTACTCTTCGGGAGGGTTTAAACTAATTTGGCAGGGGAATGGGAACCGGATTTGTAGTCCAGCAACTAAGGTAGCCGATATTCAGGACGCCAAAGCATGTAATGAGGCAGTGGGGAAGGGAACACTGACAAAGGAGAGTATTTGCAGGCACGGAGATGGGTTGAAGTGTGTATACTTCAACGCAAGAAGCATCAGGAATAAGGTGGGTGAACTTAAGGCATGGATCGGTACTTGGGACTACGATGTGGTGGCCATCACGGAAACTTGGATAGAAGAGGGGCAGAAATGGTTGTTGGAGGTCCCTGGTTATAGATGTTTCAATAAGATTAGGGAGGGTGGTAAAAGAGGTGGGGGGGTGGCATTATTAATTAGAGATAGTATAACAGCTGCAGAAAGGCAGTTCGAGGAGTATCACCCTATTGAGGTAGTATGGGTTGAAGTCAGAAATAGGAAAGGAGCAGTCACCTTGTTAGGAGTTTTCTATAGGCCCCCCAATAGTAGCAGAGATGTGGAGGAACAGATTGGGAAACAGATTTTGGAAAGGTGCAGAAGTCATAGGGTGGTAGTCATGGGCGACTTTAACTTCCCAAATATTGAGTGGAAACTCTTTAGATCAAATAGTTTGGATGGGGTGGTGTTTGTGCAGTGTGTCCAGGAAGCTTTTCTAACACAGTATGTCGATTGTCCAACCAGAGGAGGGGCAATATTGGATTTAGTACTGGGTAATGAACCAGGGCAAGTGATAGATTTGTTAGTGGGGGAGCATTTTGGAGATAGTGATCACAATTCTGTGACTTTCACTTTAGTAATGGAGAGGGATAGGTACGTGCAACAGGGCAAGGTTTACAATTGGGGGAAGGGTAAATACGATGTTGTCAGACAAGAATTGAAGTGCATAAGTTGGGAACATAGGCTGGCAGGGAAGGACACAAGTGAAATGTGGAACTTGTTCAAGGAACAGGTGCTACGTGTCCTTGATATGTATGTCCCTGTCAGGCAGGGAAGAGATGGTCGAGTGAGGGAACCATGGTTGACAAGAGAGGTTGAATGTCTTGTTAAGAGGAAAAAGGTGACTTATGTAAGGCTGAGGAAACAAGGTTCAGACAGGGCATTGGAGGGATACAAGATAGCCAGGAGGGAACTGAAGAAAGGGATTAGGAGAGCTAAGAGAGGGCATGAACAATCTTTGGCGGGTAGGATCAAAGAAAACCCCAAGGCCTTTTACACATATGTGAGAAATATGAGAATGACTAGAGCGAGGGTAGGTCCGATCAAGGACAGTAGCGGGAGATTGTGTATTGAGTCTGAAGAGATAGGAGAGGTCTTGAACGAGTACTTTTCTTCTGTATTTACAAATGAGAGGGGCGATATTGTTGGAGAGGACAGTGTGAAACAGATTGGTAAGCTCGAGGAAATACTTGTTAGGAAGGAAGATGTGTTGGGCATTTTGAAAAACTTGAGGATAGACAAGTCCCCCGGGCCTGACGGGTTATATCCAAGGATTCTATGGGAAGCAAGAGATGAAATTGCAGAGCCGTTGGCAATTATCTTTTCGTCCTCACTGTCAACAGGGGTGGTACCAGGGGATTGGAGAGTGGCGAATGTCGTGCCCCTGTTCAAAAAAGGAACTAGGGATAACCCTGGGAATTACAGGCCAGTTAGTCTTACTTCGGTGGTAGGCAAAGTAATGGAAAGGGTACTGAAGGATAGGATTTCTGAGCATCTGGAAAGACACTGCTTGATTAGGGATAGTCAGCACGGATTTGTGAGGGGTAGGTCTTGCCTTACAAATCTTATTGAATTCTTTGAGGAGGTGACCAAGCATGTGGATGAAGGTAAAGCAGTGGATGTAGTGTACATGGATTTTAGTAAGGCATTTGATAAAGTTCCCCATGGTAGGCTTCTGCACAAAGTAAGGAGGCATGGGATAGTGGGAAATTTGGCCAGTTGGATAACGAACTGGCTAACCGATAGAAGTCAGAGAGTGGTGGTGGATGGCAAATATTCAGCCTGGATCCCAGTTACCAGTGGCGTACCGCAGGGATCAGTTCTGGGTCCTCTGCTGTTTGTGATTTTCATTAATGACTTGGATGAGGGAGTTGAAGGGTGGGTCAGTAAATTTGCAGACGATACGAAGATTGGTGGAGTTGTGGATAGTAAGGAGGGCTGTTGTCGGCTGCAAAGAGACATAGATAGGATGCAGAGCTGGGCTGAGAAGTGGCAGATGGAGTTTAACCCTGAAAAGTGTGAGGTTGTCCATTTTGGAAGGACAAATATGAATGCGGAATACAGGGTTAACGGTAGAGTTCTTGGCATTGTGGAGGAGCAGAGAGACCTTGGGGTCTATGTTCATACATCTTTGAAAGTTGCCACTCAAGTGGATAGAGCTGTGAAGAAGGCCTATGGTGTGCTCGCGTTCATTAACAGAGGGATTGAATTTAAGAGCCGTGAGGTGATGATGCAGCTGTACAAAACTTTGGTAAGGCCACATTTGGAGTACTGTGTACAGTTCTGGTCGCCTCATTTTAGGAAGGATGTGGAAGCTCTGGAAAAGGTGCAAAGAAGATTTACCAGGATGTTGCCTGGAATGGAGAGTAGGTCTTACGAGGAAAGGTTGAGGGTGCTAGGCCTTTTCTCATTAGAGCGGAGAAGGATGAGGGGCGACTTGATAGAGGTTTATAAGATGATCAGGGGAATAGATAGAGTAGACAGTCAGAGACTTTTTCCCCAGGTGGAACAAACCATTACAAGGGGACATAAATTTAAGGTGCAAGGTGGAAGATATAGGAGGGATATCAGAGGTAGGTTCTTTACCCAGAGAGTAGTGGGGGCATGGAATGCACTGCCTGTGGAAGTAGTTGAGTCAGAAACATTAGTGACCTTCAAGCAGCTGTTGGATAGGTACATGGATTACGGGAAAATTATATAGTGTAGATTTATTTGTTCTTAAGGGCAGCACGGTAGCATTGTGGATAGCACAATTGCTTCACAGATCCATGGTCCCAGGTTTGATTTCGGCTTGGGTCATTGTCTGTGTGGAGTCTGCACGTCCTCCCCGTGTCTGCGTGGGTTTCCTCCGGGTGCTCCGGTTTCCTCCCACAGTCCAAAGATGTGCGGGTTAGGTGAATTGGCCAATGATAAATTGCCCTTAATGTCCAAATTGCCCTTGGTGTTGGGTGGAGGTGTTGAGTTTGGGTAGGGTGCTCTTTCCAAGAGCTGGTGCAGACTCAGGGGGCCGAATGGCCTCCTTCTGCACTGTAGATTCAATGATAATCTATGATTAATCTAGGACAAAGGTTCGGCACAACATCGTGGGCCGAAGGGCCTGTTCTGTGCTGTATTTTCTATGTTCTATTTTCTATGTTCTATGTTCTATGGGGCGGAATTCTCTGTTGCCCGACGCCGAAATCGGGAACGGCGGTCGGGCGGAAAATGGCTTGTGATACCGAAACCGCAGCAGGCGCAGGTTTGATGCCGGGTCGCGATGCTCCGCCCCCTCCAAATCGGTGTCATCGAGATGCACGCATGACCCCATTTGAACATCATTATCGCGTCTACCCGCGATGCTCCGCCTCCAAAGCGCCAACTTCCTGACGGCACGGCCACGTGTGGTCTCAGCAATCGTGAGCTTGGTGTGGCGGCTGCGGAGAGAGGGGGAATGCAGACAGTGTCCAGCACCGCCATACTCTAGCGAGAGCTGAACTGCTGGCCGGGGGGGGCTTCTGCCGGGGCAGGGGGAGGAGGGTCCAGCACAACCAACACCACCTTTGCCGGCGTGATCGGTGCGTGTGTGTGGGGGGGGAGGGGGGGAGGCATATGCGTGCTGCAGCTTGTCAGCCCTGCGCATGTCCAGCACGGACCTGGCAATTCTCTCAACATTTTTTGCACGTCCCGCGTGTGTTTCACGCGGCGCCAGTGCTAGCCCCTCACTGGTAGCGGAGTCGGTGCGGGTGTGGCACCGATTTTTCCGTCGTGAATCACCACGGATCCTCCGTTGGCGTCAGCGCTTAGACGCAGAAACGGAGAATACTTCCCATGACCGTTTCACCATCTTCTATAATATTTAAATTTTACTTTCACCTACTCAAAGCTCAGTATTCTCAGGCATTAGAAAAAAATTGTTTTATGAAAGCAAAATCTGCTAAGAATTTCTTGACATTTAGCTAAAGTACAAAACTGTAGCTAAACGGTCATGCCTAAGGAGTGCAACTTTTAATATTGTCATATTATCAAATTAAATCCAAGATTTGGAATTTTTAAACAAAATATTCACGGTACCTTATCAATGTGTCGTCATCCACAATCATGATCCAGGGAACCTCAGGAACAGCAGGACTAACAAATCGTTCCAGAATAGCAAATGTTTTGCCACAGTGCCCTTACACATACAAGAAATGGAAAAATGTTCCAGTTAATCTTTTCATGCTTTTAAAACAGTGCATGAAATAATTTTTTACATCTGGCTTGTAATGTTCGATAAAATGTGTCCACCGTGCTATAGAACATCACTTTTTCTCCAGAAACAAAATTCTATATCTGAGTCAAAAAGAGAAAATGCTGGAAAATTTCAATGGGTCTGACAGCATCTGTAGAGAGAACAGAACTAACGTTTCGAGTCTGAATGACTCTTCGCCCAGATGACTTAACGAAGAGTCGTCCAGACTCTAAATGTTCTTTCTCCAGAGATGCTGTCAGACTCGCTGAGATTTTCTAGCATTTTCTTTTTTTAAATATAAATTTAGAGTACCCGATTCTTTTTTTTCCCAATTAAGTGGCAATTTAACGTGGCCAATTGTCCTATCCTGCACATATTTTTGGGTTGTGGGTGTGAGACCCACGGAGGCACAATGAGAATGTATAAACTCCACATGGACAATGACCCGGGTCTGGGATTGAACCCCGGATCCTTGGCGCAGTGAGGCAGCAATGCTAACCACTGCACCACCGTGACGCCCAAGATTTTCCAGCACTTTCTCTTTTTGTTTCAGATTCCTTCATCCACAGTAGGTTGCTTTTATCTATATCTGGGTTCACTGGGACAGCAGCTCAGATCAGCTACTATTAGACACCATCCCAAACTTTCTTGCCCAAGTCACATGGTAAAGCATAATGTCAAAAGTAACTTCAACTGTCAAAAACAGGTGGGCTTGAGTCAAGTATGAAGTAATCATGTTAGAAATTTCAAGTAGAAACCCAAGCTGATGACTTGAGGTTTTAACTGAAGTTGGGTGACACAGTACAGATAATAAGAGCAGATAATATAAGTGCCTTTACAACATCACTTGTGGGTCAGGAGGAGTAGGAGTGTGTTCTCCACGACCAACAGGCTAACCCTGTAAAAACCCTCCTACCTCCACAATCGTACCCTGCCCCTGAAGATCACAAACCTGCCCCAAGTGACCTGTCAGCTTTCCTAAGCCTCCTGTGATCACCCTTGAAATCCCCACCACAATTTACTCACTACCCCTAGCTTCTCGGCTGCAGCCTTTTCTAGAGCTTGCCTCACTCAACAGGTAGCTGAGCCTGTCAATCGGTTGACTTTTGTGGTGATAAAAAAAAAGAGAAGGAAAGGTAAAAGAAAAGAGCAAATTATAAAAAAAAGAGAAGGAAAGGGAAGAGAAGAGTTGAGGACAGACTTGGTCGACCGGGTCGCAGCCGCGACAGTGAAAACACAGACATTGACAATAAGGCCAATATACAAGAACCCACGCGGAGTGGGACGCATCGTTTCAAATGGCTGAAAGAGTTGGCAACTCAAAGACCAGTCAGTAAATCGGTCTTTCTAAAGATGAAACAAGATCACGAATCCGGTCGAAGTACAGGAGACCAACAAGAAGATGTCGTTAACCTGAAAGACTGAACATGTAATGAACTGTATACAAGGGACATGTTTGAAATTGTTATGCGTATCATGTTTTGTAAAGCAGTCATATTTGTTAAACATCCACATTTCCAACGGAAGAGGGATGTGGTGATATGCATAGCAATGTGTGTAGTTGGATGTACAACTTCCGATCAGCAGGTGGGGATGGTGATCCACCATGTGACTCCACAGATCAGCAGTTGGTAGTAAGTCGTACTAAAGGACAGTCACATTAGAAGTAGCTCCAGGAGAATTCACTTTTTCGTTACTGTTTGTATTATAGTTCGTTAGTTATCTTTTCACATGTTCATTTTGTTAATAAACTATCTTACGAGTCAAAGAACTAGATGTGCTGTGTGCATCTTTACCACAGCCACAGCACAGAAGATAACAACTTTCTGGTGAGGAAGCTGAAAAAATAGTCCAACAGAATAGAGTTAAAACACCACAGTGTTTAGGAAAATCAACCTAACTGCTCATTCAGACCAAAACCCAGCCGTAGTAAATATTAGTGCCATTATATCTGAATTAATTGCAACTACAGGACAACAATAACTAGCACTTACAATTAAACTACCATGTTGTAATAAGTCCATGGAGGCAGAAGTCCCTTCACCAGAATACCTTTTATTAACAAAACCAACAGCAGTACGACCATGTGCATTCAGCTTGCTATCTACACTGGGAATGCTGCATATACAAAGAAGAGGTTCCCTGATTGGCCCACTAATCAGGGAACTCGTATTCCAATTGGCCACTATCAAAGGCCTGGTCTAAGTCATTACACAGGTGTTTTTAAAAATGCAACACAACTTGTATGTTTGCAACACCGAGGTTTGAATGAAAAGAAATGTAAATTTGATTGAATATGATAGCATATTTACAAATGTTTCATAACAACACTAATACACGTGGAAATGTACTGATATGCTATTTGCCAATAGCAATCAATGTGATATATCGCTGTCTTGCAAATCACATTCCCCTTAGTGCAACATTCTACCTTTATCTTGCCTCGCACATTAAAAATACCTTGTTAATATCATATCAAACAACTTTACAAAGTTCATACGTAGAAATTTGAAATAGTGTCATGAACATTGTACTTTGCAAGCCGAATATTTTTTTAAATGTACCTTTAACTCAAAGAATGCAAAAATGACCCCTGAATGTATGCGGAGGCTGCTGGTTACAGAAGCAGACAGGGTGGCAGGCATACCTCAGTGCACCAACACTTCGGCAAAGTTTTTTAAACATAAAACAGTCTCCAGCCCTCACCTCCACAACCACTCACTCCCTCCACACATTCTTTATTCCCTATTCATGCTGACCCATGTCACATTTGCCTTCTACCCACTCACATGGGGCTGCACTCTCCACTCCCTGGCGCCGAAATCGTGTTCGGCGACGGGGCGGAGAATCTGAATTCTCCTCCCCCTGAAAAGTGGCGTATTCTAGGAGTACGCCGCGCCGATTATCCACTGCCTCAGGCCATTGCCTCAGGCCTGCCCCGCGATGCTCCACCCCCGACCGGCCGAATTCCCGAAGGCGTGGTTACGTGTGCTCACGCCGTCCGGGAAGCTCGCGAGGCGGCTGCCGACTCAGTCTGGGGCTGCCATAGTCGGGGGAGGGCCGAAAGGTGGGCTTCATTCGAGGCTGGGGCACTGTGGCGGATGGTCCGGAGCGTGCGAGCGGCCAATGGATGGCACTACTTTGTTGGTCCAGGCCACGGGCTGAGTCTGCCATGGTGCACGGTGCGGCTGCTGCAGGCCGCTGTCGTGCGCATGCGTGGCCTCTGAACCGGAGGTGCTGGGGGCCGTATCAGCAGCTAGAGCTGTGAGCTCCATGCTGCCTCCCTGCTAGCCCCCAGCAAAACGGGAAATCAGTGGCCTTTTGACACCAGTTTTCCCGGCGTAAAAGACCACCGTTTTCACGCCGGCGTGGGGACTTAGTTTCCAAAATGGAGAATCCAGCCCATGGCCTCTTAAATCGTGTCTGCTAGCTTATGGTATCCTACCCACCCCCATAACCCTTCATTTCCTCTGTGTCAACCTGTGCTCCTCATTGTCTTTTATAGCCCCAGCGCCAACTTAGTGTATTGTCTGTGAAATTCAGACACTTCGGCCAGTTTATTATTCAAACATTTTACCCAGGTGCCCTTATTTTCGAGATGAACAAAGGGCAAATACAAGTTAACAATTCAACCCAAGTTTATTTTCAAACACAATAAAACAGTTATCCCCAACTGTAATGTGCCTTAAGGTTCTTACTACTACCCATACCGATGAACTGGAACAAGCTGCGGGTCCAATCCTCTAAGTCTTGGTTGTCTCAGGGCCTTTGTCTATGAAGGTGGGTCTCGCATGCTGCTTCCTTTTGTCCTCTGATCCACCGGGTAGTTTTCTCCAGTGCCTCTGCATCAAGGCTTCGCTGGAGAGGGTCTCCACATGCTTCTTCCTTATACCCCTCTTTGCGTCCTTCCAGAAGCTTCCCTTGGCCAATGAGATCTTGGGGCAGGGTAGCAACACCCAATGGAGTTGCCGATTGCAAATCTGCAGCACAGCAGGAACCCAACCCCAGGGGCCATCTTCAGGTATACTGCCCGCACATATCCTTCTCCCATATATGGTCGTGTTAGGAAATCTAAGTGCCAGAAAGTATGACTTCATCTGGACAATCCTCACAATCGAACCATTTGAATGGGACCGATTATCTCCCAATGTCTTGTTTACAGGACAGACCAGACTTGCCCCGGCTGTCTGTCTCTGTCCAGTGCATTCGAACATGACTGTTCAAATTCCCATCAGGCCTGTCTGTGGTTCTGACTGTGGTTTAATTTAAAATGTCCAATTCTTAATTTAAAGTGTCCAATCTTGTAATTGGTCTAAAGTTCAGGCCATTGACCATTTTACCACAAGTGTCAGCCCATGCCCTCACCATCTACTACCCTTGCCCTGACACCTACCATGTCACTCACCCAGTATCCACCTTGGGCAGATCTCAGAAGCCATGCTGAGATTAAATAAGATAGATTTTGGTCTATTGCAGACTTTATTTTTCATTCATTAAATTCATTTATAAAACCCATTCACTACATTTATATTCCTTCAATGATACAATCTTGTATAAGAAAACCAATTAATTCAAGTGATTAACCTCTTATAAAAGCAAGTGTTGAAATTCATAGGGTGGGATTTTCCGGTCCACAAGTCACATGTTCCTTGGCAGTGTGCCCTGGCCGGCAGTGAACCTGTGGGCGTGACTGCACTGCCGGCGCAACGGCGAATTCCACTGGCAGAGAATCCGGCCCATATTTTCATTTCAAAAAGCCAATAACCACTTGGAGCTGAAAATCAAACTTTGAAATGGAAGGCACCGCACTGTGATAATCAACGGTTATGAAATCAGTCATGCAGCACAGATCCAGTAATAATAGACCCAGACTATGTGGAGAGTGAAATAGCAAGCAATTACTTTTTTAAACATCTCATTTTTTCCAAAAATTTAAAGGACAAGATGTTGTCAATGTCTAAACATTTGGCAGTTGCTTTTGACAGTGCCTCTTGACAGTCCCAGTGCGTTTATGCACTTTTACACACATTCGTGACCATTTTCTTTATTTCTAAGGGCATCTTGCCTCTCTCAAATATGTCCGGGGCCCATATCCAAAGTGGCACCCCACCTTCCCAAAAGGTAAAACATCTTTCCAAAGGACCCCGTGAAGTTCATACCTGCTCCTACCAGGTCTAATTTGCACAAATTGGGCGGGGTTTTCCACGTCTTCTACCATGTTAGACGGCAGTGCAGGTGGCCTGCTATTGGCAGGCAATGAGGTCTTCTGGTCCTGCCACTGTTAACGGGGTTACCCATTTTCTGCACCCCCTTGCTTTCAGGGAACCCATGGCAGGGGTTCGCTGTCGACAGTACTGGAAGATCCTGCTGGCGGGAACGGCCAGAAAATTCTGGCCATTGTGTTTTCCACTCCACTTCCAAATCAGACATGACTGGGTGCACATGCTGTTTGGGCAGTTGCCTCTACTAAATGTGCATGCAGAAATCCACCACAAGCTCATTTATACCTGACAATTATAGCATGTGGGTCGAAACACTTTTTGAAACAATTTGGTCAATTGGTAGGCAGAAAGAAAAGGGGAACCATTCCCATCTCTCCCGTTATCCCCATCTCCCCCCTGTTCGTATAAAAGTAAGAGAACCTTTTCTTTAGATTGGTGTATTAGCTGCTTGTTAATTAATGTTTGATCAATGCTAATTTTATTTTGCTTGTTCCAATAAAAGTCTTAAAAAAGTGAAATCTTGTCCTTCAGTTCTTTCCACTTGCCATTGGGAAATTTGTCTTTGTTACAAAGTCTCTACAGGGATTTGAACAATAATTCAGTTAAATGTGCTTGAAGAATCCAGAGAGGTAGGAATAATACTGATAATCTGTTCAAGATTCATTCTTACAATTTCTGAGGCTAGCCAAACTTCTTAATGTTTTGAATATCTTGTAAATACTCTTCAATTTACATGTCGTCTTCTGTCATGTCATGTTATCACCTACTTGGGAACTGATTCTGGTCCATTATAAACTGACACAGGCTGTTACACTGACATAGATAGCATATGGAATCTGCAGAAAGAAGAACCATAGTTTATGGCTGAGACTTGCATTAGCTATCCAGCCATAATCTATAGACATACTGTATACATGTATAAAATGCTTAAGCTTAACCAGTTCATCAGACATTGGCAGCAGTGTTGATGGGAAAGAGCTGCTGAACTGTGAGACGTCTTTGGGAAATAATATTTTTCTCAGAACAAAACTAGACAGTTTTATCAAGCAAGGACAAAGAAGGATTATTTAGAAAAGCCTCTAAACAGACCTTAAGAATCTAGAAAAGCAGATGTGTCAGTGTCCTCGAGACTTGATAAGTACAATGAATTACGAGCCAACAGATGAAGAACTCAGTCTTCATCTTTAGAAAACTATTCTCTCATTCGGCCTGAACTTTGTTCAGCTGAAAAACAATAGCAGGTGAGGACCTGCCCCAACATAGCAGGGATGCTGATGAAACTTTAACTGAAACTTTTGAAATTCAGTCCACAGACAGAGAGAGAGGGGGTAATCTGGTCAATCATTGAACTGACCATTGCCAGCTGATTTGTAGCTGTAAGCTCCTTGGAACTCCCTATTTCTGTGCGTTCTATCACTTGACCAACACTGTGTTGATTGCATTGTTGATCTCATTATTTCTGTAATTCTCAGGTAAGAACTGAAAATGTTGTTGGGATTAAGGAAGTCCTACAAACTGCCACCTGGTAGTACAGAACTTGAATATTGTTGTCGAAGCTTTCCATTTTGCGATCACAGGAAAAATGAAAGAATACCAAATTTCAACGATTTATACTACAGGAGAAAAGGGGGATTGGTTGGTCAGCAATTCGACCCTGATTGGCTGAAGAGTTGCTATGGAGAAAACAATGGGGAACTAACCCAGAGCATGCGGGGCTTATAGTTCCTGTCACTTTCTCCTTGGCTCACCTCAGAGCTAGCCCAGATACAGCACTATCATCTATCTGACAATGTGGAAAATTGTCCATGTATATCCTGTCCACAAAAAACAGTACAAATCCAATCCAGGCAATTACCCGCCCCACTGGTTTACGAGTAAACTGATTAGCGATATTCTGTTTGAGTTCTATCAGGACTGCTTGGCTCCAGATCTCTTTGCAGTTCTGGTCCAAGTATGGACTAAAGAGCTGAATTCCAGAAGTGAAGTGACATCGAGGTTTTAACTGGGTGGGGGTTCAACACATCCCAACAAAACCAAAGTCAATGGGAATCATGGGTAAACGATTGCAGTGGCTGGAGTCATATCTAGCACAAAGGAAAATGGTTGCGGTTGTTGGAGGCTAATCATCTCAACTCCAGGACCGCATCATAACAGCTCCTTGGGGCAGTGTCTCAGCTAACCATGTTCAGCTGCTTCAGCCTTTCCTCCATCATAAGGTTAGAAGTGGAAATGTTCACTGATGATTGCAAGTATTCGATCCATTCACAACTCCTCAGACACTGGAACATTCCATGCCCGCTTGCTGCAAGATCATAGATCATAGAATTTACAGTGCAGAAGGAGGCCATTCGGCCCATCGAGTCTGCACCGGCTCTTGGAAAGAGCACCCTACCAAGGCCCACACCACCCTATCCCCATAACCCAGTAACCCCACTAAACCAACCCTAAGGGCAATTTTGGACACTAAGGGCAATTTAGCATGGCCAATCCACCTAACCTGCATGTCTTTGGATTGTGGGAGGAAACCGGAGCACCCGGAGGAAACCCACGCACACACGGGGAGAACGTGCAGACTCCGCACAGACAGTGACCCAGCCGGGAATCGAACCTGGGACCCTGGAGCTGTGAAGCAATTATGCTAACCACTGTGCCACCGTGCTGCCACTAGATGGCAATTGAGACTGATAAGTGGCAAGCAACATTTGTGACACACAAGTGCCAGGCAATGACCAGCTCCAAAAAGAGAGAGTCTAATTATCTTTCCTGGTCTTTACATTGTTGAAACTGTCTTACCATTGCTGAAACCCCCACCACCAATATCCTTGGGGTATCATGAACCAGCCACATAAATACCATAAATCCTGTAGCTGCTAGTTATTCTGCAGTGAATGACCGCTTCTGACTCCCAAAACCTCGCCATTATCTACAAGGTACAAGTTAAGAGTGTGATGAATTCTTTACACTGGGCTATTAATTAATGGTGGCCTGGCGACTGGTGCTCACATCAATGAATGAGTGAAGAATCAAAATATGTAAAGTATCAATCCGTAAGATATTGCCAGGGATGGAGCATCTGAGCTATAAGGAGAGACTGGATAGGTTTGGATTGTTGTCTTTAGAGCAGAGAAGGCTGGGGGTTGGTATGATGGAGGTGTATAAGATTGAAGGGTTTGGACAGGGTAAATAGGAAGCAGCTGTTTCCCTTGGTTAAGGGGTCAATCAGTGGGGAACATAGTTTTAGGGTGAAGGGCAGGAGATTCTGAGGGGATTTGCGAAAACATTTTTTCACTCTGAGGGTGGTGAGAATCTGGAATGCACTGCATGGGAAGGTGGTGGAGGATGGAAACCTCACAACCTTTAAAAAGCTCTTGGATGAGCACTTGAAACACCGTCACATTCAAGAATATGGGACAAGTGTTGTTAAGTGGGATTAGCGCGAAATTAGGGATAGTTATTGTCGGTGCAGACTCAATGGGCTGAAGAGCCTTTTCTGCACTGTACGAATTTGATTAGGAGGCTATATATGGAGTCAGTGTATACTGCAGCTGGTGAAGGCATACACAAGGATCAAAGGGTGCAAGGTAACAGCCAGATCAGGAGCTAGGATGACTGCTCTGATGTTAATGTAATTTTCCCCTCTTGATCTGTGCACGCCTCACCTCCATGTTACACAGTGGAATTGTTCATTTATTTATTTAACAATCAGTTCATAATAATTGATTCAGAAAACTAGTTTGAAAGCATTTACTACTTTGCCGTAGCCTCTTAGCTAATGTTCTTCTCTTCTATGATTAATATTAAATATTTATTAATAAAAGTAGCTGAAGAATAGCTGGAAGGAGCACCTGAAAAAAATTAAAATGAAGTAAGAAATATAAAAACTATTTCGTTGATAATAAGGAAATCCAAATTCGCGCGAACAAAGTTACTGCTCTGAATTCAATAATTAATCTGCGAAATCACCAATTGCTAAAGCCATCCACTGCACTGCGGGCAAACTGATAGCAGGTTTTCCGGGTTTTTTTACAGGCCATCATATTCATGGGAAAATCATACGGAAAATGTTACAGTGCAGGTACTACTAGGTACAGCAATGACACTGGCTCTGTGGAGACAAGGGCTACTCACTAATGACAGGGCTGACAACACCAGTTAGGAGCCCAAACAACAAGACCAAGGAGTGATTCAATTTAAGTCACATTACTTGAACAGTAATCAAGCAAACAATTAGAATAATGAAGATGTGCTTTTGGTATCTGGACAGATCTGAGGAGTGCCCTGCAATATGTGCCAGCTCAGGCCTGGAGAATAACAATGATTTGCTGCGCACTGCAGTAGCAGCAGCAAAGCTTGGAGATGCAAGGGGAAGAGGGTGCTGTGCGAAGTACCTCTTCACAAAAGCGGGAGGAGGAAAAAGAAGCAACAAGGGGATAAAAGTGAATGTGACGTGGCAGCAGGAGTGGCGTACACTACAGCCCAGAATGGTTGCATCCTGGAACTATTTAGTTCGACTGAATCAACACATCAATCTGACAATCATACTGTAAACCTAATTGGCATCCCCCATTCCCCAACAGCAGTCCTACAATAGACAAAGCACAGGAACATAGGAACAGGACTAAGCCATTTAGTCCCTTGCTCTGACATTCAATGAGATTATGCTTGATCTGCGACCTAACTCCAAGGCCATGAATTATATGCCCGCCCCAGCCGTTTTAAGGCAAGGGTGGGGGGGTGTATGAAATTGCAGGGACAGGATTCCCTCTGGGTTCCTGTCTACCATGACCTTGCAGTGATTTTATACTGGGATGGGCAAGGCCTCAAACAGGAAGCTTGCTCTTGCCCCAATTCAGGTCCTTAAATGGCCAGGGCACTTCCGGTTGCGGCGATGCGGAGCTAAGGCGCACATTTCGGCAGCTCCTGCTAGAACGGACTTTTGGGCTCTCCGGAGGAGCCCCAATGGAACTTTTTTGATCTAATCCCGTGTGGGAAGGTGAAGTAAGGTCCCCCTTCCGTCGTGTATGGAGGGGACTAGAAGTGGAGGGACAAAAAAAGAGGCTTTGGAGCAGCAGCAGAAACGAGGGGGAGAAAACAAGATGGCGGAGGGCGGGGATCGAGCAGCATGGGGGCCGGACCAGCAGGGTTTTCTCAGGCGCTGCGTGGAGGAGCTTAAAAAGGAGGTGCTGGCGCCAATGCTGTTGGCGATCGAGGGGCTGAAGGCGACCCACAAGGCCCAGGCGATAGAGCTGCGAGAGGTGAAAACATACAAAGTGGCAAAAATTAGTGGGAGACTAGAGGACTGGGAAGTCTTTAGGGGACAACAGAAAGCTACTAAAAAAGCCATAAAGAAGAGTAAGGTAGACTATGAAAGTAAACTGGCTCAAAACATAAGAGCAGATAGTCAAAGCTTCTACAAATATATAAGACAAAAAAGAGTGGCTAAGGTAAATATTGGTCCTTTGGAAGATGAGAAGGGAGATTTAATAATAGGAGACGGGGAAATGGCTGAGGAGCTGAACAGGTTTTTGGGTCAGTCTTCACAGTGGAGGACACAAATAACATGCCAGTGACTGATGGAAATAAAGATATGATAGGTGAGGACCTTGAGATGATTTTAATCACTATGGAGGCAGTATTGGGCAAGCTAATGGGGGTTAAAGGTAGACAAGTCTCCTGGCCCTGATGGGATGCATCCCAGAGTGTTAAAAGAGATGGCTAGGGAAATTGTAAACGCACTAGTGATAATTTATCAAAATTTACTAGACTCTGGGGTGGTCCCAGAGGATTGGAAAGTAGCAAACGTGACACCACTGTTTAAAAAAGGAGGTCGGCAGAAAGCGGGTAATTATAGGCCGGTAAGCTTAACTTCGGTTGTAGGGAAAATGCTGGAATCTATCATTAAGGAGGAAATAGCGGGGCACCTGGAGGGAAATTGTCCCATTGGGCAGACGCAGCATGGGTTCACAAAGGGTAGGTCGTGTCTGACTAATTTGGTAGAATTTTTTGAGGACGTTACCAGTGCAGTAGATAACGGGGAGCCAATGGATGTGGTATATCTGGATTTCCAGAAAGCTTTTGACAAGGTGCCACACAAAAGGTTGCTGCATAAACTAAAGATGCATGGCATTGAGGGTAAAGTGGTAGCATGGGTAGAGGATTGGTTAACTAACAGAAAGCAGAGAGTGGGGATAAATGGGTGTTTCTCTGGTTGGCAACCTGTAACTAGTGGGGTCCCTCAAGGATCAGTGTTGGGCCCGCAGTTGTTCACAATTTACATAGACGATTTGGAGTTGGGGACCAAGTGCAATGTGTCAAAGTTTGCAGACGACACTAAGATGAGTGGTAAAGCAAAAAGTGCAGAGGATACCGGAAGTCTGCAGAAGGATTTGGATAGGTTAGGTGAATGGGCTAGGGTCTGGCAGATGGAATTCATTGTTGCCAAGTGTGAGGCTTTCCATTTTGGGAGGAATAACAGCAGAATGGATTATTATTTAAACGGTAAGATGTTAAAACATGCTGCTGTGCAGAAGCACCTGGGTGTGCTGGTGCACGAGTCGCAAAATGTTGGTGTGCAAGTGCAACAGGTGATTAAGAAGGCTCATCGAGTTTTGTCTTTCATTGCTAGAGGGATGGAGTTCAAGACTAGTGAGGTTATGCTGCAATTATATAGGGTGTTAGTGAGGCCGCATCTGGAGTATTGTGTTCAGTTTCGGTCTCCTTACCTGAGAAAGGACATATTGGCACTGGAGGGAGTGCAGAGGAGATTCACTAGGTTGATCCCAGAGTTGAGGGGATTAGATTATCATAGATTATCATAGAATTTACAGTGCAGAAGGAGGCCATTCGGCCCATCGAGTCTGCACCGGCTCTTGGAAAGAGCACCCTACGCAAGGTCCACACCTCCACCCTATCCCCATAACCCAGTAACCCCACCCTACACTAAGGGCAATTTTGGACACTATGGGCAATTTAGCATGGCTAATCCACCTAACCCGCACATCTTTGGACTGTGGGAGGAAACCGGAGCACCCGGAGGAAACCCACGCACACTCGGGGAGGATGTGCAGACTCCGCACAGACAGTGACCCAAGCCGGAATCGAACCTGGGACCCTGGAGCTGTGAAGCATTTGTGCTATCCACAATGCTACCGTGCTGCCCGAGAGGTTATGACGAGAGGTTGAGTAGACTGGGACTGTACCCATTGGAGTTTAGAAGGATGCGGGGGGATCTTATTGAGATATATAAAATTATGAAGGGAATAGATAGGATAGATGATGGCAGGTTGTTTCCACTGGCGGGTGAAAGCAGAACTAGGGGGCATAGCCTCAAAATAAGGGGAGGTAGATTTAGGACGGAGTGTAGGAGGAACTTCTTCACCCAAAGGGTTGTGAATCTCTGGAATTCCTCGCCCAGTGAAGCAGTTGAGGCTCCTTCTTTAAAGGTTTTTAAGAAAAAGATAGATGCCTTTCTAAAGAATAAAGGGATTCGGGGATATGGTGTACGGGCCGGAGAGTGGAGCTGAGTCCACAAAGATCAGCCAGGAACTCATTAAATGGCGGAGCAGGCTCAAGGGGCCAGATGGCCTACTCATGTTCCTAGTTCTTATGTTCTTAGGTGAAGGAAAAAACTAATGAGAACGAGGACGAGATCTTGGGCCTGGCGGTGAAGATGGAGGTGCACGAGGCGCTGCACAAGCGGTGGGCCGAGAGATTCGATGTCCTGGAGAACAGGTTGCGGAGGAAGAATCTCTGGATTCTGGGTCTCCTCGATGGAGTGGAGGGGGCTGATGCCGGGGCGTATGTGAGCATGATGCTCCATTCGCTGATGGGTGCGGAGGTCTCTCCGAGCCCCCTGGAGCTAGAAGGGGCTCACCGGGTCCTGGCGAGGAGACCCAAGGCTGGTGAGCCGCGAAGGGCGATAGTGGCGAGGTTCCATCGTTTCACGGACAGAGAGAGTGCCCTGAGATGGGCCAAAAAGGAGCGGAGCAGTAGATGGGAGAATGCGGTGATCCGAGTCTACCAGGACTGGAGCGCGGAGGTGGCAAAGAGGAGAGCTGGCTTCAATCGGGCCAAGGTGGTGCTGCATAAAAAACGGGTGAGATTCGGAATGCTACAGCCAGCGCGACTGTGGGTCACGTACCAGGACCGACACCATGGTTTTGAAACGCCAGAAGAGGCTTGGACCTTTATTCAAACGGAAAAATTGGACTCGAACTGAGGGGCTGTGGTAGTGGGGGAGATGTTGACTGTATACAAGGTTGTAAATATGGGTAAAGAATGTTTTATGGGTGGGACGATGGATGGGGATGGGGGAAGAGTTTTTGAAGGGGGGACAGTGAGGAATGTGGGCATCGGTGCTGGAGGGAGGTGAGACTCGGGGATGGGGGAATTAGGATAAGGCCGCAACAGGAGCTGCGCCACAGGGGGCGGGGCTGGCTTAGGAAAGCGCGGGCTTTTTCCCGTGCTAGGGAGGGGGGGATGGAGGAGCGCAAGGAGGAGGGGGGATTTCCACACGGGGGGGGGGGGGGGGGGGGGGGGGGCCAACGGGAAGGCGGGGGAAGCCGGGGTCAGCAGGAGTCAGCTGACTTCCAGAAGTATTATGGGGGAGCAGAAGAGCAAGATTTGGATCTAGCGGGGAGGGGGGGGACAATAGGGTTGCTGCTGCAATGGCCGAGGGGGAACTGAAAATGGAAGAGGTGGTCGGGGCGGGGGTTCCCCGTCTGGGAGACTGGAGGGTGCGGGAGACGCGGGCACGGGACTGGCCTAAAATAGGAGATGGCTAGTCGGCAGGGGTGAGGTGGGGTGGGTAGCCCCCCAATCCGGCTGATCACGTGGAATGTGAGAGGCCTAAATGGGCCGGTTAAGAGGGCCCGAGTGTTCACGCACTTAAAGGGACTGAAGGCAGACGTGGTCATGCTTCAGGAGACACATCTGAAGGTGGCAGATCAGGTCAGGTTAAGAAAGGGATGGGTCAGACAGGTGTTCCATTCAGGGCTGGATGCGAAGAATGGAGGGGTGGCAATACTGGTGGGGAAGCGGGTGTCGTTTGAGGCCAAGAACATAGTGGTGGACAACGGAGGCCGATACGTAATGGTGAGTGGTAGGTTGCAGGAGACGGGGGTGGTATTGGTAAATGTATACGCCCCGAATTGGGACGAAGCTGGATTCATGAAACATATGTTGGGGCGTATTCCGGACTTGGAGGTAGGAAGTTTGATAATGGGTGGGGACTTCAACACGGTGTTGGACCCAGCACTGGATCGCTCCAGATCCAGGACCGGAAAGAGGCCGGCTGCGGCCAAGGTGCTCAGGGGGTTTATGGACCAGATGTGGGGAGTAGATCTGTGGAGATTTGCCAGGCCTTTGGCCAGAGAATGTTCTTTCCTCTCCCATGTACACAAGGCCTACTCCCGGATAGATTTTTTTGTTCTGGGCAGGGCATTGATCTCGAAAGTGGAGGGGACGGAGTATTCGGCCATAGCCATTTCAGACCAAGCCCCGCATTGGGTGGAGCTGGAGGAGGAGAGGGACCAACGCCCGTTGTGGCGGTTGGATGTGGGACTGTTGGCAGACGAGGAAGTGTGCGGGAGGGTGCGGGGGTGCATCGAAAGGTATCTGGAGGCCAACGACAACGGGGAGGTGCAGGTGGGAGTAGTATGGGAGGCGCTGAAGGCGGTGGTTAGGGGAGAGTTAATCTCCATCAGGGCTCATAGGGAGAAGAGAGAGGGCAGGGAAAGGGAGAGGTTAGTGGGGGAGATTTTAAGGGTGGACAGGATATATGCAGAGGCCCCTGATGAGGGACTACTCAGGGAGAGGCGAAGTCTCCAGACGGAGTTCGACCTGTTGACCACAGGGAAGGCAGAGGCACAGTGGAGGAAGGCACAGGGGGCGATGTATGAATATGGGCAGAAGGCGAGCCGGATGCTGGCACATCAGCTCTGCAAGAGGATGGCAGAGAGGGAAATAGGTGGAGTCAAGGATGGAAGGGGAACTACAGTGCGGAGTGCGGTGAAAGTGAATGAGGCATTCAAGGCCTTCTACGAGGAGCTGTATAGGTCCCAGCCCCCAGGGGGAAAAGAGGGAATGCGACGATTCTTGGACCAACTGAGGTTCCCGAGGGTGGAGGAGCAGGAGGTGGCTGGTTTGGGGGCACCAATTGGGGTGGAGGAGCTGGTTAAAGGTCTGGGGAACATGCAGGCAGGGAAGGCCCCAGGACCGGATGGGTTCCCAGTGGAGTTCTATAGAAAGTATGTAGACCTGTTCGCCCCGTTGCTGGTAAGGACCTTTAATGAAGCAAGGGAGGGGGGGACCCTGCCCCCGACAATGTCGGAGGCGACGATCTCTTTGACCCTGAAGCGGGATAAGGACCCATTGCAATGCGGGTCGCATAGGCCGATCTCGCTCCTCAAAGTAGATGCTAAGTTGCTGGCAAAAGTGTTAGCTACGAGGATTGAGGACTGTGTCCCGGGGGTGATTCACGAGGACCAGACGGGATTTGTAAAGGGCAGGCAGCTAAATACCAATGTGCGGAGGCTACTGAATGTGATTATGATGCCATCGGTGGAGGGAGAGGCGGAGATAGTGGCAGCTATGGACGCGGAGAAGGCCTTTGACCGAGTAGAGTGGGAGTATCTTTGGGAAGCGTTGAGGAGGTTTGGGTTCGGGGGAGGGTTTATTAGTTGGGTTAAGCTCCTGTATAGAGCCCCGGTGGCGAGTGTGGTCACGAACCGGCGGAGGTCGGAGTATTTCCGGCTGTATCGAGGGGTGAGGCAGGGGTGCCCCCTGTCCCCTCTGCTGTTTGCATTGGCAATTGAACCTTTGGCCATGGCGTTAAGGGAGTCGGGGAAATGGAGGAGGGTGGTCCGAGGGGGAAAGGAGCATCGAGTGTCGCTGTACGCAGACGACCTGTTGCTGTATGTGGCGGATCCAGTGGAGAGGATGGTTGAGGTCATGCGGATCCTAAGGGAGTTTGGGGACTTCTCGGGCTATAAGCTCAATGTAGGGAAGAGTGTGCTCTTTGTGGTGCATCCAGGGGACCAGGGAAGAGGGATAGACGACCTACTGTTGAGGAGGGTGGAAAGGAGCTTTCGATACTTGGGGATCCAGGTAGCTAGGAGCTGGGGGGCACGGCACAAACTTAATTTGACGCGGCTGGTGGAACAGATGGAGGAGGCCTTCAAACGATGGGACATGTCGCCACTCTCGCTAGCGGGCAGGTCGGAGAATCGCTGGGGAGCGGTGTGAATCCCGCCCTGCCGCTCCGACACCGGCTGCCAAATTGTCCGGCACCGGTTTTCGGGCGGGGGCGGGGAAAACGCACTGCTGGTCGGGATCGTTGGCAGTTGCCCCCCCCCGGCAATTCTCTGGGCCCCGATAGGCCGAGCGGCCGCCCGTTTTCAGCCAGTCCCCCCGGCTTTAAATGGACATGGTCCATCCCGGCGGGACCTGGCTTTTCGGCCGTCTAGCGGGGTCCTCGGGGAGGCGCAGGGGGATCCGGCCCCGGGGGGGCCCCACACGGTGGCCTGGCCCACGATCGGGGCCCACCGACCTGCGGGCAGGCCTGTGCCGTGGGGGCACTCTTTCCCTCCGCACCGGCCTCTGTAAGGCTGCGCCATGGCCGGCGCGGAGAAAAAAGACCCTGCACACGCCCAGGAAACACGCTGGCGGTTCTGCGCATGCGCCAACTCGCGCCGGCCCACGGCGGCGGTTGGCGCGGTGCCAACCCCTCCGGCACAGGCCTAGCCCCCGGAAGTGCGGAGGATTCCGCAACTTCTGGGCGGCCCGATGCCGGAGTAATCCGTGTTGCTCTTGGCGCCGGGCCATCCGGCCAGTTGCGGGAGAATCCCGCCCCTAATGTCTGCCAGATGCAGGCAGATCCCAATGTCACCAGCGCTGTCATTTTTGAGCACCACTCTCCAGGCTACATCTTCTCTTAATCTCTGATGGCTAAACATGTGTTCAACTCCATGAAGGACCCCGCTTAATAAAAGGACTTATTGATAGTTTGTTATGTATGTTGTTGCTGTAATTCTATGCATTTCGCATGCTTTTATTTGTGGAGCCTCCTTCCCCCGTGAGTTGTATAATTGCCAACCGCCATTCAAGGCTGGACGTGGCAGGACTGCAGAGTTTAGGTCTGATCTGTTTGTTGTGGAATCACTAAGTCTGTCTATCACTTGCTGCTTATGCTGCTTGACATGCAAGTAGTCCGGTGTTGTAGCTTTATCAGGGTGACACCTCATTTTTAGGTATGCCTGGTTATGCTCCTGGCATGCTCTCCTGCACTCTTCATTGATCCAGGGTTGATCCCCTTACTTGGTAGTAATGGTAGAGTGCGGGATGTGTCAGGCCCTAAGCTAACAGTTTGAGGTTGAGTACAATTCTGGTGTTGCTTGTAGCCGACAGCACCTCACGGTTGCCCACTCTTAAACTGCTGCATCTATTTGAAATCTATCCCATTTAGCACACTGGTAATGCCACACAACACGATGGAGGGTATTTTCAATGTGAAGATGGGATTTCATTTTCACAAGTACAATAAAGTGGTCACTCCGACCAATACCGTCATGACCAGATGCATCTGCAGCAGGCAGGTTGGTGAAGATGTATGTGGTCAAGTATTTTTTCCCATTTTGTTGGTTCCCTCACCACTGTCGCAGACCCAGTCTAGCAGTTGTGCCCTTTAGTACTCAAGCAGCTCGGTCTATAGTGGTGCTACCGAGCGATTCTTCATGATGATCATTGAAGTTCCCCACCCCAGAGTACATTCCGTGCCCTTGTCACCCTCAGTGCTTCCTCCCAAGTTGTGTTCAAAATGAAGGAATATTAATTCATATTGAGTTGGGGTCGGTGGTGACCAGGTGCCATGAGACTTCATGGGGTCTGCAGTCAATATTGAGGACTCCCAGTGCAACACCCTCCCAAATGTACACCATGGGCCTGCCAGCTCTGTTTGGTCTGCCTGTTGGTGAGACAGGACATACCCAGGAATGGTGGTGGTGGTGTCTGGGACCTTGGCCAGGGTTTTCTGGCTCCCTCCGTGGCGGGGTTTCCGGCAGCAGAGGCAGCTTACCATTGCCCGCCAATAGAATCTTCCAGTCCTGCCATTTTCAATGCTCGTCATCTGCGCCACCTGGGAACCCGTCGCTAGGGGTCACCTACAGCAGGGCCGGATGATCCCGTTGGCAGGATGGGCCAAAAACCCCACTCGTTATCTAAGATATGATTCTATGAATATGACAGACTGAGCAAAGGTGCCAAGCTGGCATTTATTGTGTGCTGTCGATTGGGCTGGTGTTGCCCTGCGCGGGTGGCGGGCATTGGGGGGTGCGGGGTGTTGGAGACCCTCCCATAATGCGTTGGGGTTTTTTGGCGTTGGGGGGCCACGCCGGGTCCTCGGCGATCAGGACACCATTTATAAATGGTGTCCTGATCTCTCGCTACATTGAGGAGTTCCGGTGAGCGGGGCTCCTCAGTGTAGAAAACGGGGCTATGTGCAACCTCGGCCATGCATTCCCCGCTCAGAGAGAGAGAGAGAGAACGTCCAGCTGTTCACATCAGCGGAATCTTTTAGTCTCACCGACAGTTTATCCCTGCCGCAGATTTCCCAGCGGCAAGGGGTGCATTCAATAGAGACCCAGTTGACAACGGCGGTACAAGAAGATCCCACCACCAGCCAATGGCGGGCTGCTTCCCACTGCCATGAACCCCGCGGCAGGTTGCCCAGTAAATTCCACTCAGAGAGAGAAAGAGACTAAGAAAACGCTCAGCAAGCAACTAAGATGGACTAGAAACTCAGCAGTTAAAGTGGACTGGAAGGTGTGGGTAGGAAAGGAATCCACTAGAGTTCAAGTCCTGAAGCTACAAAGGGATCATGTTAGAATTAAATTGGCAAAGCTAAAATCATGAAGGAGTTTGTGACAAGAGACCAGGTTCAAGAAGCAAAAGTTAAGACCCTGGAAGTCCGGGGATCCACAGGAAAGACAAATGAACGTGTTGAACCTCTGCATTGTGTCATGCTTTGACTGATGAAATAGTAATTCCCAATGTTTATTATGCAATACATTGCTAGTTTGGATTCTAAATTAGTGACTTTTCTTAATGTGCTTGTTCCTCAACACGAATTTTCTTACTCTAGGTTTAATATCAAGTCCAAATTCCTACAGTAATATCTATAAGATGGGGAGGGAGTCAAAGAAGGAAAATGGCTTGGTTTACGTGTTTCGCCAAGCTGCAATTGTGCTTCCTTTGCAGCATTATTGTACATTCTGACTTCTGCAAATAGGCTCCACTGTAAATATCACCAAACATTGTCACGGCAAGGTCTGCATGAATTTCGGCACAAGGCATAAGCAAATCCTGGTCTTTTGAGTTACGATGTTTAGAACAAGGTGTACCATTTCACTTCTGAACAGATCAATGAAAATCCCTATTTTGTTTAACTAAAAAGAGTTTCCTGCTAGGTCAATTACTTAAAGCACTGCATAAACATAAATCTGTAAATTGGATTTTGAAAAATTGCCTACAATTTCCAATAATGGCCTAGAGGAATGATATTGGCCTTCCTTGCAAAGTTTGAAAATAATGTGGGGGGTTTTTTAGACATAATTAAGCACTTTCATTTGTGCTCAATGAAAATCGTTGGTTGATTCATTACAGGAATGTGCTGATACTTCATATCGATATTTAGCTCATTGGTGGCCACTGCGAAATGTAAAAGATAAGCGGGGATAGGAACGCGATGGGCATAGAAATAATCTTCCATAGGTTTCACTCTCTTGGCTCCCAGTGAAACAGGGCAGCAACCATATCAAACTGGAAGGAGGTCTTTGTCTTTCTGAAAATCCAACAAGGTTTACACAAGCACAATTCTCAATCTACTGCAATGAGCTCCCAGGCACGCTTAACCAATGTGAATTTGACTCGGAATGGGAAAAGAGTAACCGACTTAGGCCAACTGCTCAACAGCAGCAGATGTCAGTTTCAACAGTTGATTGATAAATTTCACCTCAATCGTCATGACCTCTACCGCTCCCATGAAATGAAACATTTTCTCAGCCGCAGTACAAAAGGAATTTCCCAACAAACACATCGCCATTCCCTTGTCCACGGCTGACTCTCGCTTGAAAAGATAGCACAAAAAGTATGGAGGTCTGGGAAAGTGACCTAGATCATTGGATAATAAGTGAAACGTAGTTAAGTCTGGAAGCAGCCCAGGCAACTAAACTTGCAGAAGAATATAAGAGGGCCAGCTTAAAATAACATGTTAAATATGCTGCATCTCACAGATATTTAAAAATCCAATTTACAGATGTTTGTTACCTTGGAGG
Organism: Scyliorhinus torazame; assembly: GCF_047496885.1. Taxonomy (NCBI): domain Eukaryota; kingdom Metazoa; phylum Chordata; class Chondrichthyes; order Carcharhiniformes; family Scyliorhinidae; genus Scyliorhinus; species Scyliorhinus torazame. The sequence goes on along the minus strand of NC_092721.1, from coordinate 156,090,616 downwards.
ATCTCCACACACCCCAGAAGGTAACAGGACACATTGTTAATGTGGTTAAGAACGCATATTAATCCTTTCAGTTAATAGCCAAGGCACAGAATATGAGAGCAGGGAGGTTATACTGGGACTGCAGTTCTGGCCACCTCTTCGAGAAAGGATGCAACTGCACTAGAGTGGGTACAGGGGAGGTTTACAAGGATGCTGCCAGAACTTGAAAATTGCAGCCATGAAGAAAGATTGAATAGGCTGGGGTTGTTCCCCTTGGTACAAAGGAGGCTGAGGGGAGATTTGATTGAGATGTACAATATTATGGGTGGCCTGGATAGAGCAGATGGGAAGGCCTATTTACTTTAATAGAGAGGTGAGTGACGTAGGGGCATAGACGTAAAGTGATTGGCAGAAGAATTAGAAGGGAGATCAGGAAACATTTTTTCACTCATTGGGTTGTGGGGGTCTGGAACCCACTGCTGAAAGGATAGTAGAGACAGAAACCCTCAACTCCATGTTCAGTGGCAGGAAAGGCCTGGATGGTGCACAGTCCACCATTGTGTCCGGGTGCCATATTGAAAAGTCACCCAACATCACTGACCCACCACTAAAGAAATATGGTGGACCACCTTAAAATGATGATAGGGCAGCACGGTAGCATTCTGGATAGCACAATTGCTTCACAGCTCCAGGGTCCCAGGTTCGATTCCGGCTTGGGTCACTGTCTGTGCGGAGTCTGCACATCCTCCCCGTGTGTGCATGATGTGCAGGTTAGGTGGATTGGCCATGATAAATTGCCCTTAGTGTCCAAATTTGCCCTTAGTGTTGGGTGGGGTTACTGGGTTATGGGGATAGGGTGGAGGTGTTGACCTTGGGTAGGGTTCTCTTTCCAAGAACCGGTGCAGACTCGATGGGCCGAATGGCCTCCTTCTGCACTGTAAATTCTATGATAATCTATGATAATCTCCGGGAGCACTCTGAGACCGGAACAAAGGTGGACCTCCAGGAACATTCTAAGGCTGGAAGATGGACCCCATCAAGACATTGAATCTGGAAGGCTCACCTGCAGAAACTCTCCTGACCCACAAATGTGTTCCAGCGTTGCGGGCAGCCTCTATCCTGAACTGCGGAGGCAGCCCCAAGCATTATTCAGGTGAGCCTCAACATCTGCACACCACACTGTCCCAAATGTGATTGCCCGCCGGAGAATCTGGCATGGAGGGGTCGAGCCTTCATCTGTATCCCATTAACGGGATGCAAATTAGCTTCACATCAGACTCTGGCAGTTTTCCGACCCGCAATGGTGGGCATCAGTGGAAGATCCTGCTGCAAATTCATGTTGGCATGAAACCAATTTCTGGACCTCCTGCCATGTGTCGTTCCCCCCCCCCCCCCCCCCCCATGCCTACCATTGGACCCATTGGGGGAGGGAGCATTAAGTTCTTGATCTTGCAGTAGTATACATAATTTAGTCTCCGGCAAAATAAAATTTGTTTTCAAATGCTTGTCATTGACTGTGCTCTTAGAATTTCTATGTAGATTCAATGCATCAAAAAAGGACTTCTGTTCAAAACTCATTGAATCATTTATGATTTAGATCTTCACTATCTAACAATTATTGGTAATGAGGTAGTTCAACAAATAAAAATACTTCTCCACCATCCTGAAAAAATAGGTGCCCTCATACAGGGATATTTCAAAGCTTTCTGAATGCTAACAAATTAAAAAGGACCAAAAAATGAAACTTTTGCCATATACTTAAAAGTACGGATTACAGAACTTTGAAACGTATGTTGTGTATTTGCAACACAATTATCTGTCCAGCAACTTACCTCGTTCAGTGTTCGGTATTCCTAAGTACTGGGTTGGAATGGAGCTATCTGCATAGTCACTATAGTATTCAATTAGAGCTGCTTGCTTTTCCCAAGTTTTCTTGACAATGGGTACTGCAAGGTAAAGGAGTAGAACACTAAGAAATGCTGGAATAAAAAGTTGAATATATACATGAAAGCAAAATAATCAACACCATTATCTGGTTATATTTCCAGAAAGCTACTAAATTCAATTAATTTTGCAGCCCAGCTCCTGATCTAAACCCTGCGTCCATGTTGTGCAAGGCGGCAACAAAAATTGAGAAACAATCTGACTCTCCATCTCAGTTGCCACTGTAAACCCTACAAAGCTTTGAAGAACTCGGTTTGTGATCAGCTGGAACACATTCAAGGAATCAGACAGGTCTGCTACCAAGTGTAGCTCAGTGGTTAGAGCACTGGTCTAGTAAACAAGGGGTTGTTAGTCCCATCCTTGCACATTCAAAAAAGGTATTTTTCCTCTGCTCAGAATTCCTGGCCAATAGGCAACTCTATAGTCGTTTTCACAAACTCTAACCAGGGGTCAGTTAAACTGGTAAGGTATGATCTGAACTTTTGAAGCAATCATCCGGATCCAATGATCATGTAGAATAACAATCAACTGCCACATCTAATTCCAAATATGTTCTGCATTTTTGCAGCCCTTGGTTGACATCATAGAATTTACAGTGCAGAAGGAGGCCATTCGGCCCATCGAGTCTGCACCGGCTCTTGGAAAGAGCACCCTATATAAGCCCACACCTCCATCCTATCCCCGTAACCCAACCTAACCTTTTCGTTGGACAGTAAGGGCAATTTAGCATGGCCAATCCACCTAACCTGCGCATCTTTGGACTGTGGGAGGAAACCGGAGCACCCGGACAAAACCCACACAGACACAGGGAGAACGTGCAGACTCCGCACAGACAGTGACCCAAACCAGGAATCGAACCTGGAACCCTGGAGCTGTGAAGCAGCAGTGCTAACCACCGTGCTATCATGCTGCCCTCATTTCCATCTCCTTCATTTCTTCCTCTTTTTCCTCCTATTAGAAGCACTTTTACTTATTTCTCTCTCCTTTTCCTTCTTTGCTGTTCTCTTTTGTCACACTCTTTTATCAGCCTGAGAGAGAAGAGTGTTGAGGACACAGGGTCACAGCAGAAATCGGTGATGGATTCAATCCCAGGTAGGACTGGCTGGTGTCCACTTTGCTGCCTGGTATCACTGCAGAACCTGTGGTGACCCAGCATGATTGCCTCTCTCTCCTCTCCATCTCTCCTCTTGGCCTGGATGTAGGACTGCCACTTTGAACAGTGATGATCAGGTGACTTTAATAATTTGGGGTAATTTTCAGTAAAGTCTTCCCTTCAACAATGTTCATGACTCTTTGCCAAGTACGAGCTCTCAAAGTACTTTACTGCAGCTTGAGAACAATGAAATAGGGTATGAAAACATTTTCCACTACAGGTACTAGCCCCTCAGGCTTCTCTCCAAACTCATATGTGAAACACCTCATTTCCCAGGCAGACGAAACATGCAGAGCCAAATTTTCTTTTCATCCATGGGATGTGGCCATCGCTGGCTGAGGGCATTTAAGATGTTTGTTGTGGGTCTGGAGTCACATGTAGGCCAGGCCAGATAAGGATGGTAGAGATCCTTCCCTAAAGGACATTAGTGAACCAGATGCAGCAAGTGACAATGGTTTCATAGTCATCAATCTTTTTATTGAATTCAAATTCCACCAACTGCCTTGATGGAATTCGAACCCCAGATCCCCCAGAATATTACCCTGGGTCTCTGGACTACTAGTCCACTGACAGTACCACTACACCACTACTTCCCCATGATGGTGGGACTTCCACATCTGGGTCCTGGCCTCGGTCCACCTCCATTCCACACAGAGGCAGGAGAATTTGGGCCCCTCAGCCTAACCACTTGTTTATTCAGCTACGGCATTATAATATACATCTCCAGTATCATCAGTCGGTAGCTTTCTTGACTCTGTGTCATAACGTTGCGGTTCAAATCCGACTCTGGGATTTGAGCACAAAAATCAAGGCCAACACTCCAGTACATTACTGAGGGAGTGCTGCACTGTCAAAAGTGAGGCTTCAAACTGAGGCTATATCTGCCCCATCAGGTGGATGTAAAAGATTCCACAGAAATATTTTGAACAAAGCAGGGGAATTATCCCTGGTGTCTTGCTTAATATTTATCCCTCAATCAACATCAGAAAATCAGACTATCTGGTCATTAGTTATCATCTTGGTGTTTGTGGGAGCTCGCTGTGTGAAAATCAGTTGCCATGTTACCTGCATCGGTGATGACACTTCAAATGTACCTCATTGGCTGTAAAGTGTTCGGAGATATGCTGCAGTTGTGATAGGTGCTATACAAATGCAAATCGTTCTCTTTTAACTCGAGCTCAAAGTCCAAATCTAATCCATTCACACAAAATGGAAATGGCAATGTTCAAAAGGGAATTGAATATCTACTTGGAAAAGAAAGCAATGCAGGGCTCTGGGGAAACGGTGCAAGTGTGGAACTAACTGGACTGGATAGGTCTTTCAAAGAGAAGCACAGGGTAGGTGAGAGGAAGGCGCTCTTCTGTGCTGCAGGATTCTATAAAAACTAGAAGATTTCTCACTTAAAGGCAAAGTCATTAAATGCTATTAAATATATCAACATTTAAACCTACTGTCATATCTCCTCAAAGTAAATAACCAGACCACTGCAAAATCCCAATGTAAAAAGGTAGTGCTTGGCAGAATTTCATACTGTACAGGAGCTGGCTTACGATACTTCAGAATGTAAATAGGCTATCCTTCAAACATCAGCTACTTACTTCTTTCCTGATGGAACTTTTTGCAGGTTTTTACAGCAAAAAAGAGATTTCTCTTCTCTACTGCTTTTCCCTGTAAAATGACACATCAAAATTAACTTTCAGCATAAATATTTGCAACAAATTATAAAACAAATGTAAACTTTATACTTCAGAATTCTACAAAATCTAAATCAGGTGTTAGTTTGGCTTGGTGGGAACTCTTGCTTCCATTACATAAGCTGTGGTTCTAAACTCCATTCAAGAGGTAAGTGCATATTCTAGGCTAATGCTTGTACGCAGTATTGAGAGAGGGCGGTACTATTGAATGCACTGGGCTGGGTTCTCCGTTCCTGAGATTGAGTGTTAACACCAGGGCAGGATTTGTGGACTTTTTCGACAGCAAAACTGCAGCCGCATATACACATTACACTCCCCGCACACACACATCTCAGCCAGCAAGATGGCACTGGTTGTGCTGGAGCGCGCCCATACAGCTGATTGGTCGGCAGGGGCCAAAAAAGGTTAGGAGGGGATACTGGGTCACGGGGATTGGGTGGAAGTGAGGGCTTAAGTGGGTCGGTGCAGACACAATGGGCCAAATGGCCTCCTTCTGCACTGTATGTTCTATGTAAGTGAAGTGCGCCGTCAGGAACTCGGCCCATCGGAGGGGGAGAATCGCGGAGGCTGCGGAGAATACCGGGTTGAGCCCGGGAATGACATACAAACGGTGTTTACTGTACATACGTTCCGGACCACATTGACGCCATTGTCCTCCGCACCTTCAAGGGCTAGGCCGGCGCCGGAGTGGTTTGCACCGCGCCGGCCGGCGGGGGAAAGGGCTTGGCGCCACGCCAACCGGCACCGAAGGGCCTCCGCCAGCCGGCGGGAGTTGGCGCATGTGCGGGAGCGCCAGCATGTGCTGGTGTCATCCCAGCGCATGCGCAGGGGGGGGTTCATCTCCGCGTCGGCCCTGGCGGAGGAATATCAGCCGATGCGGAGGAATAGAGTGCCCCCCACGGCACAGGCCCACCCGCGGATTGGTGGGCCCCGATCGCGGGCCAGGCCACCGAGGGGGCACCTCCCGGGGCCAGATCTCCCCCCCCCCCCCCCCCCCGCGGACCCCGGAGGCCACCCGCGCTGCCAGGTCCCGCCGGTAAGGACCTACTCTAATTTACGCCGGCGGGTCTGGCAAAAAAACGGGCAGCCACTCGGCCCATCGCGGGCTGGACAATCGGCGGGGGGGGCCGCTACCAGCGGCCGCCGACCGGCGCGATTCCCGCCCCCGCCAAATCCCCAGATTTTTTCAGATCAGTGGTGAAATTCTCCGGAAACGGCGCGATGTCCGCCGACTGGCGCCCAAAACGGCGCAAATCAGTCGGGCATCGCGCCGCCCCAAAGGTGCGGAATGCTCCGCATCTTTGGGGGCCGAGCCCCAACCTTAAGGGGCTAGGCCCGCGCCGGACGAATTTCCGCCCCGCCAGCTGGTGGAAAAGGCCTTTGGTGCCCCGCCAGCTGGCGCGGAAATGACATCTCCGGGCGGCGCATGCGCGGGAGCGTTAGCGGCCGCTGACGGCATTCCCGCGCATGCGCAGTGGAGAGAGTCTCTTCCGCCTCCGCCATGGTGGAGACCGTGGCGAAGGCGGAAGGGAAAGAGTGCCCCCACGGCACAGGCCCGCCCGCGGATCAGTGGGCCCCGATCGCGGGCCAGGCCACCGTGGGGGCACCCCCCGGGGCCAGATCGCCCCGCGCCCCCCCCAGGACCCCGCCGCGCCACCTTGTCCCGCCGGTAAGGTAGGTGGTTTAATCTACACCGGCAGGACAGGCATTTTAGCGGCGGGACTTCGGCCCATCCGGGCCGGAGAATCGTGGGGAGTGGCCCGCCAACCGGCGCGGCGCGATTCCCGCCCCGCCGAATATCCGGTGGTGGAGAATTCGGCAACCGGCGGCGGCTGGATTCACGCCAGCCCCCGGCGATTCTCCGACCCGGCGTGGGGTTGGAGAATCTCGCCCCAGATGTTAAACAGAGATCCCACCTGCCTGCTCATTTGGAAATAAATGGTCCAGTCAAGCTACTCGTAGAACGGCAAGAAAGTTCCTCTAGCCAATATTCATCCTCTCTCCAGCATCAACAAAAACAGCTTATACTATCATTAAATATAATTCCGATTACTCTTCCATGGCTAACTGAAGAATTTAAAGATAACATTATATTAAAATAAGAGTCTAACAATATTGTCAAAAGTAGTAATAATCCCGAGGATTGGAGGGGTTGTAGGAATTACGCGTAGGATGACGAAGAAATTGATAATGAGAGAGAAAATTGAAATGAGAGTAAACTAGAAAGAATGAAAAGTATTATATTTTAAGAGATTACGCAAACATGTAAAAAACAAAACATCAACAGAAGCATATGTGGAAAGCTGGAGGCAGACACAGGAGAAATTCTAATTGCGAATAAGGAAATAACAAAAATATTGTGTGTCTGTCTTCACAGTTAGGAAGGCACAAAAATATATGGACCTAGCAAGGGTCTAATTTGGACATTCTGAATTCTCCCTCTGTGTACCCGAACAGGCGTCAGAATGTGGCGACATGAGCGGTAACTTAATTGCAGTGTTACTTGTGACAATAAAGATTATTATTATTATTATTATGAAAATAATGAAAGCAATTAATATTATTGAAGAAAAGGTACTGGAGAAATTAATAGGGCTAGGCCTCACTCTAATGTGCAGATTTTGGAGGTGCCTGAGGCTTTGGGATTCATTCCCTTCGCCTCGGAGACCTTGGGCGAGTGCCGTTCAGCACTTGTCCCCACAAACGGAGACCAGATGGAACGGCACCTGTGGAGGTTTCCCAGGGGATCGGAGGCTCCAGCCGCATGCCCTTTGGGCAGGGTGGTGCCCTGGCACTGCTGGTATCACTGGGCACCCTGGCAGTGCCAGCCAGGCACCTTGGCAGTGCCACCTGGGTGCCTGCCTGGCACTGCCAAGGTGCCCAGGTGGCACTGTCAGGGTGCCAGGTTGGCACTGCCAAGGTGCCAAGCTGGCATTTATGCACATGTGCGATCAGGCCGGGGTTGCCCAGCGTGGGTGTTTGAGGGTGCAAGGACCCTCCCATAATGCATTCGGGCTGGGTTGGGGGGGGAGGTCGGAATCGTTTTGGGGGGCTTGGAGTGGAGCTCCCGCTGTACAAAACGGGGCTGTGCAGCTTTGGCTGCGTGTTACCCGGTCAGGCCCTTATACAACGGGAGTCGCGTTGAATAGCCATGTGTTTCTCAGCACTCCAAGCGCCGGGGAATGTGCGGCTAATCACGCTTCCTAGGAGACTTTTGGGAGAATTGCATCCCATAGGTCAGGGGCGAAATTCTCCCCCAACGGCGGGATGCCCGCCGACTGGCGCCAAAGCCGGCGCAAATCAGACGGGCATCGCGCCGGCAAAAAGGTGCGGAAGTCTCCGCATCTTTGGCGGCCTAGCCCCAACATTGAGGGGCTAGGCCGACGCCGGAGGGATTTCCGCCCCGCCAGCTGGCGGAAATGGCGTTTGTTGCCCCGCCAGCTGGCGCGGAAATGCGGCGCATGCGCGGGAGCGTCAGCGGCCGCTGTCAGTTTCCCCGCGCATGCGCGGGAGCGTCAGCGGCCGCCGAAAGTTTCCCGCGCATGCGCAGTGGGGAGAGTCTCTTCCGCCTCCGCCATGGTGGAGGCCGTAGCGGAGGCGGAAGGGAAAGAGTGCCCCCACGGCACAGGCCCGCCCGCGGATCGGTGGGCCCCGATCGCGGGCCAGGCCACCGTGGGGGCACCCCCCGGGGTCAGATCGCCCCGCGCCACCCCCCAGGACCCCGGAGCCCGCCCACGCTGCCTGGTCCCGCCGGTAAATACCAGGTTTGATTTACGTCGGCGGGACAGGCAATTCCTGGGCGGGACTTCGGCCCATCCGGGCCGGAGAATCCAGCGGGGGGTCCCGCCAACCGGCGCGGCTGGATTCCCGCCCCCGCCCAATCTCCGGGAGCGGAGACTTCGGCGGGGGCGGGGGCGGGATTCACGGCGGCCAACGGCCATTCTCCGACCCGGCGGGGGGTCGGAGAATGACGCCCCAGATATCAGTAACCAGGAAAATGCTAGAATCTATTTTAAATGGTAAAAGGACACTTAGTAAATTAAAACAAGATTAGGCAGAATCAACAAAGTTTCATGAAAAGGAAATCTTGTTTGACTCATCTGTGAAGAGTTATTTTGAGATGCATCTAGCACTATAGATAAAGCAGAAACAATCAAAAAGCATGTTTGGATCATCAAAGAGTATTCAAAAAAGTGCCACACTAGACTTTGATCTACAAGATTAGGACTCAGAGGTTTGAGTAATAAATTAGTATGGAATGAGGGGCGAAATTCTCCCCCAACGGCGGGATGCCCGCCGACTGGCGCCAAAGCCGGCGCAAATCAGACGGGCATCGCGCCGGCAAAAAGGTGCGGAAGTCTCCGCATCTTTGGCGGCCTAGCCCCAACATTGAGGGGCTAGGCCGACGCCGTAGGGATTTCCGCCCCGCCAGCTGGCGGAAATGGCGTTTGTTGCCCCGCCAGCTGGCGCGGAAATGCGGCGCATGCGCGGGAGCGTCAGCGGCCGCTGTCAGTTTCCCCGCGCATGCGCGGGAGCGTCAGCGGCCGCCGAAGGTTTCCCGCGCATGCGCAGTGGGGAGAGTCTCTTCCGCCTCCGCCATGGTGGAGGCCGTAGCGGAGGCGGAAGGGAAAGAGTGCCCCCACGGCACAGGCCCGCCCGCGGATCGGTGGGCCCCGATCGCGGGCCAGGCCACCGTGGGGGCACCCCCCGGGGTCAGATCGCCCCGCGCCCCCCCCCCAGGACCCCGGAGCCCGCCCACGCTGCCTGGTCCCGCCGGTAAATACCAGGTTTGATTTACGTCGGCGGGACAGGCAATTCCTGGGCGGGACTTCGGCCCATCCGGGCCGGAGAATCCAGCGGGGGGTCCCGCCAACCGGCGCGGCTGGATTCCCGCCCCCGCCCAATCTCCGGGAGCGGAGACTTCGGCGGGGGCGGGATTCACGGCGGCCAACGGCCATTCTCCGACCCGGCGGGGGGTCGGAGAATGACGCCCGAGGTTTGGATAATGGACAGAAGTCTGAGAGGAAGAATAAGTGGGTAATTTTCACACTAGTAGTGGTATCTAGGGCAGTGCTGTAAGGGTCAATGTTTGCCCCTCAATCTCTATCAATCACGAAGATGAGACAACCGAGTGCAATTTTGTTGACTCGATAAAGCTAGGTGGGAAAGCACGTTTTAAAAAATTCATTTATGGGATGTGGGCATTGCTGGTTAGGCCAGCATTTAATTGCCCCTCTCTAGTTACCCTTCAGAAGGTGATGGTCAGCTGCCTTCTTGAACTTCTGCAATCCGTGAGATGTAGGTACCCCCACAGTACTGTTAGGAAGGGGGTTCCAGGATTTTGACCCCGCGACAGTGAAGGAACGTCGATATATTTCCTATATTTCCAAGGGGTAGTGAGTGACTTTTGGAGGGGAACTTCCAGATGGTGAGGTTCAACAGATATCTGCAGGTCTTATCCTTCTAGATGGTAGTGGGCGTGGGTTTGGAAGATGCAGCCTAAGGAACATTGGTGAATTAGGGCAGTGTATCTTGTAGATGGTACACATGGCTGTCATTGTTCATTGGTGTTGGAGGGTTTGAAAATTTATGGAAGGGGTAATAATCAAGTGGGCTGCTTTGTCCTGGATGGTGTTGAGCTTCTTGCATGTAGTTAGAGCTGCACTCATCCAGACAAGTGAAGAGTATTCCATTGCACTCCTGACTTGTGCCTTGTAGATGGTGGACAGGCTTTGGGGAGTCAAGAGATGAATTACTCGCCGTAGGATTCCTGTCTTTGACCGGTCCTGGTAGCCACAGTATTAATGTGGCTAGTCCAGTTCAGTTTCTGATCAATGGTAACCCCCCAGGATGTTGATTGTGCAGGATTCAGCGATGGTAATGCCATTCAATGTCAAGGGGCAGTGGTTAGATCCTCTCTTGTATGAAATGGTCATTGGCTGGTTCTTATGAGACGCGAATGTTACTTGCCACTTGTCAGCCCAAGCCTGGATATTGTCCAGGCCTGTCTGCATTTGAACATGAACTGCTTCATTATTTGAGGAGTCATGAATGGTGCTGAACATTATGCAGTGATCTGAGAACATTTCCACTTCTGACCTTATGATAGAAGGGAGATCATTGATGAAGCAGCTAAAGATGGTTGGGCCTAGGACACTACCCTGAGGAACTCCTGCAATGATGTCCTGGAGCTCAGATTGACCTACAATCACCACAACCATCTTCCTTTGTGCCAGGTATGACTCCAACCAGCGACAGTTTACCCCTTGATTCCCATTGGCTCCTTGATGCCATACTTGGTCAAATGCTGGCTTGATGTCAAGGCAGTCACTCTCACCTCACCTCTGGCATTGAGCTCCTTTGTCCATGTTTGAACAAAGGCTGGAACGAGATCACGGGCTGAGTGACCCTGGCGGAACCTGAATTGAGCGTCCGTGAGCAGGTTATTGCTGAGTAAGTGCCGCTTGATAGCACTGTTGATGACTCCTTCCGTAACTTTGATGATGGAGAGTAGACCGATAGGGCAATAATTAGCTGGGTTGGATTTGTCCTGTTTCTAGTGTCGAGGACACAGCTGGGCAATTTTCCACGTTGCCAGATAGAAAGGGATGTTGTAGCTGTACTGGAACAGCTTGGCTAGGGGTGCGGCAACTTCTGGAGCACAAATATTCAGTACTTTAGCTGGAATATTGTCAGGGCCCATAGGCTTTGCAGTATGCAGTGCCTTCAGCCGTTTCTTGATATCATGTGCAGTGAATCTTATTGGCTGAAGACTGATATCTGTGATGCTGGGGACCTCCGGAAGAAGACGGAGATGGATCACCCACGCGACAGTTCTGGCTGAAGAGTTTTGGAAATGTTTCAGCCTTTTGCAGTTGTGCTGGGCTCCTGCATCATTAAGAATGGGGATATTTATGGAGCCTCCTCCTCCAGTTGGTTAATTGTCCACCACCATTCACAACTGGATGTGGCAGGACTGTAGAGCTTAAACCTGATGCTATCGTTGTCGAAATGCTTAGCTCTGACTATTACTTGCTGCTTATGCTGTTTGGCACACAAGTATTCCTGTGTTATAGTTTCACCAGGTTGACAGCTCATTTTAGGTATGGCTGGTGTTGCTCCTGGTATGCTCTCCTGCACTCTAATGGTAGATTGCGGGATATGCAGGACCATGAAGTTGCAGATTGTGGTTGAGTACAATTCTGCTGCTGCTGTTGGTCCAGAGTGCCTTGTGGGTGACCAGCCTTGAGTTGCTAGATCTGTTTGGTCTATCCCATTGAGCACGGTGGTAGTACCACACGATGGACGGTATCCTCAATGTGAAGACGGGGCTTTCTCTCCACAAAGACTGTGCAGTGGTCACTTCTACCGATACTGTCATGGACAGATGCACCTGCAGCAGGCAGATTGGTGAGGATGAGGTCAAGTAGGTTTTTCCCTCTTGTTAGTTCCCTCACCACCTGTTACACTCCCAGTCTAGCAGCTAAGTCCTTTAAGACCCGGCCAGCTTGGTCTGTGGTGGTACTACCGAGCCACTCTTGGTAATGGACATTGAGGTCCCCCACCCAGAGTACAATCTGTGCCCTTGTCACCCTCAGTACTTCCTCCAAGTGGTGTTCAACATGGAGGAGCACTGATTCATCAGCTGATGGTGGCCGGTACATGGTAATCAGCAGGTTTCCTTGCCCATGTTTAACCTGAAGCCATGGGACCACATGGGGTCTAGAGTCAATGTTGAGGTTTCCCAGGGCAACTCGATCCCTTCCGTATACCACTGTGCCGCCCATCTCTGCTGGGTCTGTCCTAATGGGGAGACAGGACATGCCCATGGATCATGATAGTGGTGTCTGGGACATTGTCTGTAAGATATGATTATGTGAGTATGGCTACGTCTCTCTGTTGCTTGACTAGTCTGTGAGACAGTTCTCCCAACTTTGGCACAAGCTGCCAGATGTTAGTAAGGAGAACTTTGCAGGGTCGGCAGGGCTGGATTTGCCGTTGTTGTTTCCGGTGCCTGCGTCAATGCCGGGTGATCCGTCTGTTTCATTCATTTTTTGAGTTTTCGTAACAGCTGAATACAACTGAGTGGTTTGCTAGGCCATTTCAGAGTCAACCACATTGCTGTGGATCTGGAGTTCCATGGAGGCCAGATCAGGTAGGGTCAGCAGATTTCCTTCCCTAAAGGACATTCATGAACCAGATGTTTTTTTACGACACTGGTTTAATGGTCATCGTTATACTTTTATTTCCAAATATTTTATTGAGTTTAAATTCCACCTTCTGACGTGATGGGATTTGAACCTGGGTCCCGGGATTATTACTCTGGCTCTCTGGATTACTTCGTCCTATGACAATACCACTACACTACCGTCTCCCTTTAAGTTGTGAGGAGGATGCAAAATGACTACAAGGTGATTGGGCAAGAAAGTGGAAGATGGCTTATAATGCGAGAAAATGTGAAATTAACTACTCTGCAGGGAGAATTGAAAAGCAGAATATTTTAAATGGCAAGAGACAAGTAAATGTTGGTATGCAGATGGATTTGCATGTGTCCTTGTACACAAATCACAAAATGTTAGTACCCTACTTCAACAATTAATTTGGAAGGCAAACATTACTTCAGCCTTTATTGTAAAGGGGTTAGCATATTAGAGTAAGAACGTCATGGTAAAATTATATAAGACTTTATAGTCTTAACTAAGGAAGGACTTAATCACCTTAGAGGGGATTTAACAAAGGTTCACCAATTTTCGACTTGGGAATGAGAACATTATCCAATGAGTGACTGAGTAAATTGGGCCTATATTTTCTGCAGTTTAGAAGAATGAGAGGTGACAGAGCTGACAGAATAGAGAGAGGCTGTTGTCTTCTAAAGGGCAACTAGGGATGGACAATAAATGCTGGCCTAATCAGCGATGCCCAAATCCCATAAATGAATTTTTTAAAAAATCTGTGCGAACTCAGAAGGTCCTATAAATTCTAGAGATATGGCTAGCTGCAAGCATATAGGGCGAAATTCTCTGATAATGGGGCGATGTCCCCAAGCCCGTGAGAAAACGGGCATGAATCACTCTGGACTTTTTTCTAGAAAACCTAGAGTGATTCTCCGTTTTGAAGGGGGCTAGCAGGGCCCCGGGGTAGTCCACGGAGCTCTGGCTGCCGATACGGGGCCATGCACTTCCGGCCGCGGGTCCGCACATGCGCACGGCGGCCGCCTGTGGCGACGGTCCCACGAAACATGGTGGACCCACACAGCGACAATATAGGCCCCCCAGATAACACGCGCCCGCCGAGCGGTGGCTCATAATCGCGAGCCTGGCTGTCCTGGAGACCTCCCCATCCCCCCGGTGACGGATCCCCCGTCCCCCACCAGGGCAGCCGCGGACTGTGTCCACAGCCACCAATCCGAGTGCCCGCCGGGTGGAATAATGAGTGAACCACGCAGGCAGGAACTCGGACAGTTGCCCGCGGAGAATTGCCACGGGGGCCTCTTTCAATGACCCCCCGACCGGCGCCGCGTCGACCACGGGTCTGACGACCCATTCTCCGCCCCTGCACCAAGCGCGATTGCGGCGCGGAGGCTCGGAGAATCCCGGCCCCAGATTTTAAGCCATTCAACCAGTAGTAACATTATTCTCTCCACTGCCCAAATCAACAAGTGCATCTATGCATTTTCCTCTGTGCAGGTTATAAGCCAAGGTCAATTTCAATCATGAACTAAAATAGTTTGACTGAGAGAATATCATGGCGAACGGCCCAAAGAATTGAAGATCTTGGGCTGGATTCTCCGCACCAAGACTCCAAAATCGCGTTCGCCGATGGGGCGGGGAATCCGGGGCGAAATTCTCCGGAAACGGCGCGATGTCCGCCGACTGGCGCCCAAAACGGCACAAATCAGACGGGCATCGCGCCGCCCCAAAGGTGCGGAATGCTCCGCATCTTTGGGGGCCGAGCCCCAACATTGAGGGGCTAGGTCGGCGCCGGAGGAATTTCCGCCCCACCAGCTGGCGAAAAAGGCCTTTGGTGCCCCGCCAGCTGGCGCGGAAATGACATCTCCGGGCGGCTCATGCGCGGGAGCGTCAGCGGCCGCTGACAGTTTCCCAGCGCATGCGCGGTAGCGTCAGCTGACAGTTTCCCACGCATGCGCAGTGGAGGGAGTCTCTTCCGCCTCCGCCATGGTGGAGACCGTGGCGGAGGCGGAAGGGAAAGAGTGCCCCCACGGCACAGGCCCGCCCGCGGATCGGTGGGCCCCGATCGCGGGCCAGGCCACCGTAGGGGCACCCCCCGGGGCCAGATCGCCCCGCGCCCCCCCCAGGACCCCGGAGCCCGCCCACGCCGCCTTGTCCCGCCGGTAAGGTAGGTGGTTCAATTTACACCGGCGGGACAGGAATTTTAGCGGCGGGACTTCGGCCCATCCGGGCCGGAGAATCGAACGGGGGGGCCCGCCAACCGGCGCGGCGCGATTCCCGCCCCTGCCGAATATCCGGTGCCGGAGACTTCGGCAACCGGCAGGGGCGGGATTCACGCCAGGCCCCGGCGATTCTCCGACCCGGCGGGGGGTCGGAGAATTTCGCCCCCGTTTCTGCCCACAAAATCGGGACCGGCGCCGGTTTTGCAATTCTCCGACCTCCGGAAATCGGCGTACTCCCCGGGGACCACCGCCTTAGGCCATTGCCTGAGGATCGACCAGCGATTCTCCATCCCCAACCGGCCGAATTCCCGACGGCGTGGACATCTCATGGTCTCACCGTCCGGCATCCTCGTGTGGCGGCTGCGGATTCAGTCTGAGGCTGCCACAGTGCGGGAGGGCTGATCGGAGGGCAGGGGGGGCTTAATTCAGGACTGGGGGTTATGTTGTGCGGGCGGTCCGAGGCGCACAAGCGGCCGATGCGGGGCACTAACACTGTCCCAGGTCCGCGGGCTGAGTCCGCCATGGAGGACGGCGTGGCCGCTGGAGGCCACCGCTGTGCGCATACGCGGCCTCTGACCCGGAAGTGCGTGGGACCGTATCGGCAGCGAGAGCTGCGAGCTCTACGACGGCTGCCTGCTAGCCCCCTTCAAGACAGTGAATCTGTGGCCTTTTGAAGCCAGTTTTTCTGGCCTAAATATCCACAATTTTCACAACGGTGTGGGGCCATAGTCCCAAAAACGGAGAATCCAGCCCCAGGTCACTGGGGATCTAAGTGAAGTTTCCACAGTTATGAAATTTTTGAGAATGTAAATGACAAATTGTTTCCATTGGCTGCTAAATTGATACAAAGTAGCAGGGATTCTATATTATCGGAAAAACACAAAGAAAGGACATTTTTTCCACATAGGTTGGTAGTATAAAATCCTATCGTCCCTCAATGGTTTTAGACATTTTGGGTGAGGTTTTCCCATAATTGCTCTAAGGGAGGCAGCAGGCCTGATAAACAACTTTTGCCACCAGCTGCATTGGCAGCTTTTCACACCATATTGTCCTCTTCTCCCCACTATGCGCATGTGGGAAATTACACTGGATCATGGACCCACCCTGTCATGAGCTCACCGCTTCCTCATACTTAAACCATATTTAAATGGCACCCGTGCGTTGTATTCTCAATGTCTGCAGCTCAAGACAGCCACAGATGAGAGAGATGACTGCAAAAGGGTGTAGGATGGCAATTTTGTGACGCTGCACTGGAACACCTACTGGATGCCGTTGAGCCCCCTACAATGTTCTCTACCCCCATGATGGAGGACATCCACCAACCTTATCACTCCGGCTTGGGCTGTGGTGGCAGCGATGATAAGTGCCAGCAGGGACCAGAGGAGGTCAGCCACCCATTGCAGAAAGAGGACGAATGATCTTATGCATTCTGTCAGGGTAAGTCCATCAATCATGACTCTCAACTCACACAATCTCCAGCCCATCCCACCCCACATTTACTGATATCTCACATGCTGCTAGCTCAGGAGACATCACCACTCATTCTTTCACATGCACACCTCCATCTGGTCTCATATCCTTTGTAGTTTGCATCCTCATCCCATACATGGCTCCACTTGCCACCCACACCACATATGGCAGGCATCCTTACCATCTGCCCTGGCATGCGTCCTGCTCACACACTCCATCTGTCTTTATGCAGGACAAGCTTGCACACAATCTGAGAGAGAAGTCTCAGACCTAGGGTGTAATGAAAGACGTGCCTGTTGCACAGTGAGCTAAAAAGCTGCTTGAAATGCAGAACCAGCGGGTTCAATTCCCGTACCGACCTCCCCGAACAGGCGCCAGAATGTGGCGACGAGGGGCTTTTCACAGTAACTTCATTGAAGGCTACTTGTGACAATAAGTGATTATTATTATTATTAGGTGAATTGGACATTCTGAATTCTCCCTCACTGTACCCAAACAGGGCCCAGAGTGTGGCGACAAGAAGATTTTCACAGTAACTTCATTGCAGTGTTAATGTAAGCCTACTTGTGACACTATTATTAATGTCGGAACTCAAGCTCCTCACTTCCTTCGAGAATCAAGGCATCGAGTTGGCTGGAGAGGAGGTCAATTGTGCTTGTGGTGACGGAGAGATCAGCGGTAAACACCCACACGAGGATCTGGTGCCACCACATCTCTCAGACAACCATACTGTGAGTTCACTAGATTGAACTCCGCCGGCAGGATTCTCCGTTCCGCCAGAAGTGCAGCCCCGTCTGCGGGTTTCCCGGTGGTGTGGGGTGGCTACAATGGAAAATTCAACTGGCCAGCTGCTGGAGCGGAGAGTCCAGATGCCAGCGACAACACACCACCGAGAAACACATAGCTGGGGGATCGGAGGATTCCACCCACTGTCCTGCCATGGAGTCTCCTGGCATGCACCAATTGTCTCTCTTTTCATTCATAGGAACTTCTACCAAGTGCCCAAGGCCCTTAACTAGTCACACCCTTAGCTCGAACACCAAAGGCACCTCAGAGGAGAACACCAAAGAAGATTGTCACAGTGCTCACCTACACCTTCCAGCATTGCAGAGTCACACCTTGGTGAGATCTAATTCGAGAACAACCATAGGGGTCACAATCTGGCAGCCGTTATGGGCCAGGGTTGAGAGAACCCCGAAGTATATCATGGAGTTCACCTGACCCACAACTTTTACTAGATTGTGGTATGGGGAGCACACGTCCCATCCTACAGGTGTGGTAGAGCAGAAATGGAAAAGTGTTTTTGAAAGCAAAACAATGTTAACTCAAGTTAACCTTTTTAAAACATACAGTGACCACCTTAGCAACCATTAATTCAAATACAACCCCCAAAGACTACAACACTAAGTAATCCTTCAAGCTTTCCTTTTTAACCTCCCTGCGACTTAAAAACAAAACCTTTATCAGAAGCACATCAGGTTAAAGTCACTATTGAAAACATTTATAATTCTGAATTCACCAAATGATCAAGGGATAGTCTTTTGATGGCAGAGAGAACAGCAATACACTTGCTTGGACTGGCTTCAGCTCCCAACACTGAAAATGAAACTAAAACACCCTGCAGCCTGCTGAAAAACGAAAGTAAAAATCTGACAGACAGCCCAACTCCACCCACTCTCTGACATCACAGCAGTAGTAAACACCCATTTCATAAAGGTATTCTCACTACAGATATTTATATACACACCCATTTATAAACACCCATCTCTTAAAGGTACTCTCACACGATACCTCCCCCCAAGAAAAAAAAATAAACGATCAACTTTAAGATGGTTTCATTTTTCACCTTTTCACTACCCTTTAAGAAATGCACATAGTAAATATACTTTGTCTTTTCAAAAAACAATACACGCAAACAGGTATTATAGTCCATTTTTTTTTCGTTCTTCTTCCTCCAACTGGAATCCTACTCAATTGACAGTCTCTTTGAACAAGAAGGTCTCTGCACGATCCGTCCATTTCTCTACTCCTCGGCATTTCTCTTTAAAGTCAGATACTTTAGTTCAATCTGATCACAGAGTCCCTTGTAATTCTCCAACACAGGAGCATCGGTTATCACAGATTTCAGGCAGTCAAATGCCTGTTGAAAGTCCGCTGTCCACTGAAATTTTTGACGTTGCTTCAGCAAGTCCATCAGTGGAGCAATCATGCTACAAAACGTTTGCACAAATGTTCGATCAAATCCACTCATGTCAAGAAATCGCATTATTTCCCTTCGTCTTGAGGGTATTGAAAACTCAAGGAAAGTGACTTGGGATTTTACAAATCCACTTTTGGCTAGGTTTATCACCAAACCCGCCTCCTGAAGTCAACCAAATAACTCCATCAGATGTTTTAAGCTGAAAATTACCAGGTCATCGATATATACCGCACAATTGGGTAATCCTGAAACGATTGTGTTAGTTAACCGTTGAAATGTGGCTGGGACGTTTTTCATGCCAAAGGGCATAACTTTGAATTGGTATATATACCATCTGGAGTCACAAAAGCTGAAATCTCCTTCGCCCTTTGGGATAAAGGTACCTGCCAGTAACCTTTAAGTAAATCCAGTTTGCAAATAAAAGCTGATTGTCCCACTTTCTCAATGCAATCCTCCAAACGTGGGATAGGATAAGAGTCCGTTCTTGTAACTGGATTAACCTTTCTGTAGTCCACACACAACTGTTGGGTACCATCTGGGTTTGGTACCATCACTATGGGTGAGCTCCATTGGCTGCAACCCACTTCAATTATGCCATTTTTAAGCATACTCTCAATCTCTTTGCTAACCTGTGCCAATTTTAAAGGGTTAAGTCTGTATGGATGTTGTTTGATTGGAACAGCATTTCCCACATCTACATTATGTACAGCCATTTTAGTACTTCCCAATTTATCTCTACAAACTTGCCCATGTGATAACAATAACTCTTTCAGGTCAGTCCGTTTTTCCTCGGGAAGGTAACTCAACAATTTAGCCCAATTTTTAAGAACATCCTCGTTTTCCAATTTAATTTGAGATATGTCAATTTCACAGTTATCTGGATTTGGTTCGTCACTTTGAGTTAGAATCATTAAAACCTCCTCCTTTTTCTCTCCTTACTTTTCAAAGTACCTTTTAAGCATATTCACATGACACACTCGGTGAGTTTTCCTTCTATCTGGCCTTCTTACCACATAATTCACCTCACTTAATTTCCTTTCAATCTGATAAGGTCCACAAAACCTTGCTTTTAAAGGTTCACCTACCTCTGGTAACAATACTAAAACTTTATCTCCAGACAAAACTACGAACTTTGGATTTCTTGTCCGCTACCCGTTTCATCACATTTTGTGCAACTTTAAATGTTGTCTAGCCAATTCACCTGCTCTATTTAATCATTCCCTGAAATTTGACACGTAATCCAATAATGAAATTTCCGATTTCTAGCCAATTCACCTGCTCTATTTAATAATTCCCTGAAATTTGACACCTAATCCAATAATGAAATTTCCGATTTCTCACTCACCAATTTTTCCTTAATCAATTTAAGTGGTCCTCTTACCTCATGACCAAAAATTAGTTCAAAAGGACTACATTTGGTTGACTCATTAGATGCATCCCTTATTGCAAACAGTACGAATGGAATTCCTTTATCCCAATCCTCTGGTAATCGTGACAATAAGCCCTCAACATTGTCTTTAATGTCTGATGCCACCTTTCTAACGCTCCCTGCGATTCTGGATGGTATGCAGTTGATTTCAATTGTTCTATTCCTAAGCTATCCATAACTTCTTTGAATGACCTTGAGGTAAAATTTGATCCTGATCGGATTGCATTTCTGTGGTTAGTCCATATCTAATAAAGAATTTAAGTAACTCCTCCACAATCTTTTGAGTTGTAATATTACGTACTGGAATGGCCTCTGGAAACCTAGTAGACACATCCATTATCGTTAAAAGATATTGATTCGCACTTTTTGTTTTAGGAAGCGGTCCTACGCAATCAATTAGGACCCTTTTAAAAGGTTCCTCAAATGCTGGAATGGGTATTAGGGGTGCTGGTTTTATCACTGCTTGAGGTTTCCCTATCACTTGACATGTGTGACATGATTAACAAAATTTAACTACATCTTTATGTAGTCCAGGCCAATAAAAATGTTTCTGGATTTTAGCTTGAGTTTTCCTTATTCCCAAATGACCTCCCACTGGTACCTCATGTGCAACTCGCAACACCTCCTTTCTATACCTACCAGCAATACTACTTGATGAACTTCTGCCCACTTTTCATCCACCTGCATATGTAAAGGTCTCCATTTTCTCATAAAGCCATTACTTTTACAGTAATAACGCTCTGGTATACACTCAGATTCCTCTTCCGTGTATGCTTTCTGATACATCCATTTTATATCTATATCTTTTTGTTGTAACTCCGCCTATTTTCCTGAACTGAAAATATCCGCCTCATCCTCCATCTGTTCTTTTTAATTTTTTTAAAATAATTTTTATTGAAGTTTTCACAAAATATCAACAACAAAATGAAAAAGGAACCAAATAGAATTAAATACAAACAAAATAAAACAACCCCCGTGCCCCCCTCTCCCCTATACATAAATAATAAATTAACACCCCGAATTAACACATAGCAAATATATACACCCCCTCAGATCCCCCAGTGTAGACAAACAAAAATAACATAGAACCCACCCCCCGGGTTGCTGCTGCAGACCATTGTCTACCGTTCTGCCAGGAAGTCCAAGAACGGTTGCCACCGCCTGAAAAACCCTTGCACAGATCCCCTTAGGCAAATTTCACCCTCTCCAATTTAATAAACCCTGCCATGTCATTAATCCAGGATGCCACGCTTGGGGGCCTCGCATCCTTCCACTGAAGAAGAATCCTTCGCCGGGCTACCAGGGACGCAAAGGCCAGAATACCGGCCTCTTTCGCCTCCTGCACTCCCGGCTCCCCTGCAACCCCAAATATTGCGAGCCCCCAGCCCGGTTTGACCCTGGATCCTATCACCCTCGACACCGTCCTTGCTACGCCCTTCCAAAACTCCTCCAGCGCTGGGCATGCCCAGAACATATGGGTGTGGTTTGCTGGGCTCCCTGAGCACCTGTCCTCACCCCAAAAAAACCGGCTCATCCTTGTTCCGGTCATGTGTGCCCTGTGCAGCACCTTAAACTGTATGAGGCTGAGCCTCATGCACGAAGAGGAAGCGTTCACTCTCCCAAGGGCATCTGCCCACGTCTCCTCCTCGATCACCTCCCCCAACTCCTCCCCCCACTTACCTTTCACCTCCACCACCGAGGCCTCCTCCTCCTGCATCACCTGGTAAGTTGCCGAGATCTTCCCCTCACCAACCCAACCCCCCAAGAGCACCCTGTCCTGTGCGTGGCAGCAGCAGCGGGAATTCCACCACTTGCCGCCTGGCAAACGCCCTTACCTGTAGATACCTAAAGGTGTTCCCTGGGGGGGGGGGAGCCCATACTTCTCCAGCTCACCCAGGCTCGCGAACTTCCCATCCATAAACAGGTCCCCCAACCTTCTTATCCCTGCCCTGTGCCACCCCGACAACCCCCCCATCTATTCTCCCAGGGATAAACTGGTGGTTCCCTCGAATTGGGGTACACACTGAGGCCCCCACTTCCCCCCTGTGCAGCCTCCACTGCCCCCAGATTTTGAGGGTAGCCACCACCACCGGGCTCGTGGTATACCTCATTGGAGGGAGCGGCATCGGCACCGTTGCCAGCGCCTCCAGACTCGTACCCTCACAAGACGCCATCTCCAGCCGATTCCATGCAGCCCCCTCCCCCTCCATCACCCACTTGCACACCATCGCCACATTGGCGGCCCAGTAGTACCCACAGAGGTTGGGCAGTGCCAGCCCCCCCCATCCCTACTCCGCTCCAGGAACATCCTTCTCACCTTCGGAGTCCCTCGCGCCCACACAAACCCCATTATACTCCTGTTGACCCGTCTAAAGAAGGCCTTCGGGATAAACACGGGGAGGCACTGGAACAGGAACAAAAACCTTGGGAGCACCGTCATCTTAACTGACTGCACCCTACCCGCCAGGGACAGCAGCAACGCGTCCCACCTCTTAAACTCCTCTTCCATTTGCTCCACTAGCCTCGTGAAATTAAGTCTATGCAGGGCCCCCCAGGTCCTGGCCACCTGGACCCCCAAATACCTGAAGCTCCTCTCCGCCCTTTTTAGTGGGAGCTCGCCAATCCCCCTCTCCTGGTCCCCCATGTTGAGCTTGTACCCTGAGAAATCCCCGAACTCCCTGAGGATCCTCATTACCTCCGGCATTCCCACCGGGTCCGCCACATATAGCAGCAAGTCGTCCGCATAGAGCGACACCCTATGCTCCTCCCCACCCCGCACCAACCCTCTCCAGTTCCTCGACTCCCTCAGTGCCATAGCCAGGGGTTCAATCGCCAGTGCGAAGAGCAGGGGGGACAGGGGACTCCCCTGCCTCGTCCCTCGATGCAACCAAAAGTACTCAGGCCTCCTCTTGTTCGTGGCCACACTCGCCACCGGGACCTCGTACAACAACCTAACCCACCTGACGAGCCCCTCCCCAAACCCAAACCTCTTCAGCACCTCCCACAAGTTCCCCCACTCTACCCTATCAAAGGCCTTCTCAGCGTCTATCGCCACCACTATCTCCGCCTCCCCCTCCCTCGCCGGCATCATAATAATGTTCAGGAGCCTCCGCACATTCGCGTTCAACTGCCTCCCCTTCACGAACCCCATCTGGTCTTCGTGGATCACCTGCGGCACCCAGTCCTCAATTTTCGTGGCTAAGACCTTCGCCAGCACCTTGGCATCTACATTTAACAACGAAATCGGCCTGTAAGACCCACACTGCAGGGGATTCTTGTCCCGCTTCAGGATCAAGGAGATCAGTGCCCGGGACATCGTCGGGGGCTAAGCCCCCCCTCCCTTGCCTCATTGAAGGTCCTAGCCAGCAACGGGCCCAACAGGTCCACATATTTTTTGTAGAATTCGACCGGGAAACCGTCCGGCCCCGGTGCCTTCCCCGCCTTCATGCTCCCTATCCCTTTGGCCAGCTCCTCCAGCCCAATCGGGGCCCCTAATCCCGCCACTAGTCCCTCCTCCACCTTCGGGAACCTCAATTGGTCCAGAAAGCGGCCCATCCCTCCCTCCTCCAGTGGGGGCTCGGACGGATACAGTTCCTCATAAAAGTCCCTGAAGACACCATTGATGCCAACCCCACTCCGCACCACACTCCCTCCCCTATCCTTATCTCCCCCGATCTCCCTAGCTGCGTCCCGCTTCCAAAGCTGATGCGCCAGCATCCGATTTGCCTTTTCCCAATATTCATAAATCGCCCCGTGGGCCTTCCTCCACTGCGCCTCCGCCTTCCAGGTCGAATTCAGCCTGGAGGCTACGCCTCTCCCTCAACAGTCCCTCCTCAGGCACATCCGCATACCTCCTGTTTACCCTCACCATCTCCCCCACTAGCATCTCCCTCTCCCTCTGCTCTCTCCTCTCCTTGTGGGCCCTAATGGAGATCAGCTCTCCCCTAACCACCGCCTTCAGCGCCTCCCATACCATCCCCACTCGGACCTCCCCGTTATCGTTGGCCTCCAGGTATCTCTCTATGCTTCCTCGGACCCGCTCACTCACCTCCTCGTCCGCCAACAGCCCCACATCCAAGCGCCATAACGGACGCTGGTCCCTCTCCTCCCCCAGCTCGAGGTCTACCCAATGCGGGGCGTGATCCAAAATGGCTATAGCCCAGTATTCGGTATCCTCTACTCTCGCTATCAGCGCCCTGCTCATAATAAAAAAGTCAATCCGGGAATAGGCCTTATGAACATGAGAGAAGAATGAAAATTCCCTGGCCCCCGGCCTTGCAAATCTCCAAGGGTCCACCCCTCCCATCTGGTCCATAAACCCCCTCAGCACTTTAGCCGCCACCGGCTTCCTACCAGTCCTAGACCTGGAGTGCTCCAGTGCCAGATCCAACACCGTGTTAAAGTGGGCCCTTTATCAGGCCCCCCACTTCCAAGTCCGGGATCCGACCCAACATGCGCCTCATAAAACCCGCATCGTCCCAGTTCGGGGCGTACACGTTGACCAACACCACCCTCTCCCCTTGTAGCTTACTACTTACCATTACATAACTGCCGCCATTGTCTGTCACAATGCTCGACGCCTCGAACGACACCCTCTTTCCCACCAAGATCACCACCACCCCGATTTTCAGCATCCAGCCCCGAATGAAACACCTGACCTACCCACCCCTTCCTCAATCTTATCTGGTCTGCCACCTTCAGGTGTGTCTCCTGGAGCATGACCACATCCGCCTTCAGCCCCTACAGGTGCGCGAACACCCGGGGCCGCTTGACCGGTTCGTTCAGTCCCCTTACATTCCAGGTTATCAGCCGGATCAGGGAGCTACCCGCCTCAAGAGATAGTCTTTTGATGGCAGAGAGAACAGCAGTACACCTGCTTGGTCTGACTTCAGCTCCAACACTGAAAACGAAATTAAAACACACCCTGCAGCCTGCTCAAAAACGAAAGTAAAAAGCTGACAGACAGCCCAGCTCCACCCACTCTCTGACATCACTGCAGTAGTAAACACCCATTTATTAAAGGTACTCTCACTATAGACATTTATATACACACACATTTATAAACACCCATTTCTTAAAGGTACTCTCACATGACACAGCGCACAGTCTGTTCCACAACAGGCAGAGGCAGGGACATCCAAAGTCTCTGGTACTCTGAGGACTGCTGGAGCCCACGATTCTGCTGAGTCCCAGGCAGATGACTCGAGCTTTGTCCCTAACTCAGTTACTGGAGCGATAGTGCCAACCACAGGAACATCAGGAAGAGATGTCAGCTGCATTCCGCAGATTGCAACAGACGATAGAGGAGTCTGTCCAAGTCCAGGGTATTCATGCTATGTGTCTACACTCAGAGCTGATGTGCGTCGCTGTTTGTCAACTACATTTGTGATTGCCAGTGTGTACATCTGCTGAACTCACCAATAAGAGGGAGGACCGTACCACCTCAAAATGCCAACTCTGCCCGTCAGCCACAATATTCCCCTGACGCTCGAACCTACAACCTCGAGTGTTTCTCAACCTGTAAGTGTCTGTACTGCAGCCACAAGGCTCTCATTACAGAGCTGTGCATCCCATTACCTAAACACAAGCCAGGTTGAGTGAAGCTAATTGAAAATGGCAATATTTCTGGTCAGTAGAGTCTTTGAGGCATGCTGTGGAAGCACACATTGTCGCTTTGGACAGTGTTGAGGGGAACAATGGGATTGGAGCGAGAATGTATTGAAGATGAAGTATGCTCTTTATTTGCAATGACACGTGACCTTGAGTACTTCATGTTGTCAGAGAATTGTGGAGTTGGCACTGGCCCGGCTTGGGCATGAGGGCATAATGTATATCTTAAAGAGGAGGCATTTTAATGTCTGGCATGTAAGCGGTTGAAGGTTGTCATCCTCAGGTGCTCCACATGCACAGTAAAGTGAGGATAAAAGCAGGCCTGAGAGCGCAGACATTAATGTGATAGAGAAGAGGGTAACACAGAGGATTGAGTCATCTCAGAATAGATGCAAATCTGCAAAATATCCTCAGCTGTCTTGGCCCAAGGGTCACCTATCAGTTTCACCATCAATGTTCCACTGAATGCATTGTCCCGTTGCTGGAGATAGATCTCCCAGAGGAATTTTGTCAGATTGAAGATATACAGCTGTAAGCCTACTGAGGATAGTGGAACAGGTCTTGGCATTTGTAGGCTGCCATTGAGATTGGGATGCTGGAGATACGCTTGAAGAGGCAGCACCTAGCTACACGGCTGGGTTTCTCAGTCTGGAGAAAATAAAATTCGCCCTGAGAGGGTCAACGCTAGGGTTTGTCCAGAGGTGACAGCCGTTTATCGACTTCTTCGGGAAAAAATTAACTGTCAGCAGTGGCAATAATCTAAAGGGGAGGTGGGGGAAGTTAGGCTATTTTCTGTTAAGGGTAGGAGGGACTTGTTAGGGATGGAAATGATGTATGTACTATGTTTATATTTATATTCGCTTTCTGTTACTGTTATTATTATAAAATTACGAATGCCTTAATAAAATGTTTTTTTTAAAAAGAGGCAGCACCTTCTGACATCTGGGGCGGGGATTCTCCCCTACCTGGCGGGGCGGGCGGTCCCGGAGCCGAGGAGTGGCGTGAACCACTCTGGCGACGGGCCGCCTGGAAGGTGCGGAATCCTCCGCACCTTCAGGGGCTAGGCTGGTGCCGCGCCAACCTGCGCGGAAGGGGCTTTGTGCCGCACAAACCGGTGGCGAAAGTCCTCCGCTGGCCGGCGCGAGTTGGCGCATGTGCGGGAACGCCAGCCTGTGCGCATGAGGGTTTGCCTCCACATCGGCCATGGCGGACGTCCACAGCAGCCGGTGCGGAGGGAAAGAGTGCCCCCAAGGGCACAGGTACGCCCGCGGATCGGTGGGCCCCGATCGCCCCTGGGGCCAGATCCCCCCCCCCCGAAGACCCTGGAGGAGGCTGCTTGCAGAGCCAGGTCCCACCGGTAAGTACCAGGTCTAATTTACGTCAGCGGGACCGGCCTAAAATGGGCGGCCGCTCGGCCCATTGCAGGCCGCAGAATCGCCGGGGGGGGGGGGGGGGGGGGGCGCTGCCAGCGATTCCCGCCCCCGCCAAAACTCCGGCGCCGGAGAATTCGGCAGCCGATGGGATTCATGCCGCCCCCGGCGATTCTCCGGCCCGGCGGGGGTCGGAGAACCCAGTCCCTGATACCAGGACACCCTCCTCAAGTTAGCACCTCACCTCATCTCAGCAAGAGCACAATGCTCCTGAAGCTTCACCATCCTTCAAAACATCTGGACATTGTGTGCTTCATGTGTAACTATTCACTCTCATGTTGAATTGCGTGGTTGAAATGAGAGGAATAGCAATGCTGGTGTCACATTTGCCCATGATGGATGTCACTTGCCAAACAGGGTGCTCACTGCAACTCGTCGTCCTTCTCATGGAATTTGATGGCAATGAGGGCTTCATGCAGACACCTGCCTAATCTGGCCCATGCCATGGCCTCATCCCTTGCATCCTTGAGCCTTCCTCAAACTCAATATCCTCATTTCCTTTGACGTCCTCCTCATCGGAGGAGATGTGCAGCTCCTCCATGTCAGCATCTTGCAAGTCCTCCCTGCTTTACAGCGGCAGGCTGCGCAGCGTGTAGCAAGCCACAGTGATCCGTGAGACTCTCTGGAGGCCGTTCTAGAGTGTGCCACCAGATCTGGACAGGAATTGGAATCTCATCTTTGGTCGAGACATGAGCTTCATTACACCTTCTCTCTGCAGGATTTTGTGGCTGCAGCAAGGGCATCATCAGCCATGTGCTTTGCAGATACCTTTTAACACAGAGGAGTCAACACTGGATTCCTCAAAGATGTCTCGGATCTGGGATCTAGTCAAGATGTACGAGTCGTGGATACTTCCTGGGTATCAGGTGCAAACCTGCATGATAGGTTTCTTATGGTCGATGCGAATGGAAATCTGTTTCAGGTGGTGTTCCGGGGCCTGGTGTTGGTTTTTGTTTTACATATTAACAATTTGGATTTGAACGTGAGGTCACGATTGGGAAATTTGCAGACAACACAACAATTGGCCATGTAATGGATAGTGTAGAGGATAGATGTAGGCTCCAAAATTATATTAATGGGTTGGATGAGTTGGCAGGGTGTTCAACTCTGATAAGTGTGAGGTAATGCATTTCGGGAGATCAAACAGTAAAAAGTAATACATAATAAACAGGAATGTACTGAAAGGGGTAGATGATGTGAGAGACATTGGCGTGAAAGAGCACAGGTCCCTAAAGGTAGCAATACAGGTAGTTCAGGTTGTAAAGAAGACACATGGAGTGCTCTCCTTCATTGGCAGAGGTATAGAATACAAAAGTAGGGATATAATGATGGAACTGTTTCAGACACTGGTGAGGCCATAGCTGGTGCATTGTGTGCAGTTTTGGTCACCACATTACAGGAAGTATGTGATTGCTCTGGAGAGAGCACAGAGAAGAGTTACTAGAATGTGGCTACATGGAGGGATTGGAGAGGTTGGGGTTGTTTTCTTTGGAACAGAGAAGGCTGAGGAGTGACATGATTGAGATATACAAAATTGGGAGGGGTAGGGATATTGTAGACAGGAGGAATCTGCTTCCCTTGGAAGAGAATTCAAAAACCAAGGATCATAGTTTCAAGCTAAGTGGCAGAAGGATTAGAAGGGACATGAGGAAAAACCTTTTAACGCAGAGGGGGTGGATGTCTGGAATTCGCTGCCTGATTTTGTGATGAATGTTAAGTAATGGGTTAAGAGACATTGCAATTAGTTGTCTTATTTATATTAAGTATCCATTCATTGACACTGATATGTAAAGGGGCTTCAGGTGGCCTCTGTCAGGTGATGGATGGTTAGAGTCTTGTGCAAAGGCTGTTGGAATGAAATAAATGTGTGCTGGTGAAAAAGGAACAGAACTTTAGACTCTTCATATCACAGCAACTAAAATGTCTAACAATTGGTAGCAGAGGATGATTGCTGTGTAAATGTGAAGGGTTGAAAGATACAACTTTTCCAGATCAAACCAAGGAGTGAGTGAGAAAAGAAAAAAAAGGGATATATGTCTGAACCGAGGATAAAGATGGCTGGATATGACTATGAAATGAAAAAAATGAAAACCACTCATTGTCACAAGTAGGCGTCAAATGAAGTTACTGTGAAAAGCCCCTAGTCGCCACATTCCGGCGCCTGTTCGGGGAGGCTGTTACGGGAATCAAACCGTGCTGCTGGCCTGCCTTGGTCTGCTTTCAAAGCCAGCGATTTTTCCCTGTGCTAAACAGCCCCTCCCTCATTTTCTGAATGATGGAGAAGTGCAGTAGTTATGTGGACTAAGGTAACTGCTTTGGGAAAGAGAAAACAAGGTATGGCATTGGCTCTTTCTCTACAATATGGCAGTAAAATCTGAAACAAATTGCTTTCTGAGCTGGAATTGGAAGAGTTAGACTCAGAAGAAGGTCTGGAGACTTTATTACATTATATGGATAAGATTTATAAGAAAGATGACTTGTTAAGTGCGTATGAAGCATGGTCAGATTTTGATAAGTTCCGGAAAATGGAGGATATCTCCATGGAAGACTACATAATGGAATTTGGCAGACTATATAAAAGGCTGCAGAAACACAACCTGAAATTTCCACAGTCTGTGTTGGCCTTTAAATTACTTGACTGTGCTAGAGTGAGCAACATGGATAGGCTCCTGGTTTTGACAGTTCAGGGTTAAGGAATTTGAAAGTGCCACAAGTTTCAGGTTTGGGGATGATAATACTCTGAAGTCGCTGAAACGAGTGGTGATCCCTTGCAATATTGCCGGAGTGAATCATTTCATTAGCACCGATGTTGTATCAAGTGAGATACCTTTGCTTCTGAGCAGACCATCGATGAAGAAAGCACATATGAAACTGGATATGGAACAGGATAAGGCAACAGTTTTTGGAAAGACGGTGGACTTACAATTTACACAGTCGGGACACTATTGTATTCCATTACTGACAAATAATATTTCAATTAGAGTGGTTAAGGATGTGTTAATGGCAGCTGAAAATGGGACTTAGCTGATAAAAAGCTTGTGGGAGCAAAACTGCACAGGCAATTTGCACATCTGTCTCCTCGGAGGCTGAAAAATGTATTAAAGGATGCAGGAGTAAGGGATGACGACTATACTAAACTGATAGAACAGGTTAGTGACCGCTGTGAAGTTTGTAGGAAGTACAGAAGGACACTAGCACGACCGATAGTAACCCTACCTTTGACCAGGGATTTTAACGACATTGTGGCCATGGACCTTAAGATCTGGGATAAAGCAAATAATATATTTATTTTGCATTTTGTAGATTTAGCAACCAGATTTAGTCAATCAACGATTGTACGAAGTAAAGAAGAGAGTAATTCTGGATCAAATCATGGAAAAATGGATAGGGACAGGAATGGGTCTAACGCCAAAATTCCTTACGGACAATGGGGGGGAATTTGCTAATGATGAGTTTAGGGATATGTGTGAAAGCGTGAATATCAGAGTTATGAATACGGCTGCAGAAAGCCCATTTAGTAATGGTGTCTGTGAAAGAAATCATGCTGTCATCGATGACATGCTTCGGAAAATTTTGGCAGATCAACCAAATTGCAGGCTAAATTCAGCTTTAGCATGGACGGTATATGCAAAGAATTCATTGCAGATGATTGGGGGCTATAGTCCTTATCAATTAGTGTTTGGTACAAATCCTAAAATTCCGTCCATTTTGGATGACCAGCCTCCAGCTTGGGAGGGGACTACAATTAGCTCTGGTTTTGCTGAACATTTAAATGCATTACATAGCAATAGAAAAGCTTTTTTGGTAGCATAAATCTCTGAAAGAATTCGCAGAGCTTTAAGACATAACGTACGGCCATCAGATGCCGTTTTTCAGCAAGGAGGCATGGTATACTATATGAGAGACTATTCTAATGAATGGAAAGGCCCAGGGAAGATCATAGGCATAGATGGCAAAACAATTACTTTACAACATGATAATCAAACTGTTAGGGTACATTCATCAAGGATAATTGGTACAGGTTACAAATTTTCAAATTTAGACAGAGCAGACATGACGAGGAACCAGAGTCATCTGGTACACATGTGTTACAGAACTATGAGGACCAGTTAACTGATATAGACAGGGTTTCTGTAGAGGAACACAACACTTCTGATGAATTAGAACAGGCCATTTTTCCGAAAGGGCAACTGCCAAAAGTTGGTACAAAAGTGACATACTTGCCTGAAGGGTCCAGTCAATGGAAGGATGCAACTGTTATTAATAGAGCAGGGAAGTCCACTGGAAAGTATAAACATTGGTTGAATGTACAGCATTCAAGGGAAGGAGTCAAGACAATGGATTGGGAAAACAAAGTTCAAAAATGGAGGGTACAGAAACGCAGTGTCAGTTCAGATAGTACATCGGATAGTGAACAGGACCGCAGGAAAAGGTCGAGAACTATTGAAAGGACAATCCACAGCAGAAGGGAAAGATCACGCAGTAGCAGTACAGAACGAGATACCAGGCGGGAGAGGGGACGTAGTTTATCAAGATCTCGGAACATGAGTACGACTACGAATACTAATAGGAGTAGAAGCCCACATGCACGTGATATTTTGGTGGCTTCAAATAAATTAGATGAAAAAGTTATCAAAGATGCTAAACAGCAAGGATTGCATAGTTGGAGTGAATTTTGGGTATACATGGAAGTACCGGATAGGGGACAAAGAGCTCTATCCCACAGATGGATTTGCACGGAGAATATTCTTCCGGATGGAACTTATAAGGCAAAGGCCAGGCTTGTGGCAAGGGGATTTGAAGAAAACTTAGAAGATCAGGATTTAAGGGTAGATTCACCTACAGCAGGAAAGCTTATTTTAAAGATCTTCTTGGCTCTATTAGCCACAAAGGCATGGGAATGCAAATCTATAGATATAAAAGCTGCCTTTTTGCAGGGGCATCAGCTCCAGAGAGACATTTATCTCCGTCCTCCTAAAGAAGCAGTTAACACAGAAGGGGTACTCTGGAAGTTGAACAAATGTGTATATGGATTAAATGATGCATCTAGAGTCTGGTATTTTTCGGTAAGGTCAGTTTTGTTAAAGTTAGGCTGTTGCCAGTTGAAAGCAGATTCTGCAATGTTTTACTGGCACTATAAAGGAAATCTTTCTGGCATCTTTATGATGCATGTCGATGATTTTTTGTGGGGTGGGAGTAATGATTTTGAAGCTATTGTAATCTCTGGTTTGAGGAAAGAATTCAGGGTTGGAAGTCAGGCTTCCGGTGCATTTAAATATATTGGACTGGAAATTGGACAGTTAGGGGCAACTTTACGTCAGCAATCTTATTTGGACAGCATCAGCCCAATAGCAATTAGTCGTGGCCGAGTTTCACAAAAAGACGCAATAGTTTCAAAGATAGAAAAAGAGCAACTGCGAAGTTTAATTGGGCAACTGAACTGGTTAGGTAGACAGACTAGACCGGACGTGAGTTTTGATGTGTTAGAGTTGAGTACAAAAATGAATGATAACAAAGTGGAAGACATAATAAGAGCAAATAAACGTTGGCCAAACTAAAAATGCAGGAGTGTGATTTGAAGATCCCAGTTTTAGGTGACCTTAGGCACTTGAAACTCATAGTTTATAGTGATGCATCCTACGCAAATTTATGTGATGGGGTTTCAAGCGCCGGAGGTTTTATAATTTTCCTTTTGGGGAACAATGGTAAATTTGCCCGCTTGTGTGGGAAACAAAGAAAATAAGGAGAGTGGTAAAAAGCACTTTGGCTGCTGAGACGTTAAGCCTTGTAGAGGCGGTGGACATGGCCTTTTATATAAGTCAGATATGGACAGAAATTTTGGGATTAGGGGATTTGAGTAATATACCTATTGACTGTCACATTGACAATAAATCCCTGTGGGAAAATGTGCACTCTACAAAAAGCGTCAATGAAAAGAGGTTACGGATAGACATCGCAAGTTTGAAGCAGATGTTGGACAGAGGGGAAATAACAAAAATTAAATGGGTCGATAGTAGCTATCAACTGTCAGACTGTTTTACGAAAAGAGGGGCGAGTTCACAGAAACGTTGGGATATTGTTTCTGTGACTTTTTTTTTTCCTTTCTCGTCCAAACAAAAAAAAACACTGGGAAAAAAAGTGGTGAGGGGAAATCGTGTGTGTCTGAGTTTCTTGAAATTTTGTTTTCACCTAATTATTTTTTTTCTCCAAGGAAGGGGAGACTGTTAAGTAATGGGTTAAGAGACATTGCAATTAGTTGTCTTATTTATATTAAGTATCCATTAATTGACACTGATATGTAAAGGGGCTTCAGGTGGCTTCTGTCAGGTGATGTGTAGTTAAGAGTTTTGTGCAAAGACTGTTGGAATGAAATAAATGCGTGTTGGTGAAAAAGGAACGGAACTTTAGACTCCGTATCAGAGCAACTAAAACATCTAACAATGGATGCACAAAACCGAAATTATTTTCAAGAGTACCTGGAACTGCACGTTAAGTACTGTAAGCTGCAGTGCTATGGGCCGCGTGCAGGAAAGAAGAATTAGAAAGGGCACCTGGATGTCTTTGGGTCAGCATGGACAAAATGGGCCGAATGGCCCCTTCTGTGCTGTATCATTTCTATGGTCACAGACTAAATGTACACTGAGCAAGTGGAAGCCTTTCTTGTTATGTATTGGGGTGCCTGTTGCCAGGGAACTTTTATAGATACATGAGTGCAGTTGATGACACTCTACCTGTGGGAATCTCAAAGTCTGGGTGCTCTGATGTCCTGGCTAGCTTGATCTCTGTCAAAATTAACATAATTGTGGGCCTTGGGAAAAAGGGCATCTGTTACCTCAAGCATGCATTTGTGCAAGGACATTTACGAGGCGATTCTCCAATATGCAGCCCAAGTATTCGCGCCGTCGTGAACGCCGTCGTGAACGGGATCGACCGATTCTGGCCCATAGCGCTGGAGGGGTTCACGCCGCTCCAGCCTCCTTTCGTGGCGCCAAATGGGTGCCGCGCCAATGTGCGCATGCACGGGGGGACTTCTTTAGCGCGCTGGCCCCGACTCAACATGGCATCGCGGTTCCGGGGCCGGCCGCGCCAGAAAGTAGGCCTGGGGGGGGGGGGGGGGGGGGGAAGAGGCCGGCCCGCCGATTGGTGGGCCCTGATCGCGGGCCAGACCCCATCGGAGGCCCCCTCCACAGGCTGCCCCCCCGACTGTTCGCGCAGAGTTCCCGCCAGCAGTGACCAGGGGTGAACGGCGCCGGCGGGACTCTGTCGTATCGGCGCGGTCACTCGGCCCGGAGAATCGGCGGCCCTGCCACGCCACATGCGCTGGCGCAAATGCCGCCGATTTGCCGTGCCTCGGAGAATCGCCCCCTTGAGAGATCCCACAGAGGTCCCCAGTGGAGCCCTGGAAGGAGCTATTGGCATAGAAGTTGAGTGCGGCTATTACTTTCCGAGCCACTGGCAATGGATGTCCTGCTAGTCCTCAAGCGCCAATTCCAGGAGAATGTGACAAATGTGACTCCAAACCCAATTTCAAATTGAAGAGAAGGAAAGGTTGTACAATCAGTAAGGAGCTTTTCTTTTAGAAGTGAGAGCAACGTATCTGATTATCAGTGCCAGATAACAATGCTGCACTCTCTAGAATGAGCTGAATCACAGAACATCTGCAGCTTTATGCCCCTAAAACTGACCACTCTGCTGTAACAACGTTGGTACAAAAGTAGGCATTTGAACAGGATTCATAAAATTAGTCAGGCTATGAACTATTAAATCCTTTACAAGGATTAGTGTTCAACTGTACCAGATTTCTGAACATGCGGAGACATCGGCAAAAATATCTCTCATTCATCTGTAGCCAAGACATGTGAGTTCTATACATCATCAGTCTCGCGATATATCTATGCACAATATTTCCCTGAACCTCATCCTCTGTATCCAAGTTAGTCTTGAGAGGCTCCTGCCTGTGTGCAATTATGCAGCAATAACTCCAGGCTCCATGTTTCTGATGGTCTCCTCTCTGCAGTATCAATAATTCCAGAAGGCATTTGATAAAGTGCCATATCAAAGGTCATTGCGGAAAACAAAAGCCCATGGTATTGGGGTAACATATTGGTATGGATAGATGATTGGCCAGCTAACAAGAAGCAAAGAGTCAGCATAAATGGGTTTTTCAGGTTGGCAAGATGTAATAAGTGGTGTGCCACAGGGATCGGTGCTAGTACCTCAACTCTTTACAACTCACATAAATGACTTGGATGAAGGGAATGAAGGTATGGTTGCCAAATTTGCTGATGACACAAAGATAGCTGGCAAAGAAAATTGTGAAATAGACATAAGGAGGCTACAAAGGAACATAGATAGGTTAAGTGAGTGGGAATAAATCTGGCAAATGGAGTATAATGTGGGCAAATGTGAAATTGTCCATCATCACAATACAACCCAGTCTTATGTCTTGACAGCTCATTCACAAACTCGGTCTGTCACATGTGAAGAAATGGTCATGGTTCCCGGTTTCTGGTACTTCAAATAAGGTACTTGTGATCAAGTCCCTTCTCTTTCTAGCATTTCTATTCAATGCCCTTTACTTTGACCACGTATATTAATTCTTGAGCTTTTCTATTAGTTTGACCAGCAATCTTGTTCTGGCATGTAATCCCAGTTTCTTTCTCTGCCTGAATTACTGCTTTGTCCAGTTCTCTTCAGCACAACTCCTTCACCTGGGTGGCTTCATTTTCCAATCTCTTCCATTCATCTTCTGTTTGGACCTGAGCGGCTATTTATTTAATGCATCTGCTTTCTCCTCCGCCCGTATTTTGCATTCAGCCTCCACCAGTTTCAGTTTGGTCTGAACCATTTCCAGCTCCATCTCCTTTATCTTGATATTCACCTGAAGTACCCTTAGATGAACTGCAATTTTAAATGGCCCATCTTAATTAAAATAATTCTCTGCAGCAATCACAATCTTCATCCTGTTTCTGAATTTGCACCAGCTCAGCTTTATTGCCTTCTCAATCTCTCACGCAATTGAGAGCCGATTTGTCTGGATCTGATGATTAAGCTGTCCTTCTTGGTTTCGGATTCTCATTCTCATTGTGCACAAGTTTTATTCTTAGATTTAGATTTATTAGCACATGTATCGAGGTACAGTAAAAAGTAGTGTTCTGCATACAGTCCAGACAGATCATTCCATACATGAAAAACATAGGACATACTGGGGGCTGGTTTAGCACAGTGGGCTAAATAGCTGGCTTGTAATGCAGAACAAGGCAGCAGCGCAGGTTCAATTCCCGGCCTCCCCGAACAGGCGCTGGAATGTGGCGACTAGGGGTTTTCACAGTAACTTCATTGAAGCCTACTTGTGACAAGAAGTGATTATTATTATAAAGGGCCCAAACTCGCCTACCAGGGGAAGCAGTGATTTCCTTGTACTTCTTTGGGTAGCACGGTAGCATTGTGGATAGCACAATTGCTTCACAGCTCCAGGGTCCCAGGTTTGATTCCGGCTTGGGTCACTGTCTGTGCGGAGTCTGCACATCCTCCCCGTGTGTGCGTGGGTTTCCTCCGGGTGCTCCGGTTTCCTCCCACGTCCAAAGATGTGCAGGTTCGGTGGATTGGCCATGATAAATTGCCCTTAGTGTCCAAAATTGCCCTTACTGTTGGGTGGGGTTACTGGGTTATGGGGATAGGGTGGAGGTGTTGACCTTGGGTAGGGTGCTCTTTCCAAGAGCCGGTGCAGACTCGATGGGCCGAATGGCCTCCTGCTGCACTGTAAATTCTATGATACGATAAATACACAATGTAAATACATACACGTCGGGTGAAGCATACGGAGTGTAGTGCTACACAGCAGAGAAGATGCATGGAAAGATCCGTTCAGTCCATAGGAGGGTCATTCAGGAGTCTGGTAACAAGAGGGATGAAGCTGTTTTTGAATCTGTTAGTGTGTGTTCTCACCTAGGAATTTGAAGCTGTCAACCATCTCCACTTCAGCACCATTGATACAGACAGGGGTGTGAACGACAATTTGCTTCCTGAAGTTGATGACCAGCTCCTTAGTCCATTTGTCCCATGTCAACATTGCTCCATCAGCATTCCAACCTCGATTTCCAGTTCTATGCAAGAAATTTCCAGTCGACTGACCTTTTTTGCCAGCTTAATCCTCTTAGTAAATATATTGGAGTTCTTCCCCAAACCACTGCAGGTTTTGTTCAGTATGGATAACTTCCTCGTGTTGAAGAGAATCACAATGATCTTTTAGTCCATTGCTCTGTTTCTGCAATCCATTCAATTTATCTGTTTCTGAATTTCTTCCAAGGTGAATCCATCATTCCCTTCTGACAACATGTGATAACAATCTCTCCCTTCTCATGTTTTGCATGTTTTCCGAGAATAGACATGTTCCTTTTGTTGTAGTTGCAACAATTAGACAATTCTCCTCAACTGCTAACTTGTTCCAACAGTTGTGTTCACTCTTTGGGTTTCTCCATTGCTAAGTACTCCTCAAACACCGGACAGTTTCTGCCGCTCTGCAGAATGCCAATTTCTCCAGTTCATTTGTGTTTTCCACATGACTGGTAGTTCATAAGAACAGGAGTAGGCCATTCAGCCCCTCGAGCCTGTCCCGCCATTCAATGAGATCATGGCTGATCTGTGGCCTAGCTACCTGCCTTTGGCCAATATCCCTTAATCTCTTTGCTTAACAAAAATCTATCTGTCTCAGATTTAAAATTAACACCTGTTCTAGCTTCAACTGTTGTTAGTGGGAGAGAATTCAAAACCTCTACCTCCTTTTGTGTGAATAAGTGCTTCCTAACATCTCTCCTGAATGTCTGGCTCTAAGTTTTAGACTGGAATCTCCAACCAGTGTAAATTGTTTATCTTTATCTACCCTGTCTTTTCCTGTTATAATCTTGAAGACTCAATCCGATCACCCCTTAACCTTCTAAATTCTAGTGAAAACAGGCCTGATTTGTGTGATTTCTTCTTGTAATTTAACTCCTGAAGTCCAGGTATCATTTTTGGAAAACTACGTTGCACTCCCTACAAGGCTAACATATCCATCCTCAGGGGTGGTGCCCAGGACTGCTCACAGTGACGCCAAGTGGGGTGTAACCAGGGTTTTGTTTAGCTGAAGCATAACATCTGTGCCTTTATACTGCAATCCCCTAGGTATAATGACCAGCATTCCATTAGTCTTTTTGATTATTTTCCACACTGGTTTGTGGCATTTTAAAGATCTATGCACCTGCCCCCCCCCCCCCCCCCCCGGCCCCCCCCCCCCCCCAAAAAAAAAAACCCTTTTTCAACATCCACTGTACTTAACCTCTTCCCATTTGGAAAATACTCTGCTCTATCCTTTTGTGGTCCAAAATGGATAACCTCACCCATTGAATTCCATCCGCCACAATTTTTCATTCAATTGGATCTCTAGAGAATTCCCAGTAATTGCTCTGGTAAATGATACATCTGCTCTGATTTCTGCTTCAACAGTACAGTGACCCTTGCAGTAGATGAGACAGGATGACCTACATGAGCACCACGGATCAAATCTTGGATGCATTTGATGCAATGGCCACTGTTATTGAGTTCCGCTTGTGCTTTTTACCTTTTATTCACATCTTCATGCTCTAACACCCGTTACTTCACCACTTGCTGGTAAATGCTGTTTCTTACTGGCCCGAGTAGATTTCCTAGCTACTTCCACCTTTTTGGTAGTGATTTTTTTTTTTCTTAGCTTTGATATTGCTGGTCTGTTTCTCATTTTGATTAGGGTCACAAACTTTACCTCATTTATTATTTGCTGTAGTTCTCAGTGAGGTTATCCAACTCTTTTCTCTTCATGGTTATTTCTTCTTCTGCTGTGGCTTGTCTTACTTTCTGACTGATTACAGCTTTATCGTTTGCTTGTAATTTATTGGTAAAACTCTCAAGGGACTTCTCATTGCAACACAAAAGAATGGGACACAACTGGATCTTAATTGCTTTCAGCTCTTCATTTAGTCATTTAAGGTTTTCGGTGCCCTCCTTTTCCGGCCCATCGGTGCCCTCCTTCTGAGGCCCTTTGGGTCTTGCACTGCTCACTAGGTCTGGTGTTGCCTCTTCCTTGAGGGCTCTGTTTAGCACCCTGGGCTAAATCGCTGCCTTTGAAAGCAGACCACGGCAGGCCAGCAGCACGGTTCAATTCTCATACCAGCCTCCCCGAACAGGCGCCGGAATGTGGCGACTAGGGGCTTTTCACAGTAACTTCATTTGAAACCTACTTGTGACATTTCATTTCATTTCATTCATTATTACTTCCTCTGAGCTCCAGTGTTGCCTCCTTTGAGATCTTATGCCCCTTTTTAGTGTTGCCCACTATGTGGAGTCTTCTCTGATATTCCTGTCCCTTGTCCTTTGTCCCTTCTTGTGGCTGTTGCATTAATTGTTGTACAGCTTTGAATGCATTACCGCTTTGGAGATTGCCAACTCTTTTTTTTTTACTGCCAACAGCTGTCGTTTCTCTCTGTGCTTTTCCTGCGCTTTTGGAGTTTCTGGAAACCACAGCTCCTCCTTTCTAGACACTTTTCAGATTGCTAACTTCTGTTTTTTGCTGGTCGAAGATTTCCACATCGATTTCTCGTTTTCCCCATTTTTTCTGGCAGGCTGGACAGTCACTTTTTCTCTCTTTGTTCTAATATCGATCTTTTTGTAAGTTCATTGGGAGATCCAGCATGTACCGTTCGGGGGCCGATTTATAAAATGTCTTAACTTTGTTTTGTTTAAAACATGTTGGGGACTTTTCTTCTCCCCAACATTCCAGACCTTCTGTGCTGGCAGTACCTCGGTGCAGGGATCTCCCTCCCCAGATCCCTTGCAGGCTCTGTTCAGAACAGGAGACTTGCAAATAGAATCATAGAATTTACAGTGCAGGAGGCCATTCGGCCCATCGAGGCTGCACCGGCCCTTGGAAAGAGCACCCTACCTAAGCCCACACCTCCACCCTATCCCAGTAACCCCACCGAACCTTTTGGACTAAGGGCAATTTAGCATGGCCAATCCACTTAACCTGCACACCTTTGAACTGTGGGAGGAAACCAGAGCACCCAGAGGAAACCCACGCAGCCACGGGGAGAACGTGCAGACTCCGCACAATCACCCGAGGCCGGAATTGAACCCTGGAGTTGTGGGGGCAGCAGTGCTAACCACTGTGCCAACGTGCCATTCAATAGCTCCCTCAGGCATTTCTTCCCCTTTTACTCATTTTAGCATCTGAACTTGTTTAACTGCAACAAATCTCTGTCTTCTATTTCTTCTTTTTAAATCTGGACCACAGCTCTCTTCCAGCTGGGTATATCTCCTTTTTACATCCAACACTCATGTCCTTTTTTAAAAGTTTCTCTTTGGCTCAAGTTTTTCTTGCTCCTGAAGGCTAATCTCGCTTCATTTAAATTTCTATATCTTTCCAAACCTCTTGGGCGGGATTCTCCCGCAATTGGCGGGATGGCCCGACTCCAGCGCCAAGTACGGCATGAACCACTCCGGCGTCGGGCCACCCGGAACTTCCGGAAATCATGACAGTGTCACCCGTCACAGACACGCGCACCGTCATTGACGCCGCGCGGCATCGCAG
Organism: Scyliorhinus torazame; assembly: GCF_047496885.1. Lineage (NCBI taxonomy): Eukaryota > Metazoa > Chordata > Chondrichthyes > Carcharhiniformes > Scyliorhinidae > Scyliorhinus > Scyliorhinus torazame. Next base: position 156,049,693 of record NC_092721.1, on the reverse strand, counting down.
CACAAAAGACGCCACTGCCGGAGACTCGGCAAAATGGCCGCAAGCTGCGCAGCGCCGAGGTTCCAGGAGCGGGACATCGAGGCGCTCCTGGACGCAGTGGAACAGAGGAGGGAGGCCCTGTACCCCGGACACGGCCGCAGGGTCACACCACGCCTCAACCGGCACCTGTGGAGGGAGGTGGCAGAGACCGTCAGCGCCGTGGCCATCACAGCCAGGACAGGCATCCAGTGCCACAAGAAGGTCAATGACCTAGTCAGGGCGAATACCACCCCCCCTGCGGGATGGGCACCACAGCCCTAGCTGGAACCGACAAGGCTGCACCCACCCATGCAGGCTGCATTGGCAGGATGGGCTGTGAACCTATGCCAACATACACACAACTGCTGGTCTGCAAGAACATGTCGTCGTCGTCGTCCCGTCCCGTCCCCCCCTCAGGAGAAGTGCGCTCAGAACTGGGAGCGTGAGAGGACCGGAGGGGGTCAACCTGAATTGCGCCCCCTCACCGTTTATGAGGGCGCCCTGGACCTTGCAGGCGGACCCGAGGACTAGGAGGTTGCGGAAGCAGAGGTCGGGGGCACAGCACCAAGTGGGACCCCCCCCACATCCTCCCCTCCCCTCTTCCCATCTCCACTCTCCCCTTCCCCCCATCTCCTCCGCCCTTCCCCCAGCTCCTCCCCCCCATTTCCTTCCCCACTTCCCACCATCTCCTCCCCCTTCCCCATCTCCCCCTTCCCCCATCTCCTCGCCCCCTTCCCCCATCTCCTCTCTCCCCCCTTCCCCCCATCTCCTCTCTCCCCCTTCCACCCATCTCCTCTCTCCCCCTTCCACCCATCTCCTCCCCCTTCCCCTCTCCTCTCTCCCCCCTTCCCTCCCCCATCTCCTCTCTACTCCCTTCCCCCTTTACCTCTGCCCCCCCCATCTCCTCTCTCCCACCTTCCCCCATCTCCTCCCCACCTTCCCCCATCTCCTCCCTCCCCCCTCATCTCTGCCCCCACTTCCCCATCTCCTCTCTACTCCCTTCCCCCTTTGCCCCCTATCCCCCATTTACTCTCTACCCTCGTCCCCCTTCCCCCCTTGTCCCCCTCTGAGTGTCTAACCATGCAGGCTGTATTGTGTATTACAGAACCAAACATCGACTCACCCGTCCCTGCCGACCGCCCCCACCCTGTGCCAGGCCGCCCACAGAACAGGGACCAACCAGGGCCATCAGGCATACGATGCCCCACCCAGTGCTGGGGCGCCCACGGGCTCGAGATAGACCCGGACCGTCAGGCGTCCGCCGCCCCCATCTGGTGCATTTGCGGCGACGCCGTAGGGCCACATCCAGCAGCGGGGAGGGCAGCCACACCACCAGTCGACCCAGCGCACCCACACCCAGGACACCCACACCCAGGACACACACACCCAGGACACACACACCCAGGACACCCACACCCAGGACACCCACACCCAGGACACCCACACCCAGGACACCCACCCCCAGGACACCCACCCCCAGGACACCCACACACAGGACACCCACACCCAGGACACCCACACACAGGACACCCACACACAGGACACCCACACACAGGACACCCACACACAGGACACACCCAACGACAGGGGACGGACAGACAGGAAACACCACCACAGGGGACCCCAGACTTCGGGTCCGAGGAAGATAGCCACTGCTATCTCCTACACCCTCCACCATCGCAGAGACACTCACCTCGGCTGGGCACTTTAGCGATGAGGCTTCTGGTACACTAACTGTGCGCACAACACAGCTGTCCTGGTACAGCAGGTGAAGGTTGGAGCAGTCGAGGGGTCGGACGGTCGGAGGGCAGCCCGGCCCCAGCAACCATCTGCCTCCCAGACGGGTCCCGGATACCTGGAGTGACCACACCCACCCATAGACCCGATGCAGTCACGGACCCAGGGACGATTGAAGGGGGTGAAAGCTGGCTTGCAGCAGCTGCAGACGCAGGTGGAGGAATCCGCCCGCGTGCAGGAGCAGAGAGCGTGCCACCCAGGCCGAAACCGCACGGGTGGCGTCCGCAGCGGAAGCAATGGGTGCGACGGTGTCAGACATGGGGAGCAGTATGCAAGGCCTAGAACTTTCCGTGAAGGCGGCGTCCGTGGCCCGGGACATGGCTGCCCTCTCACAGGAAGCCATGAGCCAGAGCCAACTGCAGATAGCAGCGGCACGCAACGCCGTGGCCCAGTCTCAGCAGGCCGTGGGCCAGTCTCAGCAGGCCATGGGCCAGTCTCAGCAGGCCATGGGCCAGTCTCAGCAGGCCATGGGCCAGTCTCAGCAGGCCATGGGCCAGTCTCAGCAGGCCGTGGCCCAGTCTCAGCAGGCCATGGGCCAGTCTCAGCAGGCCATGGGCCAGTCTCAGCAGGCCATGGGCCAGTCTCAGCAGGCCATGGGCCAGTCTCAGCAGGCCATGGGCCAGTCTCAGCAGGCCATGGGCCAGTCTCAGCAGGCCATGGCTGAGGGCATCGGCAGCATTGCCCAGGTGCTGGCCGGCGTCGCCCGGACACAGGCAGGGATAGCCAACTCCCCGAGCTCCATGGCTGCAAACCTGCAGACCCCTGTTGATACCAGGGCAGGCATCCAGGACTGGCAGCGCCAGGTGCCGGAGGTCCGTCGGGTGTTGGATCTGTTCATATTCCCGACCCATGGAGAGGTCCGGGGGCCATCGGGCACCCCGAGGGAGGAGGGGGTGCTGGAGCCCGTAGTGGGTCCCCCTGGAGGGGAGGTCCCGGAACACCGCAACACCTCGGACTCCCCCCGCCTTCCGTCCCAGGTGCATCAGGTGGGAAACGGGCAGAACAGGCTGGCAAAAGTTCCTGGGGCAGCATCCAGGCCTTGTCGCCCCAGGAAACGTCAGCCAAAGGGGACCCTAGTCACAGGGCAGGAATCACAGGAGTCCACCTCCAGCTCTGCTTTACCGTCTGGGGAACCACCTAGACGTAGTCATAGGGCCCGTAAGGTAAAAAAATTCGACACTGAGTAAGTTGGCACATGTGCAGGGCACAGATTAGTTATAGGGGCCAGGGCGCATGTATGAACTGTTTGTCATTAAAATCACTTTCACACCTTCAGAAGCTGACTTTGTGTTCTGTCCGATGCGTGCGGGGGTGGGATGAGAGGTGAGCGCCTGTGTGTGTGAGGGGTGATAGGACGTCGAGCTCAGGTCAATGTGGCCCCCCCCTCCCTCCCCGGCCCTCCGTCGCCACCCACCCCGGCAGACGACGGGACCGTGCGCTGCAATGTCAAGGCCATATGCAGGGACGGTCCAGGTGGAGGGTGTTACTGTGGCCATGAGTCAGATATTGTCTAATGACGTAGAGCCCGGAGCTCATCGCAGAGCGGGTTGTCATCATCCTCCATGGCCTCAATAGACCCGCTTCCACTGGCGACCGTGTGAGCCCTGCCCATTGTGCCGCAGGTGGATGTGCAATGGAGGGGTGGTGTGCATGCGGGTGATGCGGTTGTGGGTGGGGTGAGGGTGGTGGGTGAGGTGGCGTACTGTGCTGTCCGTGCCCAGACTCGGCGATTCCCACCCCCTCCTAGTCTGTGAACCGGGCGGCTATCAACCTGTCCCGTGCCCGCTGGCCCAGCCGGTGACGGTGGGCAGCCTCCCGTCCCTGTCCAGCCCGTCTGTCCCGTACATTGCCCCCATCCTCCTTATCTGTGGAGGCCTGCCCTTTGTCGTGTTGCTCCTCCCCCTCCTCTCCCTCCAGCACATCGCCTCTCTGCTGAGCTATATTGTGGAGGACGCAGCAGACCACAACGATGCGGCCGACCCTCTCCGACGGGTACTGGTGGGCCCCTCCAAAGCGGTCCAGGCACCTTGTGCATCTTCAGCAGCCCAAAGCACCTCTCGACCACACCCCTGGTCGCTGCATGGGCATCATTGTATCGGGGAACCCTTGTCGCCCAGCAACCAGCCCCTCAGCCGGGGGGGGGGGGGGGGGGGGGGGGGGGGGGGGGTTCCCTCGAACATGGCGGGGGATGAACGATTGTGCCAGGATAAACGCATCAAGTACACGGCCCGGGTACCGGGTGCAGACGTGCAGGATCTTCATGCGGTGGTCACAGACCACCTGCATGGTCATGGAGTGATACCCCTTCCTGTTCATGAACACACCCCTTATCCGCTGGTGGCCGCATGGTGACGTGCATCCCATCGATCACTCCCTGTACCATGGGCCACGGCTGCGAATCCCGCTGCCCGGGCACCCTGGTGGGCGCGGTCCACAGAGAACTGGATGTAGCGGTCCGCGATGGCATACAGGCCGTCAATCACTGCACGGATGCACCAGTGCCCCGACGTCTGGGATATTCCGGACAGGTCCCCACTCGGCGACTGGAACGACCCCATGGCGGAGACGTTCAGTCCCACCATTATCTTGACGGCCACCGGGAGAGGGTGTCCACCCCCAGTCCCACGTGGTGCTAGGTGTGCCATCAGGTGGCAGATATGGGCGACGGTTTCCCGGCTCATCCTGAGGCTCCTCGTGCATGCCCGGTCCGTGTGATCCTGGTACGACGAGCAGTGCCGGTTACACACTGGGCCTCATCGGGCGCCGCTGCCGCCTCCCTGGCACGTCTCTGCTCCAGCTCCCATAGGGCAACATGTAGAAGGGCAGGTCCCGCTACGTTGGCCAACATCGCTGGGTCTGCAGGGGGTGGTGGTTGGGGATAGACGACATCACTGCCCATTCCCCCCTCCGCAGCCAGATGCCATGGGCTGCATGGTCGTGACTGTTGCAAGCTGGCACCTGGCCAGGGAAACCTCCATCCCCCCCTCCCAACCCGGGCACTCCCCTCCCGGACCCCAGCATCCCTTCCACACCCCCGGCACGCCCACCCCCAGCCCACCCCATCCCCGGCACTCCCCTCCCCAGACACCCCCACCACTCCCCACTCCCGGCACTCCCCTCCCCACCCCCGGCACTCCCCTCCCAAGGCACCCCCACCACTCCCCACCACCGGCACACCCCTCCCCACTGGCCTGGCACTCCCCTCCCCGACCCCTATCCCCGGCACTGACAACGATCACTGCATGCAACCCCTGCGCTGGGTAGCATCCTCCACCAGCACCCCCCGTGCCGTCTCCTACCTCTCTGCTCGCCGACTGGTTGACGCCGTTAAAAACCATGTTTAATTTACGCTGGCGTGACCTGTGGTCACGTCGGCGGGACTTCGGCACATCCAGGCCGGTGATTTGGGGCAGCCCCCGGGGCCCACCACGTCACGCCGATTCTGCAAGGCGCACGGCGCCATTCCCATCGGCGGGATTTTTCGCCGGCCGGAGAATACGCCAGCCAGCGTTGGAGGGGCGGGGCAGGAGAATCCCGCTCCTGGACTTGCTGGCCACACAGGATTCATTACTTTGTCTGCACCTCAGGGTCTGGCACTCCCTCACCAGCTCTCATTGAGTCTATTCGCTCAGAATATAGCACTCGGATGAGTTATATCTCCTTTCCAAACGTCAATTAAATCGGGTACTCAAGAGGTAGGCTGTGCCATCCAACTTGCCTACCTTGTTGCCAATATGTTATGCATTGTGGAACACTTCTGGAATTGTCCAGAGACCTCAGACTTTGTTTGAAACAAGAAGGTATTTATTGATAAAGAGTAACTTGGTGCCGGAGGTTTAGTAACACCCAGCTGCCTTGGAGCTAAGCTCCAAGACCTTACATGCTATCTGCATGAATGCAAGATGCAAGATGAATGCATGATGTATTCTGCCCAAAAGAGCACTCCACCCTCTGAGGTAGTCACTCACTCTCGGTTCCCACTGGTCCCTCAAGTCAGGTGACCCTCTTCGGCTGCACTGCCTTAAAGAGACAGTTACCACAATCACTACACTTCCACGTAGGGTTCAATAAATAATCGATTCAGAATCATTCCTGAAACCATTGAACCATTGAATAGGGGATAGCACAGAAGCAGCTGCCAAATCTAAACTCACCATGAACTGGTGTCCTACAGATGTTTCTGAATGAATTCCTAGCAAGTTTATTCAGGGTGGGAATACCAATACGGTCATTACCCATGTACTCGCAGAAAACTTAAGTAATCCAAACCCAATTTCAAATTGAAGAGAAAGAAAGGTTGTACAATCAGTTGGGAGCTTTTCTTTTAGAAGTGAGAGCAACGTATCTGGGTATCAGTGCCAAATTACAATGATATGCAGCACTCTCCAGAATGAGTTGAATCACAGAACATCTGCCGCTTTATGCCCCTTAAACTGACCACTCTGCTGTAACAAAGTTGGTACAAAAGCAGGCATTTGAACAGGATTGCAAAATTAGTCAAGCTGTGAACTATTAAATCCTTTACATGGATTAGTGTACAACAGTAAATATATATTTGAAGGGTACTCACACAAAATGGAAGGTAGGTGTGAAATGTAGTTGCACAGTTGGTTGCTTCAGGTGAGGTTTTGCCTTCTGTACAGAATTCCTTTACTGAAGTCAGCTGAGGACCGTTCGATTTTTCTGATATAAAGAGGGCAATCTGAAATCGCAGATATTTCTGTTAATTTCAGTTTTGACTTTTGTTGCTCTGAGCAACCTAAAGGAATCACACCATAAAATTAGACTAACTGTGATTTGTACACACTGAAGACAATCACTCAATCCTTATTACAACCCCAAACTGCATTGTTCAGTCCTGAGGTGTTTACCAGTCCTCTGCCCACCCACTGTTAGGGAATGCCAACGGTGGTGGGATGAGGTCCTCAGGTGGGCATTAGTTGTCCATTTACGGGCCCAGTTGGTGGTGGGTGGGAAAGCTGCCATGGGCCTGGTCGCCAGGGACTTAATCGGAGAAGTGGTGGGAGTTGGCAGGTTCCCCAACTTTCACCCCCACCTGGTTAAATGCACCCCCCCCTCCCCACCAATTGCTCGTATCAGTGCTCCCCCACCCCCACCCCCCAGGTGAGCAATATCCCACTATGGGGTCGCCAGATGCCCTCCTTCAGGCCCTGCCCTTTCAGGCCCGGCCTCAGCGGGCCCCACCTCTTGGCAGTGTCAACCTGGCACCCGGGCAATGTCAACCTAGCAGGGCCAACCTGGCATATTTAAATATGCTATTCTGGCTCACACACAGCGAGGGCATGAACCAGATCACATCAGCTAGAGCAGCCAGGAGCAACAGAAACTGGCGCCTGGTGCAAATCCTGTTTTGGTTCTCTCCTGGAATTCTCCCTCTATTTATTTAATGTAACGAAATGTCCCATGGCGCTCTCTGCAAGGAACGTGCTTTGCTGCTGTCACCTAGAGGACTATTTTCAGATCGGTCCACTGAGAGGCAGACACTTAGGCTGATTTGAGAAGTGGCAGCTCTACGAGGGTGGGGGTGGGGAAATCAATGACAATCAGAATCTAGCCTATCATCTGGGAAATAATAATCCACCTATGGTTCTCCACTATAGGAAGCGAACCAGGTAACTGCTCCATGTTTCATCTGGCACTGAGCCCTGGGGCCTGAATGTGGCAGAAATCCAGGCATGGTGGAGGCAGATTTATAATGAGATATGTTCCAGCCTGTTCAGCTTTTGACTAGAGTCATTCAACACTCATCCCAATACACATCTCAGTGACATCTTATTGTCAAACATTTGTTAACATCCAATATTTGCAGCGAGGTTCAGCACTAACTTAGTCTTCCTTCAAAATATTAACTTGTCTGTTGCTGCAACCATTGCACATCCATTTATTACATTTGGAGGGTGAGGCTGGAGAAAATGAAAGAATAATTGTGCTGATTTATTATCTTACTGTATCCCTTTCTGAGGTACAGCAAGACCATTATAAATCTTTGTTGTAATCATTTTCTCCCTCATCAAATCTTTGTGGTAAATTATGCTGCGCAAAAATAATTACATTTGAACAATTTATTTCTGGAAATAATGTGTTTAGAATGTTCCAGCACTGATTTAAGAAATGGGAAGGTTAAAGTGGTCTTCAATCAAAGGGCGAAATGGCCAATAATAAATTGTCGGCTCACTTTACACAACAAAATCAGAGGATAAGAAAATTAGGAAGGGTATAAAGTTGTCAATTAGCTATCGCTCTCTTGAAGTTTGCACCACTTTCAATTCTAATGAGGACTCTTATTTTCCCCATTCAATGCCTCTTTCGAGACTGAAAATCTTCACGAAAAAACTGAATTTATTATTAAAATAGCCAAGCTGTGATAAAATCTATTTTACAATGATTGCCGACATGTTTCATCCTCCCCTGTCGGCGAGATCTCTGGTCCGCAGGTATTGGCCGTGTACCTTCCCATCCCGGTGCGTTCCCCGGCGGCGGATGGTGGGTGCAGAGCATGCTAAGCCCCGTAGACATCGGCAGGACCAGAATATCACACTGCCGGCCAATAGTGGGCTGCATCTGCCACCGGCCAGTACGCCACGGCGCAGGCCACAGAGCTTCAGCTGCCAGACGCACATTGAGAATTTGGCTGGGTCAAGAGGCCCTGCAGCAATCTCCTATCCTGCTAATTAAACCCGAGGATACCTAACATGTGCTCTCAGCAGGTGAAGCTCAATCACCACCGCGAGCTTAAATTTGTAAAATTTACCCTATATAGTTTATGTGACTGATAATGAGAACCCAAATGTTACATGGGAACAGATGTTAAATTGCCAAATTGCAAATCACGTTGGATTTAATGATGTCACGAGCAGGATTTTGAAGTTTCTTTGTGCTAGTAACAAAGAAGGGCTATTGTTAAACATCAATACTGAGTAAGACGGAAGTAACATTCTGATAGACTGAACATCAAATGGTGTTAAAATCAGTCTCAGAACTGCTATCTCATTGAATACCGTAATGGCCCATACTTAACACTCGCTGTATATTACACAGACTCGCTACTTGAACAAACAACTGAGATTCACTGTACTTAACAGATTTATAACTTTAACTGAGATATATTGAGACTTACTGTCCATCACAAAATCGTATCCAAGATAGGGAAATATCGAGACTCATAGCTAACAGGGAAAAATTAGAACATATGGACTGTACATCTAACCAAGAATGATTAACGCTTACAGTACAATACATAGATTAATACCTGTAACTGAGACTAGGAAAATGGAAGTTCAATATACATCATCAGGCTCCAAAACAAAGAGAGTGATTCAAAGGGTTGGGCTGAGAGTCCATTTCACATAAGACCTTGTCAGTTAGTAGAAGAGGAGAATGTTTACCCCACTGAACCAGGCTGCATTGAAATCCAGGTCCTATCTTCATGTTTAATGTGAAATGATGTTGCCATTTTTCAACCTATATTGTATTAAGCAGCATTTGAGTTTATTTTACAACAATAGTTGTTGTAAAATAGACTTGGTGACGTGAAGAGGCCATTAAATCTCGCCAGAAACCTCTCACAAGATTTGCGATGCTCGGAACGCCTTGCCAGATCTAATGGAATCTTGTGAGATGTAGCGACCTGGATCTCGCCATGCTGGGGGAGGTCCACGCCTGAGCCAGATTATCCCAGTGCCCGGTGAGGTCTCAACCCAGCGAGGGTGCCGTTTAGCACTGGTCCACACAAACGTGGGGCGGGAGCTTCTCCCAGTCCATTGGAGCACGCCCCCCCCCCCCCCCCCCGAGTGGTCAGGCTCGGGGTAGGGTGGAACCCTGGCACTGCTAGGATGCCCAGGTGGCACTGCCAGTGTGCCAGATTGCCTGTGGCAGGGATTGGGCCTGGTGTGCCCTGCCCTTCAGAGATGGGGGGCCCCCGAGGGCCCGTTAAGTTGGGGGGGGGGGGCAAGTCAGGAGGCCTTGGTTGGGTGGCTGAGAGATCTGGCCGGTATTTAAAAGTGGCATCCCATTTCTCCCTGTACTGCCAAGCTCAGGAAGTGAGGTAAGTGCGGCCTCAGTTGGTCTTCCCAACAGAGGCCAGAAAACCCCAAAATTCTGTTTGATAATGGGGTCGTACTCGGCGCTGCAGGTTCCATGCTGTTTTCGCGCCTTAACGGGACTCTTTTTTTCGTCTCGTTATACATCACAGATAACTTGCAGGTTAGAGGCAATAATAATTGCAGCTTCCTAATAATTACTTAGTACATGGAAATGTTTTAAAGATTATCAATAATTTGTAGTATTTTACTAAACATACCTCATGTTTCAAGTCTATAGTAAAATCTGCAAAAGGTTTTTCAATCTTCAATTGTTTCGCAAGTCTGTTGGTGTAACATAGAACATAGAACATTACAGCACAGTACAGGCGGGTGACGTCATTCACGCAGCGCCGGCCGCGTCATATACGCAGCGGCGCTTTTACGCAGTGCCAAGGTCCGGCGCGTGTAAATGACTCAACGCCGCTCCTAGCCCCCCAGGGGCGGGAGAATAGGGGGCTGGGAGCGGTCTCCGACCCCAGAGTGAAACACTCCGGTTTTCACTCCGGCGTCGGCACTTAGACTCCCGATGAGAATTGCGCCCAGGTTCTTTACTCAGAGTAGTAAGGGCGTGGAATGCCCTGCCTGCAGTAGTGGACTCGCCAACAATAAAGGGCATTTAAATGGTCATTGGATAAACACATGATAAGGGAATAGTATAGATGGGTTTCACAGGTCGGCGCAACATCGAGGGCCGAAGGGCCTGTACTGCAGAAATGGAAAAAAGTTAATCTAGGACAAAACAGTTTGAGATTGAATATATTTCTGAGACATAGTTAACTTCAATGTATTACGGCATCCCTGAAAAGTGTACGATCTTAAATAATTTTCATATAAGAGCATTACCGTCACAGTTTCTATGGGTCTGCTGAAGATGCTGCAGCCAAAGTTAAACGTACATAAAACACAAACTCAAAATATAGTTTGTAACCTTTCATTACTTGGTGGAACTTTTTAAAGTTAAATTGGCAGCAATATTTTCACCTCTTGATGTACAACATCAGAAATTATAGCCATGAGAAAAAAATAAATTACTTTTCTTGGACCACAAAGACAATAGCGAGATTTTTGAACGATCAAGAGTAGAGGTCAGCATCCCTGACTTATAGCCCACGAGATTTTCTGTCCATTAAAATCAATGGATGGAAAATTATGCAGGAGTGAAATTAGGGGAGGGATTTACTGAAAAGCAGCACAGCGCAACCGGTAGGTGCCACTTCCGGGATCTACCAGGGTTGCCACTCCTCACGGGATCTAGCGTGATCCCACAGACGTCGTGATTTGAATCCCGCCCATTGTGGGCGGGATCACTTTCTGGCAAATCTGCATATTAGAGTGAGTCAGCTAGTCTCACTCTAACATGCATTCCCGGGATTACGCTAGACGTGGGATCCAACTCCCTCGCCTTGGAGACCTCGGGCGAGTGACGTTAAGTACTGCTCTCCACAAATGGGGACGAGACAGAATGGCACTCGTGAGGATATCCCAGGGGGTTGGAGGCCCCCAGGTGCATGCCCTCTATGCAGGGCGGTACTCTGGCACTGCTGGTGTCATCTGGTATCCTGGCAGTTCCAGCCTGGCACCCTGGCAGTGCCAGCTTGATGCCAGCTTGGCACTGCCCCTTGATTGGAGAAAATAATTGGCTACTCCAAATTTATGTTTTTAAAAAATGTATTACGAGCCCTAAATCACAAAATATAGAGTGGCCCTATTGCAAACCTGTATCCAAAGAGTCAGGTATTTAGGGATACAATTTATAATACCAGATTTGTTGACTTGCTTGGTATCACTTTCAACATTTGCACCAAACTCCACCCACCACCTCCTCCATGTTATCATACCAAATGAGATATACGTTTAAAAATTAATTTACAAGATGTGGGCGTCGCTGGTTAGGCCAGCATTTATTGCCCATCCCTAGTTGCCCTTCAGAAGGTGGTGGTGAGCTGCCTTATTGAACTGCTGCAGTCCCCGAGGTGTAGGTACACCCACTGTGCTGTTGGGGACAGTGAAGGAACGGTGATATATTTCCAAGTCAAGGTGGTGCGTGACTTGGAGGGAAACATCAAGGTGGTGGGGTTCCCAGGTATCTGTTGCTCTTGCTCTTCTAGATCGTAGTGGTCATGGGTTTGGAAGATGCTGGGTGGGATTCTCCATTGGCCAATGCCGAAATCTGGGCATGCGAACGGGCAAAGAATAGCTCCTGGTCCCCAAATTGCGACAGGCGCCGGTTTGACGCCGAATCATGCTGCTGTGCCTCCGATGGGCCGAGTTCCCGATGGCGCGGTCCACGTGTGCTCTCACAAATCGTGAACCTAGCATGGTGGCTTCTGAGAGAGAGAGAGATCTCCCAGCGAGCACCGCCATCCTTCCCCGACAGCCGTGCCGCTGGCCGGGGGGCGTCTGCCAGGGCCGTGGGGAGTAGTGGGCGGTGGCCAGGAGGTGGGCTGTGGGGTCAGGGTGGACTGGTACACAACACCATTACCACAGCCAGCAAGGCAGCAATGCGGTTGTGCATGCCGCTGACAGCCCGCTATAAACCTGGTGCCCTGTTAGGTTTTGTTGGTGTTCCACGTGGCACCGATGCTAGCCCCTCACCGGTAGTGGAATCGGTGCAAGTGTGGCGCCAATGTTTCTGATATGAAACTCCACGGATTCTCCGTTGGCGTCAGCACTTAACTCAGGAACGGAGAATCGAGCCCGGTATCTAAGGAACCTTGGTGTGTACTGCAGAGCATCTTGTAGCTGGGACACACTGTGCATTGATGGTGAAGGGCGTGAATGTTAGTGGATGGAGTGACAATCAAGATGGCTGCTTTGTCCTGGGTGGTGTTGAGCTTCTTGACTGTTGGTGATGCTGCACTGATTCAGGCAAGTGGAAAGATTTCCATCATACTCCTGACTTGTGCCTTGCAGCTGGTAGACAGGCTTCAGGAGTCAGGAGGTGAGTTATTCACCATAGGATTCCTGGCTCCTGGCCCGCTCGTAGCCACATTGTTTATAAGGGAGCTCTGAGGAAGAGTCATATGGAGTTGAAATGTTAACTCTTTCTCCGCAGATACTGCCAAACCTGCTGAGTCTTTACAGCATTTTCTGTTCATCGGTGGTGGAGGGTTTGAATGTTTGTAGAAGAGGGAAGCAATCAAGCGGGCTGCTTTGTCCTGCATAGTGTCGAGCTTATTGAGTGTTGTTGAAGCTGCACTCATCCAGGCAAGTGGAGAGTATTCTATTACACTCCTGACTTGTGCCTTGTAGATGGTGGACAGGTTTTGGGGTTTCAGGAGGTGAGTTACTCACCGTAGGATTTCTAGCCTTTGACCTGCCCTGGTAGCCACAGTACTAATGTGACTAGTCCAGTTCAGTTTCTGATCATTGGTAACCCCCAGGGAATTCAGTGATGGTAATGCCATTGAATGTCAAGGTGGAATGGTTAGATCCTTTCTTGCAGGAGATGGTCATTGCCTAGCACTTGCGTGGTGCGAATGTAACTTGTCACTTGTCAGCCCAAGCCTGGATATTGTCCAGGTCTTGCTGCATTTGGAAAAAGACTGTTTCATTATCTGAGGAGTCGCAAATGGTGCTGAACATTGTGCAATCATCCGCAAACATCCCCACTTCTGACCTTATGATGGAAGGCAGGTGATTGATGAAGCAGCTGAAGATGGTTGGGCCTTGGACACTACCCTGAGGAACTGCTGTGGCGATGTCCTGGAGCTGAGATGATTGACCTAAACTTTTATTTTAAAATCTGACACTATTAAAAAGAGCTAGGATTCAAATTAAAAAACAGGTCCTCAAGGGTCATAATCTCCGGATTACTGCCCGAGCCACGTGCAAATTGGCATAGGGAGGCAAGAATAAGGGAAGTTAACACGTGGCTGAAAGACTGGTGTGGGAAAGAGGGGTTCCTTTTCATGGGACACTGGCATCAGTTTTGGGACAGGGGAGGCCTATACCGTTGGGATGGTCTCTACCTGAACCAAGCTGGGACCAGTGTTCTGGCGAAAAGAGTAAAAAGGGTGGTCAATAGGACTTTAAACTAGAGATTGGGGGGGGGGGGGGGGATATGACAGTGTATGGAAAGGCTCAGTAAACCAAGGTCCACCACACTAAGAAAACAAAAAGGGATGGTCAATAGAGAATTAAAGGTGCTATAGTTAAATACGCGCAGTGTACGGAACAAGGTAGATGAGCTTGTGGCCCAGATTGTGACTGGCAGGTATGATGTGGTAGGCATCACAGAGACGTGGTTGCAGGGGGTTCAGGACTGGCATTTAAACATCCAGGGATTCACAACCTATCGAAAAGACAGAGAGGTGGGCAGAGGGGGCGGGGTTGCCTTGTTAATTAGGAATGAAATTAAATCAATAGCACTAAACGACATAGGGTAAGATGATGTGGAGTCTGTGTGGGTAGAGTTGAGGAACCACAAAGGCAAAAAAAACATAATGGGAGTTATGTACAGGCCTCCTAACAGTGGTCAGGACCAGGGGCACAAAATGCACCACGAAATAGAAAGTGCATGTCAGAAAGGCAAGGTCACAGTGATCATGGGGGACTTCAATATGCAGGTGGACTGGGTAAATAATGCTGCCAGTGGACCCAAGGAAAGGGAATTCATTTAATGCTTACAGGAGGGCCTTTTGGAACAGCTTGTGATGGAGCCCACGAGGGAACAGGCCATTCTGGACTTAGTGTTATGTAATGAGCCAGACTTGATTAAAGATCTTAAAGTAAGGGAACACTTAGGAGGCAGTGATCATAATATGGTAGAATTCAATCTCCAATTTGAAAGAAAGAAGGTAGAATCAGATGTAAAGGTGTTACAGTTAAATAAAGGTAACTACAGGGGCATGAGGGAGGAACTGACGAAAATCGACTGGGTGCAGAGCCTAGTGGGAAAGACAGTAGAACAGCAATGGCAGGAGTTTCTGGGAGTAATTGAGGACACAGTACAGAGGTTCATCCCAAAGAAAAGAAAGGTTACCAGAGGGGGGATTAGGCAGCCATGGCTGACAAAGGAAGTTAGGGAATGCATCAAAGCAAAAGAGAAAGCCTATAATGTGGCAAAGAGTAGTGGGAAGTCAGAAGATTGGGAAGGCTACAAAAACAAACAGAGGATAACAAAGAGAGAAATAAGGAAAGAGAGGATCAATTATGAAGGTAGGCTAGCCAGTAACATTAGGAATGATAGTAAAAGTTTCTTTAAATACATTAAAAATAAACGGGAGGCAAAAGTAGACATTGGGCCGCTCCAAAATGACGCTGGTAATCTAGTGATGGGAGACAAGGAAATAGCCAAGGAACTAAATAAGTACTTTGCGTCAGTCTTCACAGTAGAAGACATGAGTAATATCCCAACAATTCAGGAGAGTCAGGGGGCAGAGTTGAATATGGTAGCCATCACAAAGGAGAAAGTGCTAGAGAAATTAAGAGGTCTAAAAATTGATAAACCTCCGGGCCCAGATGGGCTACATCCTAGAGTTCTAAAGGAGATAGCTGAAGAAATAGTGGAGGCGTTAGTTATGATCTTTCAAAAGTAACTGGAGTCAGGGAAAGTCCCAGAGGATTGGAAAATCGCTGTTGTAACCCCCCCATTCAAGAAGGGAACAAGGAAAAAGATGGAAAGTTATAGGCCAATTAGCCTAACCTCGGTTGTTGGCAAGATTCTAGAATCCATTGTTAAGGATGAGATTTCTAAATTCTTGGAAGTGTAGGGTCGGATTAGGACAAGTCAGCATGGATTTAGTCAGGGGAGGTCGTGCCTGACAAACCTGATAGAGTTCTTTGAAGAGATAACAAATAGGTTAGACCAAGGAGAGCCAATGGATGTTATCTATCTTGACTTCCAAAAGGCCTTTGATAAGGTGCCTCGCGGGAGACTGCTGAGTAAAATAAGGGCCCATGGTATTCGAGGCAAGGTACCAACATGGATTGACGATTGGCTGTCAGGCAGAAGGCAGAGAGTTGGGATAAAAGGTTCTTTTTCGGAATGGCAACCGGTGACGAGTGGTGTCCCGCAGGGTTCAGTGTTGGGGCCACAGCTGTTCTCTTTATATATTAACTATCTAGATGACGGGACTGGGGGCATTCTGGCTAAGTTTGCCGATGAGACAAAGATAGGTGATGGGGCAGGTAGTATGGAGGAGGTGGGGAGGCTGCAGAAAGATTTAGACAGTTTA
This sequence comes from Scyliorhinus torazame, assembly GCF_047496885.1. Classification (NCBI taxonomy): domain Eukaryota; kingdom Metazoa; phylum Chordata; class Chondrichthyes; order Carcharhiniformes; family Scyliorhinidae; genus Scyliorhinus; species Scyliorhinus torazame. Next base: position 156,033,597 of record NC_092721.1, on the reverse strand, counting down.
GGAGAGTGGTCCAAGAAATGGCTGATGAAATTCAGCGTGGGCAACTGCGAGGTCTTGCACTTTGGAAAAAAGAATAGAGGCATGGACTATTTTCTAAACGGTGACAAAATTCATAATGCTGAAGTGCAAAGGGACTTGGGAGTCCTAGTCCAGGATTCTCTAAAGGTAAACTTGCAGGTTGAGTCCGTAATTAAGAAAGCAAATGCAATGTTGTCATTTATCTCAAGAGGCTTGGAATATAAACGCAGGGATGTACTTCTGAAGCTTTATAAAGCATTAGTTAGGACCCATTTAGAATACCTCAGGAAGGACATACTGGCACTGGAGCGGGTCCAGCGGAGATTCACACGGATGATCCCAGGAATGGTAGGCCTAACATACGATGAACATCTGAGGATCCTGGGATTATATTCATTGGAGTTTAGGAGGTTGAGGGGAGATCTAATAGAAACTTACAAGATAATGAATGGCTTAGATAGGGTGGACGTAGGGAAGTTGTTTCCATTAGCAGGGGAGACTAGGACCCGGGGGCACAGCCTTAGAATAAAAGGGAGTCACTTTAGAACAGAGATGAGGAGACATTTCTTCAGCTAGAGAGTGGTGGGTCTGTGGAATTCATTGCCACAGAGGGCGGTGGAGGCCGGGACGTTGAGTGTCTTTAAGACAGAAGTTGATAAATTCTTGATTTCTCGAGGAATTAAGGGCTATGGAGAGAGAGCGGGTAAATGGAGTTGAAATCAGCCATGATTGAATGGTGGAGTGGACTCAATGGGCCGAATGGCCTTACGTCTGCTCCTATGTCTTATGGTCTTAAAAGATGTTTCATGTTATTGTCATGGGATGGCAGCCTTAATTAACACAGTTAATTGAGACTTACAAGATGGTCATAACAGAACATGTATTGAGTTTGTCAGGAACCTGTATAAAAGTCTTGTCAAATTACCACACTGCTGACAAATCCAAAGTAAACTATTTAAACTTTCACAAATATGCCAAAATGCTACAATAAATTCACCTGATAAGATACTACAGCCACTGAAGTTAATGCTAATCCACATTGTGCTTTTGTGTAAGTGATGTTGAAATCCAAAATGTTTGGAACATCCATTTTGAGTTTCAGCAGAAACATGCCACTTTTAAAAGAAACGGTGTAATGCAATCTTTGATTAATCATACTGAAGGATTTTCAAATTATTAACATGATGGCAACAAATATTAGAAAGATGATTGACAAATTGCATCAGAACATAGGAGTACATTCACAATTCTGGTATACAATTATGTGGCAAAATTCAAATTCACTGAAATGAACTGGCAAGAGCATTATTCAATTCTTGAGAAACCTCAGAATACCAGCAGGAGATAAGGAGGATAGGCCTGAGAGAGGACAGTGCTGGATTTAAGGAGGATAGGCCTGAGAGAGGACAGTGCTGGGTTTCCATTTTTACAGCGGCGGGGCAGCCTCTTCCAGTCCTGCCCCTGTTTGAATTGCGGATAGCGATGAGGACTGTCGGAGGATACAGCAGGATTTAGATTGTCTGGAGACTTGGACGGAGAGATGGCAGATGGAGTTTAATCCGGACAAATTTGAGGTAATGCATTTTGGAAGGTCTAATGCAGGTAGGGAATATACAGTGAATGGTAGAACCCTCAAGAGTATTGAAAGTCAAAGAGATCTAGGAGTACAGGTCCACAGGTCATTGAAAGGGGCAACACAGGTGGAGAAGGTAGTCAAGAAGGCATACGGCATGCTTGCCTTCATTGGCCGGGGCATTGAGTATAAGAATTGGCAAGTCATGTTGCAGCTGTATAGAACCTTAGTTAGGCCACACTTGGAGTATAGTGTTCAATTCTGGTCGCCACACTACCAGAAGGATGTGGAGGCTTTAGAGAGGGTGCAGAAGAGATTTACCAGAATGTTGCCTGGTATGGAGGGCATTAGCTATGAGGAGCGATTGAATAAACTCGGTTTGTTCTCACTGGAACGAAGGAGGTTGAGGGGAGACCTGATAGAGGTATACAAAATTATGAGGGGCATAGACAGAGTGGATAGTCAGAGGCTTTTCCCCAGGGTAGAGGGGTCAATTACTACGGGGCATAGGTTTAAGGTGAGAGGGGCAAGGTTTAGAGTAGATGTACGAGGCAAGTTTTTTACGCAGAGGGTAGTGGGTGCCTGGAACTCGCTACCGGAGGAGGTAGTGGAAGCAGGGACGATAGGGACATTTAAGGGGCATCTTGACAAATATATGAATAGGATGGGAATAGAAGGATACGGACCCAGGAAGTGTAGAAGATTGTAGTTTAGTCGGGCAGCATGGTCGGCAAGGGCTTGGAGGGCCGAAGGGCCTGTTCCTGTGCTGTACATTTCTTTGTTCTTTGTTCTTTGTTTTGTCAATGGGGTTCCCCGTTGTTTGCACCTTCCGCGCAAGGTGCCACAGTGGTTAGCATTGCTGCCTCACAGCACCAGGGATCCAGATTCAATTCCAGCCTTGGGTCACTGTCAGTGTGGAGCTTGTATGTTCTCCCCGTGACTGCGTTGGTTTCCTTTGGGTGCTCAATTTTCCTCCCACAGTCCAAACATATGCGGGTTAGCTGGATTGGCCATGCTAAATTGCCCCATAGTGTCCAGGAATGTGCAGGTTAGGTTATGGGGTCACGGAGATAGGGCAGGGTGGACGGGGGAGTAGACATGGTAGAGTGCTCATTTGAAGGGTTGGTGCAGACTTGATGGGCCGAATGGCCTCCTTCTGCACTGTAGGGATTCTACGATTCTATTCTATGATCTTGGGCCGCTCTCTTCTTCACTTACCTAAAACAGCAGCCATTTGCTTATTCAGTGCTAGGTGCTTTCTATAGATTAATTTTAATCTTGCTGTGATTACATTCCTAATACAATGCTACTGTTGCAGAATTGGAGGGAGGTCTTGTGACACAGGGGATGGCATCTCTGCCTCTGAGCCAGAAGCCCCAAGTTCGAGCCTCATGCTCAGGATTTGATGGGCAAACACACCAATGACTGATGGCAAGAACGGGAGAGACTCATGGTCAGCCATGCTTGATGTGGAGCGGCACCTTCTATAAGCACCAGGCGACAGCTATGGAAACCAGCTATGGAAACAGAAGAAAGTCTGCCTGACGCAGCACCAGGTGTGGGGAGAGAATTCAAATAGCAGAATTGGGAGTCGTCACAATTTACTGCAAAGGTGTATTCTCTACTGTATCACCACATATTAATTAAAATCTACCGTGTCACCTACCTGTTAATAAGTGGAATACTCAAAGCCCAGCCAGCAGCAAAATCTGGATATTTAAAAACCACTGGATCTTCAGCAAAAGCGTAATGGTGAATAATCGTAGATTGTTCATCATACAGTGCCTTTCCTAAAAACCACTCCTGCAACAAATATATTACATATATTACATATGGTTTAAAATCAAAGGAATATATTGTTCCAGTGAATGTTTTAGATATGAAAGTGACCGCCTGAATAAAACACATGTCTGAAAAAATGGATTATTGGTCAGTTAGAGTTTAATTAGAAGAGACTGCATTTGATAGTTTTATATTTATTCTATTCTTATTCTGTCAGACAGCTTTGAAGTGAAACGGTTAATAAAACAAAAGCAAGACCAAACTATATAGCACATAGAAAAGTACAGCACAGGAACAGGCCCTTCGGCCCTCCAAGCCCGTGCACAATGTCTGAAATTATAATTATGGTGAGATTAAATATAGAGAAACCATACAAGCACATTAGACAAGTGAGATGGATGATAAACGTGGATTAAGTTTCTCACATCAAGTGCAACTTGTTAAATTAAAAAACATTTTGCAAAGGCAATAGTAATTACTAAACTCCCCGAGTGTTTTTGAATACCTTTGTTTTGTCGTATCTATGAATGACCTCCAACAGCTTTGGAACGTGTATCCTTGTTTGTTCTTCACAAAAGAAAATCCAGGATTTCTTGCCGTAAGTGGTTGAAAGGCTAACAGGAAGTAAAAGCAGCATTAACATGAGAAAGATTCCCTGCTGCTTAAACTATATTACAGGAGTCATCAGACTTGTCTCTCATTAGCTCCCAATGCTCTCTGGTTCAACTGAATCCTGACCAACAAATCACTTCACACAGTTATTAAAGCACTTTTTCTTTTACTCCCCAGAATAAACTGGCCACCTAACTTCTCACCAGAAGACAGGATGACCCTGTTTCATTTGGGTCCACAATGGACAAATGGGCCGGGATTCTCTAAACTCCCAGCCAAGTGTTGACGCTGGCGTAAACACCGGAGTGTTTCACGCCGGCGTCACGGGCCTCTTGGCCCAGTGATTCAGTGGGCCACAGGGGGACAGCACTTCGCCGGAGTGCAGCACGCTGCCGCGGCGCCGATACGCGGCCCTGCACAGCCGGTGCGGGTCCGCGCATGTGCGTGGTGGCCGTTTCCACGCCGGCGCAGGAGCATGGTGGCCGTTTCCGTGCCGCGCAACATGGCGGAGCAACACAGCGGGCCCGCATGTAAGGAGGTAGTCCACCACCCCCCGGATCGCGCGTGTGCCCGCCAGTCGGTAGCCCCCAATTGCGGGCCTGGCACCCCCCGGAGTCTGATCCCCCCACCCCCACACCCACGGTCGAGGGTCCGAGCTCCCGCTGTGTGGTATCAGTTTGGAACCACGGCAGCGGAACTCAGCGGGAACTCAGCCGGTCGACTGCAGAGAATCGCCGCAGGGTCTGTTGAAAATGGCCTTCGACGACTTCCGGTTGCGGCGATGACCAGCTAAGCCGCACGTTTCGGCGGCTCCAGCTCGAACGGACCTTCGGGCTCTTTTAAGAGCCCCAACGGGGAATTTTTTCGGGACGAAACCCGGTGTGGGGTGAGACAACAGGGAGTCCCCTCCAACGAAGAAGACAAATATCGGCGGCGGCGGCCAGATCGCGAAGAATCCTCGAGGACAGGGGCAGAAGAAAAAAGGAGCAAGATGGCGGCGGAGAGAGCCCAGGCGACATGGGGGCCGGACCAAGACGAATTTTTGAGACGGTGTGTGGAGCTGCTTAAGAAGGAGGTGCTGGCCCCGATGCTACAGGCAATTGAGGGGCTTAAGGAGGCACAAAAGATCCAGGAGATGGAGCTCCGCGTGGTGGAGCAGAAGGTGACGGACAACGAAGATGAGATCCTGGGCCTGGATCAAAACGCAGACGCACGAGGCGCTCCACAAAAAGTGCATTGAAAGGATTGAAGTCCTAGAAAACAGATCACGGAGAAAGAACCTTCGGATCCTGGGTCTCCCCGAGGGAGTGGAAGGAGCGGACGGCGGGGCTTACGTGAGCACGGTGCTACGCTCGCTAATGGGAGCTGAGGCCCCCTCGGGCCCCTTGGAAGTGGAAGGTGCTTATCGGGTCCCTGCGAGGAGACCAAAGGAGGGAGAACCACCTAGGGCGACGATCGTGCGATTTCATCGCTTTAATGACAGAGAGGTGGTTCTGAGATGGGCCAAAAAAGTACGAAGTAGTAGATGGGAGAATGCGGTGGTACGGGTGTACCAGGATTGGAGTGCGGAGGTGGCGAGAAGGAGGGCGAGTTTTAATCGAGCCAAAGAGGTGCTACACAAGGTGAAGTTCGGGATGCTGCAGCCGGCGCGACTGTGGGTCACGCACCAGGAGAGGCATCACTACTTCGAAACGGCGGAAGAAGCATGGACCTTCATTAAAAACGAGAAACTGGATCAGAACTGAGGGACTGATGTTAGAGGGGAAATGACAATGCTGATGTATATAGAGATGTAAATTGGGGAGGGGGGGACACTAAGAAATGTGGGCGCCGGTGGGGGGGGAAGAAGAGACATAGGCGGGGGATGGGGAATGGGAGTGGGGCGGCAGAGGGAGCTGCGCCACAAGGGGTGGGACAACTATAGAGAACACGGGGCTTACTGTTCTTGTTCCCGCGCCAGAAAGAATATGGCGGGAAGATAGGCGCAAGGTAGATGGGAGTTCCCCACACGGGGGGGGTCAAGGAGAGAGCGGGAGAAGCCGGGGTCAGTTGAAGTCAGCTGACTTTCGGAAGCAATATGGGAGGAGCAATCATGCTAGATGGGGATCTAGCGGCGGGGGGGGGGGGGGGGGGGGGGGAGGGGGGGATAACTGGGTTGTTGCTGCAGAAATCAAAGAGGAACTGGTAAAAGAAAGGGTGGTCGGGGCTGGAATGCGCCGCCTGGGGAACGGGTGGGTGCGCGGAACCGGGACGTGGGACTGGCCTAGAGAGGGTGATGGCTAGTCGACATGGGAAGGGGGCAGGTAGCCCCCCAGTTCGGCTGATCACGTGGAACGTGAGAGGCCTAAATGGGCCGATTAAAAGGGCCCGAGTGTTCGCGCACTTGAAAGGGCTGAGGGCAGACGTGGCTATGCTTCAGGAGACGCACCTGAAGGTGGCGGACCAAGTTAGGTTAAGGAAAGGATGGGTGGGACAGGGGTTCCACTCAGGGCTGGATGCAAAGAACAGAGGGGTGGCCATATTGGTGGGGAAACGGGTGTCATTCGAAGCTAGGAACATTGTAGCAGACAGCGGAGGCAGATATGTGATGGTGAGTGGCAGACTGGAGGGAATGGAGGTCGTGTTGGTTAACGTATATGCCCCGAATTGGGATGATGCGGGATTTATGAAGCGGATGCTGGGACGTATCCCGGACCTGGAGGTAGGAAACCTGATAATGGGGGGGGGAATTCAACACCGTGTTGGACCCAGGGTTAGATAGATCTAGATCTAGGACCGGAAGAAGGCCGGCAGCGACCAAGGTGCTTAAGGGGTTTATGGACCAAATGGGGGGAGTGGATCCGTAGCGATTTGTTAGGCCGAAGGCCAAAGAGTTCTCCTTCTTCTCCCATGTTCACAAGGTGTATTCCCGGATAGATTTCTTTGTTTTGGGAAGGTCACTGATCTCGAGGGTGGAAGGAACTGAGTATTCAGCCATTGCTGTTTCAGATCATGCCCCACACTGGGTGGACCTGGAACTAGGAGAGGAGAGGGAGCAGCGTTCACTCTGGCGAAAAATTTCACTCTGTGGGATTACTGGCGGATGAGGGAGTCTGCGGAAGGGTGCGGGGATGTATCGAAAGATACCTGGAGGCCAATGACGACGGGGAGTTCCGAGTGGGAGTAGTATGGGAAGCACTAAAGGCGGTGGTCAGAGGAGAGCTGATCTCCATCAGGGCGCACAAGGGGAAAATAGAGGCCAAGGAAAGGGAAAGACTACTGGGGGAGATTTTGAGGGTAGATAAAGAATATGCGGAGGCCCCGGAGGAAGGACTATACAGGGAGAGGCGACGTCTCCAGACGGAGTTCGACCTGTTGACCACAAGGAGGGCGGAGGCACAGTGGAGGAAGGCACAGGGGATGAGATATGAATATGGGGAAAAGGCGAGTCGCCTGTTGGCCCATCAGCTGCGAAAGAGGACAGCGGCGAGGGAGATAGGGGGAATTAGGGATGAAAAGGGAGCTACGGTGCGGAGATCAGGGAAGATAAACGAGGTGTTTAAGACCTTTTACGAGAGACTTTATAGGTCCCAACCCCCGGAGGGAAAAGAGATGCGGCAGTTTTTGGACCAATTAAGGTTCCCGAGGGTGGAGGAGCAGGAGGTGGAATTGGGGTGGACGAGGTTACCAAGGGGCTGGGGAACATGCAGGCAGGGAAGGCCCCGGGACCAGATGGGTTCCCGGTGGAATTTTATAGAAAATATGTGGACTTGTTGGCCCCGCTGCTGGTAAGGACCTTTAACGAGGCCAGAGAAGGGGGGACCCTACCCCCGACAATGTCGGAGGCGACGATATCGCTAATCTTGAAGTGGGATAAAGATCCGCTGCAGTGCGGGTCCTATAGGCCTATCTCACTGCTAAATGTGGACGCCAAGTTGCTAGCAAAGGTGTTGGCAACGAGGATAGAGGATTGTGTCCCGGGGGTGGTGCATGAAGACCAGACAGGGTTCGTAAAGGGGAGACAACTAAATGTCAACGTGCGACGGCTATTAGGGGTGATAATGATGCCCCCAGTAGAGGGGGAGGCAGAGATAGTGGCGGCAATGGATGCAGAGAAGGCATTTGATAGGGTGGAGTGGGAGTATAGATGTGAGGTGCTGAGGAGGTTCGGGTTCGGGGACGGGTTTGTCAGCTGGGTTAAACTCCTCTATGGGGCCCAAACGGCAAGTGTGGTCACAGGTCGGCAAAGGTCGGAGTATTTTCGACTATACAGGGGAACAAGACAGGGATGCCCGTTGTCCCCATTACTGTTCGCGTTGGCAATTGAACCACTGGCCATAGCGCTGAGAGACTCCAGAAAATGGAGAGGGGTGATTAGAGGGGGAGAGGAACTCCGAGTGTCACTCTACTGCTGTATGTGACGGACCCAGTGGGGGGGATGACAGAGATCATGCAGATATTGAGGGAGTTTGGAGATTTCTCAGGATATAGGCTTAACATGGGAAAGAGTGAGCTTTTTGTGATACACCCTGGGGAACAGAGTAGAGGGATAGATGGCCTACCGCTAAAGAGAGTGGAAAGAAACTTCCGATACCTGGGGATTCAGATAGCCAGGAGCAGGGGAACCTTACACAGACTTAATCTGACACGACTGGTGGAACAAATGGAAGAGGATTTCAAAAGGTGGGACATGCAGCCGCTGTCACTGGCGGGCAGAGTGCAGGCAATTAAGATGATGGTCCTCCCGAGGTTCCTATTTGTGTTCCAATGTCTCCCTATACTGATCACTAAGGCCTTTTTTTAAAAAATAGATAGGAGCATCACGAGCTTCGTGTGGGCAGGGAAGGTCCCGAGGGTAAGGAGGGGGTTCCTACAACGTAGTAGAGAGAGAGGGGGACTGGCGTTGCCGAATTTGGGTGACTATTACTGGGCCGCCAATGTGGCGATGATTCGTAAATGGATGATAGAGGGAGAGGGAGCGGCGTGGAAAAGATTGGAGATGAAGTCCTGTAAAAGGACGAGTTTAAAAGCGCTGGTGACGGCGCCACTACCGCTCTCACCAAAAAAATTTACCACAAACCCAGTGGTGGCGGCAACATTAAGTATCTGGGGGCAATGGAGGCGACAGAGGGGTGTGCTGGGAGCCTCGGTGTGATCCCCGATCAGGAACAACCATAGGTTTGCCCCAGGGAGGCTGGATGGAGGATTCCAGAGCTGGCACCGGGTAGGAATCAGGAGAGTGGGAGATTTATTTATAGACGGGACGTTTGCGAGCTTGGGAGCGCTTGAGGAAAAGTATAAGCTGCCCCGGGGAAATTTCTTTAGATATATGCAGGTGAGAGCGTTCACGAAACAACTGGTGAGGGAATTTCCGCTGCTCCCGACACAAGGGATCCAGGACAGGGTGCTTTCGGGGGGTGTGGGTCGGGGAGGGCAAAGTGTCAGAGATATATCGGGAGATGAGAGAAGAGGGGGAGGAGTTGGTGGGCGAACTGAAGGGAAAATGGGAAGAAGAGCTCGGGGAGGAGATTGAGGAGGGTTTGTGGGCTGATGCCCTAAGCAGGGTAAATTCCTCTTCCTCGTGTGCCAGGCTTAGCCTGATCCAATTTAAGGTGCTGCATAGAGCACACATAACGGGAGCAAGGTTGAGCAGGTTCTTCGGAGTGGAGGACAAGTGTGGGAGGTGCGGGGGAAGCCCGGCGAACCACACGCATATGTTTTGGTTGTGTCCAGCACTGGAGGGGTATTGGAGGGGAGTGACGGGAGTGATCTTGAAGGTGGTGAAGGTCCGGGTCAAACCAGGCTGGGGGTTAGCTTTATTTGGAGTTGCGGATGAGCCGGGAGTGCAGGAGGCGAAAGAGGCCGATGTCGTGGCCTTTGCGTCCCTAGTAGCCCGGCGTAGGATTTTACTCATGTGGAAGGAAGCGAAACCCCCCGGACTGGAGGCCTGGATAAACGATATGGCGGGGTTCATAAAACTGGACCAGATGAAGTTTGCGCTGAGAGGATCGGCTCAAGGGCTCACCAGGCGGTGGCAACCGTTCGTCGTCTACCTAGCGGAACGTTAGAGGGAAGATAGATGACCAGCAGCAGCAACCCAGGGGGAGGGGGAGGGGGGGGGTAAATTGATTGGGTTTTTGGAGGGGGAGAGGGGGCGGGGGGAGTATTACTTTGTGTTATTTGGTTAGTTTACCATGTTAGTTACACAATGTTATATTGCAGTTATCATGTTACTTGTATTTTTATTTCTTTGATTTGTAAGGGAAAAAATTGTGTTTGAAAACTTTAATAAAATATATTTTTTTTAAAAAAGAAAATGACCCTCGACGAGCGCTGCGTCGACCGCGCTTGCGCGACTGCTGCCGATTCTCCAGTCACCGGAGAATCACATCCCGGCGTCAGAGCAGCGTGGCGGGAATTTCCGGCGTGACCAGCGATTCTCCGACCCAGCACGGGCTCGGAGAATCTCGACCATGGTCTTCACCATTTATTGTACTTAGTTTCCCACAGAAGACATATACACTGTGCATTGCAGTAAACAGGGAGCCCAAACATCACTTCGCTCGCTAATGGGAAGCGGTGTGAACTTGGCAATCAACGGCAACTCCACTCAACCAATCAGATTGAAGAATCCTCACTAGGAGGTGCAGGCTGAAAAATGTGGTTGTGTAGCACAGGTGCCGCTTTGAGTCCAAATTCGCATCAAAGTTACACAAGTACAATTCTGGTGTGGCCATGCAGGAAGACATTTTTGGTTGGTTGTTCGTGTGGGTGCTGGAAGCATGCAGATTGTGTCGTCAATCAGCGGGCAACACTGATTTGACTCCAATGAAGCCATTTTCAACTCTAATGTTGCAGCCTCCATTTTACCCTTGCACTGCTGACCATGATAGCGCGGTACGGTAGCACAGTGGTTTGCACTGTTGCTTCACAGCACCAGGAACCAAGGTTCGATTCTCGGCTTGGGTCACTGTCTGTGCGGAGTCTGCACGTTCTCCCTGTGTCTGCGTGGGTTTCCTCCGGGTGCTCCAGTTTCCTCCCACAAGTCCCGAAAGACGTACTTGTTAGGTGAATTGAACATTCTGAATTCTCCCTCCGTGTACCCGAACAGACGCTGGAGTGTGGCGACTACGGGATTTTCACATAACTGCATTACAATGTTAATGCAAGCCTACTTGTCACATTAATAAAGATTATGATTTCAGCAGGAAGGACTCTCCACCAGCACTATTTAAACAAACAAAATACAGACCTAGCTGCTATCTGGTCAGTTGTGAATTGATTTCCACTGGCTGCTGCTGAGTCTGTAGAAACATTTGACGTTTTGGACTAGCTGTAAAAATTGCTGAAGTCTACAGGCAGTGGTGTGGCACGTGATGAAGGCATTTAGTCCCAAAGACTCAGCTCAGATCACTGCTCATTTCAATGAGAATGTAAGAAAATATGAAATAGGAGCTAGAGTCAGCCATTTGGCCAATCGAGCCTGCTCTGCCAATCAACAAGACCATGACTGATCTTCTACTTCAACTCCACTTTCCTGCACTTTCTCCATATCCCTTAATTGCCGTAGCACCCAAAAATCAATTGACCTCTGTCCTGTTGTCATGAGAATGTTGCTTTAAGAAATGGTTAGCTGCTCGTGTTACTGCAGTGATGTCAGAGTGTGGGTGGAGCTGAGCTCTGGTTCTGCTTTTTAGTTTCACTTTGAGAAAAGCTTGGGTGTGTCTCTGTCTTTTTGGTTTCGTGTTTCAGTGTGTTGCAGCTGAAGTCAGCCAAAGCAGCTGTACTGTTGAGCTCTCTGCCTGAAGGACTATCTCGATCATTTGATGAATTCAGAACAATAAATGTTTTCAGTATTGAATGTAAACCCTGATGTGATCCTGTTTAAAGGTTTGTTAAGTCTTTTGGATGTTAAAAGGACAGCTTAAAGGATTACTTAGTGTTGTATTCTTTGGGAGTTATCTTTGAATTAATGGTTGCTAAGATATTCACTGTTTGTTTTAGAAAGGTTAACTTGAGTTCATAGAATAAACATTGTTTTGCTTTAAAAAATACTTTTCCATTTCTGCTGTACCACACCTGTAGAGTGGGCCGTGTGCTCCCCATACCACAATCTATTAAAAGTTGTGGGTCAGGTGAACTCCATGATACACTTTGGGATTCTCTAAACCCTGACCCATAAAACTGTAAAACTAATGACTGAGCGTCCACAGCACCCTGACATATAGAATTTGTATAGAATTCATAAACCTCAGTGAAAATATCTCTCCTCATCTCAGTCCTAAATGGTTGTCCCTATTCTGAGTCTGTGACTCCATGTTACAGATGCCCAGCTAAGGAAAACATTTTCCCATCACCTACCCGATAAAGCCCTTTAAGTATTTTATATGTTTTATTAGATCACCTCATTCCTCTAAACTCCAAACAATATAGGCTGAATCCACTCAATCTCCCCTCATAGGACAATCCCCTCATCCCATTACCCAATAAAGTGAATCTTTGTTGCAAATATGTTCTCTCTTAGGTAAGGAGTCCAAAACTCCAACTGTGGTCTCACCAATGTCCTGTATCGTTACAGTAAGATGTCTTTACTTTTATGCTCCACTCTCTTTGTGACAAAAGCCAATTGGGAATTTCATTGAGTTGGGATGCCTCGGGAGCCCTTTAAAAATGGAGGGTGGGTCCCGATTCTAGGATTCGTTACCCCATTCCTGGGCTCTTTTATTTTCAGGAGTGTCTTCAAAGGATGACAGCTGATTCGTCATGGTGTGTCATAGCTTGACATGGTTGGCTTTAGGGGTTATGAAGGTAGGTGTGGGACATGAAGTGGCATGGATATGTGTGAGGGAATATGAGGTGTGAGGGCTGGAAAGTCATTGTGTTTTTATTTTAACTGAGACCAAATCCCACAACACCGTGGCGGGCCTTTTAAACAGCCTACCTCCAGATGTGCCGGATCCTTTGGCTGCCTCCTACCTCATTCCAGGGTTGGTAGGCTCAGATCCAACCCACACCCGCATCCTGCCTTTGTGAACACTTTCTCCTGAGGCAGGCGGGTGAGGTGAGCCGCGAATTGTACCAGCTCCCGCTATCATCTTCGGTGATGGAAATTCAGGTCAACATTCCATTTGCCTTTCAAATTGTTTGCTATACCTCCATGTTAACTTTCTACGATTCATGCATGAGGACATCCAGGTGTGGCTGAATAAAACATTTTCCAGTTTCTCATTATCCCAAAAATATTCGGCTTATTTTTTCAACCAAAGTGAATAACTTAATTTCAACCAAAATGGAAAACTTAATTTCAACCAAAGTGGATTTTTCGCACTTCGCCATATTGTATTTGCCATGTTTAGCCCACTCACCCAAACTGTCTACATCCCTTTGTAATATCTTTGCATGCTCCTCACGACTTACCTTTCAACCTAACTTTGTACCGCCAGCAAACTTGGATGCACTAAATAGTCCCCTCATCTAACTCATGAATATAGACTTTAAACAGCAACAATAAAAACTGATCCTTTCAGTACCCGACTAGTTACAGCCTGACAACCCAAAAATGGCTAATTTATTTATTCATCAATCTATTAATCAATCTGCAAAGTTACCTAACCAGTCAATATTTAAACCAGAAGTGACCTCGAGCTTTGAGTAGTTAAGGCATCTTGACATTTTGCCCTCAAAAGGATAGGTCATCTTAAACCACAAAAATATATCATCGTAATACAGAATAATACATTATGCATTGCATGGTCTAAGCCTTAAAACAAATCAGCATATTATTTGAATTACCACACACATTACCGACCACAGTAGATCTATGGATAATATCAAACAGTGTATCCGTACGCACTTTCTGCTCTTCGCACTTCTAGTTGATCAGTTCTAATTTTGTCCTCATAAAAGGGGGTCAAGCGGAATCAGGTAGGTGGCGAAGGAAAGAAGTAGCCCCTAATTGGCTGCCTGCCTCCTGACGGCAGGCACTTACATCACTGACATTCTCATCGCTGTGATATCCAATGGCAGCAGCAAGACAATGGGTTCCCCTCCAAACCCTTCCGGACCATTTCGCAAGAACTCCCAGTTCCCAGCCCTCCTCCAGAGGGCTGGTAAAATGCAAACCCCTTCTCAAAGCACGCTCACACAACTCACTTCGAATGAAAATGTATAACTTTCCACAAAAATAAATAATTAGATTTGTGATAGGGATAATTAAATGCTGAAATCTTCAATTATTATTTTAGTGGCCAGAGGAGTCCAAAATGAGAGCTGTAAAGAAATGTATCCTATTGCAAAGCAAACTACATACACAATACACTCCAGGTCCCAGCTGGGACTAGTCTGCTCAGCCCCCATTTGGGCCGGCGTTTATGAAATAGTCCATTACTCCGCTGTCGGGCCCCCACCCCGCAGCGGGGAAGCTCGTATTCTACAAGGTTCACGGGGAGGCTAATTGGTCTGTCCCTATAGGTCCCGTGCTGGTTATAACAGTTATGTTGCCAAGTCAATCCTAATTACTTTTCCCTTTATACCATCAATTTTATGATCTGATAATTCAAGAAAAATGTATTCTTGACTATCTTCTGAGCCAATCAGTAAATTATTTCATCTATTTCTGGATGACTACTCAAATAAAATTAAGAAAATAATTGACCACATGTCAATTTCTTGTCAAGGTATTCAGTGGTGTCTGTCAGCCTGTCATTCTCTCATCTCCTTCCACCCAGCCGGGAAATCTGACAGAAACTTTGGATCCAGAACTGGCACAGTATTGCTTTATCTTACTGCTTCTATTATGTGTTGTTATCACCCCAAAATTGCATCTAATTACAGAAAACCAAAAACCTCTGCTGAGGATGACAATAATATACAATGAAGATGTTGCCCCAAGGGCCTTCCCTGTAAGAAGCCAGGTTGTGCTGAGCTACTCATGGTCACCAGGAGATTGTTCAGTGAGGTTGGCAGTGATTGCAAAATAATACAGCCAGGGACCTGGGCAGGTTGCCCAGTGATGCATTGTGAAAAAACTATACATCCCTCAGTCGTGATCCAAACCCGCACCAGGAGTTGATGCTGGCATTTTGTGGCATCCAGGCTAACAATGAAAGGGTGGCGACCACAGTGCAGAGCCCAGGGCAGGGTTCAGAGCCGTGGATGGCATCCAAGGTGTGGCTCAGTCTCGGAGTACCATGGCTGAGGACCTCAAGAAAATGACCCGGTCACAGAAGACCATGGCAGAGGGCATTGAGATCATGGTTCAAACGCAGAGGGTTATTGCTGAGGTGCACCTGATTTTGACCTAGACACAGACATCCATGCTGAAGGCTCTGACACCATGGTTCAGACAATGGCGAGCCTCCAGACTGGTTGCGCCAGATGACGTTGAGGCTTCTGAAGCTCACTCTAGCTGCCGCCCTGTCCTAAGGGCACACGAGCACCCCGAGGGAGGAGCAATCTCTGGAACCCATGCTGGGGCCTTCCACCAAGGAGGTTCTGGCAGTATCTAGCCCTTCTGAATCGTCCCTTCCTGGCACTGGTGCATCTCAGGGGCAGCGGGCAGAACAGGTTGGCCTGGAAACAGCAGTGAAACCCGAAAGTCAGCTGGTTCCATCCAGGTCCAGACCTTCCAGAGGACACCCGCCAAAGGCATGTCAGGCTACAAGGCGTGGAAGGCAACAGACCGCCTCCACTTCTGATGTGCATCCTGGGGAGACATCTAAACGTAGCGGTAGGCCACGCAAGATTAAGATGTTTATGGAGCTCAGACTGGGCACAAGTGAAGTCAGACACCATCGTTAGGGAGGGGATAAATGTCACTGTAAATAATCACCATTAAGGAATGACACACCTCAAAGCCTCAACATCTGTCTTTGACCCCTTTCCACAGGGAGGGTTTATCCTCTCCTGAACTCAGATCCTCATATAGGCCCGGCAAGCAATCCCACCAGTGAAAACCCTTGGGACCCACAGTGACAGTCAGCCTGGAATGATAGCTTCCTCATTCACTGAACCCTGACCCTCACTCAGACATGAGACTGGGAGTCTGTGCACAGTCAGCAGACAGACAGGAGTGAGATTGTAGAGCACTGCCAGAGAGGACCAGGCAACAAGATCACATCTTCAGCAGCCCATGAGCATCATGGCATTAGGGAATGCCCTTCACCAACCAAAAGGGGTTCCACGCCCTGAACATCCAAATTGTGTGTGACCACCACCTCAGGATCATGCACATGTGTGTACGCTATCCTGGAAGCATGCATGACAGCTACATTCTGGGGCACACAGAGGTCCCCGGGGCCTTCGAGGGCCACCTCAGGTTGACGGGGTGGCTCATTGGGGACAGGTGCGGAGGCCTGAGACGGTTCTGTTATAATGAGTTATCAAGCGGTACATTGGGCTTCTCAAACTCCAGCTGCTCCAGGGATTGAAAGCTAGCACTTTGTGGTGGAGAATCCGCAATAATTCTGAGCAACCAAGAATTGCCACCAATGGTGCACAGAAGCATTCAATTCCCTGAAACCTCAACAGTCTGTAGGAGCTGGGGGTGCTGCTGAGGGAATCCTGATGCAATGTTGAACAGGATGGATTGAGAATGCTAGTTTGTCAGTATGAATTTGGGGGGAAAAAAGAGTAAAGTAAACTGAAATGCAAAAGCAGAAATTGAGAATTGCAAGGATTGTTTAAAAAAAGAAATATCTGAGTTCCAACTACAGTCATATTGTAACATTCTCTTTTCCAAAATGACTGTCCCATCATGACCTAATTTGATTTTAATCGTAAAAAACTAAACTTCCAAATGAATCTACAATTGCCTTGAATCCTCCCCATTAAAAACTACTAAAATATAATAACAGCATCACTTTTCCTTTCATTGGTATTGGTGGATTTTGTCCAAGCACATTCTGCAGATAAACATGAAACCTCCCCAAGGAACACGGAGTTACTGGTTTTGTTAAGTTTCTCCTGAAGATGCCATATAACTAGCTGTCTGCTTGATTCCCAAGAATTAAGGTAAATGCAAACATATAACTGGTACAAAATGTGTGAGTGTCATTCTGACTTTACTGTTATTGTGTTGCACGGGGATCACTGCAGATAGTCAGGAATTCTCAATAATTTCACATGATGATATAAGGGTCCTTCCTGTTTATTCCCTTATTCCCCTTTCTTTTATTTTGCTGTTGTACTTTTGATCTATGCATGATTGATGAACATCTCACTTTAAGGCAAGCAGCCTGGACGAAGCCTGTACCGTTAATTCAAACAGAAGAATCCGGAAGACTGTGCTGGTTTAAACTGGTGCTTGCAGACTGGCCGACATCAGTGAGGACTCGATTTGATTGGTTGGCTGGTGGCCAATGAATTGGCCCAAAAGACTGTGCTCTCTGCCCAGTAACAAGTGGTGATTGGATTTGATCTCACGGACGTTTTTCAGAGTCCCAAGGCTTGAGTTTGGTTTCAGTTTTGATTCTGATGAAGAGACCCTCTCTCCAAAAAGATCCAGTTAGTTCTCTCTTGAAGGCCAATGGGAGGCCTGACTCTCTCCCCAGCAAGCCTCTGGGTGCTGAACACCTGCGACTTCAGAGGCCTGAAGACAAACCAGGAGCTGAAATCAAAGTTTGATGTGCCAGTCAAAACCACTTAACCATTCTAATCACATTTTCCAGTACTTGGCCTATGGCCTCGTATGCCTTGGCATCAGAAGTACACATCTAAATACTTCTTAAATGTTATGAGGGTCTCTGCCTCCACCACACTTTCAGGCAGCGAATTCCAAACTCCCACCACCCTCTGGGTAAAAATGTTTTTCCTCACGTCCCCTCTAAACCTCCTGCCCCTTACCTTAAATTTATGCCTCCTGATCATTGAGCTCCTCCACCAAGGGGAAATGTTTGTTCCTGTCTGCTCTACCTCTGCCCTTCATAATTTTATACCTCTCAGTCATGTCCCACCTCAGTCACCTCTGCTCCATGGAAAGCATTCCAAGTCTATCCAATCACTCTCCAGCCCAGGCAACATCCTGGTAAATCTCCGCTCCTCTGCACCCTTTCCAGTGCTATCACATCCCTCCTATAATGTGGATTCCAGAACTGTACACAGTACTCTATCTGTGGCCTAACCAATGTTTTATACAGGTCCAACATAATCACCCTGCTCTTAAACTCCATGCCTCAGCTGATAAAGGCAAGCATAAAGGCAATGAATGCCTTCTTAATCTTCTTATGTATGCATTCTTAAGTGTTCAGGGTTCTACACTAAGTAGATAGAGAGAAATTGATAAAAGAGTCGAGAACTAGAGGAAATTGGTTTAAAGTGATTGGCAAAAGAACCAATGTGACGGAAAATATTTGAAATGCATCAAGTGATTAGGCACTGCCTAAGAGGGTGGCAGAGGCAGGTACAATCATGGCTTTCAAAAGGAAATTTGATAACCACTGAAAGAAAAAATTATTTGCACTGCTACAAGGAAACAGTGAGGGAATATAATGAACAGAGTTGCTCTTGCAGAGATCTGACATGGATGTAAAGGGCCGAATGGTCTTCATCTGCATTGTACAGCTCCATGACTGTCCATCAGATGCTGCATCTTGACCATAGGCCAAGTGCTGGAAAATGTGATTAGAGTAGATCGGTTCTTGATGGCCGGCATGGACACGATGGACCAAAGGGCCTCTTTCTGCACTGCAAAAACTCTATGACTATATAAATAATGCACGGTGTCAATATCTGAGCTGGTGGCTGCAAGTGTAAAATTGAATGACAATCTCTGTCATCACTCTCTTTGTTCCTCCATGGCCTGGCCAGATTGCATTCCTTAACTACCTGAAAGGAGAAAAGCACAAGCTTTAACTGATGCTGGCTTCCTGCCTAGGTATCTAACCAATTGCACTGCCTAGAACAGATCAGCTAAAACTGTAAGCAGCACAAAATTATTGTCTCACTGCAGTCAAAGGTCATGAGTTAAACATGTATTGCAATCCATGCACAGGACAATCGATTTTATCCCCCTACCTCGCCTGTCCAGCCACTGGCTCTGTGTCGTCGGCTTGTTCTCCCAGCATTCAAACCTGGATGAGCTGCAATGTGCACGGTGCTTGATGGCCTGCACCAGCTGTGCTGGTTTAAACTGGTGCAACATTGCAATTCGTCACATTGCAATTTGGATGAATGGAACACTGCGATCGCAGAGATCATTATCTTCAGACTGCCACCACACACTCTTGTGTTCTCTCTTTTCTTGGCAACGTTTATCGGATTAAACATCTGTGAAACACCTTTGCATGTTGTTTATTATGATATACATGCTAAATACAGTTAGTTGTTGCTGGTCATTTCAAATAGATTGCAGAGTATAATACCGGAGGCCATTTGTTGAAGAAAACCAATCACAAGAGCACTAATCCTGTTTATATCATTTTTCATGCAGTAAAAGGCGTCTGCAATTCAATTAATCTGTTCAGCTGGCAGGGACACAGATACCAAGGATGAAACACATGGCTCAGAAACTGCAAACAAGCTCGGAAATCACAACCACAGCCTTGGAAAGCTTGGAGGCAGCGCGCAGAAAGGATAAAAATGCTCAGATCAAAACTGGAAAGAAATCAACAGAACTGCATCACTGAGAAAGCAGGTAGAAAACAATCAGGCAACAAGAAGAAATGAGGGAAGGAAATAGTTGGAAGAGTAAAGATACCAAAGAAGACAATGGAAATGGCCTGGCAAGGGTTGTTTCGTTATCACAACAGTTGTGAATGGAGCTTAGTATTTAGCAAGCATCCGCTCACAGCCTTGCACCTAGCCTTGAAGGGATTGAATGTCTTTTCCAGTTCTCTTTTACATTATAATTCCACTCCCTCTTAAAAATGCATTTAAAAAGCACTTTCAATAACAAACATTTATGAATTATTTCAAGACATGAAGCTTCGGCCTAGAAATCTGATCAAATTTTTTAAAATAGGAGCAGGAGGCTTGGTCACATCCAGAATGGGGAATTTGTGCTGTTGTTTATTAGCTAATAAACAGCAGCACACATTTCCCATTCTGGATGTGACCAAGCATCCTGCTCCTTTTATTAAAATGTGATCAGATTTCTAGGCCTAAGCTTCATGTCTTAAAATAATTCATAAATATTTGTTATTGAGACGAGGGTGTTGTCTGCTGCTGTGACATTGACTGGCATTACCCACTCCCCTATTGAGCCTACTTACATCTATAATGTAGTAGGGAAACTGAAGGCCATAATACCACATACAGTCGAGATTGCGCAAACATGGCTACAGAAAAATCAGTACTGGGCATCGTTACAAATAGGAGGTTTATAAGATTCTTATGTTTTTGGATTATGTCTTTAACTTAAAGTAAAAAGGAGGGGTCATGTGAGCTGTTCTAAAGTCAGCCTGACAGTAAACCTGGGTGGATTGATTGTTAGCAATCAAAGGGAGGCTTAGATTATTGGAAAAGTTGCAAGGTGTTTATGCTTGGAGACAATGATAGCAGCCTGTGTGTTAAATGTGGAGACCGTCTCCAGAGTCCCAAAAAGGGTTGAAAATGCCAGGTTGTGAACGGTTCTGCTTTAAACTGTCCATTTTGGTTCCAAGATGAAAGAAAGGGCACTCAATTATAGCTATTTAGCATTCTACGTAGATACAAGGCCCATCTGATTCATGTTGACACAGGAAGGCATCAGAGGAAGCCACTATAGTTTTTTTGAAAAGAATAACACAAAATAAAGCAACATTTTGAGGCTTACTTAATCCAGGAGACATGGAGCAGCTACAGGCCAAAATGTCTCTCTGGTTTGCCACCAAGGAGTGCAGATGAACGCTTACACTTGGATTGAAAAGATTAAATTCATAGTAAAGTTAAACAATAATAATAATCACTTATTGTCACAAGTCGGCTTCAATGAAGTTACTGTGAAAAGCCCCTAGTCGTCACATTCCGGCCCTTATTCGGGGAGGCCGGTACGGGAATTGAACTCGCGCTGCTGGCATTGTTCTGCATTACAAGCCAGCTGTTTAGCCCACTGTGCTAACCCAGTCCCTACAGCAAGAAGGTGCCTAACTTGATTTAGAGAGATAGGCCGGGATTCTCCTATCCGGGACTAAGTCTCCACACCGGCAGGAAAACCGATACCAACGACTCCGGTGTCAACGGGCCACCAAGGTGAGGAATTCTCACCTGTCTCGGGGGCTAGGTTGACGGCGGAGGGGTTGGCACCGCTCCAGCCGGCGCCAAAGGGATTGCCCGAGTTCGCGCATATGCCAAAGGACCGGCGGGAGCCGGTGCATGCGCGGAATCGCCAGCGTGTTTTGGCGCATGCGCGGGGGGTTCTCTTCTCCGCGCCGGCCACGGTGGGGCCCTACAGGGGCCGGCACGGAGAGAAGGAGTGCCCCCACGGCACAGGCCGGCCCGCAGATCGGTGGGCCCCGACCGCGGGCCACGCCACCGTGCCCCCCCGTCCCCTCCCCTCCCTCCCGGAGTCCCCCCCCCAGAGGACCGCCCCAGCTGACTTACCTGTCAGGTCCCGCCATGTGGGACCATACATAACCCACGCCGGCGGGACTGGCCATAAAAGGACGGCCGCTCGGCCTATTGGGGCCCGGAGAATTGCCTTGGGGGGGGGGGGCTGGGGAGTTGGAGAATCCCGCCCATAATCTCTGGGGAAAGAAAACCTCACTGTGCAAGATGGTTATAAGATTGCCAAGTTACCAGATTGAAAACCAAAGGAGCAAGGAAAACTCTCAAGGGTCACTTTGGGTTGATTCTGGGAAAACTGAATGTATACCTAAAGAAAATTGAAAAGTGTACTTGTGACATGGGTTTTGACAGTTTGGGGTAAGAAGGGGGCTATCTCCTGTGTATTAAAGTAAAGGTTTCTGACAAAGATGAGGGGCGGGATTCTCCGTAGCCCGACGCCGAAAGTGACTGGCAATCGGGCGGAGAATGGTTTGACGCTGGTCTGCCATGCTCCGCTCTCTCCAAATCCGCGACATCGTGATATGCGCGTGCGTCGTTTCGATTGGCGCGTCATCAGCCAGCCCACCTGTGATGCTCCACCCCCGATGGGCCAAGTTCCCGAAGGCGCGGTCCACGTGTGGCCCCAGCGGACGAGAACCCGGTGTGGTGGTTGTGGACAGTTGATCTAGACACTGAGGGCCCTGGCCGAATCCTCCCTTCTTGATAACCATCCATGGTGCAGCGGGCAGAACAGGGTGACAACCGAAGGTCAGCTGAGACCCTCAAAGTCCAATCCCTCCAGAGGATGCCTGTCCAGGGCATCACAGGCTACAGGGCACAGAAGGCAGCAGGCCGCCTCCGCCTCTGATATGCATCCTGAGCGAACACCTAGACATTTTAGGGGCACAGAGTGCAGACAATGCGAGGATAGGTGGCAGCAGTTAGGTCATCCCTCTCCCTGCTCGCCATCCTCAATCCCTCCCAAAACCCCTTGTCCTCATGACCTTGGAGGTTGACAACCTTCCGTCATCTTCAGCGGCCAGAAACATCTCTATTAGCTGCTGCCCATGACACTTCATGGCCACGGTCACTACCTAAGCCCCTACACAGTCACAAACGTTCTCCC
Organism: Scyliorhinus torazame; assembly: GCF_047496885.1. NCBI lineage: Eukaryota > Metazoa > Chordata > Chondrichthyes > Carcharhiniformes > Scyliorhinidae > Scyliorhinus > Scyliorhinus torazame. Next base: position 156,011,047 of record NC_092721.1, on the reverse strand, counting down.
ATCTGGTTGTTTGCTCCCTTCAGATCAGCAGCAGAGGAGTCTAACATTTGTTGTAGCACATGGATGTCCATGTGAAACGTGAGGATTCCTGGAGTCCCCAATGCAGTCGGATAGTCTTTGCTGTGAGGTGCAAACTTCTCCCTCCCGATGACCGGCTCCCAACCTTCAAGCCGTGAATGATTCAACCTCTATCCTTGATTTGGAGAATTAGGACAGCTGAGAGTGTGAAGCGTAAATGTCGATGGCCAACTGGTTGGACGAGTATGACTCACACGAATGTTAAAAGGCACTGGTGCCCCCAGAGAAGGGCAAAACTAATAGACACCGTGAATACTCAGGGTTGGACATCCCATGATATTTTCTGGTAGCTATGCCTTTACACTTCGAACACCTGGGTAGCCACTGCATGACCTATGGCTTAAAGCCCTATGATGGTACTCATATTCCCCCCCTGATAAAATTGGTAGAGCTGTCTCACAGGCTATCCAAGCAACAGCCTGATACAGTCACAATCATACTCACGGAATCATACCTTACAGACAATGTCCCAAGCACTACCAGCATCATTCCTGGAAATGGCCTGTCCAACGGACAGGGCAGATCCAGCAGAATTGGCGGCACAGTGGTATACAGTAGGGAAGGAATTTCCCTGGCAGTCCTCAACATCAACTCCAGACCCCATGAAGGGGCAGCACGGTGGCACAGCGGTTAGCACAGTTGCTTCACAGCTCCAGGGTCCCGGGTTCAATTTCGGCATCGGGTGACTGTGTGGAGTTTGCACTTTCTCCCCAGGTCTGCATGGGTTTCTTCTGGGTGCTCTGGTTTCCTCCCACAATCGAAAAGATGTGCATGTTAGGTGGATTGAACATGCTAAATTGCCCCTTTGTGTCCAAAAGGTGAGGTGGGTTTACTGGGCTACATAGATAGGGTGGAGGCGTGGGCTTGAGTAGTGTGCTGGGCGGCACGATAGCACAGCGGTTAGCACAGTTGCTTCACAGATCCAGGGTCCCAGGTTCAATTCCCGGTTTGGGTCACTGTCTGTGTGAAGTCTGCACGTTCTCCCCATGTCTGCGCGGGCTTCCTCCGGGTGCTCCGGTTTCCTCCCAGTCCAAAGGTGTGTGGGTTAGGTGGATTTGACACGGTTATTGCCTTTAGGTTAGGTGGGATTGCTGGGTTACGGGGATAGGGTGGAGGTGTGGGCTTAAGTAGGGTGCTCTTTCCAAGAGCCCGTTCAGACCCGATGGGCCGAATGGCCTCCTTCTGCACTGTAAATTCTACGATTCTATGAAGTCTCATGGCATCAAGCTACCATGGGCAAATAAATTCCCTCACATTGAGGATATCCTCCATCGTTTTGTGCAAAATGGGATAATTTTCCACCAGATTTGGCAACTCTATTGAGCAACCCCGAAGTACTGTGGGCCATCATCAAGAGCAGAATTGTACTCAACCACAATCTATAACCTCATTGCATGATGTATCCACTCTACCATTACCACCAAGCCAGGGGATCAGCCCTGGTTTAATGAAGATTGCAGGAGGGCTTGCTTGGAGCAGTACCAGGCATATCTGAAAATAACGTGTCAACCTGGTTAAGCTACAACACCGGACTACTTGCAGGTCAAACAGAATAAGCAGCAAGCGATAGACGGAGCTAAACAATTCCACAAAGAACAAAGAAATGTACAGCACAGGAACAGGCCCTTCGGCCCTCCAAGCCCATGCCGACCATGTTGCCTGACTAAACTACAATCTTCCACACATCCTGGATCCGTATCCCTCTATTCCCATCCTATTCATGGATTTGTCAAGATGCCCCTTAAATGTCACTATCCTCTCTGCTTCCACCACCTCCTCCGGCAGCGGGTTCCAGGCACCCACTACCCTCTGTGTAAAAAACTTGCCTCGTACATCTACTCTAAACCTTGCCCCTCTCACCTTAAACCAATGTCCACTAGTAATTGATCCCTCTACCCTGGGGAAAAGCCTCTGACTATCCACTCTGTCTATGCCCCTCATAAATTTTGTAGACCTCTATCAGGTCGCCCCTCAACCTCCATCGTTCCAGTGAGAACAAACCGAGTTTATTCAACCACTCCTCATAGCTGATGCCCTCCATACCAGGCAACATCCTGGTAAATCTCTTCTGCACCCTCTCTAAAGCCTCCACATCCTTCTGGTAATGTGGCGACCAAAATTGAACACTATACTCCAGGTGTGGTCTAACTAAGGTTCTATACAGCTGCAACATGACTTGTCAATTCTTATACTCAATGCCCCAGCCAATGAAAATGAAAATCGCTTATTGTCACAAGTAGGCTTCAATGAAGTTACTGTGAAAAGCCCCTAGTCGCCACATTCTGGCGCCTGTTCGCGGAGGCTGGTACGGGAATTGAACCGTGCTGCTGGCCTGCTTGGTCTGCTTTAAAAGCCAGCGATTTAGCCCAGTGTGCTAAACCAGCCCCTAATGAAGGCAAGCATGCCGTATGCCTTCTTGACTACCTTCTCCACCTGTGTTGCCCCTTTCAGTGACCTGTGGACCTGTACACCTAGACCTCTCTGACTTTCAATACTCTTGAGGGTTCTACCATTCACTGTATATTCCCTACCTGCATTAGACCTTCCAAAATGCATTACCTCACATTTGTCCGGATTAAACTCCATCTGCCATCTCTCCGCCCAAGTCTCCAAATGATCTATATCCTGCTGTATCCTTTGACAGTCCTCATCGCTATCTGCAATTCCACCAATCGTTGTGTCATCTGCAAACTTACTAATCAACCCAGTTACATTTTTCTCCATATCATTTATATATACTACGAACAGCAAAGGTCCCAGCACTGATCCCTGCAGAACACCACGAGTCACAGCCCTCCAATTAGAAAAGCACCCTTCCATTGCTACTCTCTGCCTTCTATGACCTAGCCAGTTCTGTATCCACCTTGCCAGCTCACCCCTGATCCCGTGTGACTTCACCTTTTGTACTAGTCTACCATGAGGGGCCTTGTCAAAGGCCTTACTGAAGTCCATATAGACAACATCCACTGTCCTCCCTGCATCAATCATCTTTGTGACCTCCTCGAAAAACTCTATCAAGTTAGTGAGACACGACCTCCCCTTCACAAAACCGTGCTGCCTCTCGCTAATACGTCCATTTGCTTCCAAATGGGAGTAGATCCTGTCTCGAAGAATTCTCTCCAGTAATTTCCCCACCACTGACGTAAGGCTCACCGGACTGTAGTTCCCTGGATTATCCTTGCTACCCTTCTTAAACAATGGAACAACATTGGCTATTCTCCAGTTCTCCGGGACATCACCTGAAGACAGTGAAGATCCAGGGCCTCAGCAATTTCCTCTCCAGCATCCTTCAGTATTCTGGGGTAGATCCCATCAGGCCCTGGGGACTTATCTACCTTAATATTTTTCAAGACGCCCAACACCTCATCATTTTGGATCTCAATGTGACCCAGGCTATCTACACACCCTTCTCCAGACTCAACATCCACCAATTTGTCTCTTTGGTGAATACTGATGCAAAGTATTCATTTAGTACCTCGCCCATTTCCTCTGGCTCCACACATAGATTCCCTTGCCTCTCCTTCAGTGGGCCAACCCTTTCCCTGGCTACCCTCTTGCTTTTTATGTACGTGTAAAAAGCCTTGGGATTTTCCTTAACCCTATTTGCCAATGTCTTTTGTGACCCCTTCTAGCCCTCCTGATTCCTTGCTTAAGTTCCTTCCTACTTTCCTTATATTCCACACAGGCTTCGTCTGTTCCCAGCCTTCTAGCCCTGACAAATGCCTCCTATTTCTTTTTGACAAGGCCTACAATATCCCACGTTATCCAAGGTTTCCGAAATTTGCCGTATTTATCTTTCTTCCTCACAGGAACATGCCGGTCCTGAATTCCTTTTACTCACACTTGAAAGCCTCCCACATGTCAGATGTTGATTTACCCTCAAACACCCGCCCCCAATCTAGGTTTTTCAGTTCCCGCCTAATATTGTTATAATTAGCCTTCCCCCAATTTAGCACATTCGCCCTAGGACCACTCTTATCCTTGTCCACCAGCACTTTAAAACTTACTGAATTGTGGTCACTGTTCCCGAAATGCTCCCCTACTGAAGCTTCTACCACCTGGCCGGGCTCATTCCCCAATACCAGGTCCAGTACAGCCCGTTCCCTAGTTGGACTGTCTACATATTGTTTTAAGAAGCCCTCCTGGATGCTCCTTACAAACTCTGCCCCGGCTCAGCCCCTAGCACTAGTACATAGAACATTACAGTGCAGTACAGGCCCTTCAGCCCTCGATGTTGCGCCGACCTGTGAAACCACTCTAAAGCCCATCTACACTATTCCCTTATTGTCCATATGTCTATCCAATGACCATTTGAATGCCCTTAGTGTTGGTGAGTCCACTACTGTTGCAGGCGTGGCATTTCATGCCCTTACGTATTAGTGAGAGCCCTTACTACTCTCTGAGTAAAGAATCTACCTCTGACATCTGTCCTATATCTATCTCCCCTCAATTTAAAGCTATGTCCCCTCGTGCTAGACATCACCATCCGAGGAAAAAGACTCTCACTGTCCACCCTATCTAATCCTCTGATCATCTTGTATGCCTCAATTAAGTCACCTCTTAACCTTCTTCTCTCTAACGAAAACAGCCTCAAGTCCCTCAGCCTTCCCTCATAAGGGGCAGGATTCTCCGACCCCCCGCCGGGTCGGAGAATCGCCGAGGGCTGGCGTGAATCCCGCCCCCGCCGGTTGCCGAATTCTCCGGCACCGGATATTCGGCGGGGGTGGGAATCGCGCCGCGCTGGTTGGCGGGCCCCCCCCCCGGCGATTCTCCGGCCCGCGATGGGCCGAAGTCCTGATTCGCCGGACTGATTCGTGCCGTTTTTGGCGCCGGTCGGCGGACATCGCGCTGATTGCGTAGAATCCCGCCCCTGATCTTCCCCCCATACCAGGCAACATTCTGGTAAGTCTCCTCTGCACCCTTTCCAATGCATCCACATCCTTCCTATAATGCGGCGACCAGAATTGCACGCAATACTCCAAATGCGGCCGCACCAGAGTTTTGTACAGCTGCAACATGACCTCATGGCTCCGAAACTCAATCCCTCTACCAATAAAAGCAAACACACCATACGCCTTCTTAACAACCATCTCAACCTGGGTGGTAACTTTCAGGGCTCTATGTACAGGGACACCGAGATCTCTCTGCTCATCCACACTACCAAGAATCTTACCATTAGCCCAGTACCCTGTATTCCTGTTACTCCTTCCAAAATGAATCACCTCACACAATTCTGCATTAAACTCCATTTGCCACCTCTCAGCCCAGCTCTGCAGCTTATCTATGTCCCTCTGTAACCTGCAGCATCCTTCCGCACCGTCCACAACTCCACCGACTTTAGTGTAATCTGCAAATTTACTCACCCATCTTTCTACACCCTCCTCTAGGTCATTTATAAAAATACCAAAGAGCAGTGGCCCCAAAACAGATCCTTGTGGTGCACCACTAGTAACTGAACTCCAGTCTGAACATTTCCCATCAACCACCACCCTTTGTCTTCTTACAGCTAGCCAATTTCTGATCCAAACTGCTAAATCACCCTGAATCCCATGCCTCCGTATTTTCTACAATCGCCTACCATGGAGAACCTTATCAAACGCTTTACTGTAATCCATATACACCACATCAACTGCTTTACCCTCATCCGCCTGTTTGGTCACCTTCTCAAAGAACTCAATAAGGTTTGTGAGGCACGACCTACCATTCACAAAACCGTGTTGACTATCTCTAATAAAATTATTCCTTTCCAGGTGATTATACATCCTATCTCTTACAAACCTTTCCAAGACTTTGCCCACAACAGAAGTAAGGCTCACTGGTCGATAGTTACCGGGGTTGTCTCTACTCCTCTTCTTGAACAAGGGGACATTTGCTATCCTCCAGTCTTCTGACACTATTTCTGTAGACAAAGATGACTTAAAGATCAAAGCCAAAGGCTCAGCAATCTCCTCCCTAGCTTCCCAGAAAATCCTAGGATAAATCCCATCACTAAGTGAGTCCCAGTCAATATTGGGGAAGTTGAAGTCTCCCATCACAACAACCGGTTGTTTTTCTCTTTTCCAAAATCTGTCTACCTATCTGCTCCTCTATCTCCCGCTGGCTGTTGGGAGGCCTGTAGTAAACCCCCAACATTGTGACTGCACCCTTCTTATTCCTGATCTCTACCCATATACCCTCACTGCCCTCTGAGGTGTCCTCCCGTAGTACAGCTGTGATATTCTCCCTAACCAGTCGCGCAACTCCGCCACCCCTTTAACATCCCTCGCTATCCTGCCTGAAACATCTAAATCCTGGAACGTTTAGCTGCCAGTTCTGTCCTTCCCGCAACCAGGTCTCTGTAATAGCAACAACATCACAGTTCCAAGTACTAATCCAAGCTCTAAGTTCATCTGCCTTACCCGTAATACTTCTTGCATTAAAACATATGCACTTCAGGCCACCAGACCCGCTGTGTTCAGCAACATCTCCCTGTCTGCTCTGCCTCGGAGCCATACTGGCCCTATTCCCTAGTTCTCCCTCAATGCTTTCACCTTCTGACCTATTGCTCCGGTGCCCACCGCCCTGCCAACCCTTCAGTGTGACACTAGCAAACCTCGCGGCCAGGATATTTATGCCCCTCCAGATTAGATGCAACCCATCCTTCTTATACAGGTCACACCTGCCCCGGAAGAGCTCCCAGTGGACCAGATAACGGACATCCTCCCTCCAACACCAGTTGTTTAGCCACGTGTTTAGCTGCTCTACCTTCCTATTTCTAGCCTCACTGGCACGTGGCACAGGGAGTAATCCCGAGATTACAACCCTAGAGGTCCTGTCTTTTAACTTTCTGCCTAGCTCCCTGAACTCCTGCTGCAGGACCTCATGCCCCTTCCTGCCTATGTCGTTAGTACCAATATGTACAACGACCTCTGCCTGTTTGCCCTCCCCTTTCAGGATGCCCACTATCCGTTCGGAGACAACCCACGGATTTGATCGAAGCTCTGCACTCCTGTCACATACAATTGTGAATGGTGGTGGACAATTAAACAACTCACTGGAGGAGAAGGCTCCACAAATATCTCAATGATTGATGGGCCCAGCACTTCAGTGCAAAAGATAATGCTGACGCATTGCAACATTCTTCAGCCAGAAGTGCCGAGTGGATGCTCCGTCTCTGCCTCCTCCGGAGGTCCCCAGCATCACAGATGCCAGTCGTCGGCCAATTTCATTCACTCCATGTGATATCAAGAAACAGATGAAGGCATTGGATATTGCAACGGCAATGGGTCCTGACAATATTCTGGCAATAGAACTGAAGGCTTACACTTCAGAACATGCCACGCCTCTAGCTAAACTGATCCTGTACAGCAACAACACTAGCATCCACCGAGCAATGTGAAAAATTACCCAGGTATGTCCTGTACACAAGGGGCAGGACAAATCCAATCTGGCCAATTACAGCCCCATTCGTCTATTCTCCATCATCAGTAGAGCGATGGAAGGGGTCATCGACAGTTCTATCAAGCAGCAGTTGCTTCGCAATAATCTTCTCAATAACACTCAGTTTGGGTTCCACCAGGGTCACTCAACTCCTGACCTCATTACATCCTTGCTTCAATCATGAACAAAAAAGAGCTGAACTCCAGAGGTGAGGTGAGAGTGACTGTCCTTGACGTCAAGGCAGCATTTGAACTAGTGTGGCATCAAGGAGCCCAAGCAAATCTGGAGTCAATGGGAATCAGGGGAAAACACTCTACTGGTTGGAGCCATTCCTAGTACAAAGAAAGATGGTAGTCATTGCTGGCGATCAATCACCTCAGTTCCAGGACATCACTGCAAGAGTTCCTCAGAGTATGCCCTAAGCCCAACCTTCTTCAGCTGTTTCAATAACCTTCCTTCCAACATAAGGTCAGAAGTGGGGATGTTCACTGATGGTTGCACAATGTTCAACACCAACTCCTCAGATACTGAAGCAGTCCATGTCCAAACGCAGCAAGACCTGGGTGAGATCCAGACATTTACGCCACACAAGAGTCAGTAGTTAGCTGTCTCCAGCAAGAGAGAGAATATAACCATCACTCCTTGATATTCAATGGCATTACAATTGCTGAATCCTTCATTATCAACATGCTGCGGGTTACCATTGACCAGAAACTGAACTGGACTAGACATATAAATAAAAACAGAAAATGCTGTAAAGACTCAGCAGGTCTGGCAGTATCTGCGGAGAAAGAGTTAACATTTCAACTCCGTATGGTTCTTCTTCAGAGCTCCCTTATAAATACTGTGGCTGCAATAGCAGGCCAGGAGCCAGGAATCCTGTGGTGAATAACCTACCTCCTGACTCCTGAAGCCTGTCTACCAGCTGCAAGGCAAAAGTCAGGAGTATGATGGAAATCTTTCCACTTGCCTGAATCAGTGCAGCATCAACAACACTCAAGAAGCTCAACACCACCCAGAACAAAGCAGCTTGCTTGATTGTCACCCCATCCACAAACATTCACTCCTTCCACCACTGCTGCACAGTGGCAGCCGTGTGTACCTTCTACAAGATATACTGCAGCAACTTCCCAATTCTCCTTAGGTAACATCTTCCAAACCCACGGCCACTACCATCTAGAAAGACAAGGGCAGCAGATACATGGGAATACCACCGATTGGAAGCTTCCTTCCGAGCCACCCACCATCCTGACTTGAAAATATATCATCATTCCTTCACTGTCACTGGGTCAAAATCCTGGAACTCCCTGACAGCACTGTGGGTGTATCTACAGCATAGGAACTTCTGCAGTTTACCCCCACGTTCTCAAGGGCAATTGGCGATGGACAATAAATGCTGGCCTAGCCAGCGATGCCCACATCCCACAACATTTTTTTAAACTGAAAAGGCGATGAGCAATACAAAGACTAAAATAACAGATGAGAGAAAAGATGATTTTCAGAGACAGAGGGCTAGATTTTCCAGAAAATCTTAAGTGTTGTAGTAAACGGGAATTGCCGCAAGCTTCCCGGCGCTCAGTCCAGAGAGGCCAGCAATGCTATTCAACGTTAATTGGTCCACTTAACGAGGCCTCATGGGCTTCTCACCGCAATGAAGGCTTGCCAGCTGATTCGCTGGGATCATGCTCGCCAGCCCCCCGCTAACAAGGTCGAGCAGCACTTAAGCTGTACTTGCTCAGCCAACACCAGCCAGCTCGCAACAATGGCGCCGAGGAGACCAGCCCCAAGATTCGGGGACGCTGACCTGGGGAGACTGGTGGATGCCAGGAGGGGTGTCCTGTTTCCCCGAGGGTCCCGGAGGGTGAGCCATAGGGCAGCCAGTGCAGCCTGGTATGAGGAGCGGCAGCTGTGAGCTCGGGGAGTGCAACCAGGAGCGCTGGCCTCCAGTCCCAAAAAAAGATCAACGACCTACGAGTGAGTAGACAGCAACATCCCCCAAACCCTACCAAGGGAGCATCCACCCCTGAACTCTCCATGCAACCGCATACCCCCTCCACCCCCCACTCCCGTCAACTCCCCCAAACCCTCCCTTCACACCCCTCCTCCCACCACTGTAAACGACACATGCGGCTAACGTGTGTCTCTGTGTCTCCTCAGGAAAAGCTCTCCCATAATCGTCATTGGAGGGCCCAAACTGGTGGAGGGGAGCAGGACTTAAGAATCCTCACCGCCTTCGAGAAGCGGGCCCTGGAGGTGACTGGTGTGGCTGAGAACAGATCGGCCACCCACACGGAGGCTGGCAGTGCCGCAGAGGCAAGGAACCTCCAGGCCCCACCCAGAGGGCCTTGTCATGATATCCACATTAACATATTATGGTGCAATCACACACACACACTGATGGACAGGTAGTTGGACCAACCAACACACACACAACATCGCAGCCAATCACCAGTGAGAGCACACTCACTATAAAACAGAGAACACCACAGTTACCGCTCATTCCACCAGGAGATAGCTCAGAGCACAGAGCTCACAGCGTGCCACTCAGACATACACCATGTGCTGAGTACCTCACTAAGATAGTGCTAGGGCTGGGTCCACAGGTTAGCTGGTGAAGTACGAACCACAGCCAGAAGTTAATAGTTATTATTGAACAGAATAACAAAACAGAGTTGTACCATCTACAACTGTGTTGGTTCGTTTGTGTATCGGAACACCCAACACGACATGATATCAGGTCTGGAAACTCGCCAGCGACTGTGAGACCTACCTGCACCGCTTCAGAATCCTGCCATCCTGCGCCATGGAAACCATCAGCCCGCCGCAGCCGCTCCGAATCGCTGGAAATCTCGGCGTCAACTGGAAGCTGTTTAAACAGCGCTTCCAGCTCTTCCTAGAAGCCACAGACAGGGAGAATGCATCGGACACCAGGGAGATCGCCCTCCTCCTCTCCATGGCGGGGCAACACGCCATCCACATCTACAACTCCCTGGCATTCGCGGAAGGCGAGGACAAGACGAAGTACAAGACGGTCCTGCTAAAATTTGAGGAACACTTCAATGTGGAAGTTAATGAGAGCTTCGAGAGGTACCTCTTCCAGCAGCGCCTGCAGGGTAAGGATGAGCCTTTTCAATCTTATTTGACACACCTCCGTATCCTCGCGCAGTCCTGCGGCTATGAGGCCACCTCCGACTCCATGATTCGGGATCAGATAGATTTTGGGGTCACCTCGGACACCCTACGCCAGCAGCTCCTCAAAATAAAGCGCCTCACCCTAGCCACCGCCATCGAGACCTGCGTCCTCCACGAAAACGCGACCAGCCGGTACTCCCAATTCCAGGCGGCCGAATCGGCACGGCAGGGGTCCTACGAGCCTGAGCAGGTCCAGTTGATCGAGTTCCTCCCGGCCCGCAGCCCGGACGAGGGCGGCCATTTCGCGTGCTTTCCGAGGCCTCCCGCGCTTGTACGCGCCAAAAGAGGGGACGTCAACGCAGAGGGACGGGACGCGCAGGCGTGCTCTACGCAAGACCGTACCACGCATGCACGGTGGCGCAACGAACGCCATGACATCACGACGTGCGGCAACTGTGGATCCGCACACTTAAAGCGGCAATGTCCGGCCAACGCGCAACAATGCCTCCGCTGTGGCAGGATGGGCCACTACGCTGCCTGCTGTCGAGCAGCTCAACCTGCCAACTCTCCGCAATTCTGCCAGCCTCACAGGGACGTGCGGGCCATTCAGCCCCCATACAGCGAGTCATACTCTGACGACGTGATGACCAGTGATACCGATGACCGGGAACCCTTCCGCGTTGCAGTAATAAACAAGAACCGGATGTCCCCAAGTCGGACCCACCAGCCGATGCCAATGCACAGCATTAATCCAGGCGATGAATGGTGTGCCACCCTAACGGTCAACCAATCAGCAATCACATTCCGCTTAGACACTGGTGCCTCCGCCAATCTCATTGCATGGTCAGCCTTCCACACCTTGAAGGTTAAACCACCAATTTTGCCATCCCACGGTCAGCTGGCTGATTATAACGGAAACGTTATCCCGGCCATGGGGTCATCATAGAATCATAGAATTTACAGCGCAGAAGGAGGCCATTCGGCCCATCGAGTCTGCACTGGCTCTTGGAAAGAGCACCCTACCCAAGTCCACACCTCCACCCTATCCCCATAACCCAGTAACCCCACCCAAGACTAAGGGAAATTTTGGACACTAAGGGCAATTTAGCATGGCCAATCCACCTAAGCTGCACATCTTTGGACTGTTGGAGGAAACCGGAGCACTCGGAGGAAACCCACGCACACACGGGGAGGACGTGCAGACTCCGCACAGACAGTGACCCAAGCCGGGAATTGAACCTGGGACCCTGGAGCTGTGAAGCAATTGCGCTAACCACAATGCTACCGTGCTGCCAGCTGGGTCCTGCCAGCTCGAGGTTGCACACAATTCACATACAGCCACACTGTCTTTTGAGATAGTTGGATCTTCGAAGGACTCTCTGTTAGGCGCACAGGCATGCAAGATCCTCCACCTCGTTCAGCGGGTACACACTTTGTCTCCAGAAGGCACGTACGATTTCCCGGATGCAGACTTTAGGGCGCAGCTCCACTCGCTCCTCGCCCACAACCAGGAGGTTTTCGAGGGCATGGGCACACTGCCCTACATTTACAGAATACGGCTCAAACCGGATGCCACCCCGGTCATTCACGCACCTCGTAGAGTCCCAGCACCACTCAAGGACCAGCTGCATGACCTGCAGGACCAAGGAGTGCTTTCCCGGGTCACGGAGCCAGCGCCATGGGTCAGCTCCATGGTGTGCGTAAAAAAGCCCTCCGGCGAGCTCCGGATCTGCATTGACCCAAAAGACCTGAACAACAACATCATGAGGGAACACTACCCCATAGCCAAACGGGAAGAGATCACGAGCGAAATGGCCCGAGCTAAAATTTTCACCAAGCTTGATGCCTCAAAAGGGTTTTTGGCAGATTCAACTGGATCAGTCCAGCAGGAAGCTGTGCACTTTCAACACTCCCTTTGGCAGATACTGCTACAATAGGATGCCATTTGGCATCATCTCGGCATCCAAGGTGTTTCATCGCATCATGGAACAGATGATGGAGGGCATCGAAGGGGTACGAGTCTGTGTTGACGACGTCATCATCTGGTCCACCACGCCACAGGAGCACATCAGTCGTCTCCAGCGTGTCTTTGCACGGATACGAGATCAGGGCCTGCGCCTCAACCGAGCCAAGTGCTCTTTTGGCCAAACTGAGCTAAAGTTTCTGGGGGACCACATATCCCGGTCAGGGGTGCGGCTGGATGCCGACAAAGTGGCAGCTATTGCAGCCATGCCGCAGCCAGCAGACAAGAAGGCAGTGTTACGCTTTCTTGTGATGGTCAACTTCCTGGGGAAGTTTATTCCCAACCTTGCCTCGCACACAACGGCTCTTCACCGCCTGGTCAAGAAGACAACAGAATTCCAGTGGCTGCCCGCACACCAGAAGGAATGGGAGGAGCTCAATATCAAGCTCACCACCGCCCTGGTATTGGCGTTCTTCGACACCACTCAGGACACAAAGATCTCGACTGATGCAAGCCAGTCCGGCATTGGGGCGGTACTCCTGCAACGGGACAACACTGCATCATGGGCCCTGGTCGCCTATGCCTCGCGGGCCATGGCCCCCACAGAACAGCTTTGTGCGCAGATTGGAAAGGAGTGCCTGGGTTTGTTGACCGGCATCAACAAATTCCACGATTATGTGTATGGTCTTCCGCAGTTCACTGTGGAGACCGACCATCGCCCCCTGGTCGGCATCATTCAGAAGGACCTCAACGATATGACCCCTCGCCTCCAGCGCATTCTGCTCAAGCTCCGGAGGTACGACTTCCAACTTGTCTACACCCCGGAAAAGGACCTCATCATCGCGGATGCCCTGTCCAGAGCAGTGAACACACCGCCCGAATCGGAGGGGTTCGTTTGTCAGGTCGACGCACAAGTAGCCTTCACATCGGCCAATCTGCCGGCTACTGATGCACATCTGGCCCACATTCGCTGTGAGACTGCGGCTGACCCCCTTCTACAGCGTGTGATGCGCCACATGACGGAAGGGTGGCTCAAGAGGCAGTGCCCACAATTCTACAATGTCCGGGACGACTTGGCCGTCGTTGATGGTGTCCTCCTAAAGTTGGACCGGATTGTGATTCCACACAGCATGCACCGGCTTGTCCTCGAACAACTGCACGATGGCCATCTCGGAGTTGAAAAGTGCAGGCGGAGGGCCCGAGAAGCTGTGTACTGGCCGGGCATCAGCGACGACATTGCTAACATGGTGCTCAACTGCCCCACCTGCCAAAGGTTTCAGCTGGCGCAACCCCCTGAGACACTTCAGCCCCATGAGTTGGTCACGTCCCCCTGGGCAAAGATGGGTGTGGAACTCTTTCATGCGCTCGGCAGGGACTACGTCATTATAATTGACTATTTTCAAATTATCCGGAGGTCATATGCCTGCACGACTTGACATCATCAGCTGTCATCAGAGCATGCAAAGAAACCTTCGCTCGCCATGGGATTCCGCTCACCGTCATGTCTGACAACGGGCCCTGTTTTGCGAGCCAAGAATGGTCTTCTTTTGCCGCTTCATACAACTTCACACACGTGACGTCCAGCCCTTTGCATCCCCAGTCCAGTGGCAAGGCGGAAAAGGGCATCCATATCGTGAAGCGGTTCCTCTGCAAGGCTGCTGATGCCGGATCTGACTTCTGTTTAGCCCTGCTGGCCTATCGCTCGGCCCCACTGTCCACGGGCCTCTTGCCAGCCCAGCTGTTGATGGGTCACACCCTCAGGACCACTGTGCCATCCATTCATGTTCCTAAACCCGACCATGCTCCAGTACTGCAAAGGATGCGACAGCAGCGTGCTCAGCAGAAGGTGGCACATGACGCTCGGGCAACTGATCTTCCTGCCCTGGCGCCTGGAGACAACGTCCGCATACACCTACCGGAGGGTGGCTGGTCAGCAACCGCTGAGGTTCTCCGCCGCATAGCTCCCCGCTCGTTCCTGGTTCGCCTGCCTGATGGCTCCATTCGCCGGCGTAATCGGCGGACCCTTCGGCTGCTTCCACGCTCGCTACGTGATCATGCACCGGTGCCACGTCCTCCTGTTGTCCCTGATGTCGACTTTGTTGAGCTTCCTGCCACTCTGCCTCTTCCTCTCTCGCCCGTGGCCAGGCCCATTCCTCAGCCGGTGGATCCTGACCCACCCTTGAGGCGGTCAACCCGAATTCGTCGCCCACCTAATAGACTGGACTTATGAGCCTGTTAGCACATTGGACTCACTGAATTGTTTTACAATACTGTTAACGTGTTTCTTTCTTGTCGTCCCAGAAGTTCTCTTTCGATGTTTGCTGATTGCACTTGTTTTGTTAGTGGTACAACCTCGTTGCTCTGTTGCACCTGAGACCTTCCTCTGTATATAGTTTAGCCTCATGTACATGTTGTAAATATTGCACACACATACTCAGATGCACCCAGTACACACCAATATTTATTACCATGTAGGCACATAGCCTTGTGAAAAGGGATATGTCATGATATCCACATTAGCATATCATGGTGCAATCACACACACACTGATGGACAGGTAGTTGGACCAACCAACACACACACATCGCAGCCAATCACCAGTGAGAGCACACGCACTATAAAACAGGGAACACCACAGTTCCTGCTCATTCCACCAGGAGATAGCTCAGAGCACAGAGCTCACAGCGTGCCACTCAGACATGGACCATGTGCTGAGTACCTCACTAAGATAGTGCTAGGGCTGGGTCAACAGGTTAGCTGGTGAAGTACGAACCACAGCCAGAAGTTAACAGTTATTATTATACAGAATAATAAAACAGAGTTGTACCATCTACAACCATGTTGGTTCGCTTGTGTATCGGAACACCCAACACGACAGGCCTGTGAAACGCGAGTTGTTATTGCCTTACTGACTGACTCATCCCTCCCACTGACCACATGTCCATTCTCCCACAGATCCTCCAGCTGACGGCGCCGGCCCATCCCGAGTAACCCCCTCTCCTCGGAGAGCTCGGAGTATGCCATCCCCACCCTCCACCAGTGCAGATACACACACCTCGGTGAGAAATGTTAGTGAACAGGCTTCGGGGGCACAATCTTGTGAGCACCACACTGCTGCTGATGTACATCAAGTGGAGTCAGGAACCCCCAGGCGGGACAGCACTCAGAGGGCTGCTGGATCCCAGGATCCAGCCTGATGCGGAGCCTGTGAAACAGAGTTACCCGGACCTATGGAGTTGAACCCGGTACCCTGAGGCTGTGCGGCAGCAATTTTAACCACTGTGCCACCATGGCCCGCCTACCCATGCGAATCCCTTGGGTTGTGTGAAGTGCTCACTTAACTACAATTGCCAATTCACTATTAGCGATAGCCTTCAGCCGCATGGCCAGAGAGCTCAGCAGTCAGTGGGGGTTATGGGTGGTCGGTGGGGCAGACAGGCAGGGACACGGGTTGCCCCAGGAATGGGTGCACACAATCCAAGGGTTGGCATGGTGCCGCGAGGGGTAGCCTCCCCCCAGTGTCTCCCTCCTCCACCCTCCTATAAGGCCCACACCTGCAGAGGATTCCCTCACACCCAGCCGAGGGTCCCCACCCCCGCCGAGCACGGGGGCAGCAATCCCAGCATCCACGGGCTCTTCGCCAGTGAGCAAAGATGGCTACTCACCTCCTCGGCTCCTCACAGAAGCCCTTTCACCAGGTTCACGTTTGTCAGTAGGAGAACTAATGAGCACCAGCGTGGCCACTTGCTGGGGAGGCCGCCGAATGACAGGAGTCTGTTGGATACGGGGTGGCTCCCATTAATTATATGGAAATAGGGCTGAAGTGATGATAATTGGTTTCTCGCTATGCGAGATCCCAATTTCACCGATGGGAGTGGGACGATTGCATCACAAACTGTTTGGCGCCTGGCGGGGTTCTCATTTTTGGCCTCTCCCGCTATTCACAGCCTCATTTCTTTTGTGCAAGAGCATAACAAGGCTGGAGAATCGTGCCCTGAGAATAGAACTTGTGAAAATAAAATGGACAATAATATTAACATACATTGATGTAGAACTGTAACAGAGCTCAGAAAATCAAATAACCTGTTAAAATAGAACAAACTTAATACTCATGAAAAACCATAGGTGAATAACAACAGAGGGAAAATATAAGATTCAAAAACATTTAGTACCTGAACACAGGGAACAAGACAAGGGAAAATACAAATCGACTAACAGATAGGTCAAAAAAATAGGAGAACAAAGAGGAGCTGTGAAATTTAATTATCAAGGATCATAAAACATGAAAGTAAAATATTCCACAGTGCTGTGGAAATTAATTTCATACGTTATTTTTTAGAATATACCTTTTCGGTTGAAGGCAGGAGCATTCAATGTACGTTAAATGGATATATCTGATTGTGAACCCTGAACTAAGTACAATTCAAATAGACCTGGGGAAATTACAGCTCAAAGTGTTTGGTTAATGAGGTCAGACTTAAGGAGGGAAAGGGCATGAACCATGGATGACCAATCTCTGAACTTTTCAGTACAGCCAGGGTGTCTATTGCTATCTTAATAAAAGTAGCTGAAGAAGCTTAGTAAACAAGGGGGTTTCTGAATGGGCACACAGAGTCTGGGCGGAGGGCAATTACATCAATCAGAATCATAAGTTATTGAAATGAGTTATAGAATCAAATAATTGTGTTGAAGGTAAAATAACTTGTTTATATTTGTTTCTCACCATCCCAAGCATGCCATATTGTCACAGAAATAGGCCGAGGGTGGGAGGTTTTTTGTTTACGTTAAATAGCTCTTTGCTCAGAAAGCAGGCAGCTTTGATGTAGACTGAGTCTCACTGGATTGAGAAAGTCAAAAGGAGATTATTGTTCGTCAGACCTGCACTCTAAGCGGAGAAAATGCTAACCAAGTCATTCACCACATGGAATGCAGGTGGAGTTCAAGCTCAGTGGATTTTGTGAGGGAAAAGGCAACTGGAAGATTTGCCTTGTTTGCAACTAGAGGAAGAAATCTACAGTGGTCTTCGGAGCCTTGTGGCAGGGTTAGCTTAGAAGCCGCAAGAAGGCAGCTGGGTACCTGTCAACAACCAGAACAAATAGCTGAGGTATCCATAGTCATGAGCTTAGCCAAAAAGGGTAATAGAAGGATCCTCATAAAATATTACATTGAATAATAGCTAGAACACTGAAGGGAGGTAAAGTGAATACTGGGAAGGGGTGGGGGGGGGGGGGGGGGGGGGTGTTGCCTACCCTATAGGTTGATCCCTAAAGAAGAGAATGTGAACCTTCAAGATTCTTGGATTGGATAAGGAAACCCCTGAGAAGTAAAAAGCAGAACTGAGTTCATAGGATAAGTAGTTATAAACTAGGACGGGAATTCCAGGCCCCCTCCCCCGTGGCATTTTCTTAGTGGCAGAGGCGGCGCACCATTGTTAAAGAAAATTTTCGAAATATAGAAGCTAAAAATAGTGAAAATGCACAGTACAGCTGCTAACCTGTAAAAGAAAAATGAAAATTAAGGCTGAAAGGGACTCAGAAACACAAATCTATGTGTGCTTTGAGACGCTGACATATACTGCATAAATGTAACCCCACTCTTGTCCGTTCATCTATATTATTGATGTTAACTATCAACTTGAACTGCCTGTATATTGCAGGAAAGGCTGTAGATGTGCTGTATTTTTAGCTTCTTTACTTGTTCTGTTGTCAGAGATTGAAAAAAAACCTGATAGTTTAAGTGCTCATGCACTATGATTTTTCCACATGGTTTTTATTTTATATCAGATATTCGACTTCTTTTTTTTTTTAAATATGTTTTATTGAAATTTTTTTCCCAAACAACAATTTTCCCCCTCTTACAAAGCAAACGCAACAATAACAATACAGAAATTTTTAACAATACACAAGTAACAAAACCCCTTTATCTTTGACCTAAACAAAACTAAACCCCCCCCTCCCCCCTCCCCCTTCCCCCTGGGTTGCTGCTGCTGGTCATCTGTCTTCCCTCTAACGTTCCCCTAGGTAGTCGAGAAATGGCTGCCACCTCCTGGTGAACCCTTGAGCCGATCCTCTCAGGGCAAACTTTATCTGCTCCAGTTTAATGAACCCCGCCATATCATTTACCCAGGCCTCCAGTCCGGGGGGTTTCGCCTCCTTCCACATGAGTAGGATCCTGCGCCGGGCTACTAGGGACGCAAAGGCCACAACATCGGCCTCTTTCGCCTCCTGCACTCCCGGCTCTTCCGCAACTCCAAATAGAGCTAACCCCCAGCCTGGTTTGACCCGGGCCTTCACCACCCGCGAAATCACTCCCGTCACTCCCTTCCAATACCCATCCAGTGCCGGGCACGCCCAAAACATATGTGCGTGGTTTGCCGGGCTCCCACCACACCTCCCACATTTGTCCTCCACTCCAAAGAACCTGCTCAATCTTGCTCCCGTTATGTGTGCTCTATGTAGCACCTTAAATTGAATCTGGCTAAGCCTGGCGCATGAGGAAGAGGAATTTACCCTGCTTAGGGCATCAGCCCACATACCCTCCTCTATCTTCTCCCCTAGTTCTTCTTCCCACTTTCCTTTTAGTTCGCCCACCGACTCCTCCCCCTCTTCCCTCATCTCTCGGTAAATCTCTGACACCTTGCCCTCTCCGACCCACACCCCTGAAAGCACCCTGTCCTGTATCCCCTGTGTCGGGAGCAACGGAAATTCCCTCACCTGTTGTCTAGTAAACGCCCTCACCTGCATATATCTCAAGAAATTTCCACGGGGCAACTTATACTTTTCTTCCAATGCTCCCAAGCTCGCAAAAGTCCCATCTATAAATAAATCTCCCACCCTCCTAATTCCCAACTGGTACCAGCTCTGAAATCCTCCATCCATTCTTCCTGGGGCGAACCTATGGTTGTTCCTGATTGGGGACCCCACCAGGGCTCCCCGCACCCCTCTCTGTCGCCTCCACTGTCCCCAGATATTCAATGTTGCCGCCACCACCGGGTTCGTGGTAAACTTTTTAGGTGAGATCGGTAGCGGCGCCGTCACCAGCGCCTCTAAACTCGTCCCTTTACAGGACTTTCTCTCCAGTCTTTTCCACGCCGCTCCCTCACCCTCCATCATCCATTTACGTATCATTGCCACATTGGCGGCCCAATAGTAATCGCCCAAGTTCGGTAGTGCCAATCCTCCTCTGTCCCTACTACGCTGAAGGAACCCCCTCCTTACTCTCGGAACTTTCCCTGCCCACACGAAGCTCGTGATGCTCCTGTCTATTTTATTAAAAAAGGTCTTGGTGATTAGTATAGGGAGACATTGAAATACAAATAAGAACCTCAGGAGGACCATCATCTTAATTGCTTGCACCCTGCCCGCCAGCGATAGAGGCTACATGTCCCACCTCTTGAAGTCCTCCTCCATTTGTTCTACCAACCGTGTCAGATTAAGTCTGTGCAAGGTTCCCCAGCTCCTAGCGATCTGAATCCCCAGGTATCGGAAGTTTCTTTCCACTTTCCTGAGAGGCAAGCCTTCTATCTCTCTACTCTGGTCCCCTGGATGTATCACAAATAATTCACTCTTCCCCATGTTTAGCCTATACCCCGAGAAATCCCCGAACCCCCTCAAAATTCGCATAACCTCTATCATCCCCCCCGCTGGGTCCGACACGTATAACAATAGGTCATCCGCGAATAACGAGACTCGGTGTTCTTCTCCCCCTCTAATCACACCTCTCCATTTCCTGGAGTTTCTCAACGCCATGGCCAGAGGTTCAATTGCCAACGCGAACAACAATGGAGACAGCGGGCATCCCTGTCTTGTTCCCCTATATAGTCGGAAATACTCCGATCTATGTCGACCTGTAACTACGCTTGCCATTGGAGCCCCATAAAGAAGTCTAACCCAGCTAATAAACCCGTTCCCAAACCCAAACCTCCTTAACACTTCCCATAAATACTCCCACTCCACCCTATCAAATGCCTTCTCTGCGTCCATTGCCGCCACTATCTCTGCCTCCCCCTCCACTGGGGGCATCATTATCACCCCTAATAGTCGTCGCACGTTAACATTCAGTTGTCTCCCTTTTACGAACCCTGTCTGGTCTTCGTGCACCACCCCCGGGACACAGTCCTCTATCCTCGATGCCAGTACCTTTGCCAACAATTTGGCGTCCACGTTCAATAATGAAATGGGTCTATAGGACCCGCACTGCAAAGGATCTTTATCCCTCTTCAAAATTAACGATATCGTCGCCTCCGACATCGTCGGGGGTAGAGTCCCCCCTTTCCTGGCCTCATTGAACGTCCTCACCATCAACGGAGCCAACAAGTCCGCATATTTTCTGTAATACTCCACCGGGAACCCGTCTGGTCCTGGGGCCTTCCCTGCTTGCATGCTTCCCAGTCCCTTAATAACCTCGTCCACCCCAATCGGTGTCCCCAGGCCTACCAACCCCCGCTCCTCCACTTTCGGGAACCTCAATTGGTCCAGGAACTGCCGCATCCCCTCCTTTCCCTCTGGGGGTTGAGACCTATACAGTTCCTCATAGAAGGTCTTGAACACCTCATTTATCTTTCCTGCCCTTCGCACCGTGTCTCCCCTTTCGTCTCTAATTCCTCCTATCTCCCTCGCTGCTGCCCTCTTTCGCAATTGATGAGCCAACAGGCGACTAGCCTTTTCCCCATATTCATACCTCCTCCCCTGTGCCTTCCTCCACAGTACCTCTGCCTTTCTGGTGGTCAGAAGGTCAAATTCCGTCTGGAGTCGTCTCCTCTCCCTGTACAATTCCTCCTCCGGGGTCTCTGCAAATTCCCTATCCACCCTTAAAATCTCCCCCAGTAATCTTTCCCTTTCCTTGGCCTCTGTTTTCCTTTTGTGGGCCCCAATGGAGATCAGCTCTCCTCTGACCACCGCTTTTAGTGCTTCCCATACCACTCCCACAGGGACCTCGCCGTCGTCATTGACCTCCAGGTATCTCTCAATACACCCCCGCACTCTTGCACACACTCCCTCATCCGCCATCAGTACCACACCTAATCGCCAGAGTGTTCTCTGCTCCCTTTCCTCTCCTAATTCCAGGTCCACCCAATGTGGGGCATGATCCGAAACCGCTATGGCTGAGTACACAGCTTCTTCCACCCTAGAGATCAACGACCTTCCCAAAACAAAAAAATCTATCCGGGAGTACACTTTATGGACATGGGAGAAGAAGGAAAACTCCCTAGCCCTAGGTCTAATAAATCGCCATGGATCCACTCCCCCCATTTGGTCCATAAACTTAAGTACCTTGGCCGCTGCCGGCCTTCTTCCGGTCCTTGAGCTGGATCTATCTAGCCCCGGGTCCAGCACCGTATTAAAGTCCCCTCCTAAAATCAAGTTTCCTACCTCCAGGTCCGGTATACGCCCCAGCATCCGTCTCATAAATCCCGCATCGTCCCAGTTTGGGGCATACACATTAACCAACACAACCTCCATTCCCTCCAGCCTGCCACTCACCATTACATATCTACCTCCGCTATCTGCTACGATGTTCTTTGCTTCAAATGCTACCCGTTTCCCCACCAAAATGGCCACCCCTCTATTCTTTGCGTCCAGTCCTGAGTGGAACACCTGTCCCACCCATCCTTTCCTTAGCCTAACTTGGTCCGCCACCTTTAGGTGCGTCTCTTGGAGCATAACCACGTCTGCCCTTACTCCTTTCAAATGCGCGAGCACTCGGGCCCTTTTTATCGGTCCGTTCAGGCCTCTCACGTTCCACGTGATCAGCCTCACTAGGGGGCTACCTGCCCCCCTCCCGTGTCGACTAGCCATTACCTTCTCTAGGCCAGTCCCATATCCCGCCTCCGCGCTCCCGCTCGCTCCCCCAGCGTCGCACACCATCCCCGCCCACCCACTCTTTAGCCATTTCCTTTTGGATTTCCGCAGCAGCAACCCAGTTGTCCCCCCCCTCCCCCTCCCTCCCCGCTAGATCTCTTTCTAGCATGATTGCTCCCCCCATATTACTTCCGTAAGTCAGCTGACTTCAACTGACCCCGGCTACTCCTGCTCACTCCTCGACCCCCCCGTGTGGGGAACTCCCATCCGCCTTGCGCCTGTCTTCCCGCCTTATTCTTTCTGGCGCGGGAACATCCCTTTACCTGACCCGCCTCTTATGGCGCAGCTCCCTTTCCCCTCCCCCTCCCCTTCCCCATTCTCCAACTATGTCCCGTCTTTCCCCCCTCACCGGCGCCCACATTTCCCCAATGTCTCCCCCCTTCCCAATTTACTTCTCAATTAACTTCAACCATAACATTAACAATAACATTTCCTGCAGCATCAGTCCCTCAGTTCCGATCCAATTTCTCTTCTTTGATGAAGGTCCATGCTTCCTCCGCCGTCTCGAAATAATGGTGTCTCTCCTGATACGTGACCCATAGTCTTGCCGGCTGCAGCATCCCGAACTTCACCTTCCTTTTATGCAACACCTCTTTGGCTCGGTTGAAGCTCGCCCTCCTTCTCGCCACCTCCGCACTCCAATCCTGGTATACCCGTACCACTGCATTCTCCCATCTGCTACTCCGCACCTTTTTAGCCCATCTCAG
The DNA here is from genome assembly GCF_047496885.1 of Scyliorhinus torazame. Taxonomy (NCBI): domain Eukaryota; kingdom Metazoa; phylum Chordata; class Chondrichthyes; order Carcharhiniformes; family Scyliorhinidae; genus Scyliorhinus; species Scyliorhinus torazame. The sequence continues at coordinate 155,987,888 of NC_092721.1, read as the reverse complement.
GACCTCTTCTCTATCCTTAAGGCGGTAAAATCGCACGATTATCGCCCTGGGTGGTTCTCCCGCTTTTGGTCTTCTCGCCGGAATCCGATTTGCCCACTCCACCTCCAAGGGGCCCGTAGGGGCCTCAGCACCCATCAGTGAGCTCAGCATCGTACTTGCGTACGCTCCACAGTCCACTCCTTCCACACCCTCAGGGAGAACCAGTATCCGAAGGTTCTTCCTTCGCGCTCCATTTTCTAGGGCTTCGATCCTTTCAGTACACTTTTTATGAAGTGCCTCGTGCGTCTGTGTCTTAACCGCCAGGCCCAGGATCTCGTCCTCAATATCTGTCACCTTCTGCTCCACCACGCGGAGCTCTGTCTCCTGGGTCTTTAATGTCTCCTTGAGCCCCTCAATTGCCTGTAGCAACGGGGTCAGTACCTCCCTCTTCAGCAGCTCCACGCACCGTCTCACGATTTCATCCTGCTCAGGCCCCCATGTCGCCTGCGCTTTCTCCGCCGCCATCTTGTACTTCTCTCTTTCTGACCCTTTGGTCGACGATTCCTCGCGCTGCAGCCGCCGCCGCCGGTTTTTTCCTCCTTCGTTTGGGGGGGACTCCCTTCTCACACACCCCACACCAGGTTGCGTCGTCGAAAAATTCCCCGTTGGGGCTCTTAAAAGAGCCCGAAGGTCCGTCGGAGCTGGAGCCGCCGAAGCGTGCGGCTAGCTAGGCATCACCGCAACCGGAAGTCCCTTCAGTGGCCTTGATGAGGCCTTTTCACAGTTGTTCCCTCTGCTGCTAGAATTCACCTTTGATACAGGCCCTCAGGTCAGCTTGCAGCTTTAAGCTTGCCCTTCCCCCGCCTGCATGCTGGAAGAGGCCCTGTTTATCCTGCAGTTGCAGCCAAATCTTTTACTGTTTCTGCCGTGTCTGGCAACCCAGAGACATACCCTTCCTGGGGGACACTGTCGGGGGAATATTGCAGCCTTCTTCCCACACCGGGAAATGTCAAACAAATGCCGTGGCCCACAAAAGAGCCCACAAGTCCGTTCCAAGCAGGAGCTGCCGAATATGCGACCTAGCTCTGCATAGCCGCACCCGGAAGCCAGATATTCGACTTCTACCAGTCAATTGTTCCTGTGTCTTTCCAGATAGTGCAACAATAGAAATGCAAATTGAAATGCTGCCCGTATAAGCCTTCCCACCAAACAATTCTTTCATCTCTAGCATCGTTCCAGGATGTGAAGCTATAATCTAGACTGACGCACCATGGCAATTAAGAATAAGTGCTGTTTTGTTGGAAGCATCTTCATTTGAATTTGATTGAACCTCTTTCAGTTGAACATGAAACTATTTGAGGAACAAAGTTTTTCTGTTGCCTCTACCAACAATCCTTCCTCAACCAATACTAACAACAGATGAACTGGCTATTGATTGAATTGGCTATTTATTCCAGATAATTTTATGGGATTATAATCCTGCACAACATTTCTATAATATGTATCACACAAGTAGCAAGTGCATTTGGAGTGTTTGGAGAAATTTCTGAAATTAACACAGAAAAGAAAGAATTGGAACGTATAAAACAAAAATAATTTTATGGGTTTATGTTCTCCCGTAATAAAAATCTGCAGGAATGAGACCCCACACTTATAACAGGCCATTTTCAGTGCCAGAATGTTGCACCGAAAGTAATTAACATTTATCAGGTGGTTAAAATGATATTTAAACTTGAAATGACTTTAATATAACATTTCTGTGTGTGTTTAATTTGTATCTACTACAGCAATTTCACACCATGCATTGCATTTGAATGGTGAGGCAGACAGCAAGATGCTGTTTTCATAAAACCACAGTGGAGGAGCATCCCTACGACAACATTTTATTTTGCTGTGTTTAACCTTCATTTGTCCTCATCTGAATTTACTGTTTTGTACATAAATAATGGCAAGAGCCATAGACTGCACCATTATTATTTATATCAATGATTCGATGTGGTGACTGTAATAATTTTGCCAAGGCCAGTCTTCGAACAACAAACCCCTTTATTGAAGTAATGAAAGGGCCGCTACCGCGGCTTAGGACACATGCGTCCACACCCGGAGACCTACGGAGCTGCTGGTCCGGGTCGGAACAGTGGGTTTAAGCTCCCGCCATACATTTCCAATTGGGTGAGCTACTGCTCGCCTAATAGGGGAATTCATATTCCACAAAGGCAACAGAGAGATCTATTGACAATCCCCATGTCCTTTGTGGTCACCGTAACATCCCTCCCCCCTCAAGTCCGTTTCTCCCTCAGCACTCCCGTGGTGCGGAAACCTCTTCCACCTCTTCATGATCAGTCTGCGGTCCGTCGAGGATGGAACTCGATCAGGAGGTGTGAATGAAATTGGAGACCTTTGTTTCCATAGGGAGCGCCGAAGTGTTACCGCCGCAGCTTCTCCTCGGTGTCTGTTACAGTCGGGACACCTGCTTTTTCTGCTCCCATCTTGGAACCCAAGTCCTCGTTATCAAGGGCAACATACACAACGTTCTCTTCAGGCTGTTGCCCTGCGCTAGCAGCCGCCATCTCTGTGGCCGGTAGTGATGCTTGTATGAAGAAGGTGGTCCAGGTGTTTCCTCATGACCTTATCCTGGGCTTCACTTTGGAGGGTACTGGTACCGTTTTCTCTAATATGACTCTAGACTCTAGGGACCCAGCTGGAACCATCTCCGAAGCTCTTCACAAAGGCCAGATCACCAAACTTGAATATTCTTTTGTATATCGCAGTCATAATTTCTTTTCAGGTTCTCTTGTTGGGAGTCCCCCCTCCCCACCAGGTTTGGGAACAGTAGGTTTAGTCTCATACAAAGCCGCCGTTCCATTAACAGTTCAGCTGGGGCGATTTCTGCTGTAGTTTGAGTTGTCCTATAATCAAATAAAAGCCATGCCAATTTGGTCTTCATGGACACTGTCAGTTACTTTTTCATGCCGATTTTAAGGGTCTGCACCGCCCGTTCTACCAGCCCATTGACAATGGATGATAAGGTGCTGTTCTACTGTGTCTAATGCGATTGGATTATATGAAGCTTTGGAATTCACCACTGGTGAAGGCAGTGCCATTACTGCAAACCGGAACGTCCGGTATGCCATGCATGCAGAAGCATGTCGTAGTTTATCGATCATAGCATGGGAGGTCCTGGAGCCCATACAATGTATCTCTAACTATTTGGAGTGTGCATCTACCAGCATCAAAAACATGGAACCCATAAAAGGCCCAGCAAAGTCCACGTGTACTCTCACCCATGGCCTCCTGGTCATTCCCATGGATGTAGGGAGGTTGAAGCAAGGAGTTTCTGATTCTCCTGCCATGAATCACACTGCTTCACCAAGTCCCTGATGTCTGATTCGAGACCAAGCCACCAGTCGTTAGCTATTCGCGTTCTAGGGGAGTGTTCAAAGTAATATTCATAAGCTGGAAGGAACAGGGCCCGACACTGTATCCAGGTGGAGGCAATGGCAGGAGGCGGGGAGTTTGCCTTGTCCCCCTTAAAAAGGGCTTGTGGTCGGTCACGATTGTACAACGCTTGCCATAGACGAACTGGTGACATTTTGTTTTACACCAAACACGACCGTCAAGCCCTCGCCATGCAAGACTGTCCTGGATGCATAGGTGGTGGGCCTTCCTGTCCTGCCTTTCCAGCAGTGAGTACCGCTCCAACCCCGTAAGGGGAAACATCTTGTGTCATGGGGAGTTCTTTTTTGGGGTCAAAATTGGCCAATAAATTGAACGCAGCTGTTGGTTTACTTTCTCAAAGGCCTCCACCTGTGGTGCCTCCCAAGACCATTTTTGGTACTTTCACAGTGGTATGTGCATTGGAGACAGCAAGGGGGCTAATTTGTGATAAACTTCCCATAATAATAGACAAATCTCAGGAAGGATTTCAATTCCGTGGTGTTTCTTGGAGTTGGTGCTTCCCTGATGGCCCTCACCTAGTCCTCCACTGGATGTACCCCTTTTTTACCACCCGATAGCCCAAATAGGTCACTTCGCTCGTTGGAAAACACATTTTTCTCTTTTTAGATGTACCCCAGCTTTCAAAAATCGTCACAAGACCTCATCCAGGTCTGCTAGGTGCTCTCGTTCTGAAGTCCCTGTGGCCAGACGCCATCCAAGTACACCGCCACTTTCGGTCAGCCTTGGAGTATGTTCTCTATGGTCCTTTGGAATATGCGCATGCAGACGAGACCCCAAAGGCCAGCAATTAACCTCATTTAGGCCCTTGTGCATGTTGATTGTAACGTATTAGAGTTGAAGATAGGCGTGACTCATATCTAATTGCGTGAACATCTGGCCACCTGCTAGCTTGGTATATAGGACTTCTATTTTCGGCATGAGATGTCTAAAGTTTGGACACTTGATTGACCATAAACTTGTAATCCCTGCCCCACTTAAGGATGAGGACATGAGATGTTGCCCAATCTGCGAATTGCACAAGTCTTATTATATCTAAATTTTTCAGAGGCCCAAACTCGTCCTTAACCTTCTACAACAGGGAATATGGAACCAATCTTGCTCTAAAATATTTTGACATAACATTGGAGTCAACAGAAATTTTGGCTCTGGCTCCTTTTATTTTTTCCAAGGACCTCCTGGAAGACTTCAGGGTATTTGCTGATGACTTCATACAATCCTCCCATGTCCAGCCTGAAAATCTCTAGCCAGTTCAGCCATATCCGCTGGAGCCAATCTCTCCCCATAAGACTTGCTCCCTTTTCCCATACAACGATGAGTAGAAGTTGGCCTGATTGTTGCCTGCAGGTCACCAGGGTCGTTGTGGTGCCCTTAATCCACAATGGCTTCCCCGTGTACGTGGCTAGTCTGGCCCATGTGCCTTCTAAACTCAAGGGTTGGATGCCAGTTTCAAGGCAATCAATTGTCTGCTCTCCAATGACAGGCGGAAGCCCACATGTCCACCTCCATCTCCAATGAATGACCATTTACCAGCACTATTCGTGCGACCTTGGTTGTGATGATAAGGTTTTACCTGCATTGTCTCTGCTCTGTGAGTGGGTATACTTGCCTGGTATGGGCCTGTACTGCACAATGGTTCGTGCCCAGCACGAATCTTGATTTTGGCCTTTCTCGCTATTCAATCCAGCATGCCCGGATACGTACCGGGCGCAACGCCGTCGCTTACTCCAGGGTGATGGCCTGAGAAGGCTTCCTGAGAAGCAGGTTCTCGAGCACCTTTCAGACTGTCATAACCTGACTGCCAGGGGACGTGAGCTGACATCCAATTTGGTGATGGACTACTCACACGGGTGCCTTCAGTTGAGGAATGGTCACTTTTACACAAAGCTCCTCCCCCTTACCAGAGGACATTACTGTCTAATGCTCGTGGTAGCTCCTCAGCCCCTTTTCCTGCGTTCTCCAATGAGAGGGCTATCTCTTTTTCTTTTATAAATTTTGATCACACAATTATTATTTTTTTCAATTCAGGGGCAATTTAGCATGGCCAATTTACCGAACCTGCACATCTTTGGGTTGTGGGGGTGAAACCCATGCACACACGGACAGAATGTGCAAACTCCACACGGACAGTGACCCAGGGCCGGGATTCGAACCAGAGTCCTCAGCGCCGTAGCCCCAGTATTAACCAGTGCGCCACGTGCCATCCGAGAGGGCTATCTCAATGGCTTTTTTTAGATCATGATCAGTCTCCGCCAGTAACCTTTTTTGAGTTGTCACGTTGTTTATTCTGCACACCAATCCATCTCGCAACATGTTAGTCAGGGATAGGCCGAATTCACAATGTTCTGCCAATTTCCGCAATCTGGTCAAAATTTCGGTGTCAGATTCCCTGCCGTGTTAAAGCAGTGTCTCTGGAGGATGATAGAGGGCTTCGGGTCACAGTGATTTCAGGTCACAGTGATTTTGCACAATGTCTACGAGCGCGTCAAAGGTTTTCGAGTCAAGGGCATCTGGGTCAGTGATGCTTTGGGAGACATTCTGTACTTACACATAAATTTATGACTATTTATCAACAGTTTAACTGTGTAAATTATTTTGAAGATAAACTACAACCTTCCGAATATCAGCACTAAATTTTGGAATGTTAGGTGCAAGTAGCAAACATTGGCTAAATTTTAAATAAATTGATGAATAAAATGCCTCCTATACCACCGTCTTATCTTTTTTACATTTTTGGAAAATATGTATTACTTTTTTGACAACCATATTCAAACAAATGAAAATTGTTCAAGTCACTTTTGAAGATCTTCAGGATTGCCTGAAGACATACACTGTCCAGCAAGTAATGCCCAGTTTTATCACCGTTGAGTCATTTTCTATGAAACTGGCTCACTCCACAGCTGGATTTGAATCTCTCATCAGACATGCTGATTAAGTCAGTCTTACGACAGGTTTGTTAACTTTTACAAAATCACAATCAAGAGTTCACACATTTCAAAAACATACTTTTAACAAAAATGGCTATTTCTTACTCTTCAAAATAGTTCTGATTTTTGATCTCATTTCGATAGTGGGTGTGATTCAGTGACGGTGTTGCGCCCGGCACGGATCCAGGCGTGCTGGGTCAACAGCAGGACAGGTCAAAATCGAGATTCGCGCTGGGCACGAACCATTGTGCAATTCACCCACCGTGTTCCCAATGGCGAGTTCCGGATCACGGCCAAAAATGGTGAGAATATCATTAACTCTCATTTGCATTCATTTCAATCTTATTGACGGGATTGAAGTTTAATGTCGATGCCTCCCGGGAATTAGCTGACTCCCCAGCGAGAAGTTGCGTGGGCTTTCCCCTCCCTCCCCAATACCCCCCCCAACCCACCATTTTCCTCCCTCCTCCAACTTTTCCCTCCCTCCCCAATTGCCCCCACACCATTTCCCTCCCTCCCCAAATCCCCCCACGCCATTTCACTCCCTTCCCAACCCCCCCCACACCATTTCTCTTCCTCCCCAAACCCCCCCACACCATTTCCTCCCTCCCTTCCCATCTCCCCCCCCACCATTTCCTCCCTCCATTCCCATCTCCCCCCCACCATTTCCTCCCTCCATTCCCATCTCCCCCCACCATTTCCTCCCACCTTTCCAATCGCCCCCCCACCATTCCCTCCCTCCATTCCCAACTCTCCCACACCATTTCCTCCCTCCCTTCCCAACTCCCCCACCATGTCCCTCCCTCCCCTCCCAACTCCACCCCCACCATTTCCTCCCTCCCTTCCCAACTCCCCCTCACCCACCATTTCCTCCCTCCCTTCCCAACGCCCCCTCCCCCACCATTTCCCTTCCTCCCCAAACCGCCCCCACACCATTTCCCTCCCTCCCTTCCCAACTCCCCCCCCATTTCCTCCCTCCATTCCCAACTCCCCCCACCATTTCCTCCCTCCCTTTCCAACTCCCCCCCACCATTTCCTCCCTCCCTTCCCAACTCCCCCCACCACTTCCTCCCTCCTTCCCAACTCCCCCCACCATTTCCTCCCTCCTTTCCCAACACCCCCCACTATTTCCCTCCCTCTCCTCAAAATCCCCCCCCCACCATTTCCCTCCCTCTACCCAAAATCCCCACCATTTCCCTCTCTACCACCCCAAAATCCCCCCCACCATTTCCCTCCCTCCCTTCCCAACTCCCCCCATTTCCTCCCTCCATTCCCAACTCCCCCCACCATTTCCTCCCTCCTTTTCCAACTCCCCCCCACCATTTCCTCCCTCCCTTCCCAACTCCCCCCACCACTTCCTCCCTCCTTCCCAACTCCCCCCACCATTTCCTCCCTCCCTTCCCAACTCCCCCCACCACTTCCTCCCTCCTTCCCAACTCCCCCCACCATTTCCTCCCTCCTTTCCCAACACCCCCCACTATTTCCCTCCCTCTCCTCAAAATCCCCCCCCACCATTTCCCTCCCTCTACCCAAAATCCCCACCATTTCCCTCTCTACCACCCCAAAATCCCCCCCACCATTTCCCTCCCTCCCTTCCCAACTCCCCCCATTTCCTCCCTCCATTCCCAACTCCCCCCACCATTTCCTCCCTCCTTTTCCAACTCCCCCCCACCATTTCCTCCCTCCCTTCCCAACTCCCCCCACCACTTCCTCCCTCCTTCCCAACTCCCCCCACCATTTCCTCCCTCCCTTCCCAACACCCCCCACTATTTCCCTCCCTCTCCTCAAAATCCCCCCCACCATTTCCCTCCCTCTACCCAAAATCCCCCCCACCATTTCCCTCTCTACCACCCCAAAATCCCCCCCACCATTTCCCTCTCTCCCACTCCAATCCCCCCCACCATTTCCTCGCTCCCCCCATTTCCCTCCCTCCACCTCTGCCTCCCCCCTCCTGCCCTACCCCCCTCGCCCACACCCCACCATTTCCCTCCCTACCCCCCATCCCCCCTAGCCCACCCTCCCCCATTTCCTTCACTCCCCCATCACACTGCCCCTCTTCGGTCATTCTGCTCTCCCTCCAAGGGTCTATGTAACATTACTCCAGGGTGATGGGCCTGTGTTGGCACTGTCAGCAGGTCAATATACAAGACAGGGGGGTGATGGGAACTCACTGAGGAAAACCCCGGTGCGCCTCAGTTTTTGCAAAAGTCTGACTCCTGGATCGACATTCTCCGCCGGCGGGAGTCTCCGTTTTGCCGGCGCCCGGGGGTTTGCCGACGGCGTGGGGCTGCCCCACAATGGGAAACCCCATTGACCGGCCGGTGTTACGGAGACTCCCGCCGGCCGGTCGGGGCAGAAATGTGGCGGGGCGGGTAGGAGAATTTCGCCTCTGGCTTTTTACTGAAAACGCGCTCACACCCAACCTCGGAACAAGGTCTGCATTGGGGGATTGAGATCTTGCACCACTGTGCTGCTTGGCTTGGGGTGGGGGGGGTGTTATGCTGGCAGGTCTCCTGTGTAGATTAAAGTGACAGAGGCGTCACTTGTATGACGTGTAACACGTTTTAATAGTCAACATTTCACTGCGACACATATCCATTCCCTCTAGCTACAAACGGTGACCTCACCAGTGCCCATACCGTGCTCACTCTTTTTGATCCTCCACGTCTAGTACTATATCTAGGTGTGCCCCCAGGATGCACATCAGAGGTGGAGGCAACCTGCTGATTTCTGTCCCCGGTAGCCTTTGATGCTCTTGGTGGACATTCTCTGGAGGACCTGGAGCTGGGGTGCCCTGTCTGACTGACTGATGTCACTGGTATCGCTGTGCCACCCAGTTCTGCCCGCTACGCTTTAGCCGGTGTCAGGAGAGGGGGATTTGCAAGAAATGGAGACTGCCGTTGTCTCCTTGGTGGCAGGCCTCCATCGTTTCATCCTCCCTAACAGTGCCCGTAGGCACGGAGGGGCAGCTGGAGTGAGCTCCAGAGGCCTCTGAGCCATCTGGCGTGTCCTGGATGTTCCCCATTGTCTGCACCATAGTGCTGTTGCCGGCAGCGATGCTCCTCAGTGCTTGGGCCACGCTCTGCAGTGCCTTGACAATGTTCACCTGCATCTGGGACACATCCCTCATCGAATGCGACATGATGTCGAGGCTCTCAGCCATGGTCGTCACAGACTGAGCCATGCCTTGGACACCACCAATCAAGACGCAGACATCATGCTCCAGGATTTCCACTGCGGTCGTCATCCCAGCAGTGTTGACCTCGGTGCCACATTGTCGGCACCATCCCCTCCGCCTGAAGGGTTTGGAACTCCTTCAATAGGCCTCGCAGTCACTGGTGTGTCACTGACATCCCCTCCTGAATGTCACGGCTGTGTCCTTTCATCTCCATCAGCTCTATGAGAAACTTGCCCAGAGGCTTGGCATCAGGCTAGGACCAAGCTGTGCCCAGGGATCGAATAATCCTCCAGCTGCTGACTCTCTTGGACGTTTCTGCCTCCACCTGATGTGCATCACTAACTGTGTGGTGCTCACCAGATTGTGCCCCGGTAGCCTGTCCATTAATGTCGCCCACCGAGGTGTGTGTCTCTGTGCTGACAGAGGGTGCAAGTGAAAGCTGTGATCCCTCGATGGTAGTCTCCTCAGAGCTCACCTCAGCGGTGGTCTCTTGGGTGGCGGGGGGACGACAACAACGACTCTGGATGGCCCGGCCCCATTGGATGGTGATCCTGCGAGAGATGGACATATGGTCAGTGAGAGGGAAGGATCATTTTGTCTGACATCAACAACTCGCTTGAGACAGTTCATCTTGGTGAAAAGGCAGCAGATCCTCACCTCTCTGAAGCAGGCCAACCTCGCGCTATGTGACTGCTCTTTCCTCGGGCAACCCCGCGATTTACAGGATCCGTTTCTCATAAGGGGGTGAGAACTCTAATCTCTGGCACACCACCCATCTTCGTCCTTTGCCGTTTATTATGGGTTATCTTCTCATGCGGGAACAAAGAGAGGGCATCATGAGCCACACGCTTGATGGATCGGGGGGATCTATAGCAGGTGGCATGTGTGGGCACCACACCTGGCCATCAAGGGGCTGTGCTGGTGGGTGCAAAGGGTTTCTGATGAACAAGAATGTGGGATGGTGCGAGGTGTCAGCAGTGATGGGGGAAGGGGGAGTGGGGTGTGGTTTTGGGAATTTGAGGGATGGCAAGTGGAACTGATGCCAGGAGAGTGGTGGTAACATATCCTTGCAGCTCATTGGAGGTAATTTGTCTTCTTCCAACATTGGGCGGCGGTCCTCCTGTTCATACTGCCCATACTGACAGCCGCTGCCACTGCCTTCTAGGTGGCATTGCTGACCCTGCTGCTGGTCCTCTGACCCCCTCGGGGGAAAGAGGGTATCCCGCCTCTCATCCACAGCGTCGGGAAGCCTGGCCTGATTGACATCCCCAAAGCAAGGAGAAGGTCTGTGCACTACCAGGCTTGTGTATTGACTAGGAGGGAGTGGTGATGGAGCGTTTAAAAGCAACTTCCCCTTGTCAGCGGCGAGCTGCTGAGGCGCAAATAGACCAAATCAGATGGCGAGGCAGCCAGTGATGGTGAGAATCTCGTGCGGGCTTATTTTTGGCACAAAGTGTCGTTGAATATGGGCCGCGATCTCGGCAACAGGGCTGTCGCAAAACACATCGCCAAATGCACCCAAAATTGGGCTTCGAATTTTTACCGTTGAATTACGTCTGTATATTCTGTATACATGTCGCTGCGCAATTTTCAGCAAGTGCATTGATACAAAAGATATGAATCCCATAAAAATTATTCACACTTGAAATTTAAAATGTAATTAGTTCAACTTCAATTTTTTGGAACCTGTTTCAGTTCATTGTTGCTCATAAAATAAAAGAAGCTTACAATTTTATGATAACATTTCAACAATGAGAGTCTCAGCCAACATCCCAGTGGGAACTTTAATTACATTTTAGTTCCCTACTCAAAACACAAATTACTGTCCATTAAATAGGACAGATCGTACTTTCTGCAAATTGCAGTTCTTGTTTACTTTACTCCATGGCGTGCGCTAGTTGTGGGGTGCAGGTGAAAGATATATGGATGGAATATTGTTCCCTATTTTAAAAATGGATTCCAACAAATAGATTTGGGGTACATCGTAAATCAGTGAATTCGTAATTATTTAAATTATATTCTTTCAAAACAAATGACTATGTTATCAGACACTCAAACCCGACTTCAGCAGCAAGCATCACTGAATATATGCCTCTTATCTGTAAGCAGGAATGCTTCAATTTTCCATGGATTCTATCTGCTTTGGTCGAGATACTTACTGTGGTATTATGGGAACGATTGTCCAAGCCCCTTCATGCTTGCTCAATTCATGAATAAACAGCACAGTAGGTGGATACTATGAGAGGAAAGAAAGATGAATATAGTTAAAATGTACTCAGTAACCATCTCCATTTTGCTCCCAACATCATTTCTATTGAAACGTCCGTCATGCTGTTGCTGGGATACGCTGAACCATGAATGTTTCAATATGGCTAACAGCATTAACACACATACTTGGGGCCCAATTCACTCAACAGTAAATACTATTCGGCCATTTCACTTATAAAAGACCTAATCATCTTTTATTGCTCGCCTTCAATTCCCACTGGGGTCGTGTCCCACTTTATCTCTTTAAATTTGTACAGCTTTTTATCCATCCTTTCTTATTGCACCCCAGCCAATAATAAAAAAAATGATCTTTATTGTTACAAGTAGGCTTATATTAACACTGCAATGAAGTTACTGTGAAATGCCCCTAGTCGCCACATTCCGGCGCCTGTTCGGGTACACAGAGGGAGAATTCAGAATTCTCAGCTGGTACGGGAATTGAACCCGCGCTTGTTCTGCATCACAAACCAGCTGTCTAGCCCACTGTGCTAAACCAGCTTTGAGACTTCACTACACCAACCCAATACATCAACATTTAATAAAAGAGCCATGAGAACCACAAATATCTCGATACTATTCTCTGGAATTCATCCCTAAACTGCTCGGTCTTTCTCTTTTATAAAAAAATCTTCAGAAACATTTCTCCAAACCACCTCTCCTTTCTGATTTGGTATCTGCCAAATAGGCAGCACGACCGATGTCTGGGTTTTGAAAATGCAATCTACTAAGTGTAGTACCTGGCTTGCCATAGTCATGTGACTCTGCCATGAGGCACGCCCTGTAGACCGCCACTTCTGTTCAGTTCAATAAAGTCTTTCACAGAGTCAGACACTGATGAAAACTACTGACCTTATACATGAAACAGTCTAGATTGCATTGGCTGAGAGGCAGCAGGTCAATTGTGGTGTCTCAGCTGGAGTACAGAAATAAGAGCCGGATTTTATTGAAGGGTAGGTATTCCCTGTGTGCAAGCTATAAATGGGAAATGACTCCATGTGTTACACTAGCGATGAACAAATGAGGCCACTGCTAGAACCGCTGTCCTATTGAAGGCTGGAAGTATAGTAGCCTCGGTAGTATCCTCAATAAAGCAGGCCACTGCTGAGGCTGCAGAATGAGAGAGCAACTTCATGCTGAGATACCTCAAAGTCAAGGCAAGATTTTTTTTACTTATTGTGTTGGGAGGGCTGGGTTTTGGTAGCTAAATGCTTGCTGTCACCCAGTGGGCAGCTGCTGGGAATCTTAACATTGGGAATAACCCATGGCAGTGAGAAGATGTTGGAACATGTGGGGCCAGAGAATCCCCGCGAATGGGCCACGCCGCCCCGACGCGATTCTCCGCAGTGCGGAGAATCGGCACCATTGGCGCTGCCATGGTTGGCGCGGCGCAGTCGCGGGCCGCTCTACGCGGCCGGCCTGCCGATTCTCCGGCCTGGATGGGCCGAGCGGCCGCAGGAAAAGAGCCGAGTCCCACCGGTGCCGTTCTAACCTTCTCTGAGCCAGCAGGACCTCGGCGTGTAAGGGTCGGGTGGCGGCCTGTGGGTGGGGGGGGTGGTCCGACCCCGGGAGGGACCTCCGATGTTGCCTCGCCCGCAATCGGGACCCACCGATCGGCGGGCCGGCCTCTGTGGCTGGGGGCCTCCTTTCCTACGCGCCGGCCCCTGTAGCCCTGCGCCATGTTGCGTCGGGGCCAGCGCGTTGAAGGAGGCCACTGTGCATGCGCGTGTTGGCACCGGGGCCACTGCGCATGTCCTCCTTGGTGCCGGCACAACTGCGCATGCGCAGGTCCCGCAGCACGAACCGCTCCAGCGCCGTGCTGGCTCCCTTTTGGAGCCAGAATTAGACGTTGGAGCAGCCCGTTTTACGACGGCGTTTACGACGGCGTGGACATTCAGCCACGGGATTGGAGAATCCTGCCCCAGGCTCCCCTCCTGATGCCATTTCACGAGGGCTCCTGCTACCCAGCTTCTCTCCAAAAGTAAGTTAATTCAGACAGCTCACCCAAGGAAAGTTGACTTGCTCCTGACTGGCCCGCCCCCACACCCATAATGCGGGTGGGCTAAACAAGGGCCGAGTGAGACCTATGCCCAAGTCCCGCTTTTGGACACTGTCAGCCAAACCAATTGGCCAGCACCTGTATTAGTCACGGCAGCACAAAGTGTGCACTAGTGAGGGCTGTCAGGACTGTAAGAGAAGGACGAAGGCGGCCTACGGATACCCGGAAACGGGCAAGTCCAGGGTATTGGGCAGAGAGGGGCAGGGGTGAATTTAAGGCTGAGGGTGGTACAAAGAAAGGAGACGGGTTTGGTAACAAATTGACCTGGCTTGCTAACAAGCCAAATTGACCTTGAATTATCTTTTTAAATGTGGCGGGCAGGCTGCCAATTTCAATGCCTGCTCACACCTACATATTATGGAGGTGAGCTCGGGGGTGGCTGGGAAGGTGGTGGGGTGGCATCCGGCCTTTTTTACATGCCCCTCCACTGAAACCATGTCATGCAGCACATGTAAAATGAAGTCCAATCTTAAGCAATAAGTCAGTCTTCCAAATTATATATATTTTCTATTGTGCATTATATCACCTTTAGCCTTTAATGGCATATGATGGGAGGCTTACAAATTACAAAGATAATGATGAAGAACTACAGCCTTGAATGTCACCTGCAGTCACATTTTAGGATGTCTGATCATTTTCTCACAGGAGGTTTTAGAAAAGAAAGTTTCATTTAAATTTTTAGGTTAAATGTAAAATGTATTCACCCACTTCTAAACAAAATGTCGGGGGAGGGATAGGCACATGATGTGAGCGCAGGAGCGGGTGCATTGTCATGAACTCTGGCTCTGCTCGTATTTTTTTCTTTTCTTTATAAATTTAGAGTACCCAATTAATTTTTTCCAATCATGCATGCATCGAATGATGGCCGCCTTCGAAGATGGTGTCTTCATGGATAATTTGGGCTCTGCAGTTCAGGTCATGAAAACTCACTTTGAGGGATGAGAGGGTACCTTTTGAAGAGCGGTGGAGGCACATGAGGGGGTTCTTGCACTCGAAAAAGCATTATCCCTGGTTAGGGGCCGCCTTCGCATTGTCAAAATCCTATTGTATGATGTGTTGGGTATCCTGATGGGTTCGGGAGATGATGCCGGGCAGGATGCCCCCCTGATCCCTGTCCCTGTCAGGAGATGGGAGATGAATCTCTAACTGAGTTCAAGAATTGGCTGCCATGCTTTGGTAATCTTGATTAGAGAGGCTGAGTGCATGAGAAACCTATCCTGTTTGCGAGGTCAGAGGGTGGTAGGGCCCACCGATCACTGGTCCTATATCGTCCTATTCTCGATGCACGAGGTGAGGGGTTGGAGGCGGCCGAGCCGGTCAAGTAATTTCCCCCCCATGTTTAGGATGTGGACTGCCTCAGCATCGGTGAGAGGGCATGTTGGAAGCAATGCCTCGTGCTTCGATCGATGGAATCCTGGGGCGAGCTTGTTGATCCTGCCTTGTCCTTTGCCTTCTCCTGAAACATGGAAGACATCACTATCGTACAATCACCCCACCCCACTCCCAAGACCTTTCCACCCCTCCAATTCTTCGAGAATCCTGATTGCGATCATGTTGTTGACTTGTAAATGAAAATCGCTTATTGTCACAAGTAGACATCAAATGAAGTTACTGTGAAAAGCCCCTAGTCGCCACATTCCGGCGCCTGTTCGGGGGGGCTGGTACGGGAATTGAACCGTGCTGCTGGCCTGCTTTCAAAGCCAGTGATTTAGCCGTGTGCTAAACCAGCCACTTTCCTCATTGTTGTCGTTTTCCCGAAGAGAAGTGTGAAATATGAAGGTGATGACTTGTGCCGTTGATTATCCTTATCCTGTTACCATTTTGAGTAAATTATGGAATGTGCAATTTGTGCAAAGTTTTACTCCTTCTGGTAATTGTGTCTTAATCCTTGTGCGGAGTTGGGGGAGAAGATGATTTCTTTGCCACCCACGGTCCAGTTTATGAAGACGAGCTGGGGTGGGATGAATATGGTTGATGGGGTTAGTTTGGTCCTCACTGAGATTGAGGATAGCCCCCTCAGTTAGAGCTAATCCATTTTTGTTTTTTCTTTTGGATTTGTACATTCTTTGAATTAAGCATCAGTGGGCGGGATTCTCCGGAAAGATTTCCGTGTGGTAGCAAACAGGAACTGCCACGAGCTTCCCGCCACTCGGCCCAGCGAGGCCGGCAATGCTATTCAATGTTAATTTGTCCACTTAGCGAGGCCTCACGGGCTTCTCGCCGCAAACGAAGGCTCGCCAGCACCGTGCTCGCCAGACCTCCCGCTAACAAGGTCGAGCAGCTCTTAAGCAGCTCTTGCACAGCCAATCCCAGTCAGCTCACAACAATGGTGCCCAGGAGACCCGCCCCAAGATTTGGGGATACAGATCAGGCCAGGCTCCTAGATGCAGTGAAGGCCAGGAGGGATGTCCTGTTCCCCCCCCAACGTCCAGGAAGGCCAGGCATAGGGCAGCTAGTGCTGCCTGGGACGAGGTAGTGGCAGCTGTGAGCACCGGGAGTGTGACCAGGCGGACTGGCCTCCAGAAAAAGATCAACGACCTACACTGGGCAGTACAAGTGAGTAGACACCAACATCCCCATCCCACCCCACCCCACTCCCAAGACCTTTCCACCCCCCAATCTTTTAACAATCGTTATTATTGTCACAAGTAGGCTTTCATTAACACTGCAATGAAGTTACTGTGAAAATCCCCTAGTCGCCACACACCGGCACCTGTTCGGGTACACGGAGGGAGAATTCACAATGTCCAATTCATAGAATTTACAGTGCAGAAGGAGGCCATTCGGCCCATCGAGTCTGCACCAGCTCTTGGAAAGAGCGCCCTACCCAAGGTCAACACCTCCACCCTATCCCCATAACCCAGTAACCCCACCCAACACTAAGGGCAATTTTGGACACTAAGGGCAATTTATCATGGCCAATCCACCTAACCTGCACATCTTTGGACTGTGGGAGGAAACCGGAGCACCCGGAGGAAACCCACGCACACACGGGGAGGATGTGCAGACTCCGCACAGACAGTGACCCAATCGGGAACCGAACCTGGGACCCTGGTGCTGTGAAGCAACAGAGCGGCACGGTAGCACAGTGATTAGCACTGTTGTTTCACAGCGCCAGGGATCGAGGTACCATCTTCCTGCACTGGCGAGCGGGGCGTTCCTTGCCCAGGCCCAAGAATGAAGCAGAGTCCTGTTTAATAGCAGGTTCATTCTCAGCACTGCAAACGCCAGGAAACACCCCGCTCAACACACACAAAACGGGACTCCGTTGCATTTCCATTAAATCATGCCCCAAGAAAACCGTTCAGCTGGCTCAACAGTGATTCAGCAGTTAGGTATTCACTCAGAATCTGGTCATCTAGATTATGACCAGCGGGTTTGGTCATCCTCATAGAAATGACATTGTAGGAATAGACAGTAATGTCCAGACAAGGCAAGATAATATTCAAAGTCATACTGACCTCTATAAAATGCTGAGGAAGGCCATTTGCAGGATGTCTGTCAGAATGCTGAACAAGTATATTTAAAATTGCGAAGCCACCTGTCCTAAATGTGTCTGTTTTAATGTCACGTCATGACTTGAAAACACAAAACTGGCCTTTGATTGTACCCAATTTAGCACAGCTTCAGCAATGGCAGCACCTCGAGACTCTGCAAAGACAATACAGACAACCTTTGTACCTGCTACCTGGAGCAAATGGAATAGGCCCACTATTTAAATTCTGTTGGGAGTACTTACCACCTTATTCCCATTTGTTTCCTGCTGTCAGCCAATTCAATCACACACTTATTTATCAGCTGCCAGAAAGCCCAAACTTCGAATTTTTCAGAGGAAATTGAATTTTCCTCTGCATTCCTGAATCCATGCCATTCTTGTAGGCCTCTTTAACAAGTCAGGGATGTCTCCCGTGTCAAACGCACATCCACGCCTGATAATGTTGGGTCCCCAGTGTAAGAGGGGGATGAAAATTGGATTTCCTAACTCTCACTATTTTTGTCAGGACCCGCACGTTTAGCACACCGAATAAACATTTCTCTTCTTTAGTGAGTCGTGACGGAATAAAGTGCAGCAACGTTCCTTAACCTTTTTCCGAATCTTTTAAACTATCAAACACTGCCTGCAAGCAAATTAAGTGTCTGGCAGGAAGGGGGGATTGAAAGGAGGATTCTCTTAAAGCCACACTTAGCACACCTGAAAATCAGCAAGAAAGAGTTGTGTGCCTTCAAGCTCAAGAGTATCAATAACTTTTATAATCTGAAGTCTAGAATGAAAGCTGTGCCAATCCAACTGCTGTACACAGAGTTATGGGTGAAACAGCACCAGTAGCCTAAATGCCTCGTTCGCCAAGTACAAGGCACCAAGGCAGGAGGCAACATAATGCAGAGTGCCTGCAGGTGCCATGTTATCATAATGATATAATACCTTGGGTCTATTTACTGAATAAGATACAAGGCACCAATCACTCTTATGGGATTGGGTAAACAAAGTTGGGCTCACTTATTAAGACTAGGCACATGAGAACAGTTATACATAGGTCTAATGCTTGAAGACATCAGAGCTGTGTGCGTGCTCTGCTCAAAGTGAGAGCGAAATTAAGACTGGATCACATGACACATTTCCCTTCTACTAATGTTATGCTGCTATCCCTTAAAGGTGTGTTTGAATAGCGAGAAGACCACGTGGGATGCTGAGGAACAACCCACCCAGGAGATTTGACAGAAACATGGTAACATACATTGATATGACAGAGAGGTGATGTCAGAGGAGGATGCACTTATCCCAAGCGGTGGTGGCTGAGCTTTGCAACATTTTGTGAGAAGATCTCCAATCAAGGAGAAACCAAAGGCATGCACCTCCAGTAGCCTTGAAGATGGCCATGACCTTCATTTTCTTTGCAACTGGTTCCTTCCAAAGCTCCACGTCTGACCACTGTGGGGTCTCACAGTCTGCAGCCCACAGCTGCATCCATCGGGTAACTTGTGGCCTTTTTTCCCAGGGTGGGCACTTCATCTCCTTCAATACAGATGCAGCACAGACAGAGAGGGAGAAAGGATCTGCCTTGGTCTCAGGATTCACCCAAGTGCAAGGTAGTTCACTGTATTCACATGGCCATTAAGGACACACTGTCTGAATACTGAGGCATGTCAACCCCAAAAGCTATCACTTCCTGAATGTGCAACTTTGTGGTGACCTCAGAAGGTCTTTTCATGTCTGCATCTGCATCCTGGTAGTTGCCATGATTCCTTTATCCTCATGGAGTCTGGGCTGCCAAGAATATTTAGATAGGGTGGACGTAGGGAAGTTGTTTCCATTAGCAGGGGAGACTAGGACCCAGGGACACAGCCTTAGAATAAAAGGGAGTCACTTTAGAACAGAGATGAGGAGAAATTTCTTCAGCCAGAGAGTGGTGGGTCTGTGGAATTCATTGCCACAGAGGGCGGTGGAGGCCGGGACGTTGAGTGTCTTTAAGACAGAAGTTGATAAATTCTTGATTTCTCGAGGAATTAAGGGCTATGGAGAGAGAGCGGGTAAATGGAGTTGAAATCAGCCATGATTGAATGGTGGAGTGGACTCGATGGGCCGAATGGCCTTACTTCTGCTCCTATGTCTTATGGTCTTATAGACCCACCTGATGTACAACTGATACCTGGGGATAAGGGCTACCACCTGAAAGTGTGGTTTCTCACACCCCTGTGACATCCCAGACTCAACAGCCGAGAAGCTACAGTGAGAGCCTCCTTCACATGAGAACTCTTATTAACAGGCCATTGGCCTTCTTTGGATGAGATTCAGGCGCCTGAACTGCTCAGGCCCAATACAGAATGCACTTCACAGAGTCTCCCAAATCATTATGGTACACTCTATTTTCCACTACTTGGCAAGGATTTGCTGGACCCAGGGGAAATGGGACCTCTCCTCAGATGAGGAACAGGTGGAGGAAGCACTATGCGCCAGTGAGAAAGGCAAGGCAGAAAGCCAATAGGAGAGCCTCAAGAGACGAGAGAGAGATTGTCCACATACAGACAATGAAGAGTCTGTGCAGAATGTCATAGTCAGCAGAGACCTTTTCATACAACAGTGCTTCATGTGGTGAAAATCTACCATGTAGGTTAAAATCTATCCAGGAGATCAGAGCAGGTTCTTGGCTACACCAAGGGGTGGCCATTGGGACGATCCTGTGATCCAACCTGATGGAGGATTGATTAATCACATGTGGATACAGAATTCAGGCCATTGAGATGATAAAGACTTTGGACAACATGGACACATCCAAAAATGTGTAAATATATTGTACACAGCTATCATTTTCCATAAAGGTATTTGTTATTTTCACATCTAAACTTGATCAAATTAGTATCCTAATGTTTTTTAAAATATATTTTATTCCAAACAAAATCAGTACACATACATCAACCAAATATAAAGTTGAATCAAACAGCTTGTCAATTTCCCCCCTAAACTACAACACCCCTTCACCCCCAACAACACCCCTCCTTCCCACTGGCAACAAATAGATCCTCAAATAAGGACAGAAATATCCTCCATCTTACATAGAAACCATCTTCTGACCCTGAGAGCAAACTGGATTTTCTCCAGTCTGACAAATTTGTACAAATCCCCCAGCCATGCTGAGACCCCCAGTGGAAGTTCCGACCTTCAACTCAATAAGGTTCACCGCTGGACAATCAGATAGGCAAAGGCCAAAACATCGACCCCCTCCCCCTTCGCCGCTGGACAATCAGATAGGCAAAGGCCAAAACATCGAGCCCCTCCCCCTTCGCCGCTGGACAATCAGATAGGCAAAGGCCAAAACATCAACCCCCTCCCCCTTCGCTGCTGGACAATCAGATATATTGGCAAAGGCCAAAACATCGACCCCCTCGCCCTTCGCCGCTGGACAATCAGATTGCAAAGGCCAAAACATCGACCCCCCCCTCCCCCTTCGCCGCTGGACAATCAGATAGGAAAAGGCCAAAACATCGACCCCCCTCCCCCTTCGCCGCTGGACAATCAGATAGGCAAAGGCCAAAACATTGACCCCCCTCCCCCTTCGCTGCTGGACAATCAGATAGGCAAAGGCCAAAACCTTGACCCCCTCCCCCTTCGCTGCTGGACAATCAGATAGGCAAAGACCAAAACATCGACCCCCTCCCCCCTGGACAATCAGATAGGCAAAGGCCAAAACATCGACCCCCTCGCCCTTCGCCGCTGGACAATCAGATAGGCAAAGGCCAAAACATCGACCCCCCTCCCCCTTCAACAGTCCTTACAAATCTGAAACACCAAACATCGCCCACAAAGGGCACGGCGACATCTGCACACCACTATTTCCGACAAACTTGAAAATCATTGCCCTGAAATCCCCAACTTTGTGTACCCTCAAAACGTAGGAGTGTGGTTTGCCAGCCCCCTCCCACATCTCTCACATCCATCCACCACTTCCAAGAAAATCCCACTCCTACAGGCCCAGAGTTATATGGGCCCTATGCACCACCTTGAACTGTATATGGCTCACCCTCGCACGGGAGGAGGCCGAATTTATCCAGTGCATTATTTCCCTCCAGGCCTCCCACCCAAGCTCAATTCCCAGTTCCACCTTCCATTCCGATATTTTTCCTTCACTGGCACCTTCTCTGTCTCCACAAACCACCCATAAATATCCTCAATACTCCCCCCCGCCCAGCTCTTCCACCCGCCCAGCTCTTCCAGAGTTAACAACTTATCTAACAACATGTGCTTTGGCTGCTATGGGAATGAGGGCAGCTCCTTGTGTGCAAAATCCCGGACCTGAAACTATCTAAATTCACTCCCCCTTAGCAATTCGAACTTCTCCCGCAATTCCTCTAGCCTTGCGAACCTCCCCTCCACAAACAGGTCCCTAACCCGCTCTACACCCTTCCCAGAAAATTGCATCCATCCCTCCTGGTATAAACGTATGGTTCCCACATATTGGGACCAAGACCGAGATACGTCCGATATCAAAGTGTCGTCTCAACTGATTCCAAATTTTGAGAGATGGCACAACGACGGGACTGCTAGCGTGCCTAATCGGAGAAAGCAGGAGTGGGTCCGTCGCCAGGACCCTCAAGCTCGTCCCCACACGAGGCCTCCTTCACCTGCACCCATCTTATGCCCCCTTTCCCCACCGGCGTCTCACCTTCTCCACGTTTGCCATACAATAACAGTACGACAAGTTTGGGACCGCCAAACCTCCACCCACTGATCTCTCTGCAAAAAGTTCCTCCAAATCCGAAACATCTTGCTTGCCCAAATAAAACTCACAATGAATGTATACACCCTCTGGAAAAACGCCTTAGGCAGGAAGGGACTGAAAAGTAAATAAAATCATCAGCAAAATGTTCATCTTCACGGTCTATACCCTCCTCACCAGGGATAGCGACATCCCACCTCTTCAAATCCTTTTTGACGCCCTCGGCCAGACTGGTCAGGCTCCAGTTATGTATTGTGGCCCAAACATGGGAAATACCTCATTTTTCGCCACGTTCAGTTTATTCTCAGTAAATGCACCGAACGTCCATAGAAGGTCCATAATTTTCTCCATGCACTCGAGTGGTTTTGCAATGTATAACAATAAATCATCCACATACAGTGGCACCCTACCTCCCTCACAATGCCCTACCACAGCCCACAGCGCAATCGCCAAGGACTCAATAGCCAACACAAACAAGAATGGGGACAGCAGGCATTGTTCCCCTATGCAACCTAAAATACCCCAAATTCATCACTTTCGTCCTCAAACTTGCTGTGGGGGATGCATACAGCAACCACACCCATGAAACAAATGTCAGTTCAAACCCAAACTTCCTCAGGATCAGAAACAGGTACCTCCATTCTGCCCTGTCAAAGGCCTTCTCTGCATCCATTGATATGATAACCTCTGGCGCTCTACCCCTTGTCGGGGTCATTACCAGATTCAACAGCCTCCTGATGTTGCTTGTGTAGCCACCTAAAATGGCTGATTCCCTATTAATTTGGCCAAAACCTGATTTAAAATGGCTCACCGAAAAGGCTGATGGGAAAAGCAGCCAACAGGACACAAACGGACAGCTGCTGACAGAATAGCGTATTCGGCTCTGGGGAAGTCGGCCTAGATCGATACTCAAGACCATTAGCAGCACATCAACCCAGACATCTGCAGTTTAATCGGCTATGCCCGGGAACAATTGCAACATATTAGCAATTGAATGCCGGGCCAGACCTGTCGGCGCCGGCAGTGGCCGAAACAAAGACAGGTGAACGACCACCCCCCGATCGGGGAATCGCCCCGTTATTGGATATATCGAACCCAGTGATTGGGAACAAGTCCAATCACTTGGGACTCAGGGTCAAGGGCCGCCCCGAGAGACGGGAAGCCCCGGGACCCTATAAAGTGAGGGGCCAAGTTCAGATCGCTCTCTCTCTCCCTTCTTCTCCTGCTCGAGACTTTCGCAAGAACATCAACCAGAAACAGTAAGTTTGACTCCATCGATCGCTACCCGATAAAGACTCCTAGCCATCGACCTGTATCAGCCTTTTTGAATCCTGCGGGCCAGATCCGATTCGATAAGCCATTCGTTTCCCTGACCTGGTGGGCCCTTCCTAAAGTTAGGTATTGGCCAGTAGTGGTAGGTTTCCATATAGAAAGTAGGATTATTGTATAAGCATTACTTGTTGTATATAATAAATGACCGTTGATTTCAATCTTACTAAGCGGTGTGCTGACTTATTAATCATAACTAGAGCTTGAACCACGTGGCGGTATCAGAAAGATACCTGGCGACTCGTGAGCAAAGGTGACATAATCAGAGCGAATAAATTAAGGCTAAAAAGAGCAACACTTGGCAGCTGCCGCCTGGTGCTCTGAGATCTCGTCCAGCACGCACCCTTCCAACCGCTTTGCCAACACCTTAGCCAATACCGTCACATCTGTACTCAGAAGAGAGATGGGCTTGTAAGACCCACACTCTCTCGGGTCTTTATCTTTCTTTTGGATCAGCGAAATAGAAGCTTGCACAACTGTGGCCGGCAACTGCCCCCTCACCAACGATTCAGTCGATATATCCAGATGATGTGGCGCCAACTCTGCCAAAATTGGTTTATAAAATTCTACTGGAAAGCCATCTGGCCCCGGTTTCTGCCCCGATTCCATTAACCCCACATACTCCATTATCTCCTGCAACCCCAATGGTGCCTCCAATCCCCGTCTCTTCCCATTCTCCACCTCCAGAAACACCTACCCCTCCAAAAAATGCCCCATGTCCTCA
Source organism: Scyliorhinus torazame (assembly GCF_047496885.1). Taxonomy (NCBI): domain Eukaryota; kingdom Metazoa; phylum Chordata; class Chondrichthyes; order Carcharhiniformes; family Scyliorhinidae; genus Scyliorhinus; species Scyliorhinus torazame. The sequence goes on along the minus strand of NC_092721.1, from coordinate 155,963,758 downwards.
CCCTGGTGCTCAGACCTATACAGCCCCAAATAGGAGGCCTCAAATGCCTCATTGATTGTTTCCAACATTGTCACCAACCCGCCTCCTGCCTGCCTCACCTGTGAAATCTCCAATGCAGTTGACTAGCCTTTTCCCCATACTCATACTGAACCCCCGTTGAGCAGCAAAGCTGACCCACCGCCTTCCCTGTTCTCAATATGTCGGCCCCTGCAGTTTCTTCCTTTACATCAACAGCTTCCTAGTCGGGGCCACCAATTACCTCCGGTCCACCTCTTCAATAGCATTCACTAACCTCTGCCTCTCCTCCCTCTCAACTATAGATAAGAAACAACCTCTCCCCCGACCACCACCTTTAATGCCTCTCAGAACGTTAAGGCGAAAACCTCCCCATTCTGATTAAGCTCCACATGGTTCTTTATCGGCAATGCCACCTACTCACAGAAAGTTTTATCTGCCAGGAGTGCTGAATCAAACCTCAATTCTAGTCTCTGCGCCCGGCCCGTTTCGAACCTCATGTCCACATAATTTGGCACATGGTCTCAAATTACTATTCCTGCATAATCCGTCCCCACAACCCACGAGACCACTCTCCCCACCACAAAAACTCATTCTGGGAGTATATTCGATGTATATAGAAAAAGAAGAAAACTTCCTCTCTCCCGGATGCATAAACGTCCACGGATCTATCCCACCTCCTCACCCTGATCCATAAATACCCCCAGCTCCTTTGTCATCGCCGACCTGACCATTGACTTGGGCTGGACCTATCCACCCTAAGGTCCAACACACAATTATAATCGCCCCCCATTATCAGCTGCTGTGAATCCAAGTCCAGATGGACGCTGACAGCTTCTTAACAAAGTCTGCGCTGTCCCAATTGGGCACATATACATTAACTAAAACAACCAACGCCCCACCACGACCACACTCACCATCATGAACCTCCCTCCCCTGCCCCCCTTGACTTAGAGACAAACCCCGAATGGAACGTTTGCCCCACCCATCACTTCCTTAACCTCATGCGGTCCTTCACCCACAGATATGTCTCCTGAAGGAAAATCACAACTGCCCTCGAATCTTTTAGCTGCGCGAACAGGGGCTGGTTTTAAAGCAGACCAAGGCAGGCCAGCAGCACGGTTCGATTCCCGTACCAGCCTCCTCGAACAGGCGCCGGAATGTGGCGACTCGGGGCTTTTCACAGTAACTTCATTTGAAGCCTACTTGTGACAATAAGCGATTTTCATTTCATTTTCATTTTTTTCATTTCAACACACGTGATCGTTTAACCGGACCATTCAGATCTCGTATGTTCCACGTTACTATCCTCACCTTACCTTGATGCAGTGTCCTCTGCTCTTGGATACTCCTACATAGTGCTCCCTTGTTGCTGTAGAGGGGGTGAAAGCAGGCTGCTTATATCCCTGACTATAAAGCAATGAGGGTCATTGTAGTCAGTCTCACAGTGCAGGGGCCTGTTGACTTCAGGCTGCACTGCCTGCATTTCCGCTCGGGCAGCTGCCTGTAAGTGGCACCAGAGGAGTGCATTTAAAACACATACTGCAGCAATCGCGGTCTGAGCCAGGCCACCCAGACCCTGAGGGGGACACCCCGGGCGCGATTCTCCCATGCCACGCCATTTGGGAGAATCGCCGTGCACGCCACCTTTCCCCGCGGCACCGGTCTGACGCGGTTCCGCCATTCTCCCAACCGGTGAGAACAGCGACACGGAGGTCGGCGCCGCACATGCCGGAGAATCGCCCGAGCAAGTAATACATGCGATTCGCCCTGCCCCCCACTATTCAGCGGCCCGGATGGGCCAAAGTCCCGACGGCGTGACCTGGGGCTTGGGGCATTCAGAAGGAGGAGGGATTGGGGGAATGAGGAGGAGGAGGGGTTGGGGGAATGAGGAGGAGGGGTTGGGGGAATGAGGAGGAGGAGGGGTTGGGGGAATGAGGAGGAGGAGGGGTTGGGGGAATGAGAAGGGGGAGGGGTTGGGGGAATGAGAAGGGGGAGGGGTTGGGGGAATGAGAAGGGGAGGGGTTGGGGGAATGAGAAGGGGAGGGGTTGGGGGAATGGGAAGGGGGAGGGGTTGGGGGAATGAGGAGGAGGAGGGGTTGGGGGAATGAGGAGGAGGAGGGGTTGGGGGAATGAGAAGGGGAGGGGTTGGGGGAAGTAGAGGGAAGGAGGAGGGGTTGGGGGAATGAGAAGGGGGAGGGGTTGGGGGAATGAGGAGGAGGATGGGTTGGGGGAATGAGAAGGGGGAGGGGTTGGGGGAATGAGGAGGAGGAGGGGTTGGGGGAATGAGAAGGGGGAGGGGTTGGGGGAATGAGAAGGGGGAGGGGTTGGGGGAATGAGGAGGAGGAGGGGTTGGGGGAATGAGAAGGGGGAGGGGTTGGGGGAATGAGAAGGGGGAGGGGTTGGGGGAAGTAGAGGGAAGGAGGAGGGGTTGGGGGAATGAGAAGGGGGAAGGTGTGGGGCAAGGAGTCGGGGGAAGGGGGAGGGTGGGGCAAATGATGCCACCATTCTGTCGGGGGGGGGCCCTCCAAGGGTACCCACGGGACCAACACCCCAGCTGGAGTGCCATGGCAGGAAGATGGCGAAGACACGCTTCCAAGTTGAGGTCATGGTGATGGGCTGAGGCCGGTGGCGCTGCAATGAGGATTGACGGGGCGAACTGGGCGGGAGACAGATACTGTGGGCAGGTGTAAGGGTGCTTGCGTGAATGAACCGTAACCAGGCAGCCGGGGCACACATTCATCGAAAGGCCCCTGGCTGCCTACGTGCCAAAGCGCCCTCTTTACAAATGTGGTTGCCACTTGGATTGGATTGGATTTGTTTATTGTCACGTGTACCGAGGTACAGTGAAAAGTATTTTTCTGCGAGCAGCTCAACAGATCATTAAGTACATGAGAAGAAAAGGGAAGAAAAGAAAATACCTCCCAAACCCCCCCAGTTCGGGATGTTTGCACGCCAGCCATCAATGTTTGCCGCCATGGCGGGAGTAGCCGCCCTGCAGGTAGCCATTCGGCGCGGCCGACCCAGGTGGCTCAGTGAAGCTGCTGCAGAGGCAGATGCAGCAGAGGGACTGGCTGCAGAGGGCCCCGTGCCGGGCGCTCCTGCTGGAGGCCCCCATACCCGACAGGTCCACGAGGAGGCGGAGGGTGACAATGACCTCCACGTCGTCGGGCAGGAAGAGGTCGATGAATCAGATCCTGATGGGGCACCAGGGGAGGAGCACGAACAGGTGGTGGTTCCAAGGCGGCAGAGGCGCCCCATGCGGCCTCGTGTGTACCGGGACAGCATTTCGTTCCAGAACCTTATGGACGCGGCATGCAGGAGACTCAGATTGAGCCGTGAGACGGTGGCACATATATGCCACCTAATGGCACACCTGGCACCATGTGGAACGGGGGGAGGACATGCAATACCGGTGAGAGTCAAGGTCACGGTTGCCCGCAATGTTTTTGCAACGGGGTCCTCCAGGCGCCAAGCGGGGACCTCTCTGGAATCTCTCAGACATCGGTGCATCCGGGCCGTTACCGACGGCCTCTATGCCGTCGCTGAAAGATACACTGATTTCCCGGAGGACCGCGCACAGCAGGCTGCCAGGGAGGCGGAATTCGCCTCAGTGGCCGGGATCCCGATGGTCCAGGGCGTCATTGATGGGGTGCACATCAACATCCGTCCACCCTCGGAGAACAGGGACAGTTTCCTGAACAGGAAGGGGAACTATTCTATGAATGTCCAGGTGGTCTGCGACCGTCGAATGAGAATAATGCACGTGTGCGCCCAATACCCGGGCAGCGTGCATACTGGCGCAGTCATTCATACCTGCTATTTTCGAGGGACGCCCACCCCGGATTAGGGGCTGGTTGCTGGGCGACAAGGGTTACCCGTTGCGGCCATGGCTGATGACGCCTATACGGAGGCCACAGACCAACGCGGAGACCCGCTACAATGAGGCCCATACTGCAACCAGGGGAGTTGTGGAGAGGTGCTTCGGCCACCTCCCGCACCATCGCACAACCCTACCACCCACAGCACCACTCTCACAGCAACCTACACCTGCGGCACATCGTGAACTATGTTACACATTTATTTCTGTCAGCGGGTGTGAACAGTGCCATGTTGGATGATGGCAACCCGCTCTGCGATGGCCTGTAAGCTCCGGATCGCTACAGAATGTCTGATTCATGGCCATATCTGAACCCTCCAGCTCGGTGTCCCCTTTATGCGTTACGGACACTCCATCACATGTCCACGTGGGGCAGCAGGCGTCGGTGTGCTGAGGACGACGGCGTGTTTGGGGTTGTGGGGGAGGGGGGGGGGCGGGGCACACGTTTGTAATGAACTTCGAAAACCATCATTACCCAGTCCCCCTCACGACCCCCTCAGGCACCGGACAAAGGACTGACGCATCTAACAACTTTAATAGTGACATTCATAAGACACGTGCCCTAGCCCCTATAACTAATCTGTGCCCTGCACCCGTGCCAACTTACTACGTGTCTAACCTTTTGGCCCTATCACTACGTCTAGATGTTTCCCCAGACGGTACAGCAGGAGTGGAGGCGGACTGCGACGGGGCTCCCCGTCGGCGTGCGCTTCCTGGGGCGGCCCGGCCTGGATGGGCCAGGCTGCTCGGCGGGCGTGCTGGATGGCGTGTTGCCACCCTCCTCTGCCCGCTGCCCACCAGATGCACCAGGGACAGGACGGGGGGGAGTGCGGGTGTTCCAGTCCCTCCCTTGCTGGTGTAACCGGGTCAGGCACCGGGACCTCCTCCTCCCTCGGGGAGCCCGGTGGCCCCCAGGCCCCTCTATGGGACGGCAAGCCCGTTGCACCACCGACACCTGGCGCTGCCAGTCCTGGAGGCCCGCTGTGGAATCGACCAGGGTCTGAACGTTCCCAGCGATGGAGCTCAGGGAGTGTGACATCCCTGTCAGGGACTGTGCTGCCTCCCGCTGGGTCTGCGCGACGCCATCCAGCACATGGGCAAGGCCGCCGATGCTCTCAGCGATGGCCTGCTGGGACTGGGCCATGGCCTGCTGGGACAGGGCCAGACCCCGGAGCGCGGCGGCAATGTCCAGCTGGCTCTGGAGCATGGCTGCCTGTGAGAGGGCAGCCCGGTCGTGGGCCACGGATGACGCGTGCACACTAAGCCCCACGCCCTGAAGAATCTGACCCATGCCCGAGACCGTTTCCCCCATTGTCTCCATCGCGGACGCCACCCGTGTGGTGTCGGCCTGGGTGGCAGCCGTGACCGGCACCACTCCCTGCTCATGGACGCGGATGGACTCCTCCAGCTGCGTCTGCAGTTGCCGGAAGACAGCCGTCATCCCGTTATCTGGTCCCTGGGGTTGCAAATGCATCGGATCTGTGGGTGGGTCTGGAAAGCCCAGGGACCCGGGAGCCGTCTGGGCGGCAGCTGGGTGCTGGGCATGGCCTGCCCTCCGACCGCCCAGCCCCTCGGCTGCTCCTACCTCCACCTGCTGTACCGGTTCAGCTGTATGGTGCGCACCAGTCAGTGACCCAGAAGCCTCGTCACTTATTTGCCCAACCGAGGTGAGTGCATCTGCGATGGCTGAAGTGGTGGGTGACAGCAGTGCCTCGGCCACTAGGTCCTCGTCTGTACCCAGGTCTGGGGTCTCCTGGCTGGAACCTTGGCCGGTGCATTGAGTCCACGACCCATGTCAGGTGCCGTGCCTCGTATGTTGCAAAATCCTCTGCGCGTCACTGTCCTGAGGGGCTGTCCTGTCGCCGTCACTGTCCTGGCTCGCTATACCCTCCTCGTCCGTCTCACTGTCATCTGTGTCATGACTGTCCGTCCTGACGTCTCTGTCTGTCCTCTGTGTGTAACCCCTTGGTGGCCCGGCCTCAGAGGAGGGCCCTCCTGCCCGTGATCCTTCCCCTCTGTCCCGTGCATCCCTGTGGCTGGAAGAGGTTGGAGCTGGACGGCGACGGAGTGAACAAGCAGTTCCAGGACGGTGAGCTTTTGGCCCTGGAGAACATAATAAGGCACAATTTGTTAGGCAAGCGGGGTCGTTTGTGGGGGTGGGGGGTGGGGGGGGGGGGGAGGGTGTGGACTGTGGGGGTGGTGGACTGTGAGGGGGTGGAGTGTGAGGGGGTGGACTGTGAGGGGGGTGGACTGTGAGGGGGGGTGAACTGTGAGGGGGGGGTGAACTGTGAGGGGGGTGGAGTGTGAGGGGGTGGACCGTGAGGGGGGTGGACTGTGAGGGGGGGGTGGACAGTGAGGGGGGTGGACTGTGAGGGGGGTGGAGTGTGAGGGGGGTGGAGTGTGAGGGGGGTGGAGTGTGAGGGGGTGGACAGTGAGGGGGTGGAGTGTGAGGGGGGTGGAGTGTGAGGGGGTGGAGTGTGAGGGGGGTGGAGTGTGAGGGGGGTGGAGTGTGAGGGGGGTGGAGTGTGAGGGGGGTGGAGTGTGAGGGGGTGGACTGTGAGGGGGGTGGAGTGTGAGGGGGTGGAGTGTGAGGGGGTGGACTGTGAGGGGGGTGGAGTGTGAGAGGGTTGGAGTGTGAGGGGGTGGACAGTGAGGGGGTGGAGTGTGAGGGGGTGGACTGTGAGGGGGGTGGACTGTGAGGGGGTGGACTGTGAGGGGGTGGACTGTGAGGGGGTGGAGTGTGAGGGGGGTGGAGTGTGCGGGGGTGGAGTGTGAGGGGGGTGGAGTGTGAGGGGGTGACTGACTGTGAGGGGGTGGACTGTGAGGGGGTGGACTGTGAGGGGGTGGAGTGTGAGGGGGGTGGAGTGTGCGGGGGTGGAGTGTGCGGGGGTGGAGTGTGCGGGGGTGGAGTGTGAGGGGGTGGAGTGTGCGGGGGTGGAGTGTGAGGGGGTGACTGACTGTGAGGGGGGGTGACTGTGAGGGGGGGTGACTGTGAGGGGGGGTGGACTGTGAGGGGGGTGGACTGTGAGGGGGGTGGACTGTGAGGGGGGTGGACTATGAGGGGGTGGAGAGTGAGGGGGCGGAGTGTGAGGGGGTGGAGTGAGAGGGGGTACTGATGGGCTGAGGGACTGCATGCATGCAGGGGATTCTCACTTGGTGCTGCGTCTCCGACCTGGCACGGCACTACCTCCTGTGAGGGGGTGGAGTGTGAGGGGGTGGAGTGTGAGGGGCTGGAGTGTGAGGGGCTGGAGTGTGAGGGGGTGGAATGTGAGGGGCTGGAGTGTGAGGGGCTGGAGTGTGAGGGGCTGGAGTGTGAGGGGGTGGAATGTGAGGGGGCGGAGTGTGAGGGGGAGGAGTGTGGGGGTGGAGTGTGAGGGGGTGGAGTGTGAGGGGGTGGAGTGTAAGGGGGTGGAGTGTGAGGGGGTGGAGTGTGAGGGGGTGGAGTGTGAGGGGGCGGAATGTGAGGGGGCGGAGTGTGAGGGGGCGGTGTGTGGGGGGTGGAGTTTGAAGAGGTGGAGTGTGAGGGGGTGGAGTGTGCGGGGTTGGAGTGTGAGGGGGTGGAGTGTGAGGGGGTGGAGTGTGCGGGGGTGGAGTGTGAGGGGGTGGAGTGTGAGGGGGTGGAGTGTGAGGGGGCGGAGTGTGAGGGGGCAGAATGTGAGGGGGCGGAATGTGAGGGGGCGGAGTGTGAGGGGGCGGCGTGTGGGGGGTGGAGTTTGAAGAGGTGGAGTTTGAGGGGGTGGAGTGTGCGGGGTTGGAGTGTGAGGGGGTGGAGTGTGAGGGGGTGGAGTGTGAGGGGGTGGAGTGTGAGGGGGTGGAGTGTGAGGGGGTGGAGTGTGAGGGGTTGGAGTGTGAGGGGGTGGAGTGTGGGGGCTGGAGTGTGGGGGTGGAGTGTGAGGGGGTGGAGTGTGAGGGGGTGGAGTGTGAGGGGGTGGAGTGTGCGGGGGTGGAGTGTGCGGGGGTGGAGTGTGAGGGGTTGGAGTGTGAGGGGTTGGAGTGTGAGGGGGTGGAGTGTGCGGTGGTGGAGTGTGCGGGGGTGGAGTGTGAGGGGTTGGAGTGTGAGGGGTTGGAGTGTGAGGGGGTGGAGTGTGAGGGGGTGGAGTGTGCGGGGGTGGAGTGTGAGGGGTTGGAGTGTGAGGGGTTGGAGTGTGAGGGGGTGGAGTGTGCGGGGGTGGAGTGTGCGGGGGTGGAGTGTGCGGGGGTGGAGTGTGCGGGGGTGGAGTGTGAGGGGTTGGAGTGTGAGGGGTTGGAGTGTGAGGGGGTGGACAGTGAGGGGGTGGAGTGTGAGGGGTTGGAGTGTGAGGGGTTGGAGTGTGAGGGGGTGGAGTGTGCGGGGGTGGAGTGTGCGGGGGTGGAGTGTGAGGGGTTGGAGTGTGAGGGGTTGGAGTGTGAGGGGGTGGAGTGTGAGGGGGTGGAGTGTGCGGTGCTGGAGTGTGGGGGGTGGAGTGTGAGCGGGTGGAGTGTGAGGGGGCGGAATGTGAGGGGGCGGAGTGTGAGGGGGTGGAGTGTGGGGGGTGGAGTTTGAAGAGGTGGAGTGTGAGGGGGTGGAGTGTGAGGGGGTGGAGTGTGAGGGGGTGGAGTGTGCGGGGGTGGAGTGTGAGGGGGTGGAGTGTGAGGGGGTGGAGTGTGAGGGGGTGGTGTGTGCGGGGGTGGAGTGTGCGGGGGTGGAGTGTGAAGGGGGGGGGAGTGTGAGGGGGTGGAGTGTGAGGGGGTGGAGTGTGAGGGGTGGAGTGTGAGGGGGTGGAGTGTGAGGGGGTGGAGTGTGAGGGGGTGGAGTGTGAGGGGGTGGGGGTACTGATGGGCTGAGGGACTGCATGCAGACAGGGGATTCTCACTTGGTGCTTCGCCTCCGACCTGGCACGGCACTACCTCCCGGCTGGCGGCTCCCCCAGCAAGGTCCAGAACCCTCTGCTCGTAGACGGTAAGAGGGTGGGGCTCTGGTGGTCCAATCCGGGTCTTGAACGATCCCGGTGGTTGTGAGCAGTCTTGCCCTGCAGGGGTGGAGGGGGGAACCTCAGGGTTAGGCGGTCATCAGCAGGGCGCACACATGTTAGCACCATTCTCACTAGGTGGGGACACTGGGAACCACGCCATGGCACCTCTCCATGGGGGGGGGGGGGGTGCGGGGGGTAGTTCCCCGTGTCCCGGGTGCAACGTGGGACCCTAGCCCCCCCCCCCCCCCCGTGGGCAGGGGGGGGGCGTTGCCCGGGGGAAGTCTCGGGGTACTTACCCTCGCTGCCCTCGGGAGGTCGTGCAGTTTCTTCCTGCACTGGTCTCCCGTGCGGGGGATGTGCCCCACAGCACTGACCGCCATGCCAACCTCTCGCCATCCACGCCTCATGGTGCTGCACAGCTGCCGGTGGCCACGTCTGGGGAAGGGGATGGTCCTGCACTCCTCTACTGCATCTAGCAGTGTCTCTAGGTGGCTGTCCCAGAAGCGGGGAGCGGCAGTGCAGGACCCAGCCACTCCACCCTTCGGGGCCTGTGCGCCGATCGCACACTCCCAATGACACGGCGCGGCGTCACCCTGGCGTCGCGTGATGACGCCGCTGCTCTGGTGCCACACCCACCGCGTTTCTCGCGATGCCGCTGCTCTGGTGCCACGCCCACCGTGTTTAACGTGACGCCGCTGCTCTGGTGCCACGCCCACCGCGTTTCTCGCGATGCCGCTGCTCTGGTGCCACGCCCACCGTGTTTCACGCGACGCCGCTGCTCTGGTGCCACGCCCACCGTGTTTCTCGTGACACCGCTGCTCTGGTGCCACGCCCACCGTGTTTCTCGTGACACCGCTGCTCTGGTGCCACGCCCACCGTGTTTCTCGTGACACCGCTGCTCTGGCGCCACGCCCACCGTGTTTCTCGTGACACCGCTGCTCTGGCACCACGCCCACCGTGTCTCACGCGGCACCGCTGCTCTGGTGCCACGCCCACCGTGTTTCACGCGGCACCGCTGCTCTGGCACCACGCCCACCGTGTTTCTCGTGACACCGCTGCTCTGGCGCCATGCCCACCGTGTTTCACGCGGCACCGCTGCTCTGGTGCCACGCTCACCGTGTTTCACGCGGCACCGCTGCTCTGGTGCCACGCCCACCGTGTTTCTCGTGACACCGCTGCTCTGGCGCCACACCCACCGTGTTTCTCGTGACACCGCTGCTCTGGTGCCACCCCCACCGTGTTTCTCGCAGCACCGCTGCTCTGGTGCCATGCCCACCGTGTTTCTCGTGACACCGCTGCTCTGGCACCACGCCCACCGTGTTTCTCGTGACACCGCTGCTCTGGTGCCACGCCCACCGTGTTTCTCGTGACACCGCAGCTCTGGCACCAAGCCCACCGTGTTTCTCGTGACACCGCTGCTCTGGCACCACGCCCACCGTGTTTCTCGTGACACCGCTGCTCTGGCACCACGCCCACCGTGTTTCTCGCGGCACTGCTGCTCTGGTGCCACGCCCACTGTGTTTCTTGTGACACCGCTGCTCTGGTGCCACGCCCACCGTGTTTCTCGTGATACCGCTGCTCTGGTGCCACGCCCACCGTGTTTCTCGCGGCACCGCTGCTCTGGTGCCACGCCCACCGCGTTTCTCGTGACACCGCTGCTCTGGTGCCACGCCCACTGTGTTTCTCGCGGCACCGCTGCTCTGGTGCCACGCCCACCGTGTTTCTCGTGACACCGCTGCTCTGGTGCCACGCCCACTGTGTTTCTCGCGGCACCGCTGCTCTGGTGCCACGCCCACTGTGTTTCTTGTGACACCGCTGCTCTGGTGCCACGCCCACCGTGTTTCTCGTGATACCGCTGCTCTGGTGCCACGCCCACCGTGTTTCTCGCGGCACCGCTGCTCTGGTGCCACGCCCACCGTGTTTCTCGTGACACCGCTGCTCTGGTGCCACGCCCACTGTGTTTCTCGCGGCACCGCTGCTCTGGTGCCACGCCCACCGTGTTTCTCGTGACACCGCTGCTCTGGTGCCACGCCCACCGTGTTTCTCGCGGCACCGCTGCTCTGGTGCCACGCCCACTGTGTTTCTCGTGACACCGCTGCTCTGGTGCCACGCCCACCGTGTTTCTCGCGGCACCGCTGCTCTGGTGCCACGCCCACCGTGTTTCTCGTGACACCGCTGCTCTGGTGCCACACCCACTGTGTTTCTCGCGGCACCGCTGCTCTGGTGCCACGCCCACCGTGTTTCTCGCAGCACCACTGCTCTCGTGCCACGCCCACCGTGTTTCTCGTGACACCGCTGCTCTGGTGCCACGCCCACCGTGTTTCTCGTGACACCGCTGCTCTGGTGCCACGCCCACCGTGTTTCTCGTGACACCGCTGCTCTGGTGCCACGCTCACCGTGTTTCTCGTGACACCGCTGCTCTGGCGCCACGCCCACCGTGTTTCTCGTGACACCGCTGCTCTGGTGCCACGCCCACCGTGTTTCTCGTGACACCGCTGCTCTGGTGCCACGCCCACCGTGTTTCTCGTGACACCGCTGCTCTGGTGCCATGCCCACCGTGTTTCTCGTGACACTGGTGCTCTGGCGCCACGCCCACCGTGTTTCCCGTGACACCGCTGCTCTGGTGCCACGCCCACCGTGTTTCTCGTGACACTGGTGCCACGCCCACCGTGTTTCTCGTGACACTGGTGCCACGCCCACCGTGTTTCCCGTGACACCGCTGCTCTGGTGCCACGCCCACCGTGTTTCTCGTGACACCGCTGCTCTGGTGCCACGCCCACCGTGTTTCTCGTGACACTGGTGCCACGCCCACCGTGTTTCTCGTGACACCGCTGCTCTGGCGCCACGCCCACCATGTTTCTCGCGGCACCGCTGCTCTGGTGCCACGCCCACCGTGTTTCTCGTGACACCGCTGCTCTGGTGCCACGCCAACCGTGTTTCTCGTGTCACCGCTGCTCTGGCGCCACGCCCACCGTGTTTCTCGTGACACCGCTGCTCTGGCGCCACGCCCACCGTGTTTCTCGTGACACCGCTGCTCTGGTGCCACGCCCACCGTGTTTCTCGTGACACCGCTGCTCTGGTGCCACGCCCACCGTGTTTCTCGTGTCACCGCTGCTCTGGCGCCACGCCCACCGTGTTTCTCGTGACACCGCTGCTCTGGCGCCACGCCCACCGTGTTTCTCGCGGCACCGCTGCTCTGGTGCCACGCCCACCGTGTTTCTCGTGACACCGCTGCTCTGGTGCCACGCCCACCGTGTTTCTCGTGTCACCGCTGCTCTGGCGCCACACCCACCGTGTTTCTCGTGACACCGCTGCTCTGGCGCCACGCCCAACGTGTTTCTCGTGTCACCGCTGCTCTGGCGCCACGCCCACCGTGTTTCTCGTGACACCGCTGCTCTGGCGCCACGCCCACCGTGTTTCTCGCGACGCCGCTGCTCTGGCGCCACGCCCACCGTGTTTCTCGCGACGCCGCTGCTCTGGCGCCACGCCCACCGTGTTTCTCGCGACACCGCTGCTCTGGCGCCACGCCCACCGTGTTTCTCGCGACGCCGCTGCTCTGGCGCCACGCCCACCGTGTTTCTCGTGACACCGCTGCTCTGGCGCCACGCCCACCGTGTTTCTCGTGACACCGCTGCTCTGGCGCCACGCCCACCGTGTTTCTCGTGACACCGCTGCTCTGGCGCCACGCCCACCGTGTTTCTCGCGGCACCGCTGCTCTGGCGCCACGCCCACCGTGTTTCTCGTGACACCGCTGCTCTGGTGCCACGCCCACCGTGTTTCTCGCAGCACCGCTGCTCTGGCGCCACGCCCACCGTGTTTCTCGCGGCACCGCTGCTCTGGCACCACGCCCACCGTGTTTCTCGTGAGACCGCTGCTCTGGCGCCACGCCCACCGTGTTTCTCGTGAGACCGCTGCTCTGGTGCCACGCCCACCGTGTTTCTCCTGACACCGCTGCTCTGGTGCCACGCCCACCGTATTTCCCGCGGCACCGCTGCTCTGGTGCCACGCCCACCGTGTTTCTCGTGACACCGCTGCTCTGGTGCCACGCCCACCGTGTTTCTCGTGACACCGCTGCTCTGGCACCACGCCCACCGTGTTTCTCGCGGCACCGTTGCTCTGGCACCACGCCCACCGTGTTTCTCGTGACACCGCTGCTCTGGTGCCACGCCCACCGTGTTTCTCGCGGCACCGCTGCTCTGGTGCCGCGCCCACCGTGTTTCTCGCGGCACCGCTGCTCTGGTGCCATGCCCACCGTGTTTCTCGCGGCGCCGCTGCTCTGGCGCCACACCCACCGTGTTTCTCGTGACACCGCTGCTCTGGTGCCACGCCCACCGTGTTTCTCGTGACACCGCTGCTCTGGCGTCACGCCCACCGTGCTTCTCGTGGCACCGCTGCTCTGGTGCCACGCCCACCGTGTTTCTCGTGACACCGCTGCTCTGGCGCCACGCCCACCGTGTTTCTCGCGGCACCGCTGCTCTGGTGCCACGCCCACCGTGTTTCTCGTGACACCGCTGCTCTGGTGCCACGCCCACCGTGTTTCTCGCGGCACCGCTGCTCAGGCACCACGCCCACCGTGTTTCTCGTGAGACCGCTGCTCTGGCGCCTCGCCCACCGTGTTTCTCGTGACACCGCTGCTCTGGTGCCACGCCCACCGTGTTTCTCCTGACCGCTGCTCTGGCGCCACGCCCACCGTGTTTCTCGTGACACCGCTGCTCTGGTGCCACACCCACCGTGTTTCTCACGACACCGCTGCTCTGGCGCCACGCCCACCGTGTTTCTCGCGGCACCGCTGCTCTAGCGCCACGCCCACCGTGTTTCTCGTGACACCGCTGCTCTGGCGCCACGCCCACCGTGTTTCTCGCGGCACCGCTGCTCTAGCGCCACGCCCACCGTGTTTCTCGTGACACCGCTGCTCTGGTGCCACGCCCACCGTGTTTCTCGTGACACCGCTGCTCTGGTGCCACGCCCACCGTGTTTCTCGTGAGACCGCTGCTCTGGCGCCTCGCCCACCGTGTTTCTCGTGACACCGCTGCTCTGGTGCCACGCCCACCGTGTTTCTCCTGACACCGCTGCTCTGGCGCCACGCCCACCGTGTTTCTCGTGACACCGCTGCTCTGGTGCCACACCCACCGTGTTTCTCGTGACACCGCTGCTCTGGTGCCACGCCCACCGTGCTTCTCGTGACACCGCTGCTCTGGCGCCACGCCCACCGTGTTTCTCGCGGCACCGCTGCTCTGGTGCCATGCCCACCGTGTTTCTCGCGGCACCGCTGCTCTGGTGCCACACCCACCGTGTTTCTCACGGCACCGCTGCTCTGGCGTCACGCCCACCGCGTTTCCCGCGGCACCGCTGCTCTGGCACCACACCCACCGTGTTTCTCGTGACACCGCTGCTCTGGCGCCACGCCCACCGCGTTTCCCGCGGCACCGCTGCTCTGGCGCCACGCCCACCGTGTTTCTCGTGACACCGCTGCTCTGGCACCACACCCACCGTGTTTCTCGTGACACCGCTGCTCTGGCACCACACCCACCGTGTTTCTCGTGACACCGCTGCTCTGGCGCCACGCCCACCGCGTTTCCCGTGACACCGCTGCTCTGGCACCACGTCGACCGTGTTTCTCGTGACACCGCTGCTCTGGCGCCATGCCCACCGCGTTTCCCGCGGCACCGCTGCTCTGGCGCCACGCCCACCGTGTTTCTCGTGACACCGCTGCTCTGGCACCACGCCCACCGTGTTTCTCGCGGCACCGCTGCTCTGGCGTCACGCCCACCGCGTTTCCCGCGGCACTGCTGCTCTGGTGCCACGCCCACCGTGTTTCTCGCGTCACAGCTGCTCTGGCGCCACGCCCACCGTGTTTCTCGTGACACCGCTGCTCTGGTGCCACGCCCACCGTGTTTCTCGTGACACCGCTGCTCTGGTGCCACGCCCACCGTGTTTCTCGTGACACCGCTGCTCTGGTGCCACGCCCACCGTGTTTCTCGTGACACCGCTGCTCTGGTGCCACGCCCACCGTGTTTCTCGTGACACCGCTGCTCTGGCGCCACGCCCACCGTGTTTCTCACAGCACCGCTGCTCTGGTGCCACGCCCACCGTGTTTCTCGTGACACCGCTGCTCTGGTGCCACGCCCACCGTGTTTCTCGCGGCACCGCTGCTCTGGCACCTCGCCCACCGTGTTTCTCGTGACACCGCTGCTCTGGCACCACATCCACCGTGTTTCTCGTGACACCGCTGCTCTGGCGCCACGCCCACCGTGTTTCTCGTGACACCGCTGCTCTGGTGCCACGCCCACCGTGTTTCTCGTGACACCGCTGCTCTGGTGCCACGCCCACCGTGTTTCTCACGGCACCGCTGCTCTGGCACCACACCCACCGCGTTTCTCGTGACACCGCTGCTCTGGCACCACGCCCACAGTGTTTCTCGTGACACCGCTGCTCTGGCGCCACGCCCACCGTGTTTCTCACGGCACCGCTGCTCTGATGCCACCCCCACCGTGTTTCACATGACACCGCTGCTCTGGCGCCACACCCACTGTGTTTCTCGTGACACCGCTGCTCTGGCGCCACACCCACCGTGTTTCTCGTGACACCGCTGCTCTGGTGCCACGCCCACCGTGTTTCTCGCAGCACCGCAGCTCTGGTGCCACGCCCACCGTGTTTCTCGTGACACCGCTGCTGTGGCGCCACACCCACCGTGTTTCTCACGGCACCGCTGCCCTGGTGCCACGCCCACCGTGTTTCTCACGGCACCGATGCTCTGGTGCCATGCCCACCGTGTTTCTCACGGCACCGCTGCTCTGGTGCCATGCCCACCGTGTTTCTCGCAGCACCGCTGCTCTGGTGCCACGCCCACCGTGTTTCTCGCAGCACCGCAGCTCTGGTGCCACGCCCACCGTGTTTCTCGTGACACCGCTGCTCTGGTGCCACGCCCACCGTGTTTCTCGCAGCACCGCTGCGCTGGTGCCACGCCCACCGTGTTTCTCGTGACACCGCAGCTCTGGCACCACGCCCACCGTGTTTCTCGTGACACCGCTGCTCTGGCGCCACGCCCACCGTGTTTCTCGTGACACCGCTGCTCTGGTGCCACGCCCACCGTGTTTCCCGCGGCACCGCTGCTCTGGTGCCACCCCAACCGTGTTTCTCGTGACACCGCTGCTCTGGCGCCACGTCGACCGTGTTTCTCGTGACACCGCTGCTCTGGTGCCACGCCCACCGTGTTTCTCGTGACACCGCTGCTGTGGCGCCATGCCCACCGTGTTTCTCACGGCACCGCTGCTCTGGTGCCATGCCCACCGTGTTTCTCGCAGCACCGCTGCTCTGGTGCCACGCCCACCGTGTTTCTCGCAGCACCGCAGCTCTGGTGCCACGCCCACCGTGTTTCTCGTGACACCGCTGCTCTGGCGCCATGCCCACCGTGTTTCTCGCAGCACCGCTGCTCTGGTGCCACGCCCACCGTGTTTCCCGCAGCACCGCAGCTCTGGTGCCACGCCCACCGTGTTTCTCGTGACACCGCTGCTCTGGTGCCACGCCCACCGTGTTTCTCGCAGCACCGCTGCTCTGGTGCCACGCCCACCGTGTTTCTCGTGACACCGCAGCTCTGGCACCACGCCCACCGTGTTTCTCGTGACACCGCTGCTCTGGCGCCACATCCACCGTGTTTCTCGTGACACCGCTGCTCTGGCGCCATGCCCACCGTGTTTCTCGTGACACCGCTGCTCTGGTGCCACGCCCACTGTGTTTCTCGTGACACCGCTGCTCTGGCGCCACGCCCGCCGTGTTTCTCACGACACCGCTGCTCTGGCGCCATGCCCACCGTGTTTCTCGTGACACCGCTGCTCTGGCGCCACCCCCACCGTGTTTCTCGTCACACCGCTGCTCTGGTGCCACGCCCACCGTGTTTCTCGTGACACCGCTGCTCTGGCGCCACGCCCACCGTGTTTCTCGTGACACCGCTGCTCTGGTGCCACGCCCACCGTGTTTCTCGCGGCACCGCTGCTCTGGTGCCACCCCAACCGTGTTTCTCGTGACACCGCTGCTCTGGCGCCACGTCGACCGTGTTTCTCGTGACACCGCTGCTCTGGTGCCACGCCCACCGTGTTTCTCGCGACACCGCTGCTCTGGTGCCACGCCCACCGTGTTTCTCGCGGCACCGCTGCTCTGGTGCCACGCCCACCGTGTTTCTCGCGGCACCGCTGCTCTGGTGCCACGCCCACCGTGTTTCTCGCGACACCGCTGCTCTGGTGCCACGCCCACCGTGTTTCTCGCGGCACCGCTGCTCTGGTGCCACGCCCACCGTGTTTCTCGTGACACCGCTGCTCTGGCACCACGCCCACCTGTTTCCCGTGACACCGCTGCTCTGGCACCACACCCACCGTGTTTCTCGTGACACCACTGCTCTGGTGCCACGCCCACCGTGTTTCTCATGACACCGCTGCTCTGGCGCCACGCCCACCATGTTTCTCGTGACACCGCTGCTCTGGCACCACATCCACCGTGTTTCTCGTGGCACCGCTGCTCTGGCGCCACGCCCACCGGGTTTCTCGTGACACCGCTGCTCTGGCACCACATCCACCGTGTTTCTCGTGGCACCGCTGCTCTGGCGCCACGCCCACCGTGTTTCTCGTGACACCGCTGCTCTGGCGCCACGCCCACCGTGTTTCTCGTGACACCGCTGCCCTGGTGCCAAGCCCACCGTGTTTCTCGTGACACCGCTGCTCTGGCACCACGCCCACCGTGTTTCTCGTGACACCGCTGCTCTGGCGCCACGCCCACCGCGTTTCTCGTGACACCGCTGCTCTGGCGCCATGCCCACCGTGTTTCTCATGTCACCGCTGCTCTGGCACCACGCCCACCGTGTTTCTCGTGACACCGCTGCTCTGGCACCACGCCCACAGTGTTTCTCGCGACACCGCTGCTCTGGCACCACGCCCACCGTGTTTCTCGCGGCACCGCTGCTCTGGCACCACGCCCACAGTGTTTCTCGCGACACCGCTGCTCTGGTGCCACGCCCACCGTGTTTCTCGTGACACCGCTGCTCTGGCACCACGCCCACCGTGATTCTCGCGGCACCGCTGCTCTGGCACCACGCCCACCGTGTTTCTCGTGACACCGCTGCTCTGGCACCACGCCCACCGTGTTTCTCGTGACACCGCTGCTCTGGCGCCACGCCCACCGTGTTTCTCGCGGCACCGCTGCTCTGGCGCCACGCCCACCGTGTTTCTCGCGGCACCGCTGCTCTGGCGCCACGCCCACCGTGTTTCTCGTGACACCGCTGCTCTGGCACCACGCCCACCGTGTTTCTCGCGGCACCGCTGCTCTGGCACCACGCCCACCGTGTTTCTCGTGACACCGCTGCTCTGGCGCCACGCCCACCGTGTTTCTCGCGGCACAGCTGCTCTGGCGCCACGCTCACCGTGTTTCTCGCAGCACCGCTGCTCTGGTGCCACGCCCACAGTGTTTCTCGCGACACCGCTGCTCTGGCACCACGCCCACCGTGTTTCTCGTGACACCGCTGCTCTGGCGCCACGCCCACCGTGTTTCTCGTGACATCGCTGCTCTGGCACCACACCCACCGTGTTTCTCGTGACACCGCTGCTCTGGCGCCACGCCCACCGTGTTTCTCACTGCACCGCTGCTCTGGCGCCACACCCACCGTGTTTCTCGTGACACCGCTGCTCTGGCGCCACGCCCACCGTGTTTCTCGTGACACCGCTGCTCTGGCACCACGCCCACCGTGTTTCTCGCGGCACCGCTGCTCTGGTGCCACGCCCACCGTGTTTCTCGTGACACCGCTGCTCTGGCGCCACGCCCACCGTGTTTCTCGCGGCACCGCTGCTCTGGCACCACGCCCACAGTGTTTCTCGCGACACCGCTGCTCTGGTGCCACGCCCACCGTGTTTCTCGTGACACCGCTGCTCTGGCACCACGCCCACCGTGATTCTCGCGGCACCGCTGCTCTGGCACCACGCCCACCGTGTTTCTCGTGACACCGCTGCTCTGGCGCCACGCCCACCGTGTTTCTCGCGGCACCGCTGCTCTGGCGCCACGCCCACCGTGGTTCTCGCGGCACCGCTGCTCTGGCGCCACGCCCACCGTGTTTCTCGTGACACCGCTGCTCTGGCACCACGCCCACCGTGTTTCTCGCGGCACCGCTGCTCTGGCACCACGCCCACCGTGTTTCTCGTGACACCGCTGCTCTGGCGCCACGCCCACCGTGTTTCTCGCGGCACAGCTGCTCTGGCGCCACGCTCACCGTGTTTCTCGCAGCACCGCTGCTCTGGTGCCACGCCCACAGTGTTTCTCGCGACACCGCTGCTCTGGCACCACGCCCACCGTGTTTCTCGTGACACCGCTGCTCTGGCGCCACGCCCACCGTGTTTCTCGTGACATCGCTGCTCTGGCACCACACCCACCGTGTTTCTCGTGACACCGCTGCTCTGGCGCCACGCCCACCGTGTTTCTCACTGCACCGCTGCTCTGGCGCCACACCCACCGTGTTTCTCGTGACACCGCTGCTCTGGCGCCACGCCCACCGTGTTTCTCGTGACACCGCTGCTCTGGCACCACGCCCACCGTGTTTCTCGCGGCACCGCTGCTCTGGTGCCACGCCCACCGTGTTTCTCGTGACACCGCTGCTCTGGCGCCACGCCCACCGTGTTTCTCGCGGCACAGCTGCTCTGGCGCCACGCTCACCGTGTTCCTCGCAGCACCGCTGCTCTGGTGCCACGCCCACAGTGTTTCTCGCGACACCGCTGCTCTGGCACCACGCCCACCGTGTTTCTCGTGCGACCGCTGCTCTGGCGCCACGCCCACCGTGTTTCTCGTGACACCGCTGCTCTGGCACCACACCCACCGTGTTTCTCGTGACACCGCTGCTCTGGCGCCACGCCCACCGTGTTTCTCGCGGCACCGCTGCTCTGGTGCCACGCCCACCGTGTTTCTCGTGACACCGCTGCTCTGGCGCCACGCCCACCGTGTTTCTCGTGACACCGCTGCTCTGGCGCCACGCCCACCGTGTTTCTCACTGCACCGCTGCTCTGGCGCCACACCCACCGTGTTTCTCGTGACACCGCTGCTCTGGCGCCACGCCCACCGTGTTTCTCGTGACACCGCTGCTCTGGCACCACGCCCACCGTGTTTCTCGCGGCACCGCTGCTCTGGTGCCACGCCCACCGTGTTTCTCGTGACACCGCTGCTCTGGCGCCACGCCCACCGTGTTTCTCGCGGCACAGCTGCTCTGGCGCCACGCTCACCGTGTTCCTCGCAGCACCGCTGCTCTGGTGCCACGCCCACAGTGTTTCTCGCGACACCGCTGCTCTGGCACCACGCCCACCGTGTTTCTCGTGCGACCGCTGCTCTGGCGCCACGCCCACCGTGTTTCTCGTGACACCGCTGCTCTGGCACCACACCCACCGTGTTTCTCGTGACACCGCTGCTCTGGCGCCACGCCCACCGTGTTTCTCGCGGCACCGCTGCTCTGGTGCCACGCCCACCGTGTTTCTCGTGACACCGCTGCTCTGGCGCCACGCCCACCGTGTTTCTCGTGACACCGCTGCTCTGGTGCCACGCCCACCGTGTTTCTCGTGACACCGCTGCTCTGGTGCCACGCCCACCGTGTTTCTCGTGACACCGCTGCTCTGGTGCCACGCCCACCGTGTTTCTCGTGACACCGCTGCTCTGGTGCCACGCCCACCGTGTTTCTCGTGACACCGCTGCTCTGGCGCCACGCCCACCGTGTTTCTCGTGACACCGCTGCTCTGGCACCACGCCCACCGTGTTTCTCGCGGCACCGCTGCTCTGGCACCACGCCCACCGTGTTTCTCGTGACACCGCTGCTCTGGCACCACGCCCACCGTGTTTCTCGTGACACCGCTGCTCTGGCGCCACGCCCACCGTGTTTCTCGCGGCACCGCTGCTCTGGCGCCACGCCCACCGTGTTTCTCGCAGCACCGCTGCTCTGGTGCCACGCCCACAGTGTTTCTCGCAGCACCGCTGCTCTGGTGCCACGCCCACAGTGTTTCTCGTGACACCGCTGCTCTGGCGCCACGCCCACCGTGGTTCTCGCAGCACCGCTGCTCTGGTGCCACGCCCACAGTGTTTCTCGTGACACCGCTGCTCTGGTGCCACGCCCACAGTGTTTCTCGCAGCACCGCTGCTCTGGTGCCACGCCCACAGTGTTTCTCGTGACACCGCTGCTCTGGCGCCACGCCCACCGTGTTTCTCGCGATGCCGCTGCTCTGGTGCCACGCCCACAGTGTTTCTCGCGACACCACTGCTCTGGCACCACGCCCACCGTGTTTCTCGTGACACCGCTGCTCTGGCACCACGCCCACCGTATTTCTCGTGACACCGCTGCTCTGGTGCCACGCCCACAGTGTTTCTCGCAGCACCGCTGCTCTGGTGCCAAGCCCACAGTGTTTCTCGTGACACCGCTGCTCTGGCGCCACGCCCACCGTGTTTCTCGCAGCACCGCTGCTCTGGCGCCACGTCCACCGTGTTTCTCGTGACACCGCTGCTCTGGCGCCACGCTCACCGTGTTTCTCGCAGCACCGCTGCTCTGGTGCCACGCCCACAGTGTTTCTCGCGACACCACTGCTCTGGCACCACGCCCACCGTGTTTCTCGTGACACCGCTGCTCTGGCACCACGCCCACCGTGTTTCTCGTGACACCGCTGCTCTGGCACCACACCCACCGTGTTTCTCGTGACACCGCTGCTCTGGCGCCACACCCACCGTGTTTCTCGTGACACCGCTGCTCTGGCGCCACCCCCACCGTGTTTCTCGTGACACCGCTGCTCTGGCACCACGCCCACCGTGTTTCTCGTGACACCGCTGCTCTGGCACCACGCCCACCGTGTTTCTCGTGACACCGCTGCTCTGGCGCCACCCCCACCGTGTTTCTCGTGACACCGCTGCTCTGGCGCCACGCCCACCGTGTTTCTCGCAGCACCGCTGCTCTGGTGCCACGCCCACAGTGTTTCTCGCGACACCACTGCTCTGGCACCACGCCCACCGTGTTTCTCGTGACACCGCTGCTCTGGCACCACGCCCACCGTGTTTCTCGTGACACCGCTGCTCTGGTGCCACGCCCACAGTGTTTCTCGCAGCACCGCTGCTCTGGTGCCAAGCCCACAGTGTTTCTCGTGACACCGCTGCTCTGGCGCCACGCTCACCGTGTTTCTCGCAGCACCGCTGCTCTGGTGCCACGCCCACAGTGTTTCTCGCGACACCACTGCTCTGGCACCACGCCCACCGTGTTTCTCGTGACACCGCTGCTCTGGCACCACGCCCACCGTGTTTCTCGTGACACCGCTGCTCTGGCACCACACCCACCGTGTTTCTCGTGACACCGCTGCTCTGGCGCCACACCCACCGTGTTTCTCGTGACACCGCTGCTCTGGCGCCACCCCCACCGTGTTTCTCGTGACACCGCTGCTCTGGCACCACGCCCACCGTGTTTCTCGTGACACCGCTGCTCTGGCACCACGCCCACCGTGTTTCTCGTGACACCGCTGCTCTGGCGCCACGCCCTCCGTGTTTCTCACGGCACCGCTGCTCTGGTGCCACCCCCACCGTGTTTCACGTGACACCGCTGCTCTGGTGCCACGCCCTCCGTGTTTCTCACGGCACTGCTGCTCTGGCGCCACACCCACTGTGTTTCACGTGACACCGCTGCTCTGGCGCCACACCCACCGTGTTTCTCGTGACACCGCTGCTCTGGCACCACGCCCACCGTGTTTCTCGTGACACCGCTGCTCTGGCACCACACCCACCGTGTTTCTCGTGACACCGCTGCTCTGGCGCCACACCCACCGTGTTTCTCGTGACACCGCTGCTCTGGCACCACGCCCACCGTGTTTCTCGTGACACCGCTGCTCTGGCACCACGCCCACCGTGTTTCTCGTGACACCGCTGCTCTGGCACCACGCCCTCCGTGTTTCTCACGGCACCGCTGCTCTGGCACCACGCCCACCGTGTTTCTCGTGACACCGCTGCTCTGGCGCCACACCCACCGTGTTTCTCGTGACACCGCTGCTCTGGCGCCACGCCCACCGTGTTTCTCGTGACACCGCTGCTCTGGCGCCACGCCCACCGTGTTTCTCGTGACACCGCTGCTCTGGCGCCACACCCACCGTGTTTCTCGTGACACCGCTGCTCTGGCGCCACACCCACCGTGTTTCTCGTGACACCGCTGCTCTGGTGCCACGCCCACCGTGTTTCTCGTGACACCGCTGCTCTGGTGCCACGCCCACCGTGTTTCTCGTGACACCGCTGCTCTGGTGCCACACCCACCGTGTTTCTCGTGACACCGCTGCTCTGGCGCCACGCCCACCGTGTTTCTCGTGACACCGCTGCTCTGGTGCCACGCCCACCCTGTTTCTCGTGACACCGCTGCTCTGGCAACACGCCCACCGTGTTTCTCGTGACACCGCTGCTCTGATGCCACGCCCACCGTGTTTCTCGCGGCACCGCTGCTCTGGTGCCACGCCCACCGTGTTTCTCGTGACACCGCTGCTCTGGTGCCACACCCACCGTGTTTCTCGTGACACCGCTGCTCTGGCGCCACGCCCACCGTGTTTTTCGTGACACCGCTGCTCTGGTGCCACGCCCACCGTGTTTCTCGCGGCACCGCTGCTCTGGTGCCACGCCCACCGTGTTTCTCGTGACACCGCTGCTCTGGTGCCACGCCCACCATGTTTCTCGCGGCACCGCTGCTCTGGTGCCACGCCCACCGTGTTTCTCGTGACACCGCTGCTCTGGTGCCACGCCCACCGTGTTTCTCGCGGCACTGCTGCTCTGGTGCCACGCCCACCGTGTTTCTCGTGACACCGCTGCTCTGGTGCCACGCCCACCGTGTTTCTCGTGACACCGCTGCTCTGGTGCCACGCCCACCGTGTTTCTCGCAGCACCGCTGCTCTGGCGCCACACCCACCGTGTTTCTCGTGACACCGCTGCTCTGGTGCCACACCCACCGTGTTTCCAGTGACACCGCTGCTCTGGCGTCACGCCCACCGTGTTTCTCGCAGCACCGCTGCTCTGGTGCCACGCCCACCGTGTTTCTCGCAGCACCGCTGCTCTGGTGCCACGCCCACCGTGTTTCTCGCACCACCGCTGCTCTGGTGCCACGCCCACCGTGTTTCCCGTGACACCGCTGCTCTGGTGCCACGCCCACCGTGTTTCTCGCGGCACCGCTGCTCTGGTGCCACGCCCACCGTGTTTCTCGCAGCACCGCTGCTCTGGTGCCACGCCCACCGTGTTTCTCATGTCACCGCTGCTCTGGCACCACACCCACCGTGTTTCTCGCGGCACCGCTGCTCTGGTGCCACGCCCACCGTGTTTCCCGTGACACCGCTGCTCTGGTGCCACGCCCACCGTGTTTCTCGCGGCACCGCTGCTCTGGTGCCATGCCCACCGTGTTTCTCGCGGCACCGCTGCTCTGGCGCCACGCCCACCGTGTTTCTCGTGACACCGCTGCTCTGGCGCCACGCCCACCGTGTTTCTCGTGACACCGCTGCTCTGGCGCCACGCCCACTGTGTTTCTCGCGGCACCGCTGCTCTGGTGCCACGCCCACCGTGTTTCTCGTGACACCGCTGCTCTGGTGCCACGCCCACCGTGTTTCTCGTGACACCGCTGCTCTGGCGCCACACCCACCGTGTTTCTCGTGACACCGCTGCTCTGGTGCCACGCCCACCGTGTTTCCAGTGACACCGCTGCTCTGGCGCCACGCCCACCGTGTTTCTCGCAGCACCGCTGCTCTGGTGCCACGCCACCGTGTTTCTCGCAGCACCGCTGCTCTGGTGCCACGCCCACCGTGTTTCCCGTGACAACGCTGCTCTGGTGCCACTCCCACCGTGTTTCTCGCGGCACCGCTGCTCTGGCACCACACCCACCGTGTTTCTCGTGACACCGCTGCTCTGGTGCCACGCCCACCGTGTTTCTCGCGGCACCGCTGCTCTGGCGCCACGCCCACCGTGTTTCCCGTGACTCCGCTGCTCTGGCGCCACGCCCACCGTGTTTCTCGTGACACCGCTGCTCTGGCGCCACGCCCACCGTGTTTCTCGCAGCACCGCTGCTCTGGTGCCACGCCCACCGTGTTTCTCGTGACACCGCTGCTCTGGCGCCACGCCCACCGTGTTTCTCGTGACACCGTTGCTCTGGCGCCACGCCCACCGTGTTTCTCGTGACACCGCTGCTCTGGCGCCACGTCGACCGTGTTTCTCGTGACACCGCTGCTCTGGCACCACACCCACCGTGTTTCTCGTGACACCGCTGCTCTGGCACCACACCCACCGTGTCTCTCGTGACACCGCTGCTCTGGTGCCACGCCCACCGTGCTTCACGCGGCACCGCTGCTCTGGTGCCAAGCCCACCGTGTTTCTCGTGACACCGCTGCTCTGGCGCCACGCCCACCGTGTTTCTCGTGACACCGCTGCTCTGGTGCCACGCCCACCGTGTTTCTCGTGACACCGCTGCTCTGGCACCACGCCCACCGTGTTTCTCGTGACACCGCTGCTCTGGCGCCACACCCACCGTGTTTCTCGTGACACCGCTGCTCTGGTGCCACGCCCACCGTGTTTCCAGTGACACCGCTGCTCTGGCGCCACGCCCACCGTGTTTCTCGCAGCACCGCTGCTCTGGTGCCACGCCACCGTGTTTCTCGCAGCACCGCTGCTCTGGTGCCACGCCCACCGTGTTTCCCGTGACAACGCTGCTCTGGTGCCACGCCCACCGTGTTTCTCGCGGCACCGCTGGTCTGGTGCCACGCCCACCGTGTTTCTCGCGGCACCGCTGCTCTGGTGCCACGCCCACCGTGTTTCCCGTGACACCGCTGCTCTGGCGCCACGCCCACCGTGTTTCTCGTGACACCGCTGCTCTGGCGCCACGCCCACCGTGTTTCTCGTGACACCGCTGCTCTGGTGCCACGCCCACCGTGTTTCTCGTGACACCGCTGCTCTGGTGCCACGCCCACCGTGTTTCTCGTGACACCGCTGCTCTGGCGCCACGCCCACCGTGTTTCTCGTGACACCGCTGCTCTGGCGCCACGCCCACCGTGTTTCTCGTGACACCGTTGCTCTGGCGCCACGTCGACCGTGTTTCTCGTGACACCGCTGCTCTGGCACCACACCCACCGTGTTTCTCGTGACACCGCTGCTCTGGTACCACACCCACCGTGTCTCTCCTGACACCGCTGCTCTGGTGCCACGCCCACCGTGCTTCACGCGGCACCGCTGCTCTGGTGCCAAGCCCACCGTGTTTCTCGTGACACCGCTGCTCTGGCGCCACGCCCACCGTGTTTCTCGTGACACCGCTGCTCTGGTGCCACGCCCACCGTGTTTCTCGTGACACCGCTGCTCTGGCACCACGCCCACCATGTCTCTCGTGACACCGCTGCTCTGGTGCCACGCCCACCGTGTTTCTCGCGGCACCGCTGCTCTGGTGCCACGCCCACCGTGTTTCTCGTGACACCGCTGCTCTGGTGCCACGCCCACCGTGTTTCTCGTGACACCGCTGCTCTGGCACCACGCCCACCATGTCTCTCGTGACACCGCTGCTCTGGTGCCACGCCCACCGTGTTTCTCGCGGCACCGCTGCTCTGGTGCCACGCCCACCGTGTTTCTCGTGACACCGCTGCTCTGGCGCCACGCCCACCGTGTTTCTCGTGACACCGCTGCTCTGGTGCCACACCCACCGTGTTTCTCGTGACACCGCTGCTCTGGTGCCACGCCCACCGTGTTTCTCGTGACACCGCTGCTCTGGCGCCACGCCCACCGTGTTTCTCGTGACACCGCTGCTCTGGCGCCACGCCCACCGTGTTTCTCGTGACACCGCTGCTCTGGTGCCACGCCCACCATGTTTCTCGCGGCACCGCTGCTCTGGTGCCATGTCCACCGTGTTTCTCGTGACACCGCTGCTCTGGTGCCACGCCCACCGTGTTTCTCGTGACACCGCTGCTCTGGTGCCATGTCCACCGTGTTTCTCGTGACACCGCTGCTCTGGTGCCATGCCCACCGTGTTTCTCGTGACACCGCTGCTCTGGTGCCACGCCCACCGTGCTTCTCGTGACACCGCTGCTCTGGTGCCATGTCCATCGTGTTTCTCGTGACACCGGTGCTCTGGTGCCACGCCCACCGTGCTTCACGCGGCACCGCTGCTCTGGCGCCACGTCCACCGTGTTTCTCGTGACACCGCTGCTCTGGTGCCACGCCCACCGTGCTTCTCGTGACACCGCTGCTCTGGTGCCACGCCCACCGTGCTTCACGCGGCACCGCTGCTCTGGCGCCACGTCCACCGTGTTTCTCGTGACACCGCTGCTCTGGCGCCACGCCCACCGTGTTTCTCATGACACCGCTGCTCTGGCGCCACGCCCACCGTGTTTCTCGTGACACCGCTGCTCTGGCGCCACGCCCACCGTGTTTCTCGTGACACCGCTGCTCTGGTGCCACGCCCACCGTGTTTCTCGTGACACCGCTGCTCTGGTGCCACGCCCACCGTGCTTCACGCGGCACCGCTGCTCTGGCGCCAAGTCCACCGTGTTTCTCGTGACACCGCTGCTCTGGTGCCACGCCCACCGTGCTTCACGCGGCACCGCTGCTCTGGCGCCACGTCCACCGTGTTTCTCGTGACACCGCTGCTCTGGTGCCACGCCCACCGTGCTTCACGCGGCACCGCTGCTCTGGTGCCACGGCCACCATGTTTCCCGTGACACCGCTGCTCTGGCGCCACGCCCACCGTGTTTCTCGTGACACCGCTGCTCTGGTGCCACGCCCACCGTGTTTCTCGTGACACCGCTGCTCTGGCGCCACGCCCACCGTGTTTCTCGTGACACCGCTGCTCTGGTGCCACGCCCACCGTGTTTCTCGTGACACCGCTGCTCTGGCACCACGCCCACCGTGTCTCTCGTGACACCGCTGCTCTGGTGCCACGCCCACCGTGTTTCTCGCGGCACCGCTGCTCTGGTGCCACGCCCACCGTGTTTCTCGTGACACCGCTGCTCTGGCGCCACGCCCACCGTGTTTCTCGTGACACCGCTGCTCTGGTGCCACGCCCACCGTGTTTCTCGTGACACCGCTGCTCTGGTGCCACGCCCACCGTGTTTCTCGCGGCACCGCTGCTCTGGTGCCATGTCCACCGTGTTTCTCGTGACACCGCTGCTCTGGTGCCACGCCCACCGTGTTTCTCGTGACACCGCTGCTCTGGTGCCATGTCCACCGTGTTTCTCGTGACACCGCTGCTCTGGTGCCACGCCCACCGTGCTTCTCGTGACACCGCTGCTCTGGTGCCATGTCCATCGTGTTTCTCGTGACACCGCTGCTCTGGTGCCACGCCCACCGTGCTTCACGCGGCACCGCTGCTCTGGCGCCACGTCCACCGTGTTTCTCGTGACACCGCTGCTCTGGTGCCACGCCCACCGTGCTTCTCGTGACACCGCTGCTCTGGCGCCACGTCCACCGTGTTTCTCGTGACACCGCTGCTCTGGCGCCACGCCCACCGTGTTTCTCATGACACCGCTGCTCTGGCGCCACGCCCACCGTGTTTCTCGTGACACCGCTGCTCTGGTGCCACGCCCACCGTGCTTCACGCGGCACCGCTGCTCTGGCGCCACGTCCACCGTGTTTCTCGTGACACCGCTGCTCTGGTGCCACGCCCACCGTGCTTCACGCGGCACCGCTGCTCTGCTGCCACGTCCACCATGTTTCCCGTGACACCGCTGCTCTGGCGCCACGCCCACCGTGTTTCTCGTGACACCGCTGCTCTGGTGCCACGCCCACCGTGCTTCACGCGGCACCGCTGCTCTGGTGCCACGCCCACCGTGTTTCTCATGACACCGCTGCTCTGGCGCCACGCCCACCGTGTTTCTCGTGACACCGCTGCTCTGGCGCCACGCCCACCGTGTTTCTCGTGACACCGCTGCTCTGGTGCCACGCCCACCGTGTTTCTCGTGACACCGCTGCTCTGGTGCCACGCCCACCGTGCTTCACGCGGCACCGCTGCTCTGGCGCCAAGTCCACCGTGTTTCTCGTGACACCGCTGCTCTGGTGCCACGCCCACCGTGCTTCACGCGGCACCGCTGCTCTGGCGCCACGTCCACCGTGTTTCTCGTGACACCGCTGCTCTGGTGCCACGCCCACCGTGCTTCACGCGGCACCGCTGCTCTGGTGCCACGGCCACCATGTTTCCCGTGACACCGCTGCTCTGGCGCCACGCCCACCGTGTTTCTCGTGACACCGCTGCTCTGGTGCCACGCCCACCGTGTTTCTCGTGACACCGCTGCTCTGGCGCCACGCCCACCGTGTTTCTCGTGACACCGCTGCTCTGGTGCCACGCCCACCGTGTTTCTCGTGACACCGCTGCTCTGGCACCACGCCCACCGTGTCTCTCGTGACACCGCTGCTCTGGTGCCACGCCCACCGTGTTTCTCGCGGCACCGCTGCTCTGGTGCCACGCCCACCGTGTTTCTCGTGACACCGCTGCTCTGGCGCCACGCCCACCGTGTTTCTCGTGACACCGCTGCTCTGGTGCCACGCCCACCGTGTTTCTCGTGACACCGCTGCTCTGGTGCCACGCCCACCGTGTTTCTCGCGGCACCGCTGCTCTGGTGCCATGTCCACCGTGTTTCTCGTGACACCGCTGCTCTGGTGCCACGCCCACCGTGTTTCTCGTGACACCGCTGCTCTGGTGCCATGTCCACCGTGTTTCTCGTGACACCGCTGCTCTGGTGCCACGCCCACCGTGCTTCTCGTGACACCGCTGCTCTGGTGCCATGTCCATCGTGTTTCTCGTGACACCGCTGCTCTGGTGCCACGCCCACCGTGCTTCACGCGGCACCGCTGCTCTGGCGCCACGTCCACCGTGTTTCTCGTGACACCGCTGCTCTGGTGCCACGCCCACCGTGCTTCTCGTGACACCGCTGCTCTGGCGCCACGTCCACCGTGTTTCTCGTGACACCGCTGCTCTGGCGCCACGCCCACCGTGTTTCTCATGACACCGCTGCTCTGGCGCCACGCCCACCGTGTTTCTCGTGACACCGCTGCTCTGGTGCCACGCCCACCGTGCTTCACGCGGCACCGCTGCTCTGGCGCCACGTCCACCGTGTTTCTCGTGACACCGCTGCTCTGGTGCCACGCCCACCGTGCTTCACGCGGCACCGCTGCTCTGCTGCCACGTCCACCATGTTTCCCGTGACACCGCTGCTCTGGCGCCACGCCCACCGTGTTTCTCGTGACACCGCTGCTCTGGTGCCACACCCACCGTGTTTCTCGTGACACCGCTGCTCTGGCGCCACGCCCACCGTGTTTCTCGTGACACCGCTGCTCTGGCACCACGCCCACCGTGCTTCACGCGGCACCGCTGCTCTGGTGCCATGCCCACCGTGTTTCTCGTGACACCGCTGCCCTGGTGCCACGCCCACCGTGTTTCTCGCGGCACCGCTGCTCTGGCGCCACGCCCACCGTGTTTCTCGCGACACCGTTGCTCTGGCGCCACGTCGACCGTGTTTCTCGTGACACCGCTGCTCTGGTGCCACGCCCACCGTGTTTCTCCTGACACCACTGCTCTGGTGCCACGCCCACCGTGTTTCTCGCAGCACCGCTGCTCTGGTGCCACGCCCACCGCGTTTCTCGTGACACCGTTGCTCTGGCGCCACGCCCACCGTGTTTCTCGTGACACCGCTGCTCTGGCGCCACGCCCACCGTGTTTCTCGTGACACCGCTGCTCTGGCGCCACGCCCACCGTGTTTCTCATGACACCGCTGCTCTGGCGCCACGCCCACCGTGCTTCACGCGGCACCGCTGCTCTGGCGCCACGTCCACCGTGTTTCTCGTGACACCGCTGCTCTGGTGCCACGCCCACCGTGCTTCACGCGGCACAGCTGCTCTGGCGCCACGCCCACCGTGTTTCTCGTGACACCGCTGCTCTGGCGCCACGCCCACCGTGTTTCTCCTGACACCGCTGCTCTGGCGCCACGCCCACCGTGTTTCTCGTGACACCGCTGCTCTGGCGCCACGCCCACCGTGTTTCTCCTGACACCGCTGCTCTGGCTCCACGTCCACCGTGTTTCTCGTGACACCGCTGCTCTGGCGCCACGCCCACCGTGTCTCTCGTGACACCGCTGCTCTGGCGCCACGCCCACCGTGTTTCTCGTGACACCGCTGCTCTGGCGCCACGCCCACCGTGTTTCTCGCGGCACCGCTGCTCTGGCGCCACGCCCACCGTGTTTCTCATGACACCGCTGCTCTGGCGCCACGCCCACCGTGTTTCTCGTGACACCGCTGCTCTGGTGCCACGCCCACCGTGCTTCACGCGGCACCGCTGCTCTGGCGCCACGTCCACCGTGTTTCTCGTGACACCGCTGCTCTGGCGCCACGCCCACCGTGTTTCTCCTGACACCGCTGCTCTGGCGCCACGCCCACCGTGTTTCTCGTGACACCGCTGCTCTGGCGCCACGCCCACCGTGTTTCTCCTGACACCGCTGCTCTGGCTCCACGTCCACCGTGTTTCTCGTGACACCGCTGCTCTGGCGCCACGCCCACCGTGTCTCTCGTGACACCGCTGCTCTGGCGCCACGCCCACCGTGTTTCTCGTGACACCGCTGCTCTGGCGCCACGCCCACCGTGTTTCTCGCGGCACCGCTGCTCTGGCGCCACGCCCACCGTGTTTCTCATGACACCGCTGCTCTGGCGCCACGCCCACCGTGTTTCTCGTGACACCGCTGCTCTGGTGCCACGCCCACCGTGCTTCACGCGGCACCGCTGCTCTGGCGCCACGTCCACCGTGTTTCTCGTGACACCGCTGCTCTGGTGCCACGCCCACCGTGCTTCACGCGGCACCGCTGCTCTGCTGCCACGTCCACCATGTTTCCCGTGACACCGCTGCTCTGGCGCCACGCCCACCGTGTTTCTCGTGACACCGCTGCTCTGGTGCCACGCCCACCGTGCTTCACGCGGCACCGCTGCTCTGGTGCCACGCCCACCGTGTTTCTCGTGACACCGCTGCCCTGGTGCCACGCCCACCGTGTTTCTCGCGGCACCGCTGCTCTGGCGCCACGCCCACCGTGTTTCTCATGACACCGTTGCTCTGGCGCCACGCCCACCGTGTTTCTCGTGACACCGCTGCTCTGGCGCCACGCCCACCGTGTTTCTCGTGACACCGCTGCTCTGGCGCCACGCCCACCGTGTTTCTCATGACACCGCTGCTCTGGCGCCACGCCCACCGTGCTTCACGCGGCACCGCTGCTCTGGCGCCACGTCCACCGTGTTTCTCGTGACACCGCTGCTCTGGTGCCACGCCCACCGTGCTTCACGCGGCACCGCTGCTCTGGCGCCACGTCCACCGTGTTTCTCGTGACACCGCTGCTCTGGTGCCACGCCCACCGTGCTTCACGCGGCACCGCTGCTCTGCTGCCACGTCCACCATGTTTCCCGTGACACCGCTGCTCTGGCGCCACGCCCACCGTGTTTCTCGTGACACCGCTGCTCTGGTGCCACGCCCACCGTGCTTCACGCGGCACCGCTGCTCTGGTGCCACGCCCACCGTGTTTCTCGTGACACCGCTGCCCTGGTGCCACGCCCACCGTGTTTCTCGCGGCACCGCTGCTCTGGCGCCACGCCCACCGTGTTTCTCATGACACCGTTGCTCTGGCGCCACGCCCACCGTGTTTCTCGTGACACCGCTGCTCTGGCGCCACGCCCACCGTGTTTCTCGTGACACCGCTGCTCTGGCGCCACGCCCACCGTGTTTCTCATGACACCGCTGCTCTGGCGCCACGCCCACCGTGCTTCACGCGGCACCGCTGCTCTGGCGCCACGTCCACCGTGTTTCTCGTGCCACCGCTGCTCTGGCGCCACGCCCACCGTGTTTCTCGTGACACCGCTGCTCTGGTGCCACGCCCACCGTGCTTCACGCGGCACCGCTGCTCTGGCGCCACGTCCACCGTGTTTCTCGTGACACCGCTGCTCTGGTGCCACGCCCACCGTGCTTCACGCGGCACAGCTGCTCTGGCGCCACGCTCACCGTGTTTCTCGTGACACCGCTGCTCTGGCGCCACGCCCACCGTGTTTCTCGTGACACCGCTGCTCTGGTGCCACGCCCACCGTGCTTCACGCGGCACCGCTGCTCTGGCGCCACGTCCACCGTGTTTCTCGTGACACCGCTGCTCTGGTGCCACGCCCACCGTGCTTCACGCGGCACCGCTGCTCTGCTGCCACGTCCACCATGTTTCCCGTGACACCGCTGCTCTGGCGCCACGCCCACCGTGTTTCTCGTGACACCGCTGCTCTGGTGCCACGCCCACCGTGTTTCTCGTGACACCGCTGCCCTGGTGCCACGCCCACCGTGTTTCTCCTGACACCACTGCTCTGGTGCCACGCCCACCGTGTTTCTCGCAGCACCGCTGCTCTGGTGCCACGCCCACCGTGTTTCTCGTGACACCGCTGCTCTGGCACCACACCCACCGTGTTTCTCGCGGCACAGCTGCTCTGGTGCCACGCCCACCGTGTTTCTCGCAGCACCGCTGCTCTGGTGCCACGCCCACCGCGTTTCTCGTGACACCGTTGCTCTGGCGCCACGCCCACCGTGTTTCTCGTGACACCGCTGCTCTGGCGCCACGCCCACCGTGTTTCTCGTGACACCGCTGCTCTGGCGCCACGCCCATCGTGTTTCTCATGACACCGCTGCTCTGGCGCCACGCCCACCGTGCTTCACGCGGCACCGCTGCTCTGGCGCCACGTCCACCGTGTTTCTCGTGACACCGCTGCTCTGGCGCCACGCCCACCGTGTTTCTCGTGACACCGCTGCTCTGGTGCCACGCCCACCGTGCTTCACGCGGCACCGCTGCTCTGGCGCCACGTCCACCGTGTTTCTCGTGACACCGCTGCTCTGGTGCCACGCCCACCGTGCTTCACGCGGCACAGCTGCTCTGGCGCCACGCCCACCGTGTGTCTCGTGACACCGCTGCTCTGGCGCCACGCCCACCGTGTTTCTCCTGACTCCGCTGCTCTGGCGCCACGCCCACCGTGTTTCTCGTGACACCGCTGCTCTGGCGCCACGCCCACCGTGTTTCTCCTGACACCGCTGCTCTGGCTCCACGTCCACCGTGTTTCTCGTGACACCGCTGCTCTGGCGCCACGCCCACCGTGTCTCTCGTGACACCGCTGCTCTGGCGCCACGCCCACCGTGTTTCTCGTGACACCGCTGCTCTGGCGCCACGCCCACCGTGTTTCTCGCGGCACCGCTGCTCTGGCGCCACGTCCACCGTGTTTCTCGTGCCACCGCTGCTCTGGCGCCACGCCCACCGTGTTTCTCGTGGCACCGCTGCTCTGGCACCACACCCACCGTGTTTCTCATGACACCGCTGCTCTGGTGCCACGCCCACAACGTTTCTCGAGGCACCGCTGCTCTGGCACCACGCCCACCGTGTTTCTCGTGACACCGTTGCTCTGGCACCACGCCCACCGTGTTTCTCGTGACACCGCTGCTCTGGCACCACGCCCACCGTGTTTCTCGTGACACCGCTGCTCTGGCGCCAAGCCCACCGTGTTTCTCATGACACCGCTGCTCTGGCGCCACGCCCACCGTGTTTCTCGTGACACCGCTGCTCTGGTGCCACGCCCACCGTGCTTCACGCGGCACCGCTGCTCTGGTGCCACGCCCACTGTGTTTCTCGTGACACCGCTGCCCTGGTGCCACGCCCACCGTGTTTCTCGTGACACCGCTGCTCTGGTGCCACGCCCACCGTGTTTCTCGCGGCACCGCTGCTCTGGCGCCACGCCCACCGTGTTTCTCGCGACACCGTTGCTCTGGCGCCACGTCGACCGTGTTTCTCGTGACACCGCTGCTCTGGTGCCACGCCCACCGTGTTTCTCCTGACACCACTGCTCTGGTGCCACGCCCACCGTGTTTCTCGCAGTACCGCTGCTCTGGCTCCACGTCCACCGTGTTTCTCCTGACACCACTGCTCTGGTGCCACGCCCACCGTGTTTCTCCTGACACCACTGCTCTGGTGCCACGCCCACCGTGTTTCTCGCAGCACCGCTGCTCTGGTGCCACGCCCACCGCGTTTCTCGTGACACCGTTGCTCTGGCGCCACGCCCACCGTGTTTCTCGTGACACCGCTGCTCTGGCGCCACGCCCACCGTGTTTCTCGTGACACCGCTGCTCTGGCGCCACGCCCACCGTGTTTCTCATGACACCGCTGCTCTGGCGCCACGCCCACCGTGCTTCACGCGGCACCGCTGCTCTGGCGCCACGTCCACCGTGTTTCTCGTGACACCGCTGCTCTGGCGCCACGCCCACCGTGTTTCTCGTGACACCGCTGCTCTGGTGCCACGCCCACCGTGCTTCCCGCGGCACCGCTGCTCTGGCGCCACGTCCACCGTGTTTCTCGTGACACCGCTGCTCTGGTGCCACGCCCACCGTGCTTCACGCGGCACAGCTGCTCTGGCGCCACGCCCACCGTGTTTCTCGTGACACCGCTGCTCTGGCGCCACGCCCACCGTGTTTCTCGTGACACCGCTGCTCTGGTGCCACGCCCACCGTGCTTCACGCGGCACCGCTGCTCTGGCGCCACGTCCACCGTGTTTCTCGTGACACCGCTGCTCTGGTGCCACGCCCACCGTGCTTCACGCGGCACCGCTGCTCTGCTGCCATGTCCACCATGTTTCCCGTGACACCGCTGCTCTGGCGCCACGCCCACCGTGTTTCTCGTGACACCGCTGCTCTGGTGCCACGCCCACCGTGTTTCTCGTGACACCGCTGCCCTGGTGCCACGCCCACCGTGTTTCTCGCGGCACCGCTGCTCTGGCGCCACGCCCACCGTGTTTCTCGCGACACCGTTGCTCTGGCGCCACGTCGACCGTGTTTCTCGTGACACCGCTGCTCTGGTGCCACGCCCACCGTGTTTCTCCTGACACCACTGCTCTGGTGCCACGCCCACCGTGTTTCTCGCAGTACCGCTGCTCTGGCTCCACGTCCACCGTGTTTCTCCTGACACCACTGCTCTGGTGCCACGCCCACCGTGTTTCTCCTGACACCACTGCTCTGGTGCCACGCCCACCGTGTTTCTCGCAGCACCGCTGCTCTGGTGCCACGCCCACCGTGTTTCTCGTGACACCGCTGCTCTGGCACCACACCCACCGTGTTTCTCGCGGCACAGCTGCTCTGGTGCCACGCCCACCGTGTTTCTCGCAGCACCGCTGCTCTGGTGCCACGCCCACCGCGTTTCTCGTGACACCGTTGCTCTGGCGCCACGCCCACCGTGTTTCTTGTGACACCGCTGCTCTGGCGCCACGCCCACCGTGTTTCTCGTGACACCGCTGCTCTGGTGCCACGCCCACCGTGTTTCTCGCAGCACCGCTGCTCTGGTGCCACGCCCACCGTGTTTCTCGTGACACCGCTGCTCTGGCACCACACCCACCGTGTTTCTCGCGGCACAGCTGCTCTGGTGCCACGCCCACCGCGTTTCTCGTGACACCGTTGCTCTGGCGCCACGCCCACCGTGTTTCTTGTGACACCGCTGCTCTGGCGCCACGCCCACCGTGCTTCACGCGGCACCGCTGCTCTGGCGCCACGTCCACCGTGTTTCTCGTGACACCGCTGCTCTGGCGCCACGCCCACCGTGTTTCTCGTGACACCGCTGCTCTGGTGCCACGCCCACCGTGCTTCACGCGGCACCGCTGCTCTGGCGCCACGTCCACCGTGTTTCTCGTGACACCGCTGCTCTGGTGCCACGCCCACCGTGATTCACGCGGCACAGCTGCTCTGGCGCCACGCCCACCGTGTTTCTCGTGACACCGCTGCTCTGGCGCCACGCCCACCGTGTTTCTCCTGACACCGCTGCTCTGGCGCCTTGCCCACCGTGTTTCTCGTGACACCGCTGCTCTGGCGCCACGCCCACCGTGTTTCTCCTGACACCGCTGCTCTGGCTCCACGTCCACCGTGTTTCTCGTGACACCGCTGCTCTGGCGCCACGCCCACCGTGTCTCTCGTGACACCGCTGCTCTGGCGCCACGCCCACCGTGTTTCTCGTGACACCGCTGCTCTGGCGCCACGCCCACCGTGTTTCTCGCGGCACCGCTGCTCTGGCGCCACGCCCACCGTGTTTCTCGTGCCACCGCTGCTCTGGCGCCACGCCCACCGTGTTTCTCGTGGCACCGCTGCTCTGGCACCACACCCACCGTGTTTCTCATGACACCGCTGCTCTGGCGCCACGTCCACCGTGTTTCTCGTGACACCGCTGCTCTGGTGCCACGCCCACCGTGCTTCACGCGGCACCGCTGCTCTGCTGCCACGTCCACCATGTTTCCCGTGACACCGCTGCTCTGGCGCCACGCCCACCGTGTTTCTCGTGACACCGCTGCTCTGGTGCCACGCCCACCGTGCTTCACGCGGCGCCGCTGCTCTGGTGCCACGCCCACCGTGTTTCTCGTGACACCGCTGCCCTGGTGCCACGCCCACCGTGTTTCTCGTGACACCGCTGCTCTGGCACCACGTCGACCGTGTTTCTCGCGGCACCGCTGCTCTGGCGCCACGCCCACCGTGTTTCTCGCGACACCGTTGCTCTGGTGCCACGCCCACCGTGTTTCTCGTGACACCGCTGCTCTGGCGCCACGCCCACCGTGTTTCTCGTGACACCGCTGCTCTGGCGCCACGTCCACCGTGTCTCTCGTGACACCGCTGCTCTGGCGCCACGCCCACCGTGTTTCACGCGGCACCGCTGCTCTGGCGCCACACCCACCGTGTTTCTCGTGACACCGCTGCTCTGGTGCCACGCCCACCGTGTTTCTCGTGACACCGCTGCTCTGGCGCCATGCCCACTGTGTTTCTCGTGACACCGCTGCTCTGGCGCCACGCCCACCGTGTTTCACGCGGCACCGCTGCTCTGGCACCACGCCCACCATGTTTCTCGTGACACCGCTGCTCTGGTGCCACGCCCACCGTGTTTCTCGTGACACCGCTGCTCTGGCGCCATGCCCACTGTGTTTCTCGTGACACCGCTGCTCTGGCGCCACGCCCACCGTGTTTCACGCGGCACCGCTGCTCTGGCACCACGCCCACCGTGTTTCTCGTGACACCGCTGCTCTGGCGCCACGCCCACCATGTTTCTCGTGACACCGCTGCTCTGGCGACATGCCCACCGTGTTTCTCGTGACACCGCTGCTCTGGCGACATGCCCACCGTGTTTCTCGTGACACCGCTGCTCTGGCGACATGCCCACCGTGTTTCTCGTGACACCGCTGCTCTGGTGCCACGCCCACCGTGTTTCTCGTGACACCGCTGCTCTGGTGCCACGCCCACCGTGTTTCTCGTGACACCGCTGCTCTGGCACCACACCCACCGTGTTTCTCGTGACACCGCTGCTCTGGCGCCACGCCCACCGTGTTTCTCGTGACACCGCTGCTCTGGTGCCACGCCCACCGTGTTTCACGCGGCACCGCTGCTCTGGCGCCATGCCCACCGTGTTTCTCGTGACACCGCTGCTCTGGCGCCATGCCCACCGTGTTTCTCGTGACACCGCTGCTCTGGTGCCACGCCCACCGTGTTTCACGCGGCACCGCTGCTCTGGCGCCATGCCCACCGTGTTTCTCGTGACACCGCTGCTCTGGCGCCATGCCCACCGTGTTTCTCGTGACACCGCTGCTCTGGCGCCACGCCCACCGTGTTTCTTGTGACACCGCTGCTCTGGTGCCACGCCCACCGTGTTTCTTGTGACACCGCTGCTCTGGTGCCACGCCCACCGTGTTTCTCGTGACACCGCTGCTCTGGTGCCACGCCCACCGCGTTTCTCGCGGCACCGCTGCTCTGGTGCCACGCCCACCGTGTTTCTCGCGGCACCGCTGCTCTGGTGCCACGCCCACCGTGTTTCTCGTGACACCGCTGCTCAGGTGCCACGCCCACCGTGTTTCTCGCGGCACCGCTGCTCTGGCACCACACCCACCGCGTTTCTCGTGACACCGCTGCTCTGGCGCCACGCCCACCGTGCTTCTCATGACACCGCTGCTCTGGTGCCACGCCCACCGTGTTTCTCGTGACACCGCTGCTCTGGTGCCACGCCCACCGTGTTTCTCGTGACACCGCTGCTCTGGCGCCACGCCCACCGTGTTTCTCGCGGCACCGCTGCTCTGGCACCACGCCCACCGTGTTTCTCGTGACACCGCTGCTCTGGTGCCACGCCCACCGTGTTTCTCGCGGCACCGCTGCTCTGGCGCCACGCCCACCGTGTTTCTCGCGGCACCGCTGCTCTGGTGCCACGCCCACCGTGTTTCTCGCGGCACCGCTGCTCTGGCGCCACGCCCACCGTGTTTCTCGCGGCACCGCTGCTCTGGTGCCACGCCCACCGTGTTTCTCGCGGCACCGCTGCTCTGGCACCACGCCCACCGTGTTTCTCGCGGCACCGCTGCTCTGGTGCCACGCCCACCGTGTTTCTCGCGGCACCGCTGCTCTGGCACCACGCCCACCGTGTTTCTCGTGACACCGCTGCTCTGGCGCCACGCCCACCGTGTTTCTCGCGGCACCGCTGCTCTGGTGCCACGCCCACCGTGTTTCTCGCGGCACCGCTGCTCTGGCACCACGCCCACCGTGTTTCTCGTGACACCGCTGCTCTGGCACCACGCCCACCGTGTTTCTCGTGACACCGCTGCTCTGGTGCCACGCCCACCGTGCTTCCCGCGGCACCGCTGCTCTGGTGCCACGCCCACCGTGTTTCTCGTGACACCGCTGCTCTGGTGCCTCGCCCACCGTGTTTCTCATGTCACCGCTGCTCTGGCGCCACGCCCACCGCGTTTCCCGCGGCACCGCTGCTCTGGTGCCACGTTCACCGTGCTTCCCGCTGCACCGCTGCTCTGGCGCCATGCCCACCGTGTTTCTCGTGATACCGCTGCTCTGGCGCCACGTCGACCGTGTTTCCCGTGACACCGCTGCTCTGGCGCCACGCCCACCGTGTTTCTCGTGACACCGCTGCTCTGGCGCCACGCCCACCGTGTTTCTCGTGACACCGCTGCTCTGGTGCCACGCCCACCGTGTTTCTCCTGACACCGCTGCTCTGGCGCCACGCCCACCGTGTTTCTCGTGACACCGCTGCTCTGGCGCCACACCCACCGTGTTTCTCGTGACACCGCTGCTCTGGCGCCACGCCCACCGTGTTTCTCGTGACACCGCTGCTCTGGCGCCACGCCCACCGTGTTTCTCGTGACACCGCTGCTCTGGCGCCACGCCCACCGTGTTTCTCGCAGCACCGCTGCTCTGGCGCCACACCCACCGTGTTTCTCGCAGCACCGCTGCTCTGGCGCCACACCCACCGTGTTTCTCGCAGCACCGCTGCTCTGGCGCCACACCCACCGTGTTTCTCGCAGCACCGCTGCTCTGGCGCCACGCCCACCGTGTTTCTCGTGACACCGCTGCTCTGGCGCCACGCCCACCGTGTTTCTCGTGACACCGCTGCTCTGGCGCCACGCCCACCGTGTTTCTCGTGACACCGCTGCTCTGGTGCCACGCCCACCGTGTTTCTCGTGACACCGTTGCTCTGGCGCCACGTCGACCGTGTTTCTCGTGACACCGCTGCTCTGGTGCCACGCCCACCGTGTTTCTCGTGACACCGCTGCTCTGGCGCCACGTCGACCGTGTTTCTCGTGACACCGCTGCTCTGGCGCCACGCCCACCGTGTTTCTCGTGACACCGCTGCTCTGGTGCCACGTCCACCGTGTTTCTCATGACACCGCTGCTCTGGCGCCAAGCCCACCGTGTTTCTCATGACACCGCTGCTCTGGCGCCACGCCCACCGTGTTTCTCGCGGCACCGCTGCTCTGGTGCCACGCCCACCGTGTTTCTCGCGGCACCGCTGCTCTGGCACCACGCCCACCGTGATTCTCGCGGCACCGCTGCTCTGGTGCCACGCCCACCGTGTTTCTCGCGGCACCGCTGCTCTGGCACCACGCCCACCGTGTTTCTCGTGACACCGCTGCTCTGGCGCCACGCCCACCGTGTTTCTCGCGGCACCGCTGCTCTGGTGCCACGCCCACCGTGTTTCTCGCGGCACCGCTGCTCTGGCACCACGCCCACCGTGTTTCTCGTGACACCGCTGCTCTGGCACCACGCCCACCGTGTTTCTCGTGACACCGCTGCTCTGGTGCCACGCCCACCGTGCTTCCCGCGGCACCGCTGCTCTGGTGCCACGCCCACCGTGTTTCTCGTGACACCGCTGCTCTGGTGCCTCGCCCACCGTGTTTCTCATGTCACCGCTGCTCTGGCGCCACGCCCACCGCGTTTCCCGCGGCACCGCTGCTCTGGTGCCACGTTCACCGTGCTTCCCGCTGCACCGCTGCTCTGGCGCCATGCCCACCGTGTTTCTCGTGATACCGCTGCTCTGGCGCCACGTCGACCGTGTTTCCCGTGACACCGCTGCTCTGGCGCCACGCCCACCGTGTTTCTCGTGACACCGCTGCTCTGGCGCCACGCCCACCGTGTTTCTCGTGACACCGCTGCTCTGGTGCCACGCCCACCGTGTTTCTCCTGACACCGCTGCTCTGGCGCCACGCCCACCGTGTTTCTCGTGACACCGCTGCTCTGGCGCCACACCCACCGTGTTTCTCGTGACACCGCTGCTCTGGCGCCACGCCCACCGTGTTTCTCGTGACACCGCTGCTCTGGCGCCACGCCCACCGTGTTTCTCGTGACACCGCTGCTCTGGCGCCACGCCCACCGTGTTTCTCGCAGCACCGCTGCTCTGGCGCCACACCCACCGTGTTTCTCGCAGCACCGCTGCTCTGGCGCCACACCCACCGTGTTTCTCGCAGCACCGCTGCTCTGGCGCCACACCCACCGTGTTTCTCGCAGCACCGCTGCTCTGGCGCCACGCCCACCGTGTTTCTCGTGACACCGCTGCTCTGGCGCCACGCCCACCGTGTTTCTCGTGACACCGCTGCTCTGGCGCCACGCCCACCGTGTTTCTCGTGACACCGCTGCTCTGGTGCCACGCCCACCGTGTTTCTCGTGACACCGTTGCTCTGGCGCCACGTCGACCGTGTTTCTCGTGACACCGCTGCTCTGGTGCCACGCCCACCGTGTTTCTCGTGACACCGCTGCTCTGGCGCCACGTCGACCGTGTTTCTCGTGACACCGCTGCTCTGGCGCCACGCCCACCGTGTTTCTCGTGACACCGCTGCTCTGGTGCCACGTCCACCGTGTTTCTCATGACACCGCTGCTCTGGCGCCAAGCCCACCGTGTTTCTCATGACACCGCTGCTCTGGCGCCAAGCCCACCGTGTTTCTCGTGACACCGCTGCTCTGGCGCCAAGCCCACCGTGTTTCTCATGACACCGCTGCTCTGGCGCCAAGCCCTCCGTGTTTCTCATGACACCGCTGCTCTGGCGCCAAGCCCACCGTGTTTCTCGTGACACCGCTGCTCTGGCGCCAAGCCCACCGTGTTTCTCGTGACACCACTGCTCTGGCGCCACGCCCACCGTGTTTCTCGTGACACCGCTGCTCTGGCGCCACGCCCACCGTGTTTCTCGTGACACCGCTGCTCTGGCGCCACGCCCACCGTGTTTCTCGTGACACCGCTGCTCTGGCGCCACGTCGACCGTGTTTCACGCGGCACCGCTGCTCTGGCACCACGCCCACCGTGTTTCTCGTGACACCGCTGCTCTGGTGCCACGCCCACCGTGTTTCTCGTGACACCGCTGCTCTGGCGCCACGCCCACCGTGTTTCTCGTGACACCGCTGCTCTGGCGCCACGCCCACCGTGTTTCTCGTGACACCGCTGCTCTGGCGCCATGCCCAA
This sequence comes from Scyliorhinus torazame, assembly GCF_047496885.1. Classification (NCBI taxonomy): domain Eukaryota; kingdom Metazoa; phylum Chordata; class Chondrichthyes; order Carcharhiniformes; family Scyliorhinidae; genus Scyliorhinus; species Scyliorhinus torazame. The sequence continues at coordinate 155,921,165 of NC_092721.1, read as the reverse complement.
CGTGTTTCTCGTGACACCGCTGCTCTGGCGCCACGCCCACCGTGTTTCTCGTGACACCGCTGCTCTGGTGCCACGCCCACCGTGTTTCTCGTGACACCGCTGCTCTGGTGCCACGCCCACCGTGTTTCTCGCAGCACCACTGCTCTGGTGCCATGCCCACCGTGTTTCTCGTGACACCGCTGCACTGGTGCCACTCCCACCGTGTTTCTCGTGACACCGCTGCTCTGGTGCCACGCCCACCGTGTTTCTCGCGGCACCGCTGCTCCGGCGCCATGCCCACCGTGTTTCTCGTGACACCGCTGCACTGGTGCCACTCCCACCGTGTTTCACGTGACACCGCTGCTCTGGTGCCACGCCCACCGTGTTTCTCGTGACACCGCTGCTCTGGTGCCACGCCCACCATGTTTCTCGTGACACCGCTGCTCTGGTGCCACGCCCACCGTGTTTCTCGTGACACCGCTGCACTGGTGCCACTCCCACCGAGTTTCTCGTGACACCGCTGCTCTGGTGCCACGCCCACCGTGTTTCTCGCGGCACCGCTGCTCTGGTGCCACGCCCACCGTGTTTCTCGTGACACCGCAGCACTGGTGCCATGCCCACCGTGTTTCTTGCGGCACCGCTGCTCTGGCGCCATGCCCACCGTGTTTCTCGTGACACCGCTGCTCTGGTGCCATGCCCACCGTGTTTCTCGTGACACCGCTGCTCTGGTGCCACGCCCACCGTGTTTCTCGTGACACCGCTGCTCTGGCGCCATGCCCACCGTGTTTCTCGTGACACCGCTGCTCTGGCACCACACTCACCGTGTTTCTCGTGACACCGCTGCTCTGGCGCCACGCCCACCGTGTTTCTCGCGGCACCGCTGCTCTGGTGCCATGCCCACCGTGTTTCTCGTGACACCGCTGCTCTGGTGCCACGCCCACCGTGTTTCTCGTGACACCGCTGCACTGGTGCCATGCCCACCGTGTTTCTCGTGACACCGCTGCTCTGGCACCACACCCACCGTGTTTCTCGTGACACCGCTGCTCTGGCGCCACGCCCACCGTGTTTCTCGCGGCACCGCTGCTCTGGCGCCACGCCCACCGTGTTTCTCGCGGCACCGCTGCTCTGGCACCACACCCACCGTGTTTCTCGTGACACCGCTGCTCTGGCGCCACGCCCACCGTGTTTCTCGTGACACCGCTGCTCTGGCACCACGCCCACCGTGTTTCTCGTGACACCGCTGCTCTGGCGCCACGCCCACCATGTTTCTCGCGGCGCCGCTGCTCTGGTGCCACGCCCACCGTGTTTCTCGTGACACCGCTGCTCTGGCGCCACGCCCACCGTGTTTCTCGTGACACCGCTGCTCTGGTGCCACGCCCACCGTGTTTCTCGTGACACCGCTGCTCTGGCGCCACGTCCACCGTGTTTCTCGTGACACCGCTGCTCTGGTGCCACGTCCACCGTGTCTCTCGTGACACCGCTGCTCTGGTGCCACGCCCACCGTGTTTCTCGTGACACCGCTGCTCTGGCGCCACGCCCACCGTGTTTTTCGTGACACCGCTGCTCTGGCGCCACGCCCACCGTGTTTCTCGTGACACCGCTGCTCTGGCGCCACGCCCACCGTGTTTCTCGTGACACCGCTGCTCTGGTGCCACGTCCACCGTGTCTCTCGTGACACCGCTGCTCTGGTGCCACGCCCACCGTGTTTCTCGTGACACCGCTGCTCTGGCGCCACGCCCACCGTGTTTCTCGTGACATCGCTGCTCTGGCGCCACGCCCACCATGTTTCTCGCGGCGCCGCTGCTCTGGCGCCACGCCCACCGTGTTTCTCGTGACACCGCTGCTCTGGTGGCACGTCCACCGTGTCTCTCGTGACACCGCTGCTCTGGCACCACACCCACCGTGTTTCTCGTGACACCGCTGCTCTGGCACCACACCCACCATGTTTCTCGCGGCACCGCTGCTCTGGTGCCACGCCCACCGTGTTTCTCGCGGCACCACTGCTCTGGCACCACACCCACCGTGTTTCTCGTGACACCGCTGCTCTGGCACCACACCCACCGTGTTTCTCGTGACACCGCTGCTCTGGTGCCACGCCCACCGTGTTTCTCGCGGCACCGCTGCTCTGGCACCACGCCCACCGTGTTTCTCGCGGCACCGCTGCTCTGGCGCCATGCCCACCGTGTTTCCCGTGACACCGCTGCTCTGGCGCCATGCCCACCGTGTTTCCCGTGACACCGCTGCTCTGGCGCCATGCCCACCGTGTTTCTCGTGACACCGCTGCTCTGGCACCACGCCCACCGTGTTTCTCGTGACACCGCTGCTCTGGCGCCACGCCCACCGTGTTTCTCGTGACACCGCTGCTCTGGTGCCAGGCCCACCGTGTTTCTCGTGACACCGCTGCTCTGGCGCCACACCCACCGTGTTTCTCGTGACACCGCTGCTCTGGTGCCACGCCCACCGTGTTTCCCGTGACACCGCTGCTCTGGCACCACACCCACCGCGTTTCTCGTGACACCGCTGCTCTGGTGCCATGCCCACCGTGTTTCCCGTGACACCGCTGCTCTGGCGCCACGCCCACCGTGTTTCTCGTGACACCGCTGCTCTGGTGCCATGCCCACCGTGTTTCCCGTGACACCGCTGCTCTGGCGCCACGCCCACCGTGTTTCTCGCAGCACCGCTGCTCTGGTGCCACGCCCACCGTGTTTCTCGTGACACCGCTGCTCTGGCACCACGCCCACCGTGTTTCTCGTGACACCGCTGCTCTGGTGCCACGCCCACCGTGTTTCTCGCGGCACCGCTGCTCTGGTGCCACGCCCACCGTGTTTCTCGTGACACCGCTGCTCTGGCGCCACGCCCACCGTGTTTCTCGTGGCACCGCTGCTCTGGCGCCATGCCCACCGTGTTTCTCGTGACACCGCTGCTCTGGTGCCACGCCCCCCGTGTTTCTCGTGACACCGCTGCTCTGGTGCCACACCCACCGTGTTTCTCGTGACACCGCTGCTCTGGTGCCACGCCCACCGTGTTTCTCGTGACACCGCTGCTCTGGCGCCACACCCACCGTGTTTCTCGTGACACCGCTGCTCTGGTGCCACACCCACCGTGTTTCTCGTGACACCGCTGCTCTGGTGCCACGCCCACATTGTTTCTTGCGGCACCGCTGCTCTGGTGCCACGCCCACCGTGTTTCTCGTGACACCGCTGCTCTGGTGCCACGCCCACCGTGTTTCTCGTGACACCGCTGCTCTGGTGCCACGCCCACCGTGTTTCTCGTGACACCGCTGCTCTGGTGCCACGCCCACCATGTTTCTCGCGGCACCGCTGCTCTGGTGCCACGCCCACCATGTTTCTCGCGGCACCGCTGCTCTGGCGCCACGCCCACCGTGTTTCTCGTGACACCGCTGCTCTGGTGCCACGCCCACCATGTTTCTCGTGACACCGCTGCTCTGGCACCACGCCCACCGTGTTTCTCACGGCACCGCTGCTCTGGCGCCACGCCCACCGTGCTTCTCACTGCACCACTGCTCTGGCGCCACGCCCACCGTGTTTCTCGTGACACCGCTGCTCTGGTGCCACGCCCACCGCGTTTCTCGCGGCACCGCTGCTCTGGCACCACGCCCACCGTGTTTCTCACGGCACCGCTGCTCTGGCGCCACGCCCACCGTGTTTCTCACTGCACCACTGCTCTGGCGCCACGCCCACCGTGTTTCTCGTGACACCGCTGCTCTGGTGCCACGCCCACCGTGTTTCTCGCGGCACCGCTGCTCTGGCACCACGCCCACCGTGTTTCTCGCGGCACCGCTGCTCTGGCGCCATGCCCACCGTGTTTCCCGTGACACCGCTGCTCTGGTGCCATGCCCACCGTGTTTCTCGTGACACCGCTGCTCTGGCGCCACGCCCACCGTGTTTCTCGCGGCACCGCTGCTCTGGCACCACGCCCACCGTGTTTCTCGCGGCACCGCTGCTCTGGCGCCACGCCCACCGTGTTTCTCGCGGCACCGCTGCTCTGGCCCCATGCCCACCGTGTTTCTCGTGACACCGCTGCTCTGGTGCCACGCCCACCGTGTTTCTCGTGACACCGCTGCTCTGGCGCCACGCCCACCGTGTTTCTCGTGACACCGCTGCTCTGGTGCCAGGCCCACCGTGTTTCTCGTGACACCGCTGCTCTGGCGCCACACCCACCGTGTTTCTCGTGACACCGCTGCTCTGGTGCCACGCCCACCGTGTTTCCCGTGACACCGCTGCTCTGGCACCACACCCGCCGCGTTTCTCGTGACACCGCTGCTCTGGTGCCATGCCCACCGTGTTTCCCGTGACACCGCTGCTCTGGCGCCACGCCCACCGTGTTTCTCGTGACACCGCTGCTCTGGTGCCATGCCCACCGTGTTTCTCGCAGCACCGCTGCTCTGGTGCCACGCCCACCGTGTTTCTCGTGACACCGCTGCTCTGGTGCCACGCCCACCGTGTTTCTCGTGACACCGCTGCTCTGGCACCACGCCCACCGTGTTTCTCGTGACACAGCTGCTCTGGTGCCACGCCCACCGTGTTTCTCGCGGCACCGCTGCTCTGGTGCCACGCCCACCGTGCTTCTCGTGACACCGCTGCTCTGGTGCCACGCCCACCGTGTTTCTCGTGACACCGCTGCTCTGGCGCCACGCCCACAGTGTCTCACGCAGCACCGCTGCTCTGGTGCCATGCCCACCGTGTTTCCCGTGACACCGCTGCTCTGGCGCCACGCCCACCGTGTTTCTCGTGGCACCGCTGCTCTGGCGCCATGCCCACCGTGTTTCTCGTGACACCGCTGCTCTGGTGCCACGCCCCCCGTGTTTCTCGTGACACCGCTGCTCTGGTGCCACGCCCACCGTGTTTCTCGTGGCACCGCTGCTCTGGCGCCATGCCCACCGTGTTTCTCGTGACACCGCTGCTCTGGTGCCACACCCACCGTGTTTCTCGTGACACCGCTGCTCTGGTGCCACGCCCACCGTGTTTCTCGTGACACCGCTGCTCTGGCGCCACACCCACCGTGTTTCTCGTGACACCGCTGCTCTGGTGCCACACCCACCGTGTTTCTCGTGACACCGCTGCTCTGGTGCCACGCCCACATTGTTTCTTGCGGCACCGCTGCTCTGGTGCCACGCCCACCGTGTTTCTCGTGACACCGCTGCTCTGGTGCCACGCCCACCGTGTTTCTCGTGACACCGCTGCTCTGGTGCCACGTCCACCGTGTCTCTCGTGACACCGCTGCTCTGGTGCCACGCCCACCGTGTTTCTCGTGACACCGCTGCTCTGGCGCCACGCCCACCGTGTTTCTCGTGACATCGCTGCTCTGGCGCCACGCCCACCATGTTTCTCGCGGCGCCGCTGCTCTGGCGCCACGCCCACCGTGTTTCTCGTGACACCGCTGCTCTGGTGGCACGTCCACCGTGTCTCTCGTGACACCGCTGCTCTGGCACCACACCCACCGTGTTTCTCGTGACACCGCTGCTCTGGCACCACACCCACCATGTTTCTCGCGGCACCGCTGCTCTGGTGCCACGCCCACCGTGTTTCTCGCGGCACCACTGCTCTGGCACCACACCCACCGTGTTTCTCGTGACACCGCTGCTCTGGCACCACACCCACCGTGTTTCTCGTGACACCGCTGCTCTGGTGCCACGCCCACCGTGTTTCTCGCGGCACCGCTGCTCTGGCACCACGCCCACCGTGTTTCTCGCGGCACCGCTGCTCTGGCGCCATGCCCACCGTGTTTCCCGTGACACCGCTGCTCTGGCGCCATGCCCACCGTGTTTCCCGTGACACCGCTGCTCTGGCGCCACGCCCACCGTGTTTCTCGTGACACCGCTGCTCTGGCACCACGCCCACCGTGTTTCTCGTGACACCGCTGCTCTGGCACCACGCCCACCGTGTTTCTCGTGACACCGCTGCTCTGGCGCCACGCCCACCGTGTTTCTCGTGACACCGCTGCTCTGGTGCCAGGCCCACCGTGTTTCTCGTGACACCGCTGCTCTGGCGCCACACCCACCGTGTTTCTCGTGACACCGCTGCTCTGGTGCCACGCCCACCGTGTTTCCCGTGACACCGCTGCTCTGGCACCACACCCACCGCGTTTCTCGTGACACCGCTGCTCTGGTGCCATGCCCACCGTGTTTCCCGTGACACCGCTGCTCTGGCGCCACGCCCACCGTGTTTCTCGTGACACCGCTGCTCTGGTGCCATGCCCACCGTGTTTCCCGTGACACCGCTGCTCTGGCGCCACGCCCACCGTGTTTCTCGCAGCACCGCTGCTCTGGTGCCACGCCCACCGTGTTTCTCGTGACACCGCTGCTCTGGCACCACGCCCACCGTGTTTCTCGTGACACCGCTGCTCTGGTGCCACGCCCACCGTGTTTCTCGCGGCACCGCTGCTCTGGTGCCACGCCCACCGTGTTTCTCGTGACACCGCTGCTCTGGCGCCACGCCCACCGTGTTTCTCGTGGCACCGCTGCTCTGGCGCCATGCCCACCGTGTTTCTCGTGACACCGCTGCTCTGGTGCCACGCCCCCCGTGTTTCTCGTGACACCGCTGCTCTGGTGCCACACCCACCGTGTTTCTCGTGACACCGCTGCTCTGGTGCCACGCCCACCGTGTTTCTCGTGACACCGCTGCTCTGGCGCCACACCCACCGTGTTTCTCGTGACACCGCTGCTCTGGTGCCACACCCACCGTGTTTCTCGTGACACCGCTGCTCTGGTGCCACGCCCACATTGTTTCTTGCGGCACCGCTGCTCTGGTGCCACGCCCACCGTGTTTCTCGTGACACCGCTGCTCTGGTGCCACGCCCACCGTGTTTCTCGTGACACCGCTGCTCTGGTGCCACGCCCACCGTGTTTCTCGTGACACCGCTGCTCTGGTGCCACGCCCACCATGTTTCTCGCGGCACCGCTGCTCTGGCGCCACGCCCACCGTGTTTCTCGTGACACCGCTGCTCTGGTGCCACGCCCACCATGTTTCTCGTGACACCGCTGCTCTGGCACCACGCCCACCGTGTTTCTCACGGCACCGCTGCTCTGGTGCCACGCCCACCGTGTTTCTCACTGCACCACTGCTCTGGCGCCACGCCCACCGTGTTTCTCGTGACACCGCTGCTCTGGTGCCACGCCCACCGCGTTTCTCGCGGCACCGCTGCTCTGGCACCACGCCCACCGTGTTTCTCACGGCACCGCTGCTCTGGCGCCACGCCCACCGTGTTTCTCACTGCACCACTGCTCTGGCGCCACGCCCACCGTGTTTCTCGTGACACCGCTGCTCTGGTGCCACGCCCACCGTGTTTCTCGCGGCACCGCTGCTCTGGCACCACGCCCACCGTGTTTCTCGCGGCACCGCTGCTCTGGCGCCATGCCCACCGTGTTTCCCGTGACACCGCTGCTCTGGTGCCATGCCCACCGTGTTTCTCGTGACACCGCTGCTCTGGCGCCACGCCCACCGTGTTTCTCGCGGCACCGCTGCTCTGGCACCACGCCCACCGTGTTTCTCGCGGCACCGCTGCTCTGGCGCCACGCCCACCGTGTTTCTCGCGGCACCGCTGCTCTGGCGCCATGCCCACCGTGTTTCTCGTGACACCGCTGCTCTGGTGCCACGCCCACCGTGTTTCTCGTGACACCGCTGCTCTGGCGCCACGCCCACCGTGTTTCTCGTGACACCGCTGCTCTGGTGCCACGCCCACCGTGTTTCTCGCGGCACCGCTGCTCTGGCGCCACACCCACCGTGTTTCTCGTGACACCGCTGCTCTGGTGCCACGCCCACCGTGTTTCCCGTGACACCGCTGCTCTGGCACCACACCCGCCGCGTTTCTCGTGACACCGCTGCTCTGGTGCCACGCCCACCGTGTTTCTCGTGACACCGCTGCTCTGGTGCCATGCCCACCGTGTTTCTCGCAGCACCGCTGCTCTGGTGCCACGCCCACCGTGTTTCTCGTGACACCGCTGCTCTGGTGCCACGCCCACCGTGTTTCTCGTGACACCGCTGCTCTGGCACCACGCCCACCGTGTTTCTCGTGACACAGCTGCTCTGGTGCCACGCCCACCGTGTTTCTCGCGGCACCGCTGCTCTGGTGCCACGCCCACCGTGCTTCTCGTGACACCGCTGCTCTGGTGCCACGCCCACCGTGTTTCTCGTGACACCGCTGCTCTGGCGCCACGCCCACAGTGTCTCACGCAGCACCGCTGCTCTGGTGCCATGCCCACCGTGTTTCCCGTGACACCGCTGCTCTGGCGCCACGCCCACCGTGTTTCTCGTGGCACCGCTGCTCTGGCGCCATGCCCACCGTGTTTCTCGTGACACCGCTGCTCTGGTGCCACGCCCCCCGTGTTTCTCGTGACACCGCTGCTCTGGTGCCACGCCCACCGTGTTTCTCGTGGCACCGCTGCTCTGGCGCCATGCCCACCGTGTTTCTCGTGACACCGCTGCTCTGGTGCCACACCCACCGTGTTTCTCGTGACACCGCTGCTCTGGTGCCACGCCCACCGTGTTTCTCGTGACACCGCTGCTCTGGCGCCACACCCACCGTGTTTCTCGTGACACCGCTGCTCTGGTGCCACACCCACCGTGTTTCTCGTGACACCGCTGCTCTGGTGCCACGCCCACATTGTTTCTTGCGGCACCGCTGCTCTGGTGCCACGCCCACCGTGTTTCTCGTGACACCGCTGCTCTGGTGCCACGCCCACCGTGTTTCTCGTGACACCGCTGCTCTGGCGCCACACCCACCGTGTTTCTCGTGACACCGCTGCTCTGGTGCCACACCCACCGTGTTTCTCGTGACACCGCTGCTCTGGCGCCACGCCCACCATGTTTCTCGTGACACCGCTGCTCTGGCACCACGCCCACCGTGTTTCTCGTGACACCGCTGCTCTGGTGCCACGCCCACCGCGTTTCTCGCGGCACCGCTGCTCTGGCACCACGCCCACCGTGTTTCTCACGGCACCGCTGCTCTGGCGCCACGCCCACCGTGTTTCTCACTGCACCACTGCTCTGGCGCCACGCCCACCGTGTTTCTCGTGACACCGCTGCTCTGGTGCCACGCCCACCGTGTTTCTCGCGACACCGCTGCTCTGGCACCACGCCCACCGTGTTTCTCACGGCACCGCTGCTCTGGCACCACGCCCACCGTGTTTCTCACGGCACCGCTGCTCTGGCACCACGCCCACCGTGTTTCTCACGGCACCGCTGCTCTGGCACCACGCCCACCGTGTTTCTCGTGACACCGCTGCTCTGGCGCCACGCCCACCGTGTTTCTCGTGACACCGCTGCTCTGGTGCCACGCCCACCGTGTTTCTCGTGACACCGCTGCTCTGGCACCACGCCCACCGTGTTTCTCACGGCACCGCTGCTCTGGCGCCACGCCCACCGTGTTTCTCGTGACACCGCTGCTCTGGCGCCACGCCCACCGTGTTTCTCGTGACACCGCTGCTCTGGTGCCACGCCCACCGTGTTTCTCGTGACACCGCTGCTCTGGCGCCACGCCCACCGTGTTTCTCGTGACACCGCTGCTCTGGCACCACGCCCACCGTGTTTCTTGCAGTCCAACTATTTTTCTGAATTTTTCAGAGTACTTTTAGCTTCTCGCTCCCCCTCCACAGCCCTCGCGCCCAGTCTCTGCTTGTAAATACTTGCACTTATTCACCGTTGCGAGACTTCCACCTGAGAGAGGGGGAGCATTGCGGAGGAGTGGAGCATGAAGTGGCCCTGCCGCTAACGGTATTAAAATCAACGAGCGCGGGTGCAGGCTTCAATATTGCCACCCGCGAAGGACCAGAGCATGGCATCGGAAGCAAAACGGACTGGTTTCATTTCACGTAATTCTCCGCCCAATCGCGGTTCTTCATTCCGGCTTCGCAAAGCGGAGAATCCAGCAACAACCTGAGATGCAAGCTTCAATTATATTACTGCTGAGAAAACACCAATAACCTATTCCTGGAATAAATTCTGTATTCCATAATTCCCCACTGACACCTAATATATGTATATCTCTGAGAGCCGGTTTGTGGTTTGGCACAATAGTGCTATATGGGCATGAACCAATAAAACTATTTTTAATCAGGCAATGAAATTATAGGATGTTATTTCTGAACAAAGACTATACATTTCTATTCTCAATTAAGTTGTTTTGTTTTACATGTTGTGTGTTAATGGTCGTTTTCTTTTAAAACATTATAGCAATTGTTTTAATGCTGAAGTTATCATGACCTGGGATCAAGCATGTATCAAATCCCAACCTTTAACTGAAAAGGTTGATGTGGTGAAGACTAAGAACTTGTGTTCATTACAACAATTACAAGGCCATCTGGATCGAATGGAACATTCGCCGTTGTGTTTTTTTCGTCGTGTTTTATGATGAATGAAATTATGAAGTTAATAAAATCTTATGAATTAAAACAGTTCACCTGTGGTCCAAATTCAAAATTTACCTTTATCCAAATTATTCTGGACAATCTTTGATGAGATTCTTAAATTAATTTACTCAAGTGTAACGCAATGTTGGCAATCAAAGTTCTTCCTTTACACTGTGCTGGGGGAAGTGTGTGGGCGGGGGGGTGGGGGCAGTGGGGAAGAAGAGCTTTATCCGATTGCTTTGGACTGGGTTTAAGCTGATGGGGAGGCAGGTCGGGACAGGGGCAGATCAGGATGCTCAACAGTGATTGGAAGGCAATTTAAAGACCCAGTTGAGGGGAATTTTTCAGGCTTGCAGTGTAGGATGCTGTCAGCTCATTTGAGGCAGCTCCCCTATGGCAGGTTGAGCACCAAGAGGCTCAGTGAACCTTTCATGGGGCCAGAGAGGGGAAAGCTGCTACACTAGAGGCCACCCCCTCCATTCCATGGAGCTTACAATTTTCCTCTTTGCATTCTCAGGCCTGCCTCAGCAGCACCCACCTCTCCTGATGAGACTGCTGGGACTAGTTACCTGCCCAGTGACTAGGCCGGCAGCTTCGGGAGCCCATCAAGCATGTAGACAGCCTCCTACAGAGAAATAGTTCTGCTGTTGTGTCTCCTGACAGGTGCAGGGGCTCAGGATCCCTATATGGTCTTGACCTCAGGGTCCTGAGGCACACAGAAAAGTTCTGCCCTCACTGTCTTATCATACCATCACCTCAACGCTTCATGTGGGACTCCGCTGTCTGTTAATTTATTGCATTGAAGGAAAAACTGCTGTCTGCACTCGTGCACAACCCACGTTTGCTCTGTTTTATGTACACTAGCAGAACGATTTTGTATAAATTCATGTACCTTGCCTTAACAGATTTTGGATGAGGCAAAGGTCAAACCCTATGCAAAGGGTCACAATGCAGTCAGAGTTCTGTCAGTTTTGACATGTTGAAGTTCACGGGCGTCATTCTCCGACCCCCCCGCCGGGTCGGAGAATCGCCGGGGACTGGCGTGAATCCCGCCCCCGCCGGTTGCCGAAGTCTCCGGCACCGGATATTCGGCGGGGGCGGGAATCGGGCCGCGCCGGTTAGCGGCCCCCCCCCCGCTGGATTCCCCGGCCCGGATGGGCCGAAGTCCCGCCGATAAATTGCCTGTCCCACCGGCGTGGATTAAACCACCTTTTGAACGGCAGGACAAAGCGGCGTGGGCGGGCTCCGGGGTCCTGGGGGGGGGCGCGGGGCGATCTGGCCCCGGGGGTGCCCCCAAGGTGGCCTGGCCCGCGATCGGGGCCCACCAATCCGCGGGCGGGCCTGTGCCGTGGAGGCACTCTTTCCCTTCCGCCTCCGCCACGGTCTCCACCATGGCGGAGGCGGGAGAGACTCCCTCCACTGCGCATGCGTGGGAAACTGTCAGCGGCCGCTGACGCTCCCGCGCGTGCGCCGCCTGGAGATGTCATTTCCGCGCCAGCTGGCGGGGCAACAAAGGCCGTTTCCTCCAGCCAGCGGGGCGGAAATTCGTCCGGCGCCGACCTAGCCCCTCAATGTTGGGGCTCGGCCCCCAAAGATGTGGAGCATTCCGCACCTTTGGGGCGGCGCGATGCCCGTCTGATTGGCGCCGTTTTGGGCGCCAGTCGGCGGACATCGCGCCGTTTCGGGAGAATTTGGCCCCACAAGTCACACTAATAATTGAATTACTGACAACGAGAAAAATAATCACGTTAAACATCAAGTTTGCAAATCCAGAATAAAGAGATATTTTCTATGGGCCGAATCTTGTGAAGGTGATGGGAGCCCCTCAGCTGCCACCACTCCAGCCAGTGAGAGCCCCCTGTCACCTCTATTGGGAAGACCCACCACATCTTGTTCCACTCAGGCACTTGGTCAGCCAGTGGCAGGCCTTTCCCAGGATCAAGAGCCCCCAGCGGCCCCGGAAGGAAAAAAAGTTCAAAATGCTCAAATCCCAGTAAAAACTAGCCATGCTGGAGTTCCATTTTAAGGTATACAAGGCCAGTATTGATTGAAGCTACTGTCCTTGGTTTCTGCTACAAACTCAGTTCCCTAACCCCCTAACATGAAAGTGTTGGAAACACTCAGCAGGTCTGGCAGCATCTGTGGAGAGAGAAACGTTTCGAGTTCGTATGAGTTTTCTTCAGAGTTCCATTCCCCTTCCTAACCACTGCCTTATGCGGAACGATATTCAGAACCTTATTGTCCTTTTCTAACCAGTCAGTGCTAAGCTTGCAACCCCATGTCCACTCCGTCATCTCAACCACCTCCTTCATAATTTATTTATTTTTAAATAATTTTTATTAAAGGTTTTCATAAAATATCAATAAAAAAATGAGAAAGAAAAAGGAACCCAACGGGGTTAAGTACAAAACACAATCTAAAAAAGCAACACCCCAAACCCCTCCCCCCCTGTACATAAATAATAAATTAACATTAACGTAACACAACAGGTATATACACCCCCTCAGACCCTCCAGTGTAAATAACATAAACAAAAATAAAGTAACCCCCCCCCCAGCTGCTGCTGCCATTGACCAATGTCTATCGTTCTGCCAGAAAGTCTAAGAACGGTTGCCACCGCCGAAAGAACCCTTGTACCCTCCCAAGGCGAATTTCACCCTCTCCAATTTAATGAACACTGCCATATCGCTGATCCAGGATTCCACGCTTGGGGGCCTCGCATCTTTCCACTGAAGGAGAATCCTTCGCCGGGCTACCAGGGACGCAAAGGCCAGAATTCCGGCCTCTTTCACCTCCTGCACTCCCGGCTCCTCTGCCACCCCAAATATTGCGAGCCCCCAGCCCGGTTTGACCCTGGATCCTACCACCCTCGACACCGTCCTCGCTACGCCCTTCCAATATTCCTCCAGCGCTGGGCATGCCCAGAACATATGGGTGTGATTTGCTGGGCAGCCTGAGCACCTAACACACCTGTCCTCACCCCCAAAGGACCGGCTCATCCTTGTCCCGGTTATGTGTGCCCTGTCCAGCACCTTAAACTGTATGAGGCTGAGCCTCGCGCACGAAGAGGAAGAGTTCACCCTCCCTGGGCATCTGCCCACGTCCCCTCTTCGATCTCCTCTCCCAACTCCTCCTCCCACTTACCTTTCAACTCCACCACCGAGGCCTCCTCCTCCTCCTCCTGCATCACCTGGTAAGTTTCCGAGATCTTCCCCACTCCCCCCCCCCCCCCCCCCCCACCACCACCTGCCGTCTGGCAAACACCCTTACCTGTAAGTACCTGAAGGTGTTCCCCGCAGGGAGCCCGTACTTTTCCTCCAGCTCACCCAAGCTCGCGAACTTCCCGTCCACAAACAGGTCCCCCAACCTTTGTATCCCTGCCCTGTGCCACCCCGAAAACCCTCCACCTGTTCTTCCTGGGGCGAACCGGTGGTTCCCCCGTAATGGGGTCCACTCCGAGGCCCCAATTTCCCCCCCTATGCCGCCTCCACTGCCCCCAGATTTTGAGGGCCGCCAGCACCACCGGGCTCGTGGTATACCTCCTTGGAGGGAGCGGCAGCGGCGCCGTTGCCTGCGCCCCCAGACTCGTACCCACACAAGACGCCGTCTCCAGCCTCTTCCGTGCAGCCCCCTCCCCCTCCATCACCCACTTGCGCACCATCGTCGCATTGGCGGCCCAGTAGTACCCACAGAGGTTGGGCAGCGCCAGCCCCCCCCATCTCTACTCCGCTCCAGGAACACCCTTCTCACCCTCGGAGTCCCTCGCGCCCACACAAACCCCATTATACTCCTGTTAACCCGCCTGAAATAAGCCTTCGGGATAAACACGTTGAGACACTGAAACAGGAACAAAAACCTTGGGAGCACCGTCATTTTGATTGACTGCACCCTACCCGCCAAGGACAGCGGCAACGCGTCCCACCTCTTGAACTCCTCCTCCATTTGCTCCACCAGCCTTGTAAAGTTAAGCCTATGCAGGGCCCCCCAGCTCCTGGCCACCTGGACCCCCAAATATCTGAAGCTCCTCTCTGCCCTTTTTAGTGGGAGCTCGCCAATCCCCCTCTCCTGGTCCCCTAGCTGAACTACGAACAGCTCACGCTTCCCCATATTGAGCTTGTACCCCGAAAAGTCCCCGAATTCCCTAAGGATCCTCATTACCTCTGCCATTCCTCCCACCGGGTCCGCCACATACAGCAGCAGGTCGTCCGCATAAAGCGACACCCTATGCTCCTCCCCACCCCGCACCAACCCCCTCCAGTTTCTCGACTCTCTCAGTGCCATAGCCAGGAGTTCAATCGTCAGTGCGAAGAGCAGGGGGACAGGGGACACCCCTGTCTCGTCCCTCGTTGCTGCCGAAAGTACTCGGATCTCCTCCTATTTGTGGCCACACTCGCCATCGGGACCTCATACAACAGCCTAACCCACCTGACAAACCCCTCCCCAAACCCGAACCTCTTCAGCACCTCCCACAGGTACCCCCACTCTACTCTATCGAAGGCTTTCTCAGCGTCCATCGCCACCACTATCTCCGCCTCCCCCTCCCTCGCCGGCATCATAATAATGTTCAAAAGCCTCCGCACATTCGCGTTCAACTGTCTTCCCTTCACTAACCCCGTCTGGTCTTCATGGATGATCTGCGGCACACAATCCTCAATCCTCGTGGCTAAGACCTTCGCCAGCATCTTGGCATCTACATTTAGCAAGGAAATCAGTCTGTAAGACCCACATTGCAGGGGATCCTTGTCCCGCTTCAGGATCAAGGAGATCAGTGCCCGGGACATCGTCGGGGGTAAAGCCCCCCCCCCCCTCCCTTGCTGCATTAAAGGTCCTAACTAACAGCGGGCCCAACAGGTCCATATATTTTTTATAGAACACGACCGGGAAACCGTCCGGCCCCGGTGCCTTCCCCGCCTGCATGCTTCCTATCCCTTTGATCAGCTCCTCCAGCCCAATCGGGGACCCCAGTCCCGCCACCAGTCCCTCTTCCACCTTTGGAAACCTCAATTGGTCCCGGAAACGGCCCATCCCGCCCTCCTCACGTGGGGGCTCGGATCGGTACAATTCCTCGTAGAAGTCCCTGAAGACCCCATTGGTGCCAACCCCACTCCGCACCACACTCCCTCCCCTGTCCTTAACTCCCCCGATCTCCCTAGCTGCGTCCCGCTTCCGAAGCTGATGCGCCAGCATCCGGGTTGCCTTTTCCCCAGACTCGTAGACCGCCCCCCTGGGCCTTCCTCAACTGCACCTCCGCCTTCCTGGTGGTCACCAGGTCGAATTCGGCCTGGAGGCTGCGCCTCTTCCTCAACAATCCTTCCTCAGGCTCTTCCGCATACCTCCTGTCTACCCTCACCATCTCCCCCACCAGCCTCTCCCTCTCCCCCCGCTCCCTCCACTCCTTGTGGGCCCTAATGGAGATCAGGGGCGAAATTCTCCCGAAACGGCGCGATGTCGGCGCCAATCAGATGGGCATCGCGCCGCCCCAAAGGTGCGGAATGCTCCGCATCTTTGGGGGCCGAGCCCCAACATTGAGGGTCTAGGTCGGCGCCGGACGAATTTCCGCCCCGCCAGCTGGCGGAAACGGCCTTTGTTGCCCCGCCAGCTGGCGCGGAAATGACATCTCCGGGCGGCGCATGCGCGGGAGGGTCAGCGGCCGCTGACAGTTTCCCACGCATGCGCAGTGGAGGGAGTCTCTTCCGCCTCCGCCATGGTGGAGACCGTGGCGGAGGCGGAAGGGAAAGAGTGCCCCCACGGCACAGGCCCGCCCGCAGATCGGTGTGCCCCGAGTGAAACACCTGACCTACCCACCCTTTCCTCAGTCTTACCTGGTCTGCCACCTTCAGGTGTGTCTCCTGGATCATAACCACATCCGCCTTGAGCCCCATCAGGTGCGCAAACACGCGGGCCCGCTTAACCGGCCCATCCAGTCCCCTTACATTCCAGGTTATCAGCCGGATCAGGGGGCTACCCGCCCCCCTTCCCCCGCCGACTAGCCATGACCCCTCCTCGGCTAGCCATGCGCCGCACCCCACACCCGGCCCGTTCCCCACAGTGGCATACCCCCGTCTTGACCCCCCCCCCCCCCACTCGCTCCAGCTCCTCCTTGACCTTAGCAGCAGCAACTCGATTCTCCCCCACCCACCCCCCACCCCCCGGCTAGGACCCATCCTAGCTGGTTTACTCCCCCCATTGCACTTCCGCAAGTCAGCTGACTCCTGCTGATCCCGGCCACTCCCGCCTCCCCTTCGACTCCTCCCATTGTGCGGCACACCCTCCTCTCCCGCTCCCCATCCACAGGCTCTCCCCCTCCCCCCTCCATTCTAAGCGCAGGAAACAATCCTCGCTTCTCCGCCCCAGCCCCGCCCGCCCCAGTCTTCGGCGCGGGAAAAAAAGTCCGCGCTCTCCACCTACCAGGCCCCGCCACTAACCAAAACAGTGCCCAACCCGCCCCATCCACCCACCCCAACCCGAAAGAGAAAAACAAACCCAAAACAATGCAAAGGGCACCCCCCGCCCCCGAACAAAAAATAGGCATAACATATCCACCGCAGTCCCCAAACGCCCATCCCGACCCTCAGTCTGTGTCCTGCTTCTCGGCCTGAACAAAGGCCCACGCCTCCTCCGGAGACTCAAAATAATGGTGCCTGTCCCTGTACGTAACCCACAGTCGCGCCGGCTGCAACATGCCAAACGTCACCTCCTTCCTGTGCAGCACCGCCTTCACTCGATTGTACCCGGCCCTCCTCTTCGCCACCTCCGCACTCCAGTCCTGGTATATTCGAACATCTGCGTTCTCCCACCTGCTGCTCCTCTCCTTCTTGGCCCACCAGAGCACACACTCCCGATCGACAAACCGATGGAACCGCACCAGCACCGCCCGCGGAGGCTCGTTAGCCTTGGGCCTCCTCGCCAACACTCTATGGGCCCCTTCCAGCTCCAGGGGCCCCTGGAAGGACCCCGTTCCCATCAGCGAGTTCAACATGGTGACCACATAGGCCCCCACGTCCGGCCCCTCCAGCCCCTCCGGGAGGCCCAGAATCCGCAGATTCTTCCGCCTCGACCGATTCTCCATCTCCTCGAACCGCTCCTGCCATTTCTTGTGGAGCGCCTCGTGCGCCTCCACCTTTACCGCCAGGCCTAAGACCTTGTCCTCATTGTCAGAGATCTTTTGTCAAGCCTCTCGGATCGCCACCCCCTGGGCCGTCTGTGTCTCCAGCAGCTTATCAATAGACGCCTTCATCGGCTCTAGCAGGTCCGCTTTAATCTCTCTGAGGCAGCGCTGGATACCCTCCTGTTGCTCCTCCGCCCACTGCCTCCACACTGTCTGGTCTCCGCCCGCCGCCATTTTGTCCTTCTTCCCTCCCTTCTTCTGGTCCACCACCACCGTTTTTGTTGCCCCGCTCCTAGTTAAAGCCATATACTGACGGGGAGCTATTATTAACTCCTTCCCACACCGGGAAACGTCGAAAAAGTGCCCTTGGGGGCCCTGAAAAGAGCCTAAAAGTCAGTTTTTGCAGGAGCGGCCGAATGTGCGACTTAGCTCCGCATAGCCGCAACCAGAAGTCTCGAGAGGGAATCCTTTTGGCAGTGTTCACTTCACCAATCTGCCCCAAAAAGTCCGTGGAAACTCGTGAAAAAGGTCTGACAGTCCGTCCCAGACGGGAGCGGCCGAATGCGCGACCTACTCCTCCATGGCCGCCACCGGAAGCCTCGTCCCCGCTTCTTCAATGGCCTTGGTAGATCTTTTCACAGTTGTTCCCTCTGCTGCTAGAATTCACCTTTAATAAAGGCCCTCAAGTCAGCTTGCAGCCTTTAAGCTTGCCCTTCCCCCGCCTGCATGCTGGAAGAGGCTTTTGTCTATCCTGCAGTTACAGCCAAATCTTTTACTGTTTCTGCCGGGTCTGGTAACCAAGAGACATACCATTCCTGGGGGACACTGTCGGGGGAATGTTGCAGTCTTCTTCCCACACCGGGAAATGTCGAAGAAATGCCATTGGGGGCCCTGGAAAGAGCCCAAAAGTCCATTCCAAGCGGGAGCTGCCGGACATGCGACTTAGCTCTGCATAGCCGCACCCGGAAGTCCACCTCCTTTATAATTACCAGCTTTCGGATCGCAGCTCGGGTGAATGAAGGAGCTGTGCTCTGAAAGCTAGCGATTCGAAACAAACCTGTTGGACTTTAACCTGGTGTTGCGAGACTTCTGACTGTGCTCACCCCAGTCCAACGCCGACATCTCCACATCCTTCATAATCACCCATCTTAATTTTCATCCCAGTTCAGCTCATCGGCTGCAAATACCCTCATTTATATTTTTGTTCCCTTCAGGCTTGACTATTCCAGCGCTCCCATGGCCAACTTCACAAACACCATTCAACCAACGCGTCTGACGCAGAGCCGGGCGCAACGGATGAATCTCGGGAGAGGCCCAAACCGGGATTCGCGCCGGGCCGATCAGGAGTCACCCGACTCGGTGTGCCCAGCGTGATTTAGATCATGGCCACGTCGGGCGTGATCCAGATAATCGTATGTGCGTCCATCTTAACGCCGCTTTCACTCGGGAGACACTGGCTGCACCGACGAGGCCTCAAGTGGGTGCTGTTTAGAATGCACAAGCGGAGACCAGTCGGGATGGCTACTCAGGGGTCTTGAAGGTCATTGGTAGCCCCCCCGGCTGGTCGCTGGTCAAGGCAGGGCAGTACCCCAGCACGACCCCTGGCACCCAGGTAGTGCCATCCGGGTACCCTGGCAACACTGTCAGTGTGCCGGGGGCTGTCCGGGTGCCAGTTGGCACTGCCAAACATCAGGGCCTGAGGGAGGCCATGCCCATAAAGGGGAGAGGGTGTGAGGAGGGGTATGAAGGGTAAAAGGGTGTGAGGAGGGGTATGAAGGGGACACATAAATGTTTGGGGGGGGTACTCACTGACCCCCATAGCAGGGTATCCTCACTTGGGAGTTTAATGCCTATGTCTGCAAGGGCAGAGGGGCATTGTCCATGGGTGAAGGGGACCCTCAAGGTCACTTAGAGATTGGGGCACCCTTTCAAAATGGTGCCCAGATTTCTGAGGAGCCGGTCTTGTCGCCGAGTTCAGCTCCTTACTGCTGAATGAATTGTGGACTGGACCGGAAAGAAACTCCTTTTGGACATAGCTCATTTTATTCAGCCCACCATTAACAGCGGTTCCCTTAAATTGCCGAACCTATAAGCTCTGGAATTCTCTCCCTAACTAGTCCACTTTTATCATTTCCTTTAAGCTGTTCCTTAAGAGTCTCTCTCTTTGGCCAATCTATGCTAAAGTGTCCTTATTTAGCTCTGCGTCATTTTTTTGTCTGATGGCATTTCCTGTGTTAAAGGCACTGTAGAATTTAGCTGAACTTTGATTGACCCCCCCCCCCCCCCCAGTTCAATAACCTTTATTTTATAAAATCGTGCGTGACAAGTGGCCAACTTGGAATGGGTGCCTGAGGTTTTGAATTTACTCACACACCAGCAGCCTTCAGCAGAGAAACAAAAATTTGGAGAAAACCTGGGAGCAGGAAATGGAATTTTAAATAAAAAGCACACTGCAAGTGATTGATGTCAGAAATCAAAACACAGCAGACTCTCCAATAACGTCTCCAAAAGTGATGAAAACTGCACAGAACTTCACAACATCATTGCCACCTAGTGGTGATTTTAATTCCTCAACATAACAAACATTAGTTTCAACATTTCATAGAATTACAGAATTCCTACAGTGCAGAAGGAGACCATTCGGCCCATTGAGTCTGCACTGACCTTCTGAAAGAACACCCTACCTAGGACCACACCCCGCCCCATTCCCGTAACCCACCTAATCTTCACATCCTATCGTGCAATTTAGCGTGGACTCGCCACCTAACCCAAACATTTTTGCCCTGTGGGAGGAAACCTGAGCACCCGGAGGAAACCAATGGAGACATAGGGAGAATGTGCAAACTCCACACTGACAGTGACTGAAGGCTGGAATTAAACCTGGGTCCCTGACGCTGTGAAGCAGCAGTGCTAACCGCCGTGCCACCCCTAATTTGATACGGTATATACTGAAACTCAGGGACTGCAGCATCACTCACTTTACATTAAATACAAAGGGCTGGATTCTCCACTGTCGGGATTCTCTGTTTCGCAGGCAACACACCCACGTCCGGGGATTTCCCGACAGCGTGGGGCTGCCCACAATGGGAAAACCCATTGACATGCTGGTGAGATGGAGACTCCCGCTGCCGGCGGGGCACACCGGCGAGGCAGGACGGAGAATCACGCTGCCGGCGGGGCACACCGGTGAGGCAGGACGGAGAATCCCGCTGCCGGCGGGGCACACCGGTGAGGCAGGACGGAGAATCCCGCTGCCGGCGGGGCACACCGGTGAGGCGGGACGGAGAATCCCGCTGCCGGCGGGGCACACCGGAGAGGCAGGACGGAGACTCCCGCTGCTGGCGGGGCACACCGGTGAGGCAGGACAGAGAATCCCGCTGCCGGCGGGGCACACCGGTGAGGCGGGACGGAGAATCCCGCTGCCGGCGGGGCACACCGGCGAGGCAGGACGGAGAATCCCGCTGCCGGCGGGGCACACCGTGAGGCAGGACGGAGAATCCCGCTGCCGGCGGGGCACACCGGTGAGGCAGGACGGAGAATCCCGCTGCCGGCGTGGCACACTGGTGAGGCAGGACGGAGAATCCCGCTGCCGGCGGGGCACACCGGTGAGGCGGGACGGAGAATCCCGCTGCCGGCGGGGCACACCGGCGAGGTAGGACGGAGAATCCCGCTGCCGGCGTGGCACACCGGTGAGGCAGGACGGAGAATCCCGCTGCTGGCGGGGCACACCGGTCAGGCAGGACAGAGAATCCCGCTGCCGGCGGGGCACACCGGTGAGGCGGGACGGAGAATCCCGCTGCCGGCGGGGCACACCGGCGAGGTAGGACGGAGAATCCCGCTGCCGGCGTGGCACACCGGTGAGGCAGGACGGAGAATCCCGCTGCTGGCGGGGCACACCGGTGAGGCAGGACAGAGAATCCCGCTGCCGGCGTGGCACACCGCGGTGTCAGGCAGGACAGAGAATCCCGCTGCCGGCGGGGCACACCGGCGAGGCAGGTCGGAGAATCCGGCTGCTGGCGTGGCACACCGCGGTGTCAGGCAGGACAGAGAATCCCGCTGCCGGCGGGGCACACTGGTGAGGCAGGACGGAGAATCCGGCTGCTGGCGGGGCACACCGGCGAGGCAGGACGGAGAATCCCGCTGCCGGCGGGGCACACCGGCGAGGCAGGACGGAGAATCCCGCTGTCGGCGGGGCACACCGGCGAGGCAGGACGGAGAATCCCGCTGCCGGCGGGGCACACCGGTGAGGCAGGACAGAGAATCCCGCTGCCGGCGGGGCACACCGGTGAGGCGGGACGGAGAATCCCGCTGCCGGCGGGGCACACCGATGAGGCGGGACGGAGAATCCCGCTGTCGGCGGGGCACACCGGCGAGGCAGGACGGAGAATCCCGCTGCCGGCGGGGCACACCGGCGAGGCAGGACGGAGAATCCCGCTGCCGGCGGGGCACACCGGTGAGGCAGGACAGAGAATCCCGCTGCCGGCGGGGCACACCGGTGAGGCGGGACGGAGAATCTCGCTGCCGGCGGGGCACACCGGTGAGGCAGGACAGAGAATCCCGCTGCCGGCGGGGCACACTGGCGAGGCAGGACGGAGAATCCCGCTGCCGGCGGGGCACACCGGCGAGGCAGGACGGAGAATCCCGCTGCTGGCGGGGCACACCGGCGAGGCAGGACGGAGAATCCTGCTGCCGGCGGGGCACACCGGTGAGGCAGGACGGAGAATCCCGCTGCCGGCGGGGCACACCAGCGAGGCGGGACGGAGAATCCCGCTGCCGGCGAGGCACACCGGCGAGGCAGGACGGAGAATCCCGCTGCCGGCGTGGCACACCGGTGAGGCAGGACGGAGAATCCCGCTGCTGGCGGGGCACACCGGTGAGGCGGGACGGAGAATCCCGCTGCCGGCGGGGCACACCGGCGAGGCAGGACGGAGAATCCCACTGCTGGCGGGGCACACCGGTGAGGCAGGACGGAGAATCCCGCTGCCGGCGGGGCACACCGGTGAGGCGGGACGGAGAATCCCGCTGCCGGCGGGGCACACCGGCGAGGCAGGACGGAGAATCCCGCTGCCGGCGGGGCACACCGGCGAGGCAGGACGGAGAATCCCGCTGCCGGCGGGGCACACCGGTGAGGCAGGACGGAGAATCCCGCTGCCGGCGGGGCCCACCGGCGAGGCAGGACGGAGAATCCCACTGCTGGCGGGGCACACCGGAGAGGCGGGACGGAGAATCCCGCTGCCGGCGGGGCACACCGGTGAGGCAGGACGGAGAATCCCGCTGCCGGCGGGGCACACCGGCGAGGCAGGACAGAGAATCCCGCTGCCGGCGGGGCACACCGGTGAGGCGGGACGGAGAATCCCGCTGCCGGCGGGGCACACCGGTGAGGCAGGACGGAGAATCCCGCTGCTGGCGGGGCACACCGGTGAGGCGGGACGGAGAATCCCGCTGCCGGCGGGGCACACCGGTGAGGCGGGACGGAGAATCCCGCTGCCGGCGGGGCACACCGGTGAGGCAGGACGGAGACTCCCGCTGCCGGCGGGGCACACCGGTGAGGCAGGATGGAGAATCCCGCTGCCGGCGGGGCACACCGGTGAGGCAGGACGGAGAATCCCGCTGCCGGCGGGGCACACCGGCCAGGCAGGACGGAGAATCCCGCTGCCGGCGTGGCACACCGGTGAGGCGGGACGGAGAATCCCGCTGCTGGCGGGGCACACCGGAGAGGCAGGACGGAGACTCCCGCTGCTGGCGGTGCACACCGGCGAGGCAGGACGGAGAATCCCGCTGCCGGCGGGGCACACCGGCGAGGCAGGACGGAGAATCCCGCTGCCGGCGGGGCACACCGGCGAGGCAGGACGGAGAATCCCACTGCTGGCGGGGCACACCGGTGAGGCGGGACGGAGAATCCCGCTGCCGGCGGGGCACACCGGTGAGGCGGGACGGAGAATCCCGCTGCCGGCGGGGCACACCGGCGAGGCAGGACGGAGAATCCCGCTGCCGGCGGGGCACACAGGTGAGGCGGGACGGAGAATCCCGCTGCCGGCGGGGCACACCGGTGAGGCAGGACGGAGAATCCCGCTGCCGGCGTGGCACACCGCGGTGTCAGGCAGGACAGAGAATCTCGCTGCCGGCGGGGCACACCGGCGAGGCGGGACGGAGAATCCCGCTGCCGGCGGGGCACACCGGCGAGGCGGGATGGAGAATCCCGCTGCCGGCGGGGCACACCGGTGAGGCAGGACGGAGAATCCCGCTGCCGGCGGGGCACACCGGTGAGGCAGGACGGAGAATCCCGCTGCCGGCGGGGCACACCGGCGAGGCAGAACGGAGAATCCCGCTGCCGGCGGGGCACACCGGCGAGGCAGGACGGAGAATCCCGCTGCCGGCGGGGCACACCGGTGAGGCAGGACGGAGAATCCCTCTGCCGGCGGGGCACACCGGCCAGGCAGGACGGAGAATCCCGCTGCCGGCGGGGCACACGGTGAGGCGGGACGGAGAATCCCGCTGCTGGCGGGGCACACCGGCGAGGCAGGACGGAGAATCCCGCTGCCGGCGTGGCACACCGGTGAGGCGGGACGGAGAATCCCGCTGCTGGCGGGGCACACCGGAGAGGCAGGACGGAGACTCCCGCTGCTGGCGGGGCACACCGGCGAGGCAGGACGGAGAATCCCGCTGCCGGCGGGGCACACCGGCGAGGCAGGACGGAGAATCCCGCTGCAGGCGGGGCACACCGGCGAGGCAGGACGGAGACTCCCGCTGCCGGCGGGGCACACCGGCGAGGCAGGACGGAGAATCCCGCTGCCGGCGGGGCACACCGGCGAGGCAGGACGGAGAATCCCGCTGCCGGCGGGGCACACCGGCGAGGCAGGACGGAGACTCCCGCTGCCGGCGGGGCACACCGGCGAGGCAGGACGGAGAATCCCGCTGCCGGCGGGGCACACCGGTGAGGCAGGACGGAGAAACCCGCTGCCGGCGGGGCACACCGGCGAGGCAGGACGGAGAATCCCACTACCGGCGGGGCACACCGGCGAGGCAGGACGGAGAATCCCGCTGCCGGCGGGGCACACCGGCGAGGCAGGACGGAGAATCCCGCTGCCGGCGGGGCACACCGGCGAGGCAGGACGGAGAATCCCGCTGCCGGCGGGGCACACCGGCGAGGCAGGACGGAGAATCCCGCTGCCGGCGGGGCACACCGGCGAGGCAGGACGGAGAATCCCGCTGCTGGCGGGGCACACCGGTGAGGCGGGACGGAGAATCCCGCTGCCGGCGGGGCACACCGGCGAGGCAGGACGGAGAATCCCACTACCGGCGGGGCACACCGGCGAGGCAGGACGGAGAATCCCGCTGCGGGCGGGGCACACCGGTGAGGCGGGACGGAGAATCCCGCTGCCGGCGGGGCACACCGGTGAGGCGGGACGGAGAATCCCGCTGCCGGCGGGGCACACCGGCGAGGCAGGACGGAGAATCCCGCTGCCGGCGGGGCACGCCGGCCAGGCAGGACGGAGAATCCCGCTGCCGGCGGGGCACACTGGTGAGGCAGGACGGAGACTCCCGCTGCCGGCGGGGCACACCGGCGAGGCAGGACGGAGAATCCCGCTGCCGGCGGGGCACACCGGCGAGGCAGGACGGAGAATCCCGCTGCCGGCGGGGCACACCGGCGAGGCAGGACGGAGAATCCCGCTGCCGGTGGGGCAGACGGCGAGGCAGGACGGAGAATCCCGCTGCCGGCGGGGCACACCGGCGAGGCAGGACGGAGAATTCCGCTGCCGGCGGGGCACACCGGTGAGGCAGGACGGAGAATCCCGCTGCCGGCGGGGCACACCGGCGAGGCAGGACGGAGAATTCCGCTGCCGGCGGGGCACACCGGTGAGGCAGGACGGAGAATCCCGCTGCCGGCGGGGCACACCGGCGAGGCAGGACGGAGAATCCCGCTGCCGGCGGGGCACACCGGCGAGGCAGGACGGAGAATCCCGCTGCCGGCGGGGCACACCGGTGAGGCAGGACGGAGAATCCCGCTGCTGGCGGGGCACACCGGTGAGGCGGGACGGAAAATCCCGCTGCCGGCGGGGCACACCGGTGAGGCGGGACGGAGAATCCCGCTGCCGGCGGGGCACACCGGCGAGGCAGGACGGAGAATCCCGCTGCTGGCGGGGCACACCGGCGAGGCAGGACGGAGAATCCCGCTGCCGGCGGGGCACACCGGTGAGGCAGGACGGAGAATCCCGCTGCCGGCGGGGCACACCGGCGAGGCAGGACGGAGAATCCCGCTGCCGGTGGGGCACACGGCGAGGCAGGACGGAGAATCCCGCTGCCGGCGGGGCACACCGGCGAGGCAGGACGGAGAATTCCGCTGCCGGCGGGGCACACCGGTGAGGCAGGACGGAGAATCCCGCTGCCGGCGGGGCACACCGGCGAGGCAGGGCGGAGAATTCCGCTGCCGGCGGGGCACACCGGTGAGGCAGGACGGAGAATCCCGCTGCCGGCGGGGCACACCGGCGAGGCAGGACGGAGAATCCCGCTGCCGGCGGGGCACACCGGCGAGGCAGGACGGAGAATCCCGCTGCCGGCGGGGCACACCGGTGAGGCAGGACGGAGAATCCCGCTG
The DNA here is from genome assembly GCF_047496885.1 of Scyliorhinus torazame. NCBI lineage: Eukaryota > Metazoa > Chordata > Chondrichthyes > Carcharhiniformes > Scyliorhinidae > Scyliorhinus > Scyliorhinus torazame. Next base: position 155,895,116 of record NC_092721.1, on the reverse strand, counting down.
CTGGCGGGGCACACCGGTGAGGCGGGACGGAGAATCCCGCTGCCGGCGGGGCACACCGGTGAGGCGGGACGGAGAATCCCGCTGCCGGCGGGGCACACCGGCGAGGCAGGACGGAGAATCCCGCTGCTGGCGGGGCACACCGGCGAGGCAGGACGGAGAATCCCGCTGTCGGCGGGGCACACCGGCGAGGCAGGACGGAGAATCCCGCTGCCGGCGGGGCACACCGGCCAGGCAGGACGGAGAATCCCGCTGCTGGCGGGGCACACCGCGGTGTCAGGCAGGACGGAGAATCCCGCTGCCGGCGGGGCACACCGGCGAGGCAGGACGGAGAATTCCGCTGCCGGCGGAGCACGCCAGCGAGGCAGGACAGAGAATCCCGTTGCTGGCGGGGCACACCGGTGAGGCAGGACGGAGAATCCCACTGCCGGCGGGGCACACCGGAGAGGCAGGACGGAGAATCCCGCTGCCGGCGGGGCACACCGGTGAGGCGGGACGGAGAATCCCACTGCCGGCGGGGCACACCGGTGAGGCGGGACGGAGAATCCCGCTGCCGGCGGGGCACACCGGTGAGGCAGGACGGAGAATCCCGCTGCCGGCGGGGCACACCGGTGAGGCAGGACGGAGAATCCCGCTGCCGGCGGGGCACACCGGAGAGGCAGGACGGAGAATCCCGCTGCCGGCGGGGCACACCGGCGAGGCAGGACGGAGAATCCCACTACCGGCGGGGCACACCGGTGAGGCGGGACGGAGAATCCCGCTGCCGGCGGGGCACACCGGTGAGGCAGGACGGAGAATCCCGCTGCCGGCGGGGCACACTGGTGAGGCAGGACGGAGAATCCCGCTGCCGGCGGGGCACACCGGTGATGCGGGACGGAGAATCCCACTGCCGGCGGGGCACACCGGTGAGGCGGGACGGAGAATCCTGCTGCCGGCGGGGCACACCGGCAAGGCAGCACGGAGAATCCCGCTGCCGGCGGGGCATACCGCGGTGAGGCAGGACGGAGAATCCCGCTGCCGGCGGGGCACACCGGCGAGGCAGGACGGAGAATCCAGCTGCCGGTGGGGCACACCGGTGAGGCAGGACGGAGACTCCCGCTGCTGGCGGGGCACACAGGCGAGGTAGGACGGAGAATCCCGCTGCCGGCGGGGCACACCGGCGAGGCAGGACGGAGAATCCCGCTGCTGGCGGGGCACACAGGCGAGGCAGGACGGAGAATCCCGCTGCCGGCGGGGCACACCGGCGAGGCAGGACGGAGAATCCCGCTGCTGGCGGGGCACACCGGTGAGGTAGGACGGAGAATCCCGCTGCCGGCAGGGCACACCGGTGAGGCGGGACGGAGAATCCCGCTGCCGGCGTGGCACACCAGCGAGGCAGGACTGAGAATCCTGCTGCCGGCGGGTCACACCGGCGAGGCAGGACGGAGAATCCCGCTGCCGGCGGGGCACACCGGCGAGGCAGGACGGAGAATCCCGCTGCCGGCGGGGCACACCGGCGAGGCAGGACGGAGAATCCCGCTGCCGGCGGGGCACACCGGCGAGGCAGGACGGAGAATCCCGCTGCCGGCGGGGCACACCGGCCAGGCAGGACGGAGAATCCCGCTGCTGGCGGGGCACACCGGCGAGGCAGGACGGAGAATCCCGCCGCCGGCGGGGCACACCGGTGAGGCAGGACTGAGAATCCTGCTGCCGGCGGGGCACACCGGCGAGGCAGGACGGAGAATCCCGCTGCCGGCGTGGCACACCAGCGAGGCAGGACGGAGAATCCTGCTGCCGGCGTGGCACACCGGAGAGGCAGGACGGAGAATCCCGCTGCCGGCGGGGCACACCGGAGAGGCGGGACGGAGAATCCCGCTGCCGGCAGGGCACACCGGTGAGGCGGGACGGAGAATCCCGCTGCCGGCGGGGCACACCGGCCAGGCAGGACGGAGAATCCCGCTGCCGGCGGGGCACACCGGTGAGGCGGGACGGAGATTCCCGCTGCCGGCAGGGCACACCTGCCAGGCAGGACGGAGAATCCCGCTGCCGGCGGGGCACACCGGCGAGGCGGGACGGAGAATCCTGCTGCCGGCGGGGCACACCGGTGAGGCAGGATGGATACTCCCGCTGCCGGCGGGGCACACCGGCGAGGCAGGACGGAGAATCCCGCTGCCGGCGGAGCACACCGGCGAGGCAGGACGGAGAATCCCGCTGCCGGCGGAGCACACCGGCCAGGCAGGACGGAGAGTTCCGCTGCCGGCGGGGCACACCGGCGAGGCAGGACGGAGAATCCCGCTGCCGGCGGGGCACACTGGTGAGGCAGGACGGAGAAGCCCGCTGCCGGCGTGGCACACTGGTGAGGCAGGACAGAGAATCCCGCTGCCGGCGGGGCACACCGGCGAGGCAGGACGGAGAATCCCGCTGCCGGCGGGGCACACCGGCGAGGCAGGACGGAGAATCCCGCTGCCGGCGGGGCACACCGGTGAGGCAGAATGGAGAATCCTGCCCGGAAGCTTTGCAAAAAAGCAGTTTAAAAGGAATTTGAACAAGTGTTAAAGGACATTCCAGATATAACATGACAATAGCCATAACCCAGCCATAACCGAAACATTCACATCATCTTCAGATTGCTTTTCGGGCTGGCTACAGAATAATTGGGCTGGATACTCTGCTGCCGGTAGCGGAGTTCCCGATGCAGTGGAGAATCCAGGGACAGGCAGAAAATGGGATCGCCATCCGGCGTCGATCCCGTTCCGATGCTCCGGTCCCCTACTGGCGTCGGGATCAAAGTTCACACTCTACGCCATCGAGAGGATAAAAGTGGGTCTTTATGACCCATTTGCATCCTATTAACTGGCCGGGAAGCATATTCTCCCGCCCGTGTGATTCTCCAGTCCTCTGGGACAGGAATCATGGGAGTGAGAATTGGTGCAGATCTTATACAAACATGGCCTTGACGTGGGCCAAGACTGTGACTCTAGAAGAGAGTTGTCCCCAAAGTCCATCGGCAGGCCACCCTCCCTCCTACAATGCATGATCTGCCCACCCCACCCATACCAGAACCCCCACCAGGGACCCCCCCCAATTAGAGAGACCCCCACCAGGGACCCCACCAATTAGAGAGACCCCCACCAGAGACCCCTAATTAGAGAGACCCCTAAATAATAATAAATCATCTTTTTTGTCACAAGTAAGCTTACATTAACACTGCAATGAAGTTACTGTGACAAGCCCCAAGTCGCCATATTGCAGCGCCTGTTCGGGTACTGAGGGAGAATTCAGAATGTCCAATTCACCTAACAGCACATCTTTCAGGACTTGTGGGAGGAAACCCACGCAGACACGGGGAGAACGTGCAGACTCCAAATAGACAGTGACCCAAGCCGGGTTGACCCTGGCGCTGTGAAACAACAGTGCTAACCACTGTGTTACCATGCTGCCCAAAATAGAGAACCATCACCAGTGACCCCCTCATTAGAGAAACCGCCATCAGAGAGCCCAAGGGTTGGAACCATAGAATTTACAGTGCAGAAAGAGGCCATTCGGCCCATCGAGTCTGCGCCCGCCCTTGGAAAGAGCACCTTACATAAGCCCTCGCCTCCACCCTATCCCCATAACCCAGCCTAATGTGTTTGGACACTAAGGGCAATTTAGCAAGGCCAATCCGCCTAACCTGCACAACTTTGGACTGTGGGTGGAAACTGGAGAACCCGGAAGAAACCCACGCACACACGGGGAGGACAGTCAGAAGGAGGGGACATAGTCTCAAATAAGAGCTGGCCATTTAGGGCTGAGATGAGGAGACATTTCTTCATTCAGAGGGTTTGGAGTCTTTAAGCATTCACAGATTTCCACGGTATAGAATAGTTACTGAATATATTCAAGGCTGACATCAACAGATTTTTAAAACACTCTTTAAGGTAAAAAAGTGGAGTTGAGGTTCCGAATCAGCCATAGTCTTACTGAATAGTGCAGCAGGTTTGAAGGGCCACATGGCCTACTCCTGTCTATAGTCTAATGGTTTACATTCTGTTGACTGTCCAGCTCAGAACGCAGAGAGTTAAGAGATGTCCTAATAGAGTTTTTCAAGGTGATGCAATGTTTTGATAGAGCAGATAAAGAGAAAAAATATTCCATTGGGAGTAGGTCAATAAGTAGTCATGGATCCAACATCATTGGCAAAAGGAGAGACAAGGATAAATATTTTTGCTCTCAGAATTGTCAGGATCTGGAACAGTCGAACATCATGGTGGTGGAATGATTCCATAAATCATTTTAAAATGGAGTTAAACAGGTGCTTGAGGATGAAGAACTTACAGGATTATAAACATAAAGCAGGATGCAAGGTTAAACCCAACTGCTATTTCAAAGGTCCAGCACAGGCCCAATGGGCCAAATGGCCTCCTTCTGTGCTGTACAATTCCATGATTTTATTTATACTTTGTCATTAATATTGGATCCAGACCTTCTGCTTCTACTAAAATCAAAGCTAAGTGTTAAGAACTAGATATATTTTTAAGTACCTTCTTGTGGCACGGTATATGTACATTTGTGCGTGCTAGGAACAAAATGTAGGGTACGATTTAACCGAAAGGTTTCTCAAGTGTGGTAGCGAGCGGAAATTGCCACGAGCTTCCCACCCTTGCGTCTGCCAGGCTGTCACCGCTATAAAACATTAATTGGTTCACTTAACGAGACCCCACGGGCTTCTCACCTCAAATCAAGGTCCTGCCGGCTAATCCGCCAGGACTACACTCGCCAGCCCCCTGTTACAAGGGAGAGCAGCACTTAAACCGATCTTGCACAGCCAACCCCACTCAACTCGCAGCCATGACACCGAGAAGACCAGCCCCACGATTTGGCGAAGCCGACCTGGGCAAATGACTACAGAAGTTGGCCCACAACCGACGGGAGAGGGCCCAGATGGGTGGCGGGGTCCCAGGCATCAGAGTCCTCACCACCCAGGAAGAAGGCACCCTGGAGGCCAGATGGGATGCCCTGTTCCCCCGAGGGTCACGGAGGGTCAGCCACAAGGCAGCCATTGCTGCCTGGGAGTAAGTGTCAGCGGCAGTCAGCTCAGGAGCGTGACCCAGTGCCACAAGAAGGTCAATGATCTCCACCGGGCCGCTCGGGTGAGTTGACACCCGACAACCGAGCCCCACACATGCTCTTCCCCCCATACTCCCAATCCACCCCCTGTACCCCCCAACACCCTCCAAACGGCCCATCTCCCCAAGCCGCCGCGCCCGCCCCAAGAGTAGCCCCTCTCACCCGCAAGATGTCGGGCATGATTTAACCAAAAGGTTTCTAAGTGTGGTAGCGAGCGGGAGCTGCCAGGCGTGCAGCTAGCAATGCCCCTTTGGTGTCCCCACAGGAGAAGTTGGCCCACAACCGATGGGAAGGGACCCAGATGGGCGGTGGGGTGTCGGACATTGGAGCCCTCGCCCCCTAGGTGGAACAGGCCTGGAAAGGCCGCGGGAATGGCCGAGGACAGAGCTGTGACCACTGGACAGGTCTGCACATGGTTCAGAGGTGAGGAACCACCTGCTTGCCCCCCACCCAGATGACCTGTCAAATGTGAGTTGTTAATGCCATACAGACTGACCCATCCCTCCCACTGACCACATGTTCATTCTCCTGTGGGACCTGCAGCCGTCGGCGCTGGACCATTCAGGCTGGTTCGCCACCTCCTGTCTCCCAAGAGAACACCTCAGAGGAGAGCTCCGAGGATGCCATAGTCATGAAATACAGCCCCTACTGTAACAGTGCAGATTTTTTACTTTCAAGATAAATCATCCTTCTGACCTCAGTTTGAATAACATTCATGTGGCGTTATGGGTTGTTTTTTGTTGTCAATGGTTGTACATAGAAACAGACTTAAAATGCCATAAAACCATATCATTGGGTATTGTCGTAGTAAGTTTACCAGGAGATTTTCATCCCATTCATCTGGGCTACGTAGAAGCCCAGGTGCTAGAGGTGGGCAAAGAGTATGCTAAACAAAATCACCAGTCAGTCTATTATAATCATGCACTGTATTAATAAAAGACTCAGTGAAGCAGCGTGAGGCCTATTTTTGTCCAAATCTACATTTCAAACTTCCAAATGCTTACACAGTTGCTGTAACAGTCTGTCTCCACTCAGGCAGAGTATATTAACTTCATGTTGTCACTTCATAGGTTCCGGGCTCTTTGTTATAGTTTCTATTTATTCTAAAATATCATGATAATTTGTCTTCATATGTAGGGCAAGTCTATAAATTTGCCTTTCGAGCCTATAATATGCTGGGAAATGTGTTTTTAAATCCAATATCAATGGAGAAATCGAATGTTGTTGGGCGTGGAATTGGTTGTTAGTAGTGTAAAATGGCACGGTAGTGAATTGGCAGCCCATTTTACACCACACCTGACCTTCCATTGACTTTAACAAAGAAAACGGTCTGCCGATTCACTGTAGGCCCATTTTATGCTACTTTATCTCCATTACGTCCACACGCTTTGGGATTCAATCATCATTAAAATAAATCAATGTATTTTCCTGGCTTTAATAAGTCATCTGAGCTTCAGGACATTTCAGTACACACACAGCACAACAAAGATGATGCTATTCAACACCAGCTTACTATTATCCTGGCTCATCTCTAAACCAGAATGCCATTTCCAGATTATTAAAAACACAGAAACGTCAGCCCTTTTCAGCTGTAAGGCTTTATGATTGAAACTATCTAAATGTTAATTTCCAAGCAAGGCTAGTTTATCCTTTATATAGACGCAAAACAATTCAATTACCACCGTGTGGATTAGCGTCGCTAGTTGTGACTTCTTCAGATACTTACCTGACTCAAAGCCTCAGCCTGCAGTAAGATGTCCTGTTTGAGATTGGTTGCTTGTGTTGCATGAAAGGATTGCTTCTGACTCTGAATAACGAAAACAATTTCATCGATCTCTGTAAAATAAAAAAGGAACATCAGGAATAATGCACGATTATGTTAAAATACATCGATCTGCTTTGCGATTAAGCGATCTGTTTAAGCGATAAGGACCATTCCAAAACAATTCGGTTTCCATATTTTCTTGCTTTGCGAGTTTTGTGCTCAAGTGACTCGATGTTAGTTCTGGGCAATTAATAGATACTCCCAAGTTATCTGCAGCAGAAATGGAAGCAGAGCAAACTTCCCTCCACTATGTCACAGCAATGCAATAGTGTGGCATATTCCACAAAAACATGGGGCGGAATGTTCCTTTTTTGACTACGGGTGCAATTTAACGGAAACATTTCTGAGGGCGCGATCCAATGGCCACACTGCGCCCATTGTGGACGGGATCACTTTTTGGCAAATCTGCATATTAGAGCGAGACATCAAGTCTCACTCTAATGTGCGGATTCCCGAGGTACCTGAGGCTTTGGGATTCATCCTCTTCGCCTCAGAAATCTTGGACGAGCGCCGTTCAGCACTGGTTCCCACAAACAGGGACCGGACGGAACGGCACTTGTGGGGGTCTCCCAGGGGATAGAGCCCCCCAGCTGATGCCCTTTGGGTAGGGTGGAGCCCCGGCACTGGTTCTACCTGGCACCCTAGCAGTGTCACCTGGGAGTGCCCTGTGTGGGTGTTGTGGGGAAAGGGGGAGAGGTTGGGGATAAGTTCAGGAGGCCTTGGAGATTGGATTTGTTTATTGTCACGTGTACCGAGGAACACTGAAAAGTATTTTTCTGCATACAGCTCAAACAGATAATTTAGTTCATGAAAAGAAAATACATAATAGGGCAACACAAGGTACATCACAGGCATCGGATGGAGTATACAGGAGTGTCGTATTAATCAGGTCAGTCCATAAGAGGGTCATTTAGGAGTCTGGTAACAGCGGAGAAGAAGCTGTTTTTGAATCTGTTCATGCGTGTTCTTAAACTTTTATATCTCCTGCCCGATGAAACCATTTTTAAATCTCTCGTTGCACTGGTGAGTTCCGGCGAGCAGAACTCTCCACTGTGTAAAACGGGGCTATGTGTGGTCTCTTATAGAACAAGAGTCGCAATGAATAGCCATGTGTTTCTAGGCACTGCGAGCGCCCGGAAACATGCGGCTAAATGCACTCACGGGGGCATGTTGATCCCTTGGGAGAATCGCACCCAAAGTGTCATTTGTAGTGGGTTTTGTTGGGAGTTTCCTGTCGGCTCTGCCAGTGAGTTCCCCTCCACTACCTAATGACACTTAGTCGGGCCCCGAGTAATTTCTCACAGGTTTAGCCCACACTTCAAATTTTCTTCATCACTGGGGAGTTGAACTCAAATCGGGCCGCCATTTTGAAAGGCCCCTCGGTCTCTAAGTGAGTTTTCCCCCCACCCATGGGCAATTTCACTCCCCACACACATCTGCATTACCCACACACACCCAAGTGAGGACACCCCACTATGGCAGTCATTTTCAAATCCAAGGTCACGACCCGCGGGTGGGTCACGGGGTGGGTGTCGGGAAGGTCGCAGGGCCATGCGTTGCAGCATTCCCGATCAAAAGGAGTGCCCTACGGCGCAACCGGCTTTTAGAAATTCCGGCCGCAACCGGCTTTCAGAATGCCGGCCATTCTGCGCATGCATGCCCCCTCAGCAGTGCGCAGGCCTGGAGCACAGAATGCCTCCGTCTGACGCTGACGTCACGTGTTCTGGGCGCAAGAGCGATTACTCCATTTTGCAGCTGACAGCAGTGCTGGTGTGAACTCCAGGGCCTCTGGTGAATAACCCATGAAGAAGAAGATGAAAACTGAAACAAAGCAGCATAAAGATGATTACTTGAGGTGTGGGTTATTAATTGTGCCACTACAAATCAGGATTCAAAGTTCATGTCTGTTATATGCAGGGAATCACTGGCAAATGAAAGTTTAAAACCCTCAAAACTACGTGAAAATGGGGGTCACAAAGGTCGACCGACATAGCTCACTAAGGATGGCCGGTTGGTAAAACTGGGTACCAGTCAAAAGAGTTTGAAAAATACTGCGCTATGGGATCACTGGCCCCCACACACTCCCACCCGTAACCCCCCCCAACCTTCCTAGAGGCCCCTTAGCTGCCCTGCACGCCTACCCCCCCCCCCCCCTCACCCACCCTTCATAACCACCCTCCACCTTCCTTTCACGGGCATGCCCCCACTCGGGCCCTGACCCTTGGTAGTGTCACCTTGGCACTGGGCACCCTTGCACTGGCAGTTGGCATCACCCCTGCTAGCTTGACAGTGCCAACCGGGCACCTTGGCAGTGCCATGGTGTCCTCGTTCCAGGGGGAGGGTCAGGGGTCCACCCTGCACTATTCCTGGCCACCGAGAAGCCTCCAATCTCCTGCCCACCCCCCCGAGTGCTGTTCCCCTGCTCCACATTCATGTGGGCCCCCATGTGGACCAGTACTGAATGGCACCTGACTAAGGCCTCCCTGAGAAGGCCAGTAGATCCCAGAAGTCCGGTAGATACCGGGTAAGTAGGCCTTAAGTAGGTTTACGGCCCACATGCGCGAGCACGGCTTGGACCCACTGATTGTGGGCGGGTTCCTCATCCCGACCAAGTTAGGTAGACCCCGCAAGGCATCATGGCTGTTGGGAAGCCCGCGGGAGGCTTCACCTGGGATCTACTGGCCACGTCGTGCTCCCATTGGGGAGCACATGGCCGACAGATCCACAGATCGCGCCCTACAATGTCTGCTGCAGCACAGTGTGGTTGATGGAAGCTGGGAGACCCTGCTCCTGGGATCTACTCACTTGCAATGCCTTGCGAGGTCTAACACGATCTTGCAAGACGTTGTGATGTAAATCCTGCCCAATGTGGGTGGGATCATTTTTTGAGCAAATCTGCTAGTCTCACTTTAATGTGCAGATTCCCGAGGCGTGGGACCTCGGGCGAGCTCCCTTCAGTATTGGTCTCCACAAATAGAGAGCGGACAGAACAAACCTTGTGGGCGTTTCCCAGGGGATCAGAGGCCGTCAGGTGCATTCCCTTTGGGCAGAGTGGTACCCTGGCACTGCTGGTGCCACATGACACCCTGGCACCACCACCTGGGTGCCAACCTGGCACTACCAATTAATAAAAGCAGTCCAGGTGGCATTGCCAGCTGGCAGGGACACTGCCAGGGTGCCAGGTTGGCACTGCCAACCAGGATCCCTGTTAAGTCATTTGTGATGGGGGGAGGGGCAATCGAGTGGGGAAATACTGCTGGCAATAAACCCATTTTGTGTCTCCCATTCGATTCTCCACCCCTCCGCCTTTCCCACCCTCTGAAAATAGGGGGGAGGCATAAAACTCCACCCCCCCCCCCGGCCCGGGGCCATAAAACTCCTCCCCCCCTCCCATGACGTGGTCAGAATGAAACTGCCATCTTGGTCTGAATTGCTTTGTCTCGTGAACTCATGCCCAAAAGTATTGGGGTTGCTAAACTATTTTCATATGTGACCTATCCCTTCTAAATCCTTGCATTGTGCGAGGCTAATTCATTTGAATGCATAAAATCTTCAAGCTTTTATTGTGCAGTCACGCACAATAGCCTTAATTGTGCAGCACGGGCAGCACGGTAGCCTTGTGGATAGCACAATTGCGTCACAGCTCCAGGGTCCCAGGTTCGATTCCAGCTTGGGTTACTGTCTGTGCGGAGTCTGCACATCCTCCCCGTGTGTGCGTGGGTTTCCTCCGGGTACTCCGGTTTCCTCCCACAGTCCAAAGATGTGCGGGTTAGGTGGATTGGCCATAATAAATTGCCCTTAGTGTCCAAAATTGCCCTTAGTGTTGGGTGGGGTTACTGGGTTATGGGGATAGGGTGGAGGTGTTGACCTTGGGTAGGGTGCTCTTTCCAAGAGCCGGTGCAGACTCGATGGGCCGAATGGCCTCCTTCTGCACTGTAAATTCTATGATACATGTGTGGTATATTAAAGAAAACAATTTGCGAGTGGCCTGAACAGTATCTTCCAGGTTGCCTCATGATTTGTAGATGCTGACCTGGGCAGATTACTTAGGTTGCAGGAATATTGGGGTGAATTTTACGAAGTGCTGGATTCCCTGCCTACCTCAGCTAATAGATCGAAGGAAGGTGTTCCCTTTGTGTCAAGGGAGGGTGAAGGGAGAACGATGATAACCTAGCAGTGTAAAATCTTTGGGGGGGGGTGGGGCTGCTGTTAAGGAAGGATCCCTCCTCCCCTGCCCACCACCAGCTCATGCAGGGAAATCACTGCACTGGGCACTTGTCACAGGCCTCTCCCACTGCCAGTGAAATCCCAGCAGCGGAGGCATGAGGCCCTGAAGTGAGAATTACTTGCTGCAAGCTTCCCGAAGCTCGGCTGATCTGCCAGGACTACGATCGGCAGCCCCCCGACAACAAGGAGAGCAGCACTTAAACCCCCTCCTGCACAGTCATCCCCATTCAGCCCATAGCCATGCTGCCGAGAAGACTAGCTCCATGATTCGTGGATGCTGACCTGGGCAGATTACTGGATGCGGTCGAGGCCAGAGGGGCCTGTTCCTCTTGAGGGTCATTGAGAGTCAGCCACAGGGCAGCCAGTGCCGCCTGATAGGATATGGCAGCAGCCGTTTGGAGAGTGTGACCAGGAGGACCGGCACCTTGTGCCGTAAGAAGTTCACAGCCTTCACTAGACCGCACGGGTGAGTTGGCACCGGACCCCAGACCCCCCACAAATCCTCCTCGACCCCGGTGCACACACTGATCATGGAGACGTCCCCGGTGCTGGGCTCTAGGCCTTTGGTGTTCGGATGTTGGCCGATGCAGCCATGGTGTTGCCCCCCACAGTGTCCAGGCATCACAGTCTGATTGGGATGCTAGGCAGTAACCCCCACATGCTACATGGCCCGCCCACTCACGGGAATCTGCTTGGGATGTGTGAAGTGCTCACTTAACTACCACTGCCAATCCCCAATTAACAATAGCCCTCAGCCGCGCGACCAGAGGCCTCCGCAGTCAGTGGAAATTATGGGTGGTCGGTGGGGCAGGAATTGCCCCCGAACAGGACCACACGATCCAAGGATTGGCATGGCAGTGCCATGGATGCCCAGATCCGCCCCCCCTCCCAACGGCAGCCCATCCCGACTGAGGCTAGCCCCCTCGGGGGCTCCCCCACCCCTCTCCAAGCACTGGGGCAGCAACCCCAGTGTCCCCGGGGCTCAATCCCTGGAAATATGGCTACTCACCTCCTTGGGTCCCCGCGGCAGCCTTTCTGCCAGCTTCACGTTTTTTAAAAAGGAGTCAATCGGCGCCCATGTTACCACTTGCTGGGGACGCAGTTAAATCACAGGGAATGTTAGATAGGGGGTCGCTCTCATTTACTGTTTGGAGATTGGGCTTAAGTAGTGATCATTGGCTTCTCACCACGCTAAGGCGGGATCCTGATTTCGCCAACGGAAGCTTGGCAACAGATTTGGGCCCAACGCAGTTCTTGATTTTAGCCTCTCTTGCTATTTAATGGTCTTGTCACGTTCTTGCTTATGCGTAACACGGCCATTAAATTGCACCCATAATCTTTACATTGCAAAACGCCCAGACAAGATATAAAACCATCTGTCATCCAATGGACATTTCTTCTCTGTCACTTCTAACCTGAAGCTTCTGTTGGGGTATCTGAGTGCGGGCAGCAGTGGGGTGATGCTTCCCCAAGGACGGGGGCGGGGGGCAGGGGGCGGGGGGGGGGGGGCACCCTTTACAAATGTTTGTCTTCTGTCCGCTCCACACCAGCCATTACAAATACACACACATGTCTGATTTCTCTCCTTGCAGAAGAGAGCACACAAATTGGCAAGAAGCAGAGACCCTGGGGGCACCACATCAGCCAGTGGCAATACATCCTGACCTGCTCCATTGTTCCAAGAAGCAGCAGGTGCCATCAGCTACCTGAGCCTCCTGAGGCACTGGTGTTCAGGCAGGTCAAGAGAGCTGAATTTATTCTTGTAGATTGTTGTTTTGGGGGTCTTCCAAACTAAGGTGTTATGTAGTTACATTGTGTACCTTGCGTTGCCCTGTTATGTATTTCTTTTGTTTCCTTTTCTTTTCATGTACTTAATGATCTGTTGAGTGCTTGCAGAAAAATACTTTCCCCTGTACCTCGGTACACATGACAATAAACAAAATCCAAATCCAAGTGTAGCTGCATTTACAAAATGCTGTTGTGGTACCTGGCAGCAGAGGAGTATAGCTGAAGGTGATTGAAGTGCTAGACAGGTAAAGTGTAAAGTGCGTTCTCAGAAGTTGGCAACAACCTGTCACCTGCTCATGGCTAGAGCTCTTCAGTTCAATTGATCAAAGCCTTCTCAGCTTGTCAGATTCACTGAAGGAGCCCTTCTCTCTGTGCACTTGCTTAATTACTTGCTCGACAAATCCAAAGAACGTTCCCTGCTCACCTTCAGTCCCACTCTGGTGAAAGCCGGAATAGAGGGCAGGATCCTGACCCAATCTCCATTTCACAAAATTTTATTCTCTCACATTCACATTAACCTAATCATATTCTTTCTGTCTGAGGTACTAAAAACTGTACAACTCCTCACCTCCACCCTCTTCCCTTCCCCATACAATTCTCAGCCTTTTAAAACACAAACTTCAAATCACCGAACCTAAACTAAGCATGATTTCCTGATTCATTTCCTCTCCTCTGGTAATTCTTTCCACATTTTGTTGTGTTCTGCATTATGGTTAATGGTGTCCTTTGCACAGGTTTCCGAACAGTAAAAGTGTATACAGTCAGCAATTTTATATCAACCCTTCAGGGCTAGATCCAGAACTGACAATCCTATTCAACTGGGGTGTCCACTGAACAAAATTCATTAAAATGTGAACATAATGTTGTACAATAAAATTACTTATCTATTAAAAGTACATATTGAAGCAAAATTCAAGTGCCACAGAAAAGAACATCTTAGTGGATCAACCGTCTATCGTGCAGACCACACGATTTTCTTTTCCATTAAAGCCAATTGAAAATATATTTGGGTGGGTTGTATTACAGGTGGCCAGTCGACTTTCTACCCTTTTCTACCTGTACCTCAAGTTGTATTTACTTGCACTATCTTTCGAATTCATAAAATCAATAACCTGATTCATTTATTACAGAAAATGAATCTTTATTCGGTGGATTACATCTCATTATTATCCATAAAAGACTTTTAATATTGTTATAATCCTCTGGGCCAGTGCGCAGTCAATTCCAGCCCTATCTGACCCAGAGTCACAAGACAATTGAAATGCACAATTCTTAGAATTAATTCTTCGAAAAACACCCAAAGTCTTTGGCCTATGGCTTCCCAATAACCAGAGTCACCAGGTTTGTAAATCTAGGGGCAGCACGGCGGCACAGTGTTTAGCATTGCTGCCTGTGGCGCTGAGGACCCGGGTTCGAATCCCGGCCCTGGGTCACTGTCCGTGTGGAGTTTGCACATTCTCCCCGTGTTTGCGTGGGTTTCACCCCCACAACCCAAAAATGTGCAAGGTCGTTGGAATGGCCATGCTAAATTGCCCCTTAATTGGAAAAAACAAAATTTCAAAAACGTTTGTAAATCTAAACAAAATTATTTATTAATCACAATAATTAAATATGCAGCAAATACAACTGGACACACACAAGATTGACAACAAACTCAGAGGGAAAAGGGGGGTGTTATGGCCCATGGTTTAGAAAACTCCAAAGTATATCATGGAGTCTACCTGATCTACAACTGTTTATTAATTTGGGTTACGATGAGCACAAGATCCTACCCTTCAGGTGTTATCCAGAGTTCTTAGACACTTCTAATCAAAAAATCAAGCTTTATTCTATCAATTTAGTTAACATTTTTATAAACACACACAGTAAGAATTATCAACTACAAACATAAAGACCCCACACTATGTATAACCCTTAATAAATTCCCCCTTAACTGTTCCAATTCAATAACAAAATCCAAGTAAAACCAGAAATCACTTTTCAACGGTGTGGCCCAGCACACGGCACTCTTACTGGTATATGACTTGTTAGTGATACTCTGTTCCCCTTCTCAAACAACAGGTTTGAATTCCTTCCAGAAAGCAATTATCTCTTTTAAGTTATCAAGTAGTCTAGAAACTGCTTTTAAAATGAAGATAGAGAGGGACACTTCTTTCAACCTGTCCAGTTCAAAACCAGTCCAGAACTCAAAGCGAAAGTAAAACGTCCAGAGCCACAAACCAGCTCCAAACTCAAAACGGAAGTAAAAACTCATATAGAGCCAGAGCCCAGCTCCCCCCACACAATGACATCACTGAAGCCATGTGATAAGACAGACATTTTCTTAAAAGGGACACTCCCATGACAAGGGAGGTAAAAATAATTGTAAAAGGATGAGAGTCTTTTGTTTCAGATTGTTATCTTCTAGCACACCTTCCTTCAGTCTAGGCTTTCAGTTTGAGGTTTCTGCTTTCGGTCTGTAATGGTTTTCACTGTAGATTCTTCCAGGTTCTCAAAAAGTTCAGAAATACAGCAGCTATGCAACTTTTCTGGAGGAAGAGAGAGTGAGAGAGACTCACAGCTCCTCCTCTGAACATCCAGGACCCAACTGTCCTTTCCTTGGTTCTCTGAAAATCATCCTAGTCAGGCAGAACCCAATCACTCCCTGTTGCCGGGCAGAATACAGCCTTTTGCCAATGTCATTTCCGCGCCAGCTGGCGGGGCAACAAAGGCCGTTTCCGCCAGCTGGCGGGGCGGAAATTCCTCCGGCGTCGGCCTAGCCCCTCAATGTTGGGGCTCGGCCCCCAAAGATGCGGAGCATTCCGCACCTTTGGGGCGGCGCGATGCCCGTCTGATTGGCGCCGTTTTGGGCGCCAGTCGGCGGACATCGCGCCGTTTCCGGAGAATTTCGCCCCAGGTCCTCCAACTTTTGTATCCCTGCCCTGTGCCACCCCGAAAACCCTCCACCTGTTCTTCCTGGGGCGAACCGGTAGTTCCCCCGTAATGGGGTCCACGCCGAGGCCCCAACTTCCCCCCATGCCGCCTCCAGATAAGAATTATTCTTATGTAAAAAAACAAAGGCTGCTCAGCAAAGAAAAGTCTTTGCAGAGAAGAAAGTTTGTCTGCCAATTAATTCCAGTTTTGACACTACTGGGCAAATATTTTAGGTTACAGGAAGCCCGCATGACAATCATGGTACTGCGATTGTGTTAGCATAGATAATGTGAGAAAGAAAGCTTGCATTGAAAAGCACTTTCCACAGCCTCAGGACTAGCTAAAGTGTTTCACAGCCATCTAATTGCTTTTGTGGTGTAATCAATTCAAGTCCAAAATGTACAAAACAATGAATGGTGTAATCACTTACGCGGTAACGAGAATGTCAGAAAATCTATGTTCAAACGTTCCAATATTCTGTTTGCTTGACGGCATAAACTAAACTGTGTAAAGTTGAGAAAGCCGTTGAAAGGACTTACAGGAGCCATGCCTTTACAGAGGCATAGAGTACAAAAGCAAGCTAAACTTTAGAAAACATTGGTTAGGCCTCAGCTGAAGAATTGTGGTCATTTCTGAGAATCATACCATAGGGAGGATGTTAACCGTCAGAAGATAATTATTAAATGTTACCATATAAAAGGGACTGTAGTATGGTGAGAGAGTGGGGATTTCTCTCATTCTTGCAGAGAAGGGTAAGGGGGAATTTGATAGACATTGTCACATGTACCGAAGTACAGTGAAAAGTATCTTTCTGCGGACAAGGGAACGTACACAGTAGACAAAAAGAATAATCGACAAAGTATATAGGCGAATAAGTAATTTGTTACAGTGCGGAACAAGGGCCAAACAAAGCAAATATGACATGTGCAAGAGCAGCATAGGGCGTCATGAATAGTGTCTTACAGGGAACTGATCAGTCCGAGGGAGAGTTGTTGAGGAGTCTAGTAGCTGTGGGGAAGAAGCTGTTCCTATATCTGGATGTGCGGGTCTTCAGGCTTCTGTATCTTCTGCCTGATGGAAGGGTCTGGAAGAAGGCAATGCCTGGGTGAGAGGGGTCTCTTGACAATGCTGTCTACCTTCCTGAGGCAGCAGGAGGTGTAGACAGAATCAATGGGAGGGTGGTAAGTTTGTGTGATGCATTGTGCTGAGTTCACCACACTCTGCAGTTTCTTGCGATCTTGGGCCGAGCAGTTGCCATACCAGGCTGTGATGCAGCCGGATAGGATGCTCTCTCTGGCATATCTGTAGAAGTTTGTGAGAGTCGATGCAGACATGCCAAATTTCTTTAGCTTTCATAGGAAGTAGAGACGTTGTTGGGCTTTCTTGACTGTTGCATCAACATGAGTGGACCAGGACAGACTGTTGGTGATGGTGACCCCCAGGAACTTAAAGCTATCGACCATCTTCACTTCGTAGTCACTGATGTAGACAGGGGGTGTATCGTACTATGCTTCCTGAAGTCGATGATCAGTTCCTTGGTTTTGCTGACATTTAGAGAGAGGTTGTTTTCGGTTCACGATGCAACCAAGTGATCTATCTCCCCTCTGTAGTCTGACTCGTCGATGTTTGAGATACGACCCACCACAGTCGTATCATCCACAAACTTATAGATCAAATGGGAGTTAAATCTTGCCATATAGATGCGGCACGGTGGTGCTGTCGTTAGCAGTGCTGCCTCAGGCGCCGAGGTCCCAGGTTCGATCCCTGCCCTGAGTCACTGTCCGTGTGGAGTTTGCACATTCTCCCTGTGTCTGCCTGGGTCTCACCCCCAGAACCCAAAGATGTGCAGGGTAGGTGGATTGGCCACGCTAAATTGCCCCTTAATTGGAAAAAATAATTGGGTACTCTAAATTTTTTTTAAAAAAATAAATCTTGCCACAGAGTCGCGTGTGTATAGGGAGTACAGTAGAGGACTGAGCACACATCCTTGCGGGGCTCCGGTGTTGAGGACTATTGTGAAGGGTTTTGATAAGAATAAATAAGGAGAAACTGTTTCCTGTGGCATTCGGACCAGTAATCAGAGGACATAAATTTAGTTATTGACAAATAGAACCAGAGGTGACATGAAAAAAAACTTCTTTTTTTTAACGCAAGTCAATATCATCTGGGGTGTACTGCCTGAAAGGTAGGCAAAAGCAGATTCAATAATAACAACTTTCAAATGGAAATTGGATAAATATTTGGAAGTGAAATATTTGCATCACAATGGAGAAAAGAGAGAGAAATTTGATAGCTCTTTGAATGAGCAGACAGAAACAATGGGATAATCAGTCTCCTATGCTGCATCATTCTATGGTTGTAAGTAACCATTGCTTTACAAAATGTATGCATGGAAAATATTCATTCTTCTCACCTACCTATCAGAAACACTGGAGATGGGTACAAATTCCACTTAAAGTACTTTGAGTGAATATAAATGCAGGGCTTAATTAGACATCATTTTGCTCCTGAATGCTGGCTTCCCTGTTTCATCTCTCTCAAAGTCAACTGTGCGGCGAGTACAGAAAATCTCAGGTCACCAGTATGAAGAATTTTATTGATCGTTAAAAAACAATCAATTGCTTTCATCTATTTCTTTGAAGTAAAGTAGTATTTTTTTTTTAACCATTTGGTCCCTAAAATCCAGAGAACCATGGAAGGTTACAGTTCAGAAAGAGGCCATTCATTCAGTCCATCGTGTCTGCCCTGACCACCTCTCTGAACTTGCTACCCACATATCTCCCAGCCTGACAGGTGCACCACAATGACCCCAATCACCACTCAAGCTCCAAAGCTCGGAGCTCAAGCTGGTGACACTTCTTGCACGTGTGGCCATCTAGGACACCAGGGGAGCTCCACATCTTTCCACATATTACAAGCCATGCATTCCACATGACCTAAATTGTCCTAACATGGCTTAAATTTACTCCCCTTCATTAACTTTATTTTACTTATGCAGGACTTTCTCTCGCACTCTCCTCTAAGTGCTGCTGACTGCCTGTCTTGGGGTCCACCTCTCGCACTTTCCTCTAGTTGCTGTTGACTGTCTGCCCCAGGGTGCACCTCTCACACTCTCTTCTAGATGCTGCTGACTGCCTGTCCTGGGTCCACCTCCCGCACTCTCCTCTAGGTGCAGCTCACTGCCTGTCCTGGGGTCGTCCTCTTGCAAATTCCTCTAGGTGCAGCTCACTGGCTGTCCCAAGGTTGTCCTCTCGCACTCTCCTCTGGTGCTGCTGCCTGTCCCAAGGTCCACCTCTAGGTGCGGCTGACTGCCTGCCCCAGGGTCCTCCTCTCGCACTCTCCTCTAGGTGCAGTGATTGCCTAGCGCAGTATCCTCCTCGCGGTGCTGCTGACTGCATTTCCCAGGGTCATCCTCGCACATTTTCAGGGTCGTCCTCTCGCATTCTCCTCTAGGTGCAGCTGACTGCCTGTCCCAGGGTCCTCCTCTCGCACTCTCCTCTAGGTGCAGTGATTGCTTAGCGCAGTCTCCACCTCTCGGTGCTGCTGAAAGCATTTCCCAGGGTCGTCCTCTCGCATTCTCCTCTAGGTGCAGCTGACTGCCTGTCCCAGGGTCATCCTCTCGCACTCTCCTCTAGGTGCTGCTAACTGCTTGGTGCAGTGTCCTCCACCCACACTCTCCTCTAAGTGCTGCTGACTAACTGTCTCAGGGGCGTCCTCTCACATTCTCCTCTAGATGCTGCTGCCTGCCTGTCCCAGGGTCGGACTCTCCTCTAGGTGTGGTTGATTACCTGTCTCAGGGGGTTCCTCTCACATTCTCCTCTAGGTGCAGCTGACTGCCTGTCCTAGGATCCTCCTCTCACATTCTCTTCTAGGTACTGCTGACTGCCTGTCCCAGGGCCACCTCTCACAATCTCCTCTAGGTGCGGCTGACTGCCTGTCCTGGGGGCCACCTCTCACAATCTCCTCTACCTGCAGCTGACTGCCTGTCTCCGGGTGTCCTCTCGCACTTTCCTCTAGGTTACTGCTGACTGCCTGTCCTGGGGTCGTCCTCACTCACTCTCCTCTACCTGCAGCTGACTGCCCGTCTCCGGGTGTCCTCTCGCACTTTCCTCTAGGTACTGCTGACTGCCTGTCCTGCGGTCGTCCTCACTCACTCTCCTCTAGGTGCAGCTGACTGCCTGTCTCCGGGTGTCCTCTCACACTCTCCTCTAGGTGCGGCTGACTGCCTGTCCTGGGGGCCACCTCTCACAATCTCCTCTACCTGCAGCTGACTGCCTGTCTCCGGGTGTCCTCTCACACTTTCCTCTAGGTACTGCTGACTGCCTGTCCCAGGGTCATCCTCTCGCACTTTCCTCTAGGTGAAGCTCACTGCCTGCCCAGGGTCGTCCTCTCGCACTCTCCTCTAGGTGCTACTGACTGCCTATCCCAGGGTCGTCCCCTCACACTCTCCTCTAGGTGCTACTGACTGCCTATCCCAGGGTCGTCCCCTCACACTCTCCTCTAGGTGCAGCTCTGCCTGCTCCTGGGTCATGCTCTTGCACTCTCCTCTAGGTGCTGCTGACTGCCTATCCCAAGGTCCTACTCTAGGTGTGGCTGGCTCATTGTCCCAGGGTCCTCCTCTCGCACTCTCCCCCAGGTGCAGCTGATTGCCTGGAGCAGAATCCTCCTCTCGGTGCTGCTGACTGCATTTCCCAGGGTCAGCCTCTCACATTCTCCTCTAGGTGCGGTTGACTGCCTGTCCCAAGGTCTCCTCTAGATGTAGCTCACTGCATGTCCCAGGGTTGTCCTCTCGCACTCTCCTCTTGTTGCTAACTGCCTGGCGCAGTGTCCTCCTCCCACACTCTGCTCGGTGCTGCTGACCGCCTGTCTCAGGGTCCTCCTCTAGGTGCGGCTGACTGCCTGTCCCAAGGCCCTCCTCTCAGTGTAGCTCATTGCATGTCCCTGTCCCAGGGTTGTCATATCATTTTTAAAGCTAGATTGCAATCCCAGATGAAATAATATTCTTTACTATAGGTTATGTTGTGATCTCTGGTGCCTATCTGTCCAAAATAAAATACTTATTGCAAACAAAAAAAGAGAATGGAGGCTACTGCCGCCTTCAAAATGAAAATAAATTAGGCTGTATGAAGTTTTCCAGAGAGCAGGTCAAGCGCCGTGCATGCAGACTTGATGTTAAATGCCCTCTGTGTACGTGCCAAATAACAGAGCAATGTTGCTTCCATTTTCTAGCTGCTGGCAAGCAAGGCAAGTGAACTGTGAGGATCAATGGTTTTCTTAAAAGTAAGAGACGGCCAGAGACACAAATAGGCAGTTTATCTATTGCACAGGATCTCACAACAGAATCTGCTCGACAGAGCCATTCAGGAGGGCAGGACAGAGCAGTGCTAGTATTAGCTCTGCACACAGCTCCAGGACTTCTGGTCAACAGCCTACAAAACAGAAACTTAACTCTGGAACAAAGCAGTGCAAGGATGATTTCTTGAGATATACTTTTGTCCTTCAATAGGACCGGCACGTTTATGTTTCCATAAAGATGAAGACAGCACAAAGGAACTGGCCGAAATCTCCACCTGATATGCGCATTGTCATCTCCTCCTTTGCACCTGTGTCAAGCGAGATCATGAGGACCACGCAGGCTCCCCTTTCACGTTAAAGGTAAACAAACATGGCACTTGTCGGGAAGGTCGGCCGGCTTGGGTCCCAAAGGTCATTGGTTGCTAAAAGTGGGTCCCAGGGAAAAAAAATTGAAAAACACTGATCGATATTGTTGCCCACCATCCATCACACGCCACTAAATGATTTACAGCTCACACTATTGGCCTGTTATTAGTTTTAAAGTTGAAGCAAATTGGGTTCCGAGATAAGACAAGCACAGGAGTATTTTTCATTGTCTGAACAATGTGAAGGAATTGTGTTTTGGTATATTGCATGTAATGCAATTTTTAAAATCCAAACCAAATCTATAACGCGACAAGGCTCTGTGGATTGGTTCAGCAGAGATGTGAAAACAGCCTACAGCGGGCAATTAAGTCCAAAAGGAGCATACAAAGGTAGGTGGGAAAGCAAGTTGCAAGGAGGATCTGTAAAGACATATAGATAAGTAAAGTAAGTGGGCAAAAATTTGGAAGATGGACCACAATACGTGAAGGATTATCCACTTGGCAGGAAGAATAGAAAAGAAAAACATTTAAATGGAGAGACTGCAGAATGCTGTGGTACAGAGGGATCTGGGTGTCCTTGTACATGAATCAGAAAAGGTTAGCATGCAGGTACAGCAAGTAATTAGGAATAGAAATGGGAGGTTGGCCTTTATTGCAACTGTGCAGGACATTAGTAAGAAAGCACCAAGAGTATAATAATAATCTTTATTGTCACATGTAGGCTTGCATTAACACTGCACTGAAGTTACTGAGAAAAGCCACAGGTTGCCACATTCCGGCGCCTGGTCAGGTACACTGAGGGAGAATTCAGAATGTCCAATTCACCTAACAAGCACATCTTTCGGGACTTGTGGGAGGAAACCGGAGTACCCGGAGGAAACCCACGTAGACAAAGGGAGAACGTGTAGACTCCACACAGACAGTGACCCAAGCCGGGAATCGAACCTGGGACCCTGGAGCTGTGAAGCAACAGTGTTAAAAACTATGATACCATACTTTTGGTCTCCTTACTTAATGACGGATGCAATTCACAGAATGTTCAGTAGGCTGCTTCCTGCGATGAAGGGGTTGCCATGTAAGGAAACATTGAGTAGGTTAGGCCTACACTCACTGGTGTTCAGAAAATTGAATGGTGATCCTCTCAAAAGGTACTGAGAAGACTTGAAAGGGTAAATGTTGAGAGGATGTTTCCTATTATGGGAGAATCTCAAAATAGGCAGCACAGCTTATAAATAAAAGGGGCGGGATTCTCCGTTGCCTGACGCCGATATCATAATCGACAATCGGTCGGAGAATCCCATTTTACGACTGAATCGGAGGCGCACCTGTTTTTGGATGCTTCACCCCCTCCAAAGCGGCATCATCAGGGAGTACGCTGCACGCCATTGGGATGGCCTCAGGACGTCATCTGAGGGCCCTCCTCAATGCTCCGCCCCCGATGGGCCGAGTCCATGACGGCGTGGATCACTTGTGCTCTCAGTTTTCGTCAACCTCGTGTGGCAGCTACAGACTGTGCTCAACGCCGCCAGTCGAGGGGACCGTGCCGCTGGCGGGGGGCTTCGGCGAGGGCTTGGGGACTGGTATGGGGGGGGGGGGAGCCTTGCCACTGGCCGGGTGGGCACTATCTGCCAGGTCGGGTCCGCGCAAGGCCGGCATCATATTGTACGGTGCGACTGCTGCAGGTTGTCGCCGTGCACATGCGTGACCACGGGCTCGGCCATTCTCCGGCCGTTTTTGGCAGGTGACCATCTATAATCTTACCCAATGGCGGAGGGAGTGAGTGGCCCACTCCTGCTCCTATTTCCTGTGAACCTGGAGATCCCGGTTGACCACAAACTGAACTGCCCTGGCCCTATAAATGCCATGGTTGCAAGAGCAAGTCAAAGGCTAGGAATCCACGTCCTGACTCTTAAAACCCTGTCCACAGTCTACAAGGCACAAATGTGGTGGAATCCCTTGCCTGGATCAGTGCAGCTGTAACAACACTCGTGACGCTGGACTCTATCCAGGACAACGCAGTCTGCTTGATTGGTACCCCATCCACAAACAATTACTCCATCCACCGCCAATGCACAGTGCCACCTACAAGATGCACAGCAGGAACTTCCCAAGGCTCCTTAGGCAGCATGTTCCAAACCCACAACCGCCACCATCTACAAGAGCAAGGGCGGCAGATACACGGGAACATCACCGCCTGGAGGTTCCCTTCCAAGTCACTCACCATCCTGGCTTGGAAATATATCGCTGTTCCGTCACGGTCGCTGGGTCAAAATGCTGGAACTCCCTCCCTAACAGCACAGTGGGTGTACCTGCACCATATGGACTGCAGCGGTTCAAGGAGGCAGCTCACCACCACCTTCGCAAGGGCAATTAGGGATGGGCAATAAATACTGGCCAAGTCTGGGCCAGCACGGTAGCATTGTGGATAGCACAATTGCTTCATAGCTCCAGGGTCCCAGGTTCGATTCCGGCTTGGGTCACGGTCTGTGCGGAGTCTGCACATCCTCCCCGTGTGTGCGTGGGTTTCCTCCGGGTCCTCCGGTTTCCTCCCACAGTCCAAAGATGTGCGGGTTAGGTGGATTGGCCATGATAAATTGCCCTTAGTGTCCAAAATTGCCCTTAGTGTTGGGTGGGGTTACTGGGTTATGGGGATAGGGTGGAGGTGTTGACCTTGGGTAAGGTGCTCTTTCCAAGAGCCGGTTCAGACTCGATGGGCCGAATGGCCTCCTTCTGCACTGTAAATTCTATGAAGTCAGCGATGCCCACATCCCTGGAGTGAATAATTTTTTTTAAATATTATGATCCCGTAAAATGTATGGCACAGAAATTTGCATTAATAGGGATGGATCAAAACTCAAAGTGCTTGCTATCTTACTCATCTGAAACTGATGACAACTTAGATGCTGTCAATGCATACGAAGGCAGTGCCCCTCAACATCCCCTCCAACCCAATCCCAATCCCAGACTGGCCAGTAGGTTGCAATGCTGGAGCCAATAAGACAGGCCCCAGTGAGGTGGGGGATTGTAGGGGCTTCATTCAGGAGGGCATGGTGCGGGGGGAATTGTGCAGTTAAATGTGAAAATGAGTCGGTGATTCCATGCTTCTCCATAAATGTGAACTGTTGGGATATCCCTGCAGATGTAATCAATCCAAAATAGCTGAACTAACAAGACGCTGTCCTTTTACATTCTTAGTAATACTGCATAAATCCTGAAAAAAGTTACACCTTGTTGAATTAGACTTTACAGGGGTTTGTTTTATCTCACAAACCGACAGGGTCCTAGACGTAAAAACAGAAAATGCTGGAAACACTCAGCACGTCAGGCAGAGAAGCAGAGTTAATGTTTCAGGTTGAAAACCTTTCATCAAAACGCTGAAAAGTTAGAAATGTGATTGATTATAGGCAACTGAAAGGTTGGGTGTGGAAATTGAAAAAAAGTCGGTCTGTGATAGGGTGGAAGGCAGGAGAAATTAAATGATAAAGACCTTGGAGGCCGTGGTGAGGGGTTCAGAGATCCCTGACGAGTGGAGCTCATTAGTGCAGGAAATGGGATTAAGTGCGGCCTCGGCAGGACGTTCTTCACCAAGGCCCAGAGATGAAGCAGAATACCATTTAATAGCAGGGTCATTCTCAGTGCTGCCAGTGCTGGGAAACACCAAGCTAAACGTGCTCAATATTGAACTCTTGTTTCATTTCTGTTAAAACGCCCTCTGTCTCATCTCATTAAAGTCAGTCTTACTGAAGTCTAAAATTCTAATAGCGGATTGCATTGGGCAGAATCATGTTACAATCACCATTTGATAAATATTCATGCACAATTAAG
This sequence comes from Scyliorhinus torazame, assembly GCF_047496885.1. Classification (NCBI taxonomy): domain Eukaryota; kingdom Metazoa; phylum Chordata; class Chondrichthyes; order Carcharhiniformes; family Scyliorhinidae; genus Scyliorhinus; species Scyliorhinus torazame. The sequence goes on along the minus strand of NC_092721.1, from coordinate 155,869,793 downwards.
TTACTAATTAAATCCGGCTCATTACTCATGACTAAATCCAATATTGCTTGGCCTCTTATCCAGGACATATTGCTGTAGAAAATTATCTACATCACACTCCAAAAATTCACTACCATTCTGACAGGTGCTTCACTGACTTTCCCAATCTGTGTTAAAGTTAAAATCCCCCATTAATACTACTTTGCCTGAACGACACACTTGCCTAATATCTGCATTTGTACAATCTAGCACTGCCCAGTTTCTACCAAGGGATCTATACACAACACCGATCACAGTTTTAGACCCTTTACTGTTCTTCAGCTCCACTCACACGGTCTCCACAGGATGCTTTCCCCTCATTACATCCTCTCTCACCAATGAATTGATTGTGTTTCTAATCAGTCCCCCCCGGCCTCAAGCAATACTGCTGGATTTGCATTATGTTTAGAACAATAAGGTTACAGTACAAAACTTATGGCATTGCAAGACTTAGAAGTAAACTAAGGTAACTCTACTCTTGCAGTGAGATGTAGCAGAAGGGTCTGGCACATAATGAGATGTAGCAGAAGAGGTCTGGCGCATAAAATATTAATGTGGGATTGGGTACAGTAATGGAAGAAGAAACCTGACCTATTGTTAGGGTCAGGCTGGGGATGGACACAGTTGGCTTCAGACCCAGAATGGGGTCAGTTCCGTGCCTGCACTTTCCACTGTAAATATGTAGATTATTAGCTCTTAATAAAAAGACTTGTTGACATACTCCAGACAGGAACCCTACTTCTTCATGGTGCCCAAAGCAGAATTTGTCAGTAGGGAGAGAGAATTGCCGGGAGGGGCGGTGTGAAGCCCGCCCCGACGCCGGCTGCCGAATTCTCCGGCGCCGTTTTTTTGCTGGAGGCAGGAATCGCACTGCGCCGGTCGGGGGCCATTGATTCTCCGCTCCACGATGGGCCGAGCGGCCGCCCATTTTCGGCCAGTCCCGTCGGCATAAATTACACAAGGTTTGTACCGGCGGTACCTGGCTCTGCGTGCAGCCTGCGGAGTCCTCGGGGGGCGCGGGGGGACGGGCCTGTGCCGTGGGGGCACTCTTTCCCACCGTGCCGGCCGCTGTAAAGGTCCGCCATGACCGGTGCAGAGAAGAACCCCCCTGTGCATGCGCTGGGATCACGCTGGATCCTTCTGCCACTCCCGCGCATGCGCCAACTCGCGCAGGCCGGCGGAGGCCATTCGGTGCCGATTGACGCGGCACCAACCCCACCGGCGCGGCATAGCCCCTGAAGGTGCGGAGGATTCTGCACCTTCCGGGCAGCCCGACGCCGGAGTGGTTCATGCCACTCCTAGGCGCCAGTACGACCCGCCTCGCCGGATACCGGAGAATCCTGGCCAATTACTTCAGTGAATTGGAGGAAACTTCGACTCATCCAGTGCTGGATGTTGGACAAGCTGTCTGACAATTCAGAGACAATGGGAGTTGAAAGAGGTGGTGGGGAGGTAAAGCTGGGGCATTGTCAGCAAACACGCAAACATGTACCACCAGGGGGCAGCATGTAGGTGTGAAACAGGAGTGGGCCACCTAGCTGCAAGACAGTGATGAAGCTTTGGAGGTAGATGGTGTGATCGATTATTATGCCATAGGCTGCAAACAATTTGAGATGGGGCAAGGAAAGACTTTGGGCTGTTGGAATTCTCCGTTGCACCAGCAGTGCACCCACGCCCGGGGATTTCCCGACGGCGTGGGGCTGCCCACAATGGGAAAACCCATTTGCCGGCTGGCGGGACAGAGAATCCCGGCCTTTATCACAGACATATAGGATGCCATATATGACTTTGATGAGAGAGATTTCAGTACAGTAGCAGGTGTGGAAACCCAACTGAAGGGATTCAAACAGTGAACTTTGGGTAAGATTGGCAGACCTTTGGCAGCCAATAACACTTCAAGGAGTTTGAAGGTAAAGGATTATCTCGGGTCATTGAGTTCCACAGCCTTAATATTCCAAACATTTAATGAACTGGAGAAACCAGAAGATTGGGCATAAAATCATAGGGCGGAATTTAATACTTGCAGTGGTGGACCTGTCCACCTACTGGAGAGCCTGTGACAACTCCGCCATACCATTCCGTACCCCAACTCGATTTAGTTCCAAACTTACCTGGTTGACAAAACTATCCTCGTCATGTTCAGGCTTCCTTCCCACCTCCGAGAGCCACCAGCCAGAGGTTGGCAGTCCTCCAGTACCATCAGAGACACCAGCAGCCAGCACTGCAAAAGGCCTAGCTCACTGAGTGGGTCATGCAGGCTCAGGTGGAAGGGCTGGGGGAGGGTAGTGGGTTTGTTTTAAGGGCAGGCAGGTGTCTTCACCCATGCACAGCTCATGACTCTACCCACCACTCCAGGCATCAAAATGAGCCGCTAGCTTCTTTATCCTTTTTTAACCGGTACAGGCACGGTGGGCCAAATGGCCTCTTTCTGCGCCATAACCTTTCTGTGGTATAACAGGATGTGGCAGACAAATGCTCCCTTAAACTCCGCTGTAGATGTTGGGGATGCACCAAGGAGGGTTAGAAAAGTTAAGAAGCTCTAGTTGCAGAGTGGGCATGGGTGTTTGATGTTCACCTCTATAAATAAACTCACACTATTGTTGCACCCGTTCTATGGCTCATTGTTCTGATGAACAGTGCTCCTGCAGTCCCGACCTGAAAACCTGGGGCGAAATTCTCCGTTATCGGCGGAAACTCCGCCGATCGGCGCAAAAAACGGCGCAAATCCCACTTGCGTCACGTCATAAAAATGGGCCGATAGTCTGCGGCCCGAAATGGGCTAGCAGCGACGTAACGGGATCCGCGCTTGCGCAGTGGTTCACGCCGTGCAGCGTCATACGCGCTGCACGGCGTGACGGCTCATAAGGCCGCGCAGCTCCCCCCCACCCGACCGGAACAGCCGACCGCAACACCCGACTTGATGGCTGGCCGTCGCTCAGCCCCGAGGTTCGAGTCACGCGATGTGGAGGCGCTCCTGGATGCGGTGGAGCAGAGGAGGGACGCCCTGTATCCTGGGCACGGCCGCAGAGTTGCCCCACGCCACAGCCGGCGTCTGTGGAGGGAGGTGGCAGAGGCCGTCACCGCTGTGGCCCTAACACCACGGACAGGCACCCAGTGCCACAAGAAGGTGAACGACCTCGTCAGAGCAGGCAGGGTGAGCCTCCCCCATATCCCCCATATCCCCTCTTCCCCAAATCCCCCCCTCCCCATATCCCCCCTCCCCCATATCCCCCATACTCCCCCCTCCCCCATATCCCCCCACCCCCATATCCCCCATATCCCCCCTCCCCCATATCCCCCATATTCCCCCCTCCCCCATATCCCCCCTCTCCCATATCCCCCCTCCCCCATATCCCCCCTCCCCCATATCCCCCCTCCCCCATATCCCCCATATCCCCCCTCCCCCATATCCCCCCTCTCCCATATCCCCCATATCCCCCCTCCCCCATATTCCCCATATCCCCCCCTCCCCCATATCCCCCCTCCCACATATCCCCCCTCCCCCATATCCCCCATATCCCCCCTCCCCCATATCCCCCATATCCCCCCTCCCCCATATCCCCCCTCCACCATATCCCCCATATTCCCCCCTCCCCCATATCCCCCATATCCCCCCTCCCCATATCCCCCATATCCCCCCCTCCCCCATATCCCCCATATCCCCAAGTGAATCCAGCCCTAACCTTAACCTCTGCAATGCACGCGCAACCGATGGCGTGCATTCATATACCTGCCTAACACTGTTGCCTTTTACCCCTGCCACCACCCCCCCCACCCCCCACAGGAGAAGCGCGCACACAACACCAGGGAGCATGTGAGGACTGGAGGAGGGCCCGCTGATGAGAGGCCACTGACCGTACACGAGGAAAGGGCCCTGGAACTGGCTGGCGGACCTGAGGACCGGGAGGTTGCTGATGCAGAGGTCGGGGCCCCACGAGCAAGTGAGCCACCAACAGCCCGTCCCCATATCCCCCCTCCCCTATATCCCCCTCTCCCGTATCACCTGATCACTGCCTGATGTCTAACCATGCATGCTTCATTGTGTATCGCAGGACCAAACGTCCAGGCACCCATCCCCGCAGATGCAGACCGCCCGCAGGATGCCCCTCGGAGACCACGGGAGACGGAGAGACCCGCACCCTCCAGCATGCGACGCCCGCAGGATGCCCCTCGGAGACCACGGGAGACGGAGAGACCCGAACCCTCCAGCATGCGACGCCCGCAGGATGCCCCTCGGAGACCACGGGAGACGGAGAGACCCGGACCCTCCAGCATGCGACGCCCGCAGGATGCCCCTCGGAGACCACGGGAGACGGAGAGACCCGGACCCTCCAGCATGCGACGCCCGCAGGATGCCCCTCGGAGACCACGGGAGACGGAGAGACCCGGACCCTCCAGCATGCGACGCCCGCAGGATGCCTCTCGCACACCACGGGAGACGGAGAGACCTGGAGCAACAGGGAGACGACACCCCCGTCACGTGCGGGAGCGACCACCCAGCGATGAGGGGGGCAGCCACAGGCCCCCGTCACATCCGAGCCAGGACACCACTACCCAGGACACCACTATCCAGGACACCCCTACCCGGGACACCACTACCCGGGACACCACTACCCGGGACACCCCTACCCGGGACACCACTACCCGGGACAGCACTACCCGGGACAGCACTACCCGGGACAGCACTACCCGGGACAGCACTACCCGGGACAGCACTACCCGGGACAGCACTACCCAGGACACCCCTACCCGGGAAGACGAAATACCGGACAGTGACTCAGAGTGGATGGGTGGAGACGAACCCCCACCCCAAAGTGCCATGGACTCAGAGTGGGACGAAGAGCACGACACAACGCCACTGCTGTCACCAACACCCTCCACCATCGCAGAAACACTCACCACGGTTGGGCACTTTAGTGATGAGGCGTCTGGTACACTCACTGGTGCGCACAACACAGCCGTCCCGGTACAGCAGGTGGAGGTAGGAGCAGCAGAGGGACCGGGCGGTCGGAGGGCAGCCCAGGCCAAGCGAACATCTGCCGCCCAGATGGATCCCGGGTTCCTGCAGTTACCACACCCACACATAGATCCGATGCAACCACCGACACGGAGACGAGCGAATAGGGTGACGGGTGGCTTGCGGCGGCTGCGGTCGCAGGTGGAGGAGTCCACCCGCGTCCAGGAGCTGGGAGTGGTCCCGGTCATGCGTGCCACCCAGGCTGACACCGCACGGGTGGCGTCCGCGGTGGAGGCAATGGGTGCGACGGTGTCAGACATGGGGAACGGTTTGCGAGGCCTGGGGCCTTCCGTGCAGGCGGCGTCTGTGGCCCAGGAAATGGCTGCCCTCTCACAGGAGGCCATGAGCCAGTGCCAGCGCCAGATGGCAGAGGCGCTCAACGCCATAGCCCAGTCTCAGCAGGCCATGGCCCAGTCTCAGCAGGCCATGGCCCAGTCTCAGCAGGCCATAGCCCAGTCTCTGCAGGCCATGGCCCAGTCTCTGCAGGCCATGGCCCAGTCTCAGCAGGCCATCGCTGAGGGCATCGGCGCCAGTGGCCATGTGCGAGCTGGCGTCGCACTGTCGCAGACAGGGTTCGACAACCCCCTGGGCTCCATGGCTGCAAACCTGCAGACCCCTGTCGATACCAGCACGGGCCTCCAGGACTGGCAGCGCCAGATGTCGGGGGCGCGTCGGATGGCCAGTCCGTTCGCATCCCCCACCCATGTAGAGGCCTGGGGGCCATCGGGCACCCCGAGGGAGGAGGAGGTGGTGTGGTCCGTCCCGGCTCCCTCTGTAGGGGAGGTCCCGGTACACCGCGACACCTCGGACTCCCCCCCTTCCGTCCCAGGTGCATCGGGTGGGCAACGGGCAGGACAGGCTGGCAGCTCGCCATCCCAGTCGCCCGGGCCGCAGCCTGGCCCATCTAGGCCAGGACGCCCCAGGAAACGGCCGCCAAAGGGATCCAGTGTCAGAGGGCAGGAATCACAGGAGTCCACCTCCAGTTCTGCTGTACCGTCTGGGGAACCACGTAGACGTAGTCAAAGGGCCCGTAAGGCCAAACAATTAGACACTGAGTAAGTTGGCACGGGTGCAGGGCACAGATGAGTTTTAGGCGCTAGGGCACGTGCATGAACTCCTTTGGTTATTAAAGTCAATGTTACACCTACCAAAGCTGCCTTTGTGCTCTGTCCAAAGTGTGCGGGGGTGTCATGTACGTTGAGCGCAAGTGTGTGTGTGAGGGGTGGTCTTACCTCAGCCCCAGGTGAGTCTGCCCCCTTCCCCCTGGGCCGCCATCAACATCCCCCGGGCAGAGGACGGGACCGTGCGCTGCAGTGTCACAGCCGCATGCAGGGATGGTCCGGGTGGATGGTGGTACTGTGGCCATGGGTCAGACATAGTCCAACGATGTAGAGCCAGGAGCTCATCGGAGGCGGGTTGTCATCATTCTCCATGGCCTGCGATAGACACGCGTCCACCCGCAACTGGGTGAGCCCGGCCCGTTGTGCCGCCGGTGGATCGGCAATTGGGGGTGGGGGGGTGGTGTGCATGCGGGTGGGGTGTGTGGGGTTGGGGAGGGGGGTGAGGGTGCTGGGTGGGTGGATGGGTGGGGGGTGTGGGTGGTCGGCTGTTGTCATGGTGTGCGGTCTGTGGCCATACTACCCGATTCCCACGCCCATCTAGTCAGTGAAGCGGGCGTCTATCAGTCTGTCCCGTGCCCGCTGGGCCAGCCGGTAACGGTGGACAGCCACCCGTCTGTGTCTACCCCGTCTGCCCTGACCATTGCCCCCATCCCCCTCATCTGGGGAGGACTGGGCCTCTTCCTGCTGCTCCTCCACTCCGCCCTCCTCTGCCTGCAGCACATCGCCCCTCTGCTGGGCTATGTTGTGCAGGACGCAGCACACCACAATGATGCGGCCGACCCTATCTGACCGATACTGGAGGGCGCCCCCAGAGAGGTCCAGGCACCTGAAACGCATCTTCAGCACGCCAAAGCACCTTTCGATCACTCCCCTTGTCGCTACATGGGCATCATTGTAGCGGTTCTCCGCCTCATTGCGTGGCCTCCGTATAGGCGTCATCAGCCACGATCGCAATGGGTAGCCCCTGTCGCCCAGCAACCAGCCCCTCAGCCGGGGATGGCGTCCCTCGTACATGCCGGGGATGGATGACCGCGACAACACGAATGAGTCGTGTACACTGCCTGGGTGACGGGCGCAGACGTGCAGGATCATCATGCGGTGGTCGCAGACCACCTGTACGTTCATCGAATAGGTCCCCTTCCTATTAGTGAACACGGCCCTGTTATCTGCAGGTGGCCGCACGGCGACGTGCATCCCATCGATCGCGCCCTGGACCATGGGGAACTCGGCAATGGCAGAGAAGCCCACGGCCCGGACATCTTGGCTGGCCCGGTCCACGGGGAAGCGGATGTAGCGGTGCGCCATGGCATAAAGGGCATCTGTCACTGCCCGGATGCACCGATGCACCGATGTCTGCGATATGCCGGACAGGTCCCCACTCGGTGCCTGGAATGACCCCGTTGCATAAAGGTTCAGGGCCACCGTAACCTTGACGGACACGGGGAGAGGGTGTCCCCCCGCCAGTGCCACGCGGTGACAGGTGTGCCAGCAGGTGGCAGATGTGTGCCACGGTTTCCCGGCTCATCCGGAGTCTCCTCCTGCATTCCCGGTCCGTGAGGTCCTGGTATGACTGCCGGGGCCGGTACACACGGGGCGCCCTCGGGTGCCTCCGTTGCCGTGGGGCCGCAACGTCCTCCTCCCCCTCCTCGTCCTGTCGGTCAGGTGTCCCTCCAGCCTGGGCGGCTGCCGCCTGCCCCTCTGCGGCAGCCTGCGCCGCCTCTCTGGCACGCTCCTCCTCCTCCTCCTCCTCCTCATCCAGGGCAACATAGACATGAGCGGCTGCCACCACGGCGGCCAACATCGCTGGATGGTCTGAAAACATGACGGCCTGGTGGGGGGGAGGGGAACGACGACATGTCATCATTGCCCATATCCCCTCCTCCCCCCAGCCAGGTGGCATGGACCGCATGGGTCCAACTGTTGGAGGCTGGCACCTGGCCAGGTGGACCAACTCATTTGCCCTCCCATCACCCACCCCGGCACGGCCCCCTCCCCAACCTCCACCCCAGCACGGACCCCCCCCCCAACCTCCACCCCGACACGGACCCCCTCCCCAACCTCCACCCCGGCACGGACCCCCTCCCCAACCTCCACCCCGGCACGGACCCCCTCCCCAACCCCCAACCTCCACCCCAGCACGGACCCCCCCAACCTCCACCCCGGCACGGTCCCCTCCCCAACCCCCAACCTCCACCCCAGCACGGACCCCCCCAACCTCCACCCCAGCACGGACCCCCCCCAACCTCCACCCCGGCACGGACCCCCTCCCCAACACCCAACCTCCACCCCGGCACGGACCCCCCCAACCTCCACCCCGGCACGGACCCCCTCCCCAACACCCAACCTCCACCCCAGCACGGACCCCCCCCAACCTCCACCCCGGCACGGCCCCCTCCCAACCCCCAACCTCCACCCCAGCACGGACCCCCCCCAACCTCCACCCCGGCACGGACCCCCTCCACAACCCCCAACCTCCACCCCGGCACGGACCCCCTCCCGGCACTCCCCCGGAGCCCAGCCTACTCTAACCACCCCCCCCCCCCCCCCCACCCCGCCGCACACACACACAAGCCGAGACACACCTCTCCTCACGCAATCAGTCTGCGGCCACGCCATTTCCTGCCCAGAGCCAACCCCCCAGGCCGTCACTCACCTCCTCGCTGGTCGGCGTGAGCCTGGAGCACCGGGTCACGCCGATGAAAAGGAGGTTTGATTCACGTCGACGTGAACGGTCATCACGTCGACGGGACTTCGGCCCATCCGGAAGGGAGAATATCGGCAGGCCGAAAATCGGCTGCCTTGCGCAGACCCGTGACATTCTCCGCGGCAGCGGCGCCATTAACGCCCCGCCGACTTTTCTCCCTTCGGAGACTTCGGCGGGGGCGGGGGCGGGATTCACGGCGGCCAACGGCCATTCTCCGACCCGGCGGGGGGGTCGGAGAATGACGCCCCTGATTCCTGCACAAGATAAAAGCAGGGTGCTCAGTGCAGGGCTTCTTCCATGTGCTCATTTATGGCATCTCTTCATAATGATTGAACACATCAGACATGCCTGTATCTCACAGGGAATGAGGATGTCTCCCACTATGTTCAGGGGGCTAGTGTCATTCATTGTCCAGGATTCTCCGACCCCCCGCCGGGTCGGAGAATCGCCGGGGGCTGGTGTGAATCCCGCCCCTGCCGGTTGCCGAATTCTCCGGCACCGGAGTTTCGGCGGAGGCGGGAATCGCGGCGCGCCGGTTGGCGGGCAACCCCCCGGCGATTCTCCGGCCCGGATGGGCCGAAGTCCCGCTGCTGGAATGCCTGTCCCGCTGGCATGGATTAAACCACCTCTCTTACTGGCGGGACAAGGCGGCGCGGGCGGTCTCCGGGGTCCTGGGGGGGGGGGGGGCGCGGGGCGATCTGGCCCCGGGGGGTGCCCCCACGGTGGCCTTGCCCGTGATCGGGGTCCACCGATCTGCGGGCGGGCCTGTGCCGTGGGGGCACTCTTTTCCTTCCGTCTTCGCCATGGTCTCCACCATGGCGGAGGCGGAAGAGACCCCTTCCACTGCGCATGCGCGGGGATGCCGTGAGCGGCCGCTGACACTCCCGCGCATGCGCCGTCCGGCAATGACATTGCCACGCCAGCTGGCGGGGCACCACAGGCCTTTCCCGCCAGCTGGCGGGGCGGAAATCAGTCCGGCGCGGGCCTAGCCCCTCCAGGTTAGGGCTCGGCCCCCCAAGATGCGGAGAATTCCGCACTTTTGGAGCGGCGCAATGCCGGACTGATTTGCGCCGTTTTTGGCACCGGTCGGCGGACATCACGCCGATTACGGAGAATTTCGCCCGTGCTCTCTGCAGTTTTGAGGTGTGGCTGAGCCCTCCACCTCATTTGCCTCAAGAGGGCTGCAGCTCACGGAGGATTCCGTAGGATCAGGAGAGGTGAAACCTTTCCAGCTGCATTGTCGAGATATGACCCGAGTCAGAGATCTAGTGAACTGCCGTCAGGTATTCACAGAAGCTGTATGAGGATCTATGTATTGTCTCCACTGCAAGTCGTCATCCATCACCTGAAATGTAGGGACTATAGGCAACCACTGTTTTATCACAGAGAGTGTGTATTGCCATTGGCCAAATGATAAAGCAATGCTCACAGAATCCATGTGAAGATAATGGGATGTCTTCACTGAATGTCTTCATGAACCAAATATCTAGAGGAAATGAGTGAGACCAGAGCTCGTCTGGACGTCACCATTGCCTCATGGCTGACATCCTCTTCCTCGAGGACCTCCTCGTGTTCGCCTCATTAGATGTTTCTGCATTGGAGGAAACGTGCCGCTCCTCCATCTCCTCCTCAGGCAGTTCCTCCCCCATTGCAGTCCCAGGTTGTGCAGGGCAAAGCAGATAACTACGATGCGTGACACCCTTTGCAGATTGCATTGCAAGGCTCCATCAGACTGGTCCAGGCATGGGAACCTCATCTTCAGCAGCCCAAAGGTCTACTCCTCCAAGTAGTAGTGGCGAGGAGTAGCATGAGACTCATTGTATCTGGTCTCAACTGCACTGTGGTCTCCACACGGGCAGCACTATGTCAAGCACTGCTCCCTCACAACATCAGGCACCCGGCTTCAATTCTGAACTTTGGAGACTGCCTGTGTGGAGTTTGCACATTCTCTCAGTGTCTGTGTGGGTGGCACAGGGAGAACGCGCCCTTTCAGAGGATCGGTGAAGACCCGATGGGCCGGATGGCCTCCTGCGCTGTCTGGATTCTATGTTCAATCAATCCTCAGTGGGCAGCCCTAGGCCCAGAGGAGCCAGTCCCGCAGCCTCTGTGGACCCAGAAACACGTCAGGGATCTATAAGTATCTCAGAATGTAGGAGTCATGCACACTCCACGAGATTAGAGCTCACCTGGGGAATACATTTGATGTGGTCATTGACCAGCTGAATATCCAGCAAGTGGAAGCCCTTGTGGTTCACGTAGTTCACGGTTTAATGCCTCGGAGGTTTGAGTGCCACGCGAGTGAAGTCGATGGCACCCTGCACCTGTGGGAAGCCAGAAATTTGTGCAAAATCCATTGCATCCTGTCTCCCCAGCTATGCTCCCAGTATTCAGGAGTCTTCCTCCCCAGTACCCTGGAATCAATCCCCCGTCAACCCCGAGTCAGGCCTGGTTGTCCCCAAGACAAAGCCAGTAACCCTGATTCAAAGACTTGACACCGTCCCTCCCCTTCACTCTACTGAGTCAAATCCAGTCCCCCGAGTCACTCCCTTAATACGCAGAGCAACACCGTGAGTGCTGTGCTTAAATTCACGCTCGCCTTGGAGAGTTCTTCTCAGCTGAAGAAGTCTTTTGAAGCCAGTCACCATGATGAAATTGAGATCTTTCTGTCCAGTCTGGGCTCAATCAAAAGCTGAGTTCGGATTTAGAAATTCCTTTAATTTTTTTTCAAATAGCTTGCAAGCTTACACTCCCTCTGATGGAGGCAGGAGACCCATGTCTCTTGAAACTCCCAGAGCGAGTGAACAAAGAGAATCAACCCATGTGTGTTTATTCAAATTCATAAAGTATCAAGTTCCACATACACAAATACAAGATTCCGATAGGCCCTTTCCTTGACCTGGTCATATAATCTAACTGCCACTGATTCTGACAGGCTCATTACACATTCCTTTTCTTCCTCTGTGCCTCTGCCTTCCAGCATCCTTTATAGCATCCTTTGTGCAAAGAGCCAGTCCTGATAGCCACCCCTCCCCCTCTTGCCATACTTTGCCCATCTCTTTGTTCATTCCTTGCAACCCGAATTGATGTCCATAATGCACTATTCTAACTGGTCATCCCAGTCTAATGCTCTTTTCTTTAGTTCAATTCCTCAACCATTCTGGCATCACACCGCTATGGAAGGATTTGTTGATGGTGGGGGTGAGGGGGTTACAATTCAGGGGTATGGGCGCTGTGCTCAAATTCACACTTGCCCTGGAGGAGTTCTTCTCAGGTGAAGAAGTCTTTTGAAGCCAGTCACCATTCTGGCATCACACCGCTATGGAAAGATTTGTTGATAGCGGGGGTGAGGGGCTGTTACAATTCAGACGTGTGGGCCCAATAATGAGATGAAAGTGTATTATAATGACGTTCCCAATGTTGAACGGCAGGAAACCAGGCAAGGAGGCAATCACAGCACGTTTTCACGCTGACGTAAAACGCTACTGGCATTCTCGCAATCTTTTGCGCTCCTGTCGCCAAACCCAACCGACGCTTACGGGAACAGAAAACCACAACCATTATGTTATTTAGTATAATAAACTTAATGGTCAGAAGCCATTTTGAACAAACCTAAATTTTTTAAAAAGCTAAACCAATTACTACAGTATTGGAAACGAGCCAGATCAGTTAAATATAAGATAATTAAAGAATTCACAATTAATCAATACATGTCTTAGGAAGGCTGGTAATATACCTGCAACACAAAGTTTATAATGTTTTATGCATTATAATTAACACTTTATTCTAACTACGCTAGTCATAAATCATGAGAATTGTAAAATCTGTCTTGCCAGTCAGTCTGTAAACCTTTTATAAGGTCTAACTACTATAAATGTTAAGGCCAAAAAGAAGAATTTATTTTGTTTCTTTGTGGGGTTTTTTGGTGAAATGATGACCTGCTACATTTATCTACATGTAGTAAGAGTTAATCCGGCATCCGCCACTCATACTGGCACGATGCTCGGTGTGTCAACTAAGCAAAATGAACACAAAGTAACTGATAGATAAAACAAAAAGGGAGGTGCTCCAAAACAACGAGCAGAGCACAGCCCAAAAAGAACGAGAAGAGAAATGAAAACTTAACAAAACCCGTCAAATCAAAGTGCGAGAATCGGGGTCGATAAGGCAATCCAACCGCTGCGGCGCCCACCGAGCACGGAAGGCCTCGAGTGTGCCCGTGGATATCGCATGCTCCCAGCCGCGAAAGATGGGCAGACAGTCAGGCCGGACCGCCCCCTCGATCGCCCGCTGCCTGGACCTATAAATGGCATCCGTCTGTAAAGATAACATGGAGTTCGAGACCTTGTTGGCCTTAAATAAATGAATGGGGCTTTATTTAGGCTGGTGCAATTAGAAATTGACAGACAGTTGAGTGAACCAATTATTGTTCGACTTGTTCAAGATAAGGTTAAGACAATGTGCTTAATTAGCTAAACGAAGGAGCTAGCTGTTATTTCATTATTGACAAATTGTAGACCGAGTGGCTGTTTCCAACAACCTGGCTAAGGTGGGATGACAACATCTTTTAAAGTAGAAAATAAAGGTGGATTGTTGGCTAGGGGATTGCCATTGCATTTGTTGTTATTGTTAATTATTTATTGTTGTAAATATGAGAATTGTGAAAAAGGAGAATAAAAATATTTTATTTTTAAAAAGTGTAAAGATCTTAAGATGCCGAGTTTGTTAACATGTTTTCCACGTTTTCTAAACGATCACTTCACATCTCCGGCTCATGAACTGAGGGGATGGTGAGAAGTCTGTGCAATTAATTAACACTTTGCTTTTTATCTTTCTGATTATCTTTCCGTTTTTGCTTTTTAAATGCTTAATAAATCTTCTGAATTCACAATTTAAAGTGTTCATTCTTGTCAGATGGCTACGTCTTGTAGAACCTGATTTGATTTACAATTGGAGTATTGCAGACAATCTGAACCCCACAAAATCTCCTTAGAGGACTGGAGCAACATGTGAAAATAGCAAATTTCCATCTTTTCTTTGCAAATTGATCCCATGAGTAATTGTAATCGAAGGAATTTAAATATTTATGTTCAAAATTCAATTTAAAGACAGAAATTTAAAAAATTGCTTTCTTCAGCGATTCATTAGTCAACAATTCCCAATGTTTTTTGAAACAAATCTGGGGGCTGGTGTGTTCATCTACAAATTCAAAGCGCTGAATAAATACCTGGAAAAAATGTTTGTTGCATTTTACAATTGGTGTAAATATCAAACTTGACAGGAAATTGAAAGAACCTGTATAAAATGTCTAATTTAAAATCGAATGTTAAATTGATCCGACTCCACGCCTGCTCAAATTGAATCTTGTAGCAACTACTGTCACTACCCCTAATCACACCTACACAAACTATAACTTCTACTTTGATCACTTTTTTGAGTAATTATGTGCATATGTCTAATCCCCAACTGCCAGGTCCCGCCGGTACAGACCTTGTGTCATTCACGCCGGCGGGACTGGCTGCAAACGGGCGGCTGCTCAGCCGCTCGGCCCATCGGGGATGGGAGAATCGCCGGGGGGGGGGGGGGGGGGGGGGGGGGCCACTGCCAACTGCCCCTGACCGGCGCGATCCCCGCCCCCGCCAAAAAAACGGTGCTGGAGAATTCGACAGCCGGCGTGGTGGCTGGATTCACGATGCCCCCCCCTCGGGCGATTCTCCGACCCAGCGGGGGGGGGGGGGGGGGGGGGGGGGGGGGAATCCCGCTCCAAATGTAGATTGAGCAAACACCTTGTCCTCGGCCTCCTGCAACACTCCAGTGAAGCTCAAGGAACTCATCTTCTGATTAGGCACTTTACAGCTGTAATAATCTCGCAAGCGCCAGTCTTCCAACACCATGCTTTATTTGGAAAAAGCTGCAGCCGTGGCTGACAGCGCACATGTCCAATTCCGGGAACCTACAGAATGCTGGCCCGAAATGAAGCAGAGGGTTTTAAACATATGCTGCACCTACCCATTAAGCAACCTCGCGCCTGCTCAATGGGAAAGCCCGTTGGGAGATCTACTGATGATCCCCGGGGTCCTCCGTGTCCACCTCTGGGTTCAATATTGAATTCAGCAATTTAGACCATAGTCTCTGTCCCCATTTTGTTTCCTTCCTCTTTGTCGCTTTTGGTTTCAGTCGCATTTTGCCCTTGTTTTTTGCTTTTGTATTGCAGCTGTTCACCATTCCGCCATTCACACCTCCTCCAAACACATCTTTTTTTTAATCTTTACTTGTCCCATCACCACTCCATCTGGCCCTGCACCACTAACTCTCGTCATTTAAATTCTCATCTTCCATTTAATCACAAATCTCTTTTGTTCCGTTTCCACTCTCGCCCATTCCATTTGCTTTAAAGCTATCACATTTATGTAGACAAAGAGCACGATCTAACGGCTGCGCTGTGCCCGGCGCAGATCCAAGCGAGCTGGTTAGAAATTGGGACCCGTGCCATGCACTGATCAGTTTCTGATCTAACTAGCCAGCTCCCATTGGCGAGATCCCGATCCACCCAGACATGGCAAGAAACCAATAATCACCAGTTAAGGCCAAACTCCATATCATTAATGGGACGGACACCCTATCTCATGGGCTCCTGTGGTCTAACTGGCTCCCCAGCGAGCGCCCTTTAGCACACCTATTTAAAAATGTAAAAAATGGCTGTTGTGGGGATCGGAGAAGGTGAGTAGCCATCTTTGAAACCGGGATATCAGCACAGAGGGAACTGGGGCTGTTGCCCTAGCACTCAAGGGGGTGGGGGAAAGAGGAGCCCCTGAGGGGAATGGGCCTATACAAGGGGCAACTTCAGCTTCTGCCTGTCCGTCCCACCGAACACCCCCAGGGCGCAGAATCCTGCCCGTGGTAATATCTTGCAGATCACTAACTCCCTCTGACTTGGGTGGCCTCTTGCTGCACAGCTAAAGGCTATCGCCAATGGGGAATTGGCATTGTTAGTTACATAAGTACTTCTCAGCTCCCAAGTGGATTCCCGTGGGTAGATGTGCCATGTCGCAGGCGAGTGTTGCTGCCTAGCATCCCGATCAGACTGTGAGGCCTGGACACTTTGCATGAACACTGGAGGCATCAACTCCACAGAGGCAGCAGTCAACAATCAAACACCCAAGTCTGAGCCTCAGCACTGGAGATATCACCACGGCCAGAGGGTGGGTGTGGGGAATCGGAGAGGGCCCGGTCCAAATAATGTTCACGGCAGAGGTCTGGGGTCCAGGATCCGCTGCAGGGCGGGTTCCCCAGCACAACCAGCTCGTTGGATGGCACCCTGAGATGGCAGCGAATGTAAAGGTGGGGGAGGCTTGGGAGACTCTAGGGCATCTAGGGGGACTGCCGGTCAGGTATCACATTATGGATGATATTCTGGACCCCGTAGCAGCTGCTCTCACGGTGGTGGTGGCAGATCAGACAGTCAGACCCCAGAGAAGTTCAGCCTGGTGGAGGTCGTTGAGCTTCTTGAGGCCCTGGGGGCCATCCCCCCGATCACACTCCCCGAGCTGATGGCCGCTGCCACTACCTCCCAGGCGGCAATGGCTGACCCTACGACTCGCTCAGGGGAACCAGCTGTCCCGTTTGGACTCCAGCGTATCCAACAGTCTGGCCAGGTTGGCATCCCCGAATCATGGAGCAGGTCTGTGGGGTAGCATGGCTGCACATTGTCTGAGGTTTGCTCTGCAGGATCAGTTTAAGAGCTGCTCACCTTCATTAGCGAGAAGCTGCTGGGCACGCTCCAGGCAAATCAGCTGGTGGGACAGTCATTTCCGACGTGAAGCCGGTGGGGAATCATTACCAGCCCTATTGGCATTAAATATCAATGTTGGTTGTGCCAGATCAGCCGTCAGGAAACACCCAGCAATTCCCGCTCACTACCACACTTAGAAACTTGAGGAGGAGGAGACCATTTGGCCCTTTGAGCCTGCTCCGCCATTCATTCTGATCATGGCTGACCATCCAACTCAATAGCTTGATCCCGCCTTTCCCCCATATCCTGTGATCCCCTTCACCCCAAGTGCTGTATCTAAATGCTTCTTGGAAAACATACAGGATGGGATTCTCTGGTCCGCCAGCCGCGCTTTCCGCAGCCGGCGGCACCCCCCCCGCCGGCAGCGGGATTCTCCATTACTGCAGCCGGCCAATGGGGTTCCCCATTGTGGCCACCCCACGTAGTCGGGAAACACGTGGGTGTGGGTGCACTGCCGACGGACTGGAGGATCCCACCGGAGAATTCCGCTGACAATGTTTTGGCCTCAACTGTTTTCTGTGGTAGCGAATTCCACTCTTGGAAGAAATTTCTCCTCATCTCTGTCCCAAATGGTTACCCCATACCCTTGGACAGTGACCACTGGCTCCACCAACAGGAATATCCTTCCTGCATCTATTCTGTCGAGCCCTGTTAGAATTTTATATGTTTCTACCAGATCCACCCTCATTCTGCTGAACTCCAGCAAATACAATTCTAACGGACTCGATCGCTCCTCAAATGGCAGTGCTGCCATCCCAGGAATCAGTCTGGTAAGTCTTTGCTTCACTCCCTCTAGACCAAAAACATCCTTCCTCAGATAAGGAGACCAATATTGTGCACAATATTCCAGGTGTGGCCTCACCAAGGCCTGTATAATTGCAGCAAGACATTCCTGCTCCTGTACTTGAATCCGCGCGCTACAAAGACCAACATATCAATTGCCTTCTTTACCGCCTGCTGCAACTGCATGCTTACCTTCACTGACTAGTACACGACTGGTAACTATTCTCAGTTTTGATGAAAGGCCACAACGCCAATCATTAACTCTGTCCTTCTGTTCACAGGTGCTGCCTGACCTGCTGAGCATTTCCAACAATTTCTGTTTCTCTTTATTAGAACAGGCTTGCTGAATTTGCTCCCAAATGCTCTGCTGCTCAGTTGAAAATTGTTTAAACTCTACCAAATCCTCCTTTTCTTTACTGACTAAGTACACAAGGCAAAAGCAATCTGGAATGTTATTCATTCTCAAGACCCAATGTTCCACCAATAAAATTCTTAGCATTCAGCAAACTAATCAAAGAATTGAAGTCCTGGCATTGAACCCATTTCCCCAGGGCCTCAGAATTACAAGTCCAGTGACATTACCACTCCGCCACCATCGCTCTTTGTTCTTTTATGTGGTAGACATCACTGATTTGGAAAATTGCTGTCAAAGATGCCTCAACAAGTTGCCTCCCATAGAAGTTACATTCTGTAGTTTTTGTGTGCCAGTGGTGAAGAAGAGTGAATGTTTAAGGAGCTGGATGGGGTGCCAATCAAGCGGGTTGCTTTGTCCTGGGTGGTGATAAGCTTCTTGAGTGTTGTTGGAACTGCACTCATCCAGGGAAGTGGAGATTATTCCATTACACTCCGGACTTATGTCTTGTAGATCTGGACAGGCTTTGGAGATCAGACATAAACGACTCACTGAGATTATCCAGCCTGTGACTTGTTCTTGTAGCCAAATCATTTATGTGGTTTGTTCAGTTAAGTTCTGCTCAAATGGTCACCCCCAGGATCTTGATTGTTGGGGATTTAGTGATGGTAATCCCATTGAATATCATGGGGAGGTAGTAAGAATCTCTTTTGTTGGAGATGGTCATTAGCTGACATTTGTGTGACGTGAATGTTACTTGCCGCTGCCACCATCTCAATGACAATTAGGGACGTGCAACAAATGCTGGCCTTGCCAGCGACGCCCACATCCCATGAAGGCATAAATGAAATAAGCCTAGGGTGGCAGTGGTTAGCACCGCTGCCTCACAGCGCCGAGGACCCAATTTTGATCCCGGCCCTGGGTCACTGTCCATGTGGAGTTTGCACATTCTCCCAATGTCTATGTAGGTATCACCCCCACAACCCAAAGATGTGCAGGGTAGATGGATTGGCCATGCTAAATGGCCCTTTAATTGGAAAATGTTTTTTAAAAAACATTAATAAATAAGTAAAACAAGCGTGAATGTTGCCTAGGTCTTGTGCAGACTGTCAACAACTTCCATCACTTGGTGATGAGCGAGGGTGGGCTGGTGGACCAATAGGTGACTGGATTACTCGCCACTAACAAGGGGAGCTGCTTTTAAGCCTGGTCAGTTCAGCATCCACAAAGCAAGTAGCAGGTCTCCGTGCTGCCATCCTCATTTGCTGACTGGGAGTGAGTGGTAAGGGTGCGTTTAAAAGCAACTCCCCCTCGTTAGCAGTAGTAGCTGAGGCACGAGTCAGAGGGCGGAGGGAACCACATGGGGGCTTATTTTTGGGAACAAGTGTGGTTGAATATAGGTTGCAATCTGGGCAATGCAGCTAACGAAAAATATCCCACGGAACTCGCCCAAAATACATTTTTCGGAATAACTTTTGAAGACCTAGTTGCATGGTTTGATCCTCTTCAACAGTTACTGAAAGGGTTAAAAACTGTTTGGCTGAAAATCACACGTGCTGCTGGCTGTGAAGTTGGAGAGTAGCAACTGTTTAATAAGTTTCAATGGTATTCTTTGTTGAATGCTTGGAAAATCAACTTATTTCAAAAGGAGGTTCTGAATTCACTGCTGGATTAAGGATTATTACAGTGGCGATGAGGTAAAGAAAGAACCTTGCGGAGACCAGCTGCCGCACTCGGAGGGTAAGCCTTGCTCTTTCAAAAATGCCTCTTTTTTGGTATGTGGAGAGAATGTGTTAGTTTTTCCAGACCAATGAGATGTGTGTGTGTGCGTGTGCGTGTGTGTGTGTGGTCCCTGGGTAAGGTCAAACCACCAACCTTTCAGTTAACAGCCAAACTTGCTAACTGATTGCGCCACAGACACTACTGTCTGGGACAATGGGAAACCCCATTGGCTGGGTTGGAGAATCCCACTGCCGGCGGGGGGGCACGCATCAGAAAATGGGTGCCATGGGTCAGAGGATCTCGCCCAAAAGCTTTGATGCTTTGAGAATGGGACTTCTAGCAAACATGTATAGTGAAACCTGTGTTAAGAGTTGTAGCAGTTTTTTCCTCATTTCCACATGGCGACTCAGTGGTCTGCACAGGTGGATACTGGATGAATAGCTATGGCAAGGGTGCATGAGAGGCTATTAGGTGGTGGGTAGGCAAGGGGGTATGAAATAACATGAGGTTAGGTTGGGGGGGGGGGCGCAAGGTGGAATTTAGTTAGCATGGAGATTACGAGGGGTCATTGGGGCTGGGTATGATGAGAGCATTTGAGGGATTAGGGCTAGAGAGCCTAAAATCTTTGAAATAAAATGGGACAAAGTCCTAGAGAACCAAGCTTGGTCTTCTAACTAGTCTACCTAAGTAACCAACGTCCGGTCTCAAGTGTTCAATTCATGATGGGACTTGGGTCCACAACTTCAGACACCAGTCGAGTAATACCAATTGTGCAAGGCTGTCAGTTATTCTGCATTTTACAATTACCTGAAAAGACTGTTAAATTCTTGTATAGAGCAATAATAAAGTAAAATCATTTGGAAAAAGCCTTAGCACAGAAAGACGTTTAAATCAATATATTATGATCTCAGACCAGACCCCAACATTTGCGAGGATACCGAACAATCCAGGAGTGATTCTTTGCACAAATAGGGATATGGTATATTGAAATAAACTTTTTTGTGAGCACAGTATTAAACTATGTTTTGATGCTGTTAAACAATGCTAAACAATAAAATTAAACACTTTAAACTCATCACAGGTCAAACCCCACTGTTAAATAAAGTTAGCCAACACAGGATTACTAGCCAGCCAGCCTCTGAATTTTATTTCTTATTCGTTCATGGGACGTGGGCGTTGCAGGATGTGCCAGCATTTATTGTCCATCCCGAATTGCCCTTGAGAGGGAAGTTAAGTCAACCATATTGCTGCGGGTCTGGATTCACATGTTGGCCAGATCCTGTAAGGATGGCAGATTTCCTCTAAAGGACATTAGTGAACCAGATGGGTATTACAACAATCGACAAGTTTCATGATCATCATTAAGTCTTTAATTCCAGATTTTTACTGAATTCAAATTTCACCATCTGCTGTAGTGGGATTCGAACCCGGGACCCTCTATCATTACCCTGGGTTCCTGGTTTACTAGTTCAGCGACAATACCACTATGCCACCACCTCCATTTAAAATGCTGCTTGGAGAGAGAGATCCTGCCAGGAAATAGCCTGCAGACTTGTGTCCGTGTCAAACTACTGCTTAACCCAACAGCCTATTGCAGAAGCTGTTATTCAGCTCATCACCTCTAGAGAACACTCCAAACTAACTGCCACACACCTGGCCCCTCTGAATATTGCATCATCTTTAACTCCCTCCAATTCCATAACCTAATTATACTTAAGTTTAAACATGTCTCTAATTATCTACTCTCCAGAAGTCACAACAAAAACTCATATTAGAGGTCTTTTAAACATAAGCATGGTTTGAAATAACAATGATCTCACTTCTATGACTCCTTAAAGTGTACATTTTGCAGTCTGTCTTTCTTTAAAACCAGAATTTTAATAAATATAACTGCACCATAGAACATAGAACATTACAGCGCAGTACAGGCCCTTCGGCCCTCGATGTTGCGCCGACCTGTGAAACCCATCTATACTATTCCCTTATCATGTGTTTATCCAATGACCATTTAAATGCCCTTTATTGTTGGCGAGTCCACTACTGTTTCAGGCAGGGCATTCCACGCCCTTACTACTCTGAGTAAAGAACCTGGGCGCAATTCTCATCGGGAGTCTAAGTGCCGACGCCGGAGTGAAAACCGGAGTGTTTCACTCTGGGGTCGGAAACCGCTCCCAGCCCCCTATTCTCCCGCCCCTGGGGGGCTAGGAGCGGCGTTGAGTCATTTACACGCGCCGGGCCTTGGCACTGCGTAAAAGCGCTGCCACGTATATGACGCGGCCGGCGCTGCGTGAATGACATCACTCGCGCGTGCGCGGTTGCCGTCCTCCCCGAGGCCGCCCCGCAGAAAGATGTCGGATGGATCTTGCGGGGCAGCAGAGGAAAGGAGGTCCTCCTTCAGAGAGGCCAGCCCGCCGATTGGTGGGCACCGATCGTGGGCCAGACCCCATTTGAGGCCCCCGCCCCCCCCCCCGAGATCTCTCTGCTCATCCACACTACCAAGAATCTTACGATTAGCCCAGTACGCTGCATTCCTGTTACTCCTTCCAAAATGAATCACCTCACACATTTCTGCATTAAACTCCATTTGCCACCCCTCAGCCCAACTCTGCAGCTTATCTATGTCCCTCTGTAACCTGCAACATCCTTCCGCACTGTCCACAACTCCACCGACTTTAATGTCATCTGCAAATTTACTCACCCATCCTTCTACACCCTCCTCTAGGTCATTTATAAAAATAACAAAGAGCAGTGGCCCCAAAACAGATCCTTGTGGTACACCACTAGTAACTGAACTCCAGGCTGAACATTTCCCATCAACTGTCTTCTTACAGCTAGCCAATTTCTGATCCAAACTGCTAAATCACCCTGAATCCCATGCCTCCTTATTTTCTGCAATCGCCTACCGTGGGAAACCTTATCAAACGCTTTACTGAAATCCATATACACCACATCAACCCTCGTCCACCTGTTTGGTCACCTTCTCAAAGAACTCAATAAGGTTTGTGAGGCACGACCTACCCTTCACAAAACCTTGTTGTCTATCCCTAATCAAATTATTCCTTTCTCTTATAAACCTTTCCAAGACTTTGCCCACAACAGAAGTAAGGCTCACTGCTCTATAGTTACCGGGGTTGTCTCTACTCACCTTCTTGAACAAGGGGACAACAAACCAGATGCATATAATACAATGCATACCAATTCCTTACATTCATCACAAAATAAAGAAGTAAATAGAATGTGGTAATACTTAGTCAGAACAATGGAGTACATTCCCAGAGATTACACCCATGTTTTATAACAAAATTGTATGCCGTATAATTTTTGCTAACTTCAAATGGGACGGATGGACACTAAGATGGTTAAAAAGAAAAGTAATAAGAATAATGTTGGCATTAAGAGGATGAGCTAGGAAGAGAGAGTGCCAGAGGAGTAGCAGGACATAAAAGATGTGAACCTCTCATAAGAGCAGGATTTTCACTTTTCACTCCAAGAGCATTCACATTTGGCAAATCATCTTCTGCCACTTAGCTACCTTTTACATACTGCCTCCACTACATATTACTCCTTCCCTCTATTTCCGCTTTCCTGAAGCAGCATGTACATTTTTCACTGCAATGTCACCACAGTAGGCCATTTATGCAAGTGTTCATGGGACCACAGGCTAAATGAATGTCTTCCGAATGGGAGCAGAGGAAACTGGACGGTGGAAAGAAAAAAACATCTTTTTTTTTGTATTTCAGGAAGTTGAAATTAAATTTCATGAAAAACTGCTGCTGAGAAAATTGAAATCCCACTGGAGAATAAATGTTCAACAACTTACCTATCGATGTTTTCTGTGGTTCATTGTCGTTCGATAAAATCTGCAGAAATAGATTTTAGGCACAAATACTGAAAGCAATACAAGTGCACACATATCATACAGGTATTCTAAATAGCATATTTAAATTAAATGTTGCAAGCAATAACTAGGCCAACAATATTAAAAAGGTGGGAGGAATAGCTAATTTCCCCAAAATTACTTCTCTGAGAAAACGTATGCAGAATTCCCATCAAGGGCAAAACCTTAAGTGGCTGGAGTTTACGATCTGTACACCACGGCTGACATTCAACTTTTCACATCATCTTTCCAATTTCTCCGAGGAAGACTGACAATATCAATGACAAATTTGAAGGCTGTTATGTGATGTGACGTTCTGTTCCCAGAGATGCTTATATGCAGCACCTGTCATTTATGATTGCCAGCAATTGTTAAGAGACACCAAATAACCTTCTCATTTGTCTGGATTAGATTCAAATACGAGAGCGAACTGGGTATATAACCTAAAACCAAATCAAAATATCCTTAGATCTATTCTGCACTTAGAGCATCATTTATTCTGTTATTTTTCTAAGTACGGGCACAGTTTTTACAATATCTGTCATTCGTTACAGAATTTCAAACAGATGTTAGTTAGAATAAATGAAAAGACTATCAAAATACCAAGTATGGCACAGTAGACAATGGCACAATGTAAAAAGAATAACTTCCAAAAATAAAATGTTTTTAATTCAACTTGACTACAGATAACTATCAAAGTAAAACAAAAATGGTCTTAGAAATTGTCATAATAATGCTTATCTATACCTTTGATTGCACTAAAGACAAAGTGAACAAATCGAAGCACACATCAGCAATCAAGATTCTCTTTTTTTTCAATGGGTGGATGCGTCCAGAACAAGGGGCGAAATTCTCCGGAAACGGCGCGATGTCCGCCGACTGGCGCCCAAAACGGCGCAAATCAGACGGGCATCACGCCGCCCCAAAGGTGCGGAATGCTCCGCATCTTTGGGGACCGAGCCCCAACCTTGAGGGGCTAGGTCGGCGCCGGACGAATTTCCGCCCCGCCAGCTGGCGGAAAAGGCCTTTGGTGCCCCGCCAGCTGGCGCAGAAATGACATCTCCGGGCGGCGCATGCGCGGGAGCGTGAGCGGCCGCTGACGGCATTCCCACGCATGCGCAGTGGAGGGAGTCTATTTCGCCTCAGCCATGGTGGAGACCGTGGCGGAGGCGGAAGGGAAAGAGTGCCCCCACGGCACAGGCCCGCCCGCGGATCGGTGGGCCCCGATCGCGGGCCAGGCCACCGTGGGGGCACCCCCCGGGGCCAGATCCCCCCGCGCCCCCCCCCCCCCCAGGACCCCGGAGCCCGCCTTGTCCCGCCGGTAAGGTAGGTGGTTTAATTTACGCCGGCGGGACAGGCATTTTGGCGGCGGGACTTCGGCCCATCCGGGCCGGAGAATCGCGCGGGGGGGGGGGGGGGGGGGGGGGCGCCAACCGGCGCGATTCCCGCCCCCCGCCGAATCTCCGGTGCCGGAGACTTCGGCAACCGGCGGGGGCGGGATTCACGCCAGCCCCCGCCGATTCTCCGACCCGGCAGGGGATCGGAGAATCTCGCCCCAGATGTTCTCTTAGAATCAGCCAACCCACTGCCATAGTCCTTTCTTCCCCTAAAGAGAAAAATGGCTAAATATTCAGCATTCACCATGTGACATTTGGCACAAGTAATCTTTCTGAATATTAACCAACTTGATACAAAAATTGTTAATAAAAAAAATGGCTCTTGGCAAGCAGCCTTTCAGGAGAGCCTTTCAGTTGCTGCATAAACTAAAGATGCATGGCATTGAGGGTAAAGTGGTAGCATGGGTAGAGGATTGGTTAACTAACAGAAAGCAGAGAGTGGGGATAAATGGGTGTTTCTCTGGTTGGCAACCTGTAACTAGTGGGGTCCCTCAAGGATCAGTGTTGGGCCCGCAGTTCACAATTTACATAGACTATTTGGAGTTGGGGACCAAGTGCAATGTGTCAAAGTTTGCAGACGACACTAAGATGAGTGGTAAAGCAAAAAGTGTAGAGGATACCGGAAGTCTGCAGAAGGATTTGGATAGGTTAGGTGAATGGGCTAGGGTCTGGCAGATGGAATTCCATGTTGCCAAGTGTGAGGCTATCCATTTTGGGAGGAATAACAGCAGAATGGATTATTATTCTAAACGGTAAGATGTTAAAACATGCTGCTGTGCAGAGGGACCTGGGTGTGCTGGTGCACGAGTCGCAAAAAGTTTGTGTGTAGGTGCAACAGGTGATTAAGAAGGCTAATCGAGTTTTGTCTTTCGTTGCTAGAGGGATGGAGTTCAAGACTAGGGAGGTTATGCTGCAACTGTATAGGGTGTTGGTGAGGCCGCATCTGGAGTATTGTGTTCAGTTTTGGTCTTACCTGAGAAAGGGCATATTGGCACTGGAGGGAGTGCAGAGGAGATTGGAGCTGAGTCCACAAAGATCGGCCATGATCTCATTAAAGGTGGAGCAGGCTCGAGGGGCCAGATGGCCTACTCCTGCTCCTAGTTCTTATGAGAGAATATTGAGAAACATGTGACAATATCGTACAAGTAATGTTGTACAAATATTACACAGAAAGCAATGTTTCTTGATGCAAATTTAATTTCACAACTATTTATTGTAGACTGCTTACAGGATAAATTTCATGAAGGCTCTTTCCCCTTTTCAACATCAACACTAATAAGGAGTATACTGATCAAATTGCTCGAGATAATAGCAGCTCTGCAATTCTAGTTGAAAGTAATAGAAATGATTGAAATTTCAATGAAGTGACGATAAACAAAAAAATTGCATTACCATTTACAATTAGTTCAAATGAAAATTATATCAATTTGAGTAAACAAAACATTCACAATTATTTGGTTAAGAGTAAATTTATTTTTGATTATAAATATTGTCATGTTTTAGCTATATCAATTCTTTATTACTATTGCACATCTCGACATCTATGTGGGCACGAAATAGGGTTATACCTGTGATGGTGTGTGATGTTCCTTTGCAGCTCCTGAAGCAATGTTGAAACTCAATACTAGAGCAACAAAAACATAGTTATTAGTGTAGAAAATTCAGTTTCTGTGCTTACAACAAACAAAAATAGTGCGTTGATAGATTTCTGAGAAAAATGGTGTTGGACAGCAGTACACTGCCTATCAAAACAAAAACATTAACTGATTCTTAAAAGCACGAGTGTGACGGGAATTCATTTAGACAAAAGAAAAGCAAAGATTTAATCTGTGTAACCATGTGATTTTTGGGGGGGATTGAAATCCACAAAACTCATAATTATGCTTCATACATTCTTGATATTGTATTTACGTGCAAAAGCCTATGGTAACGCAGCTCCATTTAGATAAGTTTTCAAAATAGTCTACTTGCACTCATTAGACTGCTGTGAAATCAACCAACTGTACAAAATATGTTCATAGTGTGAGACAGATCGTGAAGCATTCCGTCTGTTCCTGCCCATCTCATTAAATCATGGAAGTAAAGGCACAAAATATGTGATCCCTTCACTACCTGCTGTGCAGATGGAATTTTTCACTGAATTCAGTTAACAATAACATGTCTCTCCTAGGAAACATTCCTGCAGTTGTAGATGACTTCATTCCAGTGACATCCTAGTATTACTTTGGTTCAGCAGCTTACGTATGTCTTGCTCGTATGAAGAGCTAACCGACCACTATAAAAATAGAATGATTAAGTTGTATCAATCCATATATGCATTCATGTTCGTTCTTAAACATTCAAAATAAAAACACGTGTTTAGGCAATTGTTCTAAGATACATATAAACTTGAACTACATGAACAGCAAACTCTTACAGTACAAGATCTCCAAAACTAACCACCCCAATACACAAATCAGAACCCAAAATTTCTTCAGACACAACTTTTAAAGATTCAGCTATTCTCATAAAAATAAGACTGGAGATGTTGGAAATCTGAAGTAAAACAGTAAGTGCTGGAAACACTCAGCATGTCTGGTAGCATCTGTGGCGAGGGAAACAGAGGCCAGAATTTTCCGGTCCCTCTGAAGTCAATGAACGTTTGAATGGCTCTCCGTAGCCACTGCAGCGGGGCCAAATATTCCAGCCAAAATTACTATTTTGGAGGTAAATATGACTTCTTCTTCTGAAGAAGAGTCACATTCACTCAAACCTTAAACTTGTTTTTCTCCCACAGATACTGCCAGATCTGCTTTTCCAGCATTTTCTGTTTTTATTTCAGGCCTCCCCTGTTCCATCCTCCACTAAATTAAGCTTATCCAAAAACTCTGCTTCCTGTATCTTAACTCATACAAAATTCTGTTCACTGGCCTATATTGGCTCTTGGTCCCCCAACGATTGTAAATTCTCATCTTTATGTTCAAACTTGTACATGGTGTTACTATCTCTGTATCCTCCTCCTGTCTTGCAATCCCACAAGTGCACTGAATTCCTCCAATCCGATTTTTTTATGCATGCCCTACTTCCTCTGCCACACCACTGGTGACCATATATTCACACTTCTGGGTCCTAAACTCTGGAATTCCATCCAAATTCCTCCCCATTTTTCTTTCCTCCTTTGAGACGCTCCTTAAGAACTACCTTTATGGCCAAGCTTCTGGTAATCCGTCTCAACATCTCCTGCTTTAGCTTGGTATAAATTTTTCTTAGATTCCACTCCTGTGAAATCCTTGAGATATTTAATAACATAAAAGCCAATATGTAAGTGCAACTTGTTGTCAAAACCACCCTGATCTTCCTTCAGTAAGAATATCCGCAGTCTACCTGTTGTTTTAGTTTCCCCCTACCTGGCAGCCTGCCCAGATTGAATGAAAATGTTTAATCTCAGCATCCTGTTTAATTCTAAGCAGTGCTTCAAACCCCACATTATATCCATCACCATCCATCAAGTATTTCCTAGGTATGTGTTGAACATCAACCATAACTCACTTCCACCTAGGTGAAGCACTTCTAATCTCCAGGCTCTGCTGGTTTAGCACAGTGGGCTAAATAGCTGCCTTGTAATGCAGAACAATGCCAGCAGCGCGGGTTCAATTCCCGTACCGACCTCCCCGAACAGGCGCTGGAATGTGGCGACTAGAGGTTTTCACAGTAACTTAATTGAAGCCTACTTGTGACATAAGCGATTATTATTATTCAATAGATCTCATCTGCCTTGCGAATTCCACCGACATAAGCTCCAGCTCATGTATACGCCATACCAAATTACACTTGCCAATCACATCTATTCACCAATTGATTTAAAAAACCCTTTCCTCACTTACAATTCTCTCCATGGTCTTGTCCCACTCTTCAATTCTGCAACTCCTCCCGCCTTATATCAACTTGCTCCCTCTTCTTCCAACACCGAAAAGCTGCTCTTCCCACTTCATCATCATTGAAAAATCACTCAGCCACGATAACCTTGCATGCTGGATTCTCTTCCGAACCCTTCCAATTTGTACATATCTTCACATTTAAAAGATTTGTCAAATTTTCCTTAATGTATGTCTTATTATTTCTTCATTTGTCTCCTAATTCTCACTTGGCGCTCATTCACTTTCCCTCCCAAACCCCAAATGACCATTGAGTAATTAATAATGAGATAACAACACCCTGAATTTGTTTTTGAAGCTAGGGAAAGCTCGGGGCATTTGCTGTTATTTATGCATGAATGTTAAAGAACCGTTAAAGGTCAAATGCACAGTTGAATACAAATACTCAGAAGTTGCTGTCTCAGCTGAGCTGCTCTGCTATTACCTTCACATAAACAACATCATTCTGTCAGCCTCACCACTGATAAACCTTGTATGTTGTGAAGTTGCTGTGTTTGTGTGATAAAGGCAAACTAAAGTTATTGCAGATATTTAGGGCTTGTAATTACAAGCGCACGACCCATTTAATGGTTTGGTACGTATCAAGTAAATTAGTAGGATGAGTACAAAGAACAAAGAAAAGTACAGCACAGGAACAGGCCCTTCGACCCTCCGAGCCTGTGCCGACCATGCTGCCCGTCTAAACTAAAATCTTCTGCACTTCCGGGGTCTGTATCCCTCTATTCCCATCCTATTCATGTATTTATCAAGATGCCCCTTAAACGTCACTCTCGTCCCTGCTTCCACCACCTCCTCCGGCAGCGAGTTTCAGACACCCACTACCCTCTGTGTAAAAACACAGTAGGACAAGGAGAAGATTCTTTGCCCACTGAACAGCACTGAGAATCACTGCCAGAGAGAGACAGTAAGATTGTGACTTAAAGCTTCATTTCTTGTTTGCACAGTGACATAATTTTAGAGCAAATCAGTTGGCAAAATTCACCATGGATTCATGTTTTCTTTGTGTTTCTAATTTCTCCTTAGTTCCACACCATCCATGTGATTTCACTCTCTGCTCATAACCCCTGTCCCTTCTTTATTTTTTCTTAAACTTCCATTACGTCTTGAATTTTGCACAGAGGGACTTCTCAGTTCTGGTCATTATATTATAGGATTTGATAACACCGAGATGGAAGAGAGATTTAAGAGGATATCGCCAGAAATTGAGAATTTTAGCTGGGACAAAAGATTATATTGGCAAGGGTTGTTATTTTGAAACAGACGGTCGAGGAGAGACATAGGCCAGATCTTCCCATTGACGGTCGGCAAGGCTAGAAGATCCCTGTGGCTGGTGAGGCCAGACCATCCCAGCCCAAATTGAACAAAGAAAATTACAGCACAAGAGCAGGCCCTTCGGCCATCCAACCCTGCACCGACCAGGCTGCCCGTCTGAACTAAAAAGCCCTACCCTTCCAGGGACCATATCCCTCTATTCCCATCCAATGACTGTATTTATCAAGATGCCTCTTCAATGTCACTATCCTATCTGCTTCTACTACCTCTCCCAGCAAGAGTGCAAACCAAGTTTCTCCAACCTCTCCATAGCTAATGCCCTCCATACCAGGCAACATCCTGGTAAATCTTTTCTGTACCCTCTCCAAAGCCTCCATATCCTTCTGATAGTTATGAGGAGCCTAGATAGGTCTTATCTCCTTTAAGAAAGGGGTCAATAACCTGGTGGCATAGATTTAAAGTATTTGGCAGAGGATCAGGAGCAGGTCCTTTGGGGGTGGCTGGGCCGGGGGGGGGGGGGGGGGGGGGGGGGTTTAGGACTATGGACCAAGAGCTGTAAAGTGAGATTAGGCTGCAGAGCTCTCTTCTGCCAGCATAGACTTGCTGGGCCAAATGTCTATGTTTCTGTATTCAAACTGTTGTTCCTAATGGTTGTGCCATTTACATTCTGTAGCCACTTAAAATGGCCAACTCCCGATTCAAAATGGCGAACGCCAAAGGCTGATGGGAAAGTCAGCCAACAGGACAAAAACGAGCAGCTGTAGGTTGGCTGTGTATTTACCTCTGGAAAGGCCAGACAAGATCAATATCAGCATAACAAAACACCAGACATCTGCGTACTAATGAGCAATCCCTGGGAACAATAAGCAACATTTAGACACACAAAGCAACACCAGACTCTTCGGCGCCAGCAGAAGCCTACACAAAAGGAGGTGAACGACCACCTCGAGACCGCCCATCGATCAGGGAACCGCTCCAGCATTGGAGAAAATCGAACCAAGTGATTGGGACAAAGTCCAATCACTTGGGACCAGGTACAGGGTCTGCCACGAAAGGCGGGAAGCCCCTGGGGACTATAAGAATTGAGCCCCAAGTTCAAGGCGCTCTCTTCCAGCTCTCGTCACTCTTCAGCAGCCGATCGAACCTGTAAGTCTTACTTCAACGCTCGCTACGAGATAGGCACTCCTAGCTATCAATCTGTAACAACTTCGAATCCCGCAGGCTCAGAACCCGAACGAAAGCCCATTTGTTTCCCTGACCTGGTGGGCCAGTTCCAAGTTAAGTATAGGCCTGTTAGTTGTAGAAGTAGCTTAGATGTAGAATTTATGCATGAGTAGTGATTACTGTGTATAATAAATGTGCTTTGATTTAAATCTTACTAATCGGTGTATTGGATTATTGATCATTACTCGGACTTGAACCACGTGGCGGTATCATAAAGATACCTGGCGACTCAAGAGCAAAGGTGATAAAACAGAGCAATTAAGCGAAGGCAAAGTTAGCAACAATTCACAGTACTGAAACTGGAGAAGCAGCTCTAGGAGTCAGTGGCATCTAGGGGGAAAACTGGAAAAGTCAGGGCATTTTCCATATTTGTGAGACAAAATCCCGTTCTGCATCCTGAGCTGTCTAGTAATGTAGCCTGGAACCCAGTAATGCAATTTTAAATGTAATATACATCAAGAACTTTTCCTATTTGGTGGTGCATTATCAATAAAGCAACTTCACTTGACAAATTTCCTCCTCGCTGTAAATTTTTTCCGTGTTCGCAAATCAGCAGATGGCACAACCATTAGAAACAAGTTTGAATGCAGAAAGATAGACATGTAGGCCCAGAAGGAGAGCATTTGGCCCAGCAAGTCTATGCTGGCAGAAGAGAGCTCTGCAGCCTAATCTCACTTTACAGCTCCTGGTCCACAAAACCCCAACATTTGGAAAAGAGGAGTTGGTGTGTGCATGCCCTACTTGAGTGGGAAAAGTACTAGTCAAGTACTTGTTGGTCAGCTGAATTGTATTAAACTAAACTACTAACGTGGGCATCGTTTGTACCCTTGAGGAGGCAGTTAAGAGTCAACCAGACTGTTGTGGATCTGGAGTCACATGTAGCCTAGGCCAAGGTGGCAGATTTCTTTCCCTAAAGGACGTCAGTGAACCAGATGAGTTTCTACGACAATCGATTCATGGTCATCATTCAACTTTAAATTCCACCATTCAAATGTCACCATCTGCAGTGGTGGGATTTGAACCCGGGTCATTACCCTGGGTCTCTGGTTTACTGGTCCAGTGACAATACCACTACACCATCGCCACCCCATGTATATGTATATTGTGATTTTGAAGTTGCAAATGAGTTCCATCTACTGTACTGATCAGAATTAAAATTTGTATCCAGTATCATACGAACAACAAATGCATTTTTTAAAAGCTTATGGTACAAAAAAAATTGTTTTATGAACAGAGGATGCCATGATTCAGGACAGGGGTCTGCATTTGGGCGGCGGGGGCTGTTTGTTACGGTGTACTACCAATCTGAATCGAGTAAAAGCAGTGAGATCCACAGGTGGCAAAAAAAATCTCATCTCGGTTACATTGCGTACTAGTGTTGGAAATGGGGAGTTTATCACCAGTGCTGAACTCCCAGGATTTGTATTAAATGCTGAAGCAGCGTAGCCAGAAGGGGAACTTTTTAAAAAATCATTACTGAAGCTATTTGTATCAGAGGAAAATCAAATTACCTCTGATAATCAATCCTGTAAAAATGCGATAGGTAAAAGAACCAAAGTTTTAAGTAGACTATAGTCCAGCCGAAGCGATTGCTAAAGCTTTAAATCTCAACACTAATTTTTTTCAAGAGTACATTTTTAATCGGCTGAAGAGAAAATGCTCGGAGCACTTTTCCTTTAATTGAAGAACATAAAAGTTGGTGGCAAAAAGCCGCATCGTGGGAGGAAGTGTTTGTAACCCAGTGTGTTGGGAGGGTTCAGCAGCATGGCACTGTGTGCAGTCAACACCCACAGAAACATGCCGCCGCTCCAGCTCGAAGCGGCTCTTTACACCGCCTTGGCTCAGGCCCTGTCTTGGGAAATGCACAAAGCCCCCTCCACCCCTGGTTCCAGGCCCCGCCAACTCTCGGCACATTCTCTCCGATCGCGAGTCCGGCGCCAACACATGGACTGTAACACTGCCGAGCCGCTTGGAACCGCAGCTCCTTCTGACTCCCTGAAACTACACAGCCGTGCATTTCCATCCTCGCCGTGTTTTACAAACCGAGGCAGCGTCAGGGCTCTCCGCGGTTTCTGTTCGGCTACCTGCAGTAAGAAGGGCACTTACAGAGGAGAGGGATGAGCTGAGCCCGCACGGCCAGCGGCGGACAGCTGTCAGTCACCATCTCCGGGAGCCAGCAGCCAGCGAGCAGGGCGAAGCTTCTGCAGGATTTCAGTAACCCGCCACAAACCGGTCACAGCAAAGCCAAGAATAGGAGCGCCCTCCACAGTCCATATAATCAAGCCTGCAACGTGCATTTTATAGGAATATACATATTCCTATATTAACCATTAAAAAAACAATAGACCGTTTCAGAGTTATTTTGTTTCCCAAAAGAGTGCAGAAGAAGAAAAAGAACCAGTTTGCAATATACACTCCTGAATTATGTACATTTTAACTAACTTTTCATTAAATGTAACTAACTTTGTACCACTTAGAGGAAGCACTGATGGTGGCAGGGGCGCAGAAGAAAGCTGGATGGGTAACTTCAAGGGGCATCTTGACAAATGCATGAATAGGATGGGAATAGAGGGTCCAGGAAGTGTAGAAGATTTTTGTTTAGACGGGCAGCATGGTCGGCAAGGGCTTGGAGGGCCGAAGGGCCTGTTCCTGTGCTGTACTTTTCTTTGTTCTTTGTCCATCACCAAGAGTGGCTCGGTAGTACCACCACAGACCATAGTTAGACAGGTCCTAAAGGACTTAGCTGCTAGACAGTCTGCGGTTGACCTCCTCCTCACCAATTACCTGCCACAGATATATCTATCCATGACAATATTGATAGATGTGAGCACCACAGTTCTTGTAGAGACAAAAGTCTCCCATCTTCACATTGAGCATAACTTCCGTGTGTGGCACTACCACTGTGCCAAATGGTACAGGCTTCGAACAGAACTAGCAAATCAAGTGTGGACATCCATGAAGCACTGTGTCAGCAGCAACATCAGATTTATATTCAACCAAAATCTGTGACCTCATGGCTCAGCATATCCCTGACTCTGCCATTACCAATAGGTGAGTGGATCAACCCTGGATCAATGAAGACTGCAGAAGGGCATGCCAGTGACAGCATCAAGTATTTCTAAATATGTGGTGCCAACCTGGTGAAGCCAAAACACAGGATTACTTGTGTGTCAAACAGCAGAAGCAGCATGTGATAGAGCTACGTGATCTCACAACTAATAGGTCAGAAAGGCTCTGCAATCATGCCACATCCAGTTGTGAATCGTGGTAGACAACCAACCATAGGAGGAGACTTCACAAATATCCGAATCCTTAGTTATGGGGTATTCATTACAAAAAAGAAGGTGGAAGCATTGGCAACAATCAGCGAGAAGTACCAAGTGGATGATCCACCTCCGCCTAGTCCTGATGTCCCCAGCATCACATATGCCTGTGATATCAAGAAAAGGCTAATGGCATTGGACATTGGGAAGTCTATGGGTGCTGAAAATGCCTCCGAATTAGCCAAGCCCCTCACCAATCTATTCTAGTACATCGATAACACCGGGTAGCCTTGGAGAGGGGCGGTGCGGTTAGGCAGGGTTGAGGGGGGCTGGTAGGGTGGGAGGTTTGATGGGGGGGGGGGGGGGGCAGTGTGTTGGTGACATAGCTTGTTTTTGTGGTTAGGTGTAGTCGGGAACAGGGGTGGCCATTTTGGGTGGGCCCAAACCAGAGAGGAACCTGGAATTATTGGGATCTTTGGGCTAGATTGGGATAGTGGACCTTAGTGGGGTGGGATGGCACAGAGTCCCCCTGTGAGGATGGTGACATGGAAGGTGTGGGTGATGAATGGCCCGGTTAAAAGAGCCTGGGTGTTTGCCCATTTGAAGAGCTTAAAGGCATACGTGGTCTTTCTGCAGGAGACACACTTGAGGATAAAAGAAAGGATGGGTTGGACAGATGTTCCACTCAGGGTTCGATTCAAAGTAGAGAGAGATTGCGATTGTGTTCATCAAGAGGATGGCTTTTACGGTGTCCAACAAGTGTTGGATCCGGGGTGGCGACATGTGATGGTAAATGGGGTCTTGGTGGGGGCTCCGGTTGTATTGGTGAATATTTATGCACCCAATTGGGATAGTATGGAATTTATTAAGAAAGCACTGGTGGTCTTCACTAACCATGGCTCTCATCAATTGATCATTGGGGGGGGGGGGGGGGAGAGGATTTTAATTCTGTTCTGGACTCACGGGTGGATGGATTGAGCACCAAGCCATAAGTAACGTCGAAGTACCTGAGGTTTTTTGTGGATCAGATTGTGGGGGGAGGGGGGGGGGGGGACTAGTGGATGTTTAGGCATCCGGGTGTGAGGGTGTTTTCCTTCTCTTCCCACGTGCATCAGCCGTATACCTGAATAGATTTCTTTGTGATGGTGAGGTTGTTATCTCCACGGATTGAAGGGAAGGAATACACAGCGATAGTGATATCGGACAACATGCCACATTGTGTGGACATGAGGTTTGCAACGGGCTGAGCGCAGTGTCCCCATGGAGGTTAGATTCAGCGCTCTGTCTGACAAAACGTTCTGCGAGAAGGTTGTGTCGACAATAGAGGACTGTATGGAGTTTAACCAGAACAGGGAGGTTTCTCCCTCCACCTTTTGGGAAGCATTGAAGGCAGTGATTAAGGGGGAGGTGATATCCTATAAGGCCCACAGGGATAAGGTTGAGAGGGCAGAGAGACAGTTGTTGGTCAAGGCCATTGTGGACGTGGACCAGCGGTATTCAGCGGCCCAGACTAAAGAGCTGTTAGCGGAAAGAAAGAGGCTGCAGATGGCGTTTGATCTAGTATCGCTAGGGAACGCGATGGGCTAGCTCCATTGTACAAGGGGAGTATTTTATTATTATGGGGAGGAGGCCAGCTGTCATATGAGTGACCCTTTAAGAAATATTTTTGTCTTATCACATCATGTCAGTGATGTCATTGTGTGGGTGGAACTGGGCTGTGGCTCTGAGTTTTACTTTTGCTTTGAGTTAGAACTGGTTTTGTTGTGCACAGGTTGAAAAAAGAAGTTTGTCTCTATCTTTATTTTAAAAGCTATTTCCAGACTACTTGATAACTTAAAGTGATAACTGTTTTCTGGAAGGAATTCAAACCTGCTGTTTTGGAAAGAAAACAAGAGCATCCATACCAGGTTGAGTGCTGGGTGCTGGGCCACACTTTTGAAAAGGGTTTTCTGGTTTATTGGATCTTGTTATTAAATTGGAACAGCTTAAGTGGGAATTTATTAAGGGTGATATTTAGATTGCTGTAGCTGTGTGGGGTATTTATGTTTGTAGATGATAAAAATGCTTACTGTGTGTGCTTATAAAAATGCTAAATTCGTAGAATAAAGCTTGTTTTTGATTAAAAGTGCTTAAGGCCTCTGTTGAATAACACCTGAAAGGCAGGCCCTTGTGCTCCTCGTAACCAAAATCAATAAACAGTTGTGGGTCCGGTGAACTCCATGATATACTTTCTAAACCCTGGCCCATAACACAACCACCTGTTAGCCCACCAGTTGAGATGGCCACATGGGAGATAGTGCATGTGAGGGATGGCAGGGGAGGACTGGTGACCACCCAGAAAAAATTAACAGGGCATTTGAGGCATGTTATCGGGGGCTGTATAGGTTCAAGCCCTCGGTGGAGGATGCGGAGATGAAGCACTTTCTAGATGGGTTGGAATTCCCAGTGGTGCAGGAGGTAAAGGGACAGAAGGTACCATTGGGACTACAGGAGATAATGGAGTGCATTGGGCTGATGCAATCCGGGAAGGCACTGTGACTGGATGGCTTTCTGGTGGAATTTCTCAGCAGTGCTGGCAAAGGATCTAATGGGGATGTATAAAGATTTGTGGGCATGGGGGGAATTGCCAGCCATGTTGACTCATCTCCTTGATCCCAAAGAACGATAAGGATCAGTGGAGTGTGGGTCTCACAGGCCCATTTCCTTGTTGAATACGATTGTGAAAGTGCTGGCAATGGTTTTGATGAGGCGATTGAAGGGGTGCCTGCCGAAAGTGGACTGAGAGGATCAGCCAGACTTTGTCAAAGGGCGATAAATGTCGAGTAACATTAGGCAGCTTCTGAACGTGGTGATGACTGTGTCTAGGGAGAAGGTGCCAGAAGTTATTATTTCTATGGATGCGGTGAAGATTTTTGGGTGGAGTGGAGGTATCTGTTTGAGGACCTGGGATGGTCCAAGGAGCTGTTTGTTGCCAGCGAGTAGTTGGGGAGGGAGGGGTTGGATGGGAGGGGGGTTTGCAGGGTGTTGTTGGAGCATTTTTAGAGACTGAGTATTAAGCTGTCTTTCATGTGAGGGATTTCGCTTCTTAATTACGGCTCAGCTAACACAAAGACTCAAAGAGACAGCAACTCCGGTTCAAGACAGTCTTTATTTACCAACGTACATCGGAGAGTGGTCTGGACAGTTCCAGACCAGCTCTTCTTTTTATAAATTTGGAGTACCCAATTTTTATTTTTCCAATTAAGAGGTAATTAACGTGGCCAATCCACCTAGCCTGCACATATTTGGATTGTGGAGTGAGACCCACGCAAGTTCCAGACCAGCTCTGCTTTATGTTGCTTTTAGTTCAATAATTTACAATTTTCAAAATTAGTAGCCCTGCCTCAGCCAGACTTGATCCAATCATTGTAGCTATAGATTATACCTTGTCCAATGAATTTTACTTAGAAAACACAGTGACTGCGTGATCAGTTCATGGGCAGTTCGGAACTCGTGTATGATCTTCTGATGTTTCCTGGACCCCTTATCCACTGTCCTTCTTTGTATATTCAATCCCCCCATTTTAACCTTGTTCCTGACTGGAACCATTGTCTGTATTCATAACAGCTGTCTGGGGACTGCTGATGAGGAATATTTCTGACGAATAGGTTGTTTCTGAGTGAATCTGCCTTTCTAAAGAATGTAGTTCAGTTACTTAGCTTAAGTCCTGCGATACATTGCGGCCACTATACATTTGCAGGCTCCTACTATTAACAAGGGTTTCAATGCTTGTTACTGTTATGTTTTAAGAATACATGCTTAATGGTTAATAGTGGTTATTGGGTTTATATTTTCATGGTTAGTTTCAGACCTTGGTAAACTAATGTATGTTGAGCTATTCTAGTGCTAGGAACTGCCGCATCCCCTCCTCTCCCTCTGGGGGTTGAGACCTATACAGTTCCTCATAGAAGGTCTTGAACACCTCATTTATCTTTCCTGCCCTTCGCACCGTGTCTCCCCTTTCGTCTCTAATTCCTCCTATCTCCCTCGCTGCTGCCCTCTTTTGCAATTGATGAGCCAACAGGCGACTAGCCTTTTCCCCATATTCATACCTCCTCCCCTGTGCCTTCCTCCACAGTACCTCCGCCTTTCTGGTGGTCAGAAGGTCAAATTCCGTCTGGAGTCATCTCCTCTTCCTGTACCATTCCTCCTCCGGGGTCTCTGCAAATTCCCTATCCACCCTTAAAATCTCCCCCAGTAATCTTTCCCTTTCCTTGGCCTCTGTTTTCCTTTTGTGGGCCCCAATGGAGATCAGCTCTCCTCTGACCACCGCCTTTAGTGCTTCCCATACCACTCCCACAGGGACCTCGCCGTCGTCATTGACGTCCAGGTATCTCTCAACACACCCCCGCACTCTTGCACACACTCCCTCATCCGCCATCAGTCCCACATCTAATCGCCAGAGTGTTCTCTGCTCCCTTTCCTCTCCTAATTCCAGGTCCACCCAATGTGGGGCATGATCCGAAACCGCTATGGCTGAGTACTCAGCTTCTTCCACCCTAGAGATCAACGACCTTCCCAAAACAAAAAAATTTATCCGGGAGTACACTTTATGGACATGGGAGAAGAAGGAAAACTCCCTAGCCCTAGGTCTAAGAAATCGCCATGGATCCACTCCCCCCATTTGGTCCATAAACCCCTTAAGTACCTTGGCCGCTGCTGGCCTTCTTCCGGTCCTTGAGCTGGATCTATCTAGCCCCGGGTCCAGCACCGTATTAAAGTCCCCTCCTAAAATCAAGTTTCCTACCTCCAGGTCCGGTATACGCCCCAGCATCCGTCTCATAAATCCCGCATCGTCCCAGTTTGGGGCATACACATTAACCAACACGACCTCCATTCCCTCCAGCCTGCCACTCACCATTACATATCTACCTCCGCTATCTGCTACGATGTTCTTTGCTTCAAATGCTACCCGTTTCCCCACCAAAATGGCCACCCCTCTATTCTTTGCGTCCAGTCCTGAGTGGAACACCTGTCCCACCCATCCTTTCCTTAACCTAACTTGGTCCGCCACCTTTAGGTGCGTCTCTTGGAGCATAACCACGTCTGCCCTTAGTCCTTTCAAATGCACGAGCACTCGGGCCCTTTTAATCGGTCCGTTCAGGCCTCTCACGTTCCACGTGATCAGCCTCACTAGGGGATACCTGCCCCCCCTCCCGTGTCGACTAGCCATTACCTTCTCTAGGCCAGTCCCATATCCCGCCCCCGCGCGCTCCCCCAGCGTCGCACACCATCCCCGCCCACCCACTCTTTAGCCATTTCCTTTTGGATTTCCGCAGCAGCAACCCAGTTGTCCCCCCCGCTAGATCTCTTTCTAGCATGATTGCTCCCCCCATATTACTTCCGTAAGTCAGCTGACTTCAACTGACCCCGGCTACTCCTGCTCACTCCTCGACCCCCCCGTGTGGGGAACTCCCTAGCGCCTGTCTTCCCGCCTTATTCTTTCTGGCACGGGAACATCCCTTTACCTGACCTGCCTCTTATGGCGCAGCTCCCTTTCCCCTCCCCCTCCCCTTCCCCATTCTCCAACTATGTCCCGTCTTTCCCCCCTCACCAGCGCCCCCATTTCCCCAATGTCTCCCCCCTTCCCAATTTACTTCTCAATTAACTTCAACCATAACATTAACAATAACATTTCCTGCAGCATCAGTCCCTCAGTTCCGATCCAATTTCTCTTCTTTGATGAAGGTCCATGCTTCCTCCGCCGTCTCGAAATAATGGTGTCTCTCCTGATACGTGACCCATAGTCTTGCCGGCTGCAGCATCCCGAACTTCACCTTCCTTTTATGCAACACCTCTTTGGCTCGGTTGAAGCTCGCCCTCCTTCTCGCCACCTCCGCACTCCAATCCTGGTATACCCGTACCACTGCATTCTCCCATCTGCTACTCCGCACCTTTTTAGCCCATCTCAGGACCTCTTCTCTATCCTTAAGGCGGTAAAATCGCACAATTATCGCCCTGGGTGGTTCTCCCGCTTTTGGTCTTCTCGCCGGAATCCGATTTGCCCACTCCACCTCCAAGGGGCCCGTAGGGGCCTCAGCACCCATCAGTGAGCTCAGCATCGTACTTGCGTACGCTCCACAGTCCACTCCTTCCACATCCTCAGGGAGACCCAGTATCCGAAGGTTCTTCCTTCGCGCTCCGTTTTCTAGGGCCTCGATCCTTTCAGTACACTTTTTATGAAGTGCCTCGTGTGTCTGTGTCTTAACCACCAGGCCCAGGATCTCATCCTCAATATCTGTCACCTTCTGCTCCACCACGCGGAGCTCTGTCTCCTGGGTCTTTAGTGGCTCCTTGAGCACCTCAATTGCCTGTAGCATCGGGGTCAGCACCTCCCTCTTCAGCAGCTCCACGCACCGTCTCACAATTTCATCCTGCTCATGCCCCCATGTCGCCTGCGCTTTCTCCGCCGCCATCTTGTACTTCTCTCTTTCTGACCCTTTGGGCGACGATTCCTCGCGCTGCAGCCGCCGCCGCCGGTTTTTTCCTCCTTCGTTTGGGGGGGACTCCCTTCTCGCACACCCCACACCGGGTTGCGTCGTCGAAAAATTCCCCGTTGGGGCTCTTAAAAGAGCCCGAAGGCCTGTTGGAGCTGGAGCCGCCGAAGCGTGCGGCTAGCTAGGCATCACCGGAAGTCGGGTGCTCAGTTTTCTTTTGCCATCTACGGGGTCACCCCTGTTGTACCCGATCACGGTATGCATTTCTGCAAGGGTGCCTACTCCTACATTCTGTGGGTCGGGAAGGGCTGCTACGACCAAAGGGTCTAAACTCAAAACTGTGAGCTTTACTTGCTCTCGCTCATCCAGGCCGTACATGGTAGCCTGATGTTTTACTCTGGGGGTCTGCGGTGGGAAGGAACGGTTTGATTTTATCGCACGCGTCCCGTAATTGGGTCACTGTTAAGGGGGTGGTGTACAGAAATTCCGTGTCGTCCGATGTGGCTGTGGGGTGGGTGGTGACTGGGTTCATTGGAGCCTGAACTATCTGCTCTATGGGGGGTTGGGGTGCTTTTCTCTTCTGGGGCTTTCCCTGCGCACATGTTCCCTGAACATATCTCTGCGCTGTCTCACTCAATTCTTCCCAATCAGGGCCGTCTTCCTCCTCTAGCTGTGATCCAAAGGTTTCCTGGAATCCTTTTTGAACTGAAAGCAGAGATTGCAGTTCTGCAATCTGCTTCCTGCACTTTGCATGGTCTAATGAGTTTTGTCTTTGCTCCGTGGTGGCAGCATGGAGTGCTCTTAACGCTGCCTTCAGATCACTACACTGCCTCTGCAATGCCTCTACCTGCTTCTCGGTTTCCTCTCGTACCAGGACTGCACGTTACGTGTCCTGATAGGCCTTTTCGTACTGGGATTGTAAGCTGCTTAAGTGCGCCAGACAAGGCTGGTGTGCCCTCTTGGCACCATCCACCTCTCCGTCCTTTGCCGCTAACCTCCTCCTTAACTCTACGTTCTCTTTCTCTACCTCACTGACATCGACCTTGCTCATTCGATGTATGACTTCTATCTCTTTTCAGAGCGTCCTAACGACCTCCTCTGTGCCTCGCAATTGTGCCAAACAGGACACGATTGCCATCAGCTTGCAAGCTTTCCCTAAGCTGTTCTTGTGAATCTCGCTCGGGTTCTCCCACCAAGTATGTCCTATACTCCCGGGACCTGTTTCCTCATTTTCACAGAATTTGCTCCAAAGGGGCCTTCCTTTCCTTTTAAGGTACTTTCTGATTTCCTCTTCCCAAACTGGACACTGTCCTACTCTACTGCTGCTGGTCGCTGCGACCACGAATTCTTCGGGGTTCATGAGGCGTTGCATTGCCATCTTGCCTCTCTAAATGCTTCTCTTAAAATTTGGAACAAGGGGTATTAAGGCGGTGCTGTAATTACGGGTACGGCTTTCGCTATTTTCCGAAATACAAACTCCCGACAGTTTAGTCGCAACAAAAAATTTATCAGTATTACCGTATCGCCCTGTTAGTTACGCATGCATTAACACACTTCCGAATTATGAGGATTGATCAGAACTGCTTGAACACTTGTGGTTTTTCTGTTCCCAATTGGATTTCTAATTCAAATTTTGGGTTCTCCCAGAGTGGTTAAACCACTTCTAGATCGGGTCCCGTCAGGATGTCGCCAGTAATATGTTGCTAACTTTTGGTTGGTTCAATTGGCTCTGTTTTCTAACCTTTGCTCTCGAGTCGCCAGGTACCTTTATGATACCGCCACGAGGTTCAAGTTCAAGTAATGATCAAAAACTCAATACACCAATTAGTAAGATTCAAATCAAAGCACATTTATTATACACAGTAAATCGCTACTCATGCATAAACTCTACTTTCTAAGCTATTTCTATCACTAACAGGCCAATATTTAGCTTCGGACTGGCCCACCAGGTCAGGGGAACAAAAGGCCTTTCGTTCGGGTTCCAAGTCTGTGGGATTCAAAAGCTGGTATGGATTGGTAGCTAGGGGCGCCTATCTCGTAGCGAGCGTTGGCTTGAAACTTGCGTTCTTTGGAGGCAGCTGGACAGGTCACTGTCAAGGGTTGGTTTGCGTTGCTGAGTGACCCTGTCAAGAAGGACGATTTGAACTTGGGGGCTTTACTTTATAGTCCCCAGGGGCTTCCCGCCTTTTGGGGCGGACCCCGTACCTGGTTTCAAGTGATTGGACTTCGTTCCAATTGCTTGGTTCGATTTCTCCAATACTGGAGTTGTTCCCTGATCGTTGGGCGGTCTTTAAGTGTCCGTTAACCTCTTTTGTGTTGGCTCCTGCTGGCGCCAAGGAGTCTGGCTTGGCCTTGTTTACCTCAAATGTTTTGATTGTTCCGGGGGATCACTCATTACTATGTAGATGGCTGCTACATTACTATGCAGATGGCTGCTTGTATCGATACTGTCTGGGTTTTTGCAGAGTCTAATACACAGTAAACTTGCACCTGCTAGTTTTTGCCTGCATTGGCTGAATTTCCCTTCAGCCTTTGCTGTTCTCTATTTTACATCGGGAAGTGGCCAACTCGGGTGGCTACACTTGGCAAAATTATTTACACACATAAGTAG
The DNA here is from genome assembly GCF_047496885.1 of Scyliorhinus torazame. Lineage (NCBI taxonomy): Eukaryota > Metazoa > Chordata > Chondrichthyes > Carcharhiniformes > Scyliorhinidae > Scyliorhinus > Scyliorhinus torazame. Next base: position 155,826,253 of record NC_092721.1, on the reverse strand, counting down.
GCATCTGTTCATGGTGTTGTCGTCTCCCAGACGGAGTTCGCTGCTGTTGTCGTCTCGTTCCGCTTCTGCGGCCCTCCCGTCTTCCCCGTTTTCTCTGTTCCTGTGGACGTTAAGTTTGTTAACGTTTCCCTGCCTCCCCCTCCCTGGTTTTCCTCTATTGTTCCATCTCCTCCCTCTACCGCACCCCCCCCCCCCCCAGTGGCTCGCCTTTCCTTCCTCTTAGATTCAGCTGTCTCCGTCCTCCCCTCTCCCGGTCTATCTCTCCCTTTCATGCTTTGGCTACTCTCCCCTGTTTCTCGGCTACCTGGCTATTCTTCTGCTTGTTTGTTGGCCACAAACAGGTCTCGGAACAATTGGGTGAATGGCTCCCCCGTTCTGTGGAAGCCGTCGTCTGACCCTCGGATGGCGAATTTGATTTTCTCCATTTGGAGAGATTCCGAGAGGTCGGACAGCCAGTCTGCAGCTTTGGGTGGTGCTGCTGACCGCCAGCCAAACAGGATTCTACGGCGGGCGATCAGGGAGGCAAAGGCAAGGGCGTCCGCCCTCCTCCCCAGGAATAGATCTGGCTGGTCTGAAACCCCAAAGACCGCCACTTTCGGGCATGGCTCCACCCTCGCCCCCACCCCCTTGGACATTGCCTTGAAGAAGGCTGTCCAGTACTCCAAGTCTGGGGCAGGACCAGAACATGTGGGTGTGGTTGGCTGGGCCTCCTTGGCACCGCTCACATCTGTCCTCCACCTCCAGGAAGAACCTACTCATACGGGTTCTTGTTAAGTGGGCTCTATGTACCACTTTTAGTTGCGTCAGGCTGAGCCTTGTGCACATGGGAGGTGGAGTTGACCCTATGCAGTGCTTCGTTCCAGAGTCCCCACCCTATTTCGATCCCCAGGTCCTCCTCCCACTTCATTCTCGTTGCATCCAATACGGTGTCGGCCCCTTCTACCAGTCGGTCATACATGTCACTACAGTTTCCTTTATCTAGATTGCTTGCGTCCAGTAACTCTTCCAGTAGTGTCTGTCGTGGTGGTTGTGGGTGTGGGTATGTCCCTGTCTCCTTTTGTAGGAAATTTTTTAGTTGCAGGTACCTTAGCTCGTTCCCCCTGGCTAGCTGGAATTTTTCTGTCAGTTCGCCCAGTGTTGCGATCCTGCCGTCCGTGTATAGGTCCCTGACTGTCAGTGTCCTTCTGTCCTGTCCCCACCTTTTGAAGGTGGCGTCAGTCAGCGCTGGCGTGAACCTATGGTTGTTGCAGATGGGAGCTTTACCCGACATTCTGGTCAGGCCAAATTGTTGCCATAGTTGGTTTCAGGACTGGAGGGTGGCTATTACCACCGGGCTGCTGGAGTGCTTTTTGGGTAGGGATGGGGATGGGAGGGCCACCGTGGCGAGGGCCCGGAGGGAGGTCCCCATGCAGGAGGCCTATTCCGCGCACACCCACTCGGCTTCTGGCTCCTTGATCCATCCCCTTATTCGGGGATGGATCACCATTGCCACCCAGTGGTAGAGTTGTAGTTTGGGAGGGCAAGCCCCACCCTGGATTTTGTTCTTTGTAAGACCTTCTTTGGGATCCTAGCATTCTTCCCCCCCCCTCCCCCCCCATACGAACACCATGATTAGTTTGTCTAGTGCTTTGAAAAAGGCCTTGGGGATGTAGATCGGGATGGATCTGAATTTTGATCGTCTCGGCTCCCCCACCCCCCCCACCCCCCGAGGGAGAGTGGGAATGTGTTCCATCTTTGCAGGTCCTTTTTTACTTCCTCTGTCAGACTAGTGAGGTTCCATTTGTGGATCCCTTTCCAGTCATGGGCTATTTGGATCCCCAGGTAGCGGAATTTGTGTCGGGCTTGTTTAAGCGGCAGTCCTGTTAGGACTGCCCCACCTAAATGTTTTGAAGGAGTAGAGGATGTGTGTGAGTGTTGCGGGGGGGGCGGCCCGCAAATCACGTTCATATGTTTTGGTCCTGTCCAAAGCTAGGGGAGTACTGGAAGGAGGTGTTTAGGGTAATTTCCAAGGTGGTGCGTGTGAAACTGGACCCGGGTCCCCAGGAGGCCATATTCGGGGTGTCGGACCAGCCAGGGTTGGAAACGGGAGCGGAGGCAGATATCATAGCCTTCGCCTCGTTGATCGCCCGAAGGCGGATCCTGCTGGGATGGAGAGCAGCCTCTCCACCCTGTGCCCTGGCGTGACGGGGGGACCTGTTGGAATACTTAACCCCTTGAGAAGGTTAAGTTCGAACTGAGGGGAAGCTCGGAGGGGTTCTACAAGTCATGGGCACTATTTATTATGCACTTTCAAGAACTGGATAACATCGAACATTAGTTGTGGGGGGCTGTGTAGATAAAGGGTGACTATGGGTAATCCCTGATTCCTTTTTGTCATTTGTTTATGTAAACATGTGGGCTGAGGTTTGGGGGTTGGTGGGCGGATGGGATCGTTGTTATTATGGGGATTGACATATCTTGCTGATTATTGTTTATTGTTGATGGGTGTAAATGTGGGAGAAAATGTGAAAAAGGAGAATAATTTTTTTTTTTTTTAAAACAAAACAAAAGGACTGCCCCACCTACTTGTGGGATACCGGGAACATCTCGCTTTTGCTCATGTTGAGTTTGTAGCCTGAGAAGGCGGCAAACTCTTTCAGGAGCGCAATGATTCCGTCCATGCTGCTCTGTGGATCCGAAATGTAGAGGAGCAGGTCATCTGCATAGAGTGAGACTCTGTGCTCTCTGCCTCCCCTTCAGATCACCCTCCAGCTTTTTGTTGCTCTGAGCACGATTGCTACTGGTTCGATCGCTAGAGCGAACAGCAGCGGGGACAGTGGGCATCCTTGTCTGGTACCCCTGTGCAGCTGGAAGTATCGGGAGTTGGTATTGTTGGTCCGTACGCTCGCCATGGGAGCGCTGTATAGGAGTTTTACCCAGGAGGTGAACCCTGTTCCAAGCTCGAACCGCTCCAGTACCTCTGAGGTATTTCCATTCGACTCTGTCGAAGGCCTTTTCTTCATCTAGGGAGACGATCACCTCTGGCGTTCTCTCCCCGGAGGGGGTCATTATCACGTTCAGCAGGCGCCTGATGTTCGAGGTAAGCTGTCTACCTTTGACAAAGCCCGTCTGGTCCTCTGCGACCACCTCGGGTACACAGTCTTCTAACCTTTTGGCTAGGGTTTTGGCGTCTGCATTCAGCAGTTAGATGGGTCTGTATGACCCACATTCCGTTGGGTCTTTGTCTTTCTTAGGTATCAGCGAGATTGAGGCCTGTGCTAGCGTGGGCGGCAGTGTGCCCCTCGCTAGCGAGTCTGTGAACATCTCCCGCAGGTGCTGTCGCAAATGTTTTGTAGAAGTCCGCCGGGAACCTGCTGGGTCCCGGCGCCTTCCCCGCCTGCATGGAGCTAATGCTGTCCATGATCTCTCCCAGTGCTCGTGGTGCTTCCAAGTCCCGTTTTTTGCCCTCCCCCACGACTGGAATGTCCAGTCCATCAAGGAACCGTTTCATCCCAGACTCCCCCATTGGAGGCTCTGAGGTGTACAGCCCTTGGTAGAAGGCCTTGAAGGTTTTGTTCTTTTCTGGTTCTGTTTCGAGCGTGCCTCTGGTATCCCTGATTTGTGCAATTTCTCTGGTGGCTGCCTGCTTTCTCAGCTGGTGCTCCAACAGGTGGCTGGCTTTGTCTCCGTGTTCATATAGGGTCCCACGTGCCTGGTGGAGTTGGTGCACTGCTTTACTGGTGGAGAGCAGGTCAAAGTTCCTTTGTAGCTCTTTCCTCTCCGCCAGGAGCTCTACGGTTGGGGCCTCGGAGTATTTACGGTCTACTTCCAGTATGGAGTCGACCAGCTGCTGCCTCGCCACCCTTTCCTCCCTAGCTCTTCGCGCTTTGAAAGCGATGATTTCCCCTCTTAGTACGGCCTTTAGTGCTTCCCAGAACGTGGAGGGTGAGACCTCCCCGTTCTGGTTGTTCTGTGTACAATGGCCTGTGATAACCTTTCGTTGAAGGCCTTGTCCGCTAGTAGGGCAACGTCCAACTTCCATGTGGGGCGTTGGACCCTACCCGTCTCCAGCCTCACGTCCATGTAGTGTGGAGCGTGGTCTGATATCACATTTGCGGAGTATTCCACCTTGTCTATCCCCGGAAGCACCGTTTTCCCTATCACAAAGAAGTTAATTCTGGTGTATACATTGTGTACTGGGGAGAAGGAGAATTCCTTCTCCCCCGGGTGGGCGAACCTCCAGTCCACCACTCCCATCTGCTCCATAAAGTGACTGAGTTCCCTTGCCATGCTTGAGGTTTTGGGGTTTGATCTGTCTGTCTTTGGGTCCTGTACACAGTTGAAGACCCCCCCCCCATGATTAGTCGATGCATCGCTATGTCAGTGATTTCTGCCATGGTCTTCTTGATGAAGCTCATGTCGTCCCAGTTGGGTGCGTACACGTTAACTAGTACTACCGGTACCCCATCCAGGGCCCCGCTGACCATGATATACCATCTCCCTGGGTCCGTAACTATCTTTGATGCCCTAAACATCGTCCTCTTGCCGATCAATATCGCCACCCCCCTGGTCCTTGTTCCATAGCAGGAATGATAGGATTGTCCCACCCAGCCCTTTCTTACCCGCAGTCGGTCCTGCTCTCTCAGGTGTGTCTCTTGGAGGAAGACTGTCGGCCCTCATATTTCTTAGGTGGGTGAGGACTCTGGATCTCTTCACTGGGCCGTTGAGTCCCCTTGCGTTCCATGTGACTATCCTGGTGGGGGGGGCGTCTGCCCCCTCGCTCCGGTGGGATTAACCATACTTACCAGGTGGACGCGCCCCTGCCCTCCAGGGTTTCCCTTTGTTAGGGGGCCATCCAGGATGGCCGCTGTCACTGCTCTCTCCATGCGGTCGAGTCCCTGCACTCCAGGGTTTCCCTTTGTCCCGGGGGCACCCGATATGGCCGCCCACTGTGCGTCCGCCATGCGGGTAGTCCCCTGAACTCTGGGTCTCCCTTTGCCCAGAGACCGTACTGTGTGGGTGCTGGCAGCGATTCCTTGTTTCGAGCCCTTGGTTGTGGCACTTTGTAGCCCAATTCCTTTTCTAGCCCTGTTTGTCCCTCCTTCCCTGTGTCGCCCCTCCCCGGTCTCACCTTTCCTGTGTTTCCCCCCCGCCCCCTCCCGGTCTCTCCCCTTTTCCCCCTCTCCCCTGTACCCCTCCTTTGTCCCTCTTTCCCCTGTTCCTGTCCCAGTTTGCTCTCCCGTCTCTGTTGAGTGGTCCCCCCCACCTCCAGCCTGGCGCCTTCCCCCCTGTTGGGGGCGCGCTGCGGCCCTGCTTTGTTGCATGCCCCCGGCGCTAGTACGGTGGCCCCCCTCTCAGGAGTTACTGTCTCGTTTCTCCCTGCCCGGCCTCTACGGTTTTCTGCCCGCTCTTCCCCTATCCTACCCTGCACTCCTTGCTTGCTCGCCCTTCTCCGCTACTCTTGTTCCCTCGTGCTTGGGCCTGGCCTCCCACCTGAAGCGGTCCCTCGGACAGTGGTCTGTTCTTAGTTCAGGGTGCGCTCGCCGTGGCGGGGGCGGGGACGGGGGGTTGGCGTTGCCTCACCCTCCCCTACCCCCCGTCGGCATGTTGTTGCCCCCTGCCAGGGGTCCCACATTTCTACCTTCGCTGTTGGTTTTTCAGCCCATGTTCCTCGACAAACCTGTTTGCTTCGGCAGGGGCTGTAAAGAAGTATTCTCTTTCTTGGTGTGTGTGACCCAGAGTTTCGCTGGGTACAGCATACCAAAATGCACGTTGCTCTTGTGTAGAGCTGCTTTCGCTCTATTAAACTCGGCCCGTCTCCTGGCTAGGTCTGCCCCAATGTCCTCGTAAAATCTAATGGCATGTCCTTCCTATTTGCAGGTTCTGTTTTTCCTGGCCCAGCGTAGCATTGTTTCCCTATCTTGGTAACGGTGCAGTTCAGCTACAACTGCTCTCGGGTGTTCCCCTGCCTTGGGCTTCGGGCGCAGCAACCGGTGTGCTCTGTCCATTTCCACTAAGTTGCCCAGCATCTCGGCCACGTATGCCGTGGGGTTTCTACCCTCGATCCCCTCTGGTCAGCCCACTATCCTGACATATTTTGCCTCCGCGAGTGGTTTTCCTGGTCGTCCACTCTGCCCTTCAGGGTCCCCTGTGTTGTGCCCAGTCTCGCCACCTCCCTCTCCAGGGCCGTGATCCGGTCGCTCACGTCAGTCGCAGCTTTCTCCAGCTCCTTGATGGTCGCCTCTTGGCTTCCAGTTTCTTCCCTTGGGCGTCCAATTTCTCCTCTGCTCTGCCCAGGGCGAGCTGCACCTCCGCCAGGGCCTTGGCCATTGCTGCTTGCACAGTGGCCTCTATGTCTGCCCTAGCCTCTGCCTTGTTTACCTGCTGATGTTCTCTCAGCACATCAGCAAAGGCTACCTTCCAGTTCCAGCTCCCCACTGGCCCCGGGGGGGACTGCACCTGTCTGCCCAGCTCTTTTTGATGCGGCGATACTTCCGTTCTGCCGCTTTGCTCGCTGATTGGCTCATCTGAACGGCTCGCCCATTGCCCCATCTGCCTTTGGTGCCTTCTCCCTCTGCTTTGGCTCCCTTCTGGCATTTTTTCCCCCTTTTTTTCCTCCCCCCCCCCCCCTCTTATTTATTTCCCCCACCCCTTCCCTTTTTCTTCTCCCCTCCCTTCTCTCCTTTACCACTTTATTTTTCCCTCTTTTATAAAATTCTTCTCAGGTGAACTTGTTTTGGGTGAGAACAAGAAAAGTGCAAAAATAATTTTTTTTTAAAAAATAGTTTTAGTTTTTTCAGACTTTTGTTTTTGCAAAAGTTCTTTTTTCCTTCCTTTTCCCTCACTCACCCAGGTCGAGAGAGAGAGTGGCTTCTGGTCCGGAGTCCTCCTTTGTTCCTGCCTCGTGGTGGTCGCTGCCGGGGGGGGGGGGAGGGGGTCGGTCGGACGATCCCCGCTTCGTTCCCCGCTGCTTGGTCCAGGCCACCGCTCGTTGCACCCTGCGCTCTCCTGCTTGGGGGGGGGGGGGTTTAAAAGAAAAAAGTCTGGAGAGCCCCTGAAAAAGCCCCGACTTTGTGGAACTGCGGGAGCCTTTTTCGCATTACTCCAAGTTATCTGCACTCATCTAATTCTGGCCCCTAGAGCATTCGATTTCAACGGCTCCACTTGGGTGGTTGTGCCTTCAACTCTTTAGGCCCTAAAGGCTGGAATTCCCTCCCTAAACCTCACCACCTCTTCGATTAAGCGTTTTGGTACGTTTTACTATTACATTAAAAGTGCTATACAAATGCAAGTTGCTCTTGTCACGGACAAGATTAAATTTCATTTTGAGGCCTTGCTGGTTTTTATGTCAAAGAGTCGTAGAGTTTTACAGCATAAAAGGACACCCTTTGGCTCATTGTGTCTGTGCTGGCCATCAAAAACGTATCTATTCAAATCCTGTTTTCCAGGTCTTGGTCCATAGCCTTGCATGCTATGATGTTTCAAATGCTCATCTAATTGCTTCTTACATGCTGTAAGAGTTCCTGCCTCTACCACCCTTTCAAGCAGTAAGTTCCAGATTCCCACCACCCTCTGGGTGAAAAAGTATTTCCCCAAGTCCCCTCTAAATCTCCTTCACCTGACCTTAAATCCACACCTCCTGGTTACTGGCCCCTCTACTAAGGGGAAACGTTCTGACTTATCTACTCTATCTGTGTCCCTCATAATTTTGTACATCTTGATTAAGTCCGCCTTCTCTGCTCTAAGGAAAACAACCCAGCCTTAAGAACATAAGAACTAGGAACAGGATTAGGCCATCTGGCCCCTCCAGCCTGCTCCACCATTCAATGAGATCATGGCTGATCTTTGTGGACTCAGCTCCACTCTCCGGCCCGTACACCATATCCCCGAATCCCTTTATTCTTTGGAAAGGTATCTATCTTTTTCTTAAAAACGTTTAAAGGAGCCTCAACTGCTTCACTGGGCAAGGAATTCCAGAGATTCACAACCCTTTGGGTGAAGAAGTTCCTCCTAAACTCGGTCCTAAATCTACTTCCCTTTATTTTGAGGCTATGCCCCCTAGTTCTGCTTTCCCTGACCAGTGGAAACAACCTGCCCGCATCTATCCTATCTATTCCCTTCATAATTTTATATATGTTTCAATAAGATCCCCCCCCGCATCCTTCTAAACTCCAATGAGTACAGTCCCAGTCTACTCAACCACTCGTCATAATCTAATCCCCTCAACTTTGGGATCAACCTAGTGAATCTCCTCTGCACTCCCTCCAGTGCCAATATGTCCTTTCTCAGGTAAGGAGACCAAAACTGAACACACTACTCCAGATGTGGCCTCACCAACACCCTATACAGTTGCAGCATAACCGCCCTAGTCTTGAACTCCATCCCTCTAGCAATGAAAGACAAAACTCGATTAGCCTTCTTAATCACCTGTTGCACCTGCACACCAACTTTTTGCGACTCGTGCACCAGTACACCCAGGTCCCTCTGCACAGCAGCATGTTTTAACATCTTACCATTTAAATAATAATCCATTCTGCTGTTGTTCCTCCCAAAATGGATAGCCTCACACTTGGCAACATTGAATTCCATCTGCCAGACCCTAGTCCATTCACCTAACCTATCCAAATCCTTCTGCAGACTTCCGGTATCCTCTACACTTTTTGCTTTACCACTCATCTTGGTGTCGTCTGCAAACTTTGCCACGTTGCACTTGGTCCCCAACTCCAAATCATCTATGTAAATTGTGAACAACTGCGGGCCCAACACCGATCCTTGAGGGACCCCACTAGTTGCAGGTTGCCAACCAGAGAAACACCCATTTATCCCCACTCTCTGCTTTCTGTTAGTTAACCAATCCTCTACCCATGCTACCACTTTACCCTCAATGCCATGCATCTTTAGTTTATGCAGCAACCTTTTATGTGGCACCTTGTCAAAAGCTTTCTGGAAATCCAGATATATCACATCCATTGGCTCCCCGTTATCTACTGCACTGGTAACGTCCTCAAAAAATTCTACCAAATTAGTCAGACACGACCTACCCGTTATGAACCCATGCTGTGTCTGCCCAATGGGACAATTTCCCTCCAGGTGCCCCGCTATTTCCTCCTTAATGATAGATTCCAGCACTTTCCCTACAACCGAAGTTAAGCTTACCGGCCTATAATTACCCGCTTTCTGCCGACCTCCTTTTTTAAACAGTGGTGTCACGTTTGCTACTTTCCAATCCTCTGGGACCAACCCAGAGTCTAGTGAATTTTGATAAATTATCACTAGAGCATTTACAATTTCCCTAGCCATCTCTTTTAACACTCTGGGATGCATCCCATCAGGGCCAGGAGACTTGTCTACCTTTAGCCCCATTAGCTTGCCCAATACTGCCTCCTTAGTGATTACAATCATCTCAAGGTCCTCGCCTATCATATCTTTATTTCCATCAGTCACTGGCATGTTATTTGTGTCCTCCACTGTGAAGACTGACCCAAAAAACCTGTTCAGCTCCTCAGCCATTTCCCCGTCTCCTATTATTAAATCTCCCTTCTCATCTTCCAAAGGACCAATATTTACCTTAGTCACTCTTTTTTGTCTTGTATATTTGTAGAAGCTTTTACTATCTGCTTTTATGTTCTGAGCAAGTTTTCTTTCATCGTCTACCTTACTCTTCTTTATAGCTTTTTTAGTAGCTTTCTGGTGTCCCCTAAAGACTTCCCAATCCTCTAGTCTCCCACTAATTTTTGCCACTTTGTATGTTTTTTCCTTCAATTTGATACACTCCCTCACCTCCTTAGATATCCACGGTCGATTTTTCCCCTTTCTACCGTCTTTCTTTTTTGTCGGTATGAACCTTTCCTGAACACTGTGAAAGATCACTCGGAAGGTTCTCCACTGTTCCTCAACTGCTTCACCATGAAGTCTTTGCTCCCAGTCTACCTTAGCTAGTTCTTCTCTCATCCCATTGTAATCGCCTTTGTTTAAGCACAAAACACTAGTGTTTGATTTTACCTTGTCATCCTCCAACTGTATTTTAAATTCCACCATATTGTGGTCGCTCCTTCCAAGAGGATCCCGAACTATGAGATCATTAATCAATCCTGCCTCATTACACAGGACCAGATCTAGGACCGCTTGTTCCCTTGTAGGTTCCATTACATACTGTTCCAGGAAATTATCCCGGACACATTCTATAAACTCCTCCTCAAGGCTGCCTTTACCAACCTGGTTAAACCAATTGACATGCAGATTAAAATCTCCCATGATAACTGCTGTACCATTTCTACATGCATCCGTTATTTCTTTGCTTATTGCCTGCCCTACCATCCTGTTACTATTTGGTGACCTATATACTCCTATCAGGGACAGTAAACAGCCTCTCTTCATAGCTGTGTAGCCGTATAGCCAACAGCTAAGCTGCTGCAAAGCATGATGAGAAGAGTAGCCAACCTTACACAACACAGAATCTCTGAAAAGCTTGTTTTTGCTGTGATAAGATGTACTCAGCATGAAATTGCTGCAGTTGCTAAGAATGCTAGACAAAGACAGATAAAGAGAGCAAGGCCAGCAGATGTGTGCTGCTTTTGCAAGCTAACATTGAGAAAAAAAGGTAACAGGTCAACCGTGTATGTTGTTGAGGAATTTTCTTGATGCTGGAAGAAACTGGATCAAAAGGGAGAAGTTAGCAGCCTCAGCAGTGAGACCTGCAGGTCAAACAATGCACCAGAAGACTGCCAGACTCTGAGACTCAGAGAAGGAGAAGGCAACTCATCGAAGTGGGATTGGTCACCTCCCCTAGCCACAGGCTGCAAGAAGACAAATGATATGTTGGCTTTCATAGTTGTTGTTCAGTCCAAGCCGTGGGTCTGTGATTTATTTTAACAAGTAATCAGTGTTTTAAGCAGGAATACAGATTCAGTTGTATGAAATAATAAAGAGCAGTTCAGTGTTAATCCAGTGTTTTAAACAGTAATAAAGAATCAGTTGTACAAAATATCTTGTATAAGTGCTTCTTTGTCCGCCACGTCAGTTGATTCATTAATCAACAGCTGAAATGCTCCATCCCAGGGGGATGAAGAATCTCCTCTTCACTCTCTCTAGTGCAATCACATCCTTCCAATAGGGCTGGATTCTTCTGTCCTGCACGTCGCAAGAACGCCATGGGCAAGATGCCGACAATGGAAAAATCTATTGACCTCGGGTGGGAATCTCCGGTCGCTGAGGTGAACGAAGCCGGAGAATCCCACCCATAGTGTAGCGACCACAGCTGCAAACAGTACTCTAACTGGGGCCTAAAAAGCATTTTGTACGGTTCCATCATAACCTCCCTGCTCTTATATTCTATGTCTTGGCTAATAAAGGCAAGTATCCCATACACCTTCTTAAGATCATAAGAAATCGGAACAGGAGTAGGCCATTCAGCCTGCTCCGCCATTTAATAAGATCAAGACTGATCTAACACTCACTAAGTTCACTTTCCTGCCTGTAAAGTCTCAGGCAAGCGACCACTCGGAAGCAATATCTGTAGAAAAGTTTGGTTTTATTCTGGTTATTATACTCTCCCCCTATTACCCAAAGAATCTCCCATCCCCAACCCACACCCGGGTTGGGGTATTTATATCGCAGCAGTCCTAGGAAAAGGGGCATTGCCCTCCCCCCCCCCCCCCCCCCCCCTTATCTGGGTAGATCATATTCAGGTGAGGCCACAGGCACTCTGATGTTGCAGATCCCTGGGCGTCCTGAAGGTTTATAACTCTGCCTTATCTCTGTAACCCTTAAATCCCCTACTGATTAAAAACTTATCGATCTCAGCCTTGAAAATGTTCAAGGACTTGCCTGCCACAGCTTCCTGGGGTAAAGAATTCTTCAAATCCATCTTAAATGAGCACCCCCTTATTCTGTGACTATGCCTTCTGGTCCTACACTCCCATGAGTGGAAATATTCTCCCAACATTTACCCTATCTAAGCCCCTAAGTATTAAATTCCTGTTATAACCCCAATGGAGGTCCTGGGATCAGGACTATACGATTTCCCATGACCTCTCCGGAATATGAACTTCACCTTGAAGGCAAGCAGGCCGTCCCCTTTAAGGGGGCGGGGTTTCCCCTTTACAAGCAGAGCCTCCGTTGTATAAAACTCCCAGCCGAACTGCAGGTTTGGGAAGGATATGAGTATTGAAATTGTATCGAAATAAACCTTGTTCTGTAATTTCTGCTTTTGTTTGTGTGTTCTGCCTACTGCGGATTCAACAATTCCATTTGCCAATTTCATGCCCACTCCCTTAACTTGTCAGTATCTCTCTATAAGCTATTAATGCCCGCCATACAACCTGTCCTCCTTCCCACCGTTCTATCATCTGCACATTTGGCCACAGAACACTGTTCCTTCCTCCAAATCATTTATATTGTGAAGAGTTGCAGTCTTAGCACTGATCCCAGTAGCACTCCACTAGTTACTGCCCTCCAACCTGAGAAAGACCCTTATTGTTACTCGTTGTTTCCTGTTAGTCCTCTATCCATCCCAAAATATTACCTCCAACACCATGAGCTCCGACAACAAAAACAGAAAATACTGGACAATTGCAGCAGGTCTGACAGCATCTATGGAGAGAGAAGGGAGCTAACGTTTTGAGACTGGATGACTCTTTGTCAAAACTGGAGACAACTGGAAATAGGGTCAGATTTATACTGTTGTGGGGAGAGTGTGGGCTGGTGGGGCTGGATAGAGGGCCAGCGATAGGTGGAGATTGACAAAGATATCAGAGACAGAAAGATAAAAGGAATATAAATGGGGGTCATTAAGGCTAAGAAAGGTGCTGATAGTGGCACATAAAGAGATTAGAATTAGTTAACGGCAGAACAAAGGTGAGCGGTGTGTCAAAGGGCATCCAGGAACTGGGAACAGATGGCCCAAGTGGAGAGGGGGGGGGACAATAGTGAGAGAAAAACAGATCAATGGAATAAATGAAAATAAACTGATAGAAATAAAATACGATGAACGTGGAAACATAGAGTTCACATTACGAAGTTGTTGAACTCAAATGTTAAGTCCGGAAGGCTGTAACATGCCTAATCGGAAGATGAGGTGCTGTTCCTCCAGTTTGCACTGGTCTTCACTGGAACATTGCAGCCAAGAATGGACATGTGAATGTGGTAGCAGGATGGCGAGTTGAAATGGCAAGCAACAGGAAGGTCTGGGTCCTGCTTGCGGACAGACCAAACATGTTCTGAAAAGTCGCCCAGTTTGTTCGTCTCTCCAATATGGAGTAGGGAGCAGCAAATGCAATAGACCAGATTGAAGGAGGTGTACATGAAGTGTGTTTAGGCCCTGGGATGGTGAGCAAGGAGGAGATATACCTTCTGCGATTGCATGGGAAGGTGTCCTGGGAAGAGGGTGAGATGTTGGGGAAGATGGAGGAGTGGACCAGGCTATCCCAGAGAGAATGGTCCCTGCAAAACAGGGAGAGTTTTGGACTCTAAGGGGCAATTTAGCTTGGTCAATCCACCTAATCTGCACATCTTTGGACTGTGGGAGGAAACCGGAGCACCCGGAGAAATCTACGCAGACACGGGAAGAAAGTGCAAACTCCACACAGACAGTCACCCTAGGCCAGAATTGAACCCAGGTTCCTGGAGCTGAGGCAGCAGTGCAAATCACTGTGCCACCCCTTTTGCTTTCACTTGTTTTGCCTTTTGATTCTGACCCAGTTTCCATTTCCTCTAACTCACTGCTCAGGTACCCATTCCCCTGCCATACTAATTTAAAGCTTCCCCAACAGCACTAGCTATTGGGCGGCATGGTGGCTAGCACTGTTGCCTCACAGCACCAGGGACCCGGGTCCAATTCCAGCCTTGGGAGACTGTCAGTGTGGAGTTTGTACTTTCACCCAGTGTCTGTGTCGGTTTCCTCTGGGTGCTCTGGTTTCCTCCCACAGCCCAAAGATGCGCAGGTTTGATGGATTGACCATGAAAAAACTGACCCTTAGTGTCCAGGGATGTACAGGTGAGTTAGGTGGGGTTATGGGGATAGGGTGGGAGAGTGGGCCAAGGTAGGGAGCTCTTTCAGAGGATCAGTGCAGATTCGATGGACTGAATGGCTTCCTTCTGCACTGTAGAGATTTTATGATTCTAACCAATTTATCTAGCTATCCAGCTGCCTTCAGTGATCAATGGACATGCACCCCAAGGTCCCTCTGTAATTCCTAGCACCCTACCATCTTTGTGTATTCCCTTGCCTTGTTTGTCCTCCCAAAATGAATCACCTCAACTGTTCAGGGTTAAATTCCATTTCATAATAATCTTCATAATCTTTATTGTCACAAATAGGCTTACATTGACACTGCAATGAAGATACTGTGAAAAGCCCCTAGTCGCCACATTCCGGTACCTGTTCGAGTGCACCGAGGGAGAATTCAGAATGTCCAATTCACCTAACAGCATGTCTTTTGGGACTTGTGGGAGGAAACTGGAGCACCTGGAGGAAACCCACACAGACACGGGGAGAACGTGCAGAATCCATTGTGACCCAAGCCGAGAATCGAACCTGGGACCTTGGCGCTATGAAGCCATTGCGCTAACGACTGCTACCGTGCTGCCCACTGTCACTTCTGCCCACCTAACCAGCCCGTCTATATCTCCCTGTAATCTGAGGCTTTCCTTATTTACACCACCAACTTTCGTATTATCTGCAAATTTATTGATCATTCCTCCCACTGCTCCCCCCACCCCAGGTTACCTTCTCAAACGTGTCCCTCGCCTGAAGTGTGGTGATCCTCAGGTGAAATCGCCACCAGTCAGCTCTCGCTCTCAAAGGGGAGAGCAGCCTCTGGTCCTCTGGAACTATTGTGACTTTCATAACCCCGCCCCCCCCTGTTGTGTTGGGTACTCTGCTACACAGACGAACCAACACGGTTGCGAATGGTACAACTCAGTTTTATTGCTAACATTTATTTACAGTGGTAAACTGGTTACTGAGGTTCGATCATAACCCTAGAATCTGTGGACCTATTCCTAATACTATCTTGTAGTGGCACTCAGCACATGGTGGATGTGTGAGTGGCTTGCTATGAGCTCTGTGCCCTGAGCTGTCTCCTGCTGGAATGCTCAGGAAGTGTCGTGTTCCCTATTTTGTACTGTGTATGCTCTTGCCTGTGATTGGCTGTGGTGTGTGTGTGTTGATTGGTCCGTTGATCTGTCCATCAGTATGTATGTGCTATGATGTTTACCTGAATATCATGACACCCCCCTCCTCACATTCACGTCTTGACCATTAATAAACACCCCAAACAGCAAGGGACCCAGCACCGACCCCTTTGCTAAAACTACTGGACACAGGCTTCCAGTCACAAAATCCGATCCCCTCGGCCTCTTGCCACTAATAGTTTAGACTTTTCTGCGTTTGATGTTTCATAGAACATAGAAAAATACAGCACAGAACAGGCCCTTCGGCCCACGATGTTGTGCCGAACCTTTGTCCTAGATTAATCATAGATTATCATTGAATTTACAGTGCAGAAGGAGGCCATTCGGCCCATTGAGTCTGCACCGGCTCTTGGAAAGAGCACCCTACCCATAGTCAACACCTCCACCCAACACTAAGGGCAATTTTGGACACTAAGGGCAATTTATCATGGCCAATCCACCTAACCTGCACATCTTTGGACTGTGGGAGGAAACCCACGCAGACACGGGGAGGATGTGCAGACTCCACACAGACAGTGACCCAAGCCGGAATCGAACCTGGGACCCTGGAGCTGTGAAGCAATTGTGCTATCCACAATGCTACCGTGCTGCCCTTGAGAACAAATAAATCTACACTATATCATTTTACCGGAATCCATGTACCTATCCAATAGCTGCTTGAAGGTCCCGAATGTTTCCGACTCAACTACTTCCACAGGCAGTGCATTCCATGCCCCCATTACTCTCTGGGTAAAGAACCTACCTCTGACATCCACCCTATATCTTCCACCATTCACCTTAAATTTATGTCCCCTTGTAATGGTTTGTTCCACCCGGGGAAAAAGTCTCTGACTGTAATCTATTCCCCTGATCATCTTATAAACCTCTATTAAGTCGCCCCTCATCCTTCTCTGTTCTAATGAGAAAAGGCCTAGCACCCTCAACCTTTCCTCGTAAGACCTACTCTCCATTCCAGGCAACATCCTGGTAACTCTCCTTTGCACCTTTTCCAAAGCTTCCACATCCTTTCCAAAATGAGGTGACCAGAACTGTACACAGTACTCCAAATGTGGCCTTACCAAAGTTTTGTACAGCTGCATCATCACCTCACGGCTCTTAAATTCAATCCCTCTGTTAATGAACGCTAGCACACCATAGGCCTTCTTCACAGCTCTATCCACTTGAGTGGCAACTTTCAAAGATGTATGAACATAGACGCCAAGATCTCTCTGCTCCTCCACATTGCCAAGAACTCTACCGTTAACCCTGTATTCCGCATTCATATTTGTCCTTCCAAAATGGACCTCACACTTTTCAGGATTAAACTCCATCTGCCACTTCTCAGCCCAGCTCTGCATCCTATCTATGTCTCTTTACAGCCGACAACAGCCCTCCTTACTATCCACAACTCCACCAATCTTCGTATCATCTGCAAATTTACTGACCCACCCTTCAACTCCCTCATCCAAGTCATTAATGAAAATTCGGTTCAAACCTAAACAACGAAAAAAAAAGCGAGCAAAAATGATCGGACAAACAGCCAACCACTGCACCCACTTTACTTTCAAAACATTTATCCATCGGGAACAAATGTGGCTAAGATAACACGGAAGGGAGGAAGCCTTATTTTTCTATACTGTAAAACCAGCGCCTCAGATGAATGGCCCGCATGGCGAGCCTGCATCTCTCGATGGTCTTTTACTTTCTGACTCGGTGCTCCCCGTCCTCGGTGCCATGGCGTGAAGATCGCCGGGGAGGGGAGCCACGTCTCAGCGAAGACAAACAGCCGCCCGACGCCGCGGAAGCTTCTAGTCGCCTCTCGGAACTTGTCAGGGCGTCCGCGGTCGCCATGGCGACGGAGGCGGGGCGGCGGCCCGGGCGGCCGCTGCTGCGAATGTCTGGAAGGCTGGAGAATGCGGATGAGAGCGCGCGTGCGCACGGGGGCGGCGCGAGGCGAGGGCATGGTGACAGTTTCTGGAACTTTCCTCCACGCCGAGCTGGGTGTTTAAAGTGGAGGGGAGAAGCGGCGGGGTCAGCGCAGCGGGGAGCGGCTGGACAGGGGCGGAAAAAGGCTCGGACAAAGAAAGGAAGATAGATAGTGAAGTCGTGTCTGCCGGCTTGAGATTGAAATAAAGATGTCGGTGGTCGGCTTTGATATTGGATCGCAGACCTGCTACATCGCCATCGCCAGAGCGGGAGGCATCGAGACCATCGCCAATGAGTTCAGTGACAGATGTACCCCGTAAGTCACTTCACTGAAGGCTTTAAACAACCGCAGTTCTCATCATTTCTGTTACCCTGAAAGTGTTGCTGGAATATCTCCCCCTCTTTGGACGGATTCACGTGTTGAGTGCAATATTTGCCCCATAATCATTTCTTTTTGTTCCTGTCACACTTTGTTTAAATTTAGCCAGCAGAGTTGTTCAGGTTTTCTCTCTCAGTCATACAAGACTTCGTGGATTTCCTGGATTTTTTTTCTCCATTTTATCAACATTTCCGAGTTCAGCGAAAACAAGAAGCTGAAGCGCAAAATGATGCTGTCGTGCAGGGAGGGGAAAGGCTTCCTCGCTCACATTTGTTCTTATCTTTTTCGAATTAAAAGAACAATTATAAGATTGGGAATCTCACCGTGATTTTTCTTAATTAAATTGGAAGTTCTGCTTGAAATGTGGATTGGATGAAGAATGTGGGAAATTTCTAGAAGGGAGGAAATGGGACCTCTGCAGGAAGAAATGTCATTGTCACTTTTTTTTGTGAGTTGGGTTCTGATCAACTTTGAAGTCTGAAAATAATTCAGGATAACACTTTAACTGTTGTAGTGTTGTTACTGGTGGGTTGACACAACAGCCAGCTAATAGCTTATTTTGTTTTTTATCAAATTATAATGTACAGTTGATGATTAACACTATTGGTGGTCATAAATTATGAGCGTTTTATTCATTTGGATAGTGGGGTCACTTCAGACCTCAAGTGCTGGTTGTCCGTACTCTTAAGAGTCTCCCCAGACCTAGGTAAGTGTCCCATGGCTAACCACTCCGAGCTATACAGAGATAAACTAGTGACTTTTCAGTGGTATTGGCGAAGAGAAAGAACATAAGAACTAGGTGCAGGGTGAAGGCAAATCAGCCCCTCGAGCCTGCTCCACCATTCAATACGATTATGGTTGAGAGACCACAAGGGCTGAATTTTCCGTTCTGAAGACAAAGGCCCGGATTCCCTGGCCACATCCACCTGGTGACTGGAGAATCCTGCCCGAGGTTGATGGGTGTCTCAATTGTCCGGGACTCATCCGTGGCGTGCTTGCGGCAGGGCAGAAGAATCCAGCCCGAAGGGTGCAACTCTCTGGAAAGATTTCTTAATGTAGTAGCAAGTGGGAACAGCCGCAAGATTCCCGACGCTTGGCTCAATGAGGCTGGCAATGATATTCAATGTTAATTGATCCACTCAATGAGACCCCACGGGCTTCATGCCGCAAATGAATGCTCGCCAGCCGATTCACTGGGACCGAGCCCGCTAACGAGGTCAAGCAGCACTTGACACTGCTTACTGCACTCCCTTCGCAACCATGGCGCCGAGAAGACTGGCCCCAAGGTTTGAAGACGTGGATCTGGGGAGGCTCCTAGATGTGGCCGAGGCCAGGAGGGATGTCCCCCCCCGCCTCCCCCCAAAGAGCCCCAGAGGGTGAGCCACAGGGCAGCCACTGCTGCCTGGGATGAACTGACAGCGGCTGGCAGCTTGGGAAGTATAGTCAGAAGATTGGCCTCCAGTGCCGTAAGAAAGGCAACAACCAGGCGATTTGCCACCAAATCCCCACCCCCCAAACCTTAATAGCCACTTAACCATACAAGGCAAGCTTTCTATAATATCTGTTTCTCAATGACTTGAGTTTGCCCAAACATAGTGGTCATATGGTTACAGGTGGATGGCACCTCCTGTGGTTACAGTAGGGGCAGAAAGAAAATGTTGTTTGGCACATCAGTGAGGCTGCCACAATGATGGTAATGTCAGCAACAATCTCTTGGCAGTCCCTTGGGACCGAGGATGACTTGGTTCCACTCCAGTTCGATTTGGATCTCTCGACCATTTATGCGAGATCCACATACAGGACACCTCTCCTTGAGAGCTGTGTAAGTGAGTTGTTTGTGCCGTTGCTCCAACAATTCAAACTTTGCCTTTGTGTTTCTGACGAAGTCTCTCGTTAGTTGGTGCCCTCTCAAATGAACCTTCTTCATTTTGGTCGGTAACAGGGAAGGGATTCCCATGAGCCTGAGAGGATGTTTGATTCTTTGGGAATAAAGGTTTCAGCTGTCCTCCTGGGAGTCTCCTACTATGACCGAGTTTGGAATAGTTGCTTGGTGGCAGGTACAAATGGCATAGCCTGCCCATTGGAGCTGGTAGTACCTTGGTAGTGCATTTGGCATCGGAGAGGATGTTGCTTTTGGATTGCCTTGTCTTGCCACTGGATGTGGAGGATTTTGGGAATTGTGAAGGCACTACTCAAATCTGTTTGAAGTGCCTACTTACTGTAGGTTGTCTATCACTACTGATAGATAAATATGATCTTAGTCTTGGATTTGAGTTCCTTTTTTGTTTCCTCAGTCAGTGGAAGACAGCAGCAGCAAAGACCTGTGAAAAGTCAAATAAGTTAGTTAAGGAGATAAAGACCAGGTGGTGTCACTGCCTGTGGATCCTCTAGAAATGGATGTTGTGAAGAAGCTGCACTTCAGAAGCGAAGCATTGCTGACTTATATCAACTTTGTAACAGGAATTGGGACTATGACAGGTTGCATTAACAACATCCCAATAGTTTACTGTCAATATGGCATCAAGCAGCACATTTTCCCTGTAGGAGCAGAAGTAGGCCATTTGGCGCATAAGTCTACGCCTCCATCCAAAGAGATTATGACAGATCTTTTCATTCTCCACATTTTCATTAAATAAACAACAAAAGAGAACCAATAAGAACAAATTATCCACTTTTTAAAGAAAACCTTTGTCAAAAAGACCGGCAGGCACTGAAATAAAAACAAAAATCGCTGCATCACATTCACTTGATTGCCTGCACCCCAAAGACGAAGGCTATCCCACCTTGCCAAATCCACTTTCACCCTCCCCACCAAGCTAGTAAAATTGTACCTACGGAGCCCCCCCCCCCCAGTCCCGTGCCACCCGCACCCCCCAAAGATCTAAAGTGGATTGCTGTCCTGTGGAAAGGCAGCCCTCCCACCCCCAGCCGGGACAGCACAAAGTATTCATTCTCTTCCAGGTTTCCCTATGTCTTCCCCTCCCCCCACAAACCCTGAGCTCCTCAGCGTGAAGGCCAAAGGCTAAATCACTAACAGAGGGGTCTTAGGACACCCCTGCCTGGTCCCCAGTGCAGAGCAATGTACCCCAAACTCGTATTGTTTTTGCAGACACTCGCCCTTGATTCCTTATATAATAGCTCCATGATACTCGGCCTGATCCCAAACCCATTAAGAACTGCAATCCATTATCCTCTAGTAAACATTGTGAATCGAAGAGAACATTTGAGTGCTCCCGCTCCCTCAGGTGCAAGAACCTCCATGGGTCCACCCCTCCCATCTCCTTCATAAGCCCAGTCAGTGCCTTACCCTGGGCAAGCGAGCGCAGCTGTGACCGATCCAACCTTGGCTCTTGCACCAAGTTCCAGCCCCCTCCCACTATTAGCTTGTGCGAATCCAAGTCCAGAATGGCCACAAACACTTTCCTCACAAACCCTGCATCATCACAGATGGGGCCATACACACACTGCAACACCACCAGCCTCCCCCCCCCCCCCCGCCCAACACTTTCCTCTCAAACCCTGCCTGCATCATCACCGATGAGGCCATACACACTTGGCAATGCCACCGTCCTCCCCTCCAACACCCCTGTTACTATCACATATCTACCCCCTGGTCCGCCACCATCTTCTCTATCTGGAACCTCACTCTCTTACTGACCGATACCGCTATCCCCCCATGCCCTGCTGTTGTGTGCTGTACAGAAGAAACGCTGCACATACTGAACCCCTGACCTCAAAGGAGTTTTGCAACCAAGTATCTACCTGTTGCACATCCTCCAATTAGTCCTGAAAAATTTCATGTATTTGCAGTTATTACCAAGGAAATGAAACGGGAAGTTTCCATTCTGACGATTCAGAGATGAGTTGAAATCTCACCACAGCAGCTAGGGAATTTCAATTCTGTTCATTAGGACTGGTGTATCTTATATATGTATCAGAATGCACACTTCAAACCTGGCAGCCTAATTGTATTACTTCTGATTCAAGTGGCTCCAAGGCATATAAGTGGGGATGCAATTTTAATGTCAACATTTTAAAGGGCGCGGTGGCAACCGTTCCTAGACCATCTCGCGGAGCGTTAGATGAAGGTCGGACAGCAGCAGCAGCAACCCAGGAGGGGAGGGGGGGGGACATCGTTCGTGGCGGGGGGTTTCTCTGGGGGGCATTTGAGCAAGAAAACACATGAACAATCCGGAAACTGACATGTACGGGAAGAATCCAATGTACAAAGTTTTGTATCTTATTGACTTACCATGTTCATGTCTTGCCACGCAAGTTCTTTTTCTTTTCTTTTGTTACGGGGGGGGGGGGGGGGGGGGGGTTGTTTGTAAGGTGGAAAATATTGTTATTGAAAAATTCTTAATAAAAACATATTAAAAAAAAAAAAAAAACATTTTAAAGGGCAATTCACAAATGGAATTGGGCAGATAGGAGAGGAAATTTCATGATGGGCCCAATGATGGAAATAAGTCGAGATAATTGAGACTTGGCAGGACTGGGTGGTAGATGTTATGTTCACGGATATAAGATGAGGAAGGGTGGCACAATAGATTTTTTAAAATATAAATTTAATATAATTTTTCTTTTCCAATTAAGGGGCAATTTAGAGTGACGGATCCACCTACCCTGCACATCTTTTTGGGTTGTGGGGGTGAATGTGCAGACTCCACATGGACAGTGACCCGGGGTTGAGATCAAACTCAGTGCCATAAGGCAACAGTGCTAACCACTGCGCCACCATGCCGCCCTGACACAGTGCTGGAGAGAAAGAGGATGTCCTTTGAGCCGAGGATAGAAATCTATTTTTATTAAAGAGATGGCTATTAACTATAGGGTCCGGTGAAACAAAGCACTTTGTCCGTAGCTGTCACTATTCTTGGACTGTTATCAACACACCGAGACATTTCAATGGAGACTGCATTTTTTTTTTTTTTTTTTGCTGCCTATGCTGCACAAGTTGTTGACATACAGTCCATATCAGAGACAAGATGGCTCTTTGTTGACGATGACCACAAAATGAAACTTTCAATGATACTCTCTGTATTTGCCATATATCATTTTCATGGCAAATATGTATCAAGCTGTTGTCATTTCCTCCCCCGTCACCCTTGACCTTTCATTTTTACCCTCCACTGACCCAAATGTGGGAAATGTGGCTGGTTTCTTGCTATTCCCTCAATCAGTGGTGTCATCCCCAATGGGTTGCCTAGTGAATGTTTAGAATTGAAATGATGTATAGGGGTGTCTCAGCTCCTGTTTTAAATTATTTCTTCTCGGTACACTTATTTTTGCTTTTGATATACAGAAATATGAAATCGTAATGAACTTTTCCACTTTACTAGGGCAGTTGTATCCTTTGGGTTGAAGAACAGGACTGTTGGAGTTGCAGCTAAAAATCAGGTAACCTTTTTTTCTATTCTCCGTATCAGTAAGATTTACATGAAGTTTCTGTGTATGGAATTTCCATGTTGGTCTTGAGTTAATAAGCATAGACGGTGTATAATTGGGTACCATTTAGTCCCCAAGTAATTTGTTTCCCAGAGTATCATGCATTACTGCTGTTAATACCTAAACATTCCTTTCCATGTACTGCTAGAAGGGAAGAGGTTCAGCTTGTAATCCAGGCTGGAGAAGAAAGGGAGAATGAGGAGACTGATGGCATCTGCAAATATACCAACGACAGCTCATGTCTTACCAGAATAAATGGTATAGAGTTTTGACCAGATACCTCAAATTAATTACTCTGCAATTGAGTCCTTGCAGCTTTTGGGAGCTGAGACTACTGTCTGGTGTAACAGTTTTATTTTGTGTGCTGAAATACATTTCAAAAATGTATTTAACATTTCTATTTCCTCACATGGTGCAACCTTAAAGTCATCCAGTTTTTTTTCTTTCAAAAGATGAGACATCTGGGCTGGAATTCTCCAGTTGGGAAATGATTGTTCTCCCACCAGAGATGAATAGCCTCTGATTTATTCTTGTGCTGCGATGCTAATCAGAGACAATTCACCATCCCTTGCTATGCAAACTTATGCACGGATCATGAATCATGCCGTCGGGCCGCTATTTTGAGCGGATGGTCTGATAGCAAGACCCGAGGCTCCCTCCCTTTATACAATTCTGGTCAGCATGCCCCATAAGAGAGACTCCTGCCTGTAAGCTACAGAACAGTCCAGACAGCGACAATTTTAAAAGAAAAATCACCGTTTAAAAAATTTATCTGTGCAATACAACTGCTGCCTCAGGCAGACAAAGCACCACCTGTAAGTTCCTAGAAAGGGAAAACCACATTAGCTGGATTCAAACCCCCTCAGATCTTTGATCTGCAAGGCTTTAATTCCTATCCATGTGGAATTGGTTTTACTAGACTGTGATTGACAGCTGGCTGCATGGTTTATTTAATCTAATTTCCCTTCACGCTTGAGTGGATTTGAGGTAGCCAGATTTGAAATGAACCACAATGTTTGCAAACATCCAGCTATGATTCACAATTCTTGGACCACGTCAAAGGCAGTTACGTGCTTTCTGCAGAGAAAAAGAAATGAGCACTTAAAATGCAGGATTTGGTGAGGGGGGTGGGGTGGGGGGGGGGGGGGGGGGAAGCTCTGAGAAGAGTAAAAGATGGCTCAGAGAACGGTTGCCCAACTAAAAAGGATCTTCGGGGAGCACCACTCCTATTTAGCAATGAGCCAGGAGCAGTACCTGCAAAAACAGGTAGGCAGAATGTGGGTTGAGACCACAATCCGATCAGCCATGATCCTACTGATGGCGGAGCAGACTCGAGGTGGCCTACTCTTAATTTGTATGTCTGTAAGTTTGTAAATTGTCGTAATAATGGGCAAATGAACACACAATGCCCAGGGAGCACAAATAGCTGTTTCCACTGTGACTGTTTCATTATGTATGAACTCCCCAAAATGGAGAGTCTCAAACTGGTACATTACAAAGAGGATCCAGATGATGAATCCGAACAAATTGTGTTGGTCACTACGGAGCTTTTTTTTTGTCCTGTGATAAATGATCGTTCCAGACTGTGCAGTACTTAATGGTGCTTATACTTCAACAGTATGTGGAACTGAAGTGAAAATTGATGCAGTGTTCAAGAATTCATTTAGAACATACAGTGCAGAAGGAGGCCATTCGGCCCATCAAGTCTGCACCGACCCACTTAAGCCCTCACTTCCACCCTATCCCCGTAACCCAATAACCCCATCTAATCTTTTGGTCATTAAGGGCAATTTATCATGGCCAATCCACCTAACCTGCACGTCTTTGAACTGTGAGAGGAAACCGGAGCATCCGGAGGAAACCCACGCAGACACTGGGAGAACATGCAGACTCTGCACAGACAGTGACCCAATGGGGAATCAAACCTGGGCCCTGGCGCTGTGAAGCCACAGTGCTATCCACTTGTGCTACCGTGCTGCCCATTTGCTATCGGTTTACTGATGACAACATGAGTGGTGCTTGTAAGCCACTCTACAATCATGGGGGTGGGAGCATCAATTTTACACCTGTCTACTTATTTCAAACCGACACAGGCAGATTGTGAATTGTGATCCCTTTGTCCAACAAACAGGGCTATCAAAGTCCTAGCCTTAGTGTTTCTTGAAAATATGGCAAGTTGTAATGAATTGAGATTGCAGGAGCTTTATATATAAATACCAAACACATAAGGAGAAATTAGGTCAGATGATCAAGTGCTTCATCAGAGAAATAAGGAGTAGTTTAAGAAGGAAAGCGGTGGAGAGACAGAATGGGAGGTGTGGAGTAGGTATTTCATTTACAGGCACAGCTACCAGTTGTAGAGGGATTAAAACACCATGCTTGAAACCAGAATTAGAGTCAAGATATCCAAGGATTGAGGAGCTGAAGGAGATCAGAAATACAGAGAGCTGAAGCCATGAAGGGATCTGACAACCAGGCTGAGAATTTAAAATCCAGGTGCTGCTTGAATGGGAGCCTGTGTCGGTCAGTGAGTGCAAGATGAATGGGAGTTAGACAGAGGCAGCAGAGTTTTGGATGACTTTTGGTTTACGGAGGGTGGAGTATGGGAGACCAATTAGGAATGCATTGGAACAATGTTCTCCAGAGATAACCAAGGCATGAATGGGGGCTTCAGAAGCAGGCTGGCTGAAATCGGGTGAAGTTAGGTTATGTTACAAAAGTGGAAGTAGACATACCTCGTGATGGTGAAAATAATAATAGAAGCTCCTCTTGGTGAATAAAATGGGATACCAAAGTCAGAGGCAGACTTCGACTTTTGGGGGCCCCGCGCTCTCCCTCTTTTCGGGGTCCCCATGTCATGTGCCGCCCCTTGTGATGTGGTGGCGCACCCCTAATGCTTATGAGTTGGTAGGAAGTAGTCTTTGGAAATTGTGAAAAGAATTGGTGTGAGGATGAGCTAAAGTTCACTGCCAAAATCCTACCAGAGTAACTGACTCTGGGCAATTTCTGGGAAAGCCGGGTTGCCGATGGATGGGAAGGCAAGCTGGCTATCATAAAAGAGACCGCAATCGACCAAAGAGTGAAATGACACTCCAAAAAAGGCAGTAAATTCAACATGCAAAGACAACAAGACGAAGGATATTTCTTCCCAGCCCTGTCGCTCTCTGGCTGTGCTCCTGCTGGCTGCTCCTCCCCGATTCCGTGAGACACGATGTCGGCACTTGCCTGGCTTTCTTCGCATCTTCCAAATGCTGCTCTGTTCGACTCTCGCTCGATGACCGTGTGTGCTCCTGGCTGGCAGCTGCTGCTGGCTGCCTGGCCTTTGCTCTCTCTCGCCACCCAGTCCAGTTGCTGCTTTGTCTTCTCAGTCTCGTTGCTGCCTAGCCTTTTTACTCTCCGCTCTGCCTGGCTGACTTCTGGCTCTGGTTGATTTGCCCTGCTCCTGTTGGCTGCTGCTCCCCAATTCCCCAAAACACACTATGCTAGTGATTGCCTGGCCGCCGTTGCATTTCCTAACTGCTGCTCTGCTCACCTCTTGCACGGATGGCCAGGACGCGACCTGCGTTTGTGCTGCTGTTGGCTATGTGAACTGGTGACCTCTGTTCTTTTGGTTGGTTGACCGATCACCTTCCTCAGCCCTGACCTGGAGTCACCCTGCTGCTCCCCTCAAAGGCCATTGACCAGTGCCGTTTCCTCACCTCACCTTTGACGAAGGGTCATCTGGATTTGAAACAGTAAGAAGTCTTACAACACCAGGTTAAAGTCCAACAGGTTTGTTTCGATGTCACTAGCTAGTGACATCGAAACAAACCTGTTGGACTTTAACCTGGTGTTGTAAGATTTCTTACTGTGCTCACCCCAGTCCAACGCCGGCATCTCCACATCATGGATTTGAAACATTAGCTCTTTTCTCTCCCTACAGATGCTGCTGAGATTTTCCAGCATTTTCTTTTTGGTCCTCACCTCACCGCAGGCTTTCACCACAATGTTCGGTCAACGATCTCACTTTTGCTTCAGGCAGTCCGCCAGCCCGAATAGCTGAATCCTGGCTGCTGCTTTGCACCTATTGTAACCCGCACGGAGGTCACAGATTGTGGACTATCTGGTTCCCCGTGACCTCCATGGAATATGAACTTCCCCAGTAATGGGGCGGGGCTTCCTCTTTAACGAGGGGGGCCCCTCGGAGTATAAAGACCCCGATCTGGATTCAAGTCATGGAGGGAGACCCTTTGGGGAATGGGATGTTATTGTGTATGGAGAATAAATAAGTATTGTTGCATCCAGCCGACTGTTCCATGTGTTTACATTCTGCGCGAATTCTACACTGGCGATGAGGGTTAAGTGGAGCTGTCTTTGGCGCCGAATGCTTCGTAACCGGATCACTTTGTTTAGACCTCAGGAGGCCTCCAACCCACTAGCAGAGATGCCTCATATTGGAAAATTGGAGCCTTAGGATGCAGGTACGATTGGCGGCAGTACATTGAACACATGCAGTATTTTGTTTTTCAGACAAATGCAATTGTTGGGGACGAATCGCAAGTGATAATACTATGAACGGCTTGTGGTGGACTGGCCTACAGTATCATAAAAAGTTGGACCCACCTGGATGCGTGAACGTAGTCTTTTTCTGCCTTAGTAGGCCTTGTAGGGGACCACTTTAACCCCAAGCCCCCCGAACCGGTTCCGGTTTCGTATAGCCACTCAGGCCAGGACAAATCGACTAATGAATTCTTGGCCCGTTTGCGCAAACTGGCTAAAACCTGCGAGTTTGGCGCCACGATGAATAAAAACCTTAGAGACTGCTTGGTCTGCAAAGCAACAAAAATTTAAAGGGGAAAGCCACCTGAATCTGCGGTGGGCAGTCAAGATAGCCATCTCCCACGAGACTGCTGAGCAAAGAGTGCAAGAACTCCCAAAGCATGGCAGTCCTGAATCTAGGCGGCCTCATCGATTGCCATTTGGCTTTGCCATAACCTAGGCCGCCTCATCGATCGCCATTCGGCTTTGCCATTACCCAAAGAAACGGGCACTCGATGATGGGACCATTACCGCAGGCCGCCGACGCAGAGGCCCGGAGAACGCTGCCTCCTCCGACCAAGAGGACCCGGATGTCGGGTATGGGCTGGCAGCATGGGGCTGCCAAGACCAAGGCGACAGACGGCCCCATGAGGACCCACCCATCCACCAGACGTGACCATCCCCACGTGACCAGGCTTGCTATGTAGACGATGAAGATGTATCCTAGCAGAAGCTACACTGTGTAGCGGAACCCCGGGTTGCTCCGATCCGGGTTGCTCCGATCCAAGTTGCCTTGCAGGTGAATTGGCAGTCCATCCAGATGGAGCTCGATATCAGAGCGTCGGTCTCCGTGATCAGCCACCGAATTCTATCCGACATGCGGTCAGGCCTCCAGTGGCTCTGTGGGTCACCAGCGCCCAGCTTGCCACATATACCGGGGAAACATTGACAATTGTGGGTGCATCGGTGATCCCTGTTACATATGGGCAGCAGTCGGCACGTCTACCGCTGGTAGTGGCGTTTGGAAGCGGGCTGAGTTTGCTGAGCCGCGAGTGGCTGTGGCATCTCCAGCTGGATTGGCAGCAGGTCTGCCACATGGACCGGAAGAGATATTAGTAAAATTCCCTGACGTTTTCCAGGAGGGCCTGGGCACCATACGGAGCAATAATGGCCCAGATTGGTGTGGACCTGTTGGCACAGCCACGCTATATCTGCACCCGACCGGTCCCATATGCCCTTGAGGTCTAAGGTGGATGATGAATTGGATCGATTGGAACGTTTGGGCATTATGTACGGCATTGAGTTTCCGACTGGGTAGCCCCGGTCATATACGTGATTTGATGGCTCCGTACGCCACAGTGTCTCTCATCTGGACCGTTGCCCAAACACTCACATCAAGGATTTATATGTTAAATTTCAGTGGTGGTCGCACTTTTATGAATCAGGACATGAATCACGCATACATCCAGCTAGTCTTTGACCCTGGCTCATGATGTTTCATGACAATGAATACTCACCGAAGGTTATACGAATGTTCCCGGTTGCCTTTCGGTCTCCTTGGGATGTGCAATCTTACAGAGAATAATGGAGAACATCCTATGGACCATGCCCCGAATGGCGGTGTACCTGGATGATGTCCTGATTGTAGGCTGCTCAGACTAGGAGCATTTACAGAACCTGGCCGAGGTCCTGTGGCGTTTCGAGGGAGCCGGTGTCCGCCTCCTGCGGGAGGAATGTGACATGGTCAAGGCCATGTATCTGAGTTACCACGTGGACCTCCGTGGCCTACGGTTAATGGGATATGAGCAAAAGGTGGGGAGATAGATTTGAGACCAGGCAGAGATCAGTCGTGATCTGATTGAATGACAGGGCAGGCTCGAAGGAGCAGAAGTCCTAATTCCCATGTTCCTACACCCCGTTGAGGACAGGGTGCGGGCCATCCAGCAGGCCCCCGTGCCAGGAGGGCAAACGGAACTCTGTTCCTGCCTAGGCCTCGTGAACTATTAGAGGAAGTTCATCCCAAACCTGCCTACTCTGTACCCCCTCCGTTGACTGCTGAAAAAGGCCAACCATGGGAATGGGCCCGGCCACAGCAGGCAGTTTTCTCTGAAGTGAAACAACAACTTTCGTCCTTCAAGATTTTGACCCTTCGTTTTGACATGTGATGCATCTTTTTACAGGGTTGGGGCTGTCCTCGCCCCATCACATTCGCATCCAGGACATCCGCTGACACGGAGAGGAACTACATACCGGTCAAGAAGGAGGATTTGGTCATAGTGTATTTACCTCTGAAAAGGCCAGACAACATAGATACCAGCGACCATCAGCATAACAAAGTAGCAGCCATCTGCATACTGATGAGCAATCCCCGGGAACAATAAGTAACATTTTGGACACACAAAGCAAAGCCAGACTCCTCGGCGCCAGCAGGAGCCAACACAAAGGAGGTGAACGAGCACCTCAAGACCGCCCATCGATCAGGGAACCGCTGCAGTATTGGAGAAAATTGAACCAAGCGATTGGGACAAAGTCCAATCACTTGGGACCAGGTACAGGGTCCGCCCCGAAAGGGAAGCCTCTGGTGACTATAAGAGTTGAGCCCCAAGTTCAAATCGCTCTCTCTTCACCTTTGCGTCCTGCCCGGGTCACCCAGCAACATGAACCAACATTGACCGTGACCCATGCAGTGACTCCCGAACAACGTAAGTCTTAATTCAACGCTCGCTACGAGATAGCTACCAATCCGTACCAACTTCGAATCCCTCAGACTCAGAACCCGAACGAAAGGCCATTTGTTCCCCTGACCTGGTGGGCCAGTCCGAAGTTAAGTATAGGCCTGTTAGTTATAGAAGTAGCTTAGACGTAGAATTTGTGCATGAGTAGCGATTACTGTGTATAATGTGTTTTGATTTAAATCTTACTAATCGGTGTATTGGGTTATTGATCATTACTCGGACTTGAACCTCGTGCCGGTATCATAAAGATACCTGGCGACTCGAGAGCAAAGGTAATAACACAGAGAAATTGAACCAAGGAGAAAATCAGCAACAAAACGCCTGTCTAGTATATACCTGTGGACCCCACACAGGTACACCCAAGTGCCATCCCCAGGCGAAGAGAATCAGGGGTCCCTCACACCAGGATGGCACTCCGTACTATGGGGGGGGGGTTGTTATAATGTTATAACCCCCCACAGAGGTCTCCGGGGACACGCACTGTATGTTTCGCTGAAAGTCCACCTATGAACAAAAGTTATAAACAAACTGACTTAAATCTGAGAGGAATGGAGTTTGGAGCAGGGACAAAAAACAATGTTCAATCATTTCAATATTTATTTCCAGAAGCTTGTGCTTACCCAATATTGGGGGTTTAATCAGCAGTCCTGATTAGTTTAGCAATGAAGGTATCTCGAGGGAGGGGGTGGTGAGGTAGAGCTGGATGTTGTCCTGTGAGTACTAATGTGCTTTCAGATGATGCCACTAAGGGGCAGCATGTAGATGAGAAATGGGAGAAGGCCAAGGATAGATCCTTGCGGGGGCACCAGAGGTAATGGTGCGATAGCAGGAAGAGAAGCTATTGCATGCTATTGCTTCATAAAGTTGAAAAGACATTTGTATTCTGTTTATTTGTCTTCGCTACAAGTAGAGACTAATTGTAGATTTAATTTCAGTCATGTTGGCAGCAAAAATTGAGTTCTTCTATAACTGTAAATGTCAGTTTAAAATCAAGGCTTGTTAAGTCAATAAATTGACAAAAATGTTATCTGGTATGCAGTCGCTGTATCTGGTTGTTTCTGTTACTTTTCAGCTGATTACAAATACCAAGAACACCATAATAAACTTCAAACGTTTCCATGGCCGAGCATTTAATGATCCTCTTATTCAAAATCAGGAGGCTAAACTCGCTTATGATCTTGTTCCTACAAAAACTGGAGTTGGTATGAAGGTAAGTCCATTTGGACTTTGTCAACAAACATGTTTTAAGTTCTATAGATATAGCGGGATAACCGTATTTCTGTAATGTATTTCGTTTTGGCTTTATAGTTAATAAGAACTGGCATTGCAAAGAAAATATGTATTTTCTTCAAGGAAAAATTACGGGCTGGATTCTCTGGGCCCCCAGCCGCGTGTTTCTCAGCTGTTTGCTGGCGGTAGGATTGTATCTTCCTACTACTTGTCAAATGGGACTTCTCATTGTAGCCACCATATGCTGCCGGGAAATCCGCTGGCAGGGGTGCACTGTCAGCAGGAAAAGAGAATCACAATGACTGGAAAATTCCGGCCTACATATCTTTGCACTGCATGAAAATCTTATTTTAATTATTATTTGAACTCCAAGGACAATATTTTATTGCTGCGCTGTCCCAACTTGGGTCCAAGGCAAGCGAATGTGCATAACATCCATTTTTGATGTGAACCTACCTGTATTTTTGGAGATGGCTCGAGCCAATATTCATCACATCCAAAGCCTCTAACATCCAGCAGGCATTCATATGTCTAGGCCAGTAAGACTATAGTTAATTAGGTAAGACAATAGCTTTGGTTGGGTGAGTGCAAAGTATTTCCAAGGAGCAGGAAAGGTGAAATCTCATCCTCTGGGGAGATGCTACTTGCTCATTGTTTTTTTAAAAACAAGACGTTAGATTAGATTAGAAGATCCTAGAATGATGACAGAAAATGCATTATTTCAGGAAATAATGATCTCCCAAGTTATAAAATGTAGATGATCTGTAACTAGAAAGTGGACCTTACAAGTACGGGTATTTCTATTCTTAAACCAGCTCCTCGTTTAAGAGGCATTTATATAATTTTTTTTCAGGTAATGTATATGGATAAAGAGCAGCATTTCAGTGTGGAACAGATCACGGCCATGCTCCTGACCAAACTAAAGGAAACCGCGGAGAGTAATCTGAGAAAGCCTGTATTTGACTGTGTGATTTCTGTAAGTATGTAGGTACTGAAGATTGCAACAAGCTCATGCATTAAAATTTCTGCTCAAATTGTGAGGGTGGTATCTGACCGATGTCTAGGTTTGAGACCCGGATAATAAGCATCACAGGACATCGGTTGCAATCTTCCTGAAAGAGACCAATGAAGAAGCCACGTCTGGGACTGCTACCAAAGATGGCAGATGGCTGGAGAATAGGACAGGGTCAACTAGAATGCCTTAAATGAAGGGAGGGCCGCAGACTCACTATGAATACTGTGAGCTTCTGATGTGAATGAAGGGGAGGGCAGCATAAGACAGAATCTCCATACTTCTGATGGAACCTCCATCCAATTTCTCATGCCCAGCACTTTACAGTAAATCTGTCTGATGGTGACAAGCAAGTAATTGATAACACTTGCCTGTGATGTCCTGAGGATTGCTACTTTTTTGTCCTTTCTAAAATACATTTAGGATACCCAATTTTTATTAGCAATTTGCATTCAAAAACAGAACATTGCAAAAAAAGTACAGGAATTATAGTAATAATCAACACAATAGTAACGACAAAACATGGGCCCAAGCTATCACCATGCCTGAGCCAGCAGTCCCAGTTCCATCCTACATTATTTACATCAGTGTTTTTGTGTATTGTACAGTTTTTTTTACTGGGATTCTTGCCGCTTAGTGGCAAGAGTTACGCTCTGTTTTGCCCACATATTTACATTAATTGGCAGGACCCTTCGCCTTGTTTGCAGATTGTCTTTGTTTCGTTGGTGGGGCTGTTATAACTTGCCCGGATACTATTGGCTGGGGACAATTGGTTACCCCATGTTACTTGGGGAATATGAGCTCCCCCAATTAGGGTGGGGGCCTTCATTAGCACTGTATAAATAGGGCTGGCCAGTGCGGTTAGAGAGGGAACTAGTAGTGAACTACTGGCCCTGTGTATATATTCTTATAAATAAAGTTACTTTCTGTTTGACTCTACAACTCGTGCTGGATTCTTCATGGCCCTCGCAAGAGGGGGAGGAGAAACTCCTGTCTCTTCACCCCCCCCCCCCCCCCCCCCCCCCCCCGAGTTCTTGACGGAGGTCAAGCCAGTCTGTATTTCCAGTTTTGCCTGTGTGGGAGGGGCCTGTGTTCCTGTTCTTTCTCTGCTTTTTGCGGTCTCCCTTTTTACCCTGCCCTCCCCTTTCTAGTCCTCCCTTCCTATCCTTTGCCCCTCTTCCCTAGCTGGTCCCTCGATCCAGAGTCCTCCCCCCTATCTCCATGCCAATCTCCTCTCCTCCCCCATTTCTATTTGGTCTCAGAGTTTTTCGAGGAGGTCACAAAGGTGATTGAGGCAGGTAGGGCAGTGGATGTTGTCTAATATGGACTTCAGTAACTCCTTTGGCAAGGTCCCTCATGGCAGACTGGTACAAAAGATGAAGTCACACAGTATTAGGGGTGAGGCTGGCAAGATGGATACAGAACTAGCTAGGTCATAGAAGGCAGAGAGTAACAATGGAAGGGTGCTTTTCTGATTGGAGGGCTGTGACTAGTGGTGTTCCGCAGGGATCAGTGCTGGGACCTTTGCTGTTCGTAGTATATATAAATGATTTGGAGGAAAATGCAACTGGTCCGATTAGTAAGTTTGCAGACGACACAAAGGTTGATGGAATTGGGGATAGCGATGAGGACTGTCAGAGGATACAGCAGGATTTAGATCGTTTGGCGACTTGGGCGGAGAGATGACAGATGGAGTTTAATCCAGACAAATGTGAGGTAATGCGTTTTGGAAGGTCCAATGCAGGTAGGGAATATACAGTGAATGGTAGAACCCTCAAGAGTATTGACAGTCAGAGAGATCTGGGTGTACAGGTCACTGAAAGGGGCAACACAGGTGGAGAAGATAGTCGAGTGGGCATACGGCATGCTTGCCTTCATTGGCCGGGGCATTGAGTATAAAAATTGGCAAGTCATGTTGCAGCTGTATAGAACCTTAGTTAGGCCACACTTGGAGTATAGTGTTCAATTCTGGTCGCCACACTACCAGAAGGATGTGGAGGCTTTAGAGAGAGTGCAGAAGAGATTTACCAGGATGTTGCCTGGTATGGAGGGCATTAGCTATGAGGAGAGGTTGAATAAACTCAGTTTGTTCTCACTGGAACGACAGGTTGAGGGGCGACCTGATAGAGGTCTACAAAATTATGAGGGGCATAGACAGAGTGGATAGTCAGAGACTTTTTCCCAGGTAGAGGGGTCAAATACTTGGGGGCATAGGTTTAAGGTGCGAGGGGCAAGGTTTAGAGGAGATGTACGAGGCAAGTTTTTTTACACAGAGGGTAATGGGTGCCTGGAACTCGCTGCCGGAGGAGGTGGTGGAAGCAGGGACGATAGTGATGTTTAAGGGGCATCTTGACAAATACATGAATAGGATGGGAATAGAGGGATACGGACCCCGGAAGTGCAGAAGATTTTAGTTTCGACGGGCAGCATGGTCGGCACAGGATTAGAGGGCCGAAGGGCCTGTTCCTGTGCTGTACTTTTCTTTGTTCTTTGTTCTCATCCAGTGGGGTCCTGATTTTTTTTGAGGAGTCGGCTGTAGATATCGCAACATGTCCATCGCTAACCAGTCCCACCCTACCATTGTGTTCAGAAATGTGTGTCCGGGTCTCTGGGGGAATATTTTTGTCTCCTGACAGAGAAAGTGGTAGAGCTGCAGGTACCTGAGCTTGTTCCGTTTTGGGAGTTGGAGCCTGTGTTCCCCCAGGGTTGCCAGTCTATCATCCACATACATGTCCGTTACTGTGTCCCTCTGTCCACCCTCCATGTCTCAAAATGTGGCATCCATCCTAGCCGGTGTGAATCTGTGCTTGTTGCAGAAGGGGGCCTCTATGGACATCTCGCCAAGTTTGAAGTGGCACCTGACCGGGTTCCATGTTCTTAAGGTGGCTACTATCACTGGGCTTCTGGTGTGCCTGTGTATCTGCCTGTCTGGAGTGATGCTGTGGCCAGCGCCTGGAGAATCGTCCCCATGCAGGAGGCCTCCACTATTCGGACCCTGTCTGCCTCCGGTTCCCTTAGCTAGCCCATCACCCTCTTCCAGATTTGGGCCACTTGGATCGGCAAGTACCTGAACTTGGTTAGGTCACTTTAAACAGTGGTTTCTCCAGCTCCGCTCCTCCCTCTCGGGGGTTCAAGGAGTCCTGTTATCTTTCTCATGCTGGCTAGGGGGTTCGACACATACAAGAGCAGGTCATCCGCATAGAGCAAGACTCTATGCTCCCTGCCCCCTCTCTGTATGCCCATCCACCAGTCCGCTGATCTGACAGCAGTTCGATTGCCAGTGCGAACAGGAATGGGGATAGCGGGCACGCCTGCCTCGTTCGGCTGTACAGCCGAAAGTATTTCGAGCTGGTGGCGATCGTCCGCATGCTCACCGTAGGAGAGCTGGACAGGAGCTTCACCCATGTGGTGAACCCTGCCCCGAACCCAAACTGTTCAACTGCCTCCATTCTACTCAATTAAAAGCGTTCTCGGCATTCAGGGAGATGATCGCCTCTAATGCCTTCTCCCCGGGTGAGGTCATTACATTCAGCAGTCATTTGATGTTCACTGTTAGTTTTTAACCCTTGACAAACCCATTCTGATCTTCCACGACCACCTCTGACAGACAGTTCTCCAGGCGCCTCACCAGAGCCTTCGTTAGGACTTTTGCATCATTATTTGCATCCTCAATCGGAAACCCTGGCTCAACCAAAGGGTTCACTCACTGCTGAGGTTCTAGACAGAGGCGTTCAAATCTGACGACCCTGACCTATATAAGAAATCCAGCTATGACGTAGGGAAAGCCATCCGATACAACAAAAGACAATACCTCATCAAACTACCGAGGGCAACTACACAAACCCACAACGCCTATGCCAGGGCTTTCACAAGCTCACAAGCTACAAAGTAAGGCCAGGCAGAATATCTGGGGCTGGAGCATCCCTCCCTGATGAACTGAACAAGTTATCTATAGAGATGGCGACGTTCGGGGGCCGTGACCTGCTCGCTGCATCCGTCAGGCAGGAAGATTACATAGAATCTTTTAAAAAATCTTCTGCGACCCCCACTGACACACGCCCACGACCCACCCGCGGGTCGCGGCCCCGACTTTGAAGGTCACTGGCGTAGCATACACGCACCCTCGTCTATATCAATGTCTCCAAAGTGGAGATGGTCGATAGCTTTAAGTTCCTGGGGGTCACCATCACCAACAGTCTGTCCTGGTCTTCTCACGTTGGTGCAACAGTCAAGAAAGCCCAACAACATCTCTACTTCCTACGGAAGCTAAAAG
The DNA here is from genome assembly GCF_047496885.1 of Scyliorhinus torazame. Taxonomy (NCBI): domain Eukaryota; kingdom Metazoa; phylum Chordata; class Chondrichthyes; order Carcharhiniformes; family Scyliorhinidae; genus Scyliorhinus; species Scyliorhinus torazame. The sequence continues at coordinate 155,789,582 of NC_092721.1, read as the reverse complement.
AAATCGGCATGTCTGCATCGACTCTCTCAAACGTCTACAGTTGTGCCATAGAGAATATCCTATCTGGCTGCATCACAGCTTGGTATGGCAACTGCTCGGCCCAAGATCACAAAATCTGCAGGGGAACTCAGCCCAACGCATCACACAAGCTTGCCACCCTCACATTGATTCTGTCTACACCTCCCGCTGCCTCAGGAAGGCAGACAGCATTATCAGAGACCCCTCCCACCCAGGCTTTATCTTCTTCCAGACCCTTCCAGGAGGTAGAAAATACAGAAGTTTGAAGACCCGCACATCCAGACATAGGAACAGCTACTTCCCCACAGCCACTAGACTCCTCGACGACTCTCCCTCAGACTGATCTGTTCCCTATCCTGCTCTTGCTCATGTATTTGCTTTGTTTGGCCTCTTGTTCCGCACTGTAACCAATCACTTTGTCGATGTACCATTTGCCAGTGCACTCTTGTCATTTTTTTTTTGTCTACTTTGTACGTTCCCTTAGCCACAGAAAAATACTTTTTACTGTACTTCGGTACATGTGACAATAAATCAAAATCATTTAGGAGGAGTTGGGTCTGTATGCTCCACACTTGTCAGTCTGTGTCCTTTTTGGGGATCAATGAGATTGAGGCCTGGACCAGTGTGGTCCAGGATGTTCTTGGACTGGACTCGTCAGATTCCCACATTTAACACCTGTCTACCTCTTTTTCCTCCTGCTTTCTCCGCGCCTTTTCCTGTGTTTGCCTGCATTCTGGCTATTGCCCTCTGTCCTAGTTTGTCCTGTCCATTCTTCTGGCCGAACTTGTTAGCTTCCTCCATGCTCCGTGGCGTCAAAGTAGTGTTCCTTGCCCTGGTATGTAACCCAGAGCTTGGCAGGGTGGAGTATGCCAAACTGCACCCCACTTTTGTACAGGGTGGATTTTGCACTGTTGAATTCTGCCCAACGCTTGACCAGGTCAGCACCAATGACCTGGTACAAGCAGGTGGAATGTCCTTCCTACTTACACCCTGGCTCTTCACCCACCTCTGGATCTGTTTTTTGGTCTTGATATCTGTGGAGCCTCACAATTAATTATTGCCTGCAGTGGCTCTCCCACCTTGGGTCGCTGACAAAGTGACCTATGGGCGCTTTCTACCTCTGGGGACTTTGCAAAGCCCTCCTTGCCGTCCAGCTTCGCTGCTACATACTCAGTGGGGTTTCTCCTCTCCGTTCCTTCCGGCAGCCACACGATTCTCAAATTCTTCCGGCGCGACCTGTTCTCCTGGTCGTCGACCTTGTCTTTCTGACCAGGCTCGCCACCTCCTCCTCGAACGCCGCTTGGTCCGAGGGACTCTTCAGGGTCTCTTATCATTTTCTGGGCCTCTAGCCTCCGCTCCATATTGTCTATTGACACCCTCATGGGGGCCATCGCAGCTTCCACTGCTGTTTCGATGGCTGCCAGAAGGTCTCTTCTCATCTCCTCCTTGTGTCTCTGGAGCTCGTCAGCTTGTCCATCAGCTGCGGGGTCGGTCCCATCCACGTGGGCTGCTGGCTCTCAGACTGAGGTTTCCAGCTCCTCGTCTATGTTGGCTTTTTGGCTGGGCAGCTGACTTTTTTTCCCATCTTGCTTGGCAGTGTGGTCAATAGGGGGTTAGGCTGGGGGATCGTAGGTATCTTTGGTTGGGGTTAAAAGGCTGCAGGCGAAGATCTTGCACGAGAACCACCTTTCATGTGAACGCTCAGCTCATGGCGCCACCCGTTATGTAGGCTTCCAGACAGACAAGGCAGTAGGGCAGGGCAATGATATGGGTAATGATAACTAACGCATGCATGTACAGTGTATAAATCTAAGCGGCACCAACAAATTGGGTCAGAGTATGGATCAATTATAAAGATAGTATTTAAAGGTTGTCATGCAGTATTTGTCACAAGGTTGGATTGGATTTGTTTATTGCCACATGTACCAAGGTACAGTGAAAAATATTGTTCTGCATGCAACTCCGACTGATCATTCCATACATGAAAAGAAAGTACATAATAGGGCAAACATAAAATACACAATGTAAATAGATGAATTGATGGTGCAAATAGTAATAAACATACGTATGATGGCCATTACTGTAGCGTGGGATGTATTTTGGCTTGAGATGGCTCCCTCTTTGAATTATCCCAGCACACTTTCAACTACTGACCCAGGACTTCCATTTCTAAAGGTCCAGGATAGTCTTCCCTACAATGTGAAAATTTGGCCCTTGGTTGCAAATGTCGGAAACTACATATTCAAAGAATATTTGACATTTCTGAGTATGAATCAAGGAATAATGGGGGCTTGTAAAAAAGGAATTGCAATAATCGTGGCGATTTTAATGTTCTTATAGATTACATGAAACAAATCAGAAAAAGTAGTTTGAGGATGAGTTCATAGTGTATTTAAGAGTTGGCTAAAATGGACTACGATAATAGATTAAAAGGTGTCATGGAGAAGCAGATGCAAACGTTTAAGGAGATGCTTCAGAGCTATATTTGTGGAATATGTTTTTGTTTAAAGTCTCTGAGAAGAATGCACCATCCTTGGCTAACTAAGAAATTTGCGGATAGGATTGAATTGGAAGAAAAGTACAATACTGGGAGGCCAAAGCATTGGGACAGTTTTAGAATTCACAAAATAATAGAGAGAGAAATTAGAATGAGAGTAAACTAGCAAACAATATCAATACAGACTGTAGTATGTAAAAAGAGAGAATAGCTAAAGTAAATGTTGGTCCCTTTAAAGGATGATACTGAGGAATGTGGAAGTGCCAGAGACTTTATTCCAAGACTAGGAGGGGGGGAAAAAAAGAACTAAAGGGAGAAACTTAAAACATTCTCTGATCAGTAGAGAAAAAGGAAAAATAATGGAACTAAACAAGCATTAGTCCTTTGGGTCTTAAAAAAATGGATGCAAAGATAGTGGATGCATTGATTCCTATCTTCCAAAATTTCCTAAATCCTGGAAAGGTCCCAGCTGCTACTCAAAAGGAAAGAGGTGAAGTGAGAAACTATAAATGGAATTCTCCTGCCCTTCCTGCTGGTGGGATCTTCCGGTCCTGCCAAACTTGACCCCCACGAGATCTCTTACAGCCATGTGGGCAAGGAATGTAAATCAGCATCACCTTCGGCAGGACTAGGGCGGCATGATGCCGCGTGTTAGCATTGCTGCTTCACGTCGCAGAGGACCCCGGTACGATCCGGCCCCAGTTCACTGTCCGTGTGGAGTTTGCATATTCTTCCCGTGTCTGCGTGGGTGTCACCCCCACAACCCAAAAGGATGTGCAAGGTAGGTGATTTGGCCACGCTAAATTGTCCCTTAATTGGGGGAAAACAACAATTGGGTATTCAAATTTTTTTAAAAAACTTTGACAGGACAGGACTGGCGACAGGTAGGAGAAGGCTGCACATAAGGTAACTCCCGCCATGATCTTTATTATTTGGTTCCTGGGGATTTTGATTTTGGCCCATTGTATGGGGTAAGGAATTTCCCAGCCAAAATATATCCATCTATTGAGAAGGTTGGTGGGAAGAACGTTGCAGGAAATAATTCTTTGATGCTAGAAAGTCCGTAGAACTCAGCAGGAGGGAAGGCGGCAGACCCGGCCTTGGCTGTGGCTGCTCATACCACGGTAGAAATGCTGACTGAGATGATGGTGCAGGAGTTTGGGTGATGATGGAAACCCTTAAGTTGTCAATTGCAGAAGCACTTGGCTCGATCCGGGAGAAGCTGGTAAATACCTCGGAGCATGAAGAGCTGCTGAAGGGTGTGGTGCAGCCTTGTCGTGGCATGGGGATCAAATCACCTCGTTGGAAGCGCGGGGGTGGGGGGAATATACGGGTGAGTTGGATCGGGCCTACCATGTACTCCGGCAGAAGCCTCAGGCGAATGAGCCATCCTGGGCGGTGATAATTGGTTTCCACAGCTTCCAGGAGAAATAACAGGTTCTGCAATGGAAGATAATCAGGAGGTGGGATGAAAGCATCATCAAGATATACCAAGATGTCAGAGCAGAGTTGGCAAAGCAGCATGTGGCTTTTGATAAGGCAAAGTTAGCGCTATTCAGGAGTGGAGTCCAGTTTGGAGTGGTGTACCCGGCAAGGCGGAGAGTGACTTCAGTTGAAAGATCATTTTTTTCAATATGTGCTAGGAGGTGAAGGCTTTTGTCAAGGAGCGTAGACCTGGACTTGATTGAATGCATTTAATGGGGACAGTTGGGAGAGGTTGGTTTGAAAAGGGTTGTAGTTTGTATCTGTTGTATGTTTGGGATTGAGGTAGCTACGGTTGTCATGATGGGGGGTAGCGGTCAGTGCAACGGAATGGAGAATATATGGCCCCCAGATGTATTGTAAGGGTGTTGGGCTTTGCGTACTCTTCTCTAGCCGGTATGGGCTGGGGAGAGTTTTTCTTTGCTTTTTGAGAAGAGACTTGGGGTGGGGAGTTACCTTTGCTAGCTGTAAAGTTTCAGCTAGTGAGGTGGGAGTAGAGGCTGTAGTTTGTTGGACCTCTGTGAGCAAGGTTCAATGAGTCTAGCTTATTTGCTTGATGTGGGGAGGGAGCTGCGGGTTGGGGATCTGACTGGGATTAAGCCTTTTATATAGGGATGAGGCTGGTGACTGTCTTGGGTGGGTCCTGGGCCCGGGCCTGTTGGAGGTGGTGACCTTTGTCTTTTCTCTTTAGGTATTGGTCACACTCCAAACTCAACCTGGGCAAGAGCGAGGCATTCCCAGTGAACCTGAGCAGGGGAGGGATAGAGCTTGGGGATCTACCATTCAAACTAGTCCAAAGCAAATTCTGTTACCTAGGGAGCCAGATAGCCCATGACTGGACACTGATACACGTGTGTGTGTGTGTGTGTGCGTGTGTGACACCTAAAAATAGCTTACAATGACCCCTTAAACAATCCTACTCAACACGGAATAAAATACCCTAACTTGCTATCTTTATTCTTACTTAAACAACAAGAAAATAGACCATTACAGCTCTCAATCCACCTTAAATACCAATGGCACCGAATAATACTTGCTTTATGAAGTTATTCTTTGAGAAAGCGATCTCTTGACGCTGCTTTTACAGAACAAATCTGACTCCGGTCTGAACCCGTGCAGAAACCTTGGCTGGATGCCTTCAAAAGCGGTTTTCGACTTGCTTGTTTCAACTCCCCATTGTTCTCAGACAAGTCTGAACTGCTTTAAATACAGTTAATCTCTTTTACCTACCCTACAGCGAGAACAAACTGACTTGCTTGGTCTCAACTTCAGCCAGAATTAGAACCCAACTGAAAATGCTTTTTTAGAATGCCTGGTACCGTAGTTCTTCCCAGCAATTACACCATCTCACCAAGCTGAAAATTATTTTACTTATTTATTTTAGAGTACCCAATTCTTTTTTTTCCAATTAAGAGGCAATTTAGCGTTGCCAATCCACCTAGTCTGCACATCTTTGGGTTGTGGGGGTGAGACCCACGCAAACACCGAGAATGTTCAAACTACACACACACTGTGATGGAATCCGGGTCCTCAGCGCCGTGAGGCAGCAGTGCTAAACCCCGCTACCCTGCGGCCCAGCTGAACTAATTAACTCCCCTGGGAACCTCTTAATCAAGACAAAATTGCATTAGCTCAAGCATTTATAATAATTAATTGCACCTCAGGCTCCAGATATTTTGTTGGCTTTCAATCCAAGTTTCTTTTAAAAACATGACTGCAGCAGTCAAACACACTCTAACCCAGGCTTTTAAACCGTACTTCATCAAATACTTATAGTCCAATACATCTAAAATCCTGCATTCATCACAAAGTGGAGTGTTGCCCTTTTATTGCAAAAGGGAAGTGCTGTTATAGCTGTACATGGCATTAGTGAGAGGTGTGTACAGTTTTGGTCTCCATTATTTAGAGGGGGATATATTTGCATTGGAGGCAGTTCAGAGAAGGCTCACTGGGCGAGAACATACAACATAGAACTGTACAGCACACTACAGGCCCTTCAGCCCACGATGTTGTGCCGAACTAGTCTGAAACTAAGATCAAATAAACCTACTCCCAATCATTCTAGTTATGTCTTTACTCACCATGGAGTTTCACAAGTGTTTAGTTTGTTATTTTCTTTCAGCAGAATATATTTTCCCTCCACTCTGGATGCCATTTCAAACTTCACATTGTTCTACATCATTGTTTGCCAATATTGTTGTCCATTTTATTTTCCCAAGTTTTATTCTCAACTCCCAAGCATTAGCTTATATCCTGGTTCAATCTGGTACCCTCAAAATCAGTTATTTCTCCTGACTTAATTTGGTATTTGCCTTATTTCCTTCTCCATCATCAACTAATGCTTATGTGGTATGGTCACGGTTACTAAAGAAGTATATTATAACATATTATCTGTTCTGGTTCATTCCCCATTATTATTAAAGCTCGTCCCGTGTTGGTCTTTGCACATATTGGATTAGAAAGGTATCCTATACACATTGTCAGCAGGTCTGACAGCATCTGTGGAAAGAAAAGGGAGTTTGAGTCTGGATGACTCTTTGCCAAAGCTGGAGAGAACTGGAAACGGGGTCAGGTTTATACTGTTGTTTGGGGGGGGGGGGGGGGGGGGGGGGGGGGGTGGGAGCAGTGGGTCTGAATAGAGGGCCAACATAGGTGGAGTTTGACAAAGATGTAGACAGAAGGACAAAGGAAATGTGATGAAGGGTGCTGATAGTGACACATCAAGAGATTAGAATGTGTTAATGGCAGAACAAAGGTAAGCAGTGTGTCAAAGGACATCCAGGAACAGGGAACAGATGGTCCAAGTGAGGACGGGGGACAATGGTGAGGGAAAAACAAAGTTTAATTCCTTCCAAAGATTTGTTTTTCTCCACCCCACTTTAATTCAATGAAACAAAAATCTGAAGTTGAAAATCTAAAGATAACCATGAAACCAAACATCTGGCTCATTAATGTCCTTTAGGGAAGGAAATCTGCCATCCTTACCTGGTCTGACCTACATGTGACTCCAGATCCACAACAATGTGTTGATTCTTAAATGTCCCAGTGTAGCCATCTGGGATGGCCATGTCCCGATTACAAAATGGACACTTGCAAAGAATGCAGGGAAAATTGGACAATACCGAAAAAGCAAGCAGGTGCAAGGTCTGTCTGTTGATTAGAGCTGTAGCTCTCAGAAAGGACCGGTACTGCAGAACCATCTGCATACTAATGAGCCATCCCCGGGAACAAAAGGCAACATTTAGGTAAACAATGCTAAAACAGACATCCCGGCGCCAGAGGAGACTAAAACAAAGCAAACCAACGGCCACCTAGGACACGCCCAACAACCAGGGAATCCACCCCTCTATTGAAGGAAAATCGATAAGGACAATTGGGAAACGGCCCAATTAATTGGGGCCAAGTTCAAGGCCCACCCAAAGCGGGCAAAGCCCTTTTTGGGTATAAAAAGGATTCCCCAATAGAGAATCTCTCTCTTGGCCTTGGTTCTCAGTAAGTAGAGACCCGCCAAAGCTACACCAGACCAAGTGAGTTCCAAGTCAACGCACGCTACGAGACAGACGCTCCTAGTTGTTCTCCTGTAAACAGCTCGACCCAGCAGCCTCAGAACTGAGCAACGGCCATTGTTCCTCTGACTGAGTGGGCACCCGAAGCTAAGCATAGGCTTTTTAGTAATAGTGATAGTTTAGGTTGTAGAATTTTATGCATGAGTAGATTTGACTGTAAATAAATGAGCATTGCTTTTGAACTTACTAACTGGTGTATCGAGTCTTTGATCAGTATTCGGTTTTGAACCTTGTGGCGGTGTCGAAAGATACCTGGCGACTCTTGAGCAAACGTAATTAAACAGAGCCAAATTAAGAGACAAAAGCAAGTTAGCAACATTTACTGGCGACTCTGCCGGGACTCGATTTAGAAGTGGCCTGACCACCCCGAGAGAACACAAATTTGAATTGAGAATCCAATTGGAAACAGAAAAACCACAAGCGTAAGAACAGTACTGATCAAGCCTCCGAGATTCGGAAGTGTGTTAATGCATGCGTACTAATAGGGATATAAGGTAAATATGAGAGATTTTGTTGCGTAAAACTGTCGGGAGTTTTGTAGGCTGGAAATTAGCGTAAGCCGTACCCGTGTTTACATCACCACTTTATCACCCCTTGTTCCAAATTCAGTAGAGAACCCAGATAGAGAAAATGGCAATGAAGGCAGTGGAACGCCTTATGAACCCCCAGGAATTTGAGGTCGCAGCGACCAGTAGAGTAGGACAGTGTCCCGTTTGGGAAGATGAGATCAGGAAATATCTCAAAGGGAAAGGATGGAGTGAATTCTGCGCCAATGAAGAAACAGGTCCCGGGAGTATAGGACATACTTGGGTGGGAGAACCTGTCAGAGATCCACAAGAAGAGCTTAGGGAAAGTTCGCAAGCTGATGGCAATCGTGTCCTGTTTGGCACAATTGCGAGGCACCGAGGAGGTCGTTAGGATGCTTTGTAGAGAGATAGAGGAGAGAGACAGAAGTAGTGAGGTAGACGTGAGCGAAGTAGAGAAGGAGAATAGAGATTTAAAAGAGCAGTTAGCAGCAAGGGACAGAGAGGTGAATGATGCCAAGGGGGCACACCAGTCTTGTCTGGTGCATTTGAGTAGCTTCCAAACGCAATACGATAAGGCCTACCAGGACACGCAACATGCGGTCTTGGTAAGACAAGAGACCGAGCAACAAGTGGAGAAACTGCAGAAACAGTGCAATGATCTGAAAGCAGCCCGACGAGCACTCCATACTTCCATGAAGGAACAAAGGCAGAGCTCTGTAGACCACACAAAGTGCCGGAAGCATATTGCAGAATTGCAATCTTGCTTTACGTTCAAAATGGGTTTCAAAGCACATTTGGACCACAGTTAGATCACGAAAATGGCCCCGATTGGCAGGAATTGAACGAGACTGCCCATAAATATGTGCATGGGACATGTACGCAGGAAAAATCCAGAAAAGGAAAGTGCCCCAACCCCCGACTGAACACACCCCCATGAACCTGTAATCACACACCGCAGGGCCACAGCAGAAGGAAATGCAGATTTCCTGTACACAACCCCGTTAACCGTGACCCAATTACAGGACGCGTGTAGAAAAAGTACACCGTTCCTTCCCACATCAGACCCCCACCAATTTTTCGCGAAAGTCAAACAGCAGGCTACCATGTACGGCCTGGAAGAGAAGGAGCAAATGAAGCTCACAGTTTTAAGCCTTGACCCTTCAGTCGTGGCAGCCCTTCCCGACCCACAGAATGTAGGAGGAGACACACTCCAAGAAATGCGCACAGCGATCCTTGATGCGATCGGCTGCAACAGAGAAGACCCCGTAGAAGGCCTAAACAATTGTAGGCAAAAGAAGACCGAGCACCCCACAGCGTTTGCTAGACGTTTGTGGATACATTTCACAGCAGTTTTCGCAGAGTTGTCCCCAGATAATATAGCCAAATGGACTTGAATCCTAGTCTCTCACGCGATAGACGCAGGACAGAAAGCTTGCGCAAATTATGACCCCTCAGACGAGGCCCACAATGAAAAATGGGGTTTGAAAAGGTTGTCCCATACTTGGGAGCAATCGGTCCAAGGCAAAACCGCATTTATAAAACCCGATGAAGAGCAGGCAGACATGAATCCAGTTAAAGCGCACCAGAACCCCGCGTGGGAAATGAGGGCAGGAACAGCCCACCCCAGCCCAAAGCTCAAGAATGTTATAATTGCGGCCAGTTGCGACATTACGCACAAGAATGTCAAGCGCCCCCCGAAACAGCAACGGAATCAGCATACCAATGCGCCCGCGAACCAGCAAGACACCAACAGCCCAACCCCCCACCCAGGGAACCAAACCCAAGGGAGCAATGCACCAGAGAGCCTGCTCCACCTTGTGTGCCGCAGGGGTCATGTTACAACTGTGGGCAGCCAGGACACTTCGCCCGAGATTGCAGGAGACCCCCACCACCAGCTAGACTAGCCCCCAGATATGAAACAGAACATCACCCACAGCAGCTGCAAGATCCCAGCCTCCCATACAAACTGTGAGCGCTTACCCACCACTTCTCATGGCAGGGACACCTCAGCAATGCTACTTCATTTTTGTTTCACTCCTCCTTCCTCTCTTCTTCGGTCACACTACACTAACTCCATATGCTAGTTACACCCCAAGCCAAATGTGATTTACGGTATCCCTTTCTGATGGAACCTGCACCATGTTTGTTCGTCAGTGTTACTGTTAAGTGTTGTATGTAAACTTGAAACTTTTTCACGGCCCCCACTCCTTTAACGCCCCCTGGCTGTTAATGGAACAAGTTTGACCCAGACAACAGGTCAGAGGAACTAGTTAGGCAACAGAAACCAGTTTAGAGGTACAAGTTTGTTGACAGACAACCGTTCAGAGGAACTAATTTGTTGACAACACCACTCATAGCTACTCTCCTGATGCGATCATGAGAGGCAGCCCCCACGACAACCACATTCTTACCCATTCTTGCCGGTTGCTCAGGCAGTGGAGAAACGGCATTGGTCCCCACCCTGCCTGAGGACCCCCCCTCTGGTCAGCTACGCCTGGGTAGAGCACAAATGGCATTGATCACCGTCCTACCCGGGGATTCCACCCATTTCTTACCCGCCGCGGCCCATATGCACCCCATTTTGGCACTTTCGGTTCGAAATTCTTTTTGTTTTCGCAACCCTTAGGTTGCTTCCATATACTATTTACATCCTAAAACACTGGGATGATAGATCGCACAGGCTGCGAGTCAGCCCGCACTATGTCAGTATTTTTCTCGGATGTCTTGTTCCAAATATTTGGTTTTTTTTTTTAAATGAAGGAGTCACAGATGGTGACCAATTATACAGAACTCCAGAACCCTAGAGGAAGACAAAGAAGAAGATAGAAAGACGGAAAGATGAAGACAGCCTTCGTGTTCACATGGATCTTAGCGGGATCCCTTCAGTTGCGCGTAGACGCTACCCCCCTGACCCCTACCACACAAGCCATGAATGATTCCCACCCCTGCAATACACAGAACCCCAAGATAGCTAGCCCCGCGACAGCGAACAATACACCAACCTGGTGTGATAAGTTTATCACCTGGTGCTCACTATCGTATGTTGTAGAAGCCCTCTTAGTACTGGTGATACTTTGCAGTGTCGTGCAGACACTTAGAGTCAGGAAATGGCGAAAGAGAGCTTACCGCTCTCGCACCCCGGTATACAGGTTTAGGTCCCCTATTTTTGGATTTCACCGAACCCCTTGACATGAATTAAAGTGCATTCGTTTTTCTTTATGTATTCGGTTAAATAAAGAAATGTAAACCTCTGCGTTCTAGAGGTTCCAGTTTTTTTTATTTTTCTGTAATGCATGCATGAATGTCATAGCGTCCTGTCGAGTTTTATAATAATGGATGTATTTAAAATGATTTAGTTAAAATTGTGTTCCATAGGATAGGGCAGAGTAGAGCCTGATTATCGGTGCCCCGTTTGGTCAGAGGACGAAGACGACGCAGTAATGTGATGCTTCGCATGCAAAGAATGTAGGGATAATTGGACAATACCGAAAAAGCAAGCAGGTGCAAGGTCTGTCTGTTGATTAGAGCTGTAGCTCTCAGACAGACAGGACCGGTACTGCAGACATCTACATACTAATGAGCCATCCCCGGGAACAAAAGGCAACATTTAGGTAAACAATGCTAAGACAGACATCCCAGCGCCAGAGGAGAGTAAAACAAAGCAAACAAACGGCCACCTAGGACATGCCCAGCAACCAGTGAACCCACCCCTCTATTGTAGGAAAATCGAAAAGGAAAGTTGGAAAACGGCCCAATTAATTGGGGCCAAGTTCAAGGCCCGCCCAGAAGCACGCGAAGCCCTGAGTAGAGACCCGCCAAAGCTACACCAGACCAAGTAAGTTCTAAGTCAACGCACGCTACGAGACAGACGCTCCTAGTTGCTATCCTGTAAACAGCTCGACCCAGCAGCCTCAGAACCGAGCAATGGCCATTGTTCCTCTGACTGAGTGGGCACCTGAAGCTAAGTATAGGCTTTTTAGTAATAGTGATAGTTTAGGTTGTAGAGTTTTATGCATGAGTAGATTTGACTGTAAATAAATGAGCATTGCTTTTGAACTTACTAACTGGTGTATTGAGTCAGTATTTGGTTTTGAACCTTGTGGTGGTGTCGAAAGATACCTGGCGACTCTTGAGCAAACGTAATTAAACCGAGCCAAATTAAGTGACAACAGCAAGTTAGCAACACTAGTAAGCCACTCCATTCAAGGGCAATTAGGGATGGACAAAAAAAGAATGGACCAGCCAGCGACACAAGGATCACCTGAATAAATAAAACATTAGTTAGGCACACAGAGATGAATTAGTCTTGTAGGCGGAGGTATAAGAAGTTCCAGTCGAAACAGTGTAGAGGGGGTGGAGTGTCGAGCATTTAAACCTGGACAGAGCACCTTTTCTGAGCTGCTGCATGGTTGATGAGAGATGGCAGACTGGTTTGCAGTACAGCAAAATCGTATAATTGGTTCTCCCAGTTGGTTTTGACAAAAGGTGTACATTTCTTTGTTTGGGTTCCTGATATTGTTAATGCTCTAGCCATTATGAATTTGAAAGCAAGGTTGCAGGATCCTTTGTCCTACCAGACCACAACTCCAGGTGGCCACGTTTGACCAATGAAATGGAGCCTTTGTATAATTCACTTTGAATTTAGCTTTGCAGTCCACAGGAGTCATTTGCGCATCTTCAGAGATAATGAAGACACATCTCTTCGATACTGCCTGCTCTTTTGTTTAATGCTAGACATAACTTCAGGGATGGTAAGAGTCAGTGACCAATTTTAAAATTTACAGAATTATACATGTAAATGTGTATATTTCATAAAAATATATTGTGGAGTATTGCCACTGGTGCAATGTGCAAATGGGTTTGAGTGGAATCCTGAGCAGAAAACGTCACTTCTGAAAGCTTGTACAAATTGCCACCTGATCGCAAATTGCACCCAGAGAGGGAACTTTTAGCCTGACAGAATTAGTGTTTTAAGCAGCAAAATAACTTTGTTACAGCATAAAAATGTTTTTTTTTGTGTAGGTGCCCTCTTTTTTCACCAATGCTGAACGGAGCTCTGTGCTAAATGCGGCTTATATTGCTGGGTTGAATTGTCTAAGACTGATGAATGATACCACTGCAGGTACGATGTAAAGTGGGAAATTTTAAATAGTAACTTTTTTTTTTTTTTAATTGTGCTAATGGTAAATCTTTAAAATGTTAGCATCTCTAGCTTATGGAATCTACAAAGCCGATCTACCAGCCCTTGAAGAAAAGCCAAAAATTGTGATATTTGCAGATATGGGTCATTCAGCATTCCAAGTTTCTGCCTGTGCTTTCAATAAGGGAAATCTTAAGGTAATTATTTTGTATTGTAACTTATCAAAATCTAGCTGAAAAATGTTTGGTACGACAAATTATTCCCAAATTTTCATGTAGCGTTATCAATTTTTAAATAACTTTTAACCTTTTTCATAAGCTGTGTCTGAAAATGTGTGTTATTGAATTATTTTATAGGTAAAGCAAAAGGAGTCTATTCTCAATCATTGAGTGTTGAATTACCAGTGTTGATATTAACCAGTCGACCTTTACTTGAGATCAATTTTATTCTGTTTGCCTAATATTGTTTATGAAGCTTATTATAACTCTCCCTCCTGTTTTTTTTTTCAAAGTAATTTCAATATAAGCTAGGTAAAGGTTTGGGTTTTTCAAGCAGCTGAGATGTTCAGAATTTGAGACCATGCACAGCCAAACATATGGAATGCATTGAAAAAAGCCATTTAGTCCAACCAGCCTATGTCAGTGTTTATGCTTTAGTTGAGCATCTTTCTCCTCTATATCTTATCAGCATATTCCTCAAATGCTTATTTTAAACGCATTTATTCAATTTGTTTCAGCTACTCCATGTGGTAGCACATTCGTACAACATTCTGGGTAGAGAACAATGTTCCCTGTTAGCTGTGCAAAAACTTGAAGTTCCCATGCAAGCTGCACATAAGTTGGCTCCGTTATGCATGTGTGACAATGTAAACAAACTTAAAGGGGTCGCACACTTTTTTTAAAAAAACAACTACATGTACCAAAAACAAAATTGGGAGGTTTAAAGAATTTTCTTCTGGATTCTTAAATTATTTTATATTGATAGCATCCAGTTTTGCTGTTCCCCACATGTTTTGACTATTGCATAGAATTATTTCATAATTTCAAACACCTCCAATTAGGTCTCTTCTCAGCCTTTTATTTTAAAAGTAAAGAAACGCAACATGTTAGCGATCACCATGCAGGTCTGGTATGATCCCGGTAAGTCTCTTGCACCATTTCCTGAGGATTATAATATTCTGAGCAGGACTGTACACAGTACAAGGAGAAATTTAACACAACTTTTCAGTTCAATGTTATCCTTGTAGAATTACATCATAGTAATTAGTTTGCTTTTTTATGGCCTTTTGTCATTGCAATGTTTGGCGATTTTGTATTTGTATGCCCAAATCCTTTTGCTCCTTCACCCCATTTAGATTCTTGTTTTCCAAATAACATGTAACACATTTTTGTCAATCAAATTCATAACTCATAGATTTGAAATTAATTTACTAATTACATACCTTTTTATTTTAACTTAATGTAAATTTGGATGCTAAAAGATCACATGGAAGTATCACAAGTCTTAAGGTACTTTTCAAAGGATGGATCATCCAGTCTTTTAACATTTAGGCAAAGTTTAGAACCAACTGCCAGCCTGCCTTTTGAATCTCCCAAATCAAAGTCAATTTACATATGCAGGGCAGCTTAATTGCCACCTTATTTCAAAGAATGGTGGAAAATAATCCTCAAGCATTTGATACAGTACAAAACAACTTCTCAAAGTGGTTGCTCACCGGAAAAATCTTCGGAAAGATTTTCCTTGATTTTCTATAAGCAGTTTATTTGTAAAATTACCGAAGTGCAGAAACAAGCTAAAATTCCAAGCTTCTTTTTTCCATTCAGGTACTGGCAACAGCCTTTGATCCACATTTGGGAGGCCAAGACTTTGATGAAGTACTCGTAGAGTATTTTTGTTCAGAATTCAAAACCAAGTATAAATTAATTGTGAAGTCTAAAATCCGAGCCTTATTACGGCTGTATCAGGAGTGTGAAAAGCTGAAGAAACTCATCAGTGCCAACTCCATGGATATTCCTTTGAACATTGAATGCTTCATGAATGATGTGGATGTAACTGGAAAGATGAATCGGTAAAGCACCAAGAAAATTAACTGAACATTATGCGTCACTTGTATATAGTTTGAGGCATATTCAAATACATTATGGACTGAGGGATGTTACTTACCCCGTTTACACCGTAAAGTTTTACAATAATGAGCGGGATTCTCCGGTCCCCCAGCCGTGTGTTTCTTGGCCGTTCAATGGCGGCGGGATTCTATCTTCCTGTCACTTGTCAGTGGGATTTCCCCATTGTAACCACCCCACACCAGCAGGGACCCTGGGGGCAGGGGTGCGCTGTTGGTGGGAAACCGGAGAATTCCAGCCAATATGTCTAGCTGCTTTTATTCCGTTGCCATCCATGGTGTTTTGTACTGACATACAGGTTGATGTGATCAACTTATTGGGCTGGAGTATAGACCACTTATCTTCAAATTCTATTTGAAATTTCAGTGTTAAAATTCTGTGTGTATAATGCATTTCATTTAAAAAATCTGTTTGAAAGCTATTTTTTAAAAACTTAATTTATAGCTCGTCAACCTATTTTCTACAGAACTCACTTTGAGGAACTATGTGCAAGCTTACTGAAAAGGGTGGAGGCACCTCTTCGATCTGTTATGGAGCAAACACAGCTCAAACTTGCAGATATTAATGCAGTTGAGATCATTGGAGGGTCCACACGTATTCCTGCAGTCAAAGAAAGAATCGCAAAATTCTTTGGGAAGGCTGTCAGCACAACACTCAATGCAGATGAAGCAATGGCCAGAGGCTGTGCTTTGCAGGTAAAATATCGAAAAGAATGCCAATAATTTTGTTTGTTGCTGAATTTTTATTGTTTAAAACGTAAATAAGTAGAAGCTGGAACTAAATTATCCTGGAATTTGGAGAGTGTATTTTGCTTGCATAACAAATGCAGCAGGGATCTGAAGAAGCACACTTGAGAAAGTGTGTTTCTGTGGCTGCAAACAAGTCGCCAGGATAGTATGTTGCCTCCCTGGTGCTAGGGTTAAGGATGTCTTCGAGCGGACGCAGAACATTCTGAAGAGGTAGGGTGAATAGCCAGTGGCCGTGGTACACATTAGTATAAACAACATAGGTTGAAAAGGGATGAGGTCCTAAAATCAGACTATAGGGAGTTTGGAATAAGTTGAAAAGCAGGACCTCCAAGGTAGTGATCTCAGAATTACTTCCAGTGCCACGCGCTAGTCAGAGTAGAAATAGCAGGATATATCGGATGAAGAGATGGTGCAAGGGGAAGGGTTTCAGGTTCCTGGGACATTGGGACTGGTTCTAGGAGAGATGGGGCCAGTATAAAACTGGACGAATTACTCTTGGGCAGGACCGGGACTGATGTCCAGGTGGGGTATTTGCTGGAGTGGTTGGGAAGGGTGAAAACTGAAATGGCAGTGTGTTAGGAACCTACGCCAGCAATCAGAAGAGGGGACAAGAAAAAACAGTCAGGGAAATGAAAAAGCGATAGGTAGAGAAACCAAGGGCCAGAAAAGTAGTGGGAATGGATAAGTCATGTTGACAAGTCAAGTCTTGGGCTTTGTGCCTTAACGGGCAGAGCATTCGCAAGAAAGTGGATGAATTAATCGCACAAATAGATGTAAACGGGTCTGATATAGGGGCTGGTTTAGCACCGTGGGTTAAACAGCTGGCTTGTAATGCAGTACTGTTAAGGAATCAGTTTGGTAAACCTTTGCTGCACTCCCTCTATATTCTGTTCGGATTATATTCACAGAGTTCAGAAAAATTAGAGGGGATCTTGTGGAATTTTATATGTTTCTAACAGGGCTAGACCAGGTAGATCCAGGAAGGATGTTTAATAAAATAATATTTATTATCACAAGTAGGCTTACATTAACACTGCAATGAAGTTACTGTGAAAAGTCCCTAGTTGCCCATTCCAGTGCCTGTTTGGGTACACTGAGGGAGAATTCAGAATGTCCAAATTACCTAACAGCACGTCTTTCGGGACTTGTGGGAGGAAACGGACACCTGGAGATAACCCACGCAGACACAGGGAGAATGTGCAGACTCCGCACAGACCGTGACCCAAGCCGGGAATCGAACCTGGGACCCTGGCGCTGTGAAGCCACAATGCTACCCACTCTGCTACCATGCCGCCCACCATTCCCAATGGTGGGGGAGTCCAGAACCAAGGGTCACAGTCTGAAGATACTGGTTGACCATTTAGGACGGAGATGAGGAGAGATTTCTTCACCCAGAGTGGTGAACCTGTGGGATTCCCTACCACTGAAAGTAGTTGAGGCCAAAACATTATGCTTTCAAGAAGTAGTTAGCTATTGCTTTTGGGGTGAAAGGATCAAAGAGGCAGGAACAGGCTATTGAGTTGGATGATCAACCATGATCATAATGAATGGCAGGGCAGGTTTGTAGTGCTGAATCGACTACTCCTGCTCCTATTTTCTATATTTCTGTCAATGTGAAAACCACTGATTTGGTAGAAATGGATAGGTAAGCAGCTTGGAACTCAACTTTTTAAGTGGCAGCAACAAGTTAACAAGGATTGTTCTGTTGATGGCAGAGGAGCCTCCCTGAAGCAAAGAGATCTTTCAAATCATTCGGAGCTGTGATTGGGGTGGCACGATGACACGGTGGTTAGCAGTACTGCATCACAGTGCAAGGGACCTGGGTTCGATTCTGGACATGGATGACTGTGTGGAGTTTACAAATTCTCTCCATGTCTGCTTGGGTTTCTTCTGGGTGCTCTGGTTTCTTCCAACAGTCCAAAACTTAACACATTAGATGGATTGGCCATGCCAAATTGTCCTAGGGCAGTATTTTTCAAACACATTTTTACCAGGACCCACTTTTACAAACTGGTTGATCTTCCGGACTCTTACCAGCCGACCTTTGCGACTCACGCCGGCTGACCTTCATGACCGACACACTATTTTCACTTACCTATAATGCGACAGGTGAGCCTACTTGGTCCTCATGATCTCACTTTCTTTCTCATTCAATGTTACATTTCTGCTTTGGACTTCAGCTGATGATTAAGTTCTTGCTGCATCCTTTGAAAAAAAGTAAGAGGTTTGTCCTCAAACTCACCATGTTTAGTCTTCAAATCCCTTTGAAGTTGAGGGGTTTAAACTTCCATTTGCCTGTACTTGCCTGCATGTAACACAAATGGATTTTGCATTCTGTGGACTCTCCTGGGCAGCTCTCTCCAGCAGATTTAATTGTGAGATCCTGGTCTTGTGTGTCTCTGGCCCTCTTTTGCTCATTATGAAACGCTCCATTTAAAATTCTTCCGTCCTGTTGGTTGCTGGCAGCTACAAAATGGAGGAATCTCTATTCAGGATTTCACGCCCAGAGTACGGGGTACGTGGCCTGCTCTCTGCTGCCCCTTCCAGTGGGAAGACTCCATCGATATTTATTTTTTTAAATCTGCTTTTGGGACAGCTTGCTGACGTGCAGAGGAGGCAGTCTGCTCCAGGCCTGCACACTGCTTTCGCCGGCTGAGGGAATACGTATGCGCAGGATAGCCGGCATTCTTGAAAGCTGATTGCGGCCGGTATTTTTAAAAGCCGGTCGCAGCTGTTAGGCACTTATTCCTGCGATCGGGAACGCCGCGACCGATCGCTCAATGACCAATTGCTCCACAACCCTCTTGACCCTGCCCGCGACCCACCCGTGAGTGGCGACCCCAAGTTTGAAAATGACTGCCTTAGGGGCCAACAGTTTGGTGAGTCTACAGGTTTGCGGGGATGTGGGCCTAGGTAGGGTGCTCTTTCAGAGGGTCAGTGCATGCTCGATGGGCCGAACAGCTTCTTTCTGCACTGTAGAGATTCTATGATTCTATGAACTAGGACCTGAACAAGAAGCCCAAGAACTGCCCACCAGCCTGGTATGAATAAAACGTACCTTTTGTGGGATCAAGAACAGGAGTGCTCTTAGAAGCATAGAATTTACAGTGCAGAAGGAGCCATTAGGCCCATCGAGTCTGTATCGGCCTTGGAAACAGCACCCTACCTAAGCCTATACCTTCACCTTATCCCTACAGCTCCATCCTATCCCCGTAACCCCACCTAACCTTTTTTGGACATTAAATTTTAGCATAGCCAATCCATCTAACCTGCACATCTTTGGGCTGTGGGAGGAAACCCCGCAAACATGGGGAGAACGTGCAGAATCCGCACATCCAGTGACCCAAGCCGGGAATCAAACCTGGGACCCTGGAGCTGTGAAGCAACTGTGCTTACCACTATGCTACCGTGCTGCCCTCTTCTAGGCCCGACAAGAAAAAGTCAGGGTGTTTCCTGCCACCACTTCTCCCAGCCTCCTTTTAAAGCCTGCCTGAATGCACTTTGGCCCATGTCAGAAAGAAAAACCAAGGCCATTGTCTGCTAATTTGAAGCAACAATATTCGGTGAGCCATGATTGAAAATTTGCAAGTAATTAACAGAGATATAGGGTGGAGGGGTGGGCAGCCTATTTTCTATATACATTTAAAACATGGAACATTCTTCTGCATAAACCCAATACTAACACTATATGACACTTCTATTACTTCTATCTTTAGTGTGCAATACTGTCACCTGCTTTTAAAGTACGTGAATTCTCCATCACAGATGTCGTACCATTTCCTATTTCTCTGAAATGGAATACAGAAACAGGTGAAGTAGAGGGGTAAGAATCCAATTTTCATTTAATTTTTTTTATTTTTTATAGTTGATTAATTTTCTGCTTAGTTTCTCAATTTTGAAGCATTCTTATCACAGTTTTAAATGGCATTTGCGGAGTTATTTGCAAGTCAGTTTAAAATACTGTTTATTATTTATTAGGAGTCACGAAGTATATTGCAGAAACCATGCAGCACCCTTTTCAAAGGTCATCACTTTCTACAGAGAAAGTCCATTTGAATTAGAAGCTTTTTACTGCAATCCTCAGACACTTCCTTATTCTGAAGGAAAAATAGGTAAGTGAATTTAGTGCAAAGATTTCCAAATGATTAGAATAAAACTGAACTATTATTGTAGGCCCCAGAAATCAATGAGGCTGGGAACTTTGGCTGACTTGTTCCCTCTTTAGTCCAAGGATGCTGAGGCTAATTGTAGTCCCTACCATCTTTCTGGCTAAGATTAGCCATCTCAGGAGAGCAAAAATCCTGGTTTGTTTGGCCAGGAAAATGATTGCCATGGATTTTTCTTCACAGGAATTTAAATTATTGCTTGCAACAAAGTTCTGTTAGTGCTCTGGTGATCAAATCTCCAGGAATATCTTAAACCAGTTGCCAACCTTGGGCTTATTTGGGGATCCAGCTGAGACTAGTTTGAAAGTAAACTGACAACTTTAGTTGTTAGACATCACTTCCCTCATCTTCCCCTTGCAAAGGGATTGCTGGCATAGAATAACATAATTATTAGACACTATAGGTTGATGCTGCACTTTTTTCCAAATAAATTTAGAGTACTTAATTCTTTTTTTCCAATTAAGAGGCAATTTAGCATAGCCAATTCACCTACCCTGCACGTCTTTTTGGGTTGTGGACACGAGAGATGTATAAACTCCACACGGACAGTGACCCGGGGCTGGGATCGAACCCGGGTCCTCAGCACTGTGAGGCAGCAGTGCCGACCACTGCACCACTATGCTGCCCTGTGCTGCACTTCTTGACCTCTTCCAATGGGTGACTAAGATGCATCCATAAGATTGCAATTAGTTGCCAATTGTGAATCAATATCAATGATTTTCCCCTATTCCAAATACCTTTGCATCAGGATCATAAGAAATAGGTGGAGTAAATCACATGATCCTTCAAGCCTGCTATTCAGTACGACCATAGCTGATCTGCCTCAACTTCACTTTCCTGTCCCTCCCCATCAAAGATCTATTTACCCAGCCGTGAATTTCATCAACAATGGAGCATCAATCTGCGGTAGAGAATTCCAAAGATTCACAACTTCAGTGAGGAAATTTCTATCATCTCCAGTCTAAATGATTGATCCGTTATCGTGAGTCAGTGACCCTTTGTCCTAGATTCCCCACGTAGAAAATCCTTTCTACCCCTTCAGAATGTTATTTAAACCCTCCAATCTTCTAAACTCCAGAGACCGTTAAGTCTATTTACCACCAGACCGTTCAATATATTTATCCCATCAATCCTTAGCTTGCTTTCTCTTCTCATGACTTGGTTTCAGTTAAAGATTCTTGCTTTGAACATAAGTATGTCACTATCAAACTTCATATGCAATTCAATTGTAATATCAACACTTGTTTATAGGGCAGCACAGTGGGTAGCACTATTGCTTCACAGCGCCAGGGTCCCAGGCTCAATTCCCGGCTTGGGTCATTGTTTGTGTGGAGTCCGCATGTTCTCCTTGTTTCTGCGTGGGTTTCCTCCGGGTGCTCGGGTTTCCTCCCACAAGTCCCAAAAGATGTGCTGTTAGTGAATTGGACATTCTGAATTCTCCCTCTGTGTACTGGAACGTGGCGCTGGAACGTGGCGACTAGGGGCTTTTAACAGTAACTTCATTGCAGTGCTAATGTAAGCCTACTTGTGACAATAAAGATTATTATTATATTATTATTATTATTCCAAGAGGATCTTTAACTGAGATGTTAATTAACTCTTCCCCCAATGTACAACACTAGATCTAAAATTGTATTATTCTCGGAAGCTGACACAAACTATTCTGTTAACTCACCTTCCAGACCACCATTGCCAATTTGATTCTTCAGTTTATATGAAGAGTAAAGACCCACACAATTATTACATACCTTTGTTACAAGGTCCAACTATATCTTGCTCAAAGCTCTGTCCAAAGATACATACCTTTGTTACAAGGTCCAATTATATCTTGCTCAAAGTCTGTCCAAAAGTATAACTATTTTTAGGTGGTGTCATAGCTGCCCCCACCAACGTTTTCTGACCTTGCTATTCCTAAACTCTCCTTGTATGAAAACAAATTACTGCGGATGATGGAGTCTGAAATCAAAAAGAAAATGCTGGAAAGTCTCAGCAGGTCTGGCAACATCTGGAGGGAGAGAAAAGAGCTAGCGTTTCACTCCCGGGAATCCCCCCTGCAGCCCCCCCCCCCCCCCCCCCCCCCCCATCTTATCCACCTTTTTCTCCCCTTTGCTTTCCCCTTCCCCCACCCACATCTACATCTGTCACAGTTTACCCTCTGATGTTAGTTTCTCTGCAATTTGGCCTTTCACACCTTTTGTTCTCTCTGGGGACTGCCATTAGCACTCTTTCCTCTTGCTTTCTGTGGCTATTAGCACCCAATTTCCCTGGGTTTCTGTGGTTATGACTCATCTTTCATTCTCACACACACTCATTTCCCACTTTCTCTGTCTTTAGCTTTGACAAAGGGTCACCTGGACTCAAAACAGTAGCTATTTTCTCTCCCTACAGATGCTGCCAGACTTGCTGAGATTTTCCAGCATTTTCTGTTTGGTTTCTACTTGTATGAATTGCACTTCATAATCTTCTGAGCCAAGATCCTTTCTTATTACTTTGATTTTCAACAATTGAAAATATGTCTTTAATCACAAATGATGGATTGACAGTATGAGTGTAAATGTTTTTATTTGTGATGATTAATAAAGCTTGAAAAGGATGACAGCTAGGAGTACTTTCATTAATACACCTAACTACCACCCTTTTAAAGGAATACTTTTTTAGAGCAAGATTGTTCTTCCTTAAAAATTTACTAAAACACAAATGAGCATGAGTGGAAGCTTGTATGGTGGGATGGGTGGCGAATATATTTCACCAATTGCGCAGGTTTGACTAGAAGATCATAGATTTCCTACAGTGCAGAAAGACACCATTCCACCCATCAAGTCTGCAGCGACCCTCTGAAAGAGCACCCCACCAAGCCCACTTCCCCACCCCATCTTCGCAACCCCACCTAACCTTCATATCCCTGGACACTTAAGTGACAATTTATCATGGCCAATCCACCTGCCCTGCACTTTGGACTGGGAGGAAACTGGGGCACCTGGAGGAAACCCACGCAAACGCTGAGAGAAAGTGCAAACTCCGCACAGTCACCCAAGGCTGGAATTAAACCCGATTCTCTGGTGCTGTAAGGCAGCAGTGATAACCATTGTACCACCCTGCCACCGCTAGTTGACCCCAATGCAGAAAGGCTACCTAAGGGTGCTTGAAGAATAACCAATCTTTCTCAATTGTTTTGCTTTGAGGTATAGAATTTTGCATATTTGTTTTCCATATTTTCCTAATTTTAAACCACTTTTATTGGCATTTAGGACAATTTATCATCCAAGATGTTCTACCTCAGATAGATGGTGAGAAGTCCAAAGTGAAGGTAAATGTAGGTGTCAACATTCATGGCATCTTCAGTGTTTCAGCAGCATCCATGACTGAAAAGGTAAAAGTTGAAGAGAATGAAGCTACTATGGAAACAGAGTTGGGTCCCTGTACACCTGACACAGTTGAAAACATTGAAGTAAGTCCCTTAGGGTAATGACGGCATGAGCGTTAAATATCATTGTAAAGGGGCTTTAACAAATCACATCTGCATACTAGTGGGCTCCAATATGAGTATTAGTGTCCTGAAATATCTCAAATTGCGATAAAGCATGTGTTGATAATCCCTAATTTCATAATTTTCGGAATTGTTTTGCAACTTATCGAAGAGACCAAATAGCATATGGATGAAATGCTTTTTTGTTGAAATGGGTTTGATTTGTTACCCAGATGGTCCGTTGCCTGACACTTCTGTGGCATAAATGTTACTTGTGACTTGTCAGTCGAAACCAGTGTTGTCCAGGTTTTGTTGCATGTGGAAACACTTTCAGTATCTGAGGCAATTCTTTTCCTATATTCTTTCACGGGATGGAGGTGTGGCTGGCAAGGTCAACATTTGTTGCCTATTCCTAATTGGCCCTTGAACCTTTCAGAGGCAGTTAAGAGTCAACTACATTGCTGTGGATCTGGAGCTACATGTAGGCCAGTCCGAGTAAGGATGGCAGATTTTCTTCCCTAAAGGACATCAGTGTTCCAGATGGGTTGTTAGAACAATCAATGGTAGTTGTCGCCTAGACTAGCTATCAATTCCAGATTTATCGATTTATACTTGAATTTTAGCAGCTGACTTGGTGGGATTTGAACCCATCTCCCCAGAGCATTACTCTGGATTACTAGTCCAGTGACATTGCCACTACGTCACCATCTCCCAGTGATTCTGTACATTGCGCAAACATGAGTGAACATCCCCACTTCTGATCTTATGATGGAGGAAAGGTTATTGAAATAGCTGAAGATGGTTGGGCCCAGGACACTACCTGATGTACTCCTGCAGCAGTGTCTTGAGGATGAGGATATTGGCCTCCAGAAATCACAACCACCTTTCTTTCACTCAGTCTGTTCTCACTGGAACGACGGAGGTTGAGAGGCGACCTAATAGAGGTCTACAAGATGAGTGGCATGGACAGAGTGGATAGTCAGATGCTCTTTCCTAGAGTAGGAGAGTCAAGTACTAGGGGACATACGTTTAAAGTGTGTGGGAAAAGTTTAGAAGAGATTTGAGAGGCAAGTGTTTTACACAGACGGTTGAAAATATGGAACGCGCTGCCTGGGGGAGGTGGTGGGATAGCGGCATTTAAGGGGCATCTAGACAAATATAGGAATCGGGTGGGAATGGAAGGATACGGACTCCGGAAGTGCATATGGTTTTAGTTTACCCAGGTACCATGGTCGGCGCAGGCTCGGAGGGCTAAAGGGCCTGTTCCTGTGTTTTGTTCTTTGTCCTACTGGGTATGACTCCAACCAGTAATGAGTATTTCTCTTGACTCCAGTTTTGCAAGGGCCCCTTGAAGCTGCGCTCTGTTAACTGCTGTCTTGATGTCACTTCACCTCCTTGGGTTCAGCTCTTATTTGTCCATATGCTTGTTATAGGAGGAGTGATTGAGCACGCTGGGTCTGTACTCATTGTAGTTTAGAAAGATGAGGGGGGGATCTTGTTGATAATGAGGGCTAGATAGAGTGGACGTGAAGAGGATTTTTCCACTCTTATGAAAAACCCGAGGCCACAGCCTCAGACTGAAGGGACGATCCTTTAAAACAGAGATGAGGAGGAATTTCTTCAGTCACAGGGTGGTGAATCTGTGGATTTCCTGCTGCAGAAGGCTGTGGACGCTGAATCACCGAGTGCCTTTATTTTTATTTAAATATTTCTATTGGTCATATTTTCATCATTTTTGCCATACAAAAAAACAAAACAACCCCAACACTGTAAAACCTAAAACATTGACTTGTAAATCAAAAACAAACAAGCCCCCCCCCCCCCCCCCCATAGCATTCAATGGCAACCAACTCCCAAAAGTGCATGATTTAAAAAAAACCACAGACCCTCTTCCATCACCCCCCCCCCCCCCCCCCCCCCAGCTCTTCCTCCCATTTCAACTTAAACCCCTCCATGGACACCGTCCTCCAGAATCCTCCCATGAATCGTCGATACTACCCCATTCTCCAACTCCTCCGCCGACAGTGCCGCCTCCAACAGCAAGGAGGTCGGGAAAACCTTCCTTGCAAAATTTCAGACCTGCAGGTACCGAAACCCTTCCTCCTGCGCCAACCCGTACTTCTCTCCCAGCTTCTCCAAGTTCACAAATCATCCCCCAAGAAACAGATCTTTCATTTTCTTAACCCCCTACTCCTCATCCGAAAACCTCATCTATCCTCCCCGGCTCAATTTTTAAAACAAAACCTCTGAAAAAGACCGTGATTTCACGGACCGGCTGGAGCCATTTTAGTCTCCTTTTCTTTCCCCTTCTTTCTCTGTCACTGGGTTGGGCCAGGAGTCCTCCTTTGTTTCACCGCTCGCCTCATGGACGCCACCAGGAGGAGGGGGGGGGGGCCTCTTCGTCGCTCAGTCTCCGACTTTGCTCCGGGCCGCCGTTCCTCTTATCTCACGTTCTCTTGCCATGCAGGGGGCGGTGGGGGCCCAGTCAGACGAGTTTACACGCTTCAGGGCAAGTCCTTCCTGGGGGATGGGACGTAACTGTGTTCCACCCATAGGAGCACTGCTGCTCGCGACCACTCTTTTCCCCCGCCAGAGGTCGAATCGAGATTGGAAGATTGTGAATACTGGAGAGATTTGGTTGGTTCTTTTGCCCATAAATTGATTGTGGGCAAAAGCAAGGTTTTTTCGATCCAGGCAAGGGGGCAGGGGAAGAGATTGGGGGAGATGCCATTCAAGGTGGTGGGAGGGAACTTTAGTTACCTGGGTATTCAAGTGACACGGGAATGGAGTCAGCTTCACAAATTGAATTTGGGTAGACTAATAGAACAGATGAAAGGAGACATCCGAAGGTGGGACGCGCTCCCGCTGTCACTGGCGGGGAGGATGCAGGCTGTGAAAATGACAGTCCTCCTGAGACTGCTGTTTGTATTTCAGTGTCTTCCAAGTTTTATCCCAAAGGCGTTTTTCTGGAAGATGAATGCGGCGATCTCGGGTTTTATTTGGGCCGGAAAATCCCCACGGGTGAGGAAGGTTCTGCTGGAGTGGGAGGGGGGGGGGCTGGCTCCTCCAAACTTTTATCAGTTACTACTGGGCGGCTAATATATCGATGGTCAGGTAGTGGGGGAGGGGTCAGTGTGGGAGCGGATGGCGGCAGCATCTTGTAAGGGCACGAGTTTGGAGACATTGTTAATGGCTTTCTCGCCAGCTCGGTACTCCACAAGCCTGGTGGTAGTGGAAGCTCTGAGGGTGTGGAGGCAGCACATGGAGTTGGAGGTGGCGTTGGGTGTGGGCACCGATCTGTGACAACCATTGGTTTCTCCAGGGGGGCTGGACGGGGCCTTTAGGAGGTGGCAGCGGGCGGGGATCGAGAGATTTGGAAATCTTTTTATTGAGGAGGGCTTCCCGAGTTTGGAGGAGCTAGAGGAGAAGTTTGAGTTGCCAGGTGGGAACGGGTTTCGATACCTGCAAGTACAGGATTTTGTTCGGAGGCAGGTCTCGAGCTTTCCGCACCTCCCTCAAAGGGGGCTACAGGACAAGGTGATATCAAAAACAGGAGTTGGGGAGGGGAAGGTCTCGGAAGTATACAAGGAACTGATGGAGGCACCCTCCCAGGCCCATCAAAACCTGTTTGACCAGGTTCCAATGACCGTGGCCCGTCCCTCTACCACACCCTCGTTCACTAGCCAACCTTCACTTGCTCGTGTGGAGGCCCATGACCTAGTCCCTGTAAAAAAAAAAAGACAAACTAAACCAGTGCAAAAAACCGCCATAACCCCAAAGTTCAATATTCTCCTATCCACTGTAACCAAAAGCACTATCCTTCCCCACCAACCAACCCCAAAAACCAAACCCCCAACTGTTCCCCCCCACATACAAAACAAAAACACCCTGAAACAAGAAATGAGCCCGTATACAGCATTTCACCCCACTTCCCTCAGTCCAGAACCAAACCCTAGTCCCATCTCTCATTTTAATTCCAGTCCTTCAGCCTTCACAAATGCCACCTCTGCCTCCACCGTCTCAAAGTAGAAGTCCCTCAAGTTATAGGTCACCTTCCGCTTCGCCGG
Source organism: Scyliorhinus torazame (assembly GCF_047496885.1). Lineage (NCBI taxonomy): Eukaryota > Metazoa > Chordata > Chondrichthyes > Carcharhiniformes > Scyliorhinidae > Scyliorhinus > Scyliorhinus torazame. The sequence goes on along the minus strand of NC_092721.1, from coordinate 155,761,781 downwards.
GTAGATCACGCCGAACCTCACACCATTATTGTAGAGTACCGCCTTCACCTGACCAAAGGCCACCCTCCTTCTCGCCAGCTCCACAGTTAAGTCCTGGTATATCCGAATACCAGCTCCTTCCCACTGCACCTCACGCCTTTTGTTTTGCCCAACTCAGACCTTCTCCTTGACGTTGAATTTGTGGAAACAAATTATGACCGCCCTTGGCGGCTCGTTTGTCTTCAGCCTGAGCCTGAGTGACCAATGAGCCCTGTCCAGTTTGTACCGGGGAGGGATTGTCCTCCTCCCCCAACAACTCTGCCAATATCTTTGTGAAGTTCCAAGTCGGCCTCGGGCCCTCCACCCCTCGGGCAAGCCCACAATTCTTAAATTCTGCTGTCTCAACCTGTTCCCGATGTCCTCCACCTTGGCCCCGAGTCCTTTGTTGGCCTCCACCATCTTCCGCAGCTCCTCACCCATCGAGGTGAACTGATCACTATGTTGCAACAGAGCTTCCTCCACCCCCTTCAACTTCTCTCCTTGTTCCTTCACCTTGGGCGATGTCTTTAACACCGTTGCCTTCACCGGGGCCATCGCCTCCTCCACCAGCGCCTTCATGGCTGCCATCGTCTCCTTAAGCATCACCTCCATGTTCTTGGTGAACTGCCTCTCAAACTCTCCAGCCTTCACCTTGGTCAAAGCCTCTACCGTAAGGGGCGCAGCTCCACCCAGCTTCTGCCATCTTTCCTGCTGCCCAGCTGACGCATTCGCTCAACGGCAAACTTTAATTCGCCCCTTTCTTCCCAGCGGCTTTTTTCTGGGTCTTTGACATTCTCCTCCTTCCTTATTTCTTCCTGCACCAACTTATCCAAAAACTGCCCCTGGAACCGGGCATTAAACCATAAAAACCAGAGCCTCGAGCAGGAGCCACCCAACGTGCGACATCCACTACATGCCACCACTGGAAGTCTTGACTGAGTGTCTTTAAGACAGAGATAGATAGGTTCTTGATAAATAAGGGGATTCAGGGTTATGGGGAGAAGGCAGAAGAATGGGGATGAGAAACATATCAGCCATGACTGAATGGCGAGCAGACTCGATGGGCCAAATAGCCTAATTCTGCTCCTATGTCTTAAGGTCTTACTTGGGCAAGGGCAATAAGAAGCCAAACTGAGTGTCAGTGTCACTTGATAGTACTGTGAATAAAATCGATAGAATCCCTGTAGTACAGAATGAGTCTGCATCGACCCTCTGAAAGAGCACCCTACCCTGGCCCACTTTCAGCCCAAGCCCCAGAACCCATCTAACCTGCACATCTTTGGACATAAAGGGGCATTTTTTTAGCATGGCCAATCCACTTAACCTGCACATCTTTGGACTGTGGGAGGAAACTAGAACACCTGGAGGAATCCCATGCAGACACAGGGAGAACATGCAAACTTCACACAGTCACCCAAGGCTACCCTGGTCCCTGCCACTTGAGGCAACTGTGCCACCCTGCCATCCTCCATCACTTTGCTGATAACACCTCCATCACTTTGCTGATGATTGAGAGTTGACTGATGGGGGAGTAATTAAGTGGATTGGATTTGTCTTGCTTTTGTGGAGCGGGCATAGCTTTTTTTTTCTTATTAATTCGATGTGTGAGTCGCCGGCTGGGCCAGCATTTATTGCCCAACCCTATGAAGTGAGTGGTTTGCAAATCAGAGGACATTTAAGAATCAACCAAACTGCTGTGGTTCTGGAATTACATGTGGGCCAGACCAGATGAGGACAGCATATTTCATTCCCTAAAGGCATTAGTGAACCAGATAGGTTTTTACAACAAGTGGCGATGGCTTCACGGTCGTCATGATTTAATTCCAACTTGAATTCAAATTTCACCATCTGCTCTGGTGGGATTCAAACCTGGGTCCCCAGAGCATTACCCCAGGTCTTTAAATTACTAGTCCAGTGACAATACCACTATGCCATTACTTACGCTCGGCAAAATTGCACTTTTTGTTGGGCAGATGTCAATGTTGTAGCTGTACTGGGACACTTGGCTTGGGGCACGGCTAATTCCGGAGCACAAGTCTTCAGTACTACTCCTCGGTAGTTGTCCGGGCCTATAGCTTTTGATGTATCCAGTGCTATCAGCCATTTCTTGATAGCACATGAGTGAATTGAATTGGCTGAAGTCCAGCATCTGTAATGCTGTGAAAATCTAGAGGATTGTAAATCACCCACTTGGCACTTCTGGCTGAAGGTGGTTGAAAATGTTTCTCCTTTGCACCAATGTGCTGGATACACCCATGATTGAGGACAGTGATATTTGTGGAGCCTCCTCCTGTTTGTTGTTTAGAATAGAATACCTAGTGCAGAAGGAGGCCATTCGGCCCATCAAGTCTACACTGATCCTCTGAAAGAGCATCCTACCCAGGCCCACTCCCCTGCCCCATCCCCGTGTCCCTTTGGGGGGGGGGGCAATTTTTTCATGTCAATCCACATAACCTACACTTCCTTGTACTGTGGAAGGAAATTGGAGCACTGTGCACTCGAGAATGTGCAAATTCTACACAGATAAACACTCATGGTCAGAATCGAATCTGGGTCTCTGCCACTGTGAGGCAGCAGTGCTAATGGTCCACTACCAGTCACAACCTGATGTGGCAGGACTGCATATCTTAGATCTGATCTGTTGCTGAGGTTCAGGTAGGTTAATCAATTCTCTTCCATCCTCTAGCAACTTCTTCTGTTCCATCCTCTAGCAACTTCTTCTGTTCTGCATGGCCTCTTCATTCTCCAAGTCCTGCTGTGTTCCATGGGGAAGGTCAACTGGCGCAATTGTGTCTGGATCGAGCTGATTTCTGCAGAAGCTTTGGAATTAAGAACATAAACTTATAAGAAATAGAAGCAGGAGGCAGTCATTATGCCCTTTGAGCCTGCTTTGCCATTCATTAAGACCATAGCTGCTCTGATTCTGGCCTTAACTGTATTTTTCTGCCTGTCCCCCTTAACCCTTTACTCTCCTATTTATCAAAAATCAAAACAGTGGAAGAAATCAACCAACTAACCTATAAGTAAGGAGTTCATGATCCCTTTTAAGTAATGCTGATGGCTTGGGGAGCAATGTGAGTCCTTCCTGCTGCTGTGCGTGTTCAACAAAGAGGGCATTAGCTGGAGCATTGAACTCCAAAATGGCAGTGCTGATGCCAAACGGGATACAGTAGCATAGTGCTTATGCTTCATTCTGAAAGAGCAGTTGGAATTCTTGTAAGAAATGAATACAGTTTGGCCTAGATCAGACTGCACCTTTTTCATATTATTTCAGAATAAGACACAGATCGACAATGGTGAGACTGAAGTTCAGCCACAAATACAATTGGATGATCAAGAATCTCCACAATCTCCTGTTTCTCCTGAAATGGAGCAAGAAGAAAATAAACCTGAAAATGCTGAAACGAACTGTAAGGTAAATGATCCATATTTTACTTGTTTTTAAATCAGCTGCATTACAGAATACAGTTATATTATTAACATTGTAACATTTCAAATGGTTTAAGCTTAGCTTTGACAATATTTAGCACTTTATGCTTTTGTGAGGTTTTCCCTTGACCATCTCTCTCGGTTGCAGGACTTATAATCTGACATCACAGGTAATTTTCTCTGTATCTGGTATCATTCTTGTTATTTTGTGATGATGGAAATTAAACTCCGTATTCAAGTGTAGTTTGGCCAGTGTATTGTACCTAATTTAGCATGGCCAATCCACCTACTCTGCACAACTTTGCGTTGTGGGGGTTAGACCCATGCAGACATGGGAAGAATGTGCAAACTCCACATGAACAGTGACCCAGGGTCGGGATCGAACTCAGTCCTCGGTGCCATGAGGCAGCAGTGCTAACCACTGCACCACCATTCTGCCCCGCCTTTCTAATTTCTTTTTTGGCTACTAAGATATAACTCCATTTGTATACAAGTGCCCTTTTTATGTCTTAGGGTTCTAAAACTCTTCTTAGCCTGTGGGTTAATATAAAATGGAATCCTTTTTTCAAATATTTTTATTCAAATAAGGTTATATATAACAACATGCAAGCAATCAATAACAAATAAATAAAATACAATCCTCCTAATTTGAGATTGTTTTCTCTTATTTCCATTCAGCCTTTCCCTTTACCCACTGGCAACAATAGATCTGTATGTAGAGACCAGAACAGCTTCCATCTCATCCAGAATTCCCCATCTGAGCTCCACAGGGCAAACTTAATTTTCCAAGTTTAAGGAATTCTACAAGATCCCCTAAACATGTTGATATTTTTGGCGGTTCTTCTGACTTCCATTCTAATAAAATTCAACTCTGGGCAATCAATAAGGCAAAGGCCACCAGATCGGCTCTTTTCGCCTCTTTAGTCCTGGTATTTCCGACACTCCAAAAATTGCCTCAAGAGGTCCCGGTAATATTTCCACCTCCACAATTTTTGATGATGTTCCAAAACCCCACTAATCATGGACATGGCTAGAACATCTATACCTCTGTGAAGAATCTGCTCATTCTTTCCAGTGTCATATGGGCCGTATATACTACCTTGAATTGTATTAAGCTCACTCTAGCACATGTAGTATTGGCCTTGTGCATAGTCCACTTCATAGTCCTTATTTCAATTCCATATCCAACTCTTCCTCCCACTTATGTTTTATTTCTTCAATCGGTGTTTTCTTTGTCTCCATCAGCCATCAAAAATGTTAGTAATTTCCTCATCTCCCAACTCATCTGGCAAGAGCAATTTATCAAGGAGGTTAATTATCTGGTAGTCATGAGAAAGAGGACATTGTTTTTCTTTAAATGTACTTTATTCCAAATGTGTATTTAAAAAAAAAGGCAACATATGAAATACACACTCCACAAAATCACAGCCCAGAGTTTATTCAATTTTTTCCTCTTTTTACCTCCCCACTCCCTCCCCCAGCAACAAACAGTTCTTCAAACATCATGAACAACCCCCACCACAACTCGAATCCCTCCGCAAATCCTCTCAACTCAAACTTAATCTTCTCCAGCCGGAGAAAATCGTACAAGTCCCCCAGCCAGGCCACCAGCCCTGTCAGCATATCCGACTTCCAATTTAGCTGGGGAATTAGAAGGCCACAACGTTGGCCCCCTTCCCCCTCCAGAAGCCTCGGCAATTCCAATACCCCAAAGACCACCGTTGGGTCCGGCCTGATATCCACCCCCACAATCTTCGAAGGAGTCCCAAACACAGCATCCCAGTATCTCTCCAGCTTCTTGCAACCACAAAACAATTGCGCATGGTTTGCTGGCCCCCACCCACATATCTCTCACTCAGCCACCTCCTAAAAAATCCCACTTATCCTCACCAGAGTCATATGTACCCCATGTGCCACCTTAAACTCAATCAGGCTCATACTCATCGCCTCACACCACAATCCCCAACCTAATTCTTCCACCCATTTTTTTCTTGACCTTCACCACCTGCACCCCTTCCCGTTCCCTCAACCACCCATATACCGTATATATCCCCAACCCTACCCTTCTCCGACTAATCCGGGAGCACCAGTTGCTCTCAAAGTGTATTCTGGCAACCTGGAAAACTCTCGCCACTCTTTTTGCGCAAAAGTCCCTCACCTGCATTTATCTAAATTCACTCCCCCTTGGTAACACAAGCCTCTTCCCAACTCATCCAGACCTGCAAACGTCACTTCCGCGTCCAAGTCCCTCACCCTTTCCAGTCCCGCCTCCCTCCATTTCCCAAACATCCTATACATTTCCCCCAGCTTAAACCTGTGATTCCTACACAGTGGCCTCAACACCGACCTGAAATTCACAAATTCTGCCACCTGGACCTGTTCTGCTCCTCCACCTTCACTTGCAACAACTTGTAGATCCCCCAGGACCACCACGTTAACCACCTCTCGTATCGTTGCACCTTGCGCCTCGAGGCACTTCCCTACCCGGTCCATCGAACCTTGCAGAGATGCTACTGCATCCTCAAGGCCTTTGACCAGTCGCCATGCATCCCGTTCCTTTGCTGGCAAAATTCTTCTTTTGATGAAAGTCATCAACTGTTCCACCTGGACCCTTCCCACTGCCAACAACCTCCACCATTCATGCAATTGTTGCTGCTGTTTTCTGTCAGGTCCGGTAGCCAGTACACATGCTAATCTTGGGGAGAACCTCTCTCTCTCTCTACCCCTTTCGTAACACTTTCCTGCCGGAGTTACCCTGTTAATGGGTATAAAATATCCAAACCAATCCGAGCCCGAGCTGCCCTGTGTGCTACCATGACCGCCACTGGAAGTCAGACAACTTTTTTCACCAAATTTCATAATTGAAGATATTTAAACTTCTCCTCCTTCTGCATTTTGGGAGAGGTGGTGGCAGGAATTGTCACCAGACTAGTAATCCAAAGCCCCAGGTTAATGCTCTGGGGTCCAGGCTTCAAATCCAACCATAGCAGATGGTGAAATTTGAATTCATTAAAAAAAAATTGGAATTAAAAAACGTATAATGATGACCATGAAACCATTGCCGATTGTTGTTAAAAACCCATCTGGTTCACTAATGTCCTTCAGCGAAGGAAATTGCCGTTCTTGCCTACATGACTCCAGACCCACACAGTGATGCGGTTGAATCTTAACTGCCCATCTCTGAAATGACCTAGCAAGCCACTCAGTTCAAAGGCAATTAGGGATGGGTAACAAATGTTGGCCCAACCAGCGACGCTCATATCCCCAAAGAACTAATAAAAATTTATAAATAAAAATAAAATATGTTTTATTGTGATCTCTCACAATACTGTGGAGTTCCGGTGCGCGGAACACCTCTGTGTAGAAAACGGGCTGTGTGGAGCTTCGGATGCGAGTTCCCTGCTGAGGCCCCTTATTTAAGGCAAGTTGCATTTTATAGCCATGTGTTTCTCGGCGCTGCGAGCACTGGGAAACCCACAACAATGGGACTTGCCTTGTTTGCTATGGGACTTTCTTCCCATTTGGTTGAATCACGATCTCTGTCAGTTCAGGCAGGTTTGGCTGGGAGTTTCTCCCCGCCTCTTAGTGGCAAGTTCCCCACCATTATCTAACCACACGGAGTCATTTTTTGGGGCCCTGGAGAGTTTTTATCCAAGCTAGATTGAGCAAGGTTCTCCATCGGTAGACATCTGCACATACATCCACCAGGCACTACAGCACAGATGTAACAGCCACAGCATCGCTAGAGGGCAGCTTCAGAGACGGGTATAAAGGGTCCAGCCAAAGGAGGATCCGCCTCTTTCAGAAGCACAGGGCTAGTGAGCAGCAGCACACACAGACAGCTCAGCACAGGCAGTTTACCTTAGCTTCACTGGTCATACTGCTTGACTGTATTATATCTAGTTAAGCTCTGGAAACAGAACAAACCCACTGAATAAAGTGTTTGTGTTAACTGGGAGTCTACAATCTTTATTCAGACTTCGAGAATAACATACGATACCAGGAGTGATTTCAGAAAGCTAGCTGGACACCAACAGAAGAAAAACCTAAACCGGATATTAGACTGTGGAAGACTTCGCAGCAAATGGATCCTCGACGACTAACTGATTCGATGGAACTTGTTGGAACTCCATGGCAGCTGGAAACAACCGGTAATTTAAGTTATAACTGGAAAATGTTTGAACAGCTGTCCAAATATTTATCACAGCTAATGATTTAAGCACTGCCTCTGACGCAACAAAAATAGCCCGACTACTCTCAACAGGAGGGCATGAAGCTAGAGAAATCTACAATTGCTTTAATTACTTAGAAGGTGAGGACAACACCAAAGTAGACAATCAGGCTGGTGAGATGCTGGAAAGATTTAACTCTTGTCAGAGAAATGGAGGGCCCATCTCTGATTTTATTACAAATCTCAAGTTAATACCACAAGGCTGTGATTATGCGGATTTCAGAGACACTGTGATAATGCATCAATTAATTTCTGGACTATCTGATAAAAATTTGAGGGAAGAACTTTCACAAATAAGTATCTAACTCGAGAAAACGCTATACAAAAATGCCTTGCTTATGAACAAAAACAAAATCAGTACTTTGAGTCTCTACAAACACAATCATCATTTAGAAAACAAAATTGGTAAAAATGGCGCAAACACTCACCACGTGGCGGAGGCAGGGTTGAATCGGAGGAAGATGGAGGTTCTGAGCGGCAGCCATCTTGAGAAAGGAGCCGCACATGCTCGGTTGCGAAAAGAGCGCACAGTAAGGAAACTCGATGTGCGCATGGCAATAGAGTCCTACGCATGATATCACGAGCGTCATGATGTCAGAGGATCAGGACCACGCCCACTTAAAAGGGAAATGCACGAAAATGAACCAAAAAAACGTAAAGCTGCAAAACCCAATTTTCTTGCCTCAAAAAGACAGAACAATGCTCGAACTTACACCAGCAGTTGAAAATAACTGTCACAACACCCTGGAACAAGCAGTTAGCACCGCAATAGAAGATATATGGTCCTTATAGACTACGACTCAGACGAAAATTTCATCTTGGGAGATGGCTACCCCAATACCAAATCTGAACCACAACTAGAGGTGTTGTACCGTGAAGACCCCGACGATTAGTTCTTCGGATTGGGGAATCTTCAGCCCAGCATATATGACATCCCGACTCGTGAGTGCAGGATTATGCATCAGCAACACGGTTCAAAAGCTCAATATGACTCTTCTCATGGTAGATGAATACAATCCCATGGTACCATGGCAGATCGTCGATACATTGGATGACAGCAATACCCAAGACGAAGACAATGCCACACAGCACAGAATGCCTCCACATCGGGCGTGACGGCAAGCCTCCACACCGGGCGCGACGGCAAGCCTCCACACCGGGCGCGACGGCAAGCCTCCACACCGGGCGCGACGGCAAGCCTCCACACCGGGCGCGACGGCAAGCCTCCACACCGGGCGCGACGGCAAGCCTCAAAAATGGAAGCAAGCAAACAACACTCCATAGTGAACGCCATGCATGAACAAGACCATGAAGATCTATCAAGCTTATTTGAGCCACCAGAAGAAGACTATGAAAGTCTACCCAGCTCATTTAACCAACAAGGAGACACTGAATGTCTGCCCACTGTATGTGAGACAATTGACGATGAAATCACAATTGCCTATACAGGATGTGCAGGATCACAGAGAGACTGACATATCTCAGCTCGTCTGCGCAGAAGCACTCAATAATCAGAGGACGGCTACTCATGAGTGCAGAGAGACCATGTCAAATGAATGTGAAGATTGTGACTCCAGAAGAGGAGCACCAAGAGTCCAGAGAGACCAGGTCAATAGAAATCCTGAAGATTTTGACTCCAGAAAAGGAATACAAAGAGATCAATGATGATTCAAATGAACCTAAAATGACTCCAAAAGAGGAGCACCTAGAAATCAATGATTCAAGTGAACCAGAAATGACTCTAGAAGAGGAGTACCAAGTAAGCAAAGAACAGGAATCAAATCCACCACAAATGACTGATGTCACCAACATCAATGCAACATCAGATCATTCTCAAGAAGAAACGCTCAATGTAGCAGATACCACAAAGGACACGGACACCAATAACTGTGACAATGACTCAAATCATCCACATGGCATACTCATTGAGCGCAACAAGAACAACAAAAACCACAAGAAGCACAGTAGAAACAACAACAAAAACAACATGCAACGCAACAAGAACGACAAAAGCAACAAGAAGCATCCGGTGGTTTCCCCCGTAATGGGGTCCACGCCAAGGCCCCAACTTCCCCCAAATTTTGAGGGCAGCCACCACCACCGGGCTCGTGGTATACCTCCTTGGAGGGAGCGGCAGCGGCGCCGTTGCCAGCAACCCCAGACTCGTACACACACAAGGCGCCGTCTCCAGCCTCTTCCATGCAGCCCCCTCCATCATCCACTTGCGCACCATTGTCGCATTGGCGGCCCAGTAGTACCCACAGAGGTTGGGCAGTGCCAGACCCCCCCTATCTCTACTCCGCTCCAGGAACACCCTTCTCACCCTCTGAGTCCCTCGCGCCCACACAAACCCCATTATACTCCTGTTAACCCGCCTGAAAAAAGCCTTTGGGATAAACACGGGGAAGCACTGGAACAGGAACAAAAACCTTGGGAGCACCGTCATTTTGATTGACTGCACCCTACCCGCCAAAGACAGCGGCAACGCGTCCCACCTCTTGAACTCGTCCTCCATTTGCTCCACCAGCCTTGTAAAATTAAGCCTATGCAGGGCCCCCCAGCTCCTGGCCACCTGGACCCCCAAGTACCTGAAGCTCCTCTCCGCCTTTTTTAGTGGGAGCTCGCCAATCCCCCTCTCCTGGATGAACTACGAACAGCTCGCTCTTCCCCATGTTGAGCTTGTACCCCGAAAAGTCCCCGAATTCCCTAAAAATCCTCATTACCTCCGGCATTCCTCCCACCGGGTCCGTCACATACAGCAGCAGGTCGTCCGCATAAAGTGACACCCTATGCTCCTCCCCACCCTGCACCAACCCCCTTCAGTTCCTTGACTCCCTCAGTGCCATAGCCAGGGGTTCAATTGCCAGTGCGAAGAGCAGGGGGGATAGAAACACCCCTATCTCGCCCCTCGGTGCAACCGAAAGTACTCGGACCTCCTCCTGTTTGTGGCCACACTCGCCATCGGGACCTCATACAACAGCCTAACCCACCTGACAAAGCCCTCCCCAAACCCGAACCGCAGGTACCTCCCACAGGTACTCCCACTCTACCCTATCGAAGGCTTTCTCAGCGTCCATCGCCACATCTCCGCCTCCCCCTCCCTCGCCGGCATCATGATAACGTTCAAAAGCCTCCGCACATTCGCGTTCAACTGTCTCCCCTTCACAAACCCTGTCTGGTCTTCATGGATGATCTGCGGCTAACAATCCTCAAGACCAAGACCTTCGCCAGCACCTTGGCATCTACATTTAGCAAGGAAATCGGTCTGTAAGACCCACATTGCAGGGGATCCTTGTCCCGCTTCAGGATCAAGGAGATCAGTGCCCGGGACATCGTCGGGGGCAAAGCCCCCCCTTCCTTGCCTCATTAAAGGTCCTGACTAACCGCGGGCCCAACAGGTCCATATATTTTTTAATAGAATTCGACCCGGAAACTGTCTGGCCCCGGTGCCTTCCCCGACTGCATGCTTCCTATCCCTTTGATCATCTCCTCCAGCCCAATCAGGGCCCCCAATCCCGCCACCAGTCCCTCTTCCACCTTTGGAAACCTCAATTGGTCCAGGAAGCGGCCCATCCCTCCCTCCTCCCGTGGGGGCTTGGATCGGTACAATTCCTTGTAAAAGTCCCTGAAGACCTCATTGATGCCAACCCCACTCCGCACCACACTCCCTCCCATGTCCTTAACACCCCCGATCTCCCTAGCTGCATCCCGCTTCCGAAGCTGATGCGCCAGCATCGGGCTTGCCTTTTCCCCATTCTCTTAAATCGCGCCCTGGGCCTTCCTCCACTGCACCTCCGCCTTCCTGGTGGTCACCGGGTCGAATTCGGCCTGGAGGCTACGCCTCTTCCTCAACAATCCTTCCTCGGGCTCCTCCGCACATCTGTCTACCCTCACCATCTCCCCCACCAGCCTCTCCCTCTCCACCTCCGCTCCTTGTGGGCCCTAATGGAGATCAGCTCGCCCCTCACCACTGCCTTTAGTGCCTCCCATACCATCTCCACTCGGACCTCCACGTTGTCGTTGGTCTCCAAGTACCTCTCTATACTTCCTCGGACCCGCTCGCTCACCTCCTCGCCCGCCAGCAGCCCCACCTCCAAGCGCCACAGCAGGCGCTGGTCTCTCTCCTCCCCCATCTCCAAGTCCACCCAATGCGGGGCGTGGTCCGAAATGGCTATTGCCGAATACTCAGTATCCTCTACTCTCGCTATCAGCGCCCTACTCAAAATGTAAAAGTCGATTCAGGAATAAGCCTTATGGACATAAGAATGAAAATTCCCTAGCCCCCGGCCTTGCAAATCTCCAAGGGTCCACCCCTCCCATCTGGTCCATAAACCCCCTCAGCACTCTAGCCGCCGCCGGCTTCCTACCCCTTCGAGGGGCACCCCCGGCTGAGGAGTTGGCTCTTGGGCGATAGGGGTTATCCACTTCAGTCGTGGCTGATGACACCTATTCAGAGTCCATAGACCAATCTGTAGACCCACTACAACAACACCATGCCGTGACCAGAGGCCTGATCAAATGGTGCTTCAGGTGCCTGGACTGCTCTGGGGGAGACCTCCAGTGTAGTGCTAGGAGAGTCTCCCACATAGTGGTGGCCTGCTACGTCGTCCACAACATCGTGCAACAGAGGGGCAATGTGCTGGAGGAAGAGGATGAACGCCAGACCTCGTCCAAAGAAGAGGATGCGGGGAATGCAGAGGATGGGCAGGACATGGGACTTGGGCAGACACAGGAGGGCCAGCACGTGCTAATCACCTCCAGGTTCACCGACTAGCAGGCCTGTTTATTGGCATGGACACCCTGCCCACCTTTGCAACCCCCGCAGTGAATCCTACCTATCTCACTACAGGGTGCGAACCCTGGGTTTGCATTAACAGCAGGTCTGGCACATGGGATGGAGGATGATGACAGCCCTTTCTGGGATCAGCTCTGATGCTCAACAAAGTTTGACAATGTCGGAGTCCTGGCCATGGTGGCAGTTCCCACCGTCCACCTGGGTGATCCCTGCATGCGAGCTGGCCATTCGAACACAAGGTTCCATCAACCCCTTGGGGTGGCGGAGACGGTTGGTTTGGGGGGGGGGGGGTGATGGAGCACTTGTGGTGAGCACTGGCTGAACTAGGCTCCCTGGCCAAAATCCACCCAGTTTTGGGGGAGGGGTGGGTGGAGTCCAGGTCACCTGCGGGAGTCACAAGCAAAGGCCCCCATCATCTCTTCCCTCAAGAGTGCCTGATGGCCCCTGTGCTACTCCATGGGACAGGGGTGCAAGCGGAACTATCCTGAGGCTCTCCCCCCACCTGGCGGTCAGTTCTGGAGGCCCATCTCAACTAGGGTCTCGATACTTGCAGCCAAAGAGCGCAGGGAGTGGACCACCTCCATCTGGGACTGTGTCACCACCTTCGGAGTCTCTGCCACATTAATCAGTGACTGTGTCACCTCCCTCTGGGTCTGTACCACGTCAGCCAGCACCTGGACAGTACCAGGGACGGCCTCAGCCATGACCCGCTGTGAATAGGCCACACTGGAGCGCCACTGCATTATCTAGATGGCACTGGTACATGGCTGCCTGTGACAGGGCAGCCGGTCCTGTGCCTCAGCCACTGCCCGCACAGAGGGCCCCAGGCCTTGGACATCTTGGCCCATGGCTGAAACATTCGTCCCCAAGGCTCCACCACAAATGCCACCTCCTGCTCCTGCAGGGGTTGGTTGATTGCTGACTCCATGTCATGCAGTCCCTGGTTCTGGGACTGCATCTCCACTATCGATGGGACCGCCCTTTCCAGAAGGCCAAAACCCGTCTGGACGACAGCTAGTCCCTGGGGTTGGGCCGCGCTCCGTTCCCGGACTGGTGCTCCCGGGTGCCTCGGACTGCAGGTCAAGGGCCCCCGTTGCTGTGTGTCCTCCTCGTCACTGCTATCCACTTGGGGTTGGGGGGCTCCAGAGGGGCCCACCTCATTGCCAGGAGATCGTGCAAAACTCAAGACATGCCACATGATTAGTTCCCGGGTTGGGGTGGTGTGGGGCGGTGGTGACCTGTGCCACAGGGAACCACAACTCGGCAGGGTCTCACGTTCTCAATGCCAACCTCGGCTTCGGTGAATGCCCACTGACCAGGTCCAGTGCCCGCTGCAGTGTGGGGCCACTGCAGTCTTTTCCCTGTCCCGGCAGTTGTGGGCCACCTTCTGGGGGGGGGGGGGGGGGGGGGGAGAGACGACAGAATGCGCACAGTATTATACAGCCGGACGCATGTCCAAATTACCTAACAGCACGTCTTTCGGAACTTGTGGAAGGAAACCGGAGCACCAGGAGGAAACTCACGCAGACTTGGGCGGGGGGGGGGGAAATGTACAGACTCTGCACAGACAGTGACCCAAGCCTGGGACTCTGGTGCTGGGAAGCAACAGTGCTACCGTGCCAATTGAGACCAAGAAGAGATCAGCCGTAATCTGATTGAATGGCGGAGCAGGCTTAAAGGCTAATTCCCTACTTCTGCTAATTCCTATGTTCCTGTAACAAAGCCTCCCTGACACCAGCCACCAAGTTAATAAAAGTCTTGCTGTACAGTGCTTTTGCTGTTGCCAGTCCTGGACTGCAGTGAGGTCTGGACTGTGTACTAAGAACACAAAAATACCAATTGGTAAAAATGGTAACTTGTCCATCAAGCTACGTCATTCTTTTGAGTCCAACGCCTTAATAGTGAGGCAGAGTAGGGACAGTGAGGCAGAGTAGGGACAGAGAAGGAAAGAAAAAGCAGCAAATTCTACACTCTGGATTCCACCTTCTCATGGGATATCCTGCTCCATGTGCTCAAAGATCTGTGGGTAGAGAATTGGCCTGTTTAATCACCTGAAGACCCATGGCAAAACTTGCCACCCTGAGTAGACGTCATCCTCAAATTTGGGGATAGCCGATGACTGAACTGGGTTAGGACTATATCCCAATATTATGTGATGTTGCTTTTGATGTTCATTCAGGGTTTCCAAACAAAGTGTAATATTCTGTGCACCTATTCTTACCGATTTATATGTTTCTGCTGCTGTACAGCCTTGTCAAAAGTGATCTTTATGAGTTGCTATCTTCCATAATGTTAATACAAACTTGTAAGGTAAATTAATGGCCAATTACTTTAGACAGTTAGCTTGTTGTGAATGGTAAAGGCTACCTCGTAAGATTTCTTTAAGGGTGTGGTGGGGGGAGATTGGAGAGAGAAAATATGCAAACTTGTATGGAAAAAAAGTCATACATATCAAATTGCATTTAATTTGTTTTGGATTTCTACCCGCAGTCCAATAATGAAAAGAAAACCGATCAGACTCCAGATCCAAAGAAACCAAAAATTAAATTGAAGACTATACATCTTCCAATTGAAGCTAAACTGGTGTGGCAGTTTGGGAAAGATTTACTTGATATGTGTTTTGAAAAAGAGGTAAGTAGAATATGGGAAACATCCAATTTCTGTCTCTTGATTTAAATAAAGATGCCTTGGAACTATAGTCCCAATTAGCTCCATGTCCATGGTGGAAGATAATGGAACACCTCCATCTGAAAATATTAATAATCAGTACAGATTCCGAAGGAGAGGCTCCAACCTGAGATGACTTAATCAAGGACCACACCTCCGGCGAGGGGCAAGGTTGAGAAAGCTAACCTCAGCAGTGGAAGAATTGGAACCGCGCAATTGGGGTTGCTACACATCAAGAACCAGTCATCCAGCAAACGAGGATACAGCTCAACAGTCTCACGATTAAGTTTAGAACATGCCAATTTAAGGAACAAGAAGCAGAATGAATAGCAACCTGGCTAAAACCTGAAAATAACACAGGGTTTAAAGCTAATTGCAAGGATTAGTGCTTCGCTTAGTATTGTTCACAATTTACATAAACAGTTTGCACCCTGGAATTGGAAATGGAATTTCAAAATTTACAAATGATAGTAAATTGAGGTGGTGTGGTTAACATCAAGGTAGACTGTAACAAAATACACTATTAATACACTTGCAAATTTGTATGACAATTATCAGTATAGATAAGTGCAAGAGTACATTTTAGTAGGAATTTTAAGCAAATCATATTGTTAGGATACCAGACCAGATCCCAATGTTAGGATACTGGTCTAGAAACTGACGAGTAACACCAACAATTTTGCAATTTGTAAACAGTGAGGAAGGGATACTTCACCCTCAGGGGTAATTCCATGGACAAACAGGGATTTTAATTTTAAAAAAATATTAAAACAAACTTTACTCTTAACATAGGACCAAATTTCATGGCGCCGAGGACCCTGGTTCGATCCCAGCCCTGGGTCACTGTCCGTGTGGAGATTGCACATTCTTCCTGTGTCTGTGAGTCTCACCCCCACAACCAAAACGATATGCAGGTTAGATAGATTGGCGACTCTAAATTGCCCATAATTTGGAAACATTAAAAAGAAAACTCAGAACCAACTGCATTATCACAGAAAATAGCTTACAATTAACAGTTAAACAATTCTTAAACAGGAGAAGCAAAAGGTTTAACTTCTAACTTTTATACCTTCTCTTATCACCAGAGGTCAAAAGCCATTTGTAAATAAAGTTAGCAAACACAGATATTTGCTGTCCTCGGTGTAAAGAGTTGCTTTCGGCAAAGGAGAGAGACCCTTTCCAGGCATAACCTGCAAGTCCTTCGGTCATATCATATCATAGAATTTACAGTGCAGAAGGAGGCCATTCAGCCCATCGAGTCTGCATCGGCCCTTGGAAATAGCACCCTACTTATATTCCCATTATCCAGTAACCCCACCTAATCTTTTTGGACACTAAGGACAATGTAGCATGGCCAATCCACCTAACCTGCACATTTTTGGACTGTGGGAGGAAACCGGAGCACCCGGAGGAAACCGACGCAGACACTGGGAGAATGTGGTTTGCTAGAGCTCTTCGGGAGGATTTAAACTAGTTTGGCAGAGGGTGGGAACCAGAGCTACGGATCAGAGGATAGGGTAGCTGTTGAACAGGCAGAAATAGTATGCAGCTAGTCTGTGAGGAAGGATAGACAGTCGATAGGGCAAAGTTGCACTCGGTGGAATGGGTCACTTTCAATGCAAGGAGTGTCAGGAATAAGGGAGATGAACTTAAGAGCATGGATCAGTACTTGGAACTATGATGTTGTGGCTATTACGGACACATGGATTCACAGGGGCAGGAATGATTGTTAGATGTTCCGAGGTTTAGATGTTTTAAGAAGAATTAGGAGGGAGGTAAAAGAGGAGGGGGAGTAGCACTGTTATTTAGGGAGTGCATCACAGCTGCAGAAAAGGAGGGAGTCGAGGAGGGTTTGTCTACTGAGTCAGTATGGATGGATGTCAGAAACAAGAAAGGGGCAGTCACTTTATTGGGAGTTCTCTAGACCCGCCCAATAAGAGCAGAGAGATGGAGAAACAGATTGGGCGGCAGATCTTGGAAAGGTGCAGAAGTAACAGAGTTGTCATGGATGACTTCAACTTTCCTAATATTGACTGGAACCTCCTGACTGCAAATGGTTTGGATGGAGCAGGTTTTGTCAGGTGCATACAGGAAGCATTCCTGACTATGTAGATAGGCCGACTAGGGGTGATGCCATATTGGATTTGGTGCTTGGTAACAAACCAGGCCAAGTGTTAGATGTCTCGGTGGGAGAGCATTGAACGTGCCCACAACTCCTTGACCATTACCATAGTCATGGAGAGGGCTAGGAACAGACAGTATGGGAAGGTATTTAATTGGGGGAGGGGAAATTATACTGCTGTTGGACAGGAGCTGAGGAGCATAAAGTGGGAACAGTTGTTCTTGGGGAAATGCACAACAGTAATGTGGGGGTTGAAGGAGCACATGCTACGAGTGCTGGATAGTTTTGTCCCACTGAGACGAGAAAGGAATGGTAATGTGGAGAAGCCTTGGATGACAAGAGAAGCAGAGCTGGCCAAGAGAAAGAAGGAAGCTTACGTAAGGTTGAGAAAGCAAGCATCTGGCACAGCTCTAGAGGGTTACAAGGTAGCCAGGAAGGAACTCAAAATGGACTTAGGAGAGCTAGAAGGGGGCATGAAAAAGCCCTGGCGGGAAGGATTAGGAAAACCCCAAGGCGTTCTACACTTGAGAAATAAGAGGATGATCAGAGTGAGAGTAGGGCCGATGAGGGATAGTGGAGGGAACTTGTGCCTAAAGTCTGAGGAGATAGGGGAGGCCCTAAATGAATATTTTGCTTCAGTATTCATGAGAGAGAGAGGGACCTTGTTGCTCAGGAGAACAGCGTGAACCAGGTTAATAGACTCAAACAGGTTAATATTAAAAAGGAGGATGTGCTGGAAATTTTGAAAAGCATCAGGATGGACCAGTCCCCTGTACCTGATGGGATGTACCAAAGGTTACTACGGGAAGCAAGGGAGGAGATTGCGGCGCCGTTGGCGATGGTCTTTGCATCCTCACTCTCCACTGGAGTAATACCGGATGATTGGAGGGAGGCGAATGTTCAAGAAAGGGAATAGGGAAATCCCTGGGAATTACAGACCAGTCAGTCTTAACAGTCTGTGGTGAGCAAAATATTGGAAAGGATTCTGAGAGATAGGATTTATGATTATTTAGAAAAACATAGTTTGATTAAAGAGAGTCAGCATGGCTTTGTGAGGGGCAGGTCAAGCCTCATTGAATTCTTTGAGAGTGTGACGAGACACATTGATGAAGGTCAGGTAGTGGATGTGGTGTATATGGATTTCAGTAAGGCATTTGATAAGGTTCCCCATGGTAGGCTCATTCAGAAAGTTAGGGGGCATGGGATACAGGGAAATGTGGCAGTCTGGATATAGAATTGGCTGACCGAAAGAAGACCATGGGCGTCATTCTCCGACCCCCCGCCGGGTTGGAGAATCGCCGGGGGCTGCCGTGAATCCCACCCCCCGCCAGTTGCCGAAGTCTCCGGTACCGGATATTTGGCGGGAATCGGGCCGCGCCGGTTGGCGGGCCCCCCCCCGCTGGATTCTCTGGCCCGGATGGGCCGAAGTCCCGCCGATAAATTGCCTGTCCCGCCGGCGTGGATTAAACCACCTTTTGAACGGCGGGACAAGGCGGCGTGGGCGGGCTCCGGGGTCCTAGGGGGGGCGCGGGGCGATCTGGCCCCGGGGGGTGCCCCCACGGTGGCCTGGCCCGCAGTCGGGGCCCACCGATCCATGGGCGGGCCTGTGCCGTGGGGGCACTCTTTCCCTTCCGCCTCCGCCACAGTCTCCACCATGGCGGAGGCGGAAGAGACTCCCTGCACTGCACATGCGCGGGAAACTGTCAGCGGCCGCTGACGCTCCTGCGCATGCGTCGCCCCGATATGTCATTTCCGTGCCAGCTGGCGGGGCAACAAAGGTCGTTTCCGCCAGCTGGCGGGGCGGAAAGCCCTCCGGCGTCGGCCTAGACCCTCAATGTTGGGGCTCGGCCCCCAAAGATGCAGAGCATTCCGCACCTTTGGGGCGGCGCGATGCCCGTCTGATTGGCGCCGTTTTGGGTGCCAGTCGGAGGACATCGCGCCGTTTGGGGAGAATTTCGCCCCGGGAGTGGTAGTGGATGGAAAGTATTCCGCCTGGAGGTCGGTGACCAGTGGTGTTCCGCAGGGATCTGTTCTGGGTCCTCTGCTCTTTGTGTTTTTTGTAAATGACTTGGATGAGGAAGTGGAAGGGTGGGTTAGTAAGTTTGCCGATGACACAAAAGGTTGGTGAAGTAGATAGTGTTGAGGGACGTTGCAGGTTACAACAGGACATTGACAGGATGCAGAGCTGGGCAGAGTGGCAGATAGAGTTCAACCTAGATAAATGTGAAGTGATTCATTTTGGAAGGTCGAATTTGAATGCTGGATACAGGGTTAAAGGCAGATTCTTGGAAGTGTAGAGGAACAGGGATCTTGGGGTCCATGTACATAGATCCCTCAAAGTTGCCACCCAGGTTGATAGGGTTGTTAAGAAAAGTGATTGGAGGAAGATATAGGGGAGATGGAGGTACATTCTTTACGCAGAGTGATGGGTGCGTGGAATGCACTGCCAGAGTGGTGGTGGAGTCAGTCATTAGGGACATTTAAGCGACTCTTGGATAGGCACATGGACAGCAGCAAATTGAAGGGGTGTAGGTTAGATTGATCTTAGATTAGGATAAATGGTCAGTACAACATCGTGGGCCGAAGGGTCTGTAATGTGCTGTTCTATGTTTATGTTTTAAATGGACTTTCAAAAGGCTAACAATATTGAATAAGTACAGAATCCAGAAAACAAGCAGTGGGAAAATAAGTATTCAAATCAAGATCTACCCTATATATCTATGTCCATTGTAAACCATCTCTCTTCATCCTTATCAACCTGTTTGTAGCCTCTGGTTAACCACACCATGTTCCCACCCAGCTGAATAACCTGTATACCCTATAGCATCTCGAAAAGCAGCTGCAATGGTTTCAGTTCCCACCACTGCATCGTTGCCTATGGAGTCCGCCAAGAATTTATCCTTGGCCCAATTATTTTTCTCACTGCGTATGAAAACAAGTCAAGTCCTATAACTGCTGATGTCACCCAGCTCGATCTTGCCTCTTTTGAACTCTCCATTAGCCTCTGGTCATGCTCCTTATCAAATGAGCGGAAATTCATTCCAATTAAATATTGAGATGACCACAACAATTGGCCCAGACCTAGCTGTCCCAATAGCAAATAATGCTGTGATGTTCAGCTTTATTGAGTCGCAATTTCTGAGGTACCCGCTTGTGCTCAAATATAGAAGTTGCGGTGTATCCAAACAGGCTCTGGAGGAGCCCTAACTGATAGTTGCACTGGCACCTGTCATATGAGAACTTGGGCTCATCCAGTACTTAGTGCTTCCCCAAGCAGGTGCAAAGCATGTTCAAATGGCATTCCTTTAAACCTAACCATGCAGAGATCGATTAACATTTGAATTCCAGTGACCAATTAAAAAGATTGCAGAACAAGATTTCAAGTTTTAAGTTATGGGCCAGGGTTGAGAGAACACTAAAGTGTATCATGGAGTTCACCTGACCCATGACTTTTAATAGATTGTGGTTATGGGAAGCACAAGGGCCTACTTTACAGGTGTGATGCAACAGAGATCTAAAGTACTTTTAAAACAAAAACTGTTTATTTATGAATCTAGTTAACACTTTATAAACACACAGTAAACATCTTAACAACTATCAACACCAATAATCCCCACAGATTCAATATTCTATAAGTAACCCTTCATAACTTTCCTAAAAACATCCATAAGACCAAAATACCCTTTTTACAGAAAGACAACACGTTTAAATTCTCTACAGAAACAGGTATTACTTTGAAATTGCACAAATGAACATTTAGCTTGTAGAGATATCCATACACATTGCTTGCTTTCACTGCAGCTCTTCACTCCAAAACGAAACAAAAAACACACACACCAGCCTTTTTGCTCAAAGTAAAAGCACAGTCACAGCTCCGCTCCACCAACACACTGACATCACTGCAGCTATTTGATAAACATCTATTTCTTAACGGTACTCTTACATGTCACCTCCCCCGCAAGAAAAAAAAACCCAACTTCAAGATGGTTTCATTTTTCACCTCCTCACTTTCCTTTAAGAAATATTGACAGTGAATATACTTTTTTTTAAAACAAAACAAAACACAAACATTTAGAATAACATAGTCCATTTCAGTTCTTCCTCCACCTGGAATCCCTCTTGATTTACAGTCACTTTGGACAAGAAGGTCTGGTGCACGATCCATCCATTTCTCTACGACTCGGCATTTCTCTTTAAAGGTCAGACACTATTTTGATCACAAAAGCCCCTTGTAATTCTCCAACACAGGAGCATTGATTATCACAGCTTTCAGGCAGTCAAATGCCTGTTGAAACTCCGCTGTCCACTTAAATTTGCTACGCTTCTTTAGCAAGTCAGTCAGTGGAGCAGCCACACTGCTAAAATATGGCACAAATTTCCGGTAGAATCCACTCATGCCAAGAAAGTGCATTATTTCCATTTGTGTCGAGGGTATTAGAACCTCCCCAATAACTTTGTTTTCCCATCCTGTGGGACCATTTGACTCTGTCCGATTGTATGGCCAAGGAAAGTGACTTGGGCTTTTCGAAATTCACTTTTGGCTAGGTTTATCACCAAACCCGCCTCCTGAAGTCGATCAAATAACTCCATCAGATGTTTTAAATGTTCTTCCCATGATCTGGTAATTTTCAGCCAGGTGTCAATGTATACCACACAATTGGGTAATCCTGAAACAATTTTGTTAGTTAACCATTGAAATGTCGCTGGGGCGTTTTTCATGCCAAATGGCATAACTCTGAATTGGTATATACCATCTGGAGTCACTAAAGCGGAAATCTCATTCGCCTTTTCGGATAAAGGTACCTGCCAGTAACCTTTAAATAAATCCAGTTTGGAAATAAAAGCTGATTGTCCTACTTTCTCAATGCAATCCTCCAAAAGTGGGATAGGATAAGAGTCTGTTCTTGTAACTGCATTAACCTTTCTATAGTCCACACACAACCTTTGGGTACCATCTGGTTTAGGTACCATCACTATGGGTGAGTTCCATTGGCTGCAACCCACTTCAATTATGCCATTTTTAAGCATACTCAATGTCTTTGTTAACCTGTGCCAATTTTAATGGGTTAAGTCTATATGGATGCTGTTTGATTGGAACAGCATTTCCCACATCTACATCATGTATAGTCATTTTAGTGCTTCCCAACGTATCTCCACAAACTTGCCCCTGTGATATCAATAACTCATTCAGGTCAGTTTGTTTTTCCTCTGGAAGGTAACTCAACAAGTTAACCCAATTTTTAACAACATCCTTGTTTTCTAATTTAATTTGAGGCATGTCAAATTCAAAGTCATCTGGATTTGGTTCATCACCGAGTTAGACTCATTAAAACTTCCTCCTTTTTCTCTCCTTCCCTTTCAAACTACCTTTTAAGCATATTCACATGACACACTCGGTGAGTTTTCCTTCTATCTGGCCTTCTTACCACATAATTCACCTCACTTAATTTCCTTTCAATCTGATAAGGTCCACAAAACCTTGCTTTTAAAGGTTCACCTACCACTGGTAACAACACTAAAACTTTATCTCCATTGGCAAGACTACGAACTTTGGATTTCTTGTCCGTTACCCGTTTCATCACATGTTGTGCAATATTTTTAATGCTGTCTTGCCAATTCACCTGCTCTATTTAATCGTTCCCTAAAATTTGACACGTAATCCAATAATGTAAGTTTCACACTCACCAATTTTTCCTTAATCAATTTAAGTGGTTCTCTTATCTCATGACCAAAAATTAGTTCAAAAGGACTGAACTTGGTTGACTCATTAGGTGCATCCCTAATTGCAAACAGTACGAATGGAATTCCTTTATCCTAATCCTCTGGCTAACCTTGACAATAAGCCATCAACATTGTCTTTAATGCCTCATGCCACCTTTCTAACGCTCCCTGCGATTTTGAATGTAACACAGTTGATTTAACTTGTTTTATTCCCAAGCTATCCATAACTTCTTTGAATAACCTTTGAGGTAAAATTTGATCCTTGATCCAATTTATTTCTGTGGGTGGTCCATATCTAATAAAGAATTTAAGTAACTCCTTCACAATCTTTTTAGCTGTAATATTGCGTGCTGGAATGGCCTCTGGCAACCTAGCAGACACATCCATTATAGTCAAAAGATATTGATTCCCACTTTGTTTTAGGATGTGGTCTTACACAATCAATTAGGACACTTGTAAAAGGTTTCTCAAATGCTGAAATGGGTATTAAGGGCGCTAGTTTTAATCACTGCTTGAGGTTTCTCTTGACGTGTGACATGATCACAAAATTTAACTACATCTGTATGTAGTCCAGGCCAATAAAAATGTTTTTGTATTTTATTTGAGTTTTCCTTACTCCCAAATGACCTCCCACTGGTACCTCGTGTGCTACTCCTTTCTATACCCTATCGGCAATCCCACTTGATGAACTTCTGCCCACTTTTCATCCACCTGCATATGTAAAGGTCTCCATTTTCTCATCAAGACATCACTTTTACGGAAATAACACTCTGGTATACACGCAGATTCCTCTTCCGCATACGCTTTTTGATATATCAGTTTTATTTCTATATCCTTCTTGTAACTCCGCCAATTTTCCTGAACCAAAAATATCCGCCTCATCCTCCACCTGTTCTTGCTGTTTTTCAACCACCTCATCAAAAATAGTTTCTGATAATTAAACTTCAACTATAACTTCAGTTTGATTTCTCCTCTTGTTTTAACCTGTGATTTGGTAACCTTGTTACTGCATAATCCGGAAAAATCCCAGGATATTCATCCTTCAACACTTCAGTTGTCTGATTTTCCACTGGCTTCTCAACCACAGTAGGCATCACTCCCACCTGTGATCCAGCTATATTATTCCCCAAGATAAACTATTCCTGGACAAGATAGTTTCTCTATTAATCCTACTACCACATCACCACTCTTCACTGGACTTTCCAACCTTACCTTATATAATGGAACACTTTTTCTCTCCCTGAATTCCACATATTATCACCTTTTCTGGCAATATTCTTCCCAAATTATGTAAATCCTCTTCTCTTACCATTAAAGTTTGACTAACTCCCGTATCTCTTAAAGGCCGTTTAGAACAGGGCTAAATCGCTGGCTTTGAAAGCAGACCAAGGCAGGCCAGCAGCACGGTTCAATTCCTGTACCAGCCTCCCCGAACAGGCGCCGGAATGTGGCGACTAGGGGCTTTTCACAGTAACTTCATTTGAAGCCTACTGTGACAATAAGCGATTTTCATTTTTTCATTTCAATTGTGACTTCTTTACCTACTCCTTCTGGTACACATGAGTAAACTTTATCCACACAAGTAAATTCTTTAAAGCAATCTGGCACCTTCTTATCAATCACCTCTTGATCAGGCTGTACAATCTTTTGCACCTCCTTCGCTTCACTTGGGCTTTCCTTTACCACTTTAACAAACCCCACTCTCTTATCCTGTTTTACCACATCAGCCTTCCCAGTGCTTTTCTTCAACCACCAACACTGACATATGGCCTCGTTTATTACAGTGGAAACATTTGAAACTTTTCATGTCTCTTCCACCCTCCTGGATTTCTTTTTTAATCTGAGGTACACTCTCTTTATTATCTCCCATCAGATCTCCTTTACCTCTGCCACTTGAGCATTCCTCTTTTCCCCAGTTTCTATCCTTCACAGGCTGAAACGGACGTCGGAAACCAAGCTTTGATTTATGAACTAATTCATAATCAATTGCCATTTCTGCTGCAAATCTCGCAGTTTTAACCCTCTGCTCTTCCACACGAGTTCTCACTACATCAGGAATTGAATTTTTAAACAGCTCCAAAAGTATAATTTCTCAGAGAGCTTCATACGTTTGGTCTATTTTCAAAGCCCTTATCCATCTATCAAAATTACTCTGTTGGATCCTTTCAAACTCCATGTATGTTTGACCAGGTTTTTTCCTTAAATTTCTAAACCTTTGTCTGTAGGCTTCAGGCACTAGTTCATATGCACCCAAGTTGTATTTTTTTCACCTCCTCATATGTCCTAGATACCTGCTCTGGTAGTGATGCAAACACTTCACTAGCTCTGCCTACCAACTTTGTTTGAATCAGTAACATCCACATGTCCTGTGGCCATTTCATTTGTTTAGCCACCTTCTCAAATGAAATGAAAAAGGCTTCTACCTCCTTCTCATCAAACCTTGGCAATGCTTGGACATATTTAAATAGACCCCCACCAAGCCTTCGACTATGACTTTCTTTCTCTTTATCCTCATCACTATCCTCCAACTTTACATTTCCCTTTACATCTGCCAATTTTAACTGACTGTCATGTTTCATGGCCATTTTCTGAAGTTGAAACTTTCTTTTTCCCTGATCTGCATCTTTCGTTTTGTTTCGCTGGGGCTATTCTTTCTTTGTTTCTTTCTTTTCTCTCCCCTTTTCTTTTTCCCTGTTCTGTATCTCCCTTTTTCTTCTCTTTTTCTTTTTCCCTGATCTGTATCTCCCTTTTAAACAGCAGGTTTAAATACTCTACAGAAACAGGTATTACTTTGAAATCACCCAATTGAACATTCTTTAGCTTGTAGAGATATCCAAACACATCTGCTTGCTTTCACTGCAGCTCTTCACTCCAAAACAAAACTCCAAACCACACCAGCCTTTTTGTTCAAAGCAAAAGTAAAAACAGAGTCACAGCTCAGCTCCACCCACACACTGACATCACTGCAGCTATTTGATAAACATCTATTTCTTAACGGTACTCTTACATGACAAGTTTTTATTGTAAAAGCAACATTTTCTAAACCCTATTCAATTGACAACTTTCACTCTAAAATGCAGAAAAGATCCTCTATTTAACTTTTAAAAGACTGCAACCCCCCCCCCCCCTCCACAGTTATACTATACTTTGTCCATTAAATGGTTGCTTTATTCAACCAGAACCAGTCTTACAGCTCTTCTCCATTTCCAATGGCATTGCTTCCTTTTTCCTTTTCCAGCCGGATCATTTCTAATCCCCAAACTGACTTTCACATGAAACATTACCCTGGTAATTCCTCCTAGTCAAAACTAGGCACATTTTCCAGCCTCGTTTAAATCCCCACAAACCTCAGTCCAAGCTACCACCACATTCTATTTCTCGGTGTCTGTCTGTCTCTTTTGTTCTGTGTCATTTGTTCTTGATCAATTTGTTACACTGTGTGGGAGCATTGCTCACTTGCACGCCATTCCTCTCTTGCTCTGTGTGGATCTCTCTAAGTCGGTGTGTGGGTCTCTCCCACACTCGTGCTGTGTGTAAATATCTCTTATCTTTGGTTTTTTCTCTCTCTCATGCTCTCTTGCTGTGTGTGTGGGTGTTGCTCTTGCACGCCCTGTCTCTAACTTTGTATGTAGATCTCTCTCTCGGTCTGTGAGAGTGTCTCTCTTGTTCACTCTTTTGATATGTGTACAAGTCGCTTCGTCCCTCCTGCCCTGTGTTTTGGGATCTTGCTCTATGTGTAGGTCTCTCCCTCTATCATTCTGTGTCTTTGTCTTGCTCTCTTTCCCTCACTTAATGTCTTTCCTTTGCGCTATCTTCCTCTGTATGCGGGTCTTCCTCTCGTGCACGCATGATCTGACTCCTCTTTTTGTTCAGGTCGTTGCCTCTTGTGTGGGAGTCTCTCTGTCTCTCGCTGAGTGTGTGGCGGCCTCGCTCGTGCTCTCTCGCTATGCGTATGGGTTGCCATCTTGCTTGAAGCACATCTCCATGGCAATGTAAATCACGTATATAGATAGAAAAGCGGATTAGTTCTCCTCAATTCCCAAATTCATTTCTTCTTGGAATTGAATAGACAGTTTGAAGTAGAGCCATTTATAAAGCCTGACATTTAACTTGATGACTGACTCCACTATTGACTCAGTCATGCAGGTGAGGTGTGGTTTTTACATCTTGCACCTCCATCCCAGTAAAACAACGTGGGTATCACTATCCCCATCCCCATGGCATCAAGACTTCTTGTCAGGCAGAATTTAGAATAGGTCACATGACCTTCGTTCCTTCATTTAACCCTAAATTAAAGAGACTGGGAAAATTCCATCACCTTAACATTTGTAACGCCAACTTTAAAGATGCTATTTAAAAGCATGTTATTAATCAATTAGTGGTGACTTTTATGAACAGTCTAAGCAATAATTATATTTTATTTAGCACATGCAATGTAAATATCCATCACAAGGTATATTTTAAGAGAACTGTCACCAACTATTATGGCTGATTTGAGAGAGGTGAATGAAAACTTGGGTTTTAATAGATATGGGCATAGAAATTGGGTCACTCTCCATCCATGTTTCGGGCTCCTAATGTCCCAAAATGGCAGGCAGAAACCATACTTGCATTCTTGATTGGAAATACATTGCCTCTCTTATTGGTTCCAAACAAACAATAAGTGCCCCTTTTCAACACTTCCAAATTAGAATTATTTAATTGCATATGTGGACACCTGACACCTATTTTCGGTTCCTGCTGCAACATTGGTTTGAACGGAGGTAACCAATTCTGGCTAGACTCTTAGGGTGCGAATCTCCAGCCGCGTTGTGCTCTCGCTAGAGTGCAACGCTGGTGGAGATTGCCAGGAGAGGCCTCCAGCGAGCCTCCCGACAGCCTCCGTGCCCCCAGCGATTCGTTGGAGTCGGAACTCTGCCCCAAATGGGCAGGAACGAATGACGCTCGCGGAAGTAGATCGTAAACCTACTTGCAACCTACCTGGGCAGGATCCAGCAGCCTCACCAAGGAGGCTGCAGCCTGGCGCCGATTAGTGCTGGTTCACACAAACATGGACCAGGCAACGGCACTCAGGGATTCTCCCGGGCCACCAGAGACCACAGGGTGGTCAAGGTAAGTGTGGGATGGCCCCTGGCCCTACCCCTGGAAAGCAGGCACCTTGGCACATCCCAGCTGGCACCTTGGCACTGCCAAGGTACCGGATGGCACTACCAAGCCAGTAGAAGCATTGCCTGGGTGCCAAGGTGGCAGTGCAAGGCTGCCCAATGCCATGGTGGCGCTGCCATGGGTCAGGGGGCTATGCACATGAAATGAGGGTGGTGGGAGGTTTGAAGGGTGGGGGAGTGCAGAGGAGGTAAGTAGGGGCCCCGGAGGTTGGGTGGGTGAGCAGCTTCCCAGTGCTAAAATTCTTTTTGCGTGACTAAGTGTCATTGAATAGCGGTGGGGAACTCACCGGTGGATTCGGCAGGAAACTCCTTGGAAAAACCTGCCACAAATTAACTTTGAAATGTTTGGGGAGAATCAGGCCCATCAGAAAGATTGCCTGCAAAATAAAAAGTTGTTACTTTCATGTAAAGCATCGTTCCAATTGATGAATCGTTTCTTGCCTTGAGATTCTTAACCACCAGGCTTGGCATTAGAAAGAACTTGCAGACTCATGCATGTTGTATTCTCTATTCTGCTTTACCTGGATGGCTCGGATGCGTAGTGTTGAATAAAGAACACAAAGCTTTGTTAACAAGCAAAACTACAAATTTATTTACACTACTAACCAAGAGTCGTTCACATTCCTAAAGTAGAAGATTATTGTATAAAACTATGCTCTCTCGAACTTAAAAATGCTCTCTTAAATCAACTCCCAGAACCCCTGAAGTCACATGATATACATGACTGTTCTGTGGTTCCCTCTAGTGGTATGAATCATTGCCATTAACTTGTTAACTCTTCACATCCCAGTCAACATACATATCATGACAATTCACATTTTCTTGGGAGTGAAAATCATCAGGACATTATTGACCACTCTCCTGGAGAAAATCCTAAAAATGTGGATGTTTTATATTTGTTGTTCTGGGATGTAAATGGACAGCTTCTGCAATAGGGGCTGGTTTAGCACAGAGCTAAATAGCTGGCTTTTAAAGCAGACCCAGGCAGGCCAGCAGTGCGGTTCAATTTCCGTACCAGCCCCCATTTCACCTGACACCAGACCTAACAAAAATCTATTTATGTCAGTCTTAAAAATTCCAATGCCCCATCTTTTTGGAAGAGGGGTTCCAGATTTTTCACCTTGAGTGGCTCAAAAGATTCACTAGATTGGTCAGATTAGACTTAATCCTCAGAATTAGTTCCTAACTCTCAGTTCCATTCATACTTGTTCAAAAATAACTGCCCTGATGTTGAACAGATCTGTTGTTACTTTGTTGCTTTCTGGCACTTGGCAGAACCAGCAATTGTAGCGGGCCATCCTTAATTGCCTTTGAGAAGGTAATGGTGAGCCACTACAATCCATGTGGAGTTGGTAACCTCGCAGTTTTTTTTAAAAAATTCCAATTAAGGGGCAATTTAGTGTGGTTAATCCACCTGCCCTGCACATCTTTTGAGTTGTGGGGGTGAGACCCATGCAGACATGTGAAGTTTGCACATTCTCCCCATGAACAGTGACCAGGGTTGGGATCGAACAGCGGTGCTAACCACTGTGCTGCCCTAGTAACCTCAGAGTTAAGGAGAGAGTTACAAGTTTAAAAGTCAACAGCAGTGGAGGAATGGTAATATAGTTACAAGTCAGAGGAATGTGTGAATTGGAGGTGAACTTGCAGGTGGTGATATTCCCATGCATCTGCTGCCTTTGTTCTTCTAGGTAGCAGTCACAGGCTTGTGGGGTGCTGTTGAAGGAGCCTTGTTGAGTTGCTACTGTGCATCTTGTAGATGGTACAAACTGCAGCCATAGTGCACCAGTAGTGAAAAGGTGAATGTTTAAGGTGCTGAACGGGGTGCCAATCAAGTGGGCTGTTTTGTCCTCTACTATGCACCTTCTTGATTGTTGAAGCTGCCCTCAACGGAAAGGTGGAGAGAATTGTGCCTTGCCACTGATGAACAGACTTGAGAACAGGAGTTGAGTTTCTTGGCACAGAATACAGAGATTCTGACCCACTCTTGTAACCAAGTTTCTGGTCAAGACCAACCTCCAGTATGTTGATGGTGACGGATTCAGCAATGGTATTGCTGTTGAATGCCAAGGGAGGTGATTACATTCTCTTTTTTTGGAGATGTTCATTGCCTACCATTTGTGTGGTATGCGTATTGCCACTTATTGGCCCAAACCTGAATATTATACAGGTGCTTCAGTATCTGAAGAGCTGCGAACATTGTATATTATAGGCGAAGATCCCCACTTCTGATCTTGTACGATGGAGGGAGGCTAGGAAAGGAGGTGATCAGGCTACTGATATAAAGCAGGATGTAGCTACATGGAGGGATATTTATATTCTGTTCTATGTTTCAGTCGTCAGAATAATTGCACACAGCAGCAAAGAACACTTACTGCATTTCTTTCACAACAGGGGGATATGATCATGCAGGACAAGTTAGAAAAGGAGAGAAGTCACGCCAAAAATGTTGTGGAAGAGT
Source organism: Scyliorhinus torazame (assembly GCF_047496885.1). NCBI lineage: Eukaryota > Metazoa > Chordata > Chondrichthyes > Carcharhiniformes > Scyliorhinidae > Scyliorhinus > Scyliorhinus torazame. The sequence goes on along the minus strand of NC_092721.1, from coordinate 155,731,172 downwards.
ACATATATGACTTCAGAGATAAACTCTATGGGCCGTTTGAAAAATTTGTCAGTACTAAGGTAAGTTTATCATTCCATTCAAGATGCTAGATCCATAAATGAAACTGACCATAATGGGGCAAAGAAATCCAGGATGAGTAAGTTTTAGTTCAAAGTATTCCTCTCATTTTATATCTATATTTCATATTAAAAATCTTGTACCTATAAGACATTGGAACAGAGGTAATAATAAAAATCTAATAATCTTTATTAGTGTCACAAGTAGGCTTACATTAACATAGAACATACTTAGAGTCTGCACCAACCCACATAAGCCCTCACTTCCACCCTATCCCCGTAACCCAATAACCCCTCCTAACCTTTTTGGTCACCAAGGGCAATTTAGCATGGCCAATCCACCTAACCTGCACATCTTTGGACTTGTGGGAGGAAACCGGAGCACCCGGAGGAAACACACGCAGACATGGGGAGAACGTGCAGACTCCGCACAGACAGTGACCCAGCAGGAAATCGAACCTGGGACCCTGGCACTGTGAAGCCACAGTGCTATCCATTTGTGCCTCCGTGCTGCCCTACTGCAATAAAGTTACCATTCAGCTCATCGAGTCTGCTCTGCATTCAAATTTGATCACAACTGATCTGATGTGATGATCCTAAATTCCACCTCCCTCCTCATCACCATAACCCTTCATTCCCTTACTGATTAAAAATATGTCTATCTCAGCCTTGAACAAACTTTTTTTTTGGAAAATCTTTTTTTTTTTAAATAAACAATTTCATGGAGGTATTTTTGGCATTGTAAACAGTTACAGTGCACAGTAATGTACAAATATTATCACAAAGCAGAAACGTAGTGCAAAAGACCACTCCTCTCTCATAAACAGTACCCGTCTATTTATCCCTCCTATTCTACTCTAATCTACGCCACGCGCCCCCTGTAGACTCGATCCGAGCCATCCCTGGCCCTGGCACCCGGGAAGCAACATACTTTCCAGGAGTCTCGTTCGCGACCACAGAATCTCCTATCCGTTCCCCTAACCATGGAGTCTCCTATCAATATTGCTCTTCTATTCTCCCCCTTCCCTTCTGAGCCACAGAGCCAGGCTCAGAGCCAGAGACCTGGCCGCTAGGGCCTTCCTCCGGTAGGTCATCCCCACCCCCCAAACAGCATCCAATAACGGTATCCTTGTTTTGAATGGGAACGGCCACAAAGGATCCCTGCACTGTCTGCCCGTTCCTTTTCCTTCCCCTGATTGTAACCCAGCTACTCTTGTCCTGCACCTTGGGTGTGGCTACCTCCCTTTAACTCCTCTCTATCACCCCCTCTGCCCCCGGATAATCCAAAGTTTATCCAGCTCCGGCTCCCTAACGCAGGGCGGAATTCTCCCCCCCCCCCACCCCGCCGGGGAATCGCCGGGGCGCCGCGCGAGTCCCGCCACGCCACCCAGACACCCGCACGCTCTCTCCCCCCCAAAACCACGCCGCGAGAATCACGCCTGGCCGCTCGGAGAATCGCCGTTTGCAAAAGGCGAGCGGCGATCCTCCGCCCCGGATGGGCCAAGCGGCCACCCCAACACAACAGGTTCCTGCCGGCGCCGTCCACACCTGGTCGCAGGAACTGCGTGGGAGGCCTCTGATGGGGTCTGGCCTGCGATCGGTGCCCACTGATTGGCGGGCCGGCCCCTCTAAAGGAGGACGTCCTTTCCTCCGCCGCCCCGCAAGATCCATCCGCGATCTTCTTGCGGGGCGGCCTCGGGGAGGACGGAAACCGCGCATGCGCGGGTGACGTTATTTACACCACACCGGCCGCGTCATTGACGCGCTCCACTTTTTACAGGCACCCAGGCCCAGCGCGCGTAAAATACACGACGCCACTCCTAGCCCCCCGGGGGTGGGAGAATAGGGTGCTGGGAGCGGGCTCCAACGCCGGAGTGAAACACTCCGGTTTTCACTCCGGCAACAGGACTTTGTCTCCATTTCGGAGAATCGTGCCTGCGGACTCTGAGGAGCTGGAGTTGGGTGCACTTCCCTCAGGTGTAGTCAGTGGGGACACCTGTCCCTCACCACTCATTCTACAGGAGGACCATGCCACTGCCCTGGCCTCCATCCCCTCTGATCTGAATTCCCAAAGAGATTTAAAGGGGAAAAAAAAGAAAAGACGGAGCACCTAACTCCCTCAGTCACCAAACTTTCACTATGGCACACAAATGCACCCAAATTCAGCACTCTGTGCAAACAAAGTCAGCATTGTATGAAGACTCACCTTTATACTGTTTGACTCTAGTCTCAGAAAATTGGCCTAATCCAATTAACTAATTAACAAGCTGCAGCTGCAAGTAGAGCCTCTGTTTAAAACTGGTTTAAAACTCACCCACTTCTCCCAAACAGAAACTAGGGGACCTGGGGTGGAGGGTGCTGCGCATGGCAGTGCCGTGCAACCATTGATTAAATCACTTCACGGCCTTGCCAGCGACCTGCCACTTTTGCGGCCTGGTGGAGACTGTGGAGCATGTGTATGTTGTTTGTCCTAGGCTGCACTCCCTTTTGGGTTTCTTGACAACATTGTTGTTGAGGTTTTCTTTGCACTTCAGCCCCACGCTCCTGATCTACGGACATCCGGTGCGGAGGGGGGCGGGGAAGACGGAGGTCCTCCTCGTGCACCTGCTCCTGGGCCTGGCCAAGCTTGCCATTTATAGGTTATAGGTCCAGGCAGCGGGCGACCGAAGGGGTCGTCCAGCCTGACTGTCTGCCCAGCTTCCGCGGCCTCGTTCGCGGCCGGGTGTCCCTGGAGCGGGAGCATGCGGGATCCACGGGCACACTCGAGTCTTCTGTGCTCGGTGGGCACCGCAGGGGTTGGAATGCCTTATCGACCCCGATTTGCGCATTTGGGTTTTGGATACGTTTTTGTTTACCTTCTCATTCTTTTTGGGCTGTGCTCCACTCGTTTTTGGGCACTCCCCTTTTTTTGTTTTATCTATCAGTTACTTTATGTTCTTTTGCTTGGTTGTCACACCGAGCATCACCCCCCTGTAAGTGGCGAAAGCTGGTTTAACTCCTGTTACGTGTAAATAAACGTACAGGTCATCGCTCACGAAAAAAAACCACAAACAAAAAAAAAACTAATACAAAACAAACTACATAAACAAAATTTTTTTTATTTTTATTTTTTTTGCGGACTTCCGGGTTGCGGCGATGCAGAGCTAAGCCGCGCGATTCGGCAGCTCCCGCGAAGACGGACTTTTAGGCCCGCTAACGGAGCCCCAACGGCACTTTTTAAATAACCAACCCGTGGGGAAGGAAGGAGAAAGGTCCCCTACTAACCTGCATGGATCGGACCAGCAGCGAAACGGCGAAAAAAGCGGCCCTGGAGCAGCGGGAGAAGAAAGGGAAAAAAAGCAAAATGGCGGCACCCACGGACAAAGAGGAGATGCAAGAGTTCATCAAGCGCTGCTTCGAGGAGCTGCGCAAGGAGATGGTGGCGTCTATGCTGGCAATGATTGAAAGACTTGGAGCAACCCAGAAAGCCCAAGAGGTGAAGATCCAGGAGATCCAGGAAAAAGTGAGTGAGAACGACGACGAGCTCGTGTGCCTGGCGGAGAGAGTGGAGCGGCACGAGGCGCTGCACAAGACGTGGGCGGGAAGACTCGAAGACCTGGAGAACAGGTCAAGGAGAAACAATTTGAGGATCCTGGGTCTCCCAGAAGGAGTGGAGGGGGCCGATGCCGCGGCATATGCGGGCACAATGAGCAGGACGCTGATGGGTGCGGAGGCCCCCCCGGGATTGCTGGAGCTGGATGGGGCGCACCGAGTGCTAGCGAGGAAGCCCAAGGCAAATGAGCCGCCAAGGGCGATGGTGGTGAGATTTTGCCGGTTTACGGACAGAGAGAGGGTCCTGAAATGGGCCAAGAAGGAACGGAGCAGCAAATGGGACAATGCGGAGATCAGAATATACCCGGACTGGAGCGCGGAGGTCGCTAAGCGGAGAGCGGGTTTCAACCGGGCCAAAGCGGTGCTGCATCGGAAAGGAGTGAAATTTGGAATGTTGCAGCCAGCGCAACTGTGGGTTACACATAATGGCCAACACCACTACTTCAAAACGCCCGAAGAGGCGTGGACCTTTATACTAACTGAAAAATTGGACTCTAATTGAGGGTTTGTGTGGGAGGGGGGTGTTTGAGGGTTGAAGTATGATGGTTGTTGTACATAGGGGGTGAATATAAATGCTATATGGGCTGGGGGAGCGGGACAAGGCCACGACAGGAGCTGCGCCATGGGGCGCGGGGTTTTCTTTCCCGCGCGCGTCAAGAAAGGCGGGAAGGGGAACGAAGGAATGTACATTGATTGGGAGATTCCCACACGGGGGGGTCAAAGGGATGGCGGGGGAAGTCGGGGTCAGCAGGTGTCAGCTGACTTACGGGAGAGATATGGGGGGAGCAAAAAAGCTAGACGGGGATCTAGCGGGGGGGGGGGTTGCTGGTGCCACTGGCCGAAAGAGAACGGGACACAGAAGAGGTGGCTGGGACGAGGGTCCCCCGGTTGGGGGACTGGAGAGTGAGGGAGACGCGGACAAGGGACTGGCCCAGAAAAGGAGATGGCTAGTTGGGGGAGGTGGGGTGGGGGGGGGGGGGGGGGGGGGGGGGTGAGAGTCCCTCCAATCCGGCTGATAACGTGGAACGTGAGGGGCCTGAATGGGCCGGTGAAGCGGGCTCCAGTGTTCACGCACTTGAAGGGACTGAAGGCAGACGTGGCAATGCTCCAAGAGACACACCTGAAGGTGGCGGACCAGGTCAGGTTAAGAAAGGGATGGGTAGGACAGGTATTTCACTCGGGATTGGAAGCGAAAAATAGAGGGGTGGCAATTCTGGTGGGAAAGCATGTGTCATTTGAGGCCAAGACTATCATAGCGGATAATGGAGGGAGATATGTGATGGTGAGTGGTAGGTTGCAAGGGACGTGGGTGGTGTTGGTAAATGTATACGCCCCGAACTGGGATGATGCTGGATTTATGAAGCGCATGTTGGGGCGCATTCCGGACCTGGAGGTAGGAGGACTGATAATGGGAGGGGACTTCAATACGGTGCTGGACCCAGCACTGGACCGCTCCAGATCAAGGACGGGAAGGAGGCCGGCGGCGGCCAAGGTGCTCAGGGGTTTTATGGATCAGATGGGGGGAGTGGACCCATGGAGGTTTGCAAGACCGCAGGCCAGGGAATTTTCTTTTTTCTCCCACGTACATAAGGCTTACTCCCGGATAGATTTCTTTGTTCTGGGCAGGGCGCTCATCCCGAGAGTGGAGGGGACGGAGTATTCGGCCATAGCCGTTTCGGACCATGCCCCGCACTGGGTGGAACTGGAGCTGGGAGAGGAGAGGGACCAACGCCCACTGTGGCGGCTGGATGTGGGACTGCTGGCTCATGAGGTGGTGTGTGGGAAGGTGAGGGGGCGTATTGAAAGGTACTTGGAGGCCAACGACAACGGGGAGGTGCGAGTGGGGGTGGTATGGAAGGCGGTGATCTGGGGAGAGCTGATCTCCATCAGAGCTCATAGGGAGAAGACAGAGGGAATGGAAAGGGAGAGGTTAGTGGGGGAGATCTTGCGAGTGGACAGGAGATATGCAGAGGCCCTGGAGGAAAGATTACTTGGGGAAAGGCGACGGCTCCAGGCGGAGTTTGACCCGCTGACCACGGGCAAGGCGGAGGCACAGTGGAGGAAGGCGCAGGGGGCGACCTACGAGTATGGGGAAAAGGCTAGTCGGATGCTGGCACACCAGCTCCGTAAGAGGACGGTAGCGAGGGAAATAGGGGGAATCAAAGATGGAAGGGGAGCCATGGTTCGAAGTGCAACGAAAATAAATAAGGTATTCAAGGCCTTCTATGAAGAGCTGTACAGATCCCAGCCCCCAGTGGGGGAAGGGGGATGAGGCGATTCCTGGACCAGCTGGGGCTCCCGAGGGTGGAGGAGCAGGAGGCGGTTGGTTTGGGGGCACCAATTGGGTTGGAGGAGTTGAGTAAGGGTTTGGGGAGCATGCAGGCGGGGAAGGCCCCGGGGCCGGACGGGTTCCCGGTGGAGTGCTATAGAAAATATGTGGACCTGCTGGCCCCGCTACTAGTGAGGACCTTTAACGAGGCAAGAGAGGAGGGAACCCTGCCCCAGACAATGTCGGAGGCGACAATCTCCTTGATTTTAAAGCGAGACAAGGATCCACTGCAATGTGGATCGTACAGGCCGATTTCGCTCCTCAATGTGGTTGCTAAGCTATTGGCGAAAGTACTGGCCACTAGGATTGAGGACTGTGTCCCGGGGGTGATTCACGAGGACCAAACGGGATTCGTAAAGGGCAGGCAGTTAAATACCAATGTGCGGCGGCTCTTAAACGTGATAATGATGACATCGGAGGAGGGAGAGACTGAGATAGTGGCAGCTATGGACGCGGAAAAAGCCTTTGACCGAGTAGAGTGGGAGTACCTCTGGGAGGTATTGCGCAGGTTTGGGTTCGGGGGAGGGTTTATTAGATGGGTTAAGCTCCTTTACAGCGCCCCGGTGGCGAGTGTAGTGACGAACCGGCGGAGGTCGGAGTTCTTTCAGCTGTACCGAGGGACGAGGCATGGGTACCCCCTGTTGTTTGCATTGGCGATCGAACCCTTGGCCATATCACTTAAGGAGTCTAAGAAATGGAGGGGGATAGTCGGCGGGGGAAAGGAGCATCGGGTATCGCTATCTGCGGATGACCTGCTGCTATACGTGGCGGACCCAATGGAGGGGATGGTGGAGGTCATGCAGACTCTGAAGGAGTTTGGAGAGTTCTCGGGCTACAAGAATAATGTAGGGAAGAGTGAGCGTTTTGTATTACAGGCAGGGGACCAAGAAAGAGGGATAGGGGACCTACCGTTGAGGAGGGCGGAGAGGAGTTTTCGGTATCTGGGGATCCAGATAGCCAGAGGTTGGGGGGCCCTACATAAACTGAATTTGACGAGGGTGGTGGAGCAAATGGAGGAGGATTTTAAAAGATGGGACATGCTCTCGCTGGCGGGTAGGGTGCAGTTGGTCAAAATGGTGGTCCTTCCGAGGTTTTTGTTTGTGTTTCAGTGCCTCCCCATCGTGATCACCAAGGGCTTTTTCAAGAGAGTAGGTAGGAGTATTATGGGGTATGTGTGGGCAAATAAGACCCCGAGGGTTAGGGGAGGGTTCTTGGAACGCAATAGGGACCGAGGAGGGTTGGCTTTGCCAAACCTAGAGAATTACTACTGGGCAGCAAACGTGGCGATGATCCGCAAGTGAGTCATGGAGGGAGAGGGGGCGGCATGGAAGAGGATGGAGATGGCGTCCTGTAAGGGAACGAGCCTGGGGGCGTTGGTAACGGCACCGCTGCCACTCTCACCACAAGCCCGGTGGTGGCGGCAACCCGAAGGATCTGGGGCCAGTGGAGAAGGCACAGGGGTGCAATGGGAGCATCGGTGTGGTCCCCGATCAGGGGTAACCACCGGTTTGTCCCGGGGAAGATGGACGGGGGGTTCCAAGGCTGGCATCGGGCGGGGATAAGAAGAATGGAGGACCTGTTCATTGACGGGACATTTGCGAGCCTAGGGGCACTGGAGGAGAAATTTGAGTTACCCCCGGGAAATGCATTTAGATATATGCAGGTGAGGGCTTTTGTGAGGCGACAGGTGAGGGAATTTCTGTTGCTCCCGGCACAGGAAGTTCAAGATAGTGTGATCTCAGGGGTATGGGTCGGGGTGGGCAAGGTGTCGGAAATATACCAAGAGATGAAAGAAGAGGGGGAAGCGCTAGTGGAAGAATTGAAAGGTAAATGGGAGGAGGAGCTGGGGGAGGAGATTGAGGAAGGGCTATGGGCTGATGCCCTGGGTATGGTTAATACCTCCTCGTGTGCCAGGCTCAGTCTGATACAATTTAAGGTGGTTCACAGCGCATTTGATGAGGGCGAGGCTGAGTAGGTTCTTTGGGGTAGAGGATAGATGTGAAAGATGTTCAGGGAGCCCGGCGAACCATGTCCATATGTTTTGGTCATGCCCGGCATTGGAGGGGTTCTGGAGAGGTGTGGCGGGAGTAATATCCCAGGTGGTGAAAGTCCGGGTCAAGCCAAGCTGGGGACTAGCAATATTTGGAGTAGTGGATGAGCCGGGAGTGCAGGAGGCGAAAGAGGCCGGAATTCTGGACTTTGCGTCCCTAGTAGCCCGGCGAAGGGTCTTGCTATTGTGGAAGGAGGCGAAGCCCCCTAGCCTGGAGGTCTGGATTAACGACATGGCGGGGTTCATAAAATTGGAGAGAATTAAGTTTGCTTTGAGAGGGTCTGCACAGGGGTTTTACAGGCGGTGGCAACCGTTCCTAGAATATCTCGCGGAGCGTTAGAAGAAGGTCAGTCGGCAGTAGCAGCAGCCCGTGGGGGGGGGGGGGAAACGAGAGATTGTTTGAGGGGATGGACGAGCGGGAGATGGCATGGAGGGTGGGGAGAAACGGTATGTGCGGCCAAGAGCCAGTGTATAAAGCTATGTAAATATACCATCTTGCCATGTATATATCTTGCTCAGGGAGATTTTGCGTTATTTTGTTACCGGGGGGGGGGTATTGTTTGTAAGGGGGAAAAATTGTGTTGTTAAAAAACCTTAATAAAAAATATTTACAAAAAATAAAAATATGTTTTGCCTTTCTGGTCCTATTAAATTAGAGTAGTGAGACCCTATAAAAGGTCTAACCCAAACAGAAACTAGGGGAGCTGGGGTGGAGGGTCCTGCGCATGGCAGTGCCGTGCAACCATCGATTAAATCACTTCACGGCCTTGCCAGCGACCTGCCACTTTTGCGGCCTGGTGGAGACCATGGAGCACATTTATGTTGTCTGTCCTAGGCTGCACTCCCTTTTAGGTTTCTTGACAACATTGTTGTTGAGGTTTCCTTTGCACGTCAGCCCCACGCTCGTGATCTACGGACATCTGGTGCGGAGGCAGGCGGGGAAGGCGGAGGACGTCCTCGTGAACCTGCTCCTGGGCCTGGCAAAAGTTGCCATTTATAGGTCCAGGCAGCAGGCAACGGAGGGGGTCGTCCAGCCTGACTGCCCATCTTCCGCGGCCTCGTTCACGGCTGGGTGTCCCTGGAGCGGGAGCATGCGGTGACCACGGGCACACTCGAGGCCTTCCGTGCTCGGCGGGTACCGCAGGGGTTGGATTGCCTTATCGATCCCGATTTTCACACTTTAATTTGACGGGTTTTCGATTAGTTTTTGTTTCCTTTCTTGTTCTTTTTGGGCTGTGCTCCACTCGTTGTTTTGGGGCACTCCCCTCTTTTGTTTTATCCATCAGTTACTTTATGTTCTTTTGCTTGGTTGTCGCACCCAGCATCATGCCAGTGTCAGATGCTGGCCTAATCCTGCACGTGTAGATAAACGTGGAAGTCATAAACTCACAAAAAACACCACAAAAACCAAAAAAATAAAAAAGGCAAAAACACATCCACAAAAATATTTCCTTGTTTGTTAAATTAGAGTAGTAAGACCATATAAAAGGTCTAACCCAAACAGAAACTAGGGGACCTGGGGTGGAGGGTGCTGCGCATGGCAGTGTCGTGCAACCATCGATTAAATCACTTCACGGCCTTGCCAGAGACCTGCCACTTTTGCGGCCTGGTGGAGACCTCTCCACTATCTTCCAATGGAATGCTCCTGTCTGATTCCATTCTTAACTTTCTAACCACAGCTAGAGAATCACTTGTAATGGCTTCGTTTTCTGCTCCACAAGTTAGCTCTAGTCTCCCAAGGGTCTATCCTTGGCCAGCTCCTATTTTTCACTGACGTGCTGCCCCTCGGTGACATCAGCTGAAAGCACAGGATTAGATTTTGCATGTATGTTGATGACACCCAGCCCTAACTCACCACCACATCTTTCACGTGCTCTACTGTTAATAAATTACCAGATTGCTTATCGCAGTCATTGTTTTTGGTCCCTACTCCAAACTTCATATTCTACCTCATGACTATATCCCTCCCCCTGGCAATAGTCTGGGATTAAATCAGAGCCCAAAATGAGCATCTGACCTCATTTAATAGAACATATAATTCCTACATCACAGGAGGAGACCATTTGGGATGTCTGCACTGAACCTTTGAAAGAGAACCCTATCTAGGCCCAATCCCATGCCCTATCCCCGTAACCCCATGTAGCGCACAATGACTTACGAGAGAGACGAATAGAGCTGAAGTCGATGAGGCTTTATTAAGCGTGACTTGTTCCCTGCAGTTCAGCAACAGACTGGAGCGGCGGGGAGAAGCCCGGGTTCTTATACTCCGCCTTCAGGGCGGAGCTAGGGGTCAACAGCCAACCAGGACCCGGGATCTGTCAGCCAATAGTATCGCGGCTTCACAGTCCCACATGACCCCTAATACATACTACCACATTCACCCCTTGTTAAAAATGAACCCGGCGGGGTGGTGGTTCGCATGGTGGTAGGGGTTTACAAGGCTGGTCCTGGGAGGAAAAATTTTGGGCATGTCATTACAATCTTAGCCCTACACTGGGCTATGTACAAGGTTTGTGAATTATTTACAATATTCGTAAGAGAAAAGGAACATTTTCGTTACAGTCCAACAACATTCTTGGTGTCACACCGATGCCACGAGTCGAGCGGGTGGTCTGGTCTTCCTCGTCGATCGCCTCAGCCCCGGTGGTGGTGCAGGTGCTTGTTCCAGCGTTGTCGTCTCCGGGAGCGTTTCGGTGTCTGTTTCTGTTTCACTCCTGGTCGGACACGGGAGGAGGACCGATCCTCCCGGGAAGGGGGCGTCGCGGGGTGCGCCGGTGGCAGGGAGGGGGTAATCGGTGTCGAGGGGGTGTGCGTGTTGCCGGCGGGCGCCAGGTCTCGCAGGGAGACCGTGTCCTGTCGGCCGTCGGGGTACGCCACGTACTGCGGGTTCGCGTGGAGGAGGTGAACCCTCACGACCAACGGGTCCGACTTGTGCGCCCGCACATGTTTCCGGAGCAAGATGGGCCCTGGGGCCGCCAGCCAGGTCGGCAGCGACGTTCCGGAGGAGGACTTCCTGGGGAAGGCAAGGAGGCGCTCATGAGGCGTTTGATTAGTGGTGGTACACAGTAGCGACCGGATGGAGTGGAGAGCGTCCGGGAGGACCTCCTGCCACCGTGAAACTGGGAGATCCCTGGACTGTAGGGCCAGTAGGACAATCTTCCAGACCGTGCCGTTCTCCCTCTCTACTTGCCCGTTCCCCCGGGGGTTGTAGCTGGTCGTCCTGCTCGAGGCTATACCCTTGCTGAACAGGAACTGGCGCAGCTCGTCACTCATGAAGGAGGACCCCCTGTCGCTATGGATATATGCGGGGCAACCGAACAGTGTGAATATTAATGACTGGCCGCTGTCATGTCGGGGCGGGGGATGGCGAAGGGGAAACTGGAGTACTCGTCCACCACGTTCAGGAAGTATGTGTTGCGGTTGGTGGAGGGGAGGGGCCCTTTGAAATCCAGTCTGAGGCGTTCAAAGGGGCGGGAAGCCTTGATCAGGTGCGCTCTATCCGGCCTGAAAAAGTGCGGTTTGCACTCTGCGCAGATGTGGCAGTTCCTGGTGACTGTATGGACCTCCTCCACAGAGTAGGGGAGGTTGCGGGACTTTATAAAATGGTAGAACCGAGTGACCCCCAGGTGGCAGAGGTCCTCGTGGAGGGCTTGGAGACGGTCAATTTGTGCGTTGGCACATGTGCCGCGGGATAGGGCATCGGACGGCTCGTTCAGCTTTCCGGGACGGTACAAGATCTCGAGCGGATCGAGCCTCTCGGTGGAGGCTCGATCCTCCACCTTAAGATCTTGTCATTTTTAATTTTGCCCCGCTGTGCATTATCGAACATGAAGGCTACCGACCGTTGGTCAGTGAGGAGAGTGAATCTCCTGCCGGCCAGGTAATGCCTCCAATGTCGCACAGCTTCCACTATGGCTTGGGCTTCCTTTTCCACTGAGGAGTGGCGGATTTCTGAGGCGTGGAGGGTTCGGGAGAAGAAGGCCACTGGTTTGCCCGCTTGGTTGAGGGTGGCCGCTAGAGCTACGTCGGAGGCGTCGCTCTCGACCTGGAAGGGGAGGGACTCGTCGATGGCGCGCCTCGTGGCCTTTGCGATATCCGCTTTGATGCGGCTGAAGGCCTGGCGAGCCTCTGTCGACAGGGGGAAGGTAGTGGTCTGTATTAGCGGGCGGGCCTTGTCTGCATACTGGAGGACCCACTGGGCGTAATATGAAAAGAACCCCAGGCAGCGTTTCAGGGCTTTGGAGCAGTGGGGGAGGGGAAATTCCATGAGGGGGCGCATGCGTTCGGGGTCGGGGCCTATTATCCCATTGCGCACTACGTATCCCAGGATGGCCAGCCGGTTTGTGCTAAAAACGCACTTTTCCTCGTTGTATGTGAGGTTCAAGGCGTTAGTGGTCTGGAGGAATTTTTGGAGGTTGGCGTCGTGGTCCTGCTGATCGTGGCCGCAGATGGTTACGTTCGGAGGTAGCCTTCGAAACAAGCTTGCCAGTGTTTAAAAACTGCTGCCGAGTTCACTGCGTGGGGGCTGATCCGCAGGCATTCCGGGGCGATCCTGAGCTCCATAGTCCTTTAAGTCACGCTTAATAAATTGTAGCGCACAATGACTTACGAGAGAGACGAATAGAGATGAAGTCGATGAGGCTTTATTAAGCGTGACTTGTTCCCCGCAGTTCAGCAACAGACTGGAGCGGCGGGGAGAAATCGGGTTCTTATACTCCGCCTTCAGGGCGGAGCTAGGGGTCAACAGCCAACCAGGACCCGGGATCTGTCAGCCAATAGTATAACGGCTTCACAGTCCCACATGACCCCTAATACATCCTACCACACCCCATCTAACGTTTGAACACTTGGGGACAATTTAGCATGGTCAATCTACCTAATCTGCACATCTTTGGACAGTGGGAGGAAACCAGAGTACTCTGAGGAAACCCACGCAGACACGGGGAGAAAGTGCAAACTCCACACAGACTGTCACCCGAGACCGGAATTGAACCCTTCCCTGGAGCTGTGAGCCAGCAGTGCTAACCGCTGTGCCACTGTACCACCCCAAGACTCTGTTCATGGTCTAACTCACACCAAGTCCCAATCACCTATCACCCGTGTGCTCACGGTCTCGGTTAACTCCCAAATTGATTTCAAAGCTTTCATCTTTATTTTCAAATTGGTTCATTCCTCAAGGCAATGCCGTGACCAAATCCGATTCAAACAATTCTTGGTAGTTAACATCAGTCACCATCAACAAGAGCATTCTCCATGGCAATGTCTCTACCAATCAGAGTCCACTTGTCAGGCAATCAGCACTCCCTTCTCATACAGTTGTTGTTTCCCTTGACATTGGTATTCTTACAATTGTCCTGATGAGTGCAAGACAAAAAGCTTCAACAAAATCTTCCCCCCTCCGCCCAGCAATACTGAGCGTGATTCAGCAGACTCCAGTTGAAGTCTGCTGAACGGAGCGATTAGTGGGGTGTTTTGCGGCGTTTGCAGCTTTTTTTTTGTCTTCTGCGAGGAACTCCCCCCGTCGAGGCCACTCTTTAAGTCATTTCCTGCACTGGTGAGCTCAGCTCAGCTCACAAGCAGAGGAAGACTACTCCTAGATGGGGCACCATTTTTAAAAGCGGCCCTGATTTTTCGACCCCCCCCCCTCAGTGCCCCCCCCCAGCGGTCTCAGGACCCCCCACCCCTCCCACAACTTCACCCAATTTGCCTCTTCCAGGGTCCTCGAGCCCCCCCCCCTCAGCCCACCTCTATGGGCAAGCTCCCCCCCCACCCCGGGCCTGACCCCTGGTACGGGCAACCTGGACACGCTGGCAGTGTGAGTTGGCACTGCCAGTATGCTGCTGGCAGTGCCAGGGTGCCACCCTGCACAGTGCCCAACCACCCAGGAGCCTCAACTCCCCAGCAAGAACCCTTGAGGTTGCGTCACGACAGGTTCATGACTTTGTAAACCCAATGGCGCACAGTTGAGACCTCGCTGACGAGGCTGGTGAATCCTTGCCCCGGGTGAATTGGGTGAGCCATTTAAATGTGCACGTCTGGATCTTGCGCAGCAAGCACGAGATCCAGATCACGACACGCTGCAAGATTACGTAGAATCTCACGAGACGTTTCAAGCATCGCGATTCTCAATGAAGACCAGGGGAGGGGGTGGGGTATGGTTGTCTTTGAAAAATGTTTGAAGGCAGCACAAGCTGCTAGATGCAGAGACAGTCGGGTGAAAGGCTAGTGTCGATCCGGCACTTAGACCCAACTGCAAAGAAACAGTCCTATATCCCTCATCCTTTCCCCAATACACGCTCTCATCCTCCATCCACCCCATTTCATGCTCCTCAACCCACCCCATGGCCCCCTCATACCCTCCATATCAAGCTATAGCCCCCTATCCACCCCCCTGGTGCTTTATAACCTTTAACCCTCACCCTGGACCTATCCAAAAGGGTACTGCACCTCTACAAACAACTCAACCCACCCCTCCAAATATGGTGCGGGCTGGTTCAGAGGTGGGGCTTTTTGAACTGAGCCTAGGGCACAATTTTGGATAAGCTGGGGATCCTTTCCATTGCCTCACAGTTTGCATTCCCACCTTGTTTTATCATCAGCAAATTTGTCTGTGACACACTCCGTCCCGTCATCCAAGTCTTTAATATCGACTAAACAGCGAGGGCCCCAATGCGAATCCCTGTGGTACTCCGATAATTGAAGCCACTCCTTTTTTCACTTCATTGTAATGTTAGTGTAAGCCTACTTGTGACAATAAAGATTATTATTATTATAAAACCTATTTCTTTGATCAACCTTTTGGTCATTTGACCAAATCTCCTTATGTATTGGTTTTGCATTTTAGTTTATCATGCTCTTTTGATGGACTTGGAACAAGTGCTGGTGACTACCGTGTGCCATTTAAATAAATAACTGCACTGATTGTAGCACTCAGCTGATGGCAGGGCAGGCAAATGAGAGGCTGCCCACCATGGAGGCAGCATGAAAACTGCAATTTTGTTTCTTTCTCCAAGTGGCTAAAAATACAGCTGAAAAAACCTGCCAACGCGAGGCAATTATACCGAAGGACCGAATGGATGCTTTTGAATGATGACTGAATTACATTGGTTTGTTGCGGTCTAATTAGTCCTTCTTCACTGCAGTCTACATCTGAACTTAACTCCCTCTGTGTCATGAGAAATTGACTGGTAATAAGGAGCAATTCTAGTGCATGCATACACTGAAATATCCTAATTACTTCTCTTTTCATGCAATTTTCATCATGTCTAAACATTTCCTATCGATAAATAATGTTTGACTGGCTTAGCCCATCTCCAAAGCAGATTCCACTATTCATTCACTGTTAGGATAATCACAATCAAGCCATTCACTTCCTTCTGGAACCTTCTCTAAGGGCATGATCTACTCGAGCGAGAGCACAACACGGCCGGTAGATCCTGGGAGAGGCCCTCCGCTTTATCTCTCTATCACTCGCAGGATATACATTAGTCTCGCGAGGCGTTGGAATCAGAATCTCGCCCAAAATGGGTGTGACCAAACGACACGCACCTATGTAGGCAGGCGTACCCTGGATCTACCAGCCTTTACAGCGAGGCTGCAGCCGGGTGCCGTTCAGTACAGGTCCACACAAAAGTGGACCAGGCGGAACGGCACCCGAGGGGGTCTCCCAGAACAACGGAGGCCCCTTGGTGGCCCCCTGGAACTCCCTGGAATGTGGGCACTTTGGCATTGCCACTGCCATGATGCCTGGGTGGTAATGCCAAGCTGGCAGGAGCACTGTCAGAGTGGCACTGCAAAGGGTCAAAAAAGGAGAGTGGAGGGGGTATGAAGGGTGAGAGGGTAGGGGTCTCTGGAAAATGAATGGGGAGAAGCAATTTGTGAATGTGAAAGCTGTAGAGAGGATTTGTGAAAATGGTTCCAAGGATGAGAAGCTTCAGTTACTTGAATAGATAGAGACTGAGGTTGTTCTCCGGAAAGAGAGTTGGAGGAAATTGAGAAGAAGTATTTCCAAAATTGCAGTGCTCAGAATTGGACACAATACTCCAACTGAGTCTAATCAGTGTTTTGTAAAGCTGCACTGTAACTTGTTTAATGCTTCAACCGAAAGGTCAGGATCCCATTTTCCTTTTTCACCACTCTTTCAACCTGATTCACCCATTCCAACAACCTATCTGTGTTCTTCTGAAATTTATCTCCATTCCCCCTACAGTTCCCCACACTTCCAGGTTTTGTTCCGCTGTACACCCAAGTTGTGGTCCTTGGGGAGCATCACTAGAAAGGCTTCTCCAAACCAAGAAAGCCTTCTGCTTCTTGTCACTCAACCAATTTTGCTTCTATATTATCATTGTCTCTCTTATTCCAACTTCTATCCTTACTCCTTTTTCCCCTTAATACAAATGAAATATTTCAGTAAATTATAAACATACACTAACATCTACATTACCCTCTATAATATAGCCACATTTCCCCTCATTGGAGATTTATCAAGATTTCCCACTAATTTTTAACTTTATGTTGGTTTCTTCTCTTGCAGTAAAAATGTTTATTTCATTGTCTCAATTTGTCAATGCTAGTGTTGAATTAAGTGTATAAATCAAGGTTGTGGAAAATTCCTAAAACTAGTTCATTCAAAAATGGATTGCTAACTCTAAAATTCCCATATGGATGGAGGAAAGCAAGGAAATAGATATTCAAGGTTTTTTTGTGAATTGCAGGATCAAACAAAAATTTCAACATTATTATCTGAGACAGGAAATTGGTTATATGAAGATGGAGAAGACCAAACAAAACAAGTATATGTTGATAAGTTGTTGGAGCTAAAAGTAAGTACCAAGAAACTTATTGTTTGTTTTATTTATTCTTACACAGGATGTGGTCATTGCTGGCTTGGCCAGTATTCTTGCCCATTCCTAATGTAAATGGCTTTATTAGCAGTTTTCTTCACAACATAAATAACAAAACTAAACATCTAGTTATCTTGATGTGAGTTAGCTGATGTTAACTAGGTTAACATTGGGATTCTAGGATTAGACCCTGCTCCTATGCAGAAAAGGAGGGGAAAATCAACCAACGTTTATGATATCCAACGACACCACAGAATGCTACAGTGCAGAAGAGGCCCTTCGGCCCATCAAGTCTTGAACGACGCATGAAAGGCCCTAACCTACCCACCCAATCCCACTTGCCAGCACTTGGTCCATAGCTTTGAATGTTATGGCGTGCCACGTACTCATCCAGATCATTTTTAAAGAATGTGAGGCATCCCGCCCCTACCACCCTCCCAGGCAGTGCATTCCAGACCATCACCATTCTTTGGGTAAAAATGTTTATCCTCAAATCCCCCCTAAACCTCCCACCCCTCACTTTGAACTTGTGTCCCCTCATAACCGACTCTTCAACTAAGGGGAACAGCTACGCTCTATCTACCTTGTAAATGCCCCTCATAATCTTGTGTACCTGAATCGGGTCACCCCTCAGTCTTCTCTGCTCCAGAGAAAACAACCCAAGTCTATCCAACCTCTCTTTATAACTTAAATGTTCCATCCTAGGCAACACTCTGGTGAATCTTCTCTGCACCCCCTCCAGTACAATTATATCCTTCCTATAATGTGGCGACGAGAACAGTACTCCAGCTGTGGCCTCAGCAAAGTTCTGTACAGCTCCATCATGACGCCCCTGCTTTTGTAATCTATGCCCCGATTGATTTTTTTTTTTTAACGTATTTTATTACAAACTTGTATTCAAGCAGGTTACAGCAAGTAAACACCCCGGGAAACATACTTCCCAACAATCAACTATACAGTCTGTACAGATTTTTCCCCTTTTTCACCCGCCTTTCCCCATCGCTCCTCCTCCCACCCCCCCGCGACAAATAGCTCTTCCAACACGGTCACAAACAACCCCCACCTTTTCTCAAACTCCCCTGCTGAGCCCCTTAACTCATACTTTATCTTCTCTAACCGCAGGAAGTCGTACAGGTCACCCAAACATGCTGCTACCCCCGGTGGCGATGCCGACCGCCACTCCAGCAAAATTCGTCGCCGTGCAATCAGAGAGGCGAAGGCCACGACATCGGCCTTCCTCCTCTCCATGAGCTCAGGCTTCTCTGAAACCCCAAATATCGCCACCAAAGGGCCCGGGTCCACCTCCTCCTCCACTATCCTGGCTAGGACCGCAAACACTACCGGCCAGAATTCTTTCCAATTATTCGCAACCCGAAACATGTGCGCGTGATTCGCTGGCCCCCGCCCACACCTCTCACACTCATCTGCTACCCCCTGAAAGAACCCACTCATTCTCGCCCAAGTCATATGCACCACCTTAAACTGTATCAGGTTCATCGTTGCACAAGAGGAGGTCCTGTTTACCCTTTGCAGTGCCTCACTCCATACTCCCCAATTGATCTCCATTCTCAACTCCGCTTCCCATTTCTCCTTGATCTTCACCACCCGCTCACCTCTCTGCTCCCCCAGCCAGCCCTGATTGATAAATGTGAGTGCCCCTTATATATCTTTTCACCTCCCTATTAACCTGCCCTTCTGCCTTCAGCGATCTATGGACAATCACGCCAAGGTCCCTTTGTTCTTTGGAACTTCCCAGTGTCAGACCTTTCATAATATACTTTCTTGTTAAATTACTCCTTCCAAAGTGTATCACCTCAAACTTTTCAGGGTTAAATTCCATCTGCCACTTATCTGCCTATTTGACCATCCCATCTATATCTTCCTGCAACCCAAGACTGAAAGGTCTGAAGGTGGATAAATCACCTGGACCGGATGGACTACACCCCAGGGTTCTAAAAGAGATAGCTGAGGAGGTTGTGGATGCATTGGTGGTGATCTTTCAGGAATCACTAGAAGCAGGGAGGGTCCCAGAGGACTGGAAAGTGGCTAATGTAACACCGCAGTTTAAGAAGGGAGGAAGGCAGAAAATGACAAATTATAGGTCGGTTAGCCTGACTTTGGTTATTGGTAAGATTTTAGAGTCCATTATTAAAGATGAGATTGTGGAATACTTGGAAATGCATGATAAAATAGGACTGAGTCAGCACGGCATCGTCAAGGGGCGGTCATGTCTGACAAATGAGTTCTTTGAGGAGGTAAAAAGGAAGTTCGACAAAGGAGAACCAGTGTATGTGATTTATTTAGATTTCCAGAAGGCCTTTGACAAGGTGCCGCATAGAAGACTGTTAAATAAGTTGAGTTAAGGGTAAGATCCTGGCATGGATAGAGGATGGCTGACTGGTAGAAGGCACAGAGTGGGGATAAAGGGGTCTTTTACAGGATGGCAGCCGGTGACTAGTGGTGTGCCTCAGGGGTCTGTGCTGGGACCACAACTTTTCACAATATACATTAATGATCTGGAGGAAGGAACTGAAGGCACTGTTGCTAAGTTTGCAGATGATGCAAAGATCTGCAGATGGACAGGTAGTATTGAGGAAGCAGGGGAGCTGCAGAACGACTTACAGGCTAGGAGAGTGGGCAAAGAAGTGGCAGATAGAATACAATGTGGAAAAGTGTGAGGCTATGCACTTTGTAAGAAGGAATGGAGACATAGACTATTTTCTAAATGGGGAAATACTTAGGAAATCGAAAGCACAAAGGGACTTGGGAGTCCTCATTCAAGATTCTCTTAAGGTTAACATGCAGTTTCAGTCAACAGTTAGGAAGGCAAATGCAATGTTAACATTCATGTCGAGAGGGTTAGAATACAAACCAGGGATGTAATTCTGAGGCTGTATAAGATTCTGGTCAGACCCCATTTGGAGTATTGTGAGCAGTTTTGGGCCCTGTTTCTAAGGAAGGATGTGCTGGCCTTGGAAATGGTCCAGAGGAGGTTCACAAGAATGATCCCTGGAATGAAGAGCTTGTCGTATGAGGAACGGTTGAGGACTCTGGGCCTGTACTGATTGGAGTTTAGAAGGATGAGAGGGGATCTTATTGAAACTTACAGGATACTGCGTGGCCTGGATAGAGTGGACGTGGAGAGGATGTTTCCACTTGTAGGAAAAACTAGAACCAGGGGACACAATCTCAGACTAAAGGGACGATCCTTCAAAACAGGAGGAATTTCTACAGCCAGAGGGTGGTGAATCTGTGTAACTCTTTGCTGCAGAAGGCTGTGGAGGCCAAATCACTGAGTGTCTTTAAGACAGAGATCAATAGGTTTTTGATTAATAAGGGGATCAGTGGGCAGCACGGTGGCACAGTGGATAGCACAGCTGCCTCCTGTCCCAGGTTCAATCCTGGCTCTGGGTCACTGTCCTTGTGGAGTTTGCACATTCTCCCTGTGTTTGCGTGTGTTTCGCCCCCACAACCCAAAGATGTGCAGGGTAGGTGGATTGGCCACGCTAAATTGTCCCTTAATTGGAAAAATGAATTGGGCACTCTAAATTTTTCTTTTTTTTACATCAGGGGTTATGGGGAGAAGACAGGAGAATGGGGATGAGAAAAATATCAGCCATGAAGGAATGGCCGAGCAGACTCGATGGGCCGAGTAGCCTAATTCTGCTTCTATGTCTTATGGTCTTAAGACACTCAACCTGACTGTTAACCACCCAGCCAATCTTTGTGTCATCTGAAAACTTACCTATCCTACCCCCCACATAGCCATCCATGTCATTTATATAAATGAACAACAATAAGGGGCCCAGCAAGGATTCCTGTGGTACGCCACTGGTCACCGGCTTCCAGACACTGAAGCAGCCATCTATCGTCTCCAACCGCTACACCAATTATGAATCCTCCTTATCAAATCACCCTGAATCACATGTGCATTTGCCTCAAAGAACAAAGAAAAGTACAGCACAGGAACAGACCCTTCGGCCCTCCCAAGCCTGTGCCGACCATGCTGCCCATCTAAACTAAAATCTTCTACACTTCCTGGGTCCATATCCCTCTATTCCCATCCTATTCATGTATTTGTCAAAATGCCCCTTAAACGTCACTATTGTGCCTGCTTCCACCACCTCCTCCGGCAGCGAGTTCCAGGCACCCACTACCCTCTGTGTAAAAAAACTTGCCTCGTACATCTCCTCTAAACCTTGCCCCTCGCACCTTAAACCTATGCCCCCTAGTAATTGACCCCTCTACACTGGGAAAAAGCCTCTGACTATCCACTCTGTCTATTCCCCTCATACTTTTGTAGACCTTTATCAGGTCGCCCCTCAACCTCCGTAATTCCAGTGAGAACAAACCGATTTTATTCAACCGCTCCTCATAGCTAGTGCCGTCCATACCAGGCAACATTCTGGTAAATCTCTTCTGCACCCTCTCTAAAGCCTCCACATCCTTCTGGTAGTGTGGCGACCAGAATTGAACACTACACTCCAAGTGTGGCCTAACTAATAAGCCTCCTTAATAAGTCTCCCATGTGGGACTTTGTCAAAGGCTTTGCTGAAATCCATGTAAACTTCATCAACTGCATTACCCTCAACTACACACTTGGTAACATGTTCAAAAAATTCAATCAAATTTGTTAGGCATGACCTCCCTTTTCACAGTGCCAGGGTCCCAGGTTCGATTCCCGGCTTGGGCCACTGTCTGTGCAGAGTCTGCTCGTTCTCCCTGCGTGGGTTTCCTCCAGATGCTCTGGTTTCCTTCCACAGGTCTCGAAAGATGTGCTGTTAGGTGAATTGGGCATTCTGAATTCTCCCTCTGTGTACCCGAACAGGTGCTGGAATGTGGCAACTGGGGGCTTTTCATTGCAGTAACTTCATTGCAGTGTTAATATAAATAAGCCTACTTGTGACAATAAAGATTATTATTATTATGCTGACTATCCCTGATCAAACCTTGCCTCTCCAAGTGGAGATCGATTTTCTCCTTCAGAATCTTCTCCAGTAGTTTCCCGACCATTGACATGAGACTCACTCACTGGTTTGTAGTTCCCTGGCTTGTCTGCCAACCTTTCTTAAATAGTGGGACCACATTAGCTGTCCTCTGGCACCTCCCCCGTGGCCAGAGAGAAATTTAAAATCTGGGTCAGAGCCCCAGCAGTCTCCTCCCTTACCTCCCATAGCAGCCTGGGATACAATTCATCCAGACATGGAGATTTGTTCACTTTTAAGCCTGCCAATTCCTCTAATACCTTGTCACTCCTTCTAACATTTCACAATCTCTCCCCGAGTTCCATAACAACTCCGCATTCTCTTGGGTGAAGACCGATGTGAAATATTTGTTCAACACCCTACCAATGTCCTCTGGCTCCACCCACAGATTTCCCCCTTGGTCCTCAATGGGCCCCACTCTTTCTCTGGTTATCCTCTTCCCATTGATATACTTATAGAATATCTTAGGATTTTTCCCTAATTTTACCACCCAGAGCTTTCTCACATCCCCTCTTTGCTCTCCTAATTGATTTCTTAAGCTCCATCTGAAATGCACATGTGATGAGGATAGGGCTCCATAGGCACTGTATTTGGTCTTTCAAAACAGGTGGTAGAGAATCATGAGTCGCGAATGGAAAATAAAATTGGACATGGCGTAAAATGGACTGCCAATTTGTGATGGCTTGTTTTACAGTTTTGCCAGTGATTAATTTGGAGCAAATTAGTAATGGTTACTTGTGCATGACAGCAAAGTTACTGTATAGATGAAGAGTACCTCAACAAGAGTCAGTTGCAGTGGGGGTGGATTTTATTGTGAGTGCGTGGGTTTAAGAGTGAGCATGGGGAAATCCATTCAAATCATGAGCAGGTTGGGAAGCTTGCTCTAACCTGTGACTTGTATATTACACTGCAGCATATCATGTAGCCGATTGAGAGAGGCGAGTTGGCAATTTCAAAGTGTTAATCACTGAGGGATAATAATGTTGGTATTACAGCTTAATTTAGATCAACAAGTTTCCTGGGCTTCAAGAAACCTGCTCGCGAAATCAAAGCAAACACAGCAGCAATTGGAAGAGTTGAAATCATGACAGAGAAATATACCAGGAGTACTTGGTACTCATAGCTGCTTTATTATTTGCTTCTGTGAAAGGGTTTGTTCACTGTACTTGTCCTGGAAGATAGCTTCACACACTTTAGAGGTTTGGTGGCCTGATTTGCACTTGCAGTTCTGATCTATCAGATCAACATGGGTGCCGCCATAGACGAGGACAAGCAACAGGAGGACCAACTGTTCCTTCCTACTCATAGACCTGTAGTTCCATAGGAGGGTATATTCATTTGCATACTGTACGGACAGAGAATAAGCTTCTTGGACATGTCAGACGACAGTGCCTGAAGATGCTCAAGGCATCGAATCAGCAGGTGGTAAACATTTACAGCCTGCTGAAACAAGTCATGTTCTCAACAGAGATTGGTTACCATGCTTTGCCAATAACTCAAAGTCACCAGTGCCCTCAACCTTTTCACTTCTGGATCCTTCCAGGGTTCGACAGGATCACAATATAGGGTGCAATTTAACCACCACGTTGCGCCTGGCATGGATCTGGGCATGCTGGTTAAATAGTGGGAAAGGTCAAAATTGAGATTTACACAAGATGCAAATCAGTTTGCTATCTAACCCACTCCCTCCCAATGGAGAGTTTCAGATCATGCTCAAATACGGCAATTTCTATCTCATTAGCGAGTTTGAAGTCAATGTGGCAGCCTTCAGGGAATTAACCGACTCCCAAGCGAGAAATCATGCAGCGTTGTTTAGTACTCCTTTTTTAAAATGTGAAGCTGGTGCAATGGCTGCTGTGGAAATCTGAGGAGGTGAGTAGCCATTTCTATTTTCAGGCATGCAGGTCAAGGTCACTGTAGCTGCTGCCCCAGTGCTTGTTGGGGGGGGGGGGGGGGGGGGGGGGGGGGGGCGGTGTTGGGCTTGGTTGGGGGATTGAAGCGTTCCAGGTAGGGGGTCGCCCGGAGGGGGATGGTACGAAGAGGGAAGAGTTGAGGAGCTTTTCCTCTATGAGGCCTTTAAGCTATCTCGAAATAACAGGGCAACTACAGCTGCTGCCTGTTTGTCCTGCCAAACATTTCTAGGATAGAACCCTGTTCTTGGTTATATGCTGACGGTCACTTTAACTCCCTTTGACTGTGAGCAGCCTCTAGCTTCGCAGCTGAAGGCTGTTGCTAGTAAGACATTGGCCTTGTTAGTTGTGAGAGCACTTCACAGCTGCAGGTTTGATGCTTGCTTCCGCTGGTGGCTGCAAATGCCTGGAGGCTGCTGTTGCTGTCACCTTCCTTTTTCTGTAGCCGGAAAGAAGGACAATTTTTTTCCATGACCCCAAGAGGTCCTGGAACACAGGGCTCAGGGACGTAAGAGTTCAGAAGGTAATCCGGTTTGAAGCAAGAAGATGCTGCGGGACCTGGTGCGCGACATTGATCCAAATGGGCCACCTGATGACACCGATGAAGAAATGCTTTCACAGATTGCTGATGCTTTTGTTGCTGGACTGGTGAGTGCTACATGTAACTGGCACGTCACCATGCGTTAAACACGGTGGAGGTTAAGGATGTTCAACTGCACCTTGAGCAGCAGTGGAATATGTGGATGCCAGGATTTGGTTCCGGTGAGATTAGGCCGTGTGGGAGGGCCTGCACAGCTGCGCTTCTGGACCAAGACTGGCATTGATACGTGAAACAAGTAACACATTGATAGATAATTTCTACAACAAAGTTCTGGACATGGTAACACATTCTCAGGCTTATCTTCCATTTCTGTTGAGGAACCTGTGTGCGGTGATACCGTGTGTTTGTTTTTTTTGTGAAAATGAGCAGATATGGCTTTGTATTAGTACTAATATGGAACGGTAACATTTCTTTGTTGTTTAATGGTTAGTGTGATATGTGGAATGTTATCTAGTTGATTTTCAAATCTTTGTCACTGTTGACCATTTAATGAACAAAATATTCTCAAGAGCATTCTCATGGGTACACGTGCCATGTCTCAGACGATAATTATTGCATTGCATTTCAATCAAACTTTGAAGCCTGAACAGTTTGGCTGACCTCAAAAAGCATCAGCACCGTAGAGGCAACAGTCACCAATCAAACACTCTGGGCTTCAACACTGGGGAGCTGGGCTTCAACACTGGTGATATGGTCACAACCAAAGGATGAATGTGTGGATCAGGGGAGGGCACCTGGGCATGATCTCCCTAATGTTCCCGGAAGGGGTCTGCTGTGGCTCTGGGTGAGTGTGCAGTGCGAGGTTTTCCAGCACAACTGGCCAGGTGGATGGCACTCTGAGAGAAGATGGGACACGTAAGGGTGGGGGTGGCTTGGGGATTTGCGGGTCCCGGGGTGGAATCCCTAACTGATTGTCGGTCTCGTTCCTTCTCAAATTTCTTACAGTAACCAAAATGAATGGTGGTGTCGGTCCCGCAGAGGATGCCATCGCAGTGCTGGTGGCAGCCCAGGCGGCCAGACGCTGGAGAAGACAGCAGCATCGGCGCAGGCTGGAGGCAACACCCCATGTGCAGGGGGCCGTCGCAAACCCTGAAGACTCGACTGCCCATCAGGCTGAGGCAGAACCCAGAGGGAGCACTCGCGACAGCTGAAGGTGTACAGCCATCATCGGTCTTTCAAGGAGATGTTGGGCACCATGTGCCACAGGGAACTCTGTATCAGGAGAGAGACAGTGTGACAAAGGTGTAACATGCTGGAGGAGGGACATGGGGCCTTGCCTGAGGGGGAGGACACGAACCAGGAGGAGATGGTGCATGAGCCCGGACAGGTGGCGGAAAGGGCCGCTTTGTCCGTCAGTTCACCCACACCCCATCCCGTCCAACTACCCTGTTCCACCCTCCAATGGCCTGTGTATGGACCTGTGTCTGCACTACCAGCAGGTCAATATACAATGCAAGTGCCAGGAGGGGGTGATTCGGAAGAACTGGAGACTGCTGCCGTCTCTTTGGTGGCAGGCCCAGGCTGGCCTCCTGTGCTTCCTCCTCCTTGACAGTGCCTATAGGGCCCTGGGGGACTGCATGAGAATGAGAGCAGCTGAAGTGAGCTGCAGAAGCCTCTGAGTCATCTGGCTCTGCCAGTCCTGGCGCCTCCCCATTGTCTGCACCATGGCGTCATCGCTCTCAGTGATGTCCTCAGTGACTGGGCCACGCTCAGTAGTGCCCCGGCAATGTCAACCTGCGTCAAGGGCACGTCCCTCAGTGGCTGGGACATGATGTTGAGGCTGTCAGCCATGGTCGTCACAGACTGAGCCACGCCTTGGGCACCACCATTCAATACACTGACGTCGTGCCCTTATGCACTGGCTCCTTTGCACCACCTCCTCCTCAACCTGTTGGCCGGCTGACTCCTCAAATTCAGCAGCTGCCTCCTGTTCCTCTGGAGTAGGCTCCGCTGCTGCAGCTTCCTCTTCCTTGAGTCCCGTTCCCGGGGCAACCCTTGTCCCTGCCCGTCTGCCCACCGATGACCTATAACCCATAATGTAGAACTGGCAATCGTAGTTAAGTGAGCACTCTACACAACGCAAGTGAATTCACGTGGGTGGGCGGGACATGTAGCATGTGGGAGTCATTGCCTAGCATCTCAATCAAACTGTGATACCCGGACGCTGTACCTGAACACTGTGGGAGGCAACACCACATACTGAGCAGCCAACATCCGAACACCCAGGGGATGGGACACAGCTCCGGGACATGTCCACGGCCGGAGGGTGGGTGAGTGCCACAGGGTGGGGACAAGTGCCAGGTCCAGGTGACTTTGTGAGCGGGTGTCTTAGGTCAGGGGAGAGGGGCCAACAGCGGCCGGGTGTGCATGGGCAGGGCATTCCGTGTGGGGGGGGGGGCAGGGTTTAGTGTGGAATGGAAGGTCCCAGGGTGGGAGCCACTGATGTTTGTCAGTCTAACATCCTGTCCCAATTCCTTCCATCTTTTGAAGGCAATGTCAGGGATATTGAACCCAGAACTTGTCCTAGTGGTGCTGCTGGTAGTCCGGGCGGCCAGATGCCAGAGACGGCAAAAGCGTCTGCAGATGCACCAGACCCCATCCCACACCCTGAGGACCTGGCTGCCCATCAGACTAGGGAAGGACCCAGAGGGGGAGTCCCGTGACAGCCCAGGGTGTACCAACATTATTGGTCGTTCGAGCAGATGAAGGACAACGTGTGCTGCAGGAGGCTCCTCTTCAACAAGGAGACAGTGAGGCATCGGACTTGGTCCCACATGGAGGAGGAGGACACTCGCTCCCAGTGGCTGTCAAGGTCACCGCAGCCCTGAACCTTTACGTCTCAGGATCATTACAGGGCTCGAGCGGGGACCTGAGTGGCACCTCACGGGCCACAGCTCACAGGTGCATCCAACAGTTCACTGATACCTGGATAGCTGGGCAGAAAACTGTATCAACTTTGACATGGACCAAGCCCAGCAAAATGTCTGGACAACCGGTTTCTCCCATCATCGGAAGCCTCAGGTCATGGGGGTAATAGATGCCACACATATCTCCCTGCGCTCACTGGGACATCAGAGGGTGCCCTATGTCAACCGAAAGGGTTTCACTCCCTCAACATACAACTCGTGTGCAACAACCAGATGAAGATAATCCACGTGTGTGCCTGCCTCTCGGGGAGTGTCCATGACAGGTATATCCTGGGAAGTCGGACATCCTCGGCCTCTTAGAGGAGCACCCCAGAATGGGCAGCTGGTTCTTGTGCAATAAAGGGTACCCGCTGAGAACCTGGTTAATGACGCCAATATGGAGGCTGGAGACTGAAGCAGAGGCCCAATACAATGAGGCCCATGCAGCCACCTGGCCAGCGATTGAGCCGTGCACCGGACTTCTCAAGATGCAGTTCCGATGCTTTGACCGCTCCAGTGGTGTACTCCAGTACACTGCCAGAGGTTTGCCCGCTTTGTGGTGGTCTGCTGTGCCCTCCACAACCTCGCACAGCAGCGGGGCGACGCTCTGGAGGTTGGTGATGAGGAACATATAGCGGATTCATCAGAGGGGTGGAACTCAGGGGAGCTGATAGGCACCATCCCCACTCCATGGGACAGGTCTGGGTTGGCGCCCAGCGCCTCCTCCTACCGGTCGGTGCCCTGGGGTTCACCTTGGGACGGAGTGGCAGCTGGTTCGAGCCCTGACTGCCCTTGCATCATCTGGCTCTGCCATCCTGATAGCTCTTCATTGTGTCAGTGTCATCGGCGGTGCTCCTCAGTGACTGTGACATGCTCTGCAGTGCCTCGCCAATACCCGCCTGCGACTGGGACCAACTCCACAGCGCCTCGGCCATGCCCATCTGAGAGCGGTCATATACCGCAGAACCTCATCAAAGTCAGCCTGGTACTGGGTGCCATCCCCCAGCGAGGCAGACATCCTGTCAAGACCCTCAGCCATGGTCGTCACCGACTGCGCGACGCCTTGGCCACCTTTACTGATGGTGCCGACGTTGTGCACCAGGTTCTCCACTGCGGTCGCTACACTAACAGCCTGGGTGCCACACATTGCCTCCGACATCTCCAGCGCCAGTAGCCTCTGGGACTCCTCCAAGTGACTATGGATCTGCTGCAGTGATGCTGACATCTCCCTCTGAATATCCCGGCTGCCCCCTAATGTCTCCCATCAGCTCTGAGAAAACCTCTTCCACAGGCTCAGCATCAGGCTGGGACCCAGCTGGGTCCTGGGATCCAGCAGACCTCCAACTGCTGTCTTGCCTGGGAGCTCCTGCCTACATTTGCTGTACAGCATGGTAGCATTGTGGATAGCACAATTGCTTCACAGCTCCAGGGTCCCAGGTTCGATTCCGGCTTGGGTCACTGTCTGTGCGGAGTCTGCACATCCTCCCCGTGTGTGCGTGGGTTTCCTCCAGGTGCTCCGGTTTCCTCCCACAGTCCAAAGATGTGCAGGTTAGGTGGATTGGTCATGATAAATTGCCCTTAGTGTCCAAAATTGCCCTTAGTGTTGGGTGGGGTTACTGGGTTATGGGGACCGGGTGGAGGTGTTGACCTTGGGTAGGGTGCTCTTTCCAAGAGCCGGTGCAGACTCGATGGGCCGAATGGCCTCCGTCTGCACTGTAAATTCTATGATCAGCAGCAGTATTCCACTCACCAGAATGTGCCCAAAAGCTTGTCCACTAAAATTTACCACCGAGGTAGGTCTATCTGCGCTGGTGGAGGGTGGCGATGGAACTCTCCTCTCCAGTGGTCTCATGGGAGACTGGAGAGGGTGCTACCCGGGGTGAGGACTTGAGGGGGGAATGGACATGTGGTGAGTGGGAGGGTTGGGTCAGTCAGTAAGGCAGTAACAACTCATATTTGACAAATCCTCCTGGTGGAGTCTGGTGGTCCTCACCTCTGCAGACGCCGGAATATGGCGATTAGGGGCTTTTCACAGTAACTTCATTGAAGCCTACTCGTGACAATAAGCGATTTTTTAAAAAAGTGGACCAATTAACGCTGATTAGCTTTGCCGGCCTCACTAGGCCAAGCACCGGGAAGCTCGCAGCAATTCCTGCTCGCTACAATACTTAGAAATCTTTCTGGAGAATCGCACCTTCGAGATCGTGCCGACATTTTGAAGGACCCCCACCTGTCGCCCCCCATACCTCCCGGAGGCCCCTACTTACCTGCCCTGGACCCCCTGGCCCTTGGCCACCTGGGAGCACTTGCTCTGCCACCCTAGGCAGTGCGCCTGCCAGCTTGGCAGTGCCATCCAGGCACCGTGGCAGTGCCAAGGTGCCCCCGTTCCAGGAGGAGGGCAAGGGGCCACCCTGCACTTACCCTGATCTCACAGGTGCGTCTGTTAGCCTGGGAGACCCCCCCCCCCAGGATGTCGTTCCTCCTGGTCCACGTTTGTGTGGCCCAGTGCTGAACGGCGCCCGGCTGCAGCCTTGCTGGGGAGGCCGGAGAATCGAAGTGTAAAGACTGCCGGGAAGCCTGCTAGAGGGCTCTCCCGGCATTCACCGGCCGCACCGTTCTCGAGGGAGAGCGCAACACAGCCAGTGGATCGCCAGTTAGCCACACTTAGAATATCTTTTAGCACTGGGGAGCTGAACGCTGAGATCGGTCCGCCATTTTGAAAGAGTGACCTGATCTCTAAGTGAGTTTGTGGGTCCCCCACCCCTGGGCAATGTCACCCCCACACACATGGGCACTACCCCCCCCCCCCCCCCCCCCCCCAAGTGAGGAAACCTCCCTCTGGGGTCCCTGGAGGCCCCCCCCATCAGGCCACTCCAACTTCCCTCAGGCCCCTACTTAACTGCCCTGCACACCTCCACTCTTCAAACCCCCCCCCCCCCCCTCCAGCGTCCTTTCATGAGCACGGCCTCCCTTGGGCACTGACCCTTGGCAGTGCCACCCGGGCACCCTTGCATTGGCGGCATGGTACCCAGGCAGTGCTCCAGTCAGCTTGGCAGCGCCACCCAGGCATCTTGGCATGCCAGAGTGTCAGTGCCAAGGTGTTCACATTCCAGGGGAGGGCCAGAGAACCATCCTGCACTGAGCCTGACAACCCAGGCTGGGTACCATTCCACCTGGTCGACGTTCGTGTGGACCAGCACTGATCGGCTCCCGGTTGCAGCCTCCCTGGGGAGACCGGTGAATCGTGGAAGGTCGATTTATCACAGGTATGGATGCCTTAAGTTGGTTTCCGACCTATTTCCTCAAGCGTCATTTGGTCCCGCCCCTTTTGGGCAGAGTTCCGAATCCAACACCTCGCGGAACTTGGGTAAATCCCACGAGGTGTGGAGGCTGCCAGGAGGCCCGCGAGACGGCTTTCCCGAGATTCTCCAGCCACGTTGTGCTCTCACGCAAACGCAACGCGGCCAGAGAATCACGCCCGAAATTTAACTTGAAAAAAGCATAAAAGAGTTCTTGATACTAACATTGTGAGAATCTGGTACGGTTGCACAGTGGTTAGCACTGTTGCTTCACAGTTCCAGGGTCCTAGGTTTGAATCCCGGCTTGGGTCACTGTGCGGAGTAGGCATGTTCTCCCCGTGTCTGCGTGTGTTTCCTCCGGGTGCTCTGGTTTTCTCCCAGTCTAAAGATGTGCAGGTTTAGGTGGATTGGCCATGCTAAATTTCCCTTAGTATCCAAAAAAGGTTCGGTGGGGTTACGGGGATAGGGTGGAGGTGTGGGCTTAAGTATGGTGCTCTTTCCAAGGGCTTGTGCAGTCTCTGGGCCAGGTGGCCTCCTTCTGCACTGTAAATTCAATGGTATTGGAATTGTCTTCCATAAAGATGACTGACTAGATGATTGGGTACTGGGTGATTCTAGATATCCTCCCCTACCTCACACCGGTTGCTATGACATTCCTAGTTTCTCAGAGTTCATTTCGTGTTAACCATGTAATATGGGATTGAAGTCACATGCAAGATAAACAAGGTAGAGGTAGTAGGTTTCATTCACTAAAAGGCATTAATGAAACCACTTGGCATCTTTCACAGTCACTGTCTGGGCCCAGCCTGTAAATAACTATATTTATTGAATTAAATTGTTTAATTTCCCATTATAGAATTTCAAATCTCAACCTCTTGAGTTGCTAGTCCAATACCATATGTGTTTGAAAACGTTTAAGGCAATCTTTCTTGTCAGTTGGCACTGAGTTTACTGTCTGTGAAGGGCAAAATATGTCAGGCTCTGCTTGAAACCAGCATTCAGTAGATCACATACATGCCAGTAGTGCATGCTTACCAAGGCACAAAATGCATAAAAGAATCATTTATTTATGAATGAAGGATCGTCTCCTGCACCTATCCTGCACCTATCAGAGTTAATACTATGACTAGTTATTCTAAAATTTCTCTTATGCCAGACACAAGGTGGTCAGGCACTTGTTAAAGGTGCTGCAAACATGAGAGGCCTACTCTGATGGCAAAGTAGCAATCACTTTGTATGAAATCACAGAAATAAAGATTACCCCAACTCTTCATGATGATCCTAAGTGGATTTGCCGGAGAGGGTGAGACCAGCGAGAACTCTCTGCAGTCCTGACACATCTAGTGATGCTAGCCAAAGCCATCAGATCTTGCGAGGCGTTGCAAGCCAGGTAAATCCTGCCAGAGGCCTTTCATGGGATTTACCGGCCACATTGCAGTCTGATTCAGACATGACGCGGTCAATATATTTCGTTCTTGGATCAGTTTTTACCTGGTTGCAGATGGAAGTTGAGTTAGAAGGAGTTTTGAGAGTATAGGTGGTGAAAACAGGAACAATTATTACAAATGGCCTTTTCAATGCAATAATAGGGATGAAGAGGCCAGAGAACATGGAAAGGTTGAGTAGGTGGCCATGATTATTATGTAGGTAAACCTATGGAGAGAAATTTGCAGACAACAACAGTGAGTTTGGGATCAGTGAGAGATCAGCATTAGTTGAGGGGAAAAGCGAATTCATTGAGAACAAGTAGTTGTTCTGAAGCAGTTGAGGGAAGAAAGCAAAGAGAATAAAATGAGAAAAAAACAAGTGGTGATGTTTGAAAGAAGGGATCAGTAGACAACCAAGATTACGGAGACGCAAGATGAAGTGCTGTAACTAGGGGATACTTGTAAGCAACAGGTGGAGGCTCTGGATCCCGAAGGTCAGCGTAAGTACAGGCCTGAAATTGTGGCAGATGCATTCTAGGATGGTTGTGGTTTTTCAGACCAATGAAATATCTAAAATAGATGTAAAGTTATTGAATGATTTTTTAAAAAATTGTATTATTTGTTTACAATTCAGTGCAACTCAACACACTTTTAAAAATTCTGAAGAAATTAGGTACCCCAGTTCAAGACCGATATCTGGAGAATGAGATAAGACCAAAAGCCTTCGATGAGCTTGAACAAAGACTGCAACATTACACAAAACTGGTGGGAGAATCCAGGAATAATGTAAGCAAAAATTCACACGTGAATTTAATTCCAGTGCATGAAGCAAATAGGAAAATTAATGTTTATGCATTTTACAGGTTGAGAAATATAACCATATAGATGTTTCTGAAATAGAGAAAGTGGGAAAAACTGTGAACGAAATAATGGAATGGATGAATAATGCAAGAGACACACAGGCCAAACTGAATTTTCATCAAGACCCTGTAGTGCACGTGGCTGAGATTAAAGAGAAACAAAAGGTTGTATTTCTTTTATAATAGATTGATATATTGTAACTACTTAAGTTCACCTTCCTATGACTATGTTACTAGAATTTGAGGATTACAAAACTGAAGCCTGAGTCCGAGATCTATGGCAGTCATACAGAATTCTGGTGCCGATAAAGGCTGCCCTGAAGATTTTCAGAACTTCTCTCTCAATCTGAAATCATCCTGATAACTTGGGCGGGATTCTCCATGGGCCCATCCTCCGCTTCGCCAGCAGCGCACTCAAGCCTCCAGATTTTCTGACGGCATGGGGGTGGCCACAATGGGAAACCCCATTGACCGGCAGTCGGAATGGAGGACCCCGCTGCCAGCAGGGGGGCCCGCCGCCAGAAAATGGGTCTTGTGGGACGGAGAATCCCCCCCCACCTTTTCTCTCTGTGCCCTTTCTGATAAATTTATCCTTTTTTGAGATAGTGATGTGAACATAATTTCAGTATTCTTCACATACTTTCCAATATCCAATTTACTCTAATAACTATTTCACACAGACCAGGGCCGGGATTCTCCCCTACCTGGCGGGGCGGGGGGTTCCTGCGGGATGGAGTTGCGGGAACAACTCCGGCGTCGGGTCGCCCAAAAGGTGCGGACTGCACCTTTAGGGGCCAAGCCTTCACCTTGAGAGGCTAGGCCCGCGCCGGAGTGGTTGGCGCGCCGCCAGCCGGCGGGAATGGCCTTTGGCGCCACGGCAGCTGGGGGCCGAAATGACGTCAACGGCTGCTGACGTCATCCCCGCGCAAGAGCAGGGGGGTGTCTCTTACGCGTCGGCCATGGTGAAGGCTGTGGCCGAGGCGGAGGGAAAAGAGTACCCCCACGGCACAGGCCCGCCCGCGGATCGGTGGGCCCCAATCGCGGACCAGGCCACCATGGGGGCACCCCCCGGGGCCAGATCGCCCCGTGCCCCCCCCCCCCCCCTCCCAGGAGCCCGCCCCCGCGCCGCCTAGTCCCGCCGGTAAGAAAGGTGGTTTGATTTTCGCCGGCGGGACAGGCATTCCAGCAGCGGGCCGGAGAATCGCCGGGGGGGCTCGCCGACCGGCGCGGCGCGATCCCCGCCCCCGCCGAATATCCATTGCCGGAGAATTCGGCAACCAGCAGGGGCGGGATTCACGCCAGCCCCCGGCGATTCTCCGACCCGGCGGGGTGTCGGAGAATCCCACCCCAGATGTTTACAGAGTATGATCAATGATCACTTCTTAGTGACTACTTATTGCTTCTTGGTAGATTTACTCTGAATTTTATTTATATTAAAATTCATCTGCCATGTCTCATTCACTCTTTATAATTGATTAAATTATTTTTGAAGTTAATCAGTCTTCTTTCTGTTATCTGCTACTAGCTGAAGATCATTTTGTGTTTTACACCACTTACAAATGTTACCAACAGCAAACATCCTAAAATGTTAGTTTTTTAAAAATAAGTCGAGTTAGTTTTGATTTAGCATTATGCTATATTTTGCTCAATCTAGCATTTTTTATATTCCAAACTGAACAAAACAGGTTATCCTATTTTTCTATTTCAAAGGTTGGTATCTCCCAATAACATTCCACTGCATGTTTGAAATGCTTAATAATGACAACCAATTCTTGACAATAACCAGATTGCAATGAATATGATGAGGGGCGAAATTCTCCGGAAACGGCGCCATGTCCGCCGACTGGGGCCCAAAACGGCGCAAATCAGTCGGGCATCGCGCCGCCCCAAAAGTGCGGAATGCTCCGCATCTTTGGGGGCCGAGCCCCAATCTTAAGGGGCTAGGTCGGCGCCGGACGAATTTCCGCCCCGCCAGCTGGCAGAAAAGGCCTTTGGTGACCCGCCAGCTGGCGCGGAAATGACATCTCCGGGCGGCGCATGCGCGGGAGCGTTAGCGGCCACTGACGGCATTCCCGCGCATGCGCATTGGAGGTAGTCTCTTCTGCCTCCGCCATGGTGGAGGCGGAGGCGGAAGGGAAAGAATGCCCCCACGGCACAGGCCCACCCGTAGATCGGTGGGCCTCGCTCGCAGGCCAGGCCACCATGGGGGCACCCCCCGGGGCCAGATCGCCCCGCGCCCCCCCCCCCCCCCAGGACCCTGGAGCCCGCCCGCGCCGCCTTGTCCCGCCGGTAATATAGGTGGTTTAATCTACGCCGGCGGGACAGGCATTTTAGCGGCGGGACTTCGGCCCATTCGGGCCGGAGAATCGCGGGGGGGGGGCCCGCCAACCGGCGCGGCGCGATTCCCGCCCCCGCCAAATATCCGGTGCCAGAGAATTCGGCAACCTGCGGGGGCGGGATTCACGCCAGCCCCCGGCGATTCTCCAACCTGGCGGGGGGGTCGGAGAATCTCGCCCGAGATGTTTTTATAGGAGTTGTGGAGTGATTTTGAACATGAGATCAAAAAACCTTGATTAACAAGGTCAGTAATTTTCTCAACTTTGCTTCACAGGAGCTGGATAACATCTGCAATCCAATAGTAACTAAACCTAAGGCAAAAGTAGAGGTTCCTAAAGAAGAAAACCAATCAATGTACAGTAAAATGAATTCTAAAAATGGGGGAGGAGAGCCAATGGAGAATAAGGACCTAGCCAAGGATCCAGAAATTCTTTCCCAAAATTGTGACTGCCATCCAGGAGATAACTGCACAACCAACATGGATATGGATTAATCTGTGGAAATTTAAATGGAATATTTCCTCCCGACAACTTACTACTTTTTTTTCCTTTTAATATTTCTAAATGCCCAGCCTATTCATTTATAAAAAGCTTTTGCAAAACATTTTCTTTGGTGCTAAATGGTGTAGAGTTCAGGTCATTATATGTACAATGTGTTGGTTAACTGCTTAAGAACAATGGTAATGTTAAATTCCTGTGGAATTGTAAATTTCTGTTAGTCGCCTAAAGAGCATGATGCATCAAACTATTTTGTAAGTTATGCTCCATCAGACTGAGTATTTAAACATGAAGCTCCAGCTGGTGCATGTTTCAACATTATTTGGGCATATGTGCGTATTTGTAGTTCTGATTTTTCTTTTTCGGTCTGTGCAGTAATAAGATTACAATGGGACCTATCTAATTAGAATAAATTGAGCAACTGTTGAGCAGAAAAGCTGTATATGATTTTCTACTAGAAAATAAAGTTTTCAACGTCAAAAACCATTGGGCTTGCGAAAAACATTCTTGATAAAATTTATTATAATTTTCCCACCTCTTAATTGCATGAGAAAAATTTAGAAAATCAGTTCTTCAAAATAATTTCCATGCGACTCTGTTTAGAAACTGAGAAGTTATGTTATTTGGTTTATTTTAGGCTGGACTTTCCTGTGGGCTTCAGCATCCTGATAAAAAGAGCCCCCAGTCCATAGCTCAGCAATCTGCTGGGTGACGGACACCTAACAGTCCATTTCCTTGTTTGCTGTCGTTGATCAAATGGATAGCATCCCAGAAGCCTCGGCAGCCCTACTGGGAGAGGTGGGTGCAATTGAGGCAGGTCGGCAATCAAAAGATCACCCTAGCATGGAGGTGTACTTGCTGGCGTACACAACAATAAATAAATAATCAAGATCTATGTTATATTTTTTTGTTCCCACAAAGAGAAACTCACACTCGAGGGTGTTGCTCAAACAGTCAAAATGGTGATCCATCTCTGTGTCAATTCGGAACCCTGGATATCCGTTATCCCTTCTTAGTTCCCAAATAACAGAGGTCAAGTCTGTGCTTTTTGGCAAAGTTCAGTAAACTTTATTTGTCAGCTTGTGCCACTGGTTAGGGGCTGGTTTAGTACAGTGGGCTAAACAGCTGGCTTATAATGCAGAACAATGCCAGCAGCTCAGGTTCAATTCCCGTACCGGCCTCCCCGAACAGGCGCTGGAATGTGGCGACTAGGGAACTTTTACAGTAACTTCATTGAAGCCTACTTGTGACAATAACCGATTATTATTATTAAAATTAGGTCAGATTGATTGTCTTTAGCAAATACAGTAGTTGAGTTTTCATTCAATACAAATCGTGGTAATCCTTCAAATCACAAAACACAGTATAAAATGACTGAGTGATTTAAACAAAAGAAAGTTGCCGATTTAGCAAAAGCAAGCAAAGAAAATAGATTTCAGAAAGATAGATTGATTCCGGAATGGATTTTTCCATCCCGCCAAATGATTCTTAAGGAGATTATTATCTTGAAGTCTCACCTTCCTTACAGCTGCGATTGGCTTTAACTAATTTATAATTCACATATTCGGCCAAACTGTCTGTCCGTCAATTTAAGAGAGATATGTATTTAAATATATTGGTACAAATTTTCCCTTACCATCGCCTGCCAATTTTCCAACTTATCCACAAATGCATCTAGACGCTATTGGAGAAACACAGTTTTTGCTAAGAAAGTATCTCTGGACTGGCTGTTTCCATAGAAATGGAACTGCCCGCTCTTTCACACAATGGGGCCTTTCAGCCAGCTGACCTCACTGTTCCTTCAGCCTCAAGCAATTCGCAAGATGTTCCCAGCTATTCGGCTTTCCTCACCCTCATGGTTAATATGATTTAGTTAATTACTCTTAATTAACTTAATTAATTAAGTTCTCAATTAAACCTTTTACCTATATCGTCTATAGCTAACTAGAAAGCCAATTTCTATCAATGGCGATCTGCTCAAAGCCCATGCAAACACTCTGCTGACGTTACTGCACATCAAGTGATGCAGAGCCAGCAAGAATGTATTCCCAGATGCATAACACTCCTCCCTCTTTACTTAATTAGTTCAGTGACAACAATCAACATTTATACAATAGAATCCCTGATATGTTACTTCTATACATATATACAATTTAATAAGACAGCCTCTATGGTAGACGTCTTACTTTTTGGTAGCATTCTTGAACTAGGCTACTTGCAACTTCAGAACCTAATTTCTTATTGTAGATGGACCTTCTTAAGTAATTATTTCAGCA
This sequence comes from Scyliorhinus torazame, assembly GCF_047496885.1. Taxonomy (NCBI): domain Eukaryota; kingdom Metazoa; phylum Chordata; class Chondrichthyes; order Carcharhiniformes; family Scyliorhinidae; genus Scyliorhinus; species Scyliorhinus torazame. Next base: position 155,693,205 of record NC_092721.1, on the reverse strand, counting down.
TGTGACACGATAGGCATTGAAAATTCCTCAAAAACAGAATCTGAACTTGTCACTGTTTCTGGTCTCTGTTCCAAAGCATTAGCTCTCTAGATCTTCTAAAAGTAGACTCTCTTGAGGAGTTTCTGCAAGCTCACTTTGTGCAGCAAGTAACTGATCAGCATTACATTGCCAAACTCTTCAATCACCCATCTGTACAGTGCATGATATTGGACCGGTCTTCGCAAGGACCAAAGCTGGAACCTCTCTCGTTAGCGATATAAATTTGTTAATAGTATAATTCCTAGCTAACACTCTTTCCCCAGTTAAATATTTGTCTTTTAGAGATTTTCTCCCACCCAGCGATTTGTGTTTGTTGTTGACATTTGGTAATCCCTGGAGTAGCGGGTGGAGTTAACAAATCAAACTGTTCATGGTTTTCTCTTGAACAACAACATTGCCAGTGAACATATACACTGTTTCGATAAGATACTAGAAATTTGTTTACTCTTCTTGATGATGCTCCCATGTTCTTCGATGCTTTAATAGAATGCTTTAATGAGTGCACAAAACATTCGGCCAATCCATTTGTTGCTAAATGATATGGAGCAGACTTGATATGTGAATACTGTTCCCTTTCAAGTAGCCCTCAAACTCCTTTGAAGTAAACAGCATTCCATTATCATTAACAATCTGCTGCAGTGTTCCCAACCTTATGAATACTTAATGTAGTTTCTCAGTCATCATTGACTTCATTATTGCAACTTCTGGTCATTTCAAGTGCACATCCACATGATCAAGAACATGTCATCCTCCCGTAGACCAACTTAATCGATGTGTACTCTCTGCGAAGGCTTAGTTGGTCTTTCTTATGCATGTAATGGTGGAATGTTCCTTAGTTTTGAACAAGATTGGCATTTCCCATATCTCTCTTCAATTTGAGTGTCTAAATCTGGCCACCAAAAACAATCGTGCTAATTTCCTCATCCTTAACCACACCAGGGTGCCCCTCATTCAGTTGATCAAGGAACCTACAACGTAAGCATTGATGAATAATCACACGGATTCCCCACAATAAGACTCCATTCTACACTGGCAATCAAGTCTTTGTGTTATCACAATCCCGACCAAACCCCAACAGTTGCTCGGATACTGGATGGAAACCCCAATTTTTTATTTTCATTTTGTAAGACTGAGGAACAGATATCCCGCTCCAAGATTTCACGCAAAATAGGGATATTCCATATTAAAACAAACTATTAATAACACAGTATTGTTGCTCTTTTATCTTTATGAATAATAACCACAAGACACGAATACCTTCCGTGTATTGGACAAATGACCACACAACCAGTATATTAGTTCAATTATTGTTTAAGATTAAACATAGGCTTGGCTCTATGCATAATAATCTACACGCTGCTACACATTAAACTATACCTAACAGCTTAAATGACCTTTACTTAACTTTCAAGTGACCGTCTCTGCAGGTTAGACAAGGCCTTTGTCTAAAGCCTCACGTGTGGCGGCTGGAAGTCGTCAGGTACGTCTAGGCTGCGGCCCGTCCAGGTAGCGATCGGGGGACCTTGAAATTGGCCGGTCGATGTGCTGCAGTTGGTGGGGCAGAGGCCGGTCCCAAAAGAGACAGAATGTTGGTCTCGCAGTTCTTATCCTCCGATCTTTTGCGCTCTTGGGCGGTCCCAACTCGGGATCCAATGGAGCGATAGAATTTTGATCACCCTAATCGATTCTGCCAAATTAGGGGCGCGAACCTTGGTAGCTGGGCGGGTCCTAGTTGTTATTGTCCAAGGCACATAGGCACTCCCAAATAAGGTAAATAGGCACCCCCGAGTCTGTTACTGCTGCTATGTTTCAACCTGAGTCCCATTGTCCTGGGGAAATCGGTGATTGAACTTTAGCAGGTGCAAGTTTCTGTGTAGGTCTGGTTTCCTCTGCACAATACACAGGGACTGTGTATCACCTGTGTCCCAAACTGACCACAATTCCCATTATCCTTTGCGGGTGGCCATTTTAGAAGGCCACAGTATTAAAATATCTTTAACATCACACAAGAAAATAGCTTTACAATTACCCCTTAAACAATATTAATTAATGCAGTGACACAATAACCCTTAACTGATATCTTTATTTTCACTTGAACAATAAAACTATCTCAAGTCACAATCCACTTTTAAATATAGACTATGGGATGCTTGCTATCAAGATGTCTTGGATACCCCCCTTTGAAAAAAAGTGCTTTTGAGAGTGTTTGAAAGAAAGAGACCTGATAGCCTGTCAGAATAATGTAAAATTCTGGCTCAAGTGAACCCTGGATACCTGAACACCAGATTGCTTCAGCCCCTGACTCTTCCCATTAACAAATTCCCTTTTACGAAGCTGAACACAGTCTGCGGGATTCTCCGTCGGCGGGATCCTCCGCTTCGCCAGCAGCGCACCCACGCCCATAGGTTTCCCGACGACGTGGGATGGCCACAATGGGTAACCCAATTGGCCAGCTTTCGGGGGGGGGGGTGCCAGACAACGGGCTGGTGGGATGGAGAATCCCGCCCAGTGTCTAATTAACTACTTCCCAGGGAACCCTCTTAATCTAAATAAACGTCCATTAGCCCGAACGTTTGCGATGCTTTAATTGCACCTTCATCTTCAAAAAAAACTAGCTGTCCTTCAAACCAGGGTTTTTAAAACATGACTGCAGTAGTCACCACCCAAGCTTTTAACCCTTACTGCACCAAATACATGTAATACAATATACCTGAAATTCATCACTATGATACAGGACTTGAGGTCTGGATTTTTCTTATGAACGTGTGACAGCATTCCTTTTGGAACCATGTCCATCACCCAGTGGCACGGTAGCACAGTAGTTAACATGGTTGCTTCACAACGCCAGGGACCTGGGTTTGATTTCTGACTTGGGTCACTGTCTCTGCATTTGGATCAAAAGAGGTCCAAGAACACAGCAAATGGAGCACGCAGAGATTGTACAACTCCTCAAGCCTGCTCCACCATTCATTGCGATTATGGCAACTGATAATTGCCTTCAAGAATAAGATATATTTGCCAGATAACAGGGGCAAAATTCTCCGTTATCGGCGGAAAGTCCGACGATCGGCGCAAAAAACGGCGCAAATCCCACTTGCGTCACGTCATAAAAATGGGCCGATAGTCTCCGGCCCAAAATGGGCTAGCAGCGACGTGACGGGATCCTCGCTTGCGCAGTGGTTCACGCTGTGCAGCGTCATACGCGCTACACGGCGTGACGGCTCATAAGGCCGCGCAGCTCCCCCCCCACCCGACCGCAACACCCGACTGGATGGCTGGCCGTCGCTCAGCCCCGAGGTTCGAGTCACGCGATGTGGAGGCGCTCCTGGACGCGGTGGAGCAGAGGAGGGACGCCCTGTATCCCGGGCACGGCCGCAGAGTTGCCCCACGCCACAGCCGGCGTCTGTGGAGGGAAGTGGCAGAGGCCGTCACCGCTGTGGCCCTGACACCACGGACAGGCACCCAGTGCCACAAGAAGGTGAACGACCTCGTCAGAGCAGGCAGGGTGAGCCTCCCCCATATCCCCCCTCCCCCATATCCCCCCTCCCCCATATCCCCCCTCCCCCATATCCCCCCTCCCCCATATCCCCCTCCCCCATATCCCCCCCTCCCCCATATCCCCCCTCCCCATATCCCCCCTCCCCCATATTCCCCCTCCCCCATATCCCCCCTCCCCATACCCCCCTCCCCCATATCCCCCCTCCCCCATATCCCCCCTCCCCCATATCCCCCCTCCCCATATCCCCCCTCCCCCATATCCCCCCTCCCCCATATCCCCCTCCCCCATATCCCCCTCCTCCATTTCCCCCCTCCCCCATATCCCCCCTCCCCCATATCCCCCCCTCCCCCATATCCCCCCTCCCCCATATCCCCCATATCCCCCCTCCCCCATATCCCCCCCTCCCCCATACCCCCCCTCCCCCATATCCCCCCTCCCCCTAATCCCCCATATCCCCCCTCCCCCATATCCCCCCTCCCCCATATCCCCCCTCCCCCATATCCCCAAGTGAATCCAGCCCTAACCTTAACCTCTGCAATGCACGCGCAACCGATGGCGTGCATTCATATACCTGCCTAACACTGTTGCCTTTTACCCCTGCCACCACCCCCCCCCCCCCCCCACAGGAGAAGCGCGCACACAACAATAGGGAGCATGTGAGGACTGGAGGAGGGCCCGCTGATGAGAGGCTACTGACCGTACACGAGGAAAGGGCCCTGGAACTGGCTGGCGGACCTGAGGACCGGGAGGTTGCTGATGCAGAGGTCGGGGGCCCACGAGCAAGTGAGCCACCAACAGCCCGTCCCCATATCCCCCCTCCCCTGTATCCCCCTCCCCCGCATCACCTGATCACTGCCTGATGTCTAACCATGCATGCTTCATTGTGTATCGCAGGACCAAACGTCCAGGCACCCATCCCCACAGATGCACACCGCCCGCAGGATGCCCCTCGGAGACCACAGGAGACGGAGAGACCCGCACCCTCCAGCATGCGACGCCCGCAGGATGCCCCTCGGAGACCACGGGAGACGGAGAGACCCGGACCCTCCAGCATACGACGCCCGCAGGATGCCCCTCTGAGACCACGGGAGACGGAGAGACCCGGACCCTCCAGCATGCGACGCCCGCAGGATGCCCCTCGCACACCACGGGAGACAGAGAGACCTGGAGCAACAGGGAGACGACACCCCCGTCATGTGCGGGAGCGACCACCCAGCCATGATGGGGGCAGCCACAGGCCCCCGTCACATCCGAGCCAGGACACCACTACCCAGGACACCACTATCCAGGACACCCCTACCCGGGACACCACTACCCAGGACACCCCTACCCGGGACACCACTACCCAGGACACCCCTACCCGGGACAGCACTACCCGGGACAGCACTACCCGGGACAGCACTACCCGGGACAGCACTACCCAGGACACCCCTACCCGGGAAGACGAAATACCGGACAGTGACTCAGAGTGGATGGGTGGAGACGAACCCCCACCCCAAAGTGCCATGGAGTCAGAGTGGGACGAAGAGCACGACACAACGCCACTGCTGTCACCAACACCCTCCACCATCGCAGAAACACTCACCACGGTTGGGCACTTTAGTGATGAGGCGTCTGGTACACTCACTGGTACGCACAACACAGCCGTCCCGGTACAGCAGGTGGAGGTAGGAGCAGCAGAGAGACCGGGCGGTCGGAGGGCAGCCCAGGCCAAGCGAACATCTGCCGCCCAGATGGATCCCGGGTTCCTGCAGTTACCACACCCACACATAGATCCGATGCAACCACCGACACGGAGACGAGCGAATAGGGTGACGGGTGGCTTGCGGCGGCTGCGGTCGCAGGTGGAGGAGTCCACCCGCGTCCAGGAGCTGGGAGTGGTCCCGGTCATGCGTGCCACCCAGGCTGACACCGCACGGGTGGCGTCCGCGGTGGAGGCAATGGGTGCGACGGTGTCAGACATGGGGAGCGGTTTGCGAGGCCTGGGGCCTTCCGTGCAGGCGGCGTCTGTGGCCCAGGAAATGGCTGCCCTCTCACAGGAGGCCATGAGCCAGTGCCAGCGCCAGATGGCAGAGGCGCTCAATGCCATAACCCAGTCTCAGCAGGCCATGGCCCAGTCTCAGCAGGCCATGGCCCAGTCTCAGCAGGCCATAGCCCAGTCTCAGCAAGCCATAGCCCAGTCTCTGCAGGCCATGGCCCAGTCTCTGCAGGCCATGGCCCAGTCTCTGCAGGCCATGGCCCAGTCTCAGCAGGCCATCGCTGAGGGCATCGGCGCCAGTGGCCATGTGCGAGCCGGCGTCGCACTGTCACAGACAGGGTTTGACAACCCCCTGGGCTCCATGGCTGCAAACCTGCAGACCCCTGTCGATACCAGCACGGGCCTCCAGGACTGGCAGCGCCAGATGTCGGGGGCGCGTCGGATGGCCAGTCCGTTCGCATCCCCCACCCATGTAGAGGCCTGGGGGCCATCGGGCACCCCGAGGGAGGAGGAGGTGGTGTGGTCCGTCCCGGCTCCCTCTGTAGGGGAGGTCCCGGTACACCGCGACACCTCGGACTCCCCCCCTTCCGTCCCAGGTGCATCGGGTGGGCAACGGGCAGGACAGGCTGGCAGCTCGCCATCCCAGTCGCCCGGGCCGCAGCCTGGCCCATCTAGGCCAGGACGCCCCAGGAAACGGCCGCCAAAGGGATCCAGTGTCAGAGGGCAGGAATCACAGGAGTCCACCTCCAGTTCTGCTGTACCGTCTGGGGAACCACGTAGACGTAGTCAAAGGGCCCGTAAGGCCAAACAATTAGACACTGAGTAAGTTGGCACGGGTGCAGGGCACAGATGAGTTTTAGGGGCTAGGGCACGTGCATGAACTCCTTTGGTTATTAAAGTCAATGTTACACCTACCGAAGCTGCCTTTGTGCTCTGTCCAAAGTGTGCGGGCGTGTCATGTACGTTGAGCGCAAGTGTGTGTGTGACGGGTGGTCTTACCTCAGCCCCAGGTGAGTCTGCCCCCTTCCCCTTGGGCCGCCATCAACACCCCCGGGCAGAGGACGGGACCGTGCGCTGCAGTGTCACAGCCGCATGCAGGGATGGTCCGGGTGGATGGTGGTACTGTGGCCATGGGTCAGACATAGTCCAACGATGTAGAGCCAGGAGCTCATCGGAGGCGGGTTGTCATCATCCTCCATGGCCTGCGATAGACACGCGTCCACCCGCAACTGGGTGAGCCCGGCCCGTTGTGCCGCCGGTGGATCGGCAATTGGGGGGGGGGGTGGTGTGCATGCGGGTGGGGTGTGTGGGGTTGGGGAGGGGGGTGAGGGTGCTGGGTGGGTGGATGGGTGGGGGGTGTGGGTGGTCGGCTGTTGCCATGGTGTGCGGTCTGTGGCCATACTACCCGATTCCCACGCCCATCTAGTCAGCAAAGCGGGCGTCTATCAGTCTGTCCCGTGCCCGCTGGGCCAGCCGGTAACGGTGGACAGCCACCCGCCTGTGTCTACCCCGTCTGCCCTGACCATTGCCCCCATCCCCCTCAACTGGGGAGGACTGGGCCTCTTCCTGCTGCTCCTCCACTCCGCCCTCCTCTGCCTGCGGCACATCGCCCCTCTGCTGGGCTATGTTGTGCAGGACGCAGCACACCGCAATGATGCGGCCGACCCTATCTGACCGATACTGGAGGGCGCCCCCAGAGAGGTCCAGGCACCTGAAACGCATCTTCAGCACGCCAAAGCACCTCTCGATCACTCCCCTTGTCGCTACATGGGCATCATTGTAGCGGTTTTCCGCCTCATTGCGTGGCCTCCGTATAGGCGTCATCAGCCACAATCGCAATGGGTAGCCCCTGTCGCCCAGCAACCAGCCCCTCAGCCGGGGATGGCGTCCCTCGTACATGCCGGGGATGGATGACCGCGACAACACGAATGAGTCGTGTACACTGCCTGGGTGACGGGCGCAGACGTGCAGGATCATCATGCGGTGGTCGCAGACCACCTGTATGTTCATCGAATAGGTCCCCTTCCTATTAGTGAACACGGCCCTGTTCTCTGCAGGTGGCCGCACGGCGACGTGCATCCCATCGATCGCGCCCTGGACCATGGGGAACCCGGCAACGGCAGAGAAGCCCACGGCCCGGGCATCTTGGCTGGCCCGGTCCACGGGGAAGCGGATGTAGCGGTGCGCCATGGCATAAAGGGCATCTGTCACTGCCCCGATGCACCGATGCACCGATGTCTGCGATATGCCGGACAGGTCCCCACTCGGTGCCTGGAATGACCCCGTTGCATAAAAGTTCAGGGCCACCGTAACCTTGACGGACTCGGGGAGAGGGTGTCCCCCGTCAGTGCCACGCGGTGACAGGTGTGCCAGCAGGTGGCAGATGTGTGCCACGGTTTCCCGGCTCATCCGGAGTCTCCTCCTGCATTCCCGGTCCGTGAGGTCCTGGTATGACTGCCGGGGCCGGTACACACGGGGCGCCCTCGGGTGCCTCCGTTGCCGTGGGGCCGCGACGTCCTCCTCCCCCTCCTCGTCCTGTCGGTCAGGTGTCCCTCCAGCCTGGGCGGCTGCCGCCTGCCCCTCTGCGGCAGCCTGCGCCGCCTCTCTGGCACGCTTCTCCTCCTCCTCCTCCTCCTCCTCCTCCTCATCCAGGGCAACATAGACATGAGCGGCTGCCACCACGGCGGCCAACATCGCTGGATGGTCTGAAAACATGACGGCCTGGTGGGGGGGAGGGGAACGACGACATGTCATCATTGCCCATATCCCCTCCTCCCCCCAGCCAGGTGGCATGGACCGCATGGGTCCAACTGTTGGAGGCTGGCACCTGGCCAAGTGGACCAACTCATTTGCCCTCCCATCACCCACCCCGGCACGGACCCCCTCCCCAACCTCCACCCCAGCACGGACCCCCCCCCAACCCCCAACCTCCACCCCCCCAACATCCACCCCGGCACGGACCCCCACCCCAACCTCCACCCCAGCACGGACCCCCCCCAACCCCCAACCTCCACCCCGGCTCGGACCCCCCCCAACCCCCAACCTCCACCCCAGCACGGACCCCCCCCCCAACCTCCACCCCGGCACGGACCCCCTCCCCAACCCCCAACCTCCACCCCAGCACGGACCCCCTCCCCAACCTCCACCCCAGCACGGACCCCCCCCAACCCCCAACCTCCACCCCGGCACGGACCCCCCCCAACCCCCAACCTCCACCCCAGCACGGACCCCCCCCCCCAACCTCCACCCCGGCACGGACCCCTTCCCCAACCCCCAACCTCCACCCCAGCACGGACCCCCTCCCCAACCTCCACTCCAGCACGGACCCCCTCCCCAACCTCCACCCCAGCACGGACCCCCCCCAACCTCCACCCCGGCACGGACCCCCTCCCCAACCCCCAACCTCCACCCCAGCACGGACCCCCCCCCCAACCTCCACCCCGGCACGGACCCCCTCCCCAACCCCCAACCTCCACCCCAGCATGGACCCCCCCCCCAACCCCCAACCTCCACCCCAGCACGGACCCCCTCCCCAACCTCCACCCCAGCATGGACCCAACCCCCAACCTCCACCCCGGCACGGACCCCCCCCCAACCTCCACCCCAGCATGGACCCCCTCCCCAACCTCCACCCCAGCACGGACCCCCCCCAACCCCCAACCTCCACCCCGGCACGGACCCCCCCCAACCTCCACCCCAGCACGGACCCCCTCCCGGCACTCCCCCGGAGCCCAGCCTACTCTAACCACCCCCCCCCCCCCCCGCCGCACACACACACACACAAGCCGAGACACACCTCTCCTCACGCAATCAGTCTGCGGCCACGCCATTTCCTGCCCAGAGCCAACCCCCCAGGCCGTCACTCACCTCCTCGCTGGTCGGCGTGAGCCTGGAGCACCGGGTCACGCCGATGAAAAGGAGGTTTGATTCACGTCGACGTGAACGGTCATCACGTCGACGGGACTTCGGCCCATCCGGAAGGGAGAATATCGGCAGGCCGAAAATCGGCTGCCTTGCGCAGACCCGTGACATTCTCCGCGGCAGCGGCGCCATTAGCGCCCCGCCGACTTTTCTCCCTTCGGAGACTTCGGCGGGGGCGGGGGCGGGATTCACGGCGGCCAACGGCCATTCTCCGACCCGGCGGGGGGTCGGAGAATGACGCCCCAGATTTCTGAAATTGGGGTTTCAGAAAACTACATCTGGCAGCTTCCTTTGAGTTTCAGACCTCAAACCTGACTGCTTAAAAAGTCATAACTGTCAGTTTGATTGACAGTTCTCTGCATAGGAACTGCTGCATCTGACTTTCAGACAGTTGAGTGGGTTTCTGACAGGTATTTTGCAAAAGTTGGCAAAGCTGCCCAAAAGTCAGAAGTGTATTTTCTGTTTGCAGCAACTATCAGTCAAACTCACAGTTCTGATTGTTTTTAAACTGTCAAAGGCGAAGTTGCCTGAAGGTCTTTGCTGCTTGCAGCATCTCAGTTTTTTTTAAAGTTAATTGTCAGTTAAACGGAAAGCTGCTGAGAACAGGAACTGATTGCAGAACTGTAATTAGAAGAGCAGCATGCGGAGAGATGGAAATACTCCTCCAATCATAAATTCTGACCCCCACACGCTTGTTTTTCCAACTTCTCTAATCACTGATTCAAGCTCTTCCACTTTTGCTGCTCCTCCATGTTTTGTTACCTGTAAGGCAGGTAATCTGTGCTACTCAACTCAGTTACAGTAGAGGCTTTGGAAGAAGGCTCAAAGTCGTCCAGAAGTTTCACAGAAGGTTTATTGAGCAACACAACTTAAATAACTGCGTGAGTTCTTACTTTAAGAACTGTACTAGTAGAAAGGTTTCAACATTTCTATACACTACAACTAGGCCTGACCACACTGGCAGCCCTGAGCTTAATATCTGCCTCTGTTCTCCTCACAGTCTAATCCACCCAACAGGCCAGAGAGCTGCTTGCTTCCCCTTTTCTACACGCTAGTGCTCCCCGCTAGTGGTCTATCCATTACCCATCAGCCCCTTGTGTACATACCCATGTAAAGATCACTACATCCCCCTTTTTCACTTATTTTTTCTCAGTTGCAGAGCTATAACTAAAAAAATATCAAACACAGTTAGTTTCATGCACAAATACAGAACAGAGAGCAATGATTGTATCAGTTCATGTTCACAAGTTCAGACGGTTGGGTGCATGTCTGATTCGGGTAGACCTCCTGAGTGGGCATGGAGACCCAGAGGTTTTTATGTCCATTTGGGCACCAACTGCTGGTGTCTCGGGAAGTTGCATGATAGCGTCCTGCAGATCTAACGTCGGAAATACAGGTTGACGAGGTGGAACCTTCAGCAGGTCTCGCTGATTGCGTCGAAACAGTATTCCATCATCAGACTTCACATCGTACGATCATGGCGATACTTGGCGGAGCACCATTGCCATGTTAGACCAACCTCCACCAGGGTGTCGCAATCTAACTATGTCATTGATCGCTAATGGATGCAGCACTTTCGCATGCCGGTCATAGTGCTGCTTTTGTCCGTGACGTTGGTGACGCATCTTGTCCAGGACTGGCGAAGTGTAACGCCGGTAGCGTTGTCCTCACATCGCGATTGGAGAGCATTTGAGCCGGTGACAGCCCAGAGCTCAACGGCGATGAATGATATGACAATAGAGCCAAGTGTATGTCGGAATTTGAGTCAGTGGCCTTGCTGATCAGTTGCTTAATAATGTGGACACCTTTCTCCACCCTGCCATTCGATTGAGGAAAGTGGACTTGACATCACGTGCTTGAAGTTGTATTGTTTTGAGAATTCCAACCACTCCTAGCTTGCAAAGCAAGGACCATTGTCGGACATGACCGTCTGTGGGATGCCATGCCTAGAGAAGGTTTCCTTGCAGTCTTTGATAACTGACGCTGATGTGAGATCCGGGAGTTTCATTACCTCTGGAAAGTTGGAGTAATAATCTATGAGAAGAACCTAGTGTCGACCCATGGAATGAAACAAGTCGATGCCAACTTTGTCCCATGATGACGTAGCCATCTCATGCTACTGGAGTGGCTCCTTGCATTGTGCCGGTCGATGTTTTTGGCACGTGTCACATGTGAGCACCATGTTTGTTATGTCCTCGTTTATTCCAGGCCAGTACACAGATTGCCTCGCTCTTCTTTTGCACTTCTCGACACCAAGATGCCCCTCATGAATCCTGCAGAGCATGTCCGCCAGGAGCACCAGAGGAATGACGATTCTGTCATTTTGCAGTATGATGCCATCCACCACGGACAGTTTGGACGTTTTGGAACAGTGGGCACCGCCCTCTTGGCCATACATGCTGAAGGTTGTGCATGACCTGGAGCAGGGTCGCATCTTCTCGTGTCGCCTGACAAAATTGCTGCAGCCTCTCGTCTGTTGCCGGGAGTGTCCCCCTGCACCACTGTGCATTAGCTTCTACATCATTAATGGAAGCCGGAGGTGGACTGTCAGCATCAATGGCTCAGGATAAGGTGTCAGCTATTATTAGGTCCTTTCCAGGAGTGTAGACCAGTGTGAAGTCGTACCTCCGCAACTTCATCATCATGCATTGTAGGCGCGGCGTCATGTCATTGAGATCTTTGTTGATAATGTTGACCAGTGGCCTATGATCAGTCTCCACTAGAAATGTGGGAAGACCATACACATAATGGTGGAATTTTGTTATACCCGTGATCAATCCCAGGCACTCCTTCTCTGTCTGTGCATACCTGCACTCCGTGGCGGTCATCGCTCGAGAAGTGAAAGCCACTGGGACCCAGTCCGACTGGTCATTCTGTTGAAGTAGCACCGCACCAATTCCATGTTGACTGGCGTCGGTGGAGATCTTTGTGGGTTTTGCCGGGTCAAAGAATGCCAGCGTTGGAGCTGCCATCAATTGGTGCTTCAGATCCACCCACTCGTCTTGGTGGCGTGGTGTCCAGTCAAACTCCGTGTCCTGCCTTATCACTTGTCGTAACGCCGTTGTCTGTGCTGCAAGGTTTGATATAAACTTGCCTAGGAAGTTGATGAATCGAAGAAACCTGAGCATGGCTTTCTTGTCACGTGGCCGCTGCATCTTCTCAGCGTCGGGCTTCACCCCGTGCTCTGATATCGTGTCACCCAGGAAGGTCAGAGATTAACTTGCGAAGGTGCACTTGGCTTGGTTTAGCTTCAGCCCAAATTGGTGGATTCTTTGGAAGACTTGTTTTACCGAGCAATGTGGAGCGGGATTCTCCCCTACCCAGCGGGGCGGGGGGTCCTGGCGGGATGGAGTGGCGTGAACCACTCCGGCATCAGGCCTCCCCAAAGGTGCGGAGAAATCCTTTAGGGGCCAAGCCCTCACCTTTAGGGGCTAGGCCGGGGCCGACGGGACTCCACCGGCCGGCGGAAGTCCACGCATGCGCGGGAGCGTCAGCGGCTGCTGACATCATCCCCGCGCATGCGCAGGGGGGGTCACCTCTGCGTCGCCCATCACGGAGACTATGGCCGACGTGGAGAGGAAAGAGTGCCCCCACAGCACAGGCCCGCATGCGGATTGGTGGGCCCCGATCGCGAGGCAGGCCACCGTGGGGGCACCCCCCTGGGGCCAGATCACCCTGCTCCCCCCCCCCCCCCCCAGGACCCCGGAGCCCGCTCGCGCCGCCCGGTCCCACTGGTAAGGGAGGTGGTTTAATGCACGCCGGCGGGAACGGCATTACAGCAGCGGGACTTCGGCCCATCGCGGGCCGGAGAATCGGCAGGGGGGGCCCGCCGACCGGCGCGGCGTGATTCCCACCCCCGCCGAATCTCCGGTGCCAGAGAATTCAGCGGCCAGAGGGGCGGGATTCACACCGCCCCCCGCCGATTCTCCGACCCGGCGGGGGGGTCGGAGAATCCCGCCCGTGGTCTTCCTCTGTCGTTGACTATATTATGATGTCATCAACATATACATGTGACATTCTTTTGTCGTCCATGATCTCAAAGCGTAGTCCTTTTGTGACTTTCTTATTAACTACTTGTAGGTGGCATGATCCCCTCGAGGTGATCTGGGGCGAAATTCTCCCCAAACGGCGCGAAGTCTGCCGACTGGCGCCCAAAACGGCGCCAATCAGACGGGTATCACGCCGCCCCAAAGGTGCGGAATGCTCCGCATCTTTGGGGGCCGAGCCCCAACATTGAGGGTCTAGGCCGGCGGCGGAGGGATTTCTGCCCCGCCAGCTGACGGAAACGGCCTTTGTTGCCCCGCCAGCTGGCGCGGAAATGACATGTCGGGGTGGCGCATGCGCGGGAGTGTCAGCGGCCGCTGACAGTTTCCCGCGTATGCGCAGTGGGGAGAGTCTCTTCCGCCTCCGCCATGGTGGAGACCGTTGCGGAGGCGGAAGGGAAAGAGTGCCCCCACGGCACAGGCCTGCCCGCGGATCGATGGGCCCCGATCGCGGGCCAGGCCACCGTGGGGGCACCCCCCGGGGTCAGATCGCCCTGCGCCCCCCCCAGGACCCCGGAGCCCGCCCACGCCGCCTTGACCCGGTAAATAGGTACTCTAATTTACGCCGGCGGGACAGGCAATTTATCGGCGGGACTTCGGCCCATCCGGGCCGGAGAATCGAGCGGGGGGGGGGGGGCCCGCCAACTGGCGCGGCCCGATTCCCGCCCCCGCCGAATATCCGGGACCGGAGACTTCGGCAACCGGCGGGGGCGGGATTCACGGCGGCCAACGGCCATTCTCCGACCCGCTGGGGGGTCGGAGAATGACGCCCCTGGTTGCCATTGTAGTCTGTTAACTTACATGCAGCTGGTATCATCTTGTGTGTCCCTGGGATGGATGCAAGATCTTTGCTTGTCATCAAGTTCGCAGATGCTCCCGTGTCAAGCTTGAATGTAATTGGGGAGTTGTTCACTTGCACCGTGCCACTCCATTCGCTTGTGGAGTCAATGGTATGCAAGTATTGAGGCTGTGTGGTCAGCTTGTGTGGTTCCTCTGTGGTATTTATGATTCCAACGCCGTATGTGTTCTCCCAGGAGTGGCACTCTTCGTGGTCGGAAAAGTTTTCTTTGGGTGTCTGAGTGTCCATTGCATCTACTGTGCGAACTTTGAAGTTTCCATGTCTTTGCATTGGAGAGTAATATTTGGCTGTGGACTGACACTGGGAGGCAAAATGATTCATTTTGGAGCACTTTAAACATCTTTTCCCTAGTGCAGGTCATTTCCCTTTTAAATGGGCGGTGCCACAGCGGTAGCACGTCATGACGTCCGTGACATCACGCATGCGCGACTCACTCTTCTGGCTGGGGTCGGTATTTTACATACTGGGATCTTGCGTGATCGCATTTCTCCTGACTACACGCATGCGCAGACATGCTGTAACGGCGCCAACGGCCGGAAAAGAAGGCCTGTGAGGAGAGGCCACCATTTTGACATCTTCCACCTCGTGGAGTACTTTCTCCATGTTTTTTTTCTCAAGAAGCTCCAGTTACTGCTGTTTTTTCTGTTCTTGCTGTAAGCATTTTGCTATGGTAGTTTTTAAAGTTAAATCATTTTGCTGCATTAATGAGTCCCTTAAATTTTCATCTGAGAGACCATAGATTAATTGATCCCTGATGATGGAGTCTGTTACATCAGCATAGTTACAACCCTGTGCTGGCAATCGGAGATCTGTGATAAAATTAGAGATAGTCTCCCCGTTTTTTTGGAATCTGTTGCACAGGTTAAATCGTTCCATGATTTCATTTCACTGTGATTTACAGTGTTCATCAAATTTTGCCCTTCTCATTTGAAAGCTATTTTTATCTTCGTTGTCACCATACGTAAAAGAGTTGTAAATGTCTACAGCTTGCCGGTCTGCTGTTAAGAGCAATATCCCAATCTTTCTCTCGTCAGGGGCTGCATTTAAGGCAGTAGCCGCCATGTATATTTGAAGCTGCTGTTGATACATTTTCCAGTTACTATTTAAATTACCGGTAGTTTTCAGCAACTCTGGAAGTGGCGTGTGGCCCATCGCTTCGGTAGGTTGTTTGGAATCAAAATGCTGCAAAGTCTTCCACAGTCGAGCGGCCGGCCCGTTACTTTTGCTGCTTGTTTTGGTTCTTTCTGGTCTCTAACCTAATCTATCTAGTACTGTCCGATTAAAGCCAATGTTTTGTTACCTGTAAGGCAGGTAATCTGTGCTACTCAACTCAGTTACAGTAGAGGCTTTGAAAGAAGGCTCAAAGTCGTCCAGAAGTTTCACAGAAGGTTTATTGAGCAACACAACTTAAATAATTGCGTGAGTTCTTACTTTAAGAACTTGTTGCTAACTTTTGGTTGGTTCAATTGGCTCTGTTTTATAACCTTTGCTCTAGAGTCGCCAGGTATCTTTATGATATCGCCACGAGGTTCAAGTTCAAGTAATGATCAATAAGTCAACACACCAATTAGTAAGATTCAAATCAAAACATTATACACAGTAAATCGCTACTCATGCATAACTCTACTTTCTAGGCTATTTCTACAACTAACAGGCCGATACTTAGCTTCGAACTGGCCCACCAGGTCAGGGGAACAAATGGCCTTTCGTTCGGGTTCTGAGTCTGCGGGATTCAAAAGCTGGTATGGACTGGTAGCTAGGGGCGCCTATCTCGTAGCGAGCGTTGACTTGAGACTTACTTGCTTGGAGGCCGCTGGACAGTTCACTCTCAGGGGTTGCTTCACGTTGCTGAGTGACCCTGTCAAGAAGGACGATTTGAACTTGGGGGCTTTATTTTATAGTCCCCAGGGGCTTCCCGCCCTTCGGAACGGACCCCGTACCTGATTCCAAGTGATTCGACTTCGTTCCAATCGCTTGGTTCGATTTCTCCAATACTGGAGCTGTTCCCTGATCGTGGGGCGGTCTTTAAGTGTCCGATAACCTCTTTTGTGTTGGCTCCTGCTGGCGCTGAGGAGTCTGGCTTGGCCTTGTTTACCTTAAAATGTTTTGATTGTCCCGGGGGATCGCTCATTACTATGTAGATGGCTGCTTGTATCGATGCTGTCTGGGTTTCTGCAGAGTCTAATACACAGTAAACTTTGCACCTGCTAGTTTTTGCCTGTGTTGGCTGAATTTCCCTTCAGTCTTTGCGGTTCTCCATTTTAAGTCGGGAAGTGGCCAACTCGGGTGGCTACAAACTGTGGGCGAGATTCTCCACTCCCACGCCAAAGTGGTCGTGAACGCCGTCGAGGTTCACGACGGCGCGTAACGGCCCCGGTCCTGACCAATTCAGGCCCTGACAATGGGCCAGTATCGGGGCCGCGTCATCTACACGCGCCAGGCCTTGTCGCCCGCGTAAAAGCGGCGCCGCATAGATGACGCAGCCGGCGCTGCATAACGGACGTCATCCGAGCATGCGTGGTTGACGTCCTCTCTAAATCCGCCCCGCAAGAAGATGGGGGACGGATCTTGCGGGGCCGGGGAAGGAAGGAGGTCCTCCTTCAGAGAGGACGGCCCGATGATCGGTGGGCACCGATCGCGGGCCACCCCACATTCCAGGTGAAGCCCGGTGCAGGATCCCCCCTCGCCCCCCCACAGGCCGCCACCCCAGCGTTCACGCACCGCCCACGACTGCAGCGACCAGGGGCGAAATTCTCCGTTATCGGCGGAAACTCCGCCGATCGGCGCAAAAAACGGCGCAAATCCCACTTGCGTCACGTCATAAAAATGGGCCGATAGTCTGCGGCCCGAAATGGGCTAGCAGCGACGTAACGGGATCCGCGCTTGCGCAGTGGTTCACGCCGTGCTGCGTCATACGCGCTGCACGGCGTGACGGCTCATAAGGCCGCGCAGCTCCCCCCCACCCGACCGGAACAGCCGACTGCAACACCCGACTTGATGGCTGGCCGTCGCTCAGCCCCGAGGTTCGAGTCACGCGATGTGGAGGCGCTCCTGGATGCGGTGGAGCAGAGGAGGGACGCCCTGTATCCCGGGCACGGCCGCAGAGTTGCCCCACGCCACAGCCGGCGTCTGTGGAGGGAGGTGGCAGAGGCCGTCACCGCTGTGGCCCTAACACCACGGACAGGCACCCAGTGCCACAAGAAGGTGAACGACCTCGTCAGAGCAGGCAGGGTGAGCGTCCCCCATATCCTCCATATCCCCTCTCCCCCAAATCCCCCCCTCCCCCATATCCCCCCCTCCCCCATATCCCCCCCTCCCCCATATCCCCCATATCCCCCCTCCCCATATACCCCCCTCCCCCATATCCCCCCCTCCCCCATATCCCCCCTCCCCCATATCCCCCCTCCCCCATATCCCCCATATCCCCCCTCCCCATATCCCCCCCTCCCCCATATCCCCCATATTCCCCCTTCCCCCATATCCCCCCCTCCCCCATATCCCCCCTCCCCCATATCCCCCATATCCCCCCTCCCCCATATCCCCCCCCTCCCCCATATCCCCCATATCCCCCCTCCCCCATATCCCCATATCCCCCCTCCCCCATATCCCCCTCCCCCATATCCCCCCCTCCCCCATATCCCCCATATTCCCCCCTCCCCCATATCCCCCCCTCCCCCATATCCCCCCTCCCCCATATCCCCCTCCCCCATATCCCCCCCTCCCCCATATCCCCCATATCCCCCCTCCCCCATATCCCCCATATCCCCCCTCCCCCATATCCCCCCTCCCCCATATCCCCCCCTCCCCCATATCCCCCTCCCCCATATCCCCCCTCCCCCATATCCCCCATATCCCCCCTCCCCCATATCCCCCATATCCCCCTCCCCCATATCCCCCTCCCCCATATCCCCCATATTCCCCCCTCCCCCATATCCCCCCTCCCCCATATCCCCCCTCCCCCATATCCCCCATATCCCCCCTCCCCCATATCCCCCCCTCCCCCATATCCCCCATATCCCCCCTCCCCCATATCCCCCATATCCCCCCTCCCCCATATCCCCCCTCCCCCATATCCCCCCTCCCCCATATCCCCCATATTCCCCCCTCCCCATATCCCCCC
The DNA here is from genome assembly GCF_047496885.1 of Scyliorhinus torazame. Classification (NCBI taxonomy): domain Eukaryota; kingdom Metazoa; phylum Chordata; class Chondrichthyes; order Carcharhiniformes; family Scyliorhinidae; genus Scyliorhinus; species Scyliorhinus torazame. The sequence goes on along the minus strand of NC_092721.1, from coordinate 155,674,746 downwards.
TCCCCCATATCCCCCCTCCCCCATATCCCCCATATCCCCCCTCCCCCATATCCCCCCTCCCCCATATCCCCCATATCCCCCCTCCCCCATATCCCCCATATTCCCCCCTCCCCCATATCCCCCCTCCCCCATATCCCCCCTCCCCCATATCCCCCCCTCCCCCATATCCCCCATATTCCCCCCTCCCCCATATCCCCCCTCCCCCATATCCCCCATATCCCCCCTCCCCCATATTCCCCATATCCCCCCCTCCCCCATATCCCCCCTCCCACATATCCCCCCTCCCCCATATCCCCCATATCCCCCCCTCCCCATATCCCCCATATCCCCCCTCCCCATATCCCCCCTCCACCATATCCCCCATATTCCCCCCTCCCCCATATCCCCCATATCCCCCCTCCCCCATATCCCCCCTCCCCCATATCCCCCATATCCCCCCTCCCCCATATCCCCCATATCCCCCCTCCCCCATATCCCCCCTCCCCCATATCCCCCATATCCCCAAGTGAATCCAGCCCTAACCTTAACCTCTGCAATGCACGCGCAACCGATGGCGTGCATTCATATACCTGCCTAACACTGTTGCCTTTTACCCCTGCCACCACCCCCCTCCCCCCAGGAGAAGCGCGCACACAACAATAGGGAGCATGTGAGGACTGGAGGAGGGCCCGCTGATGAGAGGCCACTGACCGTACACGAGGAAAGGGCCCTGGAACTGGCTGGCGGACCTGAGGACCGGGAGGTTGCTGATGCAGAGGTCGGGGCCCCACGAGCAAGTGAGCCACCAACAGCCCGTCCCCATATCCCCCCTCCCCTATATCCCCCTCTCCCGTATCACCTGATCACTGCCTGATGTCTAACCATGCATGCTTCATTGTGTATCGCAGGACCAAACGTCCAGGCACCCATCCCCGCAGATGCAGACCGCCCGCAGGATGCCCCTCGGAGACCACGGGAGACGGAGAGACCCGAACCCTCCAGCATGCGACGCCCGCAGGATGCCCCTCGGAGACCACGGGAGACGGAGAGACCCGAACCCTCCAGCATGCGACGCCCGCAGGATGCCCCTCGGAGACCACGGGAGACGGAGAGACCTGGAGCAACAGGGAGACGACACCCCCGTCACGTGCGGGAGCGACCACCCAGCGATGAGGGGGGCAGCCACAGGCCCCCGTCACATCCGAGCCAGGACACCACTACCCAGGACACCACTATCCAGGACACCCCTACCCGGGACACCACTACCCAGGACACCCCTACCCGGGACACCACTACCCGGGACAGCACTACCCGGGACACCCCTACCCGGGACAGCACTACCCCGGGACAGCACTACCCAGGACACCCCTACCCGGGAAGACGAAATACCGGACAGTGACTCAGAGTGGATGGGTGGAGACGAACCCCCACCCCAAAGTGCCATGGACTCAGAGTGGGACGAAGAGCACGACACAACGCCACTGCTGTCACCAACACCCTCCACCATCGCAGAAACACTCACCACGGTTGGGCACTTTAGTGATGAGGCGTCTGGTACACTCACTGGTGCGCACAACACAGCCGTCCCGGTACAGCAGGTGGAGGTAGGAGCAGCAGAGGGACCGGGCGGTCGGAGGGCAGCCCAGGCCAAGCGAACATCTGCCGCCCAGATGGATCCCGGGTTCCTGCAGTTACCACACCCACACATAGATCCGATGCAACCACCGACACGGAGACGAGCGAATAGGGTGACGGGTGGCTTGCGGCGGCTGCGGTCGCAGGTGGAGGAGTCCACCCGCGTCCAGGAGCTGGGAGTGGTCCCGGTCATGCGTGCCACCCAGGCTGACACCGCACGGGTGGCGTCCGCGGTGGAGGCAATGGGTGCAACGGTGTCAGACATGGGGAACGGTTTGCGAGGCCTGGGGCCTTCCGTGCAGGCGGCGTCTGTGGCCCAGGAAATGGCTGCCCTCTCACAGGAGGCCATGAGCCAGTGCCAGCGCCAGATGGCAGAGGCGCTCAACGCCATAGCCCAGTCTCAGCAGGCCATGGCCCAGTCTCTGCAGGCCATGGCCCAGTCTCAGCAGGCCATCGCTGAGGGCATCGGCGCCAGTGGCCATGTGCGAGCTGGCGTCGCACTGTCGCAGACAGGGTTCGACAACCCCCTGGGCTCCATGGCTGCAAACCTGCAGACCCCTGTCGATACCAGCACGGGCCTCCAGGACTGGCAGCGCCAGATGTCGGGGGCGCGTCGGATGGCCAGTCCGTTCGCATCCCCCACCCATGTAGAGGCCTGGGGGCCATCGGGCACCCCGAGGGAGGAGGAGGTGGTGTGGTCCGTCCCGGCTCCCTCTGTAGGGGAGGTCCCGGTACACCGCGACACCTCGGACTCCCCCCCTTCCGTCCCAGGTGCATCGGGTGGGCAACGGGCAGGACAGGCTGGCAGCTCGCCATCCCAGTCGCCCGGGCCGCAGCCTGGCCCATCTAGGCCAGGACGCCCCAGGAAACGGCCGCCAAAGGGATCCAGTGTCAGAGGGCAGGAATCACAGGAGTCCACCTCCAGTTCTGCTGTACCGTCTGGGGAACCACGTAGACGTAGTCAAAGGGCCCGTAAGGCCAAACAATTAGACACTGAGTAAGTTGGCACGGGTGCAGGGCACAGATGAGTTTTAGGCGCTAGGGCACGTGCATGAACTCCTTTGGTTATTAAAGTCAATGTTACACCTACCGAAGCTGCCTTTGTGCTCTGTCCAAAGTGTGCGGGGGTGTCATGTACGTTGAGCGCAAGTGTGTGTGTGAGGGGTGGTCTTACCTCAGCCCCAGGTGAGTCTGCCCCCTTCCCCCTGGGCCGCCATCAACATCCCCTGGGCAGAGGACGGGACCGTGCGCTGCAGTGTCACAGCCGCATGCAGGGATGGTCCGGGTGGATGGTGGTACTGTGGCCATGGGTCAGACATAGTCCAACGATGTAGAGCCAGGAGCTCATCGGAGGCGGGTTGTCATCATTCTCCATGGCCTGCGATAGACACGCGTCCACCCGCAACTGGGTGAGCCCGGCCCGTTGTGCCGCCGGTGGATCGGCAATTGGGAGTGGGGGGGTGGTGTGCATGCGGGTGGGGTGTGTGGGGTTGGGGAGGGGGGTGAGGGTGCTGGGTGGGTGGATGGGTGGGGGGTGTGGGTGGTCGGCTGTTGTCATGGTGTGCGGTCTGTGGCCATACTACCCGATTCCCACGCCCATCTAGTCAGTGAAGCGGGCGTCTATCAGTCTGTCCCGTGCCCGCTGGGCCAGCCGGTAACGGTGGACAGCCACCCGTCTGTGTCTACCCCGTCTGCCCTGACCATTGCCCCCATCCCCCTCATCTGGGGAGGACTGGGCCTCTTCCTGCTGCTCCTCCACTCCGCCCTCCTCTGCCTGCGGCACATCGCCCCTCTGCTGGGCTATGTTGTGCAGGACGCAGCACACCACAATGATGCGGCCGACCCTATCTGACCGATACTGGAGGGCGCCCCCAGAGAGGTCCAGGCACCTGAAACGCATCTTCAGCACGCCAAAGCACCTCTCGATCACTCCCCTTGTCGCTACATGGGCATCATTGTAGCGGTTCTCCGCCTCATTGCGTGGCCTCCGTATAGGCGTCATCAGCCACGATCGCAATGGATAGCCCCTGTCGCCCAGCAACCAGCCCCTCAGCCGGGGATGGCGTCCCTCGTACATGCCGGGGATGGATGACCGCGACAACACGAATGAGTCGTGTACACTGCCTGGGTAACGGGCGCAGACGTGCAGGATCATCATGCGGTGGTCGCAGACCACCTGTACGTTCATCGAATAGGTCCCCTTCCTATTAGTGAACACGGCCCTGTTATCTGCAGGTGGCCGCACGGCGACGTGCATCCCATCGATCGCGCCCTGGACCATGGGGAACCCGGCAATGGCAGAGAAGCCCACGGCCCGGGCATCTTGGCTGGCCCGGTCCACGGGGAAGCGGATGTAGCGGTGCGCCATGGCATAAAGGGCATCTGTCACTGCCCGGATGCACCGATGCACCGATGTCTGCGATATGCCGGACAGGTCCCCACTCGGTGCCTGGAATGACCCCGTTGCATAAAAGTTCAGGGCCACCGTAACCTTGACGGACACGGGGAGAGGGTGTCCCCCGCCAGTGCCACGCGGTGACAGGTGTGCCAGCAGGTGGCAGATGTGTGCCACGGTTTCCCGGCTCATCCGGAGTCTCCTCCTGCATTCCCGGTCCGTGAGGTCCTGGTATGACTGCCGGGGCCGGTACACACGGGGCGCCCTCGGGTGCCTCCGTTGCCGTGGGGCCGCGACGTCCTCCTCCCCCTCCTCGTCCTGTCGGTCAGGTGTCCCTCCAGCCTGGGCGGCTGCCGCCTGCCCCTCGGCGGCAGCCTGCGCCGCCTCTCTGGCACGCTCCTCCTCCTCCTCCTCCTCCTCATCCAGGGCAACATAGACATGAGCGGCTGCCACCACGGCGGCCAACATCGCTGGATGATCTGAAAACATGACGACCTGGTGGGGGGGAGGGGAACGACGACATGTCATCATTGCCCATATCCCCTCCTCCCCCCAGCCAGGTGGCATGGACCGCATGGGTCCAACTGTTGGAGGCTGGCACCTGGCCAGGTGGACCAACTCATTTGCCCTCCCATCACCCACCCCGGCACGGACCCCCCCCCCCCCCCAACCTCCACCCCAGCACGGACCCCCCCCCAACCTCCACCCCGGCACGGAACCCCTCCCCAACCCCCAACCTCCACCCCGGCACGGACCCCCTCCCCAACCTCCACCCCGGCACGGACCCCCTCCACAACCCCCAACCTCCACCCCGGCACGGACCCCCTCCCCAACCTCCACCCCGGCACGGACCCCCTCCACAACCCCCAACATCCACCCCGGCACGGACCCCCTCCCCAACCCCCAACCTCCACCCCGGCACGGACCCCCCCCCCAACCTCCACCCCGGCACGGAACCCCTCCCCAACCCCCAACCTCCACCCCAGCACGGACCCCCTCCCCAACCTCCACCCCGGCACGGACCCCCTCCACAACCCCCAACCTCCACCCCGGCACGGACCCCCTCCCCAACCCCCAACCTCCACCCCAGCACGGACCCCCCCCCAACCTCCACCCCGGCACGGAACCCCTCCCCAACCCCCAACCTCCACCCCGGCACGGACCCCCTCCCCAACCTCCACCCCGGCACGGACCCCCTCCACAACCCCCAACCTCCACCCCGGCACGGACCCCCTCCCCAACCTCCACCCCGGCACGGACCCCCTCCACAACCCCCAACCTCCACCCCGGCACGGACCCCCTCCCCAACCTCCACCCCGGCACGGACCCCCTCCCCAACCTCCACCCCGGCACGGACCCCCCCCCAACCTCCACCCCGGCACGGACCCCCTCCCCAACCCCCAACCTCCACCCCGGCACAGACCCCCTCCCCAACCCCCAACCTCCACCCCAGCACGGACCCCCCCCCCAACCTCCACCCCGGCACGGAACCCCTCCCCAACCCCCAACCTCCACCCCAGCACGGACCCCCCCCCCCCAACCTCCACCCCGGCACGGACCCCCTCCACAACCCCCAACCTCCACCCCGGCACGGACCCCCTCCCCAACCTCCACCCCGGCACGGACCCCCTCCACAACCCCCAACCTCCACCCCGGCACGGACCCCCTCCCGGCACTCCCCCGGAGCCCAGCCTACTCTAACCACCCCCCCCCCCCCACCGCACACACACACAAGCCGAGACACACCTCTCCTCAGGCAATCAGTCTGCGGCCACGCCATTTCCTGCCCAGAGCCAACCCCCCAGGCCGTCACTCACCTCCTCGCTGGTCGGCGTGAGCCTGGAGCACCGGGTCACGCCGATGAAAAGGAGGTTTGATTGACGTCGACGTGAACGGTCATCACGTCGACGGGACTTCGGCCCATCCGGAAGGGAGAATATCGGCAGGCCGAAAATCGGCTGCCTTGCGCAGACCCGTGACATTCTCCGCGGCAGCGGCGCCATTAACGCCCCGCCGACTTTTCTCCCTTCGGAGACTTCGGCGGGGGCGGGGGCGGGATTCACGGCGGCCAACGGCCATTCTCCGACCCGGCGGGGGGTCGGAGAATGACGCCCCAGATGTGGACGGCGCCGGGGGGAACCCGCCGTTTTGGCCTGGCCGCTCGGCCCATCCGGGCCTCAGAATAGCAGGGGTGCCGGAGAATCGCCATTTTCGGTGTCTCCGGCGATGCTCCGGCCTGTGGCCCGCGAAACACGACCGGGCCGTTCCCGCCGCTTGGGAGAATCGCGGGAGGCGTCGGACCAGCGTCCCCAGAAATCTTGGCGGCCCAGGCGATTCTCCCAACCGGCGTGGGAGTGGAGAATCGCGCCCTAGATGTTATAACCTGCCTGCTTACCAGTGGCTGGGGACTAATGACAATCCCAAAATCCTGTGGGAGTATGAACTTCCCCAATGAGGGGGGTGGAGAAATCATTAGCAGACTCCCTGTATAAATAACGCTGGCCAGTTTGGAACCAGCAGGAAGGAGTGAGCAGCAAGCGAAGTTGCTGCTGCTGTTGTATATATATATATGTTATTGTAAATAAATGTTATTTCTTTGTATCCTTAAAACTCATGCTGGATTCTTCGTGGCCCTCACAAAACTGTACTAGTAGAAAGGTTACAACTTTTCTATACACTACAACTAGGCCTGACCGCACTAGCAGCCCTGAGCTAAATCTCTGCCTCTGTTCTTCTCACAATCTAATCCACCCAACAGGCCAGAGGGCTGCTTGCTTCCCCTTTTATACATGCCAATGCTGCCCCCTAGTGGTCTTTCCATTACCCATCAACACCTTCTGTACATACCCATGTAAAGATCATTACACGCCAATTAAAAATGCTGCATCTTGAGGAGCAGTAAAAGCAGCAGGGAGGGAATCTGTGATTTGAGGGGTTTGGAACATATTTGGAAGATAGTCTATGATTGAAGGAAAAGCTCCAACTCTCCAGTGCTTGCTCCATTAATTATAATTCTGGCTGTTCTCAGGAGACTTTCAGCTTGTCCTCTCCTGCTGCTCAGTACTGAAGGCAATAACTGCAGCAAGGAAATCACCATCCCACTCTTGGTCCCCCTCGCTCCTGAAAAACCTATCCCTGTTGTGAAACATTCTCGCAATCAGTGATCTGCAAAGTACTTGTGCCAGTGTTCACTTATTAATGTTGAAGCAACTCTCCAGGTGGACTGAGCGCTTCGGAGTGCCCACCTTGTGCCTCCATTTGAAATATCTCTTTGAACCATCAGTTATTAGGTAGATTATCAGTGACTTTCATCATTATTCTCATCAATTTCAGCTTCCTCTTTGTTAATAGTGGTAGCAGCCTGTGGAGCTGCTCTGCTGCCTTCATCCTCCAGACAGCAAAATTGTGCAGATTGCAGCAGACAAGGACAAAACGTGGCACACGCTCTGGAGGATATTGCAACGCTCGCGCTGATTGGTGCAGGCACCCGAACATTATCTTCAGCAGCTCAATGATCCTCTCAATCACCGCCCTTGTGGAGGTATGACTCCTATTGTATCTCACCTCTGTTTCTGTCCTTGAGTGCCGGAGTGGCGTCATGGGCTATCTTTTCAAGCGATAGCCTTGTTACCCAAGAGTGAACTGTCTAACCAAGCTGGAGCCTTGCCACCGGGGAGTATTGCAGGATGTAGGCTACATGGGAACTTCTAGGGTACCTTGCACAGACTTGCAGATCTGTATTCTGTGGTCACAAACTATCTGAACGTTCATGGAGTGGAAGCCCTTTCTGTTCACAAAGGTACCCGGCTCACCCACTGATGTCTTGATGGCCACTTGAGTACAGCCTGTGGCACCCTGGATGTGGGGAACCCAGCAATTTCAACAAAGCCTCTGGCTTTCTCAGGCTAGCTGGCTTCATCGGTCTGGAAATGAATGAAGGTCATGATTTATTTGAAGAGAACATCAGTGACCAGCTTGATGCAGCTGTAGGCAGCAGATTGTGGGACACATCACATAGATCTCCCACTGAACCCTGGGCCAAAGGTGAAAAAACTAAGGGCGACTGCCATGGGGTGGCCACCTTCACAGTTGGAGGTGATCTGTGACCCAAATATCTGCCATATAAAGGTAAAAAAAATTCTAGAGCGACAAAGCATCCTTCAGCACTGGACCTCTGACATGTCCATGTAGCTGGAGTGCTGCCTGTTGACTCTGACTGCAGATTAACGGCATTTTCTGCAGAGCCTCGGCCGTGCACTTTCTTTTGGTCCTGCATCCCTGTGTCGGCACTTCTTCCCATAGGCAATATTCTGGGACACTGCCTATGGACATGTGGCCTCTTCTCCCTTTGGGTCCTCTTCAGGGGCTGTAATCAGCAGTTAGTCTCCAAGAATGTTTGTACGACAATATACCTTCAAAAAGAAGCTTGCAATGCGAAAGTCCAGCAGAAAATGCAATGAATAAACCAACAACAAACTCTCACATAAACTCCCAATTTTCACACTGCCAAGACTTGATCCACTTTTCTCATGCCCTGAAATGGGGAAGCATTAAAAACAGGATGGCCACTTGCCTGTGTTGCCCATGCACTGACTGTTAAAATGCATGGGCAACATAAAATTGCGAACAATCTGATTAATTGCCTTAATTGTCACTTTAATTGTTTGCAGGCACGCTTCCGACTGCTAAATACGTCCGTCCACCATATTATCAGACAGCATCAAGTTGACATTGTGTTGCCCACCTGACATTATCTCACGCGACTTCACACTTAGTTGGATTGGAGGCACCCAATTAATTAATTAATACCAATTAATTAGTTGGGATTAATGTTCCAATCCCGGAACATTAAATTCCGCTCTTGAATTCATTAAAGGCATAATTCATTCAGTAACTTTAATGTTTAATTTTTCTCAGCTTGGTAGCTGGCTGCATTTTGAATTAAATGGCAATTGTTTCCAAACTTTTTAGCTGTTTCCTCAAATGATTTTATTTGAATTTCTGAGAATTATCAAGAGAACCCTGCTTTAACATTGACTTGATGTTGTGCAGAATATATGGTATGCTCTCAGCTGTGCAAGAGTGTTCATGGGGTTGGGGTAAGGGTCGTGAATGGTGCTGGTGAGGAGTCTTAAATAATCTCTTCACATTATTTACTGACAGCCTTCATTAACAGCAGGGCAGTCAACTGGTCTCCCAGCACCATCATATAATAGTCTTTATTAGTGTCAAAGTAGGCTTACATTAACACTGCAATGAAGTTACTGTGAAAATCCCTTGGCCCCACTTCCGGCGCCTATTCGGGTACACTGAGGGAGAATTCAGAATGTCCAAATCATCTAACAGCACGTTTTTCTGGACTTGTGGGAGGAAACTGGAGCACCCGTATGAGGAGAAACCTTGGGCGGGATTCTCCAATCCCGCGGCAGAGTGTCCACGCCGTCGCGTTTTACGACGGCGTGAACGGGCCGCTCTCACATCTAATTCTGGCCCCTCCAGGGGGCCAGCACGGCGCTAGAGCGGTGCATGCCACTCCAGCTGCAAATCCCGGCGTGAACTGTGCGCCGCGGGATCCACGCATGAACAGTTGCGCCGGCACCAACGAGGACATGTGCAGTGGCCTCCTTCAACGTGCCGGCCCTGACGCACCATGGCGCAGGACTACAGGGGCCGGCATGCAGGAAAGGAGGACCCCAGCCACAGAGGCTAGCCCGCTGATCGGTGGGCCCCGATCGCGGGCCAGGCCCCGTCGGAGGCCCCCCCCCACGGGGTCGGAGCCCCCTCTCCCCCCCCACCCCCCACAGGCCGCCCCCCGACCCTGCGCGCAGAGTTCCCGCCGGCTGCGACCAGGTGTGGACGGCGCCGGCGGGACTCTCCCTTTTTACAGCGGCCGCTCAGCCCATTCGGGCCGGAGAATCGGCGGCCCGCGACCGCCACCGCGGAGAGTCGCGTACCGGCGCCGGGGTGGCGTGGCGTGGTTGCGGGGATTCTCCGGCCCGGCGCGGTACTGGGAGTATCACGCCCCAATTCTCTGTGGTGGGCTAACTGGGTTCACTGTGGGCCTGTAGTTGTTTGCCCAGGTATCTGATGCACCGCAGAAACAGGCCAAACTCTGTTTTGTTATTAATTTGCATGGTCTCTATTGTTGCCTCAGTTCTCTCTAACCACTAGCCAGCAGGGCCTTGACTCATCTGTTCCATCGGATGAGGGGGAACGAAGGGCTCATTTTGCTGTTAGCCACAATGCACCAATTGTGGCAGTCACAAGAATCTTCGCCCAGGCAATTGTAATTGACACAGTGCACTGGTGTTCCCTGGCTTCACAATGGATCGTTGATGCCTACCACCTTTGTTTTTGCGAGTGTTTAGGGGAGGTTACCACATAAGTATTCCAATGCAGTACTGGTACGATGGATCAACTCGTTCCAGGCTGCTGCTTTAATGTTATAAGCACCCAATGCGCAATGGACTCATGGCTAAAGCTCTTTCAGAAAAAAGTTCTTGAAGTTCAACAAATATGGTGACCCCTTAGCCTCTCTCCTGCATGGTAACAGTCATGAATCCTCTCTGCCCAGGCTCTCAACGGGGGTCTGCTTGATGCTAGGACCTCATGAAAGGCCTTTCACCCTTTAAAGATCAGCTTCTACCTCCTCTAGCAAGCCTTTAGTCATAGAGTCCTGGCCCATGTCTTGCTTTAACTTAGGATCATGCAGGCAGGAGGATCTGTTGAAGGTCATCTTTCTCTAACTCCAGGAGTGGGTGTGGTGTTGGGCGTTCTGACACACAGATGAGCCAACACGGTTGTATATGGTACAACGCTATTTTATTTAGACTTTCTATGTACAGTTTTGGCTTGATACTCTGCACGTGGGGATTCCCTGTTTGTGATCTTGTAACAGGTCTTGTCCGTGTCTTTGTCCCCAGACCTACTGTCCACTAGGTGCCGTGCTCGTGCTTTTATGTGGTTGCTGTCCTTGTGTGTGATTGGTTGTGGTGTTGTGTGCTCTGATTTGTCTGTTGGTGTGTCCATCATGATGTGTGTGTTTGAATATCATGACAGTGGGATCTTATAAATTTTCCATTTTGGTGTGAGAAGGAGGGGGTCGCTGTTGGTACCCACCGTCATCCCCAACACTTCTTTCAGATCATTAACCTCACCCAGGGTTAGGGTCCTGTGCAAGTTTGTGGTTCTGACCACTTCCCTGACCCCTGTGGAAGGTTTTTCACCAATCCTTGTATACCCTGGTCTTAGCCTGTCCTCTGTCCTCAGATTATGTGACCACATACACTGAAATTTCCTTATCGCATACGAGGCAAACCAGAGGGTGAAATGCTTTCAACAATATTTTTCCAGCAAAGGTTGGATCACCTGCCCCAGTTTTGGAGGCAGCAGCCAGGAGTTCCCATGTTGACCGATTTGTACTTGAACCTGGTTGATTTTAGTTAAAGACAGGCAGTGGTCTTTTTCAGAAGAGTCAGAACTTTGGTGCTGAATTAGCTCCCGCAAAGCAGCTTGCATATTCTAACTCATCCCTTAGTCTGGTATTTTCAGTCTGCAAATCAATATTTTGGTCTTTTTTGCCTTGTATAGTACACTCAATCATGTGCCTCATGCTCAAAGCATAACTTATTGTATGGAACAGTAATATTCTCCTGTCAGCCATTACTTTATTTTTGCAATCTACCCATTCTTTTAACTCCTTGTATTTTATATAAGGTGCTATAAGGCGCACATGTGCACTGGAGGCCAATTTATTCCCAACCTTCTTGAAATTAATTTTGTCTTTCTGAGCCTCTTTAGAGAGACGAACAAGAATATACATCATGCCTTGCCAAAGATCCCACGAGATCTCTCACTCCAGGTGCCCTTGTTTTCTCAGTCAGACTCTCCATCAATCAGATAGCCAATGCTATTGTGACTCCTGGCTTCAATTAATAATCATAGGAATGTGGGAAATTAACAAGATTAACAATGAATTTGAGATGAAAATAAAATAACAGACAAGTAACGAGACTATCAGGCATCTGGAGAACTAATGGCCCAGTAACAAGATTAACAGGAGTCGAGAGACACTGAGGTGCGAATGGCCACATCAGAAATGTTGTTTTCCAGAGTTCAGTGGGGCTATATAAATTATAACTTCTAAAGACAAGGGGCAGAATTCTCCATTGGTTGACGCCAAAATCGTAAAATGCGATTGGGCAGAGAATAGGTTCCAATGCCAAAATCGCAGCGGGTGCCAATTTGACGCCAAATTGCAATTCTCCGTCACCTCGACAGTGAAGTCAATGCATACTGGAACGCACGTACAGTAAACATCATTTGCATGTCATTAGCGGGCCTGACCCGGTATTTTCTGGGGCCTCCGTGATTCTCCTCCGCTGATGGACCAAGTTCCCACTGGTCGTTCACTTATGCTTATAAAAATTGTGAAACTGGCATCGTGGCTGATGAGGGAGAGAGAGAGGAGGTAGGGCACAGAGAGGCGCGACGGTGGGCTGCAGGGCCGGACACGGGATGTGGGGGGGGGGGGTTGATGGGGGAGTAGGCCGAGTGCCAGGGTGACCCCCCATGACACTGGGGCGATGGCCGGGCATCAACCGCCATTACCGTGGCCTGCAAGGCAGCCATCTTGCTGCACATCTCACTGATCACCCACCTTGGTAACTGGTTCTGCAGAGTGACAACGGCCATATGGGTCCCCCCACCCCCGCACCCAACCCTTTGCCACATTCCCCCCCACCCGGCGGCCCACCCAGGGCAATGCCCACTGTAGCACCTATGGGGGCCACGGTGCATACTTTTGGTGAGGGTATTGCCAGCCGATGGTACCTCGGCATCAGGGAAGGACACCAGGGCCAGAGGCCCCCATGGTGATGGCCACTGATGGGGCCAGGAGTGCGGGGAAGGTGGGGCGGAGGGACATGTGGGGGCAGAGCACTGCTGGCCAATCCAGACTACATTGCCCACAGCGCTGACCGCCTCTTCCACCTGCGCCCAGGCATGATGAACGCGGTGGCTGGCAGTCTCCTTCCCGGGCCGGGGTACAGGACCATCCTCCTCTCCTCCACAGCGTCCAAAAGGGTCTCGAGCTCTGCGTCTGAAAACCTTGGTGCCGCGCGTCTTGCTGCAATCTTCTTGGCTGGGATGGTATCTGTGGCGAGTGACGTGTGTACATGCGGCTGCAGCTTGTCAGCGTCCTGAGTGTCAATCGCAAAACCGGCAAATCTGGCAGTGTTTCTCATTAGAATTGATTGTGTCCCATGTGGCGCCGGTGCTAGCCCCTTAACAGTAGCAGAATTGGTCCAGGTGCAGCGCCAGTTTTGCTGTCATTAAAGTCCACAAATTCTGCATTGTCGTCAACACTTATAATCTCAGAAATGGAGAATCGCGCCCAAGGAATTTGAGAGAAGTAGACAGCAGAATCCACAGATGGGAATTTCAAAGAGACAAAAGAGTATAACTGCGAGCACTATAACTGCGAGCACCCTCAATGAGGAGTGAGGCTAGTTTTCCATCCAACAATCAGACAGGCCAGTTCCATCTGTGACCCGAGCCACGGAGGCCTGTTCCAGCTAACATTACAGCCATGGCAGATTGGATTGAATTGGATTGGATTTGTTTATTGCCACGTGTGCCGAAGTACAATGAAAAGTATTTTTCTGCGAGCAGCTCCACAAGAACATTAAGTACATGAAAATAAAATAAAAATAAAATACATAATAGGGCAACACATGGTACACAATGTAAATACATAGACACTGGCATCTGGTGAAGCATACAGGAGTGTAGTATTAAGTCCACAGCAGTCTGGTAGCAGTGGGGAAGAAGCTGTTTTTGAGTCTGTTCGTGCGTGTTCTCAGACTTCTGTATCTCCTGCCCGATGGAAGAAGTTGGAAGAGTGAGTAAGCCGGGTGGGGGGGTCTTTGATTATGCTGCCCACTTTCCCCAGGCAGCGGGAGGTGTAGATAGAGTCAATGGATGGGAGGCAGTTTTGTGTGATGGACTGGGCTGTGTTCACGACTCTCTGAAGTTTCTTGCGGTCTTGGGCCGAGCAGTTGCCATACCAGGCTATGATGCAGCCAAATAGGATCATTCTTTGCTGCATCTGTAAAAGTTGGTAAGTGTTAGTGTGGACATGCCGAATTTCCTTAGTTTCCTGAGGAAGTATAGGCGCTTTGTATTTTCTTGGTGATAGCCTCAACGTGGATGAACCAGGACAGATTTTTGGTGATGTGCACCCCTAGGAATTTGAAACTGCTAACCATCTCCACCTCGGCCCCATTGATACTGACAGGGGTGTGTACAGTACTTTGCTTCCTGAAGTCAATGACCAGCTCTTTAATTTTGCTGGCATCGAGAGATAGATTGTTGTCGTTGCACCACTCCACTAGGTTCTCAATCTCCCTCCTGTATTCGGACTCATCGTTATTCGAGATCAGGCCCACTATGGTTGTGTCGTCAGCAAACTTGTAGATGGAGTTGGAACCAAATTTTGCCATCAGATATTCTCCTCTAAAATGAAAAAATGAAATGAAAATGTTTTGTGCCTTCGCTGAACCCGGAAGAGACATTTTCCCAGACTTTGTCACCTAAGCGGTATTGTGTGGTAGCTATTCGCTGGATTTGATTTGGATCCTAAAATTGTTTGTTGCTTTGGCATGTGTTTCAGTGAGTTCAGGGAATGTTGTTACACTTTGGGAACGAGAGGTAACTTCAGATAAAACAGTGTGTATAGTTATTCATATACTTAAATGTTATTGTGTACATTAGTCTTTTGCATGTGTTTTTTCTTTTCTTTTACATTAACAAATATTCTTTATTAATTGTTTACACTACGACTGGACTGGTTCCTCACTGTGCAAATGCTTAATTAAGTTTTTTTTGGAAATGTTTTTATTAAAGTTTTAACATTTTATACAAAATTACAAAAAATACAAACAATAACCCTTAACTAAATGCAAACCCCAAAACCGATCCTTCAACCCAAGAAACAATTCTTACTCACCACCCCCGTTTGTACCTACCCCCCTCTAAGAGCAAACAGTGACCAACTCTCAGAAATACAATATAAACGGTCGCCATCTCCAGTAGAACCCTTAAATCAACCCCCTCACAATGTATTTGACCTTCTCGAGGTGCAAAAACTCCAGTACATCCCTTAGCCACACCGAAACACTCGACGGCGAGCTGGCCTCCAGCCCACAGGATCTGCCTCTACGCCACCAACAGGGCGAAGGCAATTACATCAGCCCCCGTTTGCAGCTCCAGGATATCTGAAACACCAAAGGTCAGGGCTGTCGCTCAATATTTAGCATCTAAATATGATGCTAAAAAGGAACCTCCAAAAACCCACCAGCTTGGAACAAGACCAGAACATACGTGTGTGGTGTCTGGGCCCTCTCGACCAGCGCTCACACTTATCTTCCAACCCCTCAAAAAGCCAACTCATTATAGTCTTCCTGAGGTGCACTTGGAGCATTACCTTTGGCTGGATCAGCTTCAGTCTCGCACATGACGATGTGGAGTTCACCCTGTGCAGGGCCTCACTCCATACCTCCTCCACCAGTATTGGCCCTAATTCCTCCACCCATTTAGCCTTTATCCCTTCAACCAAACTCAACACTTCCTCTGCGATCCTTTCATATGTGCAAGACTTACTGCCCTCCTCCGACCCCGAACCGGAGAGAATCCTCCCCAATAACGATGATAGCAACACCACCGGGAAATTGGAAAACAAGTTCTGAGCAAAGCTCCTAACTAAAGGTACCTAAACATATCCAAGACTAACAGCCCAAATTTCTCCTTCAATTCCTCAAAAATACCCTCCAGGAATAAATCGCACACTCTCTCCAGCTGTTTCTCTTTCCATGCACCAAACATGGCATCCAGCCTTGCCGGCTCAAACATGTAGTTGGCACAAATGGGAGTCAGCCTTGAGGCTGCCCTCAACTTAAAATGCTGGCAGAGCTGCCTCTATATTTTTAATGTGGACACCACCACTGGGTTCGCCGACTACCTTGTCGGTGCCACCGGAAATGGCACCGTTACCAATGTCCCCAAGCTTACCCCTCTACACGACCCAGACTGCATCAGAACCCAAGGAACTGCCAGATCCATGCACTGCCCCAACACCATCTCCGCGATGGCTGCACAGTACTAAAACAGAACGTTTGGCAGTGCCAGACCCCCTGCCTGTCTCTCCCTCTGAAGGACTCCCCTCCAAATCCGCAGGGTCTTGCCCACTAAATAAAGCTGGAAATAAGTCGCTCAACCTTTTGGAAAAAAGACTTAGGCAGGAACACTAGGAGATAAAAGTCTCTGCAAGATGTTCATCTGAACCGATTGGACCCAGCCCACCAATGATAACGAGAGACTATCCCACCTCTGTAAATCCGCCTCAACTCTACTCACCAGGCTGGTATTATTGAACCTCTGGAGCCACACTCAATCCCCAAACCTCTAAGTATCGAAAACTATTCGATGCTAACCAAAATGGTCACCCCCCCCCCAATCTGGCTTCCCTCTCCGACGCTCTGACCACAAAATATTCGTTCTTCCTGATATTTAACTTGTAATGGAGATGGCACTGAAGCTCTGCAAAGTAACCATAATATTCCCAATAGACAACCCCAAGTCCCTCACGTACAGCAGCAAATCATCTGCATATAACAATACCCTGGGAGGATTCCCTCAGCCCAGACCGAGCCGGAGAATTGCCGGGACAGGCGCGAATTGCGCGACGCGGTCCAGTCGCCAGTCCACCGATCCTCCGGAGAACGGAGAATCGGCGCCAGCGCGGGTGCTGGTCGGAGGCTGCTTTATGCGGCCCCCCCCCCCGGCGATTCTCCGCCCGGGATAGGCCGAGCGGCAGCGCAAAACATCTCAGTCCCGCCAGTGCTGTCAACGTGTGCTCTTACCCGGTGGGACCTCGGCGTGCATGCATCCGGGGGTGACCTGGTTGGGGGGGGGGGGGGGGGGGTGGGGGGGGGGGTCCGACCTCGGGGGGGGCCCTCCGCTGTGGCCTGGCCCGCGATCAGGGCCTACCGTTTGGCGGAACGGCCGCTTGGGCTGGGGGCCTCTTTTTCTCCGCGCCGGCCCCTGTAGCCTTACGCCATGATGCGTCGGGGCCGGCACGGAGAAGGGAGCATTGGCGGCGGTCCCACCTCGCATGCGCAGACCCGCGGCGCCCATCTGACGCCGGGATCGGCAGCTGGAGCGGTGTGGGTTGCTCCAGTGCCATGCTGGCCCCCTATAGGGGTCATAATCACTGCTCCTGAGGGCATGTTGATGTCGTCGAGAAACGCAACGGCGTTTATGACGGAATCACCACTTAGCCTCAGGATCATAGAATCCTGCCCTCTATGTTCCACACCTCCTCTAACACTTAACTACAAAGTTAAACTTGCTTCTCAAACCCTTGGTCTTCCCCGGTTTTCCTCCAACTTCACTGATTCATCTTCCATCTGAGGAAGACAATTGCCTGATGAAGACTGCTACATATTTCTAAGCACTCATTAATATAATTTATTTCCAGAAGTTGGTAGTTTACCCTATGTCAATCACTTGTTTGAACATTTCTAACCAATGAATATAGGACAGGTATCCAAGATGTCAGGGTGATCACCTTCCTCAGGAGGAACTTCTTCACCCAAAGGCATTTCGGGCGGGAAAGTGGAGCTGAGTCCACAAAAGATCAGCCATGATCTCATTGAATGGCGGAGCAGGCTCGAGGGGTCAGGTGGCCTACTCCTGCTCCTAGTTCTTATGTTCCTCCTTTCAGTTTGCCTCATGCTGAGAGTTATTTTCCAGAGTGAAGAAAGCAGCATAGTGGTATTGTCACTGGACTAGTAATCCAGTGACCAGGGTAATGCTCTGGGAACCATATCCCGCCACAGATGGTGAAATTCAAATTGAATAAAAATCTCGAATGAAATGACCTAGAAACTATTGTCAATTTTTATAAAAACCCGTCTGGTTCACTAATGTCTTTCAGGAAAGAAAACCTGCCGTCCTTGTCTACATGTGACTCCAGATCCACGGCAATGTGGTTGACTCGCTAGGGCAATTAGGGATGGGCAATAAATACTGGCTCAGCTAGCGATGCTCACATCTCATGAAAGAATTGAAAAAAGAGTACACAAGGCACAATCACCTTTGAAAATGTCAACATGGCAGTCTGAAGCAGGAGACAATTCAAAGGATTGTTTATGTATTCATTCTGAGAGGGAAGGAAAGGGGCACAGTGGTGGAGCAGCGCAGTGTCACAGTGGTTAGTAGTGCTGCCTCACAGCACCAGGGACATGGGTTCAACTCTGGCCTTGGGCGACCGAGTTTGTACATTGTCCCTGTGTTTGCGTGGGTTTCCTCTGGGTACTCCGGTTTCCTCCCACAGTACAAAGATGTGAAGGATTGGCCATGTCAAATTGCTGCTTATTGTTCAAAGATGCGCAGTAAGGTAGGGCTGCGGGGTTAGGGCAGGAGACTGGGATTATGTAGGGTGCTTCTTCAGACGGTCGGTGCAGCCTCAATGGGCCGAATAACTTCCTTCTGGGAATTATATGGAATTTTCTCTGCCAAAGTGGCCTTATGTCCGCCAATGGCATAAGAATTCTATACTTATTCTGAAAATGTATTTAAGGTCCCATTTGTTACATTCCTTATCTGCTCCTCCTCTCCCCTATACCCCCCTCCCCAACCAATTTGAAAATGTCTCATTTGTCCCTACTCTGCTTCTTGTTATTTAATGAATCCTCTTCTATGCACTCTTATCTCACATATTTGTCTTCTGAGCAGCACCCTAATGAATGTCTTTTGTAATCCAAGTAAACTGCATCACTGATTCCCTTTCATCTATCCTCAGACGTACAGACAACTCAAAACAAGCACAGTGGATTTTAGCCATTGCTCGTCTGTCTCTGGTTATCCTAGACATAAAGCTAATCTTTGTTCCTCTATCTTTTCTTCATGTTCAAGAGAAAAAAAGTGCCCCGAGATGGAGAAGCTGGATGCATCATGGCACAACCTCACTCAATCATATCTCAGCAAGCATCAGTTCAAAGATTGACTTAAAAATACTTTATAGGATAGGTCTGAAAGCTCGGAGAAGCTGCACCAGTTTGCTGTAAGGAGATAGGGACAGTGGTGATCTGCAGCGAGCAGCAATGTAATGATTGGCATTGACTTGACTCCAACCCTGAGGGAAGCACTTTTGCCCTGAAGCCTGCTGCTAGCATCCAGTGACCACTCACTATCTGTGTGTGTCCAGAACGGGAGTCTGCCATTGCTGTGCAATAGGTATAGACCCTTGAAGCTGTACCTGCACTTGGAGGGGTGGATGGGCAGCTTCGTGGTCAAGTTGGCCCTGCTGATAGACCCTAACCTAATTGCTTTTCTACATACTCATGTGTCATATATTTTAATTGAGTGTACCTCAAACCTCCCTCCTTGCTCAAATAATCCATATGGTTCAGGCGCTCCTACATAATCAATTGGACACATCCCTAAGGCAAGTCATCCTAACTCCCTCTTGTTAGCAAGTAGGATGCAGAGTGAACCATGTTCCACTTTTCTCCCTCTCTTCTTTTATAATATACATGACAAATTTTCCTTAATAGCAATTGGGACATACGCGTCCGATGTTGCATTGCAGCTCTCCAATGCAACACCGTTTGCTGCATTGGGTACAATTTTCCCGCCGTGCCATTTAAGCTGCTATTGCTGAAATTTGAAGCTATTTTCATTAAGCGTGTTTGGGTTCCTCGTCAGTCGCTGCTGTCCGCCGAGACCCCTAATAAATCCACTGCGTAGTATGTGCCTCGTGGAGACCGCAGATCATCCATCCGCTGATGTCAAGGACGCATGTCCAGTCAGGGATGTGTGACCGGATGTCTCACTGCTCGGTGATAATTGATATTTTGATTTATCTCTAACCCGTAAAGCTTTAAAGCTTTCCTTTGTGCTTTGTCATTCAATTTTCTCAGATATGTAGCCAGTTTTATCATTTTTCATTCTTTCTGCCGAGCGACCATAAGACCATAAGACCATAAGACATAGGAGCGGAAGTAAGGCCATTCGGCCCATCGAGTCCACTCCGCCATTCAATCATGGCTGATTTCAACTCCATTTACCCGCTCTCTCTCCATAGCCCTTAATTCCTCGAGAAATTAAGAATTTATCAACTTCTGTCTTAAAGACACTCAACGTCCCGGCCTCCACCGCCCTCTGTGGCAATGAATTCCACAGACCCACCACTCTCTGGCTGAAGAAATTTCTCCTCATCTCTGTTCTAAAGTGACTCCCTTTTATTCTAAGGCTGTGCCCCCGGGTCCTAGTCTCTCCTGCTAATGGAAACAACTTCCCTACATCCACCCTATCTAAGCCATTCATTATCTTGTAAGTTTCTATTAGATCTCCCCTCAACCTCCTAAACTCCAATGAATATAATCCCAGGATCCTCAGACGTTCATCGACGTTTTTGCAACATTTGCAACATAAGATTTGACATAATTTTAAAACTCCCAATTTCCAGAGTAATATAGCGATTATTGTTCCTCCCCTATTGATACAAACACGTACCAATTTTTAAAAATCCAGATTAAAATTGTCCAAAACCATTGAATTGAACTTATCACAATTTCGATGCTGTTTTAACTGTTTCTTTAGCTCTTTATTTCTTTATTTCTTTATTTTTACCAATGTCAATTTTTATTACCTAGCAAAGTTTGAAAGAAAGTTTAACTGTTTTTTAAAAAACTTCTAATGTTTGAAAATTCAAACTGAATTACTGGCAAACTGCAAATTTAGCTCTGACATTAACTCAGAACTGAATTTAAGATTTGTTCAACAAGAGCTTGTATAAAATTTACAACTGAATTAATTCTTTATCTTAACAATTTTTTCTAACATTCACAAAAATGTTGGATGCTTTTTGGGAAGAAGCAGTGAGCTGCGGTGAATTGTACCGTAGCAAAGTTAACTGTCATCTCCAGATTTCCACTTTTAACTGGTGTCATTAAGTTTCCATCATTCTCAAATAAACATTATTTCAAGTAATTCAAACTTAAGATTCTGGCAATTCCAATCAATTGCTTGCTAAAACAATTAACTTCGATCAACAGGTGGAGAGTGGGTGGAGAACTTGTTCCCTTTATGTAATTTAAAACTTAACTTTGCTCGAATTTCTCTGACTTGAAAGAAAGATATCGGGTTACAGCATGAGCTGTTTTGAGGTGGTATCTTAAAGTCTGTGTGATAATAACTGTCTGCAGTCTAAAACGTTTGGCTGCTGTTAACCTTTTGAGGGACTTCTGCTTTAACTACCGTTTAGCATCCGATTCTATGGATGTGTCTTTGTTCTAAAATTTTCAGGGTAAACAATTAATTGTCTGCAACTTGGAATAGGACAATTCCATTCACTAAATCTTCCTAAAAATGTATATCCTTTGTTTTTTACCCAAGGGATTGGAACAATAGCCCTATGCCCTCTGCCACTGCCCTGGATGCAACTTTAATTTCTCTGTTCCAGTGGTATCTCCCCCTTGATATTCTCCTCTTTCTTTGTCCAAACAAATGGGTCTGTATTATTTCTTCCACCTGGAAAAACAAACAAACAGGTTTTGAATCACTAGCATTCGGAGCACTGTTCCTTCCTCAGGTGAATGAAGAGGTGGGTTCCAGAAACATATATAGAGACAAAGTCAAAAATGCAAGACAATACTTTGAATGCGAGTCTTTGCAGGTAATTAAGTCTACAGGTCCAGACGGAGCAACTGGAAAGAGGGATAATCACAGGTTACAGAGGTGTGAATTGTCTCAAGAGAGGACAGTTGGTAGGATTTTGCAAGCCCAGGCCAGATGGTGGAGGGTGAATGTAATGCAACATGAATCCAAGGTCCCGGTTGAGGCCGTACTCATGTGTGCGGAACTTGGCTATAAGTTTCTACTCGGCAATTCTGCGTTGTCATGTGTCCTGAAGGCCGCCTTGGAGAACGCTTACCCGAAGATCAGAGGCTGAATAGCCTTGACTGCTGAAATGTTCCCCGCCTGGAAGGGAACATTCCTGCCTGACGATTGTTGCATCTTTGACTTTGTCTATATATATGTTTCTGGAACCCACCTCTTCATTCACCTGAGGAAAGAGCAGTGAAAGCTAGTGATTCGAAACAAACCTGTTGGACTTTAACCTGGTGTGGTAAGACTTCTTACTGTGATCACCCCAGTCCAACACCGACATCGCCACACCAGGTCAAGGTTGGAGAGGGCCTTATTTCTTAATTTGTTTTTCTATTCTTGTTTGGATGTTCCAGAAGTGCCCTCTCCAGGACTTCTGGATTTCCTTCACCACCATCGACTTAGTTCTATGTTCATCAGGGATCTGTATTAACTCTTTCATGTATTCCCCGTCACTAACCTTGACCATTTTGGAGCACACTCGGCCATGTTTCTGTTTGCTTCCACTCACAATTAGTGATATAGCTTGGTTTTCATTTGCAAATTTACAGTGTTTTAAGAATCCCGATTGGATCGCTACATTGTAAGGGTTTAGGTACTCGAACAAAGAATGTTACTTCTCCTTTCGGATAAGTCTCTCTCATCCAGGAGCTTTGTGCCTCTTTTAATTTTAGCCACCAGTGTTCCATTGCTTCATTCCTCTCGGTCTTATTCCAGGCAAGAGGACTACACAAGTTGCCAATTTTTAGGATTTTCTACTTTCTGCTCCTGGCTGTTCCCTTTCAGGCACACTCTGAAATGAAGGATAAATCCCCTTGCTGGGTCTTTTCCAAGGGTACTGAGGCTTTTCTACTATCTTCCTATTTTTAGTTAAGGGTTGATTGATCAGTCACCAGAGGTTTTTAGGCGTCCTTATTTCTCTAGGTTTTTCTTCTCAATCTGCTTACTCTAGGGAAGGATTTTATTTTTGGCCTCCCTTACCAGTGATGGATGCAAGTTTCTTAGCGAGTTCACTAAGATGTCTTGCGGACTCTAGCTCAGCAGTAGTTTCTTTTGAACTATTGACTCTCTCTATGTCAACCTGAGTTCTCTTTACCTATTTTCTTTCATCCCACAATCCACAGAAATATCCTGACATAAAAGTCAATATAATAATTGCTATCAAACAGAACGCGACAGGTAAAGTTTGACTATACAAATCACACATTGGCTCGAATCTTCTTTATTCAAGTCCCACGTTCGGGCGCCATGTATTTATATCACCAACCTATTTTTGAAATCTCCCAATAAAACTAAAGGTCAAAAAGACTATATGATGCTACTAGGATTCGCTCCTAGACTCCTTAATGCAGACTTAAGTAAGTGGTATTCAGGGTCAAACTAACATTTCAAGTTATTCCTGGTATGACCTATATCTACAAAGAAGATTTTATCTACTTACTACTCAGTAGCTTCGATCCTGGGTCCTGTCTTGCTGAGGTAATAGTATAGTAGACTTTCTGATATTTTGTAATAACCACTATTTCAGGTTAGAGTAAATTTTTAGTTCACGATATTTGTTTCAAAAGATAAAATTACTGTTTTTACAACAAGTAAAAAGATTTTGCTTCTGGAGTCCCGTCGAGTTGATCAGACCTTCATGGCCCCCTTGACAATCTCTCTTCCTCTTGGTGTTATCAGCAGGCGCGGTTCTCTGTTCGACCTCTGAGTCCAGATGTTCCCATGTACCGAAGTAGCTGCAAAGAGCTGCATGCAGGCAACTCGCGATTCAGGGTTTTTATACTTTTTAATTCCCCTTCCAGAAGCCTTACTGATTACATGATGCTTTATCTATGTATACATTTTATCCATTTGTTAACATCATCAAGGCTTAATATTTAATTTTGCTTTATTATTCATGTGACATATAATTGCTTAACAGTTATTTCTTTCATTTTAAGCAAAACGGGTCTAAAGCATAAATACTTGTTGCTGTGGTTTTTACATAAGGGCTGTATGTCAGAGTAATACATCTTGTTGCTGTGGTTTTTACATAAGGGCTGTATGTCAGAGTAATACATCTTGTTGCTGTGGTTTTTACATAAGGGCTGTATGTCAGAGTAATACATCTTGTTGCTGTGGTTGTTACATAAGGGCTGTATGTCAGAGTAATACATCTTGTTGCTGTGGTTGTTACATAAGGGCTGTATGTCAGAGTAATACATCTTGTTGCTGTGGTTTTAACATGACCTTGGCTTATCTGAACATTGGCAAGGAGGCTTGTCTGATCACTGGCAGGGAAACCTCCTGCTTATTACTGTGTTGTATTTAACCCTTCAACCTTTATCATTTTTAAGCATTTCATTACATTTGTGCTTATAGGATCTTTTCCTATTTCTTTTACTTTGCTTTTTTTCTCATGTTCCTTGTGGGTTATCATTAGAACCATGGCCGGGATTCTCTGACCCCGTGACCTCCAATTCAGCAAGATCCTTTATCCGGGCAATTAGAGAGAGGCGAAGGCCATGACATCGACCCCGTTCCCCTCCATCAACTCCTGCATTTCCAATACCCCAAAGATCGCCACCATTGGGTCCTCCCTGACCTCTACCCCAACAATTTTAGACAATGTCCTAAACACCGCCTGCCTCTCCAGATTATCCCAACCCCAGAACATATATGCATGGTTCACCGGCCCTCACCCACACTTCTCGCTCTCATCGGCCACCCATCCTCGCCCGAGTCATATGTACCCTGTGCACCACCTTGAACTGAATCAATCCCATCATCACGCAGGAGGAGGTTGAATTCACCCTACACATTGCCTCGCACCACAGTCCCCAGCCTATTTCCCCCCTTAACTCCTCCTCCCATTTGCTCTTGGATCCTCACCACTTGCATCTCCCACTACCCCCCCCTCCCCCTGCGCCCTCAGACACCATTTATGTCCCCAATCTTACCCTCTTCTGACTCATCCAGGAGCAGCAGTTGCTCCAATAGGGTATACCCGGCAACCTAGGAAACGTCCTCCACTGTTTTCCTGCATGTATCTAAATTCACTCCCCTCAGGAACTCAAAACTCTCCCGCAACTCATCAAAACCCGCAAACTTCCCTTCCAGATACAAGTCCCTCACCTTCACCAGTCCCGCCTCCCGCCACTTCCCGTACATCCCATCCATCTCCCCTGGCTTAAACCTGTGGTTCCCGCACAGTGGTGTCAACACCACCATCCCTCCAACTTAAAGTGTCTCTGCAGCTGATTCCACACCCTAACCGTTGACTGTTCCAGCGGCCTCCCTGTATACTTCCCTGGAGCTAATGGCAGTGGAACGTGTGATGTTCTCGGTTTTGTAAACCAGGATGTCTTGAGTACGTAGTATTGAACAAAGAACATCAAACGAAATAAATGAACAAAGCTGATTTATTTACACTACTTAAATAAGATTCAAACAAATCCCAAGGTAAAAGTTATTAAATTAAACTATATGATATCTCTAACTACAGAACTCTACATTATGCAACTAACCTCTCTCACGCCTAAATACCTTCTCTGAGAATCCCAGGAGTCACATAATATTTATATGACTGCTTCTTATCTCCATCTGGTGGTGAGAAGTCTTAACATCAAATTGTTAACCTGCACTCTCCCTGCCGGTGTCAGGTGTAGTGTGTCCCATCTCTTAAGTCCCCCCAATCTCCTTCACGAATGCTGTCAAATTCCACTTGGCGCCCGTCGCCCATTCCCTCGTCACCTGAATCCCTAAGTACCTGAACCTTTTCCGAGTTACCTTAAATGGCAATGTCCCCAAGTAGGCCCTTGCTCTGCCACATTCACCGGAAACAACCTGCTCTTCCTGACATTTAACTTATACCCAGAGAAGGGCAGCACTGTGATGCAGTGGTTAGCACTGCTGCCTCACGGCACTGAGGTCCCAGGTTCAATCCCAACTCTGGGTCACTGTCCGTGTGGAGTTTGCACATTCTCCCCATATTTGTGTGCGTTTTGCCCCCACAACCCAAAAAAGATGTGCAGGGTAGGCGGATTGGCCACGCTAAATTGCCCCTTAATTGGAAGAAATGAATTGGATACTCTAAATTTATTTTTAAAACTTATACACAAAGATGGCCCCAAACCTCTCCAATATTCCCATGATCCTATCCATACTCTCCAACCGGTCCGACATGAACAACAACAGGTCGTCTGCGTACGACACCCAATGCTCACTACTCCCCCTCACAATCCCTTGTTACCCCACTGACTCCCTGAGGGCCATCGCCAAGGGCTCAATCACCAGCGCGAACAGCAAAGGAGACAGCGGACACCCCTGCCTCGTACCTCTGTGCAGCCCAAAACTCAGTGAACCTGTCCCATTTGTACATACCCCTTGTCACCGGAGCTACATATAGCAAGCGCACCCATGCCATAAACTTCAGGTCAAATCCAAACCCACCCAAGATCTCAATAAATACCTCCACTCCACATAATCAAAAACATTCTCCGCATCCATAGAAACAATGACCTCCGGCACCTGTCTGACTGACGGAGTCATAATCACATTTAACAGCCTCCTGATGTTACTGGAGAGCTACCTGCCCTTTACAAAATCCATTTGATCCTCAGTGACCATCCCTGGCACTCATCCCTCCATCCTCCCCGCCACCAACTTAGCCAGTGCCTTCATGTCAATGTTCAACAACGAAATGGGCCTATATGACCCACACTCCAAGGGATCCTTCCCTTTCTTCGGGATTAGTGTGATCTATGCCTGTGTCAGTGTATCTGGCAGCTCCCTCTACTCCAACACCTCACTAAACATCCCCAACAAATGTGGTGCCAACTCTGTCGTGAACACCTTATAAAGTTGCGGCGGAAAGCCACCCAGCTTGTTTTTGAAAACTCACCACTATTCTTAGAAGTCCCCCTATACCAAAAAGGGCCGATGTTCTAAATGGTGAACAGGGATTCTCACTCACTGACTCCGATACAGGCTTCAGTGGGTGCTATTCAGGTCAAACTATATTTTCAAGTTATCCCCCGGTATAACCCATACCTTCACCGAAGATTTCATCTACTTACCACTTAGTAGCATCGATCCTGGGTCCCGCATTGCTAAGTAAGTAAAGTAGACTTTGGAATAACCACTATTTCAGGTTAAAACTTTTAAGTTATTTTATTATTATATATTTTTTTCTTTTTAAAAGATGCAATCACTGTCTTTACAAGAAAGTAAAAAGATCTAGCTTCTGGATCCTTCTGGTTGGTTGAAGAGACCTTCAGGCCCAACTTGACAATCAATCTTCTTTTTAAAATCTGGTCTTCTTTAGATGTATTCGCTGATGAGCTCGGTTGCTGTGTCCTATCTTTCCCATGTACTGAGCTGTGAGAACTGGCTATCTCTGAGCTGACTCTGAGCTGACACTGCCTACTCTTTAAATTCTTGTCTTCCTTAGATGTATCAGTTGTTTTAGCTCGGCTGCTTTGCCCTGTCCCTTTCCCATGGCCGAGCTGACTGTAATCTGACTCTGAGCTGCTGGTTCCTTCTCTGCTTCTCCCCTCTCTCCCTCTGAGTTCTGGTTCTGGTTCTGCCTGTGTCCCCTTTCTTCGGGTTTATATATTTTTCTAACAGTTATCTAGTTTTTATGACTTTATTGTAAAGTAACTCTTATTTAACTTTGATTGTAAAAAGTATCTTTGATCTAAACTTTCTAATCCAACTAAGTATTAATTTTGACATGACTTCATCTCATAGATCTGATTACATTGTTTCCTTTGTGATGTTCAAAATGCTTTGACTTCAAGAGGTGTGAATTTTGGTTTGGTTCCTGTCATTTCTATAGTCTTATTTTCCAACTGTATCCTCTGCTCATAATTTTGACTTTGATTTTGGCTTTGAATTATGTTTCTCGTAGACTGATAGTCTCCAGTTTTCTTTTAATTTACCTGATGTCAGCAGAATTTCACACCTATATATTTGCCCCCCTAGTCATTCTTTTCTATCTGCTGATTTTACTTCAATGAAGGTGTGAGCCATTGTTTTTGGCTTCATTCAAAATCCTGTTTGTCTTGTTTGCTAAGCCTGCTTGACCAAGGATATCTGCATTTTACAATCCTGCTCCTGAGCAGCTGCTGTTAACCCTTTGTGGGATCTTTGTGGGATCTGTATCCCCTCATGTTTCTCTCAAACCAGATATTGACAGACTTCCATGTTTCAAATGACACATCTTTCCATATTTTCAATAACAAGCTTCATCCCAGAGGCCACACATAACCCCGTATTTTATAATGGGGAGCTCCGCTTGCCTGAACTCCCCATTGTAGCGAGAGATTGGGGTGCCATTTTTTGGGGGGGAAATATTTTTATTTGGCATTTTTCAGTTTTTAACAACTTAACATATAGTGCACCTGGTATTTACATGTTGTGATGTTTCTTATTTACAAATTTTTACATATATTCTCTCCATCTGCCCCCCCCCCCCCCCGCTGGTGCCCTCCCACTCCCCCCCCCCTTCACCCCCTTTAGTGCCCTCCCACTTCTCCCCCCCCCCCCCACCTTTCACCCCCGTTGGTAGTCTGGTTCTTCCCTGGCACCAACATTCACCCTGAGTGTCATACTACTGTGCTCCGCTTCTGTCTTCTGTGGTTGTAGTTGTTGCCCTTGTGGGTTCGGGGGGGGGGGCTTCCTGCCCCCTCCCCTCCTCCCTTTTTCCCCCTGTTTTGCTCTGTGACTACCTTGTGTTCCCTCCTCAGCTCCCCTCCCTTCCCCCTCTGGTCCTCTCCATTGTGTGTGTTCTTATCTGCACTCAACAGTAGCCCCCGTCTCTTCCTAGTCACTGTTGGCTTCAAACACGTCTTGGAACAGGCTAATGAATGACCCCCACGCTTTGTGGAAGCTCTTGTCGACCCTCAGTTGGCGAACTTGATCTTCTCCAGGTGGAGAAATTCCGATAGGTCTGCCAACCACAGTCTGCAGCTGTGGGTGTTGCTGCTGAAAGAAGGCTGACCAGAACCTGACAAGTCAGGGGCAGGCTCAGAATATGTGAGTGTGGTTAGCTGGGCCTCCCTGGCACCGTTCACATTTATCCCCCACCTACGGAAAAAACCTGTTTATTCAGGTTCTGGTCAGCTGAGCTCTGTGTACCACTTTAAACTGCAGGAGGCTGAGTCTTGCGCAGGAGGAGGTGGAGTTGGCCCTGCTCAGTGCATCGCTCCAGCGTCCCCTACCCACTTCCGTCCCGGGTTTGTCCTCCCATTTTTGCCTGGCTCCGTCCAGTGGTGTCCTTGCCCTTTTCAGAAGTCGTCCATCGATGTCCCCACATTTCCCCCTCTTCTTACTGTCCGTGTTTATTAGCTCTTCCAGTAAAGTGTCTCTCGGGGCTCTCTCCTTGCGGAGGAAGTGTTTCATTTGAAGGTGCCGCAGTGACTGTCTTGTCGGTAGCTCCAGATCTTCCGTATGTTCACCCAAGGTTGCGGGTCTGTCCCCAATGTAAAAGTCCCTGACGGCTAGCATCCCCCCGTCCTTTCTCCATATTGTGAAGGTGACATCGAGCAGGACTGTCAGGAATTTGTGGTTACCGCAATGGGGGCCATGGAGGACATCTCAGTTAAACTGAAATCCTGCCTAATTTGGTTCCAAGTCCTTAATGTGACTACCACCACTGGGCAGGATGTGTACTTTGTCGGGGGAGAGGGGGGAGGTGTGCTGCCGTGGTGAGGGCCCGGAGGGTCATTCTCCTGCAGGAGAACTCCTCCAGCCTCACCATCACCCATTCCATGTTGGGTCCTCATGTCCATCATTTCCCCCTCTCGGCTGTGGCTGTCCAATTGTAGTATTGCAAGTTCGGTAGGGCCACACTGCCTCCTTTGCAGTGTCGGCTTCAGGATCTTAGGGTTTCCACCTCCCCCCCCCCCCCCCTCCCCCCCCCCCCCCCCCCCCCCCCCCCCCCACACACACACACACAAGCGCCATGATCATTTTGTCTAACCCTTGGAAAAAGGCCTTGGGGATGACGATCAGTATGGATCTGAACAGGAAGAGGAACCTCGGCAGCATGTTCATCTTGATCGTCTGCACCCTCCCCGCCAGGGAGACCGGGAGTGCATCCCATCTCTGTAGGTCCTTTTTAACTTCCCCCGCCAGACTGGTCAGGTTCCACTTGTGGATCCGTGTCCAGTCGTGGGCTATCTGGATCCCCAGGTAGTGGAATTTGAATTGGGCCAGCTCTGTCCCTCCCCCGTTCGGGTTCACCGGGAATGCCTCGCTCCTGCCCAGGTTGGGTTAGTAGCCAGAGAAGGCCCCGAACTCTTCCATAAGCTCCATGATTACTTTCAGGCCATTCTGTGGATCCGAGATGTAGATGAGCCGTTCATCCGCATAGAGTGAATCTCTGCTCCCTGCCTCATCTTCGGATGCCCTTCCAACCTTTTGCATTTCGCAGAGCGATCACCAGGGGTTCGATTGTCAGGGCGAACAGGAGCGGGGACAGTGGGCATCCCTGCCTTGTGCCTCTATGCAGCTGGAAATTTTCAGAGCTCCGTCGAGCGCCTTCTGGTACACACCACTGGTACGCAGTTCTCCAGTCTCTTAGCCAGGACTTTCGCGTGTATTTTGCATCCAATTTGAGCAGCGAAATGGGTCCAGGTGATCTGTATTCCATTGGGGCTTTGTCTTTTTTGGTTATCAGTGATATCATGGCCTGTATTATCGGGGACGCCATTTCTCCGAGGTCCCCAGAAGAATCACCGACCTCCTTCCCCCCCCCAGCCCATACGCAACATGGGAGGGTTCCCGCACCCACAGCGGGCAACCCCGGCCCGATCGCACGAGCATGCAAAAAATACCAGCTTGGCGCCGTGACAGTGCCAACCTGGAACATTGGCAGTGCCCTTGCCAGTTCTAACTTGGCAGTGCCAGGCTGGCACCCAGGTAGCACTGCCAGGGTACACAGGTGGCACCAGCAGTGCCAGGGTACCACCCTTCCCAAAGGGCATGCAGCTGGGGGCCTCCAATTCCCTTTGAGACCCCCATGAGTGCCATTCCGCCTGTTCCCCGGTTGTGGGGACCAGTACCAAACAGCGCTCGCCCGACGTCCCCTTGGCGAAGGGATTGAATCCTAAAGCCTCAGGTACTTTGGGAATCTGCACATTTAGGGTAAGGCTTACTGCCTCGCTCAAATATGCAGATTTGCCAAAACGTGATCCCACCCATTGTAGGCGGGATTCACCTTGCAACATCTCATGAGATTTTGTTGAATCTCACAAAGTGTTGCGAGCCGGGTAGATCCTGGGAGCATGTCTCCCTGCTTTCAATGGCCACACTGCGCCGCGGTGAGCTGCTTTTCTGGCATAGCGTGGCCAGAGCATCGCACTCCATGTTTCAATTATAAGGACAGTGGTCTTCATTAGTGCGCAGTAGTGCAAAGTCTTGATTCAACTGGTCTTAAAATGTCTGCCTCCAGAGGCAGAATGATATGACTATGGTAAGCCAATTGGCTAGTACAGCCTTGCATTTCCAAAACCTAAACAACGTCCACCTCACCCTCTGCAGGTCCCTGCAGTAACACTGCCTCGTGGTTCTCTTACATAAATAACAAAGACCACACGGTGCTGGACCCAGCACTGGACCGTTCTAGGTCCAGGACGGGTAAGAGGCCGGCTGTGGCCAAGGTGCTCAGGGGGTTTATGGACCAGATGGGGTGTGTGGATCCATGGAGGTTTGCCAGGCCGCTGGCCAGGGAATTTTCCTTTTTTTCCCACGACCATAGAGCCTACTCCCGGATAGATTTTTTCATCTTGAGAAGGGTGCTAATCCCGAAAGTGGAGGGAACGGAATATTCGGCCATAGCCATCTCGGACCACGCCCCGCATTGGGTGGAGCTGGAGTTGGGGGAGGAGAGGGACCAGCGCCCGTTGTGGTGCCTCGATGTGGGACTGTTGGCGGGTGAGGGGGTGTGCGGGCGGGTGCGGGGGTGTATTGAAAGATACTTGGAGGCCAACGACAACGGGAAGGTGCAGGTGGGGTAGTCTGGGAGGCGTTGAAGGCGGTGGTCAGGGGAGAGCTAATCTCCATTAGCCCACAGGGAGAAGAGAGAGAGGAGGGAGAGGGAGAGGTTGGTGAGGGAGATTTTAAGGGTGGACAGGAGTTATGCAGAGGCCCCCGAGGAGAGGCTACTTAGGGAGCGACGGAACCTCCAGACGGAATTTGACCTGATGTCCACGGGGAAAGCAGAGGCACAGTGGAGGAAAACGCAAGGGGCGGTGTATGAGTATGGGGAGAAGGCGAGTCGGATGCTGACACATCAGCTTCATAAGAGGGAGGCAGCGAGGGAGATTGGAGGGAGGCAGCGAGGGAGATTGGTGGAATTAGAGATAGAGGGGGGAATGCGGGGCAGAGTGCGGTGAGAATAAACAAGGTATTTAGGGACTTCTATGGGGACCTGTACAGGTCTGAGCCCCCAGCGGGGGAGGAGGGGATGCGATGATTCCTAGATCAGCTGAGGTTCCTGAGGTTCCCGAGGGTGGAGGAGGTGTGGAGGGTGGCTGGTTTGAGGGCACCGATTGGGCTGGAGGAGCTGGTTAAAGGATTGGGGAGCATGCAGGTGGGGAAGGCCCCGGGGCCGGATGGGTTCCCGGTTGAATTTTACAGGAAATACATGGTCCTGCTGAGCCCGTTGCTAGTGAGGACATTTAATAAGGCGAGGGAGGGGGGGACCTTGCCCCCGGCAATGTCCAGGGCGCTGATTTCTTTGATTTTGAAGCGGGACAAGGATCCATTGCAATGTGGGTCGTATAGACCGATCTCGCTCCTCAATGTTGACGCTAAGTTGCTGGCGAAGGTGCTGGCTACAAGAATTGAGGACTATGTCCCGGGGGTGATTCATGAGGACCAGGCGGGATTTGTGAAGGGTAGGCAGCTAAATACTAATGTGCGGAGGCTCCTCAATGTGATTATGATGCCCTCGGTGGAGGGAGAAGCGGAGGTAGTGGCAGCTATGGACGCGGAGAAGGCCTTTGATCGGGTGGAGTGGGAGTATCTTTGGGAAGTGTTGCGGAGGTTTGGGTTTGGGGAGGGGTTCATCAGTTGGGTCAGGCTGTTACATAGAGCCCCTGTGGCAAGCGTGGCTTCGAACTGGCGGAGGTCGGAGTACTTTTGGCTGTACCCCTTATCCCCCTTGCTATTTGGACTGGCAATTGAGCCGCTGGCCATGGCACTGAGGGAGTCCAGGAAATGGAGGGGATTGGTCCGGGGGGGGAGAGGAACACCGGGTGTCGTTGTATGCCAATGACCTGTTGTTGTATGTTGCGGATCCAGTGGAGGGGATGGTGGAGGTCATGTGGATCCTTCGGGAGTTTGGGGACTTTTCGGGGTATAAACTCAACATAGGGAAGAGTGAGCTCTTTGTGGTGCATTCAGAGGACCAGGGAAGGGGGATAGATGAGCTACCGCTGAAGAGGGCGGAAAGGAGCTTTCAGTACCTGGGGATCCAGGTAGCTAGGAGTTGGGGGGCCCTGCACAAGCTGAATTTGACGCGGTTGGTGGAGCATATGGAGGAGGATTTTAAAAGATGGGATATGCTGCCACTCTCAGTAACGGGTAGGGTGCAGTCGGTCAAAATGACGGTCCTTCCGAGGTTTCTCTTTGTGTTCCAGTGCCT
Organism: Scyliorhinus torazame; assembly: GCF_047496885.1. Taxonomy (NCBI): domain Eukaryota; kingdom Metazoa; phylum Chordata; class Chondrichthyes; order Carcharhiniformes; family Scyliorhinidae; genus Scyliorhinus; species Scyliorhinus torazame. The sequence continues at coordinate 155,641,153 of NC_092721.1, read as the reverse complement.
TCCCATTTTGATCCCCAAGGCCTTTTTCAAACGGGTAAGCAGGAACATCATGGGATTTGTGTGGGCGAATAAGACCGCGAGGGTGAAGAGGGTGTTTCTGGAGCGTAGCAGGGACAGGGGGGGGGCTGGCGCTGCCAAATCTATGTGGCTATTATTGGGCAGCCAATGTGGCGATGATCCGTAAGTGCGTAATGGAGGGAGAGGGGGCGGCGTGGAAGAGGCTAGAGATGGCGTCCTGTGTGGGCACGAGCCTGAGGGCGCTGGTGACGGCACCGCTGCCGCTCTCGCTGACAAGGTACACCATGAGTCCGGTGGTGGTGGCGACGCTGAAGATCTGGGGGCAGTGGAGGCAACATAGGGGCGAGGAGGGAGCCTCGGTTTGGTCCCCAATTCGGTAGAATCATCGGTTCGTCCCGGGAAGGATGGATGGGGGGTTTCGGAGCTGGCATCGGGCAGGGATCAGATGAATGGGGGACCTGTCCATCGATGGGACGTTTGTGAGCCGAGGGGCGCTGGAGAGAAGTTTCGGCTACCCCCGGGAAACACTTTCAGGTACATGAAAGTGAGGGCGTTTGTGAGGCAGCAGGTGAGGGAATTTCCGCTGCTTCCGGCCGTGGGATTCAGGACAGGGTGATTTCGGGTGTATGGGTTGGAGAGGGCAAGGTTTTGGCGATTTACCAGGAGTTGCAGGAAGAGGAGGAGGCCTCAGTGGAGGAGTTAAAGGGCAAGTGGGAGGAGGAGCTTGGGGAGGAGATAGATGAGGGTCTGTGGGCTGATGCGCTGAGTAGGGTTAACTCTTCCTCCTCTTGCACCAGGCTCAGCCTAATACAGTTTATAGTTACTCACAGAGCGCATATGACAGGGGCGAGGTTGAGTTCGTTCTTTGGGGTGGAGGACAGATGTGGGAGGTGCTCGGGGAGTCCAGCAAATCACGTCAATATGTTCTGGTTGTGTCCGACGCTGGATGGGTTTTGGAGGGGTTTTGCAAGGACTATGTCCAAGGCGGTGAACGCCCGGGTCAAGCCGAGCTGGGGGTTGGCTATATTTGGGGTATCGGACGAGCCGGGAGTGCAGGAGGTGAAAGAGGCCGATATTCTGGCCTTTGCGTCCCTGGTAGCCCGGCGGAGGATTTTGTTACTGTGGAAAGATGCGAAGCCCCCTAGTGTGGAAGCTTGGATCAATGACATGGCAGGGTTCATCAAGCTGGAGAGGATAAAGTTTGCCTTCCGAGGGTCTGTGCAGGGGTTCCTCAGGCGGTGGCAACCGTTCCTAGACTATCTCGCGGAGCGTTAGGAGGAGGTCAGCAGCAGCAGCCCAGGGGTGGGGGGGGGGGTTCCTTTTGGGGTGGCATTTGGGTTAAGGTGGGTTTTTTTTCCTATTTGTGTTTTCTACTGTTATATGGGGGGTTATTGTATTTGGGGGAAATCCAATGTATAATTTCTGCTTGTTGTGTTTTAGTTTCTTTTCCTTGTTGGGGGGGTTTCGTTGAAAATTTGTTGAAAAATTTGAATAAATATATTTTCAAAAAAAATAACAAAGACCAAAATCAATGTAAGAAAACCCCCTTTTGCTAAACATTGTAGATATAACAAATTTTATTTCTCTTAAAATAGAAATGAAAGAGGCCCCAGTGCAATCCTCACAGCCTGGTCTCTCTATTGCTTGCCTACTTTACACTACTCTGGAAACATATCGAACAAAGTAACACTGAGGAATCCCGGAAGAAAGCCGAGGCAGAAAAAATCCTTTCAAATAAACACATCTCCAGCCCAACATCTCACCAACAACACTCCAATCTCCGCAGGAGCTTGTGGACAGCCCTCAACAGAATATGGACTGGACATGGCCAATGTGGCGACCCGATGTACAGCTGGCACCTCAAAGTCTCACCCGGTTTTGACTGAGGAAATCCCGATCAAACCACAGAGCACGTAATTAGATCTTGCCCCCCAACTTAAAGTTTGAAGGTGACATCCTGGAGGTACGCTTGCTCTCCAGCGGAGAATTGGTCTGGTTCGGGAGCTTGAACTTCAAATTGTGATGACAGCTTCTGCAAGAAGAAGCAGGTCCCCTGTCACAGGAGCCTGATTGGTGGACGGCTGAGGGAGGTGATCCCACAGGGTTATTTCACCCCCTTCCCTCCCGATCATCAAGACTTTTCATAAATAATTATGATGTGGAGATGCCGGCGTTGGACTGGGGTGAGCACAGTACGAAGTCTTACGACACCAGGTTAAAGTCCAACAGGTTTGTTGAGAAGCACTAGCTTTCGGAGCGCAGGTGAAAGTAAATAAATAATTAGGCCATTAAAGAGGAGGAGCAGCACATAATGGAGGCTGAGGAGGGTGTGGGATCACCAAAAGCAAATGTAGTCCATTAGGTATTACGCTGCAACCCCCCCCACCCACCCACCCACACCAAATATACAAGCAGCTTAGGCCTGTAGGAGTTGTGTCATAGAACATTACAGCGCAGTACAGGCCCTTCGGCCCTCGATGTTGCGCCGACCTGTGAAACCCATGTAAAGGCCAACTACACTATTCCCTTATCATCCATATGTTTATCCAATGACCATTTAAATGCCCTTAATGTTGGCGAGTCCACTACTGTTGCAGGCAGGGCATTCCACACCCTTACTACTCTCTGAGTAAAGAACCTACCTCTGACATCTGTCCGATATCTATCTCCCCTCAATTTAAAGCTATGTCCCTTCATACTGGCCATCACCATTGAGGAAAAAGGCTCTCACTGTCCACCCTATCCAATCCCCTGATCATCTTGTATGCCTCAATTAAGTCACCTCTTAACCTTCTTCTCTAACGAAAACAGTCTTAAGTCCCTAAGCCTTTCCTCATAAGATCTTCCCTCCATACCAGGCAACATCCTGGTAAATCTCCTCTGCACCTTTTCCAATGCTTCCACATCCTTCCTATAATGCGGCGACCAGAACTGCACGCAATACTCCAAATGCGGCTGCACCAGAGTTTTGCACAGCTGCAACATGACCTCATAGCTCCGAAACTCAATCCCTCTACCAATAAAAGCCAACACACCGTACGCCTTCTTAACAACCCTCTCAACCTGGGTGGCAACTTTCAGGGATCTATGTACATGGACACTGAGATCTCTCTGCTCATCCACACTACCAAGAATCTTACCATTAGCCAAGTACTCTGTATTCCTGTTACTCCTTCCAAAATTAATCACCTCACATTTTTCTGCATTAAACTCCATTTGCCACCTCTCAGCCCAGCTCTGCAGCTTATCTATGTCCCTCTGTAACCTGCAACATCCTTCCGCACTGTCCACAACTCCACCGACTTTAGTGTCATCTGCAAATTTACTCACCCATCCTTCTACGCCCTCCTCCAGGTCATTTATAAAAATGACAAACAGCAGTGGCCCCAAAACAGATTCTTGTGGTACACCACTAGTAACTGAACTCCAGGCTGAACATTTCCCATCAACCACCACCCTTTGTCTTCTTACAGCCAGCCGATTTCTGATCCAAACTGCTAAATCACCCCGAATCCCATGCCTCCGTATCTTCTGCAATAGCCTACCATGGGGAACCTTATCAAACGCTTTACTAAAATCCATATCCACCACATCAACTGCTTTACCCTTGTCCACCTGTTTTGTCACCTTCTCAAAGAACTCAATAAGGTTTGTGAGGCGCGACCTACCCTTCACAAAACCGTGTTGACTATCCCTAATCAAATTATTCCTTTCTAGATGATTATAAGTCATATCTCTTATAAACCTTTCCAAGACTTTGCCCACAACAGAAGTAAGGCTCACTGGTCTATAGTTACCAGGGTTGTCTCTACTCTCCTTCTTGAACAAGGGGACATTTGCTATCCTCCAGTCTTCTGGCACTATTCCTGTAGACAATGATGACATAAAGATCAAAGCCAAAGGCTCAGCAATCTCCTCCCTAGCTTCCCAGAGAATCCTAAGATAAATCCCATCCGGCCCAGGGGACTTATCTATTTTCACACTTTCCATAATTGCTAACACCTCCTCCTTATGAACCTCAAGCCCATTTAGTCTAGTAGCCTGTATCTCAGTGTTCTCCTCGACAACATTGTCTTTTTCCTGTGTGAATACTGATGAAAAATATTCATTTAGTACCTCTCCTATCTCCTCGGACACCACACACAACTTCCCACTACTGTCCTTGACTGGCCCTACTCTTACCCTAGTCATTCTTTTATTCCACACATACCTATAGAAAGCTTTTGGGGTTATCCTTGATCCTACCTGCCAAAGACTTCTCATATTCCCTCCTGGCTCTTCTTAGCTCACTCTTTTGGTCCTTCCTAGCTAACTTGTAACTCTCGAGCGCCCTAACTGAGCCTTCATGTCTCATCTTTACATAAGCCTCCTTCTTCCTCTTGACAAGTGATTCAACTACTTTAGTAAACCACGGTTCCCTCGCTTGACCATTTCCTCCCTGCCTGACAGGCACATACTTATCAAGGACACGCAGTCCTTGAACAAGTTCCACATTTCAATTGTGCCCATCCCCTGCAGTTTCCTTCCCCATCCTATGCATCCTAAGTCTTGCCTCATCGCATCATAATTGCTTTTCCCCCAGCTATAACTCTTGCCCTGCGGTATATACCTATCACTTTCCATCGCTATAGTAAACGTAACCGAATTGTGGTCACTATCACCAAAGTGCTCACCTACCTCCAAAATTAACAACTGTCCTGGTTCATTACCCAGTACTAAATCCAATGTGGCCTTGCCTCTTGTTGGCCTATCTACATACTGTGTCAGGAAACCCTCCTGCACACATTGGACAAAAACAGACCCATCTAAAGTACTCGAACCATAGCGTTTCCAGTCAATATTTGGAAAGTTAAAGTCCCCCATAACAACTACCTTGTTACTTTCGCTCCTGTCCAGAATCATCTTTGCAATCCTTTCCTCTACATCTCTGGAACTTTTCGGAGGCCTATAGAAAACTCCCAAAAGGGTGACCTCTCCTTTCCTGTTTCTAACCTCAGCCCATACTATCTCAGTAGACGAGTCCTCATCAAACGTCCTTTCTGCCACCGTAATACTGTCCTTGACTAACAAAGCCACCCCTCCCCCTCTTTTACTACCTTCCCCGAGCTTCCTGAAATATCTAAACCCCGGAACCTGCAACAACCATTCCTGTCCCTGCTCTATCCATGTCTCCAAAATAGCCACAACATCGAAGCCCCAGGTATCAACCCATGCCGCAAGTTCACCCACCTTATTCCGGATGCTCCTGGCATTGAAGAAGACACACTTTAAACCACCTTCCTGCCTGCCGGTACACTCCCGCAACCTTGAAACCTTACTCATGAGCTCACTATTCTCAACCTCCTGTACACTGGAGCTACAATTCAGGTTCCCAAGCCCCTGCCAAACTAGTTTAAACCCTCCCGAAGAGCCTTAGTAAATTTCCCCCCCAGGATATTGGTACCCCTCTGGTCCAGGTGTAGACCATCCCATTTGTAGAGGTCCCACCTACCCCAGAATGAGTCCCAATTATCCAGGTATCTGAAACCCTCCCTCCTGCACCATCCCTGTAGTCACGTCTTCAACTGCTCTCTCTCCATATCCCTCGTCTCGCTAGCACGTGACATGGGTAACAACCCAGAGATAATAACTCTAGTTTGTTCTAGTGCTAAGATTCCACCCTAGCCCCCTGAATTCCTGCCTTACATCCCTATCCCTTTTCCTACCTGTGTCATTGGTGCCTATATGGACCACGACTTGGGGCTGCTCCCCCTCCCCATTAAGGATCCCGAAAACATGATCCAAGACCTGGGGCGGGATTCTCCGATATCAGCGCGATGTCCCCCGACCGGCGCCAAAAACGGCGCGAATCAGTCCTGCAACGCGCCCCCCCAAAGGTGCGGAAGTCTCCGCATCTTGAGGGGCCGAGCCCTCACCTTGAGGGGCTAGGCCCGCGCCGGACTGATTTCCGCCCCGCCGGCTGGTGGGAAAGGCCTTTGGTGCCCCGCCAGCTGGCGCGAAACTGACTTTGCCGGGCGACGCATGCGCGGGAGCTTCAGCAGCCGCTCACGGCATCCCCGCGCATGCGCAGTGGAGGGGGTCTCTTCCGCCTCCGCCATGGTGGAGACCATGGCGAAGGCGGAAGGAAAAGAGTGCCCCCACGGCACAGGCCCGCCCGCGGATCGGGAGGGCCTGATTGCGGGCCAAGCCACCGTGGGGGCAACCCCCGGGGCCAGATCGCTCCGCGCCCCCCTCAGGACCCCGGAGCCCGCCCGCGCCACCATGTCCCGCCATCCCAAAGGTGGTTCATCCACACTGGCTGGCATGGGTTGACAGCAGCGGGACTTCGGCCCATCGCGGACCGGAGAATCGACGGGGGATTTCCGCCGACTGGCGCGTCGCGAATCCCGCCCCCGCCGAATATCCGGTGGCGGAGAATTCGGGACACGGCAGGGGCGGGATTCACGCCGGCCCCCGGCGACTCTCCGACCCAGTGGGGGGTCGGAGAATCGGGCCCTGGAGTGCATTTTAGAAAATAGGCAGCAGGGACTTCCTGAAACACAGCAAGACCTCAGACCACACTCATCTACCCACATGGTTCTCTCAGCGGTTTATATAAAGTGGCTACAGCAAGGATTAGAAACTGACAATAAGCAAAGCCAATGCTCTGGGAAATCTATTGGCAGCTTTTATATATTTAAATGAAACTGTTTTTTTTCATGTTTATTTTTTTTTAAAGTGCAAAATCTCACATTAACAGTAAAATACACCCAGTTCATATGCTTCGATTAATACATGACAAAATAAATACATATAAGAAACAGCAAAAAAGTAGCAGTTGAACTGAAATCTCATCCCCACATGCTCATTGCATTTGATGATCCTCGAGGAAAACCAATATCGGAATCAATGGAATCAAAGAGGTAACCAGCAAACATCCACTGAATCTTCATTTGCCTTAACTGCCGTAAATATTGTGTACATAAAAAGTACACATACATTAAACACAAACACATCAGGCTTATTCCAAAAATGTTAACACCTTTCACACTGTAGGTGTAGACCAGAGTGAACTAGAATGGTATGTTCGAAGCGGTATAGTGTATGAGGGATGCTATTTGAACAATGAAGAAGATCCTCTCACACAGGCCAGTAAAATTTCTTCCTCATTATACCTTTCATTTAAAGTAAAGGACATTCCAATGTTATACTGATTTAAAGAGGTCTGAGGGCCTTTCTGCATTTTTCCAAACTGCCAGCCAGGCACCTGGGCTCTACCCCAGCCACCATGGCAGTTGGTCTTGTCAGGGTGCCTATGTACCAGGGAGTGCCAGGGCACTGCCCTGTGCCCGGCCAACCAGGGGGCTCCAATGGCCTGCAAAGCCCCAGGGCAGCACGGTGGAACAGTAGTTAGCACTGCTGCCTCACAAACTCGGGTGACCCGTGATCAGCCCGGTGCAAAGTTGTTTTGGACCTGTCCCTCTTTGCTCCCAGTGCAACAGGATCGGTGCCGGGCACAACATGGTGGGAAAAATCGCACCCTTTATGAAGGATGTGAAGGCACTAGAGAGGTTTGTGAGAATGATCCCAGGGATGAAGAGCTGCAGTTACATCTAGAGATTGGAGAAGCTGGGCTCTTTTTGTTAGAGAACGTTGAAAGGACATTTGATGTTCAAAATCTGGAGAGAGGGGACAATAATAGTGAAATAGAAAGAATGTTAAAGAGGATAGAAAGGACATCAGAAGTTAGCAATTAAGCTGAAAATGTGCTCAAATAGGGTATTGAACTACAAGACAAAAGATGGAAGGCATGATGGATGCAGTAGAAGATACTGCAGAGGAGCAGAGGCAAGTCCTGGGTATATCAAGGAAAGAATCTAGCTGAGGCCAACAGCAGCAGAATAGATTGAGAAGGCAATAGTATTGAACAGGGTGTGGGAACTGGGAGGAGGACATTGCAGAAGGAAATGGAGGAGGAGAAATAAAGGCAGCAGAGGCTGAGAGTGATATAGCTCAAGGAAAATTGCAAAAAGGACCAATCTTGGTCAAAGATACTCATGTCTGGAGCAACACTCAGTACAATCTGTCTGATTGTGTGCAGCAATGGTAGATCTAGGCAACTTAAACAAGGTACAGAGAAAGCTACATATGGCTGAGCAATTCCTTATGTAGAGGCTTAGAGGTCAACTGTACTCTCTTTAAAACAAATGGTAAGAAATGGATCTGTGTTTGCTGCCGATAGGTTAGGTTTCTCACATGTTATTGGGGCATTAGAAATTTCAAAACACTTCAGGGTGTGATACACAACGGGGCCTCCATGGTTTAGTGGTTTATTCAAACTCTGGTATCTTTCATGTCGAAGTCTACAAAAAAAAAGGGAGAAAATTAGCATTGCTACAAAACAGTCCTTAATTCATTCACTAGTTGATGTGAAGGGCAAAAAAATATATTACAAAGCTACAGGAATAATTTGTGAACATTTTTACACAAGCTTACGAGTATTGGTATTTTGTGGTTAGAGTCCCAAATGGTGCTAACCTTTTTAAAAATCTCTTAAACAGCACTCGGAGCTGCTCTTTTTGAGCCTCCCCCTTAAACCAGTGAGGTCCACTTAATGTAGGTACACCCATGGTGCTGTTAGGAACGGAATTGCAGGATTTTGACCTAGCTATGTTGAAGGAATGGTGAAGTAGTTCTAAATCAGGATGAATTGAGTCTTGGAGGGGAAATGCAGATAATGGTGTTCACATGTGCCTGCTGCCCTTGTTCTCCTTGGCAGTAGAGGTGCAGAGTTTGGAAGGTACTATCATGTTGCTGCAGTAAATTTTGTAGATGGTACAGAATGCTGCCACTGTGCACCTATGGCAAAGAGATTGAGCATTTAAGGTGGTGGATGGGGTGCAAATAAAGTGGTTTGCTTTTCCCTGGAAGGTGTCAAACTACATTCATCTAGGCAAGGTACACAAAGCTCCGAAGAACAGTCATATTGGATTCGGAATTTTGGGCGCCATCTAACCATAAGAAAACAGAGTGCATTCTGGGCAGGATTAGAGAGGTCATTCCCAGTGCTGGGAATGATCCCACTATCTAACAGCGCTCTGCTCTTTTTGGGGCCTTAGAGGAGAACGCCCCACCAATGCCTCACTCAGCTGCATTTCATGCACTGAGGAACTCCATTGTCGGAGCTCCTCAGTACAGCAAGAGATCGGGACGGATCTCTCGACCCCACCCAGCCCCGGATCCCCCTCGTGCCCCACCTGTTGGGGGTCCTCGTGCTCCCCGCACCCCACCACACATGGCTGGGGCACTCCTGGGCCCAATCTGCAACATAGATCAAATCCAACTGGGCATCTTGGCACTGCCAGCCTGGCATTACCCCTGCAAGACTCAGAATGCCATCTGGGTGCCCTTGCAGTGACAGCCTGGCATACAGGTGGCACTGCCAGGGTGTGTAGGTGGCACTGCCAGAATGTGTAAGTGGCACTGCCAGGGTGTGTAAGTGGCACTGCCAGGGTGGGAGTACCCAGGTGGCATCAGCAATGTCAGGGTGCTACCCTGTCCAGATACCAGCCACCCGGGGCCTCCTATTAGCAGGGAGAACCCCCCGCCCCGCCCCCTCCCCCTGCAAGTGCCGTTCCGCCTGCTCCCATTTGTGGGGACCAGCGCTGAATCGCGCCCGGCTGGATCCTCCTCGGCGAGACCGGTAGGTCCGGCATCGACTGAGCTAAGTGAGTTTTTAAACTCACTGAACTCTGAGAGTCTGTGTCCCGCCCAGTGTGGATGGGATCCAGGTGGCGATGTCTCGGGAGGCCGGTCTCGCAAGGCGTAGTGACCGTTGGGAATCCTGGGAGAGGCTACCGGCCGCGCTCCGTTCTGATTCCAGCGGGACTCGGCCAGTGAATCGCACCTGTTAATACTTTCTCTCTCCTCAGAACTGTCGAGTTCCAGCATTTTCTGTTTTTATTCCATAATGTTGCTGTTCCCCAACAAATTCAGTGAGATTGGGTTAAAGAACTGCTCTTGTCATTGTCGGCCTTTCACTCTGGCTAACCAGGGTCTTGCTGATTTCAACCCTTTACATTGCTCATATCAGGTCAATTTCTCTCTCCAATGATTTCCTGCTCAGCACTTGCCTTCTACAATCTGCCAGGTTGCACTCGCAGTGTGTAACCCAGGCACTGGTCAGAAGAGAGAGATTCCATATCTAAAAAGCAAGTCGCAAGGCCCCAATCCTCTGCCTGCAAAATGTAGGCAGCCCAGGAAAATTGTTCTTAATGGGGCTGGTAGTTATTTAAATTGCTTGGTGGGCAGCCAATCCACATCCCGTCCAAACAGGATTTCCTGCTATTTTTCTAGCTCTTCTGCTTCCCCATGACCAGGAAAATCCTGTCCATGCAGTGAGCAAATGCCTTTATTTGGCTGCCTGGCCTGCTCTGTATCTCGAGGATGTCCTGTTTATATTAATCTCTTTTTGGTTTGATTCTTGTACTTATGGAAAAACTGTTGGTTGATTTACTTAAATCCTCCAGCAGTTTGCAATAATGCGATTTCCTTGCATGATTAAATAACTCTGAGAAATTGGACTGGTTCAGTACAGGCCAATAAAACACTTCTGAAAAGACATGTCAAAACTTTTCATCTTGCACTTATCAGAACACTTCACAAGAATACAAGAATGTCTCTTTGTTCAGCTTCAATTCTGTACTGCCAAATGACTATTCCTGAAAATATTATGTTCAAATGAGTGAGGAGGAAGCTTATCAGGATGTATTCAATGAATGGCATGACACTGGGAAGTTTTGAGGACCTTGGCATGTTTTGTCCATAGGTCTCTGAAGGCAGATGGGCAGGTTAATAGGGTGGTGAAAAGTGCATATGGGACACTTCCCTTTATCAATCGGGGCATAGATTACAAAAGCAGGGAGGTCATGATGGAGCTGTATAGAACTTTGGTGAGGCCACAGCTGGAGTACTGTGTGCAATTCTGGTTGCCACATTATAGGAAGGATGTGATTGCATTAGAGGAGGTGCAGAGGAGATTCACCAGGATGTTGCCTTGAACGGAACATTTAAGTTATGAAGCGAGGTTGGATAGGCTTGGGTTGTTTTCACTGGAGCAGAGAAGACTGAGAGGTGACCTGATCGAGGTGTAGAAGATTATGAGGGACATGGACAGGGTGGATAGGGAGCAGCTCTGAGCTGAAGGGTCAGGTACGAGGGGACACAATTTCAAGGTGGGGGGCAGGAGGTTTAGGGGGGATTACCCAGAGGGTAGTGACAGTCTGGAATGCACTGTCTGAGAGGATGTAGAGGTGGGTTACCTCAAATCCTTTAAAAAGTACCTGGATGAGGACTTGGCACATCATTACCTTCAAGGCTATGGGCCAAGCACTGGCAAGTGGGATTATGTAAGCAGGTCAGGTGTTTTTCATGCTTTGGTGCAGGCTCGATGGGCCACTGCACCATTATTCTGTGATTCTGTGATTCTGAGTATGAGAGGGGAGGAGATGCATATTTAAAGGGAGGTTATTTCTTTTAATTAATGAAGCACGTGTCCTTCAGAAGTTAAACATCTAAAAGAGTGAGACTGGCTAATACAGATTGGCCAATAGCTGTTTGTAGTGGATGTGATCTGTGAACTGATTGCCCCTTAATGATGTAAATGTCCAATCTTTAGGCATGAAGTGACATTCAGTCAGCACAGACAAGAATAGCAATGGAGTCACACTTATTCTTTTTCTCTGCTTTGTCTGGCTTGACTCATCATTGTCAACATCAATGAGATAATCCTCAAATTGTTCCTCTAATAATTAGAAGTAAAGTCACCATAGTCCCAAATGGTCATAGGCGGCTTTCCCCTTTGAGGATGAGAGCTGACTGGTGGTGATTTAACCTCAGGGGAGGGGCAAGGTTGAGAAGGTGGGCCTTCATGAATAACCTCAGCCAGTACAGGGATTGTAGGCATCGCTCGACACCACAAACCAACTGTCCTGCCAACTGAGCTAAACCCGGTTTTCTTAAAAGCATTGTTGAAACGGTCTTTCTCATAATATGAGCAGGATTCTCATGACATCATTGTTATGTAGAAATATTACGTAGTATTATGATTTTGATGGGGGTCCGTGATCATTAATCCATTTTATTGGAGCAAGGAGTCATTCCTGAAACTGAAATAGGGGGCGGGATTCTCCCAGCCCTGGGCTGGACCGGAGAATCCCTGGCAACGGACCATGCCGCCCCGACACCGGCATGCGATTCTCCGCAGAGCAGAGAATCGGCGTAATTGGCGCTGGTGTGGTTAGCGCGGCGCCAGTCGCAGGCCGCTCTCCGCTGCCGGCCCGCCGATTCTCCGGCCCAGATGGGCCGAGCGGCCGTAAGAATAGTGCCGAGTCCCACCGGCGCCGTTCTAACCTGCTCTGAGCCGGCGGGACCTCGGCGTTGAAGGGTCGGGTGGCGGCCTGTGGGGAGGGAGGGGGGGTCCGACCCTGTGGGGGGGGACGGGGGGGGTCCGACCCTGTGGGGGAGAGGGGGGGTCCGACCCTGTGGGGAGGGAGGGGGGGGTCCGACCCTGTGGGGGGGGGAGGGGGGTCCGACCCTGTGGGGGGGGGGGGTGGAGGGGTCCAACCCTGGGGGGCCTCTGATGTGGCCTGGCCCGTGATCGGGGCCCACCGATCGGTGGGCCGGCCTCTGTGGCTGGGGGCCTCCTTTCCTACGCACCAGCCCCTGTAGTCCTGCGCCATGTTGCGTCTGCCCAGGATTTTTCAAACCATAAATATGTTAAAGTAATTATTTTAAAATACGCAAGTACATGTTATACCCCATAAAACCAACTTGTCAGGTACTTTCTAACCATTAAAGCTAAAGACTATTAGTGAATTGAATGACCGTGGATCGATGCAAAGTAAAGCTGTTTTAGAAACCTTGAGAGAGAATAAACTACATAGAAATATTTCGAGTGAAAAGTATTATCCTTGTTTTAGTGCACAATGAAAATAAAGTACTTTTATTCATGCACCAGAGGATCTTGATCTCCATGGATGTATGGATTTTTACCCTAAAATAAGGGTAGTTCATTTGGACAAAAGGAGACTGTGCCCTAGGTTTTCCGAGCTGCTAGAAATTACAAGAATTACCTTTTACCAAGGTTGTTCTGGAAGGTCATCTTTTTTATTTCTTCATTGATATCATCGTCCGAAATGGTCATCTTCAGTGAATTGCGAAGATCCTAGAATCATACAATTTTACAGCATAGTACACCATTCTGCCCAACATACTTGTGCTTGCTCTCTGAAAGAACCAACCACAGTGTTCTATTCCCCTTCTCTCTCCCCATGTCCTTTTGGTGTTTTTCTTTTTCAAGAATTTATTCACTTCCCTTTTAAAAGCAGTCAAGGATTCTGCTTCCACTATTTCTAGCAGCATATTCCATAAGGTAACAAACTTCTTTAAAATAATTCTCTTAATCGTATATTTCATTCTATTCCTCACAATCTACTGTCACTGTTTTAATAATCCAGAGACCCAGGGTAATGCTCTGGGGACCTGGGTTCGAATCTCACCATGGAAGATGAAGTAATTTGAATTCAATAAGGATCAGCAATTAAAAGTCCAATGATGATCATGAAACCGTTGTTGAAAAAACTCATCTGGTTCACTAATGCCCTTTAGGAAAGGAAAGCTGCTGTCCTTACATGGTGTGGCCTACATGCGACTCCAGACCTACAGCAATATGGTTGACCTGAATGCCCTCTAAAATGGCCTAAGCAAGCCATTCAGCTCAAGGGCAATTAGGGATGGCCTTGACAGTGATGCCCTGGCGGAGAATGGCGGATCCCCGTAAAACTGGATCGCTGCAGGCGCCAAACCCGTTGCAATGCTCCGATGCCTTCCCCACATCAAAAGGAACTAAGTGCTATCTGCTGTGAATGAGAGACCACTTATCTCATTTTGATGTGGTGAGGAGCTGTCAATCATAGCAAGAGTGTTGAAAAACATTGTGGTTCGCATCAAAGCAGGGTACTTGAGATGCATTCAAGTCTGAAGGGAAAGATAGCTAAATAATGCACCCAAGCACCTTTCTCTGTGTGAATAAAACTGTCAATCACTGGCGAGAGAAGTATATTGTTGTGTGAAATTGAATGGGAGTTTTGCATTTCAAAGGCTGTCAAGGGGTTTGAAGCCCTTTCAAGTGTACTTGGCTTTTGAGGAAGCCTCTGGCACTTGTAACAGCTGCTGCTTTAAACATATTTGTCAGAGGCAGATGTTAAGGAAAGGTGCTTGCAAATGCAGTGATCTTTCACTGTACTGCCTGGACCTTTCTTTCAGGCAGGGGTGACTGATGGAGGTCTCTTTCAGGCTGGGGTGGGTTGATGGGGGTGACTGATGGGTAGTCAAGTGAGGAGTGACTGAGGGGTGCTGGGGAACAACTGAGGGGGCTCTGGAAGGTCATGGGGAGGGGGTTGGGTCACCCTCATGCATGCATATTTTTTGGCAGGAGGGTAACTAGTTATTTCCCTGGAAGGGAGGGAATAACACCCATACTTGTCAGTGAGGAGGGACAGGATTTGTATTGTGGGTGGGAGGGGGGCCCTCGGGATTGGGCCGCCCGTTCAAAATGGTGGCCCCATAACAGGATTCCTAAGGAATCCAATGACGTCGCCTCCATGCATATATTTGCATGGTTATGGTGAGAGATTCACACATGGGCCGCACTCCCAGTGCCAGCGGATATCAGACCCGATTTACTCTCCAGAACAGAGAATCCCGGCCTTGATCTTTCAAACTGTTTACAAACCTTCGACTCTGTATTTTCGATATTCTCTTCACTTTGTTCCAAATTGATGAGCTGTATGACAGGGGTCTCCCCCTCCAACACTGGATGAATGGGCATGCTGAGTGGATCAATCAGAATTTCATAGGGAACCATTGGGTGCTGCCAAGATGCTGGTGCATAGATTTCCCAGGGCTGTGGCTGTCCAAACGTACCTTACAAACAATCCAGTAACTAAGTGTTAAATAGGGATAAGTAATACACACTGATTAAAAGGCAATAGTAATTTCAAAAGGCCTCCTGAATTAAATTTGAGCTACTTCTCACCGTCATGTAGTTCCAGTAATGAAATGACAGCTTCAGAATTATTTCCATGTAGTCAGAGTGCATCTTGTCATTCAAACAAATAAACAAAAAAGATCTTGGGCGGGATTCTCCGACCCCCCCCCGCCGGGGGCTGGCGTGAATCCCGCCCCCGCCGGTTGCCGAATTCTCCGGCACCGGATATTCGGCGGGGACGGGATCGCGCCGCGCCGGTCGGCGAGCCCCCACCCGGCGATTCTCCGGCCCGCGATGCGCCGAAGTCCCGCTGCTGAAATGCCTGTCCCGCCGACGAGAATCAAACCACCTCACTTCCTGGCGGGACTAGACGGCGTGGGCGGAGTCCTGGGGGGGGAGCGCGGGGCGATCTGGCCCCGCGATCGGGGCCCACCAATGGGCAGGCGGGCCTGTGCCGTGGGAGCACTCTTTTCCCTCCACCTCGGCCACAGTCTTCACCATGGCCGACGTGTAAGAGACACCCCCCCTGCGCGGGGATGACGTCAGCAGCCGCTGACACTCCCGCGCATGCGCGGATTTCCGCCGCCCAGCGAAGTCCTTTCGGCCCCGGTTGGCGTGGCGCCAAAAGCCTTCTCCGCTAGCTGGCAGCGCGCCAACCACTCCGGCGGGGGGTTAGCCCCTCAAGGTGAGGGCTTGGCCCCTAAAGGTGCGTAGAAATCCGCACCTTTGGGGCGGCCCGAAGCCGGAGTGGTTCACACTACTCCATCCCGCCTGGACCCCCCGCTCCGCCGGGTAGGGGAGAATCCCGGCCCAGTATTCTGATTCAACATTGCTCGAGATCCAACCCACTATGGCCATGTCGTCAGCAAACTTGTAGATGGAGTTGGAGCCAAATTTTGCCACGCTGTTGTGTGTGTATAGGGACTTTAGTAGAGGGCTAAGTATGCAGCCTTGCAGGGCCCCGGTATTGAGGACTATTGTGGAGGAGGTGTTGTTGGTTATCCTTACTGATTGTGGTCTATGGGTTAGAAAGTCAAGGATCTAGTTGCATAGGGAGGAGCCAACTCCTAGGTTTTGGAGCTTTGATACGAGCTTGGCTGGGATTATGGTGTTGAAGGCAGAGCTGTAGTCAATAAATAGGAGTCTAATGTAGGAGTCCTTGTTGACGAGATGCTCCAGGAATGAGTGCAGGGCCAGGGAGATGGTGTCTGCTGTTGACCGGTTGTGGCGGTATGCAAATTCCAGTGGATCCAGGCATCCGTGGTGTATGGAGTTGATGTGTCTCATGACCAACCTCTCGAAGCACTTCATTATGACAGAGGGTGAGAGAAAGAGGGAAAACAAAAGGGAGAGAAGGTGTGAGAATGCAGTGATGATTGAGAAGTAAAGATATATGGGAGTGACGGGAGGGGAACATTAATCTGAGAAGGAGGAGGAGAGGGGGAAAAGCAAAAGGAGGGAGGTGAAGGAGGAGGGAACTCAAGGATAGGAGAAATGGATAGGGGGGGTGACGGAGGAATGAGCAGGATGGGTAGGGTGAAACAAAGGCAGTTCAACGTTAAGTCTCCCAGTACATTTTGGGGAATGCCAGCTTCGGTAAGTCATGGGTCAACTTTCCAAAACAGTTGCCAACTGGGAGGGTGGGGGAGGGGGGCACTGGGTAGAGTGAGCAGAAAGGAGAGGAGAGGGAAGGATACTTTCAAACATTGAAATTGGACCCCAATAGGCAAGAACTGGACAAAAAGGTTGAAGTGTGGTCGCAAGAGCAAGCAGAGTTACAGGGTGTGAGTGTTGAGGGTCTAACTCCTGTCCAACCAAGCTCATTGTCAGTTTCTTGGAGTTGCTAGCAATGGTGCCTCAGGTTTCGAGAGTAAAATATATATTTTGCAAACAATAAATCATACTTTTGTGGGACCTCGATGTGATGTAGAAGTGATCTAGTTCATTGGCCATGAAGTGTTTTGGCGTGTCTTGTGGGTATAAAATGTTCTACACAAATGCAAGTCATTTTCGCTTAATCTTTTACAATAGCCACCTAATTCATGCTTTTGCAAAATATGGGGTGGGATTCTCCCGCAACTGGCCGGATGCAAATTGCCGCATGCGCAGAACCGCCGGCGTTTTCTGGCGCATGTGCAGAACCACCGGCGTGGTTCCTGCGCATGCGCAGGGGGTTTCTTCTCAGCGCCGGCCATGTCGGAACCCAACAGAGGCCAGCGCGGAGGGAAAGAGTCCCCCCACGGCACAGACCCGCCCGCAGATCGGTGGGCCCCAATCGCGGGCCAGGTCACCGTGGGGCCCCCCCCCCAGGGCCGGATCCTTTCGCTCCCCCCCGAGGACTCTGGTAGACGGCCTTCTAGCCAGGTCCCGCCGTGATGGACCATGTCCATTTCCCGCTGGCAGGACTGGCCGAAAACGGATGGCCGCTCGGCCCATCGGAGCCTGGAGAATTGCCGGGGGGGGCCGCAGCCAACGGTCCCCGACTGGCGCGGCATGATCCCCGCCCCCACCCGAAAATTGATGCCGGAGAATTCGGCTGCCGGCGTCGGAGCGGCGGGGCGGGATTCACGCCGGCCCCCGGCAAGGGGGGGGGGCCGAAAATCCCACCCATGGCATCTGAAATGCTGATTAATTCATGAATAGTTAGCTAAGAGTTGTGGAACCCACAATGAGTTCATTATTATTACACAAGTATTTACCAATAAACTCTCCATCCACGCTCCACAATCGTACAGTACCCTCAACAGAAGAGGTCACAATCACCTTTTGTTCTTCTATCAGCTCCATGCTGGAACAATAAATGAAAACCATTTATCGTAAAGAATGAAATGGAAGCTGTCTGTACTTAATGCGATGTACAAGGCACACACTTACCAGGCAACACCACTTACATGAGCTCTCCAGTAGTTAACAACTATAATGAAGATAGATGAAAACATAATGCAATTAGATTGGTACTATGTTTTCTATGTTTCTAATGTAATTTTTACAGATCATGAAACACATTTTGATTCGTATGGCACATAGTATTCCCACATCATAATCAGCCTTCCTACATTGAAACTGGAAGCTGTTTCCTGAAAACAGGTAGTAGAGATTATACAAGGCAACATACATGCACAATTAAACTGTTACTATGCATGGATGAAAATCACAAATGACATACAGGCAAATATGACAGTGTAGAGTAAACTTTCAGCAGTCTTCCATGTATTGAAACTGAAAAAAATTATCAAAATGTCAAAATGATAACATATCAAGATTGTTGCTTCTCGCTCCATAACTTACATCCTCCTCTCTTTGGTTGCTGCTATTAATGAACTTTTTTCTATGAAAAACTCTCTTGGTATAAATGATGTGTAGAGCACTCTCATTGTTACCCATAACAAGCCTGCTTTCACCAACTCCCGATCAACATAAGCCCAGGATTCTGCACTATTTCGCTCGACAGTTTATGAAATTGGTGGGCCAACCAAGCAGCATATCATATGTTCAATAAAGCAAGGCTAGATTGATCAAAAACTCCACTGAGCACCCCATACAATTGTTATATCCTCTTTGTAGTTCTTTCTTTCCTTTTTATTTCTTTCTCTAATATTTTTTGGCTGCTGAGTATTTTATTTTTGCTGTCTCTCCAGTTTGTCTCGGTGATTTTTTATTTATTCATCCTTGAACAGTTCTTCTCATTCAGAGAACTTAGCACCTGCTGAAGAATATATTCAGTAATTAGGAAGGATGACTGTTAATATTCTCTGAGAATCTCAATGGATGTTTGGCAAGCAAACAAGAAATTGTGTCAAATTGCAGTGTTTGCTATTTCTTGTTTCTACTGGTGAAAGTTGAGTCTACTGTTGAATACAAGAATCTGTTAAAAAATAAGGGACCATATCGTCTTTGGAGTGGCTATCACAGTCTGACTGCCACACCTCTCCTATGTCCTTACAATAAAACACAACCACACCTTTCTTACCCCCCGCCCCCCTTGCGACTCGGGCAGAAAATAACTCATGGTGCAGCGACTAACATATTAGCATGGATAAAGGATTGGTTAGCTGATTGGAAAGAGAGAGTATACATAAAAGGGCCATTCTCAAGTTGGTAGGTGTAATGAGTGGAATATCACAGGGATCAGTGTTGGAGCATTTCATGTGGCACCTTGTCAAATGCCTTCTGGTAATTTGAGTAGACCACATCCACAGGTTCCACTTTATCCACATGGCTTGTTACTTCCTCAAAGGACTCTAATACATTAGTCAAACATATTTCCCCTTTCACAAAACCATGTTGACTCTGCCTTTTTTTGCAACCAGGGGTGGTTTGCAACAAAAATGTGATGTGTGGGACCTGAAGACATCGGCAAGGTTTGATCCACAGAGATCAGGGTGCTCCACTCTCAGAATAATCCTACAGCACCCGCCTTTCAAACAGGTAAAGACCCCCTGTCTCATCGGCAAAAACGCTCCCTATCGCTCCGAACTCCCCTGTGTGGTCATCATGTCTCTCCAGAGATTTGAACAATGGCTGATCCACATTGAGGAATCCTTGCACTTCAGTGTCTGAGTGGTGCCAGCTGCTTCAATGATGGGAAAGCAGTGCAGGCCTGCTATTCAGGCATCAGAAATTGAAAAAGATCTAGTCTAAAAATATTGCCAGACAGAACACCTACTCTTTCTAGGAAACACTTCAGAGTAAAAAATCCCCTACAGAAAAAATGTGGTCCGACAGGATACCTGCTCAAAAGAATTAATGAACCGTGAAGTGCTATTAAAACAAACAAAGCTATCTCTCCTTCAGGGGTCAATCAAGAGGCTTGTAAAGTCAATGGTGTGTGAAATTCAATGTAAACAACTAAGTACATGGTATAAGGGAAGGCATACTGCAACACTGAAACCAGAGAGCCTATTGAAACTTCAATGGGAGTGAAATGCTTCTCCAAGAGACAAACTGCAGAATAGCTCAGTCATGTGAAAGGATTTCAGGGCAGACAGACTGCAGCTGTGCGTTTCTCTGTTATGGGTTGTTAAACATGAAAGAAAGGAAACTTCAAGGCTTCACAGACCCAAAGACCCCCAACCTGGGGGAGACACACAGCCTCCTCCCCCTGCCAAGCCTGAGCCCCCAACAACCATCTCCCTTGAAGGACCAGGTAATTAAACAACATCTGGTCAGCAGCTGCTGTTCCCTTGTACTCCCTGGAGGTAAGTGGAGAGGGGTACTCACCTCCTTGCTCCACCTAGTCCCCGCTTTTATGGACTAGTAGTGATTTTCACCTGGGTGACTTCCTGTTGGGAGGAGGGGGGGTTGCAGGAGAATACCGGGAGAACACTGCATTCGAGTTTAATTTCACTAATGAGGTTAAAATGAATACAAATGAGCTCTGATTAGGTTCTCGCCCGTTCTGGGTAAGATCCTGATCACACCAGCTGGAGCAGGCTGGGAGCATCAGAAACTGTTTGAACATCGGAAACTGTTTAAAGGGCATCTTGACAAATACATGAATAGGATGGGAATAGAGGGATACGGACCCCGGAAGTGTAGAAGATTTTAGTTTAGATGGGCCGCATGGTCGGAGCGGGCTTGGAGGGCCGAAGGGCCTGTTCCTGTGCTGTACTTTTCTTTGTTCTTTGTTCTTTTGCCTGGTGCAAATCCCGTTTCTGGCCTCCTCTGGAATTCTTCCCACATGGCGGAAATTGTACCAGGAGCAATGCAACTGGAGAATCTCCCTCCACAGGTGCGGCACAGACCATCCGATGGATGATGGCCTGGATGTGGTGGACACAAAAATTTCACACATCTTACAAAGGGCACCTTCATCTTGAGGTGTCCTTGCATTCTTATCTCGCTGGTTAGAAGCAGAGTGATTATTGGTCTGATCTCTCAACAGCAGCACTGAGATGCAACATAACAGCAACATCTATCAGTAACCCCTCCCCCCCAGCCACCCACCCCGCTCTGAGATAATCCCGCATTCATCACCTGCAGGTCAAAAACTACAATTTTACTACCTCAAATAGGACATTTCTGACCATATTTATAAACTGTAAAAATAATTCAGCATTTTTATGGACCTACCTCTAATTACCATGTTCTTGCACGATTCAGGAAAATTGTTGAGAATGTGGTACATCCATTAGTACAGGTATTAGAAAAATACCAGAATTAAATAATGGTTGCAATGCTTACTTCTTGGTGGATGTACTTCTGGTCCATGAACAGCGAAGCCTTTTATCCCATAAACATAAATATATCCAACAGAATCTGCGGCGTAAAGCAACGAATCATCAATCGACACAGCCAGGCTGCTTAACTGAGATTTCACTTTGGACTGAAGAGATAGAAATGTGTATTATCACAATTCTAAATGAATATATCAATGGGTAGAGTGTGGGTGTAGAAATACTTCGCTGTGTTTCAGTCTTTTTAACTCAGAGTTACATGTCAGAAAACGTGTAAACTCCCCCTCACACTCTTCCCTGACTGCAAGCTCCCTCTCTCACTCGACCCCACCTGCAAACTCCCTCTCTCTCACTACCCCGTCTGCAAACTCCCTCTCTCACTCTAACCTGTCTGCAAACTCCTCCTCACACTCTACCCTGTCTGCAAACTCCCTCACTCACTCTACCCTGTCTGCAAACTCCCTCTCTCACTCTACTACGTCTGCAAATTCCCTCTCACACTCCACCCCGCCTGCAAACTCCCTCTTTCCCTCTACCCGGTCTGCAAACACCCTCTCTCACTCTACCCTGTCTGCAAACTCCCTCTCTCACTCTACTACGTCTGCAAATTCCCTCACTCACTCTACCCTGTCTGCAAACTCCCTTTCTCACTCTACTACGTCTGCAAATTCCCTCTCACATTCTACCCCATCTGCAAACTCCCTCTCACACTCTGTCCCGTATGCAAACTCCCTCTCCCACTCTATCCCGTCTGCAAACTCCCTCTCTCACTCTACCCAGTCTGCAAACTCCTCCTCACACACTACACCATCTGCCAACTCCCTCTCTCCCTCTACCCTGTCTGCAAACTCCCTCTCTCACTCTACCCTGTCTGCAAACTCCCTCTCTCACTCTACCCTGTCTGCAAACTCCCTCTCTCACTCTACTACGTCTGCAAATTCCCTCTCACACTCCACCCCGCCTGCAAACTCCCTCTCTCCCTCTACCCCGTCTGCAAACTCCCTCTCTCCCTCTACCCTGTCTGCAAACTCCCTCTCTCACTCTACCCTGTCTGCAAACTCCCTCTCTCACTCTACTACGTCTGCAAATTCCCTCTCACACTCTACCCCGTCTGCAAACTCCCTCTCTCACTCTACCCAGTCTGCAAACTCCCTCTCTCACTCTACCCCGTCTGCAAACTCCTCCTCACACTCTACCCCATCTGCCAACTCCCTCTCTCCCTCTACCCTGTCTGCAAACTCCCTCTCTCCCTCTACCCTGTCTGCAAACTCCCTCTCTCACTCTACTACGTCTGCAAATTCCCTCTCACACTCCACCCCGCCTGCAAACTCCCTCTCACACTCTATCCCGTTTGCAAACACCCTCTCTCACTCGAACCTGTCTGCAAACTCCCTCTCTCCCTCTACCCCGTCTGCAAACTCCCTCTCTCACTCTGCCCTGTCTGCAAACTCCCTCTCTCACTCTACTACGTCTGCAAATTCCCTCACTCACTCTACCCTGTCTGCAAACTCCCTCTCTCTCTATTACGTCTGCAAACTCCCTCTCACACACTATCCCGTCTGCAAACTCCCTCTCCCACTCTATCCCGTCTGCAACCTCCCTCTCTCACTCTAACCTGTCTGCAAACTCCCTCTCTCACTCTATTACGTCTGCAAATTCCCTCTCACATTCTACCCCATCTGCAAACTCCCTCTCACACTCTATCCCGTCTGCAAACTCCCTCTCCCACTCTATCCCGTCTGCAAACTCCCTCTCGCACTCTAACCTGTCTGCAAACTCCCTCTCACACTCTACCCCAGCTACAAACTCACTCTCACACTCTACCCCATCTGCCAACTCCCTCTCTCACTCTACCCTGTCTGCAAACTCCCTCTCACACTCTACCCCAGCTACAAACGCACTCTCACACTCTACCCCATCTGCAAACTCCCTCTCACACTCTACCCCATCTGCCAGCTCCCTCTCTCACTCTACCCTGTCTGCAAACTCCCTCTCACACTCTACTACATCTGCAAATTCCCTCTCACACTCCACCCCGTCTGCAAACTCCCTCTCTCACTCTACCCTGTCTGCAAACTCCCTCTCTCACTCTACTACGTCTGCAAATTCCCTCTCACACTCCACCCAGTCTGCAAACTCCCTCTCTCCCTCTACCCCATCTGCAAACTCCCTCTCTCACTCTACCCTGTCTGCAAACTCCCTCTGTCACTCTACCCCGTCTGCAAACTCCCTCTCTCATTCTACCCCATTTACAAACTCCCTCTCTCACTCTACCCCGTCTGCAAACTCCCTCTCTCACTCTACCCCGTCTCCAAACTTCCTCTCTCACTCTACCCAGTCTCCAAACTCCCTCTCTCACTCTATCCCGTCTGCAAACTCCTCACCACACTCTACCCCGTCTCGAAACTCCCTCTCTCACTCTACCCCATCTGCAAACTCCTCCTCACACTCTACCCTGTCTCCAAACTCCCTCTCTCACTCTACCCCATCTCCAAACTCCCTCTCTCACTCTACCCCGTCTGCAAACTCCCTCTCTCACTCTACTACGTCTGCAAATTCCCTCTCACACTCCACCCCGCCTGCAAACTCCCTCTCACACTCTATCCCGTCTGCAAACTCCCTCTCGCCCTCTACCCTGTCTGCAATCTCCCTCTCTCACTCTACCCGGTCTGCAAACTCCCTCTCTCCCTCTACCCCGTCTGCAAACTCCCTCTCTCACTCTATCCCGTCTGCAAACTCCTCACCACACTCTACCCCGTCTCGAAACTCCCTCTCTCACTCTACCCCATCTGCAAACTCCTCCTCACACTCTACCCTGTCTCCAAACTCCCTCTCTCACTCTACCCCATCTCCAAACTCCCTCTCTCACTCTACCCTGTCTGCAAACTCCCTCTCACACTCCACCCTGTCTGCAAATTCCCTCTCTCACTCTACCCCGCCTGCAAACTCCCTCTCACACTCTACCCTGTCTGCAAACTCCCTCTCTCACTCTACTACGTCTGCAAATTCCCTCTCACACTCCACCCCATCTGCAAACTCCCTCTCTCACTCGACCCCGTCTGCAAACACCCTCTCACTCGACCCCGTCTGCAAACTCAATCTCTCACTCTAACCTGTCTGCAAACTCCCTCTCACACTCTACCACGTCTGCAAACTCCCTCTCTCACACTACCCTGTCTGCAAACTCCCTCTCTCACTCGACCCCGTCTGCAAACTCCCTCTCTCACTCTAACCTGTCTGCAAACTCCCTCTCACACTCTACCACGTCTGCAAACTCCCTCTCTCACACTACCCTGTCTGCAAACTCCCTCTCTCACTCTACCCCGTCTGCAAACTCCCTCTCTCACTCTATCCCGTCTGCAAACTCCCTCTCTCACTCTAACCTGTCTGCAAACTCCCTCTCACACACTACCCCAGCTACAAACTCCCTCTCTCACTCTATCCCATCTGCAAACTCCCTCTCTCACTCTACCCCACCTACAAACTCCCTCTCACAGGCTACCCCACCCACAAACTCCCTCTCTCACTCTATCCCGTCTGCAAACTCCCTCTCACAGTCCACCCTGTCGGCAAACTCCCTCTCACACTCTACCCCAGCTACAAACTCCCCCTCATACTCTACCCCACAAACTCCCTCTCATACTCAACCCCACAAACTCCCTCTCACACTCTACCCCACCTACAAACTCTCTCTCTCACTCTATCCCGTCTGCAAACTCCCTCTCTCACTCTATCCCGTCTGCAAACTCCCTCTCACAATCTACCCTGTTTGCAAACTCCCTCTCACACTCTACCCCACCTACAAACTCCCTCTCACACTCTACCCTGTTTGCAAACTCCCTCTCTCACTCTACCCCACCTACAAACTCCCTCTCTCACTCTATCCCACCTACAAACTCCCTCTCTCACTCTATCCTATCTGCAAACTCCCTCTCACACTCTACCCCACCTACAAACTCCCTCTCACATTCTACCCCACCTACAAACTCCCTCTCTCACTCTATCCCATCTGCAAACTCCCTCTCACACTCTACCCCACCTGCAAACACCCTCTCACACTCAACCCAGTCTATAAACTCCCTCTCACACTCTACCCCATCTGCAAACTCCCTCTCACACTCTACCCCGCCTGCAAACTCCCTCTCACACTCTACGCTGTCTATAAACTCCCTCTCACACTCTACCCCATCTGCAAACTCCCTCTCACACTCTACCCAGTCTGCCAACTCCCTCTCTCACTCTACCCTTTCTGCAAACTCCCACTCACACTCTACCCTGTCTGCAAACTCCCTCTCATACTCTACCCTACCTACAAACTCCCTCTCAAATTCTATCACCACCTTTTCGCTCTGTCAAAAGAGCACAAATCTCTCAGCTTTTTTCAGGCTTAAAACTAAAAATAAAATAAACTAGTTAATTTAAGAACAAGCAATGATATAACAAATTGTCAACAACTTGTATCTCAAACTGATTTTCATTTCACAGTCTGTTGTTTTTTAAAAACGTTTCAAACAGATTAACTTTCAGGATCACAGACAGCCTCAATAAATAGTCATCTAAAATAAATGGATTGAATTACAGGTCTGGACGAATTTATCAATCTGAGTGGAATTACAATAAAGAAGCTGCCAGCCAGACTATCATGTACATAAATTGCACAGCAGATCTGCAGCTGAAAGGCTTGTCTCCTAACAAGTGAGAAACGATTAACTATCAAACAGTAGCACCACGTTAAACATGGAGGTAATTTATTTGACTAAAGCTGTTTTCATAGAATCCCTACAGTGCAGAAGGAGGCCATTTGACCCATCGAGTCTGCACCGCCCCTCTGAAATAGGCCCTTGTCCTCTTGCCCAGGCCACACCGTATCCCTTGAATCCAGTAACCCCACCTAATCTTTGGGATACTTAAAACAATTTAGCGTGGTCAATCCACCTAATCTGTACATCTTTGGACTGTGGGAGGAAACCGGAGCACCCGGAGGAGACCCACGCAGAAACGGGGAGAACGTATAACTTCCACACAGACAGGCCCACGGCTGGAATTGAACCCTGGTCCCTGGCGGTGAGGCAGTAGTGCTAACCACTGTGCCACCGGGCCGCCCATATAATTACTGTGACAGAATTGAGGAAATGAAGTTAAATCTTCAAAAAAAATGCTGCATATCTGTTACAATACTTTCTTTACAAAGGATAATAAAAATACACATTTTGAACCAGTTTATGTGTGAGCGGGAATTTCTGTTCCCTTTCGTCTCGTGGGAGTATGGCGGTGAAAGCGGAAAATATCGCGAGAAGGCCTAAGTTGTGTTTTATGTTGATGTAAATGCAAGTTGCGATCGTGTTCTCCCCCCACCTACCTGCATTTCCCACTGTTCAACTATGGGAATCTTACTGTAATACATTAGCATATCATTATCAGGCCCATACGCCAGAATCATAACCCAAAGTCATATAATGCGTCCACAACAGAATGATGTCAGAACGGTGGGATGTACAACAGGTTTCAATTGGTATGCACCTAGTGAGCAGAACTCCGAGGGGAGTTCAGAGGTGAACGCAGCATTCGCAAAGCGTCTCCGGACCTTCAGGGGGAGCGGGCAACAGGGGTTGAGTCAGGGAGGCGATGACGAGAAAATGAGTAGGGGAGTGGACAGGGAAGTGAATTGGGGACCGATGGGGGAAGTGAGTCGGGCGGACGGGGCGGGGGTGGTATCGACGTGGATGGGTTGAGTGGGGGGTGCTTGTGGCACAAGGATGAACTTGGGAGCAGAATGTTTACTGGGTCTGGCAGCCAAGACTTTGCAGTGAATTCCAAAGAGTGTTGGCAGGGGCAGCTTTCAAATATGGCACCCGGATTAATGAAGTGCTGAGGTGATGGCAGGGTGGGTGAACCAGTGGTTGAACACCAACGATACGACATGGAACCCATGCCTACCAATCTTTTTGGCTATGTTTCGCATAAAATGGTGGAAAAGGCCACCATTGCTGTCGGTGGGCTGGTTCTCCTGCTCGGCATTGCCAATATCAACGGCGATTCTGCCCAGTGATTACATTTTAAGATAAAAATAATTGACATTAGAATACATATAAATTGTAAACTGCAGAAGCAGGCCATTGGCCCATCAGATCTGCACCTACCCTCTGATAGAGGACCCCACCTAGGCCCACTCCTCAGCCCCATCCCCACAATGCCATAACCCCAGTTATGCACATCTTTGGACACTAAGGGAAAATTTAGCATGGCCAATCCACCTAACGAACACATCGTTAGACGTCTTTGTATCCCTCTCAATGCATTAGTTAAAAGAAATGTTTTCAAAATTCACATTTCACAGATAGGAAGTAAATACTTTATCAGTGCAAAATTTCACATTGAGATTAATAACGCCCTTTGTGGAGATTTTCCACAAGAAATATTAGATACTTAAACATTTCCGAGTGATGTATAAACCATTTATTTGCTAATCGCTGAGAGACTGAAGGTTCAGAAATGTCACGTGTTGTAACTCACAGCAGTAAAAATACCAAAGAGCTGTCCACCGTGAAACAGATTCCAGAATGCAAGAGAACCTATATAAGCATAAAACAAACACAAATTAAAAACATGAGAAAGAAAAGTTGGCAATGTTAGGAACATAGGGCTTAGGAGCAGGAGCAGGCCATTCGGCTCTGCGAGCCTGCTCTACCATTTGATAAGATCATGGCTGGTCTGATGTGGCCTTAACTCCACTTGACTGCCTGCTTCCCACATCCCTGTGGGCTCGTGTACATCAAAAATCTTTAAAGCTCTAACTACAATGTACATTGCAGTATATTATTGACAGTTGAAGGACAAGTCCCACTAGATTGGCTAATACAGGCTTGGTTATGAACAAAAATATTGCAGAGAATAGTGAATTCCACAGTCAGTAATATCCAGTGGAAAGGGTGGATTTTCCTGAGCTGTGGCCTACAATTTCGGTCGGCCACTTCAGAAGTTCACTTCACCATTATCATCACCTCATTGGCGGCTCCTCCGATCAGGTTTCATAAAGATTTCAGAATGCACATAAAATGTTCTACTCAGCTCAGGAAGGCAAAGAAGAGACATAAACACAGCCGCAACTTTAAAGTGAGAAAGACAATGATAGTCTCATGAACGAACCAGAAGATTTAGAATTTTTCAGTATATGCAAATAATATTTTAATCTTGACAGTTTCTGATTAACTAAATCACCTCATCACCCTTTTGGATAACAATGCGCAAGGTGCTCAACAACATCTTTATCACTAATTCTGAGAACCTCTGACAAACTACCTTTGCTGCTTCCCCTCAACAACCACACCAAATTTCACCCTCTGTGAGGTCATCTTATCCTGAAGACTCAACCTCCCATTCCTTCTACCCAGAGCCCAGTGGGAAAAGGAGGTTCACACAGCGCTAATCACTGGGGCCTCTGCCTCCAGGGAGCCTGGCCTTGGGCAGCAACCCCCCTCTCTTAAGCGTCTGCCTCACACCGCAGTCCGCTCTACAATGAAGTTCCAGTGCTCGAGATCTGATTATCCTGCAGTGAAAGTCGGAGTCTGTGCGACCACTTGTTTTGAGAGCCAGGGTGCATTCTGGGTGATGTCACCCTTGGCCACACTCTCGCCCTCCCATCCAGTTGCTGGCCCACTGATGGACTCCATGTGCTATCACTAGAGTATGCTCTTCCCCCATGGGTAATTGAATTGTTTGCACCCAGCTTGACAGAATGAAGATACCTTTTTAAATTTCCCATTACTCTCCCGTACAATTCCCTATGATTGATTGCAATGGTTTTAGTATTGTTTGATAAGTTTGTGATTGACAGGTTACACATAACTAGTGGACTACTGCCATTGGACCAATACACTTTTATTTCTCTCCTATTCTCACTTTATTATTTCTTTGATAAATCGCTGATTGGCCAATGTCTTAATGACATAAATCAGGTTAATAATCACTGTACAATGAATTTCTTCATTGGCTCTACATATAGAAAGCTAGTAATTAAGTAATA
Source organism: Scyliorhinus torazame (assembly GCF_047496885.1). Lineage (NCBI taxonomy): Eukaryota > Metazoa > Chordata > Chondrichthyes > Carcharhiniformes > Scyliorhinidae > Scyliorhinus > Scyliorhinus torazame. The sequence continues at coordinate 155,611,908 of NC_092721.1, read as the reverse complement.
TAATTTATAAAATCACTTTCTCTGTTTTGACCACTAAAGTCAAGGACCATTGCTATATGTGTGCACTATTGATGGAATGCGCTTGACTGACAACTTTTCCAGTTCAATTATTTACTCTTTTCTAAATAACATTTTTCATTTGAACTGGCCATGTGCACACAATTTCAAAGCAAAATAAAACCAAAAAATAAAAAATAAATTGCCTATCAATGCTGTGTGACGTGGACCAGATCCTTCCCAACCTGAACTCCTCTCACTCGATGGTGTGGCATGAGAGTGAGAGGAGGGAGGAGAGAGAAAGAGAGAGAAGGGAGAGTGGGAGGAGGGAGAGAAAGAGAGCGAGAGAGAGAGTGAGAGAGAGAGAGGGAGGGAGTGAGAGAGTGAGTGAGAAAAGGGAAAGTGACATGAGGGAGTGAGAGGAGAGAGAGAGAGAGTTAGGAGAAAGAGTAAGAGGGAGTGAATGAGTGAGAAAAGGAAAGAGTGAGAGAAGGGAGTCAGTGAGGGGAGGGAGAGAGGAGAGTTAGCGGATCGAGTGAGTGACTGAATGTGAGTGAGAGTGAGTGAGTGAGCCACCAGAGTCGAGCGTAAGGTTGATGTTTGTTAAACACAACTCCTTATCTCACTCTAGTCCCCTCCCCTTCCGTAGTGACCAGGACTTGGGGCCTAGTCTGTCTCTCTAGCTCTGCTTCTTCAGCAAAAAGACAAAAAAGGTTTCATTAGCTCTGCTGCTTGGCACTTTTTAATGACTTTTTAAAATTAATTACTAATTTTTTTAAATGAATAATTATTGTTTTGGCATTGATTATGTTTTCTTCACACCTTAACTGTTATTTTGAAACTCATGTTTAATGGTGCGCCAAACGTGGGGCGTCATTCTCCGACGCCCCGCCGGGTCGGAGAATCGCCGGGGGCTGCCGTGAATCCCGCCCCCGCCGGTTGCCGAAGTCTCCAGCACCGGAGATTCGGCGGGGGCGGGAATCGCGCCGCGCCGGTTGGCGGGCCCCCCCCCGCTCGATTCTTCGGCATGCGCTGCACCGACATGTCATTTCCGCGCCAGCTGGCGGGGCAACAAAGGCCGTTTCCGCCAGCTGGTGGGGCGGAAATTCCTCCGGCGTCGGCCTAGCCCTCAATGTTGGGGCTCGGCCCCCAAAGATGCGGAGCATTCCGCACCTTTGGGGCGGCGCGATGCCCGTCTGATTGGCGCCGTATTGGGCGCCGGCCGGCGGACATCGTGCCGTTTCGGGAGAATTTCGCCCCAGATCCCTGGCAGCTGCCACGGAGTTTCTTGTTGAAGGGGTCTGAGGGGCTCACAAAAATCTGACTGCTTTTTTGAGGGCTGGAAAAAGGGTTGTTTTTGCCGTAATGGCAAGAGGAGGCGGGATTCTCCGACCCCCCGCCGGGTCGGAGAATCACTGGGGGGGCGGAGTGGATCCCGCCCCGCCGCCCCAACGCCGGCTGCCAAATGCTCTGGTGCCGGGGTTTTGGCGCGGGCGAGAATCACGGCGTGCCGGTCGGCAGCCGCTGGCAGCAGCCCCCCCAGCAATTCTCCGGCCCGCGATGGGCAGAGCTGCCGCCCGTTTTCGGCCGGTCCCGCCGGCGTGAATCAACCCAGGTCCGTACCAGCGGGACCTGGCTGTACGGGTGGCCTGCAGATTCCTCGGGGGGGGGGGGAAATCTGGCCCCAGGGGGTGCCCCCACGGTGGCCTGGCCCGCGATCGGGGCCCACCGATCTGCGGGCAGGCCTGTGCCATGGGGGCACTCTTTACCTCCGCGCCGGCTGCTGTCAACCTCCGCCATGGCCGGCACGGAGAAGAACCCCCCTGCGCATGCGCTGAGATGTCGCCAGCACATGCTGGTGCTCCCGCGCATGCGCCAACTCGCGTCAGCTGCCGGAGGCCCTTCGGCTCCGGTTAGCGCGCCGCCGGCCTAGCCCCTGAAGGTGCGGAGGATAGACGCCACTCCTTGGCGCCGGTACGGCCCTCCCCGCCGGGTAGGGGAGGATCCCGCCCAGGAAGTGTTGGAAATGCTCAGCTGGTCTGGTAGCATCTGTGCAGAGAGAACCACTGGTCAGTGACCTGAAGCGTTAACTCTGTTTCTCCTCCCACAAATGCAGACGGGACACTGAATATGTACAGCATTTTCTGTTTATATTTCAGATTTCCAGCAGTACTTTGTTCTCCTATTATATGCTCCGTGTTGGGAATCGTAAGTGTGGTTAGTTTCAATTTAAAATGAGAAAATGTTTATCACAACATTTGTATTACACAGAAAGTGTAATTTCTCTGTTGTGTGGCTAGAAATAGCACAGTATTTCAGGTGAATTGCTTTGTGCTAGTTTACTGGAAGGCAAACCAAGAGTCATGTGCCAATAGAGTATGTCACTGTTAGTTCAAGAAATCTCGTTTGTACATTGGACTGTTGTTTGTGATCCGAAAAGCAAAATCACAAATAAGAACATAAGAACATAAGAACTAGGAGCAGGAGTAGGTCATCTGGCCCTTCAAGCCTACTCCGCCATTCAATGAGATCATGGCTGATCTTTTGTGGACTCAGCTCCACTTTCCGGCCCGAACACCATAACCCTTTATTCCTTTATTCTTCAAGAAACTATCTATCGTTACCTTGAAAACATTTAATGAAGGAGCCTCAACTGCTTCATTGGGCAGGGAATTCCATAGATTCACAACCCTTTGGGTGAAGAAGTTCCTCCTAGGCTTAGTCCTAAATCTACTTCCCCTTATTTTGAGGCTATGCCCCCTAGTTCTGCTTTCACCTGCCAGTGGAAACAACCTGCCCGCATCTATCCTATCTATTCCCTTCATAATTTTATATGTTTCTATAAGATCCCCCCCGCATCCTTCTAAATTGCAACAAGTACAGTCCCAGTCTACTGAACTTCTCCTCGTAATCCAACCCCCTCAACTCTGGGATTAACCTAGCGAATCTCCTCTGCACTCCCTCCAGTGCCAATATGTCCTTTCTCAGGTAAGGAGACCAAAACTGAACACAATACTCCAGGTGTGGCCTCATTAACACCTTATACAGTTGCAGCATAACCTCCCTAGTCTTAAATTCCATCCCTCTAGCAATGAAGGACAAAACTCCATTCGCCTTCTTAATCACCTGTTGCACCTGTAAACCAACGTTTTGCGACTCATGCACTAGGACACCCAGGTTCCTCTGCACAGCAGCATGTTTTAATATTTTATCATTTAAATAATAATCCCTTTTGCTGTTATTCCTACCAAAATGGATAACCTCACATTTGTCAACATTGTATTCTATCTGTCAGGCCCTAGCCCATTCATTTAAACTGTCCAAATCCCTCTGCAGACTTCCAGTATCCTCTGTACTTTTTGTTTTACCATCTTAGTGTTGTCTGCAAACTTGGACACATTGCCCTTGGTCCCCAACTCCAAATCATCTATGTAAATTGTGAACAATTGTGGGCCCAACACTGATCCCTGAGGGACATCGTGAGCTACTGATTGCCAACCAGAGAAACACCCATTAATCCCACTCTTTGCTTTCTATTAATTAACCAATCCTCTATCCATGCTACTACCAAATAACACCCTCTTTGACTGACCAGGGTACACTGTCCTTCCTAATTCTCCTTGATCTCTTTGCGGCCTTGCAAATGGATTGTGCACACCATCTTCCTCCAAAAACAAGTTGTTCACCTCAGTGAGATTTCTTTTGCTAAGTTCGATCTTACTTAGCTGATCGTAGCTATAACATTTCCAGCAATTACTTCTCTTTCTCCCACTGCATCATTGCCTCAAGGCTTTCTCAAGGACGAGCTGTTGGATCACTCCATTTTTTCATTTACATGCTCCCAATTAGCAACTGCAGGTTTGAGATCCGTTTCTATATACACATTGATGATATCAGCTTGATTTCTTCACCATCTCTCTAACCGCCCCTGTGTAATCAGACTGCTTTTCCGATATAAAGTCTTGGATGGATTGCAATTTTCTCCAGCTAAACATTGGGAAGGCTGAAACATTCACCTCTGACCCTGTCACAAATTTTGTGTCCTCATCCCTCTCCTCAGTCGTTGTCTGAGCCAGACTTTTTGCAATCCCTGAGGTCTCTTTGGCCCCAAGCTAAATTTCCAATAATATATATATTCTATCAACAGACTTAACATTGCTCACCTCCGCCCTGCCTCAACCCATTAACTGCGAAAATCTTCATCCAAACTTCTAATTCCTGGACTACTTCAGCAGTCTGCTTACAATTCAGAACCTCTGGCCTCCCAAAAATGTTGCACCCTCCAAATACCTGACAGACAAATCTGGAAGCAGTAGAGTGAAAGTTAAGAAGCAAAGCAGCCATCTTGTTTACTGCCACTGTGATACAAAGGGTCTAAAATTGAGCACTTCACCCACACAGTGGGTATGCAGACAGTAAAAAATATTTCCAGCAATTCATTCAGATTTTCAGAGTTTGCATTTTTCTTGTTGTGAATTCCTTGCTTACCTTGGGAACCAGTAGTGACAAGTGAAGCTCCTAATTCAGCCTTCAGCACACGAGTCTTCAAGAATACGACTTTATTGACACTCTTATCTACTGCTGCTGTGTGAACATTCAAAGTTGATTAAATCTAGAAGCATTATACCATAAAATATGAACCAAATCTCATTTGATGATACCAGTGAATGATTGTCACAGATCTTGTTGCTTACTTGCTTCTTTTTGTTCAGATCTTTTCTGCCAAATTAGCAATGTTAATCAGTTACTCCTGTAATTTAAATACTTTACTGACCCATTCTCTAAAGCTATATTTATACTCTCGTCCCATGGCTTTTTCAAATTGGAACTAAGTGGATTACAATTATATACATCACTCATTTCAGTTCATAGTCAAGTGATGAATAATTCAGTCAGGAAGACAGTGTGGACCGTTAACCATGATTGGCAGGACCTGGATGGGTAGTGCAACCCTCATTTCAGGCAGATTCAATGTCTATTTACCAATCACATTTATTCAATCACTATTTACCAATAGTGGGAAGGCAGCACAGACGGGAAACCCAAAATTGGCAGGACCACTTGGACATAGTGCTGAGATTAAATAGACCCTATCTTGTCTTGTCCAAGGACCTTAACCCGGAGTATGGGTGTCATGAATTGATGCAATAGATGTAAATGCTCTTGAAAAGCAGATATGGTCGACATATATGTCAAGATCTGAAGCTTTTTAAATGCTCAATCTTTCAACTTAATTTTAAATGCTCGGTCTTTAATCTTAAAAATAATCTACAGCAAGAGCTAAAATAATGCTCTGCTGGACCACTTTGCTTGACAGTCGTAAGTTAGGAACCAAAGTAACATCTGGTCATACAGTTTCAATAGAGCTCTTTGTTGATATCTCCCCAAGCCATTATGCATGCATGGCTGAGTTTCAAGAACAAAATGATCTCAGCAGGGGTCTGCGAATTTAATAATTGATTAAAACCCCAAAGGGTCTCAAAAGTGTTTTGATATGGTTACTGCATAGACGTTTGTTTGCTTTTATAAGAAAATTACCAATTGACGAGATTTAAAAACTTTGAATGTATTTTATGAATGAGAATTTTGTTCACTATCAACCGTGTAGCAGTGACAGCTCCATTAGATTGTTAGAAGTTTATCTTTTCTCATCTCCACATGGCTCCTTACCTCTGCCCATGGTGGATACTGAGTTAGTGGTTTTGGAGGTTGCAGGGAGGAGGTGAGGAACATGGGAGGTGGATGAGGGACATGAATCCTACTCACTCATGATTATATTGTCAGTGGATAAGCAATCACCACAGAGAAGTGTGCAGTGCATCAAGTCTGCACCTTCTCTATCAAACAACAATCTTGTTAGGCCACCTGACTGGTCTTTATCCATATCCCCCTAATTCTTTCGCGTTCAAGTAGTCACCCAATTCCCTTTTGAAGATTAGCATTGAATCGACAGGCAGCATATCCCAACCCTGACCTCTTCTCTCCACTTTTCCCTCCAGGCTGACCATTCAATCAGGAAAAAGGCCTTTGCCATTCACAACCATACGGTGGATGATTAGAGTTATAACGGGCCTTGAATGAAACTTGGCTCACAGGAGGTGACAACCTTGCCCTTGATTGAAGTTACCCATATACCACTGTTATCTCCCCAGCCCTACACCTCACACCCTACCCAAACTGTCATGGTGGCTCTTATCAGCAAGTCCCACCTTGGTCTAACCCTCAACTCATGGTACTTTCTCGTTTGCCTCGCACTTTGCTCCAGTTCTCGCAACTCGATTTTAAAATCTTTGTTGTCTACACACAAGACCCACCCCATGCTTCTCTCCAAGATATCCTCTTTCTTTTCCTCTTTCAACCTCAGCTTTGAGTGACATCATCAATAGTGATTTCAATCCCCACCTCAGCTTCCCTCATTATCTCACCATGCATCTCACTGCCTTCCTGTCCTCCCTAAACCTCTCCTGTCATCAAACCACTCTTACTCATGTTCACAATCATTCCATTGGCCAATGTTCCTGCTCTGCTGTGCACATGTGCATGCTAGAACAGGCAGGAAAGCACTAGATAGGCCTTGTTCCATGTGGAACACCGTGTGTGCTACAAAAAGATTTAAAGATACAGCTCCTTGAAAAAACTGCCCGCTTGCAACAACAAAATGTAAAAGGGACCATTGCTCATGGCCTTTCACCTGGTCTCATAGGCGTAAACACTGGCAAACGAATCAACAACCATTCATTAATGTTCTGCCGTTCACGTTAAGATAAGATCATAAGAAATAGGCGCAGGAATAGGCCATACAGGCTCTCAAACCTGCTTTGTCATTCAATAGGCTCATTGCTGATTTGATCATGGCTTCAACTCTACTTTCCTGCCAATCCCCATAACCCATGACCCCTTGTAAATCAAAAATCTGTCTGCATTGTAAGCAGTTCAGAGAAGGTTTACCAGACTAATATCTGGAATGGTGGGTTCTCTTACGAGGAAAGATTGGACAGGCTAGGCTGGTACCACTGGAGTTTCGAAGAGCAAGAGGTGACCATATTGAAACATATAAGATGCTGAAGGCTTTTGACAGGTGGGTGTGGGGAGGATGCTTCCTCTTGTGGGAAAACCTAGAACTAGGAGTCAACGTTTGAAAACAAGGCGTCACCCATTTAAAAAGGAGATGAGGTGAAATTATTTCTCTCAGAGAGTCTCTGGAACTCTCTTCCTGAAAAGGTGGCGGAAGCAGAGTCTCTGAATATTTTTAAGGCAGAGGTGAACAGATTCTTGTTAAGCAAAGGGGGTGAAAGGTTATTGGGGGTAGGAGAGTTATCGATTTGAGGTTATGGTCAGACCAACCATGATCTTATTAAATGGTGGAGCAGATTGAAAGGGCTGAATGGCCAATTCTTGCTCCTTGTTCATATGTTCAGCTTTGAATATATTCAATGACCAGCTGACACAGCTGCCTGGAGTAGAGAATTAGATTAATGATCCTCTGAAAGATGAAATTCTTCATCTCCCTCTTAAATGGAAATTCCTTTTCTGGAACTGTGTCCCCTAGTTCCAGATTCCTCCATGAAAGGAAACATCCTTTCAGAGCCAACTCTGTCAAGCCTCCTCAGAATCCTTAACGTTTCAATAGGATTGCTGCTCATCTTTCTAAACTTCAATGAGTATAGGACCAACCTGCTCCATCTTTCCTCATCAAACAATTCCTTAATCGCAGGAATCAATCTAGTGAACAAAATGAAAAGCGAGGGAGATCAATGGGAGATTGAGAAAGGGGCAATATTTCAGCATGGATAGACCATTGGTTAACTGGTAGAAAGCAAGGAGTGGGTATAAACAGGGCTTTTTCAAGCTGGTAGACAGCGAATAGTGTAATGCTGCAAGGATCACCGCTGTGGCTTCATCTATTTACAATCTATATTAGATAACGAGATAGAGAGTAATGTGTCAAAGTTTGCTGATGATACCAAGTTAGATGGAAAGGAAGCTGTGGGAGGACGCATGGAGGCTGAAAAGAGATGCAAACATGTTAAGTGAGTGGGTAGCAAAATGGTCAATGGAGCATAATATACACAAGTGTGAAGTTATTCACTTTGGTCATTAAGAATTAAAAAGCAGTGAAAAGCTTCGAACATCAACACTTAAGAGATTTGGGTGTGTTGATATAAGGAGCACAGAGTTAGCATGCAGGTGCAGCAAGTTATTCGGAAGACAAATTACATATTGGCCTTTATTTTCAGGGGATTGGAATGCAAGAATAAAGAAATCCTGCTCCAGCTGTACAAGGTTTTGGTGAGATTTCATCTGGAGTAGTGGGCATGATTTTCCAGCCCCTCCTGCTGCATAGGATCTTCCAGTCCTGGCGCACCAGGCTGGAAAATTCTCCCCATTGTGTGCAGCTTTGGTTTCAACATTTAAGAAAGGATATAGTTGTTTTGGAGGTGGTATGGTGAAGGTTCACTGGATTAGTCCCTGGGTGATGAGAGGCTGAGTAAATTGGGCTTAGAGGAATGAAAGGTGATCGCATTGAAAACTTCAAAATTCTAAAGGGGTTTGACAGGATAGACAGTGGGCGGGATTCTCCATTATCTGCGTCTCGTCCGTTCTTGTGGCGGACAGGGTGGAAGAATCCAGTCCATTGTTTCCACCTATAAGGAAATCTACAAGGGGGCAGGATTTCATGATAAAGGGGCTGATTGGTTAGGACTAAGGCGAAGAGAAATTCCTTCCCTTAGGTTTGTGAATCTTTGGAATTCTCTACCTAGAGAATTATGAATGTGCTATCATTAAATGTAGGTACGGCTGAGATAGAGAATCAAGGGATATAGGATGTGGCTGGGAATGTGGGGTTGAAACCCAAGATCACCCCTGATCAGATTGAAAGCAGAGCATGCTCGATGGGCAGTATTGTTGACTCCTACTGCCATCTCTTATGTTTTTATAACAACCATAGCTGATATTTAGTGAAGGTAGTGAGGGATAAATACTGGCCCGAAAACCAGAGAGAATCTGCCTGTATTGATTTAGTCCTGTATTGGTGGTACCTCCAACACTGCAGCACCCCTTCAGTACTCCATCGAAGAATCGACCGAGATATTGTGCTCAATGTTCTGGAGTGGAACTGGAAACACAATACCCAGCACTCCACCCCACTCTCCTCTGACAAAATCACTCACCTATTCCAGGAGCATCTGGAACAGCAACCGTTGTTTCTCTCTTACTCTCCTCTCCACCCTCACATCCAATATGCGTGTGCAGGGCATTGATTCAGCCAATATGTTCAGTTGTCTCTGCTCTCTTCCCCTTCCAGTAGTAAGCCAAACCTCCCTCTGAACTCCCCAAGTCTCTGTCTAGTTGCTCCCCCATCTCTCTTCATGCACTTTCCAAATTCCTTCTGACAATGAGATCCACATCCTACTTCCATGACAGCATTCCCAATAAACTGCAGACCACTCAACGTCTCTTTGTGACTTCATGCTAGTTCCTCCTTCTCAGGTTCTAACCCTTCCTTTTAACAAGCACCAGTTATCCATTCTTCAAATCAGGCACTAGCTGCTTTAAATTCAAAGGTCCCCGCACTTTGAGAAGTTTAAGGAGGTGTGTAGGATGGAGAGGGACAGGTCAGGGGAGGGGGATATGATGGTTCAGGGAGAGAGGGTTACAACGAGAGTCGGGGAAGAGAAGGTTACGTTGAGTCCGGGGAGAGAAGATTACGTTGAGTCGGGGGAGAGAAGGTTACATTGAGTCGGGGAGAGAAGGTTACGACTGGTCAGGGGAGAGAAGGTTATGACAGGTCAGGGGAGAGAAGGTTACGACAGGTCAGGGGAGAGAAGGTTATGACAGGTCAGGGGGAGAGAAGGTTACCACAGGTCGGGGGAGAGAAGGTTACGACAGGTCAGTGGGAGAGAAGGTTATGACAGGTCAGGGGAGAGAAGGTTACGACAGGTCAGGGGAGAGAAGGTTATGACAGGTCAGGGGAGAGAAGGTTACCACAGGTCAGGGGAGAGAAGGTTATGACAAGTCAGGGGGAGAGAAGGTTACGACAGGTCGGGGGAGAGAAGGTTACGACAGGTCAGTGGGAGAGAAGGTTATGACAGGTCGGGGGAGAGAAGGTTACGACAGGTCGGGGGAGAGAAGGTTACGACAGGTTGGGGTAGTGTGGGTTATGACAGGTCGGGGGAGAGTGGGTTACGACAGGTCGGGGAGAGTGGGTTACGACAGGTCGGGGGAGAATGAGTTACGACAGGTCGGGGGAGAGTGGGTTACGACAGGTCGGGGGAGCGTGGGTTACGACAGGTCGGGGGAGAGTGAGTTACGACAGGTCGGGGGAGAGTGAGTTACGACAGGTCGGGGGGAGAGTGGGTTATGACAGGTCGGGGGAGAGTGAGTTACGACAGGTCAGGGAGTGTGGGTTACGAGAGGTCGTGAGAGAGGCTAGGACGGGTCATGGGAGAGAGAATAGGAGGGGGCGGGGAGAGGGAGTAGGAAGAGTCGGTGATGCCAGGACGGTGGGGGTGGGGCAGGATGGAGTAGTTAGGGGTGTGGGGGGTGAGCAAGGGTAGTGGGGAGGGTGTGGTTAGGTGGTTAGTCGGGGGCCCAGTTGGGAGGTGCGGTCACTACTATAGTCACCAAAGAGTTAGAAGTGGTTTTAATTCTGCCCATTTTCTACTCATTTCTGGGGAACTATTCTGCTAAGAAAGTTAGAACCATATGTGGTCTCCGATTTAAGTCAAAATATCGGATGGTTACCAGTGCAGGGTAATTGCCCAGCAGAAATTTGAACTTGCCAGACAATTGCCATGCAATCCTTGCTTGGGGACATTGGGGCGTCCCTTGATGCACCTTCTAGGGTACCTGTCAGGTATGATCCCACAGAGATCAGAAGTTATGGACCATTTTTTTTCCCCATGATGAAGGAAATGTCCTTAATTCCATGTAACCATCAATGTGTGCCAACTATGAATTGTGCCAGTATATTTATCCTCTAAAAAAACTAGTCCCAACAAATAATGATGATGCCAACATGAATAAAGTGAAGCCAATGTAAAGTGAATTATTTACAAGTCAAATGTAATTTTGGAAAACACCCATGCCGCCTTTGAGCTCGCGAATCTTAGGCAGGATACTCCCCTAACCGGCGGGGCGGCCCGTCCGGCACTGAGGAGTGCCGTGAACCACTCCAGCATCGGGCCGCCCGGAAGGTGCAGAATCCTCCGCACCTTCAGGGGCTAGGCCGGCGGCGGCAGGGGGCTAGGCCGGCGCCGAAGAGCTTCCGCCAGCCGGCGCAAGTTGGCGCATGCGCGGGAGAGCCAGCGTGTGCTGGCATCATCCCAGCACATGCGCAGGGGGGGTTCTCCTCCACGCCAGCCATGGCGGACCGTTACACCGGCCGGCGCGGAGGGAATGAGTGCCCCCACGGCACAGGCCCGCCCACGGATCGGTGGGCTCCGATCGTGGGCCGGGCCACAGTGGGGGCCCCTCCCGGGGCTGGATCCCACCGCGGCCCCCCGAGGACTCCGCAGGCCACCCGCAGAGCCAGGTCCCGCCGGTACAGACCTGGTGTATTTCACACCGACGGGACCCGCCGAAAACGGGTGGCCAGTCGGCCCATCACGGGCCGGAGATTTGCCGGGGGGCTGCTGCCAACGGCCCCCAACCGGCGTGGCGCGATTCCTGCCCCCGCTGAAAAACCAGCGCCGGAGAATCCGGCAGCTGGCGGCTGGGCGGGATTCACGCTGCCCCCCCGCGATTCTCCAGCCCGGCGGGGGGTCGGAGAATCCCACCCCTTGTATTCATGGCATTGTAGTTGATCAGGAAAATTTTGGCCATGATGCAGAGTATCCTTATTTCACCAGGAGGCTTTCTGACAGCCATACCAGGCAGCAGCATTGTCAACTGATGGTGGGATTCATCACCAAAAATATTCCTCCACTGCGGAATTGCATGCAACTCCCATGCATGCTGCCGGCACTTTAAATTTTAATTGTAATTGTGGAAAATGGGAAAAAATGAGTGAGTGTAAGTGGCACATATTTCTGGTTACACCATTGAAAACAGTATGCTTGACAAAACTCCCACAGCCCTCCCCCACCAATATAATTTACCTTCTCTGTCTGTGCACACTGCAATATGGGGATTCCTTAGACGGCAGTAGATATGTCCTGAGATCATATTCCACACTATTATTTCTCCGTCATAGCTAGAGGTGGCTAGAAGTGTAGGAGGACACTGAGCTATACATAGAATGTCATCCTTATGTCCTCGTTTCTAGAAAGAGGAATAAAATAATCATAGGCATGATGAATTTAAGGTTCAGAATGCTCTCGTATTCATAATGCCTGTTCAAGAAGTACTCTTCATTAACTTAACAGGATGAAACATATATTGACAACCTCTGTATGAACTCAGTGAATGCGAAAGATATATCAAGCAATGATGTTTTCTGAAGGGGATGGACTTTAAAGGTAAATTATTAACAACGTGTATATTTTGAATTTGGATAGGGAGAGCGAAATAGGGACAGACTAGTGTGAAAAACACTCAAATTTCTTGGAGGGAAACTAGGCCTCGCCTCTGGAGTTCAGCTCTTTTGTCCATTTTTGGACCAAGGCTAGAATGAGGTCCGATGCGGAGTCATCCTAACAGAATCCAAACAGCATTGGCGAGCGGTTCTTGATTAATAAGGGCCATTTGATAGCATTGTTGTGACATCTTGCATCATTTTGCTGATGATTGAAAGTAGACAATGAGGTGGTAATCAGTTGGATTGGACTTCTACAGATGAAACGTACCAGAACATTATTCCACATTGTTGTCATTGTGCTGAACAGTTTAGAGAGAAGCACAGCTAGTTCTGGAGCACAAGTCTTCAGTACTATGGCTGGGACTTTACCAGGACCTTTCCCTTTCTGTATCCAGTATGATCAGCCATTTCATTATATCATCTGGAGTGAATCAAAATGGATGAAAGACTGGTATCTGGGAGAACTTCAGGATGAGGTTGAGATGGATCATCCACATAGAATTCCTGGATGAAGATGGTTGAAAACATTTCAGCCTTGTCTTTTGCAAGCACATATTGGGCTCCATCATTGAGGGTGGGAATAATTATGGCCTCCCAATTGTCCAACATTATTCAAGACTGAACGTTACAGGACAGCAGAGTTTTGATCCAATCCAGTGGTTGTGGGATCACTTAGCTCATCCTGTCGCATGCTGCTTCTGCTGTTCAGCAAGAATGCAGTCCTGTGTTGTGTTCACCAGCATGGCACCCATTTCCTGTACACTTGGTGCTACCTGTGGCATGTTGTCCTACATTTCTCATTGAACCAGCCTCAGTCCCCTGGCTTGATAGTAATGATAGAGTGAAAAATGAGTCGGACGTTAAGATTCAGATTGTGGTGGAATACAATTCGGCTGCTGCTGAAGGCCCACACTGCCTCATGAATGCCTAGTTTGGGATCTGCAGGATCTGTTCTGAATCTATCCTAACTAGCACATTAGTAGTGACACACAACGTGGATGGAAGGTGTCCTCAGTATGAAAATAGTACTTTGTTGCCACAAGGACTGTGTAGTGATTCCTCTTGCCAATACTATCACAAATAGATGTCTCCAGACAGATTAGTGAGGGTAAGTTCACAGAATCACCGAATAAATAAGTTTTCCCCTTGTGTTGGTTCTCTTACTACCTGCTGCAAGCCCAGTATGGCAGATATGTCCTTCAAGACCTGGTCAGCTTGTTTGGCAGTGGTGCTGCGGACTCACTCTTGGTGATGGAATGAATCTGCCCCTGAGTGCACTCTGTACCCTCACTTCTGCATGTTAAAAGGTACACATATTCACATACACAGAGCCCTGTCCTTTGCAGACAGAAGGAGCATGTCCACACATTGGCCTTTTTCAACTAAACAAAAGCTTCAAGAACAGCCATTCTCTGGTTCATTCCCCATGGCAATGCATTTTTTTAAAAATGTAATAAAAAAAAAAAAATTCCAATTAAGGGGAAATTTAGCGTGGTCAATCCACCTACCCTGTACATCTTTGGGTTGTGGGGTGAGACCCATGCAGACACGGGGAGAATGTGCAAACTCAACACGGACAATGACCCGGACCTGGATCGAACCGGGAACTCGGCGTTGTGAGACAGCAGTGCTAACCACTGTGCCAAGCAATACCTTGACTAATCAGAGTTGACCTGAGTGGTTTGGATTTGAACAAAAGTTCGACAGTTAACTGTTGTCTGGTGCATTCTGCATGGCAATGGCTCTACCAATCAGAGTGCATTTGCCAACCAATCCAAACTCTCTTCTAATGCTGTATAAATTGTTGTTCCCTTTAATATTGGCATTCTTGCAAACTGTCCTGATGAATGCAAGAAAAATACTCAAGTTTGATTTTCTTACATGTGTTTAAAACAATGTTTTTTTTCCCGTTGGTTGATTATGTGACCTCAGATTAGCTGCAGAGTAAAAAGAATGTCAGCATGTTTCTAGTGGGAATGGAGCAGTATGTCAATTTTCCCCGATTTTAATAGATTTCCTGACAAACAGTTTGTATTAAAATCAGGGTCCCAAGTATTATTAAGATTCCCCACTGGAACTACATTACAACATTGACCTCACTTCAAAAGTAATTCATTTGCTTGAAAGCAGTTTGTGATGTATGGTGATCTTGAAAGATCAACATGCAAGTGTGTCTTTTTAAGTGTGCATATTTTAACCTTATGATATTTGACCACTGTACAAATTATTGCTGTCATCGTATTTTCTCGATGCTTGGCTTGCTCGGGTTAATTTGTACAAAGTTGTGTTTTGATTAATTGTTTCTTGGTCTATTTATCACTGGATGCCATTAGTAAGTTTAGGATGCATTTCCCTGGGGTATATATAATGCAGCACACAATGGAAAGTTTCAAAGGAAGGCCATGCATTTGCTTGTGGGGAGATCGGTTTGCAGAGTGAAAAGATTGCGAAAGAAAATAGTGGAAGATAAATATTTTCTCTAAAAATCCCATTTGGAAACCAAAAGCCACAGATTAACGACAGACATATTTAAATATCAAGTAGTGCTGCTTACCAGATCATCCTGCCAATGTGGTTCAGGAAGCTGAATATGATGATGGTCACTGAATGAATCCTGGTCCATACAAAGGAAGGTAGAATTTTGTAAATTTATAATTTTACCATTTATCACATTGTGTTGAAATAGCCTTACAGAAACAAATACATTGCAATTGCTAATATGAGATATCCTGACACATATTAATGGCCCAGACTTTGGTGTACAGGGCACAATTTCAAAATTTACAAGTGATGGGGGGGGGGGGCGGGTTTCTCCGTCCCTCCGCACCAGATTTCTGGTTCAGCACACTGCCGGGATTTTCTGTTTCGCCGGCTATCAATGGGGTTTTCCACTGTGGGGCAGCCCCATGCCGTCGGGAACCCCCCCAGGCTGCCAGCAAAACGGAGCATCCCAACGGCGGAGAATACAGCCCATGAGATTTGGAAACATTGTAAAATATGAGGAGTGTAATATAGAACTTCTAAAGGGCATAGACCAGCTGGTGGAATGGACAGAAAAGTGGCAGATGAAAGGCAATTCAGAGAAGTGTGAAGTGATTCATTGTAGTGAGAAGAACTCAGAGAGACAATGTGAAATAAGGAGTACAATTTGGAGTCCTGGGCGGAGAGATGGCAGATGGAGTTTAATCCAGACAAATGTGAGGTAATGCATTTTGGAAGGTCTAATGCAGGTAGGGAACATACAGTGAATGGTAGAACCCTCAAGAGTATTGACAGTCAGAGAGATCTGGCTGTACAGGTCCACAGGTCACTGAAAGGGGCAACAGGTGGAGAAGGTAGTCAAGAAGGCATACGGCATGCTTGCCTTCATTGGCCAGGGCATTGAGTATAAAAATTGGCAAGTCATGTTGCAGCTGTATAGAACCTTAGTTAGGCCGCATTTGGAGTATAGTGTTCATTTCTGGTCGGCACACTACCAGAAGGATGTGGAGGCTTTAGAGAGGGTGCAGAAGAGATTTACCAGGAAGTTTCCTGGTATGGAGGGCATTAGCTATGAGGAGAGGTTGAATAAACCTGGTTTATTCTCACTGGAACGAAGGAGGTTGAGCGGTGACCTAATAGAGGTCTACAAAATTATGAGGGGCATAGACAGAGTGGATAGTCAGAGACTTTTTCCCAGGGTAGAGGGGTCAATTACTAGGGGGCACAGGTTTAAGATGCGAGGGCAAGGTTTAGAGGAGATGTACGAGGCAAGTTTTTTTACACAGAGGGTAGTGGGTGCCTGTAACTCGCTGCTGGAGGGGGTGGTGGAAGCAGGGGCGATAGTGACGTTTAAGGGGCATCTTGACAAATACATGAATAGGTTGGAATTAGAGGGATACGGACCCCGGAAGTGCAGAAGATTTTAGTTTAGACGGGCAGCATGGTCGGCGCAGGCTTGGAGAGCCGAAGGGCCTGTTCATGTACTGTACTTTTCTTTGTTCTTTGTAATTCTAAAAGTGGTTCAGGAGCAGAAGTACCTGGGTCTATATGTGCAAACGTCATTGAAGGTGGCAGCAGAGGTTGGGAGAACTGTTAATGAAACATGCAGTACCCTGGGCTTTATTAATAGGGACATGGAATACAAGAGAAAGGAGTTTATGCTGAACTTCTATAAACCACTGGTTCCATCTCAACTGGAGTCTTGCATCCAACACATTCACATCATGTGAAGACATTAGAGAAAATGCAGTAAAGATTCATGACAATGCCGCCAAGGCTGAGGAGCTTGAGCTACACAGATATATTGGAGAAGTTGTGGCTGTTTTCCTTCATAGAATCATAGAATTTACAGTGCAGGAGGCCATTCGGCCCATTGAGTCTACACATCCACCCTGTCCCCATAACCCAGTAACCCCACCTAACCGTTTAGACACTAAGTGGCAGTTTAGCATGACCAATCCACCTAACCTGCACTTCTTTGGACTGTGGAAGGTAACCTGAGTACCTGGAGGAAACCCACGCAGACACGGAGAGAAACCCAAACCAGAATTGAACCTGGGACCCTGGAGCTGTGAGGCAGCAGTGCTAACCACTGTGCCACCCTCACTGTGCCACCATGCCTTGGAGAAGAGAAGGTTAAAAAGAGATTTTATAGAGGTTAGACAGCTGGTTTATGTTGCAGAGCGAGGCCAGCAGCGTGGGTTCAATTCCTGTACCGACTGATGTCATTCATAAAGGCCTTGACCCACACCTGAGGTATGGTGATCCTCAGGTTAAATCACCACCAGTCAACTCTCCCTATGGTCAACAGCCGATGGTCATCTGGGACTATGGTGACTTTACCTTTCCCTTATCATTGATCCAGTGAAGAAACACAGTGAACTGATTCCAATAGTTCAGAAGATGCAAAACGACAAAGCTAGTCAAGATATCGGGCTGAATTCTCCGCCATTAGGATGCGCCGTTTCGCCAGCAGCCCGGGGGGTTCCGGACAGAGTGGGGCTGTCCCACAATGGGAAACCCCACTGACCAGCCAGTGAAACGGAGAATCCTGACAGCGTGCTGAACCAGAAATCTGGCAGGGCGGAGAAACCCGCCCATCATGTTCAAGGCAGATACGATCGACAACAACTTAAAATCCATGTTCTTTTTTGGCAAAGGTGATTCTGCTATTGTACAAGTATCGAGGCAGCAGCATGAGGAAGCAGTCAAGGGTACAAGAACAGGGGAAGAAAAGTGATCAACTGGAAGCTAACAGGAACTACGGAAACATGTACATATATAAGTGTTACCAATTGGACAGGATGGAAATGTTATGGTCCTCGCTTCTGCTCACTATCTAACGATCCCTGCTGGAAATGTGCGCAGCTGGACACTGGACACCATAAGGTTTGAACTCTGCTGTAAGTCCTACAAAACCTTGCAACACTGTAGCAAGTCAAAACGGTAACCACTGTCAAAGGGACAAGGCTGGGAATATTACTGCAATCAAGTAAATCAATGGTCCAGCTGTGCGAGACATCTCTGAAGTAAAGCCAGCAACAAGAAAGTAAAAAATGGTTGACCATGTAGTAGACAACATTGAGAAGTATATAATCAAACCTATATGAACAAAATGTTTTGCAGCAAAGAGCATGAAACTACCAGGATATAATAGTCAGCAAACATGCCACTACATATATGTACATGCACATTACTCACACAGTATATGTTAATTCTTCTATCCCAGCCAACAGCAAGCACATATCTGCAAAGAAATTGAATGTATGTTGTTGAGAAAATGAATTGCAGCTTCAAGCATAATGCCAAAGCAAACTGTTCATTCTAGGACTTGGCTGGTTTAGACAGCACGTTCTCAGATCAGTCCCTGGTAAAAAGAAATGTTAAAAAAACATAGCTTTTTACACCATTTAAGGATGCCATGTGCAGTTCGGACACCCATTTAAAGAAGTGAAATTAAAACTAGAGAAAGCACATGGAATCATAGAGACCTACAGCACAGAAGGAGGCCATTCAGTCTGTAGTGTTCATGCTAGATCTGTGTGAAAGCAGTCAGACATGGCTGTTTACCTTGTCCATAATGGTGTAAGTTCCTCACTGTTCAGTTTCCTTTTCAAATTCTTTATGGGATCAGCTTTCAACATCTTTTCAGGTCGAAGCCGACAATTCTCCAACTAAAAAATATTCTCATCTTCCTTATTGATTTTCTTTGCCAATTGTTTGAATCTATGAATCCTAGTTATTCACCCATTTGCTCGAGTGAAAGGTTTTCACCGAGGCAGAGAGGGAAAAATCTATCTGTCGTGATCTGTATATCTGTGTATATTAAGCACGGGGTCAATGTAGATGCAATACAACTGAGCAATCACGAGAGGGAGCACGGGAGGTATAAAAACACACGATCAGGAAGTCAGGTCACACTTCACAGGAATGGGAGCTGGTAGCAAGACACAGACAGGCAGCTCAAATGTAACTTAAAGTTAATCACTGAAGAGAAAACAAACTCACAATAAAGCATCTACTTCAACTTCAAGACTACGAGTGTTATTAAGACACAAGGAACAACACATGGTACCAGGACCGGCTTCAGAAAGCTAACGATAAGATTACACAGGCTGCGGACACAGAAAGAACAAAATGGCAAGAAAGACGTTGGAAGACTTCGCTGATTTACTGCAATTTGGACCTCCACCACAGCTGGAAACAACCGGTAATTTAAATAATGACTGGAAAAAATTTAAACAAATGTTCGATATATATCATAGCTAATGATTTAAAAGCAGCCTCAGAAGAAATGAAAATTGCTCTGCTCATCGCAGGACATAAAGCTAGAGAAATATATAATTACTTTAAATACTTGAAAGGTGAAGACAGCACCAAATTAGAAGTAATACTAAAAAAATTTGAAGAGCACTGTATGGAGTTTGAACAGTACTGTATGCTCAGAGACCAAATTGCACAGGGAATGAGTGATGCAAAACTCAAACAATCACTACCAGAACAGAAAGGGTTCAGTCTAGAAATCGTGAGTGAAAAGTCCAGATCGAGAGGAAAAAGGAACTTTATGTACAAAGCAAAAACGCTGAAATCCACTCCAAAATGGCGTCTGAGACATTTTACAATCTCCGTGGAACAAAAGACGAAAATCTGCATCTACGCATGAGCAGGAAACAGAAGCCGTGCATGCGCAGTTAAAACCAGCCGTTTTGCCTTCTGCGCATGCGCACGCCGCGCATACGCAGTGCAAAGAAAAGATCGCATCATTCGAAGATGGGTCTGCGCATGCGGGTAAAGGAAGATCGATGTGCGCATGCACAATCGAGACCCACGCATGACGTCTCGAACGTCATGACGTCAGAGGACCCTGACCACGCCCACTTAAAAGGGAAATGCCTGAAAATTGAAAACAAAAAACTTAAAGCTGTAAAACCGACGTTTCTTACCTCAAAAGGCAGAACAATGCCTGAACGGTTACCAGCAGTGGAACATAAATTTCACAACACCCAGGAACAAGCAGTCTGCACCCCCCAAAGTGAAGAGAACAATAAAAACACATCCGAAACAAAAAAAGATGATTTGTTTTTCAAACAATGCTACTCAGACATGGCTGAGTTATTCGGATATGCTGATCACAGCATCAGCAACACGGTTGCAAAGCTCAACACGACTCTACTCATGGTAGTTGAATCCAATACCATGATGCCATGGCAGATCGTCGAGACATTGGATGACAGCAATACCCATGACGAAGACGACACCACACAAAGAGCACAGAACGACTCCGTTGAGAGAGCACAGAAAGACTCCACAGAGGGAGCGATGCAAGCCTCCATGGACAGCTCATTGACAGACTCCAAAATGGAAGCAAACAAACACTCCATTGCGAACGCCATGCATGAGCAAGACCAGGATGGTCAACCCACCGTATCTGAGCAACCACAAGCAGACTATGAAAGTCTGCCAAGCTCACATAATCAAGAAGAAGACAATGTAAGTCTACCCACTGCATGCGAAAACAGTGACAATGTCATCACACTCGACATACAGGAGGTGCAGGATCACAGCGAGACTGACAGATTTCAGCTCGTCTGTACAGAAGCACAGAGTAGGGCTACTCATGAGTCCAGAGAGACCACGTCAATAGAAATCTTGAAGATTTTGACTCCAGAAGAGGAGCACCAAGACTCACAAGAGAATGAAATCTTGAAGATTTTGACTCCAGAAGAGGAGCACCAAGACCAACAAGAAAATTAAATCGGGAAGATTTTCACTCCAGAAGAGGAGCACCAACAATGCAAAGAAGAGGAATCAAATCCACCACAAATGACTGATGTCACCAACTTCAATGCAACATCAGACCATTCTCGAGACGAAATGCTCAAGGTAACAGATACCACAAAGGGCACTCGCACCAATTACGCATATTATCCACACGGAACACTCATTGAGCGCAACAAGAAAAACAAAAACCACAAGAAGCACAGCAGAAACGAGAACAACAACAGCAAGAACAAAAACAACATGAAGTGCAACAAGAACAACAAAAACCGCAAGAACCACTGCAGAAATAAGAACACAGCAACAACAAAAACTGCAATCACAACAACAAAAACCACAAGAACAAAAGCAACAAGAAGCATAACAACTGTGGGAGGAAACCGGAGCACCCGGAAGAAACCCACGCAGACACGGGGAGAACGTGCAGACTCCGCACAGACAGTGACCCAGCAGGAAATCAAACCTGGGACCCTGGCGCTGTGAAGCCATAGTGCTAATCACTTGTGCTACCGTGCTGCCCCGTATTTGCTTTGTTTGGTCCTTGTTCTGTACTGTAACCAATGACTTATTTGTCATTGTACTGTGTACTGCTTTGCATTCACTGTAACTATCTATTATTCTTTTTTGTATACTGTGTACATACTGTGTACGTTCCCTTGGCCGCAGAAAAATACTTTTCACTGTAGTTCGGTACATGTGACAATAAATCAATCAATCGAGCCCTTTAATCAACTGCAGCATTTTAAATACTGAAGCTGGTACTCAATTTCCCTCCCTCCAAGCTGTGATAAGTCCATGACCTCTAGAAACTCATCCTGAATAATTAATAAGGGCTAGTCAAGGATGTTTTGTGGGGATTGGCTGCAGCATTACACCAGATGCAGAAGTCCTGCCAATGGGACGAGATTCCAACCATGCTCCACCTCCCTGCATATACCTATACAGGCTTACAAATGAAACAGAAGGGCAGCAAATACCTGCAGAAGCATTTGCAGAAAAGAGTCATGTACTGTTAAAGATGTCGGAGGATATTTTGTCAAACGCATCTTACTCACTTATGTTTGTGCATCTCCACGTAGATGCAGTCACAGATTTCACCACATCTCTCTGTAACAAGGAAAACTTAGAGTTTGTTACATTTCATTCAATGTGGACATTTCTGCGTATTAAATTATTTTTGTAATATTCAGAAATGAGCGTATATTTTATGTAATTGCTTTGCAAACAATTTGAGATATTGTTGCTCCATGTGAATGTCATTTTGTGATGTGAGACATTCAGACTGTTTCACATTGTCTTATAAAACAGAAAATGCAAAATCATTAAATATGCACTTTTGGTTTTATTCTGGGCCGCTGCATGAACCTAAAATCATCATTTATGAGTGAGCTCCCATGGAGTGCTCAAATCAGGTATATTCTCCAGGTGAAACAGAGTCATAGAGTACACAGATGTAATTTACTCCACATTTTAAGATCATCCATTCTGTCCTTAGTCTCATCTATATTCTTTATAAAGAGACGCGATTTAATTGTTCTGTGCGGGATTAGCGGGGTCGTTCCCGGGGCTAACGGCACTTTTTTGGCCCCTGACAGGGAATGTCACCCCCCCAACCCCATATTCAAAATTCTGAATTTTATTTGCGGGTGAAATGAATATACTCAATTGATGAGGGATGAGTGACAATCAGAATGTTCCAGCCTTTAGTAACTCAAATTAGGGAGTTTTGATGTGTTGAAAGAGACTTGATTTACTTTTAGCCCCCCTTTATAATAACGTATTTCACTCCCTATTTATTATCATGTTTATCTTTTCTGCCGCATCCATAAACTAATAGATGTCCAACCTTTTTACCCATAAGATGTATGAGTAGATGTAGGCAATTCGGCCCATCGTGTCTGCTCCGCCATTCAATGAGATCATGACTGAGCGGAAATGAGTCTCCCCAACTCCACTTTCCCGCCTTATCTCCACAGCCTTGGATTCCTTTGCTGATTAAAAATCTGTCTATCTCAGCCTTGAACATACTGAGACCCTGCCTCTACAACCCTCTGTGGCAAAGAATTCCACAAATTATCTACTCTATGAGAGAAGAAATCCCTCCTCATTACTGTCTTAAATAATACCCATGTAGTCTAACATAGGAGAGCCTGTCGAGGAATATAATAGGAATGATGTCAGTATCTGCAACAAGGCTGCAGATGAATGCAATCCCAGGCTCTGTTTTCCAAATACTTTGTTCTTGACTGTACATCTGAGCAGGCACTTATACTACATATGGCTACATTAATTGTATAAACATGGACATGCCATTTAAGGTCAAAAGATAGGTTTATAACTTGATGAGTGGACTTCAGGTCATTTAAGTTGACCACATTTCCCAACTTTTCAAGGGACAGCTACTGCGTGTCCTTGATAAGTATGTAAATGTCAGGCAGGGAGGAAGTGGTCGAGCGAGGGAACCGTGGTTTACTAAAGTAGTTGAATCACTTGTCAAGAGGAAGAAGGAGGCTTATGTAAAGATGAGACGTGAAGGTTCAGTTCGGGCGCTCGAGAGTTACAAGTTAGCTAGGAAGGACCTAAAGAGAGAGCTAAGGAGAGCCAGGAGGGGACATGAGAAGTCTTTGGCAGGTAGGAGCAAGGATAACCCTAAAGCTTTCTATAGGTATGTCAGGAATAAAAGAATGACTAGGGTAAGAGTAGGGCCAGTCAAGGACAGTAGTGGGAAGTTGTGCATGGAGTCCGAGGAGATAGGGGAGGTGCCAAATGAATATTTTTCGTCAGTATTCACACAGGAAAAAGACAATGTTGTTGAGGAGAACACTGAGATACAGGCTACTAGACTAGATGGGGTTGAGGTTCATAAGGAGGAGGTGTTAGCAATTCTGGAAAGTGTGAAAACAGATAAGTCCCCTGGGCCAGATGGGATTTATCCTAGGATTCTCTGGGAAGCTAGGGAGGAGATTGCTGAGCCTTTGGCTTTGATATTTATGTCGTCATTGTCTACAGGAATAGTGCCAGAAGACTGGAGGATAGCAAATGTTGTCCCCTTGTTCAAGAAGAGGAGTAGAGACAACCCCGGTAACTATAGACCAGTGAGCCTTACTTCTGTTGTGGGCAAAGTCTTGGAAAGGTTTATAAAAGATAGGATATATAATCATCTAGAAAGGAATAATTTGATTAGGGATAGTCAACACGGTCTTGTGAAGGATAGATCGTGCCTCACAAACCTTATTGAGTTCTTTGAGAAGGTGACCAAACAAGTGGACAAGGGTAAAGCAGTTGATGTGGTGTACATGGATTTCAGTAAAGCGTAGCTGTAGGAAGACAGAGGGTGGTGGTTGATGGGAAATATTCAGCCTGGAGTTCAGTTACTAGTGGTGTACCACAAGGATCTGTTTTGGGGCCATTGCTCTTTGTCATTTTTATAAATGACCTGGAGGAGGGCGTAGAAGGATGGGTGAGTAAATTTGCAGATGACACTAAAGTTGGTGGAGTTGTGGACAGTGCGGAAGGATGTTGCAGGTTATAGAGGGACATAGATAAGCTGCAGAGCTGCGCTGAGAGGTGGCAAATGGAGTTTAATGCAGAAAAGTGTGAGGTGATTCATTTTGGAAGGAGTAACAGGAATACAGACTACAGGGCTAATGGTAAGATTCTTGGTAGTGCGGATGAGCAGAGAGATCTCGGTGTCCATGTTCATAGATCCCAGGTTGATAGGGTTGTTAAGAAGGCGTACGGTGTGTTAGCTTTTATTGGTAGAGGGATTGAATTTCGGAGCCATGAGGTCATGTTGCAGCTGTACAAAACTCTGGTGGTCCGCATTTGGAGTATTGTGTGTAGTTCTGGTCGCCGCATTATAGGAAAGATGTGGAAGCATTGGAAAGGGTGCAGAGGAGATTTACCAGGATGTTGCCTGGTATGGAAGGAAGATCTTATGAGGAATGGCTGAGGGACTTAAGACTGTTTTCGTTAGAGAGAAGAAGGTTAAGAGGTTATTTGAGGCATACAAGATGATCAGAGGATTAGATAGGGTGGACAGTGAGAGCCTTTTTCCTCGGAAGGTGATGGCTAGCACGAGGGGACATAGCTTTAAATTGAGGGGAGATAGATATAGGACAGATGTCAGAGGTAGGTTCTTTACTCAGAGAGTAGTAAGGGCATGGAATGTCCTGC
The DNA here is from genome assembly GCF_047496885.1 of Scyliorhinus torazame. Classification (NCBI taxonomy): domain Eukaryota; kingdom Metazoa; phylum Chordata; class Chondrichthyes; order Carcharhiniformes; family Scyliorhinidae; genus Scyliorhinus; species Scyliorhinus torazame. The sequence continues at coordinate 155,586,956 of NC_092721.1, read as the reverse complement.
CTGCAACAGTAGTGGACTCGCCAACATTAAGGGCATTTAAATGGTCTTTGGATAGACATATGGATGATAAGGGAATAGTGTAGATGGGCTTTAGATTGGTTTCACAAGTCAGCGCAACATCGAGGGCCGAAGGGCCTGTACTGCGCTGTAATGTTCTATGTTCTATGTTCTAACTCCTACTACCTCCTGAATACTGTCCCTACTCTTCCAGAAAAACAAAGACCTTTCCAGCATAATGATTCTCTTGATTCTCTTGAAAGGAAAAACCGTTTCATGCATAAAGAGTTTGACTTTGAAGGAAACAGGTGTCATGGAAGGGGGAAGAAAACAACACCTTATTTAGACAAAAAGGGAGGGGGGAATATAATAACAAAGTGTTTTATAAAGTGAGGACTCAGCTGCGGATTAGAATGGAATGAAACCAAACCTCTCAGAACTAATCTTTTGAAGCGGATTAAATTTTAGCTCCAGATTATTGGTAACCAAGATTCATCATCTGCTATCTGCTTGGAAAGCAATGTCATATTATGTATTTAATATGGATTATTTATGTTGCAGTGGTGGTAGTTCATTGATGAGATCTTGAGGCTTGAGTGTTTAATCAGAAACACCTTTATTGGGAGGCTTTAATTATTTACCGATCCAAGTATGGTATGGCATGGTTCAGCTCCCATCATGAAGGCGAGCTGCTTGGAGTTCTGTTCTAGACTGTTCTCTGACGATGTGACTACATACATCATACAATGGGCAGTGCACTCTCTAGTCCCATGTTAACCCTTGCTCTGCTGATCACCATTACAGTATAATGCATGCAGGCACCCCTACCTCCAGCTGCACTCACCACCCCGATAAGTTAATTGTAAGTGAGCTTATAGGCGATAAGTTAATTGTAGGTGAGCTTATAGTTTTTGATTACATTGTTGTTGGGTACATTAACTGTTTTGTTACATGCTGGTCACTTTGCTGATCTGACCCACCTAAAGTAAGATTGTATTTGTAGTGCAACCTAATGCCAAATGAACAGCTAATTATTTAAACTAAGCTATTTATTACTATGACAAACCACATTCGACCCTAAGCCATGAATCCCTGGCCAATGAACTGCATTCTGATCTGCTAAGGATAGCGATCAGTGGAAAGTTCTCAAGTTCCGATCCTATCTATTGGAACAGTAATTGGTGAACCAGTTGCATCTGTTGTCCTCCACGCGGCTAGTTGGAGGTCTTCATCCATATTACCTAGCAGTGTAAAACAATTCATGCATTTTGAAGTCAAAGCTAACATCCTGTAGGGTAGATATCCCAACTCCCATTGTCTTGAATCTAAATCTCGAAGAAGAAAAGCCCTTGCTAACATAATTTACCTTTCTTTAGTATTCTCAAACAGTGGCCATTGTTAGGATTCCAGATCTTCAAACACCCATCTCTTCCTCCTGTAATTAGTCTACAGGAAAAAAAGATTATTGTGAATTTTCCTGTCATTAAGTCAACAAATAATTCATATGCACAAAGTAATAAATCCTCACCTCCTTCCACTGTCATCAAATGTCATGCAGCAAATGGCAGAATCATCATGAGCTCCACTAAATTCAAACGTAAGGTTTCCTGTGTCAAGGTCCCAGACTTTGATTACCTCAATAAAACGCACATATTTAATGTTTCACTTTGCTTCACTTATCAATAAGACTTTCAATGACTTCTCAAAAACCTAAATTCAGTTATAACTTTATGAATTAATTTTAACATTTTGGTTAAGCCAGCAGGCCTCTCATGACATTGGTCACAGAGAGTCAAGGGTGTCCCTTCTAACTTCTATCTGCTGTGTATGACCAGCTGCTTGCACTGTGTGGCTCCTTGAAACTGTTACAGTTCATGCGCAGCCATGGATGTGCGCCTCTCAAAGAGAACGTTGTTCGTAAGTAACCTGTTTGTTTGTTTCCCAGTATATTCCCAGTTGCTGCCCACCTGCACAACTTAGAACACACAAGAAATAGAAGCAGGAGTAGGCCACCATGCTCTTCAAACCTGCCCGCCACTTATACAATCATAGCTGATCTATGTCAGCCTCAACTAATTTTCAGTACCATTTCCCCATAGCCCTCTATTCCTCAATCTATCAAATATTCATCAACCTCCACCTTTTAAAAAAATATTTTTATTCTCCTTTTTCACATTTTCTCCCAAATTTACACTCAACAATAAACAATAATCAGTAACGAATGCAATGTCAATCCCCATATCAATAACAACAATCCCATCCTCCCACCACACCCCCAAACATTAGCCCGCATGTTAACATAAACAAATGATAAAAAGGAATCAGGAATCGCCCATAGTCACCATTAACATATACCAACCCCCAACCCCCCCCCCCCCCCCCCCCCCCCCCGCCCCCAATGTTCGATGTAATCCAATTCTCGAAAGTGCATAATGAATAACGCCTATGAATTGTAAAACCCCTTCATCCATCCCCTCAGTTCAAATTTGACCTTCTCAAGTGTCAGGAATTCCAGCAGGTCCCTCCGCCATGCCAGGGCACAGGGTGGAGAGGTTGATCTCCACACTAACAGGATCCGCCTTTGGGCGATCAACGAGGTGGGAAGACTACAATATCTGTCTCCGCGCCCGTTTCCAACCCCGGCTGGTCTGACACCCCGAATATGGCCTCCCGAGGGCCCGGGTCCAGGTTCACGTGCGCCGCTTTAGAGATTACCCTAAAAACCTCCTTCCAGTAATCCAGTAATCCTCCAGTTTTGGACAGGACCAAAACATATGAACGTGGTTTGCATCCAGTCTGTTCCCCCGCAACGTTCACTCACATCTTCTACCCCCTCAAAGAGCCGGCTCATCCTCGCCCTCGTAAGGTGTGCTCTATACACCAGCTTCAGCTGTATCAGCCCCAACCTCGCACACGAGGTGGAGGCGTTCACCCTCTGGAGCACCTCACACCAGAATCCTTCCTTCATACCCTCTCCCAACTCTTCCTCCCACTTTGCCTTGATCCCTTCCAGCAGTCTTCTCTTCCAAAATAGCCCATAAACCACCGATACTACCCCCTTCTCTAGTTCCCCTATCGTCAGCTCCTCCTCCAGCAACGTGGAAGCCGGCTCTACTGGGAAGCTCTGTATCTCCTTTCTGGCAAAGTCTCAAACCTGCATGTATCTAAATATTCCCCCCTGCTCCAGCCCATACTTCGTTCCCAGCTCCTTCAATCCAGCAAACTGACCCCAAGAAACAAATCTTTTAGTGTCCTAATATCTTTCTCCTCCCATCTCCGATAAATTTACATCCCACTTCCCTGGCTCAAATGTATGGTTACCCCAAATCGGCATTTCCCTTGACCCTGCCCCCAACCCGAAATGCTGGCGAAACTGCCGCCAAATTCTCAACGAAGCTATTACTACCGGACTCCCTGAGTATCTCCCCGGGGCCGTCGGGAGCGGCACTGTTGCTAGTGCTTTCAATCCCGACCCCCTACACAAACTCTCCTCCATTCTGACCCATTGGGAGTCAACTCCTCTGACCCAGCTCCATACCTTCTCCACATTCTCCGCCCAGTAATAATACATCAGGTTCCGAAGACCCAAACCCCCTGCCTGCCTTCCTCTCTGTAGTAGCACCTTTCTAACTCTGGCCACCTTCCCTCCCCATATGAACAAGGTAATCATCCCTTCAATCTCTCTAAAAAATGCCTTTGGCAGGAAAATCGGCAGGCATTGGAAAATAAACAGGAATTGCGACAACACATTAATTTTAATCGCCTGTACCCAACCCGCCAGTGACAGAGGGAGACCATCCCACCTTGCCAGATCAGTTTTCATCCTCCCCACCAAACTAGAAATGTTGTACCTACGGAGCCACCCCCCCCCCCCCTCAATCCCGAGCAACCTGTACCCCCAGGTATCTAAAGTGAGTCCCTGCCCTACGGAATGGCAGCCCCCCACACCCCTCCCCCCACCCCTGGCCAAGACACCACAAAATATTCACTCTTGTCTAGATTTAATTTGTACCCCGAGAAGGACCCAAACACCCGAAGCAGCTCCAATATTCCCCCTATTGCCACATTCGGTTCCGCCACGTATACTAACAAGTCATCGGCATATAAGGACACCCTATGCTCTATCCCCCACCCTGCCCCCCGCACGATCCCTTTCCATACTCCCAAACTTCTTAACTTGATGGCCAATGGCTCAATATCCACCTCCACTTTAAATACTTCTAATGATCCAGCCTACACCACCCTCCGGGCAGAGAATTGGAGAGATTCACCACTCGCTGCGAAACATCAGTTTTAAATGACCGGCCCTTTATCTTGTAACTATGTCTCCTTGTTCGAGACTCTCCCACTAGTGAAAACATCTGACCATTTACCCTGTCAAACCCCCTCAGGATCTTATATGTTTGAATAAGATCACCCCTCACTCTTCTAATCTCCAAGGCATACAGACCCAGGCTATTTAGTCTCTCTTGATAGAACAACCCTCTCATCCCAGGAATTAGCCTGGTAAATCTCCTTTGGACTGCCTCTAATGTTACTAAATCCTTTTTTAGGTAAGGGGATCAAAACTGTACGCAGTATTTCAGGTGAGGCCTCACCAACACCCTGTGCAATTGCAGCAAAGCCTGCCTATTTTTAAACTCCAACCCCTTTGCAATAAAGACCAAAATGTTGTTTGCCTTAACTACTTGTTGGACCTGCCGACTAACTTTTTGTGATTCATGCACTGGAGCACCTAGATCCCTCTGTACTTCGCTCATCTGCAATCTCTCTCCATTTCGATAATAATCTGCCTTTTGATTCCTCCTTGATAGAAATCAGCTTTTCTGGTTAACTATAGATGAAATAGATAAAAGGTTTAATTGAGAAATCATTAAGAATAATTGACTAAATCATATTAACCATGGGAGTGAGGATAGCCGACTAGCTGGGAACTAATCAGATAAGACTCTAAATTTTCACATTTTGCAAGTTGCTCGAGACTTGCCAGAGAATCCAAGGCCAGTGACAAAAGACTCCATTGTATGCAGATGCCTTCCCAGGCCTGGACAGGTCCATTTCCATGGTAACAGTCAGTCAGGGTCATAATGACTTTTTGAAAACTGTGTTAATCTAATTAATGTTAGAGGCATAATTGGCAAGCCAGGGTATGGAAAATTATACCAAAACATTTATCTCTTAAATTGACAGACAGACAGTTTGGTCAAATTGAGTGAATTAAAAATTAGTTGAAGCCAATCACAGCTTTAAAGAAGGCGAAACTTTAAGATAACGATCTTCTTAAAAATCACTTGTCAGGATGGAAAAATCCATTCCGGAATCAATATAACTTCTTTCTGAAACCTATGCCTTTGCTGCTGCCTTTGCTATCGCCATTTTTCTTTTGTTTAAATCAATCTGTAATTTTGTACTGCGTATTATGATTTGAAGAATTACCACAATTTGTATTTTCGGCTCAACCACTGTATTCGCAAAAGACAATCAATCTGACCTAAGTTTGTATTGTAACCAAAAGTGGACACTCAAGCTGACAATAAAATTCAACGAAACTTTGCCAAAAAACACAGCCTGAATTTCTGTTATTTGGGAACTAAGAAGGGATAACGTATATCCAGGATTCCAAATAGACACACAGATCCAGCACTCCTACAGAAGTGCATGACCTCACACTTCCCCACATTAACCTCCATTTGCCAGGTTTTCGCCCAGTCACTGAGTCAATCTGTATCCTGTTGCAGAATCACAATACCCTCATCACAACATTTCCTTCCACCTGTTTCATATAGAAGAAACATTGGGGAGAAGGCAGGAGAATAGGATTGAGAAACATATTAGCCATGATTGAATGGCAGAGAAGACTTGATGGATCGAATGGCCTAATTCTGCTCCTATGTCTTATGGTCGCAGGATAATAGCAGCAATGATTATACTATGTATGGTACAACACCAGAGTCATTGATTGACAATGACTGAGCTAATCAAATTTAATTTTAAAACATTCTGTGTTTTTTTTACTTCTTTGGGGATTGTAAAACACAACTCTATTTCTGTTTGTTACTCAATAGTTTTGGGTTTCCTTTATTTGATTTTTATATATGCATATATATATGAACTGTCTCTAAACAATATTTCTTCAACTGCTTAATTCCTTACTTTTGAAGAAGATAATAATCAGAAGGAAACGCATGTAAAATGCATCAGTTAAAGGTTGAAAAACACTGATGGGGGGTTCACAGGTGTGAGCGCGGGAGCGGCTGCGTTTTAACGAGTTCCAGCTCTGCTCTCAATCTTTGAGTTTATACTTGCACCCATCTCTATTTTGTCTTTTCTTGGTTTACGTAGTTTACGCAATGTACCGTGTGTTGTTGATCAATGTCTCAGCTCTATTGGGTCAAGGTGATAGGATTTAATCCTCATTGATTTGTGGTAGCTGGAGGGAGTTGAAGTGGAGCCCGCCCTGTCTTTGGTGCCACAGCAGCTTTTGAGAGGATTTCCGCCCTGACAGCTGCTACCAATGAAGTGAATGTGCCTGAATGTCATGGATCTGCGATGTGGGACATCAAAGCCCAATTTCAAGAGTTGCGAGGTGTATTTATGAAGGCAACGGTGGCGCACGACTTGTGACAGAGAGAACATCTTGGTGCAGACCCGCCTCCACAAGGTTGAGGTCCTGTTGCATGGTCTATCCTGGGGGATTCAGCTGAGGACACTGGGAACTGGTGAGGAGCCTGGTGTCTCAGGTGAGATGTAGAAGACTTTCCCAGCCGAGTTTGAGAACTGGTTTCCATGTTTCGGGAGACTCCATTTGGAGGATGAGCAGCTGAAATTCGATGGAGCACATTTAATCCTGCCTCCGAGGACTGGGTTTGGGGTGACCTTCGATCTCTGGTTCTGTGTGCTCCTGTATGGTTCTGTTCCTGATGTCAGTTGAGAGGGGTTGGGGTTGCTTGAGCTGGCCAGGCCATCCCCCAATTCGGGAGCCTGGGCAGTTGAACCGCCTGGGCCCGGTCGAGTCAGCATGTTGGAGGTAATGGTGCTCATGTTCCGATTGTGTGAACCCTTGGAAGATCCTGAAGAATTCTCATTGTTTCAGAACCTGCTTTATCCTAATTTCTCTGTGCACCAGTGGATTGGTTGTTATCCTGATGATTACCTCGTTCCTCAGTTGTTATCATGGACTTTACTCCCTGATAATCATGTTGTTGTCTGTTAATGTTGTAATTTTATCCACTTGAAGGGAAGTAACTACTTCAGGGGTGATGTCCTGCACCATTAGCTATCCTGATTTGATAGAGTTTCATCATGTTGAGCTGAATATTGGTTGCGAGATTTGTGCACATTTCTTTATCCTAATATACCCTCTGGGGGAGGATGAACAGAGTCGGAGGTGGGTGGGGGGGGGGGGGGGTAGATGGCACGGCTAATTCTGTCCTTGTGATGTTCGAGGAAGGTTCCCCCCGTAGTCAGATCTAATTTTTTTTTTTGGCTGCGCCATATTCTTCTTCAGGCCCAGGTGGACTGTACATTATCCTGTTGAGGACTGGGGTCTCTTGAACTTCACTTTGTGTGTGTGTGTTTGGGGTGGGGGGGGGGGGGGGGGGGGGGTGGCGGGCGGTGATCAGTCTTTTCTCCTGATTTGGGTTTCCCTCTTTGACTGTTCTAATATTGTCAGAGCTTTTGTGAGAGAAGCTGGTCTAAATAGCCTTTATTTTTGGTGGTAGGTGGTGTGTCTGATGGGTGGTCCCTCTCAAGAGGGTTTCTTTAGGTGCCGTGTTTAGTATGGGACCGGGCTGGATTAGCTTCGGAGAGGTGTAAGGTCAGGGGTGTCATGGTATTCCTTGGGGCCTGTTCTCCAATCTTTAATTTTCTTTTTGGTTTGGTTTGATGCTGTGCTAGGCCAGGCCTGGTGTTGTGGTCAGTATCCAATTGTTCCTCGGGCAGCTCCCTTGGAGGTTTTGCAGGGTGATCCAATGTGGGTGGCCCACATCTGGAGAGGTGAGGAATTGGGGTAGGTCCGAAGGTACTGTCCAGTGTTCATCGCTGGTTAATTCCTCTTGGGAGTTGGATGGGGCCCACGCGGCGGTTGGTTGGCCGGTTCTCATTTAGTCGGGATATTGTGGATCCGAGTAGTTAGTTCTGAGAGTTCTTGTTCTTCTTCTTCATTCTTTTTCTGACTTGGAGAGGTGTTAAGGATGTTGCTTTTATTTTTCTTACTATTGGTGCCCTTGTGGGCTAGCTGTGGTGATGTTGGAAGGAGGACCTTGGCGGCACGGACTACATTGTCTTTTGGATGGCTGAATCCTCTCTCTTTGGACGGTCTTGGTTGTTTGGGGTGGGGGGTGTTCCTGTGGTTCCGGGGACTGAGGGTATTAGCCCTCCCTCCCAGAGCATTCCCCAGTTTGGGGGCCGCTTTGACGACCCTCCCATCCTGGTGTGGGTTCCCCGCTGTTCTTTCGATTGGGATCAGTCCGTGTTCCCTTTGGTTCTTGGCCCCACGATATCCTGTTGCCTTTTTGAGGGCGGTTATGGTGCTGATGGTTCAATGGCTGTTTTATCCTTGGATCTGGGGGTGGGAGATGAGGTTGTGGAGGATCAGTTCACTGTTCTAGGTTCTTGTTTTTGTTATCTTTGTACTTCCTCCATGGGAGACGCTGGGCTGACAATACAAGATTGGTCATGCCCAGTCCGCCCTCTGACATTTTCCTCGTTCTCTGCCATCTCGGAAGTGTAGGATGGTTGCCTGTTCTGGTTTGGTTATGTAGAAGAGTTTAAATTGGGCTGGAAGAGTTAGTCGATTTCCCCTAAGCACAGCGTATTATTTTCTTCTTCTGTCGTTCTGTTTTATAGGTATGGGTGAGATGTAGGTCGAAAATGTTGCCTGCATCCTGTTCAGGTTTGGACGGGTTATTTATCCGTGGGGGGGAACCCATCAGGGATTTTGTCCCTGATTCATGCGGTCTTGTCCTGTAGCTGCCTTTTTGTATTGGTTTGTTTCATGTGAATTTTTGTAAAAAATTGAAAATTCCAATAAATAGACATGAGAAAAAACAGTGATAATGTAGGAATACTGTGGAGTGAAGAATAGTGATAATGTAGGAGTTTTGTGAAGTGAAGAATAGTGATAATGTAGGAGTCCTGTGGAGTGAAGAATAGTGATAATGTAGGAGTCCTGTGGAGTGAAGAATAGTGATAATGTCAGAGTTTTGTGAAGTGAAGAATAGTGATTATGTAGGAGTCCTGTGGAGTGAAGAATAGTGATAATGTAGGAGTTTTGTGAAGTGAAGAATAGTGATAATGTATTAGTACTGTGGAGTGAAGAGTAGTGATAATGTAGGAGTACTGTGGATTGAAGCATAGTCCTACTCTTTGGTGGTAATTGTTGCCATTTCAGGCTTTGCTAACAACGAAGACCAGAATCAAAGAATGGCTTGCAGCACAGAAGGAGGTTGTCAGACTTATTGAGTCTGTGCCGACTCTTTACAATTTAGCTGGTCCCACTTGAACGTGCTTTCCTGTAGCCCTCCAACAGTTTTCCCTTTTAGTTGTTATCCAATTCCTTTCTGAAAGTAACAATTGGACCTGTCTCCAGCAGCCTTTCAGGCAGTGTTTTCCATTCCAGATCCAAACCATTTGTTGTGAAAAAAAACCACTTTCCTCATATTGCCTTTGTTTCTTTTGAAATTGATGTCCTCTGGTGCTCAGTGCTTCAGCCAATAGGAACAATTTCCCTCGATCTACTTGGCCTAGGCTCCTTATGGTTTTGAATGCCTCAGCCAAATTTCTTCCCAACATTCTCTGCTCTTAAGATAGAACATAGAACATAGAGTGCAGAAGGGGGCCATTCAGCCCGTCGAGTCTGCACCGACCCACTTAAGGCCTCACTTCCACCCTGTCCCCGTGACCCAATAACCCCATCTAAACATTTTGGTCACTAAGGGCAATTTATCATGGCCAATCCACCTAACCTGCACATCTTTGGATTGTGGGAGGAAAGCGGAGCACCCGGAGGAAACAAAGGTAGAGGTCAGCAATTTATTTTCACCTGAACAACTACTTTTAAGAAAAGAATTGCACAAAATAAATTTGATTGGCAACCAAAAGACAAAAATTTAGCATTTCTAAATCAAATATGTGCAAATTGCCAAGTGTCTTCTATCGACTGTATAATGTTCATATAGCTGCATAATAAATTCAATCCAAGAATCTATAGCCAAATCAAAATTAAAATAGACCTAACATTTTGCATCTTTTATTAATATTTTCCTCATATCGTCAGTATGTTTAGGGCCGATGCACAATTATATATAATCATGTTCAAAAGAAAATGCAAAATGGTGAACCATATTAATTTGATGAAAAAATAGCACCTTTCTACTCTGAATAGGAAAGTAGTACGAAATTCACATATCACACTGAAAGCAAGCTTTTGGGTGCGATTCTCCAGAAAGTTTTCTAAGTGTTGTAGCAAGCGGGAAGGGCCACGAGCTCCCTACACTCAGCCCGGCAAGGCCGGCAACACAATACAACATTAATTAGTCCACTTAACAAGGCCCCACAGGCTTCCCGCCGCAAATGAAGGCTCACCAGCTGATTCGCCGGTACTGCACTCGCCAGTCCCCTGCTAACAAGGTCGAGTAGCACTTAAACGGTTCTTGCTGTTTAACCCCACTCAGCTCGCAGCCATGGTGCTGAGATGAACAGCCACAAGGTTTGGAGATGCGGACCTGACAGGCTCCTAGATGCAGTCGAGGCCAGGAGGGATATTCTGCTTCCCCCAAGTGTCTCGGAGGGTGAGCCACAGGGCAGCCAGTGCCGCCTGTGATGAAGTGGCACTGGCTGCCAGCTCGGGAAGCGTGACCAGGATGATTGGCCTCCAGTGCCACACGAAGGTCAGTGACCTACACCGGGCCGCACGCTTGAGTTGACCCCCACCCCCCCAACCGAAACCTTTCCACCCCACGTGACCAACCCCCAACCCTCCATTGGCCCCCAACCCTACCTTCACCCCCACTCCCTTGGAAAAAGTTTCTAAAAGTAAAAAAAAAACTGTAACAAGAAATCCTATTGTAATTATTGTTCAGAGCACACACTTACTGATCCTTCTGAACAAGTGATGACTTGTCGAAACTCGTCACTGTATTTGCAGCAGAGTACTGGTTCAGTATGAGAGCAGATATGGTGTGGCTTCAGCTGGGGTCTGTAGGATATCAGAGAAATGGAACAAATGTGAAACACTGACTCAGTATCAGGTAGAATCCCTTTAAAACCAACATTGACAAGATATTGTTCATTGCGTACAGCCGATTTACTGGTCCAATTCCTGGGACTTGGGAATGTTCAAGTTCAAGGTATTGGTTGGGATTCCAGATCAAACGTGATACTGTACTGATGCAGATAGGATGGGCTGCATTTTCCAATCTGACACGGGCTAAAAATGGCAGATGGGGCCTGAATACGGTATTCTCACCCCTGTTCCTGGTGCCTGCAAGCTTCAGCAGTGCTGCATAAGTGGACAAGATAGGAACCCACACACTGATGTCCTGCCAAAGTGGAAGTGAGCATTTCAGAATTGCAGTATTGTGAAAGTGGAAAAATCTTCAAATGCATTAGAATACATTATCCACTGGATAAACTGCTATTCTTCATTGTACAACAGTAAAATCTAAGTCTGACGGTGTAGAAGTGTTTTAGCTTTGGCTTTTATTTGATGTTCAGTTCAAACATATTTTTGGCAGTTTCAAAGCTTTGACAGATGGCTGAGATTTTGGCTGTTCTTAAAGGCTTTAATAGATTTAGCTCAGCAATTTTTTTGACAAAGAGTTGTTCAGTGGAATCTTATTCTGAATGCTCAGTTGACTTCCAAGCCCATTAATGGATTCTGCATTTTGCTTCTTAGATTTTGTTGAGACAGCTGTCAAGGAAAATGAGAGCTTAGTTTTTTTTTTTTACAGGTTTATGTAAAAAAGATTATGTTTGTAAGTGGATCGTCAAGTAATGTTTATCTTGACAGGTTTATGAGTTCCTCATACTTCCTATGTTATCATAGGGCTCCTGAGTAGTGCTTGTAGTAGATAGTTATAGTTGGGAAGTTGGTGGCATGGTGGTAATGTCATTGGACTGGTAATCCAGAGTCCAAGGCTAATTCTCTGAGGACATAGGTTCAAATCCTACCGTGGCGCTGGTGGTTTAAATTCAGTATATTCCAGATTTATTAAAAGCGAGTCTCTGTAATGGTGACCATTCCAGACACCGATTCCTGCCTCCCTGATAAACCTTCTCTTTGCAATAAGGCATTGCATTGAAGTCTAATTGATTGACTTGTTGGACGATAAAAAGAACATAAACAAGGAACTAATGTATAGTGCTTTAAGTTTGCGGCCTCTACAGACCACACAACTTGCACCTTATGAATTTTGATTAACACAATCAGCTGCTAACTAATCGCAAGTGAAATTTCCACGAAAATAAAGCTCTACAACAGTTTCTCCTGATTCTCATGCACTAGGCTACAAACCTGACTTTACAATTAAAACTCAGACCAGTTGCATTCCACAGATGACCGAGTAACATAGAAACCGCTGATGCTGTGGGCAATTGTGATCATCTCTCCAACTACCCTAGTCTCAATTCCCAAACAGATATTTACTCATTTTTTTTCTTACTTCCTTAGCATTCTGGATTACCAGTCCAATGATATTATCAATTCTATATTCCAAATGATATTAGAAAAATAGACGTTTCTATATATAAGTATATGCCCTGCATTTGCAGCTATGATTTTCTGCTGTTTTATAAGTGTGAAATTAGAGTCAATCAGGTGACAAAAGTTTACAAGTGAAAAGAAGTGATGCTTTATGGTATAATGAACAGAGGACAATGTGATACGATACTTTGCCCGGACATTCTGCAGTATCTCCAGTGAGAAACTGGCTAAAACTGGCTAGGGGCTGGTTTAGCACAGGGCTAAAGAGCTGGCTTTTAAAGCAGACAAAGGCAGGCCAGCAGCATGCCAGCAGCACGGTTCAATTCCCGTACCAGCCTCCCCGAACATGCGCCGGAATGTGGCGACTAGGGGCCTTTCACAGTAACTTCATTGAAGCCTACTTGTGACAATAAGTGATTTTCATTTCATTTCATTTTTTCAAAACCAGAAGGGAATGGAATAAACAAAATTAATGGCATCTGACTTATAGAAGTCTGTGTAATTTCTGGTTATAGAAGTCTGGTTAATACTACATAGGATATACTGCACAGAGAGAGACCACTTGGCTAAATAATCCATGATACCATGTATGAGCCACCTCCCATTTTTCCTCATCTAAATCTATCATTGTAAGCCCCTTATTCCCATCTCCCTCATATGCTTACCTAGCGTCCATTCAAGCGCTTCGATACTATTCTCTTCGACCACTCCCCGTGTTAATGAGTTCCACATTGTCACCTCTTTCTGGTAAAGACATTTATTGAATTTCCTATTGGATTTCTTGTTACCCATCTTATATTGATGGTCTCCAGTTCTGCTTTTCCCCCACATTTGGAAACATTCTATTTGCATGTACTGTATCAAAATCTTTTAAAGATCTTTGGCTTCTCTTTTCAAGAGAAAAGAGACCCTGCCTGTCCATACTCTCCGTATAGGTAGCCCTCATATTTCACAAATCTTTTTTTGCAACCTCTCCAGCACATCTATAATTTTCTTTTAAAATAAGGTAACCAGAATTATACATCGTACTTCAGGTGCGACTCACCAATGTTTTGCTACAGGTTTAGCTTTACTTTTCACTTCTGTCATTCTCAAAATAAAGTTTCATATTTGGTTTGCTATTTTATGGCCTTGTTAACCTGGGGCGAGATCTTCTGGCGGTTCACACAAATGGGATCTTCCGGCGCACCCCTGCTGCAGGTTTCCCGGTGGCTTGGGGTGGATTCAATAAGAAATCCCATTGACAGCGGCGGAATCTTGTGGTCCTGCTGATGTCAATGTGATTTCCCGTTGTATCCACCCCACTCTGCTGGGAAACCCATGGGGGTGGTGCGCCATTGGCGGGGTGAGAAGATCCCGCCACCGGCCAATGGCGGCCGATTCCTGCCACTGACAAACATGCCACGGGAAGGCCAGAGAAACTCACCCCTGGTGGTTACTTTTAGTGATTTATGTATTTGCATTCCCAGATTCCTTTGCAAACTGCAAACACTTTGGGGGCAATTTAATGCCCGCGTTGCGTCTGACTAGGATCTGTGCGGGACGGGGAGAGGTCCAAATTGGGAACCGCGTCGGGTGCTGAGCGGTTTGTGATCAAACCAGCCCGCTCCTATTGGCGGGATCCGGATTCTCTCTAGATGCGGCGCAAAGCTAATTGAGGCCAATTTCGGGCCATCTCCATCTCATTAGTGAGATGCAAGCCCAATGTAACAGCCTCCGATGATCTAACCAGCTCCCCAGTGAGAGGTCATGCAGGCGCTAATTAGGACTCATCCTCACAAACATGGACCAGACTTCACGGCCCCTGGGGGGTTTCCCAGGCTATTGGAGACCCCGGAGTGGTCAGGAACAGCACAGGGTGGCACCTTTGTTCTCACTCTGGCACCCGAGCGCCATGGCACTGCCAGGCTGGCAGGGGCACTGTCAGGGTGCCTGTGTGGCAGTGTTAGGGTGCCCAGATGCCAGGGTGGCACTGTCAAGAGCCAAGGCTGTGCCTATGAAAGGAGGGATGAGGGGGGATATGACAGGTGGGGGGGGGGGGGGGGGGGGGGGGGGGGTGAAGGGGCCTCCGGAAGGTTGGGCGGGATTAGGTTATTGAGTTGGATGATCAGCCATGATCATAATGAATAACGGAGTGGGCTCGATAGGCCGAATCACCTCGTCTTGCACCTATTTTGTATGTTTCATTGTTAGATAGCGGTGGGGAACCTGCTGGACAGAGCTGGGGAGAAACTCCCAGCCAATCCTGCCTGAAATGACACGTAGAAACCTTTCCATTAGATCCTGCCCTTTATCTTTCTTGTCAAAATATAATACCTTATATTTATCAATGTTAAAACTAATTTACTAATTATATGTCATCTTCACGTTTGTTAGCACCTTCTGAGAACTTGTTGCAGTCCTTCTCAGTATTGACTATCCCCCAATCTGGTGCTGTCAGTAATTTCAGGAATTGTGCTTTTACTTCTAGTCTAAACCATCAATAGGAATTATGAAAAAGCATGGTCCAAAAACAGATCCTTGTGGATCACCATTTTCCATCTTCTCCCATTCTGAATAATTACCCTTTACTCCCACGCTCTGCTTTTTGCATTGAGCGAATTACTTATCCTTTCTGCGATTTCTTCCCTAAGTCTGACTTTATTCATTAGTCTATAATGTGCTACCTTATCAAAGGCTTTTTGAAAATCGAGATAAATTACATTTAAATTAGAAAATTACCCCCTGCCTACTCTCTGTTACCTTTCCAGATCAAGCGCGATTTCCAATTTTTAAATCCACGTTGATTTTTCATTATTATACATTTGGTTTCTCGATGATCTTCTTGAGTTCTTGAGTAGGGATTTCATCTTTTTCTCTCCCATCCATGTTAAGCTGACTGGTCTACCTCCCCTCATTAAAAAAATAACGTTTGCTATCCATCAATCTTCGAGCACAACACCTTTCCCCAATGAATTATTAAAAATATGAAGTGATGCCTCTGATATCTCTTCTCCAAAATCTTGATGTAATCTATCCAAACAGGGAAATTATTCGTTTTAAGTTTAAATTAATTATTTAATATTTCACCTATTTTAAATACAGTTGTCTCATTTCTAATCTTGTCATTCAATGTCATGTCCATCGGTCCTGTTTCCTTGGTAAATACTGAAACAAAGTAATTACTTAATAATAATAATACTTGTCACAAGTAAGCTTACATTAACACTGCATGAAGTTACTGTGAAAAGCCCCTCGTCGCCACACTCCGGCGCCTGTTCGGGTACGCAGAGGCAGAATTCAGAATGTCCAAATTGCCTAACAAGCACGTCTTTCGGGACTTGTGGGAGGAAACTGGAGCACCCGAAGAAAACCCACGCAGACACGGGGAGAAGGTGCAGACTCCGCACAGATAGTGACCCAAGCCAGGGAATTGAACCTGGAACCCTGGCGCTGTGAAACAACAGTGCTAACCACTGTGCTATTGTGCCGCTATTTTTTTGCCATTCTTTTATTGTTGCCTGTAATACCATCCTGTAAACAATGGCCCTATTCCCATCCTGACTTCCTATTTTTGTGTGTGTCTGTAAATTATTTTACTGTTTTGTTTTAAGGGCCTTGATAATTGAATGTTATCATTCCACTTTGCTCTTCTAACTGTATTTTTGACTTTACTTCTAATATCTGCATGTTTTCCCTTGTTGTTCTCTGCCTTTTTGTCCACATTCTTAGTGCATGCCTCTGTCCTTCGTGTATTTAATTCTAGGAGGCGTGGAGTGAAAGGCTAAACTGGTGTGGTAGTCACCACTGTTTGTATATATTACATATCTGAGAAGTAATACGGTAAGGCTCCTGTACTACAGGTACGGGGGTAGATCCCTGCCTGCTGGCTCCGCCCAGTAGGCGGAGTATAAATGTGTGTGCTCACCGAGCTGCAGCCATTTCGGCAGCAGCTGCAGGAAGCAACACATCTCTGCTTAATAAAGCCTTGATTACTCTCTACTCTCGTCTCGTCGTAATTGATAGTGCATCAATTTATTAAGCAGAGAATTTACAGCGATGGACCTCCGCATCAAGCCAGATCGCCTGCAGTTGCACCCTCAAGCAGACAACGCCATGTCGGCCTTCGACCACTGGCTAGCTTGCTTTGAAGCCTACATCGGATCAGTGACAGAACAACCCTCAGAAGCTCAGAAGCTCCAGAACCTGTATACGCGGCTGAGCTCCGATATCTTTCCCCTCGTCCTGGACACGCCTACCTACGCTGTGGCCATGGCGCTTCTGAAAGAGAACTACACCCGGCCGATCAACAAACTCTACGCCTGGCATCTCCTGTTCACGCGGCAACAACTCCCCGGTGAGTCATTGGAAGATTTCTGGCGCGCCCTGCACGCCCTGGCAAGGAACTGCGATTGCCAGGCAGTTTCGGCCGTTGAACATACCAAACTCCTAACCAGGGACGCTTTCGTTACGGGCATAGGGCCAGCGCCTCTTAGAAGGGGGTACGATCGACCTCGCGGCGACCAAGAAACTCTCGACCTCACTAATGGTAGCCTCCCGGAATGTACAAGCGTAAGCCCCCGACCACATGGTGCCCCCCTCCTGGACATCGTGGACCCCACCAGCGGCCGCCCCCAGCTAACCCCAAGCCTGCGCTGCGCGGCAGCCATCCAAACCCGGGGGGCCCAAGTGCTATTTTTGCGGGCAGACAAAGCACCCCCGGCAGCGCAGCCCGGCACGGAGCGCAATCTGCAAGGCCTGCGGGAAGAAAGGACACTTCGCTGCGGTGTGCCAGGCCCGGTCAATGGCCGCTGTAACCAGGCCCTTTGTTCCTGCATCCCCCACGTGCGACCCATGGGTGCCGCCATTTTCATCCCCGCAACCCACGTGCGGCCCATGGACACCGCCATCTTCCTCGCATCAAAACACGTGCGGCCCTTGGGCACCGCCGTCTTCCCCCTTCAGACCTCGTGTGGCATCCATGTCGGGCACCTCATCGGGCTGCTCATCGCCCGCAACCGCCACCGACCCGCCTGAGGCCCACCAACACCAGCCACAGCTCGCCTCCATCACGCTCGACCAGTCCCAGCCACACAACCTCGCAACTGCAACAACGACGGTGAAAGTCGATGGCCACAAGACACCTTGCCTTCTCGACTCCGGGAGCACGGAGAACTTCATCCACCCCGATAAGGTAAGACGCTGCTCCCTCGCGGTGTACCCCATTTCGGCAGCAGCTGCAGTGCCCCCCGATGCCCTATCCCGAGGTACATGTGCCAGCGCACAAGTGGACCGACTCCGGGCCTGACACGATGGTCTCTGTCACCCAGGGGTCACCCGTTTCTTTCACTTCATAAAGGCCCGCAACCTACCCTACTCAATTGCGGAAGTCAGGGTGGTCACCAAAGACTGGCAGGTCTGCACTTCTACCGGCCAGACCGAGCGCACCTGGTGGAGGCCTCCCGTTCCTTTGAACACCTCAGCGTGGATTTCAAAGGGCCCCTCCCCTCCTCCGACCGAAACACGCACTTCCTTAATGTGGTCGATGAATACTCCAGATTCCCTTTCGCCACCCCATGCCCCGATATGATGTCTGCCACAGTCATCAAAGCCCTCAATAACATCCTCACTCTGTTCGGTTTCCCTGCTTACGTCCACAGCGACCAGCCACAGCTCGCCTCCATCACGCTCGACCAGTCCCAGCCACACAACCTCGCAACCGCAACAACGACGGTGAAAGTCGATGGCCACAAGACACCTTGCCTTCTCGACTCCGGGAGCACGGAGAACTTCATCCACCCCGATAAGGTAAGACGCTGCTCCCTCGCGGTATACCACATTTCGGCAGCAGCTGCAGTGCCCCTTCTTTATGAGTGATGAGCTGCGTCAATTCCTGCTCAGCAAGGACATTGCCTCGAGCAGGACGACCAGCTACAACCCCCTGGGAAATGGGCAGGTGGAGAGGGAGAATGGGACGGTCTGGAAAGCCGTCCTGCTGGCCCTACGGTCTAAAAATCTCCCGCTGGCAGGAGGTCCTCCCCGACGCCCTCCAATCCATCCGATCACTACTTTGCACTGCGACTAATGCAACCCCCCATGAACGTCTCTTTGCCTTCCCTAGAAAGTTCACCTCCGGGGTTTCACTCCCAACGTGTCTGGCAGCTCCAGGACTCGTTCTCCTCCGCAAGCACATGTGGCTCCACAAGGCGGACCCGTTGGTTGAGAGGGTACAGCTACTCCATGCAAGCCCTCAGTACGCCTACGTGGCGTATCCCGACGGCCGCCAAGACACAGTCTCCCTCAGGGACCTGGCACCAGCTGGTTCCCCACCCCCCCTCAATTGCCCCAACGCCACCCATCCTCCCTCCAGCGCACCTCACCACAGCCCCAGCTCCAGGACGATCCGTCCTCCCACATGGTCCCACCCAGGGACAAAGATGAGGGCTACACGCTCCCGGAGTCACCGGCGACCAAGCCGGTGCCTGCATCGCCACTGGGACTGTGGCGCTCACAACGGAGGATCAAGGCACCCAACCGGCTAAATTTTGAACTTTCCCCAAACTGTACACTTTAAAAATGCTCACATACCTGTAAATAGTTTTTCCCCCACCCCCGCTGGACTCATTTTAACAGGGGGTGAATGTGGTAGTCACCACTGTTTGTATATATTATGTATATGAGAAGTAATACGGTAAAGCTCCTGTACTACAGGCAAGGGGGTAGATCCCTGCCTGCTGGCTCCGCCCAGTAGGCGGAGTATAAATGTGTGTGCTCACCGAGCTGCAACCATTTCGCCAGCAGCTGCAGGAGGCAACACATCTCTGCTTAATAAAGCCTCGATTACTCTTGTTATGGGCGAGGTGTTTTCAGAACCCCAAAATGTATCATGGAGTTCAACCAACCTCTCCCTTTAATGGATTTGTTGCTTTTCCGAGCACACGGCTTTTCCCTAGGTGTGGGATTACAATTATGGACACGTGGGATTTTAAACACAAAATACTGTTTATTCCATGAACTCAACTTAACATCTTAAATAAACATTGGATCTCTTAACACCCCTTCCTTCAAAGATAACTCAGAAATATTGCAACAGTAAATAACTCCTTAAAATGTTCCTTCAAACTTCCAAGAGACTTAACACCCTGAAACAGTATCACATCAGGTTAAAGGATATATATATTTTCTGTAGAATGGCAGAGATATATTAGCTTGGTGAATTTCAGCTCCAGCACCTTGCTTTCTTCTTGCAGCTCTCTGGACACACACAGACACACACCCACTGCTTTTTAAACTGAATCTAAAAAACCTGCAAAACGGCTGACCTGAGCTGAGCTCCACCCACTCTCTGACACTACTGTTTTCTTAAAGGTACATTGCTTAAACATCCATGTCTTAAAAGTACTCTCACATGACACCTACCCCCAAGAAAAAAAAATAAACCATCAACTTCAAGATGGTTTCATTTTTCATTTTTGCACCATCCACTAAGAAATGTACACACTAAATATACCTTTTCGGTTTTTAAAAAAAAAACACATGCAAACAGGTATAATAATATAGTCCATTTTCCCTTGTTCTTCTTCCTCCAACCGAAAACCTTCTCGATTGACAGTCTCTTTGAACAAAGTCTCAGCACGATCCATCCATTCCTCTACTCCTCGGCATTTCTCTTTAGAATTAGACACTTTATTCAATCTGACCACAGAGTCCCTTGCAATTCTCCAACACAGGAACATTGGTGATCACAGCTTTCAGGCAGTCAGATGCCTGTGGAAAGTTTGCTGTCCATTGAAATTTTTTAGGTTTCTTTAGCAAGTCCATCAGTGGAGTAGTCACGCCACAAAACCTTTGCACAAATGTTCGATCAAATCCACTCATGCTAAGAAATCACATTATTTCCCTTCGTCTTGAGGGTATCGGAAACTCCTCAAGGAAAGTGATTCGGCTTCTCCAAATTCACTTTCGGCTAGGTTCATCACCAAACCCGCCACCTGAAGTCAATCAAAGAACTCCATATGATGGTTTAAATGTTCTGTCCATGTCTGGAAGTTGGAAATAAAAGCAGATTGTCCCAATTTCTCAATGCAATCCCTCAAACGTGGGATAGGATAAGAGTCCGTTCTTGTAACTGCATTCACCTGTCGATAGTCCACACACAATCATTGGGTACCGTCTGGTTTAGGTACCATCACTATGGGTGAGCTACATTGGCTGCAACCTACTTCAATTATGCCATTCTTCAGCATACTCTAAATCTCTCTGTTAACCTGTGCCAATTTTAAAGGATTAAGTCTAAATGGATGTTGTTTGATAGGAACAGCATTTCCCACATCTACATCATGTATAGCCATTTTAGTACTTACCAATTTATCTCTACAAACTTGCCCATGTGATATCAATAACTCTTTCAGGTCAGTTTGTTTTTCCTCTGGAAGTTAACTTAACAATTCATCCCAATTTTTAAGAACATCCTCATTTTTCAATTTAATTTGAGGTATGTCAAATTCACAGTTATCTGGATTTTGTTTGTCACTTGAGTTAGAATCATTAAAACCTCCTTTTTCTCTCCTTCCCTTTCAAAGTACCTTTTAAGCATATTCACATGACACACTCGGTGAGTCTTCCTTCTATCTGATGTGTTTACCACATAATTCACCTCACTTAATTTCCTTTCAATCTGATACGGTCCACAAAACCTAGCTTTTAAAGGCTCCCTACCACTGGTAACAATACTAAAACTTTATCCCAACTGGCAAAACTATGAACTTTGGATTTCTTGTCCGCTACCCGTTTCATCACATTTTGTGAAACGTTGAAATGTTGTCTAGCCAATTCACCTGCTCTATTTAATCATTCCCTAAAATTTGACACGTAATCCAATAGTGTAATTTCCGATTTCTCACCCACCAATTTTTCCTTAATCAATTTAAGTGGTTCTCTTACCTCATGAACAAAAATTAGTTCAAAAGGACTAAATTTGGTAGACTCATTAGGTGCATCCCTAATTGCAAACAATACGAGTGGGATTCCTTTATCCCAATCCTCTGGATAATCTTGACAATACGCCCTCAACATTGTCTTTAATGTCTGATGCCACCTTTCTAATGCTCCCTGCGATTCTGGATGGTACGCAGTTGATTTAAATTGTTCTATTCCTAAGCTATCCATAACTTCTTTGAATAAGTTTGAAGTAAAATTTGATCCTTGATCCGATTGAATTTCTGTGGGTAGTCCATATCTGGTAAAGAATTTAAGTAATTCCTCCACAATCCTTTTAGCTGTAATATTACATACTGGAATGGCCTCTGGAAACCTAGTAGACACATCCATTACAGTCAAAAGATATTGATTCCCACTTTTTGTTTTAGGATTATCCACAATCGATTAGGACCCTTGTAAAAGGTTCCTCAAATGCTGGAATGGGTATTAAGGGCGCTGGTTTATCACTGCTTGAGGTTTCCCTATCACTTGACATGTGTGACATGATTGACAAAAGTTAACTACATCTTTATGTAGTCCAGGCCAATAAAAATGTTTTAGCTTGAGTTTTCCTTATTCCCAAATGACCTCCCACTGGTACCTCATGTGCAACTTGCAACACCTCCTTTCTATACCCTACCGGCAATACTACTTGATGAACTTCTGCCCACTTTTCATCCGCCTGCATATGTACAGGTCTCCATTTTCTCATCAAGACATCATTTTTACGGTAATAACACTCTGGTATACTTTCAGATTCCTCTTCCGTATATGCTTCCTGATATATCCGTTTTATTTCTACATCTTTCTGTTGTAACTCCGCCAATTTCCCTGAACTAAAAATATCCGCCTCATCCTCCACCTGTTCTTGTTCTTTTTCAACCATCTGATCAAAAATCGTTTCTGATAATTGCACTTCAACTTCATCTTCACTCTTTGATTTTTCCTCTTGTCTTAACCTGTGACTTTGCGACCTTGTTACTACACAATCCGGAAAAATCCAAGGATATTCGTCCTTCAACACTTCAGTTGACTGATTTTCCACTGGCTTATCAACCACAGTAGGCATCACTCCCACCTGCGATCCAGCTACATCATTACCCAAGATAAACTGTATTCCTGGACAAGATAGTTTATCTATTACTCCTACTACCACTTCACCACTCTTCACTGGACTTTCCAACCTTACCTTAGATAATGGAACGCTACTCCTCTCACCCTGAATTCCACATATCACCACCTTTTCTGGCAATATTCTTCCCAAACTACATAATTCCTCATCTATTACCATTAAAGATTGACTAGCCCCTGTATCTCTTAAAATTGTGACTTCTTTACCTGCTCCTCCTGATACACATGAGTAAACTTTACCCACACAAGTAAATTCTTTAAATACATCTGGCACCTTCTTAACAATTACTTCTTGAACAGGCTGTACAATTGTTTGCACCTCCTTCGCTTCCCTTGGGCATTCCCTTACCACTCTAACAAACCCCACTGTCTTATCCTGTTTTACCACATCAGCCTTCCCAGTGCTTTTCTTCAACCACCAACACTGTGGCTTTACATGGCCTACTCTATTACATTGAAAACATCTGAAACTTTTCATTTCTTTTCCACCCTCCTGGATTTCTTTTTTAATCTGAGGTACACTCTCTTTAGTATCTCCCATCAGATCACCTTTACCTTTACGACTTGAGTATTTCTCATGTCCCCAGTTTCTTTCCCTCACCGGCTGAAACTGATGTCGGAGACCAATATTTGATTAATGAACTAATTCATAATCATCTGCCATTTCTGCTGCTAATCTCGCAGTTTTAACCCTCTGTTCTTCGACATGAGTTCTCACTACATCAGGAATTGAATTTTTAAACTCCTCCAAAAGTATCATTTCTCTGAGAGCTTCATACATTTGGTCTATTTTCAAAGCCCTTATCCACCTATCAAAATTACTCTGTTTGAGCCTTTCAAACTCCATGTATGTTTGACCAAATTCGTTCCTTAAATTTCTAAACCTTTGTCTATAACCTTCAGGCACTAGCTCATATGCACTTAAGATGGATTTCTTCACCTCCTCATACGTTCCAGATACCTCCTCCGGTAGTGATGCAAACACTTCACTAGCTCTACCTACCAGCTTTGTTTAAATCAGTAATACCCACATGTCCTGTGGCCATTTCATTTGTTTAGCTACCTTCTCAAATGAAATGAAAAAGGCTTCCACTTCCTTCTCTTCAAACCTTGGCAATGCTTGGACATATTTAAATAGATTCCCACCAAGCCTTCGACTATGACGCTCTTTCTCACTATCCTCATCACTATCATCCAACATTACGTTTCCCTTTATGTCTACCGATTTTAACTGATTGTCATGTTTCATGGCCATTTTCTGAAGTTCAAACTCCCTCTCTTTATCTTTTTCCCTGATCTGTATCTCCCTTTCTTTTTCTTTTTGTTCTGCTAGGGCTATTCTTTCTTTTCTCCTTTCTTCTCTCTCCTTTTCTTTTTCCTCTCTCTCTCTTTCTCTTTCTTTTCCTCCCTCTCTCTTTCTCTTTCTTTTTCCACTCTCTCGCTTTCTTTTTCCTCTCGCTCACTCTCGCATGCAAGCCGCTTTAATCCTTTCTCATGTTCCATTTGTTTAATTTGCAACTGAATTTTTGCCATTTCCAATGAGTCAATCTCTATCTCAGGCAACTTTAAATGCTTAACCACCGCCATAATTACCTCATCTTTTCGCATTTTGTCAGGTAATGTTAACTGCAATGTTCTTGCCAAATCTAACAGTCTGCTTTTCATTTCTGTCCGTAAAGTACTACGTGTAACATTCTCCACCCCCAAAAACTTCTGAGCCTCTGAAAGAGCCATTGTTCACAACACTCTCCCCACTTAAACTAA
The DNA here is from genome assembly GCF_047496885.1 of Scyliorhinus torazame. NCBI lineage: Eukaryota > Metazoa > Chordata > Chondrichthyes > Carcharhiniformes > Scyliorhinidae > Scyliorhinus > Scyliorhinus torazame. The sequence goes on along the minus strand of NC_092721.1, from coordinate 155,562,403 downwards.
AATACCACACCGGAAAAGCAACAATCCTTCACTGTCTTTAAGTTCACAAAAGCCAATCCAATAGATAGACTTTTATCCCCCTCGAGCCCCCAGTTGTTATGGGCGAGGTGTTTTCAGAACCCCAAAATGTATCATGGAGTTCAACCAACCTCTCCCTTTAATGGATTTGTTGCTTTTCTGAGCACACGGCTTTTCCCTAGGTGTGGGATTACAATTATGGACACGTGGGTTTTTATACACTGTATTCCATGAACTCAACTTAACATCTTAAATAAACATTGGATCTCTTAACTCTCCTTCCTTCAAAGATAACTCAGAAATATTGCAACAGTAAATAGCTCCTTAAAATGTTCCTTCAAACTTCCAAGAGACTTAACACCTTTAAACAGTATCACATCAGGTTAAAGGATATATATATTTTCTGTAGAATGACAGAGATATATTAGCTTGGTTTCAGCTCCAGCACCTTGCTTTCTTCTTGCAGCTCTCTGGACACACACAGACACCCACCCACTGTTTTTTAAACTGAATCTAAAAAACCTGCAAAACGGCTGACCGGAGCCCCACCCACTCTCTGACATCACTGTTTTCTTAAAGGTACATTGCTTAAACGTCCGTGTCTTAAAAGTACTCTCACATGTCACTCTCTACTCCCGTCTCATCGTAATTGATAGTGCATCAATTGGTTTATCAATTGGTTTATTTTGAACTGGAAAGAAAGCTGCTACTGCGGTACTCAAAACAAACGTTCCCACCCAGGATTATCGGGAACTGCTGGCCCGGGTCTGGGAGATAACGATCCCCAGCTGGGCAGCCTCCACTCCTTCAGCACGGGAACTCGTGTTCTCTGAAGCCCACCAGGAACTCAATGAGCGATTCCCCCGTGGTCCTTGTGAGGGTTATCGCACTTACTCTCAATGTTTTCTTTATTACTTTATTGATCCATGGTGACTCATTAATGTTTAGCTTGTTTTTGCTTTTTAGCAAACTATGTTTTTCCTAGATTCAATTGAACGCCATTTTAAAAGTGTTCCCTCGTTGTTCGACGTCACTGCTTACCAATATCGTTCCCATTTTCCATTCCCAAGTTCGATTTCAGCCGGTCAACATAGACTTTTCTTCAATTTATTACCTTACATTCTTCCCAGTTACCATCTTAAAGTTTATGAGGTTATGTTCACTATTTGTCCAATATGTATTTTCTTGCCCTATTACATTTTTAAAAAGAAAAAATTCTTTTCATGTACTAAATGCTCTGTTTGAGCTGCTCACAGAGAAATACTTTTCACTGTTCCTCGGTATACGTGACAATAAACAAATCCAATCCAATCCTACTTTTACCTGCTCTGGCTCATTCCGTCACTAGATCCAATTGTGAATTCTGCCTTCTCGCTACATAAATACAGAATAAAAGCTTTGTAAACATTCTAGGAATTCCAGTCTCGTAACCCCTTTGGGCAGCTAAAATCAGAGTAGATCAAATTCCCTATTATTATTCTGGGTTGGATTTTGTTTATTGTCACGTGTACTGAGGGACAGTGAAAAGTATTTTTCTGTGAGCTGCTCAACGGATCATTAAGTACATGAAAAGAAAAGAAAATACATAATAGGGCAACACAAAGTACACAATGTAACTACATAACACCGGCATCGGGTGAAGCTTACAGGGGTGTAGTGTTAATGAGGTCAGTCCATGAGAGGGTCGTTTAGGAGTCTGGTAACAGCAGGGAAGAAGCTATTTTTGAGTCTGTTCGTGCGTGTTCTCAGACTTTTGTATCTCCTGCCCGATGGAAGAAGTTGAAAGGGTGAGTAAGCTGGGTGGGAGGGGTCTTTGATTCTCGGGCCTGGGGCGGCACAGTGGCGCAGTGGATAGCACTGCTGCCTCACCGCGCCGAGGTTCCAAGTTCGATCCCAGCTCTGGGTCACTGTCCCTGTGATATTTGCACATTCTCCCCGTGTTTGCATGGGTTTCGCCCCCACAACTCAAATATGTGCAGGGTAGGTGGCTTGGTCACGCTAAATTGCCCCTTTCTGGAAAAAATGAATTGGGTACTCTAAATTTTTTTTTTTTAAATTATTCTCGGGCCTGAATTTTTCATTTGGTGGGGTCTCGCTTCCTGCCATCCGAAGAGTCAACTGGGAACACATCCTCGCCAACTCGGAGTGCCCCGTCACCAGAGTTCATGCAAAAAAATGGAAATCTGTGTCGGAGTTGGGATCATTCTGAAAGCTAAGTGTGAGATGTTTTTGCACCTTCAAATGTCATTATTAGGTGCTGTATTTTAATGCAGTGATTCATCTTAGAGATTGGTCCTTTAAACTGACCTTTCCAATGATAAACTTTGTGTAATTGTTCACATACATTACAGTACTTTTCCATCATGCACTGAAAATGTCATAACATGCCCTTGACTCTCCTCTATTTTTCCTTTATTCAACTCGACTGCCAGTGCTGGCTGGTGAAAATAGAACTGCTCCTGAAGGTAGAAAATGCTCTGCACCTGCTCTCCCCTCCATTGAAATGAAATGAACAAAATGAAATGAAAATCGCTTATTGTCACAAGTAGGCTTCAAATGAAGTTACTGTGAAAAGCGCCTAGTCGCCACATTCCGGAGCCTGTTTGGGGAGGCTGGTACGGGAATTGAACCGTCCTGCCTTGGCCTGCTTTAAAAGCCAGCTTTTTAGCCCTGTGCTAAACCAGCCCCTTTGATTGACAGGCATGCTGCTTTGAAGTGAAAAGGGACTTCTATTCTGTCAATGGAGCTGATAGCTTAGTGTTATAACCCTAATGGAGGTCCCACGATCAGGACTTTGCGATTTCCCGTGGCCTCCCTGGAATATGAACTTCCCCTTTAAGACAGGTAGGCTTTTCCCTTTAAGGTGGTGGGGTTTCCCCTTTACAAGGATAGCCCCAGTTGTATAAAAACGCCGTTCTAGCTGCAGGGTGGGGAAGGAGACCCTTAGGGGAGTGGAGGAGTATTGTAATTGTATCAAAATAAACCTTGTTCTGTAATTTTGACTTCCGTCTCTGCATTCTGCCTACTGTGGACTCAACACTGGCGACAAGGATTCTGTGGAGCTGCCATCGACACCGGTTGCCACATGCCCGGCCCACCTCATCTAGGCTTCGGCAGGTCCTACTACTAACCGCCAAATTGCCACACCTAGGAAAGCTGGAACCTTTTGAGCAGGTACAGATGATTGAGGACAATATGTTGAACACATGAACTATTTTTTTTCGAACAAAAGATATTACTGGCGATGCATAAAAGCTGTTATATTACTGACGGCTTGCGGAGGGCCCACCTACAGTGTGATAAAGAGCTTGACTTACCCGGACTCCCCAGGTACCTGGTCGTTCGCCGCCCTGGTGAGGGAGCATTTTGACCCGAAACCGCCTCTCATCGTATGTTGTTTCCGGTTCTACATTGCTGCTCAGATCCAAGCCGAGTTGGTGAGTGACTTCCTGGCCCGCCGCCGAAAACTGGCTGAGACTTGCAAATTCGGAGTGACACTGAATGAGGCACTCGGGGACCGTTCGGTGTGTGGGCTCCGCGATGCTGCCACGCAACGGAAATTACTAGCTGAGGCCCACCTGGTCCTGCAACACGCGGTGGCGATAGCTATCTCCAGAGAATGTGCCGAACGAGTGATCCAGGAACTGCAGAGACCGACAGTGCTCAGTTTGGGACGTAATCGCAAGCACCTATCATACTCGGCTAGACCTGAGAAGGCTGACACCTGACAATGGGCCACCTGCTGGAGGAACATGGACCACTGTAATAGAAGCCAGCAACGCCACCGGACGTTCTCCCCTGACCAGGAGGAACAGGAATGTGACCACCAGCCAGCGTGGGCCGCAACAGGCCACAGAATTCAGAGAGATAGGAAACCTGTGAGGATCTACCCTCTAGGCACGACAACCCCCCACGTGACGGTGCTTACTATGTGGAAGATGCGGACAGCACCTTCCAGCAGTTACACTGCGTGGCTGCGCCAAGAGTAGCGCCATCCGGATCACCCTGTGGATTATTGGATACCCAATCTGCATGGAACCCGACACTGGGGCAGCAGTGCCGGTAGTCTGTCACCATACGTTCAACCGCATTCGGTCTGGCCTTAAAGCGCTGTCGGACACAAATGTGAGGCAATAGTGGGCCCTTCAACGGTTCCGGTCAAGTATGGTCAACATTCTGCAACCCTTCCTCTGCTGGTGGTCCACAGGAGCGGTCTGACCTTGTTGAGGCGAGACTGGCTACTCCACTTGCGGTTAGATTGGCAGCGGGTGTGCTGCATGCACCCACATTGCCCTGAGGGATTTCTACCGAGGTTTCCATCAGTATTCCAGGATGGCTTGGGCACCAAAAAAGGGGCTGTGTCCCAAATAAATGTGGCCCCATGGCTCGACCGTGCCACTTCCGCGCCCGACCTGTCCCTTGTGCTTTACGACCCAAAATGGACGCTGAGTTGGACCGGATGGAGAACTTGGGCATCATCCGCCTAGTACAGTTCTCTGACTGGGCGGCGCTGGTTGTTCAGATGCTTTGTAACCGCAAACATGCACAGGGGGCCATATGAATACACCCGTCTACCCTTTGGGGTTTCCTCCGTGTGCGCGATATTCCAGTGAGCAATGGAGAACATCCTGCGGGACCTGCTCTGGGTGGCGGTCTATCTCAATGCCGTTCTGATCACGGGCTTGTCTGACCAGGGGCACCTACAAAACCTGGCTAAGGTGCTGGAGCATTTTGAGGAACCCGGCGTTCGCCTCCAGTGAGAGAAATGCGTATTCAACGCCGTTAATGTAACTCGGCCACCGCATAGACCGTCATGGCTTGTACCGGGTGGAAGAGAAGGTACAAGCAATTTGGCAGCCTCCTGTACCAGCTGGCCCAACGGAACTTGGTTCGTTCTTGGGAATGGTAAACTACTATGGCACGTTCCTCCCACTTTAGACCCCCTCCTGCTGAAGAAGGGGCAACACTGGGAGTGAGGCTGAGAGCAGCAAGCGGCTTTTGTCGAGGAGATACAACAACTACTTCAACCCATCCCAGCCAATCCTATTGACCTGCAACACTTCTCTGTATGCCATCGGGGCCATGCTGGCCCACATCATGGATGACGGATCTGAACGTCCCATCGCCTTCGCCTCGAGAACGTAGGCCGACGCAGAGAAGCAGTATGCCCAGATCGAGAAGGAGGGTTTGGCTGTCATATTCAGGGGCACGAAATTCCATCAATATGCCTACGAGCATCGCTTCACTGTTCTTACAGACCACAAGCCCCTCTTGGGGCTCTTCAAGGAGGATTAGCGATTCTCCCCTCATTGCGTCCGCCCAGATCCAGCGATGGGTTTGGTTGTTCGCAGTGTATGACTGTGTTGGAGCACCACTCCGGACCAAGATTCCTCATGCCGGCGCATTAAACCATCTGCCCCTTCTGACCAGGCCACCTAGGCCATCGACGGCCAACGAGGCCATTGCCATCCTCCATTTTATGGACACGCTACCGGTCACGCCATACCCCCTCCATGGGTGGACCCGGACTAGCCCTCAGCTATCTCGCGCCCGTCACATGGTGCAGTATTTTGTTTTATTCATTTATGGGATGTGGGCGTTGCTGGTTAGGCCAGCATTTATTGCCCATCCCTAGTTGCCCTTCTGAAGTTGGTGGTCAGTTGCCTTCTTGAACAGCTGCAGTCCTTGAGGTGTAGGGACTCCCAATCTGCTGTTAGGGAGGGAGTTCCAGGATGTTGCCCCAGCAACAGTGAAGGAGCTGCGATTTATTTCTAAGTCAGGGTGGTGAGTGACTTGGAGGGGTTCCAAGGTATCTTCTGCTATTGTCCTTCTAGATGGTAGTAGTTGTGGGTTTGGAAGGTGCTGACTAAGGAACATTGGCGGGTTACTGCAGTGCATTTGTCGACAGTACAAATAGTTGCCACAGTTCGTCGGTTATGAAAGGTTTGAATGTTTATGGAAGGGGGAGCAATCAAGCGGGCTGCTTTGACCTGGGTGGTGTCGAGCTTCTTGAGTGTTGTTGGAGCTGCACTCATCCAGGCAAGTGGAGAGTATTTCATTACACTCCTGACTTGTGCCTTGTAGATGTGGACAGGCTTTGGGGGGGGGGGGGGGGGGGGGGGGGGGGGGGGGGTCAGGAGGGGAGTTCTCGCTGAAGGATTCCTAGTCTTTGACCTGCCCTAGTAGCCACAATATTAATGTGACTAGTCCAGTCCAGGTTTAGGTTAATAAGCAGCAAGTAATGTTCACACCACACAAATGCCCAGGTAATGACCATTTCCAATAAGAGAATCCAACCACTTTCCTTTGGCATTCAATGACATTACCACGGCTGAATTCTCCCCAGTATCAGCTTCATGAAAGTTACCATTGATCAGAAACAGAACTGGATCAGCCATATGAATACCGTAGCTACAATAACAGGTCAAAGGCTGGGAACACTGCAGAGAGTAACTCACCTCCTGACTCCCCAAAGCCTCTCCATCTTCTACAAGGCACAAGTTAGGAGTGTAATGGATTACCCTCCATTTGCCTGGATGAGTGCAGCTCCAACACTCAAGAAGCTCTACACCACCCAGGACAAAGCAGCCCGCTTGATTGGCACCCCAACCGCCACCTTCAACATCCCCTCCCTCCACCACCAATGCACAGTGATAGCAGTGTGTCCCAAGTACAAGGTGTACTGCAGCAACTCACAAAGGCTCCTTTGACTGCACTCTACAAACATGCAATCTCTACCACCTAGAAGAAGAAGTTTAGCAACTACAGGATTTTCTCAATAACTTAATTGCTGTGTTAATGTAAGCCTACTTATAGAACATAGAACATAGAACAATACAGCGCAGTACAGGCCCTTCGGCCCACGATGTTGCACCGAAACAAAAGCCATCTAACCTACACTATGCCATTATCATCCATATGTTTATCCAATAAACTTTTAAATGCCCTCAATGTTGGCGAGTTCACTACTGTAGCAGGTAGGGCATTCCACGGCCTCACTACTCTTTGCGTAAAGAACCTACCTCTGACCTCTGTCCTATATCTATTACCCCTCAGTTTAAAGTTATGTCCCCTCGTGCCAGCCGTATCCATCCGCGGGAGAAGGCTCTCACTGTCCACCCTATCCAACCCCCTGATCATTTTGTATGCCTCTATTAAGTCTCCTCTTAACCTTCTTCTCTCCAACGAAAACAACCTCAAGTCCATCAGCCTTTCCTCATAAGATTTTCCCTCCATACCAGGCAACATCCTGGTAAATCTCCTCTGCACCCGCTCCAAAGCCTCCACGTCCTTCCTATAATGCGGTGACCAGAACTGTACGCAATACTCCAAATGCGGCCGTACCAGAGTTCTGTACAGCTGCAACATGACCTCCCGACTCCGGAACTCAATCCCTCTACCAATAAAGGCCAACACTCCATAGGCCTTCTTCACAACCCTATCAACCTGGGTGGCAACTTTCAGGGATCTATGTACATGGACACCTAGATCCCTCTGCTCATCCACACTTTCAAGAACTTTACCATTAGCCAAATATTCCGCATTCCTGTTATTCCTTCCAAAGTGAATCACCTCACACTTCTCTACATTAAACTCCATTTGCCACCTCTCAGCCCAGCTCTGCAGCTTATCTATATCCCTCTGTAACCTGCTACATCCTTCCACACTATCGACAACACCACCGACTTTAGTATCGTCTGCAAATTTACTCACCCACCCTTCTGCGCCTTCCTCTAGGTCATTGATAAAAATGACAAACAGCAACGGCCCCAGAACAGATCCTTGTGGTACTGCACTTGTGACTGTACTCCATTCTGAACATTTCCCATCAACCACCACCCTCTGCCTTCTTTCAGCTAGCCAATTTCTGATCCACATCTCTAAATCACCCTCAATCCCCAGCCTCCGTATTTTTTGCAATAGCCTACCGTGGGGAACCTTATCAAACGCTTTGCTGAAATCCATATACACCACATCAACTGCTCTACCCTCGTCTACCTGTTCAGTCACCTTCTCAAAGAACTCAATAAGGTTTGTGAGGCATGACCTACCCTTCACAAAGCCATGCTGACTATCCCTGATCATATTATTCCTATCTAGATGATTATAAATCTTGTCTCTTATAATCCCCTCCAAGACTTTACCCACTACAGACGTGAGGCTCACCGGTCTATAGTTGCCGGGGTTGTCTCTGCTCCCCTTTTTGAACAAAGGGACCACATTTGCTGTCCTCCAGTCCTCTGGCACTATTCCTGTAGCCAATGATGACATAAAAATCAAAGCCAAAGGTCCAGCAATCTCTTCCCTGGCCTCCCAGAGAATCCTAGGATAAATCCCATCAGGTCCCGGGGACTTATCTATTTTCAGCCTGTCCAGAATTGCCAACACCTCTTCCCTACGTACCTCAATGCCATCTATTCTATTAGCCTGGGGCTCAGCATTCTCCTCCACAACATTATCTTTTTCCTGAGTGAATACTGACGAACAATATTCATTTAGTATCTCGCCTATCTCTTCAGACTCCACACACAATTTCCCATCCCTGTCCTTGACTGGTCCTACTCTTTCCCTAGTCATTCGCTTATTCCTGACATACCTATAGAAAGCTTTTGGGTTTTCCTTGATCCTTCCTGCCAAATACTTCTCATGTCCCCTCCTTGCTCGTCTTAGCTCTCTCTTTAGATCCTTCCTCGCTACCTTGTAACTATCCATCGCCCCAACCGAAACTTCACACTTCATCTTCACATAGGCCTCCTTCTTCCTCTTAACAAGAGATTCCACTTCCTTGGTAAACCACGGTTCCCTCGCTCGACGCCTTCCTCCCTGTCTGACCGGTACATACTTATCAAGAACACGCAGTAGCTGATCCTTGAACAAGCCCCACTTATCCAGTGTGCCCAACACTTGCAGCCTACTTCTCCACCTTATCCCCCCCAAGTCACGTCTAATGGCATCATAATTGCCCTTCCCCCAGCTATAACTCTTGCCCTGCGGTGTATACTTATCCCTTTCCATCATTAACGTAAACGTCACCGAATTGTGGTCACTGTCCCCAAAGTGCTCTCCTACCTCCAAATCCAACACCTGGCCTGGTTCATTACCCAAAACCAAATCCAACGTGGCCTCGCCTCTTGTTGGCCTGTCAACATATTGTTTCAGGAAACCCTCCTGCACACACTGTACAAAAAACGACCCATCTATTGTACTCGAACTATATCTTTTCCAGTCAATATTTGGAAAGTTAAAGTCTCCCATAATAACTACCCTGTTACTTTCACTCTTATCCAGAATCATCTTCGCCATCCTTTCCTCTACATCCCTAGAACTATTAGGAGGCCTATAAAAAACTCCCAACAGAGTGACCTCTCCTTTCCTGTTTCTAACTTCAGCCCATACTACCGCGGAAGAAGAGTCCCCATCTAGCATCCTCTCCGCCACCGTAATACTGCTCTTGACTAGCAGCGCCACACCTCCCCCTCTTTTGCCTCCTTCTCTGAGCTTACTAAAACACCTAAACCCCGGAACCTGCAACATCCATTCCTGTCCCTGCTCTATCCATGTCTCCGAAATGGCCACAACATCGAAGTCCCAGGTACCAACCCATGCTGCCAGTTCCCCTACCTTGTTTCGTATACTCCTGGCATTGAAGTAGACACACTTCAAACCACCTACCTGAACACTGGCCCCCTCCTGCGACGTCAAATCTGTGCTCCTGACCTCTATACTCTCATTCTCCCTTACCCTAAAACTACAATCCAGGTTCCCATGCCCCTGCTGCATTAGTTTAAACCCCCCCAAAGAGCACTAACAAATCTCCCCCCCAGGATATTTGTGCCCCTCAGGTTCAGATGTAGACCATCCTGTCTGTAGAAGTCCCACCTTCCCCAGAAAGAGCCCCAGTTATCCAAAAATCTGAATCCCTCCCGCCTGCACCATCCCTGTAGCCACGTGTTTAAATGCTCTCTCTCCCTATTCCTCATCTCACTATCACGTGGCACGGGCAACAACCCAGAGATAACAACTCTATTTGTTCTAGTTCTGAGCTTCCATCCTCCCGCTGAAACTGACTCACCAGCTGTTCTCACGCCGAAATCGACATTAGGTGCATGGGAACACCACCACCTCTAAGTTCCCCTCCAAGCTACACACCATCCTGACTTGGAACTGCATTGCCATTCATTCACTGTTGCTGGGTCAAGATTCTGGAACTTTCTTCCTAACAGCACTGTGGGTGCACTGTAGCCACTTAAAATGGCCAACTCCCGATTCAAAATGGCGAACGGCAAAGGCTGATGGGAAAGTCAGCCAACAGGACAAAAACGAGCAGCTGCAGGTTGGCTGTGTATTTACCTCTGGAAAGGCCAGGCAAGATCGATACCAGCAATCATCAACATAACAAAACACCAGCCATCTGCATACTAATGAGCAATCCCCGGGAACAATAAGCAACATTTAGACACATAGAGCAAAACCAGACTCTACAGCGCCAGCAGAAGCCTACACAATAGGAGGTGAACGACCACCTCAGGACCACCCATCGATCAGGGAACCGCTCCAGCATTGGAGAAAATCGAGCCAAGTGATTGGGACAAAGTCCAATCACTTGGGACCAGGTACAGGGTCCGCCCCGAAAGGCAGGAAGCCCCTGGGGACTATAAGAATTGAGCCCCAAGTTCATGGCACTCTCTTCCAGCCTCTCTTCCAGCTCTTCCTCAGCTCTTCAGCTCTTCACCACCGCTTCGCCAGTTCTTCACTCTTCAGCAGCTGGTCAAAAACTGTAAGTCTTACTTCAACGCTCGCTACGAGATAGGCGCTCTTAGCTTCAATCTGTACCAACTTCGAATCCCGCAGGCTCAGAACCCGAACGAAAGGCCATTTGTTTCCCTGACCTGGTGGGCCAGTTCCAAGTTAAGTATAGGCCTGTCAGTTGTAGAAGTAGCTTAAATGTAGAATTTGTGCATGAGTAGTGATTACTGTGTATAATAAATGTGCTTTGATTTAAATCTTACTAATCGGTGCATTGGATTATTGATCATTACTCGGACTTGAACCACGTGGCGGTATCATAAAGATACCTGGCGACTCAAGAGCAAAGGTGATAAAACAGAGCAATTAAACTAAGGCAAAGTTAGCAACATTATTTGGCGACATCCTGACGGGACCCGATCTAGAAGTGGAAAACCACTCCGGGAGAACCCAGAATTTGAATTAGAGATCCAATTGGAAACAGAAAACCACAAGTGTTCAAGCAGTTCTCGTCAATACTCATAATTCGGAAGTGTGTGTATGCAAGCGTAACTAAGAGGGCGATAAGGTAAAACTGATAGATTTTTTGTTACGACAAAACTGTCGGAAGTTTGTATATCGGAAAGTAGCGAAAGCGGTACCCGTATTTACAGCACCGCCTTAATACCCCGTCTGTAGAAGCCAGGTATTTCGAATACAACTAGTATAGGTAAAAGATAGCTGTTTAAGCATAAATGTTGAGTTAAATACCCATTTATACAGCATAATTCACTTTTTACTGAGGTCCGTTGTTCTGGCAAATGCATATTTTCAGAGTCAGTGTGACATTAAAACAGCACAGTTGCAAGATAATTTGACACTGCTTGTGCTAATTGTCAAGGCCAAGGGATTGAATACACAGCAACATGAAGGCACCATTGTTCACAATGCAGATAACAGCTAGGTCAAAAAAAGCTAATGTTGCACATTGAAGATGGACGGCTTGCCATCAAATCAAATGTGTTTGAGTCTAACCCAAACCAATTAGGATTATATTGGGGTGTAATTAGACGACTTAAGACAGATATGAAAGTGTATAACTGAAAAGTTTCTGCCCGCCATTTTAGTTTAGTTTTTACTGTGTTGTCTGTGGTGTATTGTCTTTGGGGGTGTGTTGTGCTGTGTTGTCTTTCTGTTAGTTTAGTGTTTTTTGCCTTTGATTCTAGTCTCCATTTTAGTTTATGTCTTTTGGGGGTTGTCAGTTTAACAGTCTGTGTCAGTGATGTTAGTCCACTTTTGACTTTGAGTTTGAGTTTAGCTGAAGATTAGCTTTCTCTCTCTCTTCATGTTTCATTGCCAGACTTTGACCTTTAAAAAGTTACTTTCGAGCTGTCTGCCTAAGCAAAGAAAGATAATGTCTGTAATTCTCTGAAAGCTTCGAATTGTCTACGAATTGCCTTTTAAATGACTTTCAAATTGTAATCAAGCGACTACAAATAAAACAATTCTTTTTGGCACCTGAGGAGTTTATACTGCAAATTTTTGCTGAGTTCCAGTATTCGCAAAGTGCTACTGATAACCGAATAGCAGAGAGGATATAAATTCCTTCAACTATACACAGTTGAATAATACAAGGAAGCGAACAACTTAACACAGTCTACAAATATTATAAATCTTACAACTTGTCATATTGCGCCAGGACGTGATTAATCAACTAAGCTTCCCCCAAACTTGGTGTACTTCGACAGGTTAAGATCCCTATAAATTAAAGATTCCTTCACCGTCCCAAATTTGAAGAGCAGCATTCGGATTAATACCCCTGTCCCAAATTTGAAGAGCAGCATTCAGATTAATAGCCCTGTCCCAAAATTTGAAGAGCAGCATTCGGATAGGAAAGATGGCAATGCAGGCAATGCAGCGCCTAATGAACCCAGAGGAATTTACGGTCGCAGCGACCAGCAGCAGTAGAGTGGGACAATGTCCCATTTGGGAGGAAGAGATCAGGAAATATCTCAAAGGGAAAGGTTGGCCCCTTTGGAATGAATTCTGTGACAACAAGGAATCAGGTCCCGGGAGTATAGGACATACTTGGTGGGAGAACCTGAGCGAGATCCACAAAAAGAGCTTAGGGAAAGCTCGCAAGCCGATGGCAATCATGTCCTGCTTGGCACAATTGCGAGGCACAGAGGAGTTCATCAGGACGCTCCGGAAAGAAGTTGAGGGCATACATCGAATAAGTAAGGTCGATGTAAGCGAGGTAGAAAAGTAGAATTTGGAATTGAGAAGGAAGTTGGCAGTAAAAGATGGAGAGGTGGAGGATGCCAAAAGGGCACATCAGTCTTGCCTGGCGCACTTAAGCAGCTTCCAGTCTCAATACAAAAAGGCCTATCAGGACACGCAATGTGCAGTCCTGGTACGTGAAGAAACAGAAAAGCAGGTAGAAGCGTTACAGAGACAGTGTAGCGATCTAAAGGCAGCGTTAAGAGCACTCCATGCTGCCACCACAGAACAAAGACAAAGCACGCTAGATCACGCAAAGTGCCGGAAGCAGATTGCAGAGCTGCAATCGCTGCTTTCAGTCCAAAAAGGTTTCCAGGAAATGTTTGGAGAAAAATTAGATCAGGAAGACGGCCCTGATTGGGAAGAATTGAATGAAACAGCGCAGAGATATGTTCAGGGAACATGTGCGCAGGGAAAGCCACAAAAAAGGAAAGCGCCCCAACCCCCCACACAGCAGATAGTTCAAGCTCCAATGAACCCAGTAACCACCCACCGCACAGCCACATCGGACGATGCGGAATTTCTATCCTCCACCCCCTTAACAGTGACCCGATTACAGGATGTGTGCGATAAGATCACACTGTTCCTCACCGCCTCAGACCCCCACCATTTCTTTGCCACAGTCAAGCATCAGGCGACCATGTACGGCCTGGATGAGCGAGAGCATGTAAAGCTCACCGTTTTAAGTTTAGACCCTTCAGTAGCAGCAGCCCTTCCCGACCCACAGAATGTAGGAGGAGGCACCCTTGCAGAAATGCATACCGCGATCCTGGATGCGATTGGGTCTAACCGGGGTGACCCCGTAGATGGCCTCAACAAATGTAGACAAAATAAATCCGAGCACCCCACAGCGTTCGCTGGACGCCTGTGGATCCACTTTGCAGCAGTCTTTGGAGACTTAGACCGCGCCCATTTGTCCCCAGACAACATGGCCAAATGGACCCGCACCCTTATCTCCCATGCCACAGAAACAGGACAGAAAGCTTGTGCGAGTTATGATCCCTCAGAGGAGGCCCATAACGAGAAGTGGGTAGTGAAAAGATTGTCTCGTGCTTGGGAGCAATCTACACAAGGTAAACTCGCAGTCCAGAATACCGAGGAAAAGCAGGCCGGAGCAGATATGCAGGCAGTAAAAACAACACATCACAACCCCGCATGGGTAAATGAAGGAAAGAACAGCCCCCCACCCAAGTCACAGGAGTGTTACAACTGCGGACAATTGGGACACTTCGCAAGAGAGTGCAATGCCCCTAAAAAGCCACAGAGAGCCCAGCAGATGGGCACTCTGAGTAAGAAAAAGACAGAGCCCATTCATAGCGTTAGCGCCCGTTCAGATCAGACGGACTTGACCGGAATGGACTGACAGTGTACGGGCTCCCCCAGTTGGGTCTGCGACACCCTTTGGGATAGGTCAGGACGACCCGTAGTCGCAGCGTAAATTCGGGGACAGTCCATCGAATTTCTCTGGGACACAGGAGGGTCCCGCACCACAATAAATTCCTCCACCATGTTCCAAAAGGACACGTGGCCCACTACAGCCACTATCACCCTCAGCGGCTTTACAGGCCACTCACAGCAGGGACACATCACAGCTCCTGTACACATTCAAATCGGTAACATCATCACCAAGCACCCCGTGGTTTTAGTTGACCTGTCCCACACAGCAGAACACATTCTGGGAATCGATTTCATGAATTCCCATAATCTTTCATTCGATCCAGTCAACCAGTATGTCTGGAAGATGGCAAAATCCGCAAGAGCCCCTGCAACGCTCAACATAGGAGAGTACGTGAACAAAATTAACGCAGTAGGCGAATTTTGGTTCAACCCGACCACACTTAGTGCGGACAAGCAGGTTAGGGCAGTTCTGCAAAAGAACAGGGCAGCATTCGCGACCCACAAGCACGACTGTGGACGGATGACTGGCTCCGTACAAATAACAGGACCTTACCCTAGACCCCAAAAACAGTACTGATTTCCCCAAGAGGCAGAGGGAGAAATCTCCAAGGTAACAGAAAGCTTATTAGAGCAGCGCATACTTAGATCACTAGCCTCCACTAATAATGCCCCGATTTGGCCAGTGAGAAAGCCCAATGGATCATGGCGACTGACCATCGATTACCGGGAACTCAACAAAGTCACCCCCGCAGCAGCCCCCACAGTAGCAACAAGTCCCGAGACCATGCTCAAGCAGGGATTCAATTCCCGATTCTTTACGGTATTGGACGTCAGTAATGGATTCTGGTCCATTCCATTGGCAAAGGCGTGCCAATACAAATTTGCCTTCACCTTTAAAGCACAGCAGTACACGTGGACATGCCTGCCACAAGGATTCCACAACTCCCCCTCCATTTTCCACCGACAGCTGGCAAATGGTTTAGCCAAATTCTCTCGCCCTGAATGTCTGGTACAGTATGTAGACGACCTACTACAGTAGACAGACACCAAGGAAGAGCACATTGAGCTTCTGTCCGAACTCCTGGAACTCTTACATTCAATCAGTTGTAAAGTCAACCCCAAAAAGGCCCAGATTTTGGAAGAAAAGGTGATATATTTGGGAACAATTATCGTACATGGTAAACGCGAGATCGAGCATAAAAGGATTGACTCGATTGCTAAATTGCCCCTTCCCCAGAACGTTTCAGCCCTCCGGTCGTTTTTAGGACTGGTTGGCTACTGCCGAAACCACATTGACGATTTGGCCAGCAAGGCAGCGCCCCTCTCAGACCTCCTAAAGAAAGGAGCCTCCTGGGAATGGCTTCCGCAGCATACGGATGCTGTGGACTCTTTAAAACAGGCACTCATAGCAGCCCCCGCACTACAAGTTCCAGACCCGCTTTCCCCTTACGCCATAGAGGTAGCGACCACAGACCGCACCCTTTCAGCTGTGCTCCTCCAGGAACGGCACGACCAGTTAAGGCCCGTAGCTTATGCCTCCCGGATTTTAGATGCTGTGGAGCAGGGATTTTCAGCCTGTGAGAGGCACCTGCTCACGGTATTTTGGGCATTGCAGTATTTTTCATATATTACCGGACTGAACCCCATTACAATTCTCACCGAACACACCCCCACCCAACTTTTACTGGACGGACGATCAAGGACGGTACAGTAAGCCAGATTAGAGCCGCTAGATGGAGTCTTCTTTTGCAGGGATGGGACATCACTGTGAAAAGGACAAAGACGCACACCTATTCAGTTGACAACTTACAGTACCCCAGAACCCCCCATGAATGCAAAATTATCTCTCCACACCACAACACAGGCCCCTTTATCGCTAAAACACCCCCCAGAAAGATAGATAGTTCAACCCAGAGCCCCCAGCACACGGACACGTGTGAGCGCATAAAGATCTATGTGGATGGATCTTCCACAGTCTTGGATGGGAAGTGCATAACAGGTTGCGGTATCTATGTCAAGGACGCGCAGGGACGCACCCTCGAGGAAATATCATTAAAACTTCCAGGCCACTTAGGCGCGCAGGCAGCAGAGCTTGCGGCCATCGCGTATATAGTTGAGCACCCAGATTCCTTCCCCAGCCCAGCAGACATATACTTGGACAGCCTCTATGTCTGCAACAGCCTCACGGAATTTCTGCCCCTGTGGAAAGCAAGAGGATTTGTTTCCGCAGACGGAAAACCCTTCCCCTCAGCCTCATTGCTCCGTCACATTTTAGAGAGAGCCCAGAACAGGACTTTTGGGATAATCAAAGTTCGCAGTCACCATCGTTCCTCCCCCCCTGGAAATGGGAAAGCCGACGCACTGGCTAAAGCAGATTCCAGGCATGGATATTTTTGGACACCCCCCGAAAGCGCACCAGTGAGTGCAGTTCAGGTCTCACAGTCAAATGCTGGACTAGTCAGCGAAGCCCACATGAGCTCCTTTATTAATGTTGGCTGGCTTTCAAAAACCTCAGCTCAGCTCAGCAAGTAGTCTTAAAATGTTTACTAGTCTACAATAACAGAATGTGTCTCTGATGTGTTTCCTTGTTTGCGGAAGTGCCCCGCCAGCTGGCGTGGAAATGACATTGCCAGGCGGTGCATGCGCGGGAGCGGTAGCGGCCGCTCACGGCATCCCCGCGCATGCGCTGTGGAGGGAATCTCTTCCGCCTCCGCCATGGTGGAGACCGTGGAGAAGGTGGAAGGAAAAGAGTGCCCCCATGGCACAGGCCCGCCTGCGGATCGGTGGGCCCCGATCGCGGGCCAGGCCACCGTAGGGGGCACCCCCCGGGGCCAGATCGCCCCGCGCCCCCCCCAGGACCCCGGAGCCCGCCCGCGCCGCCTTGTCCCGCCGGTAAGGTAGGTGGTTTAATCCACGCCGGCGGGACAGGCATTCTAGCAGCGGGACTTCGGCCCATCCGGGCCGGAGAATCGCGGGGGGGGGCCCGCCAACCGGCACAGTGCGATTCCCGCCCCCGCCGGAGAATTCGGCAAACGGCAGGGGCGGGATTCACGCCAGCCCCCGGCGATTCTCCGACCCCTCGCCCAAGATGTCAGCAGCGGGGGGTGGGTTAAAATGGGGAGACAGGGGAGTTGGGTAGTGGAGAGCGGGATGGTGGGATGTTCGGTATTTTGTTGAGTTTGTTATTTGATTTGATTGTGATTATGTTTGCTGTGTGAATATATAAATGCCTCAATAATATTTTTTTCAAAAAAAAGTGTGGCCAACGGGATCGTTCTTGGCGCTGCTGAAACACCCCGATATACGCAGCCAAAATGGGACTCTGTTTTTTTGTGTGTTAAATTGCTCCCATGTATTTTTATTTTAATGTTCCCTGTTCTACCCGTGCTAATAATGGTTTAAAGTCATAACTGTGGTGTTGGGTGTTCTGAGGTACAGATGAACCAACACGGTTGTATTTGGTACAACGCTGTTTTATTTCAACTTGTTATTTACAGATCTGTCTAGATACTCTGCACGTGGTGACTCCCTGAGTGTGTTGTTAATCAGGTCCTGTCCTTGTCCTGGTCTCCAGATCTACTGGCCACCAGGTGTCGTGTTTCTTGTCTTATACTGTCTCTGTCCTTGTCTGTGATTGGCTGTCGAGTTATGTGTGCTGATTTGTCTGTTGGTCTGTCTATCATGATGTGTGTGTTTGAATATCATGACAATAACAGGCATAAACAGTGCTTCTTTTGCCATCTCACACACATCATAAAAGACAATGTGACCATGATCTACAGCAACCTTTTCAGCAACAATTTATTAAACATTTGGAGCAGTTCTATGCTCTCCACTTTTCAGTACATTTTATCCACGAGTATAATCAGACACGAAGGACAGAATCGTAAGAAAATTGGCAACAGGCCATAACCAACCATCCTGTTTCACAGCCTAATAAGAACTAGGAGCAGGAGTAGGCCACCTGGCCCCTCGAGCCTGCTCCACCATTCAATGAGATCATGGCTGATCTTTTGTGGACTCAGCTAAACTTTCCGGCAACAACATCATAACCCTTAATCCCTTTATTCTTCAAAAAACTATCTATCTTTATCTTAAAAACATTTAATGAAGGAGCCTCGACTGCTTCAGACCATCTTTCAATTTTTCCTGCAAATCCATGGACAATATCCAGGCTTGGGCTGACAAGTGGCAAGTTACATTCGTGCCACACAAGTGCCAGGCAATGACTATCTCCTGCGAGAGAGGATCTAACCATCGCCCCTTGACATTCAATGGCATTACCATCGCTGAATCCCCCACAATCAACATCCTGGGGCTTACCATTGGTCAGAAACTGAACTGGACTAGCCACATTAATACTGTAGCTACCAGGGCAGGTCAAAAGCTAGGAATCCAATGGCAAGTAACTCACCTCCTGATCCCACCCAAAGCTGTCCACCATCTACAAGGCACAAGTCAGGAGTGTAATGGAATACTCTCCATTTGCCTGGATGAGTGCAGCTCCAACAACACTCAAGAAGCTTGACACAATCCAGGACAAAGCAGCCCACTTGATTGCTTCCCCCTTCCACGTAAAACATTCAAACCCTCCACCACTGACGAACAGTAGCAGCCGTGTGTACCATCTACAAGATGCACTGCAGTAACTCACCAAGGTTCCTGAGACAACACTTTCCAAACCCATGACCACTACCATCTAGAAGGACAAGAGCTGCAGATACCTGGGAACCCCACGAGCTTGAGGTTCCCCTCCAAGTCACTCACCACCCTGACTTGGAAATATATCGCCGTTTCTTCACTGTCACTGGGGCAAAACCCTGGAACTCCCTTCCTAACAGCACAGTGGGTGTACCTACATATCAAGGACTGCAGCGATTCAAGGTGGCAACTCACCACCACCTTCTAAAGGGCAACTAGGGATAGGCAATAAATACTGGCCTAACCAGCGACACCCACATCCCGTAAATGAATTTTTTAAAAACAGTCACTTCTGATGACTTGAAGCACATCAACATTTAGTCAGTCACTAGGTGACAATCTAGAACAC
Organism: Scyliorhinus torazame; assembly: GCF_047496885.1. Taxonomy (NCBI): domain Eukaryota; kingdom Metazoa; phylum Chordata; class Chondrichthyes; order Carcharhiniformes; family Scyliorhinidae; genus Scyliorhinus; species Scyliorhinus torazame. Next base: position 155,542,932 of record NC_092721.1, on the reverse strand, counting down.
CAAAGCACCACATCGTGTTATAAGTAATGGAAGTACAACAAAGTGGACGTGATTGAATATATTGGGGGAGATTTTCCAGGGCCGTTCGTAGTGAAGTCATATCTTGTTGTGGGTGCTAACCTTCGCGAGAGGGCATTAATGGGATTTGTGTTGAGAGCTCCTCTCCCCACCAGTGACGTAATAATGTTTACGCTCAGCGAGGGCGTGAGCCTGATTACCATTAATCTGTATATAGTTAAGTAATGCCGAATCTTCCAATGGCACCCGATGCCCCCCCCCCCCCCGCAGGTGTTATATAAGGTGAGTGGGAATCACTACTGCTCTCCAGCAGTCAACATGATCATGTTGCGGGCACAGAGGTCAGTTTAGCCCCCAGATGGTCAGGGCATGGCAGGGCAGTGTCACCCTGGCAATGCCAACCTTAGTTGGCAGTGCCAGGTTGGCAGGGTCAGGGGGTGGGGCAAGGGGAAGTGGCATCCAGGGAGCCCCATATGGGGAGTTCCCACCATATAGAGGTACTGGCAATGTGATTGGGGGGGGGGGGGGGGGGGGCATTGAAGCCCCAATGCCAGTGATGATAGTGGGGGTTCTTCACTTTCACTTTGAGATCAGAGCACCCTTTAAAATTGGCTCCCCGATCCCTGTGTAGCTGGGTTTAAGGCTCCACGAGACGCCGTCCCACCGGAGTGATGGTGCAAAACACGCCCAGCTGCTTTTTATTTGATGAAGTGTTTGAAGATCAGTAGAGCAAACCTGGCTGTTTCTCTGGGGAGAACGACGCCGGTTTTCAGTCAGAACCTGATACTTGCCACCTTTTGGGGAAAATTCCACCCATTATTCCAATTATGCAAGAATGGACAAAAGAATGATAACCCCTAGCAATGACATGAAAAGATTGAATTATTTCAGAACCCATTCGGTAACAGTTTTGAAAGAAGCTCACTGTATCTTTAGGTGCAGAAGAGCAATGCCATCTGCAGCAATGCAAAGTGATTTGGTCCCTGATACGTAGTGACATGCAGACACATCCCCTTTGATTCGACTGACTTTTGAATTGGCTGTGTACAAACAACACTGATCCTCAATATCCCAGATCTAGAAACAAAAAATAAATATTTTAGAAAGCGATTGAATATTGCACATCGATATTTCACAAATTTAAAAACAAAACAAATACCAGCAACTTGCATTTCTATCATTTCCCAAGGGCGAAAAATGCAAGTGGACAAATTTGACAATCTAACACAGAAGCAGCTATTCAGCTTAGTATAAACTTAGCAAGAGATTGACTGCATCTCAGAAATAATTCCTATCATTAAAAACTGAATGGCCTAATGGAGTTGCTGTCTTGAGGGGCAATGACGGCTCTATTTCAATAGCTTTACAATGAAAATTACCCTCATTCTATTCAATGTGTTGCTATACTTCTTCCCCAGGGAGGATGAATTAATGTTCACTTCAAATGAGAGTGTGAATACTGGGAATTAAATATGTTTTCCTCCTGGTCATATGCAGTATCAACATTCAACACTGTCGCTCATGCCTGCCTTTTTACCCAAGCTTTTCGTTACCCCTCCGAACATCTCCATCTCCGCCTCAGCTTCCATTCTCGCGTTGCACCTTACAAGGTTTTTCCGTGTCAGAGGCACGGCATAAACCCAGGTTATCTGCTACATCACACTAACTCTGTACTTCCACCATAATCTCGGGTAGATTTCCTGCATGAATTTTTCAGAATTCACACACACAGCACATTCCATTTCAGATTGATATTGACAGGTTAATGCTCGATTTACCATCAGTTTATGGTGTGAGTTTACCCCCCTACAAGGACTCAACAGAGATGCCCCCTTATTACACCACAGATTGTTCAAGTTTGATTCAAACCTGTGCCTCAGTTGTACCAACTGACTGCACCACCGTGCAAACCAGCCTCCAGCAGCTGAGCTGCCCAAATTTAATGGAAAGCAGAAACACCATGGAAATAATTTAAAATCTCCTCACGGACCTGGAACAGAATGCGACTGGCATCATAAGGTGTGGTGTCATGCCCTAGCTTTACAAACCTTCACAGTGTTGTCCGTGGAGACTGAAAATAGTTTGTCATCAGGGGAGATGCATAGAAAGAAAATCGGAGCACAGTGGCCTCTCAGCAAAGCAGTGGGTTTCCTTTGAAGAAATAGATTAAATACATTAAATGGATACAGATCACACAATTGAATAAAGGCAGTCCACTATTTCACACTTTCTACTTTTCCTTCAATGGGAAAACATTTAAAGCTGATAAAATACTGTGACAGTGTGAAGTTTTTTAATTTGTTCCTGTTACATTTTCTCCTCCCTTGGGCACCATCAGGTTACAGACCAATTCAAGCCAGGTGGACATTTGCTGATTTATCTCGAGCCCTCAGTTTGTAGCACTGTTACCATCTCGAAGGGGATCATTGTGAATGACCTGGGTCACATTTCCCATTGTGCATTTCCTGCTTCCACATACGGTACAGCTCATGTCTGCCGCCCTTTATCATTCCAGTGCACTTTGGCCTACACTGACTCGCTGTCAAGCAACACCTCAATCTTAAAATTCTCATCCTTGTTTGCAAATCCTCCAACCCCACAATCCGAGATAGCTGCGTTCAACTAATTCTGGCCCCCGGAGCACATCGATTTTAATTGCTCCACGGTCATTGCTGCACCTTCATTCGCCAAACTCGGGATTCTCTACGTAAACCTTGATGTCATAGATTATCATAGAATTTACAGTGCAGAAGGAGGCCATTCGGCCCATCGAGTCTGCACCAGCTCTTGGAAAGAGCACCCTACCCAAGGTCAACATCTCCACCCTATCCCCATAACCCAGTAACCCCACCCAACACTAAGGGCAATTTTGGACACTAAGGGAAATTTAGCATGGCCAATCCACCTGACCTGCACATCTTTGGACTGTGGGAGGAAACCGGAGCACCCGGAGGAAACCCACGCACACACAGGGAGGATGTGCAGACTCCGCACAGCCAGTGACCCAAGCCGGACTCGAACCTGGGACCCTGGAGCTGTGAAGCAATTGTGCTATCCACCATGCTACCGTGCTACAATGATGTGTTGGGTATGCCGGGTCTGCGAGGACTGCGTTTGCTGCAGCAGTGAGAGAGACAGGCTTCCAACACTTGAAGAAATGCAACTCGATTTTATTGAACTCTTAACTATCATACATACTTTAACTGTGGGTTGACACTATGCTGACTTGACTGGAGACCTGAGGCTAACCTGACCAGACTATCTTACTACCACATGGTGTATGTTCTAGTTGCTGCTCACGGGCTCGGACTGTCTCAGAGGCTGGATCCCAAGAGAACGGGAAAACTAGTGCCCTCTGGCTTTATAGTGGTCGTGTCCTGTCTGGTGATTGGCTGCTGTGTTCTGTGTGTTCACTGGTCATACTGTGTGTCAATCACTGCCTGTCTGTGCACCATCGTATACCTGTGTGTATATTATGACATCACCCCCCCCTTTTTTTATTAACTTATTTAAAAAAATGTGTGTAGGTCAATAAATAGTGAGTGTGTGTGTGTGCAGGAGCCTGACTATACACAAAGTATGTTAACGTATTTACATGGGAAGGTGTCTAGTGCAGATAGAGGGCAGATAACAAATTAGGAAGAAACAATATGTACAGATGTGTAAACGGATCACAAGGTGATGCAACATTCAGTCTATAAATTCAGTCTCTGTGGCGGGCGACGAGTTCTGGTTGACCGCCCCAAGGTTGGGTCAGGAGCCGCCTGCACTTGAACGGGCAGAACTGCCTCCAATGTAGAGGTCGGTAAAAGAACTGGCAAATCGGTGGCCTCGTGGAAGGGCGCGTCCTGAGGAACCAGCATGCGAGGAGGGACATCACGATCAGGTGGCGGGCGTGGAAGTAGCCGCAGTGCCCGCCTATTACGCCGAAGAAAGGAGCCATCATGCATGCGAACGAGGAACGATCTCGGGGCCACTTGCTTAACCATCACAGCCGTGGCAGACCAGCCACCGTCAGGTAGCTGAACACAAACTCGGTCAGCAGGAGCCAGAGCAGGGAGATCTGTGGCGTGGGCGTCGTACGCCAACTTGCATTGAGCCCGAGATTGTTGCGTCCTCTGCAGGACCGGAAAATTGTCAAGGTCCGGGATGTGGATAGCCGGCACCGTCGTCCGTAGTGTGCGGTTCATTAGCAGCTGTGCTGGGGACAGGCCAGCAGACAAAGGAGTCGCCCAGTAGGCTAACAGCACCAGGTTAAAATCCGAACCCAAGTCAGCAGCTTTGCACAACAGTCTTTTAACAATGTGGACCCCCCTTTTCAGCCTTCCCATTCGACTGGGGGTAGTGGGGGCTTGAAGTGACATGCGTAAAATTGTACAGCCGGGCAAAATCCGTCCACTCCTGGCTGAAGAATCAAGGGCCATTATCAGTCATAACTGTAAGTGGAATGCCATGATGGGCAAAAGTCTCTTTGCATGCCTTGATGACCGTTGCTGATGTGAGGTCAGTCAGTCTGACCACCTCGGGGTAGTTGGAAAAGTAGTCCACGAGGAGGACATAGTCTCGGCCCTTTGCATGAAAGAGGTCAATACCAACTTTGGACCATGGTGCCCCAATGAAAGCCAGGCTCGTGCCGGTGGAGATCTTTGTCTCCTTGGCGGAGTCGAAAAACGCCAGTACCGGGGCCTTTGTGAGTTTCGCCACTCTTGCTCATGAGCGGGGAGCCACTGGAAGTCCGTGGGTTTTTTGACAAGATTGCGGAGAGCTGTGGTGTGTGATGCAAGGTTGGGGATAAACTTCCCAAGGAAATTGACCATCCCTGGGAAGCGGAGGACCGCCTTCTTGTCCTCCGGGGTCTTCATGGCGTTGATCGCCGACACCTTGTCTGCATCTGGCTGCACACCGAACTGCAAAATATGGTCGCCAAGGAACTTTATTTCTTCTTGACCAAACGAGCATTTGGCTCTATTGAGTCGGAGGCCATGCTCGTGGATCCTGTGGAACACTCGCTTGAGGAGATCGATGTGCTCCTGAGGAGTTGTGGACCAGATAATGATATCATCGACGTACACTCGCACCCCCTCGATGCCCTTCATCATTTGCTCCATTATGCAGTGGAACACCTCCGAGGCGGAGATGATGCCAAAGGGCATCCGGTTGTAACAGTAGCGACCGAACGGGGTGTTAAATGTACACAACGTTCGACTGGACGCGTCCAGCTGTATTTGCCAAAACCCCTTGGAGGCATCCAGCTTCGTGAAAAGCTTGGCGTGAGCCATTTCGCTGGTGAGCTCTTCTCGTTTAGGTATAGGGTAGTTTTCCCTCATGATGTTACGGTTCAAATCTTTGGGGTCGATACAAATGCGAAGTTCCCCTGACGGTTTTTTGACACAGACTATGGAGCTAACCCAGTCCGTGGGTTCAGTGACCTTAAAAATGACGCCCTGGAGGTCTTGCAGCTGCTGCTTGAGGCGGTCCTTGAGGGGTGCCGGCACCCAATGCGGTGCATGAACCACAGGTGTGGCATTCGGCTTCGGCAGTATCTTGTATCGGTCAGGTAGCGTACCCATACCTTCGAAGACGCTGTGGTATTGTGCTATGATGTCATCTAATTGGGCATGAAAGTTGACGTCTGGCGAGGCCGTTGCCTCTGCGGACGATATGGTGTGAACCCGCTGTACAAGATTCAGGATTTTGCAGGCCCGAGCACTGAGCAGGGAAGCTCTGTTGGTTCCTACAATTTCAAAACGCAGGGTTGGTATTGTAGAACGATGGGATACCGCAAGCTGGCATGAGCCACTGGCAGCAATGGCATTGCCATTGTAGTCGAGATGCTAGCAGGCCGGTGGAAGAATGCTTGGCTTGACGCGGATGGTGTCAAGATCAGACTTTGAAATGAGGTTCGCTGAAGCGCCGGTGTCCAGCCTGAAGCGTATGCGAGATTCGTTGACCGTAAGGGTGGCACACCACTCGTCGTCCGGATCAATGCTCATCACTGGGAGTTGTTTCACCTTCTTCGGTGAAAGCATCGTATGCTTGGTGATGATGCCCACCCGGAATGGGGATGTGAGGCCCTTGGTGTCGGAATCTGGAATCATGTCGGAGTCTGCAATGGGTTGCTGTACTGACCGGACGTTCCTGCGCTGCAACTGGGATCGCTGTGTATTGGGCAGTTGAGCAGATCTGCACAGGGCTGCGTAGTGGCCAAGCTTGCCACACTGGAGACAGCATCGAGATTTTGCGGGACATTGCCGCTTTAAATGGGCAGAGCCACAGTTGTTGCACGTCATGGCGCCGACGTCAGGACGCTCTGTGCGCCACCGCGCATGCGCGGTGCGGTCGAACGATGTGCGCGCCTGCGCAGTTCGGTCGTCGGTCTCGCCGTCCCCTTGGTCGTGGCACGCATGTGCAGGAGCCCGGGAAAAGCAGGCGAAATGGCTGCCCTCATGCAGACTCAGGCCCTGGAGCTGTTTAACGGCCTGCACCCGCTCCGCATCATGGGGGCCTTGCCGCGCCATCTTTGCCGCCTTGATATGGGAGTACCGGCTGTTAGCGTGCAAGTGGAGGACGCAGGTTTCGATGGTGATGGTAAGGGTGAGCTGCTTAACTTTAAGGAGCTGCTGGCGAAGGGGATTGGAGTAGACCCCGAAAACGATCTGGTCACGGACCATAGAGTCGGAAGTGGAGCCATAGTTGCAGGACTGCGCGAGGATACGGAGATGGGTTAAGAAGGACTGAAATGGTTCATCCTTACCCTGAAGCCTCTGCTGGAACACATAGCGTTCAAAGCTCTCGTTGACTTCGATGTCACAGTGGCTGTCGAATTTCAGCAGGACTGTTTTAAACTGGCTTCTCCTCTCCTTCAGCAAAGGTGAGGGAGTTGAAGATGTGGATAGCGTGGTCCCCGGCTGTAGAGAGGAAGAGAGCGATCTTCCTGGCATCCGATGCGGTTTCGAGGTCAGTGGCGTCATGATACAGCTGGAACTTCTGCTTGAAAGTCTTCCAGTTAGCACCGAGGTTGCCGGCGATGTGGAGCTGCGGGGGAGGGCGGACGCTGTCCATGTTACCAGATGGCTGATCGCTGGTCAAAGGCAGACTATCTCAAGGTAGGTCCATCAAACGCGAGCATAACTCACTGGTACCCTGATGTGTTGGGTATGCCGGGTCTGCGAGGACTGCGTTTGCTGCAGCAGTGAGAGAGTCAGGCTTCCAACACTTGAAGAAATGCAACTCGATTTTATTGAACTCTTAACTATCATACATACTTTAACTGTGGGTTGACACTATGCTGACTTGACTGGGAGGCTAACCTGACCAGACTATCTTACTACCACATGGTGTATGTTCTAGTTGCTGCTCATGGGCTCTGACTGTCTCAGAGGCTGCACCCCAAGAGAGCAGGAAAACTGGTGCCCACTGGCTTTATAATCGTGTCCTGTCTGGTGATTGGCTGCTGTGTTCTGTGTGTTCACTGGTCATCCTGTGTGTCAATCACTGCCTGTCTGTACACCAACATATACCAGTGTGTATATTATGACAAACCTCTCTGATACTCTCTTTCGTCTTTTAAGGCCCCCCTTAAAACCTAGTGCTGTAACCGCTGTGACTACCGCAGGATATAGGCCTATTTAAGAAAGTCTTAGAAATCCGGTGGGTGTTGAGAGTGAAAACCCAGTGAAATGTATCTCTGCCGTCATTCCTTCCTCATTGTACCTTTGGAACTGAACATTCCCCAGGCATGAGAATGAGAAATACCAACCTTCTTAAGAGTTGTTAAGAATAGGACATAATCTTTAATCTAACAGGCCTCACTTTTTGAAAACCACAATTAGTCACTTCACACAATGAAGGAAGATTGTTCTGGTGGCACGGTGGCACAGTGGTTAGCACTGCTGCCTCACAGCGGCAGAGACCCTGGTTCAATTCCGACCTTGGGTGACTGTGTGGAGTTTGCACATTCTCCCCGTGTCTGCATGGCTTTCATCCAGGTTCTCCAGTTTCCTCCCACAGCCCAAATATGTGCTGCTGAGCTGGATTGGCCATGCTAAATTGCCCTTAGGTGGGGTTACGGGGATAGGATGGAGGATTGGGTCTGGGTGGGGTGCTCTTTCAGAGGGTGGGTGCAGACTTGATTGGACGAATAGCCTCCTTCTGCACTGTCGGGATTCTATGATTCTGCCCCCCATGGGAGATGTGGCGAGCCATTGGCCACCGGCCGGAATTTCCTGTCCCGTCAATGTCCACAGGCTATTTGCATGGCTCGCTCGCGAACCCAAGCGAACTAATTGGCACGTTACAGAACCATTAAGTTTGCTTTCTGATCATAGACATACAAAAGAATCTTTGCAGAAGGCTATTTGAAGCAGCACACAGCAATTAATGAGAGGATAGCAGTAACAAGATTTCATGGCCACCTTACCCAGGAACATAAGGGTTCCACATACGCAAAATCCTGTCCATTCCACCTGTTACAATCAGGTTGTTCTTCTTAGAGAAGTCAAAGGTTTTGACACCTTTGTGAATGCGGAATACAGACTGATCACACTCGAGCCTCTTCTGAGGAACCCCAGGGGCACTGTAACACTTTATACTCTTTCCCTCTTTCCAGCATTCCTTCAGCTCCTTCATCTGTTTTTCCAAGTTGGTGGTTCCAGTCGTGCAGCCTTCAACGGTACAGCAAAGAAAATAATCAAAGAAAGCCAAACACCACACGCAAGAAGTGGAAGACAACACATTGACAATTTTCACAGGATATCTTTTACATTTCTTCCAATTTATAGTCTGGAAGGAGCAGTTGACAACTTGGTTTCCACTTCAAAAAGCAAGTGGAATAATTGAGATTTTCAAACTGAAGTAGTATAGAAAATATATCTTGCAAATATATATACCAGAAATCTCAGCAGCAACATTTGTGGTCTATTTTTATTCACTGATGTGTACAGGAAAAACTTGCACATTAGTCCAATTTATCTGTTTTTAATAGATTCACTGCTGCTGTGCTAACGATTCTCAATGAATGTCTTCGTCACTTCTCTCCACCTTTTTACACAGATATGTTTCTATGTCAAGAAGTGTTCTTTTACAGTATCTGCTTCCTGCAGCTGGTAGCTGTTATGATATCCACATCAGCATATCATGGTGCAATCACACACAGTGATGGACAGGCAGTTGGACCAACCAGCACACACATAACATCGCAGCCAATCACCAGTGAGAGCACACGCACTATAAAACAGGGAACACCACAGTTCCCGCTCATTCTACCAGGAGATAGCTGAGAGCACAGAGCTCACAGCGTGCCACTCAGACATCGACCATGTGCTGAGTGCCTCACTAAGATAGTGATAGGGCTGGGCCCACAGGCTAGCTGGTGAAGCACGTACCCAAGCCTGCAGTTAGTTGTTACCGTTGTTAAGACAATAAAACAGAGTTGTACCATCTACAGCCGTGTTGGATCATTTGTGCATTGGAACACCCAACACGGCATGATACCAGTAGTGGAAGCTAACCAGCGACTGTGAGACCTACCTGCACCCTTTCAGAAATCCGCCATCCTGCTCCATGGAAAGCATCAGCCCGCCGCAGCCGCTCCGAATCGCTGGAAATCTCGGCGTCAACTGGAAGCTGTTTAAACAGCGCTTCCAGCTCTTCCTAGAAGCCACAGACAGGGAGAATGCATCGGACACCAGGAAGATCGCCCTCCTCCTCTCCACGGCGGGGCAACACGCCATCCACATCTATAACTCCCTGGCATTCACGGAAGGCGAGGACAAAACAAAATATAAGACGGTGCTTCTGAGGTTCGAGGAACACTTCAGCGTGGAAGTCAATGAGAGCTTCGAGAGGTACCTCTTCCAGCAGCGCCTGCAGGGTAAGGATGAGCCTTCCCAATCTTACTTGACACATCTCCGTATCCTCGCGCAGTCCTGCGGCTATGAGGCCACCTCCACTCCATGATACGGGATCAGATAGTTTTTGGGGTCACCTCGGACACCCTACGCCATCAGCTCCTTAAAATAAAGCGCCTCACCCTCGACTGTCATCGAGACCTGCGTCCTCCATGAGAACGCGACCATCCGGTACCCCCAAATCCAAGCGGCTGAAACGGCACGGCAGGGGTCCTATGAGGTGGAGCGGGTCCAGTCGATCGAGTTCCTCCCGGCCCGCGGCCCGGACGAGGGCGGCCATTTCGCGCGCTTTCCAAGGCCTCCCGCGCTTGTATGCGCCAAAAGGGACGTTGACGTAGAGGGACGTGATGCACAGGCGCGCTCTACACAGGACCGCACCGCGCATGCGCGGTGGCGCAACGAACGCAACGAACGCCATGACGTCACGATGCACGGCAACTGTGGCTCCGCCCATTTAAAGCGGCAATGTCCGGCCAACGCGCGACAATGCCTCCGCTGTGGCAGGATGGGCCACTATGCTGCCTGCTGTCGAGCAGCTCAACCTGCCAACTCCCAACAATTCCGCCAGCCTCGCAGGGACGTGTGGGCGATTCAGCCCCCCTACACTGAGTCATATCCAGACAGTATGCAGACCAGCGATACCGAAGACAGGGAGCCCTTCCGCGTTGCCGTAATCCACAAGAACCGGATGTCCCCAAGTCGGAACCACCAGCCGCTGCCAGTGCACAGCATTGATCCGGGCGATGAGTGGTGTGCCACCCTAACGGTCAACTGATCACAGATCACATTTCGCCTGGACACTGGTGCCTCCGCCAATCTCCTCGCATGGTCAGCCTTCCAGACCTTGAAGGTTAAACCACCGATTCTGCCATCCCACTGCCAGCTGGTTGACTACAATGGAAACGACATCCCGGCCACGGGGTCCTGCCAGCTCGATGTTACACACAACTCACACAAAGCCACATTATCATTTGAAACCGTTGGATCCTCGAAGGACTCTCTGTTAGGTGCACAGGCGTGCAAGATCCTCCACATCGTTCAGCGGATACACACTCTGTCTCCAGAAGGCACGTCCGATTTCCCGGATGCAGACTTTAGGGCGCAGCTCCACTCACTCCTCGCGCACAACCAGGAGGTTTTCGAGGGCATAGGAACACTGCCCTACACGTACAAAATACGGCTCAAACCGGACGCCACCCCGGTCATTCACGCACCTCGTAGGATCCTAGCACCACTCAATGACTGCCTCAAGCAGCAGCTGCAGGACCTCCAGGACCAAGGTGTGCTTTCCCGGGTCACGGAGCCAACGCCATAGGTCAGCTCAATGGTGTGCGTCAAGAAGCCCTCCAGCGAGCTCTGGATCTGTATTGACCCAAAAGATTTGAATCACAACATTATGAGGGAACATTACCCCATACCCAAACGAGAAGAAATCACGAGTGAAATGGCTTGGGCAAAAATATTCACCAAGCTTGATGCCTCAAAGGGCTTTTGGAAGATTCAATTGGATCAGTCCAGCAGGAAGCTGTGCACTTTCAACACTCCATTTGGCAGATACTGCATCAATAGGATGCCATTCGGCATCATCTCGGCCTCCGAGGTGTTTCATCGCATCATGGAACAGATGATGGAGGGCATCGAGGGGGTACCCGTCTACATAGACGACGTTATCATCTGGTCCACCGCACCACAGGAGCACATCAGTCGTCCCCAGCGTGTCTTTGCTCGGATACGAGATCAGGGCCTGCGCCTCAACCGAGCCAAGTGCTCTTTTGGCCAGACTGGGCTAAAGTTTTTGGGGGACCACATCTCCCGGTCGGGTGTGCGGCCGGATGCTGACAAAGTGGCAGCCATCGCAGCCATGCAGCAGCCGTCAGACAAGAAGGCAGTGCTGCGCTTTCTCGGGATGGTCAACTTCCTGGGGAAGTTCATTCCAAACCTTGTTTCGCACACGACTGCTCTGCACCACCTGGTCAAGAAGACAACGGAATTCCAGTGGCTACCCGCACACCAGAGTGAATGGGAGGAGCTCAAGGTTAAGCTCACCACCGCCCCGGTACTGGCGTTTTTCGATACCACACGGGAAACAAAGATGTCAACTGACGCCAGCCAGTCTGGCATTGGGGCGGTACTCCTGCAACGCTACGACACCGCATCATAGGCCCCGGTCGCCTATGCGTCCCGGGCCATGACCCCCACAGAACAGCGCTATGCGCAGATTGAGAAGGAGTGCCTAGGCCTGTTGACTGGCATCGACAAGTTTCACGATTATGTATATGGTCTTCCGCAGTTCACTGTGGAGACCAACCATCGCCCCTGGTCGGCATCATTCAGAAGGACCTCAACGATATGACCCCTCGCCTCCAGCGCATTCTGCTCAAGCTCCGGAGGTACGACTTCCAACTTGTCTACACCCCGCAGAAGGATCTCATCATCGCAGATGCTCTGTCCAGGGCGGTCAACACACCGCCCGACTCAGAGGGGTTCGTTTGTCAGGTCGACGTACAAGTAGCCTTCACACTGCCGACCACTGATGCACGTCTGGCCCACATTCGCTGTGAGACTGCGGCTGACCCCCTTCTACAGCGTGTGATGCACCACATGACGGAAGGATGGCTCAAGGGGCAGTGCCCACAATTTTACAACGTCCGGGACGACTTGACCGTCATTGATGATGTCCTCTTGAAGTTGGACCGGATTGTGATCCCACACAGCATGCACCGGCTTGTCTTCGAACAACTGCACGAAGGCCATCTCGGAGTTGAAAAGTGCAGGCGGAGGGCCCGACAGGCTGTGTACTGGCCCGGCATCAGCAACGACATCACCAACATGGTGCTCAACTGCCCCACCTGCCAAAGGTTTCAGCCGGCGCAGCCCCCTGAGACCCTTCAGCCCCATGAGTTGGTCACGTCCCCCTGGGCGAAGGTGGGCGTGGACCTCTTTCATGCGCTCGGCAGGGACTACATTATTCTGATTGACTACTTCTCAAGCTATCTGGAGGTCATACGCCTGCACGACATGACGTCATCAGCTGTCATCCGGGCATGCAAAGAAACCTTTGCTCGCCATGGAATTTCGTTCACTGTCATGCCTGACAACGGGCCTTGCTTTGCGAGCCAAGAATGGTCTTCCTTTGCCACTTCATACAACTTCACACACGTGACATCCAGTCCCTTGCATCCTCAGTCGAATGGCAAGGCGGAAAAGGGCGTCCACATTGTGAAGCGGCTCCTCGGCAAGGCTGCTGATGCCGGATCTGACTTCTGTTTACCCCTGCTGGCTATTCGCCCGGCCCCACTGCCCACGGGCCTCTCACCAGCCCAGCTGTTGATGGGTCGCACCCTCAGGACCACTGTGCCGTCCATTCGTGTTCCTGACCTCGACCATGCTCCAGTATTGCGAAGGATGCAACAACAACGTGCTCAGCAGAAAGTGGCACATGACGCTCGGGCAACTGATCTTCCTGCCCTGGCGCCTGGAGATAACGTCCGCATACACCTACCAGAGGGTGGCTGGTCGGCAACCGCCGAGGTTCTCCACCACGTGGCTCTCCGCTCATTTCTGGTTCGTATGCCTGATGGCTCCATTCGCCACCGTAATCGGCGGGCCCTTCGTCTGGTTCCGCGTTCGCTACGTGATCATGCACCGGTGCCACGCCCTCCTGTTGTCCCTGATGTCGACTTTGTTGAGCTTCCTGCCACTCTGCCTATTCCTCTCTCGCCCGTGGCCAGGCCCATTCCTCAGCCGGTGGATCCTGACCCACCCTTGAGACGGTCAACCCGAATTCGTCGCCCACCTGAGAGACTTGACTTATGAGCCTGTTAGCACATTGGACTCACTGAATTGTTTTACAGTACTGTTAATGATGTTTCTTTCTTGTCGTTCAATGTTCCAGAAGTTCTCTTTCGATATTTGCTGATTGCATTTGTTCTGTTAGTGGTACAACCTCGTTGCTCTGTTGCACCTGACACCTTCCTCTGTATATAGTTTAGCCTCATGTACATGTTGTAAATATTGCACACACATACTCAGATACACTCAGTACACATTTCTATTTATTAGCATGTAGGCACATATCCTTGTGAAAGGAGGGGGTGTCATGATATCCACATCAGCATATCATGGTGCAATCACACACACACTGATGGACAGGCAGTTGGACCAACCAACACACACATAACATCGCAGCCAATCACCAGTGAGAGCACACGCACTATAAAACAGGGAACACCACAGTTCCCGCTCATTCTACCAGGAGATAGCTGAGAGCACAGAGCTCACAGCATGCCACTCAGACATACACCATGTGCTGAGTGCCTCACTAAGATAGTGATAGGGCTGGGTCCCCAGGTTAGCTGGTGAAGCACGTACCCAAGCCAGCAGTTAGTTGTTACCGTTGTTAAGACAATAAAACAGAGTTGTACCATCTACAGCCGTGTTGGATCATTTGTGCATCGGAACACCCAACACGACAGTCGCTGTTTGCTATTTTTTTTCAAGCTGACTGATTAAATTGCTGCCTCACATTCTCTTGCTGGACCCAACTCTCATCCTGGGTAGGACAGGGCTTCCACCCGACCACCAGAACCCTAACTCCGTTTCCTGCATCGCAGTAATCTGATACCCATGGAGGGTTCTCAGTAGGATTTCCAGAATCTATAAGGAACATTCCATTGCTCACCTGCATATCAATAGGACCACTTCTACAGCAGTAGTAGGCACAATTGTGAAATACAGGAGGCAGAAGGCCCCCAGATTACAGAACGTCTGACCCAAAACAAGCTAGATGGAGTCTGGTTAACATGGCTCTCTCCCTCTATCGGGTAGCCTAGGGTCGTTAATGCCACATCCTGGAGCCTACCACCTAATGTGACACTAGGGGAAAATAGTAATGTGGGCAGCAGGGAACTCAACACCACAATTGAATCTGGTGGCACCGCTACCAACCTGATCCTGGAGGGCCCCGATGGAATAAAGTGCCCAATTGGCAGCAGGGAAACTGTCACCAGGACTCTTGGCTCCTCCATGCCCATTTAAATGCTGCAATGATGGTTATCCCACTCCTGAGGGCTGCCAGCCAATTAGAGGCCTGCAGCTCTGCAGTGCCACTGGTAGATGTGGCCACTGCCAGTATTGCAGCAGCCATCCCAGAGGATGAGCAATGGATCATCTGGAGTCAGGTAAGTGGGCCGGGATGGGGCTCCCAGGGAGGGGGACACTGGTCAGGAGTTGACAGCAAGGACACGGGGTAGTTTCCTGTGGGGGGTCCCCTATTCCTAATGCCGGGTCCCTCGAGTCCCCTGTTTGCTGTTTGTTTCATACCAGTGGCAATGGGATGAAGTCGTTGAGTGATCACTTAAAGGCCTCAATTGGCCTCCTGATGGGAAGCCCAGCCCTAACGTAATCTCTCGGAGGTGAATAGGTAGTGGAACACGACCCCACACCCTCCCACCAAATCACATGGCTCACTCATCTCTGGGAGTTATTATATTCCACCCTGGATGCTAGGAAGCAGCAGTAACACAGATGGATGTGGGGGAAATGCGGTAAGATCTAGACCCTGTCTGATAGTTATATATTATGGGTGGGTAAAAGGAAGCCTGAATTGGTGGGTTTGGGATTTGGGGGATGGACATACAGGTGAGGCAGTGATAGGTATTCCTTTTGTCTAAGGAACAAATTTAACACCGATTTCTGTGTGATTCCACTAGAGCACAACCCCCACTGAGTGTTCCTGGAATTAATAACTGCAGTTCAATACAAATCCAAACAATCCAATCTAAAATTTATCTGGCAATCCGACACAATCTAACTTCAACATTCTTTTGCATGGCACTTTATTGACAGCTTTTCAAGAATCAAGCACACGCAAAGGTATTTACATTGTTCACAGTAGCTCAGGTTTAGTGTTTCTTGGAGCAGGAGACTAATGTTGCACTTTTAGGGGCTGTTTAGCACAGGGCTAAATCGCTGGCTTTGAAAGGAGACCAAGATAGGCCAGCAGCACGGTTCAATTCCCGTAACAGCCTCCCTGAACAGGCGCCGGAATGTGGCGACTAGGGGCTTTTCACAGTAACTTCATTGAAGCCTACTTGTGACAATAAGCGATTTTCATTCATTCATTTCATTGATATATTATTCTTGCTAACCTAGTTTCTCGTGAGGCACAGCTAAGGATACTTTAAAATAAGTCACTGTAGAAACATCCAATAAGCGAAGAATACTTTACCTATTACCAATGCTGAAGCTTCATGATTTGAGGAAGATATGATTGCTCCAATAGAATCATAATACTTAATCTGAAAGAAGAAATATGATTAAAACGTGCACAAGTGCGCACAATACATATTGAAAGAAAATAACTCACTTGAATTTTAAAGCTGTTTTCATTGTAAACTCAACAACCTGCACCCGCACAGACAGAGTGAAGCTGATTATTGTTTGTGGTGGTAATTCAGGAGGCTGAGGCACCCAGTTCATCTGTCCAATTTAATATTGACAGGATGCCTGATCATATTGTGTGTTTGGACATCATTTAAATACTGGATTGAAGCCGCCAGCACTAATCATCCATCTCAGAGACATCTTAATACCATCCTGCAGCTTTTAAAGGCAAGGCTGAATATTTAGTGTCAAGAAAAGGCCTTTAAATGCCAATTGAAGCTGAGGTGGAATCGTAGAGAATCTTCAGATTGGCAGTGTGACCTACGGTTCCCCTCTAGTTCCTCTGAGTTTACAATGAAAACAGCTTTAAAATTCAAGTGAGTCCTTTTTTTTCCACCAAAAGGCATTTTCTGGTTGCAGAGCACAGGAAGATCTACTGCCCACCTGCCTCATCAAGCATGAGGAAGTTCCTGGGTTACCCCAGGATTTTCACACATAGAGCTGGATTTTCATGGCGTCAGGGAAACTCAGCAGACCTTAGAAATGGGAGGCTGGACCGGGATGTGGAGGTGCACCCCCCACTTTCCAACAGATCTAATTTCTGATAGCAGGGGAAAGGGGGTGGGGCATGTTTCACCAGAGACGAAAATCCAAACTCAGCAGAGACATTTCAAATAGACTCCGTTTTGGCTGCCTCGAGGATCTTAAACCACAGATTGATGGAGTAGGCATAAACGGTCTTGAATAGAGGGGGTAACTGTAATGACCTGAAAGTTTTTAAATACACAATTCTTTAAACAGGCTCCAGCTGTCATTCAGGGTTAAACAATCTCTGCTTTGATTGATAGGTGTAAGTTTTAAAAAAAGAGTAGCATCTGTTTGTGCAGTTTCAATGGAGCTCTCTATTGACATTTACCTAAGGGTTATCAGGGTGTTATTTTGAATGCTTGGCTGAATTTCAACCATTCATTACAGAAATCAGCTATACTCCTGACCTTTAAAAAAATTATTTCACAGAATGTAGGCATCGCTGATTAAGTTAGCATTCATTCCTGATCCATAATTGCTGTTGAGAAGGTGGTAATGAGCCATCTTCTAGAACCACTGCAGTCGCTATGGTGTAGGTACACCCAAAGTGCTGTTAGAGATGGACTTTCAGGATTTTGTCCCTGCAACAGTGAAGGAATGGCGATATAGTTCCAAATCAGGATCACTTGGAAGATAATCTGCAGGTGGTAGTGTTCCCATGCTCTGCTGCTCTTATCCTCCATGATGATAGAAGTCGGGGGTTTGGAAGGTGTTGTTGAAGGAGCTTTGGTGAGCTGCTGCAGTGCACTTAGTGGATGGTAGACACTTAGTGGTGGAGAAAGTGAATATTGAAGCTGATGGATGGGGTGCCAATCAAGCGGGCTGCTTTGTTATGGACGGTGTTGACATTCTCATCCTGGAAAGTGGAGAGTATTCCAACACTCAGTTAAATGCTGCTTGGATGTCAAGACAATCATTCTCACATTCCCTCTGGAATCGTAGAGAATCTTCAGATTGGCGGTGTGACGTGTCCATGTTTGAACCGAGGCTGGAATGAGATCCGGAGCTGACTGGCCCAGGCAGAACCCAAACTGAGCGCCATTAGCAAGTTATCCTAAGTAAGTGCTACTTGAAAGCACTGTCAACGACACATTCAATCACTTTGCTGATGATCAAGAGTAGATTGCTGGGGTGATAATTGGCCAGGTTGGATTTGTCCTGCTTTGTGTGTACAGGACGCACCTGGACAATTTTCCACATTGCCAGGTAGATTTCAGTGTTGTAGCTCTATTGGAACAGCTTGGCCAGGGGTGCGGCATGTTCTGGGGCACAAGTCACAGAGTTACAGAATCACAGAATTGTTACGGTGCAGAAGCAGTCCATTCGGCTAATTGTGTCTTTGCAAGCTCTCCAAATGGGCATTCTGACTTAGTGCCATTCCCCTACCTTCACTCCGCAACTCTGCACATTGTTTCTATTCAAATAATCACCTAATGCCCTCCTGAACGCCTCGATTGAACCTGCCTCCACCACACTTCAACTACTTGCTGTGTGAAAACGTTTTTTCTCATATCACATTTGCAAATCACTTTAAATCTTCGGTTTTCAGTACTATTGTTGGAATGTTATCAGGGTCTATAACCTTTGCAGTATCCAGAGCCTTCAATTGTTTCTTGATATTACGTGGAGTGAATCGAATTGGCTGACATTTCAGATGTTGAGGCCCTCCGGAGGAGGCACCTCTGGCTGAAGATTGTTGCTCAAGATTGCAGGAGGACATTGCAGGGTCAGCAAGGCTGGGTTTGCCTTTGTCGTTTCTGGTGCCTAGGTCAATGCTGGGTGGTCCAACCAGTTTCATTCATTTTTGTCAACGTTGTAGCGGTTTTTGATACAACTGAGTGGCTTGCTAGGCCATTTCAGGGTGCACTTAAGAGTTAACCACATTGTTGTGGATTGGAGTCACATATAGGATAGATCAGGTAAGGAAGGCAGATTTCCTTCCCTAAAAGACATTAGTGCACCAGATGAATTTTTAGGACAATTGACAATGGTTTCATGGTCGCTATTACCGACACGAGCTTTTTAATTCCAGAATTATTAACTGAATTTAAATTACACCAGCTGCTTTGGTGGGATTCTAACCCAGGTCCACGGAGCATCAGCCTGAGCCTCTTGATTACTAGTCAAGCGATGTTTCCACTACGCTTCCATCTTCCCTTCATAATATAGGCAATTAAGGGCAGCATGGTGGCGCAGTGGGTTAGCCCTGCTGCCTCACGGCACCGAGGTCCCAGGTTCGATCCCGGCTCTGAGTCACTGTCCGTGTGGAGTTTGCACATTCTCCCCGTGTTTGCGTGGGTTTCGCCCCCACAACCCAAAGATGTGCAGGGTAGGTGGATTGTACACACTAAATTGCCCCTTCATTGGAAAAAAAATGAATTGGGTACACTAAATTTACTTTTTTTTAAAAACCAATCTGGGCAATTACCTGTGTTACCCAATCTTCATGTACTTTCCATCGAATGCAAGTGACATTTGGTGACAGGATGGAGTTTTCTAGGCTGATGGTGGGAAAATTATCCACCTTGGGCCACTTTTTCCATGTTCTACATTGAACAAAAAGATACATAAATTAAAATTTACTCTCCCAGCCCTGATCACACTCCATTACAAAATTAAAATGGAAGAAACATCCTTGATGAGTTGAATGGTCTTTTTTGGTTATATTCTGGTTTTCATGCCCTATGATTTTTTAAAAATTCATTTACGGGATGTGGGTGTCGCTGGTTAGGCCAGTATTTATTGCCCATCCCTAGTTGCCCTTCAGAACATAGTGGGGAGTTGCCTTCTTGAACCTCTGCAGTCCTTGAGGTGTAGGTACACCCACTGTGCTGTTAGGGAGGGAGTTCCAGGGTTTTGTTCCAGTGACAGTGAAGGAACGGTGTATATTTCCAAGTCAGGGTGGTGCGTGACTTGGAGGGGAACCTCCAGGTGGTGGGGTTCCCATGTATCTGCTGCTCTTGTCCTTCTTAGATGGTTGTGGACGTGGGTTTTGAAGGTGCTGTCTAAGGAACCGTGGCAAGTTACTGCGTTGCATCTTGTAGATGGTACTCACGGCTGACACTGTTCGTCGGTGGTGGAGGGTTTGAATGTTTGTGAAGGGGGAGCAATCAAATGGGCTGCTTTGTCCTGGATGGTGTCGAGCTTCTGAAGTGTTGTTGGAGCTGCACTCACCCAGAGAAGTGGAGAGTATTCCATTACACTCTTGACTCACCTATTTTAGTATTACTGCTAATTTACATTGAGCATAATTCTAGCTATCTACTAATTTCATAGTTATTTCATAGAATTTACAGTGCAGAAGGAGGCCATTCGGCCCATCGAGTCTGCACCGGCTCTTGGAAAGAGCAACCTACCCAAGGTCCACACCTCCACCCTATCCCCATAACCCAGCAACCCCACCCAACACTATGGGCAATTTTGGACACTAAGGGCAATTTAGCATGGCCAATCCACCTAACCTGCACATCTTTGGACTGTGGGAGGAAACCAGAGCACGTGGAGGAAACCCACGCACACACGGGGAGGATGTGCAGACTCTGCACAGACAGTGACCCAAGCCGGAATCGAACCTGGGACCCTGGAGCTGTGAAGCAATTGTGCTATCCACAATGCTACCGTGCTATTTGTAAAGATCTTTCTGTTTCTCTTCTTTTTCCTTACAAATTAATTGTGCAGGTTTACAACCACAAAATGGCCGCTGAGTTGTACCATTGGGCTACAATTGACCAAAAGTAGTTTTCCTTTGCAACAAAAGTATTGAACCTTACTGTAAATCTCAGTCAGAATTAATGATCCATTGTGAAGTATTTTAGTGAACATTGTTTTTAAGCAGGTACTGGGGGCTAGAGCAGAGAAACTTCTAAAATATTATTGCTTAACTTCATGTCTGGAATTTTCCTGCCGGCGGGATCTCCCAGTCCAGCTGTTGCGAAGCGAGATTTCAATGGCTCATTGGCTGGAAAATTCTGGCCATATATGTGGGTTTAATCCCACTTGTTAGGGGGTGGGATTTTCCGCTCCTGTCTTCTCAGCGGTGGTAACAGTGGCCGGGAGAGAGGGGGTGGGAGTGGAAATTCCCATGGGAGTTCCAAAATGGCTTTTACATCAATGGTTTCCCCAATCAATGCCTCTCCGCCCCCCCGCCCCCATCAGTGACATAACAGGAATGCCCACTTTTAAAAGTTGGGATCCCCATTTGGATGCTTTTGAATATAATTGGCAGGTACTTTGTCCTCCCATGTTAAATTATCCATTCACATCGACATGGGTGGGATTGCCAACCAGAATTACAACAGCTCCCCCACAACGTGCACCTGGCAAACAGAACCCTCCAGAGGCACACAGGTGCCCCAAGGGGGAGAGGGTCATGCCCCGGCAGTACCCTGGCACAGTGTCCCAAGTTGCATGGGGGGGGGGTTCAGTTTCTATGGCGGCGGGGTGGGGTATCCATAGTGATGGTTGGGGGTGGAGCTCTGTGTTTGGTTGGGATGGGGGTGGAGGGAGTTCCTTAGTTGGGGGGAGGGATGTTTCTATTCATATTCTTTAACAGCTGGACACCCCATGTTGTTGGCAGGGTGCGCTGTTACATTGTGGGACCCATCCGTTATATTTTTTTCGTTCATCAACCAATGTCACCAGCGAACTTCCCGCTGCTTATCCAGCCGGAGGTGACACTTTGCCATAAAATAGCAGAATGCCGCCCTTGATTTTAAAGGCTAGTTAGCCATGGGCACAAATCCTGTAATGAATGCTAAATCTCGCAAGAGGCCAAAAACTGTATTTGTGCCAACGAGACTTTCGAATGCGATCTTCCCAGTCCCTCTCCAATGATGCGATCAGGGTCATGTCCAGGAAGGGCTCATTCTAGATTCACGTGCTGTGACATCACGCCGTGAAAATCTCTACTGCCCTTTACAGACGGGAACTTGGCGCCTTGACCTTCCAAGAGGGAAGTTGGAGGTGGACGGGAATGACTCCACTGACCACCAGGGAGCCTAAGGGGGAGAGGGCGCTGTGCAACTCTGGGGGGGTAGGGTTGAACACAAAGAGTGCAGCTCTTGGAGGCCTGTGACTGATCGTGCAGTGGTCAGTAAGTCCGTTCTTGGTGGCCAGTACGTTCACTGTCAGATATTGGAGTCTGTGGGGCGGCACGTGGCACAATGGTTAGCATTGCTGCCTATGGCACTGAGGTTCGAATCCCGGCCCTGGGTCACTGTCTGTGTCGAGTTTGCACATTCTCCCCGTGTCTGCGTGGGTTTCACCCCCACAACCCAAAGATGTGCAGGTTAGGTGGATTGGCCATGCTAAATTGCCCCTTAATTGGAAAAAAATAATTGGGTACTCTAAATTTAAAAAAAAGAAATCGGAGTCCGTTGTTGGTGGTTAGTAAGTCTGTCCTTTGTGGTACTTGAGTCCTTTCGCAGGGGTATTTGACAGCAGGGGTTATGATCAGTGCCATGCAGCCTGGTCAGATTGGCAGGATGGGTGTGAGCCTGCAAGAGAGTACTACTTGTAGCCCCTGCCTTGGGGGGGGGGGGGGGGGGGGGGGTTGATATCTGTTGCTTGAGTAGCCAAGGGGGGGGGTTGATATCTGTTGCTTGAGTAGCCAAGTGCCTATTAGCACTGCCTAAGGAGGAGACAATTGTGTCCAGTTAGTATGTTGAGATTAATGCTTGTTCCAATGATTGGCCGTCAGGGGTTAACCTTTCACATCATCAGCCCCCACAGTATCGGATCCAAGGCTGAAACTCGGCTTTAGGTGTCAGGCCTTGCAGATAGTGTCTTGGGATCAAGGGCCAGGGGGTTCATTGCTCCCGGGCTTCCCAACTCCTGCATGTATGGTTCCTTGTACCCTTCCTTCCCAAAGCACATCTCACCGACAAGAAGTCTAAGTCCAGGTACGATGATTAAACACAAGTCCCTCCTGAAAAATCCTGCAGTGGTCCCATGAGCAAGGGAAGGGAGCCATCGCCTGATGACCAGCTGTGAGTCTGAGTGGGTGAGGGCTGATTCAAAGAATCGCCCTGTTCTGGAGATGGAACAAAAATTGATATTGGTGAGTGCAGGAGCGCTGCAGCCAGTTGAGGTTGACTCTAACGCTCCTGGGCGACACGGTGGCACAGTGGTTAGCACTGCTGCCTCACAGCTCCAGGGTCCCGGGTTCAATTCCAGCCTCGGGTGACTGTCTGTGCGGAGTCTGCACTTTCTCCAGTGTCTGCATGGGATTTCTCCGGATGCTGCGGTTTCCTCCCACAGTCCAAAAATGTGCAAGTTAGGTGGATTGACCATGTTAAATTGCCCCTTAGTATCCAACAGGTTAGGTGGGGTTACTAGGTTCCGCATTCAATGCAGGAGGGTGATGATGACTCGCAGTGAGAAATGGTCTATGATGCTCCTCAGAGATACTGCTAATATCTCAGTTAGAGGATTCCCTGCAGTCTCGGGGAGATGCCGTGTTTTCCTGTTAGCCTCTGTAGTGGGAAACACCCCACGTTCCCACCCTGCCACAGGGCTTACTCTTTGAATGGGAGAATTTCGCCCAATGAGTTAACAGTCACTTTGGATATGATTTTTGCGTAAATTAGCATTTTTCACCTCCACAATCCACTTCTTTCAAGAAGCATTTCAAACTAAATTCACCTGTAAATAAAAGGCAAATTTCACCTTATATATTTATATTAAAATTATTAAATAATCCAATTTAATGTTCCATAAAAAAAAGTGATAAATCAGAGCAGAAGATCCTCTACTTTTAACTTCCAACAGACACCTTTCCACAGAGTCCAGATCAGTTGTGTAGTACCACGTTGCCTTCAAATGTACTAATAAATTAATGACCTCCTTCATAGACTGTGAAATCTGTTCAGCTCTATCTAGTCTACAACCATTTTCCTGGACAATCCCCTACACCCCTGGAAAAGTAAATCACAGAAAGCTCAGATATCTGTCGAATCTATCCTTTCACTATTTATTCTTGGCCAACTGCCTTTGAAATGAAATGCAAATCGCTTATTGTCACGAGTAGGCTTCAATGAAGTTACTGTGAAAAGCCCCTAGTCACCACATTCCAGCGCCTGTTCGGGGAGGCTGGTACGGGAATTGAACAGTGCTGCTGGCCTGCCTTGGTCTGCTTTAAAAGCCAGCGATTTAGCCCAATGACCTAAACCAGCCTTTGGCATGGTGTTTGCAAGTTGTCAGCAGTTCAGAATCAATCATGTTGAATACTTCATTCAATCATCTCTAGCTGAACTTATCCTTGGATTCCTAAACGTATTCTTAATTCAAATTCACCCAGCTCAACACAGCATTTTATTGCTTTTGCTGAAAAGGTGTTTCACATTAGCACGATAGAATCCCTACAGTGCAGGAGACGACCATTCGGCCCATTGGTTCTGCACCGACGCTCTGAAATAGCACCCCTCCGAAGGTCACTCCCCCGCCCGATCCCTATCCACCTAACCTGCACATCTTTGGACAACAAGGAGCAATTTTATCATGGCTAATCCACCTACCCTGCACTCCTTTGGACTGTGGCAGGAAACCGGAGCACCCGGAAGAAACCCACGCAGACATGGGGAGAAAGTGCAAACTCCACGCAGTCACCCAATGCCGGAATTGAACCCAGGTCCCTGGTGTGGAGAAGCAGCAGTGCTAACCACTGTGCAGCCCAAGGTATGCCATGCCATGGGGGTGGATGGATAGGAGGGAGGACTCTTAAAATCCAAGAATATTGGACGCCATAACAGGACCATCATTGGCACCCATGTGCTACTCAGTAATTAAATACAGTAAGCTCACCTCTGTCCAAATCTGAGTTCGGAAGAGAGCAAGGCAAATAAATATCTGGTTGGGAATGGCAATGAAAATTAAGTACAGTCAGGGGATAATTAAATACTCCATGTGATTTTCTGCTACTGGTTTGTGTGTGTGTGTGTGTGTGTGTGTGTGTGGGGTGGGGAGATGATCAGGATTGAACAGTGGAAGGATGGATGAATATTAAAGTTTGCCTTGAACTGTGATCAGGGAATTTTTACGCAAATATTTTCTTCAAGAAATTAAATTTCTTGCAGTGAGGAAGAGGGTGGGTCCAATGTTGGGTGGAATATATGTGACAATTAAGTGGCAGCCACGGAGTCAATGATTTATTGTTCCATGCTATCTTGCATTATGATTGCCAATGTAACACTTCCCTCCTGCGACACCGAGTTCAGACCTTTCTGATATGATTCCTGAAAACGGGTTGAAGAATAAAATCAGGCTATGGGGCAAAAGTATGAAACCAGTATGTCAAAAACACGGCAGTTGTCAAATCTGACTATCAGCACATGGTCACATGGACAGCTGGGTGCATCAGTACTTCTAAAAACTCCTCAATCTTCCAATTTATTTACCTTCACGAAAGAGTAAGCTAAATAATATTAGTTCATCTTCCCATCAATATTAAACCAATCACCAAAAGATAGTTAATGTAATAACTTGATATTAGTTCTCATGTTCTGTGACACGATGCAGCCATTTTGAAATATTTAGGAGGAGGATGTGCCTAGTTTTTATGATCGGAAACATAAGAAAAATGAAAAATGGGATCCTCCTTTTTACTCATTTTTTAGGTTCTAACAATATTCTATGGCTGAGAAAGTGGAGAGATAGTTTGTTGAATAACCAGGACAAAGAACTGATGGACAGCTCCCTTCTTTTCGCATTGTCAAACCAACAAATTTCTGCTCATCCAATGACAGTATCTGGGCATGATGGTCAGAGATGTGGTGCACTTGATGCACTGTTCACACTTACACTCACAGCATCTCACATGAGCAGAAAGAGATAAAACAAATGTGTTATTGTCAAATCTTGTAATCCCAGAAAGTTTCATTGCTCACCAACATGCAAATGATTTTTGTTTTAAATCCAGTCTACCTTTTCCTGGAAGCCATTTGCTGGTCCCCTTCACTCATTTCCATTCTTTATACATGTGGCTGTGCCAAAAGTGCATTCAATTGAGATAATCAGAGTTGAACCTGACTTGTCCCCTTTTCTTTCTCTCCCTCATCTGGAGAAATTAAGTGTAATGTAAAAGTGAAGTCACCATAGTCTGCATTCCCCTTTGAGGGGGAGAGCTGACTTGTGGTGTTTTAAACTGAGGGGAGGATCTAGGTTAAGAAGGTTGAATAACCTCAGCTGGTATGGGGATTAGAACCAGGCTGTTGGCCTACACTCTGCTTCATCAACCAGCTGTCCAGCCAACCGAGCTAAACTGGCCCCACCTCTGTCAGAGGTAGTGGGTTAACTCATCAACAGATCGAGGTGCTGGGTTAACAAATCAACAGATCGAGGTGCTGGGTTAACACATCAACAGATCGAGGTGGTGGGTGAACTCATCAACAGATAAGTTTTGAACCTGAGGCCTTTTAGGCCATGCATCAGCACTAGTGAGTTATGCACCTGTGATCAATAATCAGGATTTGTTACCTCAAATTGATTTATTCACAACTGTTCCATGATTTTTAAGGTCAGAGATTTGGAAAATCTGTTCACGTGATTTGAAATCAAGCCACTTGTACTGAAAAAGAAGCATCTTAATCTCTTGTCATCATTTCGGAGAATAGAAACATTCAGAGACATTTTCAATTTTAATAAAGTATTTTGGCATATTATACAAACCTCAAAGTCTCCGCTACAGATTTCAGAAGTAAAATGTTCACACAGCCCTGCAATGAGAAAAATGTTTAAATTTACAATGACGGAAATGTCAGGATTGCAGTATCCAACAATGGGCGGGGGAGTATACTTCTGGTTGCAATGTGCAGCAACAATGTGAGTCCATTTAGAAATAATGTTAAAAACTGTGCTACACATGGAGACCAAAGCTATTCTTGCCCTCGTGCGCCAAGAATTCCCTCACTGTTTAATCAGTCAGCTACTGCATCTTTGACACAGAGGATTAATGAAATCCCTGTTTGTAAGAAAGGGAAATTAGTTCTTACTGCTCTTGCAGTTATTACTAATGTCCAACAGGATCTTATTTCATCCACACTAACTGCTATAGGGCTTTCATTATTCAATGTTCTGCCCTCCTCTTCACAATGCTGACCAATACAACGGCATGGTTTCAAAAGCAATGACAGCCCTCTGGCAATTAAGATGACTGCACTGACCGTGCCTCGAAATATATGTGGTTTCAAATATTGATGCTGCAAATCCAACTAAAAAGTACAATAGGAAGCAAACGTATTTACAGCATGCTGCTGTTATATTGTGCATTTTGGACTAATTGCTCTCAAACCAAGATTGACTCCAAATATTTGGGACAATGATACCAATTCCAAGATTTTATAGAAAAGATGGGGAAGAATACGGTGCTTTTCTGCAGATTGAGAATGTAGATAATGCCAACATACATGGCCCATAAGAAACACATTAGCCTTGGAGGACATGAGCTAGACTCTCATCCATTTGTGCCTCTGATTCTATTGCCTTTGTAGAATGTACTCATTACAACATCAACCTTTGCTCCTTTAACTTTTTTCTGTTGTAGTTAATGATTGCAGTGCAAATTTAATATTTTGTTTTAATTCTTTCTGGATAGCCAACATTTTCAAAGCCCTTCCCTAATTGCCCTTGGGATGGTACAGCTTTACGAGTACGGAAAGTGTATGTGGTAGTATCAGGTATTGCGGTACCCGAGAGGCTGTAGACCATTGGGTAAGCCTAGCAGCTTACCATTGGCTGTTGGTATGTGGCTCCGCCCTGACAGGCAGGGTATAAGAAGATGACGTCCCAGCAGCCCTCATTCTGTACCGAAGCTGCTGGGGAACAGATCTAGTCTATTAAAGCCTTCAGTTATGATGCAACCTCGTCTTCGAGTCTAATTGATCGTGCATCAGTGTACTGGTGCATTCAGGACTGCCTGCAGTGTAGAATGATGTGTTGGGTGTTCTGGATCACATACAGGTCACCAACACTAGAAAAAGTGCAACACTATTTTATTGAATCATTAACTGTTTAGACATACTTAGACTGTGAGTTAATACGATACAAGCTTTAACTAAAGACCTCTGCCTTGTCCTAACCAGTCGATGCACTCAGCACATGGTGAATGTCTGTGTTGCAGACTGGGAGCTCTGTCCTCCTAGCTAGCTGCAACTCGAATGAGCGGGAACTCTGATGCTCCCTGTCTTTATAGTGCGTGTGCTCTCACTGGTGATTGGCTGCGGTGTTGTGTGTGTTGATTGGTCCCACTGTGTGTCCATCAGTGTGCGTCTGCACCATGATATACTGGTGTATATTATGACATCCCCCCCCTTTTATGAAAAATGTACCTGCCTGGCAATAAATAGTGTATAGTGAATGTTCCTGACTACGTGTGTGTGAAATATCTACAGGACTCTGTACATAAAAACTAACCTATTTTACATGGGAAGGTGCCTGGTGCAGAAAAACAGTATGTCACAAGAATAACGAGATGAACACTATATACAAACCACTTGAACGATTAAACGGAAGAACAGAACAAATCAGAAAGTCCATAAGTCCACAAAGTTCACAAATTAAGTCTCTGAGGTGGGCGACGAATTCTGGTTGACTGTTAGGGTGGCACACCATTCATCGTCTGGATCGATGCTGTATACCGACAGCGGCTGGTGTCTTTGCTTCGGGGACAGCCTGTTTTTCGTTATGAGACCGACTCGAAAAGGCGCCTTCGGGTCCTCGGTGTCACTGCTGTGTGGGAGGTCCGCATCGAACTCGGTGACCGTGGGTTGAATTGCCCGAACATTCCTGCGAGGCTGGCTGAAGCGATGGGAGTTGGCAGGCTGAGCTGCTCGACAGAAGGCAGCATAGTGGCCAAGTCTTCCACATCGTAGGCATTGTCGAGATTTTGCGGGGCTTTGCTGCTTTAAATGAGCGGAGCCACAGTTGCCACACGTCGTGACATCAGCATGTTTGCTGCGCCACCGCGCATGCGCGGTGTGGTCGTGCGTGATGCGCGCCTGCGCATTACGTTCTTCAACGTCGCCGTCTCCTCGTTTGGTGCGTACAAGCGCGGGAGTCCGTGAAAAGCGCGCGAAATGGCCGCCCTCATCCAGGCTGAGGCCCTGGAGGTGCTCAATCACTTGGACCCGTTCCGCCTCGTGGGGACCTTGCCGCGCCGTTTCAGCCGCTTGTATATGGGAATACCAACCCGTGGCGTTTTCATGTAAGACACAGGTCTCAATGGCAGTCGCTAGGGTGAGTTGCTTTACTTTGAGAAGCTGCTGACGCAGGGGGTCCGACTGAACGCCAAAAACGATCTGGTTGCGTATCATGGAGTCGGAGGTGGGCCCGTAGCTGCAAGATTGCGCAAGGATGCGGAGGTGCGTGAGAAAGGATTGGAAAGGTTCATCCTTACCCTGCAAACGCTGCTGGAACACGTAGTGTTCAAAACTTTCATTCACCTCTACGCTGCAGTGAGTGTCAAACTTGAGGAGGACCGTCTTGAACTTCGTCTTATCTTCATCATCTGCGAAGGTGAGAGAGTTGAAAATGTGTATGGCATGGTCCCCGGCCATGGAGAGGAGAAGAGCAATCTTTCTGGTGTCCGAGGCGACCTCCCTGTCCGTGGCTTTTAGGAAGAGCTGGAAGCACTGTTTGAAAATCTTCCAGTTGGCCCTGAGGTTGCTGGCGATGCGGAGCGGCGGCGGCGGGCTGATGTTGTCCATGTTGCAGGATGACGGAATGCTGGCGGAAGGCAGATCACTTGCAGGTAGGTCTAAGAAGTGCTAGTATCCCACCACTCCTGGTATCATGATGTGTTGGGTGTTCTGGATCACATACAGGTCACCAACACTTGAAATAGTGCAACATTATTTTATTGAATCATTAACTGTTTAGACATACTTAGACTGTGGGTTAATACGATACTAGCTTTAACTAAAGACCTCTGCCTTGTCCTAGCCAGTCGATGCACTCAGCACATGGTGAATGTCTGTGTTGCAGGCTGTGAGCTCTGTCCTCCTAGCTAGCTGCAACTCGAATGAGCGGGAACTCTGATGCCCCCTGTCTTTATAGTACGTGTGCTCTAACTGGTGATTGGCTGCGGTGTTGTGTATGTTGATTGGTCCCACTGTGTGGCTGCACCATGATATACTGGTGTATACTATGACATAGAACTGTATTATAAATGCACCACCACTTTCTTATATAATGATCTCACCTGGTCATCCCCATACAGAATCATGCAGTCACCTTCACCTGTGGAGCTGAAGAACAAAAGAAGTTAAATTTATGCCAAGGCACGATAGCCTCTCATCGCCCTTTCCAGATATTTGGACCATTTTGCAGCAAACCAGATCTTTGAATGTAATTCTGATTCATTGCCAGCAGCCCTGAGGACTTCCTTGCTTCATTTTTTTTACAAGTGAAAACACAACTAAAAGGTCTTCCGTTATTTTTACAAGCTGTATAATAGTATTGGAGGCAGAATATTGGGCTAATTTAAGAATAGGCTGAATACTATCATTTATTGGGAAGGATGTTGGTTCAGGATTGATGTCCTTTCTCACTCATTTTAATACTATAATCTTGTAAAATGTTGAAAATGCACAAGCAGTATATGATTTTGATATTAAGTAAAAAGATTCAAATGGACCAAACACCAAGTAGTGCGTCACCAGCTGATATTCCTCACCAGTAGTCAAGTTGCAGTGGTCCGGATTCCAAACCGGTGATCTGACAATATGGCTCCAAGGTAGACAGCTCATAAATCTGAATTTCCCGATCTCTAAATTGAAAAAGTTAAAGAAATAACAAGATCGAGTTTTGAAATGCCTCATGTGTCTTCATGTGACATACAAAATAAAGCTGACAGAAAGAATCCATACCCAGTACTGAGGATGAACTTGTTATATTGAGACATGATGGTGAAGTCAGTTATCCATTTTGGCTTTTGGCCAATAGGCCGCACCTAAAAAGTAAAAGCAACGGAGTCATTCATATTCTTGCAGCTTATATTGGGCAACACACATATCGATGACGGTGGCAATACAGGTGGCGGTATTGCATAGTATGTGGTCACCTCAACCCAAGCCAAATGTACAGGAGTCGAGATGTATTCTGACCCTCTTATCAAAGTGACTTCTGATGTGGTGCCATTAACTTGACACCATCAGGCCCTTGGCTATCACACCTAAATGGTCAAATTTCATCACCTTGCCACATCACACACTGCATTTACCCAATGAGCAATCACAGCACCCGATATTCACTGAATACGTAATTTGTCTGGGACGGCATGGTGGAGCAGTGGTTAGCATTGCTGCCTCACGGCGCTGAGGACCTGGATTTGATCCCGACGCTGGATCCCTGTCCGTGTGGAGTTTGCACATTCTCCCCGTGTGTGCGTGTGTTTTGCCCCCACAACCCAAAGATGTGCAGGTTAGATGGATTGGCCACGCTAAATTGCCCCTTAATTGGAATAAAATAATTGAGTACTCTAAAAAAAATTGTTTTCAACTTGTCTGGCTCTCTCAACGGCCCAACTAGTTTATTCAGTGAATAGTGGAATCACAATAACCTGCGGGTCCAATGTTCAAGCTACAATAAGAAGGGTAGATAAATCAAACTTACTTATCTGACTCGCTACATTTTGTGAATGTCATGAAATTGGATAGGACCAGGTTCGGTAGTGATGCGTCCACTCTGAATATCTGGAGCCTGGATTGTAACTAGCAGTGAGAAACTGTACTGGTAAATTATTTTATTGCCCTCTAATAATGATGGAAACCGGAAATATGCAGTTAAAGGTGCCCAGGTTACTTGTTCACCGTAATTATGAGCCCCCAGTCTAAATCGGGTGAGAATTGCAGGGGTCAGCTAAATACAAGATAAATTGTTGTTGGGGTGGGGGAGGGGAGGGAGGGGCAGAGGCAGCAGTGGCCCAAATATTTTTTGGGCCCCGGAGTGGGATTCAAATTTGGACCCCCATTCTGTGCAGCAAAGTAACTCCATAATCGGCTTTTTGCCCATACAGTTGGGCGATTTCAGAAATTTGTGTTGGGAAACATTCAACAATACTTGAAAAAAAACCTCAATGTAAATTACAGGTAAACACTGCTGATTAGAACCTCGCAGTGCGTTACACCAATGAACATCGATAAAGGGGCACAGAATACAACTGAACCAATACCAGGCCCAAATATTGTGCACCTTAGCAATTGCACGGATATTTTTTAAACTTTTACTGGTGGCACATTGGTCCAATGGTTCTGTTTGAATTCTATTTCCATGAGTTCAATGACTGTTTACAAACAGACGTACAAAGAGTTTCCTGCTGCGTTTCAGTTTTAGCTCAGCTGACCAGAAAGAAATATTTCCATCCTCTCTCATCATGATGAAGGTATCATCGGGTGTGAAGTAGATGCGAAGGATCTGCTCTGCATGAGTGAGCTCCTGGACTGTGGCAGGAAGGGTGAATGAAATACGTTTGGACCGTGTATAGGATTCTTCAACCTCCTTGTACTTCAGCTGCATGTAGGTACAGAATTCATCCTGTCAAAGAAACACAGGGGACAGGAACTAGTGAAGAACACAGGAAACGAGAGGCTGTAACATGATCAAAACGTTTGAGAATCAGAGCAGGAATGAGAAACAGATCAGAAGGAAGATACATCAGCAAGACATTGGTGAAACAGAATTAGAATCTGCTTCAATTTGGATACCGTATTGGGCGCGACTCAACAAAGCTTTTCTTTGTCCGGTTTCGGGCCTGTTGAGCAGGGTATTTCTTGGTGACTGCAACGCCGAGAAACACACCGCTATTCAACGGTACTTTGCCAGGTTTTTTTGGTGTTGGGGTGTTTCTCTCCGCTTGGCCGCACTTAGAGTGATTCAGCTCGGCAGCAGGAAAGGCTCCTCGCAGATCGCGGGAGCCATTTTGTCTGCAGGCTCCAACCTCCCCCACCCCCAGCTTTCAGGACACCCATCCACCATTTTTGTGCCACCCTCCCCCAACCTTGGGGAGGCCCCCCAGGAACACCCCCTTACACCCCTCCCAACCCCCCAACCTGTTAAGGCACCCATAGGCCTGATCCCTGCCAGTGCCAACCTGGCACCCAGGCAGCCTGACACTGCCATACTGGCACACTGGCAGTGCCCCTGCCAGGTTTGCAGTGCCAGGGCAATACTTCCAGAGTTCTCAGGTGGCACTATCAGGGTGCCAGGCTGGCAGTATCAAGGTTCCCAGGTTCCAGATGGAGAGCCAAGGTGCCACCCGGCCCTTTTCCAGACCATCCGAGGTTCTCCAAAGGCCTGGGAGCCTGCCCCCCTCCAGGTTCAATTACGACTGACCCATGTGTGTGGGGACCAGTACGTAATGGCACCCTGGCGAGGTCTCCCAGGTGTGGCCAGGAGAATCGGGTGAATGCATATTTAAATTAGCTTAATGGCTGTTATGGGCCAGGGTTTAGAGAACCCCAAAGTGTATCATGGAGTTCACCTAACCCACAACTTTTAATAGATTGTGGTATGGGGAGCACACGGCCCACTCTACAGGTGTGGTACAACAGAAATGGAAAAGTATTTTTTAAAGCAAAACAATGTTTATTCTATGAACTCAAGTTAACCTTTTTAAAACATACAGTGAACATCTTGGCAACTATCAATTCAAATACAACCCCCAAAGAATACAACACTAAGTAATCCTTAATAACTTCCCAAACAGCATCCAGAAGACAAAAGAAACACCTTTTAACAGGAGCACATTAGGTTAAAGTCACTACTGAGAACATTTATAATTCAGAATTCACCAAATGATCAAGGGATAGTCTTTTGATGGCAGAGAGAACAGCAGTATACCTGCTTGGTCTGGCTTCAGCTCCAACACTGAAAACGAAACTAAAACACACCTGCAGCAAACAGCCTAAAACAAAAGTAAAAAGCTGACAGACAGTCCAGCTCCACACACACTCTGACATCACTGATAAACACCCTTTTCTTAAAGGTACATTTCTTTAAGGTACTCTCACATGACATGGCTCATTTAAATATGTTGATCTGGGTCACACACAGTGAGGGCGAGGTCCAGATTGCGACGCCTCGCTAGATTCCATTGGATCTCATGAGATATGTTGAGCATCGCAAATCTCACGTGAGGCCTCTCGCGAGATTCAACGCCTCGTCCTGACACCAAGTTGGGTGCGACGAGGCCGCTGAATTGTGCCCATTATATTTTCACTCAAAATCCATTTGCTGATGATCAGCAACCAACAGATCATTCCGCCTGCCTTTCTATGCCATCTCTCTGCAACAGCAATTTACCCAGTGACATCTCCCAGCAAATGTTCCTTGATATGTTTTGCAGACCATGGATTAGTATATATGGCGAAGGTGCAAATAATCGCTAGTTATCCTGGTTAGGCAGGGTGGAGAAGTTTATTGGAGATCATAATGCTCTCTGGTCACCATTCAGTCACCCTGTCAGTAACGCATTTATAAACTATTGGATGAAATGTAACGCCCTCCATCATGGCAAGTTTGGTTCTGGAGAGGCATTTAATCAAGTTGTAGGGTGACAGTTGTGGTCCCGGCTGCCTTCCAGCCTCTGCCCTACTTATGATAGCTGGACTTGCCTTCCCACCAATTGAGGCCAATAATTAGTGAATTAAGGCCAACTTAGGGACCTCAGACCGCCAGCTCTGGTATCCACATAGCAGTGGGTGGGGGTCTTATCACACTGGCAGCCCAGTCGAGGTTCCTGCTGGGTTTGCAGGACGTCGCTCAGTCAAAGGCCTCAGTGCTTGATCAAGGAACCTGGTCTTTGGGATCAGGGTGAGTGGGGTGGGGTGACTGCTGAGGGAACCCCCCCCCCCCCACCCTTGTTGCTGAATTGGCTCTGTCGTTGCCCTATGAGCTCCACCCCAGAATGCCCTCCCTGTCATCACTTATCTGAGGACTTCCTCCCTGGATGGGGGAGGAAGTATTGACCTAAAATAACTAACACTGCTGACCCCCTGTCCATTGTTCAGTGGGTGGTCTCCTTGTCCAGTTTTCAGTGGGTGGTCTCCCTGTCAATGGCTGTGGGTGGTCTCCATTTCCATTGTTCAGTGGGTGTCTCTATGTCGATTAATCAGTGGGCGGTCTCCCTGTCGGTTTTTCAGGAGATGGATAATGGAATACAGCACCTCGTACAATCCAGTCTATGGAGGACAAATGAATCTGTTGCTTTGATATG
The DNA here is from genome assembly GCF_047496885.1 of Scyliorhinus torazame. Classification (NCBI taxonomy): domain Eukaryota; kingdom Metazoa; phylum Chordata; class Chondrichthyes; order Carcharhiniformes; family Scyliorhinidae; genus Scyliorhinus; species Scyliorhinus torazame. The sequence goes on along the minus strand of NC_092721.1, from coordinate 155,507,829 downwards.
CATCCTCATGACTTTTGTGCTCTCATGTTGCAGCCTTTATTTTTTGTAACTTGCACATGCAGAGTTAGATAATACAACCAAATATCTCTGATCAAATTCCAGATTTAAAGCATTTGCAAGGGGTGTGTGGTATTATCCGAAATGTAAGAGCGGCAAGGGTAATGGAAAGTCTCGTTAACCCACTAGAGAGAGCTAGAGTTACAAGTATATAAGATATTGATGCTAAGCCTTGTGGGGAGAGAAGTGAAGGAGATAGCTGGAGTACAGACTGAAGGAAAGATAGTGTGAGTGAGAGCGGATCATAGTTTATTATAGTGCAGAGATTAGTAGTAGATGAGTGCAGATTATATGTTAATTATCAACTGTATATTATATAGGAGTAAGTGTTGAATCCAAATTAGTAGTGTTAATAAATTTATAGCTTTGTTCAAGTTAAAGCTATTTTGTGGTCTTTGTGAACACTATGCCAACCATCTTGAATTTAGCAACACAAAGGACACCACATGGGGCTTTTTGGATCTAAATCATACTGTGCAATATACAATAAATGTTAACATTTTTGTTTGTCAGTAATTCCTCTGACCACTGTTTGACCTCATTTAAAAATTCCAAAATGGTTACTGGCATTTCACAGCACAAGTTGAACACATTGGCCAGAATTCTCCAGCCCTTCACACCAGCACGATTTTCCAATCCCGCTGATGTGAACTGTAGCCATCTGGGATGGCCACTTCCAACTAGGTACAGAGAAACTTGCAAAGCCTAGCGGGTAAAATTGACAAGCCAAGACTCAGGCAGGCTCAGAGCCTGAAGTGCATATTTGTAAGCAAGAAGTCCAGACGGTATCGAAACTTCGTTCAATAAGCATTTCAATGGGGCCGATTAGCATTCGAGGGCCCATCTTCACTAAAACACAGGACTGGTGCTCGAGCAACCGGGACAGTCCCAGACATGTCGGCACCACTCCCTGTTCAAGGGAAACACAAACAACGGGGTCAGTGACCGCTTGGGCCACGCCCAGCCATCCAGATCTCCGCCCACTTATTGGCTAAGGAATCGAATGGAGTGATCAGGGATCACCCAATTAGTAAGGCCCAAATCGAAGGATCGCCCAAAAGAGCACGAAACCCCCCCCCCCCGAGTATAAGAAGAAGAGTTTGCCATATGCTCGCTCTCTCTTGGTCCTGGTACCCCGGTCATGGCCATCGCCAAGTGCAGCAACACCAGAAGCAAGTTCGAATTCAAGGCCCACTACCAGACGGATTACGCCTTTGAACCCGATAGATCCAGAAGCGAACAGCGGCCACTGTTTTCTGACTTAAGCCGGGTGCCCGAAGTTAAGTACAGGTTGCCTTAGTCGATAGGTGTAGTTAACTAGTAGTGTTTATGTTGCATGACTAATTGTGTGTAAATAAAGTACCCTTGACCTTGAACTAACTAACTGGTGTTTGGCTCTTTGATCGATAGCCGGTTGAAACTTGTGGTGATATCAATCGATACCTGTGACTCTAAGCATTAGGACATAGATAACATAGAAAGAAGGGCAAATTCACTGATTGCCATAATTGGAACAGAGCCACAGAAAAGACAAGTAAAAGAAACTCACAACAGTTATTGGCGACTCTGGTGGGACTTGACACAGAAGTGACCGTGTCACTCCGAGAGAACCCACAAAAGCATTTGAATTAGAATCCAAATTGGCAAAATAAAAGAAACCACAAGCGAAACCAGTATCGATCAAACCTCCAAAATTTGAAAGTGTGTAATTTGCGTGCTTACTAACAAAAGGATACAAGGTAAACTCGATAGATTTTGTTGCGTGAAACTTTCGGGAGTTGTGTAAACCGGAAAACAGCTTGAGCCGTACCTGTGTTTGCACCACCGCTTTTATTCCACTTGTTCCAAATTTCCGGGAGACAGAAGTAATTGTAGGGATGGCCATGAAGGCAATGGAACGCCTTATGCATCCACAAGAGCCCGAGGTCGCAGCGACCAACAGAGCAGAACAGTGTCCCGTAAGGGAAGAAGAGATTAGGAGATACCTAAAGGGGAAAGGATGGCCCCTATGGTCGGAATTTTGCTCAAATGAAGAGACAGGTCCTGGCAGCATAGGACAGACTTGGTGGGACAGTCTGACCGAGATCCATAAAAAGAGTTTGACTAAGGTTCGTAAACCGATGGCAATCGTGTCCTGTCTGGTACAATTGCGAGGCACAGAGGAGGTAGTGAGGATGCTCCGCAAGCAGCTTGAGGAGAAGGAGAAAAGTAGAGAGGGAGATTTAAATGAAAGCGAGAGATTAAATGTACAGCTCCGGGAGCAGTTAGCGGCGAAGGACAAGGAAATGGATGATGTCAAGAGGGCACATCAATCCTGTCTCGCCCACCTTAGCAGCTTCCAAATCCAGTACAATATGGCCTACCAGGGTGCTGTAATGGTACAAGAAAAGAGAGAATCAGGTACAACAGTTAAAGAAACAGTGCAATGATCTAAAGGCAACCCTCCGAGCACTCCACAGTCTAACCACGGAACAGAGGCAGAGTTCGGTGGATCATGCCGAATGCAGGCAGCAAATTGCAACGTTGCAATCCCTGCTATCAGTTCAAAATGGGTTTAGAGACACCTTTGGCCGACAGAAGACGGCCCCAATTGGCAGGAACTCAGTGAAACAGCCCAACGGTACGTAAGCGAGACCGAGAATCAAAATAGAGCCCCCCAGGCCCCGAAAAGGAAAGCACCCGCACCACCGACTGCACAGGCAGCACCCAAAAAATGAGCCCCATTACCGCACAGCGCAGGGTTACCACGGAAGGCCAACCCGATTTCGTGTACACCACCTCATTAACCATCACCCAGTTACAAGACGCCCGAGAGAAGATAGATACGTTCCACCCCACATTGGACCCACATCACTTTTTCGAGTTAGTGAAACAACAAACCCTCATGTATGGTTTAGACGAGCCGGAGCAGGTTAAGCTCATAGTTATGTGCTTAGACCCCTCAGTTAGTTCAGCCCTTCCCGACCCACAAAATGTAGGAGGAGGTAGCCTCCAAGAAATGAAAACAGCCATCTTAGACGCCATAGGATATAACAGAGGAGATCCGGTAGACGGACTCAACCGTTGCAGGCAGAAAAAGGGAGAGCATCCAACAGCGTTTGCTGAACGCCTTTGGATCCATTTCACTGCGGTATTCGGTGAGTTAGCCCGCGCCCATTTATCAGCAGACAATACGGCCAAACGGACCCGTACGTTCGTATCCCATGCCACAGTTACGACCCCTCGGACCCAGCACACAATGAAGTGTGAGTTCAGAAACGATTGTCCAAAGCTTGGGAACAGTCTGTACAGAAAAAGACAGAGCATGAAAGAGCAGATGCCACAATGAATCCAGAAAGGGCACACCATGACCCCGCATGGGTAAATGAAGGCAGAGGTACAGCGCAGCACCCCAAGACACAAGAATGTTACAATTAAGGTCATTATGCCCGAGAATGGAATGCCCCCCCAAAGCAGCAACGGAATCAGCACCCAAATCCACCCCCCCCCCCCCCCCCCGAAACAATACCTGACCCTTCCACAGTGTTAGCGCCCGACCAGATAATTCGGCCATGAATGGTACTGACTGACGGTGTTCGGGCTCCCTAACCCGGGTCTGCGATACCCTTTGGGATAAGTCCAGAAGACCGGTCGTTGCAGGCACAGTCCGGGGACACCCCGTAGAGTTCCTTTGGGACACAGCAGGGTCCCGAACCACACTAAACTCCTCCATCATGAACCAGAAAGAGATATGGCCCAATACGGATACCATTGCCCTTAGTGGCTTTACAGGTCACCTCCAGCAGGGACACATCACAGCCCCTGTGCTCGGTAATATCAAAACAAAACATTTGGTTGTTTTAGCAGAACACATCCGAGGCATCAATTTCATGAGCACACACAACCTTTCATTCGACCCAGTCAACCGATGCATATGGAAAATGGCTAGAGTAGCGCGAGACCCCGCCACGCTCACAGTAGGAGATTATGCCCATAAAATCAGCTCAGTAGGAGAGTACTGGTTTGATCCACAAACCATTACCACAGACAAAGCGGTTAGAGATGTCTTGAAAAGACATAAAGCAGCATTTGCCCAGCACAAGCATGACTGCGGCAAAATCCCAGGTGTAGTAAACATTACGGGAGCGATTCTCCGAGCCCCGCGTCGGGCCGGAGAATTGGCGCAACTGCGCCCCGACGCCGAAATGCGATTCTCTGAGGTGCGGAGAATCGCCGCCATTTGCGCGGCGCGTTTGGCGCGGTGCCGGCCGCGGGCCGCTGGAATCGGCGGGGCCGACGATTCTCCGGCCCAAATGGGCCGAGCAGCCGCGCCGATATGACAGAATCCCGCTGGCGGGGGCCAGAATCGGTCGTACCCGGGTCCGGTTCGTGCTGTCGTGAAACGCGACGGCGTTCACGACGGCGCAAACACTTGGGCTCCATATTGGAGACTCCCCCCTACAGGTCCCCATCTCAAGCCCCAGAAACAGTACGGCTTCCCCCAGCAAGCCGAGGGGGAGATAGCCAAGGTAATTCAAAGTTTATTGAATCAAGCCGTGATTCGTCCCGTTGCATCGACAAATAATGCCCCGATTTGGCCAGTACGAAAACCCGATGGATCATGGCGACTGACCATTGACTACAGAGAATTGAACAAAGTAACCCCCCTAGCAGCCCCCACCGTTGCCACAAGTCCCATGTTGAGACAGGGTCTCCAGTCAAAATTTTTTACGGTATTGGATATCAGTAATGGCTTTTGGTCCATACCACTGGACAAAGCATGCCAGTATAAATTTGTGTTCACATTCCAGGGACAGCAGTAAACGTGGGCGTGCCTTCCACAAGGCTTCCCCAACTCCCCCTCCATTTTTCACAGACAATTGGCAAACAGATTATCTAAATTTTCTCGCCCTGAATGCCTTGTTCAGTATGTGGACGACTTGCTCCTACAGATGGACACCAAGGAAGAGCACATTTTGCTTCTTTCTCAATTATTAGAACTGCTCACATTGATTGGATGCAAAATAAACCCCAAGAAAGCCCAAATCCTTCAGGAAAAAGTCACATATTTAGGTACGGGCATCACGCATGGGAAGCGTGAAATAGAACTCAAACGCATTGATTCCATTGTAAATTTGCCCTTGCCCCAAAACGTTACAGCACTCCGGTCATTTTTAGGACTGGTTGGATATTGTAGGAACCACATAGACGAATTCGCCACAAAAGCAGCCCCACTTTCTGAGCTCCTAAAGAAACAGGCCCCATGGAAATGGCTTCCACAGCACACGGACGCCGTGGATGCGTTGAAACATGCCCTGAGCACAGCCCCCGCTCTGCAAGCCCCAGATCCACACTCCCCATATGCGATAGAGGTAGCGACCACAGACCGAACCCTTTCGGCCGTACTCCTGCAGGAAAGGCACAATCGTCTAGGACCCGTAGCCTATGCCTCATGAGTCTTAGATCCAGCGGAACAGGGATTTTCAGCCTGCTAGAGGCACCTGTTAGCAGTTTTCTGGGTGGTACAGTACTTCTCGTACATAACCGGACTCAACCCAGTAACCGAGCACACCCCGACACAGCTTTCATTGGATGGCAGACTAAAAGACGGCACAGTAAGCCAAATTAAAGCAGCGCGATGGACCCTACTCCTACAGGGACGCGACATCACTGTCAAACGGACAATAACGCATACGTTTCTGGCCGACAATTTGCACTATGCAGGAACCCCACATGAGTGCGAGATCATAGCCCCAGGCACAGCACAGGCCCCTTTGTTCCCAAGTCGGTCCAAGAAAGTGCATCGGACCCCAGCTCACAGACAAAGCACTGAGAACTTACGTAGATGGCTCCTCCACAGTCCTTGAGGGAAAAAGGATAACAGGCTGTGGTATTTATGTAGAGGACGCACAGGGATGCGCTATAGAAGACTTTAAAGTTGCCTGGACACTTAGGTTCGCAGGCAGCCGAGTTAGCAACCATTTCTTTCATTGTCCAGCACCCCAATTCATTCCCGACCCCTGCAGACATATATTCGGATAGTTTGTACGTCTGCAACAGCCTAACAGAATTCCTACCCCTGTGGGAATCGAGAGGATTTATTTCTGCTGACGGAAAACCTCTACCCTCAACCCCACTGCTCAAACATATCCTTCAGACAGCGAAAGGCAGGAAATATGGCATCATCAAAGTGAGAAGTCACCATCGTTCCTCCCCACCCGGTAACGTGAAAGCTGACGCCCGAGTGAAGGCAGGCTAACGAAATGGCCACTTTTGGCAAACCCCCAGAGAGTGCCTCAGTACACGCGGTTCAGGTCTCACAGACCAACATCCAAGACCTAGCCCAGGCACAGAAAGAAGACGAAGCATTAAAATAAATTTTAAAAGGAAACTTCCCAGCTCCCTACGAAAAGCTTAGGGATTCTTTGACGGTCCATGACGGAACCGTTTTAAAAGATGGAATTTATGTAGCCCCCACCCAGGACAGGAATGAGATAATTTGTCAGTTCCATGACGGACATGGACACCAAGAGATTGAATCCACCCTTGCCCACCTCAGACCCCTCTGCTGGTGACCTGATTTGAAAACCGATGTGTCCCATTACGTCGAAAACTGTTTAATTTGTGCACAAAACAACCCCGATAGGTATGCAAAAAAAGCACAGCTACGACACACCCGCCTGTAAATGGCCCGTGGACAAACCTCCAATTAGATTATATTGGTCCCCTCCCCCCCTGCAGAAATGGATACAAGCATGTGTTAGTGGTGAAAGACACATTTACGAAATGGGTCGAGGCGTTCCCCTCGAGAACAAATACAGCCAAGTCGACAGCGAAGATCTTAACAGCAAATTTTTACGAGATGGGGACTCCCCCGTAGTATTGACGGACCAAGGTTCCCACTTTATGGGAAGGGTCATGAAAAATGTGATGACGATATTTGGGATTAAACAAAAGTTCCACATTGCCTATCACCCGCAGTCCAGCGGCATTGTGGAGCGCATGAATCGGAGACTAAAGGCCACACTTAGAAAAATGGTGCAGCAGCACAACACAACATGGGACACAGTGCTCCCATTCGCACTGATGTTATTCGCACTTATTCGGACTTGATTTGGCCAGCCCCGCAATCACCGCCCTGACCCATGAGAAAGCAGTCCAGCACATGGTAGAACATATTAAAGCAGCACACTCGCTGCAGCTGTTCGATTAGGCGCTAAACGAAAGCAGAGTAAGGCCTGCTTTGATAAGACAGTACTCCCGACAGAGTATACAGTCGGACAGCCAGTGATGATCACCTTATACAACCCCAGCTCATTCCTCTCCCCTAAATTTGCAGGACCCTATTCAATCTCAGTTTATAAAATCACGTATCCAAACGGAAAATCTGGATGGTTCCATGTAAATCAGCTTAAGGTTTGTGGAACACAGTGCAAACACTCGCACCACCTCTCATTGGCGATGGCAGACAATGAGGACTCACCCACTGACAACTCGAGTTCCCACTCCCCCAGCAGCAGCAGCACGTCCACAGACACGGCCTTGACCACGCCCCCAGGATCAAATTTCACCCTGACGCTTGATTCGGCTGCTAGCGACAGCGACAGCGACAGCACCACTGAAGCTCCTGAGAGACCCGAACAAAGCTCCCACGAACCAGGCCCCAGTCACTACAGGCCCAGAGACCCCGCCCACGATACGCTCCGCCTCTTTGAAAATATTTATCTGCCCACACCGGAACCTTACCCGCCACCCGACGATAGCGACAACCCCCTGACAACCTCCCTACGGAACATGAAACACTGGCACCGTGATAATTCCTGTCGTCTGACACGGAATGACGAAATGGACCCCACATCGGCACACGCTGCGTTAGCACGCAAACTCCATGAGCGAGTTTGGCACCCGGGAGATGGTGACAACTCCGAGTCTGACTCCCACCATGGTAACCCCTTTGAAAATATTTTCGGAATGGAACCTTGAGGTGTCCAGATGATGAGAGTCAGGAACCGATTGAGATTTACGGTGTCCTATACTCTGATGGAACCTGCCCGCTTTTATGTTTAGTTTGTTTTAAATGTTGTTCGTTCTCTCTTGTACGATTTTGTGTGTCGTCCTCACGGACGCTTTCTTGATGCAGTCATAATTACTCTTCTGACGCCACATGGCAGTTAGAGAAACAAGTTTGTTGGAGCCATATATTTACAAATTCTTACCGCTCTCGGAAGGTCATTCAGGCAGTGGAGTAACGGCACTCATCCCCGCCCTGCCTGAGGACCCCCTATACATTTGGTCAGCCAAGCTCGGGTAGTGGAGCAATGGCACTGATCACCGCCCTACCCAGGGACCCCACCCATTCTTGCCCTGCCACAGATCATACGCACCACCCCATTCGGATAATTGTTTTTGAAACTCTTTTGCTGTTCTTTTTCAGTCCTATGGTTTATAGAATGCTTTTTGCCACAACTTTTGCCCTCTCCCGCAACCATTCGGTTGCTATCCCCCACATACTATTTACATGTCAGAAACACTTGGTTGGAAAAACAAGTTTGCAGAGGACGGAGAAATTGTCCGCCCACTCAGCCCATCGACCGCAGGCTGCGAGAGTGCTCGCACTGTGACACAAATTTTTGGGGGGGATATCTCGTCTCCGCAAATGGTTGTTTAAAAAAAAAATGAGGGAATCACATATGGTGACGATTCTAATGGGAAATTGACGTTAAGGAGACACAGACAGACAAGCGAGATATTAAGCGGCAAGATAATGATAGACACTATGCTTGTTCCCCTAGGAAGATACAAAGATACAGGAAAGCCTGAGTAAGATGAAGACGACCCTGATGATCGGCATCATGATCATCGCTGGAACAGTACAGTTGCGCGCGTTACCTACCTCCACCTCCCTCAACACACAAGCCCAGAACACGACTACCCAACACACCACCCCCCAGCCCGGACACTACACCACACATAGACCCAGCCACCGATACCCCCACATGGTGTGAGAATCTCGTTAAGTGGTATTCCCTGTCACACACAATGGAAATCTTACTAGTGATAGCCATATTGTGCAGCGCCATCCAGACAATCAGATTGCGGAAATGGAGAAGGAGAGCCTCCTGCCCTCCAATATACACCTTCAGAGCCCCTTTCCTCGGACTCCAGCAAACCCCACACTCTTTCTGAACCTTTCTCTTTAATAAATTCCGCGGTTGTTGTTTTTGTTAATAAAGTTATTTTTCTGTATGTGAATGTTAGTGATAACATAAGAACACAAGAACTAGGAGCAGGAGTAGGCCATCTGGCCCCTCGAGCCTGCTCCGCCATTCAATGAGATCATGGCTGATCTTTTGTGGACTTTCCAGCCTGAACACCACAATCCTTAATCCCTTTATTCTTCAAAAAACTATCTATCTTTATCTTAAAAACATTTAATGAAGGAGCCTCTACTGCTTCATTGGGCAAGGAATTCCATCAATTCACAACCCTTTGGGTGAAGAAGTTCCTCCTAAACTCAGTCCTAAATCTACTTCCCCTTATTTTGAGGCTATGCCCCCTAGTTCTGCTTTCACCCACCAGTGGAATCAACCTGCCCCCATCTATCGTATCTATTCCCTTCATAATTTTATATGTTTCTATAAGATCCCCCCTCATCCTTCTAAATTCCAACGAGTACAGTCCCAGTCTACTCAATCTCTCCTCGTAGTCCAACCCCTTCAGCTCTGGGATTAACCTAGTGAATCACCTCTGCACACCCTCCAGTGCCAGTACGTCCTTTCTCAAGTAAGGAGACCAAAACTGAACACAATACTCCAGGTGTGGCCTCACTAACACCTTATACAATTGCAGCATATCCTCCCTAGTCTTAAACTCCATCCCTCTAGCAATGAAGGACAAAATTCCATTTGCCTTCTTAATCACCTGTTGCACCTGTAAACCAACTTTTTGTGACTCATGCACTAGCACACCCAGGTCTCTCTGCACAGCAGCATGTTTTAATATTTTATCATTTCAATAATAATCCCTTTTGCTGTTATTCCTACCAAAATGGATAACTTCACATTTGTCAACATTGTATTCCATCTGCCAGACTCTAGCCCATTCACTTAACCTATCCAAATCCCTCTGCAGACTTCCAGTATGCTCTGCACTTTTTGCTTTACCTCTCATCGTAGTGTCGTCTGCAAACTTGGACACATTGCCCTTGGTTCCCAACTCCAAATCATCTATGTAAATTGTGAACAATTGTGGGCCCAACACTGATCCCTGAGGCACACCACTAGCTACTGATTGCCAACCAGAGAAACACCCATTAATCCCCACTCTTTGCTTTCTATTAATTAACCAATCCTCTATCCATGCTACTACTTTACTCTTAACACCATGCATCTTTATCATATGCAGCAAACTTTTGTGTGGCACCTTGTCAAATCCAGGTATACCACATCCATTGGCTCCCCGTTATCTACCGCACTGGGAATGCCCCCAAAATATTCCACTAAATTAGTTAGGCAGGACCTGCCCTTTATGAACCCATGCTGCGTCTGCCCAATGGGACAATTTCCACCCAGATACCTCACTATTTCTTCCTTGATGATAGATTCCAGCATCTTCCCTACTACCGAAGTTAAGCTCACTGGCCTATAATTACCCGCTTTCTGCCTACCTCCTTTTTTAAACAGTGGTGTCACGTTTGCTAATTTCCAATCCACCGGGACCACCCCAGAGTCTAGTGAATTTTGGTAAATTATCACTAGTGCATTTGCAATTTCCCTAGCCATCTCTTTTAGCTCTCTGGGATGCATTTCACCAGGCCAGGAGACCTGTCTACCTTTAGCCCCATTAGCTTGCCCATCACTACCTCCTTAGTGATAACAATCATCTTAAGGTCCTCACCTGTCATAGCCTCATTTCTATCAGTCACTGGCATGTTATTTGTGTCTTCCACTGTGAAGACCGTCCCCAAAAACCTGTTCAGTTCCTCAGCCATTTCCTCATTTCCCATTATTAAATCTTCCTTCTCATCCTCTAAAGGACCAATATTTACCTTAGCCACTCTTTTTTGTTTTATATATTTGTAGAAACTTTTACGATCTGTTTTTATATTCTGAGCAAGTTTACTCTCATAATCTATCTTACTCTTCTTTATAGCTTTTTTAGTAGCTTTCTGTTGCCCCCTAAAGATTTCCCAGTCCTCTAGTCTCCCACTAATCTTTGCCACTTTGTATGCTTTTTCCTTCAATTTGATACTCTCCCTTATTTCCTTTGATGTCCATGGTCGATTTTCCCTCTTTCTACCGTCCTTCCTTTTTGTTGGTATAAACCTTTGCTGAGCACTGTGAAAAATCGCTTGGAAGGTTCTCCACTGTTCCTCAACTGTTTCACCATAAAGTCTTTGCTCCCAGTCTAGTTCTTCTCTCATCCCATTGTAATCTACTTTGTTTAAGCACAAAACACTAGTGCTTGATTTTACCTTCTCACCCTGCATCTGTATTTTAAATTCCACGAGAAGAAATGTGATGCTGCTATCGGATTTTTGTGTTGTAAGATAAGTTCTTTGATTGTTAAATAGCAGCATGAGTGCGATGCGGGGCCTGGATAATTCCAGCCTCAATCCTGAGGGACTTGCTGTCATTGTGCAGTTCCGTGCTTCACAGAAGGGAACAGCAAGCAAATGAAAAGCAAAACACTGAACATGCTGAAAAAGCAAAATTAACAAAACCCGCTTGAAACATTCAGCAGGTCTGGCAGCATCCGCGCAGAGAGTTAATGTTTCACGTCGATTGTGGCAAAAGAGTCAAATTGAAAATGAAAACAGTATGCAATGGTGGCCTTGAAAAAAGCAGCATCAGAGATTAAAGAAGCAACCTCATTACAATGAACTGGAAATGAGGGATGAGAATATCAGGTTTTGCAGCCTGTGCAGGTTCAATTATTTCAGAAATATATCCGAAAATGGGAGTCATGAAAAATAAATCAACAAATGGCAAAGAATTATTCATTATTTTGCACTGTTCGAATTACTTAATTCTTTTTCTTAGAAGAAATAACCTTTTCTCCTCTGGAATTATTTCATGGGTCTGCCCTTACCTGAACATCTATCCAAGTTACAGCTTCAAGCAGCTGAATGATATTTTAACCCTGTTTTTGAGTATGAGAGGGGGGGGGGGGGGGGGGGGAAAGATCTGTAGATTTGATGGAGTTAGATAACAAACACTCGTGTTACAACTAGGAACCATAGAAAACGTACAACACCAGGATGCCATTCAGCCCATCGTGTCCATGTGCAGTTGATGAAGAGCTGCCCAGCCTATTCCCAACTTCCTGCTTTGGGTCCGTAGTCCCGCAGGACACAGCTCTTCACACAGATATCGAAGAGTGTCTACTGCAGAAACCCTGGTCAGGCAGTGAGTTCTGGGTCTCTACCACCCTCTGGGTAAAATACATCTTTCCTCATTTCTTCCCTAATTCTTCTGACAATTACTTTAAATCTATGCCGCCTGATTTTTAACCCCTCTGCTTTGGTAAATAGATCATTGCTACTTATTTAATCTCGGCCCCCAATGATTTTATACCCCTCGTAAGCCACTCCTTAGCTTCCTCTGGCTCCAAGGAAAACAACCCCAGCCCTTTCAATCTTTCCTCATAGCTAAAATTCCCCAGCCCAGGCAACTGGGTGAACCAATTCAGAAACATTACTGTGCCCATTGTGTAAGGAGCAAAATCACCTCAGGAAATACAGAATCATGATTTGGGTGATCTTGCTATTTTAAGTGTACATGTTTATTTAACTTTCTCATAGTTGGCTTCAGTGATACGTCTTGCAGCCAGTTGCTTTGATGACAATGACATCAAAAGCTCTTTTGGATCACACCCTCCGTAGCATCTCAAACGTCCATATTGCTTGTGTCAGCCGTGGTTCCATTAGGAACACCCTTTGAGCCAGAAGGTTGTGGGTTCAATTTGCACTCCAGGATTTGAGCATCACAATATAAGATGATGCTGGAGCAAAGTACATGGGGAGTGCTGCACTGTCGATGTGCCGTCTTTCAGAGGAGTCATTAAACCGAGGCCCCATACACCTCTCATTTGGATGTGAAAGATTCCATGAGACTATTCTGAAAAAGAGCAGGGGAGTTATGCCTGCTATCCTGCTCAATATTTATACCTCAATCAACATCACCACATCAGATGAGCATTAGTATATTAAAGTTAACCATTACTCTTTAATTTTGACTTCTAAAATGGTTACTCAGGGAATAGCTTCAAGGTTCAAGAGTTTTAATCTAGTGACGAGTTCATTCCCGTGAGAAACTGAATTACTGAAGAAGTTCTCAATGTGCAAGATCCAGCACTGGAAAAGAGCAGTGAGTATGTTAACAAGTAAACAGCCATAACGGTGCACATACCCAATCAATCTGATCATTTGCAGAATAATCAATCTTTCTGAAGAGTTCTCCAATTTGGTCATCATGCTAGAGTGAAGAAAAGAACAATGAAATGAGTTAAACGAGAAACATCGACCAAAGTCAGAAATAAAATATGGTCATAAGAAACACCAAGAATAAGAAAGGTTATTTTTGTTTTTTAAAGGTGAGTTTTAAGTAGCTCTCCCATTGTAGCATAAGCTGCATTCTGAACAATACCAACATTTCTATCTCTATCATTCGCCCTGGTAGGTTACTCCAAATATTTACAATTCTGAGTTAAAAAATACCTGCTTTAAATTGACTTTGTGGTGAACTCCTTTCTCAATTGGCTTCTTTCCAGAGTAGAGCTTAAGCTTCTCTGAGCTTACCTTGAATGTTTGATCCTTTACATTTGGATCACACTTGCTGTCCTCCATTCCCGCTCCAATGACAGTGTAGGTTTTTGTGTCAGCCATGGTTCAGTTGATGGAATGCTCACCTCAGTCAGTTTGGGCTGAATTTTATGTGGAGTCTCCACCCCGTTATAAAAGATAGGGGTGACCCCCCCTGGACATTGCTGGCTATTCTCAGTGCCATTTAATGGTTGTTGCGCCTTTGGCTTGATGCCGGCTTTCCACCCCCATTGGAGAGGAAGTCCCACCTCAGAGAACCACTGGTCGCAGCTCTCTTAGTCCAGCAGCACTACCTGGAGCAGTGGCCACTGCTGGAACTGCAGGCAGTCTCCCTTGAAGAAGAACAGCCATGGAGCCTGGGCTGAGGCAAGTCTGGGGTCTCATTGGAGTCAGGCTGGCATGCCATGGTGAGGGAAGTAGGGCGTGGGGAGGCCGGGATTGAAATATCAGGGTGGGATGGAAACCATAAGGAGAAGGGAAATACGCTTTGGAGGGTGGTGTTCAAGGAGGCACCGCCTACGCCAGCATCCATTCCCATTCGTGGAGGCAGCCTGGACACATGCCACAGGCAAAATCTCAGCAATGGCAAAAATAAGTCCTTAAGAGATCATTAATTGGACAGGCAATTATTATAATTAATTATTATGGTTATAGCAAGCACAGGGTACCACAGACACAGCACCCACTTTTATGCCCCCACCCAAAAACATTTCTAAGTGTCATTTTTGGCATGTTTGGTGGGGTGTTCATTGACGGCCGCATTGGCGAGATCGCGGTCTGCATTCAATGGCACTTAGTGCTGAAAAGGAGCCCACATGAGATTCTTGACATTACTGGCTCCCTCGCCTTCTGATTCACCTGACTCGCACTCAGCTTCTAGCCACTAATAAGTGGGAGCTGCTTTTAAACGCTCCCTCACCACTCACTCCCAGTCAACACACAAGCATGGCAGCGCGCAGACCTGCTCCTCGCTTTGGCGATGCCAATCCCGCCAGACTTCTGGATGCTGTGAATGAGAGGTGGGACATCCTGCTCCCACCAAGGTGTTGATGCCAATCCAAGGCATGGCTCAGTCTGTGGCGACCATGGCCAAGGGATCAACATCATGTCCCAGTTGCTGAGGGACATGTCCCAGGCACAGGTGGATCACGCTGAGGCACTGCAGAGCATGTCCCAATCATTGAGGACCATCACTGAGAACACCAGTACCATGGTGCAGACAATGGGGAGCAGCCAGGACTGGCTCAGCCAGGTGACACAGAGGCCTCTGGAGCTCACTCAAGCTCCTCCTCCGTCCCCTGGAGTCCCCCAGGGCACCATCAGGGAGGTGGAAGCACTGGAGGCCAACCCCGGGGCCTGCCAAGGAGCCAACAGTGGTCTCCAATTCTTCTGATCCACCATCCTGACACCGGCACATCTCAAGGGCAGCAGACAGAACAGGATGGCATGGTGACACCTGTGGCACAAGTAAGTCATCCAGGCCCCTCCGGTTCCAGGCCCTCCAGAGGACACCCGCCATGGGCATCAAAGGCCACAGGGTGCGGGAAGCAGCAGGCTACCTACACCTAAACGTAGCAGTAGATCATAAAAGATCAAAAAGACTGAGGATCACTAAGTGGGCAATGGGGGGGGAGAGGGGTTCAGTATCCGTAGCTAGGGGGAAGGAGAGATTGGGGGTAGGAGGGAAATTGCCGGGGGACGACGACGTTGAGCTGAGGACATAGCCTCATCCTATGAGAATCTGGTGAATTTTTGGCAGTCCGATTCACCGCTCAATGACAGTATGGGTTGGCAGCATAGCCTCATTATATCGGGTCTCCATCTCCGTCTCAGGCCTCCACACGAGCATCACCAGCCAGGACCTCAGCGGGTACCCATTGTCCCCCGAGAGCCAACCTGTCATCCTGGCGTGGCCCTCAAAGAGGCCGGGGGTCTCAGAGTGCCCAGGATGTAATTGTCATGCAAGCTCCCTCGGTGGCGGTCGCAGACAATCTGGATATTCAAGGAGTGGAGCTCCATCCTGTTACTAAAGGTCACTCCCTTATGCCCCGGTGCGTGCAGAGTGACATGTGTGTCACCTATGGCCCTCTGGACCTGGGCAGTCCAGCAATGATGGAGAATCCCCACAGCCCGGGCATCTTGCTGGTCTTGGTCCTGGTTGAGGTGATAAGGTTTGATGCCCCGGCATACAGACCATCCGTGATTGTGTAGATTGTGAAATGCTGCACAGATCCTCCTCCCACTTGAGGGCTGCGGTGACCTTCACGGCACCGGGAGCGAGTGCCCTCCTCCACAGGGTGCCAAGTCCGCGAGGATGTAGCATGGGTGCTGCACTGTCTCGCTCTCCTGAGATGTAGTCTTCTGCGGCACATGCTGTTATTCATCTCAATGAAAGACCAACGACGCCTGTACACCTGAGGCCATCATTGGCCTCCCCTCCCCTGATCTACACACTTACCCTTTGGTCACGAGAAGATCCGCAGTGTTGAAGCCCTGCTCTTTAGTGCTTGATTATTGACAACTGCCTCTATGGTGCTGATGCTCCTGAACATTGTTCAGACTTCAAAGTTTCCTTGAGATGCTATGCACTAAACACCCTCTAAGACATGGCACATGTATCCTCGAGCCGGTTCATCCTTGCCTTTGTTAAGTGCGCCCTGTACACCACTTTTAACTGAATCAACCCCAGCCTCGCGCACAAGCTCAAGGCATGACCCTTTGCAGCACTTCGCTCCATAATCCCTTCTCCAACACCACCCCAACTCTTCCTCCCACTTGGCCTTAATCACTTCCATAGACTCCTTCTGTTCTTGTGAAATTCTGCACTTGCATACACCCGAAGCCCTCCTCACACTGGAGCCCATACTTCACCCCAGCTCCTCTAAACTTGCAAATCGCCCCTCCAGAAACAGATCCTTCATCTCTTTTACACCTTTCTCCTCCCACCCCCAGAACTTCACATCCATTCTCCCTGGCTCTTACCCATGATTCCCTCTTATCGGCATCACCCTTGACCCTGCCTTCAACTTGAAATGCTGTCCGAAATTTCCCACGAAACGTCAGCGTGGCTACCACTACATGCTTACCCAATACTTTCCCGGGGCGAATGGTAGCGATGCCGTTGCCAGCGCCCGCAACCCCGACCCTTTACAAGAACCCGTCTCTATCTGCACCCACAGCCTCTGCCTCCTTATTCCAGCCCCGCACCTTCTCCACATTCGCCGCCTAGTAATAGTGCAACAAGTTCGGAATGGCCACGCTCCTCAGCTTCCGCCCCCTTTGGAGCCCTGCCTTCCTTATTCTAGCAACTTGCTTCCCCACACAAATTACAAGATCACCCTGTCTACCCCTCGAAAGAATGACTTTTGCAAAAACACCGGCAGACAGGAACAAAAACGGGAACTGTGGCAAAAAATTTATCTTTACTGCTCGGGGCTTTTCACAATAACTTCATTTGAAGCCTATTTGTGACAATAAGCGATTTTCATTTCATTTCATCCCCCCAAATCCTCCTTCACCCTCCCCATCAGGCCCGTGAAATTTAGCTTACAAAGTCATGCCCTGTTCTGAGCCACCTGCACCCCCAAATACCTGAAGTGAGTTGTCGCTCCCCGGAATGGCACACTTCCACTCCCGCCCCTGCACCTGGAGGGGACACCACAAAATACTCACTCTTCCCTAAATTCAATTATACACCGAAAACACCCCAAATCTCCTTAGCAACCACATTATGTCCCTCATCGATGAGTCTGGGTCCAAAATGTACAGCAGCAAATCATATGGGTACAGAGACACCCTATTCCCTATCCCCCTCCGTACATCCAAACGCCTCACCGCATTGGCCAAGGGCTCAATTGCCCCATTCCCTGGGATAGTGGGAAGTACCCAGAATTCATGTCATTCATCTGCACACATGCTGCTGGATCCTTGTATGACAATTCAACCCATGCCACAAACTTAGACCCAATCCCAAACTTCTCCAGCACTGCAAACAAATAACTTTACTCCACTCTGTCAAACATCTCCGCATCTATGGCCACCTCCACCTCCAGCTCCCTTCCCTCTACCGGAGAAAGCATCACGTTCAATGACAGCTACGTGCCCTTGACGGAGCCCATCTGATCCTCCCCCACCACCTTCAGAAAATTCTCCTACCGCCTCACCGCCAACATCTTCGCCAGCATCTTGGCATCCGCATTCAGTCGAGAATTGGTCCTATGCAACCCACACTCCACCAGATCCCTCTCCTTTCTAAGTAACAATGAAATGGTTGCCTGTCACATATTCCCCTGCAACCCTCCCTTTACCATCACATCCTCGAACATTTCCACCATCAGTCGGACCAACTTATTAAATGTGAGAATATTGGAACATTTGAAGGTGGAAAAAGACTGAAATGGGCAATATTACTGTTTAAGTTTGCATGTTTAATTGTAATATGCTATGTATCTTATAAAGAATTAGTTGTGTTTGTTAATGAGAAATGTTTAGACTTAAAAGGCTTCAGGAAAATTAAGGCATCTTTTTATATTGCTGGGGGGTATGATGAATGTAAGAATTTCAGTCATATTATATTAAAATAAAGTATTGGGGTTTCTGTCCTGTATCGTAGACACTGTTGGAGTCTGGTCTGGGATCATAATAGTTATAAGCAGTTCAGAGAAGGTTTACGGGGCTAATATCAGGAATGAGCAGGTTGTCCTATGAGAAAAGGTTGGAGAGGTTAGGTTTGTGTCCACTAGAGTTTAGAAGAGTAAGAGGCAACTTGATCAAAACCTTTAAGATGCTGAGGGGCATTGACAGTGTGTATGTGGAGAGGGTGTTTCCTCTTGTGAGAGCATCAGAACTAGGCGTCACTATTTAAAAATAAAAGTTTGCTCATTTAAGACCACGATGAGCAGGATTTTTTCTCTCTCAGAGGGCCGTGAGTCTCTGGAGTCTCTTTCTCAAAAGGCAGTGGAAGCAGAATCTTTGAATATTTTTAAGGCTGAGATAGATCGATTTTTGATTACAAGGGGGTGAAAGGTTATCTGGGGTAGGTAGGAATGTGGAGTTGAGGTTACAATTGCATAAGCCATGACTTATTGAATGGCGGAGCAACCTCGAGGGGCCAAATGGCCAACTCCTGTTCCTGATTTGTGGGTTTGTATGTTCATGTGAATTGCAATTTTTCAGTCCCACCACTCCCTTCCCTCCCTGTACAAAATCTGTAGCAGGAACTCTGATAATGAACTTTCCATGCAAAACGGCACACAATTTGGTCCAATTGGAATCATTTCAACCACTTGGCACTAATCTTTCTTTGGAGAAACTCCAGAATTCTAGACCTTAACCAACGCCTTAGCAAGTTAATACTACTTTTGCTTATTTCCATTGAAGGTGCAGAGTAATTTATTAGATATCAAGGGCAAAATCAGAACAGTACTCTAAGAGCTTCACTTTCGAATTTCCTGTGTTATTAACTTTTCCTCCCCAATTATCACAATTAGTCCTGAGAGGAAATATCAATCCTCTTAATTGGGAAATATGCTCAGGACAGAGAGTAAATAGTCAACATCAGAACTGTGTCTGTCTGCCAATGTCCACCACTTACAACTCCATGAAATCCCAGACACTTCCTCATTATCTGCTTGAATGCTTCCACGTCCAAGTATTTCCTTCCAGCATTTTCAAACTCCTGAAAATAACAGAGCAAAGGAGATTTACTTTTCACACATCAAACCCATATTTTAATTACTGAAACTGTGCTCAGGCCCGATGCAGGGTGCATTACTGGGTTGGACAGGTTGCGGGTCAGGAAGGATGGGCAGCGTGGACAGTGGAGCACAAGGCCATTTTAGTCCCCGCCTTATTAGAATAGCAGGACTAGGCTGTCCTCACAACTGCCTGCAGAAATAGACAGCCAAAGATGTCTAAAGCAAGCCCCAAGCAGCTGGACTTAAGCGTGAATGTGTTTCTTTGAGCAGGGCTGCATTAAGTGCTGCAAGCTGTTGTAGATGCTTTCTTCAAGCTAAGAATGAACAGGAAGGCTGCCCCACCATTCTCGCCTGCCTCTCTGGAAGCTTTAATTGGGAAAGTGAGGGGAAGGAGCGAGCAAATCTCTTTTAGCTGTTTTGCAGCTTTGACAGAATCTTAAATGGCTGCCATGCAGGCTCTGGATTCCAGCATCAAGAGAGACTGGACTGTAATCCAGACGTCCATTCTTCTATCATTAACACAAGAGGTGATGCAGTTGCACCTCAACATCCATACTTCGCTATACAACACTTTTAGCATCTAAATCATCTTGAAATGCCCTTTCCATTGTCTTATTTTGTTCACACCATCTTTACATTGCCATTAAAGGTTTTTATTTTTAAAACGTCAACCATTTTAAAGTGGTTTATGATGTAATGAATTCATTCCACATAATTTCTTTATCCATAAGATAGGATTGTCCAAATTGCTTAGCTATTAATGTCTCCTTGATATTTTAGTTATGGCTTTTTATCCTTCACTTAACATCTAAAGGAAGGCGTGTTGGAAGCCACATTCCTGCCACAGTTTTAAACTGTTATATCATTTCTACACCATCTCTTCCTTTTGCATGTGATAGTAACCACTGAGTATCGTTCAGGCTAATAACAGGTTGTTAGAATTGGGTGATTACCCTGACTGAGTTAAGTGCCACTCTATTTGCCTTTTCAGAAACAGTTTTTAAACAGCCATCCCACTGCAGCTCCATGAAGCTTTGAAATAATGTCAGAACAGCTGCCAGTAGGGTAGGTTGTGGTGTGGGCACCATTAATACAGAGGATCAGTGTCTACAAATAATTGTAGCCCAAATTATTTTGTGGTAATTTAACATAATCCAACACTTTGTTTTGCATGTCTTTGGTCCCATCACTTATGGAATAGTTTGGAACATGCACACTGAAGTCACTGACCAAAAATGGTAAGTGGGGTCTTATTCACATTATAGGACCCTGGCTTCCAAACTAAAAAGGGTTTTTTGCCTGAACAGACCCACGTTTGGACAAATGGTGCCAGCCACATCACCCGTATTAACCAGGCAATAAGGCAAACAGAAAACATTCTGAGGCTGTTACTGTCGTCTCAGCATCTAGTGACTATCAATCAGAGGATCTCTATTAACTCTGTATTCTGTACTTTGCTTCTTAAAAGTTGAGTTACCAACAAGGGATAGCACTTTGGAGAAATAACGGGCGGGATTCTCCAATCTCCCTGTGACGTGTTTCTCAGAGGTGGGAGGTGGCCTGCGATTGGCCGGTGACGGGATCTTCTGGTCCCATCGGGGTCCATGGATTTCCCATTGAACCCACCCCATGTTGCTGGGAAACTTGTGGCGGGGCTGCGCAGTCAACGGGACTGGAAGATACCGCTGGTGTGAACAACCGCAAGACCTCGCCCAATAATTTTAATGGGGAATATTTTACTTGAGCTTAATGTACTATAATTGTGTCAGAATAGTCTTACTTTTCTGAATAATACTGTAATTAATTTGATGTTTGTCTAATTAAACGTGACATCTTTCACTCAAATCTCAACATAATTTAATTCTGATCTATGACAGTATGCTGGATTGAAAGGGGGGCAAATTCACCTCAAACGCAGCCTGGATGCTCTTCAGATGTTCCAGGGAGACTTGTTGTTCAATCTGTAAATGAAATAAATAGAAACTACTTATGTATTAGATATTTTTTGAATTCATTCATTCATGGGGTGTGGGCAGCACTGGCGGAACCAGCATTTATTGCCTATCCTATACTACGGAGTTGTTTTCTAGGCCATTTCAGAGGGCAATTAAGATTCAAGGTCTGGTGTCACTGTAGGCCAGACCGGATAAGAACAGCAGATTTCTTTCATTGGAGAATCAGATCTTTATTTTTAAATAAAGTCCAGTAAGGGGGAGGAGTGTGCATGACACTTACCCAATCCATTTCTACTCCAAATTTGTACAAGGATCCTATGTGCATCATAGAGGAGGAGCATCATTAATTGGCGTAGCGGTAAGGTCACTGGACTAGCAATCCACGTGTTATGACCTGGGAATGTGGGTTCAAATCCAACCACGGCAGCTGCTGTGATTCAAATTCAATTAACAAATCTGGAACTGGTGAGATCCAGACCTGGATTTATACACACTTAGTCATTTTTTTCAGCCTTGGGGAGTTTCTCCTCGGTCTAGACCACACTTAGAAATTCTTTCAGCAGCGGGGAGCTGAACTCACTGGTGAGACCGACTCCTCAGAGATCGGGACGCCAATTTGAAAGGATGCCCCAATCTCTATGGGGTCAGTGAGGACACCCCGTTATGGGGTCAGTGAGGAAACCCCCGTTCAGGCCCCCGTCCCCTTTTCGGACCCCCCCCCCCCCTATTCAGGACCCCCCCTTTCATCCCCAACATTTATGAGGCCCAATGATAACCCCCTTCACCCTCATTCTTCATACCCCCCTCATCCTCCCTCTCATGGGCATGGTTCCCCTTTAGGCCCTGCCCCTTGGCAGTGCCAACATGGCACTTGGGCACCTTGGCACCACCAGCATGGCACTTGGGCAGTGCCCATGGCACCCTGATACAAACAACTGGGCACTGCAGCAGTGCCAAGTTGGCACTCAGCCTGCCAGGTTGGCACTGTCAGGGTGCTTGGTGCCAGGGGGTTTCCAGGGTATTGCCCTGCCCTTTGCCTGACCACCCAACAGACTCTAATAGCCTCCAAGACTCCAAGAGGGCTTGGTCTCAGCTTGTGGAGACCAGCACTAGTTGGCATCCGGATGAGGCCTCACCGGTGCGGCCAGGTTCACCTGGGCGCTGGGAGAATGCGACCTCAAGTAGCCTGCATGTATTTAAATTAGCCTAATGGTTCATTTAAATATCATCGTGCCGGGCGGCGTGAGTCAGGTGACTCGGGCGAGGTTTCGCACTGGGAGCAAATCCTAATTTGGACCCGCCCCGCAATGCACCTGGCACGAGATCGGTGCCAGGCACAACACGGTGGAGAAATCGCACCTGCCCTCTGAAATGACCTTCGTAAGCCACTCAGTTCAAGGGCATTTAGGAACGGGCAACAAATGCTGCCCTTGCCAGTGACATCAACACCCCATCCAGTGACATCAACACCCCATCCAGTGACATCAACACCCCATCCAGTGACATCAACACCCCATCCAGTGACATCAACACCCCATCCAGTGACATCAACACCCCATGAAAGAATATAGAAGAAAAAACAGAATCCTGCTTTGCACATTTCTGTAAACTTGTGCCTGAAACAGACAAGTACCCACAAATTCTGGTCGGTGGATTGCGAGCCAAAACTGGACAGTATATCCATTCCCACAATTGTTGTAACATTACTGCACTGTCAGTATTTACATTCTGAACGACTGCACCACGAGCACACAAACAATCCATTCCGCATTAGCCCAAATCTTATTCAACATCATGGTTAACATTTCCGAGAAACTGGTTACTCACTGCTGTCTTGCAAATAGAAATGTTTCAGTGTGTGATCTTCCTTCGGTCAAGGACTAAGAGGAAGCATTATCCAGTAAAGTGTACAATGAAAAGCTGATGGCATTTGGGTTTGAGAATAGAGAGAGCGTTGCAAGCTTTTCTTTTCTTTTGCATATTTTCAATTTAAAGTAAGTATTTCGGCTGGCTGCTGTAAATTACTTCTCTGATTGAAAAGAGAAGAAATAACTTATCTGGAACAAGTGATAAAAGTTTCAAGGACACAGTGTTCTCAGCAAGAGCAATATTCAAAAAAACTGCATAAAACAGGCTTATTCAGCCACAACATGACTATTAATACAGAATCATACAAGCGCTGCCTGCGCTGACCTTGGTGCTACAGAAAACCAGAGCTAATTCATTGCACTCACCCCATAGCCCTGCAAATTTCTAAGTTTCAAATATTGATCCAGTTTCCCATTGAAAGAATTAGCCCCTGCCTCAGTCACTCCCTCGTGGCACATTATTCCTTATTCCAACAACCCTTTGCATTCAGAATTTTTTTCTAACCTCTCCATTCACTCCCTGGGGTATGTTTTGGACAAGATTTAACAGAAACATTTCTAAGTCTCATTTTGGGAGCGATAGGCGAGGGGCTGGCTTCTCAAAAAATGGGGCTTTGGCCCCCACACCGGCGTAAAAACGCTGGCGTTTTACTCCAGACTTTCCTGAAAAAAATATCGAGCAATTCACTTATCTGCAGAGGGCAGGGACCCAGAGTAATTCTCACAGCTTTAGCTGCGGATATGGGCTCCGCACTTCCGGTTCCGAGTCCGCGCATGTGCACGGCGGTGGCCTCCAGCGGCAGTGCCGAGCGCGAGGGCGGACTTGGACCGTGGACCAGGACCAAGAAACAAGGTTCCACCGATCTGCCCCACGCCGCTTCATCTGACCCGCCCGATCGCTGCCCCGGCTGCCCATAAGGCCGCCCCCGGTGCTTGATCCCCCCCACCCCCCCTGCCAGGGCAGGCCGCAACCGCCGCGCGTGAGTCACAACCAGCAAGACGTGGTTAGAACCACTCCGTCGGGAACTCGGCCGGTCGGGACCGGAGTATCGCTGGGAGGGCCTCTGGCAATGGCCCCCCAGCCGCACGTCGTGATTGACGGGCGAGCGATTCTCTGGGGACTGGAGAATCGTGAGAGCGGCGCCGGGTCCAGTTCGGGCGTAAAAGTCGATCCTCCGTCCCCACGCCAAACGCGATTTTGGCGCGGGGCTGTGGAGAGTCCAGCCAGAGGTGTTTCTCAACGGTCGCATTGCCGAAGTTGCGACCTGTATTTAACGGCGCTTAGTGCCAAAGTGAGCCCCCACGAGCTTCTTGTCATTACCGGCTGTCTCACCCAACTCCCGCCTCAGAGTCTCACAGCTAACAAGGGAGAGCTGCTTTTAAACGTTCCCTCAGCAGTCACTCCCAGTCAACACAGAAGCATGACAGCGTGCAGCCTTGCTTCTTGATTTGGGGATGCTGACCTGGCCAGGCTTCTCGACACCACTGACGCAAGATGGGACATCCTGGGCGGGATTCTCTGCAAACCGGCAGGGCGGGCCTCTCCGGCGCTGAGGAGCGGCGTGAACCACTCCGCCGTCGTGCCATCCCTGAAGGTGCGGAATCCTCCGCAACTTCAGGGGCTAGGCCGGTGCCGCAGTGTTTGGCGCCGCGCCAGCCGGCGCGGAAGGGCCTCCGCCGGCTGGCACGAGTTGGCGCATGCGCGGGAGCACCAGTGTGTGCTGGCGTCATCCCAGCGCATGCGCAGGGGGGTTCGTCTCCACACCAGCCATGGCGGAGGTCCACAGCAGCCGGTGCGGAGGGAAAGAGTGCCCCCACAGCACAAGCCTGCCCGGAATCGGTGGGTTCCGATCGCGGGCCAGGCCACCGTGGGGGCACCACCACCAGATCCCCCCGCGCCCTCCCGAGGACACTTCAGGCCGCCCGTGGAGCCAGGTCCCGCTGGTAAGGACCTGTTGTGATTTAGGCTGGCGGGACCCGCTGAACACGGGCGGCCACTCGGCCCATCGCGGGCCGGAGAATCGCCGGGGGGGCCGCTGCCCCGCCGTCTGGCGCGGCGTGATCCCCACCCCCGCCAAAACCCCAGCGCCAGAGCATTCGGCAGCCGGC
The DNA here is from genome assembly GCF_047496885.1 of Scyliorhinus torazame. Lineage (NCBI taxonomy): Eukaryota > Metazoa > Chordata > Chondrichthyes > Carcharhiniformes > Scyliorhinidae > Scyliorhinus > Scyliorhinus torazame. The sequence goes on along the minus strand of NC_092721.1, from coordinate 155,482,343 downwards.
GGGGGCGGGATTCACGCCGCCCCCCCCCCCCCCCCCCCCCCCCCCCCCCGGCGATTCTCCGACCCGACGGGTTGTTTCCCGAGGTGTTCGGGCGACTAGCATCAGGGTCACCAATGCCGCCTGTGTGGCAGTGGCAGCGGCCGTCAGTGCGGGCAGCGTGACAAGTAGGACCACCATCTAATATCAAAAGAAGACCAATGGCCTCAGCCGAGCTGCAAGTTACCACCTCTCTCCTGGCATCGGTTCTGCCTGCCACCCCATAAAACTTCTCAAACCCCTCCCCTCACAAATCACTGGCTGACATCTCGCATCCTCCCCACATTCTTGCTTCTCAGAACCCACTGGCACCCACCAGCACAACCCCTTCATCTCCAGGTATGGTGCCCACAAATGCCACCTACTATAGACTCCCCTGACCCATCAAGCATGCAGTTCACAATGCCCTCGCTTTGTTCCCACAGGAATGCGCAGCACGGGAGCACAGCGGTTAGCACTGTTGCTTCACAGTTCCAGGGTCCCAGGTTCAATTCCCGGCTTGGGTCACTATCTGTGCGGAGTCTGCACTTTCTCCCCGTGTCTGCGTGGGTTTGCTCCGGGAGCTCCAGTTTCCTCCCACAGTCCAACGTTGTACAGGTTAGGTCGATTGACCAATCTAAATTGCCCTTTGTGTCCAAAAAGATTAGGTAGGGTTAGTGTGTTTCGGGATAGGATGGAATTGTGGGCTTGGGTAGGATACTCTTTCCAAGGGCCGGTGCAGGCTTGATGGGCCAAATGGCCTCCTTCTGCACTGTAAATTCTGTCTGTCAGGAGAATATAGCCCATAATAAGCGGGAAAGGGCCAAGGTGGGTTGCGGAGTACCAGAGATTCGAGTCCACACCTCCTATGAGGACCGGACCTTGAAAATCGTGGGGTTGTTCGAAGAGAGAGCAGTCACCAAGAGCGAGGTTGACCTGAGTCAAAGAGGTGAGGATCTGCTGCCCCTTCACCCAGGTGACCTGTCTCAAGTGAGTTGTTCATGTCAGACAAAATGATCCTTCCCTCTCACTGACCACATGTCCATTTGTCTCGCAGGATCTCCCTCTGATGGGGCCAGGCCATCCGGAGTCATTCCCCCCACCACCCAAAACAACATTTCGGAGAGACCACCATTGACGCATTACAGCTCCCATCCCCACCTTCCACCAGCGCAGAGACACACACCTCAGTGGGTAACATCACTGGACAGGCTTCTGGGGCACATTCTGGTGAGCACCACATAGTTGCTGATGCGCATTAAGTGGAGTCAGCAGTCGGAGGTCTGCTGGATCCCAGGACCCAGCTGGGTCCCAGCCAGATGCCCAGCCTCTGGACAGATTTATCCCACAGCTGAATCCGATGATAAGACACACCTGTGAGATTCAGGAGGGGATGTCAGTGACATTCCAGTGAGTGCATGGCCGATTGGAGGAGTCCCAAGGGCTACGGGCGCTGGAGATGATGCCGTTGATGCGTGGCACCGAGTCCAACACTGCTGGGGTGGCGACCGCAGTAGAAAGCCTGCAGCACAAGGTCAGTGTTTTAAGTGGTGGTGCTCAAGACATGACTCAGTCTGTGATGACCATGGCTGAGGGCCTCGACATCATGAACTGAGTGACATGTCCCAGACGCAGTTGGACACTGCCCAGCCACTGCAGAGCATGGCCCTTCACTGAGGAGTATCGCTGAGGGCATTGACACCGCGGTGCAGACAATGGAGAGCCACCAGGACTGGAAGCGCCAGCCGACTCAAGAGGCCTGTGGAGCTCACTCCAGCTGCTCCTCCAGCCCATGGAGAGCCCAGGGCTCCACAGGCACCTTCAGGGAGAAGGAAGCGCTGGAGGCCAACCCAGGGCCTGCCACCAAGGAGACAACGGCAGTCTCCAGTTCTTCCGAATCCCTCCCTCCTGACACCTGCGCATCTCAAGGGCAGCGGGCAGAACAGGGTGGCAGGGCAACGCCTGTGATACCGGTAAACCATCGGGGCCTTCCGGCTCCAGGCCTTCCAGAGGACGTCTGCCAAAGGCACGGAAAGCAACAGGCTGCCTCCACCTCTGACATGCATCCTGGGACACACCTAGACATAGCACTGGACCACTGAATATCAAGAAGAGAAAGAATCACTGAGTGGGCACTTGTGGGGGTGGGGGTCACTATCTGTAACAAGGAGAACAGAACTGTTCACCATTAAAACATGTTACATTTGACACATCTGTTGCGTAAATCTTCGCTGCAGGCCTGCCTGCACCCGCAGGGCACAGGGGTCCAAGATCAAACGCCCCGATACAGACCCAATTTAGAGGATGGATGTCAGCAGAAAGACAGGGTTCAGACTTTGGCATAAGCCGAGGAGCACCAGAGCTAATCTCCCAGTGAGTTATCATCACTCTCCTGCTGACAGTGCTGACACAGGCCCATCATCCTGGGGTGATGTTACACAGACCCTGGGAGGGTGGAACAGGGTGGTCGGGACAGGATGATGGAAATGGGGGTGGGGTGGGGGAGGGATTAGGTGGGAAGGAGGGTATTTGTGTGTGTGTGTGGGGGGGGGGGGGGGGCAAGAGGGAGTGAGCTAACAGACAAAGCCTCGTTCTATGAGAATTGGGTGAAGATGTGGACCTCCCTGGTCCTCTGTGCATGCCTCCGCCTGTCCTCCATCCTCCGGCTCCTCCTCCGGCTTATCCTCCATCCCGTTGTACCCCACCTCTCCTCCAGCAAGTCGCCCCACTGATGTGCCCGATCGTGGAAGGGACAGCAGACCACCACAAAACAGAAGACCCTCTGGGGGTGTACTGCAGTGCACCACCTGACTGGTCCAGGCATCAGAACCGCATTTCCAGCAGTCTGATACACCGCTCAATGACAGCATAGGTGGCAATATGGGCCTCGTTGTATCGGGTCTCTGCCTCAGTCTGCAGCCTCTGCACTGGCGTCATCATCCAGGACCTCAGCAAGTACTCCTTACCCTCCAAGAGATCTCCGAGTGTCCCAGGATGTAGCTGTCATGCACGCTCCCTGGGAAACGTGCATGTTCCAGAGGTGGTGGTCACACACGAGATGAACATTCAGGGAGTGGAATCCCTTCCTGCTAATGAAGGGCACTTTCTGATGCCCCAGTGTGCGCAGAGCGACATGCGTGTCATTTGGTTGCCCCCCCCAGGATCCCGGTGATGGTGGGGAATCCTGCAGCCAGGCACTTTGGTGGGCCGGGTCCAGCTCAAGGTTGATATAGTTGGATGCTTGGTCACATAGGGCATCCGTGACCGCACGGGTGCACCTGTGAGCTGCAGCTTGGAAATGCCGCTCATTCCGCGTTCAAGCCCTGGAATGGTATGGTTTCATTAAAGTTCAGGGCTGCGGTGACCTTCATGGCGTCCACCTCCTCCAATGGTGTGAAGGCCTCAAGGACATGGCACAAATGCCGCACTGTGTCTTTGTTGAGACGGAGCCTTCTGCAGCACATGCTGTCCATCATCTCATCGAAAGACTAACAACGCCTGTACACCTTGGGCCTTTGCTGGCCTCCACCTCTGAGTTCCTCCTTGTCCTGATGGGCAGCCCTAACTTCAGGGTGTGCGGTGGCCCCCTGCACATGGGTTGCCGCCTCCAGCCTGCATCAATGCTGCTGCCTTTGACGGTGTCTGGCCACCTGGGCTGCCACCAGCACCGAGAGGGCATCCTCTGCAGGTCCGACAACACCAACCATATTCTTATATCTGTGAGGAATTGGAGAAGGAGAAAGACCAACAATCAGTTACGGGCTTCAGCCCCAGGACCCTCAAATCCCCCAAGCCTCCCCCACCGTAGTGCCATTCACTGAGCCAGTTGTGCTGGAGAACCTCGCTCTGTACATTCTCCCCCCCTAACCAGCCACAGCATAGATTATCATAGATTATCATAGAATTTACAGTGCAGAAGGAGGCCATTCTGCCCATCGAGTCTGCACCGGCTCTTGGAAAGAGCACCCTACCCAAGGTCAACACCTCCACCCTATCCCCATAACCCAGTAACCCCACCCAACACTAAGGGCAATTTTGGACACTAAGGGCAATTTATCATGGCCAATCCACCTAACCCGCACATCTTTGGTCTGTGGGAGGAAACCGGAGCACCCGGAGGAAACCCACGCACACACAGGAGGATGTGCAGACTCCGCACAGACAGTGACCCAAGCCGGAATCGAACCTGCTATCCACAATGCTACCGTGCTGCCCCAGCAGGAGCCCCTAGATCCCTAACCCCAGCCCTCTGCCGGGAACGTTAGGGAGATCACGCTCATGTGCCACCCACTGATCCACACATTTACCCTGTGATCGCGAGAATTCCATCGTGCTGAAGTCCAGCTCTTGAGTGTTTGATTGCAGGCTGCTGCCTCAATGATGTTGACGCTCTCGAGTTCTGGCACAGTATTCAAGCTTCAAAGTTTGATTGAAATGCAATGCACTAATCATCCTCTGAGACATGGCACGTGTGCTCACGAGAGCTGCATTTATAGCACAGAAGGATTTAGCCCAACAGGTCATGTCAATGTATACGCCCCACATGAGCCTCCAATACTTTTTCATGTAACCCCATCAATATCTCCTTCTGATGAGTCAAGGTGAAAAGTATTAACATAGAATTGCATTATCTAGAATTTCCATGGGGATTCTCACAATTGTCGACCATAATACTAGAAGAAAATTAGGGAACTCCAGGCACATGTATTTATTTATTTTAGCAAAATCATTTATTTACCAAAAATAATAGAACAATGAAATTTCTGACATTTCACAACATTTACACGATACAAGTGAGATACTGCACAGGACCTGGCTCAGTATAGCATTCATCATTTCTGCTTACTCAAGGCATATTATATAAATGTGCTGTCACATTTTGACCAAGATCTCAACAGTTCCTGTTGTCAGCAACTCCCAGATCTCAAATAAATTAATGCTAACAGTTGAAGAAAAACATCCAATCTGCCATTCAAGAACTGGATGTTCTCAAACCATTTCCATGTTAATATATTTTATCTCCTAAGGAAGTATTATTACTCAGTACGAGTACAAAATGAACTATCATTGTTACAACGACAAACACTTAACCTCTTTGATCTGTTTGTTACCTTTGAGCCTAGTATGAGTATCTGGCTGAGTTACAAAAGCTCCAGAGCCACTTATCTCAGCAAAGTGGCTGTGTTCACATTTTGACTGACAGTTTTAAGAGGTTATTAAAGAATTATCTGTGTTTGATCTGGTTAATGAAATAGGTGTGTTTTTGCTTTTATAACAGATTGACCATTGCCTGTATCTTTCCAGCAATGAGAGATGATGGGCATGCATCAAACAATCCATTTCAGGTGGGGTATCTTACCCTCGTAAAGGGTCCAGAGCAGCTTCACGAGGATGATCCCTGGAATAACCAGCTTGTCATATGAGGACTCTGAGTCTGTACTCGTTGGAGTTTAGAAGGATGAGGGGGGATCTTATTGAAACTAACAGGATTCTACGAGGCCTGGATAGTGTGGATGAGGATGTCTCCACTTGTAGGAGAAACTAGAAGCAGAGGGCACAATCTCAGACTGAAGGGACGGTCCTTTAAAACAGAGGTGAAGAGGAATTTCTTCAGCCAGAGGGTGGTGAATCTGTGGAACCCTTTGCCGCAGAAGGCTGTGGAGACCAAATCACTGAGTGCCTTTAAGACAGAAATAGATAGGTTTTTAATTAATAAGGGGATCAGGGGTTATGGGGAGAAGGCAGGAGAATGGGGATGAGAAAAATATGAACAATGATTGAATGGCGGAGTGGACCCGATGGGCCGAGTGGCCTAATTCTGCTTCTATGTCTTGTGCTTTTATGGCGCATCCTTGCTGGTGGCTGGAGGCCAATCCTTGAGAGGCAGTTTCTGCCACAAATGAAGCACGTGAAGCTTCCAAGTGTTATTGTGGGGTGTTGTTTTTACCATTGGTGCCTGTTGCCACGTTTCTGTAGCCATTGGTCATTGTGGTGGTGCACACTAACCCAAAGGAGGTTAATTAGTAATCTGTCATCAATTAGTGACTCCCAGGTGCAATAATCGACGTCTTGCTTGGAAGCACCTTGAAGAGCAACGTTACCAGTTCCATTAGCCGTCTTGCCTCCAGCTACATCAGCACACAGAAAGTCCTTGGGTATGTGACCTTCTTCCATCCTGTGATATGCTTGAGTGAATGAAGCCACCAGAGTATGATGAACGCTAACCAATTTGGGAGCTCCACCTTTGATGGGTTGTAATATTGGTGATTCTGTCCGACCAGAATATAATCATAAAAGACATCAAAGATGTGACTATTTGGAGGGATTTAACATTCTATTAATAGGTTTTAGAATGAGAGTTATTTCCTCCCAGCATGAAGTACATTTGAGCCAGAGGTCTATTGAATTGATGGAGTCATTTCAAAGATATGGGATGGGATTCTCCATTGCCCAACGCCAAAATCGTAATCGGCAATCGGGCGGAGAATCGATTCCGACGCCAGAATCGGGGCCGGTGCCGGTTTGACGGCCATTTGCGATTCTCCACCCCCTCCAAATGGCGTCATTGTGATGCATGCAGCACGCATGCCGTTGGCGCCTCATCGGCCGGCCCACCCGCGATGCACCGCCCCCGATGGGCCGGGTTCCCGACGGCGCGGGACACGTGTGGCCTGAGCCGGCGTGCCAGCTGTGGACTGTGTCCAGCTCTGCTGGCCGAGGGTGGTGTGGGGCGGGGGGGGTACGCGTCAGTCAAGGCTGGGGGGGGGGGGGGGGAAACTGGTGGGCTGTGGGGTCGCGGTCGGCAGTTTAGATTTAGCGCACGGTGGGCGCGACTGGTGCAGGTTGTCAGCGGTGCGCATGCGCGGTCCGGAACCCAGCTATTCTCTGGCTGTTTTCGGCACGGGTGGTGGGTGTTCCAGTCGGCGACAGTGCTAGCCCCTCACCGGTACCGGAATCAGTGAGCGGTCGGCACTGTATTTCCTGTCATGAAAGTCGACACATTCTACACTTGCATCAGCACTTCGTCACCAGAATGGAGAATTCAGCCCATGCCTCCTGCGGGTTCCCAAAGTGGATATCGGATGAGTGGCTATGGAGTGGTCATGGAGGTGGCATGGAGAATAGGAGAGGGCATGGCGGTATGAGGGGGCATGATTGTATGAGGAATTTGAGGAGGCATGTTGGGCAGGGGTTTGAGGCCCTGACATTTATCATTAAAACTAACCCATTCCAGTGTGCCAGCTTGACTATCCACCCATCTTTTGTTGTCACCTCAGACCTGCCTGTGCTTGGGACCATCTCCATCCTGCCCACACCTCCCTAGAATTAAAACATGGTTGGCTGGAGCCTTTATAAAGGAGACAGCTCTGTCGGGTCAGGAAGTTTCCTGACTTGACCTTCAACCTCCCCCACATAAATCCAACCCTCATTTACATTTCACAAGCCTAGCATCAATGGAAAACCCAGATTGTTCTGCACCAACTTGTGCTTGTATTGTGAATGAGATAAAAACCAAACCTTTCAGAAATGGTGAAGAGTTAAGGGCCGGGAGTTTGAGAATCCCGGGGGGGGGGGGGGGGCGAGAATCCCGGCACGCCGCCCCGATGCCGGCTCGCCGATTCTCCGGCGCCGATTCTCCAGCGCCTGCGGTATTGCCGCCTCTCCGGTCGGGGGCCATTGAAAGCACCCCCCCCCCCCCCCCACCCCGGCGATTCTCTGGGCCTCGACGGGCCGAGTGCCTGCCGAGATCGGCCGAGTCCCGCCGGCGTGCGTCACGTATGGTCCCACACGGCGGGACCTGGACGTTCTGGCAAGGGGGGGGGGGGATCTGACCCCGGGGGGGGGGGGGGGGGGGGGGCCTCCACGGTGGCCTGGTCCGCCATCGGGCCTACTGATCGGCTGGCTGCTTCCGTGGGGGCCTACGTTCCTCCACGTCGGGCCCCTGTAGGGCTCTGCCATATTGCCCGGGGGTCGGCGCGGAAACGGGAACTCAGCGCATGCGCGAACTCACACCGGCCGCGGCATGCCGGCTGGAGCAGCAGCGACCACTCCGGCGCCGACCTAGCCCCCGAGGAAGGGGTGCATAGCTGACAATCGAGGACCGTTGATGCCGGAATGGTTCATGCCGCTTTTCACGCTGGCGTCAGAACTTGGCCACGGGATTGGAGAATCCCGGCCAAGGGCTATGACCAATGGACCACGATGAGTGGCATTTAAAATACCGAGCTCGCCTTTTTGTTTGGATGCCGACTAATCTGCAGATCAGATTTCCAGAATTTTCTATTTTTTCTTTCATTTATCCAGCATTTTTCATCTTTTTCTTTTTGCTTCTTAAAATGATTGTGTTGTGCTCCCCCTTGTGGTCTAATGACCTAGAAATTGCTAAACTTACATTTGCTGTTGCCGTGGATACTGACAGAAAATGTTAATGATACTTTGTTCACTGACATGCATAGTGAGAAATAATAACTTGCTGGCATTGTGGCATAAACAGCAAGGTGCGCTTTGAAAAAAACAATGAGCTGCATTTGCCCAGACAAGAACAACACAGTTACTTTAAAATGATGATGGTGTGCAGGTCAATGAGAATGCTGGAAGTCATGGCCTGATGAAGCCTTGTCAGCGTCCAGTGTTGTGCACCATATAGATTGTCTCTCAAAGGTGCCCATCCAATGTGGCAAAGGGGATTGTGGGGCCATTAAAAGACAAATGCATGGACGGAGGGGGTGTCACGTGATGTGAGTGTGGGAGTGGCTGTGTTGTCCCGAGCTCTGCCTCTGCTCATCTTGTGACCCTTTATTTTATCCTGGTGCACATTTCATACTTGGGATATATATCTTGCGCTATTCTTGGGATATATATCTTGCTCTATTTCCCTGGAGGATCCTGAGTGGTGTTTTGCGAAGAGAAGCGGAGGTAAATTGTAGAAATTCCTCGTTTGACCATGGTGGGATGGGTGGAACCAGCCTTGCAGTGGCGTTGATACTGGTGAGCGGGCTTCCACCACAGCACTGCCCGCCATTGAGCATGTTGTTCTGGATGAAAGTCCGTGGTGTAGGTCTTTAGAGTTCACTGTGAACATTTGCGAGGTAACCTAGGGAGAAGGGTGGAGGCGCATGGTAGAGTCTTCGCGTTCGGAACAGCACTTTCCTTGGAAAGGGCCCGCCTTTGAAATGTTGAGATCCTGCTGCATGACGTGTCAAATCCCTGATGGGTTTGGCAAGGAGGGGAATGGGCCGAGGCGTGCCCGTGAGCCTGGTCCCTGGCGAGAAGTGGGAGGCAAATTCCCAATTGAGTTTGAAAATGAGCTGCCATGCTTTAGTAATCTTGATTTGGAGGCTGGGTCACCAGGTTTGATGAAGAACAGTGCGCCCAATCTTCGAGGCCTGGGGTTGGTTGGGGACCCTGGCCACTGGCCCTATATTATCCTCTCCTTGATGCTCAACACAAACAAGTAGAGGTGACTGAGCGGATCGAATCATCGCTCCCGGTTGGGGCCTAGGCTGTGGGTTGCTTATGCGTCGAAGCGGTGGCATGGTGGAAGCGAAGGTGCCTGAGGAATGTTCATTGATCCTGCCTTGGCGTCGGCCTTCTCGAGCAACTTAGTGTCATTATCCTGCAATTCTTCTATAATCCTGGATGTTACTCTCTTGTTATTGTGCTGTTGATATTTTACTATTGTTGTCTTTTTTCCTGCAAGGGCGTGTTAGGTGTGAGCACGAGGGCAAGTGTCGTTCTTTATCCTGTTCCAGCAAAAATCATAGAGTCTGTCGTGTTGGGTGTCCCGATACACAAATGAACCAACACGGCTGTAGATGGTACAACTCTGTTTTATTGTCTTGAACAATAACAACTAATAACTGCTGGCTGAGGTTCGTGCTTCACCAGCTAAACTGTGGACCCAGCCCTTTGGCGAAGAGCCGTTGTGTGCGAGGCAAGGTTGGGAATAAACTTACCCAGGAAGTTGACCATCCCAAGAAAGCGCAGCACTGCCTTCTTGTCTGCCAGCTGCTGCATGGCTGCGATGGCTGCCACTTTGTCGGCATCCGGCCGCACCTCTGACCGGGATATGTGGTCCCCCAGAAACTTTAGCTCAGTCTGGCCAAAAGAGCACTTGGCTCGGTTGAGGTGCAGGCCGTGATCTCGTATCCGTGCAAAGACACGCTGGAGACGACTGATGTGCTCCTGTGGTGTGGTGGACCAGATGATGACGTCGTCAACATAGATGCGCACCCCTTCGATGCCCTCCATCATCTGCTCCATGATGCGATGGAACACCTCGGAGGCCGAGATGATGCCAAACGGCATCCTATTGTAGCAGTATCTGCCAAATGGAGTGTTGAAAGTGCACAGCCTCCTGCTGGACTGATCCAGTTGAATCTGCCAAAAACCCTTTGAGGCATCAAGCTTGGTGATTATTTTTGCCCGAGCCATTTCGCTCGTGATTTCTTCTCATTTGGGTATGGGGTAGTGTTCCCTCATAATGTTGTTGTTCAGATCTTTTGGGTCGATGCAAATCTGGAGCTCGCCGGAGGGCTTCTTGACGCACACCATGGAGCTGACCCATGGCGTTGGCTCCGTGACCCGGGAAAGCACTCCTTGGTCCTGCAGGTCCTGCAGCTGCTGCTTGAGGCGGTCCTTGAGTGGTGCTGGGACTCCACGAGGTGCGTGAATGACCGGGGTGGCGTCCGGTTTGAGCCGTATTTTGTACGTGTAGGGCAGTGTGCCCATGCCCTCGAAAACCTCCTGGTTGTGCGCGAGGAGTGAGTGGAGCTGCGCCCTAAAGTCTGCATCCAGGAAATCGGACGTGCCTTCTGGAGACAGAGTGTGTATCCGCTGAACGAGGTGGAGGATCTTGCACGCCTGTGCGCCTAACAGAGAGTCCTTCGAGGATCCAACTATCTCAAATGATAATGTGGCTTTTTGTGAGTTGTGTGTAACCTCGAACTGGCAGGACCCCGTGGCCGGGATGCGTTTCCGTTATAGTCAACCAGCTGACAGTGGGATGGCAGAATCGGTGGTTTATCCTTCAAGGTCTGGAAGGCTGACCATGCGAGGAGATTGGCGGAGGCACCAGTGTCCAAGCGAAATGTGATCGGTGATCGGTTGACACCACTCATCGCCCGGATCAATGCTGTGCACTGGCAGCGGCCGGTGGTTCTGACTTGGGGACATCCGGTTCTTGTTTATTACCACAACGCGGAAGGGCTCCCTGTCGTCGGTATCGCTGGTCTGCATACTGTCTGGATATGACTCAGTGTAGGGGGGCTGAATCGCCCACACGTCCCTGCGAGGCTGGCGGAATTGTTGGGAGTTGGCAGGTTGAGCTGCTCGACAGCAGGCAGCGTAGTGGCCCATCCTGCCACAGCGGAGGCATTGTCGCGCGTTGGCCGGACATTGCCGCTTTAAGTGGGCGGGGCACAGTTGCAGCACGTCGTGACGTCATGGCGTTCGTTGCGCCACCGCGCATGCGCGGTGCGGCCTGCGTAGAGCGTGCCTGCGCATCCCGTCCCTCTGCGTCGACTTCCCCTCTTTTGGCGTGGACAAGCGCGGGAGGCCTCAGAAAGCGCGCGAAATGGCCGCCCTCGTCCAGGCCGCGGGCCGGGAGGAACTCGATCGACTGGACCCACTCCGCCTCGTAGGACCCCTGCCGTACCGATTCGGCCGCCTGGATTTGGGAGTACCAGCTGGTCGCGTTCTCGTGGAGGACGCAGGTCTCGATGGCAGACGCTGGGGTGAGGCACTTTATTTTGGGGAGCTGCTGGCGTAGGGTGTCCGAGGTGACCCCAAAAACTATCTGGGGCGAAATTCTCCGGTATCGGCGCGATGTCCGCCGACCAGTGCCAAAAACGGCGCAAATCAGTCCGGCATTGCGCCGCCCCAAAGGTGCAGAATCCTCCGCACCTTTGGGGGCCGAGCCCTAACCTTGCGGGGCTAGGCCCGCGCCGGACTGATTTCCGCCCCACCAGCTGGCAGAAAATGCCTTTGGTGCCCCGCCAGCTGGCGGGGAAATGACATTGCCGGGCGGCGCATGCGTGGGAGCGTTAGCTGCCGCTCACGGCATCCCTGCGCATGCACTGTGGAGGGAGTCTCTTCCGCGTCTGCCATGGTGGAGACCGTGGCGAAGGCGGAAGGAAAACAGTGCCCCCACGGCACAGGCCCGCCCGCGGATCGGTAGGCCCCGATCGCGGGCCAGGCCACCGTGGGGGCACCCCCCGGGGCCAGATCGCCCCATGCCCCCCCCAGGACCCTGGAGCCGCCCACGCCGCCTTGACCCGCTGGTACGAGAGGTGGTTTAATCCACGCCGGCGGGACAGGTTTTCTAGCAGCGGGACTTCGGCCCATCCGGGCCGGAGAATCGCGGGGAGGGGGGGGGGGGGGGCGCCAACCGGCGCTGCGCGATTCCCGCCCCCGCCGAATCTCCGGTGCCGGAGAATTCGGCAACCGGCGGAGGCGGGATTCACGCCAGCCCCCGGCGATTCTCCGACCCGGCGGGGGGGTCGGAGAATCCCGCCCCTGATCCCGAATCATGGAGTCGGAGGTGGCCTCATAGCCGCAGGACTACGCGAGGATACGGAGATGTGTCAAATAAGATTGAAAAGGCTCATCCTTACCCTGCTGACGCTCCTGGAAGAGGTACCTCTTGAAGCTCTCATTAACTTCCACGCTGAAGTGTTCCTGGAACTTTAGAAGCACCGTCTTGTCCTCACCTCCCGCGAATGCCTGGGATTTGTAGATGTGGATGGTGTGCTGCCCCGCCGTGGAGAGGAGGAGGGTGATCTTCCTGGTGTCCGGTGCATTCTCCCTGTCTGTGGCTTCTAGGAAGAGCTGGAAGTGCTGTTTAAACAGCTTCCAGATGACGCCAAGATTTCCAGCGATTAGTAGCGGCTGCGGCGGGCTGATGATTTCCATGGCGCAGGATGGCGGATTTCTGAAGAGGTGCAGGTAGGTCTCACAGTCGCTGGCTAGTTTCCAGTCCTGGTATCATGTCGTGTTGGGTGTTCCGATACACAAATGATCCAACACGGCTGTAGATGGTACAACTCTGTTTTATTGTCTTGAACAATAACAACTAATAACTGCTGGCTGAGGTTCGTGCTTCACCAGCTAACCTGTGGCCCCAGCCCTTTCACTATCTTGGTGAGGCACTCAGCACATGGTGTATGTCTGAGTGGCACGCTGTGAGCTCTGTGCTCTGAGCTATCTCCTGGTAGAATGAGCGGGAACTGTGGTGTTCCCCGTTTTATAGTACGTGTGCTCTCACTAATGATTGGCTGCGATGTTGTGTGTGCGTCGGTTGGTCCAACTACTTGTCCATCAGTGTTGTGTGATTGCACCATGGTATGCTAATGTGGCTATCATGACAGAGTCAATTATGTGAAACTTGGTTTGTGCACAATTTTACTCCTTTTTTTTTATTATGTTATAATCCTTGTGGTAATGGGAGGGCAGTGCTTTTTTGGCACCTCTTATCTTGTTTATAATGAAGATGGGTGGAGCCAGGGCAGGTAGGACGGTGGAGATGGCGTTGGATGATCACCGAGATTGAGGATAGCGCCCCAGGTAGAGCTCACCGGATCGGGTTTTTTTTGTTAGTTATTTTGAATTTAAGAATTTGTGCCTTTCTCCTCCGAAGGCCTGGGCAGATTATGTATCCTGGGGAGGACTGGGTTCCTTCTGATCTTCCTTGTGGTTGGAGTTAGTCCTCAGGGCCTTTTTTTCCTAGAGCTAGTATATTGGGAGGATAGGAGTGGTGGCGCATGCTTAGCTGGGTTTGGTTAATCCTTGGCTGAAGAGAGAGTTTGTTCTTTCTGTGATGGCGGACAGTGAAGGATGGTGGGAGATATCTATCGATCAATTTGGTCTTCCTTCCCGGAGGTTTTTTTTTTCCTCTCTTCATTTGAATGAGCAAGGTGCTGACACTAATCCTAGTCCAACCAGGTGGTTTAGTGGAGATTCCCCTGGTTTTACCAAGGAGGAGGAAATCGATCCCCACCCCAACCCCTCCCAGGGTGCACAATCATTGAGTGTCTTGACGACTCGTCTTCTCTTCGATGATGGGGTCTCCCCGGCTGGGGCTGGCTTAATCTTCCTTTTTCAATTTAAATGGGGGCGGTGCACTGCCCTGGATGTGGTTGGAGAGGTCCGGCTGGTGTGTGTGTGGGTGTTGTGGTGTACTGGAGGTCCTGGGCTAGGCCAGGTCCGGCGCTGTGGCTAGTATCCTATTGCCCCTGGGGTCTTGGGATAATCTTTTATTGAAGACGCCTATTAGGGATGTCCAAAAAGGTTGGGTATTGTTTCTTTGGTGCACCTGAGCCTGGGGCTGAGTTGAGTCCTGTATTCTGGTTGATGTCTTGTTGCCCTCCTCCCTCGGGGGGAGAGATGCTTTCTTGGTTGAATGAGCAGCTTCCTCGTTCATGGGTGATCGGCGTGCATCACGGAAATATGGAACGAGGGTTGGGCCCCAATCCTATGTTATCCTGCAGTTTACTCCTTGTAGCGCTAGCTCTTTTTTCTCTCTGTTTTTCTTGGGAGGCCCTTAAGGCTTGATCATAGTTTGAACATGTTGTTGCCTGTCCTCCCTGTACAAATGTATGGAATGATGTTGGTTCTGAACTGGGTGAGATTGAGGTTTTGTTGTGTGGTATACATGTAACTCCTCTTTAGAACTGGGGTTTCCGTGTATTTTCTTTGTTTTCCTTTCTTTTGTAAGGGTGGGTAGAAAGCATCAATTATTGGTTCCTGGATGGGTGCAGACAGGTCTTGTATCTGAGGAGAGGAGGCTGTGGTGTGTCGTTGGTGCTGCCAGAGTTGAGGGAGATATATATATTGGTGCGTGCCAAACATGGTCTGGAAAGTCTATCCTGAACTCTGCGATAATTGTGAGCAGACGACTCATGGTGAGAAGATGTCGGACAAGGGGAGGCACAGCTATGAATGGTCACTGACATTCAGATAAATCATGTGGAAGGGGTTCCCAGAGGGTCTCCAGGCTGATAAAGGATGAGGAAGGCACAGAATCTTGTTCCTGGCCCTGTAAGGAAAATAAATAAAAACCCACCTCATGGACCTCCTGTTATGCTTCACCACATGGAAAACGCACAATGGTTTCCCCATTCACAAGACCAGTTACAATAGAAATGAAGAGCCCCTGATAACATTATCATACTTTGATCGGTGTGTTTAAGGAAGAACCTGTTGATTTCAAGGGGGTGCTCTTGGGTCAGTTTAGCTCAGTTGGCCAGACAGCTGGTTCGTGACCCAGAGTGACGCCAACAGCACGGGTTCAATCCCTGTATCGGCTGAGGTTATTCATGAAGGCCCTGCCCTCGCCACCTTGCCCCTCGCCTGAGGTGTTGTGACCCTCAGGTTAAATCAACACCAGTCAGCTCTCTCTTAATGGAAGAGCAGCCTATAGTCCACTGGTACTGTGGTGACATTTTACATCTTGCTTTTTACTCATAAGCCTGCTTACCTTCACACTGGTTGCAAAGTTCTTGAGAGTCATTTCATCAGCATCGATTCGGTAGAGCGGAATCCCACCCTCTTTTATCCCCATCCACCTCATCCTCAAATCAAAGTCCCCATACTCAGTCCTAGGACAGGAGCACTTGCTTGACCAAACACAGTTTGCAACACTGTCAGATCATTGCCCAAATCTCGGATTGGCACCATTCACTCTGCTGACAGGGTGGAGTCCCTCAGGAAAATCCATTATTGCTCAGCTAATTCCAATGCAGTAACCAGAATTCTTCAAAGAGGAACAAGTACCTTTCCATAATAAATGTTCAAATCTCTTTTGCAGTTTGAGTTTTGCACAAATGCCCCAAGGTAGCACAGTGGTTAGCACTGCGGCTTCACAGCTCCAGGGTCCCAGGTTCGATTCCGGTTTGGGTCACTGTCTGTGTGGAGTCTGCACATTCTCCCTGTGTCTACGTGGGTTTCCTCTGGGTGCTCCGGTTCCCTCCCACCAGTCCCAAAAGACGTGCTGTTAGGTAATTTGGACATTCTGAATTCTCCCTCTGTGTACCCGAACAGGTGCCAGAATATGGCGACTCTGGGGCTTTTCACAGTAACTTCATTGCAGTGTTAATGTAAGCCTACACGCGACAATAAAGATTATTATTATTAGATGGGTGTAAAAGAGTGAATATTCAGGATAGCCTGGAAACCTTGCCTGCTATACGTACATCCTTGACATAAGAGCATGACTGGGAGATCTAAATATGGGGCAGAAAGCTGGCAGCACTGAAATGCACCCTGTTCTTTAGTGCATGATCCACCTTGGACCCACTGGCATTTCACAGCCATTGTATTGTACATCAAAGGAATCAAAAGAGAGAGTTGGCTATAGTGTTCCACTTAATAACTTTCAGTAGAGAAAAACCAACAAGGTACGGTATCCCAGCAACTAGATTATTAAGATGTCACTTCACTAGTTATGCAAAGAAAATGTCAACAGGAAATATCAATTCCCATGCAGTGAGTCAGTTCCACACTGTGGTGTATAAAAGGCTGCACAAATGCTGCAACAACAAAAAGTTTGTATTCTCATTGCGTACGAATTGACAGAGAAGAATAAAAAAAGCAGAATTATCTCCCATATACAATGGTTTTGAGTGAGTGTGAGAGAATGAATGGGAATTGAAGCTGCATTGTCTTGTCTGAAACCCACCCGATTTCCTCACCTCCTGCAGCCTAAACCAGGGACCACCAGGAGATGGACAGCAACAATCCTTGGTGAAATATCGGAAGGTGGAATTGGGAAAGATTTGGAATGGGTATGCCTATTCCTGGTCAACACTCACATTTTGGCTCAATAAACATCTTTTTAAAGTTTTTCTTTGATCTAACATCTAAACTGGACAATGGGTAGGATCGTCCTAAATGAAGATGGAGTCCTGACAGTGGCAAGTTGTATGTGCCGACAACACGCACGGCTGGCCAGCAGCGCTCTCCACCTCCCCCCCACCCCGCCCCATCCTCAGTTTTACGGGTGTCAGCTCATCAATTAGTTAATGCCAGGATTGCTGCACTGTTAAGGATAGCTACCTGCCCCTGAGAACTGCCAGCCCAGCCAAAGAACAAAGAAAAGTACAGCACAGGAACAGACCCTTCGGCCCTCTAAGCCTGTGCCGACCATGCTGCCCGACTAAACTAAAATCTTCTACACTTCCATTATTAAAGAAGGTATAGCAGAATGCTTAGAAACTCATAATTTGATCAGGCAGAATTCAGCATGGGTTTGTGAAAGGGAATTCATATTTAAATTAGAATTTAATCTGGCAAATAATAAGTTCTTAGAACTTTTGAGAAAGTAACAAGCAAGGTGGATAAGGGGAACATGTAGATGTATAATTTGTTTTCAATATATTTAGAGAGCCCAATTCATTTTTTCCAATTAAGGGGCAATTTAACGTGGCCAATCCACCTACTCTGCACATCTTTGGGTTGTGGGGGCCAAACACAGGGAGAACTCCACACGGACAGTGACCTAGAGCTGGGGTCAAACCTGGGACCTCGGCGCCGTAGACAGCAGTGCTAACCACTGCGCCACTGTGCTGCCTGAAAAAAATATATAATTGCATTAGAAGCAGTTCAGAGAAGGCTCACTCAACTCATCCCTGGGGTGAGCATATCTTATGAAGAACTGTCAAACTGGAGTCTAGAAAAATGAGAGGCAATTGTATTGAAACGTAAGATCCTGAGAGGACTTGATGGGATAGATACTGGGTAGACGTTCTCACATGTGGTGGAGTTAGAACTAGTGGGCACAGTTGAAGAATACAAGATTTTCCCTTTCAGACAGTGATGAGGAGTATTATTTTCTCTTAGTGGGTCATTAGTCTGTGGAATTCTATTCCCCAGAAAGAAATGAAGGATGGGTCATTGAATTTATTCAAGGCTGTGTAAGACAGATTTTTGACAATGGAGCCAACGGTTATGGGGACAGACAGCAAAGTCGAGTTAAGGCAACTAACAGACCAGCCATGATCTTTTTGAATGGCTCGAGGGGCTGAATGGTCTTCTCTTGCTCCCATGTCCTATGTTCCTTTAATAAGGTATTGGAATATTTAAATTTGCGTCCTGGCCCTGAAGGCAGGAAGCCTTCTGAAGCTGGTCTTGTCGGTAAACAATTTCCTGATGGTGGGACATGGTCAGGGAGTGAATACAGCCTGGCTCACCAAAATCTACCACTCCACCTGTCCATTGGTGATCACACCTCATCCAGCCAATAAAATCCTCCCAAACATGTCAAGTTTGGGACTCTTTTGCCTCCTTTAAGTAGCCTTCAGTCTCCCACCCTTACTGTCTGATCAGTGGGTGCACAGACCTGATGGCTTTAATGGCATTATATTAATTAAGGCCTTTTCCTCTTTGACGTTGTGAGGGTGTACATTGAACAATGCACAATGCAATCCAGCTCAGTGCAGAGAATTGGGTGTGTGGGGGGTTCATTCCCATATTTGAGTTTAATTTTACTGCTCTAGTTAAGTTAGCTGGACATTTGCTAACAGACGAGGGCTACGCTCATGCATCAAATACAAGAACAGAAGCTGATTGGAGCAGCCATAAAAACATGACAGCAATGTGACAAAGCATCTACAATGTGGCATTGATGTTAAGGGAGTAGGCAGAGACCTGGCAGATACAGTGGGGGAAAGTATGAAAGGGTCCATTTTGCAGGGAGAATAAAAAGCTAAAGATAGTATGAAACGTAAGGGAAAAGTATATAATTGAGCAAAGGCAGGTGGTAGGTTAGAAGATTGGACCGTCTACGAAAAACAGCAAAGAATGAAAAGATGAATAAGAAGGGAATAATTACAGTACAAAAGAAACATGGCTAGAAACATAAAAATGGATAGTTAGAGTTTCCAGAGATATTAAAGTCACAGAGATCTACAGCACAGAAAAGGCCCTTCGGCCCATCACATCTGCTCCGATCAAAAACAACCACCGAAGTGTTCTAATCCCATTTTCCAGCACTTGGCCTTGGCATCGCAAGTGCACATCTAAATACTTCTCCAATGTAATGAGGATTTTGGCCTCCACCAGCCTTTCAGACAGGGAGTTCCAGACTCCCATCTGTTTTTCCTCACATTCTCTCTAAACCTCCTTCCCCTTACCTTAAATCTATGCCCCCTGATCATTGATCCCAGTGGAAACATTTCATCCTGTCTACTCTATCTATGTCCCTCATAATTTCATACATCTCTATCATGTCCCCCCTCAGCCTCCTCTGCTCCAAGGAAAACAACCCCAGACGATCCAATCTCTCTTCATTGCTAAAACTCTCCAGCCCAGGGAACATCCTGGTAAATCTCCTCTGCACCCTTTCCAGTGCTATCACATCCCTCCTATAACGTGGATTCCAGAACTACAGTTCCAAGATAACCTCCCTGCTCTTAAGTTCTATGCCTCAGTTAATAAAGGCAAGTATACCATCTGCCTTCTTAATCACTATATCGATCTGCACTGCTACCGTCAGGGACCGATGTTACATGCACACCAAGCCGCCTCGGATCATCGATGCTTCCCTGAGTCCTCATGTAGTCCCTTGCCTTGTTTGCTATGCCCAAGTGTATCACCTCACACTTATCTGAATTGAATTCCATTTGCCACCGATCAGTCCATCTAAGCAGCCTGTCTTCCCCTCTTCTTCTGCTTGGGCAGTCCCTCAGTGTCGTGGATGACTTGCTTCCACTCTGGGGAGGGGAGTTCTGCGGTGGCTGAATAGTCCAATCCTGGATCCGCAGACTCTGCCACAGGTTTGGCAGGCGGTGTTTGATGAGGTGGGTGGGTGGGAAGCTCTGGATTCTGTGCTCTCTTTCCACTGTTTACGCTTGGCCCCCGTGCGCTCCATCCTACAACGCTCGAGATGACAAATTTCAGCAGGCAGCCAAATTTGAGGAGGATGCTCCACAATCCCTCACGATTAACAAAGTCGAAGGCCTTTGCAAGATCGAAGAAGGCCATGTAGAGAGGTTGATGCTGCTTCTTGCATTTTTCCTGGATTTGCCGGGCGTTGAAGATCATGTCCATTTTGCTTCTTGATAGGCAGAAGACACACTAAGACTCAGGGAGGAGCTCTTCAGCCTTTGGGAGGAGGCAGTTGAGGAGTATTCTCACAATGACCTTTCACGTGGCGGATAAAAGGGAAATCCCTCTGTAATTTCCTCAGTCAGAGCTGTCTCCTTTCTTGAAGACGGTCACAATTAAAGCATCTCTGAGATTATTCGGCATGCTCCTTTTTTCCAGACAAGGGTGATGAGGTTGTGGATTTTTGTCAAGAACGCATCTCTGTTGCATTTTAGTACTTCTGCGGGGATTCCATCTGTGCCAGAGGCCTTGGTGTTCTTCAGCTGTCGGGTGGCTTTTTTACCTCACGGCGAGTTGTAGTCGCGCTAAGATGGCGGTGGGTATCATGTTGCTGAATGGTGACGAGAACGCTTGTGTCGAAGGCTGTGTCATGGTTGAAGAGGTCCTCAAAGTGCTCTCTCAAGTGGGCGTTGATTGCCTCTGCCTTTCATGAGTGCCTCCTGTTTTTGGCTCTCGGGTGTGCTGGGTCCCTGGGTACTCGGACCGTAGATGGTTTTGATTGTGCTGAAGAAGCCACTCACATCGTGGTTGTCAGCAAGTTGCTGCGCTCTTTCCACCCACCATCTGTTCTTTATGTCGCGATTTCTTTTTTGCACCTCAGCCTTCAGTTGCCTGTCGGCTTGTTTCCTCTCACTCGAATTTTGGTGGAGCTGCCAGCTCAGGAACACCTTGAGCTTGCGATCAAGGAAATCCTGGATCTCCTGATCGTTCTCGATGAACCGGTTTTGGTGTTTCCTGGTTGAGAGCCCAAGCGACTCTTCACAGGTGCTCACTATGGTGGCTTTTAAGTCGGAGCAGGTGCCTTAACCTCCTGTAATCGAAGGCTATCCTCCTCACTAGGGGCTGTTTAGCACAGGGCTAAATAGCTGGCTTTTAAAGCAGACCAAGGCAGGCCAGCAGCACGGTTCAATTCCCGTACCAGCCTCCCCGAACAGGCGCCGGAATGTGGCAACTTGGGGCTTTTCACAGTAACTTCATTGAAGCCTACTTGTGACAATAAGTGATGTTCATTTCATTTTTCACTATTTACCACCCCATCAATTTTCGTATCAACTGGGAATTTACTGATCAGCCCTTTTATATTCATATCTAAATCATTTATATAAACTATAACAACAAGGGCTCCAACTCTGATCCCCACGGGACCCCACTGGACAGAGGCTTTCAGTCAGGAAAACATCCCTCGACCATCACCGTCTGCTTCCTGCTACACAACCAATTCTGGATCCAATTTGCCAATTTCCTTGGATCCCATGGGCTCTTACCTTCATTATCAGTCTCCCTTGCAGGGCCTTATCAAAAGCATTGGAATAAGAAGAGTTAACAAAGTGAGCATTAGTCCTATAGAAAGTGCATCTGGGAAATTGATAATGGAATTAGGGAGCTGCCAGATGAAGTGAATAGGTATACTGCATCAGTCTTCAATATAGAGCAGTGATATGCAACCTCGGCTGGTAAGTGGGCCGTTCGACTGGCCCTCCATCATCTGAGTGGTCTACAAGATTGAAACGAGGCTTGTTCAGACTATGACCCTTGAAGAAGTAGAATATATTTAATATATGCCTAAGATATCAGAAGTATAGAAAATGCTTAATCATTCACATATTAATAGAACTGCCAAAGCTTCAAATGGTAAAAACAACAGAAATATTCACACTTTGAATGGATTCAGAGGGAGTACAAGGCTCTCACAGTCAATGTTGTGTCCAATCAGCACGCAGCTCACTTGCCCTTGCTTTACGTGTTTAGCACTTCAGTTATACCAGTAGGAAAAAAGCTACCCGGATGGAAACCAATGTGGCCACTCTGCGCGTGGGCAACAGTCAACAAAATGTCTCATGGGCCGCACTCAGAACGCTGATGGGCTGCATGTGGCCCCAGGGCCGCAGGTTGCCCACCACTGCTACAGAGGATACAAGTAATGTCCCAGAAACAGCCGTAAATCAGGAAACGGAAGGGAGGGAGGAAATCAAAAAAATTACAATCACGAGGGAAGTGGTATTGAATTGATTGTTGGGGTTGTGTGCTGACAAACCCCCTGGTCTGGATCAACCTCATCTTAGCATCTTGATAGAAGTGGTGAGTGAGAGCACTGAGGTGCATTGGTTTAAATTTTCCAAAATTCCCTAGATTCTGGGACAGTTCCATTGGATTGGAAAATAACAAATGTAACTCCTTTATTCAAAAAGTGAGGGAGGCAGAACACTGGTAACCACAGGCCATTTAGCCTAACATCTAATATGGAAAGTGCTAGAAACTGTTATGAACGATGTTCGAGCAGGGCACTTCAAAAAAATCAAGGCAATCAGGCAAAGTCAACATGGCTTTGTGAAAGGGAAATCATGTTTAACTAATTTACTGGAGTTCTTTGAAAGATTCACGAGTGCTGTGGATGAAGGGGAACCAGTGGATGCACTGTACTTAGATTTCCAAAAGGCATTTGATAAGGTGCCACGTCAAAGGTTGCTGTGGAAATGAAAAGCTCCTCGTGTAGCTGGTAATATATTGGCAAATAAAAGACTGGATAGCTAATAGGTGACAGTTGGCACAATTGGGTCATTTTCTGGTCAGCAGGATTCAGCAAGTGTTGTGCCACAGGGATCAGTCCTGGGCCTCAACTTTTTACAATTTCTGTACGTGACTTGGATGAAGGAACCAAAGGTTTGCTGATGACACAAAGATAGGCAGGAAAGTGAAGTATGAAGAGGATAGAAGGAGGGGACTATTGGACATAGATAGGTTAAAGTGAGTGGGAAAAGATCAGGCAAATGGAGTCTAATGTGGAAAAATGTAAAATTGTCCATTTTGGCAGGAAAAATAAGATGCTTATTATCTAAATGGTGGGAGATTGCAGAGCTCTGAGATGCAGAGGGATCTGGGTGTCCTAGTGCATGAATCGCAAAATGCAGGTTTGACCAGTAATAAGGAAAGCTAATAGAATGTGATTGCCACACTTGTGGTGTTCCACAATACTGATATTTACTATTTACTGAAAGGGTTTGTAAGTATGATGCCAAATTGGCCGTTTGGCTAATATAGAGGAACACTGTGACAAAATACAGGAAGGTGTTCACAAACTTGCTAAAATATGCACGTAATTGGCAACTTAACTTCGACATAGATAAGTGCAAGGTAGAAAACATTTTGGTAGAAAGAATAAAATGGGCCACATTCTCCATAAAATAGCTACCAAAGCACTGAGGCCCATTTCTAGGTGAAAAAATTGAAGCACAAGAGAAGTTATGCTTAATTTGTAAAAAAAAAAACATTGGTTAGACCAAAGTTGGAGCACTGTGTACTGGTCTCCATGTTATAAAAACAATGTGGCGGTATTGGAGAAAGTGCAAAAAGGATTTATTGGACAATAAGAGATGGGAGTGATGTCCACATCACGTGAAAGAATAAATAAATAACGATACTGAACAAACTGGGCAATAAGCAGAAACGCTGCTTTTTTCAAACAGCGAAGAATAGAGGCACTGAAGGACAAAAGACAAGTTAGAAAAATCGATAGTCCCAAAGAAAATTAAAAGAAAATCAGGCAATTTGTCCTTCCCTATGCTATGGAAAGCCATGCAGGTCTGCAATCAGACGCCACAGCTATGCTAGAACATATAATAGATGACACTACATATGCAAGAAACAACCATCTTCAGTAACAAAGGGAAATCAATGATGACTACCAGAACAGAGGTTATACCGAGCGGGAAAACTTGAATAGGCAGGTGCTCTACACTCTTATTAAAAAAGACGGAGGAGGGGCATGATAGAGGTCTTTTAAGATTATGAAAGCATTTGACAAAGCAGATACAGAGGACATGGTTCGACTTGTGGTCAGGAAAAAAACTAGAGGCCATGTGGGGCTAGATTTCCATCGCTCAATGGTGCGAATCAGTTCTCAAAATATTGAACATAGGTTTTTCTGGAAAACCGCTTTTCCTCTGCTTTCCCGACCCCACACCATGTTCATGTGGCGTTTTTGGGAGTCAGGAGGGTCTTTGGTGCAAATCGCACAGGCATCTATCCCAAGGTCAGGGTCCTCATTGTGAGGACCACAGGAAAATTGTATTTCCTTCCGCACAATATCATCATGTGGCTGGCGTGAGTTTTAGAAACTCTTAAGAAAAAGTACATCCTTGGAGCGTTTGTGACCACTGGAGGAAATCTACTGAGGAGACTGGAACAATCCAAAAGTGAAAAATGTTTCTCCACCTTCAAATGTCTCGAATAAAGGCTGTACTGTAACGGATGTGTTTTTAATGTAGTGATTCATTATAGAGCTCTGTCCTGCAATGGTTAGCTAACCATTACATTAACCAGCATTGTGTAAGAGTTAACATGCACTACAATGATTTTTCCATCGTAGGAAGCGTCATCGTATCTAGAAAAATCTGTTACCCACCTGTCTTGTTTGACGCTTGGATTTAAATGTACAGGTTGCTATGGCTATGGAGAAGTAACATGACCAGCTTCTAATGGGTGTAGAAATAATCTGAGCACCTACTCCCCTCCCTTGATTGGCAGGCAATCAAATTTAAAACGGAGAAGACACCACCTTTCATTTTCACGCTCTGGGCATTGCAATAATATTTTGATAGTTGTGGTCATTATGAATACTTGACGGAGTTCCAAAAGCTGTTGGTCTGTTGACACAGCTTTTTCTAATTCTTTTGTGGCATGTGGGCGTCACTGGCCAAGCCAGCATTAATTACCCATCCTAGTTTCTCATGAGAAGGAGATGATGAGTTGCCTTATTGAACTGCTGCTTCCCATCTGGTATCTGTCCACCTACAGTGCTGTTATGAAGGGTTTTGATCCCACAACAGTGAAGGAGTTCCCAATATAGTTCAAGTCAACATCGTGTGTGGCTTTGCAGGTAGTGGTGTTCCTGTGCTCTTCTAGGTCACAAGTTTACTGCAGTGGATCTTGTAAATGATATACACTGTTGCCACTGTGTGCTTGTGGTGCAGGGAGTTAATGTTTAAAGTGGTGGATGGGTTGCTAATCAAGCGGGTTGTTTTGTCCTGGATGATACTGAGCTTTTCAAGTGTTGTTGGGGGTCACACTATTTCAGGCAATTGAAGAGTATTCCGTCACACTCCTGACTTGTTTTTGTAGACAGTAGGCTGACTTTGCAGAGTCAGGAAGTAGTTACTGCAGATAGCGTAGTGGGCTAAACAGCTGGCTTGTAAGGCAGAAGAAGGCTAGCAGTGTGGGTTCAATTCCCATACCGGCCTCCCCAAACAGGGACCGGAATGTAGCGACTGTTGGCTGGTTTAGCACAGGGCTAAATCGCTGGCTTTGAAAGCAGACCAAGGCAGGCCAGCAGCACAGTTCAATTCCC
Source organism: Scyliorhinus torazame (assembly GCF_047496885.1). Lineage (NCBI taxonomy): Eukaryota > Metazoa > Chordata > Chondrichthyes > Carcharhiniformes > Scyliorhinidae > Scyliorhinus > Scyliorhinus torazame. The sequence continues at coordinate 155,456,884 of NC_092721.1, read as the reverse complement.
TACCAGCCTCCCCGAACAGGTGTTGGAATGTGGCGACTAGGGGCTTTTCACAGTAACTTCATTTTAAGCCTACTTGTGGCAATAAGTGATTTTCATTTTTCAATTCTCAGCCTCTAACATGCTCTTGTAGCCACAGCATTTATACAATTGGCCCAGTTCAGTTCCTGGGAAATTGTAACCCCCAGAATGTTAATAATGGGGAAAAGATGGATGGTAACAACCTGGATTGTCAAGCACAGTAAGAAATCTTACAACACCAGGTTAAAGTCCAACAGGTTTGTTTCGAATCACTAGCTTTCGGAGCACTGCTCCTTCGTCGGGTGAAACGCTGATTGTCAAGGGGAGATGGTCATTGCCTGGCACTTGTGTGGCACAAATGTTACTTGCCACTTTTTTAAAAATATATTTTTTATTCTCCTTTTTCACATTTTCTTCAAAATGTACACCCGCCAACAAACAGTAAACGGTAATGAATACAATGTCAATCCCCTTATTAACAACAACAATCTCATCTTCCCAACCCCCAAACAATAGCACACATGACAACATAAACATCAAATAAAAACCAAAAAAGGAATCAGGAATCACCCATAGTCACCATTAATACATATAGTCCGTCCCCCCCCCCCCGGCCAACTGCCCCCCGCTAATATTCAAGGCCATCCATTGCCTGAAAGTGTACAATGAATGACACTCATGAATTGTAGAACTCCCCCACCGCCCCTCCCAGACTCCTCCCCGCCACTTCCTCTCGAAAACACCTCACCCAGTATCGGTCCCCTCCCCCAACTTTTCACCCTCCTGGGCCCATTGAAACCTGTTCCACCAGGCTCTGATGGCCGCAGCCCCTCCCCACCACACTCCTATTCACTGGCCAGCCTAAACTAGCCAGTGTGGAGGCCCCTGCCCAGGCCTCACTCCTCTCTAATCCCCTCCCACCTGCCCGGTCCCAGGAAAACAAAGAAATCCCCTTCAACACACAACCCCAGTGTAAACACACAAACCCCAAAGAACCATCATTACAAAGGAAAATCCCAACTCTTACCTTGTCCAGATAGACAACGTTGACTCATTTAGCACATATACCAACATGCAGTGAAAAAATAAAGCTACATACACTCCTACAAACCCCCTACCCTCAGTACAAGACCAATCCTCAGTCTCATTTCTGAATTCTGCCCTAGTCCTTCTACCTTCACAAACACTCCGCCACTTCCATCATCTCAAAATAAAAGTCTTTGGATTTGTAGGTCACCCTCAGCTTAGCTGGGTACACTATGCCGCACCGCACCTTGCTGTTATACAGTGCCGTCTTCACTCGGACGAAGGCTGCCCTCCTCCTCGCCAACTCCACAGTAAAGTCCTGGTATATACGTATACCAGCTCCAGCCCACTGCACCTCCCGCTTCTGCTTGGCCCAGCTCAGGACCTTCTCCTTCACGTGGTGCCTACAGAAACAAATAGTCACTGCTCTTGGCGGTTCATTCGCCTTTGGTGTAGGCCTCCACGTCCTATGAGCCTGATCCAGTTCGTACCAAGAGGGATCTCCCCCCTCCCCCAACAGCTCCGCCAACACCTTGGCAAAATACTCCGTCGGCCTTGGGCCTCCAGCCCTTCAGGCAAACCCACGATCCTCAGATTTTGCCGCCTAGATCTGTTTTCCAAGTCCTCCATTTTGGCTCGCAGACCCTTGTTGGCCTCCACCACCCTCTGCAGCTCCTTCCCCATTGAGGTGAGTTGATCATGGTGTTGCGACAATGCTTCTTCCACTTCCTTCAGTGTCTCACCCTGCTCCCGCACCTCGGCCGATGCTCTCGATACCGCCGCCCTCACCGGGGCAATTGCCTCCTCCACCAGCACCTTCAATACCGCCACCATCTCCTTCCTGATCACCTCCATGTGCTTTGCGAACTGTTTTTCAAGTTCCATGACCATCACCTCGGTCACCTTTTCTGCCGTGAGCAGTGCGGCCTCACCCGGCGACCCAGCCTCCACCTTCCTTCCAGTTCCTGAGCTGTCCCTTCTACTCAATGGCAAACCTTCTTTAGCCCCAATCTTCACGGACGTTTTCCTTTGGGTTTTGGACACCTTTCTTCCTTATGGCTTCCTGCACTTATTTAACCAAAAATTGCCCCTGGGACCGGGCATTAAATTCTAAAAATTCAAACCTCAAGCGGGAGCCCTCCAATGTGTGACCTCCTCCTACATGCCGCCACCAGAAGTCCACTTGCCACTTATTAACCCAAACTTAAACGTTTTCCATGTCTTGCAGCATGTGCACATGGACTGCTTCTGTATTGGAGGAGTTGTAAATGGTGCTGAACATTGTGTAATCATCAGCAAACATCCCCACTTCTGACCTTATGATGGTAGGAAGGTGATTAATGAAGCTGCTGAAGATGGTTGGGCTTAGGACACTACCCCACTACCCTGAGGAACTGCTGCAGCAATGTCCTGGGCTTTCAACAGCCACAACCATCTTTCTTTTATGCTAGCTGTTGCTCCAACCAGTGGGATTGCTAACTGCTGCACAATATTATTCTTCAGCGTTCACATGACATATTGCTTTTGTCACATTTAATTCAATCCTTTCACCTTTGTGTGCTGCTCAATGAGAGGAAGAGCTGAACAAATATAAATGGCAGGTCACAAAGTGTTGAATTAAGAGGCTGCATTCTCAGATTGTACTGACTGCCATACAGTATACAGGTCAACTCTCTGAAAGCACGTCTTGCTGGGGTGGTAATTAGCCATATTGGGTTTATCTTGTTTTCTGTGGACAGACATACCTTGGTAATTTTCCAAATTGTCAGGTAGATGGGGGATGACTGACAGTTTTCCGAGCTTGTAAATGACATACCAGCTTTTGATGTGGTTTCAGAGTACATAGTTGTTCATTTACGCACTGTAATGTCCATTTAAAGGGTTAACTTACAGCATTTTTCTCTTTGGTCTATTGATTATTTAGCCAATTGATTAATAAGTCAACAGAATTCAGCTGCCTGATTGAAACTCAAAGATTCTCCATCATTATATTTTTGCATGTTCACAAATATTTGTTAAGCAGCTAAATATATTTGTTTACGTGGAAACTGCATTTTAGCAAATAAGAAGGTATTTGTGGCAGGGCGTATGGTGTCAATTTACCACCTGCACACAATGGGATGATACAACTCTTGTATCTATTACAGCTCAATGAAGTCTAGTATCCATTCTGTGCATCTCACTACAGAAAGCTATCATATTAATCGGACACAGCATGAGTGGATCAGTGAGTTAACTTTACTCAGATACTCACAATTCCAGAGGTCTTCATCACTATCTATTCCCATGGTCACTTATTAAAAAGTACAAGAGTGTTTCACTATTGTTGAGGAATGTACACAAACTCAGCTCTCTGCAGCATCACTGGTTATACAGCTTGGCCAGATCTGCTTTGTCCTTACATTGGATGGACTGAATTTTATGGCCCTGTTGGGGAGGGGGGGGCTGCAAAATGCAGCGAGCCATTCAAGCGTCCATTGGTTTGGCGGGAGCGAAAAATCCCACTGGTGGAAAATTCCACCCGATGTGTCTGCACTTATAAAGTAAAGTTCATAGACAAAAACTATTTTCTTTCCCACTATTTCCCCCTCTAATAATTTTTTCAAGAATACTTACTGACTGTGGCATTTCCTTGTGACTTTGGGGAGTCAGGGGGTAGTTATGAATCTTGATTCCCAGAAAGGAGGATTGGCAAATTATGTCGGAGAGTTGGAGCAAAATGGTTTGAAAGATGGACAGAGGTTTACCAAGCACTGTGTGTTCCTGGGAAGAATATTTTTAGCAAATCCTTGCAAATTCATTGATGCAAAAACAGCTAATCATTAATGGGCATGGGCAGCAGTTTAAATGTTGATAGCTGACTAACCATTGAACCACGTAAAAGTAATGTTAAATAAAACTGTACGGCATGGATACAGTGAATAAACAATGACAAAGCCACAAAAGTATTTACGTTGTATAACTGGTGCTGATTCAAGATGCATACTATCACTGTACAAGAAAATCATTATCCAAAACCTCACGATCATCAGAGATTGGACGCATGATTGTCAGAATTCTGTGGAAGTCCTGACACGTAGACCTATCTGGAAATTGGCCAGGAAGTTATAACTTCCAGCGGGAAATTACCCTGTTTCTAGGAACCCTCCATGAATGTCGACCATTCTGTGTTAGATTCAGAGATTCAGACTGTTCTATAGTATTTAGAGTCATAGTCACAGAGGTTTACAGGTTTATATATCTCTATACCTATTAGCTCAGTGGGCTGGTTTAGCTCAGTGGGCTAGAAGCTGGTTTGTGATGCAGAACAAGCCCAGTAGCGCGGGTTCAATTCCAGTACCAGCTTACCCGAACATGCGCCAGAATGTGGTAACTAGGGACCTTTCACAGCAACTTCACACTTGTGACAATAAAAGGTTATTATTATTAACTGTCTAAATGCTTTTTGGAAGACAAAATTGCACCCGCCTCTATTACTGCCTCTGGCAGCTCATTCCAGACACTCACCACCCTCTGTGTGAAATAATTGCCCCCTGGACCCTTTTGTATCTCTCCAATCTCACCTTAAACCTATCCTCTCTAGTTTTAGACTCGACTACCATTGGGGAAAGATGTTGACTATCTACCTCATCTATGCCCCTCATTATTTTATAGACCTCTATAAGTCGGTCCATCTCCCCCACCCCCCAAGCCTCCTATGCTATCGGGAAAAAAGTCCCAGTCCATCCAACCTCTCCTTACACTCAAGTCCTATTAGCATCCTGGTAAATCTTTTCCGCACTCTTTCTAGTTTAATAATATCCTTTCTATAATAGGGTGACCAGAACTGCACATAGTATTCCAAGTGTGGCCTTACTAATGTCTTGTACAACTTCAGCAAGACATCCCAACCCCTGTCTTCAATGTCTGACCAATGAAACCAAGCATGCCGAATGTCTTCTTCACCACTCTGTCCACCTGTGATGCCACTTTCAAGGAGCTATTAACCTTTACTCCTATACCTGGGTAGTTATCCGGGAAATGTTAGGCATATTCCCCTCAAAGTCACTCACCACCCCAACTTGGAAATATATTGCTGTTCCTTTACTGTCACTCGGTCAAAATCCTGGAACTCCCTCCCTAATATCACTGTGGGTGTACCTACACCTCAGGGCTGCAGCGGTTCAAGAAGGCAACTCACTGAACCTTCTGAAGGGCATAGAGGGATGGGCAATAAATGCTGGCCTAACCAGCAATGGCCACATCCCGTGAATTAATTTTTAAATGTATATATTAAAACATAGTCTCAAACCTGGGTAGCTACACAACTGACCCCACAATCAACCCACCACCGCCCCCCCCACTACCCCAACCACATGCACCTAACTCATTCACCCATCCATTCACTAACATTCACCCTGCATCTTTAAAATGAACAGATAGAACAAAGAACAGTACAACACAGGAACAGGCCCTTCGGCCCTCCAAGATCGCCCCGATCATGTGTCCTATCTAGACCAACCGTCTATATCCTTCTATACACCATCTGTTCATGTGTCTATCCAGATAAGTCTTACGGCAGCTAATGCTGTAAAAAGGAGGTGCGTCCTCTCTTCCTCCGACTCTACTCCACTCTGACGGAGATCCCTGATGAACATTGTGCATTTCTGCAGAAGCTGGGCTCTGAAGGTCCCAGTAGAAACGGGCACGGTGGTGCAGTGGTTAGCACGGCTGCCTCACAGCGCTGAAGACCCGGATTCTATCCCGGTCCCAGGTCATTCTGTGTGGATTTTGCACTATCTTCCTGTGTCTGCGTGGGTGTCACTCAAGATGTGCAGGTTAGATGAATTGACCGCGATAAATTGCCCTTAATTGAAAAAAAAAGAATTGGATACAACATCCAGTCAGGAGAACTATCAATCTCAGCAACAATCCGACCATTATTGCCGCTGCTCAGATCTGGGCCAATGAACAAACTCAGAGTGAAGCAAAAGCTTTACTTCTATTTTTCTAGCTATTGAAAGGATGCCTATCTGAAAGAACAACACAGTTGGTATTACAATTCAATGAAATCCATTACTTCCTCTGCAGCTAATAACACACAGCTGTAGCCATACACTGTTCCCAACCACAAACATCGAAATCCAAAATACTTCACAATAATTTGCAATCTCTTATCTACAAGTACTTATATTCCCATCATATAAATTTTCAAAGCGCAATCAAGATACTTTAAGTTGTTATATTTTCCTTACCTGCATGTTAGTGAATGATAATTGGACTCATACTTTGAAGCTTCTCATTTGTCTGGCTGCCTGCAACCCTCCTATATTCCTGCTAGTCATAAATTATTCATTCACAACCAACATGACTCTTGCAAAGATAAGTCACTCCCACAGTACCTCACACTGCTGTACTTATTATTAGACCATACAGATGACAGTCAGTTTACAACTATGTACATAGCTTTTTAAATCACCTTTTCACCCCTCCTTAGTTGTCATGAAGGAAGGTAATCTTTAATTTGGCAGTGACCAGCAGGTTGGATGAGTTAGATGGGGAACAGTGGGAGCACTGGTATTTTGGGCAATGGAAACTAGTGGTCTCAAATCACCTTCTTCATCCAAACCATTTTCACACCTATCCTGAAGAAGGTGACTCGCACAGAATTTCTAGTATCTCACCCACTTCTTCTGCCAGGAGTTGGACAATTGGTTTTGGTAGGTGATCCTAGCACTGGGGGAATGCTGACATCAAAGCTGAGCCTAATCATAGCATCATCTGATAAAGATACACATTTCCAGTTTCCAATAATAATGCATAATGAAAATTAATTGATTCTCACAGACTTCCGGGTGCGGCGATGACCAGCTGAGTCGCACGTTTCGGCAGCTCCCGGTGAAACGGACTTTTGGGCTCTTGATAGGAGCCCCACCGGCAATTTTGACGGCTAAAAACACTGTGCGGTAAACCAGAAGGGAATCCCCCCTGGATACGGATGAAAAAAGGAGGAGAAAGTGGCCGGATTGCAGTGGATCCTTTAGAACAGCGGCAAGGAAGGCAAGCAAAAACCAAGATGGCGTCGGAAGGTGGCAGTTTAACATGGGGCCCTGAACAACAAGAGTTCTTGAAATGCTGTGTGGAAGAGATCAAAAAGGAAATGAAGAAAGAGCTGTTGGCCCCGATACTACAGGCGATTGAAGGGCTAAAGGAGGAACAAAAGACCCAGGAGTGGGAGCTTCGGGTCGTGAAGGCAAAGGCAGCCGAGAATGAGGACGACATACAGGGCCTGGTGGTGAAGACGGGGACGCATGAGGCACATCAGAAACGATGTGTGGAAAGGTTGGAGGCACTGGAGAACAACGCAAGGAGGAACAACCTGAGGATTCTTGGTCTTCCTGAAGGTGCGGAGGGAGCGGAAGTCGGGGCATATGTGAGCACGGTGCTGCACTCGTTAATGGGAGTGGAGGCCCCGGCGGGTCCGTTGGAGGTGGAGGGAGCATACCGAGTGATGGCGCGAGGACCGAGAGCAGGAGAAATTCCCAGAGCCATAGTGGTGAGATTCCTCCGTTTTAAGGATAGAGAAATGGTCCTTAGATGGGCAAAGAAAACTCGGAGCAGTAAATGGGAGAACGCGGTGATCCGCGTTTATCAAGACTGGAGTGCGGAGGTGGCGAGAAGGAGGGTGAGCTTTAATCGGGCCAAGGCGGTGCTTCATAAAAAGAAGATAAAATTTGGAATGCTGCAACCGGCAAGACTGTGGGTCACATATCGAGGGAGGCACCACTACTTTGAGACGGCGGATGAAGCGTGGACTTTTATTGTGGAAGAAAAACTGGAATGAGCGGGTTATTAAAAAGAACGTTTGAACAAAGTGGTGGGGCGAATGTGGGGGGCGAAGAGGGGGGTTAAAAAGGGGGGAAAGAGGAGTTTTATGTACTAATCCTGCGATGTGGTAACTTTTCTCTCTTCCACAGGTGGTGATGGGGGGAGGAGGGAGGTGGAGGAGATGGGGCGTTGGCCATTGAGGGCGGGGCCAAGGGAGAAGCGCGGGCTTGGTTCCCGCGCTATGATAATCATGGCGGGAATAGAGAAGCAGGAAGGAGGGGGCGTCGCACGGTGCGAGCCGAGGTCACGGGGGGAAGCCGAGGTCGGCCAGAGTTTGCTGACTTCTGGGAGCAACATGGGGGGAGTAATTACGCTAGCGGGGGATATAGCGGGGGGGGGGGGGGGGGGGGGGGGGGTGGGAGGGGGGAATTACTGGGTTGCTGCTGCTGGGGAGAGGGGGGAGCTGGTATGGGAGGGGATGGGCGGGGGGGCACCGCCTGGGGGAGATACAGCTGCGTGGGAACCGGGTGAGGAGCTGGAAAAAGGGGATGGCTAATCGACAAGGGGGGGGTGGTAGGAAGCCCCCCAACCCGGCTGATCACGTGGAACGTGAGAGGGCTGAACGGGCCGATAAAGAGGGCACGGGTACTCGCACACTTTAAGAAACTTAAGGCAGATGTGGTTATGTTACAGGAAACGCACCTGAAACTGCTAGACCAGGTTAGGCTACGCAAAGGATGGGTGGGGCAGGTGTTCCATTCGGGGCTAGATGCGAAAAACAGGGGGGTGGCTATATTACTGGGGAAGCGGGTAATGTTCGAGGCAAAGACTATAGTGGCGGATAACGGGGGCAGATATGTGATGGTGAGTGGCAAACTACAGGGGGAGACGGTGGTTTTGGTAAACGTATATGCCCCGAACTGGGATGATGCCAATTTTATGAGGCGGATGCTAGGACGCATTCCGGACCTAGAGATGGGAAAGCTGATAATGGGGGGGGGTTTTAATACGGTGTTGGAACCAGGGCTGGATAGGTCGAAGTCCAGAACTGGAAGGGGGCCGGCAGCAGCCAAGGTACTTAAAGATTTTATGGAGCAGATGGGAGGTGTAGACCCGTGGAGATTTCGCAGACCTAGGAGTAAGGAGTTCTCGTTTTTCTCCTATGTCCATAAAGTCTACTCGCGAATGGACCTTTTTGTGCTGGGAAGGGCGTTGATCCCGAAGGTGAGGGGAACGGAGTATACGGCTATAGCCATTTCGGATCACGCTCCACACTGGGTAGACTTGGAGGGAGGGGAGGAAACAGGAGGGCGCCCACCCTGGAGAATGGACATGGGACTAATGGCAGATGAGGGGGTGTGTCTAAGGGTGAGGGGGTGCATTGAAAAGTACTTGGAACTCAATGATAATGGGGAGGTCCAGGTGGGAGTGGTCTGGGAGGCTCTGAAGGCGGTGGTTAGAGGGGAGCTGATATCAATAAGGGCACATAAAGGGAAGCAGGAGAGTAAGGAACGGGAGCGGTTGCTGCAAGAACTTTTGAGGGTGGACAGACAATATGCGGAAGCACCGGAGGAGGGACTGTACAGGGAAAGGCAAAGGCTACACGTAGAATTTGACTTGCTGACTACGGGCACTGCAGAGGCACAATGGAGGAAGGCACAGGGTGTACAGTACGAATATGGGGAGAAGGCGAGCAGGTTGCTGGCACACCAATTGAGGAAAAGGGGAGCAGCGAGGGAAATAGGGGGAGTGAGGGATGAGGAAGAAGAGATGGAGCGGGGAGCGGAGAGAGTGAATGGAGTGTTCAAGACATTTTATAAAAAATTATATGAAGCTCAACCCCCGGATGGGAGGGAGAGAATGATGGGCTTCTTGGATCGGCTGGAATTTCCCAAGGTGGAAGAGCAGGAAAGGGTGGGACTGGGAGCACAGATCGAGGTAGAAGTGGTGAAAGGAATTCGGAGCATGCAGGCGGGAAAGGCCCCGGGACCGGATGGATTCCCAGTCGAATTCTATAGAAAATATGTGGACTTGCTCGCCCCGGTATTGACGAGGACCTTTAATGAGGCAAAGGAAAGGGGACAACTGCCCCTGACTATGTCTGAAGCAACGATATCCTTTCTCTTAAAGAAGGAAAAGGACCCGCTACAATGCGGGTCCTATAGACCTATTTCCCTCCTAAATGTAGATGCCAAGATAATGGCAATGAGAATAGAGGAATGTGTCCCGGGGGTGGTCCACGAGGACCAAACTGAACACGAATATACGGAGGCTGTTAGGGGTAATGATGATGGCCCCACCAGAGGGGGAAACGGAGATAGTAGTGGCGATGGATGCCGAGAAAGCATTTGATAGAGTGGAGTGGGATTATTTGTGGGAGGTGTTGAGGAGATTTGGTTTTGGAGAGGGGTATGTTAGATGGGTGCAGCTGTTGTATAGGGCCCCGATGGCAAGCGTGGTCACAAATGGACGGGGATCTGCATATTTTCGGCTCCATAGAGGGACAAGGCAGGGATGCCCTCTGTCCCCATTATTGTTTGCACTGGCGATTGAGCCCCTGGTGATTGCGTTGAGGGGTTCCAAGAAGTGGAGGGGAGTACTTAGAGGAGGAGAAGAACACCGGGTATCTTTGTATGCGGACGATTTGCTACTATACGTGGCAGACGGAGATGGGATATGGTATCCCTGTCACTGGCAGGGAGGGTGCAGGCGGTTAAGATGGTGGTCCTCCCGAGATTCCTCTTTGTGTTTCAGTGCCTCCCGGTGGTGATCACGAAGGCTTTTTTTAAAAGGATTGAAAAGAGCATCATGGGTTTTGTGTGGGCCGGGAAGACCCCGAGAGTGAGGAAGGGATTCTTACAGCATAGCAGGGATAGGGGGGGGGCTGGCACTACCGAGCCTAAGTGAGTATTATTGGGCCGCTAATATTTCAATGGTGAGTAAGTGGATGGGAGAGGAGGAGGGAGCGGCGTGGAAGAGATTAGAGAGGGCGTCCTGTAGGGGGACTAGCCTACAGGCTATGGTGACAGCCCCATTGCCGTTCTCACCGAGGAACTACACCACAAGCCCGGTGGTGGTGGCTACACTGAAGATTTGGGGACAGTGGAGACGGCATAGGGGAAAGACTGGAGCCTTGGGGGGGTCCCCGATAAGAAACAACCATAGGTTTGCCCCGGGGGGAATGGATGGGGGATATGGAATGTGGCAAAGAGCAGGAATAACGCAACTGAAAGATCTGTTTGTGGATGGGAAGTTCGCGAGTCTGGGAGCGCTGACCGAGAAATATGGGTTGCCCCAAGGGAATGCATTCAGGTATATGCAACTGAGGGCTTTTGCGAGGCAACAGGTGAGGGAATTCCCGCAGCTCCCGACACAAGAGGTGCAGGACAGAGTGATCTCAAAGACATGGGTGGGGGATGGTAAGGTGTCAGATATATATAGGGAAATGAGGGACGAAGGGGAAACTATGGTAGATGAACTAAAAGGGAAATGGGAAGAAGAGCTGGGGGAGGAGATCGAGGAGGGGCTGTGGGCAGATGCCCTAAGCAGGGTAAACTCGTCGTCCTCGTGTGCCAGGCTAAGCCTGATTCAGTTTAAGGTATTACACAGGGCGCATATGACTGGAGCACGGCTCAGTAAATTTTTGGGGGTGGAGGATAGGTGTGCGAGGTGCTCGAGAAGCCCAGCGAATCATACCCATATGTTTTGGTCATGCCCGGCACTACAGGGATTTTGGATGGGGGTGACAAAGGTGCTTTCAAAAGTAGTGGGGGTCCGGGTCGAACCAAGCTGGGGGTTGGCTATATTTGGGGTTGCACAAGAGCCGGGAGTGCAGGAGGCGAGAGAGGCCGATGTTTTGGCCTTTGCGTCCCTAGTAGCCCGGCGCAGGATATTGTTAATGTGGAAAGAAGCCAAGCCCCCGGGGGTGGAGACCTGGATAAATGACATGGCAGGGTTTATAAAGCTAGACCGGATTAAGTTCGTTCTAAGGGGGTCGGCTCAAGGGTTCACCAGGCGGTGGCAACCGTTCGTCGAATACCTCGCAGAAAGATAGATGGAATGGAAAAAAGGCAGCAGCAGCAGCCCAGGATCGGGGGTGGGGGGGACTCTCAGGGTTGTTAATATATACTGTATAATATGTATAGGTCGTTGCGACAGATAATTATATATTGGACTGTTAAATTATATTTTTGGAGAGTGTTACTTGTGATAAGGCAGTTGCCAATTAGGGTTAGTTTTCATTTTTGTTATTTATTATTTATTCATTTTTTGTTTATAAAATAGGTCATTGTTATTTGTGTTGTTATAATATTGTGTAAAGGATGCACAATGTACTGTGTTGGTTGACCAAAAATGTTCAATAAAATATTTATTTTAAAAAAAATTGATTCTCACAAAGGATAAATTACTTAGCGTCCCGTATTGACACAGCCCAAAGCCAGTCAAATGGTGCAGCTAATTTAGCGTTGAGAATGAACTGAATCTGGGACCTGTTGGTCATTATCACACAATAAATAAATGCACTGTCTGGTGTAGTGTTGAGTTCCGAAGGAAATCCTAGATATGAATTCCCGAAATTTCAATGTATCTTAGTTAATGCCCAAATAATGTTACTCTCTAGGATATAAGAATTAGGCCTCTTGTTTTATTATAATTCTCACACAATGTTAACATTACTGGCTAGGCCAGCCTCTGGTGACCATCCCTAATTGCCTTTGCGAAGGGTCACTCACTACCCTTGCTTGGAACTTGCTACTTATCAGCCTCAGCCTGATTGATTTTTAAAAATTCATTTACGGGATGTGGGCATTGGTTAGGCCAGCATTTATTGCCCATCCCTAGCTGCCCTTCAGAAGGTGGTGGTGAGTTGCCTTCTTGAAATGCTGCAGTCCCTGAGGTGCAGGGACACCCACTGTGCTGTTAGGGAGGGAGTTCCAGGATGTTGCCCCAGTGACAGTGAAGGAGAGGCGATATATCAGGGTGATCATAGAATCATAGAATTTACAGTGCAGAAGGAGGCCATTTGGCCCATCAGGTCTGCACCAGCTCTTGGAAAGAGCACCCTACCCAAGCCCACACCTCCACCCTATCCCCATAACTCAGTAACCCCACCCAACACTAAGGGCAATTTTGGACACTGAGGGCAATTTAGCATGGCCAATCCACCTAACCTGCATATCTTTGGACTAGTCAGGGTAAGGTTGGATAAGTCAGGGTGGTGAGTGACTTGGAGGGGAACCTCCAAGTGAATGATGTCCAGGTCTTAATGCACATGGAAATGGGTTGCTTCAGAATCTGAGAAGTTGCAAATGGTGCTGAAGATTGTGCAATCATCAAACATCCCCACCTCTGACCTTAATATGGAGGGAAGATCATTGATAAAGACCATTGATGTGTCTAAGTCACTGCCCTGAGGAACTCCCTCAGTCATGTCCTCCAACAGCAACAATCATCGACCGCTGACTGCAGCATTTTTTTTTAGCATTCATTGGAAATGTCACTTTTGTCATGTTTAACTCAACCTTTCCACCTTCATTTGCTGCCAAATGGGAGGAAGAACTAAGCAAATTAAACAGGTCAAATTCAGAGGCTGTGTTCTTTATTGTACTGGCTGCCCTACATTGCCCAAGTTCGTCTATTTGACAGCGAGTCTCTATTCTGAGCAAAGATCAGTTTGAACATCTGGGGCTGGATTCTCCATTTCAGGGACTATGTCCGCATGCCATCGTGAAAACTGTGGTCTTTTATGCCAGAAAAACTGGCATCAAAAGGCCACAGATTCACAGTCCTGCAGGGGGCTAGCAGGGAGCCGTCATGCTCCAGCTGCAGATACGGCCCCCCGCACTTCAGGGTCAGAGGCGGCGCATGCACACAGCGGCGGCCTCCAGCGGCCACGCCGTGCTCAATGGTGGACTCAGACCGCGGAAATAATGCCCCCGATCGGCCAACCCGGACCGCCCGCACAATAAAGGCACAGTCCCGTATGAGGCTCCCCCTGCCCTCCGATCGGCCCGCCCCTGAGCATGGCGGCCGCGGACTGAGTCCGCAGCCGCCTCGCGAGTTTCCCAAACGGCTGGGACCGTATTAGAAATCAAATTACAAATACCTTAATAAAATGTTTCTTTTTAAAAAAGGAAATACGCCATCGGTACTTCAGCCGGTTGGGGGCGGAGAATAGCAGGGCGGGCCTCAAGTAATACAAAATAACAAAGAAAAGTACAGCGCAGGAACAGGCCCTTCTGCCCTCCAAGCCCGTGCCGACCATGCTGCCCGACTAAACTACAATCTTCTACACTTCCTGGGTCCGTATCCCTCTATTCCCATCCTATTCATGTATTTGTTAAGATGCCCCTTAAACGTCGCTATCGCCCCTGCTTCCACCACCTCCTCCAGCAGCGAGTGAGTTCCAGGCACCCACTACCTTCTGTGCAAAAACCTTGCTTCGTACATCTCCTCTAGACCTTGCCCCTTAAACCTATGCCCCCTAGTAATTGACCCCTCTACCCTGGGGAAAAGCCTCTGACTATCCACTCTGTCTATGCCCCTCATAATTTTGTAGACCCCTATCAGGTCGCCCCTCAACCTCCGTCGTTCCAGTGAGAACAAACTGAGTTTATTCAACCGCTCCTCATAGCTAATGCCCTCCATACCAGGCAACATTCTGGCGAATCTCTTCTGCACCCTCTCTAAAGCCTCCACATCCTTCTGGTGGTGTGGCGACCAGAATTGAACACTATACTCCAAGTGTGGCCTAACTGAGGTTCTGTACAGCTGCAACATGACTTGCCAATTTTTATAAATGCCCTGCCAATGAAGGCAAGCATGCCGTATGCCTTCTTGACTACCTTCTCCACCTGTGTTGCCCCTTTCAGTGACCTGTGAATCTGTACACCCAGATCTCTCTGACTTTCAATACTCTGGAGGGTTCTACCATTCACTGTATATTCCCTACCTGCATTAGACCTTCCAAAATATATTGCCTCACATTTGTCCGGATTAAACTCCATCTGCCACCTCTCCGCCCAAGTCTCCAAACAATCTAAATCCTCTGACAGTCCTCATCACTATCCGCAATTCCACCAACCTTTGTGTCGTCTGCAGGTGTGGGATACTCCCTGAGTACGCCGCATTTCGGGGGGGGGGGGGGGGGGGGGGGGAAGGGGGGGGGAGAATCGCCAAACCGGCGCCAGTCCCGATTCCATCCGTGAAACTGGATTCTCTGCCCCGGCGCCGAAGGCGATTCCAACGCCGGTGCTTGGAAAATCCAGCCCATGAACCTTTGTCCTTGTTGGGACAAATATGTGCGCTTTCCGAATAAATGATCCTCTCCCTCAAGGTCTAAAGTTGTAACAGTTATTAAAAAAATCTGACGTAGCTCCAGATATTGGACTATAACAAACAATCCATGGTAATATTGGACCACGTCACGAATAGCAAAACAACACTTCATCATGATGGGCTCACAAGCACCATGCATCCAATGATCAAGCAGTAAACTAACTCAATCTGAAATTCACTTGTGTTTCTATACAGTAGTGAAGTGAGGAGTCTTTTCCACCATTCATTCTACAGCAATGAATAAACTACCGCTTCAGTTATTTTAAACTATCAATCAAAGAACAAATGCAGACTTGTTTTCTACCAATAGATAACTAAATTTAAATACACATACTTAAAGTACTCAACATATGTAATTCAATGTACGGTATAAGATATAATAATATTAATGTCTCAAAGCCTCTTGCTGTAGAAACACCATTTCCAATCAGTTTATGGTCAATCTAAAATGTTAGTTTTGCACCTGGGCAGCAAGTTGAAAATTTACCCCCACATTCCCACAATATTAATGCTGCCATTGTCGCGCACACAGTGACATAGTTGTTGGAAATGCATTCTTCTTTTTACAGGCTAGGTATTGTGCCTTCCCTCTCGAATTGTATTTATTACCAGACACCAGCTTCGTGGAAGATGGATAACGCTGTTAGTAATACTATCTACCACAACCTGCAATGGGACACTCACAGGCTAACCGGCAGCTGTTTCTCCTTACTGCCATCGTCACACAAAGCTTTTCAAATGTACTGTGTTTATTTTCTACCCTTCTTGTTTCCTAGATGGTGTGTTATTTTCTTGTTAACAAAATGTTGTGCCATCTCATTTCACAACACTGAGAATTCCTGGGTGGTGTCCCAGGCCTAACCATCTTCAGCTGCTTCATCCATGACCTTCCATCCACCATATGATCAGGAATGGGGATATTCACTGATGGTTGCACAATGTTCAGCACCATTCGCAACTCTTCAGATAATGAAGCAGTCCTTCTCCAAATGCAGCAGAACCTGGAAAATAACCAGGTTTTGGCTGACAAGTGGCAAGTAACATTCACACCACAAATGGCAGGCAATGGCCATCTCCAACAAGGGAAAAAACTAACCATCACCCCCCTTGACATTCAATGTCATTACCTCAGCTGAGTCCCCCACAATCAACATCCTGGGGTTACCGTTGACCAGAAATTGAATTGGACTTGATATATAAATACTATGGCTACAAGAGCAGGTCAAAGGCTAGGAATTCTACAGCGAGCAACTCACCTCCTGACTCCCCAAAGACTGTCCACCATCTACAAGGCACAAGTCAGGAATGTGATAGGATACTCTCCACTTGCCTGGATGAGTACATCTCCATTTCATCGATGCTCAAGAAGCTTGACACCATCCAGGAAAAAAGTCTATTTGATTGGCATCCATTCCACAAACATTCACTAACTTCACCACTGATGAACAGTGGTAGCACTGTGTACCACCTACAAGAAGCAAGAACTCACCAAGACTCCTTAGGCAGCACCTTCCAAACCCACGATCACTACCATCTAGAAGGACAAGGGCAGCCGATACCTGGGAACCCACCACCTGGAGATTCCCTTCTATTATAAATCAGAGAATACATCCCTGCTGGTGAAGCGTCACGGAGTTAAAGTGCAATTAAACATCAAGCCAAACAGTACAAAATGTCTCAAAGCAAGAACCATACCATACGCCATCAGGCCAAAAGTCAAAGAAGAACCAGGACGGTTTCTTCAAACAGGAGTCACTGAACCAATTGCTACAAGTGAATGGGAAGCACCAATAGTTCCTGTATTGAAACATGGTGGCTCAGTGGGAAAATGTGGAGATTTTAAAACAATTATTAGCCTGGCATTGTGCGCAGATTACTATCCACTGATTGAAGATTTGTTTGCTGGACTTTCTGTAAAATCGATTTATCACAGGCATATTTACAAATGAACGTGGCTGCAAAATCACACTCATTATCCGGATGCACAAAGGTCTGTTTGGTTAATGAAGACTTTCTTTCGGAATCACATCTGGCACTGCTCTTTTTCAGAGGTCTGAGTGGGCTGAATAATGCGCAATATTATTTCGATGACATTCTCATCACCGGTTGAACAGGAACACTTGGAGAACTTGGGAGGTACTCTGAAACGTTTGCAAAACTATAATCCCTGTGTTTAAAAGGAAAAGTGCAACTTTTTTAAGGCATCAATAAATTATCTGGGCCATATCATCGATAAAGAAGACTTACACAAGGAGCTGAAGAAGATGACAGCAATCTTAGAAGTGCTACCCCCTCAAAGTGTGACACAACTTAGATTTTAGGATTGATCAATTATTGTGGTAAATTTGTACCAAATTTAGCAACACAGTTGAAGTCTTTACACATTTTGTTACGTTTCAAACAAATATGGCCTTGGTCAGAAGAATGCAAAAGTGCATACAATGAGGTAAAAGATGCCTTACAAAAGTCAGACCTGTTAATCCAGTGGAGGGTCACATTTTCCTATTAATTATGGATGCATATTCAAGTGGCCAGAAGTCATTATCATGAAATTTACGATGACTGAACAAACCACGGAGAAGCTACACAAAATATTTGCAAGATTTGGAACACCGGATCAGGTTGTGATGACAATGATGCTCAGTTCACTTTGAGGGAGCTCCAGGACTACCTGAAGGAGAATGGCATTCACCTCATCAAATCAGCTCGGTACCATCCTACAACTAATGGGTTGGCCGAATGTTTAGTTCAGTCATTGAAACATCCCATCAAGGCATCGAAGGACCAAGGTACATTTTTCAAGAAGCGTAAACAAATTCTTTTTCTTTTATAAATTTAGAGTGCCCAATTCAATTTTTCCAATTAAGGGGCAATTTAGCATGGCCAATCCACCTAAACGGCTCATCTTTGGGTTGTGGGGGCGAAACCCACGCAAACACAGGGAGAATGTGCAAATTCCACACGGACAGTGACCCAGGGCAGGGATCGAACCTGGGACTTCGGCACCGTGAGACAGCAGTGCTACCCACTGCACCACTGTGCTGCCCAAGCGTAAACAAATTCTTAATGTCTCATCAGAACACTGCACATGTAACTATACAGAGTTCACCAGCAATGCTGCTGTTCAAGACGAAACGGCGAACACAGTTTGATTTGTTAACTCCTGATACTTCGGAGATTGTTTTGCTCAAAAGTGAGCTTTCAATCAAGGAGAGCGAATGCTAGCCACTAGCTACACCACCAGCGAGAAATGGGTACCTGCTGTGATCCTAGCAAAGAAAGGTCCAATATCATACTCCATACAGACGAATAATGAATGAGTTGGGCGATGTCATACTGACCAGCTACTAGCTTCACAAAGTGTAATTGCTGAAACTTCTCAAGAAGTATTTCCCCTGGAAAAGTTAGACAGCGGTCCTTTGGAACAGAACCTGAACACAGAGGCAAGTGCAGATTCTGTTTCTGAAGACTTCTCAATACCTATAGAGATGGACAGTGGAGCAACTTCCCAGGAACTACCAGCTACTGCAGGAAAAGAAGACAAGGTCGCGAGTAGTCAGGTTCCAGAACATCAAATACAACCTAAGAGGAAGAATCTACCACTTGAGAGGTGGTCTTATTAAGATGTCTATATATGTACAGAGATAATGCATAAGTGGGTCTATTGTATAAATGCTTTTTAAAAATATTTTTATTGGCATTTTGCACTTATTCTCCAAACTCTGCAGATTAATACAGAAACAACCATAATATTCAACATAGTGACAATATCAGCACAGGCATCATGGGCTGTCCCACACGTACATGCCGGTGGCCCCCATTCTATCCTTTCCTTACTTTATTTACAAAGGTGTGTAGCTCATAGTTTTTTTCAAAGAAGTGTTCTTATCGGGCCTCTTGACATTTAGGGATACCTGTTGTTTAAATGTTAAGTCATTGCACTGAAGTAAAGCCAGAGGGTGATATGTATCAGAGAATGCATCCCTGCTGGTGAGGCATCATGTGATCTGTAGTGACGTTAGCAGTGAATATTTGCACGGGCTTCAGATCCCCATCTTAGATTGTATGTACAACATCTCTAATCACACCTCTCATTGTGTTTGTAAGAATCCGGAGTGTGGGCACCTCCATACCTTTTCTCTTTGCGGCAAACTCAATGATATAACACCCTCCAAGTCATTCACCACCCCGACTTGGAAATATATCGCCGTTCCTTCACTGTTGCTGGGTCAAAATCCTGGAATTCCCTCCCTAACAGCACTGTGGTTGTATGTACACCACATGGAATGCAACGGTTCAAGAAGGCAGCTCACCACCAATTTCCCAAGAGCAGTTAGGGATGGGCATTAAATGTCGGCCTGGCCAGCAAAGCCCACATCCCATCAATTTATTTTAAAAAAGGAAAGTATCTATATACAAGCTAGAATTACAGCCACTCCTCATATTTGTATGTTTGGAACTATATTTATTAAGTAGAAAATGTTAAATCAGACACAAAGTGGCACTGGGAATAAATGCTGACAGCCTCCCTTCAGGGTTCAGTAAGCAGCTACACTATCAGTGTATAAACTGGGGTGTCAAAATGCTCGGAAAATAATTTATTCCCATTGATTTATCTACAATTTTACTGTTTTTAGTCTACTGGCAAAACTGGAGGAGTTTTGTCCCAGACCACATTCCCTGGACCAGGTTTTCCCAAATTGGATGCATATGAAGTTCTTATAAGCGCATGGGACAGACTTGCCTAAGTTTACAAGAGGCACGTTTCAGGCGTTTCGTGGGTGCACTTTGGGGCTATCGCAGCATGTTTGAATGCCTGATGATTGCTAGTTGTTGGATCTATCAGAGCTACCCGTGAAATCTGTGAGCAAATGACAAAATAAAAGTTTGACTTTGAAGTTTTATAATTCCCATAGGGACTGATAACTTATAAAAAATAAACTTCCAGTTGATAGTAGAAAGGATGTCACAAGATTTTGTTTTAAGATTTTTACTGTAACAAATAGACTAAAAGCACTACTGATTAGACACTATTGTTGTACGAACTACAGAACAGAATTTTCCTTTTTAATTTTACATCAACTGAAAATTCCCCTTTAGGAGGTGTACTTTTCATTGTCCTTAATGGGCGAGGTGGTGGTGTATTGGTATTGTCACTGGATTAGTGATCCGACACCCAGGATAATTCACGGGGACCTGGTTTCGAATCTCACCATGGGGCAGATGGTGAAATTGGAATTCAATAGAAGTCTGGAATTAAGCATCCAACGATGAACATGAAATCATTGTCAATTGTCGTAAAAACCCATCTGGTTCATTACTGTCCAGGGAAGGAAACCTGCCACCCTTCCCATTCTGGCCTATATGTGACTTCAGATCCATAGCAATGTGGTTGACTCTTAAGTGCCCTCTGAAATGACCAAGCCACACAGTTCAAGGGCAATTAGGAATGGGCAACAAATCCACATCCCATGAATGAATTTAAAAAATTACATTTTCTCAGATCTAGTCCAAAGGTTTACTTCTGGTCTTTTCCATTTCCAGCTTTGAAAATTTTAACCCAGAACTTTCTTTCACAGGGCAGGTTTTTCCTGGAGATTCTCCCCCTAATGCGAGCTTGGAAAAGACCAGAAGTAAACCTTTGGACTAGATCTGAGAAAATGTAATTTTTTCAAATCCTCATTTCAAATCCTCACGAATTTGGTCTTTTCAATCTGAGTGTGAGCTCCCATGCGCATTTCTGCCCAGTGAATCATAGATTCGTTGCCTAGGTGCTGCCTTTCTCCTGGATCTTGGTAGTCTAACAGTGTCTAGAGTTTAGGGATATCTCAGAAACCCTCCAAAGCCCATCTCTATGGCAACTTGTGCCCACATGGAAATGGTGATTAGCTTTCTTTGAGATCCTAACTCTCCTGTCTAGGAAGTTAATGGAAGTTCCAAACTGACATTCTCAACACCTCCCTTGGATGGAGACTAGCAGCCTAACCTGTAAACACAGGTGATTTTGTTCAAAGCTAAGGTGGCTAGGAGAGAGGGGAGCTCCAAAAACTAATAGAGGAGATTCTGGAGGTGGATGGGAGGGATGCGGGGGGCCCAGACTCAGGTCTCTTAGCCAAGAGGAAGGAATTACAGGCGAGGTTCGACCAGATGTCCACAGGGAAAGTGGTGCGCCAGTTGAGAGGGTGAGTGGGTGATCTACGAGGGGAGAAGGCCATGTGTATGCTGGACGGCCAGCTCCGGAGGGAGGTGGCAGTGAGGGAGATAGTACGGTTACAGGACAAGATGGGGTGCTGGCCCCTGAGCAGATCAATAAAGTATTCGAGGAGTTTTATGAGGAACTATCTCGGTCGGAGCCACCGGGGGAATGAGGAGTTCCTGGATCAGTTGGAGTATCCGAGGCTGGGTGAGGAGGATAGAGCGGGGTTGGAGGGACTGGTGGGGAAGCAGGAGGTGAAGGAGGCGATTGGGAGGATGCAGACAGGGAAGGCGGAGGTGGGTTCCCAGTTGAATTCTATAAGAAATTTAAGGATAAGTTGGCGGCGCTGGTGGTGGGAATGTTTGAGGGTGTGATAGGCAGGGGTGTGGTCTGCAAGTGATAGAACAAGCTTCCATTTCATTGCTGCTAAAGAAGGATAATGATCCAGTGGAATGTGGGTCATACAGGCCCATATCTCTACTGAATGTAGATGGCAAGATATTGGCAAAGAGAAGGCGTTTGATCAGGTAGAGTGGGGTTACTTGATGGCAGTATTGGAGAGATTTGGAATTGGCCGAGGTTTGTGGCGTGGGCGTGGCCTTGTATGTGGGGCTGGAGCAAGGAGGGGGAGGCCCAGTGGGTTAAGATGGAGGTGGGCTCGTGCAAGGGATCGGGGTTGCGGGCACTGGCAATGGTGCCGCTTCCGGTGGTTTCAGGAAAGTAATCGGTGAGTCCGGTGGTGGTGGCCACATTGAAGATTTGGAGAGTTCAGGCAACATTTAAGCTGATGGCCGGGTCAGGGGGAGTGCCGATTAGGGAGAATTATGGGTTTGAGCCGGAGAGGATGGATGCGAGGTTTCAGAGATGGGATGAGAGGGGGATCCAGGAAATGAAGGATTTATTCCCTGGGGGGGGTAGGCGATTCGTGAGCTTAGAGGAGTTGGGATCGAAGTACGGGTTGGCGCAGGGGGAAGAGTTTAGGTACCTGCAGGTTTGGGACTTCGCAAGAAAGGTTTGCCTGACTTCCTGATAGCGCCGGCCTCTTTGTTGCTGAAGGCGGCGCTGTCAGCGAGAGGGCTGGACGGGAGGGTTGTTTCGTCAATCTACAGGATCCTGGAGGATGGGGTGTCTATGGAGAGGGGGTGAGGTTAAGGCAAAGTGGGAGGAGGAGCTGGAGGGGCATTGGAAGAGAGATTTCTGTGAATTGCTGCGGAGGATGAATGCCTCGACTTCAGTGTGTGAGGTGGGGCTGATACAGCTGAAAGTAGTGTATCGGACACAGCTCACAAAATGAAGGATGAGCTGGCTGTTTGAGGGGGTTGTGGATGTCTGTGAGCGATGTGGGATGAGCCCCTTGAACCACGTTCATATGATTTTGTCCTGCCCGAAGCTTGAAATGTTTTAGAGCACCTCATTCTCGGGGGTCTTGCATATGGAGCCGATCCCCTAGAAGCCATATTCGGGGTGTCGGACCGGGCTGGGTTGCCTTCGCCACACTGATCACTCGTCGGCGGGTCCTGTCGGGGCGGAGGTCAGTCTCTCCACCCAGTGCCTCGGCTTGGCGGGGGGGAACCTGCTGGAGTTTCTGACCCCGGAGAAGGTGATGTTTGAGCTGAGGGGGGCGAAGGAAATTCCACAATTGTCGGGGTTTGTTCATCGTGCACCTTCGGGAGTTGGTTACCATTGACTGATGAGGGGAGGGGAAATAGGGAAGGGCTGGGTGGGGGGGGGGGGGGGGGGGGACATTCTTGGGCTTGTGTTTTATACTGTTGGGGTTGTTCTTGTTTTTCTTTTGTATGGTGCAAATTTGTCGAATGAAAATATTTTAAAAGGATTCGGTCATCCTCAACAACCTTACACAATCTAGGAAGTTCAGTTTTGAAATTCTCAACGGACCTCACCACAACAGCTGTTGATGCTGAGACTTCCAGCTTTCCGTGACACGTGCGTGAAAAAGTGTTTTCTGGCGTCACTCCTGAAATGCCTAGTTCTAATTTTAAGCTCAGACCTCCTTGCTCTGGACTCCCCTACCAGAGGAAGACATTTCCTCTCCAGGGTAAGACTAGATCAGATGTTAGACTCAGGCACAGATGACCTGAAATTGGTCATTACTTCTGCTCGAAAGAACATTGCCTTGATTAACTGAACCTCGTTAGCAATTGTGCTTAACCATGGCTAACTGTCATATGTTGCTTCAAGGAAGTGGATTGATCCTGCGCAATTCAAGGAGGGCTCTTGTCTTTAAAGAAACTAAAACATTTCTAAGCAGCCTTTGTCAGTTAAGATAAAAAGTGTTTTGGACAGAACTTTTACACAAATTAATCGGGAAAAAACGGGGAGATTTATTACTGTGTCCACAATCTGGGAGAGCAATCGGGTCAAAGTGGCCTCAGGCAATATTCCAATTCTCTTCCGTACCTCGTGCTGCATTAAGGCTAGACTTCATCTTTTTCCATCGCCAGTAACTCCTTGGAACAGGTCACTAGTGTGTCTAATACTGGACTTCTGTAACTGCTGTCATGCTTAAAAAACACTCTTGTGAACCACTACCATGAATTATTGTCTGACGATTTGTTTACAAATTGCTCATCTGCGTGATCTTTATCCCTGATTTTTTTTCACTGCTGCCGCCGAACAAACAACATTTTCTCCGCCAATGTGCTCGTGAAATGTGAGACTTCACAAATAAAGTCACTGTGCCTATTTGCCAGAAGGTTGCATTCTGCACTGAGTTTATTTGTTGCCTTTCCGACATGCCTGCCCTCCCCACTCCACGGGCGTGATTCTCCGCTCCCGCGCCGGTTGGGAGAATCGCCGGGGCCGCCAAATTTTCCCGCGACGCCGGTCCGACGGCCTCCCGCGATTCTCCCAAGCGGCGAGAACGGCCCCGTCGAGTTCCGCGCTGTGCAGGCCGGAGAATAGCCCGAGACACCCAAAATGGCGATTCTCCGGGACCCCTGCTATTCTCAGGCCCGGGTGGGCCGAAGTCCCAACGGCGTGACCCCAATTCACGCCGTCGCCATTCACACCTGCTTTTAAAGTTGTCAGCCAGTCGTGCTGGCTGTCGCTGAGCAGGGAGGAGGTGAGCGGACTGTAACGCAGCGCCCGGAGACTCGGGTCGGCTTCCCCGAGAAGGCTGCGGCCAAAGGGGGGCGAGGGAGAGTGTGCAGGTGGGAGGGGGGAATGAGGGAGAGTGTGCAGGTGGGAGGGGGGATGAGGGAGAGTGTGCAGGTGGGAGGGGGGATGAGGGAGAGTGTGCAGGTGGGGGGGGGGATGAGGGAGAGTGTGTAGGTGGGAGGGGGGGGATGAGGGAGAGTGTGCAGGTGGGAGATGAGGGAGAGTGTGCAGGTGGGAGGGGGGATGAGGGAGAGTGTGCAGGTGGGGAGGGGGATGAGGGAGAGTGTGCAGGTGGGGGGGGGATGAGGGAGAGTGTGTAGGTGGGAGGGGGGGGATGAGGGAGAGTGTGCAGGTGGGAGATGAGGGAGAGTGTGCAGGTGGGAGGGGGGATGAGGGAGAGTGTGCAGGTGGAGGGGGGATTGAGGGAGAGTGTGCAGGTGGGAGGGGGAATGAGGGAGAGTGTGCAGGTGGAGGAGGGAATGAGGGAGAGTGTGCAGGTGGGAGGGGGAATGAGGGAGAGTGTGCAGGTGGGAGGGGGATGAGGGAGAGTGTGCAGGTGGGAGAGGGGAATGAGGGAGAGTGTGCAGGTGGGAGGGGGGGGATGAGGGAAGAGTGTGCAGGTGAGGGGGAATGAGGGAGAGTGTGCAGGTGGAGGGCGGAATGAGGAGAGTGTGCAGGTGGGGAGGGGGAATGAGGGAGAGTGTGCAGAGGTGGGGAGGGGGGATGAGGGAGAGTGTGCAGGTGGGAGGGGGGAATGAGGGAGAGTGTGCAGGGTGGGGGGGGGATGAGGGAGAGTGTGCAGGTGGGAGGGCGGGGAATGAGGGAGAATGTGCAGGTGGGAGGGGGGGAATGAGGGAGAGTGTGCAGGTGGGAGGGGGGGATGAGGGAGAGTGTGCAGATGGGAGGGGGGGGGATGAGGGAAAGTGTGCAGGTGGGAGGGGGGTTGAGGGAGAGTATGCAGGTGGGAGGGGGCGATGAGGGAGAGTGTGCAGGAGGGAGGGGGATGAGGGAGAGTGTGCAGGTGGGAGGGGGGGATGAGGGAGAGTGTGCAGGAGGGAGGGGGGGACGAGGGAGAGTGTGCAGGTGGGAGAGGGGATGAGGGAGAGTGTGCAGGTGGGAGGGGGTTGAGGGAGAGTATGCAGGTGGGAGGGGGGGGGATGAGGGAAAGTGTGCAGGTGGGGAGGGGGGGTGAGAGAGAGTGTGCAGGTGGGAGGGGGGATGTGGGAGAGTGTGCAGGTGGGAGGGGGGATGAGGGAGAGTGTGCAGGTGGGAGGGGGGGTGAGGGAGAGTGTGGATGGTATCGTCCATCCGCGGATGCCACATATCAGCCGCCCTGATATGGCAGGACGGTGACGAGGACACGGCCGCAGGTTGCGTGTGGCTGATGGGCACAGGCGACTGGCACACTGGTGAGCAGTACGGTGTGACGTGACCGTGGGCGCAGACAGTGACCAGGTGTTAGGCTGGCTGCGTGTCTGCAGCGCGACCAGGCCACCGGGACACACAGGTATCCCATGCAACCCGCTGGTGAGGTGTGGAAGAACCTTGGTGTAACATGTCGTTTCTCTGCCCCCCACCACCTGCCTGCAGATCACCATGTATGGCCAACCAGACAGCGATGTTCACTGCCGTGGTTGGAGCCGCAGGTCTGGAGTTTGCCATCCGGCAGCGTAGAGTCGGACGGCCCACAGTGGCTGCAGATGCAGCGGTTGCCGGTGCAGCAGAGGGGATGGCCGCGGAGTGGCCCGTCGTCGCCGCGCAGGCCGCTGGCGCTCAGGCCCCGAATGTACAGGGGGATGCCGAGGGGAACATTGACCGCCAGACGACGAGGAATGCAGAGGAATGCTTGGGGGGGAGCAGGAGGAGGAGGAGGAGCAGGTGGAGCACGAGGATCCACTGATGGTGGTGCCAGGGCGCCACAGGCATCCAGCAAGGCCGAGGGTGTACCGTGACAGAATGTCGTTCGAGGCCCTAACGGACATCACATGCAGGAGGAGACTACGGTTCATCAGGGAGACGGTCGCACATATATGCCAGCTCGTGGCACACCTCGCACCACGTGGAATGGGAGGAGGACACGCGATACCAGTCTCCGTCAAGGTGACGGTGGCCCTAAACTTTTATGCGACCGGTTCCTTCCAGGCGCCGAGGGGGGACCTATCTGGGATATCACAGGCATCGGTCCACAGGTGCATCAGGGCCGTCACCGACGCCCTGTACGCCATCGCGGACAGGTACATTCAATTCCCTGAGGACCGAGCACAGCAGGAAGCACGGGCACGTGGATTCGCCAAGGTGGCCGGGATACCGATGGTCCAGGGTGTCATCGATGGTGTGCACGTCCCCATGCGCCCACCTGCAGACAACAGGGACGTGCTTATGAACAGAAAGGGCGCATACTCCATGAACATTCAGGTGGTGTGCGACCCCCACATGAAGATCATGCACGTGTGTGCAAAGTACCCCGGCCGTGTGCATGACGCCTACATTCTGGCACAGTCGTTCATCCCCGCAGTGGTCGATGGATGCCCCCTCCGGCTGAGGGGCTGGTTGCTAGGCGACAAGGGCTATCCATTGAGGTCATGGCTGCTGACGCCAATACGGAGGCCTCACACCAACGCGGAGAGCCTATACAACGAGGCACATGCAGCAACCAGGGGTGTGGTGGAGCGGTGCTTCGGCCTGCTGAAGATGCGATTCAGATGCCTGGACCGATCCAGAGGGGCCCTGCAGTACCGGCCCGACAGGGTCGGTCGCATGGTTGTGGTCTTCTGTGCGCTGCACAACATTGCCATGCAGAGGGGAGATGAGCTGTTGGAGGAGCCGGAGGGAGGACCCGACGGCACCGGAGCTAACGCAAACGAGGGGGATGGGGAAGAGGAGGATGCGGAGAATGAGGATGACGGGG